>NC_090337.1:41020013-43795013 GCF_035084215.1 Heptranchias perlo
TGGGGGAGGGAGAGGGGAAGGTCAGGGGGAGGGAGAGGAGGGGAAGGTTCAGGGGGGAGGGAGAGGGGAAGGTCGGGGGGAGGGAGAGGGGAAGTTCGGGGGGAGGGAGAGGGGAAGGTCAGGGGGGAGGGAGAGGGGAAGTTCGGGGGGAGGGAGAGGGGAAGGTCAGGGGGGAGGGAGAGGGGAAGGTCAGGGGGGAGGGAGAGGGGAAGGTCAGGGGGGAGGGAGAGGGAAGGTCAGGGGGGAGAGGAGAAGGTCAGGGGGGAGAGGGGAAGGTCAGGGCGGAGGGAGAGGGGAAGATCGGGGCGAGGGAGAGGGGAAGATCGGGGCGAGGGAGAGGGGAAGATCGGGGGGAGGGAGAGGGGAAGGTCAGGGGGGAGGGAGAGGGGAAGGTCAGGGGGAGGGAGAGGGGAAGGTCAGGGGCGAGGGAGAGGGGAAGATCGGGGGGAGGGAGAGGGGAAGGTCAGGGGGGAGGGAGAGGGGAAGGTCAGGGGGGAGGGAGAGGGGAAGGTCAGGGGGAGGGAGAGGGGAAGGTCAGGGGGGAGGGAGAGGGGAAGTTCGGGGGAGGGAGAGGGGAAGTTCGGGGGGAGGGAGAGGGGAAGGTCAGGGGGGAGGGAGAGGGGAAGGTCAGGGGGGAGGGAGAGGGGAAGGTCAGGGGGGAGAGGAGAAGGTCAGGGGGGAGAGGAGAAGGTCAGGGGGGAGAGGAGAAGGTCAGGGGGGAGAGGAGAAGGTCAGGGGGGAGAGGAGAAGGTCAGGGGGGAGAGGAGAAGGTCAGGGGGGAGAGGAGAAGGTCAGGGGGGAGAGGAGAAGGTCAGGGGGGAGAGGAGAAGGTCAGGGGGGAGAGGAGAAGATGGGGGGTGAAGAGGGGGAGATCAGGAGGACATCGGGGGGCGGTGAAGATCGGAGAGGGAGACATCAGACATCGGAGCAGGGTGCAAAGGTAGGATCATTTTGTGTTTTAACTTCTTTCTATAGTTTTTTATTTAATTTATTTAGTGAACCAGAAGCAGTGGGCACGCTGCCCAGGTAAGTTAAAAATTGTTACAATCACTTAATTTGTCACAGGTAAAGTGCCTTAAGTACCTCAGTGAGGTACATTTAACTCTTTAACTGTCATCCCGCCGGCTTTAATTTCCGGCAGGACTTCCGGTTTCGGTTCGCCTGCGTGCACACAGGTGGGTCCCTGGGAAATTCGGAAATTGGCGGGTTGGAGCCAGCTCCCAAACCAGAACGGGATTTCCGGAGCCCCCCCCTCCGCTCCCAACACACTTGCAATTGCCCCCTTAAATCGAGCCTATTAGCACTTGAGAAAAGATGGGTTACTGAACCTACTATGTTTTCAAACATTTCCGACTATGTTTTAAGCTATTCTTTAAAATTTGAATGTAATGATTATTTATTGCAATATTTATTCCAGCTCCATGATGAAATGTCGTTATAATTTATTATTAGTCAGATGTGTATTATTTATCACAGTGCTATAAACCTAGTATTAATTTGATGTAAAATTCAAGACAAATTGGAGAAGTCCTTGTCTGCTCAATTTACGTTTTAGATTGGTTTTTGAAAAAGAGTCAAAACTTACAAAACTAAAGTATATCAAAAGTAGATGAAGTAGGTTATTGCAACAAAAAAGAAAATTAGGAAGAAGTTACACCAATAATGAAGGGGCACAATCCTGTGAAAATTATTACACACTGTGGTGCCTACCTACCCCCTCTTAAGAACTCCTTATCTAATTAATTAGCAGGTCAATAGACAGCCTAACTCAGATCTCAGCTTGTGGTCTAGCAAAGGAATGACAGCTTGCACCTAACCCCAGTTAGCAAAGGCTTCTCCCGAACTTATGGCTAGTACCATAATGTGCATATCATGTAATGTACATTTGAATTGACTATTACATGGGCACACACTGAACTTGAGTCCACAAAAAGCAGGACAAATCCAATCCGGCCAATTACCGCCCCATCAGTCTACTCTCAATCATCAGCAAAGTGATGGAAGGTGTCGTCGACAGTGCTATCAAGCGGCACTTACTCAGCAATAACCTGCTCACCGATGCTCAGTTTGGGTTCCGCCAGGACCACTCAGCTCCAGACCTCATTACAGCCTTGGTCCAAACATGGACAAAAGAGTTGAATTCCAGAGGTGAGGTGAGAGTGACTGCCCTTGACATCAAGGCAGCATTTGACCAAGTGTGGCACCAAGGAGCCCTAGTAAAATTGAAGTCAATGGGAATCAGGGGGAAAACTCTCCAGTGGCTGGAGTCACACCTAGCACAAAGGAAGATGGTAGTGGTTGTTGGAGGCCAATCATCTCAGCCCCAGGACATTGCTGCGGGAGTTCCTCAGGGCAGTGTTCTAGGCCCAACCATCTTCAGATGCTTCATCAATGACCTTCCCTCCATCATAAGGTCAGAAATGGGGATGTTCGCTGATGACTGCACAGTGTTCAGTTCCATTCGCAACCCCTCAAATAATGAAGCAGTCCGAGCCCGCATGCAACAAGACCTGGACAACATCCAGGCTTGGGCTCATAAGTGGCAAGTAACATTCGCGCCAGATAAGTGCCAGGCAATGACCATCTCCAACAAGAGAGAGTCTAACCACCTCCCCTTGACATTCAACGGCATTACCATCGCCGAATCCCCCACCATCAACATCCTGGGGGTCACCATTGACCAGAAACTTAACTGGACCAGCCATATAAATACTGTAGCTACGAGAGCAGGTCAGAGGCTGGGTATTCTGCGACGAGTGACTCACCTCCTGACTCCCCAAAGCCTTTCCACCATCTACAAGGCACAAGTCAGGAGTGTGATGGAATACTCTCCACTTGCTTGGATGAGTGCAGCTCCAACAACACTCAAGAAGCTCAACACCATCAAAGATAAAGCAGCCCGCTTGATTGGCACCCCATCCACCACCCTAAACATTCACTCCCTTCACCACCGGCGCACTGTGGCTGCAGTGTGTACCATCCACAGGATGCACTGCAGCAACTCGCCAAGGCTTCTTTGACAGCACCTCCCAAACCCGCGACCTCTACCAACCCCTCAAATAATGAAGCAGTCCGAGCCCGCATGCAGCAGGCACATGGGAACAACACCACCTGCACGTTCCCCTCCAAGTCACACACCATCCCGACTTGGAAATATATCGCCGTTCCTTCATTGTCGCTGGGTCAAAATCCTGGAACTCCCTTCCTAACAGCACTGTGGGAGAACCGTCACCACACGGACTGCAGCGGTTCAAGAAGGCGGCTCACCACCACCTTCTCGAGGGCAATTAGGGATGGGCAATAAATGCTGGCCTCGCCAGCGACGCCCACATCCCGTGAACGAATAAAAAAAAGCCATCACAGAAAACATCATGCAATGAAAATAGTGCTTCCAAAGTGGTTAACTGAAGCAGCGTTTTGACACTTTGTTCTCTCAGTTCTCTCCACCACAATGACCACTGCTCTAATCACCAGCAAAGATGCACACACCATGGAGGATGGAAATGATGAGCCTGAGGCCGAAGCACAACGAACGGGTGAGGAGGAGCATGTGGTGTTGGTTGTTCAAGGCCAGGCACCTGCCGGGCAGAGGTTCAGCACAGTTACTGTCCCTGCTGCACTACCTGGGGATTCAAATGTCACAGGGCCTGCTTACAAATGAAGATTGCTGTCAGGTGCAGGATTGTTTAATGTCTTTACTGTCCTCCAGTTCTTTGGTGCTGTGCCCAGCAATGATGTCAGGAAAAGCCTCCTAAAATGGGATCACTGATTGAACAGCTTAGAACTGTTGCAAGGATGGTTTTGCTACCATCAGTTATAGGCCATTTTGTACTGCAAATAAAAAAACAGTACCGAGATATTTCAAGTATACAGGGAACTGACAAAGCATATGCAAAGTCTGGGGAGAAGTGCGGAGGAATCCACAGTCCAGACTGCAAAGTCTTGTAAATACTATTCTCTGCAGTTTGCCTTGGAACTTATGGCAACTCCTGTGGCATCAACAGTGGGGCCCTCAGCGGCACAATCTTATGTACAGTCAGATTATCTCTTACACTGTTATTATAGAGATCTTGTGTTCTAATCTAAAAGATGCACTCGGTCAGCTTCAATATGTTTGGAGGTGAGATACAGACTTGAATCAGTATGTTCTCGAAATAAATAGAGTTAAGTGGGATAGCTGCACTTCAGGAAGACTCCCGTGATCCCACCAAAGAGTTTCAGCACAACCAGGTATCATTAAATTGGACAGCTGAATTTTCCAACGTCTCCCAAACAGCACAAAGCGTCACCAGTCAGGTAAAATAACTCTAAGTATTTTCTTATAGGGCAGTACATGCAGATATAGATTACAAGGGAGAGGCCTTGAGAAGTTAAGGTTAAAGGGATACTGTGGAGAGTAACTAACATGAAAGAGAACACATAAGGGAAATAGTTGACAAAGGGGACTCTCCGGGATAACCCAAATTAAATAAGAACACCTGAGGGAAATATGAAGCAAAACAAATCACCGGAGGGAAGTAAGAATTAAAAGGAGGCACCAGAACAACAACAACTTGCATTTATATAGCACCTTTAATGCAGTGAAATGTCCCAAGGCACTTCACAGGAGTAATTATCAAACAAGATTTGACACCGAGTCACATGAGGAGATATCAAGACAGGTGACCAAAAGCTTGGTCAAAAAAAGGTAGGTTTTAATGAGCACCTTAAAGGAGGAAAGAGAGGTACACAGGTAGAGTGGGTTAGGAAGAGAATTCCAGAGCTTAAGGCCTAGGCAGCTGAAGGCACGGCCGCCAGTGGCGGGGCGATGAAAATCGGGACTGCGCAAGAGGCCAGAATCAGAGGAGTGCCGAGATCTCAGGTTTGTAGGGCTGGAGGAGGTAACAGAGATAGAGAGGGGCGAGGCCAGTTTGAAGATTTTGTTTTACCTCAATAAAACATAGATTTTCATCACTTTACTGGCAGTCAAAATATTGCTGGATTGTTGATTTATTTTTGGTTGCTAACATGATTTATTTGGTTTTCAGTTTATTTTAAAACATGTAGCACAGCATACCACCACCAGCAATATTCCCATTCTAGTATAAGCCAAAAATACTGCATTCGTGCTCCCTCAGTAAATCATTGGATTCACTGCTGATGTATCATTGAAAAACAATTGCCATCTAGCAAGTGGAAAGTCTACTCTCTTACACAGCAAACGTCTTTTGATTGCTGGTCTGAGAGCCATATCCAAGGCACATAATATCAAAATCACAGTGGATGATTTTATCCAGTTTTTTTGATAACAGCAGTGCTACTGTGAAGCCACGAAAATACATTCATTTAAGTGTTCTTGCAAAGCTGCCTGTGGAGCTTTTTCTTACACTGACGCTATCATTTTCCCTCTCCTCCCCATTACTGAAACACCTTTAAGGTGTAATATTCTGATTGAAATTCCACTATTGTTCAATATAGCAGAGCAGTTAAGTAACTTATTCATATGTACTGTATTATACAAATATATTTTAAAAGTTGCCTTTGTTTGCTGTAGCAAATCTGACATTTAGAATACAGGATATTCACTTGCATTCTACAAAGGTTTTAGCAGCGTCATGTTGAAGATACATAGCAGATGTTACTGTCACATTAGAAAACATTTTGACAGTATAAGCGTATAATACTGAAGACTAGATTTTAGAGTGGCCTGAATAATACAAGTAACTAAGCTGAGCTTGTGTTTCACATCCTAGGCGGTATTGTTCCATCATGCAAAATAAATTAGCCTCTTTACTAATTCAATGAAATGTTATTTCTCTGCTGAAGATATAAAAGGAAAGAAGTAACAGAAAGGGTAGACATGGGTAATGCAGTAGATGTAAAATATTTGGATTTTCAAAAGGCCTTCAATAAGGTACTGCATAGTAGACTCATGACTAAGGTCAGAGCATGTGGAGTCAGGGGACAAGTAGCAGAATGGATAGCAAGCTGGCTACAAAACAGGAAACAGAGAGTAGGGGTTAAAGGTAGTTACTCAGACTGGCAAAAGGTGGGACGTGGTGTTCCACAAGGATCAGTGCTGGGACCACTGTTGTTCACATTTACACATAAATGATTTGGATTCGGGAATCGGAAGAACAATTTCAAAATTTGCGGACGACACCAAATTTGGGGGTATAGTTAATACTGAAGAAGACTGCGAAAAAATACAGGAAGACATTAATAAACTTGCAGAATGGGCGTGTAATTGGCAAATGAATTTCAATATAGATAATTGTGAGGTATTACGTTTTGGTAAGAAGAATAAGGGGGCCACATACTGCTTGAATAATAGGAGCCGAGGGATCTGGAGGTACAGATACACAAATCACTAAAAGTAGCAATGCAGGTTAATAAGGCCATAAAAAAAAGGAAACCAAGCACTGGGATTCATTTCTTGAGGGATAGACATGAAAAGTAAAGAAGTTATGTTAAACTTGTACAGAATTTTGGTTAGGCCATACTTGGAGTGCTGTGAACAGTTCTGGTTTCCATATTATAAAAAGAGGCACTGGAGAAGGTGCAAAAAAGATTTACTAGGATGATACGAAAACTGAGAGGTTATACCTGTCAGGAAAGATTAAGCAGGCTGGGGCTCTTTTTTCTAGAAAAGAGAAGACTGAGGGGTGACCTGATATAGGTCTTTAAGGTTATGAAAGGGTTTGATAGGGTAGATGTGGAGAAGATGTTTCCACATGTGGAAGAGACCAGAATTCAGGAAATTCAGGAGAAGCTTCTTTACCCAGAGTGGTTAGAATGTGGAACTCACTACCACAAGAAGTAGTTGAGGCGACTAGCATAGATGCATTTAAGGGGAAGCTAAATAAACAAATGAAGGAGAAAGGAATAGAAGGATATGCCAATAGGGTTAGATGAAGTAGGGAGGGAGGAGGCTCATGTGGAGCATGGACTTGTTGGGCCAAATGGCCTGCATCTATTCTGTACATTCTATGTAATTCTATGTAAATGTTAGTGGTGTTTGTAAATATAAATGTATATGAAAAAAAGCTTTAAATCTTCTGATTTGACTAATCAAACACTTCTTTTTACTCCCTCAAACATACTTGGGTAGTTAAAGCTTGCAGTGATACTCAGTAATCATCTTTTGTGCCTAAATACCACTGCTGCATGCTTGTCCTGGCAACGTAATAAGTCAATGACCTTCAAATCAATCCTATGACACATTAGCAATACAGTGAAAAAGACTTGTGTCATAAAAAATGTCAACTTATAAAGTAATGCCACATAATTAGGATTATACAGAATGCTAGAAGACATGCCATATCAAAGAACTTCATTGTGACAGTCTAATTTCTTCGAGATTTTAGCATGCATAATAATCTAGAACAAATGTGCAATAGCAATGAAAGAAAAAAACTGAAAGTAATGTTGGATATAGTGATGATTATGTATCAATTCATTTGAACTTTATAATAGCATGTCCTGAGCCTTTAATGTGATTAGTAAAAGAAAAAAAAAGACCTGCATTGATATAGCATCTTTCACGACCTGAGGACGTCCCAAAGCGCTTTACAACCAATTAAGTACTTTTGACATGTAGTCACTGTTGAAATATAGGAAATGTAAAGAACATTGTATAAATTAAACAATGTTTATATTATCTTGCATTCTCAGTTTGAGCTCCTTAGGATCGATGTTATCTCAACCTTCCTAGCATAAATGAAGCAGAAGCAGAGTTAAAATTGTGGAGCACCACTTACTGCCACGTTACTGCTCCACTGTCATATTTATTGGGGCCTTCTGCTGGGCAGCCCGGGTGCCCACCAAATATGATATACAAAGGACTCTGATGCAATTTCAAGGGACAATGGGGAGGAGCTCTGACTGCTCCACTCAGTTGAACCAGGCCCCAAAATCCTACGTAATTATTTTTGTGGAGCTCCTCCAGGTTCCACGAGAATAATGTGGGCCGCTGCCACCATGGGTTATCCACCCCCCATCCCCAGCCATGATCAGCCCCTCCCCCAGATCTATCTGCCTGCCAGCTGAGTCGGCCTCCTCACTGACCAATATTTTGCCTGCCTGAAGCTGGCAGGCAGCAGCATGTTGTCCATTCGGGGGGGGAGGGTGGGGGGTGCAGCTCACTCGCAGTATGGTAATGAGGCCCTGGCCTTGAAATTGCTCGGGCCTCCCGCTGGCAGAAACGGGCAGGCATTCTATCTGCTTCCCGCCCATTCCATGCCTTGAGTTAAAATCTACTCCCTTGACTCTGAACTGATGTTTCATTGTCTTGTTCTTAACTAAACACATCCTGTTATTCCGAGGATTTGTGCTAATATTGCATTCATTCACAATGATAATGGAGATTGTTATTTTAATTAATATCCTACTCTTATTTACACATAGAAATGTTAACTAAGCTCTTTTTCTTGACTATTGCTGTATGTTAAAAATTGTCTTTAAAATAGGGAATACTCTGGATTGTAGCAAGTGATTCACGATGTACCTTTCCTATGAGTGAAGAAACAGATCTATAAGACCTGTATTATGCTTTCAAGTTCACCATGTTTTAACATTTTTCTTTCCAATTTTTTGTCTTCCTATCCTGAAGGCACTGAATTGTGGGCTATCGTTCCACAGGAATCAGCTGGTCTCTGGTACCACCCCAAAGAGGCCACTCTTTGCAAAACCAAAATTGTATCCGCAGGCTATTTAACTGTGGGGATATTAGAGCCAAGCCCAACCCTATCCTCACCTGCTGTCTGCACACTTTCCAGCAGGAATACTAAAGGATGATCAATAGTTGGCAACCTGGCTGATTCCCTCTTCAGCCCATGGGTGCTGAGGCCAATTGTAGGACCTCTATTGCTATTCCAACTGAGATCAGGGGCTCCATTTTAGCACCCGCTATCGGGTGCGTTCCTGGCGGGGGGGGGGGCTCTGAGAATCGGGGAATCCCAGAGCGGGTCGGGAGCCCGGCTCCAACCCGCTCACTTCCGGGTTCCCCACAGATGCTCCGATGTGCGCACGCAGCCCCCGCAGGTGGGATTCCCGCAGGCAATTAAAGCCGGCGGGGTGCCACTTAACAATATTTATCTAGCTATTTCAGGTCATTAACAGACCTGATTGAGGGAATATGTCAGGAGGGGTGGGATTTTAGAAACAACTGGGACTGTTTCCCATACTGGGGGAAACACTCCCAGTTGAAATGGACATGTTGCAGCTATCAGCCTGTGGCAGCTGCAAAGGTCCATTTGACAGGTGCGGAGTGGAGACCCTCACTCATTGCAGGAGGCCACTCTGTCACTTGGGACAAAGTTTGGCATCCACCACCCTCCTCCTGACAATCAAATTCATCAACTTGCACACTTACCCCGGGGTCCAGAGACATGTACCTACCTTGCGGACCCCCTCAGATGTACATCTTCCGGATGGGGGCCGCCGTAGCTGCAGTCATGACTTCCTCGGAGGGCGAACAGCATCACCAGCCTCGCCGGCCAAGCTGTCCACCTCTGACACGTGGAGCTCCACAACACAGTGCTGTGACACATCCACCTGCACAGCAGGAGGGAGGGCAACCGCAGAGAGAGATGCGTCGCAGGGGACATTAACCTCGCCACAGGGTTCACAGACCGAGGCTCAGCTTCCTGGACCTCTCTGAGCAGCAGTGCACACGGAGGCTCAGAGTCACTCGACATGTAGTTGTGGACATCTGCAGCCTCCTTCATGCCGAGCTGCTCCTGTCTGGCCCGAGCACCATCTTCTTACCTGTCGCTGTCAAAGTCACCACTGCCCTCAACAACTTCTCCTCCGCATCCTTCCAGGGTGCCACCGGGGACATCGCCGACGTCTCTCAGTCGTCTGCACAAAAGAGCCCTGCAAATACACCTACACCCATTCTGCAGTGACACAATGGGTGGCATCAGGTGTGGTTCTTCATTGTGATCCTCAGGAAAGGACATTATTGCACAAACCAGACAAGATTCACAAAGACATGGCAGTAGTGGTGACAATATAATATGTGATGTGAGTTGGTCAGAAATCAATAGAAGTAAAAACCATGACAAACCCTCAAACACCCTTGTGCATCCCCTTCATGCTCACAACACGTTTGCCTTACGCTTCCTACTGCACATGTGTGATGCATGCCCTGTGGCTGCAGCACAGGTAGTGGCAGGTTGAGTGCAGCTGACCATGAAAGAGATGCATGAGAGGGTGAGTATGAGATAGAGCCATGAGATTGTATGAGGATTGGGTTGAGTGGTAATGGCGGGATGAGTACTGGCGAGGTGAGTAAGTGCAGGTAAGATGAGGATGAGGTTTGAGTGGGTGTGAGGGGTGATGTGACACAGAGTAGTGTTGGCAGTGCAGAAGGAGATGTGGGGTGGGGGCGGTGATGTGGCAGACGGAGTGTAGGGGAATGAGTAAGTGTACTCACTTTGGCTGACCTACTGAGGTCATTGCAGCGCCTCCTGCACTGTACGCAGGTTGGCGATATGTTAGTGGTGCTGGTGACCTCCTCTGCCACCTTGAGCCAGGCCTTCCTGGTGGCAGAGGCAGGCCGCTTCCTCCCGCCCACCGGAGGAAGATCTCTGTCCTCCCCCTCCTCCTCCTCCTCACCCCATCCAATGATACCTGGAGTGAGGCATCATTAAACTGGGAGCAGCCTTCCCCCTGGGCTGCTCCATGCTGTATTTTTTCCTATTTGTTGCAGCATCTGTCAGTGGAGGACTGCCCCTTTAAATAGAGCTCCTCCAGCTGACAGACCTTACTGCGCATGCGCAGTCCGCCCGACGCGCAGATCAGCAGTGGGGAACCCGGAAGACCAGGTAAGTGGATCCAATTAGGCTGCGATCGCGCGGGGGGCAGACTGATTTTGCCGGGCGCAATAGCCCACCCGCCGCGAACCCGCAGCCCTGGCAATATTGAGCCCCAGTTAACTGAACAGACTGGGGATAGAACCTTAGAGTTCCAGATCAATACGACTCAATTCCACACTAGGCAAAGCATTTATCAACTGATCCATCAGGGGAATCATTTTCTCTATTTTTCTATCAATAGAGATGGAAAAGCCTACAAAATATTGCCGCTCCATTCAGAGATCCATTAATGCAGTAATTATTTTACCAGGGTACTTATTATTATAGTATGGTACAGCACAGGAGGAGGCCATTTGGCCCATCATGCCAGTGCCGGCTTTCCAATTAGTCCCACTCTCCTGCTCTTTGCCCATAGCCCTGTAAATGTGTTCCTTTCAAGTATTTATCCAATTCCCTTTTGAAAGTTACTATTGAATCAGCTTCCTCGGGCAGCGGATTCCAGATCATGACAACTCGCTGCATAAAAAAAAATGTTTCCTTATGTCACCTCTGGTTCTTCTGCCAATCACCTTAAATCTGCATCCTCTGGTCACCGACGCTTCTGCCACTGTAAACAGTTTCTCGTTATTTACTCAATCAAAACCGTTCATGATTTTGAACACCTCTATCAAATCTCCTCTTCACCTTCTCTGATCTCAGGAGAACAAGCCCAGCTTCTCCAGTCTCTCCACATACTGAAGTCCCTCATCCCTGGTACCAATCTAGTAAATCTTTTCTGCACCCTCTCTAAGGCCTTGACATCCTTCCTAAAGTGAACACAATATTCCAGCTGAGGCCTAACCAGTATTTTATAAAGGTTTAGCATAACTTTCTTCCTTTTGTACTCTATGCCTCTATTAATAAAGCCAAGGATCCCATATGCTTTTTTATCAGCCTTCTCAACTTGTCTTGCCACCTTCAAAGATTTGTATACATACACTCCAGGTCTCTCTGTGCCTGCACTCCCTTTAAAATTGTACTGGTTGGTTTATATTGCTTCTCCTCATTCTTCCTACCAAAATGTATCACTTCACACTTCTGTGCATTAAATTTCACCTGCGATGTGTTTGCCCATTTCAGCAGTCTGTCTATGTCCTCCAGAAGTCTGTTTACTATGCTCCACATTGTTTACTACATTTCCGAGTTTCGTGTCACCTACAAACTTTAAAATTGTACCCTGTATACCCAAGTCCAGGTCATTAATATATATCAAAAGGACAGTGGTTCTAATACCAAACCCTGGGGAACACCACTGTGTACTTTCCTCCAGTCTGAAAAGCAACCATTCACCACTACTCTCTGCTTTGTTGAGATCTTCAGGTAATTACTTAGCAGTGGTAAAACTGCATAAATTTTTTCCTGAATTTTTCACTAAAATTTGCATTCAGACATGTTGCAGTCCCACCGTTTATAACGGGTGCATTTGTGCGAACATGATTTGTCCGCTATAGGTGATGGCCGGTATAACGGCGCAGCACTATGACAGTACTCTACTAGTGTATATGCAGAACACCATGTCCCTGTTTTTAGCCTGATTGTCAGCAATCCACATTCATTTCATAGTCAAACACGGACGGTGTTAAAGTACACACCTATTTTATGGACACACTCATCAGTGTACTTTTTTTTCTCAATCAGAACATTTTATCTTCACTTCACAATCGCACCGGTACAATAAACCATCATTGACAATCCCAGTACTAGAGGTATCTAATACACAGCACGTTTGCTTCACAATCACACAAGAGAAAAATCAGTTATTCCACAGCTACAACACTGTGGTACTACACTCGTGGCTGGAAATTCTTGAGTGCTTAAACTTTTTCTTATAGGCAAAGCGACACAGTCATAATTCTGCCTGATGAATAAATGTAACGAGCAATGTTTAACCAATAATTTTAAAACTTTCTTGAGGCAAGAATCAAATTTATCAGATGCAACAAAATTGTTAATATATTAAACAGTGTTTTTATATCTGAGTTTATACGAAGTACAAGATCTGGTGAGTGAACACAGCTGTTTTAGAATGAAATAAATGGAGCACTTAAGACACTATAACTGGTAACTTTGAAAGTAATGTTAATGGTTTTCGCTTTTTGGCCGATATAAGTGACTGCCGTATTAAATGTGGACATTTTAAGTGGTGGGGACTGTAATACTATTATCAGAATCCTGGGATAAAGCTTCTGTTTTTGTCCAGGTCCTTGGCAGAACACTTGTTATATGACTAATGCTGGAGAACCACATTCCTGGTAATGTACTGTTTTTGACAGGTCTGTTAGAAGGCAAATGCTAAACAAAGTGAAAACATTTACCTGAAAAGCTCTATAATTCATATGGATTCACTTAATGTTCAACAGCTATCTGAAAAATTACTAAGAAATGATTGCTGGCATTAGAGCATCACATTAGTAAGCCAGCAGAATGAAAGAAAAACACTTATTGAGAGTGATTCAAGGTGACGCATGTCAAAATAGATTCTTTCATACCGAAGAAAATACAGATGAAAATAAATGCCTCTATTTTAATATTGTGGGGTGCTGACAATAAACTAGGTGCAAAGTCAGAAGACTATTGTTAAGTTTTGTAATGTTGTTAAAATGGTATTTTATCCTTTGCAGTATTGCTGCACAGTGATTGGAAAGGTATAGCTAAATCAAATAACTGCTGAACCTATTATATAGTTTGGTGAATAACAACTGCAGCTGCAGGTAAGTATGGTTGGATTTCAGTAAAATTGCAAATCCATACAATTAAAAGTCTTGCATTTAGCATGTACCTGTTATGTCACATTGTTCAAGGGCACACCAGAAAGAAAAACCTCAGAAGCATCTGGTCTCTAAAAGATCACACTATAAGACATCACACCTCCAAAGCATCACAACTTCGTAGGGCAAAAAAAAAGCCTGACTCACGCAACTGCAATGCCTTGTGCATCACAATATATAAACTCTCCACCCAACAGCCATGTAATTACCGAGAAGAGGGGAAAAGCTTGAGGTAAAAACCCAGGCCAATTAGGGGGAAAAAATCTGGAAATTTCCTCTTCGACACTTTTAGGCAATCAAAACTAGTCTAAGAGACCACTCTGGCCCTGATTAATGTTTTACAGTACCTACCTTTTGTACGAGGTGATCGCCACCCTAGCCAGAAACAGGTCCAGCTTTGCGTGAAGGAATTCAGTGAATCAGTTTTCATCGTACGAGCTGTCAGCCTGTTCCACGGGTCCACTATTCTCTGGGAAAAGAAGAACTGCCTAACATCCAAACTAGTTCTAGCCTTACATAACTTGAGATTGTGACCCCCTAGTCCTCCCTAACCTATTTAGTTGAATAGTTTAGTTCCCTAACTTTATCTCTGATGCTTTGCATATTGGGGTATAACCCATTTCATACTTCTCTGCACTTTATTTCCTCTTCTGTTTCATTCTTATTCTTTTCTTCCTTATCTTCTGCTTACCATGGGTAAATTTTAACCCCCAAGAATGGGTGGGTTGGGGGGAGAGTGGGGAGTAAAAATCCTCCGTTTTCAGAGCGGGACCGCATCCCAGCTCCAACTCGCCTGCTTCTAGGTTTAACTCAGGCAGGTTTTTAAATGTGTATGGAGAGCAGACACCAGGAAGTCCCACCCCCACTTAAAGCCGGTGGGCCAATACTTAAAAGGGCAATTTACCTCATTGAGATACTTGAGGTACTTAATATTTTGCGTATTGGAATAATAAAACAAATTTAACCTTACCTGTTCAGGTTTACCATCGCTTCCCATTCACGTCAGGTGAAAGCAGGCAGGAAGGGCTGGATCCATGAGGTGCGTGCCTTTATTGCACTGCCTGTGGGCGCGGAGGAGCAGGAGTGTTTCATCCAGGCCCAACCAGCTCACCTGGCCAATAGCACCGCCATGATCGGCCGCCCATCCCCCACAGATGGTGGACCCCCACCTACCTCCGACTCTTCACTCAACCTCCAATCTTCTTCCTGGCCTCCCGATCTCTTCCTCGGCCCCACGATCTTCTTCCCGGCCCCCAGATCTCTTCCTCGGCCTCCCGATCATCTTCCCGGCGCCCCCCGCCCCGGATCCCTTCCTTGGCCCCCCGATTTACTTTTTTTTTTATTCATTCACGGGATGTGGGCGTCGCTGGCGAGGCCAGCATTTATTGCCCATCCCTAATTGCCCTTGAGAAGGTGGTGGTGAGCCGCCTTCTTGAACCGCTGCAGTCCGTGTGATGACGGTTCTCCCACAGTGCTGTTAGGAAGGGAGTTCCAGGATTTTGACCCAGCGACGATGAAGGAACGGCGATATATTTCAAAGTCGGGATGGTGTGTGACTTGGAGGGGAACGTGCAGGTGGTGTTGTTCCTTGTTTACGGCACCCCCACCACCACCCCGCCCTCTGAACTCCTCCCTGGTCCCCTTGATCTTCTGGCCGGGCCATGATCCCTCCCTCCCTCCCTCCAATCCCCGGCTACGGCCTGTTCCTGCCCAACAGCCAACCAGCCTGTCAATCAGGTTGGCTGCCGGGCGCAAAAACCGGAAGTGCAATTGATTGGCCTCAATAAGGTCGCCCACTTAACTTCCGGGTTTGGCAACCGGAAATCGTCTCCTCCTCTCCCTTCCCGGCTCGCACTTAAAATTTACCCCCATGTCTGTTATGACCTAAAGTACATGCCTCCATACTCCAACTTGAATTTACTATTTGAGACTGCTTTTCACCCTCATTATACTTATTCTTAACATCTTGAAAACATTATTAACACATTAAAAATAGGCTTATCTACAGTAAGGACTAATAGTTATGATTGTATGAATAAAGGAATCTATTATTTTGAGGTGATAATTTATTTATCTGAATATTTGCTTATATTCCTTTTGCAATGTAATCCTCAATGAGAATCCAACTGGGGAAACAGCATTCTGTAGGTATTGTACAATTAAAGAACCTAGAGAAAACACTCCAGTAAGTAACCATTTACAATTCAGAATACTGTTTAAATTTAGCAACGTGCCCTATAAAGATTTGTGAGTATTTAAAAGATTATTTTGGACAAAATGAAAAGATCCATTCCAATACACTATGGTTGATTGTGCCACCAATGTAACTGCACTCAACTCAAATGTCCTTTTAGAAAGATAATGAAAGAAAATGAGTGATCTTTAAAGTAAATGATTGAAAATGTGAATTCAATCAAATGATGAAGCAACTTTCAAAGTGCACTAGTCTCAACACAGTGATTTAAAAAGACAGAGTCATAGCAATGAGAAAGCAATGAATGTATGTTGTGTGCAAAATCTATGCCATTTATATGTATCTGTGTATCTCTGTGGGGTTCAAAACCCCTTTAACAAAAGACATTGGAAGGAAAGGGTTAACTGTACCCCTTTTAAACAAAGACATTTGAAAACCTGCAAACACAGTAATGTGGTAAACTTGTGTTCTCGTAAATCCTGTTTTTCCCTCACTGACACTGATGGCATTGGAGAAATATGAGTTTTGGGATCGAAGACATTGTACTGCGAATAGATATCTAGATTATTAAATACATAAGCTAGATGGATAATTTTGAACTGAAAGCATTGTCAGGCTTTCAAAACACATAGGTTTTTGGAAGCACAAGCTTTTCAACACAGCAGGGGGTAATGTAAGAAAAGGCAACAAGGACATACAGCAAAGGTTTTGGATCAGGAAAGCAATGATAGGTGTGAAAAAACCATAGGCCTCTCATTCCTAGCTGGTAATCTGCTCAAAAGAACTGGGATTTGTAAAACATCAAATAGTATTGCACCCAACATCTGGTCAAATGGTATCAGGAATGGATTTGAAGCCATTGAAGCAATCAAAATTGGAGACACAAGGACCATTAAGATAGTCTGGGCATAGAAATGTAAGAGGCCTTTTACAACCCATTGTTTGAACATATGGGGCTCAATTTTGAAACAAAGCTGGGAAGGAGTCAGGGGGGGAGGATCAATTTGAGGTCAGGAAACTCATTGGTACAGGTTTCCTGGACGTACTTACAACTTTGACGTAAGGGCGTCTTTTATTTTTGTTGGTTTCCATCCGACTGACCGGCTGATTGATGGGCTGGTCTCAGTCGGATGGGAGACCAGCCAGAGAGAGGATGTCTGCAGGTAAGTCTTTGTTTGCATGGAGGTGGGGGCAAGGGAGGCATAGGTGGGCAAGGGACATGGTGGGCAAGGGGCATAGGTGGGCACAGGTGGCCAAGGGGCACAGGTGGCCAAGGGGCACAGGTGGGCACGGGGGTCACGAGTAATGGGGGATGGGACCGGGTTCAGTCACGGGGGGGGCAGGATCGGCGGTCATCGCGGGGGATGGGGGATTGGGGTCGGAGGATCGGGGTCGGAGGGTTGGGTTCGGAGGATTGGGGTCGGGGTCGGAGGATCGGATTGGGGCCGGGGTCAGAGGGGGAGGGACGGGGTCGGATGATCGGGGTCGGGAGGTTGGGGTTGTGGGTCCGCGATTTGGTGGGGGGTCCGCGATGGAAGGGGGGGGGGGAGAATCGGTGCAGGTTGGGCCTGGGGGAAGCACTCCTGCTCCTCCGGGTCCACAAGCTGTGCCTTTCTATGCACATACCTGCAGTCTCGGGGCTTCTCGCCTCCTTTCACGAGGCATAAAACAGAAGGCCCGAGAATCCTGGCCCTCCGGGGTTGAAATGGGGAATTAGTTAAAAATGGAGGCCTGAAGCCTACTTGAAAGGTTTTAAGGCCCGGCCCACCTCCTGGGAGCTGGTTGGCTGCCCGCCCCTCATCCGGTGAAAACCGGAAATGGGCGGGTTGGAGACGAGTTGGGGGAGGGTTGAAATGGTGGCATTTTCAATGCCCCCCCCACCCCCGCCTCTAACCTACCTGTTTTTTACTTTCAAAATTGATCCCATGGGGCTCGATATTAGGAGGGAGGCGGGTTGGCAGTGGTGGGTCGACTGGGTGCATGATCGCAGCCTAATTAAAGCACTTACCTTGGCTTCCCGGTTTCACACTGGTAAGCTGCGCAGCGGGTGGACTGCGTACCCGCATCATAGGCTGTCAGCTGGAGGAGCCCTATTTAAAGGGGCAGTCCTCCACTGACTGATGCGGCAGAAAGGAGCCAAAATTACAGCATGGAGCAGCCCAGGGGGAAGGCTGCTCCCAGATTTAATGATGCCTCACTCCAGGTCCTACTAGATGGGGTGAGGAGGAGCGGGCGGACAGAGATCTTCTCCCCGGCGGACGGGAGGAAGTGACCTGCCTCTGCCACCACGAAGGCCTGGCTCAAGGTGGCAGAGGAGGTCACCAGCACCACCAACATATCACGCACCTGCATACAGTACAGGAGGCACTTCAATCACCTAACTAGGTCAGCTGAAGTGAGTACACTTACTCATTCCCCTACACTCCGTCTGCCACATCACTGCCCCCACCCCACACCTCCTTCTACACTGCCAACACTACTCTATCACATCACTCCTCACACCCACTCAAACCTCATCCTCATCTTACCTGCACTTACTCACCTCGCCAGTACTCATCCTGCCACTACCACTCAACCCAATCCTCATACAATCTCATGGCTCTATCTCATACTCAACTTCTCATGCATCTCTTTCACGGTCAGCCTCACCCAACCTGCCACTACCTATGCTGCAGCCACAGGGCATGCATCACATATGTGCAGTAGGAATCGTAAAGCAAATGTGTCGTGAGCATGAAGGGGATGCACAAGGGTGTTTGTGGGTTTGTCATGGTTTTTACTTATATTTGATTTCTGATCAACTCACATTACATATTATATTGTCACCACTACTGCAAATCTTGTCTGGCTTGTGCAATAATGCCCTTTCCTGAGGATCACCATGAAGACCCACAACTGATGCCACCCATTGTGTCACTGCAGAGTGGGTGTAGGTGTATTTTCAGGGCTCTTTTGTGCAGACGACTGAGAGACACCGGCGACGTCCCCGGTGGCACACTGGAAGGATGCAGAGGAGAAGTTGTTGAGGGCAGTGGTGACTTTGACAGCGGCAGGTAAGAAGATGGTGCTCGGGCCAGCCAGGAGCAGCTCGGCATGAAGGAGGCTGTAGATGTCCACGACTACATGTCGAGTGACTCTGAGCCTCCATGTGCACTGCTCCTCAGAGAGGTCCAGGAAGCTGAGCCTCGGTCTGTAGACCCTGTGGCGAAGGTAGTGCCGTCTGCGATGCATCTCTCTCTGCGGTTGCCCTCCCTCTTGCTGTGCAGGTGGATGTGTCACAGCACTGTGTTGTGGAGCTCCACGTGTCAGAGGTGGACGGAGTGGCCGGCGAGGCTGGTGATGCTGTTCGTCCTCCGAGGAGGTCATGACTGCAGCTACGGCGGCCCCCATCCGAAGATGCACATCTGAGGGGGTCCGCAAGGTAGGTACATGTGTCTGCACGCTAGGGTTGAGGTTGCAAGTTGGTGAATTTTAGTGTTAGGAGGAGGGTGGTGCAAGCCAAACTTTGTCCAAAGTGACAGAGTGGCCTCCTGCAATGAGTGAGGGTCTCAACCCCCACCTGTCAAATGGACCTTTGCAGCTGCCACAGGCTGGTGGCTGCAACACGTCCATTTCAATTGGGAGTGTTTCCCCCAGTTCGGG
Organism: Heptranchias perlo; assembly: GCF_035084215.1. Lineage (NCBI taxonomy): Eukaryota > Metazoa > Chordata > Chondrichthyes > Hexanchiformes > Hexanchidae > Heptranchias > Heptranchias perlo. The sequence goes on from NC_090337.1 coordinate 41,039,456, forward strand.
AAACACTCTCAGTTTAGATGAAAATCCCACCCTCCTAAAATATCCTAGAAATTAGGTCTGCAAACGACCTGAAGTATCCAATTAATTGGTTTAATTGGGATCCCACCGGCTTTAATAGCCGGCGGGAGTCCCGCATGCGGGGGCTGCGCGCGCATCTAAGCGCGTCAGTGGGGAACCCGGAAGTGGGCGGACCCGCCCCGGGAATCCCCAATTTTTGGAGCCCCCCGCCACGAACGCACCCGCTCGAACGTCCGAAAATCGAGCCCATGGTCTTTTTTTACATCAAAGGTTCTCCAGTCACATTATCAAAGCCTAAACTGCCAATTACTGAAATATGTTAATGATTGAGGCATAGCAACAGGGAATGATTGGACAAAAAGAATGACCCTCCCTAATCCTACATCCCATTGGTAAAAAACAATATAAAAAGACTTTGAGAGAAGAAGTCTCTTCTCTTTACCACCCGGCAGTCACAAGGAACACACACTGCAGTTGCACATCACGCAAGAGGAAGAAGACCTCGAGTTCTGAAGAACTGATCATCCTTCAGGCCCAATGAGCAAAAGCCTTGGTTTACAGGTTGTAAATGTATTAATGATTTGTCTGATGTGTGTATGAATTGTTAAATCATTACATAATAACATTGCAAATTATTAAATGTATAGAGGCATTTTATAAAGGAAAGTCATTTGTCTGGTTTGATTTTGCTTCATGAATGCTCGTATGAATGATAACATCATTTAGTAATTACTTTTGATTCACAAAACTATTGTGAGTGAGGGTGACTTTCTTTGCTTGACTATTTGTCCAGTATCCAAGAATCTCACAAGATAAGGAATTCCCTACATTAATGGCACCACAGATGGGACACTGACATAGTCAGACAAAGAAAGTGAAAATATTGTGTCCTAGCAGAAAGGGTTATACTGGAGCTAATGTACAGGTGGAAGATATAACAGAACGAGTTAAAACAATACTGGAGCTAATGTTTAGACAGAAACATAGTTTTCTGGGCAAGGATGGGTGGAAGGTATAATATAACAATGGAAGTGACAATTCAAAAATGCATAGCAATGGAGTTACCAAGGAAACTAACAAAACAGACTGAAATATGGCTACATACCATCAGCAACCAAAACAAAGGTGATGAGAAGGAAAAGCAAGGGTTAGAAACAGAAGTAGTTAACCTAAAGAAAGATTGTAAGAGGTTGAAAGATGTTTCCAAGAAGGAACAGGAGGAGAAGAGGCAATTGTTAGAGCACCTTACATTGGCTAGGGCAAATAATGTTATCTGTGCGTCACTCCGTCTTCCACATCACCTCAAACACCTCACAACCCCATCTCCACTGACAGCACTGCGCTCCCGCACCAATCCTCACAGCCACCCAACTATCAGCCTCACAGTGCCTGCACGTACCCACCGTCCCTGTCCCCACTTGACCACGACTACACACCCGAATGCCCATACAATGGGATGGCCATGTGGCACACGCATCCTCCCATCCATCTGGCACACGCTCAACCCACTCACACCAATGCTTGAAGCGTCTCACATTGTAATCATCACTCAATAACGTTTTTGTGTTTTGCCCTCACAGGAGAAGAGGGCCAGGAACGCACGCGATAGGGCACGCACCGGAGGAGGCCCGCCACACGAGATGGCCCTGACAGACGCCGAGGTCGAGGCACTCGAGATCAGCCGCACGCTGCATTGCCTGTCGGTGGCGGATGGCGAGTCTGGTTCTGGCGAAACGGCCGGTAAGGGAAAGCTGGCACTCATGACTCATGAGCGCGAATGATCTTAGCATCACACGGCATATGCAGCACCGCCACATTTGGTCTCATGCCTGATATTTCCCTCTGTTCTCTTGCAGGACCGTCTGCGATCGACGTTTCAGTTGAGGGTGATTCCTCAGAGGACATGCCCGTCTCTGAGGGTGCATCGTCACACATGAGCCTTGCATCCACCAGCGCAGATACACACACCTCGGTGGGTCCCCCCCCCTCAGTTAGTTGGGATTGCACATGGTGAGTCACCGCGCACACGTGAGCATGAGCAGACCCTGGTGGCAGGGTCAGCCGCGGAGGGTCCGCGTCGGTGGGAGCACTCTTCTCCAGGCTCTGCTCAGCCGGACCCAGATGCTGAACCCAGGGGGCCACCTGTCAAAAGGAGAGTCGTCGAGGGGCACCAGAACATTGCTGAGGTACTGGGAGAGGTGCCACGCGCACTCTCCACAATCGCACGGAGGATGGAGGAGTCCAACTCCTGCATGAGGGGAATGGTGGCACAGGTGCAGGAGGGTATCGCCGAGATAGTGTCGCAGGGATGTGAAGGCATCTCTGAGATAGTGTCGCGGGTAGGTGTGGGAACGTCTGCGGTGGAGGACAGGCTAGCCTCCCTCGAGCGTCACGCACAGCTCACCAATGAGTCCATCCAGGCCCTCACAACGGCTGTTCGGATTCAGGGTGAGCAACATTCTGCCGCCATCAACAGGTTGACAGATACATTGGAGGTGGCCTTGCAAGGTCTCACCCACGTCATCCAAACTGCCGTCCAGCCGGGTGGAAGGGTGATGTGGGCCTTGGCCATGAGAGGGAAGATGGTGAACGGGGAAATGGAAGTGTGGACGCTACTCAAGGCGCCCCCACGTCTCACCCGTTGCCCCCCTCTCAACCAGTGCCTGCAATAGTCCATCCTCTCCAGGTGGCCGAGTCTGCCCCTGCACAGGTGCGTCGGCCCAAAGCATCTACCAGGTTAGGGCACGAACAGGAGCAACCTGCCACCACCTCTGCTGGAGCCACAGGGGTAGCACCACGTAGGGGTACCAGGAAACGAAAGCCTAAAGTTCCGTGAGCACACAGGGATTGCACCAGGGTGTTTGTCTATTTGGTTTTTTTAAATTTCCACTCTTTGAATGTCACCACAAAATAAACTCACTTTTTCGCACCAATGCTGCCACCTTTTGTCCATAATTCTGCGGCTTGTGCAATATGTCCCTTCCGTGCGCCTCATCATGACGACGACCACCCCATCCCACCCATTGGGCATAATACAGTGGGTGCAGGTGTACAGGCACCACTCTTCTGTGGAGGGGGCCTGTATGGACCCTCGTCTGTGCACGTTATGACATGTGAACGCCTCACACAGTGTGATGTTAGGAGAACCGTTGGCATATGAGTGCCTCCCTGGCCTGACGAGCACGCAGGTGAGCCGGTGTTCGGCGCATGGGTCGTTCCTCCTCCTCTCCCTCTTCCTCCTCCTCCTCATTGTCGTCCTCAATGTGGGTGGCGGGTGTGCATGGGGCCTCCTCCAGCGGCACCCCTCTCTGTAGTGCCATGTTGTGCAGGGCACAGCAGACAACTATAATTCGTCCCACTCTGAATGGCGTGTATTGGAGCGCTCCCCCGGAACGATCAAGGCACCTGAAGCGCATCTTGAGCAGCCCTATAGCCTGCTCAATTGTAGACCTGGTAGCAATGTGGCTGTCATTATACCGACGCTGCGGCTCGGTAATGGGGTTCCTCAGAGGTGTCATAAGCCATGTGTGCAGGGGATATCCCTTGTCGCCGAGGAGCCAGCCGTTGCCGGTGTTGGGTGCGTGGAAGAGGGGCGGGACGGTGGACTCCCTGAGGACGAAGGCATCGTGGCAGCTGCCAGGGTATCTGGCGCACATGTGTAGGAATCTCTGGCGGTGGTAACAAATGAGCTGGGCGTTCATGGAGTGATACCCTTTCCTGTTGATGAACAGCCCTGGCTCACGTGGAGGTGCCCGTATTGCTATGTGGGTGTAATCGATTACATCCTGCACCCGTGGGAAGCCAGCCACAGCATGGAATCCAACCGCCCTCTCCGTCTGGCTGCGCTCATCCATGGCGAAGTTGATGTAGGTCGAGGCCCTGCGGAACAACCCATCGGTGACCTGCCTTATGCGCTTGTGTGCAGACGACTGACAGACCCCGGTGATGTCCCCCTTGGCACCCTGGAAGGATCCGGAGGCGAAGAAGTTGAGGGCAGTGGTGACTTTGACGGCGACGGGTAAGAAGATGCTGCTTGGTCCATCCGGGAGCAGCTCGTCATTGAGGAGGCTGCAGATGTCGGCGACTACCTGGCGAGTGACTCTGAGCCTACGTATGCACTGCTGCTCAGAGAGGTCCATGAAGCTGAGCCTCGGTCTGTAGACCCTGTGCGGAGGGTAGTGCCTCCTGCAACGCATCTCTCTCTGCGGATGCCCTCCATCCTGCTGTGCAGGTGGATGTGCCACAGCACCGTGTTGTGGGGATGCACGTCTCTGAGGCGGACGGCGTGGACTGCGAGGCTGCTGAGGCTGGTCATGCTGTTTGTCCTCCGAGGATGTCAACGCAGCACCCATCTGGCAGGTGTTGGTCTGCGGGGTTGTGCACGCTAGAAAAGTGTGTCCTCGCACAGGGGTTGCACTTCCACGCCGGTGAATCTTCTTGCTTGGAGGAGGGTGGTGGAGGGCAGGCGTTGCCCAATGTTACGGAGTGTCCTCCTGCGTTGGTGAAGGCTCTCTTCCCCCCCCCCCCCCCCCACCTGTGGAATGCACCTTGGCAGCTGCCACAGGCTGCTGGCTGCAACACGTCCGTTGAGAGTGTGAGTGTTTCCCCCAGTATGGGAAACAGTCTCAGTTCACTGTATAAATCCCACACCTGTTAAATAAACAGCTCAATCAGGTCATTTAATGACCTGAAATACCTAGATAAATACACTCAAGTGGAACCCCGCTGGCTTTAATTGCCTGCGGGATTCCCACCAGCGGGGGCTACGCATGCACCCCCGCACGTCAGCGCGGAACCCGGAAGTGGGCGGGATCGAGGCGCGATCCGGTCCCGCTCCTCGAAATCGGGATTTTAGAGGCCCCCCCGCCGAGAACGCTAAATCGGGCCCAATGTGTTCGTTTGTTTTCAGTGTACTGTCTACTATGTCTCTTTAAAAGCCTGCGTGGCTGTACTGCCTCTTTAAAAAGCCTGTCCTCATTGTATGTGCTTTCTTTTCGCTGTTGTGGGCAATGGCCCCTTTTTAATGCTTGTTATGTGTTCTCCTTTTTTGTGTAATGTACAAAGATTTTGTTTAGCTGTGAAAGTAGTTATTTCCAATATTTTTAGTTTTTTGGAAAGGCGTGCCTGAAGAACAAAATGAAAGACAATGTAATTTAAGTACATGCTACATTGATAACTTTATCTGTTCTGTCTTGTGTTTAATTCTGATACTGCTAAACTAAATTGGAGTTATCGAAGATGATTAACCTATTAAATTGTGAAAACTAGACTTTTATAGAAAATAGAAGCAAGAGTAGGCTATTCGACCCTTTGGGCCTGCTCCGCCATTCAAAATGATCGTCTAACTCAGTACTCTGTTCCTGCTTTTTCCCCATATCCCTTGATCCCGTTAGCATTAAGAAATATATCTATCTCCTTCTTGAATACATCTAATGACTTGGCCTCCACTACCTTCTGTGGTAGAGAATTCCACAGGTTCACCACCCTCTGAGTGAAGAAATTTCTCCTCATCTTGGTTCTAAATGGCATACCCCGTATCCTGAGACTGTGACCATATACAATTCTGGTTCTTATAAAACAATAAGTATCTCAAATTCCGGACATGAGATTATCACATGAAAAATCACATGAGTATTGATGAGGGTAAATTGACGTGTTAAAATATTGAGACATTTGAAGTGACTCTGTGTTTAATCACCTTGGTTGTGAAATGTGATAGCTGTTAGCAAATTGACCCTTTGATCTTGCGATTGATGGTGGTAATAACCAAGTGACCATGAATGGAAAGACCAAATGGTTAAAAGATCTCCGCTAGCTCTGTGATAACGATCTGGAGGAGTGGTTAGATTGTACTACAGACTTGTTTCATAGAATGTTTAAAGTTAATAGCAGGAAATACTATTGATTTCTGCTGTTTTAACAGATTTTCAATTACTACGGATGGATAAAATTGATAAATCTTTTGTGCCTTCATGACTCATATCTGAAAATTGGAAGTCAGAGATGCTGAAATGTATTATCCAAAGTTTAATTGTATTGGGATCTTTGTGCAAGTTTTCACTGTTATAAAAGCACAAAGACTTTTTGGAAAAAGATCAATTTGAACTTCTTTAAAGCACTTTGGATTTCCAAATTCAGAGTTGGGTTCGTTTGAGTTAACAATGAAATTGGGACCAAAGTGAGGGAGCCACCTTGCCCAATCCTAAATCCAGGACCCGGAAATGGTCTGGTGACTTTTTAAATTTGTGAATAATTTAAGATAGTCATTATCCGGACTCGGCAAGGAGTTCATAATGATGTCCATTATGAGTTGGTACCGGTGTTGATATCTCTATCAGAGATAGCCTTTCTGTCAGGATTATGACATCAGGCCCACAGTAAATTATATAGTGCAATGCTGCAAGAGATAATACATAACTTTCACCAACAAAATGCAGGGCAGGATTTAGACCAAGTATAGCCCCCACAACCTCATAAACCAAGCCATAAGATACATAAAAGGGTTGAAGCTGAGTAGATAGTATCGGGGTTACCGCAGGCACTTCGGCCTGGAATAGATTAGATATTGAATCAACGTGGGAACATGATAGATTGATGCAGAAACAACTGAAGGGTATTTTACAAGGCATGAATAAGGGGTAATGAGGACCCTGAATGCCTGGTAAAAGTTATCAATAGGTGGGTGGTATCAATGTGGCCTATCAAACCCGAGGTCAGTTTTGTATAACCATTCGGGTATGGTGCTACTTTCTATCCTATCACTTATTCTCCTTTCTTTCTCAACCCCATGGAAATGACTCAGGTTGGAGAATACTCTCATGCCAATGTGTCCATACAACGTAATGGCAATTCATGTTAATCTCACTTCACCACCTGGTTGAAATAAAACAAGCCAATGCGCTTACAGAACCAACAGTACAAAAGCTCGGAGACCATGAGTGGTGAGAAACACTGTATAATGTGGGATAATACCCATGGGTTAGAATGATCAGTATGGTTTTGATAAGTACGCAATGTATACTAGTGTTCATTATGATAATTTGCTAATGTGTAATGCGACATTTAATCAGAAAACATGGAAAAGAAATATTCTTTTTGTATATGTCACGGCAGAAGCGTCCTAAACGGGAATCAATGATAAAAACCTAATAGCTCAGGGTATGAAGTGGATCAGTCAAAAGATTCAACAGACTCACTTGAGGAGGGAATGTGGGGTTCAAAACCCCTTTAACAAAAGACATTTGAAGGAAAGGGTTAACTGAACCCCTTTTAAACAAAGACACTTAAAAACCTGCAAACACAGTAATGAGGTAAACTGTGTTCTCGTAAATCCTGTGTGTATGAATTGTTAAGTCATTACATAATAACGTTACGAATTATTAAGTGTATAGCGGGATTTTATAAAGGAAAGTCATTTGTATAGTTTGATTTTGCTTCATGAATGATCATTTGAATGATAACATCATTAAATAATTACTTTTGATCAACGAAACTTCCATGAGGGTGACTTTCTTTACTTGACTATTCGCCCAGTGTCCAAGAATCACACAAAATAAGGAATTCCCTACATCTCCAAATTATAAAGATGCATATCTGAAATTTCTACTTGCAAACATTGCTCTGTAATGCAGATCTCTGTACCTCTAAACAGTTAACTCTAATTGAGTTTCTACATGTTATACTTGTCTTCTTTCTCTTCTGTGCTCAGCAGCACATGAGGAACCCTATTTCTTCCCTTGCTCTTATATCCAGCAGATTGTGCTCTGGGTTGTTTCCATAACGAAGACCCTTTTAACATGAACAGGTCATTAGCCTGACCAGGTGGTCGGTTAGATGTGACGGGGGGTGGTGATTGCCACTCCACTCCCATTGGACACGAGTATCCTGCTGGATGTCAACTCAATATTGAGAGACCGGAAGTCTCGTCTCCACTTGCCGAGGCACATTTTTGTATTAGCTGCTATAAATAGTCATGCAGTTTAAACATGGATCAGAGCATTTGTTTTGCTTATTTTCTTGTTTTGTGTGTGTATATGTTTATGCTCATCAATGTCAGAGATGACATAGCTGGGAAATGGAGTGCTTTTATTTACACTTTATCAGGCACCATAAAAGTCAGATACAGACACCTCAAGCCCGTTGTTAGAAGAGCAAACACCTGTATCGTTTCAGTAAGACATTTCCATTCCTTTCACTTTTTGCGGGTGAAATTGTTCTTTGGCGAAGTGCAAAATGGGCAATAGCAAAAACGCAGCTCATTTTACACACGGTCCAATTTTCTTTTCCATTGAAACGGGCTGCCAATTTGTTATTGCTTATTTTGCGCTATCACTGAAGACCAATTTCACCTCCTTTATCTCTCTGACCCACTGAATAGATTACCAACTTAACAGGAACTACTGTGAAATTTGATGATAATTAGTGAAATGGACTGATACTCATTGGATTGCCTGTTTAATCTAGAATCCTTTCTGCCTGGTCTGGTGTCAATCTCAGGATTCAAACACACATATTGTTTGAGTGCACTCCTCCAGCCAACTTTTCCCCCGGACTAATAGTATTTACGCTTAACACTACTAAGCTGCAGACCTATTTGGGTATTAGAAAATGTAAGCTAAAAAATTAAGTAAATCTAAAGGTGTTCAGTTTCTCAGGACATGAACAGGTCAAGCACTAATTTTTTCTTTAAAAAATCGTTCTGATCCATTCAGCAGGACTTACATATTTAGAAATGCTGACTTACTTAATATGGTTTTGGCAACGTTATCTTGTCAATGCTGAAGCATCAGCAGAGTAAAATGACTACTGCAGGGAAAAGCTCGTGTGGTTTGTTAGGTCCAAAGAAAGAAAAAAATACTTGCATTTATATAATACCTTAATATGTCATAGAAACATGTCAAAGCATTTCACATAATGAGTTATTCTTTCTCTTGGAGTGCTATATTTTTTCAGTGAAACCTACAATAATACATTTTGATGCAAATTCTCTGCCCATCCTGGAGGCTGAGAAATCTGGAGCCACCTATTTATCCTTTGGTGGTGTGGAGAACAATCTATTTTTAGATGAAGTCGAAAACAGTCTTGATAGAAGTATGGATACAGCTGTCCAATAAGTATGGAAGCCTCCATTTAGTTGTCTAAGAAAAGTGTGGATTCAGCTATCATTCCTCAAATGAAACGTAACCAATCATCTGTTCACTCATTCAAGTCTAAAGCCACCCAATCATTCGCAATCCAGGCCTGGAGTTAGCATCCTTTAGAACGTCTAAAACAAGCTATCTGCCATTAGTAGTAACTTGACATCATGTGGGTAATTCTAACCCCAAAGAACGGGTGGGTTGGGGTCAGGTGGGAGGTTAAATTATAACTTTTTCCAGCACAACCTCAACCCAGCTCCAACGTACCCACATCCAGGTTTAACATGGGCACCTTTGGATGCCCGCGCGCAGCCAAAACCCAGAAGTCGTGTCCCCAATTAATGGGGCAATTTACCTACTTGAAATACTTGAGGTAGGTAATTTTAATTGATTCGGATTCACCTGCACAGGTTTCCCATGGCTTCTGAATCTCACCCATGAAAGGGAGGCGAGATTCATGCAGAAGTTGATTTGGCCCTTTAAACCTGTGATTGACACATCTCAATAAAAGCTCAGGTATTGCAGCTGGTCTCTCAGCCAAATGTTTGCCTGAGAGAACTGAGTGTTCTTGTGTTGAGACTGAGTGTTCTTTGTTGAGACAGCTTTAGGAAAACTTTGGAGCCTCTCAAACTGACAAGATCAGGATGGGGGCAGCAATGGGTGTATTCAAGAGGACATCTGAGGAGGAGGAAAATGACCATCCACAACAGCCATGTCATGCTGTGTTGGGATCTGCAGGTCAACAAGACAGAGGTGCGCAACAAGGACCTGGAGAACAGCAGAGAGGGGATCAACAGAGGGGGCGAGGTCACAGGAGGCACTACCCATGTGAGAGTTTACAGGCAGAGGCTGAGCTTCCTGGCCCTCTCTGAGGAGCAGTACCTACACAGGCTCAGATTGAGTCGGCAGATGGTCGCAGACATCTGCGGCCTCTTTCAGGAAGAGCTGCACCCCACAGGACCTGGTGGCCATGCATTGCTCGTCACAGTAGAAGTAACCACTGCCCTCAATTTCTTCACCTCTGGATCTTTCCGGGGCACCAACGGTGACATCACCATTGTGTCTGAATCATCTGTACATAAGTGTATAAGGCAGGTGACGGATGGGTTGTTTGCCAGGGAGTCCTATTGCGTAAACTTCCCCCGCAACAACATCAGCCACAATGAGCGGGCAGTGGGTTTCATCTCTGTCTGTCTTCCCACAGGTGCAGGGCACAATGGATTGCACACACGTGGAAATCTGATGACCACCACATGAACCAGGAGTCTTCATAAAATGAAAGGGCTTTCACTCCATCAATGCACAGCTGGTGTACGACCGCAGGAAGAGATTTATGCAGGTGTGCGCCAGATTCCTTGGCAGATATCATGATGCGTTAATTCTGCTCCAGTTCAACATTCCAGACCTCTTTCCATCAGGAGACAGACTTAAGGGCTGGCTCGTTGGAGACAAGGGATACCCCCTGCAAACATGGCTCATGACACAAGTGTGGAACCCCACGAACGAGGCATAAGAGTGATACAACCAGAACCACATGACCACCAGGTGTATCACTGAGCAAACCATAGGCATATTGATGATGTGCTTCAGATGCATGGATAGGTCTGGAGGCGTCCTTCAGCACTCACCATCGAGAATCTACAGAATAATTGTAGTGTGTTGCATCCTGCACAACATAGCACAGCAGAGTAGTTTATAGGTGGAGGACAAAGAAGGCGCACGTCCAGCATCATCTGTTGGCGACAACATTGAAGAAGAGGAAGAGGACGAGGAACATAGGAACACAGGAACAGGACTAGGCCGTTTAGCCCCTCGAGTCTGTTTCGCCATTCAATGAGATCATGGCTGATCTGTGACTTATCTCCATATACCCACCTTAGCCCTATATTCCTTAATAGCTTTGGTTAACAAAAATCTATCAATCTCAGATTTAAAATTAACAATTGAGCTAGCATCAACTGCCACTTGTGGAAGAGAGTTCAAAACTTCTACGAACCTTTGCGTGTAGAAATGTTTCCTAATTTCACTCCTGAAAGTCCTGCCTCTAATTTTTAGGCTAGGTCATCCAGTCCTAGACTCCTCAACCAGCGGAAATAGTTTCTCCCTATCCACCCTATCAGTTCCCTTTAATATCTTGAAAACTTCGATCATATCACCCCATAATCTTCTAAATTCCAAGGAGTACAACCCAAGTTTGTGTAATCTCTACTTGTAATTTAACCCTTGGAGTCTAGGTATCATTCTAGTAAATCTATGCTGCACTCCCTCCAAGGCCAATATATCCTTCCTAAGGTGTGGTACCCAGAATTGAACACGGTACTCCAGGTGTGGTCTAACCAGGACTTTGTATAGCTGTAGCATAACTTCTACCCCCTTGTATTCGAGTTCTCTAGATATAAAGGACAGCATTCCATTAGCCTTTTTGATTATTTTTTGTATCTGTCCATGACATTTTAATGATCTATGTACATGGACCCCTAAGTCTCTTTGGATCTCCACTGTTTCGAGCTTTTCACCATTTAGAAAGGACTCTGATCTATCCTTTTTAGATCCAAAATGGACGACATCACACTTGACTATATTTAAATCCATTTACCACAGTTTTGCCCAATCACTTAATCTATTAATATCTCTCTGTAATTTTATGCTTCCATCTACACTGCTTACAACGCTGCCTATCTTTGTGTCATTGGTAAACTTGGATATGTGGCTCTCTATCTCAATATCTAAGTCGTTAATAAATACAATGAATAGTTGAGGCCCCAACACAAATCCCTGTGGGACACCACTAGTCACATCCTGCCAATTTGAGTACCTGCCCATCATCCCTATTCTCTGTCTCCTTCCACTCAGCCAATTTCCTAACCAGGTCAATAATTTGCCCTCAATTCCATGAGCTTCAACTTTAGCTAATAGTCTCTTATGAGGGACTTTGTTGAACGCCTTCTGGAAATCCATATAAGCAACATCCATAGGCATTCCCCTGTCCACCACTTTAGTCAACTTTTCAAAAAATTCAATCAGGTTCATTAACATGACCTACCCTTTACAAATCCATGCTAGCTCTCTTTGATCAGCTGAAAATTTTCATGGTGTTCACTCACTCTATCCTTAATTGCAGACTCTAGTAATTTCCCGACAACAGATGTTAGGCTAACTGGTCTATAATTCCCTGGTTTCCCTCTTTCACCTTTCTTAAAAAGCGGAGTGGCATGTGCAATTTTCCAATCTAAAGGAACGGTTTCTGAATCGAGAGAACTTTGGAAGATTATAGTTAGGACATCTGCAATGTTCTCACCTACTTCCTTTAAAACCCTGGGATGGAAACCATTTGGTCCTGGGGATTTGTCACACTTTAGTGCCATTATTTTCTTCATTACTGTTAATTTGCTTACGTTAATTATGGTGAGTCACCGTCCCTGATTCAAAATTAATTTCCTTGGGGCATCTGGCATGCTAACCTCGTCCTCAACTGTAAATACTGATGCAAAGTAATTATGTACTTTGTCTGCCATTTCCTTATTTTCATTTACAATATCACCATTATCAGATTTTAATGGGCCCACATTGCTCTTTACCACACACTTTTTCCTTAAAATTGTAAAAAATTTTTGTGTTGATTTTGATATCCCTTGCGAGTTTCTTTTCATATTCCCTTTTTGTAACTCTTACTATCTGTTTTGTCATCCTTTGCTGTTCTTTGTGTCTCTCCCAGTCGTCAGGATCTGTGCTATTTTTTGCATTTTTGTTTGCTTTTTCTTTTGGTTTTATGTTGTCCCTTACCTCTTTTGTTGTTCAGGCTTGTTTTTTTTTGGGCAAGTAGAGCTCTTGCCCCTTAGGGGTATAAACTGGTTCTGTATCACGTTAAATTCTTTTCTGAACACCTCCCACTGATCTTCTGTCATTTTACCCATTATCAGATTTGCCCAGTTTACTGTGGACAGTCTCTGTCTCATCCCGTTGAAGTCGGGCTTGCCTAAATTTAGAATCTTAGTAACTGATACGGGTTTCTCCCTTTCAAATACAACGTTAAACTCGATCATATTATGATCGCTATTAGATAAATGTTTATGCACTGTTAGGCTGTTAACTAAATCTGGCTCATTACTCATTATTAAATCTAATATGGCCTGCCCCCTTGTTGGTTCTAGGACATATTGTTGTAGAACTTGCTTGGATGAGTGCAGCTCCAACAACACTCAAGAAGCTCAACACCATCCAGGAAAAGCAACCCGCTTGATTGGCACCCAATCCACCACCCTAAACATTCACTCCCTTCACCACTGGCGCACAGTGGCTGCAGTGTGTACCATCCACAGGATGCACTGCAGCAACTCGCCATGGCTTCTTCGACAGTATCTCCCAAACCCGTGACCTCTACCACCTAGAAGGACAAGAGCTGCATGCACATGGGAACAACACCACCTGCACGTTCCCCTCCAAGACTCACACCATCCCGACTTGGAAATATATCGCCATTCCTTCATCGTCGCTGGGTCAAAATCCTGGAACTCCCTTCCTAACAGCACTGTGCGAGAACCGTCACCACACGGACTGCAGCGGTTCAAGAAGACGGCTCACCACCATCTTCTCAAGGGCAATTAGGGATGGGCAATAAATGCCGGCCTCGCCAGCATCGCCCACATCCCATGAACGAATAAAAAAAAAAGAAAGCTGGACACACTCAAGAAATTCGCTACCTTTCTGACATGAGCTCGTCTGCTTATCCCAATCTATGTGAAACTTAAAATCCCCCATTAAAACCACTCTGCCTATGCTGCCTGCTTGTCTAATCTCTGCATTTGTACATTCTGCCACTTTATAGCTGCTACCAGGGGGCCTAAACACAACTTTCACTACGGTCTTAAATCTTTTCTATTTCTTAATTCTACCCATAAAGTCTCCACTGCCTGCTTACCTCACATTATATCCTCTCTGATCATCGAAGTAATTTCATCCTTAATCATTAAGGCTACTCCTCCCCCTCTACCAGTTTCCCTATCCTTCCTATAGACCTTATAACCTGGTATACTCAGTTCCCAGTCCTGACCATCTTGCAGCCAGGACTCAGTAATGGCTACCATGTCGTACTCTCTAAGTTGAATTTGCTCCTGCAATTCATTTAGTTTGTTCCTTATACTCTGTGCGTTTGCATAAAGAATGTTTACTTGGGCCACATACCCTAACCTATCCTTCTACTCTAATGTTGTTTTTCGCACACATTTCTTATTTCTCTCTCCTAATTTAATTACTTTACATCTTTTAGTTTTCCCTTCATCTGTAGTGCCTAAAGCATAATTTCTGACTATCCTCTACTCTCTTCCTTTTTGTTTGTTTCAGAATTATTATTTTCCACCGAATCCCTCCTTCCCCCCACCCCCCGCCATTTACTAGTTTAAAATCCTATTGATCGGCCTATTTATCCTTTCTGATAGGACCCTGGTCCCAGCCCGGTTTAGGTGGAGTCCGTCCCAACGGTACAGTTCCTTCCTGTCCCGGTACTGGAGCCAGTGTCCCACGAAATGGAACCCCTCTTTCCCACCCCACTCCTTTAGTCACATGTTCACCTCCCTAATCTGTTTATCCTTACGCCAATTTGCACGTGGCTTAGATAATAATCCGGAGATTATAACCCTTGGTGTCCTGTTTTTTAATTTAGCTCCTAGCTGCTGGTACTCTCTGGCCTTGCCAGCGATGCCCACATCCCATGAATGAATAAAAAAAACAGATCCTCTTGCCTACTCTTTCCTATGATTTTTGATCCCAACATGGACCATAACGACTGGATCGCCCCCTCCCTCTCCAATATCCTTCCAAGTTGGTTTGAGATATACCTCAACCTGGCACCAAGTAGGCAACATACCATGTGGGACTTGATCCTGCTTAGGGCTATCTGTCCCCCTAATTATTGAATCCCCTACAACTACCACATCACGCTTTGCCTCATCCTCCTCCCTTTGGGCAGCCTCCTGCTCCAGGGTGCCATGGTCAGCATTCTGGCTGTCCTTCAGACAGTCCTTATCCTCACCAGGTAGCAAGTACATTGTACCTGTTGGATAGGATCAGTTTCTGCAGATCCTCGTTCACTATCTCACCTGGGTTCCCCTTGCTCTATACACTGTCGGTCTCACCAACCCCATTCTGATCCTGTACCTCTCTACAAAGTGTGACCGACGTCTGAAGCAAACTATCCAGATACTCCTCCCCCTCCCTTATGTCCCCAACTTGCACTCCAGCTTAATGACTGAGCTGGAGAGATTCAAGGCGGAGACATTTCCTGCAGATGTGTTCACAAGGGACATTCTCGATGTCCACAAACTCCCACATACTGTAGTCCATTCACACAACCTGCTTTGCCATATCTTAGCCTATATTTATTTATAGATAATTACTTTTTAGTCTGTTTTTTGTTTCGCTTTTTAAGAAAAAAATTTAGCACCTCCTTCCCCCTCTACACCTAATTCCCACTCGGTTCACAATCCACTCTCTTTGTGATGCCCGTTCTGCTGGAGGAAGAAAATGAAGATGGGGCACCCATCGCCAGACTATCTGTGCAAATTGCTGCCTGGGATATGCCCTCATCTCTCACAGGTTCTCATAACAAAAGTATCAAAATAAAGACATTGAGATACGCACAACCACCACCAATCCCGCCCCCCCCCCAACCACCACTTTGCACAAAACAGCCCTGCAACCACGCACATCCGCCCAATGGGTACCGTCATGTATTGGCATTCATCATGAAACAAATGAAAAGGCGAACTAACACTTGGGACGCAATAATATCCAAGACGTGGAACTGGTGATAATCAATAAATTTCATTGTGCCAATATTAAAAAAAGGAGACTTCACAACATAACACTTCATCAAACAGCCTTGTGCATGCCCTTGGTGAACTACAATTGCTTGAACTTATGCTTCCTACTGCTTCTAGGTCATGCATCCCCTGTAACCTCAGCAGAGGTAGTGGCAGGCTGCTCAGATCCTTGCCCGGATTGCTGAGATGCTTTTGGCCCACGACCTCTGGGTTTTGTAGTCCATGAGGTCCCCTCTAAAGAATCCTCCACCTGCACCTGTGCAAGGGCAAACGCGGCCATCGGGAGAGGAGGCAGCATTGTGTACTGGTTGAGGGGCGGTGGGGGGCGGGGGGGGGGGGCGGTGGGTGGGCAGGGCATCAAGTGAGAAGTGTGAGAGGTTTGAGTGGAGTTCCCACTTCCATGACCCCTTGCGCCTTCTTCCCTCTCCCGGGCCAACGCCACATCACTCCCACCACTCTGCTGGACAGCAGGTTGGTGAACATATGTGCCGCGTTATAAGACCACAGATAAGGCATCCACCATCCTGTTGAAGGAGGCAAATATCTCCTGCAGATATCTCCATGGTCATGGCCTGCACAGACTCATTTGGGAGTCATGCTTGAAGCTCCACAAAGGCTGCCACTCTCTTCATTGCAAACATTCTCGCAATTACCTGTGACAACAATCCACTAGTGTTGGAGTTCAACTCCTCCACCCTCTCTATTGAGAGATTTTCCAGTGCCTCGCAAAGGTGCAGCTGTACCTCAATCATTCTCATTCTCAACAATGGCCCTCGGGGTTCAGCATCTGTATACAGCTGAGCTGAGCTTGGAGAGGAGCGCGGCCCCCGACGCAGACTCTCCAAAGCTGCCCCTGCCACCACCCTGCTCGTGTTCATTTGTGAACTGTGAATCACCAAGTGACAATCCAACTAACTGGCTAACAGGATCACCGAAGTGCGAGTATCTGCGCTGGTGTGTGGCTTTATGTCCTCCGATGATGCACCCTCAGAAAGAATGAGGTCCTCTGAAGAATCGATGTCTTCCATCTCATCACATTCTTCTTGTATGCATGAAGGCCCTGGAAGACAACAGAAAGAGATATGAATTAGTCATGGAAAAGTAACAATCTTGCCAATCACCATACTCAGGTCTGTCATAGTTCAGTCATTGATGAAATAAAGTCATTAATTGTGTGAAAGGTGATTAAGTTCTGTCACCAGATATCTGCGGGTTCCCACTCTCTCCATATCCGATGGATAGAGATGCAGCTCTCTCACTTATCTCCATGGCCCCCTCTGCCGCATCTGTGAGCTGGACTATTTGTGGTGGTCCACCTCCAGTCTTTGTCCTCTCCCTTGTGTTTTATGCTCTCTTCTCCTACAAGGGGAGAAAGAACAGACCTGTGAGTGACTGAAGGTGTCGTATTCAACCAATTGATGCAGTGTATTGGGTAAGGCTGACTATCATACAATAGGTCATTAAATCGCTTCCTGCACTGCAGCCAAGACCTGGGCACTGTGCTCCTGCTGCTCACCTCTTCTGTCACCTCCAGCCACGCCTTACTGGTGGCAGAACCAGGATTCTTCCTCCCATCACTTGGGTAAATGATCTCCCTCCTGGTCCTCACTACACCCAGCTATACTTCAAGTGAAGCATCTGAGAAGCTGGGTACTGCCTTTACTCTATGTGAATCCATGGCACCACTTCCTCCTTTCTCGTCTAAAATCCATTTTTGCATTGGTCCTTTAAATAGTGGACTTCAGATCTCGTCATGCAGGTGCGCAGTACGCCCATTGCGCAGCTCGGACATACAAAAACCGGAAGTAAAATTAATTGCCTTCAATTGAGTTGCGATCATAGATTCTGCCATGCTCTCTTTATTTCCGGGTTTCCCACGTGAAAATCTACCCACCCGCTCTCTTCCCGGCTCCAAGTAAAAATCATGCCCCATCTGGTTATACTTAGACCAAGCATGGAGTTATACATCTTAAGGAGAAACCTCCAACTGGGGGTCTTTGCTGCAGGAGCCAAGAACAACAAATGACATGGTAGAAAATATGCCTGTTCTTCTGACAGGAATTAATGTTATTTGGACCAAAAGAGTTGCTGCATGGGTGAAAGCCCTCAATGTATTGTGTGTAGCAGTATGGAATTTTTAGTTGGAACAGTATTCTCAGAATTCAGAGACAAGGAAAGGGCAAAGCTTGAACTCAACGGCCCTGTTCAAAAAAAGCTATTAAAAAAGAACTATTTGCTTAACTCTTTATTTGTATTACTGATTGTTAAAACTTTTGCAATGTGTCTTTCTCTATCTGAACTTTGTTTGAAAGTAGATGACCCTATGGAGTTATAACAAAGGGAATGGAAATCTAATGTACTAGTGGCAGTTTGGGCATAGGACTATGATTCAATGATTAGGGTGAAATTCTAATGATTAATTCCATTCAAAACTGCAGTTCCATAAATCCAACTTCTTCTTCATCTACTTCTGTAAATATGCTCTTCTATAATATTCTTTTCTCATGAAAATCAAATGAACAGGCTATGAACTTCCTCTTGATCTCTGTTGGTTTGGCATTGGAATAATTCTTTAGTAACGTGGTTGAAAGCATGCATCCTTTTAGGCTATAACTGACAGAAAGTCAATGCTGAAGTTAGAAGTGTATTATTAAAATAAACAATTTTCAACAAATCCACAGGGATATTTTTGACCCTTTATCTTCATTGAGTGATTTCTTGCACCACAAGATCATTCACTTTAACCAGTCTTTTGCAGAAAAAGACAGAAGAATCAATAGAGACCATTTATATACATTTATTACAGCTACAATTATCACTGTCAGCATTTATTTATAACACACGAATCTCCATCAAAGACGGGCACCTCAGCACCTCACTCTACCGCAAGCCCACGGACAACCTCACGATGCTCCACTTTTCCAGCTTCCACCCTAACCACGTCAAAGAGGCCATCCCCTATGGACAGGCCCTGCAAATACACAAGGTCTGCTCAGACGAGGAGGAATGGGATGGACACCTACAGACTCTGAAAGACGCCCTGGTAAGAATGGGATATGACGCTCGACTCATCGATCGACAGTTCCGACGGGCCACAGCGAAAAATCGCGTAGACCTCCTCAGAAGACTAACACGGGACGCAACCAACAGAGTACCCTTCGTCGTCCAGTACTTCCCCGGAGCGGAGAAACTACGCCATGTTCTCCGCAGCCTTCAACATGTCATCAATGACGACGAACACCTCGCTATGGCCATCCCCACACCTCCACTACTCGCCTTTAAACAGCCACCCAACCTCAAACAGACCATCGTTCGCAGCAAATTACCCAGCTTTCAGGAGAACAGCGTCCACGATACCACACAACCCTGCCACGGCAACCTCTGCAAGACATGCCAGATCATCGACACAGATACCACCATCACACGAGAGGACACCACCCACCAGGTGCATGGTTCATACTCCTGTGACTCGGCCAACGTTGTCTACCTCATACGCTGCAGGAAAGGATGCCCCGGAGCATGGTACATTGGCGAGGCCATGCAGACACTGCGACAACGGATGAACGGACATCGTGCAACAATCGCCAGACAGGAGGGTTCCCTCCCAGTCGGGGAACACTTCAGCAATCAGGGACATTCGGCCACCGATCTTCGGATAAGCGTTCTCCAAGGCGGCCTTCGAGACACACGACAACGCAAAATCGTCGAGCAGAAATTGATAGCCAAGTTCCGCACCCATGAGGACGGCCTCAACCGGGATCTTGGGTTCATGTCACGCTACACGTTACCCCACCAGTGAACAAAAGCTATCTGTTTTTAATATAATGGGTCATTTGCTGGCTTTCTCTGCCTTCCGGATGTTTCTGCCTCTCTCTCTCTCTGTTTTTTTTTCCTGTTTGTTTTTTTGTTGAATGTGTATTCGGGGGTTCTGTAGGTGACACCTCTCTGTCTGAACACGGTGATTGCCTTGGCAACGGGCAGTTGCAGGGGCAGTCTGTAAACACCGTGTATTGTTCTATGATGTATAAATGCGTAGGCTTCAAGGAGCTCCTGACAATTACCTGAGGAAGGAGGAAGCCTCCGAAAGCTTGTAGATTTCAAATAAAAATCGTTGGACTATAACTTGGTGTTGTAAAATTGTTTACAAGCATTTAGAATGGTAGCAGGCGATGCGCCTTTGTGGTGATTTGTTTAGTCTATGTGAGCACCCATAACTTAATGATGAAAATAAATTATTTTAATCATTTAAAATACATTATAGACCTTATTTTGTCTCACATACCATTGTCCACTATCAGAAAAATGGGTGCAGGATGTCCATTCCTGCATTGTCCTGTGCTCAATTTTCCAAATGACTTTTGGGCACTTTTTGGAGGCATGTCCTAATGGCATGTGTGAGCCTCCTAATTTTATTTAAATTAAACCTTAATGAGCTCATGTCACATTTTGTGATATTGGCCCATAGTGTGGGCTTATTAGGCTTCCTTAAAGGGAGAAGACAAATTTTCTTTGGAATTTCTTTTTCTTTGTGTTTTTACCCTTGGCAGCATTAGGTGGTTTTGCTGAGGAGGTCTCCATTTTTGTATTTTTTCCCCCTCCCATACTTTTCATTCTAATTCCTGGTTTCTGCTGGTATTGATGATGTATCTTCAAAAGAGGGCAGACGGATATTCCTTGGGGGGCTTTGAGCACTTTGCATAATTGAAATGAGGAAGAGGATTTCATGAAGAGTTAACAAATGCAGGTGTAAATTCAGTCATTCTGACTGCACCCATTACTACCCCAGGACCTGAAAATGAACATATTGGAGGACTCCCAGCATCACTGCTTTCACTTCACAAGACTGGTGGCCACAGAGTTTCGCCATCTGTTGCCTGATGAACTGCACACAGCACCTGGATCAAGAATGACTCATCCTGTAGGTGTGAAGGTTACTACAGCATGAAACTTCCATGGCACGACATCCTACCAAGCCACTTCTGGAGACATCTGCCACACCAGGCAGTCTGCAGTGCACACATTTATCAAGGTCGTGATAAGCTTTATATTTGCAAAAGGCAACACCGTCATCATTTTTCCTGTGAAAAAGAGATATCAGTTGGACAGGCTGCTCAGCTTACACCGTATGGGACAGTTCCCTCAGGTACAAAGAGCCACACATGGAACCCACGTAGGCTTCAGGGCTCATCCTTATCTACCCCATGGCCATCATGATGAGAAAGTATTTACACTCAATTAATTTTACCTGACTAGCAGAAACATCATCATGCAGTAGCGATTATCATGAAGCGGCAATCATTGGCGCCAATATTCTGTGAAGGAGGGGAAACAAGGGATGGATGGATCTAGGGAGAAATAAGCTATCCACTGCATCCAGAACTGCTGGCTCCACTGAGAAATCCATCCAACAACAGAGGAGGACCATGGACTGAAAGCCTGGACATCTGTTTGCAGATTGACATCTGTCACCTTCGCCAGCAGGAACACTATGTATTGCAGCTTGGGAGCAATGAAAGAGCATGTGCAAAAGGGCCACGGTTGTGTACAATGCTTAAAATATTGCTTCACAATGGGTTGCTTACATTGTAACACTGACTGCACTTCAGAATGTACTTTATCAGTGAAGCGCTTTGGGGATGTGGTAAGTGCCATATAAATGCAAGCGCTTTCTTCCTTTCCTTTTTTTTTGCTGAATTTCTAACTTCAGATTGTGCCAGGCCTGACACCAACCTCAGAAGAAGAACCTCTGTTGCATCAGTGTGACATTTCCAAATACCACAGCAGCCTTTGCTTTGTGAGATTGCCATAGCCCCAATTTTAACATGGAGTGGGATTGGGCGGGCGGCAAACCCTCCCTGATGTCACCAGCATGAGACTCGAGCAATTTTGACTTCCTATGAGCAGTCTCCCTTACCTGCTGACTTCGAAGAGGCCTACCTGCTGGTTGCTGATGCTCGTGATGATTGTTGAGGCTGGTGCTGCTACAACCCCTCTTGCTTCACCTCTTTCTCCATCCAAATGAAACTGGCAATAATAGTACCCATGATAAGCAGTTAGAGCTTAATGAAGGTAATTAAGGCAAAAAATGTCAAAAGAAGTGATCTGTTAGATCTGTGAAACTCTCCTGGCAATCCAAATAATGCACAGATCCAATGATCCAATTACCTGCAGCTGAATGGCCCTTTAAATAGTGCTTCCAGTAGCTCTGAGAGACCAATCCTTGGTTTTACTGGTGGGTTGGGCCCTGGGTGGAACTTCAAAGATTTTGCATTAAAATCGAGTGCGGGTCCTAATAACATATTAGGGAGCAGGTCTCATTTATTGAAAATTTACCTCATTCTAAAAGATTTTTAAATAATTCACATAGAGATAAAACTACAGTTTAAACTGGAGTACATACAAAAACCTGCACTAACTACTTTGAGTCCCTGAATTAGTGTAGATTTGAGCATCAAAATGCCCATGGCAGCTGCTACATTAGGCTGGCAGATAGCCCAGTTAGTACAGGGAGATTTGAAAAAAAATGTTTACCATCTTTCAGAGCCGCTAATCAACTGTCAGTAATTTGTTGGAAGACAGCCTGCAACAGCAACTGAGAGAAGCAGAGCGCTCTTCCCTGATATTCAAATCTAGCTGTTCTACATCTTTTTATCATTGAGTCATTTTCACATGTGATATTTTGGGCTCAAACCACAAATTAGTGAGTCATTGCACCATAAAAGTCTCGGAATGTTCTGGCTGGATCAAGATTGAATCTTCAGCTTTGGAATCATTAATACTCAGATTTCCCTGGGCTCTAAAGCTAAAACTGAAACCAGTAAAGGTTATTAATACTTATTCTTAGTATCAGGTTGCTCTTGTGCTGCTATTCATGCTCCTGTATTCATTAATAGGAAGGCTTCCACTTTTATTTGTACTATCTATAAAATGGTGCCTATTACCTACTTAATGGAGTGGTAAGCCAATGCCTCAACACATATGGCTTCTTTATTGGCCAGAATTGTGACATTTTTGAACAGTTCTTGCAAAAAGAATATGAACAATTGAGTCTTTGTAGTTAATATACTTTGTCTTTGTCATAACTCATTTTTTCTTAGCAAAACAATGTCCTTAAACTTTTGGTATTTCTCAGTGGTTACGTCTATCCTTTAAGAATTTCTCTCATGACCCCTCCACGATTCAAGCAATCAGAGAGGAAGAAGAGCTCGTAAGATTGAATGCTTGCAGCTTTGGAAGAAGAAGAGAGGAAAGTTCAGAGGAACAGTGACCATAATAGTATGAATGAAATAGAGAAGGACAAGAAAGCTTGTTTTGAGGAGGCAGTAATTAAGGGGGGATTCAAATCATTTTCTGAATGTTGTGAGTACAGGCAGTGGAAAGCAATGCTAGTATTTG
This sequence comes from Heptranchias perlo, assembly GCF_035084215.1. Lineage (NCBI taxonomy): Eukaryota > Metazoa > Chordata > Chondrichthyes > Hexanchiformes > Hexanchidae > Heptranchias > Heptranchias perlo. The sequence continues at coordinate 41,062,824 of NC_090337.1, forward strand.
TATAGTAGTAAACTGTTGTCCCAGGAATACTATTGCATTGCTGTAATAGCCCCAAGGAAATTCACATCTGTAAGGTCTCGTCAAAACTGCTTGGATTTTGCATACATATGCAAGAAATCATTAGATTCTGGTTGCTTCTGCATCAGAACAGATTGCCTCTTTGAAACATTGGGTGAGACAGAAGCTCTCTTAGCTTCCTCAGTGACGAGGTTATGTACTCTAATGAATTTGGAGGGACGGGATGTGATGCATCAGGATTTTCTTCATAACTATGAAGCTACTCACTTCCAGTTTCTGTTGACTTTCCCTTTCTATTGATCAGTTAGTAATCACTGTTGCAAACAAATCCAAAAAAAAGAAATAGGATAAATATGAATCTCCGTAAAACATGTTCATTGCATTTTTTTTGTTTAACTATCTTCAACAGCAACACGTAATGGAGGGCAGACAGCTACCATATGGGTAATGCTACAGCCTACAAAAACAAAGAGAAAGCTCTTTATTAATTACTGGCAATTGAACCAAGTGGGGAAACACAAGGATTAACAAAACCATTAAAGATGCACTTTCTTGTAGATGTACTTGGATTGCTAGTTTAAACCTGAATGGTACATAGCTTTTTATTCACCCAAGCAAATTTCCTTTATCAAATGGGTGCCAGATTGATTTTGGCTACAAAGGTAGGTTTTATGACCTGTCTGTTACATTTCATTCCACTCAGAAGAAATGTTACTTCCTAATCAACAAAATGAAGCTTCTTTTTTTCAACGGTGGAGCATGTTGTCTGCTACTAACCTTGCACTTGGTTCAGCTCTAGTACTTCCATTTCTAGTACACTGGCACAACGATTTGTCTCTAAGAAATCTCATTGACTGTTGAGGCAAACAACATTTAAATTTCAATACCATCTAGCTAAATTATACCACCTTCCATTAATGAGAAGTAGGAAGAAGCGAGATTTGGCTGAAGAGATCACAATATGGGCTGTGAGCCAATTACAGCATGATGTTAGTGCATGCAATTTACTAAATTATGTGAAAATCAAGAAGCACAACATATGTGTGGAATTGTAGTGTAAGGTATACTATGTTTAGTGTTAATTTAGACACACAAGTAGGTACATATTTTTAAACTAAGACTTATAGACAATTGCAGTAATTATAATTTACTTAACTAAATTCTAACTTAACCTACAATTACATTGCAGACTTAGATACCCTGTAAGAATATATGTATCAGGCTGTAAAAATAAGTCCCAAAAGATAGCACAATAATAAAAAATATTTTTATTTTATTTTTAAAATAATTTTATTTAACTAAGTCTTTTAATTCAAGTTATCAGCTTTTTGAAACCTAAGTATTTCTACATTTTCAATTCTGGGAAAGAGAGAAAGGAAGGAAGAGAGAGAAAGAGAGAAAGAAAGAAAGAGAGAGAAAGAAAGAATGAAAAAGAGAGAAAGAGAGCATGAACGAAAGAAAGAAGTTGCATTTATATAGTGACTTATAAAAGTTCAGGACGCCCCAAAGTACTTTACAGCTAATGAAGTACTTCTGAAGTGTAGTCACTGTTATAATGTAAGAAACGAGGCAGCCAAATTGCGCACAGCAAGGTCCCACAAACAGCAATGTGATAATGACCAGATAATCTGTTTCTAATGATGTTAGATGAGGGATAAATATTGGCCAGAACACTGGGGAGAACTCCCCTGCTCTTCTTCAAATAGTGTCAAGGGGTCTTTTACGTCCACCTGACAGGGCTAACGGGACCTTGGTTTACTCAATGGGCTACACGGGTTAAATATTTTCAAGCAAATCATAATAAATAATAATGATGCAGGTTGAGACTGCTGGATGATCCAAAATAAACCAAGTAGCAATGACCAACTCATTTACGAGTACTGCAGCTGCAAGCAAGTTGTGGTAGTTATGGCAGAAGTGCCATTTATAGACACGTTCATTAGGAAAATCTTTCTCTTCATTTTTGAGCAGTTTTACAAACATGGATACATTGAAAGGCTGCAAGATGAGATATATATATGTCAGATGCAAAGTATTTGAAAAATAAAGTACATTAATTTAAACTATCTAAGATACTTAGGCTGTTTAAGTTAATATACTTTGTAAGTGTATGTTTATTTTTGTGGGACTGGGAGTCTCCACAAAACAAGTCTGGGTTGCTGCCGCTACGGGTCCCCACCCTCCCGAGATTGCTTCCCCCCACGGATAGAACTTCTTCTATTGTGGGGACCAACTGGGCCGCCTGATATTGCAGCAGCCTGCAGCCAGTGGGCTGCCTCGGGGTGCATGCTTTCTGCCCGCAGCCCACCGACGGAAAGCAAATGAGGCCGGGCTCTCATAATGGACCAAGTCTCCCACCAAAACTATTGGGTGGTTGACTGACGCGCATCACCGGCTGCCCAAAGTCCACTCAGGGAAAAATCTACTCCCATAAATCATAAGAAAACAAAATTCTTAATTCTGGCACCATGCTTCAGCTGGAATATTTTGTCCAATTTTGGGCTCCATACTTTAGGAATAATGTCAAGGCCTTGGAGGGGGTGCAGAGAAGATTTACTAGAATGATGCCAGGGATGAGGGACTTCAGTTATGTGGAGAGACTGGAGAAGCTGGGATTTTTCTCCATGAAGCAGAGAAGGTTAAGGGAGATTTGATTGAGGTGTTCAAAATTACATGGTGCTTTGATAGAATAAATAAGGAGAAATGTTTCCACCCGCAGGAGGGTTGGTAACCAAAGGACACAGATTTAAGATAATTGGCAAAAGAACCAGGAGGGAGATGAGGAGAAATGTTTTCACGCAGCCAGTTTTTATGATCTGGAATGCCCTGCTTAAAAGGGTAGTACAATCAGATACAATGGTAACTTTCAAAAGAGAATTGGATATATATAATTGAAAACAAAAATTTTGCAGGGGTATGGGGAAAGAGCAGGGGAGTGGGATTAATTGGATAGCTCTTTCAAAGAGCCAGCACAGTCACGATGGACTGAATGGTCTCCTTCTGTGTTGAATGACTCAACGGGCTCGATATATATGGGGAGGCGGGGATGGTGCGTTCGAGGCCAAAATCAGCTGAACAACCCAGCAAGGCTGGGGACGCAAAGGTCTTGCCGATCTTAACGGCAGAACCTCAATAACATTTTGTAGCTCCGTCTCCCGGCCAGCAGCTGGCCAAATGGACAGCCTGGCCGGCGGGCTAGAGGAAACGCCAGCAGCAGGAGGCCATAGCCGGGGATGCTTGCGGACAGTCCCCAGCTGGGGGGGTGGGGAGGGGGTGAGGGAGGTCTGTGATCAGTGCTGGGGAGGGAGGAGGCCTGTGATCGGGGGCGGGGGGAGGCTAGCGATTGGGGCGGCGGGGGGGGGGGGGGGGTGGAGACTGGCAATAGGGGTTGTGGGGGGAGGCTTGCAAGCGGGGCTGGGGGAGGCCGAAGACTTCCTTGAGGGGTCTGGGGGGAGCTCTCCTGCTCCTCCTGGCCCATAAGGAGTGCTGAAACAGGCACTTACATTGGGGAGCCGGCAGCTCCCACCTCCCTTTCACTGCGAGTTTCCCGACACCAGGGAAACCCGTGCAGCAGCAGTAAATTTTAAATCAGGCTCCCAACTGCACTGTCGAAGCGCGTTTTAAATATATTAATTAAGCGCCCTGCCTCTCCACAGTGGGGCACTCAGACGCCCCGAGTTTGCGGTGGGTTGGGGTCGCGTACTGTGCATTTAACTTTTTACCACCCCGACCCCCTTCCTCCCATCGTGGGCGGGTTAATAGCAAGGCCAATGGTTCTATGATGTTGCTGAACTATTGATGTTTACTTTTTCAGCTTTTTTTATTAGTAAGATGGTTAAAAACCCCAGTCAAAGGGAAGAATGACTAAAACTATAAAATCTCTTCAGTATTACTGGATATTTTTAGAAACAAAATCTATTCTGTTGATTGCGCAGAAGGGGTGGCAGAAATTCCACTGCTTACAAGGCCAATCGGAGAATCCTGGGAACAGCAAGAACATGCTGTAACTGGCTTTCTGCCATTTTCCGGTGTGTGTCACCGGCCTTCTGCAAGAGTTACAATGTCAGTCCGACAGAACCCCTGAGGAAATTCAGGCACCACGTTCAATCAGTAAAGCTTTGATGCTGCTTCAATATGCAAAGTGAAAAACATTCCCCAACAGTCAACTCCCATTCCAATAATTACTGTATAGTAACAGAAATAAATAGGTGAGAAATTAAGGAACATCAATATTAAATTAATTAATATGATATTAATCATATTATAAAGTGCTGAAATTATTTAGCACCCCAAAGGATTGCTATAATTTGATAGTAACATTTAAAAAAAAATAATTGAATATCTCCATGTAAAACAAAGCCATGTGCTCAGTATGAACTCCAGCATATGCGTCACAAATGATGAAAGTTAGATTGAAGCAATGTATATATAAGGAGATTAATTTGTTTTCTACAAGCTAAGTTGTTACAAACAGATGTTTTTGCTTCTAACAAAAAAACTAAAGTAGAATTTAAAAAATGAAATTTTAAAAATCTGGAGAATTAGAGAATATTAAAAACTCACACACCTGCTAATTGATAGAATAATGCATTGACACATCTGTAAGATTATACTAAATGTTTCTGTATTGTGTGAGACAGCAGTAGAATTTTCATAAGTACTTCAATTCATTTGTGCCTGGAAAATATTAAAAAAGGACTGTTTACCATCAAAGCCAGACACTTTGCTTTAATAGTCTAATTAAGTACCTAACATTCAGTGTACTGCACTGTAGCTCAAAATCCAGGGTGTCATAGCAACCACAAGACTAGTTTTATGAGCTTGCTTTCTTGGCAAATAAAGAGGCACATAGACTGGTGAGTGAAGCATCTTAACAAAATACATTTTCTTCAAAATTAAAAGAAATACCTTCTGGTTTTTCTGCTATTAACAGTAAAAATGTGAATTCAACAATCTTGCTTTGTTTTTAATTGGCATATATGCTTACCTAATAATTTCCTCAAGTGTCAACTGATGTTCTTTGGGATAAATCTACTCTACTTATTGATTCATTTATTGTCGATGTAGAGCAAGCCAGTTTTAACTCTATGTTCATTTTTGAACATCTTGGGGATTTTTTTCCTGACAGCATTATTGTATCATCACTATTAGCTGATGTTGGTATTATGGTATTATCCAACCACTAGGATTAAAACACAAATTTTCCTTCTGTTTTTACCAGAAGCACTTACAAGATACAAAAGGGACGTAACAGCCTTAATTATGCTACTCGTACCAGCTCCCAACTGCAATGAAAGCAGTAATTTGTGGCATAATTAAGACATGCCTACAACATTATGAATAGGACAAACTGAAGCACACGCAGGACCATCTTTGGTTTAATAACTGTACCAAAAATGGAGACTTGAAAAAAGGGGTTTAACATTGCTAGAAAGTGCTAACAGACTATTCCTTTGTGTTTAGCATTTCTGTGGGGATTTCTATCTTACCAGAAATGGGTTAATCAATATTAGAGAGAAGTAAGAAAAATAGGCAATTTTTGCTTGTTAAGGTCATTAATGATGAACTCATGCAGCTTTTCTCAGTTGCAGAATCAAATTGAAAATCCTCCAGGTCAGACCTGATGTTAGTGAGCTTAATGAAGGAGAAGATTTCAAAGTATCACACGGTGAAGACAATAATAGGAACTGAAACACAACGTTGAACAGGCTCCAAACACCTAGGTACTGTTCAGTGAGAAGGGGAAGTGGGGGGTGGCGGGAGGAGAGATCTATATTACTGGTCCCAAAATGTCTTCCCAACTGGGCAGGGTGTTGGTTCAATGTGGGTTTGTCATCCTATGGCAGAGCTTCTGGTGCCATTTCAGAATTTCTGCTCAGTTGGAGGGGGTGCATTTGAATTTATGGTTGGTTCTGAACTCATTGGTCAGTTGGGGGAGGGGAGCTGTGGGTGTTACTGGTCCTAGGCTATCATTTCTGCTCACTGGGGTGGAATTTTTCCCTAATCCATGGAATTCTCTCATGCTGCATTTCTGTTCATTGGGGGAGACCAGGCTCAATGCCATTATTGGGGGGTGGATGGATTCTTTCTATAAAATAGCCATAAAGCAAATCGGCCGTTGACCTATGGAAATCACTTACTTCCAGCTCCTGTTAGAATCAAACCATTAATCGTGCCATACATCAAGAATTCTTTCCCTCTACTGAGTTAAAGGAACTTTTCAAGTTTGATACAGTTGTGTGAGAAAATTCCTGACTGCTTTTTGCGGTTTTCATTTTTTTTCCCCGATAGTCTACTCTATGTGGTACGTGACAGTCGTTGGGTGGATGATCTGCTGTACCGAAAAGCATTATTTTATAGAGTCCTTGGGATGGGAGGAATTTTAGTTTCCTTTGGAGCCCATATAATTTTGTTCCTGGGTTTTTTTGTGTTTGAAATTTTTTTGTGCCTCATTGCGATTGAATCACCTTCTGCACATGAGCAATGTTCTCCAAGGTAAGGATTGCTGCAGAGCCACCCCGTGGTCTAATGTAAGGATTGAACCAGGGTTTCATAAGAGAGCCAAGAATAGTTGATTGACAGGCATGTAACATTAGGTGAGGTACCACCTGAATTAATGAATCACATAACTTTCCTCTGACAGTACCACCTACAGGCACAATACCATTGGAAAGTTGTGAATTCACACCATTTTTAATATGTAACAATGGTGAGTGACTAATTTTATATATATTTCCAATGGCATTGCAAATGGGGAGTGAAGCCAAGTGAAGATTTCAGGTGGAGTGGGGTTAGACGGGAAGGGGTGGGAGGTTACTTGGACCAGATGATAGCTATATAATATAAAATATATGCATATTCACCATTTTATCATCACACATTCTGTTCTTTTATATAATACTTTCATGTTATATTATTATTTATAGTTAAATAGCATAACTTACAATTTGTGAAGCAGAGAACTAGAGTTGCTTGGAGCATTACAGGCTGAGGAATTGGAAGATGGAAAACTGAGATGCTATAGCGCTCCACTGGTGACAGGGTGCAAATGCCATGTGATAAGTTTGAGTCATTTTCCCCAATCTCCTGACATAACTTGAGAGGAAGATTGACAGGAACCCCGGAGAAGCGGCTGCCAAACTTCGGCCATAGATCTAATAGGTCTGGGAACCCATGCAGAAATTCTACCCCAAGGTTTTTAATATATTACTAGTTGATTGCCCATGGTACACAGAGAGATAGATTTTCAACTTGTCTCCCAGATGTAAAACAAGTTTTATGTTTTAAAATGTTTTAAACCATTAAAATCAATGGAAATGAAAATCAGGCGGTTTCTACAATGGATGGCCAATCTGCAATGCCAGTTTTATGCCCAGGTGTCGAGATCAAGTGTAGTCTTCAGGTGAATCAGGGTTAGACAGTGGGGAATAATTGGACTATGGTGTGCAGACATAATTTAGTCCTCATCTTAAAAATCACACGTTCTATCCTTATTTTATATTTCCATTATTATTTTCTATGTCCACATTTATAATGAAAACTGCCTATGTAGATTTGCCATGCTGTAATTACAGCACTTTCACTGTCAGGAAGGTGTAATTTGAGCATGACAAGTTTACATAGGCAGTTTCCATTATAAAGGTAGAATAAGGAATTTATAATGGAAAACGTTGACAGGAAGTGTAAGAGTTTTAATATAATATGAGTAAATCTCTCATGGCATTTTTCACATTAAGTCACAGGTTTGTTTCACTGTTTTATAACAATAGGGATGTTTATGCCATGTAGGAGATAACTCAGAGCAGCTGATTTACCATGAGTAACTAAGACAAATTCAATTTTTATTGAAATGTATTCTTGGATTTTTATTAGTGCTTTGGTGATTGAATTTCACAACTGTGTCCATTATTCTGTGAAAACTGGCCGTTATATTTTATAAATATTCCTTTACCTAAGTATTTCACCAAAATGCAACAGGGCACTCAACCAGCTACTGCATGATGACCTGTAGCCACAGCCATCAACCCACACAGCTTTTTCTGCATCTATGAAGGTGTTGACTATACTTAACTTTGATGGCACCAGCTCATTTCAGGCAGCCATGGAGAATCTATGTAATATCACTAATGGTGCAGTAGTGGCATGCATTTGTCAAGTGACTAATGCGCTTTACAGGAGATCTGTGGAATTGTTCACCTGTGATATCATAGCAAGGCAGCAGTGAGATAGGACTTTCTAGTTTAAAGGGATTGCTCTTTTTCTCAAAATCCAGGGTATCAGTATTACTCTGCAAGGTCTTACAGAAATCCCCCTCAATTTCTTCAACAGGAAGGGCATTCATTCCCTGAATTTACAAATTGCATGTGACAACATGCAAAGGACCCTACATGTCAATGCAAGATATATTTTATTCATTCATGGGATGTGGGCGTCACTGGCGAGGTCAGCATTTATATCCTGGAGATTGTCATGATGCAATCATACTTGAGCCTTCCTTGGCCCTTTCAGGGAAGAAAATCATGCCAATACATGGCTTGTGATTTACAAAACTACCTCTTGCTCACATAGGTAACGTCCCCACTAAGAGTGGCCTGAACAGCATCAGAGAAGCTCTATAACAAGGCACATGCCATACCAGAGCGGTCACTGAGAGCACCCATCAGTTTTAACGGGGTGCTTTTACCAGAATATCCAGGGATGGGGTTGAGTCAGCCCTCCTCTCATGACAGCTTGCTCCTGGGAAGGAACTGCTCTTGGCTGCATCTCTGGAGCTTGTTTCTGGACATTCTGTTGTCACCTCCTCCATTCCACTGCTATGGTGATCTGAGGAGGAAGGCCACTAAGGTAAATCCTTTTGAAGGTGCTCTGATGGGGACTGCAGTTAGAGTGGGGAGGAAAGCCTGGAGCAAGGGAGGTCCAAGGTTTCCTTTTGGGGTCCGGAAGAGCACTCATGCTCCTCCTGGCCCACAAGGAAACCTAAAAAAATTTTAAAATAACTTACCTTGCTGGGCCTCTTCTGGCCCTGGCTCCGGCTCCTAGTCCCAGCAGCTTTGGTCTAGTGGGGAAGCCACCACTGCTCCCGCGCTCAGGCTTCAGTTTAAAATAGCAGAACAGGCCTCGATGATGTCATTAGAGTCCGATCTGTATATTTAAACAGGACCCTATTAGGTTGGAGCGGGTGTCCTTGCTGCCTGCAATTTAAAATTGCAATCAGCCAGATCGGGGTGGAAACAGAATGGGTGAGTTCCTGTTCCATTTTAGCTGGCTGCCCACCTGAGTTCCGCCACGCGGGGAGAGCTAAAAGTGACCTCTCTGTCTCTCTTTGTCTGTGTCTCTCTGTGTTTGACAGCTGATAGCAAGTAGGATATTAATATTTCATTTTTTAAAAATCAACTCAATTACCATGAGGAAAGAAACTGGCCCTGAAATTCCTGAGTTACGGGAGGAAATAAGTCGGTAATTAAGCCTTTGCAGCGTCAGGAATTTCTGATGGGTTCCATTAGAGAAGTGCTTCAGCATAAATTTTGCTCCATTCCAGAGTGCATTGAAGAATAACCTGCCCTCTCAGTGACAGCCACATGCAAATGATGGAGTAAAGAAGGGATGATGTCACTCATCGTAAATTCCGTGACTTCCACCTTCCCATCCGCCCTTGAAAAAGGTCTGATGGCAAACAGTTATCCATAAAAAAGGGGAACAAATGAATTTGCTCTAAATTAGGGCAAAATATGCTTTCCTCAGTAACTTAGGTGTACACTGCAACAGTAGCACTGCACACAATATATTGGCATCTTATCTCTGTTACAAAGTATGCTGTTTTGAAACCATAGCAACACATTTTTGTTTTCTCCTCCTATGAGCTATTTCAAAGATGAGGTGAAACTAGCTGGTGGTAGCTAGAAACAGAACATTTCATACTAGGTCATGTCATGCACTCCACAGCATAGATCACAAATGAGGAGTTGCAAGTGCAGACGGCAATAGGAAAACAGCAAGTAGTTGTCCAGACTTCCAGACTGAGATATTCTTAAGCTTCATGGGTAGATGATTGGTACCCTACTTGCCCTGTCTTTAGAAGACAGTTGTTCAATGCCAAAAGCCTTTTGTGACATTCTTTTGAGGCAACAATGAACACCTGGCAAGGGCTGCCAGTGAATTGACTAAATGCACCTCCAGCCTCCCTACAGCAATACATGAAGGATTTTCACAACTGTAATGCACATAAAGTGATGGACTAACTCATGGGCATCTGTACCTGAGACCAAAAGGACAGATAGACTTGCTACTAACGTGAAGAAAGCTCCACCTGTGGTCATACACCAATTGCACACTCAAAGAATTAAATCTCTTACGGTTGATGAAATGGTGAGGGTTGGCATTTGGAGAACATATGGACACATGTGCAGCGAATTACATCAATAATTCTGGGAAACCCACAATTCTATAAAAATTGATATCCCACTTACTCATCTGCCTGTCCCTGGTGTCAAAAGATATGAACTGAGGTGCCAAGGCACATAAGGAATTTTTATCTTGCCTAATGCACTGCAAATAGATTTTCTTGGCAGAAGTCACTATTAGCTCCCTGGAATGATCCAGGAGCAAAAAAATTAAAGATTGTTGTAACTTTCTCCTGTTCTGTGTGCACCATTCTTGCTCTTGATGTCGAACTCAAGTCATCCTGACGGATGAAGCAAAGTTCTTCAAAGGCTTTAGGAGTGAAACATAAATGGTCTGACCACTATTATGTTTGGATTTAGATGTAATAGACAAATTCTATATCAATGTTAGAACATATGGGTGTTAGTAGCAATACCAGCCCAGAGCCTATTAAGTGATCTCTATTATCGCCTTCCGTACTATTGACACCTTTTAAACCTCCAACTAAGAAACTATTAGTGTAAATCAGTTCAGCAATATCCAAGGTAATTTCTCAAGTAGCCACTGCATTGCCGAGAACACTAAAGATGTAAATTTATCCCAAACTTTCCACAGCGGGAGGCAACCAAAGAAACATTCTTGCTATTACAGATTTCTCCGATGTTAGGTTTAATTAACTGTGCTCATAATGTATCCATTTGCCTCATGTATAGACATAAAATACTTTCATTTTATTATTGTGCAGATGGTATCTTATACATCATCATCATCACGGGCATATGTGCCAAGTAGACTGGCATGATCTATGATTGGCTTGCCCTTGTTAATTCTGAACTAAGCAAATGTTTTCTGAAAGTATGGTTGCTAACTAATAAATTAACCTGCAATATATGTTTATTTTTTGTTTTATTTAATATCTCAATTTTACCCTACAGTATCAGTTGATTTTCTTCCATTGTCCATTCTCTAATCCATTTTTCATTCTTTGGCCTACTTCTTTCAAATTTCCTTATAGTCTTTAACTTGCTACTTTTACAGCCTTTTGAATGGCTTTCCTTAGATTTAACAGACACATAGGGGATAATTTTAACCCCCAAGAACGGTTGGGTTGGGGGTGGGCGGGGAGGTAAATAACACCTTTTTGGAGCGGGACTGCATCCCGGCTCCAACACACCCACTTCCAGGTTTGACCCCGGCGTGTTTGGATGTGTGCGCACAAAAGACACCAGGAAGTTCCGCCCCCATTTAAAGCTGGCGGGCTGATACTTAAAAGAGCAATGTACCTCATTGAAATAGTTGAGGTACTTAATTCTTTGGGTATTGCAGAAGTTAAATGATTTTAACCTTACCTGTCAGGTTTCCCATCACTTCCGATTCATGTCAGGTGAAAGCAGACTTGAAGGGCCAGATCTATGAGGTGAGTGCCTTTGTTGCACTGCTTGTGGGCCCGGAGGAGCAGGAGTGCTTCATCCAGGCCCAACAACCTCACCTAGCACATGATCCCGCAATTGGCCGAACCCCCCCCCCTCCCCCACAATGCTGGTCACCACCCCCCGATGCTGGACCACCCAATGCTAGATCCTCACCCCACCCCAATACTGAACCCCCCTTGACGTTGGACCCCAACCCCCCTCCCTGATTCGCGATGCTTGCTGGACCCCCCCGATCCCGACGCTGGACCCCCCCCACCCCGATTCCTGATGCTGGCTGGACCCCCCCCAATGCCGATGCTGGCCGGACCCCGATTTCGTCCATGTCCCCCCACCCCCTGTGATTTTTTTCCAGGATCCACCATCTCTCTCCCTCCTGCAGCACTCCCTTCCCCGCCACAATTCGCCGCTCCTTTCCCTTCCGACAGCCAGCCAGCCTGTCAATCTGGCTATCTCCACATGGGAAAGCCAGAAGCACAAATAGTCAACTTCAATTGAGTTGCAATCGCAGATTGCGATGCACTCAATTGGCTTCCGGGTTCCCCACACAAATATCTACAGACGCGCGGGGTACCCGCTCCGAGATAAAATCATGCCCATTATTATTCAACTCATTCTCTTTTCCACAAATCCATCTACTCCCTTTCAAATTCATTAGAACGCTCCTGGTCAAATTTTCTACTGAATAGTTATGGTGGTGGAGAGGAGAATTCTTCATTTGAAGAGTAAATATCCAGCAGATGTTGAGAGACAAATAACATAATACGTTGGCTCTTCAGAATGTTGATGGCTGTTCACTGTGTAAGACTAGTGATCATCTAATGGAATATATATATATCTAAGGTAAAAGGATATTCAGCTAATCAGACTGTATAAAATCCAATGTCAGTCAGTTCATGGAACTTTCAACAGCTTTATATACCATCTGCTTGTTATAATGCTGGTAATTTTAATAGAACTGAAATGTCAGAATTCATGAATCATTTACATAATTTTAAGATTCGTAGTTAACACAGGTGCCATTGGCAGTGACAGCCAGAGGAAGTGATAGCACCTTTCCAGTTCAAAAATGGAAGGGGAAATCTTATGACTAGACTAAGACTTTTCTTGGTATTACAACAATAATAACAACTTGCACTTATATAGCATCTTTAACATAGTAAAACATCCCAAGGCGCTTCACAGGAGCGTTATCAAACAAAATTTAACACCAAGCCACACAAAGAGATATTAGGACAGGTAAACAAAAACTTGGTCAAAGAGGTAGGCTTTAAGGAGCATCTTAAAGGAGGAGAGTGAGTAGAAAGGCAGAGAGATTTAGGGAGGAAATAAATAAAACAGATTTATTTATGGGAAGAAGCTCAAAAGCCTTTTGCTTTGCTTCTGCAACAGTCTCACAGAAGGATGTAGCAATCGCTTGAGTAAACAATAAAGGCAGGACTTGTTTGACATGGCAAGCCTTGGGAACCTACTGCAGGATCAGGATTCTGACAGCCTCTAGGCCGACAAATGAACGCCGGATGACTGGGCCTAATAGGCAGCCCTTGCATCCAACATTCAAACAAAGCAAATGGTATGGCTGTATTTCTCTAATTTAAATATTCTGTGCATGCACCTGCCACACATATTGGTGCATTTAACACCTTGGGTCTGCTCTCTGAAAAATGGGAGACAGATGCAGCAGACCGGACCCCTGGGCAAATTTCTACCCACATATGTTCCATATTGGCTGAAAAATTGGTGGGGATGGGAGGCAGGAAATCTACCCTGTACATTCCAATGTTAATCACGTGTCTAATAGATTTTCCTAAAGTGAAAATGCATTCTTGTCACATTGCCCTACTTTTGAGCTAATGAAATATACGTGTTAATCAGGCTTTGGAATAGACTACCCCAGGTCTCACAACAAATAAGGTGATTATTCTGTCCTTGCAAAAGTTCTTATTCTGCCCCTGTAGCACTTTTTTGTTACTAATTAACTATCATCATTGTAGGTTTTCTCACAATCCTACCACTGGAAATTCTCGGTTCAGGTTTTGCTTGCATCATAAAACAATTAGCTCAGCTACAATGATGTCAAGGTCTTAACTTTCTCAGAGATTGGTTTCCGGGCATCATCTCAAATCCATTCTGTGTCTACATTGAGTAATTAAATCTTTGGGTACATAACAGATGACAAATCTGTCCAAGTAGTTGATTATCCCTAAAACATAATATAATTCAGCAACATTCTTTGGGGGAGGAATCTCCCTTATATCCTCAATTTTACTTGGATCCAGTTTAATTCCTTCTCCCCTAATGAGATGTCCAAAATATTCCAGCCTTAATAACCTTAGTGTGATCGACAATTTCAAAAAACCCTGGGGATGAAATTAGTTTTCGGCGGAATCGCGAAACGGATGATAGCGAATCAGTAGCCCGTTTTACACCACCCCTGTTTTTATTTTCTATTGAAGTCAATTTTTGGCCTTTAGCCTTTAGCAAAATGGTGGGTGGCGCACTTCTGGCTCCTAATGAGCGTGCCCTTCCTGCCTGCCATATTGGAGGCTTAGAAGGCTTTAGTGCTTGAAAAATGTGCGCTGCACGACCAAATTTCTAGGCCATAATTTTCTGACAGACTGATTTTAGACATGGAGAAGTTCTGTTTTCTATTGATAGCTGCAGCATTTTATTTGACTTCTGTCACTTTATCATATGATTAGCCCACGGCTTGTCTTGGTTTTTAAGCAGATTTATTTATAAACAGCATTTGGCTTTACTTCTGCAATAATCTCACAGGAGAAGTAAACAATGAACATTTCAGTCTTCGTCACGTGAGCTGATTCTCTGAAATAGGAAATACACTTTCATCAGAGGGGTTGTGATCAAGGTGGTCCTATTTGTTTCATGTCTACTCATGTTGTTGTCCAGCAATGGCAACTCTGATGGGGGAATTCTGGTTCCCCACTTGTTTGTGGCAACCTTTTGCAACATCTTTGCCCCTTTGTTCTGAACCTTACCAGGTTGTCTTCATCTCCTTATCCTTCTCTCTTCACTTTGAAGTGGACATTAATGAAATGGTCAATTTCTGACAATGTCTTCACACTGGACTCAGAAACCGTCTACCACTCTCCTCAAAGAGTTCTTCCTTGGTCTTCATGACATCTGTCTCAGGATTGTCAGAACTTCTGTTGCAATCTACGTTTGATTTAAATTTTCTCAGCATTATATTCTGTAACCCAGCCTTAATGTTGCCTCTTTATAGTTCCAGTGATAAATGTGAATAAATTCTATCATCTGTAGCCCATTCAAATCTATTGCCAGAATGACAAATACAAAAATATCTTGATGCAGATAACGCTGACACAGGAAATTGAATACTAAAAATGAATTGTGGGGCAGTTACAAAATGCATTGATGCATTAACGTGCGCTGTTAGTGTGATATTTATATTAGCACAACCAAAAATAATAGAATGTAGCCCTTGTGACTTGATGGCATTATATAATCAAAATTAATATGATGGAATCCAATTCAATTGAATGAGTAGGACTATTTTCAAATTCTTTCATGTTTTGAGGAGCTGGCATTTGCTGCTTTGATTTTTTTAGAGTTAATGCCAAAATGATTAGCAGTCAACACTGAGAGTCATTTAACCACGGCCATGTTGTTTTCATTTCAAATATACAACATGATAATATCATGAGATACTTCCAACACACCGCTACCTTGCCTTACAGCAGCAATCTTATTGTGCTTTAAATGAAATTCACACAGGTGAAGATATTTGATCTGAACTCTCATACAGCAATATATGTTGAAGTTAAATATCTAACCTTGTGGCATTCTTCCTTTTATCTTTATGTTATTCAAGTCATTGGACATGTATAACCTGTCACAGTACAAGTACTCTGTGATTTTTTTTCCCCCTAAGGACAGTTACGTTAAATTGATTTTTCTATACAGACAAGTAATTTTGTAATACTTGAGGTATTTGCCAGCTTGAGCATTTTATCAACTAATAAAAGGTCAAGTGACAAAAGTATCATTTACATATTGTGAAAAGGAAGATTAATAGAAAATGATTGTAATAATTCATCTTTCCTTTGTGAAATTGATTAACCTCAATTTTATTGACTGTTTTCAGCAAAAACCTTTACTTACAAAACTGAAAGTCTTGGAAGTAGCCCATTGTCTAAATGCATTAGTGCCAGAAAAGAGGGATTTACACACTTACTTGCTCTGTGTAAAACAGGAATTCTTTATACAGGGAAGCAAATAGGATTTTGAACCATGGAAGGCACTTATATGGTCAAGTGCATTGACAGTGGGTTTGGTGCACTCTGCGCAGGTAGCATAGCCAGCTGGCCTTGCCTGAAGTTAGGTCATTTAAATCAGGCGAATATGCTCCCTGTGTACATTAGCCCAGATGCAGGGCTAATAAAGCATGGTTGCGAGACCTGGTGCAACCCAGCAGTCTTAAGGTTGCTGAGAAAATTTAAAGGGATTTAGCCCTGTTAGGGATTTAAAGGTAAGTGAGTGAATAAGGGGACAAAAATTTCCAGCCTTTCGAAAGATTGAAAATGGTGTTTAAATATTTGCCAGGCTTTAAAACGGCTGCATGGGTGGTGAGGGGTGGAAGCCACAAGCAAGGAAAGACAACCCCAATGTAGAAAGATGAAAGAGTCTGTGTGCAAGGGGCAGAGTGGAGCAACTCCCAACCCTCTGCTAGATAGCTGGATAAGTTGATGTGCTTCTGCATACGATGGATGCACCGAAGATTTCCCTGTTTGGCATTCCAAGGCTACCTTTTCCACAAGTTAGCAGCACACCATGCCTGGCAGGAGGTGACAGCCAGGCTCAATGCTTTGTACAGTACCTGCAGGACACAGGAACAAACGCAGGAGAAGACAGCACATTTACACTGCGACTTGAAAGCCTTGCCACTATCTCATCTTCCAGGGCCCTTCACACATCAAACTCACTTACTGACACCCAGAAGAGGTTCAGAATGTAGCAGTTATTAGTGACCCCTATACTTAGGGAAATGCCCCAGTGTGGTTAGATTGAGCAGCAATGCCAGACTATTCAGTGGGAAAGGAGAGGAAAATGCAGGCGATGATGACTCATGCATCATCCGTTTGGTACATGTGTGCGCAGCACAGTAATGAGCCGCAGGCATAACAATTAAGGGCAGTGATGAACTTGCCAACCACTGGCATTGCCAGCCCTAATTTATTCATTGGCTGCAAGTAACCTTGTTACAGATCGCAAAGCTCTGCAAGTCCCTGCTAACCCTAAGAAAGCTTGTCACTGGCAGATAGGTGTGCCAAGGTCTACACATATCCGGTAAAATTTTCCCAGACCCCACACCAACAGTGGCACCTTGCACACCCCTTATTTGCATATGCATAAAGGCTAATGCCTGTTTCAGGCACAGGTCCAGGTCACCTATTTTTTTCCTATACCAATATGGTGGGCGTCGCACTTCCAGCTCGTAATGAGCGTGCGCTTCCTGCCCACCATATATGGAGGCTTATGCGCCAAACCATCGAATTTCTAGGCAACTGTCTTTTGTATTTACAAAAGAACGTCAGTAAATCAAGTTGAAAAATGAAGGAAGAGCTGCCACCACTGACAAATTATCTTATTTAAGTAGTGAAAAAGCAGCAATGCTCCTCAGGGAAATAACATCCTTTTGAACAATTTATGGAAGGGACACTGAAGGCAATTTGTTGCTTTTCAAAATGTTGCTAAACTGTTTTTGAACCACATATATCCTGGTATCAATTATATTTATTATATAAAATGTCAAGAGTTTAACTTTATTCCAACAACACATATGTTTTATGTTTGGTTGCTTTCTAGAGGATACAAACAAATTCAGATTGTGATGTGATGAGTGGTTCTCCAGTTATATTATTCTTTCCCATATGCAGGGAATAATAAAGCCCTTTCCAATTTCTGGAGGAAATTCCACATCGATCATTTGGATTGCTTGATGGCATTACAAGTTCATTTGGTCAGTCCTAAACCAATCTTTATAATGGCTGACTGACTTCAAGGCCAGATGCACCACTTTGGACCTAAACCTTTATTTTGAAGAACTCATATATCTCCTATGTTGAAGATAAATTCAATATTGGACATTCAAAGGCACCCATAGATATGAAGTAGCAGAGAGTGCCTGGTATCACCTGAAACAACCATAAACTTCCATAATCTATCTAATTTCCAATTGCCTCTCTAAAATATTCAGATACATGCTTCAATGTCAAAAACATCTAGAGATCATTTGATTTATTTTCTGTATATTCCTATGATTTAACAATTTCGGAAAGGGGTCCTAAACTGATAAAGGTTTTAACAGAAATAAAAATGCACACTCTTCTGTTTGCATCATTAGTTGCATTTCCAACTTCAAGTTTCTGTACCACCAGCACCTGACCACCATGAAACAGCTCTTGCTGATGGCTGAGATAGTGAGTATGCCTGCCTGCAGTTAAAAGGTGAGCTGAATTAGAAGGTTCTGGACATTCCACTAAGATCCCATGAACTATATACTTTAATGCTTATCATGCTTTTCATCAACTGACACTTGTGAAGGACACTTGCTTTGAGTTACTTCTTGGAATTTGAAACTAACAGTTTCAAACTCAGCAGATGGCATTTTCATGTGAGAATTAAGAAGCAGCAATGAATTTGGTTTTATTTTATTTACTCCTTCTCCTTGGTCTTCCTAGTCCACTTACCATTCCATCTGCAAAGAGTGGAACCTTCTCCTTGATGCCTCTGCCATGGCTGTTCATAAGCACACAGCCAGGAGGTGCATGAGAGCAACTCAGGGTAATCCGCCCTTCAAAATATTTCCTCCTTCCCTTTGGGGAAGCACTTGGCCTCTGCTGAGTATCTCTTTCTCATGGATGATCAGAGCCTAGAAACATATGTAAAGAGGTATGAGGAAAATCTCTATCTCTAGTCATGCTGCAATGGATCTATAATACATGATGTAGAAAATGTAATTTTGTAGGAATCTGCTCACCCTCAACAATTGTTATCACAAAATTGTTTTTTTTTAAGATTTTCAGACAGATCTGTAACGTGTTAGTGACAAATAAGGATAGAAACCACTGAAGAAAAATCATGGGGACGTTCCCTCCCAAAACATTTTTGGTATGGGTTATTACATGGACCCTAAGCTGTTATAGAGTGGAGATAGCAGAGGCTCTGGTCACAATTTTTCAATCCTCATTAGATATGCAAATTGTGCCACTGGAATGGATAGTAGTTAATGTAATAACATTGATCAAGAAGGGAAAGAAAGATAAACATATTAGAAAACAGGAATGATTGTATTTAAAGACACTAAATTCATATAATATTTATAAAATGGAAAAGCCATAGGAATTTCATTAAAATACTTGTATAAGACAAGGACATATACATAAGTAGAAACAAATCTTTTTAAGATTTATATTTCCTCCTCAGTTTCTTCTTATTAGATATGCAGATTATCATAATCCTTACTCTGTCCCATAGATTATTGTTCTGTTATCAGGCTATTGCATTTGAAGTTTGATGAGCTAGATATTTTCAGTTTTTATTACCACATCCCCTAAGATTAATGCCTTATTATTAAACAGTCCAATTAGAAAAATAGGCCAGGAATTTCTTCGGAGCTGGTCTTGCTCCACCGCTGTAACTTCACCAGGAAATTCCTGGCCATAGAATGATAGCATTTTATAGCATAGAAGGAGGTCATTCAGCCTATTAAATCAGTCCCAGTTCTCTGAAAGAATCATCCAGTTAATCTAATTCCCTTGTTCTTTCCCAATACCATTTTAATTTTTTATTTCTCAAATATTTATCCACTTCCTTTTTAAAAGCTATTATGGATTCTGCTTCCACCACTTTTTGTGCTAGGGAATTCTATCGCCCAACAACCATTTGCATTAAAAAAAATCTACTAACCTCTCCCTTCATTCTTTTGATGATGATCTTAAATTTATGCCCTGCATCTACTGGCTCACTGATCAGTGGAAATATTCTTCATGATTTAATAAAAGTCCTCATAATTTTGAACACGTCTATCAAATCTCCTCTTAACCTTCTCTGTTCTAATGAAAAGCGCCTCAGTTTCTCTGGCCTCTCCTCATAACTAAAGCCTTTCATCCCTAGTATCATCTCAGTGAATCTCTTCTATACCCTCTCCGAGATATGAGAATTTATGGAATTTACCCACACAAGGCTAGTGAGCTCCAGTTACAGAAATGCTGATCTTTTTGTGAGTCAACTGTTCAACTTCTTGAACTAAAGTTGAACAAATAAAATACAAATGTGAACAGAGGCAAGTGTATCCTGTTAAAGGTTAGTAATCTAGGTGATATAACAAAGATGTGAGATGTAGATCAATGCTACCTGTTTAGAAATAAGTCCATGGCGCTGTTATTTCATTGATCCAATAGTATTAATGGAACTGCAAAGAAGGAAAGATGTAATAAAGGAGAAAAATTAGACAGACGACTGAAGTTAATAAAAGAGGGAGCAACGTTTGCATTTGTGTTTTTTGTTTTGCTTTAACTTCATGGCTATAATATCTAACGCAGCAATTACCAAAATGGGACAAGCAGCGGGAAATTGATGCAACTCAGATGCTATCAAGCATGGGTGTTTCAGAAATACTTTGTTACCTTCAGGGTCATATAACCTTGCATTTCTCAGTCAAAAACCTAGAGCTGAGCCAAGAGATAATTTTGTTATTGAACTAATGGAAAGAATAAGGATTTTAATGGTCTGGATTTGGCCTAAGTTTGGGTTTATTTTGATGGAAAGCTATTTGCTGTTTCAAGCAAACAGAAAATATTTTTTTAAAAAGATCTGGAATTCTTTCTGGATGAAAAAGAAGATGGAACTAAATAGAAAATCAGTGACTGAAAGCTTGGCACATTTTAAACTGGTTATAGCTTACTGGAGAAATAAGCGTGGGACAGTTCTGTTAAAAGGTGTAACAGTTTTATTAATAGTTAAATTACATAGAAATGTGTACTTTATCACTTTACCAGCTAAGCTGTCATTAGGGGTGTAAAAGGATTGAGTATCCCATTAAGCATAACAAAATGCTGAAGTACTTAAGACCACTAAACTGTGTTTTGGCACTATTGCAAGAAATGCAAATTAAAATGTTACAGACATGCAGTATTTATCAGTTCGAGTTGATAATTTATTTCCAACTGGAACTGCCTGGCTGGCATGGCCTTGGTGTCAACAGTATGTTGTGTAAACTATTACTTGGGTAATTTGTATGTGCACCATACCACAGGAGCCAATGTTTGAGTTCTAGACAAGCTGTGTTGGTGAAGGAAGTGCCAATATTAACTTGTTTAAGGGCTCAGAAAGCGAAGCTCTATACATATCTCATATAAATGATGTCATATGGCAAACAGGTCCTGTGTGATGCACGTAGCAATATATGGATATGTATTATTCTTGATGCCTTCAAAACACCCAAGTTATAGTTGGTAGCTTTAGGGAAATATTGGCTGCGGTTATGATCAACTGTTATCCAGTTTTAGAAGAAATTACATTAAAATTACTTGCAAATGAAGTAAGCTTCCATTCACTTCATAAAAATGATAGTACAAATTATTGGTTAGTCTTAAATTTTAATGTAATTTCTTCTAAAACTGGATAACAGTTGGTCATAACCGCAGCATAGTTGCCAGTATTTCCCTAAAGCTACCAACTATAACTTGGGTGCTTTGAAGGCATCAAGAATAACACATATCCATATATTGCTACGTGCATCACACAGGACCTGTTTGCCATATGACATCATTTATATGAGATATGTATAGAGCTTCGCTATCTGAGCCATTAAACAAGTTAATATTGGCACTTCCTTCACCAACACAGCTTGTCTAGAACTCAAACATTGGCTCCTGTGGTATGGTGCACATACAAATTACCCAATTTGGTTAGTCTGCCATAAAATAGAAAATAATTTAACAATTTTGGAAGAATACATTTCTGCTGAATTTTATCCATTGAATGTACTTAATAAATACTTTGCCAAAGAAAAACAAAATACTACTTCAACTCAGAGATAGCCAACATGTCAGAGGTCATAAAGACATTTCCATAATTGTTATGCTCCTAAAACGATCACAAAATAAATACACAAAGGAGGTAATTTGGCCAATCTAGCTCACATTTCCATTGAAACTACCAATACCCTGACCACAGCAGTTAACTACCTCAGAAATGATTCCAGAGCTTTTGCCTTCTTTTTTATACCTGGAAGACTATTCCATGTACTGATCACTCTGCACTAAGGGGTCCTTCCTGACATCAGTCCTGAACTTACCTTTTACTAATTTGTTCTTTGGACCCATGTCCTGCACTTATCGTTTGACTTGAGTATTCCACTATAATCCTTTTTTATTGCACTTAGGGGCTGATTTTAACTTGGCCAATCAGTATTAATGGGCGATAATAGCCTCAAAATGCAGTCGGTAGACTTATCGCCTCATTAACACTGATGCTTTGTCCGCTGACATTTTAAAAAGGGCCCATTGCTGGGCGGTTGAAGTGCTCACTGTTTCAAGTGATAATCCCCTTTAGTATGGCATATATAGGACCCCGACTGCCATTTTAGGACAGAAGTGGGAAGAGCGTGCGGCATGCACACTCTTACCAATTTTACTGGCGGTACAGCCGATGAGGACCAAAAATTGTAAGTTCTCCTCCAGGCTCCACAAAAGTAATCTGGGCCGCTGCTGCCCCGGCCTCCCTCCCCATGCGATTGTGACCAACCCCCCACCCGGACTTATCTTGCTGCCGATCAGGCTGAGAGCTGCACCGATGGACAGTTTGCTGGTTCTATTTAAATGAGTTCTGGGGCTCGAAATGGCTCTGAACTCTTCACTCCCGGCACAGGCAGGTGCCTGTCAGCCGTCAGAAAATTAAAATCTACCCTTTAGTGTCTGTTTTCCAACATGCAAAACTTTTCACTTATCTGTTTAAATTTCATCTGTCACCGTTCTTCCCACTTGCAAATTTTCTCTACAGTTCAAAAATGTTGTTATGAAAACAACTGAGTTGGTCATGTCGAATCTCTTTCTAGCTATTTATTTTGCCAAGACAATATTATCAACAATTGAACAAACTGCATTGCAAGCTAAAGGTTAAATAACTAATTATAGAGCCAAAAGAATAGACAAAGGAAATAAGATACTAAAGAAGATGTCTACAAATGTAACTGCTTTGATAATTGATACTCATGGGCTGGAAAGCAGTAGCTTAATCTATAAAATTAAATCTGTCCTATAATTACTAATATTAAAGACAACGTATGCAGTAAAGAATATCAGGTTGTACCAGGTGTTATTAATGTGTTTTTGTTATGTGACACTACCTTATATTGCTAATAATAACACTAAGGGGTCGATTTTACCCTCAGTGGGTTTCAGGTGGGCAGGCAAAACGCACTCGGTGGCCTGAGGTATGTTAATTCCAGGGACGCATCTGCATGCTGTTGGTCAGCTGTCCACCTGAAACGGGTGGGAGAGGAAGTTCAGGCTGTCAGCCAGTACCAAAGGAAGGCTTGCTGGCAAGCAAGCTATGGGGAGGGGGTTTCAGAAGGGTTTCGCAGGAGGGAGGGGAGGGGGAGTCCAGGGCAGGGGAGGCCATGACATTCCTTGTGGGGCCTGAGGGAGCAGACCTGCTCCTCCTGGCTCTACAAAGGAGGGTTTTTCCACTTACCTTGGAGGGTCTCTTCGTCCTTCCTGACAGCTGCCGACCCGCTCAGGTCCGGGTTAAAATACAATTGGGGTCCCATTGATATAATAGGACCACAATATGCTATAAATTGATGAGGCCCCCACCTGCTTCTGGCAGCCGCCTAACTGTAGTGAGCAGTTAAAATGGTGGCCAGTGCATTTACAGCGGGAACGGGGTGGTAAGTCACATTGCTCCATTTTATAGCACCCTCGCCCCGTTCCCACCGGGCAGGGTGGGTGAAAATCGACCGCTAAACGTTTTCCCAATAAATATTTAAGTCAGAAGGCATTGCTCAGGGGCAGTATACAGGTTTAAGGGAATGCTCACAGCACTCGGGAGTGGTTTACAGGTTTACGTGAAACTTGGTAAGGAGTTGATGATTCAGTTTGTTCAGTTATATAATTCTATGTACAGATTATGCTGTTGGGTCTGTCACATACACTACAATATTGCACTACATTGTACACACATATGGGGAGTGCACGAGTGAATAGCAACTATTACTAGGAATACATTACAAAGTAAGATATGCATTTTTTTTGCATTGTGCTGACCGGAACAGAATGGCTGGAGTGACAGCTTGAGTATCCAGGGTCTTATCTACGTGCAGATCTGACCAAAGCTCAGGGTGAAAAACTGCATGGAACCTGAAAACATGGCTGAATGTAACTCTGGAATGATGTGTGTTCGCCACAGACTTTAATATTAATTTCTGTTTCAAATATCAGGGGCATGATCTTAACATGGCAGCGGGAAGTCAGTGAATAGTCGTGTGGGAAACCCAGAAAAGTTTTCTGCGCATCGACTCAAGCGATTGCAACTAAATTGAAGGTCCTTAATCTTATTTCTGGGTTTTGCATCTCTAAACTGCGCAGCGAGTGTACTGCACACCCGAATGATGTGCTGTGAACTGGAGTATTTAAAGGGCCATTGGAACCACAGATTTGGAAGGAGAAAGGAGAAAGCTTCAGAGATGCAGCATCACAGGTGTAAGGCGGCACCCCATTTTAGCGACTTCTATCTTGAGTTGCGACTGGCTGGTGTCAGGAGCAGGAGGAAGATACTATACCCAGCTGACCGGGTACCAAGAAAACATGGCTGGAGATGGCAGAGGAACTGAACAGCAGGAGCACGATGGCAAGGTCATGGGTACAGGAAGCGCTTTAATGGCATAACCAGGTCGGAAAAAGTGACTACAGTTACTGATTCATTCATCATTCATCCTGTGGTGTATAATACCCCCCCCCCCAACTCTGTCTTGCCCAGCGTACTCCATCACATCAATCCTCACACTCACTTAAGTCTCATCATCAACTTACCTTCACTTTCTGCGCACTTCCTCACTTCCCCATTTGCGAACCCACCACTCCCACTCACCCCAATCCTGATGCAATGTGATGAATCTGAGTGATACGCATTTGTTCCATTGTCAGCCTCGTCCAAAGCAATGCATTCATTGGGTGACTACGCCACCTTCACTCAATCACACGTCTATTCTTTCTCCCCTTGTAGGAGAAGAAAGCGCAAAATGCACAGGAGAGGAGTAGGATTGGAGGAGGCCCACCACTAATAGAGGCCCTGACAGAGTCGGAGGAGGAGACTTTGGAGCTCAGCCGCATGGTTGAATACCTGGCCATCGGAGATGGTGAGACTGGCACCGTGCAAACGGTTGGTGACAGAACTTTGGCATCCTTCACACACATCATGAATTGATGATATCAATGATCAATTCATGATGTGAGCACACCTCAGTATGCTCATTGCAAACTAACTTCTGTAATGATTTTCAATATTGTTTTACGTTCTTTTCCAGGGCCTTCTAGGATTGATGACAAGACAGGCCCAATGGAAGAAGGCGATTCCTTAGAGGAGCTCCATTTCTCTGAGGACACATCATCACATCATATCCAGCCATGCACCAGCGCAGATACTGGCACTTTGGTGGGTCCTGTTAGACAGATAGTTGGGTTGTCACCTGGTGATTCACCACTCATAAATGTGCACGAGCAGACACAGTTGGCAGGGGCAGCTGTGGAGAGGCCGCGTCGGGGCCGCACTCATCTCCAAGCTCTGCTGAGCTGGACACAGATAATGAACCCTGAAGGACATCATTGAGAGTGAGAATGATTGAGGTACATCGCCACCTTTGCGAGGTAATGGAAAAGGTGTCATGCACAATCTCCACTTTAGCGGATACAATGGTGGAATCCAACTCCACCGCTAGTAGATTGGTGGCACAGGTAAGTGCGGGAATGTCTTAAATGGAGAGAGTAGGAGCCTCCATTGAGCTTCAAGCACGGCTCTCAAATGAGTCCATGCAGGCCATGACAATTGCCGTACGGAATCTGGATGCCAACATGTCTGCCGCCTTAAACAGGCAGACAGAAACTTCAGCCGTGGCCTTAGAAAGTGCCACATCTCCTCACCAGCTTTACAATGCGTAACTGATCTGCGCCAAGCTGCTCTCCATCAGAGTGGTGGGTGTGATGTTGCGCCGACTGGAGAGAGTGATGATGGCGAAAGGGGACATGGAAATGGGGACTCCACTCAAAACGCTCACACATCTCACCTGTTGTTCACACCCCCCTCCCCCTCAACCAGTACCTGCAATGCTGCCTCCTCTCCTGATAGCTGAGTCTGCCCCTGCACAGGTGCAGGTGGAGCAGTCTTTGGCGGGGCCCTCAGGGGCTCCAAATCCCAGAGGTCGTAGGCCGAAAGCATCTAAGCAGTCAGGGCATGAATCTAAGTAACCTGCCACTACCTGTGCTGAAGCTACAGGGGATACACCACCTAGAAGCAGGCGGAAGAGGAAGGCTAAGATTTTGTAATCATCAAGTGTATGCATAAGGTGTCTGATGCAATGTCATGTTTTTTATTTATATTTATTTTTTATTAAATGCACATTAAATATTATAATTCTCACCACTACTGCCACATCTTGCCCATTTCTGACTCCCTTTTTTGAAAGCGCCCTTTCATGTGCTTCATCATGAACGCCAAGACATGATGCCACCTGTTGGTCACGTTTACAATGGGTGTATGTGTGGTTGAAGGACTGTTTTGTGCAAAACGGTGGGGGGAGATGGTGTGGGGGGAGGGGGGGCTGGTGTTGGTGGTCGTGGTTTTTCCAGGCGGTCTGAGTAATTCACTATCTTCAGTTTGCTGATCTCATTATGAGAACCTGTTAGATATGAGTGAATCCCTGGCATTAAGAGCAACCATGTTCTCTGCTGCACTTGCGATGGGTTCCCCATCTTCATTCTCCTCCCTATCATTGTCTTCTTCAATGTTGCTGGCAGATGCGGATGCTTCATGAGCGCATTCGAGCTCCTCCACCTTTAACCCTCTCTGCTGAGCAATGTTGTGCAGGAGGCAATACACGACGATTATTTTGCACACCATCACTGGTGTGGAACAGGCTCAAGGGGCTAAATGGCCTACTCCAGTTCCTATGGTCCTATGGTGAGTACTGAAGGTCTCCCCCAGATTGATCCAGGCACCTGATGCGCATCTTCAGAATTCCATTGGCTTGTTCAATGACAGACCTGGCGGTGATGTGACTGTCGTTGTACTGCTGCTGTGCCTCATTGGTGGGGTATCCCTTGTCTCCAAGGAACCAGTTCTTAAGTCTGTCTTGTGTGTGGAAGAGGGCCGCGATGTTGGACACGCGCAAAATGAAGGAATCATGGCAGCTGCCAGGGAATTTGGCACACACCTGCAGAGACCTACTCCGATCGTCGCAAACAAGCTTTACATTGATGGAGTGATATCCCTTTCGGTTGATGAACAGTCCTGGCTCATGTGGAGGTCCTCGGATTGCAATGTGTGTGCAATCAATTGCGCCCTGCACCTGTGGGAAGCCAGTGAGAGAGCTGAAACCCACTGCCCTCTCAGTCTGGCTGATGTCGTCGCAGGGGGAGTTGACGTAGTCGGATGTCCTGGAAAACAAGCCATCCGTGACCTGTTCTATACACTTATGTGCAGAGGACTGAGTGACCCTGGAGATTTCACTAGTGGTGCCCTGGAAGGATCCAGAGGCAAAGAAGTTGAGGGTGATGGTGACTCTAACTGCAATGGGCAATGCGTGGCCACCAGGCCCAACAGGTCAAGGAGCGTGCAGATGTCTGCAACCACTTAACAACTCAATCTGAGAATCTGTGCCTGCGTAGACACTGCTCCTCAGGGAGGTCCAGGAAGCTCATCATCTGCCTGTAGACCCTCTCACGTGGGTAGTGCCTCCTGTGATCTCGGCCCCTCTGTTGGTCCTCTCCCTGCTCTTCTCCAGGTCCTTGTGGCGCACCTCTGTCTTGTGTACCTGCAACTCCCAGAATTGCACGCTGTACCTGCCGCGGATGGTGATGTGCCTCCTCCTCAGATGTAGTGTAGAATAAATCCATTGTAACCCCCCCCCCCCCCCCACCACTCCCATCTGATGTTGTTAGTTTGACGGGGTCCAAAATGTAGGTAAATATGGTCTGAACACAAGAATTCTCAGTGTGAAAAAAGAAATCTCAGTCTAAACACAAAGAACTCTCAGCCAAAGGTTTATCTGAGAGAACTGATTGCCCTGCTGCAAAACTCACCTTCTACTCACATGTCAATCACTGGTTTAAAGTTGCAAATGAGGGTCGGCTGCAACTCACCTCCGTTTTCAAGACATGTTTCAGAGGCCATGGGAGACACGTTCAAGGAAAGTTAAAATCGTTTGTGTGACCCAATACACAAAAAGTTAATCCCCTTAAGTGGTTTCTATGTTCCTATGTTCCAAATGCCTAAATTGGCCCTTCAAATATCGCCCTGCTGGCTTTCAGTGCCGGTGTTAGAAGCGGCGTGCATCCAAACGCGTCTGGGTCAAACCCGGAAGTGGGCACGTTGGAGCCGGGATGCGGTCCTGCTCCGATTTCTTAGAATTTTCACTGCCCACCCTCCCCCAACTCACCCGTTCTTGGGGGTTAAAATTACCCCCCAGATGTAACAGCTGCACCAGTGATAGGAAGCAAATTTGGATTTGAGCAGCAAATGATGGCACTCATTTTTATAGGAATACATAAATAAATCAGACACATCTTTGGAGATACTGTCAGCTGTAAATTATTTCTCGGCTTGAGTCAATTATATATACAGAAACTCATCCGACATAACAAAAAATAGTCTGGTGGGGGAAAACATTTTCTGAGTTGATGCAGATGTATTAAGTAATATCTTTCTTTTAATTATACTGTAGTATATAGTCTTCAACTTTATTATTTAAAGCTCATTTTTGGGACGAGGCCGAAGCTTAAGTGCTTTGCTGGTCTATGGTGAAATCTGATGCAGCTGAATGGCGTGCCTGATCTCACACAGAGCATCAGGGAAGCACTCACAGCGCCCTTTTCCATCGCCACTCTGCCATCCATGACTTATTCAGCAGGGAGAGACAAGGAGGTGGATGGATCGTGGGGACAAGGCCTACCCACTGAAGCCATGGCTGATGTCACCATCCTGCATCACCAGCAACGCAGAAAAGGAAAGGTACAACTGGGCACACGCAGTGACCCAGCAAGTGGTGGAGAGGGCCATGAGGGTGCTTAAAGGCTGCTTCCAGTGCATTGACAGGTCGGAGTACAGTGCTACAGTAAGCCCCTGATAAAGTGGCGAAGATTGTAGTGGTGTGCTGCACTATTTCGCCATGCAGGAAAGGCTCACCCTTGAATTCAAGGGCAATTAGGGATGGGCAATAAATGCCGGCCTTGCCAGCGACGCCCACATCCCATGAACGAATAAAAAAAAAATTGGCAGACAAGACACATGTGGAACCAAAGGATCTCAACCCACATATTCTTGGGCCCATGGGATGGTGGCCCCGAGGAGGAAGGCACGATGGCTTCGGCCAGGTTTCATTCTTGGATGGATCACTGCCCAGGAAGCAAGGCAAGAGGCTGTGAAATTCACCAAGCGGCGCCAGCATGGCACCAACCTTGGCCTGGCCCACAGGTATGGTAACCCTGCAGCTGCAGGATCCTGTCCTGAGTCAGCTGCCTTAAAATAGGGATTCCATCTCCACTTTGTGCCTGCTCCCCTGTGTTATGCGACAATTTTCCCTGTGGGCAGGAAACAGAGAGAAGGTTAGGGGGCTGCTGTGCAAGAGGTGCAAGTATTGAACTGACATGGTTCTTTTCAGGCATTGGAATCTTTTCTCAACAGAGACAAAGAACTGTCAAATTCATCAGCTGTAAACTCTGAAAAGGCTGTCTCCCACAGCAACTGACTTTTATGGCTTACTTGTCTTTAGGTTCTGTCTTGAGAGAACAAAACAACCTCATCTTGAAAGCACCTAACATTCCCCTACTTTACAAACACTGAATGAGAAGGACAGCTCCTTTCTAACTCAGGCCTTTCTTTAAAAAAAACTGTTACAGATACAGACAACTTTTGGTAATTTTTATTTATTACTTATAATAGAATTCTGAGTTCTGAATTAAATCCCAGCGCTTACCTTGCCTGACCGAGTCAGGTCATTGTATTTTTTGAGGCACTGGTCGCCTGATTGTGGGATGACCAACATGGCGCTCAGCACTTCAGCCACATCCCTCCACGCCACCTGGCTCACCTGTCGGGGAGCCCTTGCATTCCCCAGCAGCCGATCTCGCCGACACTCCACCTCACCTAAGAGGGCACGTGGATCCTCATCCCGAAAATTCTGCAGCCTTTTCTTCCGCTGTACCTGCAACATCTCTGTGGAAAAGAGAATGTGTAGATTCTGTAAAATACTTGTAATGGCATTTTACAACATTCTTTAATGGAAATGAACATCTGGCACAAGCTCTATGGGCTGAACGGCCTCCTTCTGTGCTGCAGCCATTCTACGATTCTATGATAAGGTGATTTCGGAAGTTGCAGCACACATACCTCCCAGTGCCAAGCCTCATTCTGAGTTATTGCATTGGTTCTCAGCTTTTTATCGTGTCATGTGGTTGGTCTGCGAGGTAAGCTGTCCCACAGACTAGTCAAGCAACAGCCTGACACAGCCATACTCACAGAATCACACCTTTCAGCCAACGTCCCAGACTCTTCCATCACCATCCCTGGGTATGTCCTGTCCTACTGGCAGGACAGACAGACCAGAGGCAGCGGTACAGTGATATACAGTCAGGAGGGAGTGGCCCTGGAAGTCCTCACCATTGACTCTGAAGCCCATGATATCTCATGGCATCAGGTCAAACATGGGCAAGGAAACTGCTGATTATCACCTACCGCCCTCCCTCAGCTGATGAATCAGTCCTCCTCCATGTTGAACACCACTTGGAGGAAGCACTGAGGGTAGCAAGGGCACAAATTGTACTCTGGGTGGGGGACTTCAATGTCCATCACCAAGAGTAGCTCGGTAGCACCACTACTGACCGAGCTGGCCGAGTCCTGAAGGACATAGCTGCTAGACTGGGCCTGCGGCAGGTGGTGAGCGAACCAACATGAGGGAAAAACTTACTTGACCTCGTCCTCACCAAACTACCTGTCGCAAATGCATCTGTCCATGACAGTATTGGTAGGAGTGACCACCGCACAGTCCTCGTGGAGACGAAGTCCCGTCTTTGCACTGAGGATACCATCCAATGTGTTGTGTGGCACTACCACCGTGCTAAATGGGATAGATTCAGAACAGATCTAGCAGCTCAAAACTGGGCATCCATGAGGCGCTGTGGGCCAGCAGCAGCAGCAGAATTGTATTCCAGCGCAATCTGTAACTTCATGGCCCGGCATATTCCTCACTCTACCATTACCAACAAGCCAGGGGATCAACCCTGGTTCAATGAAGAGTGTAGAAGAGCATGCCAGGAGCAGCCCCAGGTGTACCTAAAAATGAGGTGCCAACCTGGTGAAGCTACAACTCAGGACTACATGCATGCTAAAGAGGGGAAGCAACATGCTATAGACAGAGCTAAGCGATTCCACAACCAACGGATCAGATCAAAGCTCTGCAGTCCTGCCATATCCAGTTGTGAATGGTGGTGGACAATTAAACAACTAAGGGAGGAGGAGGCTCTGTAAACATCCCCATCCTCAATGATGGCAGAGTCCAGCACGAGTGCAAAAGACAAGGCTGAAGCGTTTGCAACCATCTTCAGCCAGAAGTGCCGAGTGGATGATCCATCTCGGCCTCCTCGCGATATCCCCACCATCACAGCAGCCAGTCTTCAGCCAATTCGATTCAATCCACATGATATCAAGAAACGGCTGAGTGCATTGGATACAGCAAAGGCTATGGGCCCTGACAACATTCCGGCTGTAGTACTGAAGACTTGTGCTCCAGAACCAGCTGCGCCTCCAGCCAAGCTGTTCCAGTACAGCTCCAACACTGGCATCTACCCGACAATGTGGAAAATTGCCCAGATATGTCCTGTCCACAAAAAGCAGGACAAATCCAATCCAGCCAATTACTGCCCCATCAGTCTACTCTCAATCATCAGCAAAGTGATGGAAGGTGTCGTTGACAGTGCTAGCAAGCGGCACTTACTCACCAATAACCTGCTCACCGATGCTCAGTTTGGGTTCCGCCAGGACCACTCGGCTCCAGATCTCATTACAGCCTTGGTCCAAACATGGACAAAAGAGCTGAATTCCATAGGTGAGGTGAGAGTAACTGCCTTTGACATCAAGGCAGCATTTGACCGAGTGTGGCACCAAGGAGCCCGAATAAAATTGAAGTCAATGGGAATCAGGGGGAAAACTCTCCAGTGGCTGGAGTCATACCTAGCACAAAGTAAGATGGTAGTGTTTGTTGGAGGCCAATCATCTCAACCCCAGGACATTGCTGCAGGAGTTCCTCAGGGCAGTGTCCTAGGCCCAACCATCTTCAGCTGCTTCATCAATGACCTTCCCTCCCTCATAAGGTCAGAAATGGGGATGTTCGCTGATGATTGCACAGTGTTCAGTTCCATTCGCAACCCTGCAAATAATGAAGCAGTCCGAGCTCGCATGCAGCAAGACCTGGACAACATCCAGGCTTGGGCTGACAAGTGGCAAGTAACATTCACGCAGGACAAGTGCCAGGCAATAACCACCTCCAACAAGAGAGAGTCTAACCACCTCCCCTTGACATTCAACGGCATTACCATCACCGAATCCCCCACCATCAACATCCTGGGGGTCACCATTGACCAGAAACTTAACTGGACCAGCCATATAAATACTGTGGCTACAAGAGCAGGTCAGAGGCTGGGTATTCTGCGGCGAGTGACTCACCTCTTGACTCCCCAAAGCCTTTCCACCATCTACAAGGCACAAGTCAGAAGTGTAATGGAATACTGTCCACTTGCCTGGATGAGTGCAGCTCCAACAACACTCAAGAAGCTCTACACCATCCAGGACAAAGCAGCCCGCTTGATTGGCACACCATCCACCACCCTAAACATTCACTCCCTTCACCACCGGCGCACAGTGGCTGCAGTGTGTACCATCCACAGGATGCAATGCAGCAACTCGCCAAGGCTTCTTCGACAGCACCTCCCAAACCCGCGACCTCTTCCACCTAAAAAGACAAGAGCAGCAGGCACATGGGAACAACACCACCTGCACGTTCCCCTCCAAGTCACACACCATCCTGACTTGGAAATATATCGCCGTTCCTTCATTGTCGCTGGGTCAAAATCCTGGAACTCCCCTCCTAACAGCACTGTGGGAGAACCTTCACCAGACGGACTGCAACGGTTCAAGAAGGCAGCTCACCACCACCTTCTCAAGGGCAATTAGGGATGGGCAATAAATGCCAGCCTCGTCAGCGATGCCCACATCCCATGAACGAATAAAAATATAGCCATTGGCAGTGCCGTGAACAAGGTCTCTGAATCGTTACCAAACTTGCTGCGCCATAGCTGAATTAATTTTTCTGCAAAGTGCAGGATGAACGGAGAGTACAAATGTCCGATTAATGGCGCACGCCACCAATCACGCTGTTCTAGAAAATTCCAGGCTACTATATTTTCAAATAAGTTTTGCACAGAATGTGAAATCTAAAAAAACACATAGGGGATTAAAGTCGATAACCTCCGAATCTGGGCGCGGGCGTCGCAGTGCGCAATTAACCCACGCCCGGTGCAACCGATGCACGCTGCACATGAGATTCGTGCTGCCTGGTCATTACCATGATTTCTATGTGCAGCCAGCACTGTTTGGACGCTGCATGCACCAGCAGGATGCCGTAAATGGGGTGTGGCCAGCACTAATTAAAGGCAGCCTGCACCTCTTAAAGAGGATGTGCATTGTCAATGACAGCAATGCAGGATGGCAGGCAGAATGGCTGGAGTGGCAGGACAGCGCGCACCGAGATTCTCTGACAATGCACTGGAGGTGTCGGCAGAGGGAGTGGACGAACAGAGAGCCACTCTGTACCTGCAGGGTGGCATCAGACCCTCCAGACACCAGCTGCAGAGGCAGTGGGAGGGTATGGCCCAGGAGGTGCAGGAAAAAGTTAAATGATTTGACATGAGTGGTCAAGGTGAGTGAATGCAAGTATCGAGTGGCACATCCTACCAACTGCACCACTGCTCCATGCACGACACCCCACCCTCACCCACCAACCAAAAAACGCTACCCATCCGTATGCAGCATTATACTTCGGATGTTGCATCTCACCCTCACATAGTACCACACTTGCAGTCCACATACCCACAACGTACAGGTCACACACACTGGCAGCTAAGCAACCATGGTAGGCACATCATCCAAACACATTGCAGGACACTCACTGACACACTTCCCTCTGCCTTGCACGAGAAGGTGACGCATAACAGCCAGCAGCAGGAGAGACCTGAGGAAGGACAGGCAAGCCTGCACGTCCCTCATCCCCCATGGAGGAGATGTTGCTGTGCGCCATTGGGCGGACCGTCGCTGCGGCCGTGGCCACTGGCGCTGCTGGAGGTATTGATGTTGAGGGTCTCTGCATACCTAATCCTCCTTCTCGTTTCCCACATCTCCTTCATCCCACAATCTTTTCTGACTCACTTGCTGCAGATGATGTCAGCACGCACGTCTTACTTTCTCCTCTCCCCGCTCCACAACTCATCTCATCTCCATTTGTCATTGCAGATACCCAAGGACTGGAGCCGGCACTGTCTGAGGGGGTGGAGGAGGAAGAAACCGACCGTCACTCGATCTTACACTCGCATCCACCAGCTCCTTTACAGACCAGGTTAGAGGAGGAATCTGCACATGGTGAGACACCGGGCACAAGTGCACAGGAGCCGGGGCGGGGGGAACAGATACCACAGGTGCCAGCTCTCCGGAGGGTGAGGTCGCAAAACGGTTCTACTACAGAGGAGTCAGATGATAATTTCAATGGGCCAGGCTACACAAGATGGCTGATGGGCGATCACAGCCAAATGCTTGGTGCACTGGAAAGCCTGCCAGAAAGCCTGCGCACAATGTCAAGGGACATGGAGAAGTCCAGCTCCAACTTGGCACAGGGCTTTGCGCGGAGCCCATCCTTACCCACATGGAACGGGTGGTCACCTCCATCAGCACACCCGAGGAACCCACCATGATGGAGCGTCTGATGGCCGATGTCGTGGCTTCCGTTGCAGCACAGACCGATATCATCAAAGGTCTGCACGCTTCAGTTAAAGCTCAGACTGCTGCTATGGAATCTCAGACCGCTGCTATCGTAGCTTTGGGTACCACTGTGGAACGGGGCTTCCAGGGTGTCACAGCACTCCAGCAATCCGTTCTCCATCTGATTACCAGGAGTGCTGAGGCGCCGCCCCGTGCGAGTGGCAGTGGCGCCATGGCAGTCGAACCTGCTGTCCTCTGTCTGAACGACAACATTCTTGCTCCCACCCCTGCCACTCTGCCATGCCCTTGCTGTTGCCCGTCAGCCAGCCAGGCCAAATTGCTGCAGCCCAGGCTGAGATGGTGTCTGAAGCCGGGCCCACCTGGCCCAGAGCTGCTGGAGGTCGTCCTCCATGGCCATCTGTGCACTACTGCATTCCCTCATAATGGCGAGGTTGTGCAGTATGCAGCATACCACGACTAATCTTGACACCCGCTCAGCGGAGTACTGCAGGGCTCCTCCAGAACGGTCCAGGCAGCAGAAGCGCTGCTTTACGAGGCCTACGGTGTGCTCAGTGACGATGCATGTGGCAGCATGGCTCTCTCATTGTAGGCCTGCTCTGCGCATGTGCGTGCAGGCCTGACCAGAGTCATGAGCCACCTCATGAGGGGATAGCCCATGTTACCCAGTAGCCAGCCTTTGACTTGCTGAGCCGGTTGAAAGATAAATGGGACGTTGGACTGCTGCAGAATGAAGGCATCATGACTGCTGCCAGGGTAGCGGGCAATGACCTCCATGATGCGCTGCATATAGTCACACACCAGCTGCACAGTGAGGGACTGGAACCCCTTTCTGTTCATGAAGATGGTGGAGTTGTGATGTGGAGCACTCATGGCAATATGCATGCAGTCAATGGCACCCTGTATCATGGGGAAGCCTGCAATGCGAGCAAACCCTCGTGCTCGCTCATTCTGCTTCTATCAAGAAGGAATGTGATGAACCCGTTGCACATCTTGTACAGTGCCTCCGTGAACTCCCTTATGCAGCAGTGCACTGCAAACTGCGAGATGCTGTACTTATCGCCAGCAGAGGCCTGAAAGGATCCAGACCCCGTAGAAGTTCAGCGCCACGGTTACTTTCATAACCATAGGCAATGCTGTCCTTGCCCTGCTTTGAGGCTGTAGTTGTGGCTGCAGCAGGTGACAGGTCTCCATCACGACCTCTTTGGTGAACCTCAGTTGTCGGATACACTGATCCTCGCTCATCTGGAGGTAAGAGTGGTGTTCCCTGAAGGCCCTCATGGGATATGGCCTCCTGCTCAATGCCGCGTGCTTCCTCCTTCTCCTCGCAGCTTGACCTGCTCTGCGTGGCCTCTTTGCATGCTCTCAGTCACGTTCTACGCCCAGCGGGAGCCCGAGCAGGCCACCCATGGTTACCAGGACTCTTCATCAAACACTGTTGTAAATTACAGCAACTGTAAGGCAGTATCTGCCAAACACTCTTGATATACTGTAGCAACTCTCTGTAAGTATAGGAAGCTTCAACAAATATGTCCTATTCGAATAGCAACTAAAAGCAAGAATCCAGCAACTAACCTGCAACACCTACACGGTCCCTTCAAATAGCGCTGGTGGGAGGTCCTCCAGGCCATCTAAGATACATTCAGGTGTTTGTGATTAAGACGATGCGTTGAGTGGAGCGTTAAGTGCGAAATTGGTATCTATCACTTTAAATCAGAGTTGCACACTGATCTAACACATTCTCCCTACTCTACGTGCTGCCGGCGTTCTTTATCTGTGCCTGCGTGAAACCCTTTACCGAGATGGCGTCTGGCGCACGTCATGCTAGAAGCAAGCACGTGCATTCTTGACGCCATTTTGGAACTTCGGAAGGCCGTGTAGCGCCGAAACAACGGGCATTGCACAGCCCAATTTCTAGCCCAAATAACTGAAATCCAGTTGTATCATAGAGCAATAGCATTACACAGAAGTTCAGTTAATCTTTTGCTAACACAGGAATGAAAAAGATGAAAGTCATTGAATGTGGATGAATACTGCACCCGCTTTGAAGAGTTTTATTTTGAATTAATCATATACTTTCACTCTTCTGCTCTTCAATGGTTTCATGGGACATACTTTTCCAGAGACATCTATCACACTTGTGTTGATCAGCTTAAAGAGGAAAAAAAATAAGAATAAATTTAAAATCAAAGTAGTGTTGGCATCGTGTTTACAGGCTGCTATGGCTTTCTTCTGTTTAATGCAAATAGCCACAAGTAATGCAGCCTCCAGCTGATTCAATTTAATTACAGGCTCCCCATTTGTACGCCACTTGAGCTTAGCTAAAAAATTGCAATTCTTTTCTTATTCATGAGGTTTTTATTAATCAGAGGCATTTCACACTTACAGCCTCTTTAATTAATCCTTCCATTTCTGACGCAAGCACAATTTATAATGTGCTGCAGTGATAATGCTCCTCAACTTTCTTGGTGAACTCAGTAGGTTTTCTGTTAACTAATGAATTGTGACAAATTTGAGATGACTTAAAGCTGATTATTTAACATTTTAAAATGCAGGAAAGCAAAATCATTTCTTGAACTAGCTGAAATTCCAGATGATTTATACTGTTTCTTTTTTATTTATTTTGTAGTTTATACTCCAAGCTCCATGTATCTTCCTTTTAATAAAGTGAGTAAGGCAACAGTCTGAGAAATCTTTTATGACTTTCAGCAATGACATTTTATGCCTAAGACAGGAGACTTGCACATTGTTAAACAAATTGGACACACAAATGTTTTTTCTGCAAATAATGGACAGTCTATCTCGTATTAATATTAAGAGATTACTAAATTCATCAAATGGCCGATTGTACCACCAGAAACTTCCACCCATTTGAAATGAGGCATGGATCATTTAACCACTCTATTACCTGGAGTACTTTGATATTTTTATTTACAGTATTACCTTCTTGTGTACACACTTTTATAAATTGAGGAATGATTGGTTGTACTTATAGATAGTGGAGTTATCTGGTTCATAAAAATAAGTTACAGGAGCAATACACCTTACAAATATTAATCACACATAGCACTACTGCAGTATTTAATCACAATCATTAATCTGTTTAAAGCAACACATCTACCCCATAAACTGCAATTAAAAATGACAACTGTTTACCCACCAGTACTTGCCAGATTGCTATCATAAAGTGCCTTTTAAAACCTTAAGCACAATAGGATCCTGACACTGTGTCACTAGCCCAGACAGAGAATATGTAATGGGAAATCATATAACATAAAATAAATAGCTGATGGTTTATTAGATTAAAGCCAATTACAATTAAAAGAAGATAGTAAGAAAGAATATCGGGCAGTACTTTAAACATCAGCAGGGGTTTTAAACTAGCTGTATCGGATCAGCCGCCCATTATGCACCTTGCCCAATTTTGCTCTCGATTGATGGAAATGAAAATCGTGCGGGGTGTATAACGTGCGGCCAATCCGTTACACCAAGCTTTACACCCCCGCTGAAGCTTAAAATACCGCCCAATATGTTTGCATCAAAATTAAAAACATAGCAATCGTAATTCTGGTTTATTCTTCTTTGATTTTTATTTCCTCTCGGGGGTTAATATGTGAAAATGGAGAGTTATTTTCCATTTTTTGGAATGCAATCCCTATATTGGAACACACTAATTTTCCTCTTTTTGATTTGTGATAGATTTGATATGCTATAATGGAGCTACAACTGAACAGCCAATCACATTGCGGCTGTAGTAATGTTGCATATGGTTTTTTAATGAGGTAAGTAGTCACTTGTCTTCCAGATTTACACATGGACTTACAATGCAGCTGTTGCTAAAAAAAAAAGCTGTGGGCAAATGGAGTGGCAGAGGCAGAAATCAGAAAGGAATTCTTTGATGCAGATTCAGGTGAAGTGAGACTGTGTCCTAATATACAGTACTCACTAACGCACAGCTGATCAAACCTGTAGAATTGTTTAAAAATCTGGCAGTCAAGCAAGAGGTGACAGTGCCAATTTAAGCTATAACATCTTAAGCTATAGCATGGTAGTGCATTCTACCTTCACTGTTCATGATATTAGAGGGACTGAGCAACATGTATATATTGCCAATGCAATGTGCACTGTTAAATAATGCTTACTTTTCATCTATTTTCAGGCAAAGCTGACATTCAGTTGCCAGGAGCAGGTACAGAGATGTGGAGGGACAGCCTAGAGGGCTTTCCT
Source organism: Heptranchias perlo (assembly GCF_035084215.1). Taxonomy (NCBI): domain Eukaryota; kingdom Metazoa; phylum Chordata; class Chondrichthyes; order Hexanchiformes; family Hexanchidae; genus Heptranchias; species Heptranchias perlo. The sequence goes on from NC_090337.1 coordinate 41,102,177, forward strand.
TTTATGAGAAAGCCAAGATGGATATCATTGGTTGGAAGACCCTACCGGGTTTCGTGGCTATTGAAGCAAGAGGAGGTATGCCAAGTCAAAGTTTGTGCTAGAATGTTTAGCTTGTGTAACATTTTCAGGAAGCACAACTTTAACCAGAGTGCGCACTGCATTAGAGCTATATCCTGTGAGTGCAGCCACAGTAGGGATTGCTGAGCCTATGTTCGACAACAACTTGCACTTATATAGCAACTTTAACATTTCAACATGCCTCAAGGTGCTTCACAAAGGGGAAATAGGAAGAATGAACTTTAAGCATGAGATAGGAGAAGAGTTTGGGAGGCAACCAATTAAATAATATGTTTTGAGGAGGCTTTAGAAAGTAAGGAGAGACATGGCAAGGTGGAGAGCTTTAAGGAGAGAATAATAGAGCAGAGTTGGGAAAGTAGAGAATACAAGTTGGAAGAACATTAGGCTGGAAGAGTTTTCAGAGATAGGTTCAGATGAGGTCATGAGTAGTTTTGCAAATGAAGATTTGGAAGTCAGTGCACTGGGAGATGGGAATCCAATGAAGGTTGGAGGTGGGCAATGTTACGGAAATGGAAATGGGTTGTTTTCGTGATGGATAGATTGTGGTATTTGAAGCTCAGGTCATAGCCAAAAAGGATACTGAGGTTGCACATCATTGGGGTTGCCCTAAGCAAACAACCAGGGATAGAATCATGAGAAAGGGCAGTGGGTTTCTCGCAGATGGGGCCAGTTAAAATGCAGGGAACAACTTACCCCTTCCAATCCCACTGCTTTCCTGCCGGGTCCAAATATTAACCTGTTCTTTTAAAAAGGCGCCCGATGTCATCGGGACCCGATCTGCAATTTTAGTTGGAGGCCTGAGCTGGGGAGAAGTGACAGCTTCCCCGTCAGACCAAACCTGTCGGGAGGGGGATCGTGGGCCAGAAGAGGCCCAAACAGGTAAGTTTTAATTTTTTTTTAGGTTTTCTTGTGGAACAGGAGAAGCACAAGTGTTCTTCTGGACCGCTCAAGGAAGCCTTGGGCCTCCCTTATCCCGGGCATCCCCCCTACTCCCCGGACTCCTGCCCGCCAGCCTGGTTGCACATTTGGCTGGGTTCAGGCGGGACTCTGATGAAAGTTATCATAATGAGGCCAGCCATTATGATCCTCTGCCAACCTAGGCAACTTATCTGGAAATCTTCCTGCTGCCTGGTGGTTAGAAGTTGCCCTCCTCCTGCACTAAAATCTCCAAAGCAATTTCTGAAAATTGGAGGGCCCTTGCAGCTTCTCCTGCACCTGCCATTGTCCACCGAGAGTTGCCTGCAGCCAAAGTGCACCTCTCCTTTAAGAGGAGGAAGCTGCCTTTAAATCGTCTTAGGAACCTGCAAAATTGACGCCCCCCTCCCGCCGGCAATCAAGCAAGCTGCCAATCAACAGCGCAAGTAGTGCTGGCAGCACGAATTTGGGGCCTTCTTTGCAGCCATGTGATCAGGCGTGTGGTCCCAATGAGACAACCATTCTGCACATGAAAACGTACTCAAAGCAATTTCTACCCTTTTGTCTCTGATTTGCAGGGATACAGCTCACACTTCACTGTTTTGTGTCTGTCACAGGATACACAGAATATTTATGGTCACTAACAGATGTCCTGTAGTGTTGCTCATGGTGAATCAGAAGATATGCGAAAATATGCTAACTGAAGTGTGACGGCTCAGGGGTGACAAGGAAGTGTAATACTTAAAGACTTAAGTGTAATACTTGAAAAGGGAGTGCACACTTTGCAAACCTTTTAATTCATTATATAGATATTTAATGAATGTTAACCATGCCAGCAGTTATGTGCAACTAAACACATTTACACTTTCCTTTATTGACACATCTATTTTGCCCTGTAAAAATAATTCACTTGGGATCACTACTAACTGTACAAAGTTTAAAGGAAATTAATAAAAAATGTTATAATATCTAATTGAAATTAAACAGCAACAATTAAAGTTATAAACCAACGTTGAAATAATACAGTTGTACTGATTAACCGAACATTCCTAATCACGGGCATGGTTTTGACCCCGAGCCGGGAAGGGTGAAGGGGGTCAAATTGTGGACGGGAAACCCAGAAGTACCAGTTTCCCGGATGTCCTTACGATTTTGATATAAGGACGTCTTTTATTTTTTTTGTCGGTTTGCCGTCTGACTGACCGGCCTGATTGTTAGGCTGATCTCAGTCGGACAGGAGAGCAGCCAGGGAGAGGACATGTTCAGGTAAGTCTTCAGGTAAGTCTTTGAATGTATGGATTGGGAGGGGGGCATGGGGCATGGGTAGGCAGATTGGCATGGGGGCACCAGTGGGCATGGGGGTCACGGGGCGGGGGGAGTCAGTCATGAGGGGAAGGAAGGGGGGTCAGTCAAGGGGGCGGGTGTTGGCATTGGGGGTCATCGCGGGGGTCTGCAATCATTGCGGGGGGGAAGTTGGAGATCAGGAGGGGGGTCCGCAAAGTCGGGGGGGGGGGGGGGGGGGGGGTCACTGCTGGTAGGCTTGTTGGGCAAGGGGGAAGCACTCCTGCTCCTCCGGGGTCACAAGCTGTGCCAGAAAGGCACTTACCAGCAGCTTCGGGCCTTCTTGCCTCCTCTCATGTGGCATGAAGGCTCAGGAATCCCGGCCCTCAGAGGTTGAAATTACAAATTCTGCAAAAATGGAGGCCCGCAGGCTCCTTGAAAGGTTTTAGTCACCAACTCGCCTCCTGGGAGCGGGTTGGTCGGCCGCCCCTCGACCTGCCCCGGTGAAAACCGGAAATGGGTGGGTTGGTGGTAAGTTGGGGACAGGTCTGAAATGGTTACGATTCTGAATGACCCCCCACCCCCGTTTATCAATGTTAAAATTGTGCCCCATATCTTACTAACGTTCGGTATTACCTTGTCTATTACTGCTCTTTTACCCACAAATAAAAACACACAATCATTACAGAACCATGTGACTAAATTTGTTGACTACGGTGTTTTCCTGCAAGTAACTCTTTTAATTAAATGAGCAAAATGGAACAAAGTATAGGTCCTGATTTTAACTGGGGGCCCATTTTCAGCGGGTGAGTAATGCTCGGGGTATTTTAACTTCCGGTCTTCATTTATATGACACTGGTTGACTTACCATCCGTTCCGGGCGGGAAGTCAGCATAAAGCAGTGCAAATTCGTGAAGCTCAGAGGCCATTTGCTGAAGCCAGGCAAGTGACGGGCAAGAACTCCCATTCCTGGCACAGAGCCAGCAGCCTAGAAATAATGTACATGACGTTTAGAAAAGAAAGCTTGTGATTTTAAAATAAAATTGTTGGACTATAACCTGGTGTTGTAAGATTCCTTACATTAGAAAAGACAGGCAGAATGGAAAAGGAGGGGGTGTAGCCCTAATAATAAAAGATGACATAAGGACAGTAGTGAGAAAGGATCTTGGCTCAGAAGATCAGGAAGTAGAATCAGTATTGGTGGAAATAGGAAATAACAAGGGGCAGAAAACGCTGGTGGGAGTAGTTTACAGGCCCCTTAATAGTAGCAATACCGTAGGACAGAGTACTAATCATGAAATAATAGGAGCTTGCAAAAAAGGTAATGCAGTGATCATGGGGGACTTTAATCTTCATATAGATTGGGCAAATCAAATTGGAAAAGGTAGCTTGGAGGACGAGTTCATGGAATGCATTCAAGACGGTTTCCTAGAGAAATACATCATGGAACCAACCAAAAAACAGGCTATTTTCGATCTTGTATTGTGTAATGAGACAGGGTTAATTAGTAATCTCACAGTAAGAGATCCTTTGGGGAAGAGTGATCATAATATGATAGTATTTCACATTGAGTTTGAGAGTGACGTTCTTAAGTCATAAACTAGAGTCTTAAACTTAAATAAAGCCAATTACATAGGAATGAGGGGCTAGTTGGCTAAGGTAGATTGGGAAATCAAATTAAAGAGTATGACAATTCAAAAAAGAGGCATTGCTGCACTTGGTTCTAGGGAATGAGGTGGGCCAAGTGGAGCAAGTGTCAGTGGGGAAGAATTTAGGGAGCAGCGATCAGAGTGTCATAAGATTTGGAATAGCTATGGAAAAGGACACGGACCATTCTAAAGTAAAATACTCAATTGGAGGAGGGCCAATTTCAATGGGATAAGAACAGATCTGGCCCGGGTAAATTGGAATCAAAGATTGGCAGGCAAAATTAAAATTGAACAGTGGGTGTCCTTTAAAGAGGAGATGGTTTGGATACAGTCTAGGCACATTCCCACAAGGCAGAAAGGTAGGGTTTCTAAAGCCAGAGCTCCCTGGATGACAAAAGAGATAGTGAGTAAGATGTTGTGGAAAAAAGGGACATCTGTCAGATGTCAGGTTGATAACACAAGTGAGAACCAGGCAGAATATAGAAAGTTCAGAGGGGAAGTGAAAAAGGAAATAAGAGGGGCAAAGAGAGAAAATGAGAATAGACTGGCGGCCAACATAAAAGGGAATCCAAAAGTCTTCTACAGGCATGTAAACAGTAAACAGGTAGTAAGAGGAGGGGTGGGGCCGATTAGGGACCATAAAGGGGAGCTACTCATGGAGGCAGAGGGGATGGCCAAGGTACTAAATGAGTACTTTGCATTTCTTTACTAAGGAAGAAGATGCTTCCAGAGTCTCAGCAAAGGAAGATATAGTTGAGATACCGGATGGGCTAAAAATTGATGAAGAAGAGGTACTAGAAAGGCTAGCTGTACTTAAAGTAGATGAATCACCCAGTACGGATGAGATGCTTCCTGGGTTGCTGAGGGAAGTAAGGGTAGAAATTGCGGAGGTACTGGCCATAATCTTCCAAACATCCGTAGATACGGGGTTGGTGCTGGAGGACTGGAGAATTGCAAATGATACACCCTTGTTCAAAAAAGGGTGTAGGGATAAGCCCAGCAACTATAGGCCAGTCAGTTTAACCTCAGTGGTGGGGAAACTTTTAGAAACGGTAATCTGGGACAGAATTAACAGTCACATGGATTGATTAAGGAATGCCAGGACGGATTTGTTAAAGGCAAATTGTGTTTAACTAACCTGATAGAGTTTTTTGATGAGGTAACAGAGAGGGTAGATGAGAGCAGTGCAGTTGATGTGGTGTATATGGACTTTCAAAAGGCGTTTGATAAAGTGCCACACAGTAGCTTATCATCAAGATTGCGGCCCATGGAATAAAGGGGGCAGTAGCAACATGGATACAGAATTGGCTAAGTGACAGGAAACAGAGAGTAGTGGAACGGTTGTTTTTCGGACTGGAGGGAGGTGTTCAGTGGTGTTCCCCAGGGGTCAGTGCTGGGACCACTGCTTTTCTTGATTATATATTAATGACTTAGCCTTGGGTGTACAAGGCACAATTTCAAAATGTGCAGATGACACAAAACTTGGAAGGGTAGTAAACAGTGAGGAGGATAGTGATGGACTTCAAGAGGATGTAGACAGACTGGTGGCATGGGAAGACAAGTGGCAGATGAAATTTAACACAGAAAAATGTGAAGTGCTACATTTCGGTAGGAAGAAAGAGGAAAGGCAATATAAACTATAGGGCACAACTCTAAAAGGAGTACAGGAACAGAGAGATCTGGGGGTATATGTGCACAAATCATTAAAAGTGGCAGGGCAGGTTGAGAAAGCGGTTAAAAAAGCATACGGGATCCTGGGCTTTATAAATAGAGGCATAGAGTACAAAAGTATGGAAGTCATGATAAACTTTTATAAAACACTGGTTTGGCCACAACTGGAGTATTGTGTCCAGTTCTGGGCACCAACTTTAGGAAAGATGTGAAGGCCTTAGAGAGGGTGCAGAAGAGATTTACTAGAATGATTCCAGGGATGAGGGACTTTAGTTACGTGGATAGACTGGGGAAGCTTGGGTTGTTCTCCTTGTAACAGAGATGGTTGTGAGGAAATTCGATAGATGTATTCAAAATCATGAAGGGTCTAGACAGAGTAGATAGAGAGAAACTGTTCCCATTGACGGAAGGGTCAAGGACCAGAGGACATAGACTTAAGGTGATTGGAAAAAAGAATCAAAGGTGACATGAGGAAAAACTTTTATACACAGCGAGTGGTTAGGATCTGAAATGCACTGCCCGAGGGGGTGGTGGAGACAGATTCAATCATGGCCTTCAAAAAGGAACTGGATAAGTACTTGAAAGGAAAAAATTTGCAGGGCTACGGGGAAGGGGCGGGGGCGAGGTACTAGCTGGATAGCTCTTGCCTCGAGCCAGCGCGGACTCAATGGGCCGAATGGCCTCTTTCCGTGCTGTATCCTTTCTATGATTCTAAAAGCGATAGCAAACATTTTGAAGAAATATTTCACTATTCTCAACAAATATACATTCCATTGAGAAATAAAAACTCCATGGGAAAAATGATCCACCCGAGGCTAACTAAAGAAGTTAAGGATAGCATTAGATTAAAGGAAGAAGCCTATAATTTTGCCAAGAAGAGTAGTAGGCCTGAGGCTTGGGAGATTTTTAGAAACCAGCAAAGGATGACCAAAAAATTGATGAGAGAAAATAGAATATGAAAGTAAACTAGCAAGAAATACAAAAACGGATTGTAAGAGCTTCTACAAGTATGTAGAAAGGAAGAGTAGCAAAAGTAAACCCCCTTAGAGCGTCCCCTTAGAGGCTGAGACTGGAGAAATTATAATGGGGAATCAGGAAATGGCAGATGCGTTAAACAAATATTTTGTATCTGTCTTCACAGTAGAAGACATAAAAAACATACCAGAAATAATAGGGAACCAAAGGTCTAATGAGAGTAAGGAAATTAAAGTAATTAATAGCAGTAGAGAAAAAGTATTTGAGAAACTAACGGGACTAAAAGCCAATAAATCCCCTAGACCTGATGGCCTACGTCCGAGGGTTCTAAAAGAGGTGGCTGCAGAGATAGTGGATGCATTGGTTGTGATCTTCCAAAATTCCCTAGATTCTAGAATGGTCGCAGCAGATTGGAAGGTAGCAAATGTAACCCAGCTACTCAAGAAAGGAGGGAGAGAGAAAACAGGAAACTACAGGCCAGTTAGCCTGACATCAGTCGTCAGAAAAATGCTGGAATCCATTATTAAGAATGTGGTAACAGGGCACTTAGAAAATCATAATATAATTAGGCAGAGTCAACATGGTTTTATGAAAGGGAAATCGTGTTTGACAAGTTTATTAGATTTTTTGAGGATTTAACTAGCAGGGTAGATAAAGGGGAACCAGTGGATGTCGTATATTTCGATTTTCAAAAGGCATTCGATAAGGTGCCACATAAAAGGTGTGGCACCTTATCGAACAAGATAAGGGCTCATGGGGTTGGGGGTAACATATTAGCATGGATAGAGGATTGGTTAACGGACAGAAAACAGAGAGTAGGAGTGAAGGGTTCATTTTTAGTTTGGCAGGCTGTAACTAGTGGGGTGCTGCAAGGATCGGTGCTTGGGCCTCAGCTATTTACAATCTACATTAATGTCTTAGATGAAGGGACCGAGTGTAGTGTATTCAAGTTTTCTGATGATACAAAGCTAAGTGGGAAAGTAAGCTGTGAGGAGGACACAAAGGGCTCAATTTTCAAATCGAAGTCTGGGTGCGTTGGGGGCAGGGAAAATCGGCAAAATCCCGAGCGGGTAAGGAATCCAGCTCCAACCCGCCGACTTCCGCCTCTCACACTGTTAGGCAGGATAGTTTTGATTATAGTAGAAATAGAATGGCGGGTAAGGAACCCAGCTCCAACCCGCCGACTTCCGCCTCTCACATGGACGCATCTGTGTGCGTGCGCGGTTCTGGAATCCGGAAGTCCCACCGGCAATTAAAGCCGGCGGGACGATATTTAAAGAAGCAAATGTACCTCAGTGAGGTAGTTAAGGTACTATATTTGTTACATAGTAGGTAATTACAACGATTTTCAACTTACCTGGGTGGCTTTCCCATCGCTTCCGATTCACGCCTGGTCATGAAGGGCAAGATCAGGTAAAAATAAACTAAATAAATTAAATAACATAACATTTCACAAAGATTAAAAATTAAATAAACGTACCTTTCAAACGATCTCACCAGCACCCCCATGCTCCGATGTCCGTGTCTCATCCCCCAATGTCTCTTCTCCGATGTCTCACCCGCAATGATGTCTCTTCTCCGATGTCTCCCCCTTCGACGATGTCCAATGTCCCCCCCAATCTTTGTGCCCCCCCCATCTTTGTCCCCACCCCCCCCGATCTTTGTCTCCCCTCCCACTCTCTGTTCCAGCGGGGTGACGTCTCTCTCTCTCTCTTTTTCTCCCCCCCACAGCCCTCGTGTTGCAGTTCCTGTCGGCAGCCAGCCTGTCAATCAGAAACCTGGAAACGAGATTAACGAGCATCAATTACCTCGCAATCGTGTGGGGAACGGTAAGATTTTATTATCCGGGTTTGCCGCTGGCCCACTGACCGCCCCCCCCACCCCCCCACCGCACCCCCTGCTGCCATCCCGCCGCCATTTGAAAATCAAACCCAAAGAGTCTGCAAAGGGATATAGACAGGTTAAGTGAGTGGGCAAGAAGGTGGCAAATGGAGTATAATGTGGGGTAATGTGAGGTTATTCACTTTGGTAGGAGGAATAGAAAAACAGAATATTTTTTAAATGGTGAGAAACTATTAAATGTTGGTGTTCAGAGAGACTTGGGTGTCCTCGTACAAGAAACGCAAAAAGTTAGCACGCAGGTACAGCAAGCAACTAGGAAAGCAAATGGCATGTTGGCCTTTATTGCAAGGGGGTTGGAGTACAAGAGGAAGGAAGTCTTACTACAGTTCTACGGGGTTTTAGTGACACCTCACCTGGAATATTGTGTACAGTTTTGGTCTCCTTATCTAAGGAAGGACATACTTGCCTTAGAGGCGGTACAACGAAGCTTCACTAGATTGATTCCTGGGATGAGAGGGTTGTCCTGTGAAGAAAGGTTGAGTAGAATGGACATATACTCTCTGGAGTTTAGAAGAATGAGAGGTGATCTCATTGAAACATATAAGATTATGACAGAGTTTGACAGGGTAGATGCTGAGAGGCTGTTTCCCATGGCTGGAGAGTCTAGAACTAGGGGGCATAGTCGCAGGATAAGGGGTCGGCCATTTAGGACTGAGATCAGGAGGAATTTCTTCATTCAGAGGGTTGTGAATCTTTGGAATTCTCTACCCCAGAGGGCTGTGGATGCTGAGTCATTGAATATATTCAAGGCTGAGATGGATAGATTTTTGGACTCTAGGGGAATCAAGGGATATGGGGATCGGGCAGGAAAGTGGAGTTGAGGTCGAAGATCGAAGATCGGCCGTGATCTGATTGAATGGCGGAGCAGGCTCGAGGGGCTGTGTGGCCTACTCCTGCTCCTATTTCTTATGTTCTTATATAAATTGAGTCAATTTTTGGGTGCGCAGGGGCACTGGGGTTTTTCCCTGTGCCTGAAAGGGGAGGCCCGAGGTACCCCTGATATTGGGCTGAGGGCCACATTTATTTCAAGCAGGCGAGGCGCAAAGTGCCTGCCGATGAAGAGTGAATGAAGATCGGGCTGCTGCAAGCGTAAGTTAGGGCTGGGGTGAGGGGGTGGAGATTGGTGGCCAGGGAGGGAGTTCGGAGGACGGGTCAGGAGAAAGATCACAGGCCGAGGTGTAGGACACAGCCACGGCGATTGGGGGAGGGGGAGCAACGGCCCGGGTTCTTTAAATGTGGTGCTGGGAGGAGTGCCCTTGCTCCTCCTGGCTCCACATTGAAGTAAATATATTTCAAAAACTTATCTTGTTTGTAACAGGCAGTTCCAAGGCATGGTTTTCCTCAGTGCACCCAGCACCAGCTGCCTCAGGGCAAACCAGTCTTGCAGTGGGAGCCTTACATACGCATTATGCCCCTTACTTGCATATGCAAAGGGCCTAACCCCTGTTTCAGGTGTGGGCACTACTCGATGATTTATTTGTCCTTTCCCAATATGGCGGGCGCTGCACCTCTGGCCGGAAATGTGTGCATGCTGCATGCCCGTCACATGGGGCCTAAGTAGGCACGTTAGTGCCCGAAATACGGGTGCTGTGCGGCCGAATTTCTAGGCCAGTGACGCCAAACTCTCTAGTATTTCTAACGGAGGCTAAAATTAGCTCCTTAATATTTTGTAATGCAGACTGTGTTGGAAGTTGTCTCTTGAAGCCGATGTTGTAATATTTGTCACTTTTTGGTCATTTTAGACCTAGATCAGTAGCCGGCCGGCATTGCTGGCGAGACAGGACAAGACAGGACCTCACAACACCCTGTGTCCCTCTTATTACAGCTGTACACACCATGAAGGATGCAGTTAGTGAGCTTGAGGAGCTAGTAGTGGGTGAATAACTGGTCATTTATTTTACATTGTTGGTACGAGAGTGGAGAGAGAGATTAGGAGAAATACAGGGAGTGATTCAGCCACAGACCATTGCATCTTTTAAGGGGATATTGGATAAATATTTGAAGCAAAGAAAGATATAAAGCTTTGAAGAGAAAGCAGAGCAGTTGGATTAGTTTTGGATTGCTCTAGAAAAGAGCCAGCAAAGACACATGGAACAAATGTCCTCCTTCTGTGCTGTAAACTTCTACTGTGATTGTATATCTATGATTGTATAGGAAAAGATGAGGAGGGGCAGGAGCCTTTTGATCACCATCAATGACCCCATATGCTTTGGGAAATGCAGCACTGTAGCGAGTCATAGATTTTTACAGCATAGATGGAGGCCATTCAGCCCACTGTGCTTGTGCCAGCTCTCTAACGTTATAATAGGCAATGTGTAAAACGGGCAGCCGATCTGATTGCGTCAATTTCCCTCTGGGTGAGTTAGGTTAAAATTATCCCCTAAATGACATCACATGACCCCAATTTGCATGTATGCATGAAGCTCCCATCTGTTTCTAACAGGAGATTTGACTGCCGGGTTTCACGTCCACCCACAAAATGTACGTCAAAGCTGCTTCATTTTGGGTCCTCTTCCGCCCTATTTCTGAATGTAAATAAAATGGTAGAAAGGTGAAAATTGCCTCATGCCTCTAAATAGAGAGTAAGAGAAAACACTACAGGAATATTAGTTGGCCATCTTATTTCTATCTACCTCTGGACAATTATAAATTCGAACGGAGTTTAGCATCGCAAAAGCTAATTAAGCCAGCACTGGAAAAGTAAATTGATTTGCTACCTCTGAATTCAGTACATTAAAGGCAATATTTCTTTTGTGATTATTTTTCTTCATTTCAAAGCAATTTCCTAAATTTAAACACAGCCACTCAGCAGATGCTTTGTGCAGCTATTGATTTATTGGATTTGATCTGCCAATAACACTGCTCCAAACAAATTTAAATAACTGGTAAATATAAAGCACTAGAAGGATACAATCACATGGATTTACAGAGGTGCCTTCATATTTTCTACAGTTGTTAATAGAAGCTTTCAGAGTGCTATTTATTTACTGTATTTTGATGTGAAGCAGGATTTAATACAATTTTAAAGAGGTAAAATTTGATCAGTCTAAATAGAATACTGTAGATGAGTGGTGCTCATACTTCTGTTGTTGTGGTGATTCCATTTTATAATCAAGATCACCTGTCATCATGACATTGCTAATTAGATGGTTTGCATAATAAAATGAGCAAAGACAATATTTAATGTTAATTCAAAGAAAGCATTAAAACAGGCTTCTCTAAAATAGCCATAAGTAAACTAAGTGAAATGGCTTTTGCACCCTAGTTTAGTCATTAGTCCAAGCTTGAATTAACTCTCCACAACGGGGCAATATAGTTAAAATGATTTTTTTAGTGCTTAAAAAATTGAAGTGTCCAATATTTTTCAAATTAAGCAGTGTAAATAACACAGCAAAGTGGGAATTTAGTGCTAAAAATTATTGAATTACCAGATAGTTTCAATTAGGTGACTGAATTAAAAGTACTTTTACACTGACACTTTCATTTTGATTCTGAGGGACTGGAGTCCGTGAGTCAGCTCACAATGTTTATACTGCTAAATCTGGCTCCTTTATCCCAGTGGCAGAATTGCTGATCCACAGAAATATAGTCATGTGATGCTGCCACCGGGATAAAGGAACTGGATTTGGAAACGTAAACATGGGGAGCTGGCCCACGAATGCTGGCCTCCCACAATTCACCCCCTCATATTCTGCTTTTTCTGCTCGTGACACGCCCATCCCTAAGAAAACCGGTTTATAAGAGATGTTCAGCATTGGTCGCTAGCTGCCAACAGGCAGAAATTAATTGAAAAGGAGTCTTGTCAGGATCTTTAAATTGCTATTCCGGCGCTTGTGAATTATTGCTGCGAGTATTTTTTTTTCATTTCCCTATCCGAAGATTGCTGCAAGTTTCAACATTGCTTATGCTGTAGGGTCGCACTTTTTTGTAGTCAGTGATTCAACACAGGCAATGGTATATCGATTAGGGATTTCCCTGGATTGTGCTATTTCAAAGAAGAGGAGGAGGAGGCATTTACGGACCAAGATGCTCCTAATTCGACCTCAGCAATGAGCAATACCTAAGAGCGCTGTGCTTCACTGGAGCTGCTATACAGGAGTTGTGCCACTTGCTTGCCCCAGACCTTTGTCCATTTTCACCAGAGGCACTGAATTGCCAGTGTCTGTGAAAATTTCTACTACTATGTCACACGATCATTTTAGGCTGGCTCAGAGGGCATTTGTAATATCAGCCAATTGGTTGTACACCGCTGCATTAAACAAGTCACCGATGCATTGTTTGTTCGAGCGACCATTCATAACCTTCCCTATGGACATTGTTCATCACCTTGAGAAAATTGTCTACTTTCAAAGGGTGGCAGAATTTTCCCAAGTGCAAGGTGTCATTGACTTGCAGCTATGTCACTATGTGTGCTCTTTCCAAAATGCCATTAATTCCTTCAATAGGAAAGGTCTTCACTCAATGAATGTTCAGCTGGTTAGTAACCACCAATACCTAATAATGCATGTGAATGTTCACTATCCAGATAGCTGCCTTGATTCCTTCATCGGTCCACCATACTGCCAATGTTTGCTTCTAAAAGACAGGGACTTGAATGGCTCCTTGGAGATGAGGGCTACTCTCTTCAGCAATGGCTGTTGACGCCAGTGTGGTTCCCTCTGATCCTGGATGAATAGTAAGGCTCATGGTGCCACCAACATTCTTATAGTGCAGACACTTGCTATTCTGAAGGCATGCTTCAGGTGCCTTGATAGATCTGGGAGAACACTTCATCCTGGCAGTTTTATATCAATGTGGTGTGCTGCATGCTGCATAATCTTGCCATTCAAAGAGGACTCCAGATGCTTGCTCTGGAGGAGAAGAGAAAGGAAAACAAGCCCAGGACAATGATCTGGCAGTTGAGGTCCCATTGCAAGAAGATATTGCACTGAAGAGCTCTTTTCCTACCGCAAGATATTTGCAAGCACAGATGATAAAGGGCAGCTTTACCAAACTACTACCTTTAGCCACTCCAAAAGCAGTCCTGTCACCATGTTCCCTGCTTTCCAAACAACAAATAGTTCCTATCCAGACGTTTGGCACTATAACTCAAATAAGGATGTTTACCATTGTGGAAACATTCTGCATTATGGAAATGAAAATCAAACGGTTTCTATAATGGGTGACTGATCTGCAACACCAGTGGTAGGAGAGGAAAATTGCATATAAAGTGAAATTTAAATGGATTGGGCAATTCAAGGGGAGTGCCACAATGGAAGAACAAAAATTTACAAAGCTTTTTGACAGCCATCAGCATAGAATCATAGAATGGTCACAGCATAGAAGGAGGTCATTCGGCTCGTCGAGTCCATGCCGGCTCTCTGCAAGAGCAATCCAGCTAGTCCCACTCCTCCGCCCTTTCCCCGTAGCCCTGCAAATTTTTTTCTTTGAAGGACCCATCCAATTCCCTTTTGAAAGCCACAATTGAATCTACTTTCAGGCAGTGCATTCCAGATCATAACCACTTGCTGCGTAAAAAAGTTTTTCCTCATGTTGCCTTTGGTTCTTTTGCGAATCATCTTAAATCTGCGTCCTCTGGTTCTCGACTCTTCTGCCAATGGGAACAGTTTCTCTCTATCCACTCTGTCTAGCAGTCTTTGCCAAGGTTGAAGAGACACAGTATTAAGAAGGGTCATGCCAAAATGGAGGGAAAGGGACCCCCAGGTGCAGGCGGAGTCTGCGGAGACGTGACAGAGCAGCTCCGCATCAAATCCCCTGACAGCTGCTGAAGTTGAAGTGGTGCTCCAATGGAAATAAAAATTGGGAGAGATGTAAAACAGGCTGCCGATTTGCTATCGCCTGTTTTACACTATTGCACAGAGTCAAAATTACCCCCTTCATTTCTGTCCCTCTGGGTCTTTAAAACTTGATAGGACTTGTGAAGCCTATTTAATTACATGCAGCAATCATATCTAACCTCAGAATCAGACTTCCAAACAATTTCTTTGCTTACAACTTAAACACTCCTTTACTTCCACAGTGATAAAAGGAGTGTAAAAAAGAATGCTTACGTTGTAAGTAGGGACACTCCACCTTGAAATGATTCCCAAACTGACACCACCTGTTATATTGCAGAGAGTGACATCTATGTCCAGTCCCCATCAAATATGGCTTCAGTGTTGCAGTTCTTCATATGTTACATTTAAATTGCGATGCTTAATTGTATTCTACGAAAACTTCTGAGACAAAGGATGACAAGCACATTCCTTAACCATCAATTAGTGTAACAATAATAGTTCCTATCCAGTCATTTGCCTCTATAACACAAATAAGGATGTCTACCATTTTAGCAGAGATAAGCATTCAATCCTTTGCCAGTTAAGTAATCAATAAAGATTAAAATCATTTAGACAATAGATATTTGCCTGAGAAAATTGGACTCTAAACTAGATACACAGGGAAAAGAGACAGTATGAAGCATTTATAAAGGCAGAAGAAAGTAAGATACATTCATTTATAAATTCAACATAACGCGTTACTAATTAACACTAACTTGTTTGTTTCTATGTTTTGACCCTTTATTCTGGCCCAGCCAAGTTGGTACAAGTCACTTTATTATTTAAAAATAACTAACATGATTAAAATTGTTACAACTATAGCCATTTAGTACCCTGACACTGCCTGAACAACCTGTGTTTGAAACAGTGTTCACTTACAGCATTTTTTTTAATCAATGTTAATAACCTGGTCTTGGATCTCGGGTCTTCAAATAGCAAATCTATCTCAACATTCAGTAACCTGCAGTGTTATAAATAAATCATAATAGAAACGACTACAAGTAGGCATTACAATGAAAGTTTAGTTTAAAAAATCCTAGTTATGCAAAATTAGAGCTCATAACTTCTTTACACCAGTTTTGATGAAAGGTCATCGACCTGAAATGTTAACTCTGTTTCTCTCTCCACAGATGCTGCCTGACCTGCTGAATGTTCCCAGCACTTCCTGTTTTTATTTCAGATTTCCAGCATCCGCAGTATTTTGCTTTTGTTTTATAAAATGTGGTACTCATTTTATCCATCTGAGAAAGATAAAAATTAATTGGATCTTGTGAGAACTCAGCGCCCCAGTCTGGCACTCAACCAGTCGAGTTATGTACTACTCAAGACCAAACTAATTCATGATTTCAAATATCAAAAATATTCAGTTGTGGTTTATTGGGATTTGCACTATGAACCTGCTTAACTTTTATGTTGCTTGTTACATTTAATACTTTTCTTTTCTGCTCAGCCCATTTACTTATCAGTTTTACATCTTGTTTTGCTGCATATAATTATGTGTAACTCTATGCTTCATTTGATATACATCTGGAAAAGTTAAATAGCAAAGATTGGGTTACTTTTGGATTAGTGATAATCAACAATATCAATAAATTAATCATTTTTAGTTCATCATCCTTAATCATTAATAGCATTTATCACAAATATATCACTGGAAGATAACATCACAGCTTATGTTTGCTCCTCATTAATTAACATTTCATCAGTAGTAAGGATGTTAATCTTATGAATATTTAATTGAGTCCAAGTGTTATCCAAAACTATGTTAATTCTTCATCTGAGACCCCTTGCAGCATCTAAAGGATTAGAGAACATGCACTCAAACTGAAATATTGGGTAAAATATAAGGTCAAATACTCCACCTGTATAGTGGAGCATTTCATCTTGTGTCTGGTAGGTTTGGTATGAACCAGCATTTATACTCTTTGGCCCTGAAATTCCAGGGAAGGTCATGGGAGGGGAAGAAGGGATTGCATCTGGTGCAGCGGGAAACTTCTGCAAGCTCATGGATAATGTCCCTGAACCTTTCTGAAATCCCAGGATCAGGACAATTTAAGTATTGTGGATGGATGCCAGTGCCATTTCTGGGGCAACTAGTGTGCCCATCTAAGCCGTGAAGGAGGGGGTTGATTTTGCTGTAGCACCTTGCTGCAGTGTTAACGGGCCTGAGAGACTCAGGGAAGTAGGGCCAAATTGTAAAAAGGCTCCTGTTTCTTTCTTCTGATAATTTCGGCAATACAAGCAATCACTTTGTAAACTCCTGTGCCACCTCCCCCCACCAACACCACGGCCCTAGTAACGCTAGGGGCTCGATTTTACCAGCGCGTTCCGGGTGCGTTCCCGGCGGGGGGGCGCGTCGAAAATCGCGATATCCAGGTGCGTCACCGGATCGCGCCTCGATCCCGCCCACTTCCGGGTTCCGCACTGACGTGCGGGGGTGCGTGCGCAGCCCCCGCTGGTGGGAATCCCGCAGGCAATTAAAGCCAGCGGGATGCCACTTGAGAGTATTTACCTTGCTTGTTGAGGTCATTAAATGACCTGATTCAGCTGTCTTAATAGGAAGTGTGGGATTTTACCTTCAACCGAGACTGTTTCACACACTGAGGGAAACAGTCTCACTCCAACCGGACGTGTTGCAGCCAGCAGCCTGTGGCAGCTGCCAAGGTGTACGCCACAGGGGGGGGGGGGGGAGAGCCCTCACCCACGCAGGAGGCCACCGCGTCACATAGGGCAACCCCTGCCCCCCACCACCCCCCGCCAAGCCAGAGGAAACACCGACGTGAAACCGCAGCCCCAGTGCGAGGAAACACCCACCTACCCTGCACAACCCCTCAGACCAACACCTGCCAGATGGGTGGTGCGTTGACATCCTCGGAGGACGAACAGCATGACCAGCCCCAGCAGCCTCGCAGTCCACGCCGTCCGCCTCAGCAACGTGGAGCCCCCCAACACGGTGCTGTGGCACACCCACCTGCACAGCAGGAGGGAGGGCAACCGCAGAGAGAGATGCGTCGCAGGAGGCACTACCCTCCGCACAGGGTCTACAGACCGAGGCTCATGCTTCATGGACCTATCCGAGGAGTAGTGCATACGGCGGCTCAGAGTCAATCGCCAGGTAGTCGCCGACATCTGCAGCCTCCTTAACGACGAGCTGCTCCCGGATGGACCAAGCAGCATCTTCTTACCTGTCGCCGTCAAAGTCACCACTGCCCTCAACTTCTTCGCCTCCGGATCCTTCCAGGGTGCCACCGGGGACATCACCGGGGTCTGTCAGTCGTCTGCACACAAGTGCATAAGGCAGGTCACCGATGGGTTGTTCCACAGGGCCTCGCACTACATCAACTTCGCCATGGACGAGCGTAGCCAGACGGAGAGGGCGGTTGGATTCCATGCCATGGCCGGCTTCCCACGGGTACAGGGTGTAATCGACTGCACCCACATCGCAATACGGGCACCTCCGCATGAGCCAGGGCTGTTCATCAACAGGAAGGGGTATCACTCCATGAACGCGCAGCTCATCTGTGACCACCGCCAGAGATTCCTACACGTGTGCGCCAGATACCCTGGCAGCTGCCACGATGCATTCGTCCTCAGGGAGTCCACCGTCCCGGCCCTCTTCCACGCACCCAACACCGGCAACGGCTGGCTCCTCGGCGACAAGGGATATCCCCTACACACGTGGCTCATGACACTTCTGAGGAACCCCATCACCGAGCCGGAGCGTCGGTACAATGACAGCCACACTGCTACCAGGTCTACAATTGAGCAGACCATAGGGCTGCTCAAGATGCGCTTCAGGTGCCTTGATCGTTCTGGGGGAGCGCTCCAATACACACCATTCAGAGTGGGACGAATCATAGTTGTCTGATGAGGACGAGGAGGTGGAGGTGGAGGTGGAGGAGGAGGTGGAGGAGGAGGAGGGGGAGGAGGAGGACGCGCCAGAGGATGATGTACGACCCATGCGCCGAACACCGGCTCACCGGGATGCTCGCCAGGCCAGGGAGGCACTCATACGTCAACGGTTCTCCTAGAGTCAGACAGTGCGAGGCGTTCGCATCACCTCACCTGCACATGCGAGGGGCCATACCAGCCCCCTCCACTGAAGAGTGTTGCCAGTACTCCTGCACCCACAGCAGTGTGCCCAATGGGCGGCAGCAGGTGTTCGCCGTCATGATGGGCTGCACGGAACGCACCTATTGCACAGGCCGCAGAAGAATGGACGAGAGGTGGCAGGAGTGGTGAGAACAATAGTGTTTAATATGTACATGGTGCAATACTATAAACAAAAAGTGTACAAATTAACAGACACCCTGGTGCATTCCCTTTGTGCTTATAATGCCTTTGGCTTTCGTTTCCGGGTACCCCTACGTGGTGCTACCCCTGTGGCTCCAGCAGAGGTAGTGGCAGGTTGCTCCTGTTCTCGCCCTGACCGGGTAGATGCTTTGGGCCGACGGCCCCTGGGTTTCGGTGCCCATGAGGGCACCTCCACAGACTGCTCCTCGTGCACCTGTGCAGGGGCAGACTCGGCCACCTGGAGAGGAGGCACCATTGCGGGTACTGGTTGAGAGAGGGGCAACGGGTGGGACGTGGGGGCACCTTGAGAAGCGTCCCCGCTTCCATGTCCCTGTTCACCATCATCCCTCTCGTGGCCTCGGCCCACATCACCCCTTCCACCCTGCTGGACGACAGTTTGGATTGCATGTGTGAGGCCTTGCAAGGCCACCCCTAGTGTATCCGTCATCCTGTTTATGGCGGCGGAATGTTGCGCACCCTGAATCCGTACAGCCGTTGTCAGGGCCTGCACGGACTCGATGTGGAGCTGTGCGTGACGCTCGAGGGAGGCCAGCCTGTCCTCCACCGCAGACAGTCCCGCACCTACCCGCGGCACTATGTCGCCGATACCCTCCTGTACCTGTGCCACCAATGCCCACATGCAGGAGTTGGACTCCTCCATCGCCTGCGCAATTGTGGACAATGCGCGCGGCACCTCTCCCAGTACCTCGGCAATTAGCTGGTGCCCCTCGACGACTCTCCTTTTGACTGGTGGCCCCTTGGGTTCAGCATCTGGGTCCGGCTGAGCAGAGCCTGGAGATGAGTGCTCCCACCGACCCGGACCCTCCGCGGCTGCCCCTGCCACCAGGGTCTGCTCATGCTCACACGTGCGCGGTGAATCACCAAGTGCAACCCCAACTAGTTGGCGAGGGGGACCCACCGAGGTGCGTGTCTCTGCGCTGGTGGATGGTTGGCTCAGATGTGACGATGCACCCTCAGAGACTGGCATGTCCTCTGAGGAATCGCCCTCCTCAACCACAGCGCTCGCAGACAGCCCTGCAAGAGAACAGAGGGCACTATGAGGCATGTGCACAAACGTTACGGTGCGCCTGATGCCAGGTGATGATACGGTCACTCGCGATCATGAGTGTTGAGTGTCAGCTTTCCCTTACCGGCCGTTTCTGCAGTGCCAGACTCGCCATCCGCAACAGAGAGGCAATGTTGCATGCCGGCGAGGTCGAGCGCCTCCACCTCTGCATCCGTCAGTTCGACCACGTGCGGCGGGCCCCCTCCGGTGCGTGCCCTTTCTCAGTTGTTCTTGCAACTCTTCTCCTGTCAAGGCAAAACACAGATGCGTGAGTGAGTGCATATTGCATAGTGAGACGCATCAAGCATCGGTGTGGGTGGGTTGAGCGTGGGGCAGATGGATGGGAGGATGCGTGTGCCACATGCCCATCCCATTGCATGGGGATTGGGGTGTGTGGTAGTGTTCGGGTGGGGACTGGGACGGTGGGTACTTGCGGGCACGGCGAGGATGGTGAGTGAGTGGCTGTGAGGATTGCTGCGGGAGCGCTGTGGTGGCTGTGCAGGAGGGGTTGTGATATGTTTGGCGTGATGGTGGGGACGGGTTGTGGGAGGGTGCTTTGGTGTACTCACCTTGCCGGACCTAGTGAGGTCATTGAACCGCTTGCGGCACTGCTCCCATGTCCTGGGGGTGTTGGCCCTGCTGCTGACCTCCGCCGCCACCTCTGCCCATGCCTTCCTGGTGACGGAGCCAGGGCACTTGCGTCCGTCTGCCGGGAACAGCGTGTCCCTCCTCCTCCTCACACCCTCCAGCAGCAGCTGCAGTGCGAGGTCGGAGAAGCGTGGCGCAGCCTTGCCCCTGGGTTGCGCCATCCTGTGTTGCCTCTTGCTTGCAGCAGGAGGGGCTTTGGGGGACTGCCCCTTTAAGTGGAGCTCCTCCATCGCGAAAACGGTAGTGCGCATGCGCAGCCCGCCGGCACGCAGCTGGGGAGCGGAGAACCCGGAACCACGGCTTAATGTGATCAATTATCCCGCGATCGCGCGGGGGGCGCACTCAATTAGCCGTCCGCGTTTTCCACGCTCCCGAAGGACCACCCGCTGGGAACCCACAGGCCTGCTAAAATCGGGCCCTAGATGTCAGGGACTCACAGGTGTCCAGCATTATTAAAGGATTAAATGAGAGAAATACATCATGTGACTTAATTCCATTATTTACATTGCATCAAAATACACCCATACATAAAAATGCTGAGGTTTCCTTTAGGGCCAGAAAAGGGCATAACCTTGAATTCCACCCCAGATTCTGACAACCACCCCTCCCCCACTCCCTGCTCCACTGCCACTGCATCACAGAACCATTCTCCCAAGCTTTATAACAATAGTGGAAAGTTCAATGAAGCACCTACAGAAGCTTTCTTTTTATTCTTCTTTGTTCTTTACCATTTATTTTGTCCTTATTCACTTACTTTACTGAGTGTTGTATGTAGAGTATTTTTATAGGGTGAATGCTCAAAAGTAAAATAAAAACTCAATCAACTCAATAAAACAACTCGTTTCCCTTGCGCTCGCTGCAGTTGGAGTTAAGTAAATAAAATATGCAGTAATAATGCATAACAATGACAAAGTAAAGTATACATATATATTTTACTGTTTTATGCAACATTTGTTTCTGAAGTACTCACAGTATCCTTGATATATTTCAGGCAAGTATTTATTAATAATGTAGTACAGACCCCACTATTTGCATCATTGACACTTATCGCAGGCAGCCGCCTGCATCGGACAAATAGTGCCAACCATTTGCCAGTTCCCTAGGAGTAATTACAAAGGTGCCGCATAAAACGTATTAAGCGCACCGTCTATTGTGGGCACTTTAATAAGTTCTTCGTGCCTCATTAATCCCCCGTATTTACTGATTTACACTCCGCTTCACAACACCCCTCTATCTGTGCGATGTTCATTTTCTATGCTCTGGGGATTTCTGTGACAAGCTGTTCCGAGTTAAACTGGAGTTGTACGGTCGCAGAAACAAAGATGTCGGGGATTAAAATATCCAAAAGAATAACAAGAACCTGCGCGTTACGAAACAGGGGCACATATCCTGAAGTTACTTGATCTGGCCATAATAGGGTGCATGAAGATGAATGAAAATGCATTAGTGTTTTAAGCTTGTTTAGTTTAAATTGTATGTCACACTGGTGATCAGTTTTTATATAAGGAAGCGGAGATTGGTTTTACCGTCCATCGTTTCTAGCGGGTAAATCGTATTAACACCAACGCACCCACTATAAGTGCTGGGGATTGTAATACAGCTATTTAGCCAAAATATCCTGATTCGTTTTAGCATGTGGGTGGATTTAATGGCAGCAGTTAAAATATGGAATGTAAAACTAGTAGCAAAAGTATTATCAGTTGGTGTAATCAATCCAGCTTTAATGCCTGATGGTAATGGTTATCACTTGAGTTAGAAAGAAGAAGTTAAGCCACAATGAAGAAATGGGACACTGAAATAAAATCTGCATTTGCAGTTTTCAAATACATTGATGTTATTAAGGTCGAATTTAAGATAATCTTAAATCCATCAGAAAACTCTAAAATTATGCTCAGAAACAGATCACAGTCAAATCTCTGGCAGCACTAGCTTCAAAGAGATGTGGAAGAATGAAGCACGAGCATTCGCCAGGAATGTTTCTCATTTATTTAATAAAGTATCACATGGTTCTGAGTGTAGCAGCAGGAAAAATATATACAGCAATATTCCAACCCTGGCAAGTATATGCATGAATTCTAGCAATAACTTGCCTAAAACTCATAACATAAGTGTGGAGTGCATAAGTTAGAAACAGTATAGCATGAGAAACAGCAAAGCTCCCTCTACTCTGCCTCAATAATGTCTTAATCCTAACCTTAAAAGTGCACCCCTACTGCACAAGTGTGAATTTTTCTACTTCCCACCCTTTATTATCTCTCTGAGTAAGACACTAATTTAGTGAAATTGTGCTGAATTGCAGCTTTGTCTGTGCTGTGGACTCATGCCCACCAGCAACTGGGCTGAACCAGCCTGGCAGAGAAAGGAGATTTGTATCTGATCAGTCTGGAGTCAGATTCAAACTCAGGTCCCGCGACAAAAGGACTGTGTGCCACCCAGTCTCCACAACTATCCATTTTATTAAGAATTATGAAAGGACACACACATTAAATATGAGATGTCAATATTTTGCCTAGATAAGCATTTTTCGTGACAGGAAAGCAGAACTAAATGTGAACTTTGCAACTGCTGATATGTTTAAAATTGGCATAACCTTTAAAAATGGCAAACTCACCAGAATCTGCAGGCTCATTGGAGCTGTGCTCCCTGTCCGTGCAGAAGAGCTCGCCAGGCCTCCTTTTCACACTGTAAAAAAACCTTTGCAGAAAATAATCCTCCTTATTTTTGTAGAAAATCTTCTATTTCTGAAATAACAAAGAGATTAATTCTCATATTTTTATATTGTATGCAGGTAAGAGTTTAAGTGAAATAGGGAAGTTATTTCACCCTATGACCAGGTTCACCATCAACAATTTAAAGACTCATATGACCTTAGTGATATCCAGGACTATCAATGATTTGAATTATTTTCAGTTACATGTTCTGACCCTAAATCGTAATATATTTCTATATCTGTATTGCATAGAGTCAATTCAATGGGAATAACTGTAGCTTATATAAAATGAGCACAACGTACTGAAATGGACACATTTAAGTGTGTCAATCTATTACATATTGTAACAAACTGTGCTTGTAAAGTGCTAACAGCAATTATACCGAATAGGTATCAATTACCTGAGGTAAACCAAAGTTTTTATAAATGTACAATTCTCACTGCAAAAAGTCAGTTGTCCTTCAGCTAACAAATCTTTCTTGAACTGCTGGTTGAACTCTTCATTGTTAGAGCTTACTAATCATATCAAGCCTTACAGTACAGAATCTAGTCCACCTAAATACAGATTTAACATCACAGCCCACATCAGAAACTCTACTTGTCCGCTTATGGAGATTACATGAGTGAGACCATCCAGCTTCATCATAAGTTTGTTACAGGTTAGCCAAATTTCAGGTTAAAAGTAGGTCAAAGAGGATAGGTATGAAGGTATAAAAAGAGTACCATAAGAAACACTATATTGTATAAACCTAATAATATGAAGTTCTGATAAACAATCTTTTAGTGAAACAAATTATTATTAAAAACTGTCAGAAATCCTTAAACAATATAAAGTAAGCAGTAATTTTGTAAAATAAAATCTTAATAACTCATCCCTTGCTGGATTTGCCAGGCTATTTGTGTTTACATTATCGTTGTCAGGTCGATGCTCAACAATAAACTTATGTACTTGTTCCGTCAAGACTAATCATATCAGTTTTACGCCCATGTCTTTCATTTTGTCCAAACATCACAAATGTAATGTTACAAGAACAAACTTAACACATTCATTCTGTTCATTCAGATTCTTTTTAAAGACGGCAACTGACTTGTGCCCAGTTTTAGACTACCATGCCTGGTATTTTTGCAGGGGTTCTCCATAGGCAGATCGACAGAACCCCAGGAGATATCCAAAACAGCCAAAAAATGGCCACTTATGCCATTTGCCAGGGTTGCCGCCAAGCTTCCGCTGAAGTTATGGTGGGAGATCAGGAGAACCCTGTGGAAATTCTCCTTCCCCCATCCCAGTGTTCAATGTAGTTTGTTCTGCTCAATGATGAAATTTTATATGAAACTTCTGAAGGTGTACTTTCTCCAGAAATGTCAACATAAGTATTACTGCTGATTCTGTTGTGCTGTATGCTGGGTCAGCAGTTCCACCACAGCTGCACGGGAAATCACAGCACTGGGAGAATTGTGCTCATTTTCTACTGCTGTCCCACTATCATTCTCCTTTTAAAGGATTGCCCCCGGGGTTCAGTATCTGCGTCCAGCTGAGCAGAGCCTGGAGAGTAGTGTGTCCACTGATGCGGACTCTCCACAGCTGCCCCTGCCCCCAGTGTCTGCTCGTGCTCACTTGTGTGTGATGACTCACCAGGTGCCAACCCAACTAACTGACTACGAAGACCCACCGTGGTGTGAGTATCTGCGCTGGTGGATGGCTCGCTAAGATATGACGGTGTGCCCTCAGAGGCCAGGAGCTCCTCTGAGGAATGGCCCTCTCCGATCACTGCGGTCGTTGAAGGGCCTGTAAGAGAACAGAAGGCAATATTAAGTATCATCACAGATGTGTCATGTTGCGATGAGCATGCTGAGGAGTTCAACATGCCAAGCATTGATAACATCAATTCATGTTGTGTGTGATGAATGTTAAAGTTGTGTCACCAGATGTTTGTGGGGTGCCAGTCTCGGCGTCCCCGACAGACAGGCACTTGAGGGTGCGGCTGATCTCCAGGGCCTCCTCCTCCCCCTCTGTGAGGATCACTATTTGTTGTGGCCCCCCTCCAGTCCTCCTCTCTCGCGTGCATTTTGCGCTCTCTTCTCCTAGAAGGAGAGAAAGTACAGACGTGTGAGTGAGTGAGTCTGAAGTAGTCAGCCGATGAATGCATTGCTTTGGTTGAGGCTCTCTGTGAAAGAGGTGCATCAGAGGGTGAGTATGAGACAGAGACATCACATTGGATCAGGATTGGGGTGAGTGGCAGTGGTGGGGTCACAAATGGGGAGGTGAAGAAGTGCTCAGGAAGTGAAGGTAAGTTGAGGATGAACCTTAAGTGGGTGTGAGGAGTGACGTGATGGCGTAGTCTTGGCAGTGCAGAATGAGTTGGGGTGCGGGGGGTGATGTGCACCACGGAATGCAGGAGAATCAGTAAGTGTAATCACTTTTGCTGACCTAGTTAGGTCATTGAAACACTTCCTGCACTGAACCCAGGTGCGGGATATGTTGCTCCTGCTGGTGACCTCCTCTGCCACCTCGAGCCAGTTGGCAGGGGCAGGGCGCTTCCTCCTGTTGGCTGGGTAAAATAGTTCCCTCCTCCTCACCCTGGCCAGCAGCACCTCAAGTGAGACGTCGCTGAATCTTGGAGCAGCCTTGTCCCTGTGCTGCTCCATATTGTGTCTTCTTGCTCCTTGCTCCAGCAAAATCCATTGATGCAATGGCCCTTTAAATCTAGATGCCGCAGCTGACAGCCTGTCATGCGGGTGCGCAGTCCGCCCACTGCGCAGCTTTCGAACGGCAAACCTGGAAACAAGATTAAAGGCCACCAATTAAGCAATTGAGTCATGAGTGCGTGGGGAACGCTAGTTTTTATTATTTGCATTTGCCATGCGCCCATTGACCCAGCCCCACCCCACTGCCATCCCGCCATCTTATTAATATAGTGTCCTTCATTATCATATTCAAATCAGGCTCTCACAGTGCAACTGGGCTCGGGAAACCCAACAGCAAAAGGGAGGCGAGAGCTGCCAGCTCAAGAAGGCAAGTGCTTTGTATAGCACTCCTTGTGGGCCAGGAGCAAGAGTTCTCCTTCCGGCCCCTTAAGCAAACTTTCAGCCTCCCTTCTGCCGATCGCGGCCTCTCTCCCCTCCCTGGCCCGCGATCGACCTTCCCCCCCATCCCCACAAACCAACCCCGATCTCCAGCCTACTCCACGATTGACCTCCCCCTCCCTCAACCCCCGATCTCCTTCCTGTCCCCAAGGGACCGCGGCTGCAGCCTCCTGCCGCTGGTTTTCCCGCTCAGCAGCCAGCCAGTTTGTCAATTTGGCCAGCTACCGGGCAGGAAATGGAAGAAAAAAATTATAACGAGGTCCTGCCGTCCTTGCCAGGTTTCACCTGCACCCTTCCCACTTCCCCATAAATGTCGGGGCCCTAAATGTGCTACTGTCACTGTGCATTGTGTGATTGACTATATCTCCCAGAGTGCAGTTTAAGGTTGCTACCTTGTACTCAAACTGGAGGACGGGGCGGGGGGTCGTGGTCAGCGCAGACCTTCCTCAGGAGGTGTCTTCTTGAGCAGGTTCTTGCTGTTGAGAAGTACCTAAAGGAAAGTGGAAAGGGACAAGAGTTAGGAATGCAATGTGAGGCTAGACAGTAGCACATGAAAGGCTTGACCATCCTGGTTGAGGTTTTGAAGTCGACTGAAGGTGAGATTGCACATGGTATATGAAGGGGTACAAATGATAAGGAGTCACCTTGCTCAGAGAAGTCGTCAACCTCGCCATCTCCCATGCTGCTAGCTCTTGTTGTGCCACTGATTTCTAGTGCCTCCTGCTCCATCTGGGTGAGGACCATGATGGTCTGGAGGCCACCTGCCCGAAATTGCACCAGCCTGAGTTGCATCGGGACACCAGTTTGAGGCCCACAGTTTGCCAGTTCTATTTAAATGAGGCCTGGACCTCAAAATGGCTCTGGCCTCTTCTCTGCTGGACACACTCCACCGGTCGGCCCACAACAGTTAAAATCGACCCCCTCCAGTGTACATTGAATTAAAACTCAGACCCCAGAGATCAAAGACCAGTGTTCTAATCTAATGCAAGACCAGCCCCTTTATCCCTAGTTCCTACTCAGAAAAATATGTCATGGCAACCCAGGAGATCTAATTAACCAGAGGATATTCTAACCAGAGAAATAAAAAACAATGGAGACATAGTTACAGTAATTACTGAAGAGAAACAGGAGTAACAGCACGGAATGGCTTCACCTCTGGAGGTTAAGGGGGAAAAATTTGTCCGTGCCCATTAACGGAAGGGGTAAGTCCTTAAAGAGGACCAGGAGAGGGATGCAAAACGAGAGGGAGGGGGCAACTGGGAGAGGGGGCGACTGGGAGGATGTCAAGATGTCAAGTGAGAGAGGAGCAGCGCCAGGAAAGGGGAGCGACTGGGAAGGGGGCGATCGGGGAGGGTAGTGGTGGCCAGGATTAAGGAGGGTGGCAACGGCGATTGAGGTGGAGTAAGGTCACAATCGGGGGGGGTGATCGAGGTCGCGATTGGGAGGGGGGAGCGGTGGCCGGCAGTGACCCGCGTGGTTTGAATGTGGAGCCAGGAGGAGCACTCATTTTCCTCCCAGCTCCACAATCAGGTAAGCATATTTAATAACTTACCTTTTTGGGGGTGGCCTGCAGTAGCCCTTTAAGGGCCGCCTGTTAGGCCACGTGTAGACCTGGATTTCCTGAACGCAGCCGGTGCCATCTGCATTCAGGGCAACCCAATATTGCAGAAGGGGCCTCGTACAGGCGTTAGGCCCCTTATTGCATATGCAAAGAGCCCAAAGCCTTGGATGCTTATTTTTTGCCTATACCAATATGGCAGGTGATGCATTTTCAACTCATAATGAGCATGCACTTCCTGCCTGCCATATTGGAAACTTAAGCACCCGTTTAGCGCCTGAAAAACAGGCAGGGCGCTGTCGAATTTCAAGGCCTAAATCTTCTTTAACAAAGATAGGATGAGATACTTTAACAACTGCCTTTCTTTATGTCTTCTAGCTCTGACAGTTACAAATGTGTTGGTTAGTTTTACTTTATAATATTTAGTAGTTTATATAACTAAGACACAGCTGCAGCCTTATGAAATAATTATGATCAGAAACAGCATTAAACATTGCCAAGAATAGCTGAGCAGAACAGTAAATGGACCACAATTTATCAACCATGTTTTTAATCATGTAATAACACAATCTGCTGATTTTCCTTTAGCTATTGCATAAAAAAGAAAAAAAGGACTTGCATTTAAATAACACCTTTCACGACATCAGGACTTCTCAAAGCACTTTACAGCCAATAAAGTACTTTCTTTGAAGTGTAGTCACTTTGTAATGTAGGAAATGTAGCAGCAATGTGATAATGACCAGATAATCTGTTTTTAGTGATGTTGGTTGAGGGATAAATATTGGCCAGGACGTCAGGGAGAACTCCCCTGCTCTTCTTCAAAATAATGCCATGGGATCTTTTACGTCCACCTGAGAGGGCAGACGGGGCTTCAGTTTAACGTTTCAACCGAAAGATGGCACCTCTGTCAGTGCAGCACTCCCTCAGTACTGCACTGGAGTGTCAGCATTGACACAAAAGGAAAGTGACCAAATAGGTTAAATTCCCCACTGCTTCTGGTTTTCACATTGTATTTTTTTCTGATATTGAATCAGCTCTACACAAGGCGATTAGCTGAAGTTAAATCCTTATGAACTGTATATTTATCTTGAAGGAGTCTTTATTCTAGATGGATTAAGATGTGTACAAATTCAAATAAATCATTCTTTAGTGAGATGTTCCCCAAGGCTGTAGTGTATAGGGAAACCACCAAGTTCTCACACATCTCTTCAGCAAATATGCTCCATGGAAATATTTTATTCCAGTTGATTAATTATGACAAGAACTGTTCATTTTCCTACATCTTGAAAATACAAATGCTTTGGGCAAAGGCATTCATATAGTAAATTCATACATTTTAAAAGGCATCTAAAGTTCAAACAAATAATCCCAAATGTATGCAACTCCTACAGTCAAAATTATATAATTAAAAAACAATTAAGAGCACTAAACAGTACTTCTACGAAGATATTCAGTGGTACTGTAAAACAACATATTAACTTATATTGTGCTTAGGTTCTGGTTTTGTAGATGAGGTCAATTTGTAATATATTTTAAAAATTAAAAACTCAAATTAATAAATAATATAGATATAAATGATGAAACAATGTGCTTGGGAGATAAATACTGTGGATCAATTCAAAAAACCCAAAACCAGAATAAAATATGAACTTTATTTAAAATCGTACATTTAAAAAATTATAAATGAAGCCAATAAATAAAGATGATGTTATAAAATGGTTACAACAAATAGTGTCATTTGCAGTATGATAATTTGAAATTTAGCAAATTACAGAACTCTAGCGAAACCCTAATGAACACATTGGTAAGTGCTGCAAAGCTTTCAAACAATTCAGCCTACCAGAACAGAGAACTAAATTTATTCAGTCATTTAAACTTATATTGTTTCTTTGTTTGGCTGTAAGGACCAAAGTACTTAGGGATTTGTGATGAGTATGATTCTCATATGACAGAAACACAGTTACATCTTTTCAAGTGATACTTGTTTATAAAGTTTATTATTCTTAGCTTGTTTTTTGTCCTCATTTAACAATATTGCTGAAAACGTCATTTCCCTGAATCTATTTTTCCCCTGACAAGTAGTGCCATTTTTAATCCCAATGATAAAATCCTGGTATACTTTCAAATATAGGACATGGATGGGCACACTAGCCATTTCATCATGGGATCAAGGTTGGCAGAAGGTGAGAGGAGAGAGCAGTGTAAAAATATTACTACAAGGATATTGATAGGTCACTTTTAGATTTGTCTCTGATAAGGCAAATTTGATAGACTACAGGATTCAAACAAGTAACCCATGGAAGAATATGATGCAGATATCAGAGAATCCCAAATCATTAGAATGAACAGACAATTTTAGTTAAGCAAAGTGGAGTAGATCACACAAGGAAAGTGCCTGTGTAACTATGTGCAGCAATATTGTAAAAGTGCTGATGAAAATTTCTTCTGCTTGATATTTATGTGCTCCTTTTTGAATGTATTTACAATTCCACTATATAAGCAACCAGGGGAAATCTTCATGAACGTACTTATGATGTGGCTGCAAATAGCAATTAGAGCTATTCTTTCCCCATCATGCCTTACTACTCAATACCTTTCAATTACATTCACAAGGTTCTTTATTGAAAGGTATGTGTATAGGCCTGGATTTTTCTGAATTATTATGTAATTCAAAATGTTTGAAAATAGATCCAACTGTATGCTCAATAATACTTCTCAATCCTCTCATTCATTGCTATGATTTATACTTTAAACCTCTTGATCAGAAAGCAGTGGAAATAGTTATATGTGGATAACCTTCCCTTACAATGACCTCCTGAAATTGCACTTCAATAACAAAGCAAACAAGGAACAAAATCCACTCAACAGACAGTGGGCTTGGAGCAGCACTCACTATTCATGACGTTACTGGAGAAATTCAAGCTGTAACTGCAGAAATACTACATAAAATGTTTGTTCCCCTGCTCATGCTGGCCAGAAGCTTTAAAGTTTAAACACAACAAGAAGCCAGTCGACATATAGTTTTCCCCTTTGTAGCTTACAGGATTATGCAGCGCCTAACATAAATAGAACTAAAGACCTCCATACCTTCAGTATGAAAGGGAGCAGTGTTTCCACATGTCGCTGCTGTGCCTCTGTGAACACTACCACTGCCACAGCTTCCCCATTTATGGAGAGCTGCAGCCCTTTGTATTCCTCGGCCAAGTGTACTACAGCCCAAGCGTACTACAGCCCAAGCTCTCTACGAAGCTTTTCCTGAGCAGGTATCCTATTCAAATTAGGGCGAGGGCCTCCCATAGCAAAATTTGGCATGGCCTAACCCCACACTACAAACATGTGGCCCATGACACGGATATAGGATTGCCAACTCTGGTTGGGCATGTTCCTGGAGGTTTTATCACATGACCTCCTGCCTCCAACCGCCCGCCCCCACACTCCTGCCATTGGTCATCCGACATGTCCATACTTGTGGTCCACCGCCTTCCCACACCAACTGGAAAGCAAATAGACTCAAGAATGATTCTTGACTGTCAGTCAAATAGTCTTTTTCTCCATGTCCAATATTTTTATAACTAGGAAACAAAAATGTTCGAATAATTTTTTTTTAAAACACAATTTTTTAATGCCCCTGTGATTTTTCTCTTGGGTTGCTCAGTGTGCTGGAGAGTAGTCTTTAATTCCTGGAGACTCCAGGGCAATTCTGAAGGGTTGCCAACCCTACATGGATCGTAAAGTTGGGGCTGTAACTCCAATAAGAATAATACTCACCCAAGGAGGTGTCAAATCAGTCTGTTCTAATTCACTCTGCTGTTATATTTATATTTAAAGTAACACATAACAGGAGACAATGAAGTAGAATAGACAAGTGCCAGGCAATGACCATCTCCAACAAGCGAGAGTCTAACCATCTCCCTTGACATTCAATGGCATTACAATCACTGAATCCCCCACCATCAACATCCTGGGGGTCACCATTGACCAGAAACTTAACTGGACCAGCCATAAAAATACTGTGGCTACAAGAGCAGGTCAGAGGCTGGGTATTCTGCGGCAAGTGACTCACCTCCTGACTCCCCAAAGCCTTTCCACCATCTACAAGGCACAAGTCAGGAGTGTGGTGGAATACTCTCCACTTGTCTGGATGAGTGCAGCTCCAACAACACTCAAGAAGCTCAACATCATCCAGGACAAAGCAGCCCGCTTGATTGGCACCCCATCAACCACCCTAAACATTCACTCCCTTCACCACCGGCACACTGTGGCTGCAGTGTGTACCTTCCACAGGATGCACTGCAGCAACTCTCCAAGGCTTCTTCGACAGCACCTCCCAAACCCACAACCCCTACCACCTAGAAGGACGAGAGCAGCAGGCACATGGGAACACCACCACCTGCACGTTCCCCTCCAAGTCACACACCATCCCGACTTGGAAATATATCGCCATTCCTTCATCGTCGCTGGGTCAAAATCCTGGAACTCCCTTCCAAACAGCACTGTGGGAGAACCTTCACCACACGGACTGCAGCAGTTCAAGAAGGTGGCTCACCACCACCTTCTCAAGGGCAATTAGGGATGGGCAATAAATGCTGGCCTCGCCAGCGACGCCCACATCCCATGAACGAATAAAAAAAATAGATGATGGATCTCCCAAAAGAAACTGTTAACTTCACGGTAACAGAAATTGTGGAATGAGGAGGGAGATTTTCTTAGGTTTTGTGTCTGATATGGTTGGACAGGTACATAGGCCAATTGGAATGTACCATATTAATCATATTTTCATGTTCAATGACTTTCATCGCACATTACATTAATATGCCCATTTACACCAATTGTGAACAACTGCTTATCAGTTCACATAATGACAATACTTAAATGCATAAGTATGCATATATATTCAAAATGATATGTCTGCTCTATTCACAGATCGAAGAAATCTATGGTCTGCATCCTAGTGACATTGGCCATCCCCACTTGCAGCAAGTGCTAGCATAGTTCCAGCCCCTAGTGACAAATAGAAAGAAAAAGAGGGAAAGATTCACATATATATAGCACCTTCCACAACCTCAGGATGTCCCAAAGCACTTTACACTTCAAAAGTAATTCATTACTGTGGACACTATTGTAATGTAGGAAACGTGGCAGCCAATTTGCGTACTGCAAGGACCCATAAATAGCAGTTAAATAAATGACCAGAGAATCTGTTTTAAGTGTTGCTTGAGGGATAAATATTGGCCAGGACACCCGGGAGATCTCCCCTGCTCTTCTTCGAACAGTGCCATGGCATCTTTTACATCCACCTGAGAGAGCAGACGATGCTTCGGTTTAACATCTCATGCGATAGATGGCACCTCTGACCATGCAACTCTCCCTCAGTACTACACTGAAGTGCCAGCCTAGATTATGTGCTCAGGTCTCTGGAGTGGGACTTGAACCCACAGCCTTCTGACTCAGGCGAGAGTGCTACCACTGACCCAAGGCTGATGAGCAGTGAAGAACAGGGCACTTTGATACCTATTATTTACCCACGTCTACTTTTTGTGCAAATTGACACTCAAATGAATTAAATCTTTGATTTATTATTTCCTCATTTAAATATAAGTTTGTTCATATTATTTGACTAGCAGAAGGGATATATTATAAGACCTGCAAAATTAACTTAGAACAGTTCTAATAGATTTTTGGTGAAACAAAGCTTAATTCACATTCACATTATTTATTTGAAGTTTTAAATTACTCATATATAGTCATCATTATAATCTTAGTGATTGCATTGTTCTTACGGGGTGCAGCGTTATTACATAGAAAATGTGATTTGACAGCAAAATAATCTTAAAAATGAATTTGTACATATCCAAGATATACATCAATCATTTAGTTCCACATAAACTGAATAAAATATAAGTGAGAACACAGGGGGTTTGGTCTCATCAAATTTTTCAAAGAAAGGTATATTAGTTTTCAATTATATGTTAAAATATATGGTTTCTATTTTCTCATTTACTTGTTGATGTAGGGAAACAAAGAAAAAAAATGCAGCAAATGTTAGGCTTTTTGTACACAATTAGTTTTTCCACAATTCTTTCATCTCATTTCTAGAAGGCAGTGCAGGGATTTGGTTCCATGGCACTGGAAGCCCTTCATTACTGTACCCACTCATATGCGAGATAGACAGTCGAGAGCCAATTTAATAAATGCACCATCCCAATGCGGAGTTTCGCCCGCTGGCAGCACATAGTGGGAAATCGCAGGTGCACTCCCCACAATTTTCTGTCCATTAGTTTTAGAGATGAGGCCTGCAAACAGCACGCAGCATTTTACTGCCTTTCTAAAAGATTTAGCAGCCGTGTTCGGGTGGCTGAATATGGAAAATGGAATGGAGACCTGTTATGCCGGATCCCCACCTATTTTTACCTTGGTTGTATTTCTGCCAAAGTGATGGCGGGCAGCAGAAGCTTATGTCCAAGAACATACCGGCATATTAAAATTAGATGGTTTGTCACGGCATAACCTAATATATCTCATTTTCCATTATTGCCCCTTCAATGACAATTGTAGCAATAAAATAGATGTCCAGTCAGTTTAAGAGTCACCACTCTAATGGCCTTCTGTCTCCACAATTTCGCTCCCCTTTTTTGCAAAATATTGACTGCCTTTTCTATGAACCAGGATACCCTGCAGCAGCTACAACTGCTGGAAGACATACTTGAGATTTTGCTGCAGCACTTAATATTTCCCCCCATCTCCAGCACCTTAATAATGTACATAATGTTTGGCTCGTCAATAGGCAAGCAACCAATGGCGGGAATTAATCACACTTGGTGCTTGCCCACTATTTGTAAATGTACTGAATATAGAAATACAGGTGTGTGAAGCTACGTTCAATGCTGAGTCAGAGAACTGAGATGAGAATCACTTCCATTCAGTCATCATGCGCATGATTTTGACCCCGAGCCGGTAAGGGGGCGGGGGGGGTCAAATTGCGGACGGGAAACCCGGAAGTACAGGTTTCGACGTAAGGAGTCTTTTGTTCTTTTTTTGTTGGTTGCTGTCCGACTAACCGGCCTGATTGATAGGCTGGCCTCAGTCGGACGAGAGATCATCCAGGGGGAGGACGTCTTCAGGTAAGTCTTCAGGTAAATCTTTGTTTGTATGGATGGGGGAGGGCATGGGTTGGCACGGGGAGTCATGGGTTGGCACGGGGCATTGGGGCATGGTGGCACATGGCCATGGGTTGGTACGGGGCATGGGTCGGCACAAGGGTACATGGGTTGGCACGGGGGAATGGGTTGGCATGGGGGGAGTCGGTCATGGAGGGAGGGATCGAGGGTCATTCACGGGGGGGGGGGGTGTTGGGATTGGGGGTCATCGCGGGGGCCAGCGATTGTTGGGGGAGTTGTTGGGGATCGGGGGTCCGAGATCATGGGGGGGTCACGGATCGGGGCCAGGGTCCACGATCGTCGGGGGGGGGTGGGGGGGGGTTCGCTGTATGTAGGCTTGTTGGGCCTGGGGGAAGCACTCCTGCTCCTCTGGACCCACAAGCTGTGCCTTTGTAGGCACTTACCTGTTAGTCTAGAGCCTCCTCGTCTCCTTTCACGTAACGTGAATCCCAGCTCCCCAGGGTTGAAATCGGAAAGTGTAGAAAAATGGAGTCCCAAAGCCTCTTCACACCATAGACGTGGTAATCGGGGTCTAATGAAGTGCAGAGAGGTAGAGCTGGCTGTCATCAGTGTACTTATGGAAGCTAACCCCATGCCTATGGATTATGTCATCAAGGGGCAGTACGTAGATGAGGAAGAGAAGGGGATTGAGAATGTATCCTTGGTGACTATGTAGGAGCAGGAGAAGAAGCCACTGCTAGAGATGTGCTGCTTATGTCGTGGCAGGCAGGAATGGATCCAAAAAATGGCAGTCCTACGGAATTGGACTGTGGAGGAAAAGTAGTGGAGGAGGATTGTGTGATCCACTGTGGATAATACTGCAATGCGGTTCAGGAACTTAGGAAATAGTGCCACATGGTTATAGTTATGGAAGATATATGGTTGTAGTTATATAAGATATCTCTGGTGACTCTGACCAAGGCAGTCTAGACTGAAAAGTGAAAACACATTCAGGTCCATAGATAGGAAAGGAAGATTAGAAATGGGACAATATTTGGAAAGCATGGGTGAGTCAAGGTGAGCTTTTTGAGCAGCAATAACAGTGGTTTTGAAAGGCAAAGGAACGATACCAGAGCAATGGGAGAATGTCGGCAAGCAGGGGTTGAGAAGGGAAATTGGATAATCAGGACTTGGGTGGGGAGCAGGAGTGGGTCTTATGAAAGATATATTAGCTTGAAAAAGAGAGAGAGGAAGATGGGAGAGAAGTTGCAGAGTGTCCGTGGTTCAGGAGCTGGGATGAGTGAGTGTGAGTTGTTGGAGAGGGGAGAGAAGATCGGAGATGGTGGCAGTGGTAGTTACACAGATGGTTTTAGTCTTGTGGATGAGTTTTTTGCACTTGGTATTGAAGCTGATGGTGGCAGGGATAGGGTATGGTGGTGTAATCATTCACAATATTTTGACTATTTTGCCACAGAAAGAATGAGAAAAAAAGTTGCCTGAAATGTTGCGTTGCAATGCCTGCAAGTATAAGAAAAGAATGGTCTGAGACAATAGGTGATTAAGATACTAATGAGCTAGCTTTGATGTTGTTTCCTCATAGATTGCAAATGATAAGCAATTCATGAGCTTGTCTCAATTATTGATAAACACCTCGCGCCCATTGTGCTGGAAAGTCTTTAATCTCGATTTGGGTGTGAACAGCCAGAAAATAAAACGGAATCACTGACACCGACACTCGATACTGACAAAGGCTTTTGGAAACTGGCTGATGCACAGGCAGTCTGACTGCAAAAGTCTGTTAGAAAGAAGTGAAGCTGAAGGAACGAGAAAATTAGTTTTACGTCAAGCATGATGACCCACTGAAGTGAGTAGCATAGCATGTTCATTATTTTTATATTATTACATAAAAACAAGTTGCATTGATGAAAAAGTCAATCCCTTCACAACTGCCTGTTTACTTGATGGAAAACAAAGCAGCTTAATGATTCATGTCAATTTTTGTTCTACCTTCAAAGAGATCAAAGAAATACATATGGGAAAGACACAAGTATGTGGTCCAGATCACAAGGGGATGCTATTGTTACAACCCTGGACTATGCTATTTTACAAGTAGCTACAAGGAACTGTGTGTCAATTCCCACCAAAATAAGATGTTCAGACCACTTAATGGAGTAACTGATGCCACTGAACCTGGGCAGACCCAAATTCATAACAAGTGTTTGAGGAGGCTGTTTGATGAGTAATTTAATTTAGCAACATAAAAGCTTTAATGAGAATAGAAAAATGAAGAAAGATCGTTCAGCACTTTGCGACTGCTCTGTTACTACAACAGAGTTAGTCTGTTACTAATATTTGTGTTATTTAGTTATACCTTTCATTCTGGTTTGATTCTTGAATATTCCTTCAAAATCATTTAAGGATATCCTAATGCAATTGAGGATATCTTCGGGAACAGACTAAGGTGAGTCCACAACATGTTCAAATTCTTCATCAAATGAGACATTTACTTCAATATTTTGATGGTATGAATGAATAGTAATAACCTACTTGAATGTATATAGTTATGAGTAATTGGGGAAAACTTGGTTGACTGAAGGAATTAACCTACGGACTTCTCATTTAATTATTTTGCGTATTATCCGTACTCAGGTACAGGGCATGTACACATATATTTTGAAATATGAATTATATTTTTACGGCATGAAAAAATATTGCAGCACCTACACAGTTCTTACTCAAAGTTAATAAAAAGCATGCCCTCAATGTTCTATATCACTTTAATCCTACACAGAAACAAACATTTTCTAACATGAAGGCCTAGAAATTGGTTCCCAGCAGGCCGTGACAAACTGAGAGCAGGGGACAAACCCTGCACTGGAGGAGGTAGGCCCGAGATGCACCCGGTTGGGTTGGGTCTCCTGCCTCTGCAGCCACCTGCTGGGTGTATCCAGGCAGTTCGCTGATGAAGAGGATTTCAATTTCAGGCCACTGCATCATCGGCAGCAATCCTCAAGTAGGTCCTGGAGAGGGGCTGAGGGGGAGGGGGTGTGACCGAGCAGGTGGCTATAACAGTCTTCGGCCCTGCGGTGGAGCTGGGAAGAGCACTACTGCACCTCACGGCTCCACATTCAGGTAAGCATTTTTTTTAAAAAACATACCTTTTTTGCTGGCGGCCTCCAGTGGTCCCTTTAAGGACCGCTTGTTAGGCCGCATGTACACCACATTTTCTTGGACACATCCAGCCCAGCGCCCATTCAGGGCAGCCTAATTTTGCAAATGGGTTATGGGTCATTCATTGTAATGAAATAAATTAATGTATACACCAATGTTATAAAATTTAGTAAACAGAAATATTCTAAAAGGTTAATATAAAATGAATTTTGGAAGGTCAGTGCTATAATAAATGCATGTTACAATAAATATTAGAGATGAAGTGCTATAGTTTAAAAAAAAACTTTTTTTTATCTCTCTAACAGGTCTCTAAAGTAATTCCCCAAAAGTCGAAGTCCTGAACCTGCCAATCAAATTAGTATAATTGTAAGGAAAGGATTCATCAGACTGACTTGAAGCGTGGTAATGTAATATTGCTATTGATTTTTCTTAATATTGTAGTAATGTTAGCTTTTAGCTTTTGTTTGTTAAGTAAGGAAGTATGATTCAATTGTAAAGTAGTAACCACTGAACTTTTGAACGGAGACTGACCCGACAGCACCAGACAGTTTTAATATGAAGCAGCTGCTTAATTAGAGAATTTAATTGGAGACATCCCATTGCACACTGATTCCTAAGTTTCAGGGAGATTGTAATCACAGAAAATGGGTGCAGGGACAACAGTTAGTCCTGCAAAAGGAAAACATCTGGGTAGTATATTATCTTTTTAATTAGGTTTTGTCTTCCGCTGCATTCCCAGAGTTCAAATTCTTCTGCTTGTCTTCTCTCCTGCACTTCCATGTACCATTGTTGCTGATTTTATCAAATAATTTTTGTCCTTCATAACGTTTCGGGACCTCCGAGATGTGGGACCTTACCCTCTCTGTGCATGCACATCCTCAGTGTTGGAAATGAGTGAAGCAGGGACAGCAAGCTAAATATTGATCAGAACAGTTCCAGAGCATCATGTGCTGTGGGCCGGGATCCACAGAATCACTTTAAATAATCGTCACAGCAGATCAGTTGGATCATGTGTTCTAAACTATGTTACAAACATTTAAGAGCTTTCCCTTCAACACCAGCTCAATCTGTAATAACGGACTCTTTTACAAAGATTCTATGGGGGTTTTCAGTGATGTGACACATCAGAGGGCAGAAGGAAAAAGGTCCCACATTGCTCCTATTCACCACAGATAAATATGATTTAACACCCTGAAGGCAATAAATAAATTCATATTTTTAATATTTAATACATGCAATTCTTCCGTCCCCCCACCCACTCACCCTATCTCCGCAAAAAAGTCGAAAGTTATAAGTTTACTTTGTGACTTTTTCAGTTTCATCAGATAAGGAAGCTAGAAGATTCCTGGTCCTTATAAAACATTATATCCTTGGAGTGTCCATGAGTAGTGCCATGGGAGACCAAGTGTTCTGTAAAATGTCTTTGACACTAGTAATGTAGATATGTTAGCGTAGGATGCATTTTGTTTGTAGCAGGAAAAACAATCCATCATATGATGTACATTTATTAATAAAAATGAATATTTGGATTTTTTTCAAGTTTCAGATTTCAAATCTATTTTACAATCAATAAAATTAGGATTATTTGGAAAGTTAAAGCTGAAATTGCAGAAGTGGAAAAAGTCCTTTTCCATACAAGGGTAAATTAATTGATCCCACACTCTCAATGGAGTGCCATACTCAAAGAGAGCAAACAGTGGAGAATTGGCAAAGCAGTGTTGCAGCCCTATTTCCAACTCGTGCTTCCTTTAAGCACAGCTTCCTGCTGAGAGTACAAGATCTGTGAATGGATCGTATAGCCCTCTTAGTCCTTTTAAGTTTCCTCACACGTAAGACTATAATATTGTAATAACTATTCTCATTATAAAGAATACGTATTTCACTATACCATTCACACATTTCACTACATAATGTGTCAATTTTATTAACTAGTGGGCATATTGTTGTTTTATGTGTTCCTTTAAAACGTTTCCTTAGGACTGTGGTGAACAATCTATGCAGATTGTACTACTGGTTTCTTCCAAATGAGTCATTTTCCTATCAATATAAAATACGTGAGACAGTTCCAGCATTTGCATTGTTTTTCCTGACAGGCTAGTCACATCTACATAATTGTCACACTGTTTAAGTAATCCTTCAAAATAATAAAACAAAAATTTGCAGAAAAATTCATGTCAGTTATGCAATTGTGCAGATAAAAGGCAAGTTAAATTTAACACTGAGCAATGTGCAGTATTGCACATTAGTTGAACACATATGCGCCAAAAGTAAACATTAAATGGAACTGAATTATCACATGGAGACTTAGAAAGGGACCAGGGTATAATAGTAGACTCATCATTTCAATTTTCAGACAATGTAGTGAAGCAATTAATAGAACTAATAAATGCCAGAATTTTTAGAAAGACCAGTTGAGTACAAGCCTTCAGAGATTATACTAATGCTTTGCAATGCACTAGTGAGATACACTTGGAGTAGCATGTTGAATTCTGTTCACTATGCCTTAAAAAAACAATTACATGCATTGAGAGGATACAGAGAACAGCAACCAAGATGGATCCCAAGGACGATCTCTGAGAAAAAATTAGAAAAGCTTACACTGTACAGTTTAGAAAGAAGGCAGTTAAGGAGGGACCTGACCAAGCTATATAAAATATTAAATGGTATAGAAAAGGAAAACTCAGAATTTTACATCAAAGTAAGATAGGGAAGTGGGACCAGAGGACATAAACTTAAATTAGTGAAAAAAAAATTCAAACCACAGATTAGGAAAAAAGTTCTGAGGCCAGAATTTCCTGAGGAGACCTAGCGACGGAGGATCTATGGTGTGGTAGAATTTCTACCTTCCCATGGATAATGCAGGTAGGCGCCCATGCAATTTGCAAGACTGTTGGGATGCCCGTCTTAGAGGGGTGGAGTGATTTCACTGCAGCACTTTCCTGTAGCATACAAGCACTGGCTGTGCTGACCAAACATCTTTAAAAACGTGCTGACGTGCCCAGATTTTAAGTTTGCTACTTTCCCAACTGGAATCGATTGCTAAGGAAACCTGCTTTTCCTAGTTTCAGTGGCCCGCCTTTCATCAGGATCAGGTCCTGCTCAACAATTACGCCTTCTACTTGCAGATATGCATCGCGCTGGGGGATAATAGAGGTTGATGTGTCATGAATTCTGTTGGATGGTATCATCCCGCCAGTCCCACTATTCTCACTGACAGAAAGGGGCAGATGCTGCTCCCACTTCCAGAGGAATTTTAAAATTGACCAAGAAAAGCAGAAAATTGCTGTAACCATTAGGGACATTCAGAATGAAGTTGGATGCTAAAATGGAAAAGTTAAGAGTACTAGAGGGATCAGCTTCAATGAACCAAATGTTTTTTCTCTTTTCCTTGCCTTTTATTATGTTTCTATGCCCAGTTATGATATATTGCAAACCCACACATCCAAAGATTGCATATATAACCTCTATCTTTGTCTTAGAATCAAATTTTTAAAAAGTTAAACACCCTACAACAAATTCTCTATTCATTGATTTCAACTGTTTCCAACAAAATTACCTAGAGCTGCATTGATAACAAGAAGAGATTACACATTCAAATTAAACAAAATAAACTTCTTAAATATCTGCAATGCAAAACTAAGTTTCTCAAATCTGTGTCACAGCAGGAAGTATATTTCTCATGGAGGAAATGAAGAAGCTGTACAACAAAGATAACAGCAGAGTTTGCAGG
The DNA here is from genome assembly GCF_035084215.1 of Heptranchias perlo. Taxonomy (NCBI): domain Eukaryota; kingdom Metazoa; phylum Chordata; class Chondrichthyes; order Hexanchiformes; family Hexanchidae; genus Heptranchias; species Heptranchias perlo. The sequence continues at coordinate 41,143,821 of NC_090337.1, forward strand.
GCAAAATTACAATGTGGCATCTACTTTTTATTCATAGGATCCTGCTCAATGAGATAGATTTTCTTTCTAGGTATACTGGTATTGGATGTTGAAGCTTGAATCTCCAAATGCATATCAATGATAAAAGGATTGTTATAGGTTAGGTGTCCACTATGACAATTTAATAATTTTATGACTGTCTTTAAATGTCAGTTGCTAAGATGATTGAAAGGGTGCAATATTTATATCTCGGTGACACAGGAAAGCTCAGAGAAATGCTTGACAGATGAGTTGAAGAAACTGTTAGGGTATCACAGAATTAGACTGAGATGAGGTCACTATAAGAATGAATTTGATAATGGAGTCTTGGCCTCAATACAGTCTAACAATGAGAAATAATTAAATGGAGCTGCTATCTTTCACTGCAAACAATATTTAACCTATTTTGTTTAATTGTTTTCATCTATGAGGAATACACATTTGATGTGAATATAGGTGAAGCTTTTAAAAATAGTTTCCAATTCACATTGACAATGTAATACCAGTATGAAAACTGCATGGAGAAGCTCCCCCAGAGGCTCAGCTAGTTTACTCAATGAGTAACTGAGCCATACATATCAAGAAAGTGCCAAAATGTGCTGAGTTGTCTGATCTCAGCCAAAGAGGCAACAGGGGTACTATATTCGGCCCCAGTGCCTAAGGCTAGAGAGAGTCCTTACATCCTAGTCTAAGTCTGCCCTCATCTGATGTCCACATATGTGCAATTTCAACATGAGTCACTGGATGGTGATCATAATCAGAATCCTGGCAAACTTTTCCCTCCCTAACCCAGGGTACTCAAGTCATTGTAGAACCTTGTAGGAAGGATTGAATTGAAAGTCACATGCAAAGAATTGGATCAAAATTTACTGATGCATTTGGCTTGGGAGCCTTTTTATCATTTTTTAATCCATGATACTGGAATAGAGAATTACATTTACAAAACCTCATTACGCTGAAGACATAAACTTCAGTAAAATCTCAACTCTGAAGCCATTGGAATGTGATTGCATTCAACTTTTAGCTTTCTGGTCTCAGAGAGTTTTGAAAAGGCTGAGTTTCTGGACCCTACCTCCAAATATTTGTGTGCACAATCCCAGTGCTTTGTGTTTTAGAGTAGAATTCAGAAAAATACTGCACATGAATAACTGGGGAACCATACAGATTCATAATGGTGAAAATTTCAGAATAAATGCAAATAGACACAAAGACAGGTGGAATGTGATATGACAAATACTAGAGTAAATGACTTGAGAAGGGAAGGATAGCACAAACAAAGCATAAAATAAACACTTAACCTAATGTTTTATATTTACTGATAGCATAAGTAAATCAAAAATTAGATTTAAAAATGTATTGAATTTGATATTTCCTATAAAATACCCAACCATGTTCAGGTATTACACATAAATGGAGAAAATGTAATTGACAGAAAAGGACTCTGTGACTGAGCCTTTGATTTCTGATTCACAGAGGTCCCAATTTCAAACGTAAGTAGAAAAGAGCATTATTTCTTGTATGCCTTGACAAAAGATTCTGTGTGGTTTTAAAAGCAATATTTAATATATCTACAAATTGAATAAAGCTCTTGTGCCCAATTGAACTTACATTTGTGCAGTATAAAGTTGCTTCTGTGCTGTCAGTAGTGTGTAATTTAATATATTCCTTTGTGTTGCTTTTGCAGAGGTCAACACCAGCACAAAAAAGTCAGTGAAATGAGGGAAATGGGAAATCCCTTAGAGCTCCTGAATTGGATTGGAATCTTAGAGATGAAAAGAACAGTAAAGCAGCAACATAGCAGTAAGGTAGTACTACAGCATCCAGAGACACAGTCTTTATCCTGAATTAATCATTAATATTGGGATGAGATGACATCTGCAGCAGAAATCCAGCAATCCTGACAACATGCCAGGAGTGCACGGTGGGGAATGTCACAGCACGTGATTTTCCAACCATTAACTTTGATGTTTGGAAAATCAAGGAATGAGGGTTCACATTGTTCTGATATACGTACCCAATGTACAACAGGAGGGTTGAAGTCAAATCTTCCCCTCGAGAGGATATTCCTGGATTGGTGCTTGTTGTAGGTGGAGTGAGTGAACCTGTATCATATGAGCAGATAGGCTTGAAGCCTTACACCCTGCAAGCTGCTACTTCTGTGGTGTACCAATGGAAACACAATGGGAAGAAGCATATATCACAATTTGCAAGACATTCCTTGTAAGATATTTCAGTAAGCAACACATGCTATGATATGATGTTGCCTATTGACTGAATAGCGGAGTGCATGACAAATTTGTTGAGGGAAGGAAAAGTTACAAGAATGGATACTAACCTGCAAATGCAGGTTGGCTATCTGCATCCCCTCTCCAATGGGCTCGATGGTGTGGAGGCTCACAATATCCAGGTAGCTCCTTCAGTTAGCTTAGGTAATTGAGATTGGGTATGCCATCTCTAATTGCCAACCTCTCCCTTCTGTTATGTGCCTCCCTTTTTTTGCTATCATGAAGAAATTGGTGAGGTAGTGACTGTTTAATATGCCCTGCCATTGCTATGTAATTAGCTACTGTCCTTCCTAAAACAGTGTAGTCATTAATGGCACTATACATTATATGAACATACGAATTAAGAGCAGGAGTAGGCCATTTGGCCCCTCGAGCCTACTCTGCCATTTGATAAGATCATGACTGATCTGATTGTGACCTCAACCCTACTTTCTTGTCTACCTACTATAACCTTTGACTCCCTTGTTAATCAGGAATCTATCTAACTCCGCCTTAAAAATATTCAATGACCCCACTCTCTGGGGAAGGGAGTTCCACAGACTCACGACCCTCAGAGAAAAAATTTCTCCTCATCTCCGTCTTAAATGGGAGACCCCTTATTTTTAAACTGTGGCCCCTAGTTCTAGTCTCTCCCATAAGGGGAAACATCCTCTCAGCATCTACCCCTTCTAGTCCTCTCAGGATCTTATATGTTTCAATAAGATCACCTCTCATTCTTCTAAACTCCAATGGATACAGGCCCAACTTGTCCAACCTTTCCTCATAAGATAACCCCTCATCCCAGGAATTAGTCCAGTGAGCCCTCTCTGAACTGCTTCCAAAGCAATTAAGTCCTTACTTAAATAAGGAGACCAAAACGGCACACAGTAGTCTCGATGTGGTCTCATCAATGCCCTGTACAATCGTAGCAAAACATCTCTACTTTATATTCCATTCCCACTGCAATAAATGACAACATTCCATTTGCCTTCCTAATCACTTGCTGTACCTGCATACTAACTTTTTGTGATTCATGTACCAGGACACTCAGATCCCTCTGTACCTTAGAGTTCTGCAATCTCTCTCCATTTAAATAATATACTGCTTTTCTATTCCCCCTGCCAAAGAGGACGAGTTCACATTTTCCATCTGCCAAATTTTTGCCCACTCACTTAACCTATCTACATCCTTTTGCAGGCTCCTTATGTCCTCTTCACAACTTACTTTCCTACCTACCTTTGTGTCATCAGCAAATTTAGCAACCATACATTTGGTCCCTTCATCCAAGTCATTGATATAGATTGTAAATAGTTGAGGCCCAAGCACCGATCCCTGTGGAACTCCACTCGTTACATCTTGCCAGCCTGAAAATGACCCATTTATGCCTACTCTCTGTTTCCTGTTAGCTAACCAATCCTTTATCCATGTTAATATATGTTACCCCCTACACCATGAGCTCTTATTTTGTGTAGTAGCCTTTGATGTGGCATGTTGTCAAAAGCCTTCTGGAAATCCAAGTACACCACATCCACAGGATCCCCTTTATCCACGTTGTGTGTTACTTCCTCAAAGAACTCTAATAAATTAGTCAAACATGATTTCCCTTTCACAAAGCCGTGTTGACTCTGCCTGATTGCATTGAGATTTTCTAAGTGCCCTGCTATAACCTCCTTAATAATAGATTCTAGCATTTTCCCTATGACAGATGTTAAGCTAACTGGCCTGTAGTTTCCTGCTTTCTGTCTCCCTCCTTTCTTGAATAGAGGAGTTACATTCGCTGTTTTCCAATCTGATGGGACATAGAGTCATAGAGTCATAGAGTCATAGAGTTATACAGCACGGATAGAGGCCCTTCGGCCCATCGTGTCCACGCCGGCCATCAGCCCTGTCTACTCTAATCCCATATTCCAGCATTTGGTCCGTAGCCTTGTATGCTATGGCATTTCAAGTGCTCATCCAAATGCTTCTTGAATGTTGTGAGGGTTCCTGCCTCCACAACCCTTTCAGGCAGTGAGTTCCAGACTCCAACCACCCTCTGGGTGAAAAAGTTCTTTCTCAAATCCCCTCTAAACCTCCCGCCTTTTACCTTGAATCTATGTCCCCTTGTTATAGTACCCTCAACGAAGGGAAAAAGCTCCTCAGTATCCATCCTATCTGTGCCCCTCATAATTTTGTACACCTCAATCATGTCCCCCCTCAGCCTCCTCTGCTCCAAGGAAAACAAACCCAATCTTCCCAGTCTCTCTTCATAGCTGAAGCGCTCCAGCCCTGGTAACATCCTGGTGAATCTCCTCTGCACCCTCTCCAAAGCGATCACATCCTTCCTGTAGTGTGGCGACCAGAACTGCACACAGTACTCCAGCTGTGTGCTGGAGTACTGTGTGCAGCCCTTCCAGAATTTAGGGAATTTTGGAAAATTAATACCAATGCATCTACTATCTCTGCAGCCACATCTTTTAAGACCCTAGGATGATGTCCGTCAGGACCTAGGGCTTGTCAGCTTTTAGTTCTAATATTTTTTTCATAACCCTTTCCCTGGTGATTGTAAATGTTTTAAGTTCCTCCGTACTTTTCACCTCTTGATTCACAATTATTTCTGGCATATTATTTGTATCCTTTACAGTGAAGACAGATGCAAAATACCTGTTCAATTCTTCTGCCATTTCCTTATTCTCCATTATTAATTCCCTAGACTGACTCTCTAGAGGACCAACTCTCACTTTACTTACTCTTTTCCTTTTTTCCTAAGTAGAAACTTTTACTATCTGTTTTTATATTTCTAGCTAGCTTTCTCTCGTACTCTAATTTCTCCCTCCTTATTATTCTTTTAGTCATTCTTTGCTGCTTTTTATGTTCTGTGCAATCTTCTGACCTGCCACTAATGTTTGTGGAATTGTATGCATTTTTTTCAATTTGATACTATCTTTAACTTCCTTAGTTAGCCACGGATGGTACGTCCTTCCCCGAGAGTCTTTCTTTCTCACTGGAATGTATCTTTGCTGAGTGTTATGAAATATCTCATGAAATGTTTGCCACTGCATCTCTACTGACCTATCCCTTAACCTAATTTCCCAGTTCACTTTAGCCAGCTCTGTCTTCGTGCCCTCATAATTGCCCTTATTTAAGTTTAAAACACTAGTCTCAGACTTACTCTTCTCTCCCTCAAACTGAATGCGAAATTCAATCATATTGTGATCACTGTTACCTAGAGGCTCCTTTACAATGAGGTTATTAATTAGTCCTGCCTCATTATATATTACCAGATCTATAATAGCCTGCTCTCTGGTTGGCTCTAGAACGTGCTGCTCTAAGAAACTGTCCCAAAAGCACTCTATGAACTCATCTTCCAGACTACCTTTGCCAATCAAATTCTTCCAATCTATATGTAGATTAAAATCACCCATGATTATCGCTGTTCCTTTCTCACAAGCCCCCATTATTTCTTCCTGTATACCCTGTCCTACAGTGTGATTACTGTTAGGGGGCCTATAAACTACTCCCACAAGTGACTTCTTGCCTTTACTATTTCTTATCTCTACCCAAACTGATTCTACATCTTGGTCTTTAGAACTAAGGTCGTTTCTCTCTTTTAAGGTAATTTCTCTCTATTATACTCATGTCATCCTTAATTAAGAAAGCTATCCCTCCACCTTTTCTTAGCTTCCTATCCTTCCGAATTATCAAGTACCCTTGAATACTCAGGTTCCAACCTTTGTCACCTTCTTGCAGCCATGTCTCTGTAATGGCTATCAGATCGTACGTATTTATTTCTATTTGAGCTGTCAAATCAGACATTTTGTTACGAATGCTATGCGCATTCAGATACAAAGCCTTTAGTGCTGTCTTTTTACTATTTTTGCAAACTTTAGCCTTATCTGCTGGCGCACTCTTAAGTTTGCATGCTCTGTCCCTTCCTGCCACTCTCTGATTATCATCTCCCTAATTGCTACCTTGCTCTCTTGCCTTGTCTTCTTTCTTTAATTTATCACATGTTCCCTTACTTGATCCCTCGACCCCACTATTTAGTTTAAAGCCCTCTCTTCCGCCTAGTTATACGATTCGCCAGAATACTGTCCCCAGCACGGTTCAGATGAAGGCAGTCCCAAAAGTACAGCTCCCACTTTCCCCAGTACTGGTGCCAGTGCCACATGAATCGAAACCCATTTCTCCCACACCAATCTTTGAGCCACGAATTTAACTCTCTAATCTTATTTACCCAATGCCAATTTGCTCGTGGCTCAGGTAATAATCCAGAGATTATTACCTTTGAGGTTCTGCTTTTTAATTTAGCCCCAGCTGCTCATACTCCCTAAGCAGAACCTGTTCCCTCGTCCTACCTAAGTCGTTGGTACCTATGTGGACATCGCAACTGGAACCTCCCCCTCCTACTGCAAGTACATCTCCAGCCCAGAGCAGATGACCCGAACCCTGACACCAGGCAGGCAACACAGCCTTCTGGACTCTCGTTCTCAGCTGCAGAGAACTGTGTCTATCCCCGACTATACTGAACCCTTCTACCACTACATTCCTACTAATTCCCCCCGCTTGAATGGCTTCCTGTACCACGGTGCCACAGTCAGTTTGCTTATCCACCCTGCAGCCCCCGCTTTCATCCATACAGGCTGCAAGCACCTCAAACCTGTTGGACAATTGCAAAGTCTCACGCTCCTCCACTTTTACCTTCTCGATCCCCATACCTGCCTCACTCGCAGTCACACTCTCCTGTCCCTGACCACTGACCAATTTAGACAACTTTAACCTAAGGGGTGTGACCGCCTCCTGGAACCGAATGTCCAGGTATTTTTCCCCCTCCCTGATGTGTCGCAGTGTCTGCAGCTCGACCTCCAATTCAATGACTCTGAGCCGAAGCTCCTCAAGCCGCAGACACTTATTGCAGACGTGTTTGCCCTGGATCACAATAGCGTCCAGGAGCTCCCACATTCTGCATTATCAGTGAGAAGTTTCCTGTGACTATGAATGGTGTGTCATGCGTGAATATGGATAACACTGTTAGCGAGACCGAAGGGATCACTAAAGATGGGGATACATTCCATGTGAGTGTGAAGCAGCTTGAGGTGAAAGTGTTTGCTTGTGCCATGCTATAGCAGAATATTGTAAAGCAATAACATCAGCAGACACCTACCTTGACAAACTTCTACAAGGTGTTGAACGTTTTCCTCTCCTGGGAGGAAGACCTGTTAACAGCAGACGCTGCACTGACCTACTCCATTATCTCTTTCCATGCAGTCCTGACAGATGCCTTTGAGGAGGGTGCCTCTTGCATCCAAAATGATAATCCTTGTTTGCATGACTTCCCTCAGAATGATCTCCTAAGCTCTGTCTGACAAAGGAGCCATCTTTCCTCCCCTTATGGCCTCACCATCTCCTGGTCATCTTCAGAATGCAGCAGAACTCAATCTAAAAGTTTCAATTCTCCTCTTTAAGGAGCTGCTGTGTACATTTAATCTTCTGCCCACTATTCCCATGCTCCAGACCGCCACATTCCCAGCACTTGGCCCAATCAGCACTGAGAGCATGTCATCATTATATTAATGAATGGACTTGGGAAAACCCCAGGAGGTCCTTTCTCCATGCCTGTGATGTAAAATGCCCTAGTACAGATCTGGGTGTGCTGCCAGTAGAAAATTGGTTCCCTTGTTTTAGGAGTGTAAAATTATACTCTATTATACAACAAAATAGCTAAGTAGTTCCTGCCATATTGGGGATATTAATACACAGGTACATAACCACAACATTTCTGAATTCCTTTTTTTCATTACTACAGTGTAAAATAATAAGTCTAAAAGTATTCTAGAACTTGCAGTAGTAGGAGCCAATACCAATGCTTAATTCAAAAAAAATTAAGTTGGATATATCATAGCCTATGAATGCATCTGTGCTCAGTTATCCTCTTTAGTTCTCAATTTGTATGCCTGCATTGTAAGAAAAGTAAAATTCAATCATGCCATACTAATAGCAGACTGAACATCAGTAGGTTTATGACATTCCTGTCAGTAACATACAGTATACACAATCACTCACAATACAATCTTAATATATCTATGATATTTTGTAGAGCTGCTCTTCAGCTATGCCTTTTCATATGAGGGCATCATTTCCAGCTGCTGGGCTTAGTCTCACTGGTGCAGAATGTGTGAGAATTTGCAGGGAAATTGGGCAAGAATCCCTTTTGGGAGATACCTGCCAATTCACACAACCGGCTTATTAGGCATACAATGTGCAATAGATATCGTCGATATTATTATCTATTAAAATGTTTGTTAATAAGGCACAGTGCGAATTTCTTTTCTTTTTGGGTAGGATCATGCTGTGCGCTCGTCTCAACCATCTGGAGGAGTAAAAAAGGGAAACTCTGGGCATTGTTTGTTTTTATATTTTTCTCAATTATTTTGTTCATTTTTTCGACATTTTTGTGTATCTGCGTCGAATGTTCTATTTTGAAACAAAAAAAGATGAATGTCTGCAAAAATCGCTGGAAAGCCATCTGGTCATTGAAGCATTTACACGACTTTAGCAGAATACGAAGAGACAAAATAAGAGGGACATATAAAAGAGCTCTTACAGTATAAACATTCACGAGAACTCTGAAGTTGACAAGGGGGTTGATATTAAAACCGCAAGAACGGGTGGGTTGGGGGCGGGTGGGAGTTGAAAATAGTTTTTTTGGGTCGCAAGTGCAAAATTTTCGGACTTTGCATTCCCAGTGGGAAGCTTGTATTTTTACACGCTGACGTTAAACCCGGAAATAAAGCCGGGATGCGGTCGCGACCCAAAAAAACAATGACTTTCAACTCCCACCCACTCCCAACCCATCCGTTCTTGGGGTTTAAAATCACCCCCAAAGTCTCTAAATGCAAGCTACAGAGTCCTGGAGGTCACCAAGTTAAGTTAAAATTAATAAGAGGGGTCGGTTTTAAAATACAATCATATAATATTTCATGGTTGAGGGCGTTCGGATTGCCTGCGCTGCTCAGATTACTTTAATTCTGGCTTGCGGCCCTTTAAGGCTAATGGTCTGCACTTTTTCTCATGACCACCACCCCCCCCCACCCCCAACTTGGTAAAATCCTGCCTATAGGCCCGGAAATCACCTTGCATACTAAATGAAAGCTAATGCTAGAAGATTCAATAGGATCAGGCCTTCCTGATTTGTGTGACTAAAAGCGTGTGAGTGCTCCAATCCTTCGACTTTAACAATAGGAACCAAAAACATGCTGTATGAAGACATGCAGTCTGCCGGAAACATAACTAATGACCTGACCATCAATGGTAACACATCCCCTTTGCACTGACATGCAGGTACTTTTACGTGATAAAATACTTTCCCATTAGAGTCATAGAGAGTCATAGAGTTATACAGCACGGATAGAGGCCCTTCGGCCCATCGTGTCCGCGCCGGCCATCAGCCCTGTCTACTCTAATCCCATATTCCAGCATTTGGTCCGTAGCCTTGTATGCTATGGCATTTCAAGTGCTCATCCAAATGCTTCTTGAATGTTGTGAGGGTTCCTGCCTCCACAACCCTTTCAGGCAGTGAGTTCCAGACTCCAACCACCCTCTGGGTGAAAAAGTTCTTTCTCAAATCCCCTCTAAACCTCCCGCCTTTTACCTTGAATCTATGTCCCCTTGTTATAGAACCCTCAACGAAGGGAAAAAGCTCCTTCGTATCCATCCTATCTGTGCCCCTCATAATTTTGTACACCTCAATCATGTCCCCCCTCAGCCTCCTCTGCTCCAAGGAAAACAAACCCAATCTTCCCAGTCTCTCTTCATAGCTGAAGCGCTCCAGCCCTGGTAATATCCTGGTGAATCTCCTCTGCACCCTCTCCAAAGCGATCACATCCTTCCTGTAGTGTGGCGACCAGAACTGCACACAGTACTCCAGCTGTGGCCTAACCAGTGTTTTATACAGCTCCATCATAACCTCCTTGCTCTTATATTCTATGCCTCGGCTAATAAAGGCAAGTATCCCATATGCCTTCTTTACCACCTTATCTACCTGTTCCGCCGCCTTCAGGGATCTTAGGACATTGCATTCTTTTTGTCAATCTATGCACATGACTTAGCTTTTCCACTGTCTCACGTTCTGGTTCTGTCTGTCTTGGATCACTTTATGTAACTGCAGATTCCTTTCATCAATCTAACACTAGTTGATGAACAGGCATCACATGCCCCTTTTCTATTTGAAGTCAAGCCTGAGAGAAAAATGCTTCAATTTTTAATTAACAAGCCTTTAACAAACAAAAAATATGTTAACTGATGATGAGTGTTGACATGCATTGCACCTGTTTACTCCCAGAAGCATGGGCATATGCACAAAATTACTACAACTTAACACATATTTATTGCTTGCATTAGCTTTAACACACAGAGGAATTTCATTCCCTCGGTTGGAAATTTGGTTGCAATATCAATTTGATGTATTCGGCAGTGCACATAATCTGAAAAGTCACTGCGTGAAAGAAATTTCATTATAAGAAAATGTCCTCACATTCAGAAGGTACACAGCGATATGTGTGTTTTTTATAGATTCCAAGACTTTGGAACCCCAACCAGAAAATAAACTGCAGTTTTCTCGTTGCTCCAGCTGCTTCGAAGGGCAACTTGTTATTGCACAGTCGTCTGGACCGAATCAGCAGTTGATACACTCAATGTGCAAATTGATTTATTCCAATAATATCACTGTGGGAATCTGGAAGATGTATGTTGCATGGCAGTTGAGGGTAGTTGTCACTTTGTCACCAGCCATGCACGGGTCCCAGCTGCATTCAATTTCAAACTCTCCCTGAAGGCCCACATGTACAGCTTGTGTATTTAGAAGACAAATAATGGCCACTGCTATAAAATATAGAAGTTCCCTCTGGACTCCCTAATAAAGAACATTTGTGAATATTTTTTTAAGGCCTGGCAACAGCAGGCAACATTTTTTGGTATCCCTACAGAACAGACAGATACAGAATTTTTCCAAAACAGCCTAGAAATTTCTGCTGCAGAATAATTGAAGGCTCAACCCAAAAAAATACTCTCTGTTTGATATCTGCACTACCAATGGAATTTGCAAATACACTTCCACTGTCAAACGACTTCTGAAATCCTGCACCTAGGTTTGAGTAAGTTAATTAAATGTTCCAAATTTTGATAGTCAATGCACCTGTTTATATTGTGATGCAAATTACACATCTTTTACAAAATATGTCTGCAAAATACTTAATTGGCCTGAGGCTACACAAAACATCAAGCATGCAATACTCAAGATAAGGTAAAACCAATTTGTATTTATTGGCACAGTGTAAGAATGCCACTCTAGGCCTTTGAAAGTTGATGAAAGTCATGGCAAGATAAATGAGAAGCAACAAACTGAATTATTTTTATCACTGTTTAGTAACATTGAATCTGCCAAAAAATGTATTTTATATACAGTAAATAAAGGCTAAGCATTTTTACATGACAGAGATCCAAACCAGATACACCAAATTGTTTATAAGGAAAGACAAGATTGTGACAGAATCCCTAAGTGTTTAATGCTACATAGCCATGACTTGCCTTCCAAAGCCAGAATGAACTTGAACTAGCCAGGTGATAGATGTTCAGCTTGCTCTAATTTAAACAAATTATACAGATATCTAGATAGACTAAAAGGAAACATCAAGAGGCCTTGGGGAAATTTTCTGATGGGCAATCTTTTGGTGTAAGCACTAAAAGTCACTCCCATCAAATTCCTGTCAGTGCTATTTTAATCCATTGGGTAGCACCTTAAGGTCTCACATTAAAAGATCGTCCAACAAAAAAAATTCCCCTTACAATCTATTTAACAAATAGTATTCACACAGCAGCTTTCGGGAATAAAACATAATACTGGCGAGAATTTAAAGGCTCTTTTGTTCTTAAGGAGATACTTACAAAGATAAGCATTGATATGAGAGACTATTCGGCCTCTCTGGATCGTTCTCCCATAGAAACCTACAATCTCCGTCTCCCCCCATCACAGCATATAAACACAGCTCCTCCTGGCTCCACAACAATCTGAAAAAATACAAAAAACTTACCATTTTGGAGCAGTCCCTCCTCTCAACGCCTGGAGTAATGGACATCGGCATATCCCGTGCATGCTCAACCCATTTCTCTTTGCAAGTTGCAATAGAGGTCCTAGATGAGGCATAGGACCCTGATTTGCATGAACTAAACAGCCTCCCAACTGTTCTGGGCAGGAGTGCTCGATGCCCATTTAAAGGCCTGTTTGAAAGTTGATTCACATGGGCAAATGAGTACACAAGGTCCCCACTAGACTTTCAACAGCCCATTTTACAGGCGAGAAACGGGTGGCTAACAGTTGAAGGTCTCCACCTCCCAACCCCACTGTGCACTGAGTTAGCTGATCTCACACAGGACAAGAATTGAGATGCCACAATTGGCCTTGGTGCTCATGGGCTAGGGAGTAGAAAAAAATCATTCCACTCTTCAGTGATCTCTGTATGTGTGTGTGGATAACTAACGAGGACTCTTTGTGATGCCCGCCATGGTCAAAAAGCCAACTAGCACTAACTGTCTAGCGTAATACAGGAAGAATGGTCACTTGAGTGAGTAACTGGTGCTGGCCATCCATGCACTTGTACATCTACAGGAGTCAACACCTACAAAATTACGTCAGAAGCTAAGAAAGGTAAAATCAAGCAATTTCTAAGCACTAACTGAATGGCAATGGTATTTTACTGCCTTGAACACACTGTCTAGCATTTTTTGTGATATAAACAGATTCATGATTTTTACAGGGTTAAAATTTCCCATTCAAGTTTGCAGAATGGAATACATCTTGCACTACGATTTTTATTTGCTACCTCTCACTAACACTGAATTTTGTAACATAGTTTCAGATAACAGGGCAGTAACTCATGATGCCAGACTAGAGTTCTAAAATGGTCAGCTGACAAGAAGAAAAGGATTTACTGAAGAATACACATTATTTTACAGATATAACATTCCTGTATTTATTATCACAATGTAAGCAAATAAGTTATCCATTCCATGATTTGATTTGACAAGAGATTTGATTGGCGAACGGCTCCTTCTTTCAGTAAAGCACAGGATTATTCACTATTGTTTGCTGGGTATTGTGAGATGTGAACAGTGACTATACTTCAAAATACTTCATTGGCTATGAAGCTCTTTGGGACATCCTGAGGTCGTGAGAGATGGTATATAAATGCAAGTTCCTTTTTTTTAATAAAAAATCAGTTGAATTTAATTGCAGTCTCACTTTTATGTATTTTTATAAACCAGTGCAGTCAACATTCATTTATGCAAATTTATGGAAGCCACAAAATTAGTTCTTAATTATGATTTATTTTAATGAGCTTCTTTGTTTTTCTTCCTTGCCTAGAATGGGAGAAAAACAGGAAGAGTTTGCATTCTGGTCCCCCAATATCTCCAATTTAAAATTCTCATCCTTGCGTTTAAATCCTTTATCCTTGCGTTTAAATCCTCCCTATCTCTGTCACTTCCTCAGGCTCTAAAGCCCCCCACACCAAACTCCCAATTCCTTCAACGCTGGCCTCTTGTGGATCCCCATCCCTTCATCCCACCATTGGTGGGTGGCCGTGCCTTTGGCTATCTAAACCAATGCTCTGGTATTTCTTCCCTAAACCCTTCTGCCTCTCCATCTTCCTCTTTTAAAACCTTCCTTAAAACTCACTGCTTTGGCTCACCGAATATCTCCTTCTTTGGCTCAATGTCCATTTTTATCTGATGACACGTCTGTGAAGTGCCTTAGGATATTTTCTACATTAAAAAGCTGTATAAATGCCAGTTGCAAGTTGTTGTTTCTGATTTTTATAACATTTTTTACTTTTGATCTGTACATTTATTTTCTCCTTCGCCCACCACAACTCGTGTTTGTATTTTTTAAGTCCCTCCTTTAGGTCCCTCCAAAACATATATCATTAACACACCCAAAAGTGGACAGCAACCTACCTCTAGGCCTCTCCCACTGGGAGCCACGAGACAAGGGCCAACTTGACTTGCCCTTTCATTTTTCTTGCTACAGACATTGTGGTCTTAATTCCCAGTCTGTGCTGTTTTCTACTATTTTTCATATCTGCAGAAAAAGAATCTTTACCGACAGCAGATGGATATTCAGCACATATCACAAGGGAAGTGCTTGCCTGCATTTACCATCTCCGCCAAGAACCTGGCCAAAATATGAAACTTACCACAGAGAAAATCATACTGCACACTGCTCTCCACCCCATGCTGCCAGCCAGACTTGCATTTTACTTGAAAATAATTACACTTCACGACACTCTGTATAACATAATATGATTTTCCCATTTTAAAATAGTTTATTGGGCTCCATTTTAGCACCCGCTATCGGGTGCGTTCCTGGCGGGGGGGGCTCCGAAAATTGGGGAATCCCGGAGCGGGTCGGGAGCCCGGCTCCAACCCGCTCACTCCGGGTTCCCCACAGACGCGCCGATGTGCGCACGCAGCCCCCGCATGTGGGATTCCCGCAGGCAATTAAAGCCGGCCGGGTGCCACTTAACAATATTTATCTAGCTACTTCAGGTCATTAACAGACCTGATTAAGGGAATATGTCAGGAGGGGTGGGATTTTAGAAACAGCTGGGACTGTTTCCCATACTGGGGGAAACACTCCCTGTTGAAATGGACGTGTTGCAGCTATCAGCCTGTGGCAGCTGCAAAGGTCCATTTGACAGGTGCTGGGGGGAGACCCTCACTCATTGCCGGAGGCCACTCTGTCACTTGGGACAAAGTTTGGCCTCCACCACCCTCCTCCTGACAATCAAATTCACCAACTTGCACACTTACCCCGGGGTCCAGAGATATGTACCTACCTTGCGGACCCCCTCAGATGTACATCTTCCGGATGGGGGCCGCCGCAGCTGCAGTCATGACCTCCTCGGAGGGCGAACAGCATCACCAGCCTCGCCGGCCAAGCCGTCCACCTCTGACACGTGGAGCTCCACAACACAATGCTGTGACACATCCACCTGCACAGCAGGAGGGAGGGCAACCGCAGAGAGAGATGCATTGCAGGGGGCACTACCCTCGCCACAGGGTCCACAGACTGAGGCTCAGCTTCCTGGACCGCTCTGAGCAGCAGTGCACACGGAGGCTCAGAGTCACTCGACATGTAGTCGTGGATATCTGCAGCCTCCTTCATGCCGAGCTGCTCCCGGCTGGCCCGAGCACCATCTTCTTACCTGTCGCTGTCAAAGTCACCACTGCCCTCAACAACTTCTCCTCCGCATCCTTCCAGGCTGCCACCGGGGACATCGCCGACGTCGCTCAGTCGTCTGCACAAAAGAGCCCTGCAAATACACCTACACCCACTCTGCAGTGACACAATGGGTGGCATCAGTTGTGGGTCTTCATTGTGATCCTCAGGAAAGGGCATTATTGCACAAACCAGACAAGATTCGCAAAGACGTGGCAGTAGTGGTGCCAATATAATATGTAATGTGAGTTGGTCAGAAATCAATAGAAGTAAAAACCATGACAAACCCTCAAACACCCTTGTGCATCCCCTTCATGCTCACAAGACGTTTGCCTTACGCTTCCTACTGCACATATGTGATGCATGCCCTGTGGCTGCAGCACAGGTAGTGGCAGGTTGAGTGTGGCTGACCGTGAAAGAGATGCATGAGAGGGTGAGTATGAGATAGAGCCATGGGATTGTATGAGGATTGAGTTGAGTGGTAGTGGCGGGATGAGTACTGGCGAGGTGAGTAAGTGCAGGTAAGATGAGGATGAGCTTTGAGTGGGTGTGAGGGGTGATGTGACAGAGTTTTGTTGGCAGTGCAGAAGGAGATGTGGGGTGGGGGCGGTGATGTGGCAGACGGAGTGTAGGGGAATGAGTTAGTGTACTCACTTTGGCTGACCTACTTAGGTCATTGCAGCGCCTCCTGCACTGTATGCAGGTGAGCGATATGTTGGTGGTGCAGGTGACCTCCTCTGCCACCTCGAGCCAGGCCTTCCTGATGGCAGAGGCAGGCCGCTTCCTCCCGTCTGCCGGGGGGAAGATCTCTGTCCTCCCCCTCCTCCTCACCCCTTCTAATGATACCTGGAGTGAGGCATCATTAACCTGGGAGCAGCCTTCCCCCTGGGCTGCTCCATGCTGTATTTTTTCCTATTTGTTGCAGCATCAGTCAGTGGAGGACTGCCCCTTTAAATAGAGCTCCTCCAGCTGACAGACCTTACTGCGCATGCGCAGTCCGCCCGCCGCGCAGCTCAGCAGCGGGGAACCCGGAACAAGAGGTAAGTGGATCCAATTAGGCTGCGATCGCGCGCGGGGCAGACTGATTTTGCCAGGCGCGTTACCCATGCGCCCAATAGCCCCCCCGCCACGAACCCGCAGCCCTGGCAATATCGAGCCCATTGTCATCAAAAATTGTCATTTATCTATTTGCTGATAATCTACTTATGTAACAGACAAGGAATGCAAAAGATCACTAATTGGATGTCAGCCTTAGCTTGGTAGCACTCTTTCCTCTGAGTTAGAAAATTGTGGATTCAAGCTCCACTCCAGATATTTGAACATAATATCTCGGCTGGCACTTCAGTGCAGTACCGTGGAAGTACTGCACCGTCGGTGGTGTCACCTTTTGGAAAGAATCAGTTAAAATGAGGTCGTCTATCTTTTCAGGTGGATGTTAAAAATCTCACGGTGTTATTTGAAGACAAGCAGGGGACCTCTCCCAGTATCCTGACCAACATTTATTCTTCAACCAACATCGATAAAGCAGATTACCTGACTTATCTCATTGTTTGTGGGACCTTGCTGTGTGCAAATTGGCTGCTGCATTTGCCTACATTTCAAAAGTAATTCATTAGTTGTGAAACACTTTAGGATGTCCTGAGGTTTTGAAAGGCACTATATAAATGAAAATTATTTCTTTCTTTGATGTGTTTCAAATTTTTGAAATTGATCTGCACTATTTTGGAAAATGGAGGTTGTACAGATCTCAAAGCCTTCAAAACACAGCCATCGTACATTTCACAAAACAGTTATAGACAGACTTCAAGCAGGCATGTTATTATAATACATCTCTGGAGCTTACAGCTTAATAAAATTAGACTTCTTGGGAGTTTTTTTTTATCCACTTAATGTTGACAGTGATGTGGGGCTGTACTAAGCTCAATGTATACTGAAATCAAACAAGAAAATTTGTTGGATGGAAAAAGGCTTTGCAAAGATAAATCACAACAGTGAGCCGAGATTTGAGTGTAGCTGTAAATTGTTGCTGTTGCTCTTAATTCCTTGTTTGTTGCTGTACACTACAATATTTGTCAAGCCTCCAGAAAAGAATGTTTTGCTACCGCAGATGGATATTCAGTACTATATACAGAGGATATATCACTAGGGCAGTCTCTTGCAAGATTTATTCCAGCAGTAACCCAATCAATTAACCCAGGAACAACTACTTTGCAAGCAATTCTTTTGTGGTCATGATCATAGAGGGAGGAATCTACTTTCAATTCAATTGCAGCTTTTGTAATGCCATGATCTAAGAAGACAAGAAACAAATGATTAGTTCAGTGGCTAACGACTTGAGGTTAATGTGAGGTGAATATCTTAGCTGATGGAGTTGGCAAGCTCCAGAAATTAATTTCAGTGAGGTTACCTGCTGATTGTCTTGAAACACTAAATGTGACTCCATTTTGGAAGTGCATGAAATGTTTGCTGCACCAGACAGTATTCAGGCATGCTGCCACGCAGTAATCTAATGCCAAGAAGGGCAGGGATTGTGTGAAACAGTTGAGCAGTTAGTTAAAGGGCATTTGCAAGCAACAGTAGGAGTCCAGTTATTATGCTTGATGTGCACAAGAAGCAATAGCTGCTATAATTATAAAATCTCATTTTTGTTGCAAATTTTAATAGAAATCTGTATGATTTTTATTATCTTCAATGTAAGTATGGGAATTGTCTTTGAATTGTAAGAAGCAGAAAATATCTGTGAGAATTGCTAATTGGTAGTAATTCAAGGTTTAGAACCATCTATTTTAAGTAATATTTTAATGTTCAGCGCATTTTAAACACACCTGAGTGCAGTTACTCAGAGTGACTAATGAATTAATGTGGAAAAAAATTACATAAACACAAACTGATTTGATTATTGCACTTTGCCAAGATTGTAAAATAAATTACTTCTAATTTACCAGCATTTACTTGAACTTTCATAAATAATCAATTTAATTTTAGTGCTACAGCAATTTTACTATTCTACCTGCACTCAGTCTGAAAAGTTTTAAACCTACAAACTCATTCTGTCATCACAGACTTGGAACTGCACTTAACCAGACTGTTTAAAATGGATGACAGTTTCTGTGAATATATAAATTGAAAGAATACCGAAGAGAGCAACCACAATGATTGAGGGAATGGAGTGATTGGATTATGAGGAACAATTATGTAAATTGGGCATGTTCTCACTGGAAAAGAGAAGGTTGAGAGGTGATATGATTGATGTTTATGGAATCTAAAGGGACTAGATAATGTAGACCATGACAAGCTATTTCACCTTGTCCAGAATTGTGCAACCAGAGGACACAACCTGCACTTGAAGGGGAGTAAATTCAAAACTAATCTGCAGAAACATTATTTCAGTGAGCGAGTGGTCAATCTATGGAATAAGCTCCCTAGAGAGCTGGTGGAAGCATAGTATTGGTTCATTCAAATGCAAATTAGATGGATTTCTTTCAGAAAATAACATTTTGGGATACAGTATTGGAGTAATTTGAGACGTGACATGAAGCATGTTTGGAAGAAAAAAGGTGACTTTGGACATATGGTTCCCAAAGCTCTCCACAACTGGAGTTTTTCTCATGTCATTTCTGGGTCTGTTGCAGACTAATTGATAGAGATTGGTTGTTATGATTAGCCAACAACTCCATTATCATTTTATCATGCGACTACCAGAGTGGTAGAAGGCGAACTGGTATGTTTCCAGCCCAACAAGGAAGGAAGCAGTGCTGGATCTAGTTCTGGGGAATGAAGTGCGCCAAGTGGAGCATGTTTCAGTGGGAGAGCATTTGGGAAACAGTGATCACAATATCATTAGGTTTTGAGTAGTAATGGAAAAGGACAAGGAAAAATCAAATGTAAAAATATTCAACTGGAGGAGGGCTAATTTCAGCAAGCTGAAAAGGGATCTGGCCCAGGTGGATTGGAATCAAAGATTGGCAGGTAAAACAGTGAATGAGCAATCGGAGGCCTTCAAAGAGGAGATAATTCGGGTACAGACTAGACAGATTCCCATGAGGGGGAAAGGAAAGGCATCTAAAGCTAGAGCTCCCTGGATGACTAAAGATGCAGAAAAATAGAAAAAAGAGGCTTATGATAAATGTCGGTTTCATAATTCAGTAGAGAACCAAGCTGAATACAAAAAGTACAGGGGAGAACTGAAAAAGGAAATAAGAGGGCCAAAGAGAATGTATGAGAATAAATTAGAGGGTAACATAAAAGGGAACCCAAAAGTATTTTATAAATATATAAATGGTAAAAGGGTAGTCAAAGGAAGGGTGGGATCAATTAGGGACAAAAGAGAAGAATTTCTTGTGGAGGCAGAGGGCATGACTGAGGTACTAAATGAATACTTGCACCCGTCTTCGCTAAAGAAGCGTATGCTACCATTGTAGCAGTAAAGGAGGAGGGAGTAGTGATATTGGATAGGATAAAAATAGATCAAGAGGAGGTACTCAAAGTAGAAAGGTCACCCGGTCCAGATGTTATGCATCATAGGTCACTGAGGGAAGTACTGGGGAAACTTTTAGAGACATTAATCTGGACAAAATTAATTGGCACTTGGAAAAATATGGGTTAATAAATGAAAGCTAGCACGGATTTGTTAAAGGCAAAACATGTTTGACTAACATGATTGAGTTCTTTGCTGAAGTGAAGGAGAGGGTTGATGAGGGTAGTACGGTTGACGTTGTGTATATGGACTTTCAAAAGGCGTTTGATAAAGTACCACAAAATGGACTTATTTGCAAAATTTAAGCCCAAGGGACTAAAGGGGCAGTGGCTGCGTGGATACGAAATTGCCTAAGGGACAGAACGTAGAGAGTAGTGGTGAACGTTTGTTTCTCAGACTGGAGCGAAATGTGCAGTGCTGTCATCCAAGGGTCCGTGTTGGGACCACTACTCTTTGATATATATTAATGATCTGGACTTGGGTACACAAAGCATAATTTCAAAGTTTGCAAATGACACAAAACTCGGAAATGTAGTAAACAGTGAGAAGGATAGTGACAGACTTCAGGAGGACATAAACAGACTGGTGGAATGGCAAACATATGGCAGATTAAATTTAATGTAGAGAAGTGTGAAGTGATTCATTTTGGTAGGAAGAATGGGGAAAGACAATATAAATTAAATGGTACAAATTAAAGGGAGTGCAGGAACAAAGAGACCTGGGGGTGTATGTACTCAAGTCTTTGATGGTGGCAGGACAAGTCAAGAAGGCTGTTAAAAAGGCATACAGGATCTTTGGCTTTATAAATAGAGGCATAGAGTACAAAGTTATGCCAACCTTTATAAAACACCAGTTAGGCCCCAGCTAGAGTATTGTGTCCAATTCTGGGCACCACACTTTAGGAAGGATGTCAAGGCCTTACAGAGGGTGCAGAGGAGATTTACTAAAATGGTGCCAGGGATGAGGGACTTCAGTTATGTGAAGACACTGGAGAATCTTGGGTTGTTCTCCTTAGAGCAGGGTAGGTTAAGTAGAGATTTGATAGAGGTGTTCAAAATCATGAATGGTTTTGATAGAGTAAATAAGGAGAAACTGTTTCCCGTGGCAGAAGGGTTGATAACCAGAGGACACAGATTTAAGGTGATTGGTAAAAGAACCAGAAGCGTCACGAGGAAAAAAAAATTTACGCAGCGAGTTGTTATGATCTGGAATGCGCTGCCTGAAAGAGTGGTGGAAGCAGATTCAATTATAACTTTCAAAATGGAATTGGATAAATACTTGAAGTGGGAAAAATTTGCAGGGCTATGGGGAAAGAACAGGGGAGTGGGACTAATTGGATAGCTCTTTCATAGAGCTGGCAGTCATGATGGCCCAAATGATCTCCTTCTATGCTGTATCATTCTATGATTCCATAGATGGACCTTGGTCTTTTTTCATCCAGCAATACCAATGTTTCTTAAATTATAATCAAAATCATACAAGTGGCTTGATAAAGAGTTAATGCAATAAACTGAGTAACATCATGAGAAATTGTATCAGAAAATTCTGTTCACAGTTTGTATGTTTCCAATAGAAGTGTAGTTCACATTTTAGTGAGTGGTTTCATTTTCAGTGGGGTTTGGATAGCCAGTGGATGTTATTAGCATCTGACATTTAAAAGACTAGGAATTTCATTCGCAATATCCGATCCAGATTCCACAGTTTGTAGAGAAGGACAAATTTCAGACAATGTTCTAGTTCTATCTGTCAGAAAAGATTATTGTACATGCAATAAGCTGAGTCATGCATCAAAGCATAGTGATTATCAAAGAGTTTGATCCTTATCTGTATCTATATTTAGATTTCCTTAAATCTGCATCCCCAGTCATTTCAATACTTTACTGAAAAGTATTGCTTCTTAGTAAAATGTTGCTATGTCTGAGAATGCCAATTCAGGGAACTTAAAATCTGTTGTAAGTCCATGGCCAAATCCTCGTATTAAGCCAGGGTTATCATAGAGTGCAAGGACAATTCCAAGCTGCTCTCCTCCACTACTAACCACTTCCTCTAATCTCTCTCCCATCCTCATTTCTGATACTCAATGTGAAGAACTCAAGGACTTCTTTTTCAAAATCAAAATCAGCTGTCCCTCTGCAGTCCACTTTCCCTAAACCCCCTCCAAAACGAGCCCCTTTCTCCCTATATTCTGCAGTTTTTCCCCATTTCTCCCTCCGGCCCACATGAGACTTATTTCATATTCATGTGAGGCATGAATAAAAAAGGATTTACTCCATCAATATGTACCTGATATGGGACCCACAGCATTGAATAATAGAGCTCAACGTGTGTTTTGCTGAGAGATCACACACTGCCTTTGCTTTAAGGCAATAGCATGCTGGAATTGTTTGAAAGGGAAAGAAGACTGGAAGGTTAGCTTCTAGGAGACATTGGGATCCCACTGTAACCATAGCTAATGATACCTTTACTTTCCCCATAAGCAGCAACATAACGTAAGTATAATGAGGCTTGTGATTGGGATGCTTCTGATATTTGAATCAATTAGGAGGAAACATTATACTACGACTCGCACAGGGCCTCCAAAGTTCTTGTTATAGACTACATGCTGCACAATTTCACTCTTCAATGATGCAGCATCATGGAGGATGATGAGGAGTATGAAGAAGCCATGGCAGATAAGGAACAAGAAGATAGGAAACCAGCAGCAGACCATCCAGTGCAAGAAAGTAGTTTGGTGCTACAGAACCTCATAGCTGAAACAATCAATTAATTCTTGCTGATAGGCCATTAAAAAAACTATGGTTACAGACGTCCCTGTTTCCCTGTAACAACCTAGATTTACCATTTCTACTGTGTCATTTGATGCCTGGATGATGTCTTACCAATGCTGCTGGTCTGGTTTTGATTTCTGCTAAGCACAGTATAATAATTAGTATGAAGTAAAATGGAGGTGTGTAAGTTTTATTTGTACAGTAGTGTATGCAATGAATACAATGAGCTACATTGATCCTACAGCACAGAAACAGGCCATTCGGCCCAACTGGTCTATGCTGGCGCTTCTGCTCCACACGAGCCTCCTCCCTTCCCACTTCACCTAACCCTATCAGCATACGTTTCTTTTCCTTTCTCCTTCATGTGCTTATCTAGTTTCCCTTTATATACATCTATGCTATTTGCTTTAGCTACTCTTTGTAGTAGCGCGTTCCACATTCTTACCGCTATTTGAGTAAAGAAGTTTCTCCTGAATTCCCTATTGGATTTATTAGTGACTGTCTTAAATTGATGCCCTTTAGTTTTAGACTCCCCCACAAGTGGAAACATTTTCTCTTCATTTACCCTATCAAACCCTTTCATTATCTTAAAGCCCTCTATCAGGTCACCCCTCAGCCTTCTCTTTTCTAGAGAAAACAGCCCCAGCCTGTTTAGTCTTTCCTGATAAGAATATCCTCTCAGTTCAGGTATCGTCCTTGTGAATCTTTATTGCACCTTCTCCAATGCCTCTACATCCTTTTTATAATATGGAGACCAAAACTGTTCATAGTACTCCAGGTGTGATCTAACCAAGGTTCTATATAAGTTTAACATAACTTCACTGCTTTTCAATTCTATCCCTCTAGAAATGAACGCCAGTGCTTAGTTTGCCTTTTTTATGGCCTTATTGTGGCCTTATGGCCTTATCCAGTTCTGGGCACTGAACTTTATGAAGGATGTGAAGGCTTTAAAGAGGGTGCAGAAGAGATTTACTAGAATGATTCCAGGGATCAGGGAGTTCAGTTATGCAGATAGAATGGAGAAGCTGGGCTTGTTCTCCTTAGAGCAGAGAAGGTTGTGAGAAGATATGAAAGAGGTATTCAAAATCACGAAGGGTCTAGACAGAGTAGATAGAGAGAAACTGTTCCCATTGGCGAAGGGTAAAGAACCAGAGGACATAGATTTAAGGTGACTGGCAAAAGAATCTTTTTTTAAATTCATTCATGGGATGTAGGCGTCGCTGGCAAGGCCGGCATTTATTGCCCATCCCTAACTGGCCTTGAGAAGGTGGTGGTGAGCTGCCTTCTTGAACCGCTGCAGTCCGTGTGGTGCAGGTTCTCCCACAGTGCTGTTAGGTAGGGAGTTCAAGGATTTTGACCCAGCGACGATGAAGAAACGGCGATATATTTCCAAGTCGGGATGGTGTGTGACTTGGAGGGGAACGTGCAGGTGGTGTTGTTCCCATGTGCCTGCTGCCCTTGGCCTTCTAGGTGGTACAGCTCGTGGGTTTGGGAGGTGTTGTCGAAGAAGCCTTGGCGAGTTGCTGCAGTGCATCCTGTGGATGAAACACACTGCAGCCACTGTGTGCCGGTAGTGGAGGGAGTGAATGTTTAGGGTGATGGATGGGGTGCCAATCAAGCGGGCTGTTTTGTACTGGATGGTGTCGAGCTTCTTGAGTGTTGTTGGAGGTGCTTTCATCCAGGCAAGTGGAAAGTATTCCATCACACTCCTGGCTTGTGCCTTGTAGATGGTGGAAAGGCTTTGGGGAGTCAGGAGGTGAGTCACTCGCCGCAGAATACCCAGCCTCTGACCTGCTCTTGTAGCCACATTATTTATGTGGCTGGTCCAGTTAAGTTTCTGGTAAATGGTGACCCCCAGGATGTTGATGGTGGGGGATTCGGCGATGGTAAAGTCAGTGAATGTCAAGGGGAGGTGGTTAGATTCTCTCTTGTTGGAGATGGTCATTGCCTGGCACTTGTCTGGCGCGAATGTTACTTGCCACTTATCAGCCCAAGCCTGGATGTTGTCCAGGTCTTGCTGCATGCAGGCACGGACTGCTTCATTATCTGAGGGGTTATTCAGAGGCTGAACACTGTGCAATCATCAGCGAACATTCCCATTTCTGACCTTATGATGGAGGGAAGGTCATTGATGAAGCAGCTGAAGATGGTTGGGCCTAGGACACTGTCCTGAGGAACTCCTGCAGCAATATCCTGGGGCTGAGATGATTGGCCTCCAACAACCACAACCATCTTCTTTTGTGCTAGGTATGACTCCAGCCACTGGAGAGTTTTCCCCCCGATTCCCATTGACCTCAATTTTACTGGGGCTCCTTGGTGCCGCACTCGGTCAAATGCTGCCTTGATGTCAAGGGCAATCACTCTCACCTCACCTCTGGAATTCAGCTCTTTTGTCCATGTTTGGACCAAGGCTGTAATGAGGTCTGGAGCCCAGTGGTCCTGGCGGAACCTAAACTGAGCATCGGTGAGCAGGTTATTGGTGAGTAAGTGCCACTTGATAGCACTGTCGACGACACCTTCCATCACTTTGCTGATGATTGAGTGTAGACTGATGGAGCGGTAATTGGCCGGATTGGATTTGTCCTGCTTTTTGTGGACCAAAGGTGACATGAGGAAAAACTTTTTTACACAGCGAGTGATTATGATCTGGAATGCACAGCCTGAGGGGGTGGTGGAGGCAGATTCAACCGTGGCTTTCAAAAGAGAACTGGATAAGTACTTGAAGGGAAAATAATTGAAGGGCTGCGGAGATAGGGCGGGGGAGTGGATTGCTCTTGCAAAGAGCCGACATGGACTCGATGGGACGAATGGTCTCCTTCCATGCTGTAACCATTCTATGATTCAATGATTATTAACCTGCATCGCTACTTTTAGTGATTTGTGTATCTATACCCTTAAATCCCTTTGCTCCTCTACCCCATTTAGATTTTTATTATTCATGCAGTATGTGGCCTCCTTACTCTTCCCACCAAAATGCATCACCTCACACTTATCTATATTGAAATTCATTTGCCAATTACACACCCATTCTGCAATGTTTATTAATGTCTTCATGTATTTTAACCCATTATTCCTTCGTATTAACTATTTTGAAATTGTGCTTCCGATTTCCAAGACCAAATTGTTGAAGTAAATTGTGAACAACATTGGTCTCAGCACCGATCCCTGTGGAACACCACTTCCCACCTTTTGCCAGTCTGAGTAGCTATCCTTAACCCCACTCTGTTTTCTGTTTTGTAGCCAGCTTGTTATCCATTCTGCTACTTGTCCCTTGACTCCACATGCTCTGATCTTAGTCATGAGTCTACAATGCGGTACCTTACCAAAGACCTTTTGAAAATCCAAATATATTACATCTATTACATTACCCTTGTCTACTCTTTCTGTTACTTATTCAAAGAATTCAATAGCGTTAGTGAATATGGTAAACATGATGTGCCACTATGCTTTCCCTTTGTGCCTAATGCATGAATTCAGCAACGTATAACTAGCCTATTACTATTGCATGATTCCCTAATGAAATAAGTAGTTTTGCTAGCTGGCTGAGAAGTATCCAAGCGACCCTCTAAGGATTTTGATGGCACAAGACATCTATATAATGTAGACCCAGGAGGCCCTGAGTCAACTATGTCCAATGTTGTTTCAGGTGGCTGGCCCTGTGGCCTTTTTGGCACATTTACTTTCATTTGTGTAAAGGCACTTGAAAGCCCAGATTTGGGGTTACATGATAGCCAACTCCATGTTCTCCCAGATCTGGCTTACATTTTCTGAATCTACGCCAGTGGTGAGGTACCACATCCTTTGTCAACGTGTATTCAAAAATCATGGCTGCCATACATGCAGTATTCCAATATATGGTGGGGATGTACCTCGCCATTAGTGTAGAATCAGAAAATTTACCCCAATGTTTACTCTTTTCACTATTTCTGGTATGCTTGCTATACTTGTCCCTTATGGGGGATGGATGTTTCTCTGTTCCATTATTTATCTATCAATGTTCCCTCTCTTCCTTTTAGCCTTACAGGCTTGGATATCAAAATGGCATTGTTTTTATGTCCTACACTCCACTTCTGTTCTCAAATTGCTGTTGGAACAGTTGGATTGTGAGTGATTAGTTTAGACATTAAACAGGTGCTTGTTGGGCGGTCCAATCACATTGATCATTGGACCACACATGATCTCACAGGAATTCATGAGTGAGCTTTATTACCCAGAAAATAAGTTATACTGATTTAATGCTTTGTTACCACCACAATAAAATACTTTTGCAGCTTTACTGAACAGCTGAACATCACGATATTTATTATCAACTGAATAAGGGAAATGTTTTAGATCACGATTTGTCTTTTCCTAAATTGGTATACGCAACGTTTGCGTGATGCCATCTGTTCTGTCACTGAAAGTAAACAACTCCATGAATTCATTCAGCTAGAAATAGTCCATCTACTGGCTTTATAAAATCCCATTTAGAGTGGAAGATTAAATTCAGTTAATGTGAACTGAATTTATTTAATCTTATCATTGGTCCAACCTGAACTTCAGATTATCTTAAACTGTGGCAGGCAGAAAAAGAGGCCTTTCAATATGAAGATAACAGTCACTCAGTGAATTATCCTTCGCTTTGAGTGATGTTGGGTAGGGAGAAGATGTCAAGAATGCGTGATGCAGTTACACTATTCAATGTGTCACACTGCATTGCCCTGTTGGAAGTATTTTACTTTATCGATCCAGATCATCCTAGTAGTGCCCATCTACCTCTGAATATTGTTTGCATTTCAACTCATGGTAACCTTCAGGTATGGCTGACTCATCAAAGCTCTTTCTATCATCGTTGATTAGTTATCGGACAGAACCCTGTCGAATGGAGTAGCTCCTCACTGAGCATGCAATCATGTCCAGAGACTTAGGAAAGGGAAAATAGTGCTGGATGTTTTCATTGTACCCAGTTATTCCCAGAATAGGTTCTAATTGGGATATGACTAGCAAGAAAGTATTAGATGGATTACTTGGCGGTGTTTTCATCTCTAAATCAGAATGTTGTGGATTCAAGTCCCATTTCAGGACTTCAGTACATAATCTGGATTGACACTCCAGTGCCCTCTGGTGTATTGGCTAACATTTATTTCTTAAACAATGCCACCAAAAGGAAAGATTAACAGCTCATCTATCCCATTGCTATTGGTGGGACTTTGCTGTTTACAAAATGGCTGCTGTGTTTGCCTTCATAACTTCTCAAAATAATTCATTCTAAGGGAAGCAGTTTGGGATGTTTTTGACATGTGATAAGGTACTGCATAATGCAAGTTCTTCGTTATGCTAAACAATTAGTAAAACGTCCAAGAAAATAAAGCTCCGAATTCTCTCCCTGATCCCAGGAGAATCTTATAAATCTAAAGAATATCAATATAACACCTTCTGCTTCTATTAATAAACTGTTTTATTCCTATAACTGTTTCTGTGTGAAGCAGAGTAAAAATATGTGGTTTGTGAGATTTATATACAGAGCAGATGCAAAACATTTTACTAACGTAAGCACAAGGTGTAAACCCTGGTCTTTCTCTGGAGTATTCTGCAAAAATTGATCCCTAAATCCTCGAGATTTGCAAGATTATAAGGGACTTGCAGAATGCCCCAATCACTGAGCTCCTGCTGTTAACTAATATTATGGGAAGTTGTTGAGCAAAGGCCAAGTTCTGTAAAGAAGTCAGTTAGCCAATACCACTTATACAATGTCCTAATGGCTGGCTATAAAATGTGTCACAGGCAGAGGCCTGGGAGCAGATCTGTAACACATGGTTTCAAACAATGTTTCTCAGGGGAGAAAAATACATTATTGAAACCAACATTCTGTTTATTTTTCTCTGGTTCCTTCTTTCTTCAATTTTTCTTTCTTCTTTGTTTTCTTTCTTTGTACCTTCTTCCATCTTTCTGTTTTCCTTCTCTCCTGTTTTATTTTCCCTTTTCCTTTTTTATGATGAAGTAAGTGTTTCTCTCCATGATGTCCTGACAAATCCCATGCAACCGCTGAGCCAGTTGTAAAATTGACATGAAAATGGTCAATGATCTTGCTCTGGAGCATTCTGCAAAATGCAAAATGTTTTATCATGTTGGCCTCAATTTCTTTCAGCATGTTTACTTGTGTACGCCTGCTGTTATCCCTACTGTCAGCTAAGAATGCATGTTCATTGATGTAGCATCATCCTCAACTCTATGCAGCCCATTTTAAATTGATGTTACCACCCCTTATTACATAAAAAACCAATAAGGACGACATACAAGGAAGGGACAATTTTAGAAATATGTGCTTTACATGTATCAGGAAATTACAGGCATGCACCCCACAGATTTCCAGCAAGAAATTTGTGGGGAAGCATGTCTGCAATTTCCTGATATGCAGTCCCACTGAATAGGCTCCACACTGACAGTGCACATTGATAAAATTATCTCTATTGTGGTAAAAGTCAAAATGAGGCTGATAAGGTGATGGCTGGTGCATATTGCTCTGCAACACATTCATCAGCGGCGCAAGGCTCATTAAGGGCTTGAAATATATTTAAATGAGGCCCAAGACCCATAATGTGGCTGGAGCACTTGAGCAGTGCATGAGCAGGTGCTGGACGGGAGGCACAGTGTAAAAAAATATTTCCTTGGGTGCCTCTGACCTTGCATGAGGGCCAAACAGCCTATCACTGTTGGGGGAAGTAAATCATTGCAGCACTTGCTCAAGGCCAATAAAGGTTTTCCTCTAATTTTATTATTTTTTTACAAAGTAGGCTGCAAGTGCAAATGATTAGTCTGCGATTGAATGCATTCGTCTTTTCCACCTTTTAAATTTTAAACCCCCTTTTCATGCCTTAACAAGACTGGACACCAGGCCACTGTTGCTAAATGTTAATGATGGAAAATGCATCAGGTGACATATTTTTACCATTAATATTTTATTTTAATACACTCGCCCAAATGTGGGTGAACAAATGCATCTGTCCGGCATCATTTCTGGTATGAAATTCCTGATGAATCCTTAACATCCTCTTCTAGCTCCTCACTAAGGAAACTTCTGGGGTTTTACCTCCCAGCACAGGTCTAGAGATGAATGATGCCTGACTCAGCTCGCTGAACTGTCTTACATTTAACACAGGTCGAATCAAAATTAATTAAATTTACTAATCCTCGATTTGGTTACCCGCAAGCATCTGAGTGAGTGAATTAACTCTTTGCTGCCAAATCATCAAAGAAAAAGCCGGACCACAAGTCATGCACTAAAAACTATGTAAAGTTAAAGCTGCGTACATGAATGTTTACTAGACATGCATAAACATAAGAAGAGTTACTTAGCAGTTGAGCAGCAAATCATTAATGGACAGAGTTACTTAACAAAACGAGCATCAAAGCACACAATTCGGTGTATCACTGTAAATGATGAAGCACTAACGAACTGAAAATAATAACACTAAAGGGTGACAAATCCCCAGGACCAGATGATTTCCATCCCAGGGTTTTAAAGGAAGTAGGTGAGCACATTGCAGATGCCCTAACTATAATCTTTCAAAGTTCTCTAGATTCAGGAACTGTCCCTCTGGATTGGAAAATTGCACATGTCACTCTGCTTTTTAAGAAAGGAGAGAGAGGGAAACGAGAGAATTATAGACCAATTAGTCTAACATCTGTTGTGGGGAAAATGCTGGAGTCTATAATTAAGGATAGGGTGACTGAACACCTCGAGAATTTTCAGTTAATCAGAGAGAGCCAGCATGGATTTGTGAAAGGTAGGTCATGTCTGACAAACCTGATTGAATTTTTTGAAGAGGTGACTAAAGTAGTGGACAGGGGAATGTCAATGGATGTTACTTATATGGACTTCCAGAAGGCATTTGATAAGGTCCCACGTAAGATAAGCTAAGATAGAAGCCCATGGAATCGAGGGAAAAGTACAGACTTGGTTAGGAAGTTGGCTGAGCGAAAGGCGACAGAGAGTAGGGATAATGGGTAGGTACTCACATTGGCAGGATGTGGCTAGTGGAGTCCCGCAGGGATCTGTCTTGGGGCCTCAATTATTCACAATATGTATTAACGACTTAGATGAAGGCATAGAAAGTCCCATATCTAAGTTTGCCGATAACACTAAGATTGGTTGCATTGTAAGCAGTGTAGATGGAAACATAAAATTACAAAGCGATATTGATAGATTAGGTGAATGGGCAAAACTGTAGCAAATGGAATTCAATGTAGGCAAATGTGAGGTCATCCACTTTGGACCAAAAAAGGATAGAACAGGGTACTTTCTAAATGGTAAAAAGTTAAAAACAGTGGATGTCCAAAGAGACTTAGGGGTACAGGTACATAGATCATTGAAGTGTCATGAACAGGTGTAGAAAATAATCAATAAGGCTAATGGAATACTGGCCTTTATATCTAGAGGACTAGAGTACAAGGGGGAGGAAGTTATGCTGCAGCTATACAAAACCCTGGTTAGACCGCACCTGGAGTGCTGTGAGCAGTTCTGGGCACCGCACCTTCGAAATGACATATTGGCCTTGGAGGGAGTGCAGCGTAGGTTTTCTGGAATGATACCCGGACTTCAAGGGTTTAGTTACCAGAAGAGATTGCACAAATTGAGGTTGTATTCTCTAGAGTTTAGAAGGTTAAGGGGTGATCTGATGGAAGTTTATAAGATATTAAGGGGAACAGATAGGGTGGATAGAGAGAAACTATTTCCGCTGGTTGGGGATTTTAGGAGTAGGGGGCACAGTCTAAAAATTAGAGCCAGACCTCTCAGGAGTGAGATTAGAAAGCACTTCAACACACAAAGGGTGGTAAAAGTTTGGAACTCTCTTCCGCAAACGGCAATTGATGCTAGCTCAATTGCTTATTTTAAATCTGAGATAGATAGCTTTTTGCCAACCAAAGGTATTAAGGGATATCGGCCAAAGGCAGGTATATGGAGTTAGATCACAGATCAGCCATGATCATATCAAATGGCGGAGCAGGCTCGAGGGGCAGAATGGCCTACTCCTGTTCCTATGTTCCTATTAACTATAGTAGTGACCAGAATCTGAGGTTATAAATTGGTAAGGTTACTTTAAGAGTAATTCCTTAGATAGCTAATAAGTCAATAGCTTTGAATAGCCAGTCTATCAAATAACTCAAGTCCACATGTATGTTAAACAAAGTTCAGAGCTTACACAACCTCATCCTCATGAGCGGTGTGGTTGGGTCAATCTCTTTCCTTCCTTGGGACGCAAATGTTGGATTCTGAAGCGTTGAGTCGATAAACTCCTTCACTGCAAGATTATCTGTTTCACTTGGATCCAACTGAAAACACCTTTCACACGAGTGACGATATCTGAGTTGGCTTCCCTCTCATCTTTCCCAATCTCAAACTACTTGCAATTAAGTGAAACTTTAAGCTCGAACCGTAATGAGCTGGTGTAGCCACAATTTACCTTCTGACCTCAGACACTCTGTCTTTAAAGGTACCTTGTACTGGTAAGGATACCTCTCACACCTGCTAGGTAAATGTTCTTACTGAAGAAGAATAGCGGAAATAAAGATCTTCTGATTAACACAGAGACACTAACAAAAACTGCTACTTTATCATTCAAAATGTATACACAAGGCAATACCTAACTCAATACATAATAGGGCTGATTCTGCAATTGGGGAGTGGCCCCTCACCAGCAGCATGTGTAGTCACCATAGTCGGGTGTGTAGGTTTCAGCACACTCGGCTCTAAACTCCTGAATTTTTTTATTCGTTCATGGGATGTGGGCGTTGCTGAGGAGGTCAGAATTCTTTGCACATCCCTAATTGCCCTTGAGAAGGTGGTGGAGACCCACCTTCTTGAACCGCTGCAGTCCGTCTGGTGACGGTTCTCCCACAGTGCTGTTAGGAAGGGAGTTCCAGGATTTTGACCCAGCGACGATGAAGGTGCAGCGATGTATTTCCAAGTCAGGATGGTGTGTGACTTGGAGGGGAACGTGCAGGTGGTGCTGTTCCCATGTGCCGGCTGCCCTTGTCCTTCTCGGTGGTACAGCTCGTGGGTTTGGGAGGTGCTGTCAAAGAAGCATTGGCGAGTTGCTGCAGTGCATCCTGTGGATGGTACACACTGCAGCCACAGTGTGCCGGTGGTGAAGGGAGTGAACGTTTACGGTGGTGGATGGGGTGCCAATCATGCAGGCTTCTTTATCCTGGATGGTGTCGAGTTTTTTGAGTGTTGTTAGAACTGCACTCATCCAGGCAAGTGGAGAGTATTCCATCACACTCCTGACTTGTGCCTTGTAGATGGTGGAAAGGCTTTGGGGAGTCAGGAGGTGAGTCACTCGCCGCAGAATACCCAGCCTCTGACCTGCTCTTGTAGCCACAGTATTTATGTGGCTGGTCCAGATAAGTTTCCGGTCAATGGTGACCCCCAGGATGTTGATTATGGGGGATTCAGCGATGGTAATGCCGTTGAATGTCAAGGGGAGGTGGTTAGACTCTCTCTTGTAGGAGATGGTCATTGCCTGGCGCGAATGTTACTTGCCACTTATCAGCCCAAGCCTGGATGTTATCCAGGTCTTGCTGTATGCGGACATGGGCTGCTTCATTATCTGAGGGGTTGTGAATGGAACTGAACACTGTGCAATCATCAGCGAACATTCCCATTTCTGACCTTATGATGGAGGAAAGGTCATTGATGAAGCAGCTGAAGATGGTTGGGCCGAGGACACTGCCCTGAGGAACTCCTGCAGCAATATCCTGGGGCTGAGATGATTGGCCTCCAACAACCATTAACATCTTCCTTTGTGCTAGGTATAAATCCAGCCACTGGAGAGTTTTCCACCTGATTCCCATTGACTTCAATTTTACTAGGGCTCCTTGGTGCCACACTCGGTCAAATGTTGCCTTGATGTCAATGGCAGTCACTCTCACTTCATGTTTGGACCAAGGCTGTAATGAAGTCTGGAGCCAAGTGGTCCTGGCGGAACCCAAACTGAGCATCGGTGAGCAGGTTATTGGTGAGTAAGTGCTGCTTGATACCACTGTCGACGACACCTTCCATCACTTTGCTGATGATTGAGAGTAGACTGATAGGGCGGTAATTGGCCGGATTAGATTTGTCCTGCTTTTTGTGGCAGGACATACCTGGGCAATTTTCCACATTGTCAGGTGGATGCCAGTTGTAGCTGTACTGAAACAGTTCGGCTAGAGGCGCGGCTAATTCTGGAGCACGAGCCTTCAGCACTACAGCCGGGAAGTTGTTGGGGCCCGTAGACTTTGCTGTATCCAGTGCACTCAGCCATTTCTTGATATCATGTGGAGTGAATCGAATTGGCTGAAGACTGGCTTCTGTTACAGTGGGGATATCGGGAGGAGGCCGAGATGGATCATCCACTCGGCACTTCTGGCTGAAGATGGTTGCAAATGCGTCAGCCTTGTCTTTTGCACTCACGTGCTGGACTCTGCCATCATTGAGGATGGGGATGTTTACAGATCCTCCTTCTCCCGTTAGTTGTTTAATTGTCCACGACCATTCACAACTGCATGTGGCAGGACTGCAGAGCTTTGATCTGATCCGTTGGTTGTGGAATCGCTTAGCTCTGTCTATAGCATGTTGCTTCCGCTGTTTAGCATTATTGTTGTAGCTTCACCAGGTTGGCACCTCATTTTTAGGTACGCCTGGTGCTGCTCCTGGCATGCTCTTCTACAGTCCTCATTGAACCAGGGTTGATCCCCTGGCTTGTTGGTAATGGGAGAGTGAGGAATATGCCGGGCCATGAGGTTACAAATTGCGCTGGAATACAATTCTGCTGCTGCTGATGGCCCACAGCGCCTCATGGATGCCCAGTTTTGAGCTGCTAGATCTGTTCTGAATCTATCCCATTTAGCACTGTGATAGTACCACACAACACATCGGATGATGTCCTTATTGCGAAGACGGGACTTCATCTTTATGAGTACTGTGTGGTGGTCACTCCTACCAATACTGTCATGGACAGATGCATCTGCGACAGGTAGATTGGTGAGGACGAGGTCAAGTAGTTTTTTCCCCTCATGTTGGTTTGCTCACCACCTGCCGCAGGCCCAGTCTCGCAGCTATGTCCTTCAGGACTCAGCCAGCTCGGTCAGTAGTGGTGCTACCAAGCCACTCTTTGTGATGGACATTGAAGTCCCCCACCCAGAGTACATTCTGTGCCTTTGCTACCCTCAGTGCTTCCTCCAAGTGGTGCTCAACATGAAGGAGGACCGATTCATCAGCTGAGGGAGGACGGTAGGTGGTAATCAGCAGGAGGTTTCCTTGCCCATATGTGACCTGATGCCATGAGATTTCATGGGGTCCGGAGTCAATGTTGAGGACTCCCAGGGCCACTCCCTCCTGACTGTATTTCACTGAACCGCCAGCTCTGGTTGGTCTGTCCTGCCGCTGGGACAGGACATACCCAGGGATGGTGATGGATGATTCTGTGAGTATGGCTCTGTCAGACTGTTGCTTGACTAGTCTGTGGGACAGCTCTCCCAATTTTGGCACAAGTCCCCAGATGTTTGTGAGGAGGACTTTGCAGGTTCGACTGGGCTTGGTTTGCCATTGTCGTGTCCGGTGCCTAGTGGTCCGTTGCCGGGTGGTCCGTCCAGTTTTATTCTTATTGTGCCTTTTTTTTTTGGTCATGGGATGTGGGCCTCGCTGGCAAGTCCAGCATTTATTGCCCATCCCTAATTGCCCTTGAGAAGGTGGTGGTGAGCCACCCTCTTGCGCAGCAAGATTTTACAACTGAGTGGCTTGCCAGGCCATTTCAGAGGGCAATTAAGAATCAACCATATTGCCGTGGGTCTGGAGTCACATATAGGCCAGACCACGTAAGGACGGCAGGTTTCCTTCCCTAAAGGACATTAGTGAACCAGATGGGTTTTTACGACAATCTGGTAGTTTCATGGCCACCATTACTGATACTAGTTTTTTTAAATTCCAGATTTTATTTAATTAATTGAATTTAAATTCCCCAGCTGCCGTGGCGGGATTTGAACTCATGACTCTGGATTATTAGTCCAGGCCTCTGGATTACTCGTCCAGTAACATAACTACTATGATTCCATGGGAGCAAACGTTTTTAACGATTTGGTGCAGTGCTTTGTGGTCGTTGATGCAAAATGGGCACACTCCAATTTCTTCCGATGGTTTTCTTCCTGCTACTTGCCGTTCTTTTTCTTCAATTCAACAGTCCTCTCATAGCAGCATTCCTACTGCCATCAATTCAGCCCTGCAGCTACAAGCAGCGCTGCTCTAGGACATTCAAACCAATGACTGTGTTCGATTTCATGAAGAAAGTGGAATTCCTTTGACATATGTGAGGCAGGTTAGCTTGCATACAAGGTGGCCCAGGAAATACAGCATAAGACCTCGAACAACTATTTGGACATGTCAAAAGAGACCTGCCCTGTCCATCTGTGATTCATCAGAGGGGCAATTCTGGGTAGTACCATCTACTGCAACCTGACCTCCAGACAACATGCAGCATGGGGCAGCCATGCCTGTTGTGGTTAAAGTCACCACCACATTGAACTTTTAGGCTACTTGCTCCATTCAAGCCGCTCTGAGTGACATTTGTCACATTAGTCAGTTATTTGTACACCAATGCATCAAATAGGCCACTGCAGCATTGTTTGTCCAGGTGAACACATTTGTCATTTTTCCATTGAAGAGGAAGGAACAACTGGAGAGGGCCACACTGGGTGGCGAGCATGGATCCTCACCTCTTCCTATCATACCGCAGTTGCTGGCTGTCCCTGGCTGATGTCCAAGGATTTGTGTGGGGACAGACCCTTGGCCAGCACTAAAAAGTTTGAAGCCGACCATCAAGATGCTCGCAAGCCACTCACCTACCTCCTTAGACCAGAAGTAAGAGCCTCCTGCAAGTTGGAGCCCAAGATCTCAATAGCTGCAAGCAGTGTTGGCAAGCAAAACTGCAACAGTACTTAGGCCCCCTATGTTTGGGGATTCCCCTACAAGATGGTCTCGAGTTGCCACTATCTTCAGACACTCTTCTATGCCTATTCAGACGTCAGAGTATCACTGCTGTATTTTCTGGCATTCAATGCAGGGAGCTCTGACGATCCTCAAAGGTCAGCATGAAGAGCTTTTGCTCGTTAATGGGGGCCCTGCAGCAGCTGCCCATGTGGCCCTAATCTTGCCTCCCTTGCTGCTCATCTGTTGCCACCTTCAATTGCTCCTCCTCACTGGTGTTTGATTCATCACCTGGTGCTCCCTGCTGACTCCCCCTATCTAATTGCCCCAGTATGGTTGTATCTGGGCTAGTGTTTATGAAGTCTGGAGTGCTTGATGGATCCTGATGTGATAGGCCTGCTTATTTCTCCCCTTTAAAACCTGCAGCAGCAGCTGACCCGTCTACCCCAAAATATGCAAATAACGGAGAATTCAACCGGGTTCCTCTCTGCCTCAGGCAAGCAGCTGCAAATCTCTGCTAACCTCAATGATGAAAGTGGAAGTACTTTCATAAAGGGGAGACTGCAAGGCTAAAGTCAACCAAGAACATCAGGTTGCTGTAACTTTTGCTTCCCTTGAGACCCGAGGGAACGGTCCCCGGCATAAGATAAGTTGCTGGGAGAGTCCTGAAGCAATTTCACTCCTGGGTGGGGGAGGGACGCCTGGGGCAGGGGAGGCCCAAGTTTGTGGGGCCAAGAGAAGCACTCCTGCTCTCACAAGGAAACCTAAAAATCATAAAAAATAATTACTTTAACTAATGACCTCTTCTGACCCTGTTCCTGCTTTCCAAATTACGTCACTGGACCCCAACATTTAAGTGTTAATGAGATCCCTGCCTGCCTCTGACGGATGACTCTGACACTGCTGAAAACGCCGCAGATAAAATGGCTGTGAGCATGAACATGTCGGGAATGTAGCGGGCAGCGGCCGACTGCCATTTTAACTAGCCATCCGTCCCGTTCTGGCTGGGCAGTGTTAAAATTGACTTTTATATATTTCAATCTGGTAGACTGAAAACGAATTATTACGGTTTATGACTACATTGAAAATAATAAGGAATAGAATCTATCAAAATAAGAATTAAAATAGATAAGTTGTAAACAGAGATGATGAACATCTGAATCTGCAAATCAAAGCAGTAAACTGTTAATCCTTCTTTAATCCACTTTTGATGTCATTGTCTGTGCTTTAGGATCAAAGGTCCTCTTGCCACAGGTGGCTGATTACATGACAAGGCAAATAACTTAATTCCTTTCCAAAGCATTGCTTAGTATTTGTATGTAGAGCAAAATATAAATACATTGGAAGTATAGCAAAAAACACAGGCAATAGTTGATCATTATTGGGATTAATATACTCTTGTTTGTAGGACCATAACAGCTACCTTCCATTTTACTGGCTGTTATCATGGTGAGAGCCTCATCTGTGATCTCACAGGGCAGTTCTAGGTCTCTTCCCATCATTTCTTTCCATAACATTTATGATTAATCTCAAAATCAATCCATTTTAGAGTTTTACATTTGAATTGAAATTCATTTATAATATATGACCAATCATAAAGGAATGGTTATAGATGGATAGACAGACAGACAGACAGACTTGCATTTATATAACGTCTTTTTAAGCTCTTTATCTTTTCGCTCATATAGGCCAGAACTTTGACCCGGAGCCGGGAAGAGAGCAGGGTCGAATTGTGGACAGGAAACCCGGAAGTACTGGTTTCCCGGACGTACTTATGATTTTGACGTAAGGACATTTTTTTTGTCAGTTTCCTATCTGACAGGCCGGCCTGATTGACAGGCTGGCCTCAGTCAGACGGGAGCAGAGCCAGGAAGAGGACATGAATAGATAAGTCTTTGATTGTATAGATGGGGGTGGGGGGCATGGGAGGCATAGGTGGGCACAGGGGGTATGGGGGTCACGGGGGGAGGGGGAGTCAGTCACCGGAGGAATCAGTCATGGGGGGAGGGATCGGGGTTCATCACCGTGATCCGTAATCATTGGGGGGAGGGATCGGGGGTCATCATGGTTATCTGCGATCATTGGGGGTCGGAATTGGGGTCCGCAATCCTTGGGGGGGGGGGGGAAATTGGTCCCCGCGATCGCTGCAGGTAGGTTTGTTGGGCCTGGAGGAGGCACTCCTACTCCTCCAGGCCCAGAAGCTGCGCCAGAAAGGCACTTACCTGCAGTTTCTGGCCTTCTCGCCTCTTCTCATGTGGCGTGAAGGAGAAGGCGCGGGAATCCCGGCCCCAGAAGTTGAAATCGCAAAACCTTTCAAAAATGGCGGCCCACAGCGTCCTTGAAAGGTAAGGAATCTTACAACACCAGGTTATAGTCCAACAGTTTTATTTGAAAACCACAAGCTTTCAGAGGCTTTCTCCTTCGTCAGGTGAGTGTCGGGTTCCTTGAAAATTACCGCATATATAGTCACAGAACAATGCCTGGTGATTACAGATAATCTTTCCAACTGCCCGTTATCAAGGCAATCAAAGGAATTGAATAATGTTCAGACAGAAAAACATTAGATACCAGACTACTGAATATACAAACGGCCAGAACCAAAGACAGGGAGGGAGAGAGAGAGAGAAACATCCGAAAGGAAGAGAAAGAGAGAGAATGACCAGTTGTATTAAAAACAGATAACTTTTTTTTCGCTGGTGGGGTTACGTGTAGCGCGACATGAACCCAAGTGACCAACCCACCTCCTGAGAGAGGGCTGGTTGCCCGCCCCGGTGTAATCCTGAAATGGGCGGGTTGGAGCGAGTCTGAAATTGTTGCAATTTTCAATGCCCTCCACCTCGAAACAATCCGTTTTCCACTGTTAAAATTCTGCCCATTGTCTCACTTTATGGAGCTGACTTTCCTCTGCATTCTGCCCCATGTGTGCCAGGCCCTGCCTGCTTTCTGGCACCTGTGGAGTCATCAGAAGCACATAAAGCTCTTGAGGGTCAGAAAGGCACCAAAAAAATCAGAAATATGTGGTCTGGAAGCTGGAAACTCCAAGCAATCCAAACAGCACGATAGCACACAGATCCTATGATTCACTTACCTACTGGTGAGTACTCCTTTATATACAGCATCAGTGGCTCTAACAGGCTAATGTCGCTAGGTTTTACTGGCGGATTGGGCACCGGACACTGGGCAGGACTTCCGTGATTTCGTGTTAAAATGGCGTTGTGGTCCCAATTAAGTCATAGGACCCCAAAGCAAATAATATTATGTATGGTTTAAATAAGACCGTATGCATAATTGACACGTAATATATTTTCAATACAGAGATATGTTCAGCATTATTACTAGTTCTAACAATATCAATGAAGTGGAAAGTATAATTTTCAAATGGTCAGTGACTGGACAAAATGGGGCAGGGATGACTATCACTCATTCCTTGTCCCAAAAAAACTGCCTTACAAATTTTCCTTTGCCCTCACTGAGGCTGGACTTCAGTGGCCATCGCTTGCCTACCCAGCTGCATGTAAATGATGACGGGAGAGCATGCCTTAATTCAACGTCTTATTTCCCTCCCTTCCTGCCTAATGACCACCAGCGGGAAAGAACGTCTCACTGAAAAAGGCTTTGAGGCCTGCTTCTGATAACCCACAGACGATGCAGAGCTGAAGGCCACAATGGATGTTGTTTCGGCTCCAGGAGACTATTGTGCCCTTTCCTTAGAGCTGCAGACAAGTCTTTTAACAATTTTTGATTTTCTAAAAGTTTTCCTTTTTTCAGTTTAATCTTGCAGAATGGGCCTTGGGAACCAATGGGGACTTCATTATGTTTCCCCTTGTCCTTCTGCAATGGGGAGGAGGAGGAGGAGGGCCAGGAAGTTGACCGCAGAGATGCCAAGCTGAACAGGCACCATAGGTGGCCTCCAGGCACTACCTGCTGGTATCCATTCCTCCCTGTCTGAAGATCCAGGTGAGGCTACTTTACCATGACCTCTGAGCTACTCTTCGGAAGAATGCACTTCCTTCCTGAAGCAATAATTGAATTGTGCCAGCTGCCAGACAGCTGCAGGCACAGCTTGTAATGGAAGACTTCAGCTGACTATGATCCAAATGAATCTGCTATCGTGATCACCCCTTGGCAATAAACTCAACTCAGTCACTTGCTACATGTAATTCTCCTTCACAACTACCAAGGCACCCGTTTGGAGATCATTCTGCTACTCCTTCACGCAGGCATTCCCCCGCTTTGCCCCAAATTATTCTGCACATATCCCATCAATGACAAAAACACATCACTGAAAACAAATCTGGAAACCTTTCTACTCCTTAACAACACAACTGGTACCTGCTATCATGCAACCTACTTCTACTGCAGTAGCAGAAGTTCGAGATGGCTGGCTTCAGGGATTGAGATGGTACCTCCTTGTCTTTCATTACGGACTATTTCCCCATTAAGGAGGAGTTGGGGTGAAGGCGTTCGGTGTGCCATCATATGAAATGCAACCCAGACATCAGAAGGTATTCCTTAATAGGGTAGAGAGCAGGTGCTGGCAATGAAATGCTATCACGGCTTTTCTACATGTTTAGCTGTGAGTAAAATAACACTGGCAGGAGAAGAAAAGGGCAGGGTAAGTTTATAGGTGTCAGATGAGTTTGTTTGAGTACTTTAATACACTTAACCTGAATAATCCAGTAACTTTCTGCAAGTATAACATAAAGAGAAGTAATGGACATGATTGAGAACTAGGACAACAGAACCAAAAAAGGAATGAGGCAGCTGAATACAAATTGTAGTTATTCACACATACAGCTGACAACTGTAATGCACTCAGTCAGTTCTCGAACAATCCCACAAGCTTCCGGTAGGCAAGGTACTTTGTATTCAGGTAAGCTATGCAGAGACATAAAATTGTGCTGCTCCACAAAATGACTCATTCTCTTTCCACACAAAGGCTGCATTCAACAAGCACATATTGCGGATGGGTGGAGACTCAGCAAGTGATGAGCAAATAAGTGGACAGGAATGTGCTCCTGAGTGGTAGTACTTTACAGTAATTGCACACATTCACTGTGCAAGTGTATTTTAATAGTTGTAAAGCAGTGACTTAATTGTACTGCAAAATGTGCAATGTATACTGTCTGTGCAAAAACCACAACATAACCAAGTATGTACATTGACTTATCAGCCTAAATTTTCCAAATGCAAGCTGGCAGTGAGAAATCTCTAGACAACTGTTCGGAGAAGTCCCTGCAGGCAACCAACATCCACAGCTGATACAAGACAGTTATTCCTGGTAGAACCACCTTGCATTTATACAATGTCTTTAATGTAGAAAAATGTCCCAAGGTGCTTCACAGATGCATAATCAGATAAAAATCAACACTGAGCCAAAGAAGGAGATATTAGGAAGGGTGACTAAAAACTTGGTCAAAGAAGTGGGTTTTAAGGAGAGTTTAAAGGAGGAGGCGGAGGCGGAGAGGCGGTGAAATGTAGGGTGAGAATTCCAGAGCTTAGGGCCTAGACAGCAGAAGGCACACCCGCCAATGGTGGGGCGAAAGGAGTGGGAGATGCACAAGAGGTCAGAGTTGGAGGAACATTAAGTTCTCGGAGGGTTGACGGGCTGGAGGAGGTTAGAGAGATAGGGAGGAGTGAGACCATGAAGGAAATTAAATTTGAGGCATTGGGGGACCGGGATCCAATGTAGATCAGCAAGTATAGGGGTTATGGGTGAGCGGGTCTTGGTGTAGGATAGGGTTTGGATGAGCTGAAGTTAATGGAGTGTGAAGGATGAGAGGCTGGCCAATAGAATAATGGAATAGTCGAGTTTGAAGGTGACAATGCATTGATGAGGGTTTTGGCAGCAGGTGGACTGAGGCAGGGGTGGAGATGGACAATGTTACGGAAGTAGAAGTATGCAATCTTTGTGTCAAAGAGGATATGGGATCAGAAGTTCAAATAGAACACCGAGGTTGAAAACAGTCTGGTTCAACCTGAGGCAGTGGCCGGGGTGGGGGATGGAATCGGTGGCCAGGGTACGGAGTTTATGGCGGGAGCTGCAGACGATGGCTTCCGTCTTCCTATTGTTTAATGGGAGGAAATTGTGGCTCATCCCGACGATGTCAGACAACACAGAGGCATTGGAGGAGTCGAGAGAGGTGGTAGGAGAGGTAGAGCTAAGTGCTGTCAGCATGCATGTGGAATTTGACCCATTTGGATTTGCC
Organism: Heptranchias perlo; assembly: GCF_035084215.1. Classification (NCBI taxonomy): domain Eukaryota; kingdom Metazoa; phylum Chordata; class Chondrichthyes; order Hexanchiformes; family Hexanchidae; genus Heptranchias; species Heptranchias perlo. The sequence continues at coordinate 41,186,748 of NC_090337.1, forward strand.
ACACATCAAGTAAGTCACCATCTGAATCACAAGCTAGTTCATAGCAAGCCTTTCCAGGTTCTCCACACCTGCTCCTTCCACCATGTAGGAGCAGTACAGTAGAAATACCATAGCATAGGAGCTCATGCACCTCAAGGGTCAGACACATCACATTAAACACATGCTATACCTTCAATATTGTTTTCAATAAAGACATGTCACCTTAAAATTTACATTTGTTATTTACTTTGAAAATAATGGCTTCCTCATAATCCGCATTACTGAGGAATATTAACACTGGGTCTAATGAGCTAATGTGCATTAATTCACTTTGAGCCTTGAGGAATTTTGAGGAAAGTGGGTAAAAATGCATTAATATTCTATTAACTATAATTCACCAAATCATTACATGTTACTGAATACATAACATATTTAACACAGAGTAATGTCACCTCCTTGTTTTTTATTTTAAGTTCATCATCTTCATTGCTTTCTTACACAATTCAGTAATTCCTCCCTCTATCTCCTCCACAGCCTTTGCAAACAATAGCACTAGCAGCAGCAAAACACAGACAGCTAACTCGATTTCCATTAATATTTCATCTTTTTTTTAGTACCATTGATTGGCCCTTTCAGGACAAGGTCTAGGAAGATATTGTAGTGGCGGGGCCTACTGTTGGGTGATGACTTAAAATGATTGTGGAACTGGCAGGTTCCTCCCATCCAGAGCAAAAAAGTAAATTTTTTAGACAATGAACTTGAGATCCTGCTGATAAAGCTGACAGAGATTCCACTCTACTCAAGGCTCAGTGGGTGTATTAATAATGCAAAAAAAAACCTGCCTGGCAGGCAATAACTGTGAGGCTCTTTACAGTTATCCCTTGTAGAAAGCAGATTGGTGATTAACGTTTAATAATGTCAATCAGACTTAGCAATTCTGTGAAACTGCAGACAGTGTTGCTTCTTCACCATAGATAATTGAATCCGTGAGTGCACAGCATGGGCAGGTACAACATGCAGTCTATAGTCAGTTCTGTGACCCAGTGGAAAAAGACACAGCAGCTCCCAAACTTTTACCTGACACTGTTCATTGTGCAGAAGATGGGGTTAATAGGAGATCACCTTCAAAAGAAGTGTTTGGCACAAAAGAGGAAACAATGCTTTAGCAATGAAGGTGTGGGAGTTCCATTTGAGGTCAGAAAAACAGTGAGGACAAGAATGTTAATAGATGAGGAAGGACTAAGGAAGGAGTCATTAAAAGGGAGAGACCAAGCATTATTTTATCCCAGCTTATTACATAGAATGAAATTCTGATATACCTCACTTTTACAAAGAGATGTTAAGCTATAAGCTGACAATCAAACTCCAGAATCCAATCACGGATCCTCTCAGGATGGGCTTTAAATTGGCTGAGTACTTTTGACACAGTTCTGGGAATCCAAAAATACATTTTCTAATTGAAAGCACGTTAGATTTACAACATGACACAACCCGGAGATTTCATCAGGACAGTTTCTAAATACCGCACAGTGTTATATGTAATCACTTTCCTTTATTGTACCCTCAGTTAACACTTTCGCTACTCATAAAAACAGAAAGATTTTGAAGTTTCCATTGTTCAGTGTTTCTAGTCCTCTAAGAATATTGACCCAGCTTTTGCGGAATTGGGGCGCATCTCTGGCCCAGCAGAATTTCCACCCACCACAAAGATGCACCCTCGCCCCAGCTAACCTTCTGGCATTGGGATCATTTAAATACTTTTGGTGGGTCCTGTGGCTTTGATTTGACAGATTAGTCGGCATAGTTTAGTCCAACAGGCCTCAAAGGCCTGCCACAGCACAGCGTTGCTGGTAGCAACTGAGCTGTCAGTGAAAATGTTAAAAAAAAAATTAAATTTTTGTATTTGCACCATAGCCTGTGTAATTGATCGTTCTGCAGATCAATTGCACAGTTTTTCTGGATTTCAGAAGTTAGATTTCCTTACCCCGACGCTGGAGGCCAGGGACGAACAGTGTGCCTTGCATCCAGCATTGCTTTGGGTCAAATCGTGGAAAATAATTCGAATGATGCATTTCCATCATTTGAATATGCTTACAATGCACCGGCTTATATATGCGCAGATGTATTGCACATCACTCATCACTTCTTACAGGAAATCAGAGTGGTATAAAAATGGGTGGGGATGCAATGGACATTAGATGTATTCAAGAAGGAGATAGATATATTTCTTAATGCTAAAGGGATCAAGGGATATGCGGAAAAAGCGGGAACAGAGTACTAAGTTAGACAATCAGCCATGATCATTTTGAATGGGGGAGCAGGCCCGAAGGACCGAATGGCCTACTCTTGCTCCTATGTTTCTATGACCACATCCTCATTCCTTCTCCCACCCTGTCCACTGAAGGTCCATCGACAAATCAGCACAAGGAGGGTGGGAAATCCTGGTTATAAGAACTATAGACGTTTATAGCACAGGAGGTCGTCATTTGGCCCATCGTGTCTGTGCCAGACTTTGTTTCAAAAATCAAGAACTATGCCACGGCCCTTTCCTTTCTCCAAAGCTCTGTATCTTGTGCTGTTTCAAATGTTTATCCAATTTTTCCTTAAAATATGTATTGCCCCCTGATTTGCTAACTCCCTCTGGCAAAGCATTTCATGCTCTCTCTGTATAAAGAAATTTCTCCTAAATTCTGATCTTGGTCTCAGTGACAATTTTAAATTAATGACCACTCATTACCCCTAATGACCATGAACCTAGAGGAAATATTTTTTCCCAATTCACACTGTCAAAATCCTTCATAATTTTGAAAACCTCTATTAAATCTCTCATTAGTCTTCTTTGCTTCAATGGAAATTATCGCAGGGTCTCATCTCTCTTCGCACACCTATAGTTTCTCATACCTGGTATCATCCTGATGAATTTATACTGTACAGTTACTATGACTTAACGTCCTTTCTGTAATGGGGTGTCCAATAATGCACATAGTATTCTAACTGTGGCCTAACTGTGGGCCGGGGTAGGCCTCCAGCTCCTGGTTAAAATTGGGGCTTATATTTCTTGCTTTCTTAATAGTCCAATAATTCCCAATCCTCCACTGTCTCTGCAAGATAACGGTATCAAGAGAACATGGCCTGCTAATTCTATTTACTTTAATATTTATTCAAATTTCTCCACCTTTCTCTGAAGTATGTTTCAAAGCTGAATCAACATAACTGTATCTAATTTTGTAGAAGATAGTGGATAACAAATTACTTTGACATGTACTTCAATGGAAGAGAAATATCAGTTGATTTTAAATGGATGTGGATAAATGTAGAATGAATGCAGAGAGCTAGTTACCAAGTAGTTCAAAGCTAAAACTGTGCCCCCTTTAGGATATTTGAATAAATATTTACAGTAGGCAAATAGAGGCTTAGTCAAAGGGGAGTCATGGCCAATTTCCTCCCCTTCCGAGTGTAGTGTATTGCATTCATCATGATATTGTGCTGTGAGTCAATGCACATTTCACTGTGTGGCTATTTGGCAGTCATCATAATGGATAAGAGCAAGGGATTCTACAAGCACATAAGAAATAACAGAATAGATCAAGAAAGAGTAAAATCACTTAAAAATGAAAGAGGCCATCTTGTACCCGAGAATGAGAGAATGGAGCAGAACCTTAGTAAGTACGTTGTAACAATTTTTATAGAGGAAGGTGAAAGTAGGACTGTAGGAGTAACTGAGTATGATGTGAAAGAACCATTATATCATAAAGGTTAAAGGGACTCAAAACAAAAAAGTCACTAGGCCCTGATAGTATAGATAGGAGGAGCTGGTGAAAGCACGAGTCATAATTTCTGAATATTTTTGGCAACGGGAATTATGATAAAGGATTAGAGGGTGGAAGCAGTTACACACTTGGTTAATAAAGAGGAAAAACTCTCCAGTGGTTGGAGTCATAACTAGCAAAAAGGAAGATGATAGTCGTTGTTGGAGGCCAAACATCTCAGCCCCAGGATATTGCTGCAGGAGTTCCTCGGGGTAGCGTCCTAGGCTCAACCATCTTCAAGCTGCTTCATCAATGACCTTCCCTCCATCATAAGGTCAGAAATGGGGATGTTCGCTGATGATTGCACAGTGTTCAGTTCCATTCACAACCCCTCAGATAATGAAGCAGTCCGTGCCCGCATGCAGCAAGACCTGCACAACATCCAGGCTTGGGCTGATAAGTGGCAAGTAACATTCGCACCAGACAAGTGCCAGGCAATGACCATCTCCAATAAGAGAGAGTCTAACTACCTCCCCTTGACAATCAACGCCATTACCATCGCCAAATCCCCCACCATCAACATCCTGGGGGTTACCATTGACCAGAAACTTAACTGGACCAGCCACATAAATACTGTGGCTACAAGAGCAGGTCAGAGGCTGGGTATTCTGCAGCAAGCGACTCACCTCTTGACTCCCCAAAGCCTTTCCACCATCTACAAGGCACAAGTCAGGATTGTGATGGAATACTCTCCACTTGCCTGGATATGTGCAACTCCAACAACACTCAAGAAGCTCGACACCATCCAGTACAAAGCAGCCCGCTTGATTGGCACCCCATCCACCACCCTAAACATTCAGTCACTTCACCACCGGCGCACTGTGGCTGCAGTGTGTACCATCCACAGGATGCACTGCAGCAACTTGCCACGGCTTCTTCGACAGCACTTCTCAAACCCGTGACCTCTACCACCTAGAAGGACAAGGGCAGCAGGCGCATGGGAACAACACCACCTGCACGTTCCCCTCCAAGTCACACACCATCCCAACTTGGAAATATATCGCCGTTCCTTCATCGTCGCTGGGTCAAAATCCTGGAACTCCCTTCCTAACAGCACTGTGGGAGAACCTTCACCACACGGACTGCAGCGGTTCAAGAAGGCGGCTCACCACCACCTTCTCAAGGGCAATTAGGGATGGGCAATAAATGCTGGCCTAGCCAGCAACGCCCACATCCCATGAATGAATAAAAAAAAACGACAGAAATTATTTAGCTAATTAGTCTTACCTTGGTCATAGGTAAACTTTGAAAGAGTTAATTTTATGAATGCATGCTACCGGCAGAGACCCTCACTCCGCCCCCTTACCCTCCGAAACCATATGCAGTGAGCCCAAGATTCTCCGATATGCATAGCAGCAGGAAAGGCCGCTGGTAACACATATCTATAAAATCAGCCATCTAGAGCTCATAATATGAGATGAAGTTACAGAACATTCAGCAAAGCATGGACTAATGAGGGACAGTCAACATAAATTTATAAAAGGCAGATCATGTATGACTAGCTTAATTGAATTTTCAGGGGGAATCGGTAGATAGACAAAGGGGGTAGATGTATATAGAGGCTACAACTTCAGCGGACATTAACAAGCGGATGAAAATGCGGAGGGGCTGGACTTTCACCCACTGCTTTACCTGAAGGGTGACCCTATTCTGAATCCTAGGGATGAGGTTATTTAAATTTTTAGGACAAACAACCTATGCCTGTAGAGGTGCCACACAAGTGCCCGCTTCACTTTACTGCCGGAAATTCAGCGCAACACCCTGCCACTCCGGGGGGGGGGGGGGGAGCCCAAAGCCCTAATCAGACTGAAGACTGAAAGAATTAAAACATCTTAATTACCACAGGGAATGGAGGAGCAGCATTCCCTCTAGGATCGATTATCTTTCGTCCTTTACTTATTTGCAGTCTTCCTACAATACTTGACCTAACAGGAGTCAGCTGCGAGGAATTCCCAGAATTGCCCAGGAACAACTCTGGACATGCTCCCAAACTGCGGCTGGTATATAATGAGATGGGAGGGAAAAAGCATCCATCCCATCCCAGGCTGGGATTTTTATTGTAACTCAAATAGGGTGGAAACCCAATGGCTCTGGGTTCCGCCCCAAATTGAGCACAACACCCAATACCCCACCCCCCCACCGCCCGACCCCAACTATGCTGGAATTCCCTTGTGGATTTTCATAAGGTGTTTGATAAGGTGCTGCATAAAAACAAAGGTAAATTTTCCAAGTCCATACCGTCGGTGCGACACCCGATATACTGTATCAGAAAATTGCAGACACACTGCTCACGATTCTCCATTTACAACAGATGGAAAATCCAAGGCAACATGTCCACAATTTTCTGATCTGAGTTGACGATGGGCAGGGTGCCTGGCTGTCAGCATGGACTCAGAAAATGTAGGCTAAAGTGTCAAAACTAAAGTGAACGGAACGTACAATATTGACAGTCCAGCTTTCATGGTGCACTGATATCAGGAATAAAAGACTGACAATTAGCATTGTCACTTTTTATAATACACTGCCGGAGTAAGTATTTTAATTGGATATTAATTCTCTTACGGTATTAATGTAAACGCATGAAATGGAAAGGTAAAACCCAGATTAAAATTTATATGCCCAATCATTAGCATTTTGTAATAAAAAGCTCAAAGTTTATACGGTACATGCATTCTGGGATTTAGAGTACACACAGCATAAAAGGCAATTACTGGGAAGTATTTCTTTCAGGAACTCGTATGTATTTTTAATGGAGATATCCATCACTTGTACAGGAAATATGGGAATATATCTAAAAAGGTTTTAACTATTCGAGGGATCCTAGCTGCATCCACTGTAAGTGACAATAGATGCAATGATGAAATACAGCCCAAGATGTTCCTAGCAATAATAAAAAGTAATAAACAGTTGAAATTACATCTATTGGTGTTAATGGGGTGGTAATGACCTTAAAAATGGGATCAGTAGCCTTATCGTCCCGTTAATCCCGGTGATCGGCCCCCTGGAACTTTCATAGGGGCTTACCGCTGGGTGGCCGAAGCTCCTACCTGAAACGAGTGGCAGGCCTCTTTCCCATGTAAATCGGGGTTCCAATGACGTCATTAGGTCCCCACTTGCAATTTACGACAGGAATGCTCCACCTATGTACACTGCCATTCCAGAAAAAAAAATTAAAATTCTTTTTTTTTTGTGCCGCCTTAAGAGTTCGGAGTGCTCCTCCTGACTCCACAAAAATACTGCGTGCCGCTGCCTACCCGGCCACACCCCACCTTGGCATTGTGGGCGCCCCCCACCCCCACGAGCACCTATCTGTGAGCCTCTGCCGACATCCCAACCAGCTGACATTCCTGAAGCCAGAGAGCGGCGAGCTGAATCCCGACACCTGTTTGGCATCCACAGCTTGCCAGGCAAGTTCAAATGAGACCGGGGCTTCAAAATCGCAGCTGCCTCTTCGCCGTCAGAACAAGTGCACCCCGCAGGCCGGTCACCCAACAATCAAAATTGACCCCAGGGAATGGTGATCCATAGAAAGTAGTGAATGAGGAGAGCTACTTAATACATTTTTCATAAGATAACCAATTGTATTAGAGCTTCTTTTTACCTAATGCTTCCTGATTATTATAATCATATATATATATATATATATAATTGTTTAAGTGAAACCCATTCTAATTATTTTTGTTCTTGGCCTACAGGAAAGAATATATGAAGTGACATTCAGGAACATGGATTAAAATTAGTGTTTGCGCGCTGGGCAGAGAACTCTTCAGTAACCACATTGAGTCCTGATTGCTCCCAGCAGCTGAAATTGCACAGAATCTCAGAAATCAATGCGTTACAGCGATAACAATAAGATGACATGCAAGGCAACAATTTTATATTGAAACAGGAATAATGTTTCTTCCTGCCATACTTTTTGTTCAGGCCTATAATGATAGAGGCAGAGCAAGGTAGAAACTGCCTTTTTTCCATCTTCATTGAAAATCTTAGCTTCTTCCTGGGCCACTGTAATAACAGCCCAAATAAGAAATCGTTAGTAAGATTATCTTTCTCACCCTGTTGTGTTTGAAAAGGAATGCATGCCTATGGTGCTTATTATCTAAATGCTGCCTGAGTGACTATTGAAGTTTAATGGATTACAGTGGGATGTGTGTTCTGATACATGTCTTGTTTTGAAAGATTGTTCAGAGAGAGGTGTGACTGCCTGTAGTTCCAGCAGACACTCTACCACTGGGGCCATGATGTAAGTTATGTCCTTGTGCTGGAATAAAGGCTGATTTTTCACACTGGAACCACTGTGATACATAGTTTTTCTCTGTAATATTCACAGACAACTGTATAAAACTCTCTAGCCATACTTTGGGAGGTGAGTTAAAATCTTTTAAAATAAAATAAGAAAACACAGGAATACTTTGCACCCAAAATTAGCTGTCCCATCAACAAAAGTGCAGCGAGGCAGGTCATCCATTTGCCCACTGTCCAGACCTTGCCCAAAATTGTGGGGACAAGTGGCCAATGCAATCATCGAATGAACAAAATCTCAGTCCACCCTCCAGCACTGCCAAGCCCCAGCTTTACCTCTGCAGTGCTGCTACATACCAATTCTCCCCTCCATAAAAGCTGTTAAACACCACAACCTCTCCTTTCTACATTGCTAATAAACTCCACATATTTACTTCCAAAATGCTACATGTTGCCTTCCATCTTCCAGTATATCCAGGTCTTTGAGAAAAGTAAAAGATAAAAATTAAATTTACAGGTAAAGAAACATAGAATAACAATCCAGGCCATTCATTTATGGTTTTTACAGAAAAGTGGACAGTCACAGTGTTTGATCACCAAATAATTGTAAAAATTCCAGAATACTATATAATAAAAATTGAATTTGACATATTCAGTCACCATAAATCAATGACCCTGATAATATATTGTGTGGTACATGGCATAACAGCCTCTGACTCACATGACCAATGCCAAGGTGGATCCGCTGGTCATATATTAGAAATGGTACAATAGCCCACATTTCCAGTCTGTCATGTCACATTCTCTGAGTCACACTTTGGATGTTGTGGGGTTAAAAATCCCTTGAACAAAAGACATTTGAAAAATTGCAAACACAGTAACATAGACAGAATTGGCTTAAACTGTGTTCTCGCAAATCTTGTTTTCTTTCCCCAGTGACGCTGATAACATTGGAGAGGATGAGTTTCGGGCCACAAAGACATTGTACTGTGCGGATATTTATATACAGATTGTAAGAATATGGTTTAAAACAAGCATAGAAAATAAGAGGGCATCTCTGAGGAAAATAACTTACAGAAACCCAAGAGTGCTGAGGCATTAGAATTAAAAACAGTAAGATTCACCCCTTTTATCTTGTGATTGGCTGTGGTCAGGAAAAAACAGAAAAGATTAAATAAAAGATATCTCGTATCTCCTTGATAGCAAAAGCAGAAAATCTAGAACAGCTAGGAGAGTTGATTAAGATCATACCCACGAAAAGCATATGGAAAGGAAAATTGGAAAGCTATAGTTGAGTTATGGCAAGGACAGTAAATTATAAAACTTAAATTAGAAACCAAGGAAGATCTCAACAATAAGTTGATTGAATTTCCACCTCTAATTTTTGTTCCATTAGCTCATACAACTGCTTACAACACGACTTTGGCTGCGTCAGTCGATTACCTTAAAATCGAAGATACAAATTGAGCCAGAAAATTAGTGGCACGTAATACCGAACTACAACGACAGGAGGGTCAGAATAAAATGTGATTAAAGAAAGGTAGATGAGTCAAGTAGTGCACTACTAGGAGTCCTTAGTCAAAAACCAGGTCAACCAGCGTAATGTAGTAGGAGCGGGAGATCAAAAGAAAATACAGGAGCTGGAGGAAAGATTAAAATCCAAAATAGACGCTCTGAGACAGGAGTTAGAATTCATGAAGAAGCGCTTAGTTCACTCTGATCTTAACCTTCCTCAGCATTCCCCCCGACCGCCCCCCGCCCCCCAGTGTGGATGCATAAACAGCTCAGTACCACCCCATGAAAGTCAGGGACAGATATTGCTAGTAGATATTGGCGCGTCACATACCGTGGTATGGGTGCTCTTGAACAACAATTTGAACATCAAGACACAATCGAGCTGGGGGTTTGGAGGAGGAGGAGATAAGGGGAAGAAGGTAGGGATGGAAGTCACACTCATGGATGTAAACATTCGCCACACAGGAGTGTGGACTCAAAAACAACAGGAGATGGAGGGTGGTATCTTAGGAGTAGACTGGATGGAAAAAAAAAATGCGGTAATGAACATGGGTGCAGACTCTGCAAGGAGGGCTGCTGATAGGGATACAAGGTCAATATGACCTAGCAGTGTACCTCCAGCACGGAGAAAATTTGGTCAACTGATAAAGACCGCCCCCTGTTGGGCACAACACAAGAATGAGTGTGGCAGAATAGACAGAGTAGTACCAGATTGACCAGTCAGGTCCAGTATAAATTTGCTTTCACCCTATGGGTGCAACAATATACGTGGACTTGTTTACCACTGGGATTTCACAAATCCTCTGCTATCGGTGGAACAAATGTTCACTGCCTGTGAGAGACACCTTTTAGCTGTCTACTGGGCCACTAACAAATTTGCCTACATCACCAGATTAGATAAAGTTGTACTTATGACTGCCCACACCCCCACCAAGTTGTTACTGTCAGGTGCATTAAAAGATTTAACTGGAAGCCAATCAGCACAGCAAGCTGAATTCGCCACATTGGCCTATGTCCTCCAGATGGATGTAGGGAAACGAACCCTGACCATTTTCTCAGACAGCCATTTTACTTGTTTGTCACTGACTGTTTTTTTACCCATCTGGGAGAAACAAGGATTCACCTCAGCAGATGGAAAGCCATTACTCACCACTAACCTCTTCCAAAAAACTTTGGAATTGTCCCAAAATCAAACACATTTGGTAGCTTTTCTAAAAGTAAAGGCACATTGGACAGATAAATTGGTACGTTATCAGAACCGAATGATCATGCCTACAGAACTCAGAAAAGTCCAACGACTGCTTGAATAAGTATTATCTTAAATAAATATTGGAAATGATTTAACAGTTGGAATTTGATCTGCAATGTTTGTAGATAATAAGGTTTGTAAACGTTTTGCCAAAAGTAATTTTGTTTGGGCTAAGTTAAACTTAATCTTCTGCCTCTTTGACAACAATCAGGAAATATTGTACTAACTAAAAACTAAGATGAAATGCGATCTCCTGACATGAAAGGTTTTCTTAAATTACGTAAAAGCGATGTTGAGATACGCTGAGATCGCTGTGTATGTCTGATGATATTTTTGTTTTGTTTCTGCAAAGAAATTAATCTCTTCCAAGGACACCGATATCTGTTTTAATTCACCAAGCAATGACCTTTGCATTTTATTCAAAATAATTGGCATAATTAAATTTGATATTTCCCCACCGTGAAAGAATGAAATCATGAATTGAAAAATTAACCCCATGGGCACTCGAAGAGCAACAGTGGATTTTAAGTGTTTCTTTTTAAACGGGGGCAATGGTTTTTGGAACCGCATGAGTGTTGATGGTGCAAGATTACTAAGAGTAGTTCTTTGACATAAAGTTATGGAACAACTTTTGCTGGAGAAATGTTGGTTCAGGAAACATCCAGTGGTGTTAAGAATTTAAGACCTTATCTGCAGACATTGGCAGATGTCAAATGTCACAGTGTGGTGACATTTTGAACTAAGTCTTAAAACTTGGATTTCGATAATTCAAAATTACATAGAGAAGGAAAAGCAAACATCAGCCTTGATCCAAATTGCTTTTCCTCTTTTGAAAACGTTTTGATTTGGTTTGCTTTAACCCATTTATTTTCCAAAACAGAGTGCTTATGGTTGGGAGGGGTGAGGATTACTATCCAAAAGTAATTACAAGCACTTCTGTCTCTACTGTAAAACCACAAAGCCTGGACATAATTTGTTTCTGAAATTGGAATTGATAAGTTGAATTGATATGAGTTGCTGTTCAAACACTCGAGAAGGGAAAATTTACCTGTAGTTTAAGAAGATGATCAAATTATGTCTTAAAATAAAAGCCCAGTCTAAATGGTTCCTATCCAATGCTGTGTATCAAGGAAGAAAGTATTTTTGGGGGGAAATAAAATTGTACATTGATAAGTCCTGTCAGTCCAAAAATACTGCTCTCGAATTGGGATAATAAAGAGCGGTCCAAGAAGAATTTACGTAAAATAAACAAAAAAATGTATTGGGATATTGGACCAGACTGTAAATATTGTATTGGACAGTAAAGTTCCTCCAGGGCTCATCAATGGGATGAAATGGTAATATAATGAGATGTGTAAAACTGGATGAGAGGAAAGGGATTGAGAATTAAAGTAGAGAAACAGGGAAATTACACCACCAAATGGGAATTTCTCTGGATTCATCACCATGGGTGATTATGAGTAAATAAATCGCCTGGGCATGATTTACCAGAAGATACCAATCTGGTATAAATGTACACTCTAGTTAAAGTGCGTGTATGAACGACAGTTTGTCAGAGATACAGCATGCTGACACTTTAGAACTATAAACACCCATAGGTCAAGAGGTGGCCCATTTCTAGATGCTACAATTGAACCAGAGTGATTCCACTCAGGTTCAAGAGGAGTGAATGTTTAACACAAGCATATAAAATAGGAGGGCAAAGGTCCACATCTCGGAGGAAAATAACTTAAAGAAACCCAAGAGATCATTGAAAGAGTGCTGAGGCATTAGAATAGTGAAAAACAGTAAGATTCATGAGACAGGTTGTCCTAACTTAGTGTTTTTTTTTATTCGTTCATGGGATGTGGGTGCGCTGGCGAGGCCGGCATTTATTGCCCATCCCTAATTGCCCTTGAGAAGGTGGTGGTGAGCCGCCTTCTTGAACCGCTGTAGTCCATGTGATGAAGGTTCTCCCACAGTGCTGTTAGGAAGGGAGTTCCAGGATTTTGACCCAGCGACGATGAAGGAACAGCGATATATTTCCAAGTCGAGATGGTGTGTGACTTGGAGGGGAACGTGCAGGTGGTGTTGTTCCCATGTACCTGCTGCTCTTGTCCTTCTAGGTGGTAGAGGTCGCGGGTTTGGGAGGAACTGTCGAAGAAGCCTTGGCGAGTTGCTGTAGTGCATCCTGTGGATGGTACACACTGCAGCCACTGTGCGCCGGTGGTGAAGGGAGTGAATGTTTAGGGTGGTGAATGGGGTGCCAATCAAGCGGGCTGCTTTGTCCTGGATGGTGTCAAGCTTCTTGAGTGTTGTTGGAGCTACACTCATCCAAGCAAGTGGAGAGTATTCCATCACACTCCTGACTTGTGCCTTGTAGATGGTGGAAAGGCTTTGGGGAGTCAGGAGGTGAGACACTCGCTGCAGAATACCCAGCCTCTGACCTGCTCTCATAGCCACAGTATTTATATGGCTGGTCCAGTTAAGTTTCTGGTCAATGGTGACCCCCAGGATGTTGATGGTGGGGGATTTGGCGATGATAATGCCGTTGAATGTCAAGAGGAGGTGGTTAGACTCTCTCTTGTTGGAGATGGTCATTGCCTGGCACTTATCTGGCGTGAATGTTACTTGCCATTTATCAGCCCAAGCCTGGATATTGTCCAGGTCTTGCTTCATGCGGGCTCGGACTGCTTCATTATTTGAGGGGTTGCGAATGGAACTGAACACTGTGCAATCATCAGCGAACATCCCCATTTCTGACCTTATGATGGAGGGGAGGTCATTGATGAAGCAGCTGAAGATGGTTGGGCCGAGGACACTGCCCGGAGGAACTCCTGCAGTAATGCCCTGGGGCTGAGATGATTGGCTTCCAACAACCACTACCATCTTCCTTTGTGCTCGGTATGACTCCAGCTACTGGAGAGTTTTCCCCCTGATTCCCATTGACTTCAATTTTACCAGGGCTCCTTGGTGCCACACTCGGTCAAATGCTGCCTTAATGTCAAGGGCAGTCACTCTCACCTCACCTCTGGAATTCAGCTCTTTTGTCCATGTTTGGACCAAGGCTGTAATGAGGTCTGGAGCCGAGTGGTCCTGGCGGAACCCAAACTGAGCATCGGTGAGCAGGTTATTGGTGAGTAAGTGCCGCTTGATAGCACTGTCGACGACATCTTCCATCACTTTGCTGATGATTGAGAGTAGACTGATGGAGCAGTAATTGGCCGGATTGGATTTGTCCTGCTTTTTGTGGACAGGACATAACCGGGCAATTTTCCACATTGTCGGGTAGATGTCAGTGTTGTCGCTGTACTGGAACAGCTTGGCTAGAGGCGCAGCTAGTTCTGGAGCACAAGTCTTCAGCACTACAGCTGTATCCAGTGCACTCAGCCATTTCTTGATATCACATGGAGTGAATCGAATTGGCTGAAGACTGGCTTCTGTGATGGTGGGGATATCGGGAGGAGGCCGAGATGGATCATCCACTCGGCCCTTCTGGCTGAAGATGGTTGCAAACTCTTCAGCCGTGTCTTTTGCACTCACGTGCCATTATTGCCATTATTGAGGATGGGGATGTTTGCAGAGCCTCCTCCTCCCGTTAGTTGTTTAATTGTCCACCACCATTCATGACTGGATGTGGCAGGACTGCAGAGCTTTGATCTGATCCGTTGGTTGTGGAATCGCTTAGCTCTGTCTATAGCATGTTGCTTCCGCTGTTTAGCCTTTACGTAGCCTTTTGCCATTATCAGGTCTTAGTATAAAGACATTAAAGCAATCATTGGTGATTGTTGGAGAGTCAGCACAGTGGGATGGTTTATGAGATAAGACCAACGTGCTTACGTACGGAACAATGCAGCCGAATAGTATGAAGTTCGGACATGCTTCCTCACAAAAGTTAGAGCTCTCAAGAGGGGATGGTTGGAAGTCCATTGCCACAGGCAGTCCACAAAGGTAAGGTCTGAACTACCTGAAGAACGGACAGATCAGGTTGTCTTGATTGCTTGTCATTAATGTAATCTGTAGACAGTTGTATTATAACTGGAATAACTGTTGAATGTAATGTTGAAGATAGCTGTAGTGCAACTCTGTTTTATGTCAGTCTATTAAACTTGCTGTTTTCTAGCCTGAGAGATTATAATCAAGCGGAAGTTATTGTTGATAGATTAACAACCCATAGATGCGACAGTAACAGGAGAAATCCACTAACATAGGTTATTAAATATATAAGCTAGATGGATAATATTGAGCTTAAAGGGTTGCTAGGCTTTTAAAACACAAGCTGTTCATCACAGGAGGGGGTGACATAAGAGAAGGAGATTGTTGCTATAAAAGCATACCTCAAAGGTTGTTTACAACAAAGCCATGGGCCTCTCATCCTTCTCTGGTAATCTGTTCAAAGAACTGGGATTCATAAAACATCAGAGTGTTGCATCCAGCATATGATATACTATAAAAGTAAATGGTATAAGGAACAGATTTGAAACCACTGAAGCAACTAGAATTGGAGACGTCAAGACCATTAAGAATGTCTGTGCATAGAAGTGAAAGGGCCGATCTCTGCATGGTAGGCCATAAACAAAGATAATAAAGAGGCCTCTCACATTCCATAGTTGAGATTGCTGCACATGGTCTCAAATACATCAAAGAGACCTAATCCTGGTAGCAAATAGATTGGACAAAAAGAATGACACTTTTTCCCAATTCTACGTCTCACTGGTCCAAAACAATATAAAAAGACTTTGTGACAAAATCTCTCTCTCTCTCACTGCAGTCGAAGAGCTTACAGGAAGGTCAAACGACAGGAAGAAGAGCCTCAAGTGCCGAAGAGCTGATCGCCCTTTAGGCCTTCATGAAAAATCCTTGGTTTAAGGTTTTATATATATATATATATATATATGATATATATGTATGATTTGCCCGATGTTTGTAAAGAGTTAGTAAATCATTAACTAATAATGTTACAAATTACTAAGTGTATAACAGGTAGAGTAAGGTCATATGCATGGATTGATTTTGCTGACTGAAACTACCGTGGAGTGGGACGTTCTTTGCTTGACTATTGTCCAGGTTCAAGAATCATTTCCTACAGTGTCATCACTTCTTAATTGGCTGAAATTTCAAATTCATAAAATAGCAACAAATCCTGACTCTGTAAATAGGAAATGTATGAATCAAAAGCAGGCAAAGAAGTCGGAATCTGCCAATCAGAAACTATTAAGGGTTTATGAAAAAAAAATCCTCAATGACCAGTCAAGAAAACCTACCAATAAAAGAAAGGAGAACTTGAACCAATCAAATTTTTCAAAACGTTTATTTTTAAAAATTGTTTATGTGGCATTTTTTATTTCAGGTAGCTGACCAGACATACACAAAAATATAATATGGAATGTATTCAAAATGTAAAAATGTAAGAGGTTTGCAAAAAATATTTTATTTTACCCAAACATTGCTCAATTTCTATCAGAAACGTGTCGATTAAGTTTAGCCTCCCAAGGCTTAACCTCTATCCAGGCCTGGAGCTAGAGTTTGCGACCCGTCCCAACTTTCCAGAACATGTCCCCAGACCACCTTGATCTTCTACGACTGGTCCCCTGCTGTTAGACACCCCTGTTAAGTTGTGGCCATCAGGTGTCCCTCCCTTCACCCAAGTAGTCACTCTATTCTCAGCTTAAAGTTAGTTTTCAACATGAAATGCGCTTCAGTGCTGTATTTGCCAACCGTATCTGCCAATACTATCAACAAATACGCTTTTAAGATGCATCTTGCTCCAAAAAAAAGCTTTAGATTGAAATTGGGGCATCAGATGGCTGAGAATGAGTTGGGGGCAGGCAATCCACATTTTCCTGGGCTCCTCTCCCCTCAATGCTTCCCAGTCCCGGTCCCCTCCCAGTGCAACAAGAGTCAGGAAGCCCACTCTCCAGCTTTAAAGAGGCTCAGCTTCTCTGTAGCAGCAGAATATCACTTGGTATAGCATGGGTCTTCTATTAGACTCGTCACATGCAATGCCAGGGAAGATCAATGAGTTTATCACACTTTTGTACAAATGAACAAATTACAGCTGAACAATCCTTTAAGAAAAAAGTATGCAAAAGAGAAAGATATCCAGCTATTTCACGTTAACATCAATTACAGGTTGGTAAAGAAGTTTGCAAGTTGACTTGGGAGACAGAAATTTACAAATTAAGTGGCAATCTACAAACCTTCCGCTGCAACACTCTGATTGCCCTTAGGACTTATTTAAGGAGGAAGCCTCCGAAAGCTTGTAGATTTCAAATAAAAATCGTTGGACTATAACTTGGTGTTGTAAAATTGTTTACAAAAGACTTATTTAAACGACTTCTCCGCAGGGAGTATTTCAGTGGTAGCCTTAAATGACAAGTCAGGTTAGCAGCTAAGCATCAGACCCATGTTCCAAACCCCAGGCTACCCATGAACAAAGCCATGGTATATCAGCTAGTATTGCATATAATCGATAACTTAAGTCACAACAGCACTGCAGTTGTTAAAGAATGTTGATTGTCGCTATGTTCAATGTAATAAAAGTTGATGTACATCAAAAATATTTATCTCAAACACCATCAACTATTCCCCATTTCATTTTCTCTCTGGAAAGAATACATTTTCCATCCTGTCTGTTACCATTTCAAAGTAAGCAACAACAACAGCAATTTTCATTTATATAGCGCCTTTAACGTAGTAAAATGTCCCAAGGTGCTTCACAGGAGCGTTATCAAACAAGATTTGACACCGAGCCTCATAAGATGATATTAGGACAGGCGAACAAAAGCTTGATCAAAGAGGTAGATATTAAGGAGCGTCTTAAAGGAGGAGAGAGAGGCAGAGAGGTTTATGGAGGGAATTGCAGAACTTAGGGCCTAGGCAGCTGAAGGCATGGCTGCCAATGGTGGAGCGATGAAAATCAGGGATGCATAAGAGGCAAGAATTGGAGGAGCACAGAGATCTTGGAGGGTTGTAGGGCTGGAGGAGGTTATAGAGATAGGGAGGGGCTAGGCCATGGAGGGGTTTGAAAACAAGGATAAGAATGTTAAAATCAAGGCATTACTGGACCCGGAGCCAATGCAGGTCAGCGAGCACAAGGTAATGAGTGCACAGGATTTGGTGTGAGTTAGGATACAGGCAGCAGAGTTTTGAATGAGCTCAAGTTTATGGAGGGTGGAAAACGGGTGGCCAGCCAGGATTGCATTGGAACAGTCCAGTCTGGAGGTAACAAAGGTATAGATGAATGTTTTAGCAGCAGATGAGCTGAGGCAGGGGCGGAGACAGGCAATATTACGTTGTTGGAAGTAGGTCTTGGTGCTGGAGCAGATATGTGGTCGGAAACTTATCTCAGGGTCAAATAAGACGTCACGGTTGCAAATGGGCTGGTTCAGCCTCAGACAGTGGCCAGGGAGAGGGATGGAGTCGTTGGCTAGGGAACGGAGTTTATGGCAAATACCAAAGACAATGGTTCCAGTCATCACAATATTTAGTTGGAGGAAATTTTTGCTTATCCAATATTGGATGTTGGACAAGCAGTGTGACAAATCAGAGACAGCGGAGGAGTCGAGAGAGGTGGTGGTGAGGTGGAGCTGGGTGTCATCAGCGTACACGTGAAACCTGATGTGGTGTTACAAGGAGTGATAGCAAAGCTGGTGTAGATGTGAGTCACTCACATACTAGCAGTGGATAACTGGATTAACAAGGATAAATGTCTCTCCTGTGATAACAATGGTTGTCATTTGAGAAGACATTGAAGCTAGGCATTAGAGATAGACACGTATCAGACAACACATGATTTAATAGTGTGTGCACATTTCTGGAAATCCCAAGGAGTAAATGATTGATCCTGGATTGTAAAAGATTAATTATGTACTGTGAGATGAAATTAGACATAAATGCCTGCAAAAAAGACATGAACCACTGTGCAGAGATCTGAATTTGAACAATACAATAAAAAAAGCTTGTGCTTCAACTAAAGTTTTTATAGTTCATCAGTATTCCATGGAATATAATAAAGTTTCAAATAAATTTAGATCCTGTCTCTCCACCACACCATTCTTGAAGTCAGATAAAGTGCATCATAGCAAGGTCATGGAGAATATGTATTATAACGTTTAGCTACTGGGCAGTGAGTCACAAACAGTGGATTAGATTTAATTATGTATCACGCTGGCATCATTTGGTTGTGTCCCATTTTAAGATGTTTGGAATTAATACTTTCAGGAATTGAACATAGTAATATTCGTGCATTTCTTCTTTTTTGAAATGAGCAGTCCTTGTGCCAATATTTGTTTTTTTAATATTTGTAAAGTTGTTGCTAAATTAGTTTTAATGTGTTCACATTTTTGCCAGATATAAGATGAAACATGCCGTCACTTTCTAATTCTGTCCAACAAATTGATTTAGATCTGGACACCTGTTGTTACTTGGACAGATGCTGTCAATTATGGATGTAGCACAACATTTATTCAAGCACCAAAAATATAGTGGGAGGCATTATTCTGCATGGGCAGCATAGCTTTCTGCCATTCCTTCCAAATGTTATGCTTGGTTTGAACTTCATTTATATGTAACCTGCATGCGCAATACACAGAGTGCTGTGCACCCTAGGAAACACAATATTAAATATCAACATTTAAAATTGACATATTTGCAGTAGCCTTTGTCTAGTGTTGTATCAAAGGTCATATGTATCAGAAGGTGCTACAGTGAAGAGGTTCATTAGATTAACTGTTACAGTCCATCGATCTTTCTGAATTTCACAAATACAAGAGAATGATTAAGTGTTGACATTTTTCTCTCAAAACAGAACCTTCAAAAATTGAATATGGTAACATTTTAGTTCAAACTTATCTCTATATGGATATCCTACAAAAAACTCAAATCTTTCTGATTTGGAAAAAATTAATTTACATTGAAACTAACACACATTATTAACACTTCTGAATCAAGATGACACAGATATTGATCGGTGTACTA
The DNA here is from genome assembly GCF_035084215.1 of Heptranchias perlo. NCBI lineage: Eukaryota > Metazoa > Chordata > Chondrichthyes > Hexanchiformes > Hexanchidae > Heptranchias > Heptranchias perlo. The sequence goes on from NC_090337.1 coordinate 41,206,500, forward strand.
AAGAAGGATGTGTTTCATAATTAGAGGCTCTGCCACTGAAATACTCAGAGGGGTATCACATCACAACAATGTGAATTTCAATTAGAGATTGAACGATGGGACAGTTGAAGCAGTAGGTGTTTCAAAAGATACAAGCCTAGAAATTGGCACTGGTATGTCACTCAAGGGTTAACTGAGCACTACTTTGGATTTTCGAAAGTTACTAAGAAAACTGCTGTTTTTTCTGATTTAAGTAGATGTGCTAAAATGTGTGCTTCACCGCCCACACAGCAGACTGTCCAGTTGGGAACTACCTCAATTAGTGCAAAGAAGCACTTGTTAAGTGCAATGATAAGACATTTAAACCCCTGAAATAGCATAGGGAGAAGGCAGCTGTAATCACAGTAATTCTGTGGAGACAGCAATTTCTAGGCAGATTCACAAATGAGGCTATGGAAGACTTCCTTGATCAGAGCGTCTCTAGCCCTTTCCACCCACATATGCCTCAGAAGTGCCTGGTGTAGCAGGCTTAGGAACAACTTGCAAAAAGGGTCAATGCTGTTTCCTGCACTCCCAGGACATAAAAGAAGGAAGATGTCAGACTCAAAGAAATTTTCTAAAATAAGTCAACTCTACCATTACGCATAACAAGCACCTGCCATGAGGCCCAATGAATGTCTTAAATGAATGGGAACACTTAGGACGTATGCTCTACTTACAATTACTAAGCATTTATGGCTAACTATGTGCACAGCACCAGCTTTCCACAAGGAATATGCATTGTTAAGTTCTGATATGCAGCCCCCCACTGAAGATTTGCAGTTTTGTGGTTTTGCCATTGCTCTTCATGCTTTCGATATCTCCATATTTATGTTGGGCCAGAATTTGCTCTCAAAAAATCAACACGGCTAATGGCGGATGCCGTTATTTATGGGTAAATAGTACGGCGACTTCAAGCGAAGATCAGGTACGTGGTTAAACGTGAATATCCAAAAGTTGCTGTCTGAATTGCACCGCTCTGCCATTAGCTTCACGAAAATGGCATCCCGCCATTAGCCTCCCCTTTTTTTTAGGAACTTTTGTATTTGCCCATTAATTGCCCATTAAACTCACCACAGAAAGTTAAGTCTTGTCATTACAAACGTAAGTACCCTGTTAACGTGTGATCACAGAATGATACAGCACAGAAGGAGGTCATTCAACCCATCGTGCCTGTGCCAGCTCTTTAAAAGAGCTCTCCAATTAGTCCCATTCCCCTGCTCTTTCCCCTTAGCCCTGCAAATTTTTCCACTTCAAGTATTTATCCAATTCCCTTTTGAAATTTATCATTGAATCTGTTTCCACCACCCTTCCAGGCAGTGCATTCCAGATCATAAAAACTCGCTGCTTAAAAAATGTTTTCCTCATGTCGCTTCTGGTTCTTTTACCAATTACCTTAAATCTGTGTCCTCTGCTTACTGACCCTTCTGCCACTGGAAACAGTTTCTCCTTATTTACTCAATCAAAACCGTTCATGATTTTGAACACATCTATCAAATCTCCCCTTCACCTTCTCTGCTATAAGGAGAACAACCCTAGTTTCTCTAGTCTCTCCATGTAACTAAAGTCTTTCATCCCTGGTACCATTCTAGTAAATCACCTCATCATCCTCTCTAAGGCCTTGATAGCCTTCTTAAATTGCGGTGCCCAGAATTGGTCACAATACCATAGGTGGGGCCTAACCAGTGTTTTATAAAGGTTTAGCGTAACTTCCTTGCTTTAGTATTCTTTAGCTCTATTAATAAAGCCAAGGATCCCGTAATCCTTTTCAACAGCCTTCTCAACTTGTCCTGCCACCATTGAAGACTTGTGTACGTACACCACCAGGTTTCTCTGTTCCTACATCCCCTTTAATATTGTACCATTTATTTAAATATTGCCTCTCCTCATTCTTCCTACCAAAATGAATCACTTCATACTTCTCTGCATTAAATTTAACTTGCCATGCGTCTGCCATTTCACCAGTCTATGTCCTCCTGAATTCTGTTACTGTCCTCCTCACTGTTTACTACATTTCCAAGTTTCATGTCATCTGCAAACTTTGAAATTATGCCCTGTATACCCAAGTCCAGGCCATTAATATATATCAAAAAGAGCAGTGGTTCCAACACCGACCCTTGGGGGTCGCCACTGCACATTTCCCTCTGAAACACAACCGTTCAACACTACTCTGCTTTCTGTCCCTTAGCCAAATTTGTATCCACGCAGCCACTGCCCCTTTAATCCCATGGGCTTCAACTAACAAGTCTATTATGCCTTTTGAAAATCCATATACACATCAACCGCACTAACCTCATCAACCCTCTCCATTACTTCATTAAAGAACTCAATCTTTGTTAGTTAGTCAAACATGATTTGCCTTTAATAAATCCATGCTGGCTTTCATTTATTAACTCATATTTTTCCAAGTGCCAATTAAATTTCATCCCAGATTATCACCCTACTTTTGGCTACCCTTTTACTAGTGATATGTTTATAAAAGGCTTTTGGGTTGCCTTTTATGTTACCCGCTAATCTAGTCTCATACATTCTCTTTGGCCCTCTTATTTCCTTTTTCAGTTCTCCCCTGTAGTTTTTGTATTCAGCTTGGTTCTCTACAGAATTATGAACCCAATATTTATCATAAGCCTCCCCTTCCTTTCCCCCTTGTGGAAATGTGTCTAGTTTTGTACCCAAACTAGCTCCTCTGTGAAGGCCTACCATTGTTCATTTAATGTTTTACCTGCCAATCTTTGATTCCAATCCAACTGGGCCAAATCTGTTTAAAATTCACTGAAATTTGCACTCCTCCAGTTGAGTAGTTTCACATTTGATTTTTCCTTGACCTTTTGCATAACTACTCTAAACCTAATGATATTGTGATCACTATTTCCCAAATGCACCCCAAGTGAAACATGCTCCACTTGCCCCACTTCATTCCCCAGAACTAGATCCAGCACTACTTCCTTCTTCATTGGGCTGAAAACACAGTGATCAAGAAAATTCTCTTGTAAACATTTCAGGAATTCCTCCCCCTTTTTGCCCTTTACATTGTTATTTTCCCAGTCTATATTAGGATAATTGAAGTCCCCCCATTATCACTACTCTAAAGTTATTGCATCTTTCTGCAATTTGCCTACAAATTTGCTCCTCTATCTCCTTCCCAATATTTGGTAGCCTATAGTATACACCCAGCGACATAACGACAATTGATACTAGCTCAATTGCTAAATTTAAATCTGAGATAGATAGCTTTTTGGCAATCAAAGGTATTAAGGGATATGGGCCAAAGGCAGGTATATGGAGTTAGATCACAGATCAGCCATGATCTTATCAAATGGCGGAGCAGGCACGAGGGGCTGAATGGCCTACTCCTGTCCCTATGTTCCTATAATAGCTCCTTTATTGTTTCTTAATTCTAACCAAATAGATTCTGTCTTTGAACCCTCAAGTACATCATCCCTTTCTAGTGCTGTAACAGTATCTTTGATCAATACTGCCACCAACGCCCCTTCCCCCGCCTCATTTTTTCCCTTCCCTATTTTTCCTGAATACATTGTAGCCAGGAATATTAATTGCCCATTCCTCCCTTTGTTTGAGCCAGGTCTCTGTTATTGCCAGTATATCGTAATCCCACATGGCTACGTGTGCCTGCAGCTCACCAACCTTATTTACCTCTGTTAATGACTGCCAATCAACCTCTTTGCCACCAAAAATTAACTACTACAAGTATTAAGTCTCATTCCTTCAGGTTTTGAATCTTTTGGAGAGATTTTAAAAATGTCAAAAAAAATGTTAAATGTCTTTGTTTCTTTTTTCTCTCTCCCTCTTAATCCAATCTTTCTTTCTTTCCCTTTCTGTACCTGATTTGACATTGATTTCACCCTCCTTCTCAGCCCTTCCTGTGTTTATTTTCCAATCCTTAAATCTCATTGGTTAAGGAGATACTCTGTTGGTTGCCCTGTTCACTCAGGCCCCAGATGTTTCCCTCGCTGCGCCGTTATCAGCTCACACCTTCAGCAACTTTGTGGGCAAAAATCTTTTGAGCTGAAGGGTGGAGGGGCAAGTCTAACCAATGGCAGACACCATTACATGCTCTGCTACGGAAAATTCTGGCCCAATGTCTTATGAATATAGTGCGAGACAGCATAAAATTGATGGGAGTAGATGCATGCTGGTGGGGACCAAAAATATTCCAAGTTCCTCACCTCTTTTGAAGAATTGTAAACAATTTTACAACACCAAGTTATAGTCCAGCAATTTTATTTTAAAATAAAATTTGCTGGACTATAACTTGGTGTTGTAAAATTGTTTACAATTGTCAACCCCAGTCCATCACCGGCATCTCCACATCTTTTGAAGAAGGCAGCATCCCCAAACTCATGGCTTGTGCGATAATGTTCATGACATTTATTGTTGCCCTACTGAGAGACTGTCACACAGGCATACACACAACTTTCAGTAATACCACAGAGAATATTATTCAATGGAAGTAAAGCTTGATGTGCTTATTAGAAGCAGCATGTTGGCATTTTGTTCTTTTCTCTGTTTTCTTTAGAATGGAAGAACTGCTTATATCAGTATCCCTGAGCAAGACAAAACTTCACCACACCCTGCGTCACTATCATCACCTCTGCTAATCACCAGCACAGCTAAACACACCCCGAAAGATATAAATGCTAAGGTTCAGGAGGTAGGACAGGGTGAATCACAGTCCATGAGTAAGGGGCAAGTGCTGTTGGCTGCTTAAGGATGGGTACCTGCTGGCCAAAGGTCTAGCAAGGTCCCTGTCTCTGCTGCAGCCGTTAAGGATTCAGACCTCACACAGCCTCTTAAAGATATAGAGGGGAGGAGGAATCTCCTCTGAGTTACAATCTGATTTGGGGCATTATAGGGAGAAAAATGGGTTCTTTAAGGCTACCGCCTCAAACCCACCCCAAAAATACTGCACCCGCATTCTACTCCCAAAAACTGCCAATCTCATTTAAAACCTGCCAGAAATACTTACTGCTCCCTGCCAGCTCATCTAACCCATTCCCCTCCATTTCTGCCCAAAACTCACCCCAAATAATTAGCACCACTAAATGTAGCAGTAGAGGTTGTCGCAGGTATCCCCGAGATGGATACAACTTGGAGGAAGTCATTTTGCATATTCATACTGAAAGTTGGTGTTTCTTTGCCTGCATAGCATTGTTTAAAGTACTCTGGGGGTTTCAGTCAGTTTTGATGCTACTTTTACTCAGCTATGCTCAAACTACCTTTGAGCTCCTTGAAAGTGGAGTCACAGGTAGATAGTGTGGTGAAGAAGGCATTCGGCATGCTTGGTTTCATTGGTCAGAACACTGAATACAGGAGTTGGGATGTCTTGTTGAAGTTGTACAGGACATTAGTAAGGCCACACATGGAATACTGTGTACAGTTCTGGTCACCCTAATATAGAAAGGATATTATTAAACTAGAAAGAGTGCAGAAAAGATTTACTAGGATGCTACCAGGACTTGATGGTTTGACTTATAGGGAGAGGTTAGATAGACTGGGACTTTTTTCCCTGGAGAGTAGGAGGTTAAGGGGTGATCTTATAGAAGTCTATAAAATAATGAGGGGCATAGATAAGGTAGATAGTCAAAATCTTTTCCCAAAGGTAGGGGAGTCTATAATGAGGGGACATAGATTTAAGGTGAGAGGGGAGAGATAAAAAAGGGTCCAGAGGGGCAATTTTTTCACTCAAAGGGTGGTGAGTGTCTGGAACGAGCTGCCAGAGGCAGTAGTAGAGGCGGGTACAATTTTGTCTTTTAAAAAGCATTTGGACAGTTACATGGGTAAGATGGGTATAGAGGGATATGGGCCAAGTGCAGGCAATTGGGACTAGCTCAGTGGTATGAACTGGGCGACATGGACATGTTGGGCCGAAGGGCCTGTTTCCATGTTGTAGCTTCTATGATTCTATGATTCTATACCACTAAGAGCTTTAGATACTGATTTCCTTTTGGGACTACTTTTATTTTTGTTTTATGAAGAGGAAGAGGATGAGGACAAGTAAGAGGCTCTTAGAGTCAGGCATCATAGAAAATGTCTCCTGGGTACATGTGAACACTCAACAACAACTTGCATTTATATAGTGCCTTTAACATAGTAAAATGTTGCAAGGTGCGTCACAGGAGTGTTATCAAACAAACTCTGACTGAGCCACATAACAAGATATTGGAACAGGTGACCAAAAGCTTAGTAAAAGAGGGAGATTTTAAGGAGCGTCTTAAAGGAGGAGAGAGAGATAGAGAGACGGAGAGGTTTAAGGAGGGAATTCCAGAGCTTAGGGCCTAGCTAGCTGAAAGCATGACTGCCAATGGAAGGGCGCAGGAAATTAGGGATGCACGAGAGGCCAGAATTTGAGGAATGCAGAGTTCTCTGAGGCTTGTAGGACTGGAGGAGGTTACAGAGATAAGGAGGGGCAAAACCCGGGAAGGATTTGAATACAAGAATGAACACTCAGGCATCAGAATCTATAGACCAAGAAAATCTCTGCAGGGGAGAAATGTATAATGAGGCCTTATAATCCACACGAATTGTTAGAGAGCAAATAACTGGCACATTGAAGTCCTCGATAGGTCTGGAGGATCCCTGCAGTGCAAACTGCACGGGTCTCAAGTTATCGTTGCCTGCTGCATGTTGCACAATTGTGCAATTCAGAAAGAGCTAGTCTTTCCAAGTGATAAGAAGGAGGGTGAAGGAAGAGGCTTTGCATCACATAAATCATGCAAACGTTGGCCAGGATAAAAAGGGGATTTGGATAAATCCATTGCTTTTGCTCATGAAAAACAGCAGCAAACAATTACCAACTGTTTCCAATAAACATCATTCATGTCTTTCATATTTCATGGTACACTGAATAAGTCCCTTGATCACCCTACATTGAGCACTATTCCTTTGATCCTTTTAGGGAAAACTCATTCACAATATTAGCATAAGGAATGAAGAGCTGCATATTCCAACAAAACAACGCACACTTTGGCTGACAATTTTCAAGTTGACTAATCACAATAAATCACATCAAACTACTTCTACTTCTTACCACCATGTCTATCCCTTGTGCCTACCTTCACACTAATTTGTACTCCTGAGTTCTTACCTCTATGTGGTGCTTGCTGAGAGATAGAAGCTTGAGGGGAATGTGACTGGGACATTTCCAGTGGAGGAGCCTCAATAATCTGAGGTAGCACTTATCTCAATGATGTTGCTATCCTTGAAGCACCCGCTTCCGCTATACATCTCTTATGCTTGCAAGTGTTGCCAGGAGCTTGGCATAAAGTTCCCATCAGAGGGGGCTAGAAGGAAGGCACCTCTGCATATACCTGCATAGTGTTGCAGATGTGCCAAGGTTGTGAACAGACTGGTTCAGCCTCAGGCAGTGACCAAGAAGGGGGATTAAATCAGAGTTTGTGGGGGCAGGCTGAAGACAATGGCTTCAGTCTTCCTAATGTTAAACTGGTGGATATTGGTCGGCAACAAGAAGAGGGAGGGAGGGGGGAAGCAGCAGAGGCAGCTAAAGAGATAGTCTTAATCTTTGTGACAAAGAAGTCTATAAGCTCTCCACACTTGTTATTGGAGGTGAGGATGGAGAGGACAGGGGAGAAGGGTTTAGGAGATGGTTGGTAATTGAGAAAAGAAGCCAGGGTTATCTTTGCACTCCAGGATGATCCTGGAGTTGTGGCAGTTTTGGCATGAAGGCAGTGAGGCCAATAGTGCATGGCATTCCAGCCAGGTCTGGTGATGGATGGCTAAACCAGTTGTGCATCAGATATATTCAAGTCTGCGACCCTTCGACTTGAGGGAGCAAATATGGGGCCATTCCAGGGGAATGAGTGCAATGGGGGAGCAAACTTGGGACAAGGGTGTTAAAAGGTGGAGTTTGCAGAGTTGTTGAGCAAAATGACAGCTGCAGAAGTATCATGGCAAATGGGGGGCCAAAGGCTAGGCAGTTTGCAGTTGGAATACACAACTTTAAGACTTTGGGAAGTTTTTTTTCCTGGGGCATTTTACAGAAGGAAGTGGAGTTGGAAAAGGGTAGGGGAATATGGGTGGTGAAGGATACAAAGAAGTGGTCGGAGATGGCCTTGTCAGTGATCAAGACCATGGGAGTACAGAGGTCATGGGAGATGGCAAGTTTGAAGGGGAGGCTGTGAATATGGGTAACAGAGTTCATATGGAGCGAGAGGTTTAGGGAGGACAGAAAGGGTGTGAATTCGGAGGAAAGAGGAGCTTAAATGGTGATTTAAATCATCGAGGATAAGGAAACGCTTAGTGCAGAGGCTGAGGGAGGAAAGGAGTAAGGATAATCTGAGAGAAACTTGGGGTGCAGCAGATGAGGGGAGGCGAGGAACAAGATGAGATGCTGAAAAGAGGAGAAGGTACCAAAGAAGTGGGGAGAGAAAGAAAGGTCTGATTTGGTGATCAGGGCCACATCGCTATCTTGGCAGTTTTGGCGGGACAGGTAGTGGAAAATACAGCCAGGCTTTGATAAGGGGCAAGCTGTTGTGACCTGTAAGCCAAGTTTCAATCAACGCCAAGGTGTCAATGTAGTCATCGACAATAAGGTGGTGGATGCCAAAGGTCTTGTTTGTGAGTGAATGAACATACTGGAGGGAAATGCGGAGAGGGACGGTGATTGTGATCCACTGGCACAGTCCAAGGGGGCAATGGTTGTTGGGGTGAGTGGAACGGGAACAAGGTTGACAAGTTTACCCTCCAGCAGGCACGTTGGCAGAAGGTCGGTGAGAGGGGAGCATGGGGTAGTGGGGCTGCTACTAGCAAGGCACCGGTGACGACAGTTTCGATGAGCCCTTCGAAGAATACCATAAGAGGCACAGAGGGTAGCTGCCAGCTTATTCAAGAAGGAGTCAAGCTTGGGACAGTGGCAGGAAAGTAGGAAGGCAATGGAGTAGTGATGAGTTGTGGTAGGGACTAGGAGACAAAGTGCCTGAAAAGAGAGAAATGAAAAGGTGGCATGACTGGGTGACAGGAAGGAGAGGAGACAGGGGAGAAGGGCCAGAGGGAGGCCAAGCAAGGAAAAAAGGAGATAGAAGTAATGGGCTCTGGTCCACAGCAGCAGCCAAAATGAGCATGCAAATGGACACATAGGGAATTCAGGTTACATAGAGATGACAGAGGTTAGAAGAGACATGTCCTGCTCATAAATAGAGGACAGGCAGAAGGCTAAAGGAGTCCAAATTTTAAAAAACTGGCTAAAAAGCAATAATGATCAAAGATCATTTATTTAGAAACATACACTAAATGATTTCACAATTCTAAATGTTACAAAGGGAGCTATCTGTACACTAAGCATCTCTAAATCACCTCTTGTAACCATGCTTTATGTTTTACTATCACTGGTTAAAGGCAGCATGGGAAGAAGCATTTTGTATAGAATGCCCCAATGTGGCATCATGAAATTCTGCTTAGTGGTGATTTATATGATGTTGAGCTGTGGCAACAGTTAACTTGCTACTAAAATGCACAGAGTGATCAATATCAAACTATAAAGACAAACTGACATTACTAATATTATTATACATTTAAATCCTTCTTTCATGTAAATTAATGCAGGGAAATGTAGTCTTCCAAAAGCTATACACATTAGGAACATGGAGAGCAGGTTGTTTACAAACAGTTGTTGCTTAAAAGTTAGTCAGCTAATAGCCTGAAGTTTGAAACTGGAACAGCAGCATTTGAAATGAGCAAGTCCCAGAATATGGAGCAAAAAGTATGAAAGGTGAGTGACAGCTTAGGGAATTGACAGAACCCAGCTGAAAAGAAGAAAGGCCGCTGAACAAAATGAAGAGATAAAACCAGCAGAATAACAGAGAGATAGAACCAAAATCAGGTCAGAGAAGAAGAAAAAAACAAACACAGACAAGAATAAAGCTAATAAAACAAGGAAGATGATTTAGTAATAAAACAATAAGGGGCAAATGTTAGGACTCTGCTCTCCAGCACAGAATTTCACATAACTGAAGCATATATCAGGAGTCCATGTGGGATATAATTCAGATGCACTGACCTCCATGCCCAAATTCTAGATATGCACTCCCATCATGTGTGGCTCTGCGATGGGAGAGCTAATGCATAAAATCTACTCCTAACGGCCAAGAATCATTAAAAGAACTAAAGCTGCAACGTGGAAGCAAACAGTTAACCTGGAAAGTAAAGGAAACACCGTGAGAGGTAATTTGAAAAAAGTAGTAAATTTTACGAGTTAGCACTCCTGATAGAGCCATGTTCAACGTGACAGCATAGCAGACAATCAGATACTGAAGTCAGCCAATGTTTTTGATCATTAGAGTTAATAACTAGATTTATGAGAGGAACTGTATCTTCATAGATTGCAGTTCACCAGAGCTGTACTGCATTCTGGAATCTGACCTCCAGTCAAACATTACCAGACACATCACTGCCAATCAATTTCACCATAGCACTCACTCTGCACTATAGGTTCACTCCCAAGAGCAGTGAGCAGATGTAACAATGCGTTGTTTGCCATTTCTCATGGATAACTGGCAGCAGCAGGAGAAGGCATTGCACATTTTGTTAATGGCAGAATTTCTTCATAGTGTAAGTTATTGATGTAACCATGTGGCCCCAGGAACTCCTGTACATCATGGCTAGCACATTCATGAACTACAAGAACTATCATTTCATCAATATGCAGCTCAGCTGTGACCATCTGTGCAAGGTCATACAGGTTAACACCCACTTCCCAGGCAGCAATCATGATCATTTATCTTAAAGTAATCCACTACACCTCCATTAGTTAACCCTCAAAGACGACTGCAAGGTTGGCTCTTAGGAGACCAAGGCTAACATATTGAGCCCTGGCGCATGATACCTCTACGACGGCCATGAACAACTGCAGAGCACAAATACAAATAGTCCAGTCAAAGTCTCTCAAATCATTGAAATCTGGTGCATTTTATTCAATTTTGCCATCCAATGAGGCATGACAATGGAGAACCTGAGGGGAGGAGCACAACCAACCATACCAAAGAGAAGATCAAGATAAGCAGGAGACAGAGATCCTGTTGAAGTAAAAGATTGCTAGAGCCACACTTTTCATAGACTAGACGATTATCTAGGTAACCAAACCACCCACTGCATCAACATTCCTCTCTACATTTTCACAATGTCGTAATTAAATGCACCTTCACCTATATAAGCAATGTAAACATTTTGAACATTCTTCCCACGGCCAAACAATCGTCAACTGTAAGTTTTTAAAAATAAAAGCAGTGAAACACATGAAATGAACAATGTGTTTTTTATTTTAGTGACACACACCGAATCCAAACAGGTATTTATTTTTAACTAAACTCATTCTTACTTAAAATGAGAAGAGGTATAAGAACAGCTCTGTAACATTTAAATAGGTTGCTAAATCTTTGTCAGTCTTACAAAATCTTACAACTTACACTTATATAGTACCCTTCATGTAAAAATTTTGTGTAAAAACTCATGTAGAGTTTCGAAGATTAAGGGGTGATCTGATTGAAGTTTATAAGATATTAAGGGGAACAGATAGGATGGATAGAGAGAAACTATTTCCGCTGGTTGGGGATTCTAGGAGTAGGGGACACAGTCTAAAAATTAGAGCCAGACCTTTCAGGAGCGAGATTAGAAAACATTTCTATACACAAAGGGTGGTAGAAGTTTGGAACTCTCTTCCGCAAACGGCAATTGATACTAGCTCAATTGCTAAATTTAAATCTGAGATAGTTAGCTTTTTGGCAACCAAAGGGATATGGGCCAAAGGCAGGTATATGGAGTTACAGATCACAGATCAGCCATGATCTTATCAAATGGCGGAGTAGGCACGAGGGGCTGAATGGCCTACTCCTTTTCCTATGTTCCTATAAAAGAACATTCTGAGCACTTTGAGGTGAACAACAAGCAGGAACTGAGGATTCTTTTTGAGAGGAGGGGGTTAGAGACAGAGGGCACAGTCAAAAAATTGCTTTTAGGAGAATTTTCAAGGCAGAGAAGGTTAAAAAAAAGTTGAAGTGGCGTTGGAAGACAATTACAGAGAACAAGGACTGAAAAGGATGAAATATAGATTTTGATAGTGGAGTGGAGTGTGGCGAGTGAACGAGTAGTAGTCTAGAGTCAGAAGAACAGAGCATGTGGGTTGGGGTACGTCACTGGAGAAAATTTCCCTGGTAACGCAGAGCAAGGCAAAGAATGGATTAGAAAACAAGGAACATTGCTGATCTGTGCGTACCTCAACTCCATTTACCCACCTTAACTCCGTATCCCTTGATACTTGCACATCTCCTGTTGCCATATGGCTCTTTCCAGTGAAACAGAAAAAGGGTGAGCAAAAATGATCAGAGGAAAATGCTCACTTGAAAGGATTAATGAGGAAACCCTTGCAGTTTATCACCTGGACCCCAAAATTTGATTTTCTTTGTTTCACCCCCACCCATTATTAGTATACTCTCTATAACAACAATTTGTAACATTTATGCAACATCACTTAAGGAATTCATGACATTATCACTGCTCTAAGAATTTAATCTGCAGTATATTCTTGGAAAATAACACTGTTTTACCTGTTATAAATTGGAAACAATTTTACAACACCAAGTTATAGTCCAACGATTTTACCTGTTATATAATGGGCTGTTTGCAAAGCCATCGCACTGTGTGCTGCTGACCCTGATGTGCCCTCCGGGATCAGCTAATTTGCATGTTGATTGACACTCTCCTGTTGGGGATCCACCAGACATTGGCCAGAAGTGATGGGGGCGGGTGGATGTTAATGACTGGAGGCAGAAGAGTAACTGCAGTCAAATGAACCAGATGAGGAAAATGGAACATGCAGCACATCACAATCCTGGAGACCCGTGAAAGGGAGTTTTGCAACTCTCTTCCTGACCAGTCCAGGCACCTCAAATGTGATCTCAGAATCTCTATGGTGTACTCAATTGTGATTTTGGTCGAGGAATGAACCTCAACCCCTCGGAAAACGCACAGGAGTCATCAGCCACAGCTGAAGACGGTATCCATAGCTCCGCAACAAGGCAAGTGTAAAGTCAGGACCCTGAAATATGGCTGGTATAGTTGAGTACTTTAGAACAAAGACATCATGAGAGCTGCCAGGGTAACGGGCATGATATGCCTAATATAGTGCTGGTGGTCACAGACAAGTTGAATGGGAGGGAGTGGAATTCCTTTCTATTCATATATGTTGCAACATCAATGAAAGGGGCTCTTATTTTAATCTGCGATCCATCACTGGCACCTTGTACTCTAGGAAAGCCAGCCATTCTGTAGAAGCTAACACCCATTCATGCTGTGATTCCAAGTCCATTGGCATCCTTATGTTTTGCATAATGCATTGGTTACTATCCTTTTACATCTCTGTGCTGCTGACCGGAGCACATTGCTCATGTTTGCAGTTACAGCCTGCTACTGTGACCTTCACTTCAATTTAGAGCTGCTGGGTTCTTTGAGATAGGTCTCAGATCCAAAGTGAGTACTCTACAAATATCCTGAATGGTTTGAACCTCAACCTCTTCGAGCAATCTTCAACTGTAAGGCTTTCAAAGTAACTTCTGTTTCTGTACCTCTGGAGCGGTGGGGGTGGGTACAGGCATGTAAAACGCAGGTGCCTCCTGTGCAGTCGCACACTTGCCCTCTCCCTCTGATTCTGCTCCTCCTCATCCTCAATTGCAGCCAGGAATAATGGGATTCCTGAGGCTTTCAGTAAAGGCATGGGAAATGGATTTGTGGATGGCAGTCAGAAGAAATTAAGACTGGTCCTTTACTGTTGAGATTTTAAAAAGCTATATCCTGAATATAACATGGGTGGATTTGCTGAAAGGAAAATAAGAATTAAAAGGAGATAGATATATTAAAAATATAACATAGTTTCAGGCTTCAACATCCATCATTCCTTGCGTCCAAGCAAGGGACACCTGTTTTATTTTTACAGGTGAGCACGCCATTTGGTGCCCAAAATGGCTGGGATTGGGTAAAGTCATGGCTAGTGATGGCATTAGGACACAGCACTTCATTTATATTCCCGTGTCCTTCAGCGGGTGGGCATTTCTCCGGCATGGCAGAAGAGGCCAGAAAACAAAAGTTACATTCTGGGGCACTTGTCCAGCAATGAATTACATATCTTCCATCCCCATTTCTGTTTCTTCTCCTGCGCAAGAACTGACATCCCACGCCAATGTGTAGTCTGTACCACAACAGACCCACTCATTAGGAGTAATTATTTTGGTTCTAAAATAGAACCCATTTTCTTGTATGTCATTCTGGGGGGGGGGGGGGGGTGGAAGCAGTTCTCTTCGTTTAAATATTATTGTAAGTCACATCAATGTTCTAACATTTCCTCAGCGATGACAGGCTTTGAGTGGAATACAAAATCTCTATTCTAGTTGAATATTACAATGAAATGTGACCACAGTTATTCTTTGCTTCCCACGAGGTCCCTGGTAACCATTCAGATTAAGTTGGAGGCTGCAATGACCCCAAACCGTGTTTCAGTTTCTCCTCTCTCTTGCACCTGCTTCACTTATTATGATGTGTTCCTTTCTTCTTTCCTAGTCTATACCTGCATTTTAGTCCCCTTCTCTTTAAGATACATTTGCTCGCTCCACGATGGTCTCCATGAATGCACAGTCCCGGCTCCTCCCCGAGATGTCGCGAAGTGCAGCTGTGGGTGGCGCGACCGAGATGAGAAGGGCGCGCCTTCGCGGGGCCGCGCGGTGTCGGGGCCGAGCGCTGACTGACTTGTGCCAGGAACAAGCAAGGAGACGGAGCCTCGCCCGTACTCGACTGCTATCTCCAAGGGACTGACTGAGCAGAGAGAAACGTCAGCGCAGGTACGTGCCATCCCATCACCCCCGCCCCAAGGCAAATACTGCTGTCTATCTGCTTGGCAGCGGCTGCAATCGTGGGGTTGGGGGAGTGACTGGATTCCTTGTTGTTGCTGTCACTTTGGCCAGTTGCAAGGATGGTGCGTGAAAGTTTTTACAATTGACAATGTCACATCGCCCTTCCATTTGCTACTTATGGAGAGCGGAGGAGCTGCAGGCAGATAGGAGACCAGTGCGGATGGGTGACTTACTGTCCCGTTACTGCAAGCTTAGCCCAGAAAGGGAAGCGCATATTTACTTTGGGATTATTTTCTGTCTCACTAAGGGGAAGTCTTACTAAGGGCAACCCGGCCTTTCACTTAATTATGTCCTGGGAACTAAATGAAAGGGGCGCATTATGAATATTTATCCGCATGGTTCAATGCTGCAACCTCCACACCGATTCTGAAGTTACTGTATTGTTGGTTTCAACAACAGTGAAATGAAAATTAAAGTGACAAGAAGTGTTGTAAGCTCAATTCATTTACTGCGGTTCGAGCCAACTTTGGTATACTTTAGAATCTCATTTGCGGAAACCGTTCTTGTTGACTTACATGTACGTGCGATGATGTAATGAAGTGAACACAATATGTGTTATTACACAAAATAGGGGTCTAGATTTTAAAGCAAAAAGAAAACCGATGTGGGGGTCACACGTGTTACATAATAGTTCTGTTTGAAAATTAACAGGCTGTATGAGCAAGTTGTAGAGATGTTGCCATATGTAACGAACAGCTAAACATACAGTGGTTTCGGTAGCAATGTGAATGAAAGTTGGTGATCAGCTGTTCCTCTTTCCGCATTTAAATCCCCCACCAAAACAGGACTAAAGTGGTTTTCTAATGAAAGGTTTAAAATGAAGTTTTAGTGTGAAGTAAAAAATTAAGCGCTTATATAGTTTGTAAATATTTTCGCCACAGCAACAGCTTTAATAAATTTCTTAGCATTGCTTTTTATGTTATTAACCTTCTTGCATTAATGTATGTCAAAGGGAATTAGAACTTAAATGGATTATAGTGGAATGTAATGAGTGATTTTAATTCAGTAAAATGTTAATAACTCGCATCTTTGGAAGGTCATAATGAAATAAATTGCAATGCCCTAGTCAACTGCTGCTAATTTGCAGAAATTGTAATAAGGCGCGTGTTAAAACAGTTGAATCGATAATTATTTTCAACTATATTTCGTTAGTTAGGTAAAATCTGAGATGCTGACGAGCTTGCAACAAGTCATTGCTTCTTCCTGAAGATGTTACATTTTTGTTTTCTTCTTTTATATTAATCTAACATTCTACTGTGCTGAGTTTGATCATCTTCGCCAGAGTAATGGTTGTGTAATTGGCCTCAGTATCCCTGTATAGTGTTGGGAAAATCGCCCAGAGTTCCTTCTCTTGATTGCTATACGGCATCGTTTGCTGGATATGGTCTGTGTGGACGTTGGGTAAGGACAGGATTGGACTTGGCTGTGAAGCACCATGTAGTAGAATAGCCAGCCAACACACACTGTCTAGGCTCTCACATGAAGAATGGCTACTTGGGTGAGATATTGGAGGACGATCACCCTTGCCCTGTGGTGTCTTATATGATGAACTGTGTTGTAACTGTCCAGTTTGTGTTATCTATGGATTGTTGCACAGTGTTCTACAAATTGGAAAATTGTGTTACAGTTATGGATAGTTCAAACAACAACAATAACTTGCATTTATATAGAGCCTTTAAGGTGGTAAAACATCCCGAGGCGATCATAGGAGCAATATCAAAAAAATTTGACACCAAGCCACATAAGGAGATATTAGGACAGGTGACCAAAAGCTTGGTCAAAGAGGTAGATTTTAAGGAGCGTTTTGAAGGAGGAGAGAGAAGCAGAGAGATTTAGGGAGGGAATTCCAGAGCTTAGGGCCTAGGCAGCTGAAGGCACGGCCGCCGTTGTTGGAGCGATTAACATCGGATATGCGCAAGAGGCAAGAATTGGAGGAGCGCTGAGATCTCGGAGGGTTGTAGGGCTGGATACGGGCAGCAGAGTTTTGGATGAGCTCAATGGAAGGTGGAAGTTGGGAGGCCGGCCAGGAGAGCATTGGAATAGTTGAGTCCCAATTATTCCAGTACTCTCCTGGCGTGGATGAGGGTTTCAGCACCTCATGAGCTGGGGCAGGGGCAGAAACAGATGATGTTATGGAGGTCGAAATAAGCAGTCTTGGTGATGGAGCAGATATGTGGTTGGAAGCTCAGCTCAGGGTCACATAGGATGTCAAGGATGTGAACGGTCTGTTTCAGCCTCAGTCGGTGGCTAGGGAGAGGGGTGGAGCTGGTGGCAAGGGAGTGGCATTTCTGGTGAGGACCGAAGACAATGGCTTCAGTTTTCCCACTATTTAGTTGGAGGAAATTTTTGTTCATCGGGGAATTAATGTGACAAATCAGAGACGGTGGAGGGATCGAGAGAAATCGGGGGAGGTTGAGCTGGGTGTCGTCAGCGTACATATGGAACCTGATGTGTTTTTGGATGATGTCGTCTTGGGGCAGCATATAGATGAGAAATGGGAGGGGGCCAAGGATAGATCCTTGGGGGTCTCCAGAGGTAATGGTGCGGAAGCGGGAAGAAAAACCAATGCAGGTGATTCTCTGGCTACGACTAGATGGATAAGATTGGAACCAGGCGAGCGCAGTCCCACCCAGCTGGACGACGGAAGAGAGGCGTTGGAGGAGGATGCTGCAGACAGGTCGAGAAGGATGAGGAGGGATAGTTTACCACAGTCACAGTCTCATAGGATGTCATTTATGACTTTGATAAGGGCCGTCTCAGTACTGTGGCGGGGTGGAAACCTGATTGGAGGGATTCAAACATGGAGTTGCGGGAAAGATGGGCACGGATTTAGGAGGCGACAACACGTTCAAGGACTTTGGAGAGGAAAGGGAGGTTAGAGATGGGGCGGTAGTTTACAAGGGTGGGTCAAGGGTGTTTTTTTTGAGGACGGGGGTGATGACGACAGTTTTGAAGGGGAGGGTTCAGTACCTGAGGAGAGGGAACCGTTAACAATATCAGCTAACATAGGGGCCAGGATAGGAAGCTGGGTGGTTAGCAGTTTGGTGGGAATAGGGCAGAGGGAGCGGGAGGTGGGTCTCATGGTCAAGATGAGCTCGGAGAGTGCATGAGGCAGAGATAGGAGAGAAACTAGAGAAAGATACAAGTTCAGGGCTAGGACAGGGGGCAACCTTAGGGGAAGTTCGGCTTGGTGGACCTGGGAAAGGGAGGGAAGTGGCAGAGGCAGCTGAATGGATGGGTATCAATCCTAGTGACAAAGTAGTCCATGAGCTCCTCGCACTTTTCGTTGGAGGTGAGGGTGGAGGGGGGAGAGGGGTTTATGAAGACGGTTTGTAGCGGAGACGAGAAGCCGGGGGTTATCTTTGCATTCCAGGATGATCCTGGAATAGTGAGCAGTTTTGGCAGAGACCCAATAGTGCTTTCTCAACCTCTCCACTCCTCCCAAAACAAACAAACATACGCACCCATCCGGGTAATCAAGCAAACCCCTAGATTCTCAATCCAACTTTACAAATCACACTTAAAATTCTGACAAGTTACATTCCACAAATGATTTATTCATGGCTCTAGCAGCGCCTGAACCATCTCATAGTAGAGATTGATCATTTTCTATCCTTATAACCTTCAATCCCATTTTTTTAAAAAGGTATTTTTGTAAAAGTTAATCGAATAAATCATTACCTGCTTTTGCTGGGAGCCTATTGAACATATCCATTGCTCTGGGGGTCAGGCAATAAAATTCTCCAAATCTGCAGTCTTGCCTGAAGAAAACAAAACACAAATACATTCAAAGCTCCATTTTCTCCTCGCACACAAACAGTAATCAATTTATTTCTTACTTTGCAATAGATGAAGTGGGCTTTGAAATTCCGGTATCTATATGAAGAATGTGTTACCTTTTCCAATTGTAACACTCCATATATGTTTGCTCTTCAACTCATTGCATCTGGATACTTTCCAGCCCAATCTAAATGCAAAAAGTTTTAGGAAGCTGCCTATTGCTTTTTGAGTAAAATTCATTCATGTACTGCTTCTCCATATAGTGCGCTACAAGAATGATGTTGAAATGAACGGGAACAGCCCTACTTATACAGTATAACTCCTCTTCCTCCCAGCATGCCTTTTAAGAGCTGAGTAGCTTTAATGTTATGATGAGGTTCATACCATGGTAAATATGCGACAATAAAATCAAATTTAAAAATGCATGTCCTGAGAGTTAAATTCAACTAATCTTAAAACTGAGCTAGAACACTAAGTATGTTCTTTCTTATATCTTTCACATTATAGTATCTCATATGTACTTCGGTATTCTGTAACTTATTTAATGCTATAGCTGCCTACTTACTGTATTCTGAAATAGTAAATTAATTCCTGTTATAGTAGAGTGGAATCCTCTTGTATTAAACCCTTCTATGCTGAAGTTCTTATGGAGAAAAAGATAAATTGTAGCATGTGATGCAACTGGCAATGAAATTACTACCTGGTGTTGGTGAAAAAGGAAAAAGAACACAGAAATGACCTGTAACATTAATCTGTTTAACAGTAGTCTGTCAAATAGCAGCTTATGGGGCACATCGTTTGTGTTCAGATGCTAGAACAACATGAAACCATGTTTAATTTCTGTTGGCTCCAAGCTTCAGATGACTTGAGACTGTTACACTGCAGTTTTGGGAATATATTTCACAAGATGTTTGGACACCATTGCTTCCAAAAATGTACAATGAATAACAGGAGCCTACTGTCATTCTTGCACTTTTCAAATTGGCTATTCCAGTTTTGTCATTAAAACAAGTTCAGGATCATAATTTTTTTGAAGTGTGGAGTCAGTAATGCTCCTTTGAATTAAATTAAAACATGCCTCAAAATTTGTTCAAAATCCAGATTAAAGGTTCTATGCGAGTGTATGTTATGTGAATAATGACAGTAGCTGGGTGGGGTCCTATCTGCACTTTGAGTGTGATGGTGGATTAGATTAGAGTTTTTTTTAAATAAAACAATGTGATAAAGGTTAATAAGTAACAAAAGTGAAAGAAATTTAAATAAGGGAGTAAATTGAAAAGAGAAAAGATTTTTCAGCTGGTAATCTAGATAGCCAAATTAGGGTTGCCAAACCTACAGGATTGTCCTGGAGTCTCCAGGAATTTAAGGTTAATCTCCAGGATACCCTGCTGGCAACCAAGAAGAGAAATCGAAGGGACATTTAAAGCAATTATGTTTTTATTTTCATTTGCTTTGAACACTTTTGTTTATTAGTTATAACTGGGCTGTTTGAACAGGTGAGGCAGTTAGAGGCGGGAGGCCATGTGCTGAAACCTCCAGGGATACGTCCAACCACATTTGGCAACCCTAAGCAAAATGGATCTTGCCCCACCCTGCAAATGCAGTAGTTGGTCGGCCTCCCCTGCTTGCACACCTAGCCACCAACCTGTCTGCTCCTGCAGTCTGCTGTGCTGCCTGCCATCCTGCCTGCT
This sequence comes from Heptranchias perlo, assembly GCF_035084215.1. Classification (NCBI taxonomy): domain Eukaryota; kingdom Metazoa; phylum Chordata; class Chondrichthyes; order Hexanchiformes; family Hexanchidae; genus Heptranchias; species Heptranchias perlo. Next base: position 41,226,919 of record NC_090337.1, read on the forward strand.
AGAACACCTGACTTCCTACCTTTAGCTGCAACCCACCCCTCCCACTGACCTGCTTCCACAAGGCCCCCCGAGTTTTATCTGCATCCCACAATCCACGTGGCTTGTTCGTCCAAAGGCATCTCTGTGAACCCCCTGAATTGAAGGCCAAATTTACAAATATCATTTTCCTCTGCTTGCCTGCCAGTGTCCGATTGTACCTGCCCCAACACTCTTCTCCCAACTCTGAGCAGCACTGTTACCCCTCCCCCCCAGCAATGATCAGCATTCTGACCTTTGCCCTCCTTCACTGAGCACCTTTAAGTGTCCTGTGTCCCCACTCCAGAGAAGAATTGTCCCCTCAGCTAGTCTTAACTATGACCGCGCTTGCGGCTAGCTAGGCTCCATACCAGCAGCAGACCTCGCAATGTCTGCCTTCACATGATTTGATTAGGGATATCTTATGTTCATCAATTTCCTGAAAACGTATAAAGAAGTTATGCAAAAACCATGAAAAGAATGACAATCTTTACAATAGTTTCCAAGATGTTGTTCGCTGCTGATCATCAGTAGGTCAAAACAGATTTGTTTTTGTTTACATTTTGGTGGAGTACTTGTAACCCTTTTATAACTCTGTCAAATATAAGGAGGAAGTTTTATTGGCTGAGATTAAGCCACTTAAACCTGATTTTCCTGCTGAACTTGTTTCCATTTACCACAGTACATCAAAGGCAAAATACTGCAGATGCTGGAAATTTGAAATGAAAACAGAAAATGCTGGAGAAGCTCAGCAAGTCAGGCAGCATCTGTGGAGAAAGAAACAGAGTTAACATTTCAGGTCGAAGACTTTTCGTCACAACTGGAAGATGTTAAGAGTTAACATTTTTGAGCAAGTAGAGAGCTAGGGAGGGGAGGAAAGAACAAAAGAGAAGGTCTGTGAAAGGGTAGAGGGCAGGAGTGATTAAATGACAAAAGGGATGATGGTGCAAGGCAAGGAAGGTGGTAATGGGACATCGCCTTCACATGGTCCATCTCCCACTCTTCCCTTCCCTTCCTCGACTTCTCTATCTCCATTTCTGGGGGTTGGCTGTCAACCAATATCTATTATAAGCCCACCGACTCCCACAGCCACCTTGATTACACTTCTTCCCACCCCGCTTCCTGTAAGGATTCTATTCCCTTCTCGCAGTTTCTCCATCTTCGTCACATCTGTTCTGACGATACCACCTTCCGCACCAGTGCTTCCGATATGTTTTCCTTTTTCCTCAACCGAGGATTCCCCTCCACTGTAGTTGACAGGGCCCTCGACCGTGTCCGTCCATTTTCCCGCACTTCTGCCCTCACCCCTTCCCTTCCCTCCCAGAACCATGATAGGGTCTCCCTTGTCCTCACCTTCCGCCCCACCAATCTTCACATTCAACGTATCATCCTCTGCCATTTCCGCCACCTCCAGCGCGATCCCACCACCAAACGCATCTTCCCCTCTCCTCCCCTTTCAGCATTCCGAAGGGACCGCTCCCTCCGCGACACCCTCGTCCACTCTTCCATCACCCCCAACACCCGCTCTCCCCACTGCACCTTCCCATGCGAACACAGGAGATGCAACACCTGCCCCTGCACCTCCTTCCTTCCTGCCATCCAGGGCCCCAAACATTCCTTCCAGGTGAAACAGCGATTTACTTGTACTTCTTTCAATTTAGTATACTGTATCCGCTGTACACAATGCGGTCTCCTCCACATTGGGGAGATCAAACGTAAACTAGGTGATCGCTTTGCTGAACACCTCCACTCTGTCCGCAAGCATGACCCTGACCTGCCCGGTCGCTTGCCATTTTAATTCCCCTTCCCATTCTCACTCTGACCTCTTTGTCCTCGGCCTCTTACACTGTTCCAATGACACTCAACGTAAGCTCGAGGAACAGCACCTCATCTTTCGTTTAGGCACTTTACAACCTTCCAGACTCAACATTGATTTCAGTAACTTCAGATCATAACTACTGCTCCCATTTTTTCAGTGCTAGTGCTGGCAATGGTTCTGCTGCTGCCATTTACAGCTACTCCTGATCAATCTTTTGTTTCTTAACCTGTCCCATTACCACCTTCCTTGCCTTGCACAATCATCCCTTTTGTCATTTAATCACTCCTGCCCTCTACCCTATCACAGACCTTCCCTTTTGTTCTTTCCTCCCCTTCCTTCCCTCCCCCCCCCCCCCCCACACACTTTCCCTGGCTCTGTACTTGCTCAAAAATTTTAACTTTTTTTTAACATCTTCCAGTTCTGACGAAAGGTCTTCCACCTGAAATGTTAACTCTGTTTCTTTCTCCACAGATGCTGCCTGACCTGCTGAGCTTCTCCAGCATTTTCTATTTTTATTCCATTTATCACAGAGTGCTTAAGGCAGTTGGGGCTATTGTTTGTGAGTCACTGACTCATCTATTCAATAGCTCATTGAGGTCTTGGCTGGCTCTCAAGAATTCTGGGGAGGTTCCTGTGCTTCCATTATTGAAGAATTATATCCTGAGAATTAAAAGTCTGTCAGTTGTAGAAAAGCTACTGTAGATGATTAATTTAATTGAGTTCTTTGAGGAAGTGAATCAGAATTGTGGATGATGTTAGATTTGTTGTTGATCTGAAGTTTGATTTCCAAAAAACCTTTGATTAAGTTCTGTATGGAAGAGTAGAAAAGAGTGGATCAAATGATCCATTGTTCAAAATGATCAAATATTCCTATTAGATTATAGGACAGATGGGTAATTGGTTAAACTCCCATAGGCAAAGAGTTGCCATTAATGGAAACAGATCTCAATGGGACCAGGTCACGAGTCGGGGTCCATTAGGCCTATATTGAACCATTGCTGTTCATTTTTATTAATGAATTGGATGAGGGCATTAATGGAACCATTAGTAAATTCACAGATGACATAAAATCAATAGGTTGCAAGGCAATTTACATAAGTTAGGGAAATGGGCCTGTGTGTGGCAGATGTCCTTCAAAGTGGGCAAGTACAGTGTAATGGATTTGGGGTTGGGAAACTCCAGACATATACTCTGCTGGAGTATGTTAAAGGTAATGGATTAAGAAAGAGACCTGTGGGTAATAGCGGATAGGTCATTGAAAGTACACAAGCAGCATTAGGTGGCTGCAGGGAAGGGGAATACTGTATTGGGTTGTATTTCTAGGACCATTAAGTATAAAACAAAGAATACAATATTTAGGCTATATAAGGCTTGGGATGTCTGCATTTGGAGTTTGAGCCCACTTATGAATTCTGCACATGGTGAGGAATATTGAGGTTCTGGAGAAGGTGCGGAAGAGGTTGTGCAGAATGATACCTAGCCTTAGGGCTCTTAGTTATCAGGATAAACTCAAGCAAGGCTCACTATATTAACGGGGAGGCAGGGAGGGTGCGGGGGAGCGCAGTAGCGTGGGGAAAAGCCCCACCCCCGGCCTTGCCGATAGTAACGGTCAGTAGAGGCTGAAGGCTGCGGACAGTGATTGGGGCTGGGGTGGGGTGCGTGGGGAGTGAGGGCATTGAGGCTGCCTTTGGGAGGATGAGGGAAGCAAGGACATCGGGGCTACCTTCAGGAGGGCGGGGTGGAGTGGGGGAAAGCGAGGACATCGCGACCACGATCAGGGCTGGGGGAGGCTGAAGGCTTCCTTGCGAGGCCTGTGGGGAGCGCTCCTGCTCCTCCTGGCCCACTAGGAGTGCTAAAAGGAGCTGATCTTCAGCATGCGTCATGGCCAGACAGCACCTCCCACCTCGGATCTGCTGCCGGGAATCCCACAGCTCGGGCCCTCCCCTCACTTACTGTTAAATTTAAGTCGCGCCGCCAATTATGTCATCAGGCCACGGCTTTGAAATACTAATTAGGCCTCCGCCTGTCTTTTGCGGGAGCCTGGTCGATGGCCTGATTTGCATTTGTTAAATTTTATACGGGCGGAATGGGGCCGGGCTGCTCGATCCTATTATTTTAACCCCGACCCTTTCTCGCCAGTCGGGGGGAGGGGCTGGGGCGGTTAAAATCGAGGCCCAAGTGTTAAGGTTATTTAGAGAAATATAGATTTTGTGCGGATGCAATTGAGGTTTTTAAAATGGGAGAGGATTGGATACAGCCAATTGGATAGGTTATGTGAGATGGAAAGGGATGGTAGGACAAGGGGGTATGCATATAAAATTCTTGATGTGGAGATGCCGGTGATGGACTGGGGTTGACAATTGTAAACAGTTTTACAACACCAAGTTATAGTCCAGCAATTTTATTTGAAATTCACAAGCTTTCGGAGGCTTCCTCCTTCCTCAGGTGAATGCTGTGGAAATGAAATCCTCGAACATCTCGCATTTATAAATCACAGAACAATACCTGGTGATTACAGACATTCTTTCCAACTGCCCGTTGCCAAGGCAATCAGTGTGCAGACAGACAGGTGTTACCTACAAGGTCTCCGAATATACAAACCACCAAAAAAAAGAGATAGAGAGGCAGAAACATGGAAAAGACAGCAAATGACCAGTTATATTAAAGACAGATAACATTTGTTCGCTGGTGGGGTAACGTGTAGCGTGACATGAACCCAAGATCCCGTTGAGGCCGTCCTCATGGGTGCGGAACTTGGCTATCAATTTCTGCTCGACGATTTTGCGTTGTCGTGTGTCTCGAAGGCCGCCTTGGAGTACGCTTACCCGAAGGTCGGTGGCTGAATGTCCTTGACTGCTGAAGTGTTCCCCGACTGGGAGTGAACCCACGGCGAGGAATCACTAAAGAGACTACACGATAACATCAACAAGTTCCATCCCACCATCAAGCTCACCATGGACTACTCCTCAGAATCAGTTTCTTTCTTGGACACACGAATCTCCATCAAAGACGGGCACCTCAGCACCTCACTCTACCGCAAGCCCACGGACAACCTCACGATGCTCCACTTTTCCAGCTTCCACCCTAACCACGTCAAAGAGGCCATCCCCTATGGACAGGCCCTGCAAATACACAGGGTCTGCTCAGACGAGGAGGAACGCGATGGACACCTACAGACGCTGAAAGACGCCCGAGTAAGAACGGGATATGACGCTCGACTCATCGATCGACAGTTCCGACGGGCCACAGCGAAAAATCGCATAGACCTCCTCAGGAGACTAACACGGGACACAACCAACAGAGTACCCTTTGTCGTCCAGTACTTCCCCGGAGCGGAGAAACTACGCCATGTTCTCCGCAGCCTTCAACATGTCATCAATGACGACGAGCACCTCGCTATGGCCATCCCCACACCTCCACTACTCGCCTTTAAACAGCCACCCAACCTCAAACAGACCATCGTTCGCAGCAAATTACCCAGCTTTCAGGAGAACAGCGTCCACGACACCACACAACCCTGCCACGGTAACCTCTGCAAGACATGCCAGATCATCGACACAGATACCACCATCACACGAGAGGACACCACCCACCAGGTGCATGGTTCATACTCCTGTGACTCGGCCAACGTTGTCTACCTCATACGTTGCAGGAAAGGATGCCCCAGAGCATGGTACATTGGCGAGACCATGCAGACGCTGCGACAACGGATGAACGGACACCGTGCAACAATTGCCAGACAGGAGGGTTCACTCCCAGTCGGGGAACACTTCAGCAGTCAAGGACATTCAGCCACCGACCTTCGGGTAAGCGTACTCCAAGGCGGCCTTCGAGACACACGACAACGCAAAATCGTCGAGCAGAAATTGATAGCCAAGTTCCGCACCCATGAGGACGGCCTCAACGGGATCTTGGGTTCATGTCACGCTACACGTTACCCCACCAGCGAACAAATGTTATCTGTCTTTAATATAACGGGTCATTTGCTGTCTTTTCCATGTTTCTGCCTCTCTATCTCTTTTTTTGGTGGTTTGTATATTCGGAGACCTTGTAGGTAACACCTGTCTGTCTGCACACTGATTGCCTTGGCAACGGGCAGTTGGAAAGAATGTCTGTAATCACCAGGTATTGTTCTGTGATTTATAAATGCGAGATGTTCAAGGATTTCATTTCCACAGTATTCACCTGAGGAAGGAGGAAGCCTCCGAAAGCTTGTGAATTTCAAATAAAATTGCTGGACTATAACTTGGTGTTGTAAAATTGTTTACAATTATAAAATTCTTAGGTAAAGAATTAGATTCCAGGAAGTCTTTTTGTAGAGAATCATTGCCTTCTGGAACAGACTACTGAAACATGTAGTGGTTGGTCCCTTAAAAGGGAGCATAAAAGTTCCCCGGAGAGGAGGGCATTTCCAGTTATTGCTGCTTTGCTGGTATTATGAGTTATGGGCTACCATGGTCTCCTGGAGCCTTGCTTGATTGCATTATGGAGTTGGATAGGTTTATCTTGAGTAGGTCATGTGTGTTTTTTCTCCCCCAGGAGAATGCGTAGTTAAGGAGTGGGCCAGTGATTTATATGGTTGCATTGTGGTTAGCTGTGGACAAGCCCGATGGGCTTTGGCCATCTCTCAACAGTACTTTTTTATTTAGTAAATTGATTTATGAAAGGTATATGTATAATTAAACTATAGATTGTGTAGGATTTAAAACATGTTTTCATAATGTTTTATGAAAATCGTGAATTGGGACATTTACGCTGTTGTACCTTTTAAGTTGTTAAAAATAAAGCCGCAATCAACAGTCACTAGACTGGTTTTTCAAACTTCAAAGGAGCCAACACACTCTATCCTGAATTCGCATAATTTGTTTATTCTGCCTAAAGGGTAGAAAATTGTCCTCTGCTGTATGAAATTTTACATTCGGTCATAGCTAATGTTTTGCATGTAGAAAATTTGTTTAAAAATTGACGACCAACAGGAATGTGACATGTAATTTCAAACTAGTATAATGGCAGCTTGAGATGTAATTTTCAATTTTTTTTTCATGTTAAAATCATCTAGCTTGAGATGGACAAAATTTGCAAATCATGGACATGAAGCGGCCAGACCATCATTTCATTATTTACTGAAATATTAGACTGTTAAGATTCTGTTTGCTGAGATTAACCTTCAATGGAACTGCTTTTAACTTCAAAGGGGAAAGAATATGTAAAACACAAGAATCTTTCAGTGAGCAGCAGTTCTACCTTTTTGACCAGTGCCTGTTCAGGATGGAAAGAATTCCATAACTAAGTGAATTAAGTAATGTAGCAGGAGACTGGATCATTTCAAGAATTTTCCAGAAGAAGCTGGGGAAACAACAGACTTCCCAGTTGTATGTTTTGTAAATTAGCACTTTGTTATATAGAACTTGCCTCTATCTTTGCCTCTGTGAATCATCTAATTCGAAATAAATCTGATTTTGTATAAGGTGGTCTAATGTGGTACTTTTCATTTTCCAGATTGAAAGGAGATGCAGTGAGCATCCTTAATGAAATCGAGTAGACTTGTTACTGAGAGCTGGGATTTTTCCCACTAGGCTAGATAAAAGCAGTTCCATTGAAGATTAATCTCAGCAAACAGAATCTTAACAGTCTAATATCTCAGATAACCCTGCAAACTAGTGCCTTAATGGGGAGGGGAGTCCAAGCAAGGAAAGCAGCAAATAAGTTACCAATTCTGTATACTAGTAGGCTGCATGCTTTTAGCTGGTTAATCTCCTGCAGTATCATGTTTACACTTGGGGCCCCTTAAACCTTGGCTTTTGCCAATCTGTGTCTAAATTCTCTGGGCTTAAATAAATGGAGTGTATTATTGTGGAGAGGGAATGTGCATTCCATATTGGACTAAAAGAAACTCTACCGTTGTAGATCTCTAAGTAGCTTGATTTGGAGAGTTTCAAGCGAGTTGATGGGTTCCATGGCCCCGATTTTCAAAGGAAATTGCGGGTGCGTTGGAGGTGGGGGGACTGTGAAAATCAGGAAAATCCCGAGCGGGTGAGGAAGCCGGCTCCAACTGGCCGACTTCCAGGTTTCCCACAGACGCGCCTGTGTGCGAGCGCACTTCCCGAATGCGGAAGTCCCGCCGGCTTTAATTGCCGGCGGGATGATAGTCAAAGAACCAAATGTACCTCATTGTTTAACCGATTTTAAACTTACCTGGGTTGCTTTCCCACTGCTTGCAATTCATGCCTGGTGAAACCAGACATGAAGGGCCGGATCAGGCAAAAATAAAGTAAATAAATTAAATAAAAAACCTTTGCACAAAGTTTAAAAAACCAAAATAAACCTACCTTTCCACCGATGTCACCTGCACCTCCCTGCTCCGATGTCCGATGTTCCCCCCCCTCTGATGTCCTTTTCTCCCCCCGATGTCTCCCTCTCCGATGTCCCTCTCAGCCCCCAAGTGTCTCCCTCTCTGATCTCTCCCTCCCCCCAACTGATCTTCAGGCTGTCAATCAGGCTGGCTGCCGGCCGCGAAACCCGGAAACAACTTAAATCACCATCAATTACATCGCGATTGCTTCGGAAAAGGTACGTTTTTAAAAATTCGGTTTTGCCACGTGCATCTTCACCCCCCCCCCTCCCCCACCTCCCGCCGCTGCCATCTACCACCATTTCAAAATTGAGCCCCCCTGTGTCTGACACTGGCTAACCAAAACAAAATATTTTTGTAAAAAATTGTATATACATACTAGGTAAAGGGCTACACTTCAGTCACATCAGATATTAAATAGCTTATATATATCACAGTGCCAGATTCTGTATATTTGATTTAAACTGTGCATACTGTATGTCTCATGATATTGGAGGACGGGATAAGCTTCACTAATAATTGAATCTGTTCACTTCACTAGCGTGTCAAGTCAAATGGAATAGCTGTGTAATTGGCATCCTACATATAAACAATTTAGGTTTCTTAAGACACAGACTAGTGCCAGCTTTTACAGGAGAAGGCACACTACCACTACCTTCTCAGAGCAATTAGAGATGGACCATTAATGCAGTCATGCCAGCGTCACCCACATCCCAATGAAAAACTTATAAAGTTATGTATTTTATGTTAACATATTAAGTTGGCAGTAAATTTGCTGCTCATTTGCATAACCACCCCTCAGTTGCATTTTGTTCTGCCCCATTGTGGTATTGATAACATTGATAATATTGCATTAAAAGTTCTAAAATCCAATTTACAAATCATCAGATTTGCTGCCAAGTTGATCGGTTACATGGTGCACATTTAAGCTCCTCAGGAACGAAAACTTATATTTGGTAAATTATTAACATTAGGCAATAATGAATGGATGCACTTATTTTAAAGAATATTCTGTAATAACAAAATTTACATTTTGGATTATTTTTACAATAAAATGAATATGATCTTATCATTTTCACTTTTTAATTCTTTTTAGACCTGTACACAATCAATCATGAGGCTCAAAATGCAACCAAGGTTTTTAATATGCCACATACCAGTGTTGTGGCTTCTTCTGACTCTTGAACCTCTCAGCAGTGCACAAAGCGAAGAAGAGCTGGTGGTCACAACTAAACAAGGAAAAGTAAAAGGAACTCTGTTAAATGTCCTTTCGGGATCAGTCACTGCTTTCCTGGGCATACCATATGCAGAACCACCCATTGCTGAACTTCGATTTAAGAAACCAGAACCTCGAAGACCCTGGTCTGGGCTGTGGAATGCAAGCAAATATCCAAACACATGTTACCAGTATATATACAAATCTTTCTCTGGTTTCTCCTGGGAGGAAATGTGGAATCCTAACACAAACCTTAGTGAGGATTGTCTGTATGTCAATGTGTGGGTTCCTTCACCAAGACCAAACAAAGCAGCTGTGATGATATGGATCTTTGGTGGGGGCTTTGTGTCCGGCACCTCTTCCCTAGCAACTTATGATGGCAGATATCTAGCTTACATTGAGAATGTAATTGTAGTTTCCATGAACTACAGATTAGGTGCTTTAGGTTTTTTGGCTTTGTCTGGTAGCCGTGATGTTCTTGGGAATATGGGATTATTTGATCAACGTTTAGCACTTAAATGGGTTCAGGATAATATAGCAGCATTTGGAGGGAATCCCAGAATTGTGACCTTGTTTGGAGAGAGTGCTGGAGCAGCATCAATACATCTGCATATTCTTTCACCGAAAAGCCATTCTCTATTTACTAGAGCTATAATGCAAAGTGGCTCCTCCAATGCTCCCTGGGCTGTTGTACAAGATGCTGAGGCAAGACGTAGGGCTACAATTTTGGCCACACGCCTTGAATGTCCTTACAGTAATGATACAGAGCTAGTGAGCTGTCTTCGTGGTAAACAACCCCAAGAAATAATAGACAAGAGTCAAGGAATCTTAACAGGTGGTCTTTTATCTGGCTGTGTTTTTATACCTGTAGTTGATGGGGATTTTCTCACTGACCTGCCTGAAAAATTAATTAAAATGAGAAACTTTAAGCAAATCCAAATCTTAGCAGGTGTGAACAAAGATGAGGGGACTTATTTTTTGGTGTATGTAGCTCCTGGTTTCAGAAAAGATACAGAAAGTCTCATTACTCATGAAGAATTCCTACAGGGTATAAGGATGTCTTTTCCTGACGCTAGTGATATAGGAGTAGAGGCTGTTGTTTTCCAATATACAGATTGGACAGATGAGAACAATACAACAAAGAATCGTGATGCTTTGGATGATGTGGCCGGAGACCGCAATTTTATATGTCCACTGATGCATTTTACTTATAAGTTTGCAGAATGTGGAAATACTGCCTACGTCTATTTGTTTGACCATCATGCATCCAATGCAGATTGGCCAGGGTGGATGGGAGTTATGCATGGTTATGAGATTGAATTTGTGTTTGGAATGCCTCTTGATGGATGGCTCAATTACACTACAGCAGAGCAGACACTCAGCAGAAACATGATGCACTACTGGGCAAACTTTGCAAAAACTGGGTAAGCCATCAGTCTGCACAAGCTAAATATACATTGCTTCATGTAAATACCAATTTGCTTTCATTGTTGTATTTCCCCTCTTTTGTTATACCATTAACCTTGTGTTTTAGTGATTATTTCAGTGCTGATTTGTAAAATAGAACGTTATACTAACTTTATAAAGAAAGGAAATCAGGTGTGCCGAATATAAACTATTTATTATTCAACCTGTATATATAAATACATTAGGCAACCATTCAAACAAGGAAACTAGGATATTGTTTCTTTAATAATTTTTAATTTGCAGCAATCTTATGAAAGCTATATAATGCCTTTCCCTTCCCCACTGTCATACTATACTTAAGACTTTATTCTGAATAACCTCTTCTTACTGTTGCTAGGAAAAAAATAATATGCTGTTGCTGAAAACATCAGAAAAAGATTTATGTTTGTTGTCCCTATTTTTTTTTCTTTTCTAATCTTTTTTTTCATAGAGTCTCTGTGATTCAGTTTGAAGGCATTTTTAAAATGTGCTTACTGAAGTTCAGTATTGATCTTCCATTCTGGAGCAAGAATTTCTTGTTTTGTAAGAAAATTCATCGATCAAGGACAAGTATTGGTTGATACTGCTTTGAACAGAAATGTCTTGGTTACCTTCGACCTTGCTTTGGTTAATATCGGCTCTGAGATTCAGATTTTGTACATCTGCCACTGAACACTTCTAGTTACAGATGATCAGAATTGATTGTGTTCTTGCCCTTCAACATAACACTTCAAAAAGTAGGTAGCCTACTCACAGCTTTTGAGGAGAATCATATACATTTCAATGTAAGAGGTTATTGTGCCTATTTTGCCAGTGTTAGATGCACATCAGAGCTGTTTACTGTAATCCCATTTCTCTTCCTTTGCCCTGTACTTTCTAATAATGATCTCATTGCCTCTGTCAGTTGATTATCCTGCTCTGGTCAAGGCAGGCCTGGAAACTCAGGCTGCCGTGATAAGCTCAAACTTTCTGTCATTATACAGTGTGCAAATATGTGTGACACTTCAAAGCTCAGGATGTAAAGATTGATATTGTTGCAACATACATGTAACCTGATCAAAAGTGGATCATATACAGACGGACTGTGCTAACAGATAAACTCACTGGGGGCCCTGAAAGGGTTACTCATTTGCAATCCTTCCAACTATTTTGCTAATGTTTTAGAAATTACCAGTTCCGCTTAAAGTATTGTGATTATGCTGAGGAATATTCTTCATGTTGTGCTACTGCTTTTCTCAAAACAGATGGACTTAAATATCATATTTTTACTATTCTTATTTCAAAAGTAATCCAAATGAACCCACAATGCAAGGAATGAAGTGGCCTGAATATACACATTTAGAACAACAATATATAATTTTAAATGCTGAAGCACCAAGAATTTATAGGAAACACCGTGCCCAGCAATGTGCCTTCTGGAATCAATTTCTTCCCAAACTCCTTCAAATGACAGGTATGAAAGATATTTTCCAGAATATAACCTGATATTTTTCATTATGTTTGATGTACAAATTATTTCTCTTTTTGTTAAGAAGGTACATGTTTGTTTACAATAAACAATCACATACTAATGGTTTGTTTTTCCATCAGTTCAGTACCATAAATTTATATGCCTATAATCTTATTACATTTTTCATTCAGGATAGCCCACAGAAGCACAATAAGAGATTTAATAGAAGGACTTTTGACAAGGTTCCTATAGACAAATGCAACAAAAACAAAATAAAATATAGAATATTGTACCTCACAAAATTAGTTATTTATTTAATAATTATAGTGCATAAAATTGAACGTATTGTGCTGATCACAAATGCTAAAGAAGACAAACTAGTTTAGTTCCATTAATAGGTAATTTATAACACTGTGCTTTTTACTATTTTCATGAATCAAGGACTAATTACTTTAGAAATTAACAAATCAAATTCAAGGTGGTGAATGCAATCAGTTTTGGAGTTTTTCTACTGTCTGAATCCCTCGGTGTTAAATGCACGCAAGCTTATCGGGAACCATCTGTACGATTGTTTTCAGACTTTCTACTCTACCTAAATTGGCATGTAACTGGGAAAACTTGAAGTTGTTAAATCCAGCTGTGGATTTTGGAAAGTTTAGCTGAGCGGACCAACAAATAATTTGGAAATCTAAGCCTGCAGCCCTTACTCAACTCGAGGAAATCAGAGCACCACTGGCTATGGGCAGTGTAAACACATTACCATGAGTGAGGCACTAATATTTAATGCATGTGATGTGTTTTGGTATCTTTAACATAATTAGGCTCAATATTTGCATACAAAGCAGGTGGTGCCTAGGTTCCTACTTACTGCTGCTTTCCAGAGCCGCCATGGGGAACCTTGCAAGTTGACCATTTCTCTGACTCAACCATCCCGCTAAATCAAACGTTTTTTATTCAGGTACGAATTTAAAATTGTGTCCCCATTCACATGATCACTCTGCTATCCAGGAAGTCAATCATTTTTTTTTGGTTCTAAGCAAACAAATCTCTTGGCTCAGTTGACAGTGCAGTCAGAATGATTCAAATCCTGCCAACAACAACTACTTGCATTTATATAGCGCCTTTAACGTAGTAAAATGTCCCAAGGCACTTCACAGGAGTGTTACCAAACAAAACTTGACATCGAGCCACATAAGGAGATATTAAGATTGGTGACCAAAAGCTTGGTCAAAGAGGTAGGTTTTAAGGAATGTCTTAAAGGAGGAGAGAGAGAGAGAGAGAGAGAAGTGGAGAAGTTTAGGGAAGGAATTTCAGAGCTTAGGGCCTAGGCAGCTGAAGATACAACCGCCCATGGTTGAGCGATGATAATTGAGGATGTGCAAGAGGCCAGAATTGGAGGAGCGCGGAGATCTCGGAGGTTTGTAGGGCTGGAGGAGACTACAGAGATAGGGAGGGGTGAGGCCATGAAGGGATTTGAAAACAAGGATGAGAATTTTAAAATCAAGGCATTCCTGGACTGGGAGCCAATGTAGGTCAGTGCACACAGTGGACTTGGTGCAAGTTAGGATACGGGCAGCAGAGTTTTGGATGAGCTCAAGTTTACGGAGGGTGCAAGGTGGGAGGCTGGCCAGGAGAGCATTAGAATAGTCGAGTCTAGAGGTAACAAAGGCATTATTAAGGGTTTCAGAAACATAGAAACATAGAAAATAGGAGCAAGAGTAGGTCATTCGGCCCTTCGGGCCTGCTCATTCAAAATGATCATGGCTGATCGTCTAACTCGGTACCTTGTTCCCGCTTTTTCCGCATATCCCTTGATCCCTTTAGCATTAAGAAATATATCTATCTCCTTCTTGAATGCATTGAATGACTTGACCTCCACTGCCTTCTGTGGTAGAGAATTCCACAGGTTCACCACCCTGTGAGTGAAGAAATTTCTCCTCATCTTGGTTCTAAATGGCATACCCCGTATCCTGAGATTGTGATCCTTGTTTCAGGACTCCCCAGCCATCAGGAACATCCTCCCTGCATCTAGTCTGTCTCGTCCTGTTAGAATTTTATATGTTTCAATGAGATCACCTCTCGTTCTTCTAAACTCTAGTGAATATAGGCCTAGTCGACCCAATCTCTCCTCATACGTCAGTCCTGCCATCCCAAGAATCAGTCTGGTAAACCTTTGTTTCACTCCCTCCATGGTAAGAATATCCTTCCTCCGATAAGGAGACCAAAACTGCGCACAATGCTCCAGATATGATCTCACCAAGGCCCTGTATAACTGCAGTAAGACATCCCTGCTCCTGTACTCAAATCCTCTTGCAATGAAGGCCAACATACCATTCGCCTTCCTAACTGCTTGCTGCACCTGAATGCTCGCTTTCAGCAACTGGTGTACAAGGACACCCAGGTCTCGTTGCACCTCCCCTTTTCCCAATCTATCACCATTCAGATAATAATCTGCCTTTCTGTTTTTACAACCAAAGTGGATAACCTCACATTTACCCACGTTATACTGCATCTGCCATGTTCTTGCCCACTCACCCAACTTGTCTAAATCACATTGGAGCCTCTTTGGATCCTCCTCACAGCTCACATTCTACCCCAGCTTTGTGTCGTCTGAAAACTTGGAAATGTTACATTTAGTTCCCTCATCCAAATCATTGATATATGTTGTGAATAACTGGGGTCCAAGCACTGATCCCTGTGGTACCCCACTAGTCACTGCCTGCCCCCCGGAAAAAAGACCCGTTTATTCCTACTCTCTGTTTCCTCTCTGTCAACCAATTCTCAATCCGTGCCAGTATATTCCCCCCAATCCCATGTGCTTTAATTTTGCACACTAACCTCTTGTGTGGAACCTTATCAAAAGCCTTCTGAAAATCCAAGTATACCACATCCACTGGTTCTCCCCTATCTATTCTACTAGTTACAACCTCAAAAAACTCCAGTAGATTTGTTAAGCATGATTTCCCTTTCATAAACCCATGCTGACTTTGTCCAATCCTGTTAATGCCTTCCAAGTGTTCTGTTAACACATCTTTTATAATAGACTCTAGCATTTTCCCCACTACTGATGTTAGGCTAACTGGTCTTTAATTCCCTGTTTTTTCTCTCCCTCCTATTTTAAATAGTGAGGTTACATTTGCCACCCTCCAATCTGTAGGAACTGTTCCAGAGTCTATAGAATTTTGGAAGATGATCACCAATGCAACCACTATTTCCAGGGCCACTTCCTTTAGTACTCTGGGATGTAGATTATCAGGCCCTGGGGATTTGTCAGCTTTTAGCCCCATTAATTTCCCTAGCATTGTTTTTTTTTACTAATACTGGTTTCCTTCAGTTCCTCCCTCTCACTAGACCCTTGGTTCCCTAACATTTCTGGGAGGTTATTTGTGTCCTGCTTTGTGAAGACAGAACCAAAGTATGTTTTTAATTGTTCTGCCATTTCTTTGTTCCCCATTATAATTTCCCCCATTTCTGTCTGGAAGGGAGCTACATTTGTCTTCACTAATCTTTTTCTCTTGACATATTTATAAAAGCTTTTACAGTCAGTTTTTATGTTCCCTGCTAGTTTACACTCATACTCCATTTTTCCCCTCTTAATCAATCTCTTTGTCCTCCTTTGCTGAATTCTAAACTGCTCCCAATCCTCAGGCTTGCCGTTTTTTCTGGCAATTTTATATGTCTCCTCTTTGGATCTAATACTATCCCTAATTTCTTTAGTAAGCCATGGTTGAGCCACCTTTCCTGTTTTATTTTTGTGCCAGACAGGAATGAATAATTGTTGTAATTCCTGCACACGTTCTTTAAGTATTAGCCTTTGCCTATCCACTGTCATCCCTTTTAGTAAAGTTCCCCAATCTATCATAGCCAACTCGCACCACATACTTTCGTAATTTCCTTTATTTAGATTCGGGACCCTAATTTCGGATTCAACTACTTCACTCTCCATCTTAATGAGGAATTCTATCATGTTATGGTTGCTCTTCCCTAAGGGACCCCGCACAACAAGATTGTTAATTAATCCTTTCTCATTGCACAATATCCAGTCTAGGATCGCCTGTTCTTTAGTTAGTTCCTCAAGGTATTGGTCTAGAAAACCATCATGTACACACTCCAGGAATTCCTCCCCCACAGTATTATTGCTAATGAAGCAGATGAGCTGAAGCAGGGGCGGAGATGGGTGATGTTATGGAGGTGAAAGTAGGCGGTCTTGGTGATGGAGCGGATATGAGGTTGGAAACTCATCTCGAGGTCAGATAGGACGCCAAGGTTGCGACCGGTCTGGTTCAGCCTCAAACAATGGCCAGGGAGAGGGATGGGGTTGTTGACGAAGGAATGGACTTTGTGGCGAGTCCGAAGACAACGGCTTCGGTCTTCCCAATATTTTGTTGGAGGAAATTTCTGCTTATCCAATACCAGATGTCAGACAAGACTTCAGGACATAAACTAGGCTGCACTCTTGTATCGTACTGAAGGAGATTATCTGAGTTTTGTCCTGTGGATGGGATGTTAAACTTAGATTCTATCTGCCCGGTCTTCAGGTGGATGTTAAAGTTATTAGTTATTCATTAATAGTTACCATTGCTACAGCTTTATACAACTCGATTTAGCTCTGTGTCCTTAGCTGATTTGAAGTGGTGTATCAACTGATGATGAATAATGGTTAAGGAACAAATAAAGCTTATGGCCCGGATTTTCCTCTGAACGGCAAGCGAACAGCTCCAGCCACTTGTTAGACTTGCACTTACCCTTAAACTTTTCTTGTGTTTTTTCACGGCAAGCTCCCCTCAAAGGGCTGAATCCAAAATGGCGCCCTCTACAGGGCATCTGGGACCTGTGTGAACAGGCCAAGCAACTGTCTATCCCCTTCACCAATCAGATTAAAGTAACTGCTGAGCAGCAAAGAGTCAGAACCAGGAAGTGTAAGTTAGAATAGTGAATTCAATGTTAGATCAAGTACAGAAAGCGAAATAAAGAGGGGGTAAGAAATATTGAATCAAGAGACAGAGATAAAAGAGACAGAAAGAAAAAGTAAAAAAATAATTTAAAATGTTTTTATTTTTTTTAATTGTCCAACAACAATTAAAATCTAAAGGAATGAGACTCCACACTTGTAAAAGTTAATTTACTGTGACAGAGAGGTGGTTTGGCAGTAATTAAGACTTACCACGCCGTTAAACGTGTGCTTAGACTTAAAATAACTTGACTTATCTTTTCAAGTCGAGATTAGTTCGTATCCATCAGGGCAGTGCAGGAACTTCACACCGTTTCATTCATTTGAACGGTGAGTCAGCCGGTGAGATGTCATTCTCGTGGAGTTTACAGAGGAGCAGGGTGTCTGGTAGAGCAAATTCCGGTTTTCTGCGTTTGACTGCGCATGTGTGGTCACTGGAAGTTGCTGTACCAGATGCACAGAAATAACGGTGGGCCCTGTTAGTCTCACTGTTATTTTCAGAGGAAAATCTCACCCAATATTTGTTCTCTTTTGTTTTTGTCTTTGTCTTTTTTTTCCCCATTCTTAGAATAATAATGGGAAAAGTGCCAGGAATCTTATGCACTACTTGCTTTGCATTAATATCAGCCCCAATCTGGTGGTATTTACAGAAGTCTTTTGGCACAGCCAAAAGAGGATAAATACCACATGGAGCACAGTTTGCAGTGACATACCTTTTTGATATTGAGTTCAGAAACAAAATTAGCACACAGAGCTTTATGCCTATGCAAAGGCACCAGTGAAAAATGTAGATTAAAAATCAGCACAGTGCAGTTTGTGACAATAAAGCTATTTAAAATATGTTTTTGCTACTAAAACTTGATCATTTTTGTGCAATGTTGTAAATGTTTTAAACATTGATTATAAATCTCTGTGCAGGACAAGTGCTGTATATTAAATTAAGTTCCGTACTGGGAACTACCACTTAAAAGTCCTAATTATGAATTGCAACTTTTTTTCAGCACACATGGATGAAGCAGAACAACAGTGGAAGCAGGAATTCCATCGATGGAACTCTTACATGTCAGACTGGAAAAATCAATTCAGTGCTTATAACCGCAAAAAAGATAGCTGTACCAATACTTAAGCAATAGGGTTTACCCCTGCAAAATGACTTGTGTAGTTTAAATGGCATACATGCTTTGTGACAGACAGAAAAGACTCCATTTGGCCTAAAAGCTTGCCATCGCCTCAGTGGTAAAATAGCCTTAAATTAACTCCTAAGTGCAAAAAACATGTTATACGGTATTTACAAGATGCATTATATGCAGGTGCCCATCTATCACTTTCAAGATCACCGCACAGACCACATCATATTTTGTCCAAACACTTTATTTTTTCTCCACTCTTTTCTCATTCATTCTCTCCTCCTTATCCTTTTCCTTCCATTTTCTCTAGCATTTTGCTGTTTTTGCTTTTATCCTGTTTCTTGGTTTCCACTTCGCGCAGAAGATACTTCTCAGCTCAACTCTTCCACCTCATTTCTGTATCTCCACCTCTCTCTGACTGTTGCTAGTATGAGAGACTGGCTTAATGTGGAGCACAATGTTACATTAGGATCTTAAAAAAAAATCGAAGGATATTTGGACACTAAGGGCATTAAGGAATCTGGGGAGAGGGCAGAAAAGGAGAGTTGAGGTCGAAGATCAGCCATGATCTTATTGAATGGCGGAGCAGGCTCGAGGGGCCGAATGGCCTGCTCCTTTTCGTATTTCTTATTACTGTTTCACACGAAATCTGACCTGATTTTTTTACACCTATTCTTTTCGTAAAAAAACTTCATCTAAAACAGGGAAAGCAATTAATATAATTCAAAAACCCTATGTTTGGAAGCAGGTCTGCCATAAATTAAATAATGGAGTCAGATAGTTATGGAGATATAAACAGTTCTGTATGTCAGACTGCTAGCCTGTTATGTAATCTTATGCATAGTGATAGTTTATATTTCCACAGACTACCAATTTAATATTGCTTTGCAGTTTGTTTCTCGCTGAAGGACTGCTGTCCACCATTGTATTTTACATTTATTTGCTTGCCTGGCTGCTGTGCTGTACTTGTTATCATAAAATATATGAAATTCAAGAAAGTACTTTAAGAAAGAGAATGTTAAATCTCTATTGTAAGTTTTTCATGAGATTCTGTCCATGTCATAGATTTGACCTAATCTGTGAGTGATGATGCATTTATGGCAAGCCTTTCAAAAGACTAAACTGCTTTGCATGAGTAAATGTGACCAGCAGACCTCAATATCAGTGGAATATTCTGTTAATTGTGTGAGAGCAACAACCTTAGAATTAAAATAACTAGGAAATGTTTTTTTTTAAATCTTGGGTGTGTTGGTCAGAAAGTCATGGGCCCAAAACCCTGATTTTTTAAAAATCTATTGTGGACCGGATATTGGGCACCACGGACCTGCAATTTCCTGACCAGGGCTCCCTGAGAGCGCTGAAGCTCACCGGAAGCATGCAATTGGGGAATCATCAGTTATATTTTCATGTTGGAAATATTTTAGGGTTGAATAATCAATTTTAGTTATTCCACTAATAATTTTAATTTTCTGACTTTTTAAAAAAGTGGATATATTTTGGATTTAAACTTGCATTACATATTACAATACAAATGTCATGTACCTTACAATTTGATTTCAGAGTTGGTGCAGTGTGTTGTGTTGTGTTTTCTCTGGTCTTCCTGGGACATGTGTGGTTTACTGTTGGAAAAGAAGCATCAGAATTTACATTGTCTAGCATTTTGAGATGGGGTACTGGATTTAGCACATTCTGAATTATCCAACATAAATCAATTCAGATTAGAATTAAAAGATCAAACAATGATATATTAAAAACAATTTGTTTTGATTTAACTTCGAGCAAGATAATATCACCATCATTGTAATCATTGCAGCACAACAATTTAAAATTACCACAGTATAACCTTAGCTAGGTTCAGTTCAACACAACATATTTGCTTAAAAATGAATGTACTACAGTACATATTGTGAAGTTATTTTTAATTTTATAAGAGTAGTAATTAACAATTGCATACTTTCTGTCCAAGTCTGTTAAACTGATTCTAAATAAGTTGCTATCATCTTATCCCATTAAATTCAAAGTGTGTACTTATCTTCTCTCTGGTTCCACCTTGGGCCAACACAATTTGTTTTCAACTCTCTTGTGGTTTATCAGCAGATTTATTTTCTTGTTACTATATTTTATGTACTTGGGCTATTGTTAGATTATATTTCCTTTTCTGCAGTTCTGCTTCTCTTTAAATATTTATTACATTTTTATACTGCTCAAAGTCTTTCTCATCATCTGACAATCCGAGCTCTTGACGTCTTCTCCAGATGTTACTGACGATCCGGATTCTTTCCCCTCAGTCTGGTTCAGTAAAAACTGAAGTCGAATACATTTTAAAGTTCATCACAACTTTAATAGCAGGGTTCTTAGTCTGCAGCATTGATTTGGACTCCTGATAGAGTCCCTCTATGCTGGCAGAGCAAGAACAAAAACATACAGAAATCCACACGTTTTTATACAAATCAATAGGGTTGGAACATACTTAACGAGGGTCAACACCAATCATAAGCCGGGCACAGGTTGCCATGCGAGGTTACATTATTTCCGGCCTATCATAGATAATCATGTGCTGACCATGTTGCTGTTAGACATCAACCTTCCAACTTGGAATGTTCTTCCCTGTTCCTTCTGTTCCTTATCTCCCAACCTGGAATGTCTTTCAACTTTGGCCAAGCTCGTTACCTATATTGATCTGCCATAAACATGGAGACATTCAGACCAGTCCTTGAATCACATCAAAGACTCTACATTGATAAGACCATGCAAACCTGCTGACTACGCAAACATATGGCCCAGCAGGAGGCCAGGCCACCTGTACCAATCTCAGTTACTAACTAATTAACCCTTTCTAACCATTTTACATTCTGCTTCTTTGCCACGTAGGCATTTTAATATTTTACTGAAAACTGACCACGTAGGGATTCTCACTACTAATTCAATTTTTCAATCATAACTTCAACATTATCTTCAGTAATACTAACTAGACGTAACTCCTAAACAATCGACTACCACATATACTAATACAGGATTCCTTCCTTACAGATCTCAAGACCAAAGATTTATTTCTATCTTTCAAGTAACCTGATTTAATAATTTCTTCTTCAATTTTGGAATGCGTGCTTTTGATTTATTTAGACCCATCTTTTAAAATATTTCTCCCATTGTCAACAAGCTTAGGTTCTGACTTTTGGACTTCTGACACTGAAGGACCACTGTTAATATAACATATACCTGGTTCTTAATTATGTCATTTATAAATTTCACTAAAAAATGATCATTTAACATTAGAATGGTTCCCGATTGGATAGTCACCCTGTACATGTTTATTACTGAGGCGATATTCTCGAGATTTAAGAAAATGTTAGCTAGTGGTCAAGTACTTTTAGTTGTTGCCTTTGCTTTTCAGGGTCAGCAGTTCTTGCAAATGTCAACTTAACAGGGGTGCTGGCCATAATCTTCCAATCCTCCTTCGATATGGGGGTGGTGCCAGAGGACTGGAGAATTGCAAATATTACACCCTTGTTCAAAAAAGAGTGTAAGGATAAACCCAGCAACTACAGGCCAGTCAGTTTAACCTAAGTGGTGGGGAAGCTTTTAGAAATGATAATCCAGGACAAAATTAATAGTCACTTGGACAAGTGTGGATTAATAAAGGAAAGCCAGCACAGATTTGTTAAAGGCAAATTGTGTTTAACTAACTTGATTGAGTTCTTTGATGAGGTAACAGAAAGGTTGATGAGGGCAATGTGGTTGATGTGTATATGGACTTTCAAAAGGCGTTTGATAAAGTGCCACATAATAGACTTGTCAGCAAATTTGAAATTGGAATAAAACGGGCAGCGGCAGCATGGATATGAAATTGGCTAAGTGACAGGAAACAGAGTGGTGGTGAACGGTTGTTTTTAGGACTGGAGGAGGATATACAGTGGTGATCCCCAGGGTTTGCTACTAGGACCACTGCTTTTTTTGATATATATTAATGCCTTGGACTTGGGTGTACAGGGCACAATTTCAAAATTTGCAGATGACACAAAACTTGGAAGTGTAGTAAACAATGAGGAGGATAGTGATAGACTTCAAGAAGATATAGACAGGCTGGTGGAATGGGTGGACACATGGCAGATGAAATTTATTGCAGAGAAGTGCGAAGTGATACGTTTTGGTAGGAAAAATGAGGAGTGGCAATATAAACTAAATGGTACAATTCTAAAGGGGTTGCAGGAACAGAGAGACCTGGGGGTATATTTGTACAAATCTTTGAAGGTGGCAGGACAGGTTGAGAAAGTAGTTAAAAAAGCATATGGGATCCTGGGCTTTATAAATAGGGTACAAAAGCAAGGAAGTTATGTTGAACCTTTATAAAACACTGATTCGGCCACAATTGGAGTATTGTGTCCAATTCTGGGCACCGCACTTTAGGAAGAATGTGAAGGCATTAGAGGAGATGCAGAAAAAAATTACTGGAATGGTTTCAGGGATGAGGGACTTCAGTTCTGTGGATAGATTGGAGAAGCTGGGGTTGTTCTCCTTACAGCGGAGAAGGTTGAGAAGAGATTTGATAGAACTGTCAAAATCATGAAAGGTTTAGATAAAGTAAATAAAGAGAAACAGTTCCCATTAGTGGATCAAGAACTAGAGGACACAGATTTAAGATGATTGGCAAAAGAACCAAAGGCGTCATGAGGAAAAACCTTTTTACGCAGCGAGTAGTTATGATCTGGAATGCGCTGCCTGAAAGGGTGGTGGAAGCAGATTCAATCATGGCTTTCAAAAAGGAATTGGATAACTGCTTGAAGGGAAAACATTTGCAGGGCTATGGGGAAAGAGCGGGGAAATGGGACTAACGGGATTGTAACCATTCTATGACTCTATGAACAGTTTAACCCTATCTTATGCAATTCACTTATAGTGAACCAACTATGACCAAGAGGACGAATAACTGATTGCTAGCTGGTTGCGAGGAATCAAACCTTCCCAGTTTCTATGTCCCCCACCCTCCAACCTAAGTTCCACTTAGAACTTCACTTTATCACATATTGAGGTAACAATTTGTTCCAGAAAGCCCACAATATTCAATTATGAATGAGTTCAGGGAACATAAGAATATTTAAGAACAGGAAAAGTCCAGTAGGCCCAATAAGTCCATTCCTTTTGCATAGATCAACTGTCTGTCCACCTCATCTTCTCCCTCAATTCCTTTACTCTTCAGAAACACATTTAATTGTCTCTTGAACTCTTCATACTGTCAATTATAAGCAGTCTTTCATAATCTCCACCCTCTTCTGTTAGCACCCTAACAGTATGTGCATAATATTTTATGAATAAAAAAGATGGATTGCCAACTTAGTAGTCTTCACTGTTAGAATGGGAAACACCATTACATACCCCAACCTTTTTCAACCCAAAAGTTATGTGTGTAGTTAACTTCATGATGTGCAAAATGATTTCACCATGTTGAACACTATACTTTGGATAATTTTGCTTTGCTTTCATGGGCGAACATCCCAGGAGGAAATGCTTTAAGTATATAACATGGGAGGGAAAAATCATGACAAAATTAACTCTCAATGTTTTGGAATCACCATCCTTTGATTCACCCCATTGTTAATTTGGGCATATTCTAGTGCTATGTGGAACATACGAAAAGAAGGATAGGGAAAGACCATCTTATCCAAGAAGCCTACCCCAGACAGACATGGTGCAGCTACATAGTTCATGTACCCATCCCCCAATCATGCAATCTCCTGAAAGGGGCAAAAAAGCAGCAAAGAAAACTGAGACCAATTTAGAAAAAGTTCTGGGAAATTACTCTTGAATTCCCTAGGGCAATCAAGCAAAGCCCCAGGAAACTGTGTAACCTATAAATCCTTCTAATTACAGCTAACTGACATCTTGCACTCAATAATTGGAAATGTTCTCCCTCAGAAACTTGTGCAGCTCCCTTTTGAAGGATTGTAGTGGATTCATAGTGGCCACATGTTTCAGCAATCTGTTCCAGATGGAGATGATCCTCTGTGAAATGAAATATTTCCTAATGTCTAGCCTATAGATTTTATACGCATGCCTCCTAATCCTGCCAGGCCTATCCATTTCAAATCACCGATCCATTCTTTCACTTCAAAGAAAAAGCACTCTATTAATAGATATTATGTTTATAAATCTAAACCTGAGTAAGTTCAACTTACATTGATTGATAATTATGTTTGTAGATTCAACAAATTATGCCTTGAATTTATATTTACATTAATATAAATGTCAGTGTACTGTGGATTTTTATAGTACTACTAATAAAACTCTGCAGAAATAATTAGAACATTTAGGTATCTGAGTTCCATGATACCATTTAATGAGCAATTGCAAAGTTGTATAATGAATTATTACATTTTATTGTTTGTTCAGAGACAACTAGTCAAATCACATGTTATGCATTCTAATAAAATATAAATCATAGTATCATAGTGGGTACAGCACAGGAGGAAGACATTCGGACTATGATGCCTGTGCCAGCTCTTTGAAAGAGCTACCCAATTAGTCCCATTCCCCTACTCTTTCCCCATAGTCCTGTAATTCATAAGTGTTTATCCAATTCCCCTTTGAAAATTACTATTTTCCACCACCACCACTGCTTCCACCACCTTTTCAGGCAATGCAGTCCAGATCATTACAACTCGCTGCGTAAAAAAATGTTTCCTCATGTCGCCTCTGGCTCTTTTGCCGATCACTTTAAATCTGTGTCCTCTGGTTACCGACCCTTCTGCCATTGGAAACAGTTTCTCCTTATTTAGTCTGTCAAAACTGTTCATGATTTTGAACACCTCTATGAAATCTCCCCTTAATCTTCTCCGTTCTAAGGAGAACTACCCCAGTTTCTCCAGTCTCCACATAACTGAGGTCCCTCATCCCTGGTACCATTCTAGTAAACTTCTTTTGCACGGGCAGGGTAGATAAAGGGGAACTAATGGATGCAGTATATTTGGATTTCCAAGAGGCATTTGATAAGGTGCCACATAAAAGATTACTGCACAAGATAAGAGCTCATGGTGTTGGGGGTAATATACTGGCATGGATAGAGGATTGGCTAACTAACAGAAAACAAAGAGTCAGGATAAAAGGGTTATTTTCAAAATGGCAATCTGTAACTAGTGGGGTGCCGCAGGGATCAGTGCTGGGGCCTCAACTATTTACAATATATATCAATGACTTGGATGAAGAAACAGAGTGTCTTGTGGCCAAAATTGCTGATGAAACAAAGATAGGTGGAAAAGCAAGTTGCGATGAGGACACAAAGTGTCTGCAAAGGGATATTGACAGGTTAAGCGGATGGGCAAAAATTTGGCAGATGGAATATAATGTGTGAAAATGTGAAGTCACCCACTTTGGGAGGAAAAATCAAAAAATCAAAATATTATTTGAATGGAGAAATACTACAAAATGCTGCGGTGCAGAGGGATCTGGGTGTCCTCGTACATGAAACACAAGAAGTCAACATACAGGTGCAGCAGGTAATCCGGAAGGCAAACTGAATATTGGCCTTTATTTCTAGTGGGATGGAGTATAAAAGCAGGGAAGTCATGCTACAAATGTACAGGGTGCTGGTGAGACCACACCTGGAGTACTGTGTACAGTTCTGGTGCCCTTATTTAAGGAAGGACACACTTGCATTGGAGGCAGTTCAGAGAAAGTTCACTAGGTTGATTCCGGGTACGGAAGGGTTGTCTTATGAGGAAAGATTGAACAGGTTGGGTCTATACTCATTGGAGTATGGAAGAATGAGAGGAGACCTTATTGAAACATACAAGATTCTGAGGGGACTCGATAGTGTAGATGCTGAGAGGATGTTACCCCTCATGGGGGAATCTAAAACTAGGGGGCATAGTCTCAGAATAAGGGGTCGGCCGTTTAAGACGGAAATGAGGAATTTCTTCTCCCATAGGGTCGTGAATCTTTGGAATTCTTTACCCCAAAAAGCTGTGGAGGCTGAGTTAGACAAATTTTTGATCAGCAAGGGAGTCAAAGGATATGGGGAAAAGGCAGGAAAGTGGATTTGAGGTAAAAATCAGATCAAACATGATCTCATTAAATGGCGGAGAAGGCTCGAGGGGCCGAATGGCCTACTCCTGCTCCTATCTCTTATGGTCTCTTACGCACCCTCTCTAAGGCCTTGACATCCTTCCTAAAGTGAGATGCCCAGAATTGAACACAATACTCCAGCTGAGGCCTAACCAGTGTTTTATAAAGGTTTAGCATAACTTCCTTGCTTTTGTACTCTATGCCTCTATTAATAAAGCCAAGGATCCCATATTCTTTTTTAACAGCCTTCTCAACTTGTTCTGCCACCTTCAAAGATTTGTGTATGTGCTCCCCCCGGTCTCTCTGTTCCTGCACCCCCTTTAAAATTGTACCAGTTGGCTTATATTGCCTCTCCTCATTCTTCCTACCAAAATGCATCACTTCACACTTCTCTGCTTTAAATTCCATCTGCCATGTGTCTGCCCATTTCACCAGTCTGTCTATATCCTCCTGAAGTCTATTACTAAGCTCCACATTGTTTATTACATTTCTGAATTTCATGTTGGGTATCTCCTCGTCGAAGAGGCAGCATATTGTGAAACTGGACATTCGAGCCACTTAATCAATAAGAAAAAGGCATTGCACTCTATTCAGTGCATTGTTTGCTGAGCAAAATAAAATTTGTGTGATACACTGTATTTGCAGTGTCTTGCGATAATATTTCTCCTATTTTACTGGATGAAGTAATACATTTTTTCATGCAACCGTGCAAATATTAAGTAGCTAATTTAAATGCCTTTCTGATGTACTCTAGGGCGAGTTTGCTAGACTCCCTTGCAATTTTACAAGTAACATACAACTCAGTGGTTGTTTCCTCACTGTGATAAACGTACAGTGGGGATTTTAAAAAAATCCTTAAAGGATTTCTTAGACATTAGAGTTTGGTGTAATTTTTTTTACGATGTCCACCACCAATATTTTGCTCCTCTGTGGAATAGTTTAGAAGATTGCAATCATGGCAGGCACACCAGCTTAAAAGGGCTGTTTTGTACTACCGGTGCAATTGAGGCTTTTGTGCCACATTGCTGGACCCCAAATTTCTACTTCAGCTCATTTGATTGTTATTAATAGCTGTTAATGCACTTTTGGCCTTGTGCAGGGAGCAACCCTAATAGGGGAAGCAAAAGTCTGGCTATCAGGTCCAAATTAAAGGGATGTGTGCATTTAAGGGGCAATGCTTCTTGTCCATTGTCCAGATCTGTTGGACTGACCTCACTTGGTGCCACTCTGACCTATTCCATCATAGCCAGAGCATCTCCAGCAATGTCTTCTCTTCCTGCCCACACAATATTAATTCCAAAGTCCTGCCTTTGTCACCTCCAGAGCCGATTATTCTAATATTCACCCATTCTGCACCCTACATAAACTTCAAATCATCTGCTGCCTGTATCCTAGCCCACACCAAATCCTGCTCATCCATCACTCCTGTCCTCACTGACCTACATTGGCTCCCAGTCCCACAAAGTCTTCAATTTAAAATTCTCATGTTTAAGTCCCTTTGTGGCCTCACAAATATCTGCTTGTACCCTCCTACAACCGTCCCTCCTCCCCCCCAGACTCCCCAAACTCTGCATTCCTCTGAATCTGGCCATTTTTTGCATCCCTCCTTCCCTCGTCCCACGATTAGTAGCCGTACCTTCATCCGCCTAGGCCTCATGTTCTGGAATTACCTCCCTAAACCTCTCCACCTACCTCTCCTCCTTTAAGACTCTCCTTAAAACCCACCTCCGAAAAAACTTTTGGTAATCTCTCCTAATATCTCCCTTGGCTCAGTATCTAGTTTTTCCTTACACCTCTATAAAGCACCTTAAGATTTTCTTGTAAATTAAAGGTGCTATATAAATGCATTTTGTTGTAGATATTTTTCAGCCTTTGTTAAGGCTGCAGATGGTGCGAGAGGGAAGAAAGAAGTGTCATGTATAAATAAGGTAAAGGGAAATCCTATGTGGAGGCATAAAACATTCTTTGGGCAATTAATAGAATAGTACAGTACCAGACTCCCTGTTTAATGGATGATGAAATGGACATCCAGCGGCATGACATGGGTGCAAGGAGGGTTGTCCTATTTGACACATAGGGACATCCTCCCCAGAGGACACCAATACATCATTCCTGGCAGCAGGTACTAACCAGGCTGTACACCGTGCACACTTCCTGAAGGACCAGGGGACAGATGCCTAAAAGGACAGCAGGCTTAAAGGAATCTGGCAAACAAAGATTACCTAGTAGCACCACTTGTCTTGTGAATGGTGAAAGTTTGCATTCCATAAATTGTTGTCTGTCAATCTGTAACACATATACTGCACACCCGTGTCAAGCCCTCGCATTAACTTACAGAACTTTTTGCATACTTATATTTCAGCAGGGCACACTTTCAAAATGCAATAAACAATGGAAAACCTTGCTAGATTCACAATTTTCCAAGTCCATAAAACCTGACGTCATTGTAAAACAATATAGATGCATTATGCACAGGCACTTACTGACTAAGTTGCCATGCAGGTGTTGTACTTGTCTGTCACTTCAGCTTGCAGCCTGTTGAGACTACATTTTGCTGTACCCGATGCCACTTTGAAGGCAAAACTCCAACCTAAAGAAAAGCCTCTCTTGTCAATCACAGGTGGTAAAGGCACATCTCCTCTGACATGCCCAAGTAGCTCTGGCAGGGTCTGTGGATTTAACTGCTTGGCTAATTGGGTATTTGTGCAATCTGCCTCAGGAACAGACAAACATCCCTCTGATGAATTCTCTGGACATCCTCATTGTCCTCTAGCTTTCAGAGACAGGAATTCCAAAAGAAATGACCACCCTACCAGGATTGGGAGGGAGGGAGTTGGGTGGTGGGGGGTGGCACTGTTGATTGGAGATAAAAAGGAAAATGCTAATTTAAATGCACTTAAGCAATTGCAGTAAAAGGAAAACAAAAAGGCAAAAACAAACATTAAGCAAACCCCAAGATATACAGCTTTAAGAAAAACAGGAAATGACTTCTACCAGCTGTGCATCTGATTATACTGGGATGGAAGGGCCACCCTGCATATGCATGTTTTTTTCACTTATAATGAGCCTCTTGATCCCCTAGCACAGCCCAATTGGAAAATACCAGGCAGACTGTCATGGAAGCTTTTGTGGGGCTCAGCCTCTATTGATTTTCTGCTCTGCATTTGCACAGCTGGCATGTGAGAATGGAAAATATACCCTAAAATGTCCTTTGCACCACATTAATATGGATCCTGATCCCTACTTCACATTGCAGTGCAAAAGAAATGTACTCAGATAAATGGGTCTATAACATTATGTCCTTGTAAAATATGATTGGATCAGCACAGATGCATTCTTGCCAAGATGTAAATTGAATAAAATTGGATCAGGTTGTTTAAAAATGAAAATGGAGATTCTTCCTAATAGTCCATCAAGATCCCAAGTTTGATTCCCAATCTGTGCTGAGTTAGCTGTTCTCAGCTTGGGTGATGTTAGGAGCGCTACAATTGGTCTTAACACATGTGGTTAGGGATGGAAAAATAAGCCACAGTTCCTGCTCCTGATTGAGGTTATTGTTTTAGAAAAAGAGGAGGCTTATCCTACAGTTTGAAGTTATTGTTATAGAAGAAAGTGGGGGGCTTTACTTGGCATGTAACCGTACAACATCTAATCTACCAATAGTTGCTACTGACACTGGGTGGGGTGGGGTGTAATTTTAACCCCCAAGAACGGGTGGGTTAGGCAGTGAAAATAGTAAATTTTAGGAGCGGGACCACATCCCGGCTGCAACTCGCCCACTTCCAGGTTTGACCCAGGCACGTTAGGATGCGCGCACACAACAGACACCTGGAAGTCCTGCCAGCGCTTAAAGCCAGTGGGCTGATACTTCAAGGGCCAATTTAGGTAGTTGAAACACTTAAGGCGATTACATTTTTGTGGATTCTGCAACAGAATCAAATTTAACTTCTACTCAACATGACGCCCGTGGCTTCTGAAACATGTCATAGAAATGGAGGCGAGTTGCAGCCAAAGCTCATTTGGCCCTTTTAAACCAGAGATTGACACATCTGGATAAAAGGTGAGATATTGCAGCTGGGCTTTCAGTTCTCTCAGACAAACCTTTGACTAGGGTTTCTTTGTGTTTAGACTGAGATTTCTTTGTTGAGACTGAGAATTCTTGTGTTCACACAAATTTACCTACATTTTGGACTGACAACATCAGGATGGGGGGGGGGGCACAATGGATCTATTCCACAGTACATCTGAAGAGGAGGCACATCACCATTTGCGGCAAGCACGGCGTGCAGTTCTGGGATCTGCAGGTGCACAAGACAGAGGTGCGCAACAAGGACCTGGAGAAGAACAGAGAAGGGACCAACGGAGGGGCCGAGGTCGCAGGAGGCACTACCCACGTGAGAGGGTCTACAGGCAGAGGCTGAGCTTCCTGGACCTCTCAGAGGAGCAGTGCCTACTTAGGCTCAGATTGAGTCGGCAGGTGGTCGCGGACATCTGCATGCTCTTTCATGAACAGCTGCTCCAGGCTGGGCCTGGTAGCCACACGTTGCCCATCACTGTTAAAGCCACCACTGCCATCAATTTCTTTGCCTCCGAATCTTTCTAAAGTGCCACCAGAGACATCTCCAGGGTGCCAAAGATTTCTCCATCTGTGGCTGTGCAGGGGCAGACTCGGCCATCGGGAGAAGAGGCAGCATTGCGGGTACTGGTTGGAGGGGGGGGGGGGCAACAGGTGAGATGTGGGAGCGCTTTGAGTGGAGTCCCCACTTCTATGTCCCCTTTCGGCATCATCCCTTTCTTGGACCAGCGCATCATCGCTCCCACCACTCTGCTGGACAGCAGGCTGATGAGCAGATGTGCTGCGTTCTAAGGCCATGGCTGAAATATCCGTCGACCTGTTTAAGGCAGCAGACACATTGGCATCCAGAGTCCACACGGCCATTGTCATAGCCGGCATGGACTCATTTGAGAGCCGTGCTTGAAGCTCAATGGAGGCCCCCAATCTCTCCATTGAAGACATTCCCTCACTTACCTGCACCACCAGTCCACTAGCGATGGAGTTGGACACCTCTATCCTCTCCACCATTGTGGAGAGTGTGCGTGACACGTTCTCCATTACCTTGCAAACTTGCAACTGTACCTCAATCATTCTCAATCTCAACAATGGCCCCCAGGGTTCAGCATCTGTGTCCAGCTGAGCAGACCTTGGAGACGAGTCTGCCCCCCCCCCAACACGGACTCTCCACAGCTGCCCCTGCCACCAGTGTCTGCTCGTGCTCACTTGTGAGCGTTGAATCATCAGATGACAACCCAACTATCTGGCTAACAGGACCCAACGATGTGCCAGTATCTGCGGATGGCTGGATGTGGTGTGATGGTGCACCTTCAGAAGAATTGAGCTCCTCTGAGAAAATGTCTTCTTCCATAGCAGCTGACTCTTCATCAATCCGTGAAGGCCTTGGACGACAACATAAACCAATATTAAGTATTCAGCGGAGAAGTGACAATATTTCCAATGACCATACTGAGATGTGGAACAGTTCAATCATTGATAACATCAATTCATCATGTGTGTGAAGGATGTTAAAGTTCTGTCACCAGCCACCTGTGGGTTGCCAGTCTCTCCATCTCCAACGGCCAAGCATGCAACCAATCGACTGATATCCATGGCCGCCTCCTCCACATCTTTCTATTTGTGGTGGCCCGTCTCCAGCTCTACTCCTCTCCCTTGCATTTTGCACTCTCTTCTACAAGGGGAGAAAGAACAGACCTGTGAGTGACTGAAAGTGACGTCTTCACCCGATGGATGCATTTCTTTGTGTGAGGCTGACAATGACACAGATGCATCAGAGGGTGAGTATCAGACAGACTCACTGCATTGCATCAGGATTGGGCCAAGTAGCAGTGGTGGGTGCACAAATGGGGAGGTGAAGAAGTGTATAGAAAGTGAAGGTAAGTTGATGATGAAACTTAAGTGGGTGTGAGGAATGATGTGATGGAGTAGGCTTGCCAATATGGAGTGCGGGTGGTAGGGGGGGGTTCTTTTCACAGGATGTGGGTGAATCACCAAACGCACTCACTTTTCCTGACCAAGTCAGTTCATTAAATCACTTTCTGTATTGCACCCATGACCTGGGCAATATGGTCCTACTGCTGAACTCCTCTGCCACCTCCAGTCACACCTTCTTTGTGGCAGAAGCAGGTCGCTTTCTCTTGTCAGCTGGGTTTAGCACTTCCCTCCTACTGGCCAGTAGCAACTCAAGGTAATCATCGCTGAAAAAGGGTGCTGCCTTGGCTCTATGATGCTGCGTTTTCGATGTTCCTCCTTTCTCCATCAAAATCCATTTTGCACTGGCCCTTTAAATACTCCAGTTCACAGCAGGTCATTCGGGTGCACAGTACACCCACTGCGCAGCTTGGAGATGCGAAATCCGGAAGTAAAATTAAGGGCCTTCAATTCAGTTGCAATCGCTCAAAACGATGAGCAAAAATGTTTTCCGGGTTTCCCACGCAACTAATCACCCACCCACTGACTCCCGCCGCCATGCTAAAATCATGCCCTTTGTGCCTGAAATGGAAAATGTTCCATTCCCTATTAACCTCCTATATTTTAGTGAGTACAGTACATAAAAGTCATCTCCCCAGTCCAAAATGGTTGCTTTGATTTACATAATTGATGGCCCAGAATGGCAAACCAGCAGTGCTTGCCGCTCATTATCGTTACATTCACCCACAAAGTTACAGTGTTCTTTTTGGCGGCAACTTCCTTGAACTGCGAGTTCAAATAACAGCAGTGTTCTTTCCCGGGCTGTGTGAGTGGTGAAAGGATCGGAGAGGCCCCTCAACCAACCAGCTTGAAGCAAGCCACGCTGTGAGAACCAGGAAATGCAGTTCATGGAGAACAGCGCAAACTAAAAACCCGGATGTGCCCGATAAGGTATTATACAAATGACATAGAGAAAGTGAAATAAAGAGAGGATAAGATTAAAAGACTGAGATAAAAGAGACAGAAGGAAAAAGAAAAAAAAGTAAAATTATTTAATTACATTTTTTTTTAAATCTCAAAAAACTATTAAAATCAGGAGTAATGAGACTCCACACTTTTAAAAGTTAATTTTTAGTGCCAGAGAGGTTGTTTGGCAGTCATTAAGATTCACCATGCTGTTAAAACTTAGTTTGTACTTAAAAAAACTGAGCATATTTGTATTGTGGCGAGATTAGTAATTTCCAGCTGGGCAGGAAAGCAAGTTGGCACAGGTCCATTGATTATTTTGATTGCAGCTGGCAATGTAGGGTACGGTAGCGTAGTGGTTATGTTACTGGGCTAGTAATCCAGAGGCCTGGACTAAAATCCAGAGTCACGAGTTCAAATCCCGCCACGGTGGCTGGCAAATTTAAATTCAATTAATTAAATAAAAATCTGGAATTAAAATACTAGTATCAGTAATGATAGCCATGAAACTACCGGATTGTCGTAAAAACCCATCTGGTTCACTAATGTCCTTTAGGGAAGGAAACCTGCCGTCCTTACCCGGTCTGGCCTATATGTGACTCCAGACCCACAGCAATGTGGTTGATTCTGAAATGGCCGAGCAAGCCACTCAGTTGTAAAAATCTCGCTAGGGATGGGCAATAAATGCCAGCCTTGCCAGCAACACCCACATCCCGTGAATATTTTTAAAAAATGTCCCTTTAAGGTGAAGCTGTCAGATCGTGGGCAAACCAGGAAGAGCAAGTTCCGGATTTCCGTGTTTGACTGCACATGTGCGGTCATCAGAACTTGCTGTTTGATTTTGCTACTAATAACGGTAAGCGCTGTTGGGCTCACCATTATTTTGATAGCAATTTTTGGCTCAATGTTCTTACAATTTCAGACATGTGTAAAAATGCACTCAAATGTTGCATTTAAACTATACTGCTGCCACTGGCAGTTCCCATTTCAGTACCAGTATTGTGACATAAATTAGGGGAATGGGGCTGAGACTGAGGACGAGACTTGAGATTGAGGTTGTCAGACAAAGAGAAGAATTTGCAATTTATATAGCACCTTTCATGACCTCAGGATGTCCTAAAGTACTTTACAGCCAGTTAAATACTTTTTGATTTATAGTCACGGTTTTAATGTAGGAAATGCAGATGCCAAAATAATGAACACATTATATTTTCCCACATCAGTCGATAATCTTGCTTGACTTATACTAAATAATCATTAACTATTCCCCGATATTCTAGCCTTCTCACAGGCTTTGCCAGTCCTGTTGCCTCTATCTCCATTTAAAAAAAAATTCTATCTGTTCACAGCCAGAAAGGAAGGCCAGCCAGACCCCTGCCAATCACCGAGGACCAGAGACTTCGCAACGCAATAGGTGTGAGGTGTTTATCGATTACCAAGACAAACTAATGAATTGCTTATTGTTCAGTCTTTGAGGAAATCAACTACCATTAGCATACTAACCACCGACCATCTCAGTGTTAATTTTTCAACCCGTCTGAACAAATGGTGCTTTAAACAATCCTTTCTGTTGAAAAAGTAAAAAAAATACTGAAATGTGACAACAATGAAAACTTATTGCAATAATGTATGGAGCTAAAAGTGCAATAACACTGAAAAAGAAATTTGGATTCCACTTCTTTCTTTCCCAGTAACAGTGTCACTGTGCTGCAGTGCAGGTAATTAGGATGCTACAATATAGATTAAGGTAGAAAGGTCACTTAAATGCCATAAAAATCATTTAAAAAATCATAGAATAAGGAATGTAGTTGGTCAGTAAATTATAAAGCATGATGTTAGGAGATTGAGAGGCCTGAGTAGAGCATTAATGAAGGAGGAATGGCTAATTATCATACAGTTGATAACGGGTTGAATTTTTTCCCCACATGAAACTTTTTTCCTTATTCATTCATGGGATGTGGGCGTCGCTAGCAAGGCCAGCATTTATTGCCCATCTCGAATTGCCCTTGAGAAGATAGTGGTGTGTCGCCTTCTTGAACCGCTGCAGTCCGTGTGGTGAAGGTTCTCCCACAGTGCTGTCAGGAAGGGAGTTCCAGGATTTTGACCCAGTGACGATGAAGGAACGGCGATATATTTCCAAGTCAGGATGGTGTGTGACTTGGAGGGGAACGTGCAGGTGGTGTTGTTCCCATGTGCCTGCTGCCCTTGTCCTTCTAGGTGGTAGAGGTTGCGGGTTTGGGAGGTGCTATCGAAGAAGCCTTGGCGAGTTGCTGCAGTGCATCCTGTGGATGGTACACACTGCAGCCACAGTGTGCCGGTGGTGAAGGGAGTGAATGTTTAGGGTGGTGAATGGGGTGCCAATCAAGTGGGCTGCTTTGTCCTGGATGATGTCGAGCTTCTTGAGTGTTGTTAGAGCTGCACTCATCCAGGTAAGTGGAGAGTATTCCATCACACTCCTGACTTGTGCCTTGTAGATGGTGGAAAGGCTTTGGGGAGTCAGGAGGTGAGTCACTTGCAGCAGAATACCCAGCCTCTGACCTGCTCTTGTAGCCACATTATTTATGTGGCTGGTCCAGTTAAGTTTCTGGTCAATGGTGACCCCCAGGATGTTGATGGTGGGGGATTCGGCGATGGTAATGCTGTTGAATGTCAAGGGGAGGTGGTTAGAAACTCTCTTGTTGGAGATGGTCATTGCCTGGCACTTTTCTGGCGTGAATGTTACTTGCCACTTATCAGCCCAAGCCTGGATGTTGTCCAGGTTTTGCTGCATGCAGGCTCGGACTGCTTCATTATCTGAGGGGTTGCGAATGGAACTGAACATTGTGCAATCATCAGCGAACATCCCCATTTCTGATCTTATGATGGATGAAAGGTCATTGATGAAGCAGCTGAAGATGGTTGAGTCTATGACATTGCCCTGAGGAACTCCTGCAGCAATGTCCTGGGGCTGAGATGATTGGCCTCCAACAACCACTACCATCTTCCTTTGTGCTAGGTATGACTCCAGCCACTGGAGAGCTTTCCCCCTGATACCCATTGACCTCAATTTTACTAGGGCTCCTTGGTGCCACACTTGGTCAAATGCTGCCTTGATGTCAAGGGCAGTCACTCTCACCTCACCTCTGGAATTCAGCTCTTTTGTCCATGTTTGGACCAAGGCTGTAATGAGGTCTGGAGCTGAGTGGTCCTGGCGGAACCCAAACTGAGCATCGGTGAGCAGGTTATTGGTGAATAAGTGCCGCTTGATAGCACTGTCAACGACACCTTCCATCACTTTGCTGATGATTGAGAGTAGACTGATGGGGCGGTAATTGGCCGGATTGGTTTTGTCCTGCTTTTTGTGGACATGACATACCTGGGCAATTTTCCACATTGACGGGTAGATGCCAGAGTTGTAGCTGTACTGGAACAGTATGGCTAGAGGCGTGGCTAGTTCTGGAGCACACGTCTTCAACACTACAGCCAGGTTGTTGTCGGGGCCCATAGCCTTCGTTGTATTCAGTGCACTCAGCTATTTCTTGATATCATGTGGAGTGAATCGAATTAGCTGAAGACTGGCTTCCGTGATGGTGGGGATATTGGGAGGAGGCCGAGATGGATCATCCACTCGGCACTTCTGGGTGAAGATGCTTGCAAACGAATCAGCCATTATCTTTTGCACTCACGTGCTGGACTCTGTCATCAATGAGGATGGGAATGTTTACAGAGCCTCCTCCTCCCATTAGTTGTTTAACTGTCCACCACCATTCACAACTGGATGTGGCAGGACTGCAGAGCTTCGATCTGATCCGTTGGTTGTGGAATCGGTTGACTCTGTCTATAGCATGTTGCTTCCGCTGTTTAGCATTATTGTAGTCCTGTGCTGTAGCTTCACCAGGTTGGCACTTCATTTTTAGGTACGCCTGTTGCTGCTCCTGGCATGCTCTTCTAAATTCCTCATTGAACCAGGGTTGATCCCCTGGCTTGTTGGTAATGGGAGAGCGAGGAATATGCCGGGCTATGAGGTTATAGAATGTGCTGGAATACAATTCTGCTGCTGCTGATGGCCCACAGTACCTCATTTATGTCCAGTTTTGAGCTGTTCGATTTGTTCTGAATCTATCCCAATTGCCATGGTGGTAGTGCCACACAACACGTTGGATGATGCCCTCAGTGTGAAGACAGGTCCTTGTCTCCACAAGGACTGTGCGGTGATCACTCCTACCAATACTGTCATGGACAGATGCATCTGCAACAGGTAGATTGGTGAGGATGACGTCAAGTAGGTTTTTCCCTCGTGTCGCAGGCCCAGTATGGCAGCTATGTCCTTCGGGGCTCGGTCAGTAGTGGTGCTACCGAGCCAATCTTGGTGATGGACATTGAAGTCCCCCACCCAGAGTACATTCTGTGCCCTTGCTACCCTCAGTGCTTCCTCCAAGTGGTGCTCAACATGGAGGAGGACTGATTCATCAGCTGACCAAGGGTGGTAGGTGCTAATCTGCAGGACGTTTCCTTGCCCATGTTTGACCTGATGCCATGAGATTTCATGGGGTCTGGAGTCAATGTTGTGGACTCCCAAGGCCACTATCTTCTGACTGTATATCACTGTACCGCCACCTCTGGTGGTCTGTCCTGCCAGTGGGACATAACATACCCAGAGATGGTAATGGAAGATTCTGGGACGTTGGCTGAAAGGTATGATTCTGTGAGTATGGCTATGTCAGGCTGTCGCTTGAATTTTGGCACAAGTTCCCAGATGTTCGTGAGGAGGACTTTGCAGGGTCGACTGGGCTTGGTTTGCCCTTGTCGTGTCCGGTACCTAGTGATCCAATGCCGGGTGGTCCGTCCAGTTTTATTCTGTTATTGGTTGATCATATGATACCTGAAGGGATTCGCAAAATTTCACATGTTCCCCCCCCCAACCGAAGATTTATTGGAGTTATTAAAAAAATAACCCTGGTGTGACTGTGTTCGAAACAAGCCAGGGCCTCACAAAATGGCTGCAGTCAGACACATGGCCAAAGGCCTGCAGCATTTGAAACTGGACACCTTTCCACAAGGGCAGACAGGGATTTTTTTTGAACAATGCAGGGAGACAAGCAGTTGCATTCACGCCCTGAGGCAAGCCATCAGAAGTAATCCCACCTAAGGTGAACCATCAAGGAACATTCAGGAACAATGGAAAGCAGTTATGGAACTCATCAGTACAGATACCGGCCATTATGTAATTGGGCCAGAGATTGGGGTCCTTTGTCTTACGTTTTCGTGCTCAAATCAAGCAATGGAGCAAGCTGATGAGGCACGAAAAAAAAACCTGATACCGGGAGGATATAACTGGGGCTTCCCAGAATCTCTCTCTCTCTTCTCTTCGCCTCTTGGCCCGGTGTCCTGTCTGCCTGCTAGCAACTAAGAAGGAAGGCCATCCAGTAAACCTCACAACCACATGTCGACGGCAGCAGCAGGGCACAGGGGCCAGGCCTTTTCATCTGTTTCACCGGTGAGCATTAATTTTCTGGCTGCCACAAGACAACCTCGCTTGATGTAAGGGCGGGAGTTAAAGGGGTATTGCTAAAATTGTGATTTTAGAATTTTCCCTCGATGTGTCCGTTTCTTCCATCCCGTTAAGTGTAAGATTGTATTGCATCCATAGCGATTTCTTTTATCTTCTGTATAATACTGTTTACCTTGTAGTTTTAGTTTTCTTATTAATAAACATTGGTTTTCCTTGTACCAATCCACTGGTCTGTTCGTCTGTCCTTGTTACCGCCCGATAAGTCCTCAGCTCAGAATCAGGAAGGGGAAAGCGATTCGCAACCGCACAGCGGGCAGGGCAGCTCAGGAAAAACATAACTGGCTGACCTATAATAAGCCCGAGAAACAGTAAAAACCCGTTACATACCACAGATCAATCAGCATTATCATAAACTCACTAGTGTTACAGACATACAATATTATTGACACAAAGTGATATAGATATATAAATTAATAAATAGATAGATTAAAATGTTTTGTGTGCTGAATTTGTTGTTCATTGTTGTCAGTCCGTTGCCTGCAGATTTCTTTAATCTTCAAACCTATATTTGTCAGGACAACAGAGTTCAATAAAGTCGTAGGAACAGACTAAAAACATTATTCTAATTAAATTATTTGTAGGATCCAAGGGGGTTGTTTTCTATCAGTTAAATGGTAACAACAGATGTTAAAATTAATGTCAAACAGGGAAATAATATAAAATCGGCAGTTTTGTCAGTTTCAGCACTATGCCTGGCTCTTTGGCCTTCAAAAATATTACTATAATATTTAAGAGAATATCTTGAAGGGATTAGCTTGAAAGTTGTTATGGCCAATTAAGGGCTTGCCATTCACCTGGCAAAAGAAACCTGTGCTGTTGTCACTGATTTTTCGGAAAATGAACAAAGTACAATGGGCTTGCCCGCTGAGCTGGAGTTATTTCAACAACAGACTTCCACAGTGATGAAGCAGGACCAGCAGACACAAAATGATTTCTCAGGGACAGAGTTACAGCCACATATAAAGAGTTGGGGGGGAGGGGGCATGCCAGCAACAGATGATACAAATAACAGAAATCTCCATATCTAGTTCTAGTATTTCTTTTGCTATTTAGTAGCACCCCTGTTAGTTGACCTCCAACAGGATTAGTTAAAAGTGGTTTACTTAATGAATCGTCAATAGCGATGGACTTAAATGCTGATTAATATCTGTGATGAGACACAAATCCAGAGTTTATTATATTATCCAATTAATAAGAATA
Organism: Heptranchias perlo; assembly: GCF_035084215.1. Lineage (NCBI taxonomy): Eukaryota > Metazoa > Chordata > Chondrichthyes > Hexanchiformes > Hexanchidae > Heptranchias > Heptranchias perlo. Next base: position 41,267,053 of record NC_090337.1, read on the forward strand.
CATTAGTTACTGTGCTGGAGACTGGAGCAGAGAAACAGTTAACTGTAATAACTAATGGAATTTGCTTTGCCTCTCTAGTCCTGTGATATTTAAATTGAAACTTTCTCTCCAAACTTCAATTCTTGTCCAGCTTTGGTTAATATATTAACCAAATATCAAAAGTTAACAGATATAACTATAGTTAGACATTATTTCATCATCAATAGTGATAAAAAGTGGACTGTTAGTTTCATTAAAAAAGAATGCCATAAGATCTTTTATGTGCGTTAGTGGTTAAACTATTCATATACATAATGGTACAAAACTATGTATAATTGATAATGTTCATTTAACTGGCAGTTATTCTGTTGTATAATCAATAAACTGCTAAAAGATCGAGTTCACCCTACTGAGTAGGATTTTCCTGTTTATCTGAAAAAAATTGTGTAAGAAAGTACAGATAACATGTAAAATAAGAGTTGTCTAAAACGAATGGAAAGCCATTTGTTCTGGGTAAAAAAAAGGAATCAACATTCTGCAGAGTATACATTTTAACCTTAAGATAAAATAGAAAATATTAGTACTGTAAGTTTAACTGCTCCAGCAAGAGGAAAAGTCGAGATAAATTATTCTGAGTTACTTGCACATAGCCTAATTTGTAACCTCTGACCTTCATCTGTGTGGGCGGGGGAGAGAAGGCATGTATTTTTTTAGTTTTATATTCTGAAGTGATATACTTGCTCCATACTTGTAAACTTAATGCCCACTTTTGAAGAATCCATTGCTGTCAATGTTTTGATGCTGATATTTTTTTTCAAAAATTTGATACAAATCATCTTTATGAATTTTATTTAGTCATTTATCTCAAACCACATTTTTAAAACAATATGGGAAACATAACTGTGATTGTTGTTGAGAATTTGATTTTTTAAAAATAAGGATTTGATATGTAAATGAAATAAAAATGCTTTGTAAATGCTTCCACATTACTAATTCCCACAAGTTAGCTAATCATTACCATATACATTCTATGACAGACATCATCAACTTCTCTAGGACTGCTCTGAAAATGCCTTTAGCTTTTCCGAAGGTTCAATCATCTTTTCCAAGTTTGCCATCATTGTCTGTCTCCATCATGATACTACCATCTTTGAGCAACTGCCTATTTGCTTTGAATCTATTTTTATCTTCTCTAGTTGTGATCATATCTTCTCAAGAACTCCATTATCTTTTTCAAGAAGAAATGGACTTTTTTTGCCAACACAACTATTTTGCTTGTTTTTTTTCTTCCCTTTGATTGTGATTGTGAATTCAGATAATTGCTGGGCACCGCGTTAGGTATTTTGCATGAATATACTTTGCATCCATGCCCGGTCTCAAAGAGACTAAGTGTACATTTTCAATGCCTCTCACCTTGAAATTGGAGAAAACTTTCAAAGGAAAGCAACAGAGAATTTTACAGCATAATATATGAGCCTGCTATTTGTACTGGCAAACTAAAGCTAAACTGCAAAATTCTGCTTTAAACTGATCTGAAAACAAATTTTCTCAGATCACAATTAGGATATAACGTTGAAAAGCCTTGAAAATTTATAATGCTTATGAATATCAAATTTATGGTGACCAAATGGATTATTAAAATGGCCAATCTCCCATGGTGTTGCTCATGGTAAGTCAGATGATGTGCAGACTTATAACAATAGGGGTGTTACGCTATGTAATGCGTAACGTATTATTCTGCTAATAAGGTGCAACAATATTTCAAGGGCCACATATTTTTCATTGATGTAAATAGAGACATTCTGAGGTTAAATGCTGCACATGAGGGATGTTTGCAGATGGCAGTTGCTTGTAAATCCCCAGCTGCAGATCAGAATAATCTAACATGAAATGATTGCCTTTCTTTCTCTCTGTTATATACTTCTGGAGCTTTGAAGTGTGATGAGCTCAAAACTTTTATAGATACATAATTAAATTGGTCAAAAATGATGAATTGATGTTCCTATGCAGCTGGCTTTTTTAATCAGCCATGAATAATGAATGCAATTGTGATTTGCTAACATTTAAATGTTCAATATAAAAGTAGATTTCAATGAATATTTTTGACACAGATATACATTAAACCTCAATAAAGTAAGTGATGCAAAACCAATAAATTGGTGTGCTTCTTAGACCTCAGATGCAAATGCATAAGTGCTGAAACTAGCCACCCATTTTATTCTACATAGTATTTGTGCTGTCTCATTTAAGAATGTGTAACAATCACCATTGTTATGTATTTCAGTTAATTTGTGTATATTTTTAAAATTCTATCTTTATAGAAGTATGCACAAACTGATGTAATCAGTATTTTGAATAGCACAATATAAACTGTTAGATTAAAAAAAAAGTTTACAATAATATTTTTTTAAAGTCCACTTATAAAAATGACTTAAAAGCCTAATAAAGATATAAAAGAGACATTATATATCATGATAAACTGTTTCTGATATTTAAAGTAGTTCAACACTAAACTGAAACTGAATGTATATTTGATTTACGGTCAGAAAGTGATATAATCAATGGATATCAACATTCCCCCCACCCGAAAAATATCAGTGATGCATTGAAGAAGCTAAAAACTTGACCTGGACATCTCACTTGATTCCATAAGGAACCTTACATACTTACTATCATGTATAGGCATATTGCTGACCTATGCTAGTGTATAGAATTTTCAACAGGGATTGACAAAACCTTGAACTCTTCCTTCTGTTACCTTTGTAAAGCTAATATTTTTAAAAATGCATTTCTCTTATCCTTCATTTGTGTTAGGGTTTAGAATTGACTATTTTTAAAGGGATGTTATATAAAATGAATAAAATACTTTGTAGAGCACAGTAAAATTTGGTAAGGGACTGAAGTGTAAACTTTTCTCATCAGCTATCATTGCAGCATAACAACTGGTGTAATTTATGGACTAAAAGACAGATCAAAATTAAATACATAAAGAACCAAGAGATAAAAATACTAAAAGGAAAATTGATTGTACAATAACCATTGTTTCCATAGTCATTTTGATTCCTTTCCCATTATCTTTGTGCTTAGCATACAGAGAAGATAGGTGTACACACACAGGAGAGAGCAATGATTGTTACTACTGAAACCATCAATCCAGCTCTTTCCCAATCTGTCCTATCTGAAATCATTGTGGATGACCTCTTGAACCACAGGCAGTTATAGAAGTTCAGTACAAGAAAGAAGCACATATCATGGTGAAACATGACTGCTGATTGGACCAGGACAATGCCAAGGTAAGAAGCAGTTCATGACATTCATCCAAAGTCACTGAGAACACTTGTTGCACCAATCAGTGCTGCCATACAGAGCCCTCTTTTAGCAGCATTTAGGAGTCAGAGTCACAGTGCTTGGTTTACATAGGTTTATATCACAGAAGCCAGTCTTCAGCCAATTCGATTCACTCCACATGATATCAAGAAATGGCTGAGTGCACTGGATACTACAAAGGCTATGGGCCCCGACAGCATCCCAGCTGTAGTGCTGAAGACTTGTGCTCCAGAACTCTAGCCATACTATTCTATTAAAGCTACAACACTGGCATCTACCCGACAATGTGGAAAATTGCCCAGGTATGTCCTGTCCACAAAAAGCAGGACAAATCCAATCCAGCCAATTACCGCCCCATCAGTCTACTCTCAATCATCAGCAAAGTGATGGAGGGTGTCATCGACAGTGCTATCAAGCGGCACTTACTCACCAATAACCTGCTCACCGATGCTCAGTTTGGGTTCCGCCAGGACCACTCGGCTCCAGACCTCATTACAGCCTTGGTCCAAACATGGACAAAAGAGCTGAATTCCAGAGATGAGGTGAGAGTGACTGCCCTTGACATCAAGGCAGCATTTGACCAAGTGTGGCATCAAGGAGCCCTAGTAAAATTGAAGTCAATGGGAATCAGGGGGAAAACTCTCCAGTGGCTGGAGTCATACCTAGCACAAAGGAAGATGGTAGTGGTTGTTGGAGGCCAATCATCTCAGCCCCAGGACATTGCTGCAGGAGTTCCTCAGGGCAGTGTCCTAGGCCCAACCATCTTCAGCTGCTTCATCAATGACCTTCCCTCCATCACCAGGTCAGAAATGGGGATGTTCGCTGATGATTGCACAGTGTTCAGTTCCATTCGCAACCCCTCAGGTAATGAAGCAGTCCGTTCCCGCATGCAGCAAGGCCTGGACAATATCCAGGCTTGGGCTGATAAGTGGCAAGTAACATTTGTGCCAGACAAGTGCCAGGCAATGACCATCTCCAACAAAAGAGAGTCTAAACACCTCCCCTTGACATTCAACAGCATTACCATCACCGAATCCCCCACCATCAACATCCTGGGGGTCACCATTGACCAGAAACTTAACTGCACCAGCCACATAAATACTGTGGCTACAAGAGCAGGTCAGAGGCTGGGTATTCTGCGGTGAGTAACTCACCTCCTGACTCCCCAAAGCCTTTCCACCATCTACAAGGCACAAGTCAGGAGTGTGATGGAATACTCTCCACTTGTCTGGATGAGTGCAGCTCCAACAACACTCAAGACGCTCGACACCATCCAGGGCAAAGCAGCCCGCTTGATTGGCACCCATCCACCACCCTAAACATTCACTCCCTTCACCACTGATGCACCGTGGCTGCAGTGTGTACCATCCACAGGATGCACTGCAGCAACTCGCCAAGGCTTCTTCGATAGCACTTCCCAAACCCACAACCTTTACCACCTAGAAGGACAAGGGCAGCAGGCACATGGGAACAACACCACCTGCACATTCCCCTCCAAGTCACCCACCACCCTGACTTGAAAATATATCGCAGTTCCTTCATCGTCGCTGGGTCAAAATCCTGGGACTCCCTAACAGCACTGTGGGAGAACCTTCACCACACGGACTTCAGCGATTCAAGAAGGCGGCTCACCACCACCTTCTCAAGGGCAATTAGGGATGGGCAATAAATGCCGGCCTCGCCAGCAACGCCCACATCCCATGAACGAATAAAAAAAAGGTGCCAAAGTTAAGGAAGAGCTCCACACACATCTAATGAAATGCAAGCGAAGATTACCGATTACCAGTCTTTGACTGCCAGCTGATGTAATCCACCTAGAAGAAGTGGGCTCACTACCAGCCTCAAAATTGCAGCTTCAGTAACATTTGAGTATTATTATGCACATTTGGTTTGGTTTGTGTATGTTGCAAAAGATTGTGTTCTATCAATGCCAACTGAGGCATTAGTGATAGGAGCACCCAGTATCGGCCAGAAGCACTTACTTTTTTGTAACTTTTATTAATTTCTAAATCACATAACAGAATTTCTACGAACAAAATCGTTATTTCAAAACTGGATGAAACTGGATAAATTCCAAAATGGTTTATTATTTGTAGGCAGTAGTTGTTAACCCATTTCGTATTTGCCACTAAATATGTGATTGACAACCATCAAATCCTTTCCAAATGAGACGTGATCAGTTGAGCTGAAATGACCACTGGAGCATTACTCATCACCACAAAAGCTTTGAAACCATTTATTCAATTCTCATCTTATATAACCTTCTACCAGAGTCATCTGATTTAGTTTCATAAGGGCCATGATCAGAATAAAACCACTTAAATTTTATTGTGGTCATCACTAAATTTCTTTATATAGTTTTTCACAATTAAAATTTTGCTTCTACTTGAAATTAGGTGACATGAGATAAAATCTAAACTGCTTACCATCAGCAGTTTCACTTTCTTTTTTCAGCAATATTTTATGTTGATCAAGGTGAAGAATATCATCACCAGGGAAATGGAAATTTTTTCCCATTCGGATATTCAGTTTCAGCATCAAGCATTCCCAGGGCTGGTTTAACATGGCTAGCTAAAAAGTTCCCTCCACTTTGCCCGAACATTGGGCAAAGATTTCCTCTGGTTGCTATGTATTCATGACTTAGTAAATATAATAGAAAGATTTCCTACGTTCATTATTTCTAATAAAATTTGAAAAGTAAATAGGTTTATAATTTTGCTAGAAATAGAGATCAAAGAAATTCCTCCCATCATGTCACCAACACAGAGCAACTGGAGGAAATCTTCCTCTACAGTCCCTTAACTCAAACCTCAGAAGAGCATCTCCTAGCGTATTAGCGTGACATTTTCCATTTCCCACACTAGCTATCCTTGTGACCTTTTTGACTGACACTGTTAATTTATGCTGTACGTAGGGTTAGGTACTATGCTATGTATACATAATGCAAATGAAGGTCAGTAGGGGCAGTGTTGAGCAGCGAATGTTAAAATAAGGTAAAAGTTTAGACAGTGGGGTTGCACCACCAGAAGTGAGAGGTGGGGGGGAGGATTGGAACTTCCACCCATCTCTTTTCTTCAGCTATTCCAAATCCTGGGAACGGGGTCATTACCATATTAGGTACAGGTGGCCATACCTGTAGCGGTGCAGCAGGGCCACCCATCCAGTGGAAGAGGCAGAATCTTGAGCAGCAACCAAGAGGTACAGCCACAGGCCAGATTGAGCCAACAATCTAGGACAGAAAGCCTTTTAAAGTCTTCCCATCTTCTTCCCAGGCCCAGAATGAAATGGTTATTGATCCTACTGGGATTGATTAGTCTTCATTTCCTGATTGGTGGGGCTTACATTTGGCTTCAAACAGCATTTACACCTACTCTCAGCAGATGTAGGTACTGCTGTGCCCATCACAGGTGTATCTGGTGAGATTCCTGGGATAGACCGGGCTCGCCTCCAGACATGGCACCAAACTGCTATTGGGACATATGGGAAGGCAGAAGAAGTACTCACCTCCACTTGGTCAAAATTTATTGCTGCTAAACTAAAGGGTCAGAAATCCAGCAGATCATTGAATTACATTACATAGAATTACATAGAATTTACAGCACAGACACGGGCCAATCGGCCCAACTGGTGTATGCCGGTGTTTATGCTCCACACGAGCTTCCTCCCACCCTAACCCTATCAGCATTACCTTCTATTCCTTTCTCCCTTATGTACTTATCTAGCTTCCCCTTAAATGCATTTATGCTATTCACCTCAACTACTCCATGTGGTAGAAGGTTCCACATTCTAACCACTCTGTGGGTAAAGACTATTTTCCTAAATTCCTTATTGGATTTATTCGTGATTCTCTTATATTTATGACCCCTAGTTTTGGATTCCCCCACAAATGGAAACATTTTCTCTACGTCTACTCTATCAAACCTCTTCATAATTTTAAAGACCTCTATCAGGTTACCTAGAGAAAAGAGACCCAGCCTGTTCAGTCTTTCCTGATAGTTATAACCTCTCAGTTCTGGTATCATCCTTGTAAATGTTTTTGCACCTTCTCCAATGTCTCCGTATCCTTTTTGTAATATGAAGACCAGAACTATGCACAGGGGTCTAAGTAAGGAATGAGAGCATACATTTAATGTTGAGACACTGAAGGGTATTGATGAGCTGAGATCACAGGGGTTCAAATACATAATTCCCTGAAAATGAGGGTGCAGTTGGATAAAGCCATAAAAAGGTCAATAAAAGTATAGAGTACATGAGTAAAGAAACAAAGATGAATTTATACAAAACATTGGTTAGGCGACAGTTACATAAGAACATATTTAACCATCTCCATAAAGCTGGATAAAGCAATAGTATTCAGGAACAGTACTTAAGAAAACATTTTCTATTGAACTCTTTTGCAGTTCCTTTCAGCAACTGGCAGTGATCCAGCCCCAAGCACACAAAAGTGCAAACAGCAAATTATAAATTCACAGCTTCTGTCTCCCATCTGTAACAAATGAACATTGCCCTGAAACAGAGTATCAACTCTTCTTAAATACAGATTGGTGTTCTAATTGTGATCATAGAACCGGCAATTTTCAGCACAGTTACATCAGTAAATGGGCCTTTTCAAAGCAGAGTTTATGACCCTACTTCAATTTTTACAGAATCTTTTAAGTAATAGGCTTTCCATTAACTTAAGTGTTGAGTTGATTTCTGTCCCATAAAGATGGTCAGTTCAAAGATCATTTGGCTTCTGTAAGAAAGTCGTCATAAACATGGAATTGCTAATGTCCATGTGAAAAGAAGAATAAAAGGGATCTAAATTAAATTAAAGAGGTGACATCAAATTTAGGATTAATGTCAGGAAGTTCAATACATGGAATGGACTTCCAGATTGGGAAGTAGATGGGAAAAACACTGTAATCATTTAGAAACAGCTGGATGTTGTAGATTTATTTTCTGAATGGACAAACTAGGATGTGCCAAATGACCTTCTTTGTATTTATTTCATGACCACGCAACTATATCCTTTTCACTTTATAATGCAAAATGTTAACCCTTATCATGTTACAGATGCATTTCTGCTATGTATTTTAATAGCTTTCACATTTTCAGAAACTCATTTTACCCCTTTTATCTATTCTCCTCTTTAAAGTGCTGATTTTTGCTGGGGCATGGTGTTATGATCATGGGCATCCTTCCAATATCTCAGCCATGTGACCATTCTTCATGTATGAGTCTAGGCAGTAAATATCAACCAGCTATTCAACTGTGGAAAACATCACACCTGAGCCCCATCCCCATCTCAATTTACCCTCACACATGCAAACCTACCAGCAGAAGTTACTGTATAGTGATCAGAAGCAGAAGCCATGGCTAATTTTTGCTTTGCTTAGCTCAGGAGCGCTGAGGCGAATTGTATAATCCCACTTCCTGTCCTAGCTGAGATCAACTAAACCAGGAATTGAAACTGGAACCTTCTGGTCTGTATAACTTGGTATTACACGGAGTGGTGCCTTTACTTTCTAAGCCACTGGGGAACTTGATTAAAAGTTAATTAACCATGACATATTTTAATAGAATTTGAATGGCCTAATTCTGTTCAATATTTGCATTAATACACTTAGAAGTACAGTATGAAGATAAAATCTGTTTTCAAAGTAGATTGGTTGTCTAGATGTTAAATGTTGCACATAAATTAAAAGGTTTTCCTACAAACAACAGTAACTGCAGGCTAAAATCACCTCATAATGCTCCACATATTACCTCTTCTGCGGGTGCGCTAAAACATCGCACATGCGCAGAAGTGGAGAAATGCAGAACATTATTGAGTGACTTCATTCTGTGGGAAATTAGCTGTTGTGCTGTCTGGTGATGCAGTGAGGAGAAGGACAGTATGAATTCCCCAGCAGAGCAGTGGAGGACTGGAAAAGAGACTTAACTCCACACAGATCAACAGTCCATTCACTTACTCACCTCAGAGAGGAGCAGGGACAAAATTATTAAAGTTATTAATCTTGAGCAAATGCAATTTGCTTCAGTGAAATAGGGGGAAAAACAGACACTGTGATACATTGATTTATATCAATAAATGATACATTGATTTAATTCCTGTTCAGTATTCTACAAAGAAAGAAGAAAGAACTTGCATTTATGTAGAATCTTTCACAATCTCAGCACACCCCAAAAGGCTTTATAGCCAATGAGTTACTTTTAAAGTGTAGTAATGTAGGGAAATGCTGTGACATTTTGATGTCCACAATGTTTAAGTTAAAAGCCAAAGCTTCACAAAGTATCTCTAATAATATTGTATAATGACCCCATTAGATAAGGGTACAGCAATCCTTTATATAAACCCTGTTCAAACATCTTATCAACATTTTATCATTGTTTTACTCATATATACACATGCCATGGCAAAAGTACTCAAAGGATTGTGTGAATGCAGCTACTTTCACAATTTGCTCTCAAAATCCCTCTGTTCCTTAATCTTTTTATTGCCTTTAGAGTCTTCTGATTCTAAAACTGTGGTCAAACTGTTTGAGAAGATAGTCTGACCTAATGTGACAAGCCAGTCAAAAATGAAAAGCAGCTGCTCTAATTGGCTCTCAAATGTTCGGATCTCTGTCAATGTATTACATTAAAAGAATGAACCCAGATTATAGAAGGTATTGAGCACATTCTTATCATTAATGATGGACTGGGAATGAAGTTGGGTTTGGTTGATAATTTCTGAGAAAATGCTAGAGGATTGGGATGAGAGAGGTCAATGCCTTCATGGAGCAGGGGAAGATAGAGAGTTATGGGGAGAGAGCAGGGTAGCAGGATTATTTTTCGATTGGTCTAGCAAAGAACTGGTACAGACATATAGGCCAAATGGCATCCTTCTGTGCTATAATTTTCTATGCTTCTATGAGTAAGGCTTTAATATTTCTAGACCATTGTGTCTGAATAAAGCCAATATACTTTAATAGATATGCTGAAGCAATGAAGCTTAAGGGAAAGTTAATGTAACATATTCATAAAAATGAAATGACATTGGCTTAAGTTTCAAGATAATATTGTAGTGCCAAAAACATTAATGCATTATTTACTTGAATACAGTTGATTGCATGCTTCTTATTACATAGAAAATAAAATTACCAACACAGATGAACATAATTAATCATGTAGGAATATTAAAGCATTCTGATTAGAGACTGTAAGCTCACAGCTGCCTTATTTAATAACCTGAAATGTAATATAGGGTGTATTGGGGCTAGAAACTCATTTGCTTGGATTCCAGAACATTGCATTATTGTAGTGGAACAATTAAAATTATGGCTGTTTTAAAGCCATATTTTTTTTGCAATTAAAGTAATAAATGAACAAAACAATTAGGCTCTGTCCATACCTTGTAGAGTAAATGTGTGTGACTAATATTGTAGTAAGTTAAATTATGATATTCCACATTAGTAAATGGTTAAAGGAGAAATTTGTGAATATTATCCATCAGCTCAATCCTTTACATGGAAAGAGCTTGATGAGCTAAAAGGGCTCTTCCTGTTCCACTTTTATTTATCAATTTCATTCCCACCCATTTAGCTCCAGTAATGGCAAATGATAAGCTGGATACTTGGAAATTGTCAAGTACCGGATAATATATGCTGCTTAATTGGAATCACTTGGACCGGACAAATGTATTGTCATTAACTGGTTGTTTAGGTTAAAAGAAGTGATTATTTTGCTGCCTTAATTGCCTACTTTATGTACACCAGCATATCTATTATGTGCAGGATTGTGTGAAGTATTCAATTAAATGAAGTGGTTACAAAGGAACTGAATGGCGAATGAACTTTGTATGGTAATTGTGCTTAATGTAAAATAAATTTTGGTTTTCCATAAGTACCTTTCATGAATCTAACTTCATATTTATAATGGAAGAACAATGTCTCAATCTTCAAATTTAAACATGTACAATGGCATGAAAGTGGCTTCCCTGCACCATTGCTGCATTCTTTTGACACCCATGCTGACTCTTCTTGGTTTTATTCTTGTGGTATTGTTAGCTGAGATTGATTTCTGGACGACAGTAATACCATGGCTTGTCCTATTCATGATGTGGAGATGCCGGTGATGGACTGGGGTTGACAATTGTAAACAATTTTACAACACCAAGTTATAGTCCAGCAATTTTATTTTAAATTCACAAGCTTTCGGAGACTTCCTCCTTCCTCAGGTAAATGTTTTACCTGAGGAAGGAGGAAACATTTACCTGAGGAAGGAGGAAGTCTCCGAAAGCTTGTGAATTTAAAATAAAATTGCTGGACTATAACTTGGTGTTGTAAAATTGTTTACAATTGTCCTATTCATGGCTGAGGTTAACAGTTGCGTGCTGTGTACTTTAGGTGCATCTGACTTATTATTACTCTATTCTACAAATTGCATTCATATCTCTTTGGTAGTTTATTTGGGGAATTAGTAAAGCAGAACATTGGAAGATTGCTGTGCAACACAGATCCTCAGAAACAGTTTTTGCAAAGTAAAGAAATGACCATTTAGCAGCATCACTGGGCGAGATTCCAAGTATATCAAATTATAGATCTAATTTAGCAATCTAAATTAAATCTGAATGCATTTCCACTGCAACTTTTAGTGACATTGCAAATCATTTTCTGCTGCACGGTGAACTAAAGTTGAAGCATAAATCTGGAATCAATGCCTAACCTGACTCTGGAGAGGGGCAGTGTGAGACTCCCTGAAGGAGATATTCTCACGCTAATTTGGTTTGCACTACATGGAGGATTGAATTTTCATAGGAGTTCTCCCTCTTGTCTACCGTAACTTCGGCGGAAAAGCCACAGAAATCACGGAAAAGTGGCATTAACGCTGTTTACGCCATCTTTTCTGGGGTTTCCATGGCTCTTCCACCAAAATTACAGTGGAGGATCAAGAAAACCCCCATGGAAATTCACCCCCATGGAGTGCAAGTCCAGTGTTGTGTCAAGCCAGGTTTTCAAAGTCTTCACGGCTTTCCACAGACTTTCTTTCTGGACTCTGTTTAAACCTACAAAACATTTAAAAACTGCTACACAAGCTCTCTAAATATTTAACTTTTAACTGCAGGGAGAAGAAACCTGCAAATGTGTGCAACTTGGGCAGGAGAATTGGAGTTCTAGTTGGACATTGTAAGCACATTATTGCCTAGCTCGAACGCATTTTGTAGCTACCGGTCTGTGCCCATTATCTACAACATAAGGGTGGCATAATAAAAGTCTGAGGCCTTATAAAATTGGAGATTTGTTGGCAGAAAAGTGGGAAGACACCCATCTCCATGTAAAGTATGTGTTTTGTTCTGAAATTAATTGAATGCAGGTTTAACTTTGGATAAAAACATATAACTTCATTGATCCCATAATTCCAGTGGGGAGGCATGTTCAAAGGGAGTATAGTCCAAGAAACAATGCGATAATGTTGTAACTCTATCTTCAGCTCATGCTCCTTTCAATCAAATTTACCTCACAATGTCAACTCAAAAGTGAAGAGTCATACTAGCATAGAAGTTTGTCCCTCTTACTCTAGTTTCCATTCCACTATCACCTTATTGTTGGTGTAGTGTATACATTCGGCTCTAGCATAATATCAAAGCTAGTTTTTGAATACTACCTGGCTCAGAGTACCAGAAGTTGTCACTGCACTGCTGTCTACTCTGTGCAAATGTATATAGAGAGTCCATTATGGCTACCATTGTAATGTGACCATGAGCGAGCCATGTAACACATGAGCATTGAAGTTGCATTTCATTTTATTATAAAATGAGCTGTATAAATATTCTCTCAGTTTGGTAGCCATGGGACTTCTATTTATTGTTAAGTATATTTTTGTCAATACAGTATATATATATATTTTAGTTTGGACACTTCTTCAAGTCACAATACACTTCTGTGACATTGCCTGACATGAACTTTTACTTTGGTCCTTTTCAATGAATCTTTGAAACTCCACAAGACATGGATCTTGAAAAAATTCACTGTATAAATATTAGAGCATGAATGCTTAATTTGTTCAAATGAAAATTCTATGTCCTCTATTTTAACATTTAGTTCAAAACAGGTTAATGCCTCTGTTAAAAAACATTGGCCTAGAAATTGGATCACGTTGGACTCGTTTTACACGTGCAAAATGGGTACCTAAGGATCCAATATGGCAGGTGGCATGCCGCACTCATTCTGTGCTGGAAATGTGCCGCCCGCCATATTGGTCGAGGTTCTTCCATTGTCATTCAGGATGCGCGCCTGAAACAGGCGTTAGGCCCTTTGAATGTGCAAATAGGATGCCTAATGCCGGTTTGAGGTCCCCTTTGCAAAATTTGATTTTACATGATTGCAGCATACGCTGTGCATGCTATGTTCAGCTTCTTTAGGTGCTTGGCAGCCAAACCAGCAGTCCTTAAAGGGACTGCTGGCGGTTGCCACCAGAACGGGAAGTTTGAACTTTTTTACTTGCTTTATGGAGCCGGGAAGAGTAGAAGTGTCCCTTCCAGCTACACAATAAATCCGCAGGCCACATCTGGCCATTGCTTGCCCCCTTCCGATTGCTTCCCCCCATCCCAATGACCTCTGCCGGTTCAGACGCCGGTCAATCTTGGTGCCCCCTGGGAATGGAAAGCTGCCTCTAGGACAACAACTGGCGCCTGCAGCTTATCAGTAATAAGCAGACCAATTTGCTGTGTCTTGCTACCAGCCTCATTGGGTTGGCACCACAAATTGCAAACTATCAAATTCTAATTTAATATGTTAATTGTTCAAACTCTAATATTTGGACAGTTTAATTTCAATTCCATAGTACTGGATAAGTGAAAACAATCTACCCACTGATTGTAAAAACTGGAATTCTAAATGTCTAAATCTATAGTACTGTAAACACTGTAGACAAAGGAAAGTACACAAACTGGATCTATTGGAATCACACAGGGTACCAATGTAAATGGAATAATGGGGCACGCTATCCTCTTACTGCACTTGGGCATAAAAGATTGCCTCGGTGCAATGCAAAGAGGAAAATCAGGTGAAGAGGATTAATGTAAGGGAGCCTCCCCGATTTTCCATTCATTAAAATTAATGGACAGAATATCAGGCACACTCCATTACATGCATGCGATCCTCCCCACTGGATTTTCTTCTATGTGCTGCAACCAGGTGATCCTTTACGCCCAAGTGCAATAAGGGGAACATCTGCTCCACTATCTCAGCTGAAGTACTCTGGGTGCCTGCAGAGAGGGGGTGAAATGCTTTGGGTGCCATGTAAATGGGCTGACACACCAAAATAGTATTGAAAATGTGCTATGGCGGAGTGCTTATTACTGTTATTAAGTCCAGGGTTGTTCCTTACTTGAAAATTGGACTAAAATTGGTTGCTTTCAGGAACAGCTGAAAAATCTGCAGAAATATAAAGCTCATTTTTAAGCAATTAGTCCATTAACATTTTTAAATTACTGACACACAGCAGCTGTGATTTGGTTTTAACTTCATGGAAAGATCAGTCAGTGACTTTTATTTATTAATATCTAAAGGGTTGGTGCTAAAAAAAAGTATAGAATGACTTTCAGTTCTTGGGATATAACATGCTAATAGAAAATGTTGCAAAGGAAACTCTATCTGTGTGTATCTGTATCTATGTGTCACAGTATAAACATTGTTAAAGTTGTTTACATTTTGAATGATTTTCTAATTTTTCTTTGCTATTTTCATTGAGTTATTTCTATCATGAGTAATGTTTTGTTTAACTTAGGTCATTTTGTGTGTCAACCTGCCTTGTTTTCTGTATTTCCCTCAGTTGTTGCTCTGTTGCAGCCATATGGCAGTGGTAACGGAAAGCAACAGTGTTAATAAAATAAAGTTTATAAACACAGAAAAGTGAAAACTCAACCTACATAATTAATAACTTTGTGTCTCATGAAGCCATAGGCTGATGTGGCCTCAGGCCCTGAGAAAATGTCCCATATGTTTGCCATGCTGTAGGATACAAAGCACGTTGATTGGCTCAAATTTCACGTTCACTATAAAGCGACCATCAGAATACACTGGGGGTAAAATTCAATATTGGTGAAGGTGCAAAACAGGCAGTAAGATTGGCTTCCTGTTAGGCACCCTGCACAATTTTCCTTTCCATTTTAGTCAATAGAAAGGAAAGTCGGGTGAGACCTATAATGGGTGGCCGATCCACGTTTTGCAGCCCCGCAAAAGTTGAATTTTACCCCCGATGAAACATTTATTTCACTATCTCTCAGAAAATTATAATTTACAAAATAAACAAAACCATTCAAATCCCGGAAAAAAGTTTGCAAAGTCATTACACCTGGCATATTAGTTCACTACTCACCCTTCTAGAAACCCCTAACAAAAACATTTATAACATAACCAAAACATTTTAAAAAAGCACCAAACTTACAAATAAGTA
The DNA here is from genome assembly GCF_035084215.1 of Heptranchias perlo. Classification (NCBI taxonomy): domain Eukaryota; kingdom Metazoa; phylum Chordata; class Chondrichthyes; order Hexanchiformes; family Hexanchidae; genus Heptranchias; species Heptranchias perlo. The sequence goes on from NC_090337.1 coordinate 41,282,779, forward strand.
TGTTTATTCTAACTTCCAAAAGCTCCAACAATTTTCCCTTACACAGGCTTCTCCTCTGCAAAGGCTGTCGGCCTTGTCTTCTGCTCCTGTTTTGAAGCTTGGATTATTTAATCGGGGTTTAGGTCTGATATGTTTCTGGCCTTCATGTATATGCTGCCTCAGTGCCCTTGGTCTCCTGCATTTCTCTGTGTATGCACAATCTTTCTCTGCACGCACTATGACGCTGCATTATAGCAGCTTCTCTCCTCCACTTGTCTCATGCCTTTTGCTTAGTAGAAATGAGTAGAAAAGAAAGAAAGAGATGGTTGTCGGAAGAGAGTGAACCTTTTTAGATACTTTTTTCCATAAGCAAAGCCAGAGGAGAACTACGGGTATATTGTAGAGATGAAGAATGGTTGTAAATTACATCAGACTGTAAAAAGCCAGACAAGTGCCGGGCAATGACCATCTCCAACAAGAGTCTAACCACATCCCCTTGACATTCAATGGCATTACCATTGCCAAATCCCCCACCATCAACTTCCTGGGGGTCACCATTGACCAGAAACTTAACTGGACCAGCCATATAAATACCGTGGCTACAAGAGCAGGTCAGAGGCTGGGTATTTTGCGGCAAGTGACTCATCTCCTGTCTCCCCAAAGCCTTTCCACCATCTACAAGGCACAAGTCAGGATTGTGATGGAATACTCTCCACTTGCCTGGATGAGTGCAGCTCCAACAACACTCAAGAAGCTTGACACCATCCAGGACAAAGCACCCCATCACCCCATTCATTCCCTTCACCACCGACGCACTGTGGCTGCAGTGTGTACCATCTTCAGGATGCACTGCAGTAACTCGCCAAGGCTTCTTCGACAGACCTCCCAAACCCGCGACCTCTACCACCTAGAAGGACAAGGGCAGCAGGCACATAGGAACAATGCCACCTGCACCTTCCCCTCCAAATCACACACCATCCCGACTTGGAAATATATCGCCGTTCCTTTATTGTCGCCGGGTCAAAATCCTGGAACTCCCTTCCTGACAGCACTGTGGGAGAACCTTCACCACACGGACAGCAGCGGTTCAAGAAGGCGGCTCACCGTCACCTTCTCAAGGGCAATTCGGGATGGGCAATAAATGCTGGTCTTGCCGGCGATGTCCACATCCCATGAATGAATTTAAAAAAGCACTACAGGACTTGAATGACATGCATAAATCACTTGAGGATCACTCTCCCAGTTCCCAATATTTCTCTTGCATGTGTTACTCTAAGTTATGTGTCATTCTGTATGTATTGTGTAGAAGTTTATAGGTAACCTGAAATTAATTTCCATTTTCTCTGATTTACTTCCATCCTGCATGCTTTGAATCTATTTGTTGTGACAGAATTTTTCACTCTAGGTACAGGTTGCTCTAATTATAAGGAGCTGTTACTTTAGTTTGAAGTGATGGCTATCATGTCACCTCTTTAATATGATGGCTGAAGCGTTTCATTTCAATGTGAAGCTGGTGAGACCTCTGCTCCCTATGGATTCATTATCTGGCTTCTTTTTTATTTTCAGATTTTTCATTCCACAAAATATTGAAGCTCCCAAAAACCTGCACATTATAGTTGTCATGGTCCAATACCTTCTTAACACTTGAGAGGCTCCATCTTTCAAAGGAAAGAGAGCAGATTTAGTATTTAGGATTGTTTTGATGGTCTCTTGGCAGAGTGAATGCTAATTCATTGCATGCATGAATGAGTGAAAAAGCCATTTTTTCATTTACATTTTTTCATGCATTGAGGTTTTTGATTAAATAGTGAAAAGAAACACTTCTATGTAGCACTGACAAGCTTACGATATTATCTGAATGAAGCAATTTGTTTCATATGTATCAGGCAAACATTGCAGTGTAATGTGTGTCTGGGTACCAGTTTTCAGTCTATGCTGATCTGACTTTGACTGATTCCACTCTTGGAAATACTGAAGGCATTAAGGCCACTTTTATCCAGGCGATTTAGTTTGTTTTGAACAAAATTCAGAAGGGGGCGGGTTACATTTTCAACTCAAGGAATGGAATACATCAAGATACATTTTAAGAGCAACATTTCAGTACTTCTTAATAATGTTGCAATCATTTCCACACATGAGTACATACTGAATTCACTGGAGTAAATCTTCAAAGGTGAGGCAAGAGGCTTTGATTTTATCTCTGGAGCATAGATGTTTAATTACTAGTACATGGCTTTTTGCCAAGCATTCTTCAACCCTCTAAGGCTCTCTCCATATGATATTATGAGACTTTAAAAAAACAAACACCAAACTGTTTGGATGATATTATTCATTTTATTTGCAAATACCTGTTCTTTTTTCAGCCTAATGGTGATTTTAGTGGAAATCCAGAACCAGTGTATGAGAGTATATATTTTTTAATTAAATTACCAAGCTTCACAAAGAAACAATGAGTTGCAGCACCCTGCTGCTATGTTTAAAGATCTAATCACTGGTGGATACTTATAAAGAGATTTTATGAAAGTTTAAACATCATTTGGATAGGTTAAATCTTTTATGCAGTTTTTTTGAAAATCCATCATTATGATCCAAAGATGAAAGAACATTTTCGTGACAGCAGTTTAAATCAAAATGAATTTATTAACATAATTAATATTTGTAAAATAAATATTGATGGTAAAGCACTGAAGAAGAGATGCAATTGGTGGAGTGGGAGGCTATTTTAGCAAGAGTTTAGCATATTAATAGCAATTCCATATCCATCCCATGACAGACCCATAACAGTTCTGATTATGAGCTTCTTCAGCTAAAAATATTAAAAGCGTTTCATCTGCAATTTCAGAATTCATGAGTTGTATTTCCTGGAGCATGTGACTAATTCTTTGCATTTCATATCAGTTGATTTGGATTGGAACATCATCTGCAACTGTAAATCAATGTTGCAAAAATAATCTGTATACATGATGTACAATACTGTCCACACTACTAAATAATCGATCAGAAAAATAGTGCTGCAAACACTTTCAGAAAAATGCCTTAAAATCTGTAACTAAAAGAACAAGAATGCTTCCTGTGTTTGTTAACCTCTTAACCAATAACTCTTAGATGGGAAAGAAGCTCATGCAGTTTTAACATTAACCCTGTAAATGTTTGTCACCCAAAAAGTTTTAGCTGAGAACAGTCATAAAAAACAAAGCAAAAGTTAAAAACATTGCAACATAATTCTATTAATAAAGGAACTCATTATTTCCTGAACCAACTATTAATACAATAAAATTCTGATAACTATGTAAATTTATTACAGGAATGTTTTAGAAATTTTGAGCTAAAATGATTAATATACATTTTAATAAACAATATAAAACAATGACAATCATCAAAATTCAAGAGAACATATAGAACTGGTTTGAACACTGATCAATAAAATGTATGTAACATCTGTAAATCCTGGAAACACTTGCTGAAAGATGCTTTTCTTTTCTCAATATGAGCATGCCTGTAACCACCAACAGCTACCTATTACTGTGAAATCAGCAAATTAACTTGAAAACAGTAGTCATTTTTCCACTACACCATTCACGAATAAACACAGATATCAAAGACTTTTTTTTAAAATGTTGTCATTCGAATTATGTTACCTCTCAAAATGCCTCGTGAAAAACTACGAACGCACACAGAACAGGGTGCTTGTCAACCATTATTACATATCGATTTCTATGTTGGACTATAGTGCAGAATTTAAAGTATGTTATGGATTTGGGTATGGTACTTAGCCCTGTAATGGTGCACACTTAAAAACAGCTGTTAGTCTATCGTGCACACGCAGTTTTTATATGTTCACTAAAATGACGGGTATATGATTTTAGTAAAAGTAAAGAATTGAAGTACAATCAATCAGAACGTATTCATTAGACAACATTCAAAGATAACTAACATACATATTACAGTTAAACAAGCATTTCCTGCAGTAATCTCTTCTAAGTATGAATAAGATAATTATAAAATTAAATAAGCTAAGAAATTACTCATGGTGATGTTAATGGACAAACATATAACACATTTTTATGACATTTCTCTGTTCAATGTTTTAATGGAGGCATTTGTCCATTTATACAAATGGTTTCAGACCTCTGTTAAATTAGCAGACAGAAGCATATTTTATAATGTGTTAATTGTTCATCTGCTGTTATTGTCAATAGTAATTTGAGGCTACAGTCTGAAAAGATCACATGGCAAAAACTTCAATGAAGCTCCTTGAATCTGTTCTATAGAGACATTTACACTGTGCATTTTCAGAAATCATTGTTTAAATGATTAGGGCTATTACGATATTTGTTTACCACATAAATGTGAAAATAATTTCCAGTTACTTAGTACATGTTTGTAAAGTCTTTTTAGTTTTCTCTGCTGATTTTAAAGCAATTCAAATATACTGTTTGGATATATTTATGAGGTTCTTAGAATATTGTGAAAAACTTCATTAAATATTTTTGGTGTATTTAAGTGCCTCTGTAAATCTTTATTTCAAGTCTTTAACTGAATTGAACATTTCATTTATTGTACAATGTCTTTAATAGTGTTTTGGGATGTGAGAAGGCCCCAGGCGGGCCTCAAATTAATGACAACTTTTATGTCTAGCAGCCAGAGGTCTACCAATTAAAGCAATTGACATGTTGGCAGTACTTTAGTGACTGCAATAGTTCCCTTGTCAGCTCACTTTATAGAGATGATTTTATAGATTCACTATATGAATTCAAGAAGGAAAATGTTAAAGGAATCTTAAGCGAGATCCCCTCAAAGTTCTTCTTGACTGAAATGTCATTCAACACTAATCCAGTAAAGAATTTTACTTTAGCACAACCTAGCTTATTACTTGTTAATGGTGTATTAAAAATCAAATGCCATTTGCAGAGGGCAATAATATTCAAAAGATCATATCATCCTATCATACCATGTCATCTAATTCTGTCTTGCTGTCCAAGGTATGACATATACACTTATGGGTTGAAATCTGCATTCTGCTGCACAGCACTGTTTTTGACTTCAATTCAAGTTGCACAAATTGTAATTTAATGGAATGGAATTAATGTTATTTAGTCCATTGTCAACCACCTCCAACATGATTTCACCTTGTCACATTTGAATTCCATCACAGTGTTGTGAAAGATAATGGGCTCAATTTTCAAAGGGCAGCGGGATGGCAGCGGGAGGGGGGAGGAGGTCAATGGGTGCACGGCAAACCCAAATAATAAAAACCGACCGTTTCCCACGCGATCGTGAGTTAATTGGTGGCCCTTAACGTGGCTTCCGGGTTTGCCGTCCGAAAGTTGTGCAGTGAGCGGACTGCACACCCACAGCACAGGCTGTCAGCTGGAGCGTCTGTATTTAAAGGGCCATTGCTCCAATGGTATTTGCTGGAGCAATGACCAAAAAGACACAATGGAGCAGCACAGGGGCAAGGCTGCTCCAAGATTTAATGATGCCTCACTGCCAGTGCTACTGGCCAGGATGAGGAGGAGGAGGGAACTGTTTTACCTGACCGACAGGAGGAAGCACCCTGCCTCTGCCACCAAGAAGGCCTGGCTCGGGGTGGCAGAGGAGGTCACCAGCAGCTGCAAATTCTCCTGCACCTGGGTCCAGTGAAGGAAGCGTTTCAATGACCTAACTAGGTCAGCAAAAGTGAGTACACCTACTGATTCTCCTGCATTCCGTGTTCCACATCACCCCCACCCCCCAACTCATTGTGCACTGCCAAGACTACTCCATCACATCACTCCTCACACCCACTTAAGGCTCATTCTCAACTTACCTTCACTTCCTGAGCACTTCCTCACCACCCTCCCCCCCCCATTTGTGACCCCACCACTACCACTCACCCCAATCCTGATCCAATTTTATCGTCTCTGTCTCATACTCACCCTCTGATGCACCTCTTTCATGATCAGCCTCACCCAAAGCAATGCATTCATCGGCTGACCACTTCATCCTCACTCACTCATATGTCTGTACTTTCTCTCCTTCTAGGAGAGGAGAGCGCAAAATGCACGCGAGAGGGTGAGGAATGGAGGGGGGCCACAACAAATAGTGGTCCTCACAGAGGGGGAGGAGGAGGCCCTGCAGATCAACCGCATCCTCGAGTGCCTGTCCATCGGGGATGCCGAGACTGGCACCCCACAAACGTCTGGTGACACAACTTTAACATTCATCACACACCACATGAATTGATGTTAACAATGCTTGGCATGTTGAACACCTCAGTATGCTCATCGTAACATGACACATCTGTGACGATGCTTAATGTTGCCTCTGTTCTCTTACAGGCCCTTCAACGACCGCATTGACAGCAGAGGGCGATTCCTCAGAGGAGCTCCAGGCCTCTGAGGGTGCACCGTCACAACTTAGCGAGCCATCCACCAGCACAGATACTCACACCTCGGTGGGTCTTCGTAGTCAGTTAGTTGGGTTGGCACCTGGTGAGTCACCACATAGAAGTGAGCACAAGCAGACACTGATGGCAGGGGCAGCTGTGGAGAGTCCGCGTCAGTGGGAGCACTCCTCTCCAGGCTCAGCTCAGCTGGACGCAGATGCTGAACCTCGGGGGACATCCTTTAAAAGGAGAATGATCGAGGGACAGCAGCACATTTGCGAGGTACTGGAACAGGTGCCACGCGCACTCTCCACAATAGTGCAGAGGATGGAGGAGTCCAACTCCTGCATGAGTGGAATGATGGCACAGGTACGGAAGCCATCGCTCCCCCATCCTAATGGTGTCAGTTTGAGGGGGTCCAAAAACTTGGTAAATATGTGTAAACAGACGAATTCTGAGCGTGAACCAAGAATTTTCAATCTAAACACAAAGGTCTCCCAACCAAAAGTTTGTCTGAGAGAACTGAGTGCCCTGCTGCAATAACTCACCTTTTATCCCCATCTGTCAAACAGGGATTTAAATGTCCAAATGGCTGCTGGCTGAAACACGACTCCTTCAACATGGGATGTTTCACACAGGACGGGAATCACGCTGAGGCAGAATGAAAATTCTTTCCCTTCCTCAATCACCATGAAATTAAGTACTTTAACAACTTTAACTATCTTAATGACTGCTTTAAATATCAGCCTGCCAGCTTGAATTGCTGGCGGGACTTCCGGATTCCTGAAGCGCGCGAGCATACAGATGCGTCTGTGTGAAACGCGGAAGTCGGTGGGTTGGAACCGGCTTCCTTACCCGCTCCGGATTTTCCCAATTTTCATTGATTCCCCCGCTCCCAATTCAGCCAGACATCCATTTGAAAAGTGAGCCCAATGACTTTGTACAGCATTGTACGAATGCAGAAGCCATTTCTTCTCCAGGACTAAAAGCCAAGGAGCTGAATTGAAAAAAACAAATCCAAACAGTTCTTTTTTGGACACCCAGCCTATCAAGGTCAATAGATAGATAGATAGATAGATAGATATAGAGAGAGAGAGAGAGCATGGAGCCTTGACTTTTATGCTCCACCACCATTTGGGGCCCCCAAGAGACTCTCATGACTGGGTGGTCTTTAATATCAAATAGCAGGTCTTTGTAAGTTATAATTGTGAAATGTGTTCTCTTTTATATTTCCCCTTTTGTATGTTATTTTCTTTTCCTTTTAGCCATCCCTCTGCTCCATTTGCTATTTTGTAGCTGAGATATAGGGTAGGCAGTCTGTCCCCAGGATCTTTTACAATGCTGGTCTGGAATCTATCACATGAAGGTGCTTGGTTTGCCTTGGCTTCTCTCCTACAGGTTTCCCCAGATAGCCTAACCCAGAGTAAGAACTTGACCTTTGAGACATCAAGAGAGAGAACCCATCGCCTACTGATTTACAAAGCAGCATTTTATTGGGCCAACCTGATGCATCCTGATTTTCTATGATTCATGGGCTGGGGAGGAGAGGGGTGGTGAGGCAGAAAGAAGATATCATTCTTAATGGGGCAGAATCTACTCAGCTCGTGAGCCGTTCCTCAGTGGTGTTTTGTCCAACCGCCGTCAAATCCATCGGAGCAAGTTCGCGAAAGCGCACGGGCGCATTAAAACCCCGAAATCGCGAATTTGCTCCGATTGGTTCCCCGGCGTTTTAACAGTTACAAATTAAAGGGCCACCGATGCTACAATCAATATAATCACCAAACAATCGTAAACTTACCCATCTGCCCAGCTGGAATGAAGATACTTACGCCACGAGAAGGTACGCTTGAAAATACCAGCCCTACACTAATTTTTAAAAATGCAGTGACTTATAATGACTGCAAAACAACAACAAATTAAATTTTAAAAATGTGAAATGTCTAACTGTTCTTATTTTTGATCATTATTAAAAAATAAAAATTTTATTTCTTTTAACTTTTAATTTATGTATGTTTCAGTACATTATAAATCATTTCCTTGCCTTTTTATAATAAGGTATGTTATAATGTTAAATTTTTATTTAGACTAACATAAGGAATGTCACTTTAAATGAATGAGTATTACTTGCCTGCTTGTGGGTGGGGCTTGCATTCCCACAATCTTTGCATGCGCACATGGCCTGCGCTGATCTCGGAGCGCACATGGCCTGCGCTGAGCTCGGAGCGCACATGGCCTGCGCTGAGCTCGGAGCGCACATGGCCTGCGCTGATCTCGGAGCGCACATGGCCTGCGCTGAGCTCGGAGCGCACATGGCCTGCGCTGAGCTCGGAGCGCACATGGCCTGCGCTGAGCTCGGAGCGCACCACTGGAGAAGATTTCCAAATTCAGCAAATGGACGTCATGGCCTACACAATGAGTACATTTGTACTTTTTATCTGAAGGATGTGCGGAGAGCCTTACCACGCCGATCGGAGCAAGTTCCGGGCCAATATTGTTGCTATTCAAGAAAGATTGGATAATAAATTTAATAACAGTGGTGATCACAAAATGTATAGGTGCTTCTTTTATAATTAGTGTATTGATGTTTGAGCCTCCCCTTCACCAAATAGCAGAAATTAAAATGTGGAATTAATTTAAAATGATGAAAACAGTAATTAACGTAGAAACATGATCACAATATAATTTAGCCAAGGTTTCATCATCTTAATGAGGGCAATGTATTGCCCAAAGGATGATGGTCAAGGCTGATGAGCTGCCTAAATAAATTTTCATTTAAGCTATCATTCTCTTCATATAATGGGGATGAATTTCTGAAGGGGTTCTACTGCTTGTCCATCATAACTTCAGCGCAAGAGCTGCGGAAGCCAAAGAACAACCCCAAATTATGGCAGAAGAGCAGGAGAATCCCTACGGAATTTCACCTCCACATTGCTTTGGCTTTGCACCATTTGCAGTAGTTCCATGCAGTAATTCTTTGGAATTTTCCTTTTCCACATTTCAAAACTGTGCTGTTTCCTATCTTTGCCCTTTACCACAGCTGAAACTATCCTGGCAACAAAGTGATCAAAGTTCTTACCCATCCTCCTTTGCACAGGTTGAACCTAGTAGGTTTAATGTGTGCTAAGAAGCAAGGGTAACAACTATCACCATTGATGGGTGAGAGGCACTACATAGAAAGGATGAAAGATAGCAAAGTGCAGGACCGAGAAAGTCTCTGCACTCCATCTGGCCGTCCCCAAAAAGTGATACCCACTTCTTCAAATCTCAATCCAATTTTTGACCCTCCCCACAAAAAAGATTGGCCAATGACCTATTGTTTTTGTTTACTTAAATAGAAAAAAATATATTTATTTGTTTAAAATTTGTTTTTTTTGTTGCAAAATGCAAAAACCCTTGCCAGAGAGTTTTCTTCTTGTTGTAGAATCCCACTGGGCTTAATTATAGACATAAAACAATGTTACATTTTATAAAGATGAACAGTCCAACTTTCTCTGGCATGTTCAGTCAATTCAGAAAGATTTATCTTGAGAAAGAAAATTCTCTTTCTCCAGCACTGAGTTTCTTATTGTTGATTTTCACTGTCAGTTAGGTCATACATGCTGTTTATATCTTTTGACTTGGCAAATAGACAGATATCACTTTGACCCTATTAATGTGAGATGTTTCTATATTTCACTTCAAAAATAACTTTCCTGCACAATACCCTTCCTTGTAATATTTCACTGTGGTAACAAACATACCAAATACCAAGGGACTGTGCACAAATCAAGGATAATACTTCATAGTAATGTTACTTCTAACCATTTGATGGAGTATGGAAATTGCTGTTTCTGGTGCCAATTGTCTTGAAACTCAGGGTTCTTGACGTTACTGCGGATTTATTTGGAGAGGAGTCTTATTTAGCCATTGGATACATTGTTATTGGGATTAGATAACTGTCCAGGGATTCAATCTAATAAAAGCATTGTTGCATTCAATTCATGTCTTTCTGATTACTACTGGGGTGGAGGGGTGGGGGGCGGTGGTTGGCGTGGAAACTAATTTCAAATGTCAAGATTGAATTCTTTTGTAAGAGCATTAGCATCTTTACCATTTGAAAACAGATGCTGAACAGCTTAAGTAATGCAGTTAGAAATTTTTAAGAATTACAGATTTTGAAGCAATGGATTTTCATCATCATTGTTACGTAACTGAATATTATTGGCACCATGTCTCAAGTTCAGAGCAAGCTTAGTTTTTTCCATCACATCACTACCATTATTATCAAGATTGGATGGAATGTTAGAAACAATTGATACAAATATAAGTATTTTATAAAGCACAAGTAAAATAAGGTAATTCATACTTATTTAGCCTAGGCCACAAGCCTCACAGCAGACCACTCAGGACACTAGGCTGTACATATTCTCAGGGTTGATTACATCAGATAAATTGGCAAATATGGTTTAGAATATTATAAGCCAATAGAAGTGTTGTGGCACTTGCTCATTCGCCAGTGCCTCCAACTCCTTACTCTAAGACTCTAATATCACACTCAGACTATTTAAGCATGGCTGCATATTACTTAACCTCTTATTCACCCATGCTCTTGTACTTAGCCCATGCTGAGAGTCAATAACTTCTTCCTTCAGTACATTTAGTATAAGACATCATAAGTAATATAATTCTACCTGGCTGTAATGAGCAGCTCCAAACTATTACATGAGTCGAACTGATAATGGGGTAAATCTTCGTCTTCATCACATGGGTGGTAATCTGGTGGTGCAGACTGCCTGCCAGTTATAGAACTTGTCTGATTTTCATTCCATCTGTTAACAGGTGAGTGATCCGCCCATGGAGTGAAGATGAAAATTTACCCCATTATCTTGTATTTGAAAGGAATCCTATTGGGCCACTATATACTGGGCATATTATTATAATCAAGTGATGCATTATACTATTATGAATGGTGTATTGATGGCCCTGAAATAAGCAATGTCATTACTCAATGAAACCTCCAGGTAAAGCTACAGTCAGAGTTTCTCTTCTCCGTGTTCCTGGCTGCTCTCCTTTGTACTTTTGGCTGTTCTCAAACTGATGTCCCCCTTTTCCCTCACAGTTCCTGGTCCACACTTGTCTACATTCCTAGTTGCTTATTCCTGGCTGCCCCCTAACCATTGTGCCCTCATTTCCAGCTGCTCCTGACCCACTCTTTTTCCATGTTCTTGGGAGCCCCATGCCCTCTTTTTTCTGTGTCCCTGGTTATTCCTGACACATGTTTCTCCATGTGTTGCTTATTACTACTATTCTTGCTCTGCTGGTGTGTCTCATTTGAATTTTATTGGCTGGTGCTTTGCAAAGGCCTATTCTTAGCGCTGCTCCCTCATTGGTGGATTTAGAGTTTTATCCACCAATGAAGAAGCAGCACTAACAACAGCCATTTCTGACCCTCTACGTCAGTGTAATTCAAATGGAACAAACTAGTGGTGCTAGAATATAAATAGAATAATAAATTCCCACTTTAAAATGGTAAATTTGCAAAAAAAAAATGCAAATTTGTGACTGGATGCCCACTGCCCACACACTCCTATTTATATATATTACAATAAATTTGTGGGTTGTAATCATAATTTTCATGAAGTCGTGAGTCACACAATAGGACCCAGAAAGCTGAAACAGCAACACCTAGACTATCTCATGGTTGAAGTAAAGAAGATTATGTCAACTCATTTCAAGTTCATTTGCAGTCACACTTCTTGAGACTTCTTACCTATTATGCCTCATTGGCATTTATGTAACATATATATAAAATTACTGAGTGAAGTTTCACTTGATTCCTGTTAAATCATTTGCAAATATCTCTTTCTAATCCACATACTATGGAACACACTGCTAATTCACTTAAACTAGTGTATGTAGCAAATGCACATTAGGTGCAATATAATTAATTATCAAAACTGTCAAAGCGTGTGTGCCCTTTGATCTCATGAGACTCTATTATTCTTCTCACTGAGCACTTACATGTTCCTGACTCTGACAGTTGTGTTTCCTCAGCGGTACCAGCAGAGAAGAGAGCCAGATGCAGTGCGATTGTCTAACGTAAACTTTGGGAATGGTGAATGGATTAGTGAGACTCCTTTTTATCTGGGCATCAGAAGAGAATCTTCATGGAGGACTCTATTACAAATCTCCAGAAGCTTTTCTAACACATGATTTATGATCCCCATCCAATTTCTGCCAGCTAGCCTTACCCTCGGAGCTGCTTAGAGAGTTGGTCGCATGTCAGATACAGTCACAGTTAGAACAGTTTGCAATATTGCTGAAAAGTCACTGAACCCTCAAGTCATTGAGAATTCTACTGAAGTCATTATGTCAGATGGCATTCCCTGCTTAAGTAAATTCCATTGTAGTCGTACTCTAGTCTGGTATAATTTGTATCTCTGAAACTAACCCTTGGAGAATCCTTGATCTCTGATCCATCTTATTGAAGAAAATTCAGTGTTGATCTACATGATTAACATCAGGAGTTGGAGGGCTGAGCCATGAAGAGTGATTGTGTTCGCTGGAGCCTTTCTTCTTGAGAAGACTAAGAGGAGACTTGATCAAAGTTTTAAAGATTATGAAAAGATTTAATAAATTGGAAACAAAAGTTTTTCTGCAATTTATAGAATTCCAGAACAAGATGGAGTGGGTTTGCAGCCCTGCAGAGACAGTGTGCACCCGAAGCAAGAGGCGCCAGGACCAATAGAACTTGGTCCTCGGGCCTCATCTGCATACTCGGGGAGAGATGCCGGCACAGGTCATGCCTCCACAGGCAGATCGCCTGATGGGAGACATCAATTTCGAGCCGCCTGCCCTGCTGGTCGTGACCCTCAGGTAAGTCCCAGGAGGGGTTTGGAGCAGACTACGGGAGTTGGGGTGGTTATCGTGACTCCTGTCGGGGGAACACTCCTGCTCCTCCTGGCTCCATTGGAAGGTGTTTTTGACAAAAACAAATGCAAAATATTACCTTTAATTGGAGGCCATGGGGGCGCTGAGGAAACCTGAGCAGGGCTGGCCCATTGATGAGGTGACCAATTTGTCAAGTGGGTCCTTTAACAGGTGTTAGGCCCTAATTTACATAAACAAGGCACCTAATACCCGTTTTAGGCGTCCGTGGGATGCCTAAAAATGGTACCCACGAATTTTGCAATGGGACCAACACCTGCGCAGATTGGGCACAGGCAATCCCACTGCATAATTGGTATGCAATGCACCCATTTTACTCCTGAAAAACGGACCCAACGCATACCAATTTATACTTCTGTATATACCTTACCATTCTGAAATATTAAACTAATTGTAATTGCAGCATCTGCAAAGTATCTAGGATGTCAAAGCTCTATTAAGTTGAACACGCCATTATGTAAAAGTACCAGATGGTGGTGCGTCTACAACACTGTTGAGAAATGAAGAAATAAAATCTCTTGCATTGGTCATCCTTCTTATCTAGAGTATTACAGAACTTGAGAAATTAAACTGAAGTAAAAAATAGGACCCGTGCTCCAAAGGTATTTCTTTTGTGAGGCTTGCTGGAAGTGGGGAGCACAAAAGACATTTGCATTCTGCAATTTCCTTTTCCTTGCTTCAATCAATCCCCAGTTCTGTACTATAAAATGATTTGAAAATTGAAGAATTTGCATTTTTTTCTGCTCATACAGAGTATAATATTACACTATTGAGGGCTCGCATGACACTTTTTGTGCCTAAAACTCATTACTGTGCAAAGAACTGGTTTAACATTCTTGAGATTGAAATTATAGGTAGATTTTTCAATCAGTTATACATGCTACATTTCCGTCATTTTCATCTGGGTTTTGTACTGGTTCCAGAAGCACCACCAGTAGTTTTCAATTAGTTACATTAAAATTAAGACATAATTATGTCATTTAGGCTTTCATGCAATTTCCCAATTTTTACACCAGTACAGCCTTGTCATTTACCCTTTCCCCCACCCCGCCCCATATAAAATGGGGGTGCAGGATTGCTGGGGTTATGCTGTTTACTGAACTGCATATGGGCCAGCAGCTCACTCACGCTATAGTGTGGATTTTAATTCCTGTGTGGAAAGCCGGGGGAAGGCACTTGAACTTTCTGCCCAGGAGTCTCCATGGGAAGCCCCAACAATTTTAATGGCCGGCCCTCATTAATATTTCGCCGGCTAGCTGCCCACCTAAACCCTGCCCGCATAAAGAGGCAGCTGGCCGACTGCCAGCACTCAGGTAAGTTGTGGCGGGGGGTTCAGCATCGGCAAGATTCTGAGGGTGGGGAGCCCGGGGCAGTAGAAGCCCAAACTTTCCTTGTGGCACCCTGAATAGCCCTCCTGCTCCTCCTGGCTGCACAAAGAAAAGAATTTTACTTACATTTTGGATGTTCTGCTGGGCGTCTGAAGGCTTTACTGGTCGGAGAGACCACAGTGATCGACACAGCCTATACTTCTCAGCAATGGATTCTTTTCCTGCCCCTGTACAATTACCTTCACAATTCCCCAAGGATTTATTCATGACTCCCTCTTCTTCCTCATCTAAATTGATATATAGACATGGGATCAGATTCCATGTGTAAGCTGAAAACACCCAGATATATCTCTCCAACATTTCCCTCTAGCCCATGATCACCTCTTTGCTGTTCAACTGCCTGACCAACATTAATTCAAGGATGAATGAAAAGTTCCTCCAATTGAACATCAGGAGAATCATTCCTTAGGAATTACTTTAAATGCGTCCCCAAAATGGAGTTTTAGCTTAAATGTATCCACAAAATGGAGTCAATAAAATCAAGAAGGCTTATATAAACAGAACATTCCTTACCAGTGATAGAAAACAAGCTATCAAGGCCACCGACCGAGAGATAGCTTGTTAGGGGGATATAAATATATCTTATCTGGATCTGTGTGAGACCCCTTGTTAGCAGGAACTTGAGAGGCTAGTGAGTGAAAGCGTAACCTGGCATGTCTAGATTCTGAAGCTTCATTAATTTGGAGGTCCTCAGGGGTAGCAACATGGTTGTATGAGGTGACTGACATCAAAAAGAGTGAACTTTTCTAATACGTGTCACGCAGATTGGTCAATAAAATTGAGACGGTTTCTTTGGAAATCAAGGATATATAAGATGGTATTTTTGACACTAAAGCTAGTTCAGATCAGTTCTTTGTAGTTCTAGTTCTTGCATTCTTAGTAGTCCCTGTAGAAGTCTTTGTAGTAGTTTGGCAGTGATAGAGGTTGTAGTAGAAGGCGTAGGAGTTCTATAATGTAAGCAAAACAGTGGGCCCGGTAATAATGCAGAGGCTGTTTTCTAAGTGGTGGGGGGGCATGAAACCCAGAAGATGGTGGGATGCATGGGAATGTCTGATTTTTTTTTCATTCTTTCATGGGATGTGGGCGCCGCTGGCGAGGCCAGCATTTATTGCCCATCCCTAATTACCCTTGAGAAGGTGGTGGTGAGCCGCCTTCTTGAACCACTGCAGTCCGTGTGGTGAAGGTTTTCCCACAGTGCTGTTAGGAAGGGAGTTCCAGGATTTTGACCCAGCGACGATGAAGAAACGGCGATAGATTTCCAAGTCAGGATGGTATGTGACTTGGAGGGAAACGTGTAGGTGGTGCTGTTCCCATGTGCCTGCTGCCCTTGTCCTTCTAGGTGGTAGAGGTCGCAAGTTTGGGAGGTGCTATCGAAGAAGCCTTGGCGAGTTGCTGCAGTGCATCCTGTGGATGGTACACACTGCAGCCACAGTGCGCCGGTGGTGAAGGGAGTGAATGTTTAGGGTGGTGGATGGGGTGCCAATCAAGCGGGCTGCTTTGTCTTGGATGGTGTTGAGCTTCTTGAGTGTTGTTGGAGCTGCACTTATCCAGGCAAGTGGAGAGTATTCCATCACATTCCTGACTTGTGCCTTGTAGATGATGGAAAGGCTTTGGAGAGTCAGGAGGTGAGTCATTCGCCGCAGAATACCCAGCCTCTGACCTGCTTTTGTAGCCACATTATTTATGTGGCTGGTCCAGTTAAGTTTCTGGTCAATGGTGACCCCCAGGATGTTGATGGTGGGGGATTCGGCGATGGTAATGCCGTTGAATGTCAAGGGGAGGTGGTTAGACTCTCTCTTGTTGGAGATGGTCATTGCCTGGCACTTGTCTGGCGCAAATGTTACTTGCCACTTATGAGCCCAAGCCTGGATGTTGTCCAGCTCTTGCTGCATGCAGGCATGGACTGCTTCATTGTCTGAGGGGTTGCGAATGGAACTGAACACTGTGCAATCATCAGCGAACATCCCCATTTCTGACCTTATGATGGAGGGAAGGTCATTGATGAAGCAGCTGAAGATGATTGGGCCTAGGACACTGCCCTGAGGAACTCCTGCAGCAATGTCCTGGGGCTGAGATGATTGGCCGCCAACAACCACTACCATTTCAATATGGATACCTCATTATCATTTTACTTCCGGGTCTCACAACTCCAATGCGCAAGTGGGGGTGTGATGTGCACCCACATGATGCAATCTGAACGCGACTATTTAAAGAGCCAATCAAAGATGGAATTTGGAGCAGTTGGGAGCATTCCCACAGAGACGGAAACATTCGAACATGGAGTCAGGATGGTCAGAGGCTGCCTCCTGCTTCAATGGCATGTCAGTTGGTGTACTGCTCGGTGCAGTAAGAAGCGGGAAGGAGGTAATCTTCTCAAGCAACAGCAAGAAGAAACCTGCTGCTGTCATCAAGAAGATGTGGTTAGAGGTGACTGAGGCGGTCAGCGGCAGGAGTATAGTGCCCTGTACCTGGATCCAGTGCAGGAAGCAGTTTCATGACCTAACCAAGGTCAGGAAAGGTGAGCACAGTTCCAGATTCAACTACATCCTATAGTGCACCTTTTCCCCTCACTCTGTCTTGTTAAGCATACTCTATCATATCACTCCTCACAGCCACTTGTTTCACGAGCACCTATCATTCATTTTCTACACACTTCCTCACATCCCCATTTATCCATCCACCACTGCCATTCACCCCAATCCTTCTGCAATGTGATGCCACCTCAGTCAGCTTGCCCGATTGTAAACACATGTCCTCAAACGCATGCCAGTGACACTCGTGATGTATCTGCCTGATAGACACCCTCACCGAATGCACTGCATTCATCAGGTAAACACATGCCTTACAGTCACTCATAGGTTTGTTCTTGCCCCTGTTGCAGGAGAAGAAAGAACAAAATTCAAGGGAGAGGGAGAGGACTGGAGGTGGGGCGCCACAGAAGGTGCATCTGACATCAGCAGAGGAAGAGGCCATGGAGATCAATGGCATATCTGTAACCCTGGCCATCAGAGATGGAGAGACTGCTACTTCACAGCCGCATGGTGACAGCATTAAATATCTCCATCACACATCTCATACAAGGCTAAGTCATGTTGACTTGATTTCAGAACCAAGTGAAATATGATCACCTTAATTATGCTAAGAAGCAACATTTTTACATTGTCATTACTAATTCATATCCGTCTCTTCCCTCCTCCAGGACCGTCACGCAAAGAACAGCAGCTCATGACCCTTCTGGATGACGTTTCCTCAGAGGAGCAGATTCCTTCTGAGGGTGCACTGTCACAGGACACATACTTACCAGGCATCAGTGCAAATATGAACACTTTGGTGCGTCCTTTTAGACAGTTAGGTGGGATCTCACATGGTGAGTCACAGTTCACAAATGAGAACAAGCAGAGAGTGGTCGTATGAAAAGCTGTGGAGAGTCCGCGTCGGGGGGGGGTACACTCCTCTCCAAACTCTGCTCAGCTGGACATAGATGCTGAACTCCGGGGGCCATCAATGAAAAGGATAATCATAGAGGGACAGCAGCAAATCTGTGAGGAACTGGCAGTCCTACCACGCACACTCTCCACAATAGCAGAGATGATGGAGGAGTCCAGCTCAAGCATTTGTGGATTGATGTCACAGGACATTGCGAGAATGTCTTCCATGGATAGAGTGGCCTCCTCCATTGAACTTCAATCACGGCAATCAAATCAGTCCCTGCAGGCCCTGACCATGGCAGTGCAGACTTTGGATGCCAACATGTCTGCTGCCTTAAACAGGATGACAGCTACCTCAGCCGTGGCCTTAGAAGGTGTCACTGATCTTCACCAAACTGCTCTCCATCAGAGTAGTAGGAGTGATGTGACGCTGGCCCAGGAGAGGGATGATGGCGAAAGAGGACATGGAAGTAGGAACTCTACTCAAAGTGCCCCCATAATCTCACCCATTCCCCTTCCCTCAACCAGTACCCGACATGCTGCCTCCTCTCTCAATGGCCGAGTCTGTCCCTTCACGGGTGCAGGTGGAGTAGTCTTTGGCGGGGCCCTCACGAGCTCCAACACCCAGAGGTCATCGGCCAAGAGCATCTCAAAAGTCAGAGCAGGGATCAGAGCAGCCTGAATCTACCTCTGCTGAAGCCACAGGGGTTGCACCACACAGGAGCTGTAGGCAAAGGAAAAGAAAAGCTTTGTAGTTCACCAAGGATATGCACATGGGTGTTAATGAAAATATTATGTTATTAAGTTTCATTTATTTATTAATTCACATAAAATTTATTAATTTGTACCACTTTCCCGTGTTCACTTACAGGACAGCTTTGTGTCAGTGGGGATGGGGGGAGGGGGGAGGGGCGGGGGATGTGATAGTTACTTTGGTTCAATGTGAGCGACTAACTGAACCTTCAAGCTATTAGCGCATCCCTGGTATCCCGAGCAGGAATGGCTGGTGTGGCATTGGGTGCCCCATCTTCATCTTCCTCTTCCTCGTTGTCGTCCTCCTCCTCTCCATTGGAATCCTCATCAGATGATAAATGCTGAACGGCTTATTCCTCCTCCACTTCTAATCCTTGGTGCTGTGCTCTGTTGTGCAGAACGCAGCACACACGGTTATCCTCGAGACCCTTGCTGGTGAGTACTGAAGGGCATCCCCACACCTGTCCAGACACCTGAAGCGCATCTTGAGCATGCTGTTGGCTTGCTCGATGACATAAGATGACACATCTGATTGTCACATGGTGGTCATTGTAGCGCTCATGGGGTTCCTCAGAGGTGTCCTCAGCCAGGTTTGAAGAGGATATCCTTTGTCGCCCAGCAGCCACCCCTTAAGGCTGGTTCCATGTACGAACAGGTCGGGGATGTTGGACTGCTGCAGTATGAAAGCATCATGGCAGCTCCCAGGGAATCTGACGCAAACCTGCATGAACCTTTTGTTGTGGTTGCACACCAGCTGAACATTGATGGATTGAAATCCCTTGCGGTTGACGAATACTCCTGGTTGATCTGGTGGTGCTCGGATTGCCACGTGTGTGCAATCGGTGGCACCCTGTACCTGTGGGAAGCCAACCAGAGACGTGAATCCAAGTGCCCGGGCATTCTGGCTAATGTCATCATGGAAAGTTTACATAACTCCCGGCCCTGGCAAACAATCCATCCATAACCTGCCTTATGCATTTATGTGTAGACGACTGGGAGACTCTTGATTTGTCTCCGGTAGCGCCCTGGAAGGAACTGGAGGCAAAAACATTGAGAGCAGTGGTGACTTTCACAGCCACTGGTAATGCGTGGCCACCTGGTCCAGCAGGTCTTCTTCTACAAGGCTGCAGATGTCTGCGACCAACCGATGTGACAATCTCAACCTCCGGAAGCACTCCTCTTCTGAGAGGTCGAGGAAGCTGAGCATGTTTGAACACCCTGTTACATGTAAGCTGCAAACTCAACCCCTCTGTTGCTCCTTCTCTGTTGGCTGCCTTCAACTCCCACCATGCTGCTGCTGCTGATTGTCTTCCTCGGCCGAAGTCCAAACTAAAGCATCCATAGCGCCACCTATCCTGATGTTCTCTGTGTGAACAGCATCCAAACTGTAACAACAAACTCACCAAACCATTTCCCAGAGGGAACTGAGAAAGCAGCTGTGAGCCTTTAGTCATATCGGGAGTCCTGACCTTTAACCATCCCCATGAAGTGTCCCTTATTCTTGCCTCCGTTTTACTGCCGAATTTCTAGAGTTCCGGGAAACCTGTGCAGGGGGCATTAATTTCAAATCGCTGCCAAAATTTCATGAAAGGGCCTGCATTAACATGTTATAATCACTGACCCGCCTCTCCAGAGTGGGTCACTCGGACCCACCCAAACCCACCTCGGTTAAATCAGAAGTAGGCGGGTTTGTGGTGGGTTGGGGTCGGGTTTCAGATCTTTGCGATTTTAACCCCCCACCTGACCCTCTCCCGCCCATCATGGGGTGGGAGGTTAAAATTCCCCCCCAGCATCTCTGTAAAAGGGGAAAGTTCATCTTCAGGAAAATCAGCCTTCATCCTCCAACAGGACAGAGAAAGAGAGAGATAAAGTTTACAGAAGTTAAAATTGTACAGCTGTACCAGCCAGATCCAGGAAGATATAAGCGTGTCACTCAGATGTACAAATTTCGTTAAATCCAAGGGCGATAAGATTTAAAACAGCTAGTCCAGACACAGCTATCACTATATAAGATGGATTACCTAGAAGAAGATCCAAGAGGAATAGACAAATAAACCTCGACAGACAAATGTTCATTCTGATGTCTCAGAAGGCGAATACCACCATCACGGAGGAAAGCAAAGCAACCAGTTCAATTATGCCAACTTATAAGGACAAGACTATGTAAGATCTTGAAGCTTTGTTAACTATGAGCATATAGAATTTAATCTAGTCAATAGACTGGCTATCTAATGCAGTTAACTTGTCAGCCATCTAAGGAGTCTAATCATAAACTAATCTCACCAATTTCTATCAATCTCAGACACTGATCTCTACTGTAAATTAATAAACAATAAGCCAGTTAATGCTGAGTTACCTGAATAACTGAACTGCTTTTGTAACCTTTGTTATTAATTTCCATACTCAATGTTTAAGTTTAAGTGCTGCCAATTATGATTTTGAGATTAATAAACATACTCTTTATTATTTTACAGGGTCTCCCAATGACTTAGTGGGTACCTGCAACATGGTATGGCATCACATAGAGCAGAGATTCCAGCTTTGGTCCTTCTGGTTTTATAGAATTAGTTGATTTCAATTCGAGCAGTAACGCCCAAAGGGGAAATTTTGGGCCAGCAATCGCTCCCGAAATAACGGTGGAACACAACAGCGCTCTCAGTTTTGAGTGGTGAATTGAAGGAGCAATGTTTGCACATGTGCAGTAAAATGTGGAAATCATGAACTTGCTCCTAGTGGTTCGCCGGCGATATGACAGCTTCGAATTAAAGGGACATCGCACGCTGCAATCAGAGAAATCATTGAAAAAGTGCAAACTTGCTTATCTACCCAGCTGGAAAGTTATTAATTACGCCACAAAACAGGTTCACTTAAAAATACTAGGTCTAAACTAAGTTATAAAAGCACAATTAGTCTTAATGACAGTCAAACAACTAAAAATTAACTTTTAAAAATGTGGAGTCTCATATTACTCCTTATTTTAATAGTTTTTGGTCATTAAAAAAAGTTAAAATTAAAAAATTTTAATTTTTTTTATTTTTCCCTTTTGTCTCTTTAATTGAATTCAATTATTTCTTTGGCTTTTTATTAGAAAAAATTAAATTTTTTATTTACAATGACATCCAGAATACTAACTTTAAATGAATGAAGTCTGCTTGCCTGCTTGAGCAATGCAGCCTGAATCTGTGGGTGTGACTTCTCTTCCTGACAGATTTTGTGGGCGTGTCTTCTCCTCACAGACGTTTCCAGCCGAGCGGCAACTCACACTGTGCAGAGGCTGGGTTCATAGCGCACATTTTCTTTAAAGTTCAAATTCAAGCAATTGGACGCCAGAGAGCCTGCAGTAAGTATTTTCGTTAATTAAATTCACAGGAGCTGCGGTGAACGTTGTCTCGCCGCTCAGAGCGATTTCTGGCCCATTAGCCAACGTTCTCATTCCTGACTGCTATCTACTGCCCCCTGCTGGAAAGTGCGGTTGTTTAGCAGCTGGATGAGGACAGGATCGAGCTCAGCTATAAAAGCTCCACGGTCGAATAGCCCAGTTAAATGGTGTCTGGGGTTAACATGAAGAACAGTTGCCTGTATGTTGTACTGGAGGGCTGATGGAATCAGATCCTGCATGAATCATCTCCTTCAGGAAAGGTGAGAAGAAAAGTTGATTAAAAAAACTTTTTGACATACTCAAAGGTTAGATAAATTTCTATAATACTGATTAGTGAATAACTGCACTTTTGTAGAACTTATTTTCTAATTGCAATCAAGTCTCTTATTCAGGCAAACAGTAGTGATGATCTAGCAGGCAGCCTCTGTGTAATCGATAAATTGCTTCCCTTATCCACCAGCCCAAAGTCAATGGAATGAAAATTGGGCAGATTCTATAATGGGAGGGTGATCTGCTCTGCCAATTTACCGCCCAGTTGGTGAAGACAAAAATCTACCTCATAGCCACTAGAAGAGGAGCACAGTTCACTACATAATCTCACCTAACCTAAAGTAATGCTGACAATCAGGATTTTCTTCCCCCTTTTTATATTAATGTCTTACAACCTTGCTACAACAAATGGAATTGAAAAGGTAAAAAACACAATTAAGACCAATAAAGGGAAAAAAGGGGTGAATGTCAAAATTATGGTGAACAAGCCAGCATGCAATTCATTGGGACATAGGAACAGGAGTAGGCCATTCACTGTGATTCTAATACATAGTATTGGATATTCTAGTAGGAGGCTGTGGAGTTGGTACATGTAAATTCAACAGAGCACTCCTAGATTTATTTCTTGATCCCATTTTGTGGTTTTACTGTTTTGTTTACTCAGTAAAAACTAATTACAATGTGAAGACTTTGCACCTACCTGCTAGTAGCCATTAACTGCTGTGGAGAAATCATTAACACTTTTTTGATACCAAATGATGATGTTGGGGGGCTACCTGCTGTTGTCTAATATATAAGAAATTAGAAGCTCTGTGTCTTTTTAATGAGATTTCTTTATTTCTCAGCAGTGTACAGTAACTATTAGTATTCTGAAAACTCCAATTTATTCATCAGCAAAATCCATTATTATGAAATCTTCAAATTGAAAAGAAAAAAAATCCATTGTTGATAATTCTAGTTACCCATGTGTTAAAGCCAGCAGCAGGTGGCATCCTGATACCATTTTCTAGTGTCAAAAGACTACTGATGAAGCAAAATGATCCTTTTTCTCCCTTTCAGTGTACATGGATAAGAAATAATGGAGCCTAAATTTCTTAGGGCCTCATCAGAATAAATTAGGCGAGTCTAGGGTGCTAATCATCAGGAGGCCCAACCTTCGAAAGAAGGCCTGCCAAGAAATTGCTGTACCATGTCTGAAAGTTTGGAGGAATCAGCTTCCAGTTTGTGTGGTGTCCTGTCGCATGGCGTCAGCACTCTACAATGATCCATATAGTCACAACCATGGACACAGCAGTTGGGCCCTCACACTAGGAGAATGTATCACCAGCTTTTGCAGCTTTGTTGGAGCTCAAACTACTGCTATTCAGACTCTGGGCTTGAATGTGTGCTCCACCTTGAAGAGGCTGGTGGACCACATGGGGCTTCAAAGGCATCACTGATCTCCTCAAGTCTGCTCTCCTGCAGATCAGTGGAAGTGATGAGCCACAATCCAATGATGGGGGGGGGGGCAGTGGTGCAACAGGAGTGGCACATGTTGCCCTCTCTCAGGATGTCAGAATGTCTGCTCCCTTGCCACCCCCTTAACTAATATGTGCTATGGTACCAGAAAGCCAGCTGGGCCAGACTGCCCCAGTAGCACCTGAGGTGTCGCAGTCTGCAGCTGGGCCCTCTCAGGTCTTCCCAAACTTCCCAACTTCCCAAAAAACGCTGAGCATGAGCATCTCAAGGGTCCTCACTTGGGTAAAAGCCACCTTTCACCAGCTCTATTGAAGGCACTGGAGGAGCAGTAGTAGAGTAGGAGTAGTACAGTTAGTAAAACATCATTGAAGAAAGGCAATATGGCCTGATAATTGGGTGAAAATTGATTTCAATTCATATTATTGTACTTGTCCTTAAAGAATTAGCCTTTTCATATTTGGCAATTTTGTCTGCAGTGTAGTTTCATAGCAGGTTATTAGTCTGCATTGTCTGGATGTCATATCATAATTGGTTGAATGGTTTCAATGTTCTTTATTGCTGGGTTGAGGGAATGGTGAGGAGGTAACAAGGACTGTTAATGCAGAGGGGGATTCAGATGAGGGGATTTCCTCCTGCTGTTCCTCCTCCATGTGCAAACATCTTTGGATAGTCAGGTTATGCAACATGCAGCACACTAGTACAATACAAGTCCCCAGACCTATCCAAGTGCCTACATCATTGTTTCAGAAGCCCAATTGTGTGCTTAATAATCATCCATGCTGGTCCCATGGCTCTGGTTGTACCTCATCTGTGCAGGCATGCTGAGGTTATGGAGGGGTGTCATTAGCAATGCATGGAGGGGTGGCCTTTGTCCTCTAGCAGCAATCCTCTGATGCTCATTGTCAGGTGGAGCAGTGGGGAATGGTTGATTGGCACAAGGGGAAAGATCATGATCATGATCCTTCATGGCAGCTGCCTGGTAACCTGGTACAAACTTGCAATATTCTGTGGTGGTAATCACTGACCAGCTGCACATTAATGGAATGAAATCCTTTGCTGTTAAAGAATGCTTCTGGCTGGTTTTCTGGTGCCTTGATGACTACATGTGTGCAGTTTATGATCCACTACACATGAGGGAAGCCAGACACTGTAGCAAATCATACAGTCCTTTCATTCTAACTGCTGGTGTCCATTCGGAAGGCTATCTAGTCGTTGGCCCTGACATGAGGGCATTGGTGACCTGCTTGATGCATTTATGAATAGCAGACTGAGAGGTGCAGGAAATATCCTCTGTAGACCCCTGGAAAGAGTCTTAGACAAAGAAGCTAAGGGTGGTGGGACTTTCACCACTACAGGCAAAGCTTGGCCGCTTGGCCCAACAGGCAGTAGGTCTTGTTTCAGGAGGCTGCAGAAGTCTGCGTCAGTCTGCCTGGACATGCACAGCCTCCTCATACACTGTTCCTCAGACAATACAGGATACTCAACGTGGGCCTGTACACTATGGGCTGGGTAAAGCCTTCTTTGAGCAGTCCCCTCACCTGTTGTCTCTTAAGAGGCCCAACTGCTGCTCCTTGTGGCAGGGCAGTCTGCTACTGCAGCTGCTCCTGTTGCTCCTCTTCCTCCTCCTCTTCATATAACAAATTCAATGTAGCAAGAATGGCACCCATCATAAGCTATGTGCTTATTGACAGTGGGTAAGCAGAATAAATGCAGAAAAAAGTAATTTCCAAGGCAAATTCTCCTGTGGAAATTCAAAAAATGCTATAGCAAACAGATACCAATGATCTGAGTGCTTGCAGGTGAGTGCCCCTTTAAATACTACTTCTAATGGACCTTGGAAACCAATGCCGTTAGGTTTTACTCAGCGGATTCACTGCTAGGTGGGATTTCTGTTTTTGCGCTAAAATGGCATTGGAGTCATAATGACATCATAGGGCCCTTATTTGCAAGCATTCATGAGGCACCCGCCTGCTTCTGGCAGTTCCTCGGCTGCTTAAAAGAAGTGCACAGTTAAAATAGCAGTGATTGTGAAACTAATGCGAATGGGGTACTAAATTCTCCCTTTCAATTTTAACTCTACTCTTGCACCGTTCCCACCAGGTGGAGGAAGTTAAAATTCCTCTGTTAAGAAACATTTGCTTTAACTTACTGGGCAATGCTTCCTGCAGTCCTGTCATCATCACATCTTGGTGTCATGATGCAGTGCATTTTTTTTATTTGTTCATGGGATGTGGGCATCACTGGCGAGGCCGACATTTATTGCCCATCCCGAATTGTCATTGAGAAAGTGGTGGTGAGCCGCCTTCTTGAACCGCTGCAGTCCATGTGGTGAAGGTTATTCCACAGTGCTGTTAGGAAGGGAGTTCCAGGATTTTGACCCAGCGACGATGAAGGAACGGCGATATATTTCCAAGTCGGGATGGTGTGTGATTTGGAGGGGAACGTGCAGGTGGTGTTGTTCCCATGTGCCTGCTGCCCTTGTCCTTCTAGGTGGTAGAGGTCGTGGGTTTGGGAAGTGCTGTCGAAGAAGCCTTGGCGAGTTGCTGCAGTGCATCCTGTGGATGGTACACACTGCAGCCACGGTGCGCTGGTGATGAAGGGAGTGAATATTTAGAGTGGTGGATGGGGTGCCAATCAAGCGGGCTGCTTTGTCCTGGATAGTGTCGAGCTTCTTGAATGTTGTTGGAGCTGCACTCATCCAGGCAAGTGGAGAGTATTCCATCACATTCCTGACTTGTGCCTTGTAGATGGTGGAAAGGCTCTGGGGAGTCAGGAGGTGAGTCACTCGCCACAGAATACCCAGCCTCTGACCTGCTCTTCTAGCCACAGTATTTATGTGGCTGGTCCAGTTAAGTTTCTGGACAATGGTGACCCCCAGGATGTTGATGGTGGGGGATTCGGAGATGGTAATGCCGTTGAATGTCAAGGGGAGGTGCTTGGATTCTCTCTTGTTGGAGATGGACATTAGCCTGCAACTTGTGTGGCACGAATGTCACTTGCCACT
This sequence comes from Heptranchias perlo, assembly GCF_035084215.1. NCBI lineage: Eukaryota > Metazoa > Chordata > Chondrichthyes > Hexanchiformes > Hexanchidae > Heptranchias > Heptranchias perlo. The sequence goes on from NC_090337.1 coordinate 41,309,732, forward strand.
TATCAGCCCAAGTCTGGATGTTGTCCAGGTCTTGCTGCATGCGGGCATGGACTGCTTCATTATCTGAGGGGTTGCGAATGGAACTGAACACTGTGCAATCATCAGCGAACATCTGACCTTATGATGGAGGGAAGGTTATTGATGAAGCAGCTGAAGATGGTTGGGCCGAGGACACTGCCCTGAGGAACTCCTGCAGCAATGTCCTGGGGCTGAGATGATTGGCCTCCAACAATTACTACCATCTTTCTTTGTGCTAGGTATGAATCCAGCCACTGGAGAGTTTTCCCCTGATTCCCATTGACTTCAATTTTACCAGGGCTCCTTGGTGCCACACTCAGTCAAAAGCTGCCTTGATGTCAAGTGTAGTTACTCTCACCTCACCTCTGACTTCAGCTCTTTGTCCATGTTTGGACCAAGGCTGTAATGAGGTCTGGAGCCGAGTGGTCCTGGCAAAACCCAAACTGAACATCCGTGAGCAGGTTATTGGTGAGTAAGTGCCGCTGATAGCACTGTCGTCAACACCTTCCATCACTTTGCTGATGATTGAGAGTAGACTGATGGGGCGGTAATTGATCGGATTGGATTTGTCCTGCTTTTTGTGGACAGGACATACCTGGGCAATTTTCCACATTGTCGGGTAGATGCCAGTGTTGTAGCTGTACTGGAACAGTTTGGCTACAGGCACGGCTAGTTCTGGAGCACAAGTATTCAGCACTACAGCCGGGATGTTGTCGGGACCCATAGCCTTTGTTGTATCCAGTGCACTCAGCCGTTTCTTGATATCATGTGGAGTGAATTGAATTGACTGAAGACTGGCTTCTGTGATGGTGCGGATATCAGGAGGAGGCCGAAATGGATCATCTACTCTGCACTTCTGGCTGAAGATAATTGCAAATGCTCCAGCCTTGTCTTTTGCACTCATGTGCTGGACTCTGCCATCATTGAGGATGGGGATGTTTACAGAGCCTCCTCCTCCCTTTAGTTGTTTAATTGTCCACCACTATTCATGACTGGATGTGGCAGGACTGCAGAGCTTTGATCTGTTGGTTGTGGAATCACTTAGCTCTGTCTGTAGCAAGTTGCTTCCGCTGTTTAGCATGTATGTAGTCCTGTTGTAGCTTCACCAGGTTGGCACCTCATTTTTAGGTACGTCTGGTGCTATTCCTAACATGCTTTTCTACACTCCTCACTGAACCAGGGTTGATCACCTGGCTTGTTGGTAATGGTAGAGTGAGGAATATGCCAGGCCATGAGGTTACAGATTGTGCTGGAATACAAATCTGCTGCTGCTGATGGCCCACAGCGCCTCATGGATGCCCAGTTTTGCCCATATTTCTGATGTCCCACTATACACTAAAACTTGCCGGAAGCTGGAATTACACAGCACCTATGAATTTGAATCTGGAAATGAAACTAGTGAAAATGCACTTGAAGGCACAGAGATTCAGGACTCATCTATGAGAGTGATCTAAAGTATAGAGACTGAAAGATCTATAGTAAATGGTAAATGAAACTCGGGGAGGGTTGGAGACATTGTGGGGGGTCGGTGACATCGGAGGGGCGGTCGGAGACATCGGAGGAGGGGCGCGGAAATATCACGGAGGAGAGGGGATCGGTGACATCAGAGGAGGGGTAGTCGGAGACATCGGAGGAGGGGGCTCTATCATGGGGGGGGGGGTCTCGGCCATCGGTGGGGGGGGGGGGGGTCAGCCGATCGCAGGGGTCCGATTGTACCAGGTGAGCTCGTAGGACCTAGATGAAGCACTCCTGCTCCTCCGGTCCCACAAGCTGTGCAATAAAGGCACTCAGCTCATGGATCCGGCCCTTCCCGCCTGCTTTCACCTGACAAGAATCAGAAGCGATGGGAAACCCATGCAGGTAAGGTAAAATATGTTTTACCTTTATAATCCACAAAAAATTAAGTGCCTCAACTATCCAAGGAGGTACTTTGCCCCTTTAACAACCCGGCCGCCTGCATTAAGTAAGAACAGGACTTCCGGGTTTCAGATGCATGCACGCATCCAAACATGCTTGGGTTAAACCCAGAAATGGACACGTTGGAGTTGGGTTGTGGTCCCACTTCAAAAATCTGTTATTTTTACCACAAGGTGGAGTTTTATATGAGGAAAGAACTGAATCTATTTCCTGAGTGGAAAATGTTGGACTGGTAAATATAACTTTAGGACAGGACAAATCTATCAATTTATAAATTTTACTGGATTTCAAGCCAAGTGAATGAAATATGATCAAAGCCCACCTGCCATGCTAAAGTAACATGCTATCATCACTGTTGAGAGTGATTCACTAGTTAGTTAGTATAAACTGCAGCTGACTATGATGATGAAGCATAAACTATCTTTAATAATGCAAATATTTATAGCCAATTTTTTAAGTCTTTCGTTATTTCATTCATTTCCTGCCAATGGGCCGTAATTTCCTAAATCCAATTTCTACTGAAACGGCACTGAAATTTACGCCAGTTTCTAAGCCGATCTTGCCGATGGCAATTTACGTGGAAATTTCCTTCGAATACACATAAGCTGGAACGTAAAAACTGGTATAAAACAAACAGAAATCAGTGTAAATAATCACGGCATGAGGAAAGCAGTGAAAATAGTCCATCTTCATTCTTTAAGTCTCTCTTTATCTTATCATAGAATCCTAGAATAATACAGCATAGGGGAAGGCCATTCGGCCCAACATGGTTATGAAAAGTAGGTACAGCATGTTTAAGAAAATGCAATTGTGGAAGCTTTTCTATTTATAATGTAACAGATTCTGATGCCATAAAAAAAAATTTAAAATGTAGAAAATACAGTGCAGGTCTAAGTAAGGACAAATTTATAAAAATCACAAAAGAAATTGGTATAAAACAACAGAAGTAGTAACTTTGGGTCCTGCTGCACCTAAAATTTTGGGTGTAAATTTAAAGGACTGGTGTGAATGCAATAAACTCGCGTTCTCTCGTCCTTTGCATGGCAGTGGGGCTATGTTAATTACATAGAGTTATATAGATTCTATAGCACAGAAACAGGCCATTTGGCCCAACTGGTCTATGCTGGCGTTTAGGCTCCACACGAGCCTTCACCCAACCCTCTTCATCTAACCCTATCAGCATATTCCTTTCTCCCTCAAGTGCTTATCTAGCTTGCCCTAAAATGTATCTATGCTGTTTGCCTCAACTACTCCTTGTAGTAGCAAGTTCCACATTCTCACCACTCTATCTTATATTTATGAGTTTTGGACTCCCCCACAAGTGGAAACATTTTCTCTATGTCTACCCTATAAAACCCTTTCATTATCTTAAAGATCTCTATCAGGTCACCCCACAGTCTTCTTTTTTTCTAGAGAAAAGAACCGCAGACTCTTCAGCCTTTCCCGATAAGTATATCCTCTCAGTTCTGATATCACCCTTGTGAAACCTCTTTGCACCTTCTCCAGTGCCGCTATATCCTTTTTATAATATGGAGACCAGAATTGTTTTCCAAGTGTGGTCTAACCAAGGTTCTATGCAAGTTTAACATAACCTCTCTGCTTTTCAATTCTATCTCTCTAGAAATGAACCCCAGTGCTTTGTTTGCCTTTTTTTATGGCCTTATTAACCCGCATCGCTACTTTTAGTGATTTGTGTATCTGTACCCCCAGATCCCTTTGCTCCTCTACTCCATTTAGACTCTTATTATCCAAGCAGTATGTGGCCTCCTTATTCTTCCTACCAAAATGTACCACCTCACACTTATCTATATTGAAATTAATTTGCCAATTACACACCCATTCTGCAAGCTTATTAATGTCTTCTTGTATTTTGTTGCATTCTTCCTCAGTATTAACTGCACCCCCCAATTTGATGTCATCAAATTTTGAAACTGTATTTCTGATTCCCCTGTCCAAATCATTAATGTAAATTGTGAACAACAGTGGTCCCACCTCCGATCCCTGTGGAATACCACTTCCCACCTTTTGCCAGTTTGAGTAACTACCTTTAACCCCTACTCTTTGTTTTCTATTTTGTAGCCAGCTTTTTATCCATTCTGCTACTTGTCCCCTGACTCCACATGCTCTGATCTTAGTCATAGGCCCACTATGTGGTACCTTATCGAAGACCTTTTGAAAATCCAAATGTATTACATCCACTACATTAACCTTGTCTACTCTTTCTGTTACTTCAAAGAATTATTTAGCTGAGTGGGGTTTCAGCATATGTAACTTGGAAGCATGCAAACAATTGAGGAAATTAGCATGTAGTGAGGTTCTGACGTAAGTCACATATGCACAAATTGCCTTGAAAAAATCCAGCACAATTCAGCTCGTACACCATCGATGCACCAAAAAAGGACGAGAAAGTTCCAGGCCAATAATTTTATTACAAATAAGCACTCAGATTTTGAGCTAAACTGTGGTTTGTCAATATTTTTGTCTAAGAACAGTCATTTCAATAAACTTGGATGAAGAGAAGACTTTATATGTAAATAGCATCATAAACTGCACATGTGTGGGAAATAAAAGATATTTAATTGATCTTCCTGTTCAAATAGGTGCTTGGATCAGGCTCTATATGGCATTGAATACCACAACATTCTGAACCTGGAATTACCGCCTCAAACATGTAAGATAAAACAATGCTTTGTTGACAGGTTGAATACAGTTAAACCACCGTGCACATGCAGGTCAACAAGAGGAGAAATTGAACAAGGACAGAGTACAATTGAATGCTGCCAAATAAATAACTAAGTTACAGGAGTTGTTACTTTTGGATCAGAATTGTTCTAAAAGAGTGAATGAAAATTAAATTAATTTTATGTTTACAATTGCTCCATAGAAATTGGTGCATCTTTGAGTCTCTTCATTTATACTCAACTGGGATTCCATGGTAAAAAAAAATCATTAGATTTAACAAACTATTTCCCCTCATGTTAAAATTCAGTAGAAATTCCTGTATAAAAGAATCACCATTACCTGGTGTTCAACAGTATTTCTTGTGTTTTCAGCCATGAACAAATTATATTCACAACTGTCTTTCCTGCTTAAGTGCATTTTGACATGACCACAATCTATCAAGTTATTTTCAAGTGATAATGTGTGTGAACAGTTGCTATTCGAGAAAGCAGTTTAATCCAACAGCTTTTAGCTACTTGCTATGGTGTGACTGAATGAGTAACAACCTATACAGTGAAATTTTGCGTGCTACTGGAGATATAAAGCAAAAAGCAATGTCAAGTCAAATCATGAGGGTAAGAGCATATTAAAGAACACATACTATGTGGCCAGTATTTAGATGCACTTCCTTGATTGTAAAGCAATAGTAAACAGCAAACAAATGAATGTTGAGTTGATTTGTTTTTCTATTGAAAATAATGTTCTAAAAATGCAATGATAATTTAATTAATGGAAGCTCATTTATCTAAAACCCTCTGGATAGACAGTATTTTGAGACTATTGCTATTTCTATATGTAAAGTTCTGTCATGTTTCATATACATGGGCCTATAAATTTGGCCACGCAGTGCCCGTTTTTCAGGTGCTAACTGGCCTACTAAGCACCAAAATGGCAGGCAGAACGTGCACACACATTCCTGGCTGGAAGTGCATCGCTCACCATATTAAGAAAGGGAAAGAAACAGGCTTCCTTTGCCCAAGCCTTAAGCAGGCATTAGGCTCTTTGCATGTGCAAATAAAGGGCCTAACACCTGCTTCAGGCATCCTCTCCAAGGTTGGTTTGTCTTGAGGCAGCCAGCGCCATCGCAGGCTGCACTAAGCGAAACCAGTCCGAGGGATCTGCCGCCAACCAAGAAGGTATGTAACTTACGTGAATGTGGAGCTGAGAGGACCCCATATAAAGGGAATCGACCGCCGCTGATCCCCCACCCCAATCGCTGCTGCTCCCGACCCGACCCCCGATCTCCTCTGCTCTCAAGCCCCGACACTCAATCTCCACCACTCCCAACCCCCGATCGGACCCCCCAGCCTCCTCTCCCGACCCGCTGATCGCCCACTCCACCCACCAGCCTCCTCTCCTGACCCCTGAACAGCCCCTCCCTGGTTTCTGCTCCTGTAACACAATTTACTGCTCATCACGTGTAACACAATTTACTGTTTATCACATGTAATTGGAGAGCTCTACCAAAGAGCCGGCACAGGCACGATGGGCTGAATGGACTCCTTCTGTGGTGTAAGATTCAACTGGCCTCGTTATTAACGCTGCCCCCCACCCCCAACGACGGGTTGGGAGGTGGGACACTTCATTAGCATATTTAAATCGGGCTCCCACAGTGCAATTGGGAGCCTGATTTAAAATTCACTGCTGCTGTGTGGGTTTCCCAGGGGTCGGGAAACTCGCAGTGAAAGGGAGGCAGGAACTGCTGGTTCCACAAGGTAAGTAGCTTTTTCAGCACTCCTTGTAGGCCAGGGGGAGCAGGAGTGTTTCCCCCAGCCCCTCAAGGAAGCCTTCAGCCTCTCCTCTGCTGATCATGGCCTCTCTCTCCCTCCTCCCAATCAATGACCTCACCCCCATCAACCCTGATGGTCTTTCTCACCCCCTCAAGCCACAATGTCTGATCTCTCCCCCTGCCGTTACGTCCAATCTGTCCCCCCAAGCTGCATTGTCTGATCTCCCCCTCAAGCTGCGATGGCCAACCTCCCCCCCTCCCAATTGCCGGGGACCGTTTCCAGTGTTCCCCGGCAACAGCCTCCTGCTGCTGGTTTTCCCGCCTGACTGCCGAGTGGGAAATGGATCAAAAAAATTATAATGAGGACCTGCCGTTAAGTTCGGCAGGACCTCTGTGTCTTCGGCCTTGCCGGGATCTTCAGCCATTCTCGTCCTCCTCCGCACCCTCCCCACTTCCCCATAAATATCGGGGCCTATGATTCTATGATTTTCCTGAGGCCGCCGCCATCATAGATATCTATATCCAGCCAAATTGGTTCACTCCACATGCCATTAAGATGTGGCTGAGTGCACTGGACTCAGCAAAAGCCTTAGGGTTTGATGACATCCTGGCTGTCCTGTATTGTGTACCAGAGCTAGCTGTTCCCCTAGCCAAGCTGGTCCAGTCCAGCTATGACACTGGCAGTTTCCCAGCAATGTGGATGATTACCCCAGGTATGAACTATCCACAAAACACAGGACTCAGCCAATTACCGCCCTATCAGCCTCCTCCTGATCATCAGTCATTGAAGGAGTCATCAACTGTGCCATCAAGCAACACCTACGTACTGATAATTTACTTAGAGTACTGTGCACAGTTCTGGTCTCCATATTATAGAAAGGATATAGAGGCACTGGAGAAAAAAGATTTACAAAGGTGATACCAGAACTGAGAGGTTATACTTAGCAGGAAAGGCTGAACAAGCTGGGGCTCTTTTGTCTAGAAATTAGAAGGCCGAGGGATGACCTAATAGAGGTCTTTAAAATTATGAAGGAGTTTGATAAGGTAGACGTAGAGAAGATGTTTTCACTTGTGGGGAGTCCAAAACTAGGTATAAGATAGTCACCAATATATCCTTTAGGGAATTCAGGAGAAACTTTTTTACCCAAAGAGTGGTAAGAATGTGGAACTCACTACCATAAGGAGTAGTTGAGGCGAATAGCACAGATACATTTAAGGGGAAGCTAGATAAGCACATGAGAGAGAAAGTAATAGAAGGGTCTGCAGATAGGATTAGATGAAGAGGGGTGGGTGGAGGCTCAGGTGGAGCATAAATGCCGGCATTGACCTGTTGGGCCGAATGGCCTGTTTCTGTGCTGAATGTCATTCTGTGTAACTCAAATTACTGCTTTATCATATGTAACACAATTTATTGTTTAACACGTGTAACACAATTACTGCCAGAGTACTGTAAATTTGCATAAATAGTCCTAGAGCAGAGGTAGTGGAAAAGCTCGTCTCTGAGCAGAACTGACTGGAACAAATAACTTGGTCTACTGATGAAGCATATTTAAATATAAAATCCTGATTCAAGCATAAAATGCTACCCAATTATCCAATTTTATTGCGCAGCATACTAAATATAATTAATCCAATGCCAACTTTCACCTAGATGAGACTAACCACTTTAGTAAGATAAAACTTTTGTAAATGTTTTTTATCTTATTTTTGGACTGATCCATGGAACAAAGACTGTGGTGCAAAGATTTGCAAATTATCTACTTTAATCTGGAGTTTAAGGAATCCTGATCTCATTACAATCTTTATCCAAATATGACATTTCTTGCAAAGAAATCAGTATTCAATCTTACGGATGGATAATCAGCAAAAACATCAGGGCAAACTTCCATATTTTTAATGTAAAATGTTTCATTTTTTAATTTGCTATTTCCCATCAAAGCAGGCAATGTTCACACCATGGGGGTGATTTTCAACAGGGGCTGCCATGTTTTACATCGATAAAATGGGCGCTTCAACCCTGGAAATCGTGTTGCAGTCTTGTCCGCCTGTTCTGCGCCAAAGTGCACCATCTTGGGTCAGGCCTCCTCTTCGATGTCCAGGGACCCCGGCTGAAATCAGTGACGTCTATTGAATATCTGTAAATGAGGGTCCTCTGCTTGTTTAAGAACCCAAATGCCATTTTCAACTGCTCTAGCGTCCTATTTGTCTGTTCTACAACTGAACCACAAATCATGGGCAGGAACATGTGGGAATGCGTCATTTCCAATGTTATATAAAGGAGTCATCAGCAGATCTCTCCCCTACTTTAAGTGCAGGGGAATGGGACTAATTGGATAGCTCTTTCAAAGAGCCAGCACAGGCACGATGGGCCGAATGGCCTCTTCCTGTGCTGTACTTACTATGTTATGATTCTATGATCGCAGGTAAATTGCCAATTAGTTCATTTTGGCTGCTTGTATGCTGCATTTTTGGCTGGGTTGGCAGTTGGAGCTGACATTAAACTTTCCTAAAAATTAAGAAGGAGATGGATAGATTTCTGTACACAGAAGGCATCAAGGGGTATGGGGAGAGGGTGGGAATATGGTATTGAGATGGAGGATCAGCCATGATCATATTGAATGGCGAAGCAGGCTCGATCTGGCTGAGTCTGCACTGGAATTTTGACCAGGGACTTGTTGAAAACTTTAGATTGGCATTATGGGTCTGGTGATTGGGATGCCATTGTGGCTGGAAGACGAAGAGGTGGAACTGCTGCAGGCAAGAGTCCTGAGACCTGCAGCTGAAGAGAGAAGAGGCAGAAGAAGGGAAACTAGCAGGAAGCCTTACCCCACTCGAGTGTACAGGCCCAGAACTTCATACCTGCAGTTCAGTGATGGGCAGTGAGTGAGGAGGGAATTAAGAACTGGCACAGAATTAGGGCATCACTGTTGTCAGGATACCTGGGACAGACCTGCTTGATGTGCTGCATATTGTCACACTCCAGCTACACGTTCATTGAGTGGAAGCCCTTCCTGTCGACCTATACTCCAGAGTGAGGAGGCTCCACTTTACCAGGGAGGTCGTCACAGAGCAACGTCACCTGCTGCAGCACCAACTGCAGCCCAGCAGCAGATCAAGCTTGTCCTTGTCTGTGGCTCTAAAAGTCACTGTGGCCTTGAATATATATGCCTCGGGGTCATTTTAGGCTGCAGCAGGTGACATTAGAGACATCAATCAAGCAGCCTGCCTGCATCAAGCAGGTGACAGGTGTGCTCATCACCAGAGCCAGTGACTTCATTGGCCTTCCCTATTGAGGCCATGAAGCAGGAAGACAGGGCTTTGTGACAATCGTAGGTTTCCTCCAGATGCACACACATAGCCTTGCATGCTCCAACACAAGACCCTGGAGTATAGGTCAACAGGAAGGGCTTCCACTCATTGAACGTGCAGCTGGAGTGTGACAATATGCAGCACATCAAGCAGGTCTACCCCAGGTATCCTGACAACAGTGATGCCCTAATCCTGTGCCAGTTCTTAATTCCCTCTCTCCTTCAACGGGTCAGAGGCTGACCACATGGAGACAAGGGCTGTTCCCTGCAGATGTGGCTCATGACACCTGTCAGGAACCCGCGTACTGAAGCAGAGATGAGATATAACAAAGCCATGCCTCCATCAGAACCCTGATAATGCAAACTATCGGCATCCTCAAGCAATGCTTCTGCTGCCTGGATAGGACTCAGGGCTGTGTCTCAGCGCTCGCAATGATCTGTGGGAGAGCAGACTGTCAGAGGACTATGACAACACTGAAGCCCCTATCCATTATTTCGCACAAACTTTAGAAGCCCGTGGAAATGGTGGAGCCCAAAGCCTGAAGAGCAGCAGTCTGAGCTGTCTCCACTGGCTCCGTAACTGAGGGCCCCATGGCAGCATTCATAGAGCTAATCACATGCCCCATGGTTGACTGCATTGCTTTGATGACATGTGCTTACGACCCCGCACAAGATTGAAGTGGACTCCACCACCATGTCCAACATGGTGTGGAGACTGTCTGGCAGGCCATCTAATGCATCGATCAATTGCTTGTGCACACCTATCAGTCTTCTTTCAAAGGCTGGGCCCTGGAAGTTTTCTTCTACGCCCTCCATAGCAGAGCTAGAAAGTGAGTTTTCCCTCCAGACAGCTATGTCCTGGCCTCATTCCTGCTCATTTGTGTGCAGTGAATCACCCAGTGTATATTTGCCCAGTAACCTCCAAAGAGGAGCACAGCCTTCTGAGGCACTGATGGTCAGAAAAGGTCTGGAGTTGAGTGGTCCTGACGAAACACAAACTGAGCATTCTTGGTCTGTTGACCCTGGTGAGTGGGTATGATCCCATAGGGAAGACCCATCTAGGCAAGAGGTGAATATTCTACCACACTCCTGACTTGAACCTTGTAAATGTGGCGAGGCTTTGAGGGGTCAGAAGGTGAGCGACTCATCATAGAGTATCCAGCCTTTGATCTGCTCTTATAGCCCCAGTGATGATTTGTCTGGTCCAGTTAAGCTTAGGGGTAACCCCTATGATATTGATAGTTAGGGTCTCAGCAATGATGGTACCATTGAAGGTCAGGAGGGGAGATGCCTGGGCTTTTACTTATTTGAGAGTTATCATCTGGCAATTGTATATGACATGAATATTATATGCCACGTGTCAGCCCAAGCCTGGATACTGTCCTATCTGTGAGTTGGCATGGGTATCTTCATTATTAGAAGAGTTGTGAATGGAACCGAACACTGTGTAATCATCAGCAAGCAGCCCCACTTCTGACATGATAGAGGGAAGGTCATTGATGAAGCAGCTGAAGATGGTTGGGCTGAAGGTACATCCATGCGGAACTCCTGCAGTGGTGTCCTGGAGTTATAATGTTTGGCCTTCAACGATCACTACCATTTCCTGTGTGTCAGGTATGACACCAGCCATTGGAAGGTTTTCTTTTTGAATTCTATTGACCCCAGTTTTGCTAGGGTTCCTTGGTGCCATATTGGGTCAAATGTTGCCTTAATGTTGATGGTAGCTACTCTCACTTCTCCTCAGCACTGTAGTCTCGCACTACATGATGGAGACTATATTCAGATCTTATGTCCATGTCCAAATCAAAGCTGTGAGTGATTCTGGTGGAACACAAACTGAGCTTTGGTGAGCAGGTTATTAATGAGTAAATGTTGCTTGATGGCACTGTTGATGAATCCTTCTGTCATTTTACTGATGATTGGAAGGTGGTAAATTGAGCAATAATTGGCCGGTTTAGATTTATCCTGTTTTTGTGGATAGGACATACCTGGGCAATTTTTCATATTGTTGGGTAAATGCCAGTGTCAGCTGTACAGGCACAGGTTGGCTAGGGGAGCAGATAGCTCTGGTGCACAGTTCTTCAGCAATACAGTCAGAATGTTATCAAAGCACATAGCCTTTTCTGTGTCCAGTGCACTTAACCAGTTCTTAATGTCACATGGAGTGAAGCAAATCGGCTGGACACTAAGGTCTTTAATGGGGAAGGACCTTGGTAAGAGGCCATTTGGTACTTTTGACTGAAGACACTTGCAAACACTTCAACCCTGTCTCTTACACTCATGTGCAGGGCTCTGCTATAGTTGAGAATGAAGATATTCATGAAGCCTTCTCCTCCTGTTGTTCACCGCCACTTCTGACTAGATGTGATAGGGCTAGAGAGCTTTGCTCTTGTCCATTGATTGTGGGACCATTTAGCTCTGTATATAGTCCACTGCTTTTGATGTTTAGCATGTAGGTAGCCCTGTGCTGTAGCTTCACTAGATTGGTACCTCATTCTAAAGTATGCTCCTGGGGCCTCAACTATTCACTATATTTATTAATGACTTAGATAACACAGTAGAGAGCCTCCTCATCTAAATGGTGCCCCCCTGGCGACATCATCCGTATACATGGGGTCAGTTTCCACAAGTATGTTGATAACATCCAGCTCTACCTCTCCACCATTCCTCTTAACCCTTCTACTGCCTCCATGCCTGTCCAACATCCAAAGGAGTGGTAAAAGCTCACCCACCTCCTACAGTTGCCAGTATCAAGCTTTCCACCCTCTCCAGCCCCAGGAATATTGGAGCTTAAATGCATTGAAAATAAATTTAGCAGCACAAATGCTATAAGGGAGAAATTTTCCTTTATTCCTCAGGTTCATTACCTTTGGTTAATGACTGCAAGCTGCTATAGATGAAGCCTCACTGTTAGACAGTGAACTTTGCTCATGAAGCTACATAATCTGTTCCAGTGTGAACTCTTACCGGCAAGGATGAATCTTTTAATGCTGTGAAAGACAACTTTGCATCAGCTGCTTCAACCTATGTTTCACAATTATTTAAATTTAATTTCCAAGTATTTGAATTTACATTACAGGGGTCAAGAAGTCTACTCACTCAGAATCAAAGCTTTCCTATTTTGTGGTTTATTATTTTAACTGAGGCATTAGCCCATTTAAAAGAAACATGTTAGTGCCTCCATTTGAATAGTGAACAAAGGAATTTGATATGAATACATTAATCTGATAGTGTTGCATAGAGTCATTTCTGGGCCTTCGTTTCTATGCTCCTCACAAGTCAGTAGGAACAATATAGTCCCGATTTTAACTCAGGGCAGGTGGCCCTCTGGTGCATGAGGCCTGGGCCTCATTTACAGGCTCCGACACTGACTCCCGCTCAAAGCCAGCAGGAATGACATCACCCTCAGCGTGCAGGAGTCAAAATTGGTGGGGGGGTGTCAGATAACCGCCGGGGCCCATGGAAAGGGTCCTCAGCAAGGTAAGTAAGGAATTGAGGGAATATCAGAAAGTCCGCAATCAGAGAAGGGGGAAGCCCAGGGCAAGGGAGGCCCGAGGTATGCTCCGCCTGGCACACAAGATACCTTTAAAAATGAAAAAAACAACACTTACCTGGGCCTCCGGTGACCAGGATCTTTGATGCCTTGGTAGGTTTGAGACCATGCCGATCTTAGTTAGGACTGCGATTAAAATGATTTGCGTGTCCCAGTGACATCATCGGGATGCGGCTTCGCCATTTAAATTAGGCACCCACTCCTCTGGGGCAGGCAGCCTTCTCTTGCCTTATTTCAGCCTAGTTAAAATGGTGGGGGGTCAGAAATGCATTAGGACACTGCATGAACCCCCCGCCATCTTAACCCCTCCCCTGCCCGCACAATTCCCACCAGACTGTGGGATGGTTAAAATAGCCCTTTATAAACTAATGGATCCCCTGTGGTGCTGCTTATGGTAAATCAGAGGAATAGCTGTTTTGCAAGTAGAGGTATGTTTATGATGTAATGCAAAATTCTGGTATTATTCTGGTGGTAAATCATTAAGTAAGTTATGGAGGTATTAAATAAATGACTGTGAAATAAATTACATTGAAGAATAAAATTGAAATCAAATTAATACAATTAAATTGTATATTAAAGCATGTTCATATCAATTTCGGAATAAAAAGAATGTTTGTTTCAAATAAATGAATGATTGTAAAATAGATGAAATTGTTTATGAAAAGATATTTACATATGATTAGAGGTATAATGATATGGTCAAAGATTTATGGGGATTAGATATGTTTTACCATGCTTTTATCACGTGGTATTCTAGAACCTTTACTGGTATTTTGGTGCTGGCCTTTTTCCATGAAAATTGAAAGGTGTTGAATATTATAATATGTTCCTTCACTGATGTATTTAATTTTTATCTCGTATCTTTTTAAAGATGAGGATACTCAGGTAGATGGTAAATAATGCAGTAGATTGGAGATAGATATACAACATCAACTGGGGTTCCAAAGACCTGTGTATAAGTGGAGTTCCACACAAATAACCTTTGTACCTTTACAGAGTCATCTGAGCTAAATAAAGAACATGGGTAAATCCGACTGCTACTTTTCATGGCAGAATTCTGATTTCTGCTCTCTTCTTAACTGTATTTTTCTATCCTAGACTGCTCTCTCATATTCATTGCTTCCGTCTTGCTCTTCTGGCTTCTGTCATGATGCTAGGTGTTTCTTGTTGTCATCTCTCGTTTCTCCCGCTCACTATTACTCCTAGCATTTCACTGTCTTGACTTCAATTCCTTGCCAGTCAATCATGTTGCTTAGTAGGGGTAAAAGTCCTCTGAGATTTTAGAGGCCTTTCACTGATGCTAAGTAGAATAGATAGGCATCACAGCCTTGTATTTTTTATTTGTTCCTGGGATGTGGGCAACAATGGTCATCCCTAGTTGCCATGGGGCATTAAATCAACCATGTAGTATGGAATTAGGGTTAAGAATATGGGGTGGAAGATTCCCTTCTCTGAAGAGCATGAGTGAATCAGTAGTTTTTTTATGACAAAACATTTTCTGGTATTAGCCCACAAATTACCATATTTATTGAATTCAGTTTCACAACTTGCCATGGTGAGATTTGAATTTATGACCTCTAAGTTGCTTGTCAAGTACCATAACCAGTAGGCTACCATATACAATACTGCATAGTGGCAGTAAACATTAAAATGTTGACATTAAAACCAGGGCACCCATAAGCAATCTAGGACAGCAAGTTGAAGGCCAGGAAATCAAGATACCAGAACAAGAGGCTGGGGTGAAAGAGTGATGAGTAAGATACATAATTATGCGATTCAAAATGACAATGATGCTTATCTATAGAAAGCTTATAGACAGGCTTTACCTATTCTGGCTCGTATAATTTAGCTGGGTAGTGATGGCAGAAGCCCATGTGTAAATACATTTTTATGGTAAATTGCTTACATTACACTGGGATTTGTACAATCTGAGTTGCATACGTATGAGCTTGACACCATTCAGTGACACCCGAGGAAATAGTTAAAAGCTGATTGGATGAAAGATTTCCCTAATTTTCTGTCTCCATTGATATCACTAAAATTGTATCATAATAATGTTACAATATCAGGATATCACTGACAGACAATATAGACAGAAAGAGGACTATGTGAACAACCTAATTTTGTAATCAAGACAAATGCACAATGCAATAACAAACTAACATGTAACAATTTTCAAATTACAATTGCTTAGCAGTAATGGGTTTTCAGTATATTGCTCTAATAATTTGAAGATGGTCTGCAAACCTGACTGACTTGACTTTTTGTTTTATCTGACAATCATCCTGCTAACCTACTATCCTATGGCTATTGGAGTGCACACCTATATCCTTTATTGTTTAAATCTAATATAATGGACTCCTTAACCTGTCCTCTCCAGTGTAGCAACGCACTACTGCGCTCTTTACAGACTCAAACCAGTGTGAGATGTCCTACAGGAGGGTGTCTCACACTTCAGGGTTTTAGTGTCCTTGGTACTCTTCCAAGTTATACTACTACTTTTACATAAATCACTTTGTATGGATGTGAAAGTGGCAATACATCTGCACCCAAAATTGCATGTAACTAACATGTGATGACTGAAAGGGAGGAAGGGAAGACAAAGAGAAAAATGGGGTAATCAAAATAAAATATAAATACTAGGAAGCTGAAATGACAAAAAGCAGAGAAAAAAATGAACTTAGTGAAAGAATAGATACCAGTTTGATGCAAAGTAAAACAAGCAATTATAACATCTCTATTATGCTGTTTTCCTCAATTGAAAAGATTCATTGGCAAACAGACACAGTTAAATTGTATTGTACTTGCTGCCATTTGTTAGCATGTATCATATAATGTGAACTACAAAGATGTGTGAGATTCACATACTCCTAATTATATGCGTACTTGTCAAAGTGAACAGTTACAGTGCCCAGAATTGTACATTATTTCACTTTGCATTTAGTGCACACTTGAAATTCAAGTATGGTACAGGTATGATACAGTGCATGACAACATATATTGCAATTCATATTAACTAAATCCTTCAAAGTGTGTTCATGCCCTGACTTTACCCTCTTGGCATTTCCATTTTCCAAAATTTCTATCCCAGGGCCTTGAAGCAAATGAAGTATAAAATCTAAGATACTTCAGTGTTACAGATTCATGTCCACTGGGAACTGGATTAAAGCTTCTCGAAAACATTTAACTTTAAATACTAATCAAAGCAATTGTCCAAACCATGACTCCTCTGTTTGAACTAAATCTGAACTCAGATCCTAATGTTAATAGCATAGTTGATACATTAGGCAGCTGCTAAATAGTGACAGGATTTTGCTAAAAGCTACAGTTAGAATTAGTGAGTATCCTCAATTATGACATTTTGATAAGTTTATGCGTTTTGTTCTATGTACACAGAGCATATTAATTGTTTAATTTGTTTAAAAAAGCATTTGCATAATAAAGCCAGACAAATATTTATAGTTTATTTGAGAGACAGCTGTGTAAAAACAGGAAGGAAAATAAATTATGTGTTTCCAAATGCAATGAATGTTTCAATTTACAACTGCACATTTTTCCTTCCTTAATTTTACTCATTGTTTACTTGTCTTTAAAAAAAATCTTGCCTTATCTCAGGACATGGCAATTAAAAATATGTACAATATAAAGTTGAAATATAAAGACTTGACAAATTATAACATTTTACAATGCTATTTAAATGTAAAACCCAATACACTTTACATCAATTTGTGGAAATCTACTCAAATACAGATTTTCCCCCACTCAACACATTATGTGCTTTTACTAATGACGCACAGTATGTCAGAAACTGGAACACTTGTTTTCAGTGACTCAGACTAAATCAAATATTATATGAATCTCAGGATACCTACCTCAAGTTTTATGTAAGTACAGTGTGTTGCTCAGCCACATATACCTTTTTGTTTTGTTCTCATTAGTGTGATGGATGACAGAACAAAGGAATATATTTCCTGATGACAGCAGCACTCAGGTCAAGCACAGTGCGTTCCTACGTATGTGCAAAGCCAGTGAGGAGCATCTTCCTCTATAGTTTACATTGACTATTCCCCTTCCACTCCATACACCAATTCCTTTCAACAAACACTTTATTGTGTCAGTTATATTAAAGCAGAGATAAGGTAGAGGGTATTACAATATATTTTGCTTTGTTATAAATAGAATGCATGATGGCATGATTAGCGATGTAGTGCTGTACTGCAGCATGAATTGTCTCTGTGGCTTGTTTAAAGTAAAAACAGACAAAATTTAAATTGCAACATGCCATAATTGTCAACATGGTAGTACAATAACAGATATTTCAGACCAGACTTCCTGGCCAGCTCAAAACAAAGCTTGCCCGAAAACTCACTGAATATGCGATAATATTCCCTTTTTAAAAGCCCATTTGATCCCTCTGCTGTAGGTTTTAGAGAGATAGCAATCATCTTTGCATTTGTTTTCAATAACTTAACCCCATCTGGTGAAATGTAATATCTTCTTTAGGCTATCATGTTATGTACATAACAAATTACGACAATTTCTAGCTAGAAAGTAATGATGCTTTCGACAACATATTCCACAGTTGTGGATTTCCAACCAGTGGTCCCAGAGGTTTCGGTATGACTCAAGAGCCTTTTTTTAACTTATGGCGATACAACACTGAAATATTCAATGTTTGGCTACGTCAAAGAGGCCATCCCCTATGGACTGGCCCTGCGAATACACAGGATCTGCTCAGACGAGGAGGAATGCGATGGACACCTACAGACGCTGAAAGACACCCTCGTAAGAACGGGATATGATGCTCGACTCGTCGATCGACAGTTCCGACGGGCCACAGCAAAAAATCACATAGACCTCCTCAGAAGACTAACACGGGACGCAACCAACAGAGTACCCTTCGTCGTCCAGTACTTCCCCGGAGCGGAGAAACTACACCATGTTCTCCGCAGCCTTCAACATGTCATCGATGACGACGAACAGCTCGCTAAGGCCATCTCCACGCCTCCACTACTCTCCTTCAAACAGCCACCCAACCTCAAACAAACCATCGTTCGCAGCAAATTACCCAGCTTTCAGGAGAACAGCGTCCACGACACCACACAACCCTGCCACGGCAACCTCTGCAAGACATGCCAGATCATCGACACAGATACCACCATCACACAAGAGGACACCACCCACCAGGTACATGGTTCATACTCCTGTGACTTGGCCAACGTTGTCTACTTCATACATTGCAGGAAAGGATGCCTCGGAGCATGGTACATTGGCGAGATCATGCAGACAATGCGACAACGGATGAACGGACACCGCGCAACAATCGCCAGACAGGAGGGTTCCCTGCCAGTCGGGGAACACTTTAGCAGTCAAGGACATTCAGCCACCGATCTTCGGGTAAGTGTTCTCCAAGGCGGCCTTTGAGAGACACAACAACGCAAAATTGTCGAGCAGAAATTGATAGCCAAGTTCCGCACCCATGAGGACGGCCTCAACCGGGATCTTGGGTTCATGTCACGCTACACGTAACCCCACCAGCGAAAAAAGAGTTATCTGTTTTTAATACAACTGGTCATTCTCTCCCTTTCTCTTCCTTTCGGATATTTCTCTCTCTCTCTCTCTCTCTCTCTGTGTCTTTGGGTTCTGACCGTTTGTATATTCAGTAGTCCTGTATGTAAAGTCTCTCTGTCTGAACACTTTGATTGCTTTGACAACGGGCAGTTGGAAAGATTATCTGTAATCACCAGGCATTGTTCTCTGACTATATATGCCGTAACCTTCATGGAATCCCACACTCACTTGACGAAGGAGAAAGCCTCCGAAAGCTTGTGATTTTCAAATAAAACTGTTGGACTATAACCTGGTGTTGTAAGATTCCTTACATTTGTCCACTCCAGTCCATCACCGGCATCTCCACATCATTCCTACAACCAGTTCAGGACTCCAATTAGCATATTTAAGCATTTGTTTCAGGTGGACGGATGAGTTGTCCATCACAAGCCCATCTGAAATTGTTTCCCAGGACCTTTGGCATCAATGGACAGCAGAGGTGCCTCCCCCTCCCCTCTCACTCCCCCACCACCCCCCCCCCCCGATTTTCAACTGCTGCCCACCCATTTTTCAGGTGTGAAATGGATGGCTGGCAGTTGAAAATCTCCCCCATTATTTCAGGTCAGAACTGGAAAAAAAATTACAGATGAATTGGAATTAATAAAGAACAGAACAAACGGAAGTGGGAGGGGGGAACACATATAGACCAGAGAGGGGGTAGAATGACTTATTATGTGCTTAAATGGAAAACAGGAGGTGGTTAAGTGACTGAAGTGATATTAACATGAAACAATAGGAAGCATAATGAGAGAAAGAAAAGACATTTCAAAAACACAGGGAATGTGTGAATAGCTGTGGCAGCAGGGGGTAAGGCAGGTAGAAATGGAAACAAGAAAAATGGAACAGGCTTTTTTTCTTCACCTAAGCTCCTGGAGCTTATTCTGCTTTGCCAGCATTTCTTCTTTCCTGTTTCTATTTCTACCTGCCTTAGCCCCACACACACTGTCTCAGCTGTTCAGACATTTCTGGTTTTCCATTTAAGTACTTTACAAGTCATGCTACATCCTCCTTCTTGTACATATATGGGAGTGTGTTTTTTTTTCCTGAAATGTTAACTGGTCTGTCTTCTCCACATATGCTGACTGACCTGCTGAGTTATTCCAGAATTTGTTTCAGATTTCCATCATCTGCCCTTTTAGTTTTGTTTTTTGTTTACACAAAGACAAGAACTGGCTGAACTATGAAACTAATGGCTGTTTGGGTTCCATTCTCCTGGGGCCCCCTCTCCTACAAAACTGCCACACTCTGCTCCCAAAAGCTCCAAAATCCCCTCTCCGGTTCTGCTAGAATTCAGGACCCCCCAAGTTCCAGGAACCCTCTCATGTTATCACAAACCACTAATCCACATTCCCAATAGTCCCTGATCCTTAGAAAGGCCTCAATGCTCCCTGACACTGTGACCTCCCTCGCCAATGCCACCAGGTCCCAGAATCCCCCTCCCAGTAATCCTAGATTCTAGGACCTGCCCGGTGTTTGGAAAACTCACTGTCCACTGTTACTAGAACCATGAGCCCTCTCCTAGTACTCCCAGACCCTGGAAGTCTCCCCTCAAAATACCACTAGACTGAGATCCCATCCCAGTACCGCCAGAACCAGGGCTCCCTTCTCAGTGCTCCCAGGTCCCAGGGTGATACCCAATACCTCTTCTTATTGGAACTCCAGCTCATTGTGATAAACATCATGGGAGATCTGCTAGTAATATTAAAGTATCCTTAAATCCTCATTCTAGTGACAATATGGTATTGTATTTCACCTTACTTTGTTAGATCACAATATAAGACTACACCTTGAATATTGTGTCCAGTTCTGATCACCAAGAAACAAGCAGATATTCAAACACTGGAAGCGGTACTCAAAATGATTCAAAAGGCTTTTTAAAAATTCATTCATGGAATGTGGGCGTCGTTGGCAAGGCCAGCATTTATTGCCCATCCCTAATTGCCCTTGAGAAGGTGGTGGTGAGGTGTCTTCTTGAGCCGCTGCAGTCCGTCCCACAATGCTATAAGGCAGGGAATTTCAGGATTTTGACCCAGCGACGATGAAGGAACGGCGATATATTTCCAAGTCTGGTGTGTAACTTGGAGAGGAACGTGCAGGTGGTGGTGTTCCCATGTGCCTGCTGCCCTTGTCCTTCTAGGTGGTAGAGGTTGTGGGTTTGGGAGGTGTTGTTGAAGAAGCCTTGGCGAGTTGCTGCCGTGCATCTTGTAGATGGTACACACTGCAGCCACGGTGTGGTGGTGGTGGAGGGAGTGAATGTTTAAGGCTGATCCCTAGTTTAGAAAGTCTGCATTATGAGGAAAGACTGAAGAAACATAGGCTTTTCAGCCCGGAAAGGAAATGTCTGAGGGGTAATCTTATTGTAGTATACAAGATAGTCAAGAGGATGGAGAAGTTAAATCCAAAATATTACTTTATTAAAAAAGGGGAGACAGGTTCAAACAAGTGCAAGGTGAAATAAAGACTGATAACAAGAAGAAATGGCCTTCCAAATAGAGTCAATGAGTTGAAAAGCCTGGAATATTTTAAGATACAATTAGATGCCACAATGAAGGAAATGTAGGATCTTACAACATATGAACAGTTGTCTATTCAGCCCCTCAAGCCTGTTCTGCCATTCAATTAAATGATGGCTGATCTGTAACTCAACTCCATTTACTTGCCTTTTCTCCCTATCCCTTGATACCTTTACCTAACAAAAATCCATCGATCTCAGTCTTGAAAATTTCAATTGACCCAGCATTCTCAGCCTTTTGGGGAG
Source organism: Heptranchias perlo (assembly GCF_035084215.1). Lineage (NCBI taxonomy): Eukaryota > Metazoa > Chordata > Chondrichthyes > Hexanchiformes > Hexanchidae > Heptranchias > Heptranchias perlo. The sequence continues at coordinate 41,331,346 of NC_090337.1, forward strand.
CAAATTCCAGATTTCCCCATACCCTTTGAAAAAATGCTTCCTAATTTCACTCCTAAATGTCCCTAGCTCTAATTTTAAGATTGTGGCCCCTTTTTCTAGATTCCTCACCAGAGGAAATAGTTTCTCTGCAACTACCCTATCAAATCTCTTTATCATTTTCAATACTTCGATTCACCATTCAATCTTCTAAACTCAAGGAATACAAGCCAAGTTTATGCAGCCTGTCCTCATAATTTAGCCCGGTATCGTTCTGGTGAATCTGTGCTGTACCCTTTCCTAGGCTAATATATGTTTCCCCAGGTGCAGTGCCCACAACTGAACGTAGTACTCCAGATGGGGTCTGACCAAGGCTCTATACAATTGAAGTATCACTTTCTCACTATTGAATTCCAACCCCCTTGAGATAAAGGCTAGCATTCCATTAGCCTTTTTGATTACATTTTGTGCACTAACTTTTAGTGATTTGTGTACATGGACACCTAAATCTCTTTGCTCCTCCACAGCTCCTAGTCTCTCATCATTATGAAAATATTCAGATTTGATTTTCTGAATGGATGAACTCTGCTAGGCCGAATTGCCGTCCTCATCTGTCATTATCTTGTAGTCTTGTGCGTAGCAAGTGCCTTATTTTCTTTTTTCACTATGTGGTACATCTGAACAATGATATTCAAAAATTACCTGTACATTTCTCCAACAATACAAATTGAACAATAAAACAAAAAGCAAATTGCTGCAGGTGCTGGAAATCTGAAATAAAAACAGAAAATGGACCCACTCAGTGGATCAGGAGCATCTGTGAAGAGAGGATGGTAGGGTTAACAATTGGTTGGAAGAAAAACAACATGGTGGCCAGGCTATTGCAGACAGATAAGAAATTAGGTGCACAGAACCACCTGATGACCAGATTCTGCAATTGCAGTCTATAATTACAATTGTGGCCATTAACATACAGTTTTTCAATATTAAATTTGGACAAAGGAATTTATACTGGGAAAAATTAACACAAAAGTGTGACAAAAAAACTTTACGTTAGGAAATAAGGTTTATGGACGTAAAGTGCATGCCCCATGCAAAATTTTTAATGTATGGATAGATATACAAGTTTACATTATTATGATTATATTATATAGAAACTATATGACTTTAGGTTTGCTTATTGTATTCCAACATAAATTCTCTAAACCTTCCTGTGCTCTTCACAATCATGTGATCAAATTAATGCGATATCTGTCCTCATTACAGTTGCAGCTTGTTGTTATGCTGTATAATATAAAAATGTGAACATTTAGGAGCATGATCCAAAGCAATGACATATCTTTTTTAGATGATGGCCATTAAACTACTCAGTCTTAGTTCTTGCTGTTTATAATACATCCATGTATTACTGCTTTGTAATGTTGATAATATATTACCTTATAAATACCATTAGAAATTCTAGTGCATAAATGCGCCTCATGCACTGAGTCACACAGACACAAAGGTTTCAAGTTTGATCCCTTGACTGTGCTGAGTTAGTTCATTTCAAGTGGGGCAGTGGTGGGGATGCAGTTAAGTATAGTGTTCTTGTGCCAGGGAAGGAAAAATCAGGCAAGTTTCATACTCATAATCAGTATCCAGTGACAAAGGCAAGTGTAGTGTTTTTTGTATAATTGGCTTTGGACACATGCCCAGTGCCACTGCTGGTTGCCAACTCTGATTGGATGTATTTTCTGGAGGTTTCATCACATGACCTGCTGCTTCCAACTGCACTGCCCAGTCAAACAGCCTTGTTTTCTCATCTCCAATATTTTTATAACTATTAAACGAAAGTGATCAAAGAAAATGGAAAAGAAACACGTTTTTTTTAATGCCTTCATGACTTTTTTCCTCCCAGGTGGCTCACAGCAGTATCCAGGAGATGATTTTAATTCCTGGAGACTCCAGGACAATCCTGGAGTGTTGGCAACCCTAGAGCCACTCTATTAGCCAATTTAAAAGAGTCCAGTGACTCCTGCTGGACAGAAGGCAGGGATGTCAGGGAAGGAACACGATCAAGCTCTGCAGTGTTGTCCCTTACCCATGGGGAGATAATTCATCAATACTCACAATCTAGACTCGTGAAAATTGCCCACTTGGAGTGGAGGTCGTTTGACCCTTGTAGAACCACAATCCTAGCATGAGAGATTGCCTTCGGGGGGGGGGGGGGGGGGGTGGGAGAAGCTGGGAGGAAAACAAACTTTTTCAACCAGCCCAGAATTAAAAACTAAGAGGAAATGTGAAAGAGTCTAAGGTGAGGCAGAGACTAGTAGTACAGCTAATGTTGTGTCTGTCATAATAATATCAATGCATGCAAAATGTATAACCAATTTTACAACTATTATTAACCACAGTGTTGCAAACAAAAAAGCAAATCCACGGGAAGCTAACAGCTGGCGTTTCCTGTTTCATTATTGTACAACCACATATGAATGTCTGAGGGAAGGGAGACCAGCGTGCAATCACCTTCAATAGGTCCAAGCGCCAGTTAGAGCATCAATGCACGCCAGTCAGCGTTTAGTGTAGGGCTGAAGTGACATAATGACATGCAAAAAACAGCATGCTAGTGTTTAATTTGATGTCTAATTCGGAAAAAAGCCTTTTTATCGCAGCACGTACGTTGTCGGTGCCCCGTAGGCATTTCCCGACATGTCGAAATGCTGATAATGTTTTTTTTTTCCCCCTTTAAAAAGCATCACAGATATTGTGCAAAGCTGGGCAGAAAATGTGGGCGTGATTTATTGAATCTGAAGTGAATGTATGATGAGATCGGCTACCGCGGGGCTTTAATACTTTTTTTGAAACAGGCACAGTGTCTTAATTAAACCCAGTGCGAATAAACTATCACCTCGTGATGTAAATCGGGGGTTCCTGAGAATATGCGATTTACTCATCAATCTGTAACAATGCCTTTGGGTCACATGAGTCTTTACCTTCCTTTCAGTGGAAAACCCCTTTAGATTTAATTGTAAAACATCTGCACAGAAACAGTTAAAGATCTCTAGGTAATCGATTTCATATCAACAATATGCCGAACCGTTACAAATGGTGATTCCTTGTTCTAAAAGCATCGTATTTAAGATATTGGCTTTTGCTTGGTACCGCATTATGCCTAGTTGCATTGTGTGTTAATGCATAAACTTTAAATCACCAGTCATTTTAATTGCGCCTTCTGTACCTGTCTGTAATAAAAAGCCAGAAGAGAGAAGACAGTTTGGCAGAAATGATTTACTGCAGCCATCAATCATGCGCCCTTTCCCGAGGTTACTAAGCACTACCAATATGTAACCACTCTGAATGGGGCTGAATTTAATTCCGAGACATTTTAAAAATTAAAAATAATAAGGTCAAAAAGTCTCCGTTTGAAAGGTCAAATGACAAGGATACTTTTGACCGTGTTTAGAAATGTCTACGAAAAGACATAAAGTAACGCTATCTATTTTTAAAATGTGATGTACAGTGTGTTTCCGCATTACAGATGGGGGATGCTGAATCGTGCTTTCTGTACCATTATTCACGACTCGCATTCTCTGCCGCTTAGTCGTCATGTATAGCGAATGTAAAATCAATAAGGTTCTTCGTCATTCTGGGAAAATGAATGTTCCACTTAAAAGGTGTTCTCAGTTTCGCGTATCATTTACCTAGCGGCAGAATTAAGCGATCTGGGTTTTGGTTTGGACTTGTCTAACATTCAACATATATATTTTAGAGAGCAGTTCCACACACTATCAATTCACCGTAAAATTGGAAACCTGACACTGTCACTCTAGCCGTCCTTGCTAAGCGTTTTATACATTCCTGAATTTGCGAAAAGGAAGCTAAGCCTTGTCAAAGATTTAAGCTATTCCTTTATCATGTATACATCTTTAGTGCTGAAAACACAGGTGGTTTATAAACCCTAAATTAATGTGAACTATTTTCTGAAACGTCAGCAACTGCTAAACATTGGCTCCTTGTGTCCAGCCATGTGTGAGGTTAGATTTAACAAGTTCCTGCTCATTTGTTACATTACTACTGACCGTCAGCATTCCGGCCGGAGTCTGTCTGCTTGTGAAGGTGTTTCTCTGATTGACTGTAATGCTGTAGAAGCCAGCAGTTTCGTGCAAGAGGAAGGCTTTATGATAAAGTGTAGTTGCTGTTGACCTCGTTTCCCAAATCAAAGGTGGAAAGAGAGGTTTCTGCAAAGATGATCCAGTCTCATCCACCAAGCGGATTGCTCAGACACTGCAGCCTCCGCAGCTCTTCATTGGGATCTCACATCTATCTCTCCTTAACTGAAGCCTACAACCTCAAACTGCAGATACGTGATACCAATACTGCATGCTTAAAACTGAAAGCGCCATTCAACCTAGCGAACAATCGCATTGTTTAAATTAAACTTACAGGCTTCTGTTAATATTGGAAAGAGATAGAAATCTTGGCATTTTAGCAACTCTTTCAGCAGTCTTTTAAATTGTCGCTTCCCGCAAGTGAGTCGATAGTGAGGACGCAGCTGTTCAGAGACTTTGGCACTATTGCAGGAAACTGTCCGCGACCTGAGTACCGCGGGAACATTATTGTTTCCTGGATCCAAATTATCATTTAAAATATTTACTGACACGCATGTTTAGTTAATTATTAATGGACTCTCCTTCCAGGAGGGGGGAGGGAGGGAGCTAGATGTTACTCTTCGCCTAATGCCGCCCTATGGCCTGAACAACAGAGGGTAGATACTATGGCACTGTTCCATTTGCTGCTGTTTGTTAAAGCGTTAAAATGCTGCTGTCTTGATGCTGAGAAGGTCTCCTGTGCTGCTAGTGTTAAATTCCAACGTTCCGTACAAGAGCAAAGAAAGGTAATGACCACTCGATATGTGCCCTGTTTCTACCACTCGGCTGACAGTATTAAGACACCACGTGTACATTATATAAATATTATGATCATAAGTGTTAAAGTGGTATATTTTTTTTATCGCGGTACACAACCGAACGTGATATTGCCGCGTTATTTGTTGTTTTTCTTGCTTAAGGTAATTAATTCGACAAGCATGATCGTATGTTTTTATATAAAACTCTTGAATTATAAAATAAGCTTCCCAGAGTTCAGGAACAATTGCTCTTTTACCCATGCGGGAAGGGAACACATTAAAAGAATGGGCGCTTTTGATGAGTTTGAAAAAAAAGTACCAGCAGTTTCACAGATAAACTGAAATAAAAATAGAAAATGCTGGAAATACACAGCACGTATGAAGAGAAACCATGGGTGTAACCAGTCGTTGAAACGGTTCTGACAAAGGGTTGTATCCCAGTCTGGTTCCATTGTCTCTGGTAAGTTTGATTTCCCTCCTGAAAGTCAGAAGCCACCAGGCAGATCGTGTTCTTATTCCAATTTCAGTGCTGATAAATTAGATCACGTTCCTGTTGGCATGAACTTGTTCAATGAGTCTACAAAGATGCAGAATATTTTGTTCTTTTATTTGCCAAACAAAACTACATTTGCCGACATGACAAAATGTACGAAATAGATCACACTGTTTATATGTCGCTTAAAAAAAACTCTGATTCGGATGTGTGAAGCCGGTGTTGTTTACGGTTAATAAGAATCACGGAGCACAGCGTAACTTTGTCTGCTGCGGCTCCCTCCAGCCGTTCCATGGAAAATGGACCCTGCGAAACACGCCTCCTTTCGGCCATCTGAATGTGCTGTTTTCCATATTAACTGATCAAGGCAAAATGACAGGAGACGGTAATGTTATTGAAATAACAACAGAAAATGCTGGAAACACTCAGCAGGCCAGGCAGTATCTGTGGAGAGAGAAACAGAGTTAATGTTTCAGGTCGATGACCTTTCATCATGTGATTGAAGATCATAACCATCAGGTATAATAAGTTCTGGTTTCTGACTATTAGTCTCACGAATTTAAATGTCATTTTCTCGAATACCTCGAACAATGAACCTGTCTACCTATGCAGAGAAGAATTAGACTGCGTTGAGAGGTGGAAAGTAAACGAGTTTTAATGTGTTATCTAATGAGGTGCTAGATTTTTTTCGCGCATTTGGTTTATTTGCAAACCTCTAGGGGATCGGCATACTAATAAAGCGCACATCTGTTGTTTATGAAATCACTGCCTACGCCACAAGTCATTTCCCTCTTCTTATGCTGGGCTTCCACAAAGATGTAAATCTCCATGCCCTGCATCACTGCATCCTTTCATTTGCCATTTGTTAGTTTATTAATGACTTGCTTCTCACAGGAAGTCTGAAAACTATCCCCATAGTTTTGTGGAGATTGTTACAGCATGCAGTTATTACTGGGTGTGTTTGCTGGCGGGGAGTTATCAGATTACATATTTTGGTGAAGTTGTTTGAGATACAACGGTCTCGACAAGCCCATTGGGACCAGCTAAAATCTATACAGTTGTACAAGTATGTAAAGGCTCCTGCTGGTTAAGGTTTGTACAAGGTAACCCAAGGAGCATGCACAATGAGGCGTTAGATGCTCTGACTGTTATTCAGGACTGCAAAAAAGGGGAAACTCATGTTGAAAAAGACAAATTTGGAACAATATAATTCCACTTATAACTGAACGTTTGCTCCTGTCGACACACAGTGCTATTTGCTTTGGATGTGCCTAAATAATGACTTTGATCTATTATTGTACAGAAATACATTTTTATTACTACAAACTTAACACTGAAAAATAATGCAGTTGTGTTGGATTTTTTAATCTATGATTTGGAACTGAGACCAGCGTGTACATTTGATCATTGTTTCTGTGAAATAAGAAAAATGTGTATTCAGGCGAATGGGGAATAGATATATTTCACTCGAAACCGCAGTGTTCTGTTGGGCTGAGATGCGGCCAAAACTGTCAATCCGAGTTGTGGGGCGGACTGTGTTTAGGCACTCAGTCCCCATAACTGCTGACCCCAAACCCAGTGGTAACCCTGACATTTCTCTTTCTACAATAGTCTGCATTTATTCAACATCAACTGAAGCCATTACAACTTTAACAATTGAATATGCTCAGGTAGCATTGCGCATCCTGCCACAAAGGATTCTATTGGAAACGCTGCATATCTATAAAAAATAAGATAACTTTACAAAAGGGCGCCTGCACTCTGTGCCCACTGTTGCCAGCTCTGGTTGGATGTACTCCTAGAGGTTTCAACACGTGAATACATGCCTCCCAGCGCCCGGCCCAAACACTTCCGCCATCGATCGCCCAAAACCTCCATCCTCCCGGTTTACCGCCTTCTCTCACCAATTGGAGGGCAAGCAGACTCTTCATTACCAGATTGAATGCTTCTTGAATGTGTCAAACCACTTTTTTTCCAATCTCCCATATTTTTATAACTAATAACTGAAAGTGTTCAAAGAAAATGAAAAAAACTTTTATTTTAATGCTCCTAAGGTTTTTTTTCTCCTGGGGTTGCTCTCAGCAGTGCCCTGGAGATTAATCTTTAATTCTTGGAGACTCCAGGACAATCCTGGATGGTTGGCAACCCTATTGGTGCCACGATCATTTGTGCGAGAGCCCATCAAACACAATAACGAATCTGACCACTGTGACTATTAAGGACTATCTCTCTCGTTTTATTAATTTGCAACTTGCAGATAGTATTTGCACCATCTAACTATTATTTAAAATATAATGTGAATATTGTAGAAGGAAGGGCCACTTTACTCTTTTAGTACTTTGTGCCGGGGAACGAGCCAGCATACATTAATTTTATCGTTATGTTTGGCATGATGCCCATTTCAGACACATGGGTGGCGGGTGAGTTCATTTTTTATCATCCGATGACTGTTAAATCTGGTCAGCACAACTCTTTAAATCTATTCGGCTTGCTGGTGGTTAGGATTATAGTTGAGGAGATAAAACCAGAATGACCTAAACAAGAGAATAAGAGGATCTTCCACAGCAGCATAACCCCTTTACAAATGTATTACTTACCGACGACCTTTTCTGCCTCTGGGGTCTCATTTGTCAAACTGGCAGGGGAGCTATTAGAGAAAGGGGCGGTAAAGCTTCACATAAAGATCGACACATACATTTTCCAGCCAAAATCTCTGCATTACATGTTGTTATATCTGCGAATGTAAGTTATTGGGTGAAAACACTGCCCCTGTTAGTGAAGCTTAGCACTGCTGTTGGGAGTAGAGGCCGAGACTGGTGAGATTTGCTTCAGATGGTCAGTGTACTTAACACCCGCAAGTCTGATGGCGCTGGTCTAGAGCGGCACAGCGCCACCTCTCGGCATCTGGAAACTTGCGCAGCATCCTGTGGTCCTGCTTTCCCTGCTCTTCCATTCAAATCGATAAAGATCAAATGTATTGTCGCACATGCTATACATTTCCTCAGCAAAATGTACAAAGGCGCTTTATTCAAAACTATGCATTGAAGATATCAAATTTAAATAAGATTTCCTTGCGTTAACTTTCTAAATATTCATATAACACACCACCAATCTTACACTACGAGCAAAATCTAGTTGTCGCCTAATAAACAACGACACAAATCAAGTTTTGCTTTCTTACCGAACGATTAACTGGGATAAATTAATATAAACTGCGTTTGCATGTTTCCCTGTCCTTCTGGAGCTGTGTGCGAAAACTCAATAGGAAGATCTAATCTGACGGAATAAATGGGTATTTTGTACGATGAGGTTTAACGAGTGACCCCGGCCGCTACAGTATTTCAAACACTCTTCTGTACAAACAGATTTCTTCATTTCATAACTGCACAGCCACCTCACCGCGGACATTGTGGGAGGGAGGGGAGGTTTAAAACTAAAATAGCCGTATATCTCCACCACTCTGAAATTATCGACCCCCCCCCCCCAAACCCTCCACTCATGGCTTGTCTGCTTTTATTTCCTTTTCATTCCACAAAAAAAGATGCCTTTTGTGGCAAAGAGGAATATCCGCGCAGACTCCGAGAAGCTGCCTTGATAGAAAGTAACTCGTCAAACTGGGAAATCACCAACATAGTGAGTGAGACTTTCCGCGTCTTTGTGATAAACGGAATGTTTTCCAGAATGTGGCAGGGTGTCCGGAGGCTCAGTGAGTCCCAAAAGGGGCGTGTTATATTTATTTTTGCTAAATTGTTTCGCTAATGGGCACATTTAGCATTTGAACCGAACGCATTAGCCCAGCCTGACCACTGCTGTTCATCTGAGCTCGCGATTAAACCTAAGTATTTACAAATAGGGCCTAAGGGTTTTTGATTGTTAATTTTAAAATTGTCCAAAAATAAAAGTTCTGAAATAACAGTCACCATTCAGTGAGCCCCAGTTCACTATTCTCCAGCACACTAATGCAGCTCCTGCCCAATGTGCATAACTAAATATTTGGAAAGCGCGATGGATGGATAATGTTTTGCAGATCCCCGGGGTGAGTTTTGACTCATGTAAGAAATATTTCTAAAATCACGATTCCATTGCGATCATCAAAACCAGGCTTTCCCCTCGCCCAGCTGATCATCGCATTTAATTGGTTTCCCCCCCCTCCTTTTAAAACTGGGGGGCGATCAAGATCATTATCCGCCCGAAAAGCTGCATACTAATCGGCTTGATCAAGGCATCAGCGATTTGGAAATGGTTCTTTGCCAGTACTGTACTGGAATGGGTCCATTCTGCCAGTGAATGAGTTCGTTTCAGAGGCGCTGATGCGTACTGAATGGTGTATCACATTCAGAGCGGTGGCACCGACTCAGAATGACTGCAGTCCGGCCACTCGCCGCCATTCTTTAGCATATTAGCTTCGGAGCAAGAAAAGGTGCGATTTAAACAGCCTGCCCGGCGGATTTGCACCAGAACGCGATTATTTCGAAGCAGTTTTTGCGGCTTAGTGTATCCCTTTAAGGAGCAGCCTGTCTTGGGGAATGCTTATTTGCGATTAACCAATCAGGAATGGAGCCTACAGAAAGTCTTTCTCAATCCTTTCATACAATTCAACGTATGTTAAATAAACTAAATCTTAAACGACGACACTAGCGGTGCAGAAACTGCCCACCATCTTGATTTACAGTTTCTCTCTCATACTTCCTAACCTCCAGAGTGATTTTCTGCGATACGAAACTGCAGCTTTACTTAGAGGCGGGGTGTCGTCCCGCTTTATTTTGGGCTGTTTGAATTCATGGTCACCGGCGGGGACACGGCGCGACCTCTTTAAGCCTCTCCGACTCTTGCTCTGGCAGTATTTAAGCAGGAAAAAAAAATCGAGAGGGGGGCGGGATTGCATACTGCTGCTGTAGCCGAAATAAGCCCGAATTCCTGAACAGCAATTTCACGTTTGCCTCCTAAAGGTTTTTGTTTTAGCGAAGACGACGTTGAATTGTCATTTTTTTAATGGTGAACGTTTGGTGCAGGAGAAACCAAGCAACTCGCCAGTGAGAAAGAAATAAATAAATAAGATTAAAAGCCCGGAATAGTGCGGTGCTGCCGGCTGGCTCCTTTCTTCACTCTGCTGTTCAAAAGGGGAAATGCTGGAGACACTTTGCCCGGCGGGGGATTGAGTTCGCGAGGAATTATTGCAAAGCAGCGAGTGGCGATACCATCAGAAGAGCAGATCAGCGTCGGTCTATTGGACAATGGATTTAATCTCTAGTCAAGTGTCTTTGTGGAAGCGCAGCATCTGTGCCTGACTGTATGTCACTGCTGGGCAATCGAACAGAAACCGTTCGTGACCCATTGAACAGGATGCTCTTATAGGAGCTGTTCACTTCTCGGGATCGGCTCAGCCTGGTACTTTGATCTCTTTTTTTTTTCGGGAAGGAAAAGAAGGGACCGAGCCGATGAAATCCGATCCCCCCTGAGAGAACCCAGGAGAAGTGAGTGCGCGTCCCCGGTTTGTGGCCGGCGCATTCCCACACACTCTCCTCCAGGCTCGCTCCAGTCACCCGCGAGTCCTCAAAGCTCATCTCATGACGTAAAAAGAAAAGAAAGAAAGAGTCGGATCGGGGGGCAAGTGATTTTCCGATGCAGTCGAGCATTCCAAATGTGCTGGTGCACTGGCTGAAATCAGCAGCCTCGAACGGTCCCTCCAGCCTGCGGTGAGCTATAGGCAGACTTTTCACAGCCATCATTGAGGAGGCAGATAGACTGAGAGAGAGAGAGAGAGAGCGGGAGGGAGAACGAGCTGCATTCTAAACATTCACTTACATTCCTAGCACGTCGGCATTTTCCTCTGACTCTCTAACAGCGGGAGTAGAGGCAGCTCGAGCAAATCTTCAACTCTTTTCACTTCTTGCACTAAAATCAACTACGGAGGGTGAGTAACCTGCTTTATTAGGTACTTTATACAAGGTTTAATTGTGTTAAAGGATTGCCATGGTTCGGTGGTAAACTGGTGTTTAGGGACGTTTCTTGAAGGCGTTGCTGTTATAGAATAATGTTATGATCGTATCTGGCTGTTAAGGCATTAACAGATTGTTAAAATACCTTTATTTAAATTGCGTCTTTCCCCGTTCTCATCTCTCCCTTCAGCACTCTCTCTGTACCATACTTGATCAGTTATCTACTCATCTAAATATCACCGGAGGAATTTCTATTTTTGAACTTTCCTTTCCATTGTACTGATTTTCCGGTCCTTGTAATTAACCTTTTGATTTTATTTATTGAGCTGTCATTGCTCTCCAACACACGTCTCTATTTAAACCCAGAACTTGTTCAACTATATGTCGTTCAAGACAGGCAAAGAGGATGAAAGGCATCTATTATCTGTACCTCTAGTATCTGCAAGCGTTTCACCTTAATCTTGGGAGATTAGAATAAGGAAATTCGTGATTAAATTAGAGACGATGCAATGCCATCGTTATGCGCAAAATCAGCTTTTCTCTAATTATATCCAATAAAATTGCCGGGCAGACCCGACCACTACAGCACCTATAAATGCAAACACATTTGAGCCCTTCCTTTTGAAGCTAGATCCCGATTGAAGATCATTGTCAATTTGTCTGCAAATTTCGGTACCAGGATAATCCGTCAGATTATGATCATTTTGATTCGATGACATTCGACTGTGTTTTTCTTTCAATCTTTCCATACCTAGGATGACTATGTGGAAATGTGTATATATTGTAATTTATAAACCTCTAAATTGATAGAAACCTCCCCAAAGAAAATGAGTTTTCACATAAGCAATCACACGGTTGTGTCTGCCACTCTGGTTTGGAGAATGCAAATGATTGGATTAGATTTTGATATATCAGAGTGCTATTTATATAAGGAGAAAAAGAGGACAACATATAGGACTTGTGTGTCCGCAAAACACGACGTAGCCCAGTTCGTTCTGCGCTTAACTGAAGATACCATAAAACATTTAGTAATATTTGGCTATTTCTATCATTGGGAACAGTTATTTCCTCTTTGCCCCGTTGAAAAGGAAATTAAAAAAAAAACATTCAGTTTAAAAATGAGAAACACTAATCAATCCTCAGTCACTGGCGCTATTAGCATCATATGCGACTCAGATGCTGTCAAATACCGTTCACATTTCCAAGAAATTGCTGTAATATATTTGTGTTTTCTTTGTTTTGTAGATATGGGTATAGGTGTATAACATTCTCCCATAAAGTGCTGTGCTATGAGTTAATGGGGAAATACAGGCGATGTATGTGTGTTGGGGCATCTATACATATATAGACAGGGATGAATCCAATTTGTTAGGACACATTCATTTGCTCACGGAAATTCTAAAGACTAATGCCATTTTCTACGTGTCTTCTATGTGCAGTCTTTGCATCTCGAGGAGGTCCCGTACGGCAACCCTAAGAGCTGCTGTACCTCCAGCTGAACAGAAAAATAAGGATGTTCTGGATAACCCTTGTAAGCACAATAGCTCTAGGATGGAGTACGTCGATTCCACTGATGGAGGACTCCAAAGAGTTAGACGAACCTTGCATGGAGCCATGTTACTGTGAGGAAAAAGAAAGTATTTTGCATATACACTGTGAAAGTAAAGGTTTTACAAATATTAGTCAGATTACCGAGTCATGGAGAAGACCATTTAAACTTTACCTACAAAGAAACTCTATGAGGAAACTCTATGCTAACGGTTTTCTTTTTTTAACCAACGCAGTATCCATTAACCTTGGAAACAACGCATTGCAGGACATTCAGGCGGGTGCCTTTAATGGCATGAAACTTCTGAAACGTTTATATTTACACGAAAATAAGCTGGAGGTTTTTCGAAATGACACATTCTTGGGTTTGGAGAATTTGGAGTACCTACAGACCGACTACAACGTGCTGAAGAGGATTGATGGCGGTGCATTTAGGAACCTCAATAAGCTGAAAGTGTTGATTATCAATGATAATCTGATACCCCTGCTTCCTCTCAATCTCTTCAGGGCGGTTTTCTTAACCCACATTGATCTGCGTGGAAATAGGTTAAAGACGCTGCCTTACGCGGGGACGCTGGAATATATTGGCAGGAGCCTCATGGAGATTCAACTAGAGGAGAACCCATGGAACTGTACCTGTGACATTATGCCATTAAAGACCTGGCTAGAAAGCATACCGTACACGGTTCTTGTAGGGGAAATTACTTGTGAGACTCCATTCCATCTTCATGGCAAGGACTTGAGGGAGATCAGAAGAAGTGAATTGTGTCCAATTCTTTTTAGCGTAGATGTGGAAGTCAGCTTGGGGATTCCACAGCTTGCTTCCAGTAATGACAATGCGTGGCCTACCAAACCTTCCTCTATGTCTTTATCCGTGACGTATACGGCTTCTTCTGTTGAATATAAGACATCAGGTAAATTACCAAAAGCAACCAAGACTCCGAAGACTTTAAAAGCACAGCCAACTCTACGCAGCGTTTATTTGGGACAAAATCAGCCCATAGTCGCCGGCTACCAGACCAGACCGCCCATCCCTATCATTTGCCCCACTGAATGCTCGTGTAGCCTACATATAAATGACTTGGGTTTGACAGTACAGTGCAAAAGTAAAAAGATTCAAAATATGTCTGACCTAATACCAAGGCCGCTGAACGCTAAGAAGTTGTATTTAACCGGGAACTTAATTCAAAAAATCTACAGGTCAGATTTCTGGAATTTCTCCAGTTTGGATCTATTGCATTTGGGGAGCAACGGTGTATCGTATATACAAGATGGTGCTTTTATGAATCTTCCAAATTTAAAAATCCTATATCTGAACAACAACAACATCGAACGTCTCATCCCTGGTATGTTCAGAGGGCTACAAAGTTTGCAATACCTATATTTTGAATTCAACCTCATAAGAGAAATCCAGCCAGCAGCTTTCAGCCTGATGCCCAATCTTCAACTATTGTTTCTTAACAATAACCATCTCCGAACTCTACCAGCCGATGCTTTCACGGGCACTTCTCTGGCCAGACTGAGCCTGAGAAACAACTACTTTCTGTATCTGCCGGTGAGTGGAGTGCTCGAGCACTTGGACTCCATTGTGCAGATTGACCTGAACCAGAATCCTTGGGATTGTTCCTGCGATTTGATTGCTCTGAAACAGTGGGTGGAAAAGATCAGCACTGTTATAATGGTTGGCGACGTGTTCTGCAAGACGCCGAAATTTCTGAGTGGGAAGGATCTGAAGAAGGTAGACTTTGAGGTGTTATGTCCGGAACTAAAGAATGCTGCCGCCTCTCCGGCTCTACCTGGCCCCGGAGAGAATGGCAATGTGATGTCCACAACCACGGGTTTTGGTTTCTCTTCGCAAGGTGGCGCCATTCCTCTTTCAGTCCTTATTCTGAGCCTTCTGATCATTTTCATTTCTGCTGTATTTATTGCAGCTGGTCTCTTCGCTTTCGTGCTCAGGAGGCGTAAGAAATCGCCCTTCAGGAGAAGGCAGGACGAAGACTTGACTGGTATGCAAATGCAGTGCAGGATCTTCGAGGACAGAACTGCCAACTCACCCGAGAAAGCAGCCAGCCACGTCTACGACTACATCCCCCATCCCGTCACGCAAATGTGCAACAATCCTATCTATAAACCACGTGAGGGAGAGATGGAAGAGGAATTTTCAGAGACTCAGGAAAATAATACTAATTACAAATCTCTGGAGAAAGAGAAGGAATGGAAAACATCACTGTCCAATAACAACCTTAATACTATAGTTACAATCAATCAGACTAACGATTTTGCCAATTTTCCAGAAAATGGGGTGATTTACCCCAGTGTGTTGGACAGAGAAAGACCAGCTCACACTGTTGGCTTTGTGGACTGCCTCTATGGCACCGTGCCCAAGTTAAAAGAGCTGCATGTCCACCCTCCTGGCATGCAATATCCTGATTTACAGCAAGATGCCAGGTTTAAAGAAACGATTCTGTTTGGCTCCTCTGGACGGGGATACCCTGACCAAACCCAAAGCGAATACCTCGAGTTAAGGGCCAAACTTCAAACTAAGCCAGACTACCTCGAAGTACTAGAGAAGACGACATATCGATTTTAGTTACCACTTCAACAGAAAAATACCCCAAACACAGCATGTTTAGAAGGTAAAGGGAAATAATTCGCCATCCCCTCATTAGGTTGCTTTGGACGAAAGGCCATATTCAAATCATACTCAATGAAGTGCCTTTGCAGACTTTAGCCAGCAATGATATCAATCATATTTTTTTATGGAAATGAAATCTGACCGTGCCGTCTATAACCATATAGAGGCCTGGTTATCGATCGTCATATAAATAACCCTATTCATTACTGGCAGCGACTTTGTTCACTTTATTTGGCAGGAAATGATGGCTCTCTCTTGCTCTCTCTCTCTCTCATCTAAACAAACGCCGAGGGCATATTCTGTGAAACATTGACTGCAGTCTTGCTGCATGTGTAAAACTGCCGGGGTGTAACTTGCTCAAATGACAAGACGTAAACTTGGTAATTATAGTGACTGCAACGCTTTATCGTTCAGTGTTATTTAATTTTTTATATATATTATATATAAATATATATTATATTCAAGAGAGGAGTATAAAGACTCTACGACGCATCTAAGGATTTCAATTTGTGAATATGACGCCAAGATTTTATTATAAACAACGCACTTTCTTAAAAAAGCTCGTCAATGTTGATGCTTACACTAACAGCTTTGTAAGAAGCACTTTTAATGTTTTCTCTCTCTCACACACACAAAGATTTCAAAGTGTGCATATTTATTCTGTAATTTCTGTGAACAATCATTGTAAAGGTAATAATGTTAACTCAATGTAGTGACTGCGTCTGGTAAAGCTTTCATAATAAAAGGTGTTAAAACTACGCAGTGACATGTAGAGATTGTATATTAGTAGAATGTCACCAGGTGAAGGGAACAAAGAAAGCTTCGGAAGCAGTTACATTTTAATTTACAAAATGCCCCGAAAAGAGGTTGATTCCAGAATTAAATACAATTTTACGTGTTGTCTTACAATAGGTCGCTTTCCCCTTACTATTTATATTTCGAATTTTTGCCTGAATACAATCTACTCTCTCTGAAATGGCATAAACAGTTTCTGAGATCTCAAGCACAGCAGGCAAATAAACGCATTGGAAAGTCGCTCGGAAATACACACGATGGTACTTTTACCTGGCTTTCTTTTTGGAGAGTTTCATAAAAAAAAGTTTTTGTTTTATTTTTAAAAATGCATCCAGCTTTCGCAGCAAGCACAGTCTGTTGGGATCGGGTAAACCGTGTCATGGTTAGATTTTGGATTCAGTGCAGGGAGACCTGAAAATAAAAGGAAGCTGGATCTTAATGTAAATATACTTGTCCTTGATAAATTGTAAGTAATGCTTCTTTCAATAAATAATTCAATTGAGCAAACTGATTACATCTTCAAATTTAAGGTGGTCGAATATTATTGTGTCAAAAAAATTACAGAATAAAATTCAAAGACTGTGGTAAATCTTGGCAGATTTGAAATGTTAAGTCACACCATCCTCTTTGCGCTCTTAAAGTTTTCAGTTATGGAAAACGTGTTGCGACATCGCAGAGAATTAATTAAATGAACAGCCCTGGTAGTTAGCCGGTTGTAATCTGTTGGAAATGGCACCTGCAATGGCAACAGCATTGGCAAATGCAAGTGTTGTAGAAACTGGAACGAGAAGGAGGTGCTGGATCCAGCAGAGGGCATGGTATTCCAGTCACAATGATTTGACGCAACGACTGCAAATATTAATACAAAATGCAATCCGCTATATGCACCCTAGGGGGTTTGACTCTTATGCTTGGTAAATTGCTGACGCATTTCCATTCTATCCCATCGGGGTTAGGATCCAAAAGTGAAATAGTATTCCAGTGCCGTTCGAACTTGAAATCTGTTGCTTTCTAATGATACGTTCAGAACACGAGTCGGAAGTTCTGGTTTATTAATAAATCTACCGGTCGTATTATTGCTTGAAATATTCCACGACGACTGTCTGTATTATATTTTTGGGCAACTTATTACTGCATTGCCGACAGTTAGTCTCAGATGTGATGAAATGAAGCTGTGGGTATAATCATTATTTTGTTTCGGATCTTCACACTGCCCATCTCCGCTGTAGGCATCTTAACATAAATCAGCTTCCAAGGACAAGGACCAATATACTTTAGATTAATGACGTTGTTCTGAGGGCTACATTTGCTACAAGTACGCGTCCCTGTGATATAACTGTTTAAAGTGACATAACCAACATGTAGTATACGATTTATATTTTTAAAATTAAAAATGAAGCAGAAACTGCACCTACATTTTCCTGTACCGGAGTTCTAACCACAAATTTGATGGCAAGAATATTTGTTTTGCTGATTTAGATATAATTTTGACGGTATTAAGTCGGTGTGCACTGTGTTCTAATCTGTACAATTGTTCCTAATATGCGAATAGACATTTTTAAAGGGGAGAATATGTTTTGACTCATTACAGCCTTTGATCGACGTGTTTTTTAATCTGAAATGTATATATTTGTAAAGGTTAGGGTTGCGTGAAATGTTTGATGTTCTGTTTAATTGAACTTTTTCTACCGCGCCCGAAGTCCTTTCACTAACTCTGGAGAACAACACGATTCCTTTACAAGTTGCAGGTTAACTATAATAGTGTGGTGTGAGCTCATCAACTGTACCGCTGCTATCATCACTCTCCCCTTCTGAAATTGTTATCATGGTGGAACTTATTGTTTGTTGACCAGGTTATATTTTTAACGTTGTAAGCGCAGTGGGTCAGTAGAGGGGACTGGAATGAACGTTTCATTCTCCCTGTTCCTATTCCATGAGGAAAATTAATGCTAGATGAAGGAATGCTAATCTGCCATTTAAAAAAAAATGTTTTCAATCGTATTCCAGCAAAGCCAAGAAACCTAATGTTTAAAAATGGGACGGAAAATAAAGTGCCCTTTTGATGACATAATCGCTCACCCTCAAGCATTGTTATTCCCTAGTATCAGCATCACTTTTTCTTTATTCGTTCATGGGATGTGGGTATCACTGGCGAGGCCAGCATTTATTGCCCATCCCTAATTGCCCTTGAGAAGGTGGTGGTGAGCCGCCTTCTTGAACCGCTGCAGTCTGTGTGGTGAAGGTTCTCCCACAGTGCTGTTAGGAAGGGAGTTCCAGGATTTTGACCCAGCGACGATGAAGGAACGGCGATATATTTCCAAGTCGGGATGGCGTGTGACTTGGAGGGGAACATGCAGGTGGTGTCGTTCCCATGTGCCTGCTGCCCTTATTCTTCTAGGTGGTAGAGGTCATGGGTTTGGGAGGTGCTGTCGAAGAAGCCTTGGTGAGTTGCTGCAGTGCATCCTGTGGATGGTACACACTGCAGCCACGATGCGCTGGTGGTGAAGGGAGTGAATGTTTAGGGTGGTGGATGGGGTGCCGATCAACCGGGCTGCTTTGTCCTGGATGGTGTTGAGCTTCTTGAGTGTTGTTGGAGCTGCACTCATCCGGGCAAGTGGAGAGTATTCCATTACACTCCTGACTTGTGCCTTGTAGATGGTGGAAAGGCTTTGGGGAGTCAGGAGGTGAGTCACTCGCTGCAAAATACCCAGCCTCTGACCTGCTCAGTAGCCACATTATTTATGTGGCTGGTCCAGTTAAGTTTCTGGTCAATGGTGACTCCCAGGATGTTGATGGTGGGGGATTCGGCAATGGTAATGCCATTGAATGTCAAGGGGAGGTGGTTCGACTCTCTCTTGTTGGAGATGGTCATTGCCTGGCACTTGTCTGGCACGAATGTTACTTGCCACTTATGAGCCCAAGCCTGGATGTTCTCCAGGTCTTGCTGCATGTGGGCACGGACTGCTTCATTATCTGAGGGGTTGCGAATAGAACTGAACACTGTACAATCATCAGCGAACATCCCCATTTCTGACCTTATGATGGAGGGAAGGTCATTGATGAAGCAGCTGAAGATGATTGGGCCTTGGACACTGGTGGGGGGTGGGGAGGAGGAATAGAAATGTACTTCCGATCCCTTACTAGAAAGAGTGTGAAATTGTTGCTAAGAATGTCTGTCAGGTTCACTTCCGCTGGCTGCCATTGAGTTGATTTGGGATTGGCTGGCACCCTTGCCACCCTTGAATGCCTGCTCTGGCACTGCATACAGCTGGAAAGGTCCGAACCTTTCAGGAATTGAAATTGATTCCTGCTGAGAATAGGTTTATTCCAATGGTGATATGCTTTTCAAGGTCCCCTCTAGACTTGATTATTCCAATGCTCTCCTGTGGCCTTCCATCTTCCACCCTCCATAAACTTGAGCTCATCCAAAACTTTACTGCCCTTATACTAACTCACACCAAGTCCCATTCTCTCATCACCCCTGTGCTCATTGACTTACATTGGCTCCTGGTCTGGGAACACCACAATTTTAAAATTCTCATTCTTGTTTTCAAATCCCTCCCCCTTCCCTATCTTTGTAACCTCCTCCAGCCCTACAACCCTCCAAGATCTCTGCGCTCTTCCAATTCTTGCCTCTTGCGCAGCCCCGATTTTAATCACTCCACCATTGGCAGCCATGCCTTCAGCTGCCTGGGCCCTAAGCTCTGGAATTCCCTCCCCAAACCTCTCCACCTCTCTACCTCTCCTTTAAGACACTGCTTAAACCTACCTCTTTGACCAAGCTTTTGGTCACTTGTCCTAATATCTCCTTATGTGGCCCGGTGTCAAATTTTGTTTAATAACGCTCCTGTGAAGAGCCTTGGAATGCTTTACTACGTTAAAGGCGCTATATAAATGCAAGTTGTTGTTATAACAATGATAATAAAATATTAATAATTAACAATTTTACATTCAAGGACACAGCGTCACTACTTTTTGGAGGGTTTCTAGCCTGGATTAGCTCTGCAGCCGCGAAGAACAGTTTGCTACAAAAAGTTGTGTTGCAATGCTGGCCACCAAAGAAAGCTTTGGTTTATCAGTTGCAATATCTGCAAACTTTTATACACAAACTTTTGCAAATCAATGCTTTAGTGTTTATCGTTGTTTTTATTGGTTATATGATAAAATACTTTATATTGTTCTACAAAACAAAGGTGGATTGTCAACCATATTGTTGGTACTTTTTACGTAAATAAATGTCTTCCAAGGCACTTTACTATGCAACAATACCCTTTTAAGCACATTGAATTGCCTGGATTTTTATTATCCATGTCCCCTAAACCTGATGTTCTGTGTGGTTATGGATGCTGACCACTAGACACCATGTAACAGTTTTTTTTTGGTGTGGTTGATTTCTTTAGTAAGGGTTTGATTTAATTGTTAAAATTTTACATTTAAAATGTTGTCAACTCCTACCATGCAAGCTTTACAAAAAGTACTGAAATTAGATGAGTATAAATTTTTCTTTTGCTCTAGTAAAATTCTTACTTATTTTTCCAGAGAACCTTACACAATGAATCCTTGTGTAAGGATTTTGGGGGGGGGGACTGATTACTAATTAAAACTAAAGTTTTTTGGCTAAAATATCTCATATATTCTCCAGAATATACATTTCCAGTGAACTGTTTCTCTATTGTGGTTGCTTGTTAATGTTCTTTTTTCATAATGGTGTGTAATGGTATAGTCATGACAGAACGGTTGAATTTGCTTTGTTGTAACCTCCTAGATCAGCTATGCATAAAACCTTAAAGTACAGGCCTTTTCCATCATAGATAGAATGTTATTCTATTTAAATATCTCATTGTAAATTTCACTCCAGCCTTATAAAAACGAAATTCAAGAAACAGTCAATGTTTTAAAATTAATAACAAATACTTGAAAATAATTAATTACTTCCACCTTAATTGCAAGAGTAATTATGATTTTTGAAGAATCATCACACAAGTAAATAGTTCAAATATATTCCACTAATTGATGTCAATGGACAGAAGTCTTCAGTGAATGACATTAGCAGACAAAAAAAAAGAGACTGTTGCTCAGTGACATTAGAAACTGCAGATTTGCAAAATACAACATGAATGCAAAGGGTTCCTGGGATATTTTTACTGGCATATGGCCATACACTATTTGAGCCTCCATACTGTGAACATTACTGCACTGTTGGTTTGGACTGAATCCCCACCATTGATTGCTGTTGAAAGATCAGAATGTGGAGAATTTAGATTTTCTTCTGTCTCCATGCCTGTCAGTCTTTATTCTATGTTGCATTTTAAAATAAATTGAAGTACAAAGGCACAATACAACAAATCTTCACTGCAGCTTTCAGCCTGTAAGACATACTGTAGAGAAATGACTTTGAGTGACCAGTAATGCTTCAGTTTTCAGCTTCACCCATGATGTGACGTGAAAGTAAACACATAAAATCTTCTGCTGTTTGTGGCTCTTGGTGACTTCTGAAATGCCTAGACCTCTACTTCTTTGGCTTTTACTTGTCGGCATTATTTGTTTAATAGATCATTTTAGTGACAATGTACAATCACTTTTATCCATGTAACTTATAGCATTGAATTGAAGTTGCAGTAGTAGTGACACCATCTGTTTATTTTACAGCTGGCTAAGGATGTTCAATACAGATTGTGGTTAATTCATAAATATGGGTCAATAGTAATTTTCAAAAGGGAATTGAATATATACTTGGAAAGGAAAAAAATTGCAAGGCTATGGGAAAAGAAAGGGAGAGTGGCACTAATTGGATAGCTCGTTCAAAAGGCCGGCACAGGCACGATGGGCGGAATGGCCTCATTCTGTGCTATAAGATTCTATGCGGAGACATGTGTGTGATATTTTGTATGTAAATAATCTCGCAGTACATGGTGCAGGCTAAAAGCAAAATACTGTAAATGTTGGAAATTTGAAATAAAAACAGAAAATACTGGAGATACTCAGCAGGTCAGGCAGCATCTGTAGAGAGAGGAAGGTAGGGTTAACGTTTCAGGTCAATGACCTTTTGTCAGAACATGGTACAGACCCTTGCCTGGCATTTTATAGGTATATTGCTGAGATGTGAACATTGGGGAAATTTTAGAGGAATAAGATCTATATGATGAAAAAGAGCAAGGGAAATAGTAGATCCATTTAAAACGTGCAGCTGTATTTATTTTTAAGAGTGAGATATATCAAAATAGGCCACCTTTTTAAACTAAAATGAACCAATCTCACTTCAGATGTGAGGGGCTGATATTGTCAGGGCCCATAGTGCTCCATAGGAATGGAAATCACCATGGAATTTAGTGCCTGCTGTGGAATTTCTGCCGTACCAGTTTTTTTTCTCCTCCTCAAACATCACTAATATTTGGTGTTCTTATTCCATAATAAATATTGATTTGCAGGTTCCCAATCCCTATGCATTTCATACTTTGAAGTGTGCAAAGTATGAAATACATGGGGATTATTTAATTCTTGTGATTTGCGCGCCTTAAACCAGCTGGTTTTGCAGAAGCACTAATTGTTCAGAATGTGAAATGCAAGGGTAATAACAAACTGCAAATTAACAGAGATTGGAAGATCGGTCTGAACTGACACCATTCCAATTCAGAGTGCCACATATTGGTATGCCAGACATTGGTTACCTACTACTTAACACCTGACTGCCTCATCTTGCTATGTTAACAGTTATGCGAAAATCATAGTAAATTGCTTTTAAATAATTTAAAATGGACAGTTTTTCTAAACAAAAACCATCAGTTTAACTCTGTTTTTCCAGTATTTGAAAAAATATTTATTATATACACAATTGAGATGTCTGCAAAATTTGAACAGACTTGTTGCAGAATATTCATTCTCAGGTTACAGAATTTGGTTGAGGTTGCTGCAGAAAATAGCCCTGAATTCTAGGGGCCCATGATATGGTTTTGGCTCACAGAGTAGACAAATATTATCTGTAGCATTAGTATAACAGGAAACCTGCTGTATAGGGATTTAAACTATAGTGAAGCACCCAAAACTTCAATTATTGTGTCTGCAAAATATTGCTTTCGTGCTAGAAGATAATGGTATAAATATATTACATATACTGTTATTGGATATTTACAATCACTATCCTATTTGCTCCAAATTGAAGTTATAGTGCTAATAACAACTTATTATTCAGGTTAGCCATATGCTACTTTCCATTCATATGCATTGGACCAACAAATTCTGCAGCTGATTATTTCATATCTTGAGGCCAGTACAGGAGGTGGCGATGGGGGTGAGATCACACATGATCAGTGCCACCACTTGAGGGAGACATAAAAGTTTTGTAATTATGGATTCTTATCTTCTGTTGTAAATAATTAAGGAAAAATTAGATCACTATTATTTAGCCACTACAATGTAATCCATTGGATATAGAACATAAGAAATAGGAGCAGGAGTAGGCCAATCGGCCCCTCGAGCCTGAGATCATGGCTGATCTGATCCTAACCTCAAATCTAAATTCATGTCCAATTTCCTGCCCACTCCCCGTAACCCCTAATTCCCTTTACTTCCAGGAAACTGTCTATTTCTGTTTTAAATTTATTTAATGATGTAGCTTCCACAGCTTCCTGGGGCAGCAAATTCCACAGACCTACTACCCTCTGAGTGAAGAAGTTTCTCCTCATCTCAGTTTTGAAAGAGCATCCCCTTATTCTAAGGTTATGCCCCCTAGTTCTAGTTTCACCCATCCTTGGGAACATCCTTACCGCATCTACCCGATCAAGCCCCTTCACAATCTTATATGTTTCAATAAGATCGCCTCTCATTCTTCTGAACTCCAATGAGTCGAGTCCCAATCTACTCAACCTCTCCTCATATGTCCACCCCCTCATCCTCGGAATTAACCGAGTGAACCTTCTTTGTACTGCCTTGAGAGCAAGTATGTATTTTCTTGAGTATGGAGACCAAAACTGTATGCAGTATTCCAGGTGCGGTCTCACCAATACCTTATATAACTGCAGCAATACCTCCCTGTTTTTATATTCTATTCCCCTAGCAATAAAAGCCAACATTCCATTGGCCTTCTTGATCACCTGCTGCACCTGCATACTAACTTTTTGATTTTCTTGCACTAGGACCCCCAGATCCCTTTGTACTGCAGTACTTTCCAGTTTCTCGCCATTAAGATAATAACTTGCTCTCTGATTTTTCCTGCCAAAGTGCATAACCTCACATTTTCCAATATTGTATTGCATCTGCCAAATCTCCGCCCACTCACACAGCCTGTCTATATCCCCATGTAGGTTTTTTATGTCCTCCTCACTCTCTACTTTCCCTCCCATCTTTGTATCATCTGCAAACTTTGATATGTTACACTCAGTCCCCTCCTCCAAATCGTTAATATAGATTGTAAAGAGTTGGGGACCCAGCACTGACCCCTGCGGAACACCACTGGCTACTAGTTGTCAGTCCGAGAATGAACCATTTATCCCAACTCTCTGCTTCCTGTTAGATAACCAATCCTCCACCCATGCCAGAATATTACCCCCAATCCAGTGATTCTTTATCTTGAGCAATAATCTTTTATGTGGCAAATATAAATATTAACTACTTCCCCTGTTCTAAAGGATCATTAATGTTGTAACATGCCACACATAGCTAGACTGCAACTAGAATTTGAAATTGGTTTATCATCTGTGCTATGTATTCATTTTTATAATGGTTAATGAAAATATATATTATAAATTAAATGTGTTGGTATAAAGAAATGGTTAGCGACTGGAACAGATATTAATGAGGAGTTTGAGATACGTTAGTTCTAACAAGCCAATTTGATTTATTTTGCATAAACAAAGACAAGTTGAGTGCCTAGTTTCATTATAGTATCTTATACTTTAATTCTGGAAAAATCACAAACTTTGTGTGAGTTTTTATGTGAAATCTTATAAGGTTCATTTAAAAGCTTTTGCAGTTTCTGCACCAAAATCTACTGACCTGGACATAATGATGGATCTTAAATGAATCCCCTTATGTCTATACTAGCTTATTTATGTAACCTTTCATTTAGCAGTAAGAACGTGATAATATCCTTTGTACATAGCTATAAATATTTTTCAAAATATTTTAACAATTCTGTTTTTCCTCACATTAGTGTATTAGAACTAAGTGGTACAATGGGCTAGTCGACTATCCTTTCACCTTTGGGCCTGTATTTGAATCTAGCCCAATCAATGGGATAAAAAAAATTCCCATCACTGATGGATGTTAAGATGCTAAGAATATGACATTTTGTTGTCCAAACTCTGAAGGGTATGAGTTCACAGCATAACCTCTCGCTATCATTTGACACTGATTGGCACTAAAGCTGCAGTGTAATCTGCAGAAGTATCAAGCATGGTTGGTATACAACTATCATACTGATAGGATAGGATGTTTTTCTGAGGATGAGGTTGAGTTGAAGGCATATTGTTGGGATATTATAGATGGAGCTTTATTCTTCATCTAATATGCTACACCTGACCGTGGACTGCTTGTTGCTGACATTAGATTAAAAATTGGAAAATATTACATTTTACAGCCATGACATCCCTCACCGTGGTGAGCAAAATTTCTACGTCCTTTACTCAAAAAAAGTTATTAGTTGAACATTTTTTTAAACTTTCCTGAATCTGCTTCAGTTAAGCGTATAATTATTTGGTATGCATTTTCATTTAAATGTATCTTTTTATAGCTTTATCTTCCCATTAATTTCTATGGAAATGTGTTCTGTCAAACGGAAAGTAAAGGCCTTTATCATTTTTAGTGTATAATTTCACAGTCCATACACGTGCATGCTTAACATATACGTTATTCACCCACTGTCACCTTTACAAATGGTAATCAAATTCAAGTATATGGATCATTCTAACACCTCACAACATTACTTATTACGGTGGAATGAAAATCACAAGATAAATATATTATCCCATATTATTGTAGACACATTTATAAATAATTGCAGTGTGATCAATATGTTCTCTTCTTACTATGTATAGTGGTTAGGGTACCATTTTATTTGGACAAGTCAGGAACCCACTCAATGCTGATTGCAGAACTAATTGGGGCATTAGTTCTAAGAAATGTGTGCAGTGATTTTCCTAACCCTTAAAAACATGTTATCTACTTGATCATAAAATTCTTGGCAGCTAAATATAAAAAACCTACAGGCTGACCATTGCTGGCATATTATGGTTTATTGCCTACTTACTTTGACAACAAGCAGAAGGTTTTCCTTAGGGAATTGTAGTCATGTTTACAATATATAACCAAAGGCAATCCTCAAATATCTGTTTGGAAGCATCTGCTCTTTGTGCAGTGTATACAACATCATCTTCACAATGTTTGTCGTTGTGCTGTAAACACTATGCATACGTGTTTGTATACCTAGAGTGAGTTCTATAGCAGCTGCAATTCTAGCACTTTAAAAGGAATCGGCCCCTTTGTTTCTAATATGACCAGAACCAGTTTTGATTTCCTACTGAAAATATGACCTATTCCAGAAAATTGCAAGTAGGAAAGAGATAATCATGGGTAATAAATGCGGTTACAGTATATCTAGTTTTTGGTTAATGTTGAAAAAGCAAGCATGGTATAATAAAGGTACACTATGATGTGTCCAGTTTGCTCACCGAGAATTAGAGAAATAGTCAAGACCTGGAGAAAATTCAAAGAAGAGCCAAGAGGCAGAACCCCAGAGTCAAAGGACTAAGCTATGAAAGACTACTAGAGAAATTGGGGCTTGGGGTTTCTCACCTCTGGATCAGAAGGTCATAGATTCAAGTCCCACTCCAGAGACTTGAGCACATAAGCTAGGATGACACTTCAGTGCAGTACTGAGAGAATGCTGCACTATCGGAGGTGCTGTCTTTCCAATAAGACGTAAGCCCCATTTGCCCTCTCAGATGGATGTAAACGGTCCCATGGCATTATTCGAAGAAGAGCAGGCATGTCTCCTGGTGTCCTGGTTAATATTTATTCCCCAACCAACACCACTAAAACAGATTACCTGGTCATTATCTCATTACTGTGTGCAAATTAGCTGCCATGTTTCTCTACATTACAACAGTGACTACACTTCAAAAGTATTGCATGTCCTGATGTCATGATGAAAGGTGCTATATTAATAAATACAAGTTTGTTCTTTCTTTCTATTCTTGAAAGAAGGGAACAGTGAGAGGATCTTAGGAAAAAATATAAAATATTAAACAGTATAGGAAAGTACTAGAGCAGTATATCAAGGTAAGACATGATACTCGACAAGGGGGCATAGGTTCAAGTTGACAAAAGGAGAATTTAGGACTGATTTCAGAAAAAAAATTTCTTCACACAAAGAGTAATAGATTTCTAGGTAGAATAATGGAGGTGAAAACATTCAAATCATTTAAATGCAAATTGGATGCTGTGTTGGGGGACTTTTCTTTTGCATAGATAAACCTTCCTCAACTGGGTTTATCGTGTAATCTTGATCTTGTGTTAGCACATTTTCGTAACTGACTACTACAAAGTACTTGAGAAATCTTTTTAACATATCATTATTGTGTGTCACTGCTAAGTATGCCCATTACTTACTGCTGTTAAAATTTTCTTGATAGACTAAAAGATTACTTGTTATTTGCAGGCGTGCTGTTGACCTGCTCTTACCCTTTTCACCATAGCAATAAATCTAACCTTTCTATTTCAATACTGTTCTAGATATAAGTTTCAGACATGGAGATATATGTCAGTGAAAAAGACTGTGTCTACAATTTTGCTACAAATTGCAATTAGAAGAAATCATCCCATTGGGCCGGATTTTGCTGTACAAACAACGATGAGGCTAACAGTGCTCACCATTATTTATGTGCAAATCGGACAGCAACTTCTGGCAAACGCACACTCACAGTTAAGCATAGAAATCCGGAAGTTGCTGCTTGTGATGCCCGAATCCTCCAAAAACTGTGCAAAAACAGTATCTCGCCATCTATCTCATCATTCAAATGTATTGAACGGCATGAAGTTCCTGTGCTTACCTCATAGATATAGACTAAACTCGCCAAAAAAAGTCAGGGCTTGTCCATTCCAATCTAAGTAATCTTAATGGCATGGTAAGTCTTAATTACTGCCAAACAACCTCTATGGCACTGAACATGAAGTTTTACGAGTGTGGAGTCTCATTCCTTCAGCTTTTAATTATTGTTGGAGATTTTTTTTTAAATTTAATTTTTAAAACTTTTTCTTTCTGTCTCTTTTATCTCTCTCTCTTACATAAGAAATAGGAGCAGGAATAGGCCGTACAGCCCCTCAAGTCTGCTCCGCCATCCAATAAGATCATGGCTGATCTTCTATCTTAATTCCACTTTCCCGCCCTATCCCCATTTCCTTTGATTCACTTAGTGTCCAATAATCTATTGATCTCAGTTTTGAATATACTCAACGACTGGGCATCCACAGCCCTCTGGGGTAGAAAATTCCAAAGATTCACAACCCTCTGAAATTTTTCCTTATCTCAGTCCTAAATGGCCGACCCCTTATCCTGAGATTATGACCCCTAGCTCTAGACTCTCCAGCCAGGGGAAACAGCCTCTCAGCATCTACTCTGTCAAGACCTCTCAGAATTTTATATGTTTCAATGAGATCACCTCTCATTCTTCTAAGCTCCAGAGAATATAAGCCCATTCTATTCAATCTGTCCTAATAGGACAACCCTCTCACCCCAGGAATCAATCTAGTGAACCTTCGTTGCGCCCCCTCTAAGGCAAGTATATCCTTCCTTAGGTAAGGAGACCAAAACTGTACACAGTACTCCAGGTGTGGTCTCACCAAAGCCCTATATAATTGCAGCAAAACCTTCTTACTCTTATACTCCAACCCCCTTGCAATAACGGCTAACATACCATTTCCCTTCCTAATTGCTTGCTGTACCTGCATGTTAACTTTCTGTGATTTATGTACAAGGACACCCAAATCCTTCTGAATACCAACATTTACTAGTCTCTTAACTTTGAAAACTCTTAATTCAATCTTTCTTTCACTCTCTTTACTTCGCTTTCTGGATCTGATTTGACATTGAATTCACTATTCAAACTGACAATTCCTGGCTCAGACTCTGCACTGCTCATTAACAATTCTTCAAACTTGGTTGGTTAAGGAGATTATACACAGGTCCCAAATGCCCTGTAGAGAGCACTGTGCTTTTTGGATGGTTGGCTCACAGCAACTTGCTGTGCAAAAGCCCATAGAAAGACTATGTGCAAGTGTGTGTCTAACGAATGGCTAGATCCGTTTGTTCGCCGCTCAGAGCAAAGTCTGGCCCAATGTGTTTACAATGCCCCTAACGTATAATGACCAACGCAACCTTTCTCCCCTTGTGTCTCTGAAATGTTTGAGCAACATCTGTAGCAAGAATGATTGGATTTACTAGAAATCTTCCTGCTAAATATATATTTTATCCAGAAGTGTATATTCACAACAGATTTACTCTTCAGGTGGCTTATTTTTGTTCTGGAACAAAATACTTTACCGTATATGATTGAATTTATTGATTTGTAAATGGATTATTCATCATTGAATTGTTACTAGAATGGGACATCTGTGCTCATTAGAGATGAACCTGATTAGGTGAATCCAAATTACAGCTAAGAACCAAAACTCAGCTTTTACAGCTTTGAGTTATTGAGCCCTTGGCATAAAAGTTTGGCTTTGCATATCCTCAGCAGCTTTCTGTTATATAGGGCTCGATTTTTGGACGTCTGAGCCGGCGGGTTCGTGGCGGGGGGGCTCCGAAAATCGGGGATTCCCTGGGCGGGTCCGGAGCCAAGCACCAACCCACCCACTTCCGGGTTCCCCAGTGATGCGCTTAGATGCATGCGCAGCCCCCACATGCGGGAATCCTGCCGGCAATTAAAGCTGGCGGGATCCCACTTAAGTCAATTAATGTGATAGTTCAGGTCGTTAGCAGACCTGATTTGTAGGATATTTTAGGAGGGGTGGGATTTTCACCTCAACTGAGCGTGTTTCCCCGACTGGGGGAAACATTCCCAGTTCAAATGGATGTGTTACAGCCACCAGCCTGTGGCAGCTGCAAAGGTCCATTTGACAGGTGGGGGGAGACCCTCACTCATTGCAGGAAGCCACTCTGTCACTTTGGACAAAGTTTGGCCTCCACCATCCTCCTCCTAATAATAAAATTCAACAACTTAGAACCTCAACCCCGGTGTGCAGACAGATTTACCTATCTTGTGGACCCCCTCAAATGTACATCTTCTGGATGGGGGCCGCTGTAGCTGCAGTCATGATCTCCTTGGAGGACGAACAGCATCACCAGCCTCGCCGGCCATGCCGTCCACCTCTGACATGTGGAGCCCCACAACAAGGTGCTGTGACACATCCACCTGCACAGCAGGAGGGAGGGCAACCGCAGAGAGAGATGCGTCGCAGAAGGCACTACCCTCGCCACAGGGTCTACAGACTGAGGCTCAGCTTCCTGGACCTCTCTGAGCAGCAGTGCACATGGAGGCTCAGAGTCACTCGACATGTAGTCGTGGACTTCTGCAGCCTCCTTCATGCCGAGCTGCTCCCGGCTGACCCGAGCACCAGCTTCTCACCTGTCGCTGTCAAAGTCACCACTGCCCTCAGCAACTTGTCCTCCGCATCCTTCCAGGGTGCCAGCGGGGACATCGCCGACGTCTCTCGGTCGTCTGCACAAAAGAGCCCTGCAAATACACCTACATCCACTCTGCAGTGACACAATGGGCCTTCATGGTGATCCTCAGGAAAGGACATTATTGCACAAACCAGACAAGATTTGCAAAGACATGGCAGTAGTGGTGACAATATGATATGTAATGTGAGTTGATCAGAAATCAAATATAAGTAAAAACCATGACAAACCCTCAAACACCCTGGTACATCCCCTTCATGCTCACGACACGTTTGCTTTACGCTTCCTACTGCACATATGTGATGCATGCCCTGTGGCTGCAGCACAGGTAGTGGCAGGTGGGGTGAGGCTGACTGTGAAAGAGATGCATGAGAGGGTGAGTATGAGACAGAGCCATGAGATTGTATGAGGATTGGGTTGAGTGGTAGTGGCGGGATGAGTACTGGCGAAGTGAGTAAGTGCAGGTAAGACGAGGATGAGGTTTGAGTGGGTA
Source organism: Heptranchias perlo (assembly GCF_035084215.1). Taxonomy (NCBI): domain Eukaryota; kingdom Metazoa; phylum Chordata; class Chondrichthyes; order Hexanchiformes; family Hexanchidae; genus Heptranchias; species Heptranchias perlo. The sequence goes on from NC_090337.1 coordinate 41,362,784, forward strand.
TGAGGAGTGATGTGATAGAGTAGTTTTGACAGTGCAGAAGGAGATGTGGGATGGGGGCGGTGATGTGGCAGATGGAGTGTAGGGGAACGAGTAAGTGTACTCACTTCGGCTGACCGACTTAGGTGATTGAAGTGCCTCCTGCACTTTACGCAGATGTGTGATATGTTAGTGGTGCAGGTGACCTCCTCTGCCACCTTGAGCCAGGCCTTCTTGGTGACAGAGGCAGGCCACTTCCTCCCGTCTGCCGGGGTGAAGATCTCTGTCCTCCTCCTCCTCACCCCATCCAGTAGGACCTGGAGTGAGGCATCATTAAATCTGGGAGCAGCCTTCCCGCTGGGTTGCTCCGTGCTGTAATTTTGGCTCCTTTCTGCAGCATCGGTCAGTGGAGGATTGCCCCTTTAAATAGGGCTCCTCCAGCTGACAGTCTATGATGCGGCTGCGCAGTCCGTCCGCTGCGCAGCTTTCCAACGCGAAACCCGGAAGCAAAGGTAAGTGGCTTCAATTAGGCTACGATCGCGAGCGGAGCACCCTGAATTCACTGGGCGCTTTACCCACGCGCCCAGTCCACCCCCCCGCTGCCAACCTGCCTCCTTCCTAATATCGAACCCATAGTGTTGGAATTTTTAAACCATAAGCCCAGCGTTCAAAAATATGAAGCTGCACTTACTTGATCCAACCAATGATCAAAATTTTCAATTAGATTTAACGTTGGCTATTATACTCAGCACATCACATTTGTAACTAGTGTAAATCTTTATTTGTATTTGATTTATTTGATTATGGTAAATCATTATTATTTGGAGGACATTCAAACATTACACTACTTGTTTTTAATCATAGGCTGTCAGCTGGAGGAGCCCTATTTAAAGGGGCAGTCCTCCACTGACCGATGCTGCAGAAAGGAGCCAAAATTGGCATAAACTCCAAAAAAAAAGAGGCTTATTAATGGAAGAAGATAATAACACTTTTGAATAACATTGGGGCAGAAATCGCTCACAAAATAACAGTGAGCTCAACAGCGCTCACCTCTGTTAGCGACAAAATGGAGAAGCAAGTTCCGGCGTTCATGCGCACGCTGTGAAACGCGGAAATCTGGAACTTTCTCCCACTGGTTCGCCGGCAATAAGACATCTTCGAATTAAAGGTATATCGCACGCTGCAATCAGAGAAATCATTGAAAAAGTGTAAACTTGCTTGATTGCCCAGCTGGAAAGTAACTTATTATGCCACAAAACAGGTATGCTTAAAAATGCCAGGTCTAAACTAAGTTTTAAGTCTTAATGACTGCCAAACAACTAAAAATCAACTTTTAAAAATGTGGAGTCTCGTTACTACTTATTTTAGTAGTTTTTGGTCCTTAAAAAATAATTGTTCTAAATTAAAAAATTAAACATTTTTTTTACCTTTCCCCTCTATCTCTTTTATTTAATTCATTTATTTCTTACCCTCTTTTCTTTTTGTTGTCTATAACTGTTTTTATATTGATTTTAATGTTGCACCTTTCACTTCCTGGTCTAACGTACCAAGCCGACAGAGAGAGTTAACGTAGCTTGTCAAAAATGCAGCGATCTGATTGATCGAGAGGAGAGATCGATCCTCTCGTTTCTCGCAGGGTCCTGGCTTTGCTTGAACTGATGCTGGGCTCTTCTCCGCTTCCTATTTGTGGAAATACCCCAAGAAAAGTAAATTAGTGGGCTAGTACAAATCTATGGAGTGGCGAGCAGTGTTGGTTCGCCACTCCAAGCAGTTTCTACCCCATTGTATAGATACCAATTATTAGTCCAATCACCAGATTCCTCACTTAATAAGTTTTATATCAATTATTGCTCTTCTGAATGCTATTTCTGTTCTCTAATTGTTACTTCTCTCAGACTGGTATCTGCTTATATGGTGACAATTATCATCATTGTATTGTAACTATATGTATTTTATTTTATTAACATATTGATATTGGGAATAAATCAAAATAACCACTAGCAGATTTAACTGGTGAACAGCCCATTTACAACAGTGTACAGTGACAAGATTATGGCAGTGACAAATACAAAATAAATCATTTATCCACAACAAGCTAACAAAATAAGCAATAAAAAATGAGATCTACATTTGTAAGGAAATATGTAGATAACTGCAACCATCAGGCATAGATGCATTAAAAAAATCTATTATCTATTAAACGTCTGTGGCCTTTACATTTCTCTCAGCAGTTGGTAATGGGTTACCACTGGCAGTAAATCACCTACCTAATGCCTGTTCCTAACTGCCAGGAGTGCAGTCACCACCCACAGTAAACAGTGTCTGAAGAGCTGATAAGCATGGGCTGAGTTAAAACAGGGAATATTTCATTTTGCGCAAAATGTGACAGATCATTTATTTAAAAGAAAAGGTGGTGGGGGGGTTTGCACATTTAAGGACAATTTATAGCTGTCATCAAAAAAAACTTAAAATTGTGAAGTGAGTCAGTAATTTCAGCGGATTCTCCATATCACCCTATGCTACCCTTTGGAAGAAAATAATTACCACCAGCGTTAACTTCTGCAATAAAATTGTTTTACCTGCTGATTTCCACATTGTCTGGGGAGACAGGAATGGTCGTTTTTTAAGTTTACAATTTGAGACCTTGATATTACTTAGTGAGATAGCAGAAATGGGGCTCGAATGGCACAATATCATGTGATAATCTGAGGAAGGAAGAGAAGAACATCCCCTCATTGTAAAAAACCTTTGAAAAGCACAGTGGCCAAATGCAGCATATGTGGTAGTTGAAATGTCAGCCTGTCATTTATTTTGAAAAATATATATTTGTGTCAACTCATTCATTCAGTTTTTAAGTAAGCACATTTGTATATTCCTCAATTATTTCTGCTGGAGTAAAATTTCACAGTCTTTTCAATGCTGTACAATGAAGATTAGTAATGAGATATTTAGAACAATATTTGGTCATCTTCAGCAGTCATCTAGCTCGAAAGACAATGGTGTAAGCACCAACGCAGTACAGTTACTTTGCCTTGCTGCAACACTGTGAGTGGCTGAAGAGTTCAATTCTAATGAGACATAAATCACGGTCAAACGATGAAGCCTGTGCAGTATTATCTCTGATGCACTTTCCTCTTTGCTCTGTTCTCTTTCCTCTCTCTTTGAACCATCTCTCTCCAGCCTCTTTGGCACCCTGATGCAGCACAGCCCTCCAGTGTGGGTTGTTGTTAGCCACGTCTTCCCAACTTGTGGGTATCGATATTGAAAGTTTTCAAGTCCCTCTTGCAAATGTCTTTGAATTTGAGCCTAGGTTGACGCAGTGGCCTTGAAGCATCTGCAAGTTTTCTTTACAAGAGATCCTTTGGAATGTGCTCATTTTCTATTCATTATAGATGACCAAGACTCCGGAGGCATCTATGTTTTAGAAAAATTATTAGACTTGGCAACTTAGCTTCCTCAAATACTTCTGTGTCTGGAAATTTATTTTCCCACTTGATACAGTGAAGACAGTGGATATGGAAAGAGTGTAGTCTTCTCTAATGCCTGCTGTGGGTGGTCCAGGTCTCACTACCATAGAGTAGTATCTTCAGAAAGCATGTTTAGTAGACCCGTATCTTGGTGTTTAATGTTAATTTCCTATTATTCCACACAAATTTAGTCAACTGGCCAAATGTGGTTGCTTTCCAATGTGAGAATTTAGCTTGTTATATAGAGATAAGTTATCCATAAAACTGATCCTAGGTAGCAGAACTTGTGTACGCCTTCTAGCATGGTGTTAGTTACTGAAATGTCTGAAACAGTCCACACACCTTCTGCCATAATTACTGTCTTCTCGGCTACTGATGTCAGACTAACTGGCCTGTAGATCCCTGTTTTCTCTTTCTCTCCTTTCTTGAAAAGCGGTGTTACTTTTGCTACCTTCCAATCCACTGGGACCATTCTAGAATCTAGGGAATTTTGGAAGATCACAACCAATGCATCCACTATCTCTGCAGCCACCTCTTTTAGAACCCAAGATGCAGACCATCAGGTCCAGGGGATTTGTCGGCTTTTAATCCAATTAATTTCTCCAGTTCTTTTTCTTTACTAATATTAATTATTTTAAGTTCCTCACTCTCATTAGATCCTTGGTTCCCATTATTTCTGGTATTTTTTTGTGCCTTCTACTGTGAAGACAGATACAAAATATTTGTTTAATGTCTCTGCCATTTCCTTATTCCCCATTATAATTTCTCTTGTCTCAGCCTCTAATGGACCCATGTTTACTTTTGCTACTCTCTTCCTTTTTGCATATTTGTAGAAGCTGCTAAAGTCTGTTTTTATATTTCTTTCTAGTTTACTCTTATATTCTATTTTCTCCATCTTGATCAATTTTTTGGTCATCCTTTGCTGGTTTTTAAAACTCTACCAATGCTCAGCTCTTCTTGGCAACATTAGAAGCCTCTTCTTTTAATCTAATACTAACCTTAACTTCTTTAGTTAGCCACAGATGGATCACTTTTCCCATGGAGTTTTTATTCCTCAATGGAATGTATATTCGTTGAGAATTATGAAATATTTCTTTAAATGTTCACCATTGTTTTTCTACTGTCATATCTTTTAATCTAATTTCCCAATCAATTTTAGCCAACTCACCACTCATACCTGTGTAATTGGCTTTGTTCAAGTTTATGAGAAAGTGTAAAAAGGCAGGAGGGAGAAGAATACATCAAACAGTGACACCACTGCAGATTTCAAAGCTGTCAGATTGATTACCATCATGGACAATAAATGTTGGCCTTGCCAGCGACACCCACATCCCATGAACGAATTTTAAAAAATTCTGGATTGTAGCCTTCGTACCATCATGAAAGGATCGAATCAGACTGAAGAGGACAGGAGGGCAACTAACTCTCTCCAGCAATTGGAAAAAGCCATTTCTGCTAACTGGGACAAAAGCCTTTGTGAGATCTATAAGGGCCATTTAAAGAGCTTTACCCTGCTCTTGACAATTTTCTTGCAGCTGCCTTATTGAAAAAAAAATGTCAATAATTGATCTATTGGCTTGGAAGCCACACTGGCTCTCTGGATAAACACGTTCAGCAAGTATTTGCAATCTTTTAAGAATGACCTTGCCAACAACACTAAGGAGAGAATTCCCCTATAGTTGTTGCAGTCACTCTGATCTCCTTTGTTTTTGTACAATGGAATTATGTTGGGACCCTCCATGTCTTGTGGTACTCCCTCCTTCCCCCAGCAGGGTAAATAAGACATTGTGCAGATATTTAAACACAACAAGTCCTTCTTGTTTCAGTAGTCCAGCTGGAATTGCATCATTTCCTGTAGCCTTTCATTATGCTAGAGAGGTGATTGCCTTTTCAAGCTCATTTATAGATGGCTCTATATCAAATTCCTCGATGGTCTCAAACCTGGGAAACACATTTAGTGCTGCTTCAGAAACAGTAATTTCATGTGAACAAAGTTTGTGATAATATTCTACCCAGCATTGCATTTGTTTGTCTCTATCAGTGATGATGTTTCCATTGAGGAATTTGAGTGGTGCATTCTTCTTGACTAAGGACCTATTGCTTTCTTTATTCTTTCATCCATGTCCCTTAGGTCTCCATTTTTAAAAGACATTTGTATCATCTCGCACAGACCTAGCAATATGATTGCTGTCCATTGCAATTTGCTTTTGGCCACTGAGATTAGCATGTCTCAGGAGAGGGATTCATTCTATGGTGGACATATGCTGTACATTTTCATTCAATAATTGGGACCATTTCCTCAGAGTGTGCTGTAAACCAATCTTTATCTTGTACAGTGTTTTTATCATAAGCTAAGATTGCAGCTATAAGGATATTAGTTCTGTGTGCGTTCCATGTTGTGTCAGCTTTCGGGGAGGTGCAATCGATAACATAGCTTCTTCGAGATTCGCAGTAAATTGAAGACACCTTCTTTGGTCTTCTGTGTTTTTAATATTAATACATAGGCAACAATTTTATTTGGTATGATGGAGTTTTCTTAGTGAAAGACTTATTTATCAGCATAGTATGTGTCATAATCTGCACTATGAAAAGTGTAAGTATGAAGAACATGCTGTAGATGCTTTCTATTGATGGCAATTAAATCTAGTTCATACCAGTGTCCACATCTGGAATGTCTCCATCAAACCTTCTGATTGTGAGGTCTTGGAAGTAGATGTTGATAATACACAGTCCAGGGTGGGCGCAGAGCTCTAGTAGTCTTTGTCCATTGTCATTAATTTCTCCCTCTTCATAGTGGCCAATGCAAAGCGTCACATCTGATGATCTGAGCCGACTCTGGTGTTAACATCCCCCAGTAGATAGAGTCGCTTGCCTGGTGGTGGCTTGCTGATGACATTGTCAAGTTGCTGATAGAACAAAAACATATCTTCGGAGAAGGAGGAAAGTGTTGGGACATACATACTTATAATGTTCGCAAAGCCTCCTGCAGTAGATATTCTTAAAGATATAATACATTCTCATTTTGCAACAGGACATTCAACCATGGATAATTACAAATTCTTAACTGCAAAACCCACCCTGTGTTGACCACACCCATTGGCTTTTACCATGCCAAAAGTAGGTGTAATATATCTTGTGTAAAGAACCTGAATCAGCTTGTCTGATCTCAGTGAACGTGACTATATCAATGTCAAGTTTCGCCAATTCTCCATCAATGATGGCAGTCTCTGACAAACTCTAGATCATTTGACATTTGCACATTGTCCTCACATTTTAACAAGCAAGTTTTAAAATAGTTGTTTTTGAGCCAGGAATAGTGGATTGGAGCAAATAATTTTTAGCCCACCTTTGCTAGGGCCGTTCCCAAATTGGGACAAGCAGTCTATCCCTAAATAGGGCCATTTGGACATCAGGGCTTCTACCGGATTCTCAGTATACTCCATGCTGATGAGAGTGACCATTGTACCCAAACTTTCGGCACATATGCTTAGGAAGAAAATAAGGAGGCAAATGTAATGTTATAGTATAAATATTGCAGATGTGTTCAGTCTTTGGGCTGGAGAACTATATAAGAGCTGAAAAATTAATACTTATTATTATTTAAAGTAGCACTAGATTAAGTAGGGTATCCTCTGACTTTCTGAATTAGAAATTATACACTATTTAGTTTACTTCTCAGCTTTTTGTCCAGTTTATTAATGGAAAGTATCAGCAGGGAAAGTTTAGAAAGGATAACATTTGTTTTAATTAGCTTTAAAGATAAATAATTAAAGTCCAGGCAGTGAACATGCTTTGCTTAAAGCAGATTTGAGAAATGGTCTTATCAACACAGATTAAAATGGTGTCATCCGTGCACATACACATTTTTAGCTGGTTGTTCTATCAGGCAAGTCATTTATTTGAATAAGGAATGATAAAATTCGGATTGTCCTGCATTTGGAAAATATATTTTAAAATGGTTCCAAGTGATTTATTATGTATGGTCAGAGCACATTTATAGGGGCTTCATGAATGGTAACTGTTATGGTTCTGTTTTTTTATAGTACCGCCTTCATTCTCAGCGGTCAAACAGAAGTTCTCATAAGCAGACATTCCTCCCCTACAATTTGGAAGCTGTACCTTTTCAATACTCTGCCCTTGCAGAGGTGCATACTTGTAAGTTATCAATTACCCCTAATAATCTGCTTTGTGGATTTAATATAGTTTTGGGTTATAACAATTGTCTTCAAAAGGGTGATCAGGGATTTACAGACTAATGGCATTGATAACTTTATTTTCAAACAAATAGCAAGATGAAGCATATGAGTGGCAAATACTGATATAACAGAAAGACCACGAGAATGTCTGCAATGGGTTAATTACCCTCTACAAGCATGGCTTCCAATTTAGTTCCAGAGTCTCTGCAAGTTGACAAATAAAATTATTGTTATTGTATGGTGAATTCTATCTGTCTTCATTCCAGGACAAAATTCTTGTGGAACTGTAATTCATGATCTCTCTAAACCATCAGCTTTCAGAAGAATCCTTATGTTGTATTAAAACTCTGCTTTTAAGTCTGTAATGTCAAACACTCAGGTAGCACTCAGATGCTTTCTTTCCTGTATAAAATCAAACAATATCTCTTGCAACTTTCTGATCAATACAGGAGATTGCTAAAATAAAATTAAACAATGCCATGTGCATAAATGCAATTACACATAGTGGGCAGATTTCATAATATACAAAAAGAATATATGATTCTATCTACTGAGAATTATAATGGCATTATTTGAAGAAGTGCAAGGAGTTCATCTGCTGTTCTTGGCAACATTCTTCCCACAACCTCTATTACCAAAAACAGATTAACTAGTAATTCATCTTGTTGTTGTTTGTGGGCTCCTGTGCAAAATAGATGCTGTATTTGTTTACATAACAACAGTCACTCGAATTCAAAATAATTCAATATAACGTATGTGAAATGCTTTGAATCATTTTTGAAGCTCATGATAAAATACAAGCCTTTTAATAAGGACAACTCAGAATTTGTCACTGTAATCTATTAGTTTATGGAGCAGAACAGTATATGGGGGTGGTGCCAGAGGACTGGAGAATTGCAAATGTTAACCTTGTTCAAAAAAGGGTGTAAGGATAAATCCAGCAACGATAGGCCAGTCAGTTTAACCTTAGTGGTGGGGAAACCTTTAGAAACGATAATCTGGGACAGAATTAGCAGTCACTTAGACAAGTGTGGATTGATTAGGGAAAGCCAGCACGGAATTGTTAAAGTCAAATTCTGTTTAACTAACTTGATAGAGTTTTTTGATGAGGTAACAGAGAGGGTCGATGAGGGCAGTACTGTTGATGTGGTGTATATGGACTTTCAAAAGGTGTTTCATAAAGTGCCGCATAATAGGCTTGTCATCAAACTTGAAGCCCATGGAATAAAAGGGGCAGTAGCAGCATGGATACAAAATTGGCTAAGTAACAGGAAGCAGAGAGTAGTGGTGAACGGTTGTTTTTCGGACTGGAGGGAGGTGTACGGTGGAGTTCCCCAGGGGTCGGAACTAAGACCACTGCTTTTCTTGATCTATATTAATGACTTGGACTTGAGTTTACAGGGCACAATTTCCAAATTTGCAGATGATACAAAACTTGGAAGCGTAGTGAACAGTGAGGAGGACAGTGATAGACTTCAAGAGGATATAGACAGGCTGGTAGCGTGGGGGACACGTGGCAGATGAAATTTAACGCAGAAAAATGCGAGGTGATACATTTCGGTAGGAAGAATGAGGAGTGGCAATATAAACTAAAGGACACAATTCTAAAAGGGGTACAGGAACAGTGAGATCTGGGGGTATATGTACACAAATCATTGAAGGTGGCAGGGCAGGTTGAGAAAGCGGTTAAAAAAGCATACGGGATCCTGGGCATTATAAATCGAGGCATAAAGTACAAAAGCAAGCAAGTCGTGATGAACCTTTATAAAACACTGGTTCGACCACAACTGGAGTAATGTGTCCAGTTCTGGGCACCGCACTTTAGGAAAGATGTGAAGACCTTAGAGAGGGTGCGGAAGAGATTTACTAGAATTATTCCAGGGATGAGGGACTTTAGTTACGTGGATAGACAGGAGAAGCTGGGATTGTTCTCCTTGGAACAGAGAAGGTTAAGAGGAGATTTGACAGAGGTTTTCAAAATCACGAAGGGTCTAGACAGAGTAGATAGAGAGAAACTGTTCCCATTGGCAGAAGGGTCAAGATCCAGAGGACATAGATTTAAGGTGATTGGCAAAAGAATCAAAGGTGACATCAGGAGAAACTTTTTTACACAGCAAGTGGTTAGGATCTGGAATGCACTGCCAGAGGGGGTGATGGAGGCAGATTCAATCATGGCCTTCAAAAGGGAACTGGATAAGTACTTGAAAGGAAAAAATTTGCAGGGCTACGGGGATAGGGCGAGGGAGTGGGACTAACTGGATTGCTCTTGCATAGAGCTGGCACGGACTCGAAGGACTGAATGGCCTCCTTCCATGTGTAACCTTTCTATGATTCTTTGAAAATGTACAGCATCAAGAGCCTTGCTCAAAAGGCCTCTGGAATGTACTTATTTAAATATGTTAAAGCAGCAAAAGAGAAGTATTTATATCTATAGACAGGCTGTCATTCACTGAGATCAACAATGATTGAGATAAATTGACATAGCTGATCAGTAGTCATTGTTTCAACTACTTCAGAAAATTTGTTGGAATAGTGCAGTTTTGACAATATTTATTCATATCTGTTCTGTCACCTCCTTTCCAGAGTAGGATTACATTAGAGATATTCCATTTGAATGGGACAATGCAGCAGATGAATAATGCATTTATAATCTGAGCCATAGCTAACACTTTCAATATTTTAGATTATAATATGATCTGCTATAATAATTATAAATTCAAACTTAAAATTTACTCTTTGTTAATTGCTGCACAATTCGATGTAAAACAGCAAAAAATAAGTTGAATAATTCAATCTATTATGTATCCTATATCTTCAGTGTTATGACTGATATGGCTTAAGTTGAATAAGAGCACAGGAACAGGAGTAGGCCACTCAGTCCCTCCAGCCCGTTCAGCCATTCGGTTAGATCATGGCTGATCCGTACTTCAACTTTACTTACCCACCTTGATACCCTCATCCAACAAAAATCTATCGATCTCAGTCTTGGAAAATTTCAATTGACCCAGCATCCACTGCCTTTTGATAGAGAGTCCCAGATTTTCCACCAGCCTTTGTGTGAAAAAGTTCTTCCTGCTTTCACTCCAAAATGGCCGATCTTTACTTTTAAGATCAAGCCCTCTTGTTCTGGATTCCCTCACCAGAAGAAATAGTTTCTATGGGCCCGATGTTAGCAGGGCTGCGGGTTCTCGGCGGGGGGGCTGTCGGGCGCGTGGGTAACGCGCCCGGTGAAATTAGTCAGTTTCCCGCGCGATCGTAGCAGACAATCCACTAATTGGATCCACTTACCTGCTCCTCCGGGTTCCCCACTGCTGATCTGCGTGTCGGGTGGGCTGCGCATGCGCAGTAAGATCTGTCAGCTGGAGGCGCTCTATTTAAAGGGGCAGTCCTCCACTGACAGATGCTGCAACAAATAGCAAAAATTACAGCATGGAGCAGCCCAGGGAGAAGACTGCTCCCAGTTTAATGATGCCTCACTCCAGGTATCAATACATGGGGTGAGGAGGAGGGGGAGGACAGAGATCTTCCCCAGTGCAGGAGGCACTCCAATGACCTCAGTTAGTCAGCCAAAGTGAGTACACGTAGTCTTTCCCCTACACTCCGTCTGCCACATCACTGCCCCCACTCCACATCTCCTTCAGCACTGCCAACACTACTCTGTCACATCACCCCTTATACCCACTCAAACCTCATCCTCATCTTACCTGCACCTACTCACCTCGCCGGTACTCATCCCACCACTACCACTCAACCCAATCCTCATACAATCTCATGGCTCTATCTCATACTCACCCTCTCGTGCATCTCTTTCACGGCCAGCCTCACTCAACCTGCCACTACCTGTGCTGCAGCCACAGGGCATGCATCACATATGTGCAGTAGGCAAACGTGTCGTGAGCATGAAGGGGATGCACAAGGGTGTTTGAGGGTTTGTCATGGGTGTTACTTATATTGAATTTCTGAACAACTCACATTACATATTATATTGACACCACTACTGCCATGTCTTCGCGAATCCTGTCCGGTTTGTGCAATAATGCCCTCTCCTGAGGATCACTATGAGGAGCCACAACTGATGCCACCCATTGTGTCACTGCAGAGTGGGTGTAGGTGTATTTGCAGGGCTCTTCTGCGCAGACGACTGGGAGACATCGGCGATGTCCCCGGTTGCACCCTGGAAGGATGCGGAGGAGAAGTTGTTGAGGGCAGTGGTGACTTTGACAGCGACAGGTAAGAAGATGGTGCTCGGGCCAGCCAGGAGCAGCTCGGCATGAAAGAGGCTGCAGATGTCCACGACTACATGTCGAGTGACTCTGAGCCTCCGTGTGCACTGCTGCTCAGAGAGGTCCAGGAAGCTGAGCCTCGGTCTGTGGACCCTGTGGCGAGGGTAGTGCCCTCTGCGACGCACCTTTCTCTGTGGTAGCCCTCCCTCCTGCTGTGCAGGTAGATGTGTCACAGCACTGTGTTGTGGAGCTCCACGTGTCAGAGGTGGACGGCGTGGATGGCGAGGCTGGTGTGGCTGGTGATGCTGTTCGCCCTCCGAGGAAGTCATGACTGCAGCTACGGCGGCCCCTATCCGCAAGATGTACATCTGAGGGGGTCCGTAAGGTAGGTACATGAGTCTGGACCCCGGGGTAAGTGTGCAAGTTGGTGACTTTGACTGTCAGGAGGAGGGTGGTGGAGGCCAAACTTTGTCCCAAGTGACAGAGTGGCCTCCTGCAATGGGTGAGGGTCTCCCCCCCCCACCTGTCAAATGGACCTTTGCAGCTGCCACAGGCTGACAGCTGCAACAGGTCCATTTGACCTGGGAGCGTTTCCCCCAGTGTGGGAAACAGTCCCACTTTGTTCTAAAATCCCACATAATCCCTTAATCAGGTCAGTTAACGACCTGAAATACCTAAATAAATACTGACAAGTGGCATCCCGCTGGCTTTAATTGCCTGCGGGATTCCCACCAGCGGGAGCTGCGCGCGCATGCCGGCGCGTCCGTGGGGAACCCGGAAGTGGGCAGGATCGAGACGGGATCCGGTCCCGCTCCGGGATTCCCCGATTTTCGGGGCCCCCCCCCCGCCGAGAACGCACCCGATAGCGGGTGGTAAAATTACCCCCATTGTATCTACACTATCAAATCCCTTTATCATTTTAAATTAGAACACTCCTCAACTTTCTGAATTCAAAGAAATACAAGCCAAATTTATGCAACCTGTCCTTATAATTTGACCCTTTAAGCCCTGGTATCATTCTGATGAATTTGAGCTGTACCCCTTCCAAAACCAATACATCTTTCCTCAGGTTCGGTGCCCAAAAGTGAACGCAGTACTCTAGATGGGGTTTAATAACTGATGCATCATTTCCTCACCTTTGAATTTCAATCCCCTTGAGATAAAGACCAATGTTCCATTAGCCTTTTAAATTACTTTTTGTACCTGTGCACTAACTTTTAGTGATTTCTGTACATGGACACTAGATTGAGATGCTAATTGTTTTGTTTGTACTACAATTTTCTTGAATTACCATAATTATAATTATGTTATAAAATCATTGGCCTGTGCTCTACGGATGTCAAGCTTGTGACGTTCCATTTATTTGTGTGCTGCTCATTCATCTGGAGAACTTAGAGGTCTTGTTTTCTGCTTTCAACAATTTTTATACAAAAGGGAGACATAGAATTGGAGATCACAAGATGTTATTTTCATTGTCTGTTTTATCAAAAATCTGTGTTTATTGAATATTGGAAAAATATACTTAAGTTGAATAATTTTCCACGCTAAGCAAACTATAAATCAAACCAGTCACCCTGACATAGCCTTTGTTCAAAATTCTCTAAATTCGAAGTTTTAAAACCGCACTCAGACCTGAGAGCTTTGGATCCACAAATTACAAAAATTAAATTATGATCATTAAAATCATGTAGGCTTGATAATGTCTGTGGTGAGATATGGAAAAGGGGACCTGTAAGGGAATCAGAAGACATTATTATGCTTGTGTAAGTTTTAATACTGGCTTAACTTACAAATGAATTAGCGCCTAATAATTTAACATGGGTTTGAGGAGAGCAGCAATGTCAGTGCTATGGTTCAAATTACAGTTAAAATCTTCTGGGAGACTATTCCAGTAGTCATGTTGCTAGAGTATTAGATTCGCAGTTGGGAAAATCAAGTTCAAATTCCAGTTTCAATTAACATCCATACTTAGACTTCCTCCAGAGGATGCATTTGCCAATCTCAATTATTTCATCTGAGGATGGAGGCAAGACTGACTGCGAAGGGATACCTTTGGTCAATGCTCAAGTGGTTTAGCCAGAGAAATGTATTGATACTTCCTGGGGAAATGTTTCCTGAACAAGGGTGATGACATGGATATAGGAGAAGAGTGAAATAGAAACAGATGAACAATTAATGTAGGTTAAGACGTCTGTCATGGTAACATTTTAAAATTTCGGTTGTACACCTGTACTGACAAATTCATAAATTTATTTAATCATAATGGTCACATTTACAGTTCAATGCTTGGTAAATGCATCCTAGTGACTATGAAGGAGATTATTTATATAGGTTAATAGCACTAAGGCAAACCAAACCAGAATAAATGTGAATAGAATTTATTTTTAAAATGCGATTTTATTTTTATTCATTTATTTTGCAATATCTTTTCATTTTTTGGGTCTCGTGCACCAGGCACACTCTACTGTTACAATGGTGAACAGGCAACAACAACTTGCATTTATATATCACTTTTCATAAACAAAATGCCTCAAAGCGCCTATCAAGGGAAAATTGTGGAAACTGATTAGGAGGTGAGATTTAAGAGACTGAAGACACAGTCAAAGGCAAACTACTGCTGGATTTCTGCAAGAGCCACTCTACAACTGGTTGTTAGGAGAGCTTCAGAGAAATTTTATATGCCTTTCCTTCAGATTTTTTCTCTCCCTCTACCATATCTGTGGAGAGAGAAACAGAGTTAAAGGGGTTGATTTTAGCACCTGCAATCGGGTGCATTCCTGGTGGGGGGGCCACGAAAATCGGGGATTCCTGGGGCAGGTCGGGAGCCGGGCTCCAACCCGCCCACTTCCGGGTTCCCCACGGACGCGCTGACATGCGCGCGCAGCCCCCGCATGTGGGACTCCTGCAGGCAATTAAAGCCGGCGGGGTGCCACTTAAGCTATTTATTTAGGTATTTCAGGTCGTTTACAGACCTGATTAATGAGATATTTTAGGAGGGTTGGGATTTTACAGACAACTGGGACTGTTTCCCGTACTGGGGGAAACACTCCCAGTTCAAATGGACGTGTTGCAGCCATCAGCCTGTGGCAGCTGCAAAAGTCCATTTGACAGGTGGGTGGAGGGAGACCCTCACTCATTGCAGGAGGCCACTCTGTCACTTTGGACAAAGTTTGGCCTCCACCACCCTCCTCCTGACAATCAAATTCACCAACTTGCACAGTTACCCTGGACACATTTACCTACCTTGCGGACCCCCTCAGATGTACATCTTGCGGATGGGGGCCACCGTAGCTGCAGTCATGACCTCCTCGGAGGGCGAACAGCATCACCAGCCTCACCGGCCACGCCGTCCACCTCTGACACGTGGAGCTCCACAACACAGTGCTGTGACACATCCACCTGCACAGCGGGAGGGAGGGCAACCGCAGAGAGAGATGCATCGCAGAGGGCACTACCCTCGCCACAGGGTCCACAGACCGAGGCTCAGCTTCCTGGACCTCTCTGAGCAGCAGTGCACACGGAGGCTCAGAGTCACTCGACATGTAGTCATGGACATCTGCAGCCTCCTTCATGCCGACCTGCTCCCGGCTGGCCCGAGCACCATCTTCTCACCTGTCGCTGTCAAAGTCACCACTGCCCTCAACAACTTCTCCTCCGCATCCTTCCAGGCTGCCACCGGGGACATCACCGACGTCGCTCAGTCGTCTGCACAAAAGAGCCCTGCAAATACACCTACACCCACTCTGCAGTGACACAATGGGTGGCATCAGTTGTGGGTCTTCATTGTGATCCTCAGGAAAGTGCATTATTGCACAAACCAGACAAGATTTGCAAAGACGTGGCAGTAGTGGTGACAATATAATATGTTATGTGAGTTGATCAGAAATTAAATATAAGTAAAAACCATGACAAACCCTCAAACACCCTTGTGCATCCTCTCATGCTCACGACACGTTTGCCTTACGCTGCCTACTGTACATATGTGATGCATGCCCTGTGGCTGCAGCACAGGTAGTGGCAGGTGGAGCGAAGCTGACCGTGAAAGAGATGCACAAGAGGGTGAGTATGAGATAGAGCCATGAGATTGTATGAGGATTGGGTTGAGTGGTAGTGGCGGGATGAGTACTGGCGAGGTGAGTAGGTGCAGGTAAGATCAGGATGAGGTTTGAGTGGGTGTGAGAGGTGATGTGACAGAGTAGTGTTGGCAGTGCAGAAGGAGATGTGGGGTGGGGGCGGTGATGTGGCAGATGGAGTGTAGGGTAATGAATAAGTGTACTCACTTTGGCTGACCTACTTAGGTCATTGGAGCGCCTCCTGCACTGTATGCAGGTGGGCGATATGTTGGTGGTGCAGGTGACCTCCTCTGCCACCTCGAACCAGGCCTTCTTGGTGGCAGAGGCAGGCCGCTTCCTCCCGCCCGCCGGGGGGAAGATCTCTGTCCTCCCCCTCCTCCTCACCCCATCCAATGATACCTGGAGTGAGGCATCATTAACCTGGGAGCAGCCTTCCCCCTGGGCTGCTCCATGCTGTAATGTTTCCTATTTCTTGCAGCATCAGTCAGTGGAGGACTGCCCCTTTAAATAGAGCGCCTCCAGCTGACAGAGCTTACTGCGCATGCGCAGTCCGCCCGCCGCGCAGCTTAGCAGCGGGGAACCCGGAACAAGAGGTAAGTGGATCCAATCAGCCTGCGATTGCGTGCGGGGCAGACTGATTTCACCGGGCGTGTTACCCACGCGCCCAATCACCCCCCCGCCGCGAACCCACCGCCCTGGTAATATCGGGCCCAAAGTTTCAGGTTGATGACCTTTCATCAGAACTGGAAGATGTTAGAGATTTACAGTTTTTAAGTAAATATATAGCTGTGGTAAAGGGCTTTTCATCAGACAAACAGCATATTTCCGTTTCTGATAATATTGACTACATAGGTTGTGTAAAAGCAATGCAGTGGATAAAAAGAATATGTTAGTATATACAGATATATATATGTAAAACAACTGAAACAATTGGCATTAGTTCTGATATTATGTCCTGTTAGAAGATTTTTAGGGAGGATTACCGACAAATGAAGTGTTTTGGGATAGTCTCTAATGGTTTTCTTGAGTTCGGCAATGGAACGATTAATGTGCAAGCACAGACTTGGATATCCACCAGGAATAATGGTAACAGGAACCTAGTTCTCCAGCATAATGTTACTGCTACTAGCTTTAATCTGCAGCAAAGCAAATGGCCACCAGACAGAGTGACTTTATCTGACATAACATTTACCTTAATCTTCAAAAAGTTCAACTCTGCTGGCCGACTGGTAATTATTTTGTACTTCGGAAAATTACAACAAAATGTCCAAGTCTCAGCTTCAGAAGAGATCATCATTTTAATACAACATAGAGGGAATTATGCATCCTTTTCACTGCATGAGTCACAAGTCAAAGAAGAATGGAAAATGTCAGTAATAAAACTAATAAATTAAATGCATGCTATGAAGATCAGTATTTATTAATAATATATAAACTAGTGGATTTCATGCAGTATTGTTGATGGCTTGGAGAGAAGGTTGAAATGAGTGTCAGACAAGGCCAATTTTTTTTTTGGTGGGGGGTTGTTCAAGTGGAGGATGGAGCCCAGCCATGAGGTTTAGGGGTCTCCAATTGAGGTTTATTATGGCAGATAGTGGGACTGGCTGCTGGGGAGGTGGGTTGATTTACAATAAAAAGATTCACGTGCGGATGCAGAGGAGAGTGGTAGCTCCTTAAATTGAACGTGAAGTTTGTGGAGGCCTAACGATTTCCACATTAGCATGCTGTAAATAAGTTTACAGTTTTGCAAATGGTTTCTCTGCCATTTTATTCCTAGGAGCTTAAAAACACATGGAGAGCTGCTGTCTCAAAGCTCTTTGCTTTATTAATTTTTGATAGTAAGTTATTTCATATTTTTGTCCTTTCCCTCTTTCAAGCTTTCTCGTATCACACATCATAATGTGACTGCATGGGCAGGCAATGAACTGCTTCCAGCCTCCGCTGCTGTCTCTGTGCATATGGCTACTGGGAGGAGACTGGGGGTGACTTCGGGTAACTCACTCCAATTTTCTCTCCTTTCTTATGGCAAAGTGTCTGGCCTTCTCTTGATACTTTCTGATGCCAGCACAACTGGGATTAGAAACATGCTGGGTGATGCACTTCAGGCTTCAATCACATCCTACCAATCCATAGTGCAGAGTATTATTTACACCAATTTACCCTACTATTGCACCAACTGTATCATTGTAGCAGTGCACTGATCCCCCCACCCCACCTGCCACCCCATCATTTCTTATTGTGCAATGTTGCTCTAAATGTAAATAAACTGGTAAAACTTTATAGTGTTGACTTTTTATTCTTATATAGAAATGTTAGAGCAGTGCTAAAAGTATTAACACACAACAATCATAAATAATTTATTCCAGAGAAAGCTCTGAGTTTTCTGAGACAAAATATTGGCCTTTAAGGTAGACCAGGATTTTCCGGACCAACTAAACAAAGGATACAGCCTATTATTCCATATATTGTGAGAAAGGTAGGCTACAGCGATAGTTCCTCTAAGGTTTGTCCATCGTCACTTCAACTAGATTGATGGTTTTATTCAATATCTGTACAATATCTGCATTTTTAAAAACTCTTGTTTTCTTTTGGACACAAGCTCAATAGTTCAAAAAAAATACAAAACGAATACCTAAAACTTAGGCAATTTTCTTTTTGCATGGAGAATATAGGCATTGGATAATCACAGGAATATAGGAGCCAATGATATGATGTCTGGTGCCTGTAGCTCTGATCCTCATCGGGTGCAGGCAACCCATATTATTGGGGATACATGTATATGAGTGTGTGATGAAGGAGTGTGGTCTGATGTGCGCCATTGTGTGTAGCACAAGCTAATTTGGAACTATTATTGCCACAATATCGGTGTAATGCTTGCCTGGGCTTGGTCTCTTCCTGCCTCATCTAGTCATTTGAGTAGTGTGGATAGGTGATATGGATATTACTTAGTGCTGAGAGATACACCTATCATGCATGCCAGCTCCTGCTATTCCCCTGCTCTTGGGCTCTCCCTCAGAATGCTCAGAAGTCTGTAAGGGAAGTTGTTGAAGCCCAGCATTATGGCTGTCTTAATCTGATCGTGAATTCAGTCAAGACAGACTGTTGTATACTGGAACCCCATGAATCTGGAGCCCCAGTTAGGGTATTTGCGACGGAAGCTATAACTGAGTTTAGGACTTTGGTCAGGGGTAGGGTGGGGTCTGCTGCAGAGAATCCTGGCATGGCCACACTCTCCATGGTGATCTCTCCAGCTGTCAGGTCATCATGAATCACTGCACAGATGTAGGTTGCAGACTCCTCCTCAGATGTGTAATCTATAGAGGCTGTTTGTCACACTCTCAAATGGCTCTGTGAACTATTGATGCTAAGCTACCAAACTGTGTTTGTGGGCTGAGCCTGTAAGGTCCAAATCCTGGGGCTCAGCAACTGAAGAACCTTACACCTGGCCTTCTGGCCAGCAGGGTGCAGCCTCTCCAAATCCACCTGCACTTGCTGATCCTCATTTGTGCTTTGTGCTTCCTCCTGAAACTCACTAACTGACTGCCATGCAGTGGATGTAGCTGTGCTGGTGTTTAATCATAGGGTACTGGGGGTGCCGAGGATGATTATTGATCTCTGCCACCTCCTCTGTTTGAGAGCCTAGAGGAGCAGAAGAAGACATATCATGTTAACAATAGGACATCCTTTGAAACATGGCAGGACATTCTGATGTATTATACTGCAACACTACAGCATATGCCTGTGAGGGGGTGAATGAATGTATGTGCAAGAAGATAAAGAATGAAAAACAAGGGATTATTTTAGCCATGAATTTGGGGGGCAGTCTTTGATGTCACCCTCCTCGACTTCCTTCAGGTTCAGAACCTCCAGTGCTATCTCCTCAGAAGGGGTCAACATTCTGAGATGAGGTGAACCCCCAGTGGTCTGCATGCACTGCCACCTGCTCTGAGCAGCCTTCTGCAAGCAAATTGAAAAAGAAAATATTGGAATGAGGAATATGAGGGAAGGTATGTGTTATCCAAGTGCACAGCCCAGCATGCAGTGTACAGGTATCTTGGGTATAATTTCAACATGGCGGTGGGAGTTCAGCAGTGGTCGGGGGGTGGGGGGGAGGTAATAGTTGCGTGGGAAACCTGGAAAAAAATTCCATACATTGGCTCGAGCAATCGCAACTCAATTGAAGGACCTTAATGTGACTTCCAGGTTTCGAGTCTCCAAGCTGCACAAAGGGTGTACTGCACACCCAAATGACGTGCTGGGAACTGGAGTATTTAAAGGGCCATTGCAACCATGGATTTTGAGGGAAAAACGAGGAATGTGCAGAGATGAAGCATCAAAGGAGTAAGGCAGCATCCCGCTTTAACGACTCTTCTCTTGAGTTGCTACTGGTTGGTGTGAGGAGTAGGAGGGACATACTGTATCCGGCCGACTGGAGGAAGCGCCCTGACTCTGCCACCAAGATGACCTGGCTCAAGGTGGCAGAGTTGCTGAGCAGCAGGAACACAATGGCAAGGTTGTGGATGCAGTACAGGAAGTGCTTTAATGACCTAACCAGGTCAGGAAAAGTGAGTACAGTTACTGATTCACCTACGTCCTGCAGTGTACATTACTCCCCCTTTCAATATGCCTTGCCAAGCCTACTCCATCAGGTTACTCCTCACACCCACTTAATTCTTGATATCAACTTACCTTCACTTTCTGTGCACTTCCTCACCTCCCCATTTATGAACCCACCACTGCCACTCACCCTAATCCTGATGCAATGTCATGAGTCTGTCCGATACTCACCCTCTGATGCATCTCTTTCATCGTCAGCCTCACCCAAAGCAATGCATCCACTGGGTGATCACATCACCTTCACTCACTCATACGTCTGTTCTTTCTCCCCTTGGAGGAGGAGAGCCCAAAATGCATGGGAGTGGTGTAGGACTGGAGGGGGGCCACGACTAATAGTGGCCCTGACAGAGGCAGAGGAGGAGGCCTTGGAGCTCAGCTGCACAGTTGAATTCCTGGCCGTCGGAGATGGCGAGGCTGGAAACCCGCAAACGGCTGGTGACAGAACTTTCACACACATCATGAATTGATGTTATCAATGGTTGACCTGTTGCACACCTCAGTATGCCCATTGCAAACTAACTTCTGCAGTGAATGTTAATATTGCTTTATGTTTCCAGAGCCTTCAAGGATTGAAGAGGAGGCAAATGCCATGGAAGAGGGCAATTCCTCAAAGGAGCTCCATTCCTCTGAGGCCGCACCGTCACATCATATCCATCCATGTACCAGTCCAGATAGTGGCACTTCAGTGGGGCCTGTCAGACAGTTGTCACTTGGCGATTCACCACTCTCAAATAAGCATGAGCTGACACTGGTGGCAAGGGCAGCTGTGAAGAGTCCGCATTGGGGGGCACACTCATCTCCAAGCTCTGTTCAGCTGGATGCAGATGCTGAACCTCGGGGGCCATCGTTGAGAATGAGAATGATAGAGGTACAGATGTACCTTTGTGAGATACTGGAAGACATGCCACACACATTCTCCACAATAGCAGAGAGGTTGGAAGAGTCCACCTCCAGCATTAGTGGAATGGTGGCACAGGTAAGTGTGGGAATATCTGCAATGGAGAGTTTGGCAGCCTACATTGAGCTTCAAGCACTGCTCATAAATGAGTCCATTCAGGCCATGACAATGGCTGTGCGGACTCTGGATCCCACCTTAAATAGGCAGACAGATACTTTTGCCGTGGCCTTCAAACGCGTCATAGATCTGCTCTAAGCTGTTGTCCAGCAGAGTGGTAGGAGTGATGTGGCCCTTGCCCAGGAAAGGGATGTTGGGGAAAGAGAATACGGAAATGGGGACTCCACTCAAAGTGCTCCCACATCTCACCCATTGCCCCCCTCTAAACCAGTACCCGCAATGCTGCCTCCTTTCCCGATGGCCGAGTCTGCTCCTGCAAATGTGCAGATGGAATAGTCTTTGGCGGGGTCCTCATAGGCTCCAAAACCCAGAGATCATAGGCCAAGAACATCGCAGCAGTCAGGGCAGGGACCTGAGCAACCTGCCATTACCTCTGCTGAAGCCACAGAGGATGCACCATATAGAAGCGGTAGGAAGATGAAAGATAAGGTTTTGTAATCACCAAGTGTATGCACAGGGTGTCTGATGCAATGTCATGTTTTTCATTTATATTTGTTTTTTCTTATATGCACATTAAATGTTCTACTTGTCACCACCACTGACACGTCTTGTCCATTCTTGTGTCCCTTTTGTGAAACGTTCTTTCATGTGATTCATCATGAATGCCAAGACTTGATACCACACATTGGGCACGTTTACAATTGGTGCATGCATGGTTGAAGAACTGTTTTGTGCAAGTGGAGGTGGGGGGGGGGGAGGTGTGGCTGGTGTTGGTGTTAGTGATGGTGGTTGTTCCAGGCGGCCAGAGTAGTTCACTAACTTCAGTTTGCAGATCTCCTTATGAGAATCTGTTAGATATGAATGACTCCCTGGCATCACGAGCAGCCATGTGCATCACTACTCTGGCGATGGGTTCCCCATCTCCTTCTTCTTCTTCTTTTCCTCCTCCTCCACCACCGCCACCACCACCTCTTCATGAGCGCATTCGAGTTCCTTCACCTGTAACCCCCTCTGCTGACCGATGTTGTGCAGGAGGCAACACATGACTATTACTCTGCATACCCTCACTGGTGAGTAGTGAAGGGCTCCTCTAGATCGATCCAGGCACCTGAAGCACAACTTCAGCATTCCAATGGCTTGTTCAATGACAGACCTGGTGGTGATGTGACTGTCATTGAAACGCTGCTGTGCCTTGCTGGTGAAGTTCTTCACAGGTGTCATGAGCCATGTCTGCAGGGGGTATCCCTTGTCTCTAAGTAGCCAGCCGTCAAGTCTGTCTTGTGTGTGGAAGAGGGCCGGGATGTTGGACTCACGCAAAATGAAGGAATCATGGCAGTTGCCAGGGAATTTGGCACATACCTGCCGAAATCTGTTCTGGTGGTCGCAAACCAGCTGTGCATTGATGGAGTGATATCTCTAGCAGTTGACGAACAGTCCTGGCTCATGTGGAGGTCTTTGGATTGCTACGTGTGTGCAATCAATTGCGCCCTGCACCCGTGGGAAGCCAGTGAGAGAGATGAAACCCACTGCCCTCTCAGTCTGGCTGATGTCGTCGCAGGGGAAGTTGACATTGTTGGATGTCCTGGCAAACAAGCCACCTGTGACCTGTCATATACACTTATGTGCAGACAACTGAGTGACCCTGGTGATGTCACCAGTGATGCCCTGGAAGGAACCGGACATGAAGAAATTGAGGGCAGTGGTGACTTTAACTGCGACGGGCAATGCGTAGCCACCAGGCCCAGCTGGGAGCAGCTCTGCATGAAGGAGTGTGCAGATGTCTGAGACCATCTGGCGACTCACTCGGAGCCTGCTTAGACACTGCTCCTCAGAGAGGTCCAGGAAGCTCAGTCTCTGCCTGTATACCATTTCACTTGGGTAGTGCCTCCTACGATCTCGGCCCCTTTGTTGGTCCCCTCTCTGCTCTTCTGCAGGTCCTTGTGGAGCACCTCTGTCTTGGGCACCTGCAACTCCCAGAACTGCACGCGGTGCTTGCCGCGGATGGCGATGTGCCTCCTCCTCTGAGGTATTGTAGAATAAATCCATTGCGCCCCCCCCCAATCTGATGTTGTCAGTTTGAGGGGATCCAAAATGTAGGTAAATATGTCTGAACACAATCATTCTGAGTGTGTACAAAGAAATCTCAGTCTAAAAGCAAAGAACTCCCAGCCAAAGGTTTGACTGCGAGAACTGATTACCCTGCTACAAAAACTCACCTTTTATTCACGTCAATCACTGGTTTCCATGGCGTATTTCAGAGGTCACAGGAGGCATGTTCAGGTGAAGTTAAAATGGTTTGTGTAACTCAATACACAAAAAGTTAATAGCATTAAGTACTTTAAATACCTAAACTGGACCTTTAAATATCGGCCTGATGGCTTTAAGTGCCGGTGGGACTTTCGGGTGTCAGAAGTGTGCATGCATCCAGACGCATCTGGGTCAAACCTGGAGCTGGGATGCGGTCCCGCTCCGAAAACAGAGTATTTTTACTGCCCATCCACCCCAACCCACCCGTTCTTGGGAGTTAAAATTTACCTCCTTGTTTTGGCAGCTTGGTATTTACTGATTGCTATATTTAATGAAGCACAGAGCAGCGCATATGGACCCGGTACCAATGCAGAGTGCCCTGCTAAAGAATGGACAAGCTTGCGCATTTGGAAAATACGTGAACAGTTGCCAGAGTGCTGGACGTTCTCCCTCGCTAATGCTCCACCAAGCTTGCAATGAAGTGCTTTTAAAGTACACTGTAAGGGAACATTATAAAATGAAACAAAATATGAGCATTATTACTTTATCAACCTTCCTCAGGCTAGCAAATTTCTTCCTCACCTGCTGCCAGGTTGGTGCAGATGTGAGACAATATTCACTCTTTCAACACGTTCTCTGGCACTGCTCTTAACTGGAGGATGCCCTCAGCTTCAAAGGGTCATCCTTCTCTGCCAGAACTTCTGACAGAAGGCCTTGACAGATATTTTGTTGAATAGACCAGTTCTGTTACATTTCTTACCTGCAGGATAACCAGCAGCCCATTCGGACCTGTTGGTACTGAATAATGAGCCCATGACCCAATGCATTTCCAGCACATGATGCACTGTGCATCAGAAGCTAACTTCACATTATAGCACAGTGCCCGAAGAGTAATGGTGTTTCCGTCACTGCCCAAGACCCTCATTATTGGCCCAAATGTCTTAAAGCATTTTACATGTACGGCTTATTAGTTGTGTGGGTATGGATTTCAGTCTAACCTTTTTTATTTAAAAAAGTTCTAATCTGAATACTTGTAATAAGATAAAAAAAAGGTTGTTAAATGTTGTCAAGTTTTTTAGTGCTTTATCAGAATTGCTAAATTATTATTAGTACCTGTGCAATTTTTTTTTATTCGGTCATAGGATGTGGGCATCGCTGCCCATCCCTAATTGCTCTTGAGAAAGTGGTGGTGAGCCACCCTCTTGCGCAGCACGATTTTACAACTGAGTGGCTTTGCTAGGCCATTTCAGAGGGTAATTAAGAACCAACCACATTGCTGTGGGTCTGGAGTCACATATAGGCCAGACCAGGTTTCCTTCCCTAAAGGACATTAGTGACCCAAATGGGTTTTTACAACAATCCAGTAGTTTCACGGCCATCATTACTGATACTAGTATTTTTTATTCCAGATTTTTATTCAATTAATTGAATTTAAATTCCCCAGCTGTTGTGATTGGCTTTGAACTCATGAGTCTGGATTATTTGTCCAGGCCTCTGGATTACTAGTCCAGTAACATAACCACTATGCTACCGTACCCACAATGATTGACATTTTATCTTAACTATGATTGAATGAATGCAGACACACGTGAGCGGTGCTGTAGATTAGAGAGAAATTTCCTACACCATACATAATGCTATTACCCAATGGAGGTATGGTATTTTTGAAGTAAATCAGAGATAAAGACAATCTAATGTTAGCTAAAGTTGGATGTATGTGAATTACTGGAAAATAAAAGAACAGTTAAAATACCTGCTAAAACTGATTGACCAGATACCTTTGATTGACTGCTGTGAACACTCAGCACATGCAGATATCATGTGAATGGCCACTGCCAAACATCTAGGAATTAATTTTAGGATGGCCAAGCGGGTGCGTTCGTGACGGGGGGGTTCTTAAAATTGGGGAATCCCGGAGTGGGTCCAGAGCCCGGCTCCAACCCATTCACTTCCGGGTTCCCCAATGATGCGAATCGGTGCGCGCGCAGCCCCCGCATGCGGGACTCCCACCGGCAATTAAAGCCAGCGGGATGACATTTTAGATAGTTAGGGAGGTACTTGAGCTCGTTGACAGATCTCATTGAGAAGAGATTTTAGCAGGGATGTGATTTTGGACTCTCCTCAGCGTGTTTCCCATGCTGTGGGAAACACTCCCTGTTGTTGCAGACGTGTTTCAGTCAGCAGCCGTTGGGAGATGCAGAGGATTCCTTGACAGTTGGGGGGAATACCTCATTCATTGCAGCAGGGAACTCTGTCACCTCAGACAAAGTTTTGCCTGCCACACCGTCGTCTCCACACTTAAAATTATTACATCATACCCTGAACTCTAGTGTCCAAACACATTTACTTACTTTGTGGACTCCCTCACACTCACACCGTAGGACGGAAGGGGGGGGGTGTTCCATAGCTACATTCATCACTCCACTGGAGGACGAGCAACATCACCAGCCTCGCCAGGCACTCTGTCCACCTCCACCACGTGGAGCTACACAACACATTGCTGCGCAACAGACACCTGCACAAAGTATTCGTGCAACTACACATACACCCACTGTAGGGTGACCCAATGAGTGGCATCAAGGGTGTTCATGGAGAACCTTATGAAAGGGTCTTATTGCACAAGCCAGTCAAGAATGGCCAAGACGTGGCAGTAATGGTGACAATATAATATGTAATGTGAGTTGATCAGAAATCAAATATAAGTACAAACCATGACAAACCCACAAACACCCTTGAGCATCCCCTTCATGCTCACGACATGTTTGCCTTACGCTTCCTACTACACATACGTGATGCATGCGCTGTAGCTGCAGCACAGGTTGTGGTAGGTGGGGTGAGGCTGACCATGAAAGAGATGCATGAGAGGGTGAGTATGAGACAGAGCCATGAGATTGTATGAGGATTGAGTTGAGTGGTAGTGGTGGGATGAGTACTGGGGAGGTGAGGAAGTGCAGGTAAGATGAGGATGAGGGTTCAGTGGGTGTGAGGAGTGATGTGATAGAGTAGTGTTGGCAGTGCAGAAGGAGATGTGGGGTGGGGGCAGTGATGTGACAG
The DNA here is from genome assembly GCF_035084215.1 of Heptranchias perlo. NCBI lineage: Eukaryota > Metazoa > Chordata > Chondrichthyes > Hexanchiformes > Hexanchidae > Heptranchias > Heptranchias perlo. Next base: position 41,389,652 of record NC_090337.1, read on the forward strand.
ACGGAGTGTAGGGGAATGAGTAAGTGTACTCACTTTGGCTGACCTGGTTCGGTCATTGAAGCGCCTCCTGCACTGTATGCAGGTGCGTGATATGTTGGTGGTGCTGGTGACCTCCTCTGCCACCTCGAGCCAGGCCTTCGTGGTGGCAGAGGCAAGCCACTTCCTCCCGTCCGCCGGGTGGAAGATCTCCCTCCTCCTCCTCCTCCTCCTCACCCCATCCAGTAAGACCTGGAGTGAGGCATCATTCAACCTGGGAGCAGCCTTCCCCCTGGGCTGCTCCATGCTGTAATTTTGCCTATTTTCTGCAGCATCAGTCAGTGGAGGACTGCCCCTTTAAATAGGGCTGCCAACCCGCCTCCCTCCAAATATCGGGCCCCTGATCTTTCCCATTTAATTTAGAAAAGGGCCCAGAAGAAGTGCTGAAAAGCTATTATTCTTGATTGTTAAGCCCTTATCTTCAATAATAATTATAATTATTCTAGTGTGTCAATAAATTGACAAAAATGTCTGAGATTGCCTTCTAAAAGCTTTGGAGAGTTGACGAGAACAAATCCAGGTTATAGGTTAAAATTCTGTGACAATAACTAATATCAAGTCTGGAGCAGAAGGAGGGCCTGTAGTCTCCTGAGAACTGAGGTTGTGCAATTTTCTACTAAAATTTCATTATCAAAAATACATCTGCTGCAAAATTTGCTGTCATCTCAGATGATCTAAATATGAAGCTCTATGGTACTCAAACAGGTCTACTTTTAATAGAATGTACTGTTTTTTGCTTTAGTTTAAATGGGTTACATCATGAAAGCAATCTGTACAAAAAGAGATACATGTATATGCAGTATGCTCTCCACCCACTGTCAAGCTTTTATTAAACCAGCTGCCAGGAGGTACCTAAAAGCCTCATGTGATTGGAATTGGCCTTGTAGATAGAACATACATACGAAGGTCTGCACATAATCAAAAAGGCGACTAAGCTGACGACTCAAAATGTGAAACAGTAATTGCCAATTATTTAAACTAGACTTGGTGGCGGTGGGTTGGGTATTACTTTGGTAAACGTTGGTGGGAAAATGATTATTGCTGACTAAGAGGCAGGCGATACTGACATTCAGGCAAAGAGAAAAATGAAAATATAATTAGTTCAAATAAGAATAAGAAGGCATTGAGGAATAAACTTAAGTGTTTTTCCGCTAATGCAAGGAGCACTAAATGCAAACTGTTTGACCTAGAAATTTACATAGCAATTGGAATATTGACATTACTGCGATCACAGAAGATAGAAAGATGGTGCGAAGAGGACATATAGGATGTTGTGTAATGATCATTAAGTGGGTTGAGGAATGGGGTTATTTATCCGAATAGCTGTCAAAGGGGCAGACATAGCAGCATAAAGGAGAGGGCAGAAGTAATTTGGTTATAAATTAGCAATGATAAGTTCAACAAAATAATTGGCACCTGCTATCAAATAGCTTACGGTAAACAGATACATAACGAACTGTTTAGGCAAACATAAGAAGTTGGAAGTAATCATGTGATAATAAAGGAATATCCTTTCTTGCTGCCTGCGAGTAAGTATCCATCCCTTACTTAAAACTATCCTTTGATGGCATGGATCAGATCTAATTTAACCGTGTGGAGGTTTATAGCATCAGTCTATATTGCACCCTAGTGAATGATGCTATAGAATAGTATTATGCTGTGCTTTAACATTGTCAGCAATAGGCTGTACTTCCAATGTCATTTTTTTATATTTGTTTCTATTTCTTCAGACTCCTGTCTCAATACTTTGCTCTCCCAATTGTTCATTTCCTTTCAATAGGCTTCATATCTTCAAGGCAAAGCATACAAACCTTTGAAGAATTAATTCCCTAGACACCTCCTATTTATTTTATAGTTTTATCAGTTTTTAAAAAAAATATTTGCCAAATAGGTGTGTGACACAAATGAAAACCCATCACCATGTTTAACAGTCTCTAAACCAAGCAGTTGAGAAATTTACAAAAGTGAAGTTTCAGTATGGAGTGCACAACCTCTCCCTGTAGGAACATACCCCAATTACAGAGAGCTTAGGTGCTGATTGGCAGAGCCAAAGCTTACAAACTCCCACGTGTGCACATGGATTAGAGGAATGTCATTCTGTTGCATGTCTAGAAATTCTGAAGGCGAACAATCTGAAGGTGGACTCGTCTCATATACCAAAGAGTAACCTGCACTGGGACTTCGATCTTTCTCCTCTTTCTTCAATGACAGATAAGTACGGTGTGAAGACCTGTGTCAGGCTAAAATTGGCATCCACCATGGACCACAGCTACTGATATGAATTGATAATTGGGACAGTTGCCCCTTATATCTTTCACTCAGTATCTTTGAAAGCCCCCTTGCATGATCTAAAAACATTGCTTCCACTGTCAGACATTTAAACATTTAATTTTTTTTCTTTCTAATTCCCTTCTGGATTTGTTTCTCTCCATATCCACAGAAACTGGTTTCTCATTAATTTTTTTTCTTCCTTTGAAAGTGCTTTTTGTACTCATTGTAGTTAAGCTTTTATGTCCCATATTCACATATGCTCCCTGAGCTGGTGAGAATGTGCAGCGATCTGAAGTCTTTGATCCCTGGACATGTCACTTTTATCACAGTTCCAACTCTGTAGTCCTGACACATTTCCTTCACTTTTAACATATACTTCCTTTTTATTTCTCTTCACTTTTTTTCAGCTTTTCCATTTCCTTAACATTTACTTTCAGAATTTTCTCAGTACTTTATGCCATTGTGCACTCTCTATTCCCATGGTCCCTATAGGTTTCTATAACGTACTTTTTTCCCCGTTTGATTTTCCAGAAATGTTTAACTTTTTGCTTACAGATTTTGCTTAACACTGGTTCACACAGGATAATTGTTGTAGTCCTGGCACTCATTTTAAAACATTTTATTTGTTTCTTTTTTTGTATTGCCTTTGAATTATCACGTTATAAATTCAGAGTTTTTGCATTTTATATAAAAAAATCTGGACAACATTTTGATTTATTTGAATAATTATTTCAGCTGTGAGTACTTCACATAATCAGGAGAATTGGCTCAGAGGAGTTCCAGAACTTGACAATGTGAGGGAGCTGAATTAACATACAGAATTGAAGTGAAAAGATTGTCAAAGAACTATGGGCTAATGATGGTATCTACAGATATAGTTTTTTAAATAGTTACCAAAAATAATCTGTCCCAAATTGACTTGATCAAAACCACAACAACTTGCATTTACATTACATTCCCTTGATTTTAGGATGGTAATGCCAAGATCCGAGTTCAATCCCCACATGGGCTATTAGGAAAATAGGAACAGGAGTAGGCCCTTTAGTTGCTCAAGCCTGTCTTGCCATTCAGTTAGATCATGGCTGATCTGTACCTCAACTTCATTTACCCGCCTTTGCTCCATATCACTTGATACCATTCCCTAACAAAAATCTGTTGATCTCAGTCTTGAAAAATTGACCCACCATCCACAGCCTTTTGAGGGAGAGAGATCCAGATTTTCACTTCCCTTTGTGTGAGTGTTTCATGATTTTACTCCTAAATGGCCTACCTCTAATTTTAAGATTTTGCCCCCTTGTTCTGGATTTCCCCACTAGAGGAAATAATTTCTCTTTACCTACCCTATCAAATCCCTTTATCATTTTAAACACCTTAATTTGATCACCCTCAACCTTCTAAACTCAAATGAATGAAAGACAAATTTACCCCTTCCAAGGCCAACATATTTTTCCTGAGGTTTGGTGACAAAAACTGAATGCCGAACTGCAGAGGGGGTCTGACCAAGGCTCTGTATAACTGAGAATCCCTACGTGGTCAGTGTCCAGTAAAATAGTAAAGTGCCTACGTGGCAAAATAGCAGAAGTAGCAATGTGGTTAGAAAAGGGTTAATTAGTAGCCTGTTAGCTGGGAGTGAGGACAGTGGGCCTCCTTAGGCCATCTGTTTGCATGCTCATCTCTTTACCATAAGGCCTGCATTGTCTTATCAGTTTAGGAGTCTTTGGAGTCTTTGATGTGGGTCAAGGACTGGTCTGGGTGTCTCCATGTAGCTGGATCATCAATAACCTTAACGAGCTTAACGAGACCGAGAGACATTCCAAGCTAAGAGATAAGGAACGAGAGGGACAGGGGAGAACATTCCTAGTGAGAAGATAGGATACATCCATCAGTGTCTGTCACTGCGGCATGATCAGGCCATGGGCTACCTGTGATTGGCCTGAAATCATGTAACCTAGCATGGCCAACTTGTGCCCGGCTTATGATTGGTGTTGACCTTTGTGTTAACAAATGTTCCAACCCCTATTGATCTGTATAAAACGTGTGGATTTCTGTATGTTTCTTTGTCTTGCTCTGCCAGCATAGAGGGACTCTATCAGGAGTCCAAATCGATGCTGCAGACCAAGTCCGGCTATTAAAGTTGTGTTGAACTTTAAATGTGTATTCGACTCAATTTTTGCTGAACCAGACTGAGGGGAAAAAAGAATCCGGTTCGTCATAACTAAAGCATCACTTCCTCATTTTTCAATTCCTTCTCCCTTAAGATTAAGGCTAATATTTCATTAGCCTTTTGGATTACTTTTTGTACCTGCACACCAGCATTAATGATTTGTGTACTTGGACTCCCAAATACCTTTGCTCCTTTACAGCTCCTAGTCTCTCACCATTAAGAAAATATTCCAGTTTGTCTTTCTCAGATCCAAAGTGGATGACCTTACACTTATCCACATTAAACTCCATCTGCTATAGTTTTGCCCATTCACTTAATCTGTTTATGTCCCTTTGTAATTTCCTGCTCCCATCCACACAACGTACTGTGCCTCCTAACTTGGTGTCATATGCAAACTTGGATATACAACTTTTTATTTCTTCATCCAAGTCATTTATATATATATATGTATGATGAAAAGCTGAGGCCCCACTACAAATCCTTGAGAAACACTACCTGTCACATTCAGATGATGTCCAACATAAAAACCACAGGTCCTCCAATTTGGAATATTAAAGAACATTTGCAAGCAGATATTTGGGAAGACATGGGTTTAAATCAGTTTAATGATTTGGGCGGAGAGAAAAGAGCACTTTGAACAATTAGGGAAAAAATAAAATAAAAAGGAAAACTGCAAATGCTGGAAATCCCAAATAAAAATAGACAATGTTGGAAGTCAGTCAGCATCTGTAAAGGGTGTGTACCTGAAATGTCATAACTTGTCTTTTTTCTTTACAGATGCTGACTGAACTGATGTATATTTTCAACAGTTTCTGTTTCTATAGGTGAAAAGAAATCATCTGTAACTCCAGCAGCACTACAAATTCCTAAAAGAGAGGGTTTAAAACAATTGATGGGGCAACAATTGGCAATGCTGAGAGAAACAATTTGTTAAAGTATTAGTTAAATAGAAAACCCAATCTATGTACATAAAAGTTTTAATACTAGCCATCACATTTTGTATAAAATATGAGTAAATCAGAACTGAACAATACTTAAAAAAAATATATAAACTAAAGAGAAATAAACCCAGCAACCATTTCCTGTTTTTATCGACATTGAGATAACCTAGAGAGATTGTAGATGTAACAAGGAAAGAAGCTAAGCAACTGACAATCTAGAGAAACTTCCAACAACAGCAGTAAGCAGTCTCTAATTGATTTCAGGCCCTATTAAAACCAGTTACGCACAGAGAGTACCTGAGCAGTGGCCTTAAAGTGAGCGGCCAGATTAGTAGCTAAACATTGCAACTGTGCTCCAGATGCTCTGAGCAATGCTGTGGGAAACCATGGGAATTAAAAATTAGGTGGCTCTTTCATCATAAGACAACCCTTCCATACCCAGAATCAACCTAGTGAACCTTATCTGAACTGCCTCCAATGCAAGGATGTCTTTCCTTAAATAAGGGCGCCAGAACTGTACGCAGTACTCCAGGTGTGGTCTCACCAGCACTCTGTACACTTGTAGCATGACTTACCTGCTTTTATACTGCATCCCCCTAGAAATAAAGGCCAATATTTCGTTTGCCTTCCAGATTACATGCTGCACCTGTATATTGACTTTTTGTGTTTCATGTAATGTACGAGGACACCTAGATCCCTCTGTACTGCAGCATTTTGTAGTATTTCTCCATTAAAATAATATTTTGCTTTTTTATTTTTCCTCCCAAAGTGGATGACTTCACATTTTCCCACATTATATTCCATCTGCCAAATTTTTGCCCATTCGCTTAACCTGTCAATATCCCTTTGCAGACATTTTGTGTCCTCATCGCAACTTGCTTTTCCACCTATCTTTGTATCATCAGCAAATTTGGCCACAAGACACTCTGTTCCTTCATCCAAGTCATTGATATATATTGTAAATAGTTGAGGGCCCAGCACTGATCTCTGCGGTACCCCACTCGTTACAGATTGCCATTTGAAAATGACCCTTTTATCCCGATACTTTGTTTTCTGTTAGTTAGCCAATCCTCTATCCATGCCAGTATATTACCACCAACACCATGAGCTCTTATCTTGTGCAGTAATCTTTTATGAGGCACCTTATCGAATGCCTTTTGGAAATCCAAATATACTGCATCCATTGGTTCCCCTTTATCCACCCTGCCCGTTACTTCCTCAAAGAACTCTAATACATTTGTCAGACATGATTTCCCCTTCATAAAACCATGTTGACTCTCCTTGATTGTATTATGAGTCTCCAAATGTCCTGCTACTACTTCCTTAATAATGGATTCTAGCATTTTCCCAATGACAGATGTTAGGCTAACTGGTCTATAGTTACCTGCTTTCTGTCTCACTCCTTTCTTGAATAGGGGTGTTACGTTTGTGGTTTTCCAATCCGCAGTGACCTTTCCAGAATCTAGTGAATTCTGGAAGATTACAACCAATGCATCCATTATCTCTGTAGCCACTTCCTTTAAGACCCTCGGATGCAAGCCATCAGGTCCAGGGGACTTGTCAGCCTTTTGACCCATTAGTTTACCTACTTTTCTTACTTTACTTTTTCTCTAGTGATCGTGATTGTTTTTAGTTCCTCCTTCCCCTTTGCCCCTTGATTTTCTACTATTATTGGTATGTTAGTGTCTTCTACTCTGAAGACAGATACAAAATATCTCTTCAATTCCTCTGCCATTTCCTTGTTTTCCATTATTATTTCCCCAGTCTCATCCTCTAAGGGACCAATGTTTACTTTAGCTACCCTTTTCCTTTTTATATACTTGTAGAAGCTTTTACTGTCAGTTTTTATTTTTCTTGCTAGTTTACTCTCATAATTTATTTTCTCCCTCTTTATTATTCTTTTAGTCATCCTTTGCTGGTTTTTAAAGTTTTTCCAATATTCGGGCTTACCAGTAATCTTTGCCATGTTGTATGCTTTTTCTTTTAACCTGATACCATGTAATGTGATAATATTCTTCCTATGACTTAATGGCTAGAACTACAAGTGCTCCAGATAGGGTCTGGCCAATATGTTAAACAGAAACCTTATATTTTGTAACAGAATCACGTACCTTGATTGCTTTTTTTATTGCAGCTAAGCAGTTCACAGATTTATCCACTATAATCTTTATCTTTTTTCTCATTTGTAAACAATTTTACAACACCAAGTTATAGTCCAGCAATTTTATTTTAAATTCACAAGCTTTCGGAGATTTTCTCCTTCCTCAGGCAAATGTTTCAAGAGCTCCTTGAAGCCTACGCATTTATACATATTGAACAATACATGGTGTTTACAAACTGCCCCTGCAACTGCCCGTTGCCAAGGCAATCACCGTGTTCAGACAGAGAGGTGTCACCTGCAGAACCCCCGAATACACATTCAACAAAAAAACAAACAGGGAAAAAAAACAGAGAAAAAAAAAACACAGAGAGAGGCAGAAACATCCGGAAGGCAGAGAGAGCCAGCAAATGACCCATTATATTAAAAACAGATAACATTTGTTCGCTGGTGGGGTAACGTGTAGCGTGACATGAACCCAAGATCCCGGTTGAGGCCGTCCTCATGGGTGCGGAACTTGGCTATCAATTTCTGCTCGACGATTTTGCGTTGTCGTGTGTCTCGAAGGCCGCCTTGGAGTACGCTTACCCGAGGGTCGGTGGATGAATGTCCATGACTGCTGAAGTGTTCCCCGACTGGGAGGGAACCCTCCTGTTTGGCGATTGTTGCGCGGTGTCCGTTCATCCGTTGTCGCAGCGTCTGCATGGTCTCGCCAATGTACCATGCTCTGGGGCATCCTTTCCTGCAACGTATGAGGTAGACAACGTTGGCCGAGTCACAGGAGTATGAACCATGCACCTGGTGGGTGGTGTCATCTCGTGTGATGGTGGTATCTGTGTCGATGATCTGGCATGTCTTGCAGAGGTTACCGTGGCAGGGTTGTGTGGCGTCGTGGATGCTGTTCTCTTGAAAGCTAGGTAGTTTGCTGCGAACGATGGTCTGTTTGAGGTTGGGTGGCTGTTTAAAGGCGAGTAGTGGAGGTGTGGGGATGGCCATAGCGAGGTGTTTGTCCTCATTGATGACATGTTGAAGGCTGCGGAGAACATGGCGTAGTTTCTCCGCTCCGGGGAAGTACTGGACGACAAAGGGTACTCTGTTGGTTGCGTCCCGTGTTAGTCTCCTGAGGAGGTCTATGCGATTTTTTGCTGTGGCCCGTCGGAACTGTCGATCGATGAGTCGAGCGTCATATCCCGTTCTTACTAGGGCGTCTTTCAGCGTCTGTAGGTGTCCATCGCGTTCCTCCTCGTCTGAGCAGACCCTGTGTATTCGCAGGGCCTGTCCATAGGGGATGGCCTCTTTGACGTGGTTAGGGTGGAAGCTGGAAAAGTGGAGCATCGTGAGGTTGTCCGTGGGCTTGCGGTAGAGTGAGGTGCTGAGGTGCCCGTCTTTGATGGAGATTCGTGTGTCCAAGAAAGAAACTGATTCTGAGGAGTAGTCCATGGTGAGCTTGATGGTGGGATGGAACTTGTTGATGTTATCGTGTAGTCTCTTTAGTGATTCCTTGCCGTGGGTCCATAGAAAGAAAATGTCGTCGATGTATCTGGTGTATAGTGTTGGTTGGAGGTCTTGTGCAGTGAAGAAGTCCTGCTCGGACTTGTGCATGAAAATGTTGGCGTATTGGGGTGCGAATTTGGTCCCCATGGCTGTTCCGTGTGTTTGGGTAAAGAACTGGTTATCGAAGGTGAAGACATTGTGATCCAGGATGAAGCGGATGAGTTGTAGGATGGCTTCCGGAGATTGGCTGTTGTTGGTGTTGAGTATTGATGCTGTCGCAGCGATGCCGTCATCGTGGGGGATACTGGTGTATAGTGCCGAGACGTCCATCGTGGTGAGAAGTGTTCCTGGTTCAACTGGTCCGTGGGTACTGAGTTTTTGTAGGAAGTCTGTAGTGTCACGACAGAAGCTGGGGGTTCCCTGTACGATGGGTTTCAGGATGCCCTCGATGTATCCAGAGAGGTTCTCACACAGGGTTCCGTTGCCTGATACGATGGGACGTCCGGGTGTGTTGGCTTTGTGTATCTTTGGGAGGCAGTAGAAGTCTCCCACGCGGGGATTACGTGGGATGAGAATGCGTAGGATGCTTTGAAGGTCTGGATCGAAGGTCTTGATCAGTTTGTTGAGCTGGTGGGTGTGTTCTTTGGTCGGATCTGCGGGTAACCGTCTGTAGTGTTCCTGGTTGTCCAGTTGTCGGTATGCTTCTTTGCAATAGTCTGTTCTGTTCTGTATGACTATGGCTCCTCCTTTGTCCGCTGGTTTGATGACGATGTTGCGGTTGGTCTTGAGAGCGTTGATGGCGTTGCGTTGTGCTCGGGTGACATTCTGGACTGTCTTCTGAGTGCGGCTGATGAATCTGGCATTGACGCATTTCCTGACAGCTTGAGCATACATGTCCAGCTGAGGGCAGCGACCCTCCGGAGGAGTCCAGTTTGACTCTTTCCTCTTCAGTTGCTGTACCGCGGATCCCTCTGTCTGCTGTTCCGGATCGTCGATTGTCTCATTGGGTTCGCTGCTGAAATCTTGGGGTTTGTGGTAGAATTCCCGGAGCCTCATTCTCCTGATGAATTCCTCTGTGTCCGCCGCGAGACTAGTGGGGTCCATTTTGGTAGTGGGGCAGAAATTGAGCCCTCGGCTGAGAACTTCGATTTCGTCTGGTTGAAGGGTGTGGTCGGATAAATTGACAATAGACTTCCCTGTGGTTGCAACCGTGGTACCAGGGGAAGCTTGGTCGTTGCTGGTGGTGATGCCGAGTTTCTCAAGCTTCCTGCTCTTGGTTTTCATGTAGGCAGCGTAGTTCCGTTGCCTCGTCTGTTTGGCGGTATAACGTAGGTGGTCTGCTGTGTCCTGAGTACAGGTTGAGAGTATGGACTCTATCTTGGTTTCGAGGTTGTGGCGTCTGCTGTAGAGTTGGTGTATGAGATGGTTGCGGAGTGTGCGAGAGGTACGGCGGCAGAGTCTCTCAGCGTAATCCGAGTTGTATGTGGACTTGAGTGGGTTCGTGATCTGGAGTCCTTTCGGGATCTTGTCTGCTTTCTTGCAGCTCTGTAAAAACTTGATGTCTGTGTCTAAATGCGCGATCTTCTTGGATATCCTTTCCACTGTGAGCCGGCAGTTTGTGGTGTCGATGGTAGTCATGATGTGGAGATGCCGGTGATGGACTGGGGTTGACAATTGTAAACAATTTTACAACACCAAGTTATAGTCCAGCAATTTTATTTTAAATTCACAAGCTTTCGGAGATTTTCTCCTTCCTCAGGCAAATGTTTCAAGAGCTCCTTGAAGCCTACGCATTTATACATATTGAACAATACATGGTGTTTACAAACTGCCCCTGCAACTGCCCGTTGCCAAGGCAATCACCGTGTTCAGACAGAGAGGTGTCACCTGCAGAACCCCCGAATACACATTCAACAAAAAAACAAACAGGGAAAAAAAACAGAGAAAAAAAACACAGAGAGAGGCAGAAACATCCGGAAGGCAGAGAGAGCCAGCAAATGACCCATTATATTAAAAACAGATAACATTTGTTCGCTGGTGGGGTAACGTGTAGCGTGACATGAACCCAAGATCCCGGTTGAGGCCGTCCTCATGGGTGCGGAACTTGGCTATCAATTTCTGCTCGACGATTTTGCGTTGTCGTGTGTCTCGAAGGCCGCCTTGGAGTACGCTTACCCGAAGGTCGGTGGATGAATGTCCATGACTGCTGAAGTGTTCCCCGACTGGGAGGGAACCCTCCTGTTTGGCGATTGTTGCGCGGTGTCCGTTCATCCGTTGTCGCAGCGTCTGCATGGTCTCGCCAATGTACCATGCTCTGGGGCATCCTTTCCTGCAACGTATGAGGTAGACAACGTTGGCCGAGTCACAGGAGTATGAACCATGCACCTGGTGGGTGGTGTCATCTCGTGTGATGGTGGTATCTGTGTCGATGATCTGGCATGTCTTGCAGAGGTTACCGTGGCAGGGTTGTGTGGCGTCGTGGACGCTGTTCTCTTGAAAGCTAGGTAGTTTGCTGCGAACGATGGTCTGTTTGAGGTTGGGTGGCTGTTTAAAGGCGAGTAGTGGAGGTGTGGGGATGGCCATAGCGAGGTGTTTGTCCTCATTGATGACATGTTGAAGGCTGCGGAGAACATGGCGTAGTTTCTCCGCTCCGGGGAAGTACTGGACGACAAAGGGTACTCTGTTGGTTGCGTCCCGTGTTAGTCTCCTGAGGAGGTCTATGCGATTTTTTGCTGTGGCCCGTCGGAACTGTCGATCGATGAGTCGAGCGTCATATCCCGTTCTTACTAGGGCGTCTTTCAGCGTCTGTAGGTGTCCATCGCGTTCCTCCTCGTCTGAGCAGACCCTGTGTATTCGCAGGGCCTGTCCATAGGGGATGGCCTCTTTGACGTGGTTAGGGTGGAAGCTGGAAAAGTGGAGCATCGTGAGGTTGTCCGTGGGCTTGCGGTAGAGTGAGGTGCTGAGGTGCCCGTCTTTGATGGAGATTCGTGTGTCCAAGAAAGAAACTGATTCTGAGGAGTAGTCCATGGTGAGCTTGATGGTGGGATGGAACTTGTTGATGTTATCGTGTAGTCTCTTTAGTGATTCCTTGCCGTGGGTCCATAGAAAGAAAATGTCGTCGATGTATCTGGTGTATAGTGTTGGTTGGAGGTCTTGTGCAGTGAAGAAGTCCTGCTCGGACTTGTGCATGAAAATGTTGGCGTATTGGGGTGCGAATTTGGTCCCCATGGCTGTTCCGTGTGTTTGGGTAAAGAACTGGTTATCGAAGGTGAAGACATTGTGATCCAGGATGAAGCGGATGAGTTGTAGGATGGCTTCCGGAGATTGGCTGTTGTTGGTGTTGAGTATTGATGCTGTCGCAGCGATGCCGTCATCGTGGGGGATACTGGTGTATAGTGCCGAGACGTCCATCGTGGTGAGAAGTGTTCCTGGTTCAACTGGTCCGTGGGTACTGAGTTTTTGTAGGAAGTCTGTAGTGTCACGACAGAAGCTGGGGGTTCCCTGTACGATGGGTTTCAGGATGCCCTCGATGTATCCAGAGAGGTTCTCACACAGGGTTCCGTTGCCTGATACGATGGGACGTCCGGGTGTGTTGGCTTTGTGTATCTTTGGGAGGCAGTAGAAGTCTCCCACGCGGGGATTACGTGGGATGAGAATGCGTAGGATGCTTTGAAGGTCTGGATCGAAGGTCTTGATCAGTTTGTTGAGCTGGTGGGTGTGTTCTCATTGATCTGTGCATGATACCAATGTTCTATTTAACACATACCTTTTTTTGGCTCATTGTACCCCATTTGTGTAGTAGCTATTAAATGCTCTCCTCATCAACACACACTTTTTCTTCTTCCAGTGCACCCAATCCAGTCTGCTGCTTGAAGATTTAAGACCTTACTGTGCATCTTTACACAGCAGTTTCTCCAACTGTATGTCTCTCTTTCCAAGGAAAGAGATTTCCCTATGTTTTGTTATGAAGTAGTTCCTACATACATTTGTTTTTAATGACTTTTTTCCAGTTTACCTCTTGATTAGTCCTTCCCCTTGGAAATATTTATTTTCCTTCCTATTCCTGTGGTGTCCCCCAAAAGACCTAAATGTGGCTGTGTCACAGAAAGGTTACAGCACGGAAGCAGGCCATTCGGCCCATCGAGTCCATGCGGGCTCTATGCAAAAGCAATCCAGCTAGTCCCGCTGTCCTGCCCTATCACCATAGCCCTGCAAATCTTTTCTTTTCAAGTACTTATCCAGTTCCCTTTCGAAGGCCATGATTGAATCCGTCTCCACCATCCCCTTGGGCAATGCATTCCAGTTCCTAACCACTCGCTGTGTAAAAAAGTTTTTCCTCATGTCAGCTTTGGGTTCTTTTGCCAATCACCTTAAATCTATGTCCTCTGGTTCTTGACCTTTCCGCCAATGGGACAATTTCTCTCCATCTACTCTCTCTAGGCCCTTCATGATTTTGAATACCTCTATCAGATCTCCTTGCAACCATCTCTGTTCCAAGGAGAACAACCTCAGCTTCTCCAGTCAAGACACATAACTAAAGTCCCTCATCCCTGGAATCATTCTAGTAAATCTCTTCTGCACCCATGCTAAAGCCTTCACATCTTTCCTAAAGTGCAGTGCTCAGAACTGGACACAATACTTCTCTAGGTATGTATGTCACATACTCCTTTTCTTCATACATTATTCTTTGAAGACTTTGGATTGTAGTTTGAATACAGTTTGAAGCATCTTTCAAATGCCCTATCTTATTAATCCTTAGAAGTTTGAGCAAGGAGGAAAAATTGAAACTTGATTTCAAAAGTGAACGTCATGCTTGACCAACCTTATTGAATTCTTTGAAGGAGTAACAGAAAAGGTAAACAAGGGTAATGTAGTAGTTGTAATATATTTGGATTTTCAAAAGGACTTCGATAAGGTACTGCATAGTAGACTCACGACTAAGGTCAGAGCATGTGGAGTCAGGGGACAAGTAGCAGAATGGATAGCAAGCTGGCTACAAAACAGAAAACGGAGAGTAGGGGCTAAAGGTGGTTACTCAGACTGGCAAAAGGTGGGAAGTGATGATCCACAAGGATCGATGCTGGGACCATTGTTGTTCACCATTACATAATGATTTGGACTCAGGAATCGGAAGTACAATTTCAAAATTTGCGGATGACACCAAATTTGGGGGTATAGCTAATACCGAGGAGGACTTGCAGAATGGGCGTGTAATTGGCAAATGAATTTCAATATAGATAAGTGTGAGTTATTACATTTTGGTAGGAAGAATAAGGGGGCCACATACAGCTTGGATAATAAGAGTCTAAATGGGGTAGAGGGCCAGAGGGATCTAGGAATCTAGATACACAAATCACTAAAAGTAGCGACGCAGGTTAATAAGGCCATAAAAAACGCAACCTAAGCACTTGGGTCAATTTCTAGAAGGATAGAATTGAAAAGCAGAGAAGTTATGTTAAACTTGTATAGAACCTTGGTTAGACCACACTTGGAGTACTGTGAACAGTTCTGGTCTTCTTATTATAAAAAGGATATGGACACACTGGAGAGGGTGCGAAAAAGATTCACAAGGATGATATCAGAACTGAGAGGATATCCTTATCAGGAAAGGCTGAACAGGCTGAGGCTCTTTTCTCTTGAAAAGAGAAGGCTAGGAGATCTTTAAGTTAATGAAAGAGTTTGATAGGGTAGACGTGGAGAATATGTTTCCACTTATGGGGGAGATCAGAACTAAGGGCCATAAATATAGTCACTAATAAATCCAATAGGGAATTCAGGAGAAACTTCTTTACCCAGAGAGTGGTTAGAATGAAAACCTCGCTACCCCAGGAGTAGTTGAGGGGACTAGCATTGATGCATTTAAGGGGAAGCTAGATAAACACATGAGGGAGAAAGTAATAGAAGGATATCCTGATAGGGTTAGATGAAGTAGGGAGGAAGGAGGCTCATCTGGAGCATAAACATGGGCACGGACCAGTTGGGCCGAATGGCCTGTTTCTGTGTTGTAAATTCTATGTAATTCTATGTAATTTTAATTTCTTTGCTGATTTGCTTTGTTCCCTGAGGTTATCTTTCTCTAACAAATCCTTTAGTTTTAAGAATATTTCCTGGGGCACTAGAAAATCATATTAACAATCAAATTGCATTATGTATCCTGTTATACCGTTGTTATTTTGACTTTTGGTATTTTACTCCATGGCTGCATTCTCTTTGTTAGCTTTATCTGTCTTTTTAACCATGTTTGAACCGATCCTGTGCTTATTCTAATCCTTTCTTCCCCTTTGTTATTTAATCCTTTTCTTCTCTTTACCTTTATCCATTTATGGAATTTGCTGCTTTTCCAGCTGTTATTTTTCTGTTTTTAGCATTTCAATGAGCTATTTATTTAAAAATTGTTTACTTGCCCGAAAAAAAAATGTGCTAGTTTTTCTTTTCCAAAATTGTGTCCAAATTGAGATATGTAATTGTTTGCAGCGTAGATTGTTGAGGAAACTGCCAAAAATAATACAAAGCATCAATATTTCATAACTAGCATAAAAGCAGCGGATTGCTAGTACTAAACATTCAGCAGTTAACACTTGCATCTACGGAATGGTTTTCAGCCCTGGATTATTATTTTCTTCTCAGAAATGTTGCCTTTTATTTGTGTATTATCATAAAACTGAACTTTCTTTTAAAGTAAAATGGCTACCTTGAGCAAATAAAATCATTATTAAACTAGGCTTAAATGAGAGAGAGAGAAATGCTGCTCTCACAAGATTTCAAGTAGGATCACATTATTGTAATTTATTGTTTTACACTGAAGGGAGAAAATGGTGCCTGCAATAGCCAAAATTATCAGATTGCTTTGACCTTTGACCCCAATCTCCAAGTACTGTAGTGTTTTGCTTTTGGTGGGCCCGTTGAAATCTTTACCAAGTAGTCGCACATTTGTAGCATTGGAATTCATGTTGTAATTTTAACCTTTTAATTTTTTTTCTTGTAAGAAGCCATTTGTAATTTGTTTCAGTAATCAATACAATGGTGAGCTGTGTTGCTTAATTAGAGGCTGAGTCTGTGATTTTGATGTTTTCCCTTTCTTCTAAAAATATTGATTTCTTTTTTAAATGATCAATTATAGTAACCTGGCATAATTATTGGGAAAGAGAAAGGGAGAAGACTTATATGTTTTTTTGGTGAATTTGTGCTCGTCAAGAAGACTGATATTTGTACAATTTTCTCAGCTTTTTAAAAAAAAATTACCCTCACTGCTCTGTAGTTTCTGTTTCTTTGAATGCATTTTTATGGCATCAGTATAAGTCACATTAAAAATTGAAAAGCTTCCCCGATTTCAGGTTCTTAAACATGCTGTGCCTGATGTGCATGAGTGATGGGGAAATAAGTTGTAACTTAAATTCCCATACTTATAGAAGAAATATATGGGTGTGAATTTGGCACTTTCCTTGGGCCCTAATTGTTGATGCTGATTTACACCCATTTTACGTTCAGGTGCATTCCAATGAGATTCGCAGGAAATATGAGCGTAACTTGACATCAGCGCTGGAATGGGCGCATTTTTGGACCTAACTTCTGGGTTATGCATGCAAAGGAAATTTCAGGCCATTGTTCTAATGGTGACATTCATAGAATCATAGAATCAGAGAAGTTTACAACATGGAAACAGGCCCTTCGGCCCAACATGTCCATGTCGCCCAGTTTATACCCGGGTACGGTAGCATAGTGGTTATGTTACTGAGCTAGTAATCCAGAGGCCTGGACTAAAATCCAGAGTCATGAGTTCAAATCCCGCCACGGCAGCTGGCGAATTTAAATTCAATTAATTAATTAATTGAATTTAATTAAATAAAATCTGGAATTAAAATACTAGTATCAGTAATGATGGCCATGAAACTACCGGATTGTCGGAAAAACCCATCTGGTTCACTAATGTCCTTTAGGGAAGGAAGCCTGCCGCCCTTTCCCGGTCTGGCCTATATGTGACTCCAGACCCACAGCAATGTGGTTGATTCTTAATTGCCCTCTGAAATGACCTAGCAAGCCACTCAGTTGTAAAATCTCGCTACGAAAAGTCAGAAAAAGAATAAAACCGGACGGACCACGAGGCACCGGACACGACAACGGCAAAACACCAAGCCCAGTCGACCCTGCAAGGTCCTCCTTACTAACATCTGGGGACTTGTGCCAAAATTGGGAGAGCTGTCCCACAAACGAGTCAAGCAACAGCCTGACATAGCCATACTCACAGAATCATATCTTTCAGCCAACGTCCCAGACTCTTCCATCACCATCCCTGGGTATGTCCTGTCCCACCGGCAGGACAGACCCACCAGAGGTGGCGGTACAGTGATATACAGGCAGGAGGGAGTGGCCCTGGGAGTCCTCAACATTGACTCTGGACCCCATGAAATCTCATGGCATCAGGTCAAACATGGGCAAGGAAACCTCCTGCTGATTACCACATACCGTCCTCCCTCAGCTGATGAATCAGTCCTCCTCCATGTTGAACACCACTTGGAGGAAGCACTGAGGGTAGCAAGGGCACAAAATGTACTCTGGGTGGGGGACCTCAATGTCCATCACCAAGAGTGGCTCGGTAGCACCACTACTGACCGAGCTGGCCGAGTCCTGAAGGATATAGCTGCCAGACTGGGCCTGCGGCAGGTGGTGAGCGAACCAACACGAGGGAAAAACTTACTTCACCTCGTCCTCACCAATCTACCTGTCGCAAATGCATCTGTCCATGACAGTATTGGTAGGAGTGACCAACGCACAGTCCTCGTGGAGATGAAGTCCCGTCTTCGCACTGAGGACACCATCCAACGTGTTGTGTGGCACTACCACCGTGCTAAATGGGATAGATTCAGAACAGATCTAGCAGCTCAAAACTGGGCATCCATGAGGCGCTGTGGGCCATCAGCAGCAGCAGAATTGTATTCCAGCACAATCTGTAACCTCATGGCCCGGCATATTCCTCACTCTACCATTACCAACAAGCCAGGGGATCAACCCTGGTTCAATGAGGAGTGTAGAAGAGCATGCCAGGAGCAGCACCAGGCGGACCTAAAAATGAGGTGCCAACCTGGTGAAGCTGCAACTCAGGACTACATGCATGCTAAACAGCGGAAGCAACATGCTATAGACAGAGCTAAGCGATTCCACAACCAACGGATCAGATCAAAGCTCTGCAGTCCTGCCACATCCAGTCGTGAATGGTGGTGGACAATTAAACAACTAACGGGAGGAGGAGGCTCTGCAAACATCCCCATTCTCAATGATGGCGGAGTCCAGCACGTGAGTGCAAAAGACAAGGCTGAAGCGTTTGCAACCATCTTCAGCCAGAAGTGCCGAGTGGATAATCCATCTCAGCCTCCTCCCGATATCCCCACCGTCACGGAAGCCCGTCTTCGGCCAATTCGATTCACTCCACGTGATATCAAGAAACGGCTGAGTGCACTGGATACAGCAAAGGCTATGGGCCCCGACAACATCCCAGCTGTAGTGCTGAAGACTTGTGCTCCAGAACTAGCTGCGCCTCTAGCCAAGCTGTTCCAGTACAGCTACAACACTGGCATCCACCCGACAATGTGGAAAATTGCCCAGGTATGTCCTGTCCACAAAAAGCAGGACAAATCCAATCCGGCCAATTACCGCCCCATCAGTCTACTCTCAATCATCAGCAAAGTGATGGAAGGTGTCGTCGACAGTGCTATCAAGCGGCACTTACTCACCAATAACCTGCTCACCGATGCTCAGTTTGGGTTCCGCCAGGACCACTGGGCTCCAGACCTCATTACAGCCTTGGTCCAAACATGGACAAAAGAGCTGAATTCCAGAGGTGAGGTGAGAGTGACTGCCCTTGACATCAAGGCAGCATTTGACCGAGTGTGGCACCAAGGAGCCCGAGTAAAATTGAAGTCAATGGGAATCAGGGGGAAAACTCTCCAGTGGCTGGAGTCATACCTAGCACAAAGGAAGATGGTAGTGGTTGTTGGAGGCCAATCATCTCAGCCCCAAAGCATTGCTGCAGGAGTTCCTCAGGGCAGTGTCCTAGGCCCAACCATCTTCAGCTGCTTCATCAATGACCTTCCCTCCATCATAAGGTCAGAAATGGGGATGTTCGCTGATGACTGCACAGTGTTCAGTTCCATTCGCAACCCCTCAGATAATGAAGCAGTCCGAGCCTGCATGCAGCAAGACCTGGACAACATCCAGGCTTGGGCTCATAAGTGGCAAGTAACATTCGCGCCAGATAAGTGGCAGGCAATGACCATCTCCAACAAGAGAGAGTCTAACCACCTCCCCTTGACATTCAACGGCATTACCATCGCCGAATCCCCCACCATCAACATCCTGGGGGTCACCATTGACCAGAAACTTAACTGGACCAGCCATATAAATAATGTGGCTACGAGAGCAGGTCAGAGGCTGGGTATTCTGCGGTGAGTGACTCACCTCCTGACTCCCCAAAGCCTTTCCACCATCTACAAGGCACAAGTCAGGAGTGTGATGGAATACTCTCCACTTGCCTGGATGAGTGCAGCTCCAACAACACTCAAGAAGCTCGACACCATCCAAGATAAAGCAGCCCGCTTGATTGGCACCCCATCCACCACCCTAAACATTCACTCCCTTCACCACCGGCGCACTGTGGCTGCAGTGTGTACCATCCACAGGATGCACTGCAGCAACTCGCCAAGGCTTCTTCGACAGCACCTCCCAAACCCGCGACCTCTACCACCTAGAAGGACAAGGGCAGCAGGCGCATGGGAACAACACCACCTGCACGTTCCCCTCCAAGTCACACACCATCCCGACTTGGAAATATATCGCCGTTCCTTCATTGTCGCTGGGTCAAAATCCTGGAACTCCCTTCCTCACAGCACTGTGGGAGAACCGTCACCACACGGACTGCAGCGGTTCAAGAAGGCGGCTCACCACCACCTTCTCGAGGGCAATTAGGGATGGGCAATAAATGCCGGCCTTGCCAGCGACGCCCACATCCCGTGAACGAATAAAAAAAAAGCTAGTCCCAATTGCCTGCACTTGGCCCATATCCCTCTATACCCATCTTACCCATGTAACTGTCCAAATGCTTTTTAAAAGACAAAATTGTACCCGCCTCTACTACTGCCTCTGGCAGCTCGTTCCAGACACTCACCACCCTTTGAGTGAAAAAATTGCCCCTCTGGACCCTTTTGTATCTCTCCCCTCTCACCTTAAATCTATGCCCCCTCGTTATAGACTCCCCTATCTTTGGGAAAAGATTTTGACTGTCTACCTTATCTATGCCCCTCATTATTTTATAGACTAATGAGGGGCATAGATAAGGTAGATATTTCCAAGGGTATTAGCTGTGGCTCAGTGTGTAGCACTCTAGTCTCTGAGTCAAAAGGTTGAGGGTTGAAGTTCCACTCCATAGATTTGAGCACATAATCCATGCTGACACTCCAGTGGAGTACTGAGGGAGTACTGCACTGTTGGAGGTGCCGTCTTTTGGATGAGACGTTAAACCGAGTCCCCATCTGCCCTCTCAGGTGGACGTAATGGATCCCATGGCACTCTCTTGAAGAAGAGCTGGGGAGTTCTCCCCCGGTGCCTTGGCCAATATTCCCTCAGCCAACATCACTGAGAACAAACTATCTGTGATGTGGAGATGCCGGTGATGGACTGGGGTGGACAAATGTAAGGAATCTTACAACACCAGGTTGTAGTCCAACTGTTCTATTTGAAAATCACAAGCTTTCGGAGGCTTTCTCCTTCGTCACCTGACGAAGGAGAAAGCCTCCGAAAGCTTGTGATTTTCAAATAGAACTGTTGGACTATAACCTGGTGTTGTAAGATTCCTTACATTTAACAAACTATCTTGTCATTATCACATTGCTGTTTGTGGAACCTTACAGTTTGCAAAATGGCTGATGCATTTTCTACATTGCAACAGTGACTACATGTCAAAAGTATTTTGTTGGCTGTAAAGCACTTTGGGACATCCTGAGGTCGTGAAAGGCGCAATATAAATGCAAGTCTTAATTTCTTTCTTTGACTTCCAGCAACAAACTTTTAAAAACATAGCTCCTTTTTACTGTTTTCCATCTCTAGGATTGTGTTGATTTTTAGAAGGTCCCAAATGGTTAAAAATATTTTCACATTACCTCAGAAAATGACTCTGGAAATAGTTTGTGTGGCACCCCTTTGTGCTGACCCAATCATTTTCAGTACTAGATATTTTAAATCAAATCCATTTTTTTCCTAATTGTATTCTATTTTTGCTGCTGGACAATTTTGTGTATATGAAAGTAGAAATTCTGAATATGTGATTATGGTTCCTTTAGCATCCTTTTATGAAGAGTTAGACGCTGTGAACAAATTTATCAGAAAGAGAGCAGAGACTCTAATATGGATACGGAGACTCAAAAAACCTTGATTCGGGCAAGGTTTTATTGCTCATTATTATCTGTGGAATACATAAGGAAATACAGGCAGCAAGCGATTATTTTTTATTACTTTTAATTTTCTAATGAGTGATATAGACTTTGATGTGCCATGAAAGATGATGTGGCTAAGGAAACACATCACTTGGTTTAAAGCACCAGAATGCTGATAATTGAGCTGAATTATATTTTTACTCATAAATTCAATATTTTATGAAGATAGTCCTGGTAATAATTTTCTTTTATTCCTAGGAGGTTCAAGGAGTAGATTGCGATAGTAACTTGCTGCAGTCCTACTGCAAATGGTTCTGGTGTGAGAAACACATTATGATTTATCTTTTATAAATCTTCTAGGTTAGTAGACCAAAGAAAAGTATCTTATAAAAAAGGCTGTTTGCTGCTTTATACATATGCTAGCTGATGTTAATTACAGCTGCATGGGAGAATGCAGCAGAGTGAAAAGATGGAACTGGGCATTTCTTTGTCAGTAGAAATGAATATCAAATCTCGTTTGTATATTAACTTGCACAAATTTCTATTATTTTGGATCTATTTGGAAGTACTTAGGCATGGCGATACCTATGCACAGAGATACAAAATGTTTTTTTTGCAGATATAGTGCCATTTTGAATATTTTACTATTTCAGATGGTGTGGCTGAAGCTACAGCACTAAAGGTAGGTGATTTTTCATTTTTGCATCACAACAGTGACTACATTTCTAAAGTACTTCATTGGCTGTAAAACACTTTGGAACATCCTGAGGTCATGAAAAGTACTATATAAATGCAAGTCTTTCTTTCTTTCGTTTCTACTAATGTTAATGCATTAGAAATCAACTTGACTGTGAATTTCAAACTGACTAAATACCACTAATAAAATAATGGCTGTCATGTTAGTGCTGTGTAAAGAACAAACTTGCATTTATATAACATCTTTCATGTCTATAGGACATCCCAAAATACTTCATACTTTTGAAGTGCAACTACTATTGTTATGCAGGTAAACACAGTAGCCAATTTGTGCACAGCAAGATCCCACAAAAGACAAATGAGATGAATGGTCAGTCAATGAGTTTCTGGTGGTTTTGGTCAACTTATTCATTGTTACGCATGTCAAAAATCCCCAGGTACTCCATTAGATATAGCTAAAGACAGAATGCGACCAATAATATGGTGGCAGGTGCCCAAAATACCACAGCACCTTGTGTACAGGGGCCCTATATTATCAGGTATAGGGGTCTGAAGTCTACTCCATGCCCAATAGGTTCAACACACCAATACAGGTGGTTTGGGTCTAATGTGCTAGGAGCCTTTGCAGTAACAGTGCCCAAGTCTCATTATAGTCTAATCCTAGTAGTAAATACTGATTCCTGACAATCCATGTGCATATCTTATTTACAGCTAATCTCTGCCAGTTTAGTGGTCATGTGATCCTGGTTTGGTTTTACAAAGAGCCAAAGTCTGAAGCATCTGCGGTTCAAATAAATGTAAATGCTTATCCCCAGTAAGCAAACTGATACAATTCTGGATTGCCAGATTCTCAGCTGGAAGACCTGAGTTCCAATCCCAGTGTTAACTGACAGTATCATGCAGGCATCCACAGAAAGGTTAAGCTTATAAGTACAACCAGAAAATACACATCAGGTCAATCAGATCGGAAAGAGAAAGGTACGTTAACATTTAGGTATAACCTCCCATCAGAACTACAGCGGGTGCAAAACTTCCATTTTAATTTGCTAAGGGTTTTGTTAAGAGCTAGAAAGGGCTTGTGAATCATTATATTGAAGGTGAGTTTTCACTGGCTGCACAGAGCTTTGTAAAACCTAACAAAATGATGCAGCACCATTCTGTTGAAATTCCTTTGTCCGATATTTTAGCAGCTTTAACTTATTTAAAATAAATAAGATACGAGCATACGAAATTGACGGGCAGGAAAAGACCAGCTGGTCCACCATGCCTACCCCACACCATGATGGCCAGACCACCATGGCTAATCACTTCTTCCCTCCCCCGACCTCCCAACTCACACTCACTCCCGCAACCACATAATCTCCTGGGAGAGGCAGAAAACAGAAAAAACTCAGGGCCAATAAGGAAAAAGTACTCAATAAAGTTACTCTCCGACCCCTCAGGCGATCAGAGCCATTGCAGGAGATTGCATGGACCAAGTGTTACCTATAAAGACACTTATTTACTTTATGATGCGATCTCTGCCCCAGTCAGGAACCGGTCCAGCTCTCTCTTGAAGGCCTGCAGAAAGTCAGCACCCACCACACCAGCCGGCAATGTATTCCAGAGGCTCACAATTCTCTGGGAAAAGAGCTGCCTAACATCCAGTCTATTCCTACACTTCTATAGTTTAAACTTGTATCCCCTGGTCCTCCCCAACCAGTTAAGCTGGAATAATCTATCAATAGTGATGCTATCCAGTCCCTTTAATTATTTTATAGACCTCTATCAGGTCACCTTTAAGTCTACGCTGCTCTAAAGTAAATAGACCAAGGACCTTGAACCAATCTGAGTAGCTGAGGTTCTTTAAGCTAGGAATCATTCTTGTAGCTCTCCTCTGGACCTTTTCCAAAGCTGTTATATCACCCTCCATATGAGGGGACCAAAACTGGGCACAATACTCTAGATGCCATCAGTTAATGCAGGCAATGGAATTTCACATGAATGTGTTTAGTGTTTATACACAATTATATTTCAGTGTACCTTCAAGGCCTTTGGAGTCTTGTTAATATATTTGTTAGTTTTAGGTTTTCTTTGCTTGAGAAGTAATTCAGTGTGTACAGCGTCAGTGTAAACATCTACACTAACCAAACAACACAAAGACAGGTTGATCATGAGCTTGATGAGGTGGAACCAAATCAGTCACAGTGCACATGTGAGAAGGAGCAAGAATCTGCTGACCAGGGGACCAGCTGGGTTCCTTCCTCAGCTGCAGTGCCTAGGGTTTTAACCTCACAGGACCTGATTACTAAAGGAGATTACTGTCTGAATAGGAGTCGCTTGCGTCTCTCTGAAATACCCTTCAAGGTCCAGCAAGGAGTGTGGAGGAGTTCATTAGCTGCATCTGTGTAGGAAGCATACATGTCAACCATCAGTCTTTTAAGCTGACAGTCAGCATTTTAACCAATGTGTCAGCTTGTTACCATTTCACAAGAAAAATCAGCTTTTTTTAGTGAGATCGGAGGTTGTCAGTATCAATCAATCAGATCAATTAGAAGGTCACACTAGAAGCTGTCAGAACAAATCAAATCAATTGGAGGGCAGGATTGGAGATTGTTGAAATTAATCCGATGCTATTTCTCTCATTGTCTAGCTGACAGGGGTGAAAAATTCATGGCACTTTTGGCGCATACTGGGTCCTGGCCTTCCGTGGCAGTTTTCATGGCACTGTGTTGGGGCAGAGCCTTGATCGCCCCGAACATGGCCAGTGTAGAGTTGCCAACCCTCGTGAATTGTCCAGGGGCCTCTTGGAATGGGTCATGAATCTCCTGGGTACAGCTGCTAGCAACTAAGGGAGAACTTTGCCCTTTAAATTTCTCGCTTTGCACCAACACTATAGTAAATGCAGCCAAAAAGAAGCAAAGATGGGTTAATATTTGGATGTGACCCTTAATCAAAACTTGAATCTAAGGTTTTATTTCTCTGAAGTTGACTCAGCTTTCCTTATTTTAAAGCTACTTAAACATAAAAATGGTTTATTTAAAAAAGTTAGATCAGTATATCCTCAATCCAGGTAATCCCATGCCTGCCCCTGGGTTGGCGTGGGGTATGGGACAAGGACAGATGCATAATGAGCCTGGTTTGTCCAGTTAATGTGGAATGCTGTGCCGATTGGGATTATTGTAGGTACATTTTATAATTCACAAATTAACACGATATATATGGATTGGATTCTCAGTGAAAGTAACTGGACTCTTTAAAATTCTGATGAAGTTCTTTCAACTATTTTTATTTTCATATTTAAAATAGATGTAACTAGGAGGAATTTTGGCTTGAAGGACAGAATTACAGTAGGATCAAATGCCAGAAATTGCACCAAATAAACCGTCAAAAATCAAAGTTTTCCTAAGGAAGGAAGGATGCCCCCAGATTCCATTTGGAAATAACTTGCGTACCTTCAGCACCCAGACCCAAATCCATCACAGCACAAACTGCCTTTTTGTTTACTTTAGGTTTTTCTCAGACAATAAAATTGATTGAATGTTGTGTGTACTTGCAACTTAAGTTATGGCAAACCCGTGTTCCACTGCACTTTCTGTCTATCTCATAATGCCTGTATTCAGCCCTATTTTGAGCTGTCAGCTTTTTTGGGACTGTGTCAGTATTATTGAAGCATTTGGTTAGCTTTTGTTAGTTTTTAACAATATGGTAGATATGAGGAAGGCTTCTCTCCATCCATGTCTATCATGGAGTGCATAGGAGCCACAAACGTGAGACAGTCTGCATCCACCATTATCAACCTCACTTGTAGACCCTGGTGAACCTACCATGGAAAACTGGCTTCGCAGTCTCTGGTTCAGCACCTACAGCTGACTTGCACCCCCTCCGTTAACTTTTCTGCCTCAGCCTCTTTCCACGTTAGCATAGGAATTATCTGCAGTATCAGTAATGTGCTAACCACATATGTATCAAACTGGTAATTGATATATTGGTCAACTTGGCAGCACTTTCATCTCCGTTCCCATTTAATAGCAATGGCAGCATGGCTTCCCAACATCACTGCACTACTATATTTTCCAAAGTGGCAACCAAGTAGCCATCCAGACATCAGTTTCTTACTCCTCCTTTGCCACCAATATTTGGTTCTTGCCACCTGTGCAATGTGACTCACCCAATGCTACTTTCTCAAGCTCATAACAGTAGTTAGAAAGCTGTAAGTACTTAATTTGAACCAGCTGTAAATATGGACTAGGTTGAAAGCAGGCATGCATACTTCAACCATCCACTTGGTGAATGGTATTATTGGGTAGTCTTATCTTGGCAGCTTGTTTGAGCTGTTGTATCTGATGTACCTGTTGCCAGGTCATGCGGGTAGTGTATACAAAAAGATCACTATCTCCAACTAGGCATACTGCACTGGGGTGGGTGGCCTCGAGTGCCGAAGAGGTCAGTTATCCTTGCACATCTGTTATGCAGGAGCAGTCCCACATTGTCAGCCATCACATTGGGTGCTCTGCCGTTTTATCACTTGCCCACAGACTTTATTTCCTGCTTCCATATTTGTTTTGCCTTCACTTGGTTTTTGTCATCCATTTGTTTTCCTCAATGAAGCTGTGGGAAAATTTTTAAATATGTTTAAATATTTACAGCCTTTGGAAATTTTTGATCCCATGTGTGGCCTGCAGCACACTAAGGCCTGTTAAGTCAAGCACTTTCTCGTTCCCCCCCGGGCAAATTCCCACTGCCAGGTCTAATCTGGACCAGATGCTTGGCATGCCTTGATAATTAGGGCTGACCAGGGGAAATTCAAGGATGTCTTCTGAGCCAGATGTTAGTGAGTACCAAGCTTGCAATGTTGTGGGCCTGCTGCTTCCATCGGAACCAGAAAATTTACCCTCAAGCTCCTTAAACTGTAACATATTACACAAAGCAATTCTATTTGTTACACTGTGCACCTCCTCTTGAGGGATCCAGCGGCATTGTAACAATCTGTCCTACCTTAAACCTCCTGTTGATACATAGGCAGCTAGGATTATGAATTGTGTCTCTTTTTAAGACCTCTGATAGCGCAGACATATGGGGCTCGATTTTAGGGTCGGGTTTCCGGCGGGTTTCCAGCGGGGGGGCCCCGAAAATCCCGATCTCCGATCACGTGACCGGATTCGGACGAAATCCCGGCCACTTCCGGGTACCGCGCTGACGTGCGGGGCTGCGCGCGCAAGCCCCGCTGGTGGGAATCCCGCAGGCAATTAAAGCCAGCGGGGTTCCACTTGAGAGCACTTAACTTGCTCGTTGTGGTCAGTTAATGAGCTGAAGCAGCTGTCAAAAGAGGAAGTGTGGGATTTTACGGTCAAAGCAGTCAGTTTCCCACACTGGGGGAAACAGGACCCTTCAAACCAGGCGTGTTGCAGCCAGCAGCCTGTGCCAGGTGCCAAGGTGCGCTCCACGGGGGAGCGCCCTCACCCACGCAGGAGGCCACCGCGTCACATAGGGCAACCCCTGCCCTCCACCAACCCCCGCCAAGCCAGAGGACAGACCGACACGAAACCGCAGCCCCAGTCCGAGGACCCACCCACCTACCCTGCACAACCCCTCACACCAACACCTGCCAGATGGGTGGTGCGTTGACATCGTCGGAGGACGAACAGGATGACCAGCCCCAGCAGCCTCACAGTCCACGCCGTCCGCCTCGGAGAGGTGGGGCCCCCCAACACGGTGCTGCGGCACACCCACCTGCACAGCAGGAGGGAGGGCAACCGCAGAGAGAGATGCGTCGCAGGAGGCACTACCCTCCGCACAGGGTGTACAGAGCGAGGCTCAGCTTCATGGACCTCTCCGAGGAGCAGTGCATACGGAGGCTCAGAGTCAATCGCCAGGTAGTCGCCGACATCTGCAGCCTCCTTAACGACGAGCTGCTCCCTGATGGACCAAGCAGCATCTTCTTACCTGTCGCCGTCAAAGTCACCACTGCCCTCAACTTCTTCGCATCTGGTTCCTTCCAGGGTGCCACCGGGGACATCACCGGGGTCTGTCAGTCCTCTGCACACAAGTGCATAAGGCAGGTCACCGATGGGTTGTTCCGCAGGGCCTCCCACTACATCAACTTCGCCATGGACGAGCGCAGCCAGATGGAGAGGGCGGTTGGATTCCATGCCATGGCCGGCTTCCCACGGGTGCAGGGTGTAATCGACTGCACCCACATCGCAATACGGGCACCTCCGCATGAGCCAGGGCTGTTCATCAACAGGAAGGGGTATCACTCCATGAACGCCCAGCTCATCTGTGACCACCGCCAGAGATTCCTACACGTGTGCGCCAGATACCCCGGCAGCTGCCACGATGCCTTCGTCCTCAGGGAGTCCGCCGTCCCGCCCATCCTGCAGGCACCCAACGCCGGCAACGGCTGGCTCCTCGGCGACAAGGGGTATCCCCTCCACACGTGGCTCATGACACCTCTGAGGAACCCCATCACCGAGCCGGAGCGTCGGTACAATGACAGCCACACTGCTACCAGGTCTACAATTGAGCAGACCATAGGGCTTCTCAAGATGCGCTTCAGGTGCCTTGATCGTTCTGGGGGAGCGCTCCAATACACACCATTCAGAGTGGGACGAATCATAGTTGTCTGCTGTGCCCTGCACAACATGGCCCAACAGAGAGGGGTGCCGCTGGAGGAGGCCCCATCCACACCCGCCACCCACATTGAGGAAGGCGAGGGCGAGGAGGAGGAGGAGGAGGAGGAGGAGGAGGCGGAGGAGGAGGAGGAGGACGCGCCCGAGGATGTTGGACGACCCATGCGCCGAGCCGCGACTCACCGGGATGGTCGCCGGGCCAGGGACGCACTCATACGTCAACGGTTCTCCTAGAGTCAGACACTGCGAGGCGCTCGCATCTCCTCACCTGCACATGCGAGCGGCCATACCAGCCCCCTCCACTGAAGAGTGCTGCCAGTAATCCTGCACCCACAGCAGTGTGCCCAATGGGTGGCAGCAGGTGTTCGCCGTCATGATGGCCTCCACGGAACGCAACTACTGCACAAGCCGCGGAAGAATGGACGAGAGGTGGCAGGAGTGGTGAGAATAGACTATTTAATATGTGGAATGTGACATCATTTAAGAAACAAAGTACAAAATAATAAACACCCTGGTGTATTCCCTTTGTGATTATAAGGCCTTTGGAATTCTTCTCCGGGAACCCCTACGTGGTGCTACCCCTGTGGCTCCAGCAGAGGTAGTGGCAGGTTGCTCGTCTTCTTGCCTTGACCGGGTAGATGCTTTTGGCGGACGGCCCCTGGGTTTCGGTGCCCGTGAGGGCACCTCCACAGACTGCTCCTCCTGCACCGGGGCAGGGGCAGACTCGGCCACCTGGAGAGGAGGCACCATTGCGGGTGCTGGTTGAGAGGTGGGCGACGGGTGGGACGTGGGGACGCCTTGAGAGGCGTCCCCGCTTCCATGTCCCCGGTCACCATCATCCCTCTCTTGGCCTCGGCCCACATCACCCCTTCCACCCTGCTGGACGGCAGTTTGGATGGCATGTGTGAGGCCTTGCAAGGCCACCCCTAGTGTATCCCTCAGCCTGTTGGTGGCGTCGGAATGTTGCTCACCCTGAATCCGTACAGACGTTGTGAGGGCCTGCAAGGACTCGAAGTGGAGCTGTGCGTGACGCTCGAGGGAGGCCAGCCTGTCCTCCACCGCAGACAGTCCCGCACCTACCCGCGACACTGTGTCGCCGGTACCCTCCTGTGCCTGCGCCACCAATGCCCACATGCAGGAGGTGGACTCCTCCATCGCCTGCGCTATTGTGGACAATGCGCGCGGCACCTCTGCCAGCACCTCAGCAATTAGCTGGTGGCCCTCGACGACTCTCCTTTTCTCTGGTGGCCCCCTGGGTTCAGCATCTGGGTCCGGCTGAGCAGAGCCTGGAGATGAGTGCTCCCTCCGTCGCGGACCCTCCGCGGCTGCCCCTGCCACCAGGGTCTGCTCATGCTCACTCGTGCGCAGTGACTCACCAAGTGCTACCCCAACTAGTTGGCGAGGGGGACCCACCGAGGTGCGTGTCTCTGCGCTGGTGGATGGTTGGCTCTGATGTGACGATGCACCCTCAGAGACCGCCATGTCCTCTGAGGAATCGCCCTCCATGCTCGCTTGATCCAAAGACGCACCTGCAAGAGAACAGAGGGCACTTTGAGGCATGTGGACCAACTTGACAGTGCGCCTGATGGCAGGTGATGATACGGTCACTCGCGATCATGGGTGTTGAGTGTCAGCTTTCCCTTACCGCCCATTTCGGCAGCGACACACTCGCCATCGGCCACCGACAGGCAATGTCGCGTGCGGGCGAGGTCGAGCGCCTCCACCTCTGCGTCGGTGAGCTCCACCACTTGCGGCGGCCCACCTCCGGTGCGTGCCCTTTCGCGGTTGTTCTTGCTCCTCTTCTCCTGTGAAGGCAAAACACAGATGTGTGAGTGGGTGCGTCTTGCATCGTGAGACGCATCGAGCATCGGTGTGGTTGGGTTGAGCGTGGCGCGGAACGGATGGGAGGAAGTGTGGGCCACGTGCCCATCCCATTGCATGGGGATTGGGGTGTGTGGTAGTGTTCGGGTGGGGTCAGGGACGGTGGGTACTTGCGTGCACGGCGAGGATGGTGAATGAGTGGCTGTGAGGATTGCTGATGGAGCGCAGTGGTGGCTGTGCAGGAGGGGGTTGTGATCTGCTTGGCGTGATGGTGGGGACGGGATGTGGGAGGGTGCGTTGGTGTACTCACCTTGCCAGACCTAGTCAGGTCATTGAAGCGCTTGCGGCACTGCTCCCAAGTCCTTGGGGTGTTGCCCCTGCTGCTCACCTCCGCCGCCACCTCTGCCCATGCCTTCCTGGTTGCGGCGGCAGGGAACTTGCGCCCATCCTCAGGGAAGAGTGTTTCCCTCCTCCTCCTCACGCCCTCCAGCATCAGCTGCAGTGCCAGATCTGAAAAACGGGGCGCAGCCTTTCCCCTTGGTTGAGCCATTCTCCCAGACCTCTTGCTTGCAGCAGGAGGGGCTTTGGGAGACTGCCCCTTTAACTGGAG
Organism: Heptranchias perlo; assembly: GCF_035084215.1. Lineage (NCBI taxonomy): Eukaryota > Metazoa > Chordata > Chondrichthyes > Hexanchiformes > Hexanchidae > Heptranchias > Heptranchias perlo. The sequence continues at coordinate 41,420,816 of NC_090337.1, forward strand.
CTCCTACATCGCGTCGACGGTACTGCGCATGCGCAGCCGGCCGGCACGCAGCTGGGGAGCGCAGAACCCGGAAGCAGGCCTTAATGGGTCCAATTATCCCGCGATCGCGTGGGGGACGCGAACAATTACCCGTCCGCGTTTTCGACGCTCCCGGAGGACCACCCGCTGGGAACCCGCAGGCCTGCTAAATTCGAGCCCATGAAGATAGTAATAACAAGACAATACAATTGTTTTCTTTCCACTGTCCTGTTTTCCTTGATCCTAAAAGTACTGCTGAAGCCTTTATAGGGTTCTGCTTGGAGTTACACACTACAGGGAGGAGAGGAAACCTTGTGGTGTTGATTTTGCATATTCCAGGATCAGGGAGCTAACAGTGTTTAGATTCAGTGTTGCCGTATCCAGAGTGATACATGAGAATAAGGACTGACCATTTCAACACTGTCTTTGTCTTTTATAGTTCTCACAGGTACTTGCGGAATCTTTGTTCTTTGCTACTGCTCCCTGCACTTCCTTGTATTCAAGACCTCCAACTAATTCCAAGACTTTATTGGATACCTTAGAATTACTGGCAGCATTGTCAAGTTTTTTCAGGTTGCAGCCAATTCAGCTGTCATAGCAGTATTCAGCTCTGCTTTCCTCTTTCTTTGCCTGCTTGGCCTGATAATTGAAGCTGAGAGTGGGTTCATGGCCTATTGTTTTCTTTCCTTCAATGCTGGTAGTTGCCAGGAGGTACCAGGGGCTGCTCAGTTGTGACAGTCCACTTTGATTTTCCCGCTTCCTTTTCCTCCCCTTCTCCCATGCTGAGAGACACAGCAGTCCCTCCACACTCAACACAGCTCCTATCAGGAACTAAGCAAATGAGCACAGTGGAGCTTGAAACTGAACCTAGCTCTGCTCTGTGGCACTAAGCATTAGCTATAGATTGTGTTATTTTTTTGCCAAGGCAACATATTTGGGTGATATTTACACCTATTTGCAGGTTGTGTTCTAGCTTTAATACGAGAGAAAAGTATTAACAGCAATTCATCCAGGGTGGATATAGGTCATCAGAGGTATAATAGCAGTTATGGTACTGGACTAGTAACCCAGAGGTTGTGAGTTCAAATCCCACCATAGCAATTTGCAAAATTAATTCAATAACTTCAGCCATTTGTGGGCTCACACCAGAAAAATGCCCATGAAAGTGGAGTTGTTTCACTAAAGTCTTTCAGGGAAGGGAACCTGCCACTCCTCCTTGGTCTGACCTACACGTTACTCCAGTCCCACACTATGCAGTTGAATCTTAATTTTTCTGGGCAATACATACTGCCTTGCCAGTGTCGCTCACAGCTGAAAAACAAATATATATATATATATAAAAAATATAGCCTTGTTGTAAATTCCAAACAGTCACTATGTAACTTTACAAGATGAGGTTCCCAGTGCAGAGCCTGGAAGTGCAGATTAGAGAATTGGGCATGGAGATCAGTGCACTTGTTTTAAAGCATGCCCAATTTTTCTGGTTATTAAAAGTTACATTCACACTTAGATCAATCCTTAATCTATACTGGTAGAAAAAAATCAGTCCAATGGAAGGTTAGTTTTTTTTTCCAATAAATTGTTCATCATACCTTGGAGTTCTGGGGCCCGATTTTACCACCCGCTATCGGGTGCGTTCTCGGCGGGGGGGCGTCGAAAATCGTAAAATCCAGGATCCCGACCGGATCCCGCCTCGATCCCGCCCACTTCCGGGTTCCCCGCTGACACGCCGGCGTGCGCGCGCAGCCCCCGCTGGTGGGAATCCCGCAGGCAATTAAAGCCAGCGGGATGCCACTTGAGAGTATTTATGTAGCTATTTCAGGTCATCAACTGACCTGATTAAGGGACTGTGTGTGATTTTGGATCAACATGGGACTGTTTCCCACACTGGGGGAAACACTCCCAGATCGAATGGACGTGTTGCAGCTGTCAGCCTGTGGCAGCTGCAAAGGTCCATTTGACAGGTGGGGAGGGGGGGTGGGGGGAGACCCTCACCCATTGCAGGAGGCCACTCTGTCACTTGGGACAAAGTTTGGCCTCCACCACCCTCCTCCTGACGGTCAAAGTCACCAACCTGCACACTTACCCCGGGGTCCGGAGACATGTACCTAGCTTGCGGACCCCCTCAGATGTACATCTTGCGGATGGGGGCCGCCGTAGCTGCAGTCATGACCTCCTCGGAGGGCGAACAGCATCACCAGCCTCGCCATCCACGCCGTCCACCTCTGACACGTGGAACTCCACAACAGAGTGCTGTGACACATCCACCTGTACAGGAGGAGGGAGGGCTACCGCAGAGAGAGATGCGTCGCAGAGGGCACTACCCTCGCCACAGGTTCCACAGACCGAGGCTCAGCCTCCTGGACCTCTCTGAACAGCAGTGCACACGGAGGCTCAGAGTCACTCGACATATAGCCGTGGACATCTGCAGCCCCTTTCATGCCGAGCTGCTCCTGGCTGGCCCGTGCACCATCTTCCTACCTGTCGCTGTCAAAGTCACCACTGCCCTCCCGAACTTCTCCTCCACAGCCTTCCAGGGTGCAACCGGGGACATCGCCGATGTCTCTCAGTCGTCTGCGCAGAAGAGCCCTGCAAATACACCTACACCCACTCTGCAGTGACACAATGGGTGGCATCAGTGGTGGGTCCTCATAGGGATACCCAGGAGCGGGCATTATTGCACAAACTGGACAGGATTCGCGAAGACATGGCAGTAGTGGTGCCAATATAATGTGTGATGTGAGTTGTTCTGAAATTCAATAGAAGTAACAACCATGACAAACCCTCAAACACCCTTGTGCATCCCCTTCATGCTCACGACACGTTTGCCTTACGCTGCCTACTGCACATATGTGATGCATGCCCTGTGGCTGCAGCACAAGTAGTGGCAGGTTGAGTGAGGCTGGCCGTGAGAGAGATGCACGAGAGGGTGAGTATGGGATAGAGCCATGAGATTGTATGAGGATTGGGTTGCGTGGTAGTGGCGGGGTGAGTACTGGCGAGGTGAGTAGGTGCAGGTAAGATGAGGATGGGGTTTGAGTGGGTATGAGGGGTGATGTGACAGAGTAGTGTTGGCAGTGCCGAAGGAGATGTGGGGTGGGGGCAGTGATGTGGCAGACGGAGTGTAGGGGAAAGACTACATGTACTCACTGTGGCTGACCTACTGAGGTCATTGGAGCTCCTCCTGCACTGTATGCAGGTGCGTGATATGTTGGTGGCGCAGGTGACCTCCTCTGCCACCTCGAGCCAGGCCTTCCTGGTGGCAGAGGCAGGCCGCTTCCTCCCGCCCGCCAGGACGAAGCGGCCTTTGTTTTTTGTTCAGAAAGTATTTGGTGTTTTATCAGTGCTTTCATTGTTTTTGTTCAAGAACAGTGAAAATTGGCATTAAATCTGATGACCCAACCATTGGTCAATCAAAGTCTGTCAACAGCTGGTTGTTAACTTAGTACTAGTCATATAGCTTTGGGTCTCCACCAGGTCATTGTAAATCAGAGGCCTTCCACCACAAACCAATCCAAAAGAAATTATAAAATATTTCTGAAGTTAAAAAAAAAACATTTTAATCATAGACAAAGTAGGGAGTATTTTCCTCTCTTTATGCACCCATATTACAGATGGGATGATATATCTTGCCCCTGGGTAAATTTGGTAAGTATGTGTGGTTAACGATGTAGTCAGTGGTAAGGGAAGGTATGTCTGCATTGCTTGGACTCTAGAGAAAATTGTGTGCCTTTTTTAATGTTTTAAAATGATAACCCCATAGTACTTTTCCATCTATTTGAGTCTTTCAGTTTATGTGGTCCTTGATAAGATAAATGTAAATGAAGGCCACGTTGACATGGATTGATGTTCTAGGCCTCACTAAGCCCTTTCCTGTCATTAAGCTTACTTTATGTGACTAAACACGATCATTTTTGCAATGCTTTTAGTGCAGGTAAAGATCTTAATAATTGGAGATGCAAAATCTTTCAGTATACAAAGGCACAATTTTAATCACTCTGTATAGTCCACCTCTGATAACAGATGCCACCATGTGACTGGCAACCTAATGTGTAGAGTCATGGATTACTTTTAAAGAGAATCCTTGAAAGTTATCACATTTATAAAATATGAATATTTTGCATTTTATGAAATCTCTTTGATACTGTACATTATAACCAGTTTATTGGAGGCTAGAGAAATAACTCCCTGACAGAATTAATCTTGATTTTGTAGTCCTAGCAAAATCTGTGCTGGGAATGTCTAACTGCCTGCATAAAGCTAAATAAAAATACACTGAGGAGACTGAGTGCAATTTTGTATGGCAATTCATTGGAATATTAAGTATGAGCTTCCAGTACAGCTTTGGGCTTGTATCAGTTAGCCTAATGGAGGGGGGAGGGCATGGCGGGGTGCGGGGGGGGCATGCAAAAACTGGCTAGCAGCTCAAATGAAAAGGGATGTGATCACTTAAAGGTAAGCAGCTGCATATGGGGGGAAATATTGATTCATCCTTTATAAAGGATCATAATGAATTTTAAATGTTTGTCAACCTTTACGATGGTAGTATGGAGAGGGGGATTGAAGTGCTAGGCAAAAATGAAGTGAAAGGATATCCAACGTGGAGACTCAAAATGGAGTATGTGGGCCCGTAACAAAATGGCGCTCTACCCAATCGCTTGTTTGATGGCTGGCAAAATGAATGCTCTGTTGGATGAGATGGGTGTGAGCAGTGTTTCTCTGTTTGGCACTCTAGGATGCCCAATCTCAGAGACAGCCATGCACCTTACATGTCACAAGGTGGTGGCCAGGCCCAATGGTCTGTACAATACATGGGTGCATGTAAGATGCTTTGCACTCTTTGAAAGCCTACCACCCAGGAAAAGTTCTATGTGTTTCTACAGATAAAGTGATGAATGTGATGCCCCTTGCAGCCATGTTATCTGTCATTTGTTTGACACATTTGTGGACAACTGACTGACTGATTTAGCACAAGTTATTGGTGGTGTTTAGTAAGGTCAGGCGGAGTGTGCAATTAATGTAGTAGCAACCTTCTCACACAAAGGAAGAGCCAACCCTGAGGTGTAAATTGTCTGCAGGTCAGCCTACAGGCGATGATATAGCTATGGGGCAGCCTGTTTTGTGAAGTGGAGATGTCAAAGACAGGTCTACGCTCAGATGCCCGGGAAGGACTACCTGGGCTAGGAAATGCAGGTACTGGGGTAAGGACAAGTGTATAAATGCGAGATATAGTTGCAGCTGCCTTTCTTGCTCCTTCAGGAACTTCTCTTCCTATTTCCAAATCTAAGAGTGCTATTTGAACCAATTCCCACCCTGCCTATTTTCGGTGTTGCAAGCCAAATAGCACCTGGCACAAAGAGTTGAAAATAGAAGTCTTGCAATGCAAAACGTAGGCCTAAACTGCAATAAGAATGATTACACTAATTAAATGTAAATAAATCAAGATAAGACAAATAAATCTCATTTCCAATTAAAAAATGATATTCACCTTTATTAGGTCGAGTCCTACAGATCAGGCCATCCACATACTGTTGCACCCACTTCAAAGGGGAAACCAAATTGGGCCTATTTAAATAAAATTTGCAGCACTGGTTACTAGTACAGCCTCTAAACAGCTAGCCTTTTTCTTCACTATGAAATATGGTATGTTGTAAATTGAGCTTGCAAGCCTGTGCACCTGATTTTGAGACCCACACTTGACTCCACTGAGCTTCCACATCACCAGCAGAGCCTTGCAAAATTGGTGCTCATCTCCTACTAAGCTTTTGATAAACCATACAGTGGTCATCATACCCACAGTACTCTTTTAACTCCACATAGTTACAAAGCCCCTGTCTGATGTAGGATTTCCAATGACGTTGCATGAATAATTGCTTGCCAGCACTGAAATCCTAACAGTTTGGATTGCATAATGGGCCGCGATGAGAGGTGAACAAACGGCACCAGCCATTCATTAGACCTGCATTTGCCCATAGACTTTCTATGGGGTTTTGCATGGCAAGTTACTGTAAATTAGAGATCCAAACAGCACGGCAACCTCTACAGGCCATCTCGGACCTGTGTGAACAGGGCAAGCAGCTGTTCATCTCCTTAACCCTCAGATTGAAGAATCGTTAATGAGCAGCGCAGTGTCTGAACCAGGAAGTGTAAGTTAGAATAATTAATTCAATGTTGAATCAGGTACAGAAAGCAAAATAAAGAGAGGGAAAGAAAGACTGGATTATGAGAGAGAGATAAAAGAGACAGAAAGAAAAAGTAAAAACAACTGTTATTTACATTTAAAAAAAAATGTCCAACAATAATTAAAACCTGAAGTAAAGAGACTCCACACTTGTAAAAGTTAATTTTCAGTGCCGGAGAGATTAGTTGGCAGTAATTAAGACCTATCACGCTATTAAAAGGCTGGAATGGACAAGCCCTAACTTTTTGTGGTGAGTTTACTCCGTATCTACATCAGTATAGGACCTTCACGTGGTTCAAGGGGAGCCAGACAGCGAAATGCTGTTTTCATGTAGCTTACGGAGGGGCAACGCATCTCAAACAGCAACTTCCGGATTTTCGCGTTTAACCGTGCATGTGCGCTTGCCAGAAGTTGCTGCCCGATTTGCACATAAATACCAGTGAGCACTGTTAGCCTCACCATTATTTTCACAGCAAAATCAGGCCCTTTTTATTTCTCTAGAATAAATAAATACTCTGGTGTACTGAATTGTCACATGAAGAGTTATATGTTCCTTGTGTCTTAAAATTAAAAATGCTGCATTTGTGATTTATAATACTCATGAATTTAAATTTAAATTTGTATGTGTAGGAATTAAACACAATTTCATGTTGACGATCTTATGGGCAATATGAATTTTCTTCAATTTCTTGTTACAGCAATGTCCCCAAGGAATTCTAGGTGCAGACAGGAAAATTGCAAACCCTGCAAATATACAGTATTTTGTATTCATTCGGGATAATTTTCAAAATGACTATTCAAATTCTTCACATCTTAGGGACTATGATTGACCTATCTAAACTATTTGGACTGAAACCTGAGCCACTAAGTGCTGACACACATGGTCTCAGCACCTCTTAAATTTGGGTGTTTGGTGAGGTGAGCCTCAGCTGAAAGTGAGCTAAGGACCTAAAGCATAAGGGAAAGAGAACCAGAGACAGGAAGAAACAACACGGAAACACAGAGACTCAACAAGAAGTGGAAAAAAATTAAAGAGAAAAGAGAATTGAAGCTAAGGGAGAAAATCAAAAAGAAAAGTAAAAGGAGAGATAGGAGGTGAAAGTAGAATTCAAGAGAGCAAAATTTAAAGTAAGATAACATTTATAAAGAATTCCCAGTGTACACACATTGGATCAATATATTTTAACAGCTTAATTGTTTCCATATCTCTCTTCGTGTATTTGTCTCATGCATATGGAGGAAAATATACAGGTAAGATAAAGCATTGTGTTTGACTTTCCTCTCTTACACATCAGAATATTTTGTTTTAAAAACATCTACAGTAATTAAATTAGTCTAACTGCCCTACTGTTAGCACTGTTAACCTGAGATTTTATACCTCGTCATTTGAAGAGTGCACTGAGTTCACAACATTAAAATTGACTAGGATAAGTACAAAGTATAAGTTCTACTTCAACTGTATGCTAGTTGAGGGGTTTACCCTTGGTAAAGCAGCTTACCCAAATTCTGCCCCAGCATAATATGGCAAGGTTATACTCCCGTGTTATATATAGTAACCGTGATGAATTCAACCAGCACGCATAATACCATAAATTATCTGATCCATTTTTCAGTGACAGGAAGCAGACTGCTTGTAGCTTGGCAGAGATTGCATGTTCTGGTGTCAAAAGCAGGACCTCAGAGTTGATTTGAAAAGAAGTCATTAATTAATAAAGGTCATTCTGTGACGTTTGCTTAACACTGGAAGGAGACAAGATGACCCATTCATAGAGTATATATTGTCAGCTTCTTACCTGTCTGATCTCCAAAGATTTATAGACACATTAAAAATAGTACATTTGAAATAATAAAATGTTATATCTATTTACAATGCTACCAACACATCCATATAGTTTGTAATGATTCCAGAAGTCCCCACACAGAGTCATAATTAATGCTTAAAAAGACTTAAGTTGACAAATAATTTTTTAAAAAACTAATAGTATGATGGTTAAAGGTTTACTTAATAAACTTAAAATAGCCAACTATGTGAACATTTCTCTGTGTTCTAGCTAAAAATGACTGTCAGTAATATTGCACAGGAACATATTTGAAGAAATTACCATGCATTCTAGTGGCAAGAAGCTCAGTGTTGAAGTGAAATAATAATTCTAATTCATAAGTATTTTTTTTGGTGAGGGGGAGAAGTAACTATACAGATGAATTTGTCTCAAGGTAGAGATATAAAAAGAGAATAAAAAGACAAATCTACACAAGATCTGTTACTGAGCTTCCAATCCCAAGAGCAAATGGAAGAATATCAAAGGAGACGAAGAGAAATTCAAGTTGCCCAGAGAGACCGTACAAGATTTGCTTGTGCAAGGTAATATTTTCCAGGGAATGACTATGTCAGTTGATCAACATGTTCGAAATTTATTATGACCTAAGGAATTTATTTTGAGTAGTGTTGGAGATATAAATGATGATTCTATTTTCAGACTCTAGGGACTGGATTTCCCTTAACCTGTCAGAAAGTTGGTGGCGAGGACTATCTTCTGTTCACATGATCGCAACAGAACACACTGTATTATCCTGGGGTGGGCCTAATAATTTATGCAGAATGGGCGGGTTTACAATGGTATCACTGCTCCTAACAAGCTAACTGCCCTTTGGGAGACAAGGAACTGCTGTGGTGATGCAGCCTTCAAAGGGGCACATGCTTGAGGAAATTCTGGAAGTACACAGAAGCAAAGAAAAAACAGCAAGGATGTCTGAAAAAGGTGCAGCCTCGGGGTGAGGGGGGGGGGCTCAAGCAGTAGGAAGAGCATCATCAGTGGATATCTTACTCACAGAAATTAGGTCAAGGAAAGACTGTTTATTGGGGACTGAGGCAAGAGAGACCCATGAGAGTGTTGGCCAGGTGTTGTGCCAACCTGGCGAAGTTACAACACAGGACTATATGTATGCTGAACAGCATGCTATAGACAGAGTTAAGCAATCCCACAACCAACAGATCAGATCAAAGTTCTGCAGTCCTGCCACATCCAGTCGTGAATGGTGGTGGACAAATAAACAACTAACGGGAGGAGGAGGCCCGTGAACATCCCCATCCTCAATGATGGCAGAGTCCAGCACGTGAGTGCAAAAGACAAGGCTGAAGCATTTGCAACCATCTTCAGCCAGAAGTGCCAAGTGGATGATCCATCTCAGCCTCCTCCCGAGATCCCCACCATTACAGAAGCCAGTCTTCAGCCAATTCAATTCACTTGATATCAAGAAACGGCTGAGTGCACTGGATACAGCAAAGGTTATGGGCCCCGACAACATCCCGGCTGTAGTGCTGGAGACTTGCCGCACCTCCAGCCAAACTGTTCCAGTACAGCTACAACACTGGCATCTATCTGACAATGTGGAAAATTGCCCAGGTATGTCCTGTCCACAAAAAGCAGAACAAATCCATCCAGCCAATTTCCACCCCATCAGTCTACTCTCAATCATCAGTAAAAGTGATGGAAGGTGTCGTCGACAGTGCTATCAAGCGGGACTTACTCACCAATAACCTGGATTGGGGGTAATATTCTGGCATGGGTGGAGGATTGGTTATCTAACAGGAAGCAGAGAGTTGGGATAAATGGTTCATTCTCGGACTGGCAACCAATAGCCAGTGGTGTTCCGCAGTGGTCGGTGCTGGGTCCCCAACTCTTTACAATCTATATTAACGATTTGGAGGAGGGGACCGAGTGTAACATATCAAAGTTTGCAGATGATACAAAGATGGGAGGGAAAGTTGAGAGTGAGGAGGACATAAAAAACCTATAAGGGGATATAGGCAGGCTGGGTGAGTGGGCGGAGATTTGGCAGATGCAATACAATATTGGAAAATGTGAGGTTATGCACTTTGGCAGGAAAAATCAGAGAGCAAGTTATTATCTTAATGGCGAGAAACTGGAAAGTACTGCAGTACAAAGGGATCTGGGGGTCCTAGTGCAAGAAAATCAAAAAGTTAGTATGCAGGTGCAGCAGGTGATCAAGAAGGCCAACGGAATGTTGGCTTTTATTGCTAGGGGGATAGAATATAAAAACAGGGAGGTATTGCTGCAGTTATATAAGGTATTGGTGAGACCGCACCTGGAATACTGCATACAGTTTTGGTCTCCATACTTAAGAAAAGACATACTTGCTCTCGAGGCAGTACAAAGAAGGTTCACTCGGTTAATCCCGGGGATGAGGAGGTGGACATATGAGGAGAGGTTGAGTAGATTGGGACTCTACTCATTGGAGTTCAGAAGAATGAGAGGCGATCTTATTGAAACATACAAGATTGTGAAGGGGCTTGATCGGGTGGATGCGGTAAGGATGTTCCCAAGGATGGGTGAAACTAGAACTAGGGGGCATAATCTTAGAATAAGGGGCTGCTCTTTCAAAACTGAGATGAGGAGAAACTTCTTCACTCAGAGGGTAGTAGGTCTGTGGAATTTGCTGCCCCAGGAAGCTGTGGAAGCTACATCATTAAATAAATTTAAGACAGAAATAGACAGTTCCCTAGAAGTAAAGGGAATTAGGGGTTACGGGGAGCGGGCAGGAAATTGGACATGAATTTAGATTTGAGGTTAGGATCAGATCAGCCATGATCTTATTGAATGGCGGAGCAGGCTCGAGGGGCCGATTGGCCTACTCCTGCTCCTATTTCTTATGTTTAACCTGCTCACCGATGCTCAGTTTGGGTTCCGTCAGGACCAGTCGCTCCAGGCCTCATTACAGCCTTGCCTTTTGCACTCAAGTGCTGGACTCCGCCATCATTGAGGATGGGGATGTTTACAGAGCCTCCTCCTCCCAGTTAGTTGTTTAACTGTCCACCGCCATTCATGATTGGATGTGGCAGGACTGCAGAGCTTTGATCCGTTGGTTGTGGAATCGCTTAGCTCTGTCTATAGCATGTTGCTTCCGCTGTTTAGCATGCATGTAGTCCTGCGTTGCAGCTTCACCAGGTTGGCACCTCATTTTTAGGTACGCCTAGTGCTATTCCTGGCATGCTCTTCTACACTTCTCATATGAACCAGGGTTGAACCCCTGGCTTGTTGGTGATGGTAGAGTGAGGAATATGCCGGGCCATGAGGTTACAGATTGTACTGGAATACAAATCTGCTGCTGATGGCCCACAGCGCCTCATGGATGCCCAGTTTTGAGCTGCTAGATCTATCCCATTAGCACGGTGGTAGTGCCACTCAACATGTTGGATGGTGTCCTCAGTGCGAAGATGGGACCTACGTCTCCACGAGGACTGTGCGGTGGTCACTCCTACCAATACTGTTATGGACAGAAGCATCTGCGACAGGTAGATTAGTGAGGACAAGTAGGTTTTTTCCCTCGTGTTAGTTCGCTCACCACCTGCCGCAGTCCCAGTCTGGCAGCTATGTTCTTCAGGACTCGGCCAGCAGAGGTGCTACCGAGCCACTCTTGGTGATGGATCATTGAAGTCCGCCACCCATAGTACATTCTGTGCCCTTGCTACCCTCAGTGCTTCTCAACATGGAGGAGGACTGATTCATCAGCTGAGGAAGGATGGTAGGTGGTAATCAGCAGGAGGTTTCCTTGCCCATGTTTGACCTGATGCCATGAGATCCAGAGTCAATGTTGAGGACTCCCAGGGCTACCCCCTCCTGACTGTATATCACTACCACCACCTCTGGTTGGTCTGTCCTGCCCAATTTTGGCACAAGTCCCCAGATGTTAGTGAGGAGGACTTTGCAGGGTCGACTGGACTTGGTTTGCCTTTGTTTTGTCTTGTGCCTAGTGGTCCGTCTGGTTTTATTCTTATAACTTTTTTAGCGAGATTTTACAACTGAGTGGCTTGCTAGGCCATTTCAGAGGGCAGTTAAGCATCAACCACATTGCTGTGCGTCTAGAGTCACATATAGGCCAGACCGGGTGTGGATCGCAGATTTCCTTCACTAAAGGGCATTAGTGAATCAGATGGGATTTTACAACAATCCGATAGTTTCATGGCCACCATTACTGATACTCGTATTTTAATTCCAGATTTTTTTTATTTAATTAATTGAATTTAAATTCCCCAGGTGGCGGGATTTGAACTCGTGGATCATGGATTATTAGTTTGGGCTTTTTAATTACTAGTCCAGTAACATAACCACTATGCTACCGTACCCTGCCATTCTTTAACAGTACAAATGACTGGATGATTGTGACACTATAATATTCGCAAGAAACTTCTGCATCTGCACACACAACTCTTTCCCACCATAACACAATGTTTTCTCTCTTAGCAGAAGGGTAGTGGTGTGAGGATCAAAGGATAAATGATAAATGCATGCCTGCACTTGAAAGTAATATCACCATGGTATATACGCAGGCATCTGGCTGAAATTAATTGTTTGTGTCAATCATTCCTTTCTCGAAGTGTATTCTCCTTGTAAATGAAATGGTTGCCCACAGCCAGCAGCAAACCGCCTAAGGGGGAGGGGGGAGGAACCGGCAACATTAGGTCATTAAGTATTCAAGAGGAGGACATTTTTCAACGCCTAGAGAGAGACACATGAGAGACAGTGGAAGTTGGGGATGTAGGTGAGATGAGGTGCTAGGAACAGATTGCTGATGACAGGGATAAGTCTACAGTACAGTGAATAATTACAGTCTCCTGGTGTAAGTTTATAGCAGGTGCATTATTAAACTGTAATATCTTAAAAGCGACATATTCAATCTTCATAAAAAAACATAATAATTTCCAATTGTTCTCCTCCTAGGTGGAACTCATCAATAGATGATGAGCATTTAGAAGAGCAGCCTGACTAATATAGCTTGACACCCATACCAACTCCATTAGGCATCTTACCAACTCCATCAGGCATCTTACTTACTTGGGCACCAATCCAGAAACAGCCGCTCAGGAGGATATAATTAGTTAGTCAGAAGGAATGTCACTGGGTGATGGATCGAGCACAAGTGAGCGGGAGCAGCCTAGGGACCTGATCTCGGGACCCCGGTTTTCAAGACAAAAGTGATACAGGAGCATTAATCTCAAGTGAAGGCAGTTCAGATTGTTTCCATATATGGTGGAGATAGTGGGTAAATTGGAGGAGTCCATTTCCTGCAAGATGTTTTAAGGACAGTTATGGCTTCTGGAATGGCAGGTATAACTGCTTCCATAGATGTCTTGTGAGCCATCCTTAAAAGTACTATTTCCCATGGCTTCCATGACTTCAGTGGGGATATTCAATCGGTTCTCCAGCTGACCATTAACCCAAATGAGCCTCTACCCAGCACCAGTGGGCTGCAAGGAATAGTAACAGATGTCACTGTCTCTCAAGATTCTCTCTCGCTTATGATTTTGTGAGGTGTCTTGGGACTTTTTTTTTCTACATTAAAGGAGCTATATAAATGTGAGTTATTGTGTAATAAAGAGCAAATAAGTGGGGTACAGCATTCTACAAATATAGGATAGTTAACATGAGACAATTCTCCCAAATGACAAAAATCCAATCTGAAACCCATAATGAGCATTCAAACTATCAACCAATCCAACAGTCATGTAACTATAAAACAGATAAATACTACCATGAACAAAACAGTGCAAAAAAGAAACTGAAGAAAGGTTCGTCAATAAAATTTATAATAAACAAAAAGCATTAATAGATTAGCACCTCTAGCTAGTGAAGGGGTTAACTTTCAGCTCACATGCAATGTAATTATGCTGAATGGATGTAAAACCTACCAAATCTGACATGTTGAATTTAAAGGTCCAGAATAGTAGCTGAAAATGCCAGAAAGTCACCATGCTTTGATACGTAATTTAATCTTTTTCTTCTTTTCAGTCTAAGCATATTCTGTCAAACCTGATTACAGTACTGTAAACTCGCAGAGCCAGCAACAACTCTAATCAAGAGTTCCTCTTTTCAAGATCTGAGCATTTTGTAATGATTAGAATGGATCTTCTGCTATGAGCATTTATTATCATAAAACTTTAATAAATATGTTTGTGATTGATTCAAACTACAGATTAGGCAATTACTATTTTCTTGATGGTTGTATATGGGATTAACTTTTGCGAAAAAATTAACTTGTTAATATGGGAAATATTCAAGCTTGTACATTAATTGAATAATATTAGTAAACTATTCAGGCTTGTACACTAATTACTGTTAGTAAACTGCTTAGTGGCTGTGGTTTTTCTATCAGAATCCTGTCTTGTCAATGAGATAGATGACTCGGTAGCACTATGCATGTCCTCAATCAGCGGGTAGTTCTTTTCTTCTTATAACACACTTATGATTAGCAGTGTGAAACTAACTTGAAAGACAGACTTCAAAAGGAGAGCTTGAGTCTCAAACTGGGAAAGTTGACAAGGAAGTCAAACTCATTGGAGACAGTTGAAATTTCAAACAGAAGGAACAGGTCAGACTTTGCCAGAGAAACTTGATGCAAAGCTGCATGCAGTACAAAGTCTGACTCGAGCTACGATATTTCTCATTCATGGCCAAATTTTATTAAAGCAGTAGATCAAATGGAGCACATATCTGGAGTACAGTGCAGGAATAGAAAGCAGATTGATTCTATTCAGATTCAGATGACAACAGAGATTTATAGAACCAAAGAAATAGCAACCAAGGGGAAAAAAAACATCGTTACAAACCAAAGAAATCTAGCTGTAGTGAAATTTGCCATTTTCTTCAAACGCTGTCAACTGTTTCTCTCAAATTCAGATTTCCAAAGTTTTACAAATGCATGAGTTTAATTAGCACATATTTTAAGTCCTTAAAAAGAGAGCACTAAGGTAAAGCCTGCAGAGCAGTTCCTAGAACCAATTACAACCCACTTTCCAAGTTAATAACTACCAATTCTCTTAGCTTTTAAAGTTGGTTAACGTCTGGGGATAACCTGAACCCAGGTCAGGAAGATGAAAAGGCATTGTTTGAAGCCACTGTGACACACATTTCCCTCTTTCCAAATTTAATTAAATTAGGTAGTACAATTTGCTTTTTATATCGCTATCTACATTATTTAGCAATAATAAATCTGCTTTTGATCATTCAGGATTCAGCCTGTCCGGAACTTCCCGGAACTTCCTTCTTTTGCAGCTTACCATATGTTAGCCATTAATCACTGATTACTTTTGTACAGTTATCACTAACAGTTGTTCCACATCCTCCACTAGTACACCTACAATCTCCCTTCCACCTTCATTTGTAAAAACTGAAGCAAAATATTTATTTAATATCTCCACCATATCTTTAACCTCCACAATTAGATTTTCCTCTTCAACCATGAGTGGTGTTACCCTCTCTTAGCTATTATTTTACTTTTTAATATTAATTCATTTCTTTCTAGATTATCTGCTATCCGTTTCTCATTTTTACTCCTCCTGATCTCTGCTTTTACTTCCTCACTACACTTTCTATATTCCTCGTGATTTTTTTTTAGTATTGTTAGCCCTAGTTTGATCATAAGCCTACATTTTAAGTTTCAATCTCTCAGTTGTTCTATGGAATACTATCTCTTTTCGTTTTATAGGAATCTATTCTATATTCTATCTGCCTTTCATATTTGATGATTTCCCACTGTTGATCTGTTGTCCTCTTCATGAAATCGCCTAGTGAATATTTGGGTACGTGCCTGGGAAATGTATGGGCAGAGCAGTCTCCCAAAAGAAATGTAAAAGATTAGAATGCTTTCTGAAGATTTAAATTGAAATAAGGTAGGTTTGCACAATGTCCAGCTGGTGCAGCAACCACTTGCGCAGGCCAGATTTGAGGCCACGCCAAATTCCACTTCATGTGATGCCAGATTGATGCAGTGTGAGACTGCCCCTCCAGGGAATTTTGTTCTGCTTTGTTCTGGAGTCAGGCGAGGCCCTGATTTAGGATTTACACTGGGTGTTTAGTGTCAGTGTAAAGAGTGCACCAGTGTTAAACTTGCAGTGCAAATGACCCTACTTGATTTCATTATCTGCGCTCATCATATTTAAGTGGGGTGCAGTAATGGAAAGAGAAGTGTATGCTGAGATTTCAGCGGGAAAGATGGCACACTCATATCGTCATGTTTCACAATTACTGCTGCCAGTTATTTTTATTTTTATTGTTTTTGTCACTGATCGTGATGCATGCAACAGAACATGTTATCAGCTAAGTTAATTGGCAAGCAACATTAATGCTCACCTGATATACTGGTTTTCTACTGCCCACAACATATAATTACTGCAGGGCAAATGATACATCCAGGGCATATAATTGTTGCTTTCAGTCATTATCCGTATCTTCACGTACCTGTATAAGATTTTGGAAGACGGTTGGGGGTGAACAGTCACATCCCTGTTCATTCCAGCCAATTATGTAGTTCAGCCTAACAAATAACCAAAGCCAAGAGAAAGACCTAAAAATGTATTCACCCATTCATTTCAACACCTGCACTAATCCAATTATGTCAGTCCATTAATAGATAGAATTAGATCTATCATGTAGAATGCTGAACTTTTTCAGTGTTGTGACTTGTCGCCAAATAGCTGTATTTGAAGTGATTTAAATTGGCTCATACTGGCTACTCTCATTAAAATATATTTTTGTTTATCCTTTGAATTCATAAATGTCCTAATTTTGTGGCTGCAAATTCATGGTTTTGTGGTGTAGAGGGGTCAAGCCAAATTGTGCCTATGGGATCAAGGATTTGCACTTTATTTTGATCCAAGATCTGAAATGGTTCTGCTAATTATCCATGCAGCAGCCTAAGAAGTACTGCAGGCTGCAATTACTGTTCCCTTCGACAGCATCTTGTTTGTTGCATTTTTTCAACTAAAAGGCATGTTATATATGATAAGTTCACATATGCTCAAGCCAAAAGTGATGATGGTGCAAGGCAACGTGAGGTGATAATGAGACAAGTATAGAAACAAAAGATGGCTTCAGAGGAGGGTTGCAGCAGAATAGCAGAATAGGAGGAAAGCATGGAAAATCTGGCAAAGAGAAGGCTTCTGTGGCCCAGGAAGGTGGCGGAAGAAAGGCAGGTAGACCCCAGGAGTGGGGACCTGGTGGCCTCGTACCGACAGGGGATCCCCAGCCTTCTCTTACACCTGAAATACACGCAAAACGAGGTTGAGTTTCTCTCCTGATCTGTCTTTTTGAGTACATTAGTGTGAAACTTTGAGGCACTTGTCATGAACTTAGAGTTTTTCAGTCATGAATTATGGAACAAATTTGAAGGTACCTTACCAGTTATAATGATGGAGCTCAAACCTGTTGTTGTGTCTCCATGATCTGTAAGGGTAGATTTTATAAATTGGCACTCCCATTGCGGACCTTCGCTTGCTAGAAACGCGCATCAGGAATTCGGGTGCAGAGGTCCATGGCCCCAGTCGATTTTCCATCCATTAAAGTTAATAGACAGAAAATCCTGCAGGGCCTGCTGACCTTGGCATTTGAATCCCCAATATATACTCTCAGTATCGGAAGCTCTGTGCAAAGAGTGCAAATTCATAAAAAGTGACCTCCACTGTTTGTAAAAGTTGAATTCCCCATTCCTCCCAACTGTTTAAATGAATTGACTTATATGCACTCTGAAAAAACAGATTATTCAATAAAAATCTTCTCCTTCTTCTGAAAACCTCCTCTCCAATATCTTGAAGGTCTGTTTTAAATATATGGATGATTTTTTAATAAATTGAATTGCAATTAAAGCATGAGATGCTGACTGAAGGATAAATTAACTAAAAGGTATTCACTTTGGACTTGGATTGTCCACTAACTCCCATTGTGCTAAACGAGTCTCAGGGGGATCCAGCCATTGAGCTGTATATCTTAAGTTCAAGAATAGATACAGAGCCAGAATCTAGTATGGCAAGCCCTCCCTATGATTTCTGATTCTGTGAAAAAAGACTGATTTGCGGAGTTTTTTCTTTCCAAAGAAAGTACAACAATATTGATCAAGTACCTTCAAAATGATGGTAGTAGCATTCTAAAAGCAATGTTGTTCACATGGGATTAATTTGAGATATATTTATATCTCCAATATACAATTTCCATGAAGCGATAACGGGATTCTCTCTTTCACCTCTAAATGTTCTATTTTGGAAAGTTAATCTTTACTACACTGTGTGCTTCAGTAACAATTAAATCCAGATGTTAAACTGAGCAGTAACTAAAAACAAAATGTGCATTTCAAATAAATCATTTACACTTTAGACGAGTACTTCAACTTTGGGTTTGTTTTACTACATAAGATTGGTCCTAAAAGCAGACATCAGTTCTAACAGATGTAGAACTAATAGCCCTGATTTTAATCCAGCCCAGGCGGGTAGGTCATTAAAATGGCGATTGGTTTCGCGCCATGCTCCCGACGCATGCCCCCCTGTTACCATTTTTACTCACCTCCAAACGGGCATGGTTGGGCCTCTTGCCCTGCATTCAAAGATCGTGACCCAATTATGTCATCGGCGCCACAACGCAATTTTAACTCAGAAAATCGGGATGCCTGCATGGGGCCAATCCCGACAGTCTGACCTGGCGGGAGTCAGCAGAGTGGCCAGAAGATTTAACTTTTCTGAGAATTCCTTGTGGGTCAGGTGGAGCAGGGGTGCTCCCGGGGCCCAGCATGGTGTCCTTGAGCCTCCCCAACCCCGGCCATGCCTCTCCCTCCCAGTGCTGGCATTTCCTTTCAAACTCTTGGGTCCCCGGCAGCATCGGGATCCCTCCCGAATTCCCACTCCCGGCCACTGGCCCTGCATCACTCCTGCTGGTTTCGGGTGGGAGACTGCTCTGCCAAATACTAAAATGGCTCGGGCCTCCTGTTCAACTTTTCGCGGGGCATTCCCGGACATCCTGCATCCCGCCCGCCCTGACGAGTTAAAATCAGGGCTAATAGTTCTGGGTTACCCATGAGCTACATGCCAGTTTTGTTTCAATGTCCGTTTAATATAAAAGCCATGAAATAGGATGTTGAGAATTACCCAATAGCTGAGGCTTAACATTGCAACCAGGAAAAGCAGTGGGAACATTGCACAATCTTAATTACTCTCTTTCTTAAATAGGGTAGGTGGTTCCATATTGAGGGAACTGAGGGGAGAAGACTGCAATTTTTAAATCCACTAATTGCATTTAGCCCTCAAACCAAATCTCCTCAGCATGCAGTAATTGTGTTTTTGTTTATGTCTATTAAATGCCTGTTCCATACGCAATGAGAACACTTGATGACAAAGCTGTTGAACCCTCACCAGCAACTTCTGGAACAAATATCATGCTGTATGTTCCCTGAAAAACACTCTAATAATCACAAGAATTACTTCCTCCAAGCAATTCAATAATATTTTCATCAAAAGTTTGAAATTTACATTCAGTACTGATGTTCATTTCTAATTACTGCAGTGTTCAAGATCCTTTCCTCCCATAGGTAGAACTGATATGAAAGCTATCTTTAATGAGTCTGAAAGTGAAAAACTACAGAACATATAATTCTAAGCATTAATTATCTCTTTTTTAAGAGCAGAATTCAATTATATTGAACCCTGGGGCTCTCTTTTTTTCTTCATTCCATCCACTGTCCTTTGTAATTTTGTACGTTTCAGTGATCATTCCAAACCCTTGTTGAACTGACTTTTGAAAAATGTAATTATATTCTGAGAGCCTGTGTTCTTTTCTCATTCGTACAATTGTTCATGAAAGGACCGAAACATTGAATCAATTTCCCTCTAATTAGTTGTATTGTTGCCGGATGTTTTTATTAGTCTCGGGATAGTATAGGCTGCATTTTGTTTCCTTATGTTGGAAGGCTTGTAGCTTATCTGCCTTGTCTCTCTGATCATGATACCTTTATCTTGCCTGAAGGAAGAGGAAATCTGACTTCTTAGTAAAGAGCAAGTTAAGTTTATGTTTAACCTTCATTAAATATACTTATTAATTCACAACGTGAAGCATTGTGTAGTGCCACAAGAAATGCTATTTTCTCCTCGAGGTCAGTATACTTTTGATTAATTTGCCTCTTCTAGGTGCATGTGGAGCTTATTATGACACCCATGAGAATAGCCTTTAACATCTCCCACTATGTGGCTGCTGATTCCATCTCCATTATGGGAAAAATCAATTATCCTCAAGTAATAGATTATTAAACTTCCAACATTTTCATTTCCAATATTGGAGCAAAAATAACCACAACAAGAGGATAGCCAGGGACAATTATTACATTAATAGAGGAACCAACTGCTATATTAATAGCTTCTTTTGAGCCTAGTTTCTTAGTCAGACAGGAAGATTCATGGCAAAAGGATATTGAGAGTATGTTCTTGCTAGAGGGTATTCTGATACGATTTTACCCTATTACCAGATGTGTCAAGTCTCACTCATTTAGAGTGAGACTGATTTTGGTTTAAAAATGTAACTTAACACAAGAAATAGGAGCAGGAGTAGGCCATACAGCCCCTAGAGTCTGTTCTGCCATTCAATAAGATCATAGCTGACCTTCTACCTCAACTCCACTTTCCCGCCATATCCCTTGATTCCCTTAGTGTCCAAAAATCTATTGATCTCAGTCTTGAATATACTCAATGACTGAGCACCCACAGCCCTCTGGCGTAGAGTTCCAAAGATTCACAGCCCCCTGAGTGAAGAAATTTTTCCTCATTTTGATCCTAAATGGCCGACCTCTTATCTTGAGACTACGACCTCTAGTTCTCGACTTTCCTGATATGAATGCTGCATTCAATTGGCACAGGGTCTGTTTTCATATATATGTTGATGATACCCAGTCCTGCCTCTCTATTACTTCTTTCAACTCTTTGGCTGCTTCTATGTTGTCAGACTATGTGATTGACATCAAGTCCTGGATAAGGTACGAGTCACAACATTCTCCAGTTCAACATTGAAAAGACCAAAGCCATTGGGGGCTGATTTTAGAATCTCACCCGAAATGGGCGCAAAGTCAGCAGAGCGGCCATGCCTGAAGCTGGCGTTGGGAGATTCAAGCCATTTTCAGGTTTAGGCCTCATTTGAATGCTGCAGTTGAACTGTGGGCACCAAGCAAGTGTGGGAGAGCAGAAAATTGGTCAGCTCCAACAGTGAGCCAGCTGGCAAGTCGTGCAAGGGGGGGGGAGAGCTGATCCCAGAGGGGTTTGAGCAAGGGCTAGCAGCAGCCTGCAATATTATTGTGGAGTTAGGAAACACACTCCTGCTCCTCCTGCTCCTACAAAAGTTTACCCATAGAAATATTTGGGCCATTTCTGGAGTGACCTCCAGTGGTCCCTTTGAGGACAGCTGGTTAAACTCCTCAGCTTCTAGTATACATGCTGCAAGCTCCTTCCAATTGTACCTGAAAATTGCATCAAATGGGTCTTGGACATCAATGTAGCAGCTGAGGTGCCCTCCCAAGTTTCAATTGCTGGCCACCTGTTATTCAGGTGAGAAACTGCATCTTCGGCCCCCACCATAAACTGTCTCCTTTGCACTGATTCAATCCCCTTCCCTGGCTACTTTTTCAGGCTGAAACAGACCGTATGCAATCTTGCTGTCCGAGTTAATCCTCACTGAGCTTTAAATCCACACCCTATTGATCACCATGATCGCTTACTTTGTTATAGAGATAATCAATACAAAAGCATTAAAAAGGGCTGTTGGCAACTTATGAACATTAAGATGGCAAAGCTTCCACCTCCTATATGCCCGAAATAGCTGGCGCGCTTAATGTGTTATAAGCAACTCCTTTGTAATTGATGTCAATGGTAATGGCAAATGGTTAGTGCCTTAGAATGTGAAACCAGCATTTGAACATAGAACTGATGTACTACAAAGGTAAAGAGTTCATACTGGAATGTGAGATTAAGGTGCAGGAAAGATTGGGGATGAGACAGCCTGGTACAGGAGAGATACAGGATTCAAAATAGACTTGGGATGGGTTCCCAGGGACGAATGGTAATCAGATGCAGAAAAAAATGTGCTGTCTGATAAGGTAACTGCTCCCCAGTAGTACAAAGAATGGAAGTCATTTTCATTAGCTAAGCTATTGATAAGATGTATGTCTAAGTAGTAGCTTTACCTTGTATGGACTTGTGTTTAACTCTTCCTTTTGGTGTTATCGTGTAACAGATGGACACCTCAGTGGTCAGCTGCATCCAGGACCTGAAAGTTTAATAGGAGAGATTTTTAGCAGCTCTGATGAAAATGCGTCCATGAGCCTGCAAGCAAGCTAGAATAGAAATAGCTTTGGCTGGGAGACGTTCCCAAGTCAGCAATGTTTTTTTGATATATTGAAGCTTATTTTTAGGAGTGTACTTCGTGGTCTGTTTCACTGTTAATCCTATGACTTGTAATAAAACTTGTAGAATTTGTATAACAACACCATACTTCATTGTATGGTGATTCCGCCAATAGGTGCAGCAGCTATTTGCCTCTCTGGTAGGCACCAAGCCTAAGATACATGAGCACGTGTTCACATACCACCTACCAGATACCACCTGCTAGATACCACCTTCCAGCAGCTCAGAGTTTCCTCATCAACTGTGTGATGGATATCTATACCATCGTGGAAGGACCTACAAGGGGAACTTGTGTTGTGCCAGCCACCTTGATGTTTTAGTCATCCTGGTCCAGTGCCGTGCAACTGCTTAATCTAAGTCCTTGTGAGGGGCTTTGGCAAAGAGACATGCCACTGTGAGGGTATCTCCCTTCCCAGGGTAATCAGTGACAGGTTGGAATAGGTCTCAGCCCTTCCTCCCGGCAAGCACTTTCCCTTTTTATCACAAATCCACCTCACGACTTGGTTCTGGATCTTGCACAAGGTTAGGAGAAGCCCTTGTATTGCAGTTCTGATCAATGAAGGAGAAGTGTTTGGACAAATGTCTTCTATACCACAAGCCTAACCTATAGTGGGACTTTGTTGTCATTGAAGAAAAACAAGAAAGACCAAAGCACCTTTTGCTTCTTCTCTATAAGGTCCAGGAAGACTAGGTCTAGGCTGAAGTCAACAACTACAGGACCCCTAGATATTCATATTAATCAATATTTGGGACTCCCCAGTTGAGTGTATCAGAACACAATATCACTTGCAAAGAGAAGCACCTCAGTATTCTCAGAGATGACCCGAACAGGCACCCCACGTCTATGATACCATTTTGATATCATTCAACATGTCACTGATGAAGACATTGAATAGAATGAGTAACAATGGACAAACTTGTCTCACTTTTCTTTCAAGATAGATGGGTTTAGTGAGTCATCTATTTACCCTCACATGAATCATAGAGCTGGAGTACATATCTTGGATAAAATCCAGCTTATTCATGAGGGAATCATGTAATATAAGACCAAAAGCCTTATAAAAATCAATGGAAACAATGTAAGTGGGTTTTCCCTAAACTGTACAACATTCTGCGATCTTGCATAAAGCCACAACTGTCCTACGCATTCCTCATCAGAACAAAATCTAGACGGTTCCTTCCTCTTTTGCAGACCTCATGCCATGACTCAAAGAATCACCCTAAGAGCCAATAGTATCTATGACGTTCCTATGGAGTTTTGGGGCTCATTAGGGTCCCCCTTCACATGGATGGAAACAATAACTGTGCTCTGGAACACCGAGGGGAATTGTGCCTCAAATAGAATCATCAGCCCCTGGCACTGTTCTTCAACAACATTGCCATTTCTCTTTTTTCTCCTCTAGTGCCGCTCTGAGGAATTTGGGCATGAATACATAGGAACATAGGAACAGGAGTAAGCCATTTAGTCCCTTGAGCCTGTTCCGCCATTCAATGAGATCATGGCTGATCTGTGACCTAATTCCATATACCTGCCTTAGCCCCATATCCCTTAACACCTTTGGTTAACAAAAATCTATCAATCTAATATTTAAAATTAATAATGGAGCTAGCATCAACTGCCATTTGTGGAAGAGTGTTTTAAACTTCTATCACCTTTTGCATGTAGAAGTGTTTCCTAACTTCACTCCTGAAAGTCCTGGCTCTAATTTTTAGGCTATGTCCCCTAGACCTAGACTCCCCAACCAGTGGAAATAGTTTCTATCTACCCTATCAGTTCCCCTTAATACCTTGAAAACTTTGATCAAATCACCCCTTAATCTTCTAAATTCTAGGGAACACAACCCTAGTTTGTGTAATCTCTCCTCATAATTTATCCTTTGGAGTCCAGGTATCATTCTAGTAAATCTACACTGCACTCCCTCCAAGGCCAACAGATCCCTCCTAAGGAGCCACACTGCCATTACTTGAAAAAGGCAATGCAGAATTCACTTCCGTCCATTTATCTGGTTCATTAAGGCCTTTGTTCTGTACACCAATCTACCAGTTTTTTCAACTTCTATTCAAATGGGTCTTTGCTACAGATGTCAACTCAGTATAATGCTCTTTCCATGGTTGTCGTCACAGGTTTGTCAGTGAGCACTAAACTCATCAGTCATTAGCAGTAACACAGAGGAGCTCTTTTGACCATTATTGATGACAGATTTTAAAGAATGGAAAGGAAATTTAAAATATTTTTTTGTGTAATTCTGCATCCTTGCAGTTAAGCACACCCACTAGTCCTGCTTCATCTCACGAATGACCCTTCTCGCATCATGACACACTGTATCATAATCTAACTTTGTAGCAGCTCTTGATTGCTCCAGAGGTTCAAATGCCACTTTAAAAGCCCCCAGCTTTGTCCAACAGCTCTTCTTTCCTTTGTAGTAACCTTATGTGTCCTGATGAGTGGATGAGCAGCTAGCATGCTCTAGCTTCAGTTTCTTTATGCCTTAAGCTGCTGAGAGAAGAAAATCATTGGCCACATAATGTACCATCAAGTTCATTCCATAGTGATACAAACCCCACCCCAGGATTTGACAATACTCTTCTTGTGACTGAACGTTTTGGCTCAATTGTTTGTAAAACTTTAAGGAGGGTTTCATCCAGTCTCTAATATCTATGAAGTAAGATTTTAGAATTTATTACTAGAGATAATACAAAGGAACATGATCAGATATCAGAATTGTGCCAATTATTAGATATTAAATTTCTTCTCAATCTAACAGTCTAATTTGGCATCATGTCTCCCCCTACTGCACTCATCAAAAGTCTCATCAGAAGAAGTGTCTTAACTTGTATCTTCCTAATTAGGATCGTTACCCCCTCAACTGTGTGAATTAAATGAGAAGCCTTCGCTTAAATCGATCAGTTATGCTTCAGTTTCAGATTTTCTCGATCAGCCTGATATCACATTTTTTTATGCTTAATGATGCCACGATTTTCACCCTTGTAGCGAGGGAACTGATGTAATTAATATTCCATGAAATTACCTTATATAATTACCCTGAATTAACTGTAATTATTGTGTAGGATAGATACAAAAATAGTAAGTTTTGACTCCATGAATATATTTTTGATCCAGGTAGTCTGTTCTTAAAAAATCCTCTGAAAAGCCTCAACATCTTTGCTACTCCAGCAAGTGGTAGGAATGTTAATCCCTTCTTCCCTGCAGTTAATGAATTTAATCTGATATATAGACTAGAATTTGCTAGAGGTGTTATTAAAATAAATGGGTTAATTCTTCATTTAAAATAGCGGACAGAGGGTTAATGGGGGTAGTAAGGTTGATGTGTATATGGACTTTCGAAAGGCATTCGATAAAGTACCACATAATAGATTTGTTGGCAAAATTGAAGCCCATGTGATTAAAGGGATAGTGGCAATGTGGATACAAAATTGGGTAGGGGACAAAAAGCAGAGAGTAGTGGTGAACGGTTGTTTTTCAGACTGGAGGGAAGTATACAGTGGTGTTCCCCAGGGGTCGGTATTAGGGCCACTGCTCTTATTTATATATATTAATGACCTGGACTTGGGTATACAGGGTTTAATTTCAAAGTTTTCAGATGATACAAAACTCGGAAGTGTCGTAAACAATGAGGAGGATAGTAACAGGCTTCAGAAGGACATAGACAGACTGGTAAAATGGGCAGATAAATGGTAGATGGAATTTAATGTAGAGAAGTGTAAAGTGATACATTTTGGTAGAAAGAATGAGGAGAGGCAATATAAATTAAATGGTACAATTTTAAAGGGGGTGCAGGAACAGGGAGACCTGGGGTGTATGTACACAAATCTTTGAAGGTGGCAGGACAAGTTGAGAAGGCTGATAAAAAAGCATAAAGGATCCTGGGCTTTATTAATAGGGGCATAGAGCACAAAAGCAAGGAAGTTATCCTAAAGCTTTATAAAACACTGGTTAGGCTCCAGCTGGAGTATTGTGCTCAATTCTGGGCACCACACTTTAGGAAGGATATCAAGGTCTTAGAGAGGATGCAGAAGAGATTTACTAGAATGGTACCAAGGATTGGAGACTTCAGTTATGTGGAGACACTGGAGAAGCTGGGGTTGTTCTCTTTAGAGCAGAGAAGGTTAAGAGGAAATTTGATAGAGGTGTTCAGAATCATGAAGGGTTTTGATAGAGTAAATAACGAGAAACTGTTCCAGTGGCAGAAGGGTCGGTAAATAGAGGACACAGATTTTAGGTGATTGGCAAAAGTATCAGAGGCAACACGAGGAAAAAAAAATTACGCAGCAAGCTTTTGTGATTTGGAATGCACTGCCTGAAAGGGTGGTGGAAGCAGATTCAATGATAACTTTAAAAAGGGAATTGGATAAATACTTGAAGGGAAAAATGTACAGAGCTATGGGGAAAGAGCAGGGGAGTGGAACTAATAGGATAGCTCTACCAAAGAGCCGGCACAGGCACGATGGGCCGAGTGACTTCTTTCTGTGCTGCATCATTCTATGATTCTATGATTGTCATACAAATGGGCTAAGCATTTGTCCTATAATATCTCCAACAATTATTTCTAGTATTTGTATCTGTAGTCTCTTCAGGGAGTTCTATAGTTAAATTTCAACATGACCTGCTCTCGTTGTGATTGATTTTTGGCTTATTTTTTCAGGGTCTTTTAGCATTCGCATTTGAATGCCAAACATTTTGATTGAAAATCATTCTTCTCATTTAACCAAGGCCTTTGGCTAATGTGTTGAGTTTTCCATTAATCTGAACAATCATTTGGAGTGTGGTATCAGAATGGGAGCTCACCACTTGAAGAATTTCCATTTTCATTTCTATCTTTTGCAGTTTGCTTTTGGATGAGGAAAAATCCCCTATAACTTTCAAACCTTTTCAGATCCCCACAGTTTTCTGACCCTATCCTCACAACAGTCAAGCAGCATGCTGCAAGCTGCAAGCTGAATGTGAAACTGCCAGGAAGACCTGTATTTAATGGGCTGCTGGTCTTAGCAAGTCCGAGGGGTTTAATATTTGGCTTACAGCTGGCTGTGGGAGATTCGTGGTTCGGGAACCTAGCGCCACTAGCTTAATATAAAAATCCCATTATACTGACTAACTCAACAAGTCTCCTTTCCAAACAAAAATCCTTGAGCACTGCTGAACTTCTGGGAGGGAGGTGTTTATGCCCTGAATCAAGGGACAGCTTTCTAAAGTTACCTGAGATATTGGAGAAAAGGGAGCCTACTGTATCGAGAGAGAGGTAACCCGCTATTTACAAGCAAAATTTGAGCTCCTAATTCCCTAGTAGATTAAGGCACCAGAGCAGAAACTTCCAGGTTCAATTTATAATCTGTGGTGATTAAGACTAGAGTGTTGCTTGGGGTATTACAATTGGCAAAAATGTATTAATGACCATTACTAATTCTACGTCTTTAACAGTGATGCAGATATAGTTTGTAATTTAGTTTAATTTATTTATATAATCAATACAAAATAATGTTGGAATAAATTACACTGAATTGTATGTTGGTATTGCAGCAACATAATATCTCTCAGCCATTGGAAAAAACATTTTTAAGACTGTTAAAATGCAATTAATTATTACATTTAATGAAAATACAAGATCAGGTTATAAACTGTAAATTTTAAATAGAAACAGTAAATGCTGGAAGCACTCAGCAGGTCAAGCAGCATCTGCGGAGAGAGGAAATTAATTTTCCTCTCTTTACAAATACAGCCTGACCTGCTGAGTGTTTCCAGCAATTTTTTTGTTTTTATTTCAGATTTCCAGCAACTGTATTGCTTTGCTTTTTGCTTTAAAGTGTAAATCGTATTTGTGCTAATCTGAAAACATTCCACTTTTGTTCTACCAGGGAGGCACAATTTCTGACTAATTAGGCTGTAATGTCTCTCATTAAAGATCATTAACAAACTGAATTCCTTTCTTTTTCCACTGAATATCTTGTAATGGATTCCTCCTTTTCGGTTAATTCTTATCCTATTATATAAGCAGGGACTGTATTTTGTTGCCGTGTGCTGTTACACAACCATAATGAGATGACAAATGTTGGAGCATTTTGTAGGCTTTACATCGTAATGTAGAGCGTGTGGGATTGTTTCAATTCCACATTGTTTATTTGTTGGCAATGACTATTCTGCCATCACCTAATCTTGAGGATGTTATTTTGGTTTGATTTTTGTAGCAATGTACTGAGCCAAGGTATTGAACATGTACTCTGTTTTTGATGTTGATTACTGTAGGAACATAACCTGTCAACAAAACCCATCCACCCAGTTCCTCGCCAGACAAACTCTTTGCTGCCTGTTCCTTTGATGAGCAAATACCTTTGCTTCATCATCCCTACGCTCTCGTTCCACAAACGCCTCGATCTTAAAAATCTCATCCACATATTCAAATCCCTCAATGACCACACCTCTCCCTATCTCTGTAACCTTTTCCAGCCCTACAACCCTCCAAGAACTCTGCGTTCCTCCAATTCTGGCCTCTTTTGCATCCAAGACTTCCTTCGTCCCTCTATTGGCAGCCATGCCTTCAGCTGTCTAGGCCCCAAGCTCTGGGATTCCCTTCCTAAAACTCTCCATATTTATCTCTTCCTTTGAGTCACTCCTTAAAACCTACCTCTTTGACCACCTGTCCTAATGTTTCCTCCTATGGCTTGGTGTCGATTTTGTTTTGTCTGATTACACTCCTGTAAAGCGCCTTGGTACATTTTACTACATTAAAACAGCTATAGAAATGTAAGTTGTTCTTGTTGTTCACAAAAAGCACCACTCTTATTCTCATAGCTAGGTACAAAGCCATGCAATGTAACAGAGCATTAGGATTTTCAGACCTTATGAGATTAACAATACATGCACTTCTATACTTTGCAGTTGGATTGCTGCCATTATGTAAATAGGGCACAAAGGAGGAAAGAGTGGGCAAGGCAAAAGACATTAAGGAAGTAAGTGGGGATGGATTTATCAGTGAAGGAGGAGGCAGAAAAGTTA
Source organism: Heptranchias perlo (assembly GCF_035084215.1). Lineage (NCBI taxonomy): Eukaryota > Metazoa > Chordata > Chondrichthyes > Hexanchiformes > Hexanchidae > Heptranchias > Heptranchias perlo. The sequence continues at coordinate 41,450,246 of NC_090337.1, forward strand.
AGGCATCCACAGAAGAAGCCAAAATAGTCCAGAGGAATAAAAAAACCTACAACAGCCCAGAATTCTGGTATTCTAGAATTGTACATATTACATATACTAGCATAAAAACAGAAAATGCTGGAAATACGCAGCAGGTCAGGCAGCATCTGTAGAGAGAGAAACTGAGTTAACAGCCCCGATATTTACGGGGAGGCAGGGAGGGAGCGGGAGGTGTGGGGGAGGGGGCGATCTAATTCAAGGTGTTCCCATAGACATCCAGAAGCAGCAGATAGGGCTCTGGGGTTTGCTCAGATTGCAGGATTCTCCAGAATTTAATGGGAGGACCTAATTTGAATTATTTTTCTCTGTTTCCTGGCCAGCAACCTGTCATATTGAGAAGCTGGCTGGCTGTCAGATGGGAAGGCCACAGCTAGAAGGCAGCAGCTGTGGAGTGAAGAGGAGGGAGGGAGAGATGGGGGTGGGAGTGGGGGGCATCACGAGGGAGCGATTGCGGGGAAGAGATTGCAGAGAGCAGAGATCATGGGGAAGAGATCACAGGGGAGATTGTGGCCGGGGGTGGGGGAAGACATTACGGGGAGATCGCTAGGTTGGAAGACATAATGCATTACAGGGGGGAAGAGATCACTTCTTGTGCAGGGTCAAAAGGTGAGAGGGCGGAGGATTGGTGCAAGACAAAAGCATCATGGCAGCTGCCAGGATTGTGCCTGCATCATGTGCTGCTGATCATCACACACCAGTTGCACATTAATGGAATGGAAGCTCTTGTCATTCATGAAAGCACTGGGCTCATCTGAAGGGCCCCTTAGGGCGATGTGGGTGCAGCCAATGATGTCCTGGATTTGAGAGAATCCTGCAATCTGAGCAAACCCCAGAGCCCTATCTGCTGCTTCTGGATGTCCATGGGGAACGTGATGAAACTGTTTGTTCTGGCAAAAATGGTATCAGTTACGTGCTTACTTCAAGCATGAACTACAGACTGACTGATGTTACTGATATCCCCTGCGACAGCTTGGAACCAGCTGAAGGCAAAGAAGTTGGACACTGCAGTGACCTTGACTGTAGCAGGTAATGCTGTGCTGGCTCCAGCAGTTGGTTGCAGGTCTTGCTGCAGCATTTCACCTGGGAACGGCTGAGCATCCCTTTAATGGCGGCCTCCCAACTGGTACCGCCTGTGGTTTGAGGAACTGGCGATAGCAATGCGAGGGGCAGCCAAAATGGTTCCTGGGTCCTAAAACCACCAAAAGGCTCTCATTTACTGATCTGCAATAGGGTCCCGCCTGTGCTGGGTGGGAACATTGGCTGCTTAAATCAAGACCCCTTGTAAATCGTCTTCATACCGAAAAGTTGAATGGTAGGCAGACAAAAATCACTCCCAATATTTTTCAATCCTTACCACTATCCATATCCTTAGTTAAATGGTGTGAGAGTTGTTTTTACTGGAGGCAGTAGTTAAAAGATGTAAAATAAATTGGGAACTACTAAATCAGATTGCTTTAGATTTATTGTTGAGGTTGACATCCAGCGAGGGAGTCGTGAGCAAACAGGAACTTAAAAGGGATAAAAATAAAATCTCATTATCGTGCTTTAGGCTTTTTGACTGTTTTACAACAAAAAAAATTGATAAAACAGTTACTTTTAATTTTAATTTTAAAAACGTGGGGAAATTTTAACCCCTCCCCCGGCATATCCCTGGTGGTGGAGGGGGGAGGGGGCAGTTAAAATGGATCTGAAGACTTGCACGGTGGCCTCCTGGGTGGTTTGTCTTGCAGATTGGTAATGACATAGCTGGTAAAATCGTTTGGACCGCACCGCTGCTGCTCCAGGACTGGCCAGCCGCTCGCTAGGCCGCATTCCTGCCTGTGAGTTAAAATCGAACCCAATTCACTAAAAGGAGGCATTAAGACAATAGGTAGTTAAGATGCTAATAAGCTAGCCTTGATTTTGTTACCTCATAGACTGTAAATAATAAGCAACTTGGTGCCTTGTCTCCCGACGGCGGCAACAACTGCCGTGCTGAAACTGATGCACTAGAGGACAACGTGAAATTGATCCTCTTGCATCATCAGGACACGACCCAGATGCTGGGGGCACTAGATGCACTCCAAAACCAGTACGCTGCAGGAAAGTTGGCTGGCGGGGACACCAGCATGGGGCCTACAGTAAGTCAAGGATGGCAGGGAGATGATTGGGAGGATGGGCGAGCTCCTGCTCCTCCTGGTTCTCTTTTTTACTTACTTTTATGGTGACAGCCTCTTGCGGTCCTTTTAAGGACTGCTGGCCTGGTTGCTTTAGGCTCAAGAAAACTGACCACAGCAGTCGTGGTCCAATTTCCCAAAGGGGCCTGAAACAGGCGATAGGCCCTCCATCTGCACAGGCATGGGCCAACGCTAGTTTTAGGCGGGTGCCCTCGATGACTCCAGGGTACCCTAACCAAATTAGCATGCGGCACTCTCCCGATGCAGACTGAGCGTGCCATATTTGATCTGCAAGCTCCCATTTTTTGTCCCAAAAACAGGCACTGTGTGATGCAATTTATAGGCCATGGTGTGGAGTAGAGTGAAAAAATGGCTCCACATCAGTCTGCAGACTATTGACACTGTATTGGATAGGATGTGCTCCCTGTGGATGCGCTTGAGCAGAACACCAAAGAATATCAATTTTCCTTGTTTATCCAGGAAAATATCTTTTTGGAAGACCTCATTATTAATAAAAAAAATCTGGAATAAGTACTAAATGCTCCTGCTTTAAACTTGACAATAATACCGAGTGATAAAGAGCGGGAAACCGGAACAGTTTAAACAAACTCAGGGAAAAATCTCAAAAAGTGACGTTATAGTCAGCGCAGAGGGGGGCACGGCGGAAGCCGAGGAAATTAAGCTAAGTGTTTAATTTACTGTACACACTCTATTTTTAACCATAAACTATAAATAAATAGTTAAACAAATATTCTCAATAATTAATTACTGGTTAATTTAATATCAAGTTAAATTCCATTTAATAAATACAATCTAGACCTTAAGTGTTTGTATTAGTCCTAGAATTAAATTAGTATTAACTAACTAACTAACAAATAAATAAATAAAACTAGAAATGGCCGTGCGGGCTATGTCTCGGGACTGTGACATGTGGGAGTTTGTGGACAGTTCGATTGTCCCGGATTGCCACATCTGCAGGAAATGTCTCTGCCTTGAGACACTCCGGCTCAGAGTCCTTGAGCTGGAGTGTGAGTTAGAGACATTCCGACACATGAGAGAGGGGGACTAATTTCTGGATAGTTTTCTCCAGAGTAAAGTCACACCTCAGAGGAAAGCACGGGTACAGAAAGGGGAGAGTGTGACTGTCAGTCAGCAGGGCAAGGAGGAACCGAGGGGAGATAGAGGAGGAGGTCGCGCAGACACTGGTCCTGTCCAACAGGTACAATGTACTTTCTACCTGTGAGGATAAGGATGCAGGCTGTGGGGTGGACAGCCAGAATGCTAACCATGACACTTTGGAGCAGGAGGCAGTCCAAGTGGGGGAGAAGCAGAATAGAAAGATTGTAGTCATAGGGGATTTGATAATCAGGGGGATAGATAGCATCCTCTGCAGTCGCGACCGAGAGCAAAGGAGGGTGTGTTCCCTACCTGGAGCAAAGGTAAAGGATATCTTGGAGCAACTGGAGAGGAACTTGGAAAAGGAGGGGGAAGATCCAGTTATTGAGTCCATGTTGGGACCAATGACATTGGGAAGAAAAGGGATGCACAAGATAATCTCATAGGTAATTATAGCAAAATTGCAGAAATATTGTATAATTACTTTGCCTCAGTATTTACCAGGGACACTAACAGGTTGGGCATGATATTAGAAAAAGAGATCAAAAAAGATACAAAGACATTTAAAGATAGAAAGGGGGGAGATAATTGATAAACTAATCAAACTTAGAGAGGATAAAACTCCTGGTCCGGATGGATTGCATCCATGCACATTAAAAAAAAACAACAACAACAACTTGCATTTTATATAGCGCCTTTAACATAGTAAAACATCCCAAGGCACTTCACAGGAGCATTAGCAAACAAAATTTGACACCGAGCCACATAAGGAGGTATTATGACAGGTAACCAAAAGCTTGGTCAAAGAGGTAAGTTTTAAGGAGTGTCTTAAAGGAGGAGAGAGAGGGAGAGAGGTGGAGAGGTTTAGGGAGAGAATTCCAGAGATTGGGGCCTAGGCAGCTGAAGGCATGGTCGCCAATGGTGGAGCAATTAAAATCGGGGATGCGCAAGAGACAAGAATTGGAGGAGCGCAGAGATTGCAGAGGGTTGTAGGGCTGGAGGAAGTTACAGAGGTAGGGAGGAGCGAGGCCATGGATGGATTTGAAAACAAGGATGACAATTTTAAAATCGAGTTGCTCCCAGACCAGGACCCAATGTAGGTTAGGAAGCACAGGGGTGATGGGAGAACGGGACTTGGTGCGAGTTTGGATATGGGCAGCTGAGTTTTGGATGAGCTGAAGTTTATGGAAGGTGGAAGATGGGAGGCCAGCCAGGAGAGCATTTGAAGTTAGGGAAGAGATAGCAGAGGCACTATTACGTATATATAAAAAAATCATTAGAAAAGGGATTAGTGCCAGAGGACTGGTGGACCGCTAATGTTATTCCTATACTTAAAAGGGGAGATAAAACAAGTCCAGGGAACAATAGACCAGTTGGGTTCGATGGTAGGAAATGTAATGAAATCTTTACTCAAAGATGTAATAGAAAAACATTTAGAAAATGAAAATATAATAAAGAATAGTCAGCATGGATTTCAGAAGGGAAAGTTACGTTTGACCAACCTTATTGAATTCTTTGAAGAAGTAACAGAAAGAGTAGACAAGAGTAATGTCGTCGATGTAATATATTTGGATTTTCAAAAGACCTTTGATAAAGTACTGCATTGTAGGTGACTAAGGTCTGAGCATGTGGAGTCAGGGAACAGGTAGCAGAGTCGATAGCAAGCTGGCTACAAAACAGAAAACAGAGAGTAGGGGTTACAGGTATCTACTCAGACTGGCAAAAGGTAGGAAGTGCTGCTCCACAGGGATCGGTGCTGGGACCACTGTTGCTCACAATTTACATTAACGATTTGGACTCGGGAATCTGAAGCACAATTTCAAAATTTGAGGACGACACCAAATTGGGGGGTATAGTTAGTACAAAGGAAGAGTGTATCAAAATGCAAGAAGAGGTTAATAAACTTGGAGAATAGGTGTGTAATTGGCAAATGAATTTCAATATAGATAAGTATGAGGTGGTGCATTTTGGTAGGGAGAATAAGGAGGCCGCATACTGCTTGGATAATAAGAGTCTAAGTGGGGTAGAGGAGCAAAGACATCTTGGGGTACAAATACTCAAATCACTAAAAGTAGCGATGCAGGTTAATAAGACCATAAAAAAAGCAAACCAAGCACTGGGGTTCATTTCTAAAGTGATAGAACTGAAGAGCAGAGAAGTTATGTTAAACTTGTGTAGAACCTTGGTTTGACCACACTTGGAGTACTGTGAACAGTTCTGGTCTTCCTATTATAAAAAGGATATAGAAGCATTAGAGAAGGTGCAAAACGATTCGCAAGGATGATACCAGAACTGAAAGGATATACTTATCAGGAAAGGCTGAACAGGCTGGGGCTCTTTTCTCTCGAAAGGAGAAGGCTGAGGGATAACCTGATAGAGACCTTTAAGATAATGATAGGGTTTGATGGAGTAGACGTAGAGAAAATGTTTTCACTTGTGGGGGAATCCAAAACTATAGGTCATATATATAAGATAGTCACTGCTAAATCCAATAGGGAATTCAGGAGAAAATTCTTTACCCAAAGAGTGGTAAGAATGTGGAACTTGCTACCACAAGGAGCAGTTGAGGCAAACAGCATAGATGCATTTAAGGGGAAGCTAGATAAGCACATGAGGGAGAAAGGAATAGAAGATTATACTGATAGGGTTAGAGGAAGAGGGGTGGGAGGAGGCTCAAATGGAGCGTAAATGCTGGCATAGACCAGTTGGGCCGAATGGCTTGTTTCTGTGCTGTAGACTCAATGCAACTCGGTGTAATTTGATTGCTAATGGTGTTTTGTCAATGTCGCTTGATAGACATTCATATTGTGTGGTACGTGACTTATGTGTTATGGATCGGTCACAAATATAAAACAATAGTGAAGTATTATTGTTGGGGAGATATCATTCACACTATTATTTACAGTGCCTTACTCTAATGTGATAGGAATAATTATTCATGGTATGTTAGTCTTTTGTGACCCATTCTTTCTAATTTCATGCTCACTGAATGTGAGAAACGTTAAAGCACTGCACAATATATGGGCCAATATCTCTGACAATAGAATCTCTGGTTGTGCACGAAAATCACAGAGAATGTTAAATTTTAATAATTACTCATTGTTGCTCAATGTGATGTAATAACGGTGGAGAGGGAAACAGCAGCATGAAGGGCAGCAGCATGGCCATTGAGGGTGAGAGGTCAGGGGAGCATGGCAGCAAGGCTGGGTTTTGGGCGGGGTGGGGGGTGCAACAGCAAAGCATGCTAGGCAGACAGAAGCCTTAACAAAAAAAGTTTAAAAGCCAGGTGCAATGGGAAAAACAGGCCTAGGAGCACGTCACCATGGTGATTGATGCAGGTGCACAAAAGAGGTATTTCAGTGTTTTGCTAATCACACAAGATCAATTGACGAATGAAAGAAGAGCCAATTTTGGAGATTGAGAGAGTTTACTAAAGTGCCCAGTGAGCCAAGAACCAGAATGGCATCTCAGACCATCGCAGCTCACATTAACCTTCAGGATTCATCTACTAGGAACTGGGTTGGTACTCTCCAAATTCAGTTCATGTAGGGCCTTATGTCCATGAGGAGGAGACTTTCAGCTTATCAGTCTGGTAAGGGATTCAAACCTAGTTCTAATCCTAGATCTCACAGTGAAAGGATGGTGTCCTAAAATGTTGAACCCAAAGTATATATTTTAATTTTGTTTTTAGTACTAAATTTTTGTTAGCTCTGTCATCGCTAGTGAATAGGGCACTTTTTACTATTTTGGGTACCCAGAGTCAGTATTAGCTCTCTTAGGTCAGGTACAACATTGGAAGGTAGAGAATAAAGTAGGCTTTTCTGTGCGAGTGCATATTGGAAAATCGTGGGCTGGGGGTATGATATGTACTTCCCAGCATGTGCCAGAAGCGCAGAATAGAAAATTTCCACTGAAAGCTCTTCCATTCCGAAGCAGCAACGGCCCTGATATTTACTCGGAGCCAGGAAGAAAGCAGGTGGGGGGATTTTCAGACAGGAAACCTGGAATTAAGGGTTTCCCGCATGTGATGATTTTGACGGTAGGATTTTTTCAACAGGTTTCACGCTCAACAGCCAGCCAGATTGACAGGCTGACTGCCTGTCGGGTGGCAAAGCAGCCGGCAAGAGGTCGGGGACTTTGGGGTTTGGATGTGGGGGGTCAGGGAGAGATCGGGGTTTTGGGGGTTTGGATGCGGGGGTTGGGGAGAGATCGTAGTATTCGGGGTTTGGATGTGGGGCCGATCGCGGGGGTGGTGGGGAAGTTGGACATTGTGGAGGGGGATGTTGGACATCATGGGAGGAGGGTCGGCCGATTGCGGGTGTTTAAAAGGTAAACTTGATGAGCCGCGGGGAAGCATTCCTGCACCTCCTGGCCCTCAAGCATTGCCATAAAGTCACTTACTTTATGCATCCGGCCCATCTCATCTCCTTTCACCTGCCGGGATTCCTGCAGCCCGGGAAACCTGTGCTGGAGGTGTTAAATTCTATTGCCTGTTGAATTCAATTGAAAATCACTTCATTAACATCTGCTAATCATCTGAATTGCTCAGACTGACTCGCCTGTACTTATTATTGACCCACCTCTGGCGAGTAGATTACTCACACACAGCCAAACACGCCTCCGTTAAGCCCGAAAGTTGGAGCTGGGTTGAGGTCGTGCTTCAAATTTCTATTATTTTAACTTCCTACCTGTTCCAACCCACCCATTCTTGGGGGTTAAAATTTCCCCAATGTGTCAGAACTCCAACCTCCATTGAGGAGTTTCTGCTGCATTTCTTGAACTATCCATCTTTTTGGACTCTTTGGGTAAGATTGCTAATTCAATGCCAAAATAGCATTAAGTTGTGAGGGTTTTGGTACTGGGGTCCGGCCTACTAGAAATTGGGTTGAGACTGGCCAAATTCAATTCAAGTAAGTATGTTACAAAATAAACTTAAGTAATATTGTAAAGGACTTCTATCATCATTGGAGCATAGTTAAAATAGGAATTAGGATACAAATCTTAGAAGCTGTGTGAGTTTAAAAATTACCTGTTTTGCCATCACAGTAACCCTTCCGGATTTTAGTTAATACTTTAAAATGAGGCATTTTACAGTTAAAAACAAGCACAGAGCCCAATGTCCTAAAGTGGTAATTAAATAACGATCCTTTCAAACATAGGAAGATTCAAGAAAACAACCAACATTTAACCAGCGGTGAATAATTAACAGCTAATGTCGTGAGCAGCTATACTTTCACACAGCAACCGTACAATGATTCCTCCCACATTTTTTTTTGGCTACAGGTCACACAATACAAGAAATATTAAACTTATGTAATACTTTAACTTCTTATCAGTGTAGTTAAGTCCATGGAGGACAAGGCTAAGGGGTAGGAGAAAAACAATTTATGATCGTTTTATTGTCCTGTAGGTATGTTGCTTTCTATCTAATTTGTTACTCACGTTTTTGTAATTCATATTGTATAGCAGGAGGTGTTACTCAGGTTTCAAAATAAGAATCAAAAGTTCTTGAACATCACTCAGTATCCTGTCCTAACGGACAAAGCTTGGAACAGGAGGAAAATATCACCAAAGTAAGAGTTCATTCTTGCGTTTATCTTTGCTTTGTTTAACCAATGTTGTTCCTCTCGGGTCTCTGCCAGGCTATCTACTGAATATGTTTGTCATATTTTATTGCTTCATTGCCTTGAGAACTATTTTACTACATTACTAAGACAGTACATCTTTGAACAAACTTTTGAATAATTCAGGCTGTCATCGCCTGTTTTATATCGTAGTGTATCTAGTCACTTTCTGTAATTATGCTCTTAAATCAACTTTCCTTTTCTGAAAATCTGTCTACATGTGAAGGCTCATACCTATTGGCTTCAGGCATTACACGTTTCATGAGGCATTGAAATTTAATTGTTTTATACCATTTTGTAACACGTAAGAAAACTGGAACCAACAGTCATAGCATATTTTAGCTCCATCACAGATGTTCTTGTATATCTAATTCAGATAAAATTATAAAACAGAACATGCTGGAAATGCACACTCGGGACAGTCAGTTAATGTTTCAGGTGTGACCCTTCACTATTCATGATTTCTCTTATTTGTAGATGGGTATTGTGATAAAGTTCAGTATTTTATATATTTAATTCAGTTTTTCAAATTGTGCCGAGTGATTTCATAAGTTAGTGATATCTGTTAGGTTTTTGAAATGTTCGATGCAATTATTTTCCTCGTTTGATTTGATGTCAAATAAAACTTCTTTGATCTTTCAGTTAGATTGCGAGTTTAATATTAATTTGTTTAGTAGGACTGAACTATCTGTTATATAGACATTTAAAAAATGATAAGACTTTTCCAGTGGAGGGTTAAAGTTTAAACCCCTACATCAATTTCTTGAAATTGTGTAATAAAAAGTAAATTAGTCAAGGCATGGACATTTGAAAGTTGTGATGTATGCATGCTTACTGTAATGACTTCTGAATTAAGGTTATGGAAATATTTTGTTTTACTCAATAAACAACTAAAAATAGGAGCAATGCCAAATTGCAATTGCCAAGTTTGTTAACCAGCAATATTAAATGGCTTTCCACTCCATCATTACTACTTTAAAAAATCAAGCAGTCCAAAAGAAAAATGGCCAACTCTGACAATTGTTTTTGTCTATTTCTGTTTACTTTTTTGACCATCCTTGTTTAAGCAGTGAGTGCTGTTGACACAATTGGAGAGGTGTACTGAGCCTGACGATGTGAGAGATTTGAACAGAAGAAAATAAGAACATAAGAAATAGGAGCAGGAGTAGGCAATACAGTCCCTCGAGCCTGCTCCGCCATTCAATAAGATCATGGCTGATCTTCAACCTCAACTCCACTTTTCCGCCCAATCCCCGTATCCCTTGATTCCCCTAGAGTCCAAAAATCTATCTATCTCAGCCTTGAATATACTCAATGACTCAGCCCTCTGGGGTAGAGAATTCCAAAGATTCACAACCCTCTGAGTGAAGAAATTCCTCCTCCTAAATGGCCGATCCCTTATCCTGCGACTGTGCCCCCCAGTTCCAGACTTTTCAGCCGGGGGAAACAACCGCTCAGCTTCTACCCTGTAAAGCCCCCTCAGAATCTTATGTTTCAATGAGATCATCTCTCATTCTTTTAAACTCCAGAGAGTACAGGCCCATTCTACTCAATATCTCTTCATACGATAACCCTCTCATCCCAGGAATCAATCTAGTGAAACTTCATTGCACTGCCTCTAAGGCAAGTATATCCTTCCTTGGATAAAGAGATCAAAACTCCAAGTGAGGTCTCACCAAAGCCCTGTACAATTGTTGTAAGGCTTGCTTACTCTTGTACTCCAATCCCCTTGCAATAAAGGCCAACATGCCATTTGCTTTCCTAATTGCTTGCTGTACCTGCATGCTAACTATTTGTGTTTGTTGTACGAGGACACCCAGATCTCTCTGAACACCCGCATTAATAGTTTTGCACCATTTAAAAAATATTCTGTTTTTCTATTCTTCCTACCAAAGTGAATAACTTCATATTTCTCCCACGTTCTACTCCATCTGCCATCTTCTTGCCCACTCACTTAACCTGTCTATATCCCTTTGCAGACTCTTTGTGTCCTCCTCACAGCTTACTTTCCCACATAGCTTTGTATCATCAGCAAACTTGGATACATTACACTTGGTCCCTACATTTAAGTCATTAATATAGATTGTAAATAGCTGAGGCCCAAGCACTGATCCTTCCGGCACCACATTAATTACAGCTTGCTAACCTGAAAATGACCCGTTTATTCCTAATCTTTGTTTTCTGTCTGTTAACAAATCCTCTATCCATGCTAATATATTACCCCCAACCCCATGAGCCCTTATCTTGTGTAACAACCTTTTATGAGGCACCTTATTGAATGCCTTTTGAAAATCAAAATATACTACATCCTCTGGTTCCCCTTTATCTACCCTGCTAGTTACATCCTCAACAAACTCTAATAAATTTATCAATCATGATTTCCCTTTCATTAAATCTTGTTGACACTGCCTAATCATATCATGATTTTCTAAGTGCCCTGTTACCACTTCCTTAATAATAGATTCCAGCATTTTCCTGACTACTGATGTCAGTCTAACTGGTCTATAGTTCCCCGTTTTCTCTCTCCCTCCTTTCTTGAATAGTGGGTTACATTTGCTACCTTCCAATCCGCTGGGACCGTTCTAGAATCTAGGGAGTTTTGGAAGATCACAACCAAAGCATCTACTATCTCTGTAGCCACCTCTATTAGAACCATAGGATGTAAGCCATCAGGTCCAGGGCATTTATTGGCTTTTAGTCCCATTAGTTTCTCCATTACTTTTTCTCAACTGATATTAATTACTTTAAGTTCCTCACTCTCATTAGCCCCTTGGTTCCCCATTATTTCTGGTATGCTTTTTGTGTCTTCTACTGTGAAGACAGATACAAAATATTTGTTCAACATCTCTGCCATTTACTTATTCCCCATTATAATTTATCCTGTTTCAGCCTCTCAGGGACCCTTGTTTACTTTTGCTACTCTCTTCCTTTTTACATACTTGTAGAAGCTCTTACAATCTGTTTTTATATTTCTTGCTAGTTTATTTTCATATTCTATTTTCTCCCCTTTAAGCAATTTTTTGGTCATCCTTTGCTGGTTTCTAAAACGTTCCCAATCCTCAGGCTTACTACTCTTCTTGGCAACATTATAGGCCTTTTCTTTCTATCTAATACTATCCTTAATTTCTTTATTTAGCCACAGATGAATTACTTTTCCCATGGATTTTTTATTTCTCAATGATATTCGTTGAGAATATTGAAATATTTCTTAAATGTTTGCCACTGCTTATCGACCATCACGCCCTTTCATCTAATTTCACAATCTACCTTTGCCAACTCGCCCCTCATACCTATGTAATTGGCTTTGTTTAAGTTTAAGATTCTAGTTTCTGGCTTAAGTATGTCACTCTCAAACTCAGTGTGAAATTCTATCATATTATGATCACTCTTCCCCAAAGGATCCATTACTGTGAGAATACGAATTAACCCTGTCTGAATACACAGTACAAGATCTAAAATAGCCTGTTCCCTGGTTGGTTCCATGATGTATTGTTCTAGGAAACTGTCTCAAATGGATTCCTTGAAATAGCCTACACAGTTGAAAGGATAGGATCATTAAGTTGTCTGAGTATCTTGTAATGTTAATTACAACTTCCCTCATACTACTAGAATGAGTAACTCTCCAAAACAAGATATATCCTGATGATTTTATCAGTGCTCTCTATTTTATTCAACATTTCAGAAACCAAACAGGATGGAAGAGAAACTAAAGAGCTGTTGAAGTTAACAATACTTTAGTAGTGGATGGCTGTTTATTTTGTACTATGAACTGAGGATAAGACAGGTTGACATGAATTGAGGCTATTATTCTAATTTGATTGTTCTACAATTTTGTTTTGTGGCCATTTGCAGCTTTTAGAAAGCTCCTGCTCCCTGGGTTCAGAGTAATGAGGAAGTCTTAATTGGTGGTTATTGACTGGCACCCCATTATATGTTAGAGTGCCCTGTAAGAATGCCTTCAATTAGGTCTTCAATTAAATCTGAATATAAAGGGGTTTCATTTTTCTGGGGGTTCTTCCAATTGTCTGCCATAACTTCTACAGGAGATCTTTGGAAACCACAGAGAAACGACAGAAGAACCTCACCCAGTCAGAACACAGCAACCAAATTATTTTTAATGGTTTGTTTGTACTTGGAACAATGGTAAATCTCTCTCTTTAAATGTGTCCATATCAAGCTCAGGGAATGATGAGAGTGTTGAAATTATAAGGACAAGAGAATAAAGAAAGTATGGCAGCAATTGAAGCCGACTTTTCCAACATAAAGGAAACTAATGAAGAATGTGAGTGAAGGGTAGTGAGCAGAATGTGGCTTTGTCCTCTGTGTAAGCATCATGACATTATAATATTACTTGTACTCATTTATTTCCTGACTAGGTTTCTGCTTGATCTGACAAATGGCGAGAAGAAAGTTTTCTAATTTGGAAACGATACTTATTGCTTTGTTCATCTTAGTGGTTATTGTAGCCATTGTTTTAATTGCACTTTTAGCCACTGGCCAACCAGGAACTATTGACAAAGGTAAAAAGAAAAAAAATCCAGAGATATTCTGTATTATTAATCATTTTGTTTTCTTTACTGTAGTTTTATAACAAAACAATTATACAATAATGATAAACATGTCTAAAATTTAAAGCAAATATTAAATTTGGCTTGGCACGTATTATTGAAAGATGGATTCAAAGCTGCATTCACACCTGGGATTCCCTCACTTTGGAAAATGTAATTTTACATCAAGGTCTATACTTTAGCTATATTCAAAGGTCATATTCTTAATTGATGTCTTGTTGCATGAAGAAAAAATATATAATTCCAGCCCTAATGTTTACCAGTACAACCTTATCAATTCATTTGTGGTCTGTTTGTTGTATTTGAAAAGATAGTATAAGAACATAAGAACATAAGAAACAGGAGCAGGAGTAGGCCAATCGACCCCTCGAGCCTGCTCCGCCATTCAATAAGATCATGGCTGATCTGATCCTAACCTCAAATCTAAATTCATGTCCAATTTCCTGCCCGCTCCCCGTAACCCCTAATTCCCTTTACTTCTAGGAAACTGTCTATTTCTGTTTTAAATTTATTTAATGATGTAGCTTCCACAGCTTCCTGGGGCAGCAAATTCCACAGACCTACTACCCTCTGAGTGAAGAAGTTTCTCCTCATCTCAGTTTTGAAAGAGCAGCCCCTTATTCTAAGATTATGCCCCCTAGTTCTAGTTTCACCCATCCTTGGGAACATCCTTACCGCATCCACCCGATCAAGCCCCTTCACAATCTTATATGTTTCAATAAGATCGCCTCTCATTCTTCTGAACTCCAATGAGTAGAGTCCCAATCTACTCAACCTCTCCTCATATGTCCACCCCCTCATCCCTGGGATTAACCGAGTGAACCTTCTTTGTACTGCCTCGAGAGCAAGTATGTCTTTTCTTAAGTATGGACACCAAAACTGTATGCAGTATTCCAGGTGCGGTCTCACCAATACCCTATATAACTGCAGCAATACCTCCCTGTTTTTATATTCTATCCCCCTAGCAATAAACGCCAACATTCCGTTGGCCTTCTTGATCACCTGCTGCACCTGCAAACTAACTTTTTGATTTTCTTGCACGAGGACCCCCAGATCCCTTTGTACTGCAGTACTTTCCAGTTGCTCGCCATTAAGATAATAACTTGCTCTCTGATTTTTCCTGCCATAGTGCATAACCTCACATTTTCCAATATTGTATTGCATCTGCCAAATCTCCGCCCACTCGCCCAGCCTGTCTATATCCCCTTGTAGGTTTTTTATGTCCTCCTCACTCTCTACTTTCCCTCCCATCTTTGTATCATCTGCAAACTTTGATATGTTACACTCGGTCCCCTCCTCCAAATCGTTAACATAGACTGTAAAGAGTTGGGGACCCAGCACCGACCCCTGCGGAACACCACTGGCTACAGGTTGCCAGTCCGAGAATGAACCATTTATCCCAACTCTCTGCTTCCTGTTAGATAACCAATCCTCCACCCATGCCAGAATATTACCCCCAATCCAGTGATTCTTTATCTTGAGCAATAATCTTTTATGTGGCACCTTGCCGAATGCCTTCTGGAAGTCCAAATACACCACGTCCACTGGTTCCCCTTTATCCACCCTATACGTTATATCCTCAAAGAACTCAAGCAAATTTGTCAGACATGACTTCCCCTTCGTAAAGCCATGCTGACTTTGTCCTATTAAATTATGTTTATCCAAATGTTCTGCTACTGTCTCCTTAATAATAGACTCCAAAATTTTACCCACCACAGATGTTAAGCTAACTGGTCTATAATTTCCAGCCTTCTGCCTACTACCCTTTTTAAATAAGGGTGTTACATTGGCAGTTTTCCAATCTGCCGGGACCTTTGCCGAGTCCAGAGAATTTTGGAAAATTATTACCAAAGCATCCACAATTCCGACTGCCACTTCCCTCAAGACCCTAGTATGTAAGCCATCAGGTCCAGGTGATTTATCCGCCTTGAGTCCCATTAATTTACTGAGTACCAATTCCTTAGTGATTTTAATCGTATTTAGCTCCTCCCCCCCCTAGAGCCCCCTGTTTGTCCAGTGTTGGGATATTCTTAGTGTCCTCTACCGTAAAGACTGCAACAAAATATTTGTTCAGCATTTTTGCCATCTCCATGTTTCCCACCATTAATTTCCCGGTCTCATCCTCTAAAGGACCTACGTTTGCCTTAGCCACCCTTTTTCTTTTTATATAACTGTAGAAACTCTTGCTATCTGTTTTTATATTTTTTGCTAATTTATTTTCATAATCTATCTTCCCTTTCTTAATCAATCCTTTCGTTACTTTTTGCTGTCTTTTGAAGACTTCCCAATCTTCTATCCTCCCACTAAGTTTGGCTACCTTATATGTCCTTGTTTTTAGTCGGATACTATCCTTAATTTCTTTACTTCGCCACGGATGGCTGTCATTCCTTTTACACCCTTTTTTCCTCAGTGGTATATTTTTTTTTTTCAAGTTGTAAAATAACTCCTTAAATGTACACCACTGCTCATGTACTGTCTTACCCTTTAATCTATTTTCCCAGTCCACTTTAATCAATTCCGCTCTCATACCATCATTATCTCCTTTATTCAAGCTCAGTACGCTTGTTTGAGAACCAACCTTCTCACCCTCTAATTGGATATGGAATGTAACCATGTTATGGTCACTCATTCCAAGGGGATCCTTAAATAGGACATTATTAATTAATCCTGGCTCATTGCACAGGACCAGGTCCAAGGTTGCTTGCCCCCTTGTAGGATCAGTTACATACTGCTCAAGAAATCCATCCCTAATACACTCAATAAACTCTTCCTCAAGGCTGCCCTGCCCAATTTGATTTGTCCAGTTAATATGATAGTTAAAATCCCCCATAATTATAGCTGTTCCCTTATTACATGCCCCGACTATTTCCTGATTAATACTTCTTCCAGCAGAGTTGCAACTATTAGGAGGCCTATATACTACGCCCACGAGTGTTTTTTGCCCCTTATTATTCCTTATCTCTACCCAAACTGTTTCATTATCCTGATCCTTTGTCCCAATATCTTTTCTCTGTATTACAGTGATTCCTTCCCTTATTAACATAGACACCCCACCTCCCCTTCCTTCCTGTCCTTCCTGATTGTTAAATACCCTGGCATATTTAATTCCCAGTCGTTGTCACCCTGTAGCCATGTTTCTGTAATGGCCACAAGATCATACCCATACGTCGTTATTTGTGCCGTTAACTCGTCCATTTTGTTACGAATGCTACGTGCATTCAGATAAAGAACTTTCAAATATGTTTTGTGACACTTAGTTCCTGCTTTTTCCTTTTTTAACACTTTACCTTTTACTCCATACCTTCTGTCCCTTCCTGATACGCTTTCCTCTGTGTCCCTGCTCAGGTTCCCAACCCCCTGCCACAGCTTTGATGCTGGATTAATCGCCTTACGCCTTCTAGTTTTCATTTTATCTGTCGTGCCTAAAGTACCTAAAGTGCCTAAAGTACACTTTCTTTCCGCTGCTCTACGCTTTTCCCTCTCACTTGTTCTTGAACAACTGTTTGTACTATTTGTATTGTAGATTTCCCCTGGGTCTTCCCCTCTCTTGCTGCTCTCAACTTTATTCCCTTCTGAGTCCCCGCTCAGGTTCCCATCCCCCTGCCACTCTAGTTTAAACCTTCCCCAACAGCACTAGCAAACACTCCCGCGAGGACATTGGTCCCGGTCCTGCTCGGGTGTAACCCGTCCCGCTTGTTCAGGTCCCACCTTCCCCAGAACCGGTCCCAATGTCCCAGGAATCTAAATCCCTCCCTCCTACACCATTCCTGCAGCCACGCATTCATCCTGTCTATACTCCTGTTCCTATACTCACTAGCACGTGGCACCGGTAGTAATCCTGAGATCACTACCTTTGAAGTCCTGCTTTTTAATTTATCTCCTAACTCCTTAAATTCACCTTGCAGGACCTCATCCCTTTTTTTACCTATGTCGTTGGTACCAATATGGACCATGACTACTGGCTGTTCACCCTCCCCCTCCAGAATGCCCTGCAGCCGCTCCGTGACATCCTTGACCCGAGCACCAGGGAGGCAACTTGCCATCCTGGAGTCACGTGTGCGGCCGCAGAAACGCCTATCTGTTCCCCTTACAATGGAATCCCCTATCACTATAGTCCTGCCACTCTTCTTCCTCCCCTCCTGTACAGCAGAGCCACCCGTGGTGCCCCGAACCTGGCTCTTGCTGCTTTCCCCTGATAAGCCATCTCCCCCAACAGTATCCAAAGCAGAATATCTGTTTGAGAGGGAGATGGTCCCAGGGGACTCCTGCTTTACCTGCCCAGTCCTTTTACTCTGCCTGGCGGTCACCCATTTCCTTTCTGCCTGCGTATTCTTTACCTGCGGTGTGACCACCTCACTGAACGTGCTATCCACGATAGTCTCAGCATCGCGGATGCTCCACAGTGAGTCCACCCGCAGCTCCAGCTCCGAAAGACGGTTAGCCAGTAGCTGCAGCTGGACACACTTCCTGCACACATGGTCGCCGGGGACACTGGTAGTGTCCATGACTTCCCACATAGTGCAGGAGGAGCATATCACGGGTGCGAGCTGTGCTGCCATGACTTGCCTTAGACTCCTAGACTCTCTTCCCGCTCTAGGCCTCCCCTTTTATACTCTGCTCACCTCTCGGACTCTCCTGCCTCACCTGTGATGTCGCACAGTAGTTGTCTCTTGGTGCAGGTCTGCTGCTGCTTTTATTCCACAATCTCAGTCTTCTACTCTCAGATCCACTGCCGCTCTGCGGGAAAAGTTAGGAAAAGCAAGGCAAAGCAGCACCTCCTTCCCCCACTTCACCGAACTCCCACACTTACCGAACTCTCAGCACACTGTGTATCCGCACACCATGCACTGACAGGCCCCTGTATTTCTACAGTTGAGACTCAGATGAGTCAGGCCTGCCCCACCTTCAAGTACCAGTTGAATCTAGCTAACCAATTAACTTGCTACAGCAGCTCTCTGCTGAAGCCTGACAGAAACTTAAAAATTTAAACTTTTAAATTGACCTTAAACAGTTGAAGCAATATGCACTAGATTTAAAGAGATTAACCATTAAACTCCCACACTTACGAACTCTCAGCACACTGTGTATCCGCACACCGTATGAGAATCATCTTTACTTAAAATACTTTGCTTAAAGACTATTCAGAATTTTGGCTGGAATTGGTGTACTTCTAATGTTCCTGAATCTCTGTTTGTACTTTCACAGGTGCAGCCCAACCTTTCATCCCATCCTGTCCATTCTGCATTCTCGATAGTGATCGAGTCAACTGCTTTCCAGATGATGGAGCTTCAAGGGTCAGTTTAGAAAATATCTTCTAAAGTTTTGGGAGAACTTGCCCTACACAAAATGTGACATCTTATTTTATGCAAGACACTTCTTTAGTAATAGACTACTGTACTCTGTAAATGTATAACCCTTACATTTATTGTGAGATCTTAATGGGACTCCCCTGAAATGATTCACGTGGTGTTGGAAAAAATGTTCTGCAGAGGCCAGTTCAAGGTTAATGACTTCATTCTGTAGTGTATATTAATACAACAGCATCAAAAAGGCAATGCATAAAATTTCAACTAAAAGGGCTACAAGTGAGATACTTGAATCCATTTTCACTATAATTAGCTTGTCTGGTCCAATAATTTAACTCCTCATCTCAAAGCAGTATTAGTCTTAGCTTTGACTTTTATGTTAGATGCATACCCGATGATATTATCCATTCACTGGAGAATGGGTAGTTTAGACACTTACCAGTAAATTTAAGAGTAAATCATGATTTTATACCTTAAATGTTTGTGTGAAATTTTCACTTCCTTTAGTGCCAATAGGAGTCATACTGATGAAATTGGAAGTTAAAGCTCAGTGTGCTTTACCCCTCTTCTCTTCACTTAATTTCTTCAACCAATGGATTCATTCATAAGAAATAGTAAAAAAGATGCTGCATAATTTTTCAAAACCGAGTGTGCATGTGTCTGAATGTTTGTACTTGGTGAGGAATAACAGTGCTTGGTGAGGATTCAAACCAAGGTTCAACAGGTGAAAAGATAATGTATCAACTTTCTGTGCCACCCAATCTCTACATATTGAATAAATTGGGTTTATACAAGAGACCGAATATTTAATTGAATTTTTAAAAATATATTGTTTGTGATTTTTGTTACTATGCTGTATTTTCTTCCCAAAATATTTAGCATTATTCAAGTTTACCACAATAGCTTCCAAAATTACCAAGCGCATTGGGCCAGAAATCGCTCCCTAATTAATGGAAGAGCTCAATGGTGCTCTCCGTTTTTAGTGACGAATTGAAGGAGCAAGTTCCCTCGTTTGCACATGTGCAGTGAAATACGGAAATCTGGAACTAGCTCCTGGTGGCTCGCCAGCGATATGACAGCTTCGAATTAAAGGAACATCACACTTTTTAATCAGAGAAATCATTGAAAAAGTGCAAACTTGCTTATGTGCCCAGTTGGTAAGTAACTAATTATGCCACCAAACAGGTAGGCTTAAAAATACCAGGTCTAAACTAAGTTTTATCAGCGCGGTTAGTCTTAATGACTGCCAAACATCTAAAAATTAACTTTTAAAAATGTGGAGTCTCATATTACTCCTCATTTTAATAGTTTTGAAATTGATTTTTTTTTCCTTTTCTCTTCTTTCTCTTTAATATAATTCAATTATTTATTTGACTTTTTATTTAAAAAAATGTAATTTTTTTATTTACAATGACATCCAGAATACTAACTTTAAATGAATGAAGTCTGCTTGCCTGCCTAAGCAATGCAGCCTGAATCTGTGGACGCGACTTCTCTTCCTGTCAGATTTTGTGGGTGTTTCTTCTCCTCACACACTTTTCCAGCTGAGTGGCAACTCAAGCTGCTCAAAGGCTGGGTTGATAGTGCACATTCTTTTTTTATGTTCAAATTCAAGCAATTCGATGCCACAGAGCCCGCTGTAAGTAAATTTGTTAATTTAGTTTGCAGGAGCATAGCCTCGCTGCTTGGAGCGATTTCTGGCTCATGACTTTTGAGAGGACTTTAAAGAGTAGAAATACCAGTTGGTGAACTCCACATTTGAATGGTTAACATACTCATACTAATTCCTAATGCTCTATTTAAAATATAGAGCACATAGAAAGAAAGATAGAATTGTATTTATATAGCATCTTTCACAACCTTATGATGTCCCAAAGCGCTTTGTAGGCAGTGAAGAACTTTTGAAGTATAGTCACTGTTTTAATGTAGGAAACGTGGCAGCTAATTTGCCCACAGCAAGGTCCCACAATCTACAATGAGCTAAATAGCTAGATAATCTGTTTTAGTTATGTTGGTTGAGGGATAAATATTGGCCAGGACACAGGGAAAACTCCCCGGCTCTTTTTTCAATAATGGCATGGGATCTTTTGCATCCACCTGAGAGGGCAGGCAGGGTCTTGGTTTAACATCTCTTCCGAAAGATTGAACCCTGATCCAAATAAACCTCCGGCCACAGAACTGGTCACATCCCCAGCACCGAAGCACGAGTTTCCTCCAATTGCGTTTTTTTGGAGGGGTTCATTACATTGCGCCCGGATTCTCAGGCACACAGGTACCCGTGGTCATATGAATCCAATGCAAATTAGTTGACCAGCAGTGAATTAAAGCCTCGGGCCTGATCCGCTGCTGCAGAAGTTATACAACTTTAATAAAACTTGAAGGATGACTCATTTTCTGGCTATTCCTCTGCAGGAAGGGAAAAGTTAAAAATACCTCAGGCTCTGTACAGAGCGATTTAAATTAATTGCTGTAAAAGTTTGCAGGACAGAGAGATAAGTGCTGCTTACCTTGTATTCTCCAGCCTCGCTCTGAAGGAAGACATTTTTCCCCCCTCACCTTATATACTGCCCCACACCAGCACATTGAGGCCCCATGGGCTCTGTTCAAGTCACAAATCGATCATGCTCGATTATGCTGGTTGATTGCACCGATTTATGGGAGATTTTAAATTCGGGTTTATGTTAATTAGTTTGCACAGAAACTTGAGCGCAATTTCACCTGGGCTAGATGGGCATAGTGTCGGGTGCATTTTGGGCGCAATTTCCTGATTGCGCCCATGGAGGAAACTTCAGGCCATTAATGTTTTAAGCCTTCATCAGAACTGTCATGGTCAGTGAGGAAAAGCATCTTTATAGGAATGCCATAAAAGGAGGAGGGGACAGCAACAGATAGACATTAATGGATTTAAATTCTTCTGGTAGTAATTGCATCAAATTCCTTTGTATATTATTTTAACAGTTATTGACCCATTTAAAATAAACAACTGTTTATGTGAATGCATTAAATAACTATGGAGGAAATTAAACCCTTGTGAGGTCCAATATGCTATTTTCGCAAAGAAAATATTACCATTCACAGCAACAGTTTATGGAATATGGCTTGATTCCATGGTGACATGGGTCCACTGTGTACAGAACACTATGTAAGTACAAGTCTGACCATCACATTATGCCTATTATTATGGGGATTAATGAGTAAGATGTTTTTGGATCATAACCAAGAAGTTTCCTCAATCGCTGATAAAGGCAAATAAATTATGATTAATTTAGACACAGTTAGGCAGAATATTATAGGTTTATTCTATAACATTTTTCTTACTATATTTTGCCCAGCACAGGTATAGCAGACAGTCAGCTACTTCATTTAAAATCGCAAATCCCAATGTGCAATAACAAATCAATTGCTTATAACAGAAGTTAATGTCACTTTAATTAGTCATTGTAAGCGATTGATTTATTATTGGACTTTATTGCCAGGATTTGGGATTTAATTTAATTTAGAACTATACTACACAATGGGATCAATGGTAGGATGATGAACGTGGGGTAATTTTCCAACTTTATGTTTCCAGCAGGCAACCTTGCCCACTGATTTTTTGGGGAATTTGGGCATACGTTGCACAGCAGTGCAATGCTGAAAAAAAATACTCCTGTAATAACAACAGGTGCATGCTAGGAGTATCAGCCAAAACTGCAATGTAACTTCACACAAGTGACGGAAATAACTGTGTCTGGAAAATATAAGAAATAATTGATGGAATTGTTGGGCACCACATTTAATGGACAAAACTCCCACGTGGAAGCTAGTTCACTATAAATGGCTTGTACTGTTTAGATGTAAAAAAAAATTGACTATTGACCTTATTGCAAGTTTACAATCCTTTTATCATTGTGCCATTAGAAATCCAGGCAGACCTTTACCTATTTCAGCTGACTGTGCATAAACAGGCATGTTTTGCACATAGCAAAAAAAGTGTATCTAGCATGACAACTATGCACAGATTTTGTATGCTGACAAATTAACTAGTTGCTTCTGCACATTGTACCTGAACTAAAGTCCAAATGACTTTTATAGTCTACTACTAAAAGCAACTGGGAGTTGGACTAATCCTTTGATTTGGCTCCTGTTTATCATTGTGTCTGTATCGATTTAGATTAAATTCAATACAGTTCTTTGAGGAAATAATGCAGAATATTGATAAGAAAAATGTAGTGCACATTGTCTGTATGAACTTTCAAAGGGCATTTGATTAGATGCCTCATAGAAGGCTAGTTGATAAAATTAAGGCACATGGCATGGAAAGGAATGTGACAAAACCAGAGAAAGCAGTTAACAGATGTTTTTCCAAACTAGTGGTCAGAGTGAGGACCAATATATATAAATAATTTGGACTTGGGTATAGAGGACGCAGTAGCAAAATTTTCAAAAACAAGGAGCATGATTGCTAACTGTGAAGAGGATGGTAAGTGACTTCAGGAGACAGGCATACTAATAGATTGGACAGATAGATGTCAGATAAAATTCAATGTAAAGAAATATGAAGGGAGGTTTTGACTCCCTGCCCTTGGTGGAAACGGGGCGGTAGTGCAGTTAAAATGGCAGCGGTGGACTTACCGCCCTGTTCAACTTGGCATTTTAAACGTACTTTATTCCCCAGCTCTTGTCATTTCAAAGCTAACAGTTTCATGCTGCATTTATACCGAGACTGGTAGCTGCACTATGAGTTCCAACCAGGCAGCAGCCCATTTATATTGCCTGGTTGGAACTCCAATTCTTCAGCCCATGAGAGAGCTTTATGCTAGCATGGTTATATGCTTGTGAGGAACTCCTCTCCCGGTAATTCAACTTGAAATGTTTAGACAGTGGTGTCCATACATTAACTATAGGCCTTAAATCCCTGAGGAGGCCCAGAAGGCCCCTGAACCCTGGCTTGATAATGTACTGGAGCTACCTTCCATGTAGTACCATTCCTAAATGGTGTGAGACTGGCTCCTTCAAGATATCACTTCTCTCTGGAGTCAGATTGAGTGCAGACCCCTGATTTATACTGAAAATTTCATGTTACTGCGAAAAGGAAGCTGCTTCACAGCAACACTCAAGTTGTAGTGTAAACATTGCCTTAGGCATGGAGGTCACTTTAAAATGAGGGAATGCCACTTCAATGTTAGGACACTGGGACAAGATTAAAATCATGATTGAAAAATAAAATTGTGACAGTGACCAAATTGGGACAATCGAGAGGTATAAAAATTAATGTGCAAGCTGCTGCTTCTTGGACACATTCAGTTATTTTGACAAGAGATTTTAAATTTATTTTTTATTTTTGGGCCCAACAGCTTCCTTATTGGCTAGGGAAGGTCCACACTGGTACGTGATGGTGAAACTACCTGCACAGGGACGAGCAGATAGGCTGCAGCCCCTCATGCTGACAGTCAGCATTATTCCGTTGCTACCTGTTCCACCTTTTCTGCTGTTAAACTACCTCACACTTTGAACAAGGCAGTTTAACGGTAGGAGAGCACAAATCCAATTTGCAGAACTGCTTTTTGAAGCAGCTGTGTACAATAAACGCCTTATTAAAGCCCCATTATCCGATTTATTTTGTAGATTCATCCATTAGCAAATTAAATTAGCGAGGTATGAAGTTTTCCATGTCAAGTGTAAGAGACATTTTCTGGCCAGTAAAATAAGGCTTTGTAACAAGGGATAGCAGGTCAGGATGATCTAATATTAACCATCAGTTGCAACATGGGAAATTACATGATGATTCAAAAGATGGCAGTCTGTGAAATTATCTGTACTGTAATTTAAAATGCACCCCGACAAATGTCTCTTTTTTTATAGTTGAAAATTATATAAACTATGATTACCATAATGATCCATCTTTTCGAAAGTTGGTCCGCCCATGCAAATAATTGTGACAAGGGAATTATGACACACAGTGCAATTTGTACTAATAAAGGCAGAGAAATATTACAAATGCAATGGAGATAAAAGAAATCCGAACAATATTTGAGTATCATGTCTTATTATCTTTCACTTTTCTCTTTCCTAGGAAGCCTGTGAAGCTCGAGGTTGCTGCTGGAAACCAGTGACAAGTGGAAATGGGCCCTGGTGCTTCTTCGCACAGAATTTTGGATACAGGGTCCAGGAATATCGAAAGAGAACTCCAACAGGTCTATACTGCAGCTGAAACGACTTGTTTTGTTTGACTTGCTTCTTTTATCACATGATCTAAATGTTTTTATTGATCAATGCGTTTAACAGAGATCTTATTTTGAAAAAGGGTTTGAAACTCAGTTGCAACGTTTGCCTTCTCCCTCCCTTTTTGGAATCAGCGTTGAAAAGTTAGTATTGATTGAGGAAAAGCAGACAGAAAATCGCTTCCGATTCAAGGTTAGCGTGCTTTAAAGAGAAATTAAATCTTTGGGTTTTCTATTACCATCGGTTTATTGTATATATGAAATGGATAACCTTACAGCAATTTTTTTAACTTCTTATATATTTTAGTAATTCATTTTTATCATTGATATAGGGACAAATTACAACATAAAGATACAATGAAAGCAAAGCCTGAAATATATTTTTAGTCTTTAATTTATTAGAACATGTTTGTATCAACAGCTATAATTTGTTTTTTAATTTGACTTTAATGGATAACACTGAATGCATATTTAACCAAGATATAGTACTTTTCTATACAATGCATGAGAATACTCAATTTTTTGGTATAATATTTGATTATCAAAAAAAATAATTAAGATAACCTATAATTAAAAATATTGTGCAACAACCTTTTGTTTTGTTATTATCAGACTGATGTTTTAATGAATTGATTTGTATTTAAGGCATCATTTTATATTTTTAAATTTGTGCATCTAACGGACATCATGTCTAATTTATGTTATTGATTGTCATGCTAAGATTACAGATGCTAACAAACGTCGATATGAAGTTCAGCATGAAAACATTAAACCATTTGCGGGTCCTGCAGCATCAAATCCTAATTACGAAGTTGAACTTAATCAGAATCCTTTTGGAGTTGTAATCATGAGAAAGTCCACCAAAACTATTCTGTAAGCAATTTCCTTACCAATATGTATTTGAATCAACATTGGCGCAGATTATTAGTAACAGGCATGTTATTACATGAGTATGCAATTCCTCTTCCAGTGGTGGTACGAAAAAATAAACATTTAAATAATGGCAAGGAATTTTATATGGATGCGTTCATGTTCCCAGTTCCACCTGCAAAGATTTCAAGGCAAAAGTGGTATATGAAATTAAAAAAGAACAGACTCTAATTGGTTCATTCTGCAACACTTCCCCCAATCTCTATCTGTCTCAATATGTTTTCTTGCATATTGTCTCTCCACTCTCAGACTTCCCCTCTCAGTGCTTGCTCATTTCCATTCTCTTTCCTGTAAACCCCGCACATGTACACTCTAACAAAAACAAAATTGTTCCAATCTCTGGTCTTGCTTGAGGCTTATTATTTAAAATTCATGTGGTGTAGTGCCATTGTCAGATTATCCATTCCCCCAGCATTTAAAAACTTTGATCATGTCTCCCAAGCTTTTTTTCTGGAATTATAAACAAGTTCAGTTCTGATATTCTGTCCGTAACTTAGAGTCCTAAATCTTGGGGTCATCCATATCAATCTTCTATCGCTATTCTTTAATGTACCAGTGTCTTTTCTTCCTCTATAAATTGCTTTCATTCTTTCTGTGATATATATAGCCTTTTTCTGCAGTGTAGATTAACAAGCTGGCCATTTAGCAACATCATTGGAATGTAATTCTGATGCAAGCTTAATGGAAAAATAAATATTATCAGGCCATAAATTCCAAAAGCTAATCTTGTGTGTATTTACAAAGATATAACTTTGTTTAAGATAGCAATCACAATATTTTATAGGGTTTTAAAAATAGATTACTTATCCGTAACCTTAGAAATACAGCCATTATGCCAAAATTGAGGAATATGAACCTTTCTGCACAGATTCAGAATTTCTAATTGCATGGATTGAGGTGCTACCTTTACATAGAATGTAATTTAATGACTTAGAATTAGTCTGTACTTTGAAAATAGATTTTGTCAACTTATCGCTTTGTCAATAGATGTGATGTGATCCAACTGAAAATCAACCTGTATTTGGACCTACAACTCATCTCAGACTAATTATGTACTGCCATTAATTTAAAAACAGCCAATTAATTCTTTGATCAGTTATGAAAGTCGCAGTGCATCAGCAAGGGATCTGAAATGCCACATCAAACAGGAAATCAGGAACTCCACCTAACCCCTCAATCTGCTAAATTTTATAGCCAGACATATGTAAAGATGAACAATGTTAAATGTGATACAAACATGAGTGTGTACATATTGGATTTCTTAATAATAATGTAATTTTGTGAATATTTCAGTTATCTTTGAATTCAGTTCTTTTCCCCAGTATGAGGTATAACAAAATCTAAATTCATTTATGTTACTAACTTAAATGTATTTAGTCTCACTTAAGCTTACTTGGTTTTGAAATTTTTATATTAACTCCTGATGATTAATAACACATCTAAACTACAGGGAATAAAAATATTAAGAATATAAGTTGTGTGAACTGCTGAAAACTTAAATTACTTAAGGCAATATTTTTCACAACATTTTTTTATTGGAAGTGTGAGGTGCTTGGTATATATTGGTTATGAACAAATAAAAAGAGACACACAATTTCTGTGTGTGTGTGTGTCTGTGTGTGTGATGTAGACTTATATACATTTTGCTATTCCAAATGTTTCAAGTAGTACATCATACAGAATAAAAGAATAATAGTATTTTTGTCTATAGATTTGATACTTCAGTGGGACCATTGCAGTTTGCTGATCAGTATTTACAAATAACTGCCAAACTTCCCAGTCACAACATCTATGGACTAGGAGAGCATGTTCATAAACATTATCGCCATGACACAAACTGGAAGACCTGGCCTATCTTCAGCAGAGATGCATTTCCTAATGGGGTATGAAAGCCATTTGAATGTCAAGTTCATTTTAAATGATGCCATCAGATGATTCCCCCTGCTGCTTTTTCCCCCTTATTTTTTCCACTGCTGGAACGATTTATCAGTTGCAAATTATATAGTTGAAATTATATAAGTAACTTGTGGACAAAGATTTACTGAAAGACAAATCGTAAATCCTCATAAGTATACTCTGATAACATGGGGTAAATTTTAACCTTCAAGGCTGCGTGAGTTGGGGTGGGTGGGGAGTAAAAATACTCACTTTTCAGGGCAGGACCACATACCAGCTCCAACACACCTGCTTCTGGGTTTAACCCAGGCAGGTTTGTCTGCGTGTGGAGAACAGACACCAGGAAGTCTCGCCCACACTTAAAGCCAGCGGGCTGATACTTAAAAAGGCAATGTACCTCATTTAGATACTTAAGCACTTAATATTTTGTGTATTGGAATAATAAAACAAATTTAACCTTACCTGTTTGGGTTTCCCATTGCTTCCTATTCATGTCAGGTGAAAGCAGGCGGGAAGGGCCAGATCCATGAGGTGAGTGCCTTTATTGCACTGCTTGTTAGCCTGGAGGAGCAGGAGTGCTTCATCCAGGCCCAACAAGTTCACCTGCCAGTCAGGACCCACGCGATTAGCTGACCCCGCCACCCACCATGGTGGACCCCCCCCCCCCCCCCAACCAATGGGGGACCCCCCACACCCACCCCACCTCCCCACCCCAATATGGTGGACCCCACTTACCTCCGACTCTTCACCCGACCTCCAGCGACCTTCAATCTCCTTCCCGGCCCCCCGATCTCTTCCTCCGGCCCCCCGATCTCTTCCTCCGCCCCCCGATCTCTTCCTCCGCCCCCCGATCTCTTCCTCCGCCCCCCGATCTCTTCCTCCGCCCCCCGATCTCTTCCTCCGGCCCCCCGATCTCTTCCTCCGCCCCCCGATCTCTTCCTCCGCCCCCCGATCTCTTCCTCCGCCCCCCGATCTCTTCCTCCGCCCCCCGATCTCTTCCTCCGCCCCCCGATCTCTTCCTCCGCCCCCCGATCTCTTCCTCCGCCCCCCGATCTCTTCCTCCGCCCCCCGATCTCTTCCTCCGCCCCCCGATCTCTTCCTCCGCCCCCCGATCTCTTCCTCCGCCCCCCGATCTCTTCCTCCGCCCCCCGATCTCTTCCTCCGCCCCCCGATCTCTTCCTCCGCCCCCCGATCTCTTCCTCCGCCCCCCGATCTCTTCCTCCGCCCCCCGATCTCTTCCTCCGCCCCCCGATCTCGATCTTCTCCCCGGCTTCCCCCTGAACTCCTCCCCGGCCCCTCCCGCACCAATCTTCTCCCCGGCCTATGATCCCTCCCTCCCTCTCTCTCTCCAATCCCCAGCTGTGGCCTGCTGCAGCAGACCTTCCTGCCCAACAGCCAACCAACCTGTCAATCAGGCTGGCCGCCAGGTGCAAAACCTGTAAGTGCAATTGATTGGCCTCATCCTATCGCGACCTGCCCACTTACCCTCCAGGTTTCGCACCCGGAAATCTTCCCCCCCCCCCCCCCTACCCCCGCTCCCTTCCTTCCTGGCTGGAAGTTAAAATTTACCCCATGATGTTAGCACTCATCTCTGAATCAGAAGGTCATAGGCTCAGGCCCCACTTCAGAGACTTAAGCACATAATCTAGGCTGACACTTCAGTGCAGGACTGAAGGAGTTCTGCATTGTTAGAGGTAGATGAGACATTAAACTAAGGCCCAAGCTGCCCTCTCACGTTGGATGTAAAAGATCCCATGGCACTATTCGAAGAAGAGCAGAGGAGTTCTCTTGGTTAACATTTATCCCTCCACCAGCACCACTAAAATAGATTATCTGGTTATTTATTCCACTACTGTTTGTGGGACCTTGCTGTACACAAATTAGCTGCTGCATTTCCCTACATTATAATAGTGACTGCACTTCAAAAGTGATTAATTGGCTGTGAAGAACTTGGGACATCCTGAGATTGTGAGCAGCACTATATAAATACATGTTCTTTCTTCCTTTTATAGAATTAATACAAAATTTCTCAACATGTAAATGAAAAAGCATTAAATATAAGGTAGTTAGGAGTAAGCTATATAGAAGTTGTGTGTCAGGGAGTGATGGTTAATGCAAAATGAACCATTGAGTGGTGATAACTCAAAGATGCATGGGACATAGATGGCTTATTTTATATAAAACAATTGCCTCAGACGTGTTTTATTGTTTCATTTTTTTCCTTCCTGCAGTTATCACCTTGATATTTCTCCTCTTATCCTTCTTCTTCTCAAAGCTGTGGTGTTACACAAGTAGCAATAACTTTCCAATACCTCACCTAGGTGGCTATTCATTATGCATGAGACGGTCACAAAAACAATAACAGCTTACATTTATATAGTGTCTTTATCATAGAAAATGTTGCAAGGTGCTTCACAGAGGCGTAAGGAAAAAAATGGATGTCAAGCTACAGAGGAAGTATGATCATAAGCTTAGTCAAAGATATGGATTTTAAGAGGGGTCTTCAAGGAGGAGAGGGAGGTGGAGTGACAGAGGGGTTTAGGGAGGGAATTCCACTGCATGAGGCCAAGATAGCTGAGCACACAGTTGCCAATGGTGAGTACTGCACTGACATCGCTTCCTGATTCGGGCCCAATCCAATTTCTAGGCTATTGTTTCCAATGTGTACGTATCAATAGTAAATACGGTTATTGTCCATACGGAGCACGTTACCTTCCAGATTACTTTGCTTATAATGCCTTGCTTCAGTTTGTCGGAAGTGTGGGCTTGCATGTGGAAGTGGTTCTTTATAATTGTCATAAGAAAAAGTTATCTGGAATATTCCTGAATTGTAACAGCCCCTAACTTTTCCCTTACATTCTGGTTGCTCTTCTTGCTCTTCTTGAAAAGCATTTGTAGATGTTTTGTGACAGGAAAGTTACTATGTGAGTGTAAATTGTTGTTGAGCCCACTGTCTTAAGCACTTTTAGAATATAGATGGTGCAAGACCTGTGTGACTGTGTCAAGATTAAACTGAAATTGATACAGTAAATATTGCATGATGCAAGTGCTCTCAAGACAGTTAAAAATGGTGTTTTTCTTTAACAGGGTATGCATAATCTCTATGGACACCACACTTTCTTTATGTGTCTGGAAGGGGAGAGTGGCTTAGCCTTTGGTGTATTTTTGCTGAATAGCAATGCTATGGGTAAGCTTTTTATAATAACTATGACAACGGATGAGTTGGTAAATGAAACACTTTGCCAATATGCAACTTGGTACCGATTTTTCTAAGGGTAACATGCTATCATTTTAAAGTATTAACTCCCCTTCCCTTTGGTTGGTACTCTGTGTACAATGCACCAACCAACAGGAAAGGGAGGTGATACTATCCAAGAGGGTGGGCAGATAAATGATACGTTGCAAAGCCTCCACCAATGCTGCACTGAAACCAGCTCCTGGAACATGTATGAGAGCTGCCTTTTGGCTTTTCTTACCACAGCAGCAGAATTGAGATTAAGGAACTCAGCGTGTAGAGGATTGCAAGTGCAAAGCCTTTGAAACTTCACAGTGCAGCCTCCTGTGCATTGCGTGACTGCACCACCTTATATTGAACTATGCAAAGACACTCAGACAGAGCAATACTCATGCAGACTGCAGTTTAATTATTTGTAGTTCAATATGATTACATGATATGGTTCTGTAATTTTTCGACACTGCTTTGCATTTGTAGCTAGCTGGTCTTGTGCTAGGTCTGTGATGTCATAAAAATAGAAAAGCTGGAAAACACTCAGTAGATCAGGCAGCATATCTGGAGAAACAGAATTAAAGTTTCAGGTTGATGACCTTTCATCAGAACTGGAAGGTGTTAGAGATTGACAGTTTTTAAGCAATGATGTTGTCATGCCATTTATTGTTGCTGTGTTAATAAAATATGTTAGATTCTTCTAAATTAAATTTGACTGTATTACCCATGACATCTTAATAAAGTAAAAAGTAGAATATATGTATGATAATAACTCTACATTGTAATCCAGAAATTTTCTATAATCAAAACTATCTCAAATTTTCACTGAATTAAATCATTAATGTAGAAGAGATATTGGGCTGAATTTTGTTACTAGTGCACCACTGCACAGTCTAAGGTGCTAACATTGGGATATATATCAATCCACGAATATCAGATGTATGGGGGAGGGGCACAATTAATGAATTGCAAGATATGCTGTCAATATAATTGTAATGTAGAAGGACCAAAGATCTACACTGCTGTTACCATTACTTTGGAGTGTCATAGTAGTGCTATACACTGCCCATCCCCTAAAAATACATTTAAAAAAAATTAATATATAAATCCTGGGTCTCAATGGTATCGAGGTTTTAAATGACATTTGGACCATTTTTCAGCACACTGTAATTAACTGTTTAATTACCAAATGGAGGAATAGTTGCTGTAATCACTGGCAGCAGAAATATGTATAAAACAACTATTGAAGGCAAAAGTTGGAACAGTGCATTTTCTGTCTGTTAGGCACAATAGGGAAGATTTCTTCTGGTTGTTATTTGTACCAAAATTGTAAATGTTTTTTCATAAATGCATGCATAAAACGGCATTACCATCACCGAATCCCCCACCATCAACATCCTGGGGGTCACCATTGACCAGAAACTTAACTAGACCAGCCATATAAATACTGTGGCTACAAGAGCAGGTCAGAGGCTGGGTATTCTGCGGCGAGTGACTCACCTCCTGACTCCCCAAAGCCTTTCCACCATCTACAAGGCACAAGTCAGAAGTGTGATGGAATACTCTCCACTTGCTTGGATGAGTGCAGCTCCAACAACACTCGAGAAGCTCGAAACCATCCAGGACAAAGCAACCCACTTGATTGGCACCCCATCCATCACCCTAAACATTCACTCCCTTCACCACCGGCGCTCAGTGGCTGCAGTGTGTACCATCCACAGGATGCACTGCAGCAACTCGCCAAGGCTTCTTCGACAGCACCTCCCAAACTCGCGACCTCTATCACCTAGAAGGACAAGAGCAGCAGGCACATGGGAACAACACCACCTGCACGTTCCCCTCCAAGATTCACACCATCCCGACTTGGAAATATATCGCCGTTCCTTCATCGTCGCTGGGTCAAAATCCTGGAACTCCCTAACAGCACTGTGGGAGAACCGTCACCACACGGACTGCAGTGGTTCAAGAAGGCGGCTCACCACCCCCTTCTCGAGGGCAATTAGGGATGGGCAATAAATGCCGACCTCACCAGCAACGCCCACATCCCATGAACGAATAAAAAAATAAATAAAAATTCACTATTAATAGCGCAAACTGAAAATTTTGTAATAGAGTGATACAGCCAAACAAGAATTACAATGTGGATAATACCAATGGTTACTGGCCTCACCAACACACAAACAATGTCAATGAGCAATGATTGAGCTGCCATGGTATCTAACAGGCCAGTAACAGAGAATGCCACATTTTTACTACCTGTGGCTCAATATTGCAATAGAAAAGGTAAGACCTAAATGATCACCATAAGCACAACAATGAGTTCTTGATAAGTAGCAATACCATACGAGGTTACATTTGCATAACTTCCTGATGCTCCAGGCAGTCTCTCACGATGCACCAGGATTGCCAGGGCAGCATTCTTGGGTGGCAGCACCTAGTGAAGGGGAGCTCTCCAGGCATTTAGCAAGAGGCACTGGGGACAATGTGTGGGGAAGCAAAAAACAGGGAGAATGTATGGGCGTTGGGCAAGGGTTGCTAGGTGCCAGGGGAGCAAAGGGCAGGGGTGCCCATTTTTATTTAAATTGAACGACAGCTTCCCTTTCAGCAGCCATTCCTAATGGGCACTATGTGGCTGGAACTCTGTTTAGCTGCTCGAGCTGCATAAGGGGACAGTTGCCTTCATTTACATTGAAGTCAAGGGCCTAATGAGTCTGGTGCACAGCTTTGTGCAGGCAGCCAGCCCCCTTTGTATCTACTACCCACAGTGGGGCTTGTTGGTGGTCCTCAGGCTTCTGTGCTCAATTTTCTGTGGTGTACATCTCATGGAGAGAATAAGCCTCCTGCACATCTCCATTGAATCCTAGCTCACTGCTCCAGCAACCACTTTTGTATCAGGTACTTTCTTCTTCATCCTCCTTAGTAATGCACTATAGAGTGTTCAAATGGATTCAGGCAGTATTATTTTTGATGTGTGAAATATAATATTGCATCATCATCAGAATCCAAGGAGGAGGAATCTCAGGCAAAAGATGATTTTAAAAAAACTTCCATTTATGTGGCACATTATGACAGTGAATGTCTCAAACTATGTTACAGAATAAATAATACGGTGACTGTTGTTATGTATGCTTCCTCCTTCCTCAGGTGAATGTTGTGGAAATGAACATTCACCTGAGGAAGGAGGAAGCCTCCGAAAGCTTGTGAATTTCAAATAAAATTGTTGGACTATAACTTGGTGTTGTAAAATTATTTACTGTTGTTATGTAGGCATTATGACAAGAAATTATATGAGCATAATTTCGGGCTGTCATAGTTTCTCCCTTCGTTTTCTACTATACACTGTATAATGAAGAATCCTCATTAGCATCATCATTTATATAACGGATATGACCTACTTTTAAATCAGGCCAGTCTTTATTCCAGGCAGTAGCATATGCCATGTTAGCACCTAGCTCTGGCATCATAAAACAATGCTATTAAACAACCTGTATTTGATTCCTTATGGTATCACACTGAATAAAGCACTTGCATAAAATTATTTTGTGCACTATTTTAACACAGTTAATAACATATGTATTTTGAATAGACTAATGACTACATCAAAAGAGCGCACAAAGGAACTTTACAGAAACATGTTAATCTTTGTGAGGAAATTAAACTCCATTGTTTTTAATACTTTAAATGCACATTTCTATTATATTTGCCATCAAAGTATTTCTAGGGTACAGAAAATCCACTTCAAGCCCTTAGGTGCAACGTAAGAGTGTAATTAATTGTATAAATGTCTCCAATGTACTTTCTTTAAACCTGTTATAATGTTATTTAGTCTATTAATAACTAACTACAAATACATGTTATTATTGTTATTGAAAACCCCACCAAATGTAATGGAGCTTAAATTCAGCATGACTATTTATTATGGCCATCTCTGATTTATCACTGTTGACCATTGTGGCTAAACCTGATTAACAGTTCCTGACTCTATTTCTTTCTTTTTCAGAGGTTGAACTTCAGCCAAGTCCATCAATAACATATAGGACAATAGGTGGAGTTCTGGACTTTTACATCTTCTTGGGTTCTTCACCTGAGGATGTTGTTCGTGAATACTTAACGGTAGGTATACAATCATTATCAGTAACTAGCAATAGAATTGAATAAAATTGTACAATCATGACATTCAAACTATTGGGTAAAATATTCTTGTCATTTAAGAGAAACCGCTTCCCAATTAAATTATTTACATGTTTTGGCTTGAGATGTTTATGATAATGAACATAATTCATCCATTTCTGTTTTTGGTTGAAACAATGTAGCTAATTGGCAAACCATTAATGCCTGCATACTGGAGTCTGGGATTCCAACTTAGTCGCTGGGGTTATAAAAGCCTAAATGATGTTAAAGCTACAGTGGACAGGAACAGAAAAATAAATCTTCCATATGTGAGTAGAGCACATCTTTACAAAGAAGTACCTATCAGTAACATACTGGAAATAGTTTGATATCTCTGTTCCCCAAAAAGGATATCACTCAGAAAGCACTATAGCACACTTGAAGTGATTGAAGTATGAAATGTTGTAATGTTTGCCTGGTCCATGAGCAGCTAAAGAAGGCAGGAGAACATAAGTTTGCCAACTCTGGCTGGAGGCATTCATGGAGGTTTGATCAAGCGATGTTCTGACCATGTGACGTTCTGACCAAGTGATGTTCTGACCATGTGACATCTGATCACGTGACATCGACAAACGTGATTGCACTTACCTTATAAAAGTTGGGTCCCCTGTAGTTGAGAATATTTGCTCGTGGTTTCGCACCAGCAGTTGTTGTGCTAGAAGTTCCAAGAACCAGGAGGCCACCCGTGAGCAGGCGGAGAGGGGAAACTGAGGGCGGGGAAGAGGGAAAACTGAGGGCGGGGAAGAGGGGAAACTGAAAGTAGGAGAACGATTTACAGAGGGGAAATCGGGTGGGAGGAACTTTGATTCCACCAGTAACTAATGGTAACTCACTGAAATTTCACTGATAACTAATAGCAATACTGGTAACACTTAGATTCCCCTCATAAACAACAATAATACAACAATAACTCACTGATAGTCTATATATAACTGGTAGTAATAGATGTAATGCCCCAATACCCTACCTTTAACTAGTAGTAATCCTGTGACCCACGGATATTTACCCTGAAACCATAGCCAGAAACCCTCTGCACTGCACAAGCTGTGGTTAGGCTCCCCAGTCGCTGCCACTTTTAACAGGTCCGATCTCTCTCCCTATCTCCTTGGACTCTGGTTTGGGCTCCGGTTCAATGTGAAGGTGACAACGTCAAAATAGGACGGTACAGACTGACCTGAACCAAACCAAGAGATTGCACAAACGGCAGCGGGCTCAGTGTTTGGGGCTTTTCTCACAGGGCATATCGTACTAACCTCAGCTCAGCACCAACATTTCTAAACCACTCCCTGGGCTCAGTCTCAAGAGATGAAAGTTTTCATAGAATTATAGAAATTACAGCACAGGAGGAGGCCATTCTGTCCCCGGTGCTGATGCTCTTTCCTGTAACCCCATTCCCCCCAAATACTTTTATATTCCTCCTTTTCGAATATTTATCCCCTTCCCTTTTAAATTAAGTTTTAGTCTCTACCCCAATAGCCACAAGTGGTGAAGGCTCCCATGGTCTAATAGCCCTCAGTTCAAGAACCTTCCTCCTCCCATCCCCCTTGGTTCTTCCAGTGAGAATCCTTGGTTTCCATTCCCCATTCACCCACCAGAAGTTGGCTCCCACTTCCACCCCTACCCCATTCTTCCCCCCAGCCCGCATGAGCATCAATCCCCTAACCCCAAGTCCCCTTCTCTTCCCCCGAGCCCCCCCATTCCGCAGTCCCCTTCTCTGCCCGAGCCCCCATTCCCCAGTCCCCTTCTCTTCCCCTGAACCGCCATTCCCCTGTCCCTTTCTCTTTCCGTGAGGAGCCCCCATTCCTCAGCTCCTTCTCTTCCCCCAAGCCCCCCATTCCTCAGTCCCCTTCTCTCTCCCCCAAGCCCCCATTTCCCAGTCCCCTTCTCTGCACCTGAGCCCCTATTTCCCATCCCCTTCTCTACCCCCCGAGTCCCCATTCACCACTCCTCTTCTCTCTCTCCCCCAGCAAATATTCCCCAGTCTCCCTCTATCCCCTCAACTCTTAAGCCCCCACCCCGATTTCAGAGCCAGCCCTCTCGATTTCAGAGCCAACCCCCCCCCCAATTTCAGAGCCCCTCACCCTGATTCCCAACTCTCCCCTCCCTGGCCTGTCATGGCTCTCTGTGGGTGACGGCACTGAGAAGCAACCGGTAACGAGCTCCAGGAAAAGGCTCGGTAATGCAGTTTAGCCTCATTCTGATTAACAGCCAGGCTAACAGTTAGTAATTATTTATAATACTTCACACAGTGTCTGTTGTTCTTGTGAGCACACTGCAGCGGGAAATTTAAATTGCTGATCTCCCGGGCTGCTGGAGGCAGTGCCCAGGATAGGAACCCCCAATTCCGGGAAACTCCCCGTCATTCTGAGAGGGTTGGGAACCCTAGGTAAACACCAGGTTAATGATTAAAGTGTACTCATTTACTATAGATATATAGTACAGGACAAATGTGACCATTTTTTTCCGACCAACAGGAATCAGACACAGTCACTACCCTCTGTTAACTATTTCAGTTTTGTGTGTGCCAAAGGCTAATGACTGTTGCAATCGGTTCCAACTCTTATGAACAGCATTTTACAGCAATTATATAGATCTCTCTTCCCCACACTGTCGGCACCAGCCTAAGCTTGTTCAATTGTGTTTTCCTGTCCTTATATCGGAAACCACAATTGCCTCCTCCCCCACCAGGTCAAAAGGGCAAAATCTGTAGGTATTATCAAGGAACTTCTGAAAGAATATCTTTTGCTGAGTTGATGAATTGTGAAAATAAAACACTCTTCCTGTTTTAATGTGATGAAAGAAATATAAAGCAATCTCACAGACTAAGGCCACTATCTATTGCAAAAAAAAAATCTGCCTATGCATATTAAATAGCTACACAGAGTAATGGCTGTGTTTTAAAATCCAGGTGCCCAATACACATATGATATTTCATACAATAATTATATTTTTAGTGCACAGAGACAGAGGGCAGACTACTCATGTTTCATATTTAAGACCAAACCATAGCTATTGATTCACTTGCTTAATCAGAATCTTTCTTCAACTCTGATCATAATATTAGAACATATTTGTAAAGATCTTGATGGTATCTGCATGGATTAAATCTTAACTGTTAGACCATTTTTTGAGGATGGCTGAGATAGCTGATTATTACCCTAACCTTTCACCTCTGGGACTTTCATTTGTACAGGATGAAAATCTCCTTTATCTGTTGATCATGAAAGTCTTACATAAAGTCTACTTGTGTTATCATAACCCAGTTTCTAGTGAGCACTAAACTGGCAATCTCATTCAGAGAGGCCAGGAGAATGGCAGGTGTATAATGTAAAAGCAAAAGAAGGCACTAGTGCTGTCTCAAATACCATCATCAAACTGATTATTTCTCAAAAGAATATTTTTGACATGCCCTGTGAATGCTTATTACAGTAGCGTAAATAAGGAGAATATCAATTAAAAACGGTGAAAATTTTGATCCAGTTTCCATACAATTTAGGATAACTATCAATATGTACTTTTGCAAATAATTCTAGCTATATCTGTTATTATCAAAAGAACATGGATATTGTTGAATTTGTACTAACATGTTTAATTAAAATTATTCAGGATATCCAGATCACTGATATCGACTATATGGAAAACAAAAAGGATTTTACTTATGACTTGGACAAGTTCCGCAATCTCCCTGATTTTGCTCATGATTTACATGATCATGGGCAGAAATACATCATCATTTTGGTAAGTTCCATAATCTTGCTGCTTTCTTTGTCAGTTTGAGCACTTAAAATTATTAAATCAAATTAGAATGAACAGTTTTAAAAAAACAAGGATGACTTTTATCAATACATTTACAATATGATTGCACGGCATGCTGCTACATGAAAATAAAAGACAAAGAATAAAATGAAATGAAACGATAATCTTTCAAGTATCACAAGACAAATTACTAATAGGCAACCAATCAATTATTGTATATCTGATGTTGAAATCAGAATTGCTCAATATTGCCCTTGTAATAGCATTGCGCTAAAAACAGTCCAGCATGTAGGGTTGTACACTGTTTATTACAGCAGCTTAGTGGTACTAAACTAGCAACCCAGAGCAATGCTGCGTCCAAATCTCAATAAAGTAAGTAGTGAAGCTAAATTTAATAGATTTGGTAATTTGTGGGCTAGCATCAGAAAATAACCATGAAAGCTACCAGATTGTCATAAAAACCCAACTAGTTCACTAATGTCTTTCAGGACAACTAGGGTTGGTGATAAGTATTGGCTTGCAGGTATCACCCACAACCTCAGAACAAATTAAAACAACATTTTGAAATCTAAAGGGAATGAAGGTTTGTGTGACTTGACTGTTCACAGCTCTGTTCTCTTTCAAACGCAGGACCCAGCAATTAGCACCCAGAAACGGTTACACGGCCCATACCATTCCTATGACAAAGGCACGCAAATGGGAGTGTGGATCAATGAATCTGATGGAAGGACACCCCTTTTAGGGAAGGTAATTGAAGTAAAATGTATCTATGCACATGTTAATAGTGATAAATCTTGAAAAATAACATCTGCAAATTCTAATCCTTAAAAGGAGGAAATGAGGTATTGACTATAATATCCCATTTTTAATTTTTTGATACATTCAGTATTGTCAAAAGATTTCTACACCAATCTATTAAAAATGGGGTTATAAATTAGAAGGAGTTATTAAAATATGGTTTAATAGTCCATGGTGTCCTGACTCATAGTATTATTTTTCATTTACTGTACGGAATGTTTTTTATGGTAACATTCACAATGTATAAATAGAATTGTTGATGTTTCTCTATCTCGTATCACTTAGGTCTGGCCAGGAGAAACTGTCTTCCCTGACTACACAAACCCCCAATGCATTAAATGGTGGGTAGATGAATGTGAAAACTTCCACCAAGAAATAAAATATGATGGACTTTGGATTGTATGTTCAATTTTATCTTATTTATTAATCTTATTTTAATTATTTTATCCTTTGTCTTATTTTATTTTATTTTTGTTTTATTTTATCCTAAAGTCTAATCGTAAAGCTCTGCAAGTGTATATATGTTTCTTGTTATATCTCTCATTTGCAGGATATGAATGAGGTGTCAAGTTTCGAACATGGTTCGGTAAATGGATGTAATAAAAATCAGTGGAACTATCCTCCTTTCACCCCAAGTAAGTTTTATCTTCCAAAGGGTATGTGCTTCACCTTGAACCACAGCAGCACAAAAGAGGTTCCATTTCCATCATGGCACAGTGGAATATTCAGATTAGTTTATTGACTCAAACATTGATTGTGCTGTGATAAGTTTTCAATTGTGGGCCTTATTCCAAACCTAAAGCTTTGGTCCAAATTATATTTTTCACCACACATTTGGTACTGTGGCTTCAGAATAAATATCTACAAATTCTATGGGAAGCAGTCATTAGAATAAGCACATGAAGGAGAGGTTCATTTTCCTCCCTCTTCTCTTCATCCTCCAACATGATGTGACAGGTAGTGGGTTATTTCCCTATTCCTCTGATGAAAATCTATCATAAACCCTGTCTGTATTCCTAGCCTAAATAAGATATCTTGACAGCCATTTTCCCAGAGATCTCTAGGGCAGAATAAATTGTGGTACATACCTGACAGTATCATCATCTCCTGTGAATATAAAGACTCAGGGGTGACTCAGGGTAAGTTGTGTCCTTAGCCAACTGCAGGAACGGTACTGGCATCTCCATTGTGCCTCTTCACAGCACCATAGCTGAGTTCAGGACCTCGGCATGAAGTTGAATCTGTGTCAGTGACAGTTAATTTCGATAGGATGAATATTGGATAGATTCTACAATGAGTGGGCGATCCACTCTGCCAGATTACACCTCAGGTGGTGAAGATGAAAATTTACCCCTTTATCATTTGTGCCATAAATGTTTTCTAAACTTCTTATGGCTGCTTTATAGCATGTCCTCTTTGACTCAATTTAATATTTCACTGTTTCTTGAACTTTGCATTTTTTGGTTTTTCTTTTGCATCAGAAATGTTTACATTTCTGTCATTCTGTAACAGCATTTAGGCAACGTCTCAGGGAAAAAGGTTACTTGGCTCATATCAGAAACAAGTTCAGCTTTTTTCATAACAAGAAAAGTAGTTTTAAATGCAATGTTATTTACAGGATGTCATTAAAAGTCTGTTTACCTCCTAAGTACTTTTCACTTTCCAGAATCACTTCTTATCCTTCGGCTCCTGTAGAGTGGTCATGTCTTTGGTAAAAGTAAAATCACTATTGGGGAAATGGCTGGGTGGAACATTGCCTCCAAGTTTTGGCAGCTGGTTTGCTCTTCACACATTTACAAACACCATTTGAACTTACCCTGCGCTCGTGTTTTCTCTCTAGTTATATTGGTCTTTATGGAACTTTTCTTCCAGATTTGTGTATATATTTTTAATTCAGGACCTTTGCTGGCATGTCAAAGAATTTTAAGATTGCTTTTGAGAAGTTGCTGTCTGAGCAGGTCAATGTCGTCTTGGTAAAAATAGGTTTTGTGTTGGATTTTTCTACCTTGTTCTGCTTTACTTGTCAGTTTGGACTACTACCACTGCAGCAAATTATGTGGGGAATATTTAATGAATTCTCTGCATCACTGCATGGGATTTGCTTTTGAGATTTGAGAGTGAAAGATCCGAATCTATAGGGCAATACTTTGCTGCATACCAGGATCAAAAATAAGCTTTTGAGATAAAATCTATACACAATGGAATTTGCACTATAATTCCTTAGCTTATGTCACTACCATTTTAAAGGAGAAATGTGCCCAAAGTTATTTGTACAATCTTTATATATGTTTGTTTGTAAATCACAAACATCCTTTTAATATAATATTTTCTTTTGAAGGGATTCTTGACAAACTGATGTATTCCAAGACCCTTTGCATGGATGCCCAACAGACTAAGGGAATGCATTATGATCTTCACAGTCTTTATGGACATTCAATGATACTAGCTACTGAACAGTAAGTGTTAAATGTAGGAGTATATTTTAATATGTTGAGATGAGTCTGTGTTATGGTGTGAAAGAGTTGGTCAATGATTTTATTGTTCCACAGCCTCAGAATTTTTACATGTTATCACAAAATGTCCTCTGGAGACAGAGGCCCAATCCTAATGTTATGCTTTTCTGGTAGAGTTGCACAGATCATGGGGTAGATTTTCATCGTGCCGTCTGGGCGTAAAACTGGTGTTGAGGATCAGCCATCCGTTATAGAAACCGTCCGATATTCATTTCTACTCAAATCAATGGGATAAAGATCAGGCGGTTTGTAGAACGGGCAACCGATCCACAATGCCAGCTTTACATCCTGGCAGCATGTTGAAAATCTGCCCCCACAACAAAAACACTTAGATTGCCTGATTCACCTTAGTAATTCATACAGTCAGCATTCTACATTGGATGTGTCCAGTTTAGTATCTGCTCTTGAGTGTGTCTGAACTCCTGTAAGTATATGTTGTCAACTAGGTAAGTTCCATACCGATCGTAACTGAGGACCCAATCTTTGATGCTTTATTGATGAAAGAGTCAGTATTTATCTTCTTAGGATCTCAGGTGGCTAGAACAGCCAAATTTATCATAGAATCGTAGACTTTTACACCAAGCGACTCGGCCTATGATGGTTGTGCCAACCCTCTGAAGGAGCTCCTCACTTAGTCTCATTCCCCTATCCTTTCCCCATATCCTCTTTTATTTCTTTTTCAAATATTAATCCACTTCTCTTTTAAAAGCTAATGCAGATTCTGTTGTCACCACTGTTTCTGGTAAGTCATTCCATGTCCTAACAGCACTTGACACAAAAACATCCTCCAAACTTCTCCTTTGCTTGACTTAACATAATTTGTAATTTCTCACCAAATCAGTACAAGCATCCTATACAATGCGGATACCAGTATTACCTGTATGTATTGTGGTATTTTTAAAACAACATTTTGGCAAATAAGAAGGACAGATAAACTTCTTTTTGTAACCATATGAAAGTAATTGGAAACGTAAGAGACATTTTAGTTAAACAGCTTGTGCTTTTGAACTGCTATTCTTTTTCAGTTTGGAACTTTAAATTGCTCAATGTATTATCCGAAATTCT
This sequence comes from Heptranchias perlo, assembly GCF_035084215.1. NCBI lineage: Eukaryota > Metazoa > Chordata > Chondrichthyes > Hexanchiformes > Hexanchidae > Heptranchias > Heptranchias perlo. Next base: position 41,493,612 of record NC_090337.1, read on the forward strand.
GGCCTGGCCCACATTCTTCACATATCTTAAAATGATAGCATTCATTCTAGTGGTGGCTGGCTCCACATTGCCCGAGTGGATAGACAAATAATGATATATATTGGCTTTACTTAGTACCTCAAAATGAATTTGATGAGGAGCAGGAGAGCAATAAATTTCCGTATTAAAAATAAACTTTTTTAATTTTCCTTTCTCTCTTTCCTTTGCCAATTTTCTCCCCTCTCCTCCTAAAAGCATTGACTCATCACTCGGGTTCAGTTCCCTGGATGGCCTCCACTATTCTGTTCAAATGGTGACTATCATGGCCTCAAAATTCCATAGGAATTCTCCTGGTTGGAAACCAGCACAATCCCCAGGCAAATGGCATATATAACTGAAAACGGTTTCCTCTCATCTTCTACTGCAGTTAAACAGGTGGTGGGAGAAACCCCACAGAATTTCAAGGCCCATGTATCTTGAGAGTGAGTGCTGGAAATCTATTGAACTGTGGGGATGTAACAGCCAAGCCAGATTGTGTCTGCACATGTGCACTTCCAACAGGGTAGTAGAAATCCTTAGTGCTTTTCTCCTTCCTAAACCAAGTTCACTAAGGTTAATTATAACACCCCTACTGCAAGTCCAGCAGAAATCAACTAACTCTGGGGATCAAACCTAGGACCTTTCTAGTCAGTATTGCTTAGGTACTTACTGTGTAAACCCTCTGAACCATTGGAGAAGCTAGGTAATATTTTATTGTGCAGCAGCAATTCAAAATAATTCATAGGTAAATGATAATACATTGCTAAAATCATGTGATGCTATATTAGAAAAATATCAGTGTGTTTCATGAATATTCACCATTAAATCATACTAGAATGTGTCAATTCCCACCCACATTATAACAAAAATGGCCTTTGTTTGACACTGCAGAGTAATTAACCGTGTGTTCCCTGGGCAACGAAGCCTTATTCTTTCTCGATCAACTTTTGCTGGGTCAGGAAAGTACACAGGACACTGGTTGGGAGATAACGCAGCGAACTGGAATGATATGAAATGGGCAATTCCTGGAATGCTAGAGTTTAATCTCTTTGGTATTCCATATGTAAGTTGATTTAAGAATACGTTGATTTAAGAAGAAGTTGACAGTGAAAACTATAAAAGAAGCATTCATCTAGTTGTCTGTAAGTTTTAGTGACATATCTTTTCTGCGTAATATTTGGCATGTATTATCAAGCTAAGGGAGATTACAAAATGTTAATCAAAACAAAGATTTGAAGCCACATATTTATTTTATGGCTAGCTTAGCTGCTTTTAGAAGTTGAAGAACCACAGCCTTTTGATGAACTAATAGTCACAAATGTACTTCGTTCCTGCAGATTGGAGCAGACATTTGTGGTTTCTTTGATAATTCGCCTGAAGAACTTTGTAGGAGATGGATGCAGGTTGGAGCATTTTATCCATTTTCTAGGAATCACAATGCTGAGGGATATGATGTAAGTTTTCATAAACTGAGAATGAAATTTTACTGCAATAGGAGAAAATGTGGACCATGAAAAATATCTATTAACTCATATGTATGGTCAGATTTCATTTATAACTATAGTAACAAAATTCTTCCTTGTAATACAAATCGTATTTTTTAGCCTCAAGATCCTGCTTTTTATGGTGAAAACTCCCTTTTAGTGAACAGTTCCAAACATTACCTGAATATTCGGTACACATTGCTTCCTTACCTCTACACACTCTTTCACAAGGCAAATGTCTACGGAGACACTGTAGTTCGACCACTGCTTCATGAGTAAGTTCTTTAGAAAATCAATTAATTCTGATGAGTATCAAATCCATATCAGTATATTATTAATCCATACTAGTGAAATTCATTCACCAGCAGAACATAGAATTTTTGTACAATGAAATTATCAGGGCAACTCATGCTATTCTTTCTGCTTAACTGTTTGCATCTCAAGTGAGTGACATCCGTCGAAATTAATTTAAAGAACGAGAAGACCGAAGACAAAATCTGTCTAAATCTAATCAGTGTCAATTTGGCCGAATGTTTGCTCATTAGGTTGATTTTCCAGTTGGCCTGGTTTTGACACCCACTGTCATATTAAACCCATATGATCTGGGCTATGCCAGCTAGGGATGATGTGAATGAAGGGCAGAATCTTCCCCACAGGAAATCACCTTAGGCTATTCTTGCAAACTTTCCAGTGAGCAGTTTAAATGGAATTGTCAGAGACCTGGGAAGAAGCTACCTGCCTGTGCTGATAGAAGGGTATCATTGTGCAGTATAGGGGTTTCAGGCTTCAAATTTTCAGGGTGCCAAGAAAATAAAATATCAGAAAATTGTTGGGGGTGTGGTGGGAAGGGAGTAGAATTGGATCCAAACAAATTAACTGCTCTGGGTAAAGTTCATAGATGGTATGTTCATGAATGAAATCCGCACAGTTTGTCATTATAACATGTTTCTTCCACATCTGATGCTTGATTTCAACATGTCCCAAATGCATGGATACATTCTCTTTCCCTTATGGTAGTTAGGGATCATAAACAAAGTAAGTTGGAAGAGAATCCACCCAGCTACCAGTCAACAAACCTGCTCTGCATTTGCTGATTCGTGCTAAGGAGTTGGTCATATCCTAAGGCACTGTAGAAATATGGTGGAAGGAGTTGCTTATCTATCACCCTGACAACTGTCAGCTGACATTTTATTCAAGCTCTGACCTCACAACATTCTATAGCTTTTGTCTATCTCCATCCCAGCCCTTTCCAACTCATCTCTTCCATGAAATTCACCAACTTCTTCTTGACCCATTCCCATATCAGCTCTTGACCACTTAACTCCTTGGCCCAATGCTAGTAACATCATCAACTGATTCCTCTCCTCAGGCATTGTTTCCCCCATTTTAAAAACTGCTGTAATAATCCAGCTCCTTAAATAGTTCGTCCACAATCCATCTGTCCTCTCCAAATAACACCCCGTCTCCAATCTCTTATTGTGAAATGAATCACTGGCACCCAACTCTGTGCCTATGTCCTGTTTGATTCCCTGCAACTCAGCTTCAATCCTGTTTACAGAACTGAATTACCAGCAGCATTCTTTGTGACTGTGTGACCCTGGTGTAATAACTCTCATCCTCCTCTTCAACTTCTCTGCAGCCTTTGATACAGTAGACCAAACCATCCTCACCCACTACTCTTGAACATGATACATCTCTGTGGGACTCATTTCTACCTGTTTCAATGTCGCCAGCACATCTCCTGCAATGGCTTCTCCTCCCATATTTGATAGCTACCTCTAGCGTGTCCCAAAGGTTCCGCCTTTGGTCCCTTAATATTCTATTCATGTGTTGTTCTTTGCTGACGTTATCCATAAGTTTTCATACGGACACTGATGATACCCATCTTTACTTCTCCACTATCAGCCTTGATTCTATGGCTATTGCTGTGCTGTTGAGACTGCCTGCCCAACATCAATTTATGGAGCAGCTGTAATTTAACAGCTCAACGACACAAAGCCGTCCTGTTTGTCTCTCACCAGCCGCTCTGCACCTTAGACCCTGATCCTAACCCTCTCTCTGCATGCTTACTTCAGCTCAACCTGATGATGTACAGCTTAGGTGTCTCGTTTGACCCTGACCTGAGCTTCAAACTCCACATTGAGTTCACCCCAAGACTGCCTACTTCTACCTCTGCAACATTGCTCAACTCTGCTCCTACCTCACTCCCACTCCCTGTCAAGTTGCCTTTGTAACCTCCAGATTCGACTTTTCCAATACCCTCCTCTCTCAACTCCCCAGCTCTTACTCATCCAGAACTCACTCCGCTGCCCACATCTTTTCCCACATAAAATTCCACTTACGTTTTACTTTGATTCTTACCACCTTCCAGTGGCTCACTGTCTCTCAGCACATTGACTTTAAAATCCTCTTCCTCATTTTCAAATCATTTCACAATCTCACCCCTGCCTTTGCAACCTCCTCAAGCCTGCTATTTCACTGCCCACTCCTTCCATTCTTCCAACGCTGTTCTACCTCACATTCCTCCTCCTCACCACTCTACTATCAAGGGCAGAGCCTTCAGAAATCTTCCCACATTCTGGAACTCCCTTCCTAAATCCATTCATCCTGTTACATTCAAAATCCTCCCTGAAACCTATCTCTTTGACAGGACCTTCAGCAACCTCCCACTCCTCCTTGGTTCTGACCCCCCAACTGTGAAATGCCTTCGGAGATTTTGCTACATTAAAGGCACTATATAAATAAAAGTCATTGTTCTTGTTGTTCCACTGGTAAAGTAGGATGTGTGCTTCTGACACTAGATTTGAACTGGTTTATCAGGAAATGTAGAGGGAGTTTGATTGTGTTTGGCTTGTCTCATACGTGATGTGGCATTGATAACTGCTGCTAGTGGGGACAACTCGTAAATGCTCCATTTCCAAGCATTTTCATTCTCATCGTAAATACACTCATGCACAACTACATCTGATTGTGTAAATTGTTTTATCTTTTACAAGGTTTCCTTCAGACAATGCAACATGGACTGTCGACCGTCAGTTTCTATGGGGACCTGCTCTTCTTATTACTCCTGTGCTGGATCCTGTATGTTAATTAAACTCCTACCATTTTTTAAATATGTACAGCTATCAGAAAGCTAATAACAGCACAGTTTTCAACTGGTTCACTTTTGCCAGTGTAATATTGCAGAATATGAATGATTTTGATTATGTGAAATACTAAAATGTATAATATAAAAAATTCTTATGGTATAGTACCCCATTAATCACTAAATAGATTGTTCCACTGAATTGAAAATTATCTGATCTATGTGCTTTCTCCTTTTACTTAACTGTTTCCTCCACTCCTTTAGATCCCCTAAGCCATACATTATTGCCCCAGTTAAGAAAGCAGGTAGACAGCCTATTCCAAGCCTGGCCGTTATTGCTCTGTAAGCTTCTTCTAGGAGGTAAGCAAGACTGGTGTGGATGACTTGTCCTCCAATTTTCTGGCCCTCCCAGTGGGTAGCTGCCTAGCATTTACACAGTGCCCACCCCAATAACTTAACAATGGGCTTGGAATGGACTTCTGAGCAGAGTGGTGGAATCATTTAAGGAGTAACTATATGTGGCCAAGGGAGCTTACATCATTGATCTGGCTGGATGAATTAAGATGGAGCAAATGGCCTTACTCATCTATAGTATCTTATGATCTAATATTAGAAATTTATTACATGGGCATAAACCCACATCCATGTCACAGTATATTAATGCAGCATTGTGCCACACTACAAGCCTAATGCTAACTGGATGCCTGTCAACCCAAAAAAAACGATGTCTTTCCTGTTTTGTTTTACAATTAAAAACTATTTTAATACTTGTTTTAAAATTTACATCAATGCTTCTTACATACTTTTCCTTATTTTCAGGGTAGAGAAAATGTCCGTGGCTATGTGCCTGATGCGGATTGGTATGATTACGAAACAGTAAATATCACTTTAATCCAATTTTGTAGTAATAAGTTCTTATTCCATGGTTGAACACTCCTGACATGGAACAAAACTCACAGGAAATCAGAGATCAACAGTGCCTGATTTTCCATCTATTTAAATTAATGGATACCAAATCAGGCACTGCAGGCCTGCAATTTCCTGGCTAATGCTTCCTGCTAGAAGCACCTGATCACGGAATCAGCGCTATCATTTTCAGGAAGTAAAAGTTTTCCCTTAATCATCTATTACATTGAAAGGACTTAACACAGATTAAGTATATTTAGAACCGGAAATCAGATATGCAATGAAAATAATAATATTTCCTGCAAGAAAAGGCTAAGGATTTGAAATTTTGTCCGCAATATTGGTTCTGCTGCCTCCACACTGGTTTCTTTTATTGAAGAGATTGGGGAGGTCTGTAGATCAGTGTCACATCAAATTAACTGAGAGGAAGCAGGTAGGCTTTATTTGTCTGCCAACATTTTCTCTCCTCCAACATGAGATTGTCTATCACAATGAAGAATTCTATCTAGTAGCTCAGCTGAAAACCAATCAAATTTGCCCAATGATAGGTCGCTAAATTTTAACTAAAGTCAAAGGTTGGATTCAAACTTGTGTCTTTTCAATGGGTGCTGAACGCTCTATAACTGAATCTACAGGGTTACCTTTGTTAAATCTGTTTTTGACAAAGCTATGTACATATGTATAACGGTTTGTATTAAGATATTTCCATTAGCAACAAAATATGTCTATCCTTTCAAGTCAAAATTGCCAATTCTGATAACAGAACAATATTTACATTAGGTACAATGAATAAGACACAAATTGATGCAGAAATTATATTTAATATTCATCTGTGCCTCACTCAGTTCTCCCAGTGCTGTGCCCCACTAATTAATTAGTAATAAAGAATACAGTACACGTATATTGTAAAGAGGCTGTTTATTGTTAAATTAGGGTGCTCGCATAGACTCTCGAAAGCAGTTCGTGAATATGCATATACCAGCAGATAAACTGGGGCTTCATGTCAGAGGTGGCTTTGTCTTCCCAACACAGCAACCAGCAAATACTACTTTTTATAGGTAAGTACAGCCAGATTTATGCTTAGTTTTCCTGAAGTTAAAAACACTTGTACTAAAATATTATAGCTAATGAAGCTTCCATTGAATTACACCAAATAAATATTTTATTCTTATATATAGCCGGAAGAACCCCCTTGGTCTCCTCATTGCCCTTGATGAACAAGGAAAGGCTGGTGGAGAGTTATTTTGGGATGATGGAGAATCCAGAGGTATTGTAGTAAACATTACAGCGTGCAGCTGCTTTGAATACTGGATATCAACCAAACACCTTCTTTCAGCAATTCAGATCAGATAAATAACTTTCCTCAGAATATATATTTTCTATGAAGGATGGAGAGGCTCCTTCCATTTGTCTCTCTATTAACCTACTGTTCATTTCTACACATATTGCCTGAGCCCCATAACTCAGACTGTCATTTCAAAAGAAGTACTAAATCTGTTTAGGGAAGCATATGGCTGGTGAGCTATTTCAACATTGATCATCGTGCAATTATGTTATCTGTGGAAGTGGCCTTATTGTTGTGCTTCATTCTCAGTCCTGAATGCATTTAAAAATATCACTTAATAATATAATATAATTGATATCTCCATCACTGGTGTTTGTGATGCATGGTATTGCTGAACAGTAAATTGTGCTGATTTTACCTTGCAGATACTTTCCAAAAAGAAAATTATACTGCCTATCAGTTTACAGTTACAAAGGTTAGTCTTTTCAAATTGATTCAATTCTAATTTCTAATTGTAATTCTATTACAAAATTTGCTGCTCAATTTGTACATGAACACTCTTTTTGGATTGTTGTCTGAGATTTGTTATGAAAGTATCTGTGTATCCCTTTAAACTGGATAAATGTTACCCTTTGTGAAAAGGAATTAGTTTCCAGAAGAGTCTGTAAAAATATCAGGATGTATTCATTCCCCATTCTATGGAAATTCTAACATATGATAACATACTAAAGCATATACCCAAGTGTCAAAACCCATCCGTCCTCATTCGTTGATCCCCTAAACAGAATACTTAGAGGATGTATTAACCCATTTAAAATAAACAGATTAATTCCTTGTTAAAATAGTGAAGAAAATAATTCAAAAAGCACAACAAGCATTCATATGATAACAGTGCCAATTAATTTCCAGGTACAAATTTTGCATTTGGCTGTGCTGTACTTTATTTGGGAGTGAATGCTGACATTACATGCCCATCAGGGCAGCTTTCGACCAATATGGCACCAAGGAGCCCTAGCAAAACTAAAGTCAGTGGGGTGGTCAAAGAGAAAACCCTCCAGTGGCTGAAGTCATACCTCATGCAAAGGGAGATGGTATGGTTATCAGAGGCCAGTCATCACAGCCCCCAGGTCATCACTCTAGGAGTTCCTCAGGGGAGCGTCCTCATCTTTATCTGCTTCAACAATGACCTTTCCTCTATTGTAAGGATCTATTTACCATATTGAGAGTATATTATTAGCCATAAAATAGTAGGAAAGAAGTCAAAGACAAACCTTTCAAGCAATTCATTGCATAAGTAATAGAGTTGTAATAATAGGGAATTTTAAGTATATTAAGACAAAAGTTTGTGATCAAGATGGCTAAGGATGCTTAGAATGCATCCAAAGACTGTTCTCTTAATCAGTATGTTGCATGTTTAACAAGGAGGGTGCAGCATTAGATCTAGTTCCAAATAACAAAGCAGGACAAAGAAATTACCTTAAGGTAGGAGAACACTTAGATAATAGTAACAATAACTTAATAAGGTTTACATGGAAAATAGGTAAAGAGAAAGAAAAGTCAAAGAAAACAAAATTATCTTATTTCAGTGAGATGAGGGACAAGCCCAGATTTAACTGGTTGGAAAAGAAGACAGAACAAACATTGGATAAGTAATGGGAGAGATTTAAATATATGATGGATAAGATACATGTTAATTACAGTGGAACCTAATTTGCTTAGTCATTCTGGCAGTTATCTGTTATAACTGTGGCAGGAGTCTGGTAGAACAGCCACAAACTCCATTGAGACTCGGATAAACTGGGTCCCGGACTTACATTGGAGTTTCCTGCGGCCTTGTTTGGTGGTGGAGCCTTCCCCTGTCCCAAACAAGGCCACAATGTGGAGGATTTTACAACACCAAGTTATAGTCCAGCAATTTTATTTTAAATTCACAAGCTTTCGGAGGCTTCCTCCTTCGTCAGGTGAACGACGTCACCTGACGAAGGAGGAAGCCTCCGAAAGCTTGTGAATTTAAAATAAAATTGCTGGACTATAACTTGGTGTTGTAAAATTGTTTACAATTGTCAACCCCAGTCCATCACCGGCATCTCCACAATGTGGAGGGGAAGTGGCCTCCAGCAGAGGCGATCCATGCTGGGAGATCTGTGATCTTGGCTTTCCAGGGACCTTGCATTAGTTTCGAGGCCGATACATTGAGTTAGAAGAGGACGGAAGTGAGCCCCACTGAGAGGGCACTGACAATTACCCACATATGGGACATACACTTCTGATTGAAATTGACAAACATTATTGCAGTAGGTCAAAAAAGTAACTGGAAAAAAAACAGGCAAAAAGTAACAAAAGAGTCAATTTAATGGTCCTGTATGTGGGAGTACAGGTGCATTACTGGTGCGGAGGGAACATTAAGTTGGGAAAGCAGGCCCTGTGCCAATTTCTTTTTCAGTGGTCTTCTATTTTTAGTGAGCTGACATGCCTAGCCAATTCACGTGTAAGCCTCATTAAGGATCCAGATTTGAAGCGCAATTCAGCAGTCTTTCTGCAAGTTTGTTCTTCTTTTGAGCTGATTGGAGTAGGAGGAAAGGAAACTCTATGGGTGCAGGATCTTTTAAATGGACTTTATTTTTTAAAAACAAATTTATGATACCTTTTTAATGGACATTTTTCCATGTTTCTGAAATGTCTAATAATTTTTTCAGAAAAAAAGTTGGTAGCCATTTTTCTTACTCCTTAATTTAAATTTGTTTTAAAGCACCTCAAATGTAATTGAGGTAGTACAAAATGAAAGAAAGTATGCCAGGGAGATCAGCAGGCCCCAAACCATTCAGCAGACCTCGGCACACCTACTTACCAATGATCCACAACAACCACTTCTATTTACTATGGGTCAGCTTTGCCATCTGTAGCCAACTTGTAATATGGGGATGGCCATTATCAATGGTTGACAAGGTCACTACTGCCCTCAGTTGTTATGTCTGTTGCTCATTCCCAGTTAGCACTTCAATATCAGGACTGTGCTGTCCAAAGGTGTGTTGGCCAGTATGGGCAACACAATCAGATCCTTTCCCATTGAATAGCATGACATCACTACACTGCCTAACATCATTACACTGGTGCATTTTCAAAAGTACAGGGGTTCACGGACAGCTGATATGTGCTTAACCTGCAGCCTTTGAAAGATGCGAGTGTAGCATAGCTTTTAATTGTACATTGCATTTTGACTGCATACCTACACTTCAGCAGGGTACACAATCAAGATGCAACAGAAGAGCTGTAGGCTTGTGTGAGAGCTTGGCACTGGTGAGCAATAAATAGAATACAAGTTGACAGGCTGCACTTTGTGGCATGTGCCAGCTATCTGGTCTTTAGGAACATAGGAACAGGAGTAGGTCATTCAGCCATTCAATTAGATCATGGCTGATCTGCATCTTAACTCCATCCACCCACCTTGGTTCTGTAAGCCTTAATACACTTGCCTAACAAAAGCAAAATGCTGCGGATGCTGGAAATCTAAAATAAAAACAGAAAATGCTGGAAATACTCAGCAAGTCAGGCAGCATCTGTGGAGAAAGAAACAGAGTTAACCTTTCAGGTCCATGACCCTTTGTCAGAACTGATCTAACGATCTCAGTTTTGAAATTTTCAATTGACCTAGCCCCAACAGATTTTTTGGGGAGAGAGTTCTAGATTTCCACTACCCTTTGTGTGAAGAAGTGCCTTCTGACATCACCCCTGAACGGCCTAGCTCTAATTTTAAGGTTATGCCCCCTTGTTCTGGACTCTCCCACCAGAAGAAATAGTTTCTCTCTATCTACCCTATCAAATCCTTTAAATATCTTAAACACCTCAATTAGATCACTCCTTAATCTTCTATACTCAAGGGAATACAAGTCTAGTCGATGCAACCTGTCCTCATTATTTAAACCTTTTAACCTTGGTATAATTCTGGTGAATCTGCGCTGCACTTCCTCCAAGATCAATATATCATTCCTGAGGTGTGATACCCAGAACTGAATGCAGTTTTCCAGATGGGGTCTAACAAGAACTCTGTACAATATTCCATTAGCCTTTTTAATTAATTGGTGCATAGTACTATTGGTTAGTTTTATCTTTTCAGATTCTTTACTGTACGCTATTTTTTCCTGCATCTGTTCCCAGGTCCAGCAAGTATTTTTGACAGCTTACATCCTGGCTGAAACCTCCTGCGAGGCACAGTGCACTGTCATTTTGTGGGGAGGGTGCGCTGGAGAGTCAAATAGAGCAACTTCTTCACACCTCATAAACCAGAGGCTTGCTATTTGACCCCAACTCCGATCATGCCTTCATGTTATATCCGTCTATTCTGTCAATCTTGCCTGGCATTTCTTCTCTCCATAAAACAAAGACTGAAACTTGGGTGACTCATTTTACAACCTTTAAAAAGGCTCCAGCGTTTTTATTCCCATATATAAGGCCACTTACCTTTAAATGGCGGCACCCTTTCATTTTGAGCAGCAGCTGCATGCTCTTGATTCTGCGGGGTCCCTTCAATAAGCTCCTTACATAAGACTCAAGCAGTACAGCGAGCAAGTTTAAATAATAGTCATGATCTGGCCTTACCACATCCACTGAGACCGGCTCATTGCTCTGGTGTTGTGGGCTTTGGGCTCTTGCGGCGGTCCCTGTCATCTTTTCCCTGGAATCACTGAATTGGACCTAAAAAGAACGAGTGCAAGCTGCAAAAAAAAATCATGACTTAGGTGTCAAACTTCCTTTTAAGGCAGCAACCCCAAAATAGCTGAATGAACCTCGTTTTAAATGGGTGGCGAATGATGCCATCTCATTTCTGATGCTGATAGCATGGGATGGATTTTCCTGTTTCTAAACCAATGCTTATTGAATTGCTTGTTGCGACAATTAAAGGAAAAATTGGATGGAAAATTCAGATTGGCTCCCTTATGGGCATACTTTTAGCATTTCTCTTTGGTTTGCCTTATCCAGGTGATCTAATATGCCCAAGTGTAGGAACAGGAAAATGTGCCTACATATTATGGTGGGAGTACATAATTTAAATGTTTTTTGAATCCTTAATGGTTGCCCTTCTGTTGTTCTTTCAACAGACAGCATGCTCGATGTTTCGGGCAAACAATATGCAGAAGGCCTAGGTACCTCATAATGCTGACCTCACTTGCATGATTAGTGTCAATACTACCAGCAAAAAGAATCATAGAATTTGCTCCATATGTTTAATGATTTTTTTTGTTCTCTTTTAGAATCTTTTAAGTATGAAAGTATTAAAAAGGGGATACATTGACCCAAACAACCTTAAATTTGAAGAAATAAGAATCCTTGGGATCAAGATTGCTCCAACATCAGTCATTGTGAAACATGGAAATAATGTCACAACTTTAGCACCGGGAAATATCAATTATAATACAAATACTAAGGTAATGGAAACTTTCTTATAATCTCAATAATTCTTTCTTTAATCAAATAAAATCCAAAATTTGTTGTTCTCTAACTTTTCCATTCTGTGTGACTCAGCTTGTACCTTTGTTTTTTTCAGCCTCTAATATTTAGGTGTTAAAAATAACTGTTAACTCAATGGTTCTCTGTTACATTTTACTCGTAGCAGAGCTAACTGATTCCAGTTCAACCATACTTCAGTAATTTCTGATCATAAAAAATGGTATTACTAGTTTTTGTACAATTATTGACAATGTTTTAGAAACCAATAAACCCATATTGCCAGTAAATGAGGAATTTCACTTCATTTGTCATATTAATGCCTAGAAATCATTAAGGAAAAAGTGCTTTGATCATTAAAACACTAGTACATGTGCCATCTGGTGCCACTTTTCAATTTTCAACTTTTAATGTCTGCAGATAATTAATACGATCTTTATGTATAGTTAGACCAGGATTAACTTTGAACTCAAACTTAGAATCTAATACATGTAGAATGAGAATTAAGTAAGAAATGACTTTCCGGTGGGGGCTGATTGTAACGCTAAAGTGCTTTTAAAGATTAAGGTTTGTGTAAATGACACTTGTGATATGCAAAGCAAGATCCCATAGAGTTTAGTGCTGCTCTTGCTGGAATGTGCTAAAGAAGAGAAGGATGCATATCTGTTTGGACATTGTGTTTGGAAAAGAACAATTAGCATTTGCCTGTAAAATTGAGTCTTTTTTCTTTCTTAGACTATACCCTGCTTTGACAAGTGAACATGGGGTGTAATTAGTTCCATAATTATGGTGTACACTCAGTGCAACATTTCATAATATTCTTGAATCTGATAATGATTATCATGAACAATGTTTTTATCAATTACTTTATTTTATTATATTGACCGACTTTCTTTCAATGATAAAACTTATGAAATCAAAATGATTAAATGCATAGCACTAGTAAGAAATCAATCTTTAGATATTTTTGTGTTAAAATTAAATGTATTTCTTTTTTGTGACAAAATTAGCCTAGATCTTCCTGGTGGAGTTCCTGCTGGGAAAGCATTGGGATGGAATTTCTGCCCACCAGTGTGTCCGAGAAGCAGCCTAATTTGAACGTTGATAGCGGGCACCCAGCAGTATTTTTGGGCCTCTGGGTCGCTAACCTCAGATGGGGGGAGGAAAGTTGCTGTGATCGATGGTACTGCGTTAAACAAAAAATAATTGAAAAAATATATCTCATTCCAAGCTCATATGATCGATTGCACTTAGCAAGACAGCCTTTTAAATTTGAAACTGTTAATCCCCCTCTCCCACCTTAACAGCGCTGGTTGACAGCATTGCAATGGCAATCCTGACACCCAGTGTTACTAAGGATGCTAATGACTGGGAATGCATTGGATGAAATCTTCCTGCCACTACCCTGTGCCCAACCCAAATATGGCAGGTGTCATTTCCAGCGGAAAACCCAACAGGTTGAAGAGCCAGCAGAAGAGCTTTCCAACACATTTCCCATTCCTGCCCACCCAGAAACCACACAAAAATGGATGCTGATTCAGAAGAAAATCCTATTCAAGATTTAAGAAAATAGAATTATCAAAGCAAAAAAAGCTGTAGATACTGGATGAAGGCCTTGCTTTAAAAGTATTATTGAGAACAATGATTAAAAAGGGAATTATTCTAATCATTATTGTTATAACTCACTCTTAAATGGCCCTTGCAATAATTTTTTTCTCTGCATAGGTTACTCATCTAACAGGTCTTCACCTTGTACTGGGAGAGTCATATTCAGTGCAATGGAATTCTTCGGAATTTGAAAGGTTTGACTGTTACCCTGAAGAAAATGCAAATGAACGTGCCTGTAATGCCCGGGGTTGTATATGGGCTGTAAGTAATCCAAAGAAAGCTAGTATGTGTTACATTATAAATAACGTCTCTATATTTATATACATATATATAAATTATTTTTAAGACTCAGTTTTTGTACTTTACAAAATCAGTAATGGGGAGAATTTCAGATTGTCAGTTACATTCCAGCCAGCATGAAACTGGCATGCAGGGGCCAAGAATTCTTACCATTAGCAAGAGGAACTGCTTCCATGGACACTGGGTGAGCATGTAGACAGTTGCACCTGCAGACAATTTCCACCGCAGGAATGGCAGAGCCAGTGGCAGTCAAGGTCATCGTTGCCTTCAACTATTATGTCTTTGCAAAGGATGCATCTTCAATATAGGACAATTTTCTGCCCACAGATGTATCAAAACAAATGATTGATACATTGGGGTCAATATTAACCCCCTCTCCACCCCCGCGCGATGGGTGGGAGAGGGTCGGAGGGTGGGTTTAAAAATTAAAAATCGCAGAACGCACCCCCCCCCCCAGCCCGCCGCATATGCGCCCGTTGTCGTTTTTACGGTGGCGGGTTGCGAGCTGTGTCTGTGTCCCGCTCTTGAGAGGCGGGACACTGCATTAGAATATTTAAATCAGGCTCCAACAGTGTAGTTGGGAACCTGATTTAAATTGAGTGTTGGCCGGCCGGGTTTCCCAGGGTTTGGGAAATGGGAGCTGCTGGATCAAGCAGCTAAGTGCTTTCCCAGCACGGCCTGTGAGCCAAGAGGAGCAGAAGTGCTCCCCCAAGCACATCTTCTGCCGATCACGGCCTCTCCATGCTGTCGCAATCGGCAGATCACCACCCCCAAACCCACAATCCCAAGCCTTCTGCCCCATGATCTGCCAACACCCCCTTCAATTCATGATCCCTCCCTCCCTCCTGATTACTGGTCTGACCGCCTCCATTCCCCCCCCCCCCACCCCTCGAAGCCATGCGATCTTTGCTGCCTCCTGTCAACCCGTGATCCCTCCTTCCCTCCCTCCCGATTGCCAGTCCGACCCCAGTTATGCCCTGAGATCTTTTACCAATTGCCGGGGATGGTCCCCGGCTGCGACCTTCTACCGCAGGCTTTCCCACACAGCAGCCGGCCAACCTCAATCTGGCCAGCTATTGGGCGGGAAACAAAATAAAAAATTATAACGAGGTCCTGCCGTTAAATTCAGTAGGACTTCCGTGTGTCCTGGATTTCTGGATTTCCCCGCCGCAAACATGCTCTCCCACTCCCTCCCATCTCCCCGTAAATATCGCTGCCATTGTTTGGTGAAGAAACACTTGCAGCTCCTTTACTACTGAATATCAGCAGCAACATGACAGTTGCCCAATATTATTGCGCTGCTGGATTTCCCAAAGTCTAGGCTCATTGATGGCATGCATGTGGTCATGTAGACCACTGGACACAATGCCATGGCCTACATGACCACTTCACAATGTGCATCCGGTCAATGATCAGGAATATTGCATCATGCAGGGAAATGTTTGCACGATTATTTCATTTTAATGCATTCATCTATGCCAGGTTTATTTGAAGAAGAAGGCAAACTGGAAGGATGGCTATAGCCACTGACAGGTACTAAGAGGCCCATAGTGCTACCAGGATCATTATAATGTATAACATTGGCATCCTCAGATGCCTTGACAGATAATGGAGTGTCTTTCATTGGAGCACTGAAAGCGTCTCCAAAATCATCGTTGTCTGCTACATTATACAAGATGGTCCAGAATTTTCTTGTAATATTTGGCATAACAACGACATTAGCTGCGTTGTGCCGGGTTTTTCCAAAGAATTTAGCACGTAAGTGACTCACGCTGGTTTCGCACCAGGACATCACTTTGAGCAAATATCCTCAAACCCCACTTCGCTCATTAATATAGCTGTGCCCTCTTGCAAAAGACCAGAGAATGTCAGCTTCCACAATTGCATTTTTAAACATGCTGTGATTAATGTGCTTAAATGATGGTTTGATGGCTTCAAACTTTAACTTTCTTAACATCAATGAGATAAAGAGGGACTTACAGAAGAAAGAAGACGCATGTTCTATGCTTTCTTCAGACCCGGATTGTTTACGCTCATTTCCACTTGTTTTATGCCGATTTTTATGTTCCGGTGTATGCTGTTGAGATTCTTAGGAACTTTCAGCATTAGTTGCCGTTGGCAAGATCGACATAGTAACCAGCATGAATTTTGGTGCAAGTTTGGCATAAGTTGGATTGTGGAAATTCCACCCTCATTTGCCAGAGGTATAATTGTGAAGAAGCAAGAGTGAACTGATCTACAACCAAGGGCGCTGCAGGTTGTTAACACAGAACAAGAGGTTGTTGCCTTAGAAAAACTGGTGTGTCACACTCAACGAAGTGGCCTTCAGCTATGTGCCTATTTGAACTAACCCTTCAACTATCCCTCCTGGCTGAATGTCCCCAAAATAACATCACTAACATTGTTCTTTGCATTCAACTACTATGTATGGCCAATCTTATTCTACATCGTGAAGAAAAAAAATCTCTAACACAAAGTTGAAATGAAATATGAGCAATTTTATCTTTATTTGCATTTGACTTTAGGGTTCTTTGCCCCAGTTTGTTCCTCTTGGTGATAAATAATGCTCAACTTTTCTACCCTATCTTCTAAGTATTTCACCAGTGGAAACATTAAGTGAGGTACTGTCTTGTATTCTGCCATTGGTACTGCTGGTGCCCTTTCAGACAATGCATATACGGCAATAGAGTGTGTGACAGCCCATATCCTGTGAACGAGTGAGGGAGTAAGGAGAGGAAAGAGAACAAGAGCAAGATGGTACTAGGAATTGAAATTATGGACTGTCCTCCTGTCTGCTCCTTCCTATTGTGACCCAACTTGTCCTGCAAGCAGAGAAGTAGTGTTGAGATGTTGAGAAGTTTCAAATGTTCGTCCTACTCTAAGCTTGTGTGTGAGTAAATGAATATGTAGTTAGGTTGTGTTGGAATGATTTTCTCTTTTAACATATCAATGTGCCAAAGGTTCATTGACCTACACTGACTTCCTATCCCCCAATGCATTAAATTGTTGACTTGGTCTTGCCCTCCAACTTTTTTTTCCATCTGCTTGTTTTGCCCTCAAAACTTTTTTAACCCTCTATAATTAGCTTTAAGGGCAGTTCACCTTCATATGGCCATTGCAGCCCTTTAACTAGCTGCAGCAGTGCTGGAAATCCTGTTCCCCACTCTGAAAACTTCCAGATGTAGGCAGATAGAAGAGTGGGAGCTCACTATAAATGGCTAATGACTTCCAACCCTGGAAGTTTCAGTGAGAACTGCTGTGCAGAGCATGGGTGGGGACATTACATATTACATAGCATTTACAGCACAGAAACAGGCTATTCGGCCCAACAGGTCTGTGCCGGTGTTTATGCTCCACATGAGCCTCCTCCCACCTTACTCCATTTCATCCTATCAACATACCCTTCTACTCCTTATTCCATTATATATGGTCCCTGCCAATTGGAAATTGCACTCATACTCTACTTAGTTCAGTTGTATGCAAAGCTTTCTATTCATTGCTGTCTTGGTCCATTTACAGCTGATCTAAATCCTTCTGGATTTTGCTACAATATATGGCCTGGTCTTTCTGCAAAGCCAGTACACTTCCAGATCTTAAGTGAGCAACTATTCCCTTCCATCTGCCAAAAATATACACTGGGTTCCCGGTATGTTTTCCGGGATCAGCTAATTTGAATAGTGATTTGTGGACTCCCATTGAAAATCAGCCAGACATTGGCCAGGAGCACAGAGGGGAGGAGGAACTCATGGCTGGAGGCACCATTTAAATGTTTGCGGACAGAAGAGCGTCAGTGGGCAAAGGAATCGGCTGGAGAAGGTGGCCAGCCAAAAGAGAGGAGGAAGAAAATTTGTTAATTTTGCTTAGTGCTGTAAGAAATATAATAATCTCATGATCATTAGGTTAGGTAAGTTGTGCCAGGATACAGCTGGGCACCATTGAATGTAAAATAGCTGGCACTTTAGCATGGAACAATTGAAAGCTGAGCCTTTACCATTCCCACACAAATGTTGGCACCTTCCCTACACACAGGGACATGTATGCCAATAGTCTCACTGGAATATCCACAATCTGCAGGTATAAAGTGAATGCTACTGGTCACTGATTGAAATGGATTTTTGTCACCACAATATCAGTATGCCCATCACTGTTAATGTCTGCTTCCCTGCACAATCGACTTGCATTAGCACCTTAGGAGAAGAATGCTCACAATGCACAGAAACAGGAAACTATGGAAAGGGGCAAGCTTTCATCCAAGCCTTGACCCCTCCCTTGAAGATAAAGCAATTGAGATTGTTTTGGGAGTTCTTTTGTAGTGGGCATTGGTGACAGATAATTGCAAAGAGAGGGTTATTCTGAAGTGGCCTCAATAATAGTGAAATTGAGACTACTTAGCAACGATAGAGATACTCACAATTAATAACACCTTTTTAAGCCTCGGTATAGATATTCACCATTCACTACATCCAAGCAATAATGAACGCCTGTTTTATACAGGCAAGCACTCTGATGCCCAAAATGGTGGGGGTGTGAAAGGTACTGTGAATTACATTATAAGGATGCAGGGACTTCATTTATATCTCTGCGTCTCTGAGTTGGTGGCCACTTTTCCATTACAGCGGAATGTAGAGATGAAGGTTTCAGTGGTGCATTCTGAGGCATTCTGCAGAGCTGTGCTAATTTGTACAGCTTCCCATCCCACTTTTGTTTCTTCTCCAGCAACAGAAGAGTGGAAAGCCCAGGCCCGTGTCTGTACTGATCTTCCTATTTTAGTGGCATCAGCAAATTTGACGACTCTACATTTAGTTTTGATATCCAACAACTCATTGCATTTATATAGCGTCCTTAATGTAAAATGTGTCCCAAAGTTCTTCGCATTGGAGATAGAGAAGGGAACGGATGTCGAGACATGGAGGGAGAGATGAGGAAGGGTGAGCAAAGGCTTAGTCAAAAAGATGGGTTTTGAGTCAGTTTTTAAAGGTGGAGAGGCAGAGGGGTTTGGGGAGGGGGTTCTAGAACATAAGGCCAAGGTGGCTGAAGGCGCTACCACCAATGATGGGATAAAGGGGATGGGAGGGCAAATGGGTGACTGCACAAAAGGTTAGATTCAGAGGACCTATGGAAGTTAGAGGAAATATAAAGCATGAAGAGTTTCCAGATATAGTGTAGAGTGAGGCTATGGAGTGATTTGAAGATAAGGACAAAGATTTTAAAAATAATACATTGAGGAACAAGGAGCCAATGATTGTTGGGAGCATTTGATGTGGAACTTAATACCTGACAGGGTACAGGCTGTTACATTTTGCACAAGTTAGAGCTGATGAAGGATGGAGGATGGGAGATCGGAAAGAAGACAAAGTATTTGAGCAGATTTTAAAAGGAAAGTCTGGGTACGTTGGAGGCAAGTGGGGGGGGAAGAAAATCGGGATTTTTTGGAGCGGGCACGAATCCTGGTTCCAACCCGCCGAAGAACGCGCACAACTCAGAGTCATCTGGGTGTGCGCGCCGTTCCCGAACCCGGAAGGATGAGGAACAGCACTTTCTTCACCAGGCACGGCGTGCACTTCCGCCACCTGTAACTCCACAACACAGAGGTGCACCACAGGCACCTGCACAAGAGCACAGAGGGGAACAACGGAGGGAGCGATGTCGTAGGAGGCACTACCTTCGTCAGAGGGTCTACAACCGAGGCTGAGCTTCCTGGACCTCTCTGAGGAACAGTGTCTACGGAGGCTGAGAGTCAGTCGCCAGGTGGTCGCAGACATCTGCAGCCACCTTCATATCAAACTGCTCCTTGCTGGGCCTGGCGGCATCTCATTACCCATTGCTGTTGAAGTGACCACTGCCCTCAACTTCTTCACCTCCGGATCATTCCAGGGTGCCACCGGGGACTTCGCCGGGGTCTCTCAGTCGTCTGCCCACAAATGCATAAGGCAAGTCACCGACGGTTTGTTTTGCAGGGCCTCACAATATGTCAGCTTCCCCATGGACAACCTCAGCCAGATGGAGAGGGCAGTGGGACTCCACTCTGTGGCTGGCTTTCCACGGGTACAGGGTGCAATCGATTGCATGCGTATAGCAATCCGAGCACCTCCACACGAGCCAGAGCTGTTCATCAACAGAGAGGGATATCACTCCATCAACACTCAGCTCGTTTGTGACCACCGCAAAAGATTCCTTCACGTGTGTGCGAGATTCCCTGGCAGCTGCCACGATTCGTTCGTTCTGAGGGAATCCAACATCCCAGGCCTCTTCCATGCACCGAACACCCATAAGGGCTGGCTCCTCGGGGACAAGGGATACTCCCAGCACACTTGGTTCATGACACCTCTGAGGAACCCCATCAGTGAGGAACAGTGTCGATACAATGACAGCGACATCGCCACCAGGTCTGTAATTGAACATGCTATAGGACTGCGGAAGATACGATTTTGGTGACTCGATCGCTCTGGGGGAGTGCTTCAATATGCACCAGCGAGAGTGGGTCACATTATAGTAGTGTGTTGTGTCCTGCACAACATGGTGCAACAGAGAGGGGTACCGGTTGGTGAGGCCCCATGCCCTCATCCAGCATCCACATCTGCCATGAACATTGAGGAGGAGCAGCAGCAGGAGGAGGAGGATGAACCCATCAGCAGAGCAATGGCTCACCTGGCTGCTCGTGAGGCCAGGGAGTCACTCATATGTGAACGGTTCTCATAAGGAGATCACAAAGTGAGAATAGTCCAGTCCTCAGACCACCTGGAAAGAGCCGCGCTAACACCAACCCCCACCAAACCCCCGCACAAAGAGTCCTTCAACTACACATGCACCCATGGTAAAGTCACCCACTGGGTGGCATCAAGTCTCGCCATTCATGGTGAAGCACATGAAAGGGCGCTATCACAAAAGGCTTTCAAGAATGGGCAAGACGTGGCAGTAGTGGTGAGACTGATAACATTTAGTGTGACTTTATCAAAAAACAAATGTCAATGAAAAACATGACATTCTGTGAAACGCCTTTGTGCATCCCCCTCGTGATCACAAATCCTTAGCCTTTCTCTTCCTACCGCTGCTACGTGGTTCATCCCCTGAGGCTGCAGCAGAAGTAGTGGCAGGTTGCTCATGTCCATGCCCTGACTGCTCAGATGCTTTCAGCCTACAATCTCTGGGTTTTGGAGCCTATGAGGGCCCGATCAAAAACTGCTCCACCTGCACCAGTGCAGGAGCAGTCTCGGCCACCTGGAGAGGAGGCAGCATTGCAGGTACAGGTTGAGAGGGGGGGGGCAACGGGTGAGACATGGGAGCTCTTTGAGTGGCGTCCCCACTTCCATGTCCCCTTTTGCCATCATCCCTCTCCTGGGCCAGGCTCACATTACTCCGACCACCTTACTGGAGAACAGTTTGGAGGACATGTGTGATGTCTTGTAAGCCCAGTTGCAAAGTTTCTGTCTGCCTATTTAAGGCGACAGAATGTTGTTCACCCTGAGTCCGAACAGCCATTGTCCGGGCCTGAATGGACTCATTTGTGAGCTGTGCTTGAAGCTCAATGGAGGCTAGCCTTCTCTCCATCACAGACATTCCCGCACTTACCTGCGACACTATCTCAGATATTTCCGCAGTTACCTGCGACACTATCTCAGACATTTCTGCACCTACCTGTGACACCAGCTCAGAGATTCCCTCACGTACCTGTGCCACCATTCCACTAATGCAGGAGTTGGACTCCTCCATCCTCTGCACTATTGTGGAGATTGTTCATGGCACCTGTTCCAGTACCTCGCAAATGTGCTGCTGTCTCTCGATCATTCTCCTTTTAAAGGATGGCCCCTGGGGTTCAGCATCTGCGTCCAGCTGAGCAGAGCCTGGAGAGGAGTGTGCCTATCAACACGGACTCTCCACAGCTGCCCCTGCCACCAGTGTCTGCTCGCGCTCACTTGTGTGTGGGGACTCACCAGGTGCCAACCCAATTAACTGACTACGAGGACCCACCGAGGTGTGAGTATCTGCGCTGGTGGATGACTCGCTAAGATGTGACGGTGCGCCCTCAGAGGCTGGGAGCTCCTCTGCGGAATCACCCTCTTCCATCATTGTGGCGTTGAAGGGCCTGTAAGAGAACAGAAAGCAATATTAAGCATCATCACAGATGTGTCATGTTGCGATGAGCATACTGAGGTGTTCAACTTGCCAATCATTGTTAACATCAATTCATGTTGTGTGTGATGAATGTTAAAGTTGTGTCACCAGATGTTTGTGGGTGCCAGTCTCGGCGTCCCCGACGGACAGGCACTCGAGGGTGCGGCTGATCTCCAGGGCCTCCTCCTCCCCCTGTGTGAGGACCACTACTTGTTGTGGCCCCCATCCAGTCTTTGTCCTCTCGTGTGCATTTTGCGCTCTCTTCTAGAAGAGCACCTCAACTGTGGTGTTGCTGAATCTTGGAGCTGCCTTGCCCCTTTGCTGCTCCATTGGGTCTCCTTGCTCTTTGCTTCAGCAAAATCCATTGCAACAATGGCCCTTTAAACCTAGACGCTCCAGCTGACAGCCTGTTGCGCAGTCCGCCCACTGCGCAGCTTTCATATGCTAAACCCGGAAACAAGGTTAATGACCACCAATTAAGTGCGATCGCGTGGGGAACATTAAGCTTTTATTATTTGGGTTACCCGCGCCCCTGTTTACACCCCTCCCCCTGCTGCCATCCCGCCGCCATTTTAAAATCGTGCCCATTGAATCTCGACGTGATGAAAGTGTGGATAAGGGTGTCAGCAAGGATGTTGTGAAGGTGGAAATTAGACGTCTTTGTCACGCAGAGGGTGTCAGGATTGAAGCTCAGCTCTGGTTTAAACAGGGTGCCAAGATTTTGGATGGTCTGGTTAAACCTGAGTGAATGGCTGGCGAGAGAGATGGAGTCAATGGATTTTATCACAAAGGCCAATCACGATTGTTTCAATCTTCCCAATGTTAAATTGTAAGAAGTTGTGACTCTTCCGTGACTTGATGTTAGACAGACAGTCTCTTAGCATGGAGGTGGATGTTGATTCCAGAGAGATGGTGGAAAGGTAGTCCTGGGAGCCACTAGTGTGCATATGGAGGTTGACCCCATGGTCAAACCAGATCTGAGCCATATTTGCTCAGGTTTGCAGCCCTTAGACTTGAGGGCACTAAGGTGGGGACTGTGTGGGGAACTGAAGGTATGGGAGATGCTGAGCGTTTTGCTGGGAATGAGGGTACCAAAGGAAGAGACGAGGGACTAGTTAAGCAAGCGAGCGGTGGCCAAGGTGTTGTAGTGGTTGGAGTGCCAGAGAGGGAGAACTGGGAGTTTGAGAATGAGGGAGCTAGGGGAGGGTATTTTCCATGGGCGGATGGGGAATGTTGTGGGATTCTGGAAGGTTAGGGGACTGTGAGTGAAGAGGAGACAAGGAAGCTGTCAGAGATAGCCTTACCAGTAATCGAGACTTCAAAAGCAGAGATGCTTCTTGAGATGGCAAGTTTGAGGGGTGGCTGTGGACATGGGTGGGGGAGTTTATTGATGTGTAAAATTGAGTGAGGTTAGGGGCGGAGAAGTTTGAGGAGAAGGGCCGGGTGTTTAAATGTAAGTTTAAGTCACCAAGGATAAGGAGTTGCTTGGTGTTGAGGGAGTAAATCTTGGTAAGAATGTTGGCATGGGTGTTGGGAGAATGGTACACATCAAGCATTTTAATGAGAGGCAGGAAGGATGGAAAATTCTGGGTCCTTGAAGGAAGAGAAGGTGTCAGAGGAGTAAGGAGAGAGGCTGAGGTATGATATGGCAATGAGAGCTACACTACTGTCGCAGCAGTTTGGGTGAGAATGTGATGCAAAGTATAGCCAGGTGGGGAGGTTTCAGTGATGGGGAAGGAATCACCAACCATAAGCTAGGCTTCAGTCAGTGCCAGGATATCAATAGATTCATCCACAATTAAATTATGAATAGCAAAATCCTATTTCTTGAGGAGAAAATCTTTTGGAGGAGTATATGGAGTGGGGCAGTGATTGAATATCCACTGATAGTGTCAGAAGGGATCGTGGAGGAATTGAGCTGGATGAGGATGAGGTTAGAGAATTTAAACCCCAAGGAACAAGCAAGGTGGGAAGATCAACAGGGGCAGAAAGGCGAAAGAGTTGGGGTGGAAGGCTGGAGCTGGAGGTCGTGAATGGAGGCATAGATGGAGGGAAGAGGACAGGAGAGCAGAGCAAGAGCTACAGATTGTGGAAAGGAAAAAGTGGAAGTAGGGGGCTTGAATCCAGTATGGCACACAAAGTGCCCACACAATGGACATGGGGGAAGCCCTAGATTATCTAGAACAAAAACAAAGAGCTAGGCATCATAAAGAGAGATCATTGGCATAGGATTTGTATGATGTAGGAAGCCAGCCCACATTATTATGGTTTGTCTGTGGGGAAGACCCTCCAGGCAGAAGGGTGGAGTGAGATTCAGTATGGAAACCAGCAGAAAGAGTTAAGGTTCAAATTGATAGTAAAGGTAAATCTGGCAGCCAGCAGAGGTGAGAATTTGAAGTTCAGATCACCAAGTTCCAAGCAGTGACCTCTGCAGGAGTCCACTCAAAACCCCCTTCAGTTAGACAGTACACCTCTCAAGTACTTGCTACTTCTTTTGTTTTAATCAACTTCTTAACCAGTTCCTGATAAAACTCGAGCATCAATCAAGCAAATCTAATATGCCAGTCTGTTATCTTGGTTGAACTATGCTTGGAACACTAAGTTAAGGAGCCTAATATATTCTTAAAGGAAGTCGGGGCCTGTGTTGGCTGACTTTATGTTGTGCTTATATTGAGTCTTGGCTGATTGAGTAGAACTGCTCTGTTTATACCTTGGGCTCTTAATGGAGTAGGTCTACAGGAAATATTGCCTAAAATACAGACCAAACACTGCAACGTCAGACCCTACATGTGGTACATTTATCAATTTTAATTTAATGTTATTTGGCAGGCATAATCGATAGCCATGGTCATGAAGTGATGTGGCTGGTGGTATGGAGCAGCTGATCTGGGCAGCATGGGTGGATCCAACATATGGAACCGGAAGATACAGTTGTAGATTCAGCAAGTAATCTGGTCCCAAATTGGTCCTAGCATGAAACCCATCCCTGAGAATGGCACATTTGAATTTAGAAATGATTCAGAGTACTGAATTTACAGCACTTATAATGCCAGTCAACGATTTCAGCCCATTTTTCAGGTGTAAAACGGGCACCTAAGCATCTAATATGGTGGCAGGGCACCCATGTGCCACTTTGGATCGCTGCTCCGTAGGCGTCCAGGGCGCACACCAGAAATATTTTAAACAATGAATAAATTATTCAAATTAGGTTCCTACACTTGTTGTAGGACCCTTTTCTGATATTGGTATGCCCCAGCATCGGACTCGCCATGTGATAAACACCCAGCAACTCATTGTGCTAACAGGCAGGAAGGAGCCTTCAGCAGCTGTCTGGGGTTGTGCGGGACTTTCTCCTGTAAGAAAGAAGGGAATGTGATAGTCTTGAGGTGTTTAGAGAATGTGCCTTTCATGGTGGAATAGTTGACATACAATGCATAAGATGTGAAGTGTGGGGAAGTGAAGGTTGCAATACTGGTGAGTGTGTGAGCATGAGGAAAAGGAGGTAGAATGGAGTGTGGTGCAGCGATTGTAGGAGAGTGAAGGGAAGCTGGGGAGTGGAGTATTGCGAGTAGTGAAGCTGGAGGTGGTGGAGGTGTGAGCAGAGAGTAAGAGAGCAGTATTCTTACCTTGATAACTCTGGTAAGGTCATCGAACTTTTTTCAACATTGGAGCCATGAACTGGCATCTGAGCTCTTGGAATTGAGTCCTTCTGCGACCACTTCCCAATGGCAGCGGAGATGTTGCCTGGAGGGTTTTCTGCCTCCTGGGGTGATCGGGTTCTCCTTCCTCCTGTCCACCGCCTGCACCACGGCCACCAAGGCAGCCTTGGAAAACCTTGGTGCCCTGTCTGGACCGCTTCCAGTCATCTTCTTGAATCTGGGCATTTTCCCTGCTGTCTGCAGTCAGAGTGCACCTCCCATTGAAGAGGTGCCGGCTGCTTTTGAGTGACATCAGAAACGCCTGATTTCAGCACCTCCCCACCACCCCCCCGCAAAAAAAAACAGGAGTGCAGCCAATGAATAGCCCTGTCAGCACACCTGAATCATCTTACTGAAGTCCCAGCAGGAATTTAATGTGCTGTCTGGGACCAATTGAACAGGCATGAGCAGCACACGACCTGCCCCCTGCGTGCCTGTTCTTGAGTACAATCGAATTTCTAGTCCAGTCTGGTCTCTGGTTGCTAGTGTACACGTAAAATATGTTTTTTTTGTGGTTATTGATGGATTTTTGAGATCAATATGCAATGGAGTTATTCCAAATTTCTTACATTACAACAGTGACTATACTTCAAAACAAGTACTTGATTGGCTTTAAAGCACTTTGGGATGTCCTGAGGTCATCAAAGGCACTATATAAATCTAAGGCTTTCTTTCTTTTTTGTAATTTGGGACTGCCTGATCCTGTCAGGAGTGAAAAGAAGGAAAAAGTTTAATTCTCCTATTTTGACTTTTTTTTACCTTTATGAGCACATATTGATAAAATATAAGTTAATAAACACTAAAATGATTTGAGACTAATATTCATGTGGATGAGATTGGTGATGTAAATCTTTTTAATTTGATGAACTGGATGAAAGCAGCCTGACACAATGGGCTTGATTTTACCACCCGCTATCGGGTGCGTTCTCGGCGGGGGGGCCCCGAAAATCAGGGAATCCCGGAGCGGGACCGGATCCCGTCTCAAACCCGCCCACTTCCGGGTTCCCCACGGACGCGCCGGCGTGTGCGCGCAGACCCCGCAGGTGGGAATCCCGCAGGCAATTAAAGCCAGCGGGATGCCACTTGTAAGTATTTATCTTGCTCGTTCAGGTCGTTTACAGGCCTGATTGAGCTGTTTTATTCGGAAGGGTGAGATTTTACCTTGAACTGAGACTGTTTCCCATACTGGGGGAAATACTCTCACTTCAAACGGACGTGTTGCAGCCAGCAGCCTGTGGCAGCTGCCAAGGTGCATTCCACAGGTGTGGGGGGGGAGAGACCCTTCACCAACGCAGGAGGACACTCCGTAACATCGGGCAACGCTTGCCCTCCACCACCCTCCTCCTAGCGAGAAGATTCACCGACGTGGAACCGCAACCCCTGTGCGAGGACACACTTACCTACCGTGCAGAACGCCTCAGACCTACACCTTCCAGATGGGGGCCGCCTTGACCTCCTCGGAGGACGAACAGCATCACCGGCCTCAGCAGCCTCGCAGGCCACACCGTCCGCCTCAGCGACGTGGAGCCCCACAACACGGTGCTGTGGCACATCCACCTGCACAGCAGGAGGGAGGGCAGCCGCAGAGAGAGATGCGTCGCAGGAGGCACTACCCTCCGCACAGGGTCTACAGACCGAGGCTCAGCTTCCTGGACCTCTCTGAGGAGCAGTACATACGGAGGCTCAGAGTCAGTCGCCAGGTAGTCGCCGACACCTGCAGCTTCCTTAATGACGAGCTGCTCCCGGATGGACCAAGCAGCATCTTCTTACCCGTCGCCGTCAAAGTCACCATTGCCCTCAACTTCTTCGCCTCCGGATCCTTCTAGGGTGCCACTGGGGACATCACCGGGGTCTGTCAGTCGTCTGCACACAAGTGCATAAGGCAGGTTACCGATGGGTTGTTCCACAGGGCCTCGCACTACATCAACTTCGCCATGGATGACCGCAGCCAGATGGAGAGGGCGGTTGGATTCCATGCTGTGGCTGGCTTCCCACGGGTGCAGGGTGTAATCGATTGCACCCACATAGCAATACGGGCACCTCCACAGGAAGGGGTATCACTCCATGAACGCCCAGCTCATCTGTGACCACCGCTAGAGATTCCTACACGTGTGCGCCAGATACCCTGGCAGCCGCCATGATGCCTTCGTCCTCGGGGAGTCCACCGTCCCGCCCCTCTTCCACTCACCCAACACCGGCAATGGCTGGCTCCTCGGCGACAAGGGATATCCCCTGCACACGTGGCTTATGACACCTCTGAGGAACCCCATCACCGAGCCGCAGCGTCGATATAATGACAGCCACATTGCTACCAGGTCTACAATTGAGCAGGCTATAGGGGTGCTCAAGATGCGCTTCAGGTGCCTCGATCGTTCTGGGGGAGCGCTCCAATACACGCCACTCCGAGTGGGACGAGTTATAGTTGTCTGCTGTGCCCTGCACAACATGGCACAACAGAGAGGGGGGCCGCTGGAGGAGGCCCCATGCACATCCGCCACCCAGATTGAGGACAACGATGAGGAGGAGGAGGAGGAGGAGCAAGAGGAGGAGGAAGGACCCATGGGCCGAACACCGGCTCACCTGGATGCTCGTCAGGCCAGGGAGGCACTCATATGTCAACGGTTCTCCTAACATCAGACTATCTGAGGCGTCCAGACCTCATCACGTGCACAGAGGAGCGGCCATACCAGCCCCCTCCACAGAAGAGTGGTGCCATTACTCCTGCACCCACTGTAGTGTGACCCAATGGGTGGGACCAGGTGTTCGTCGTCATGATGAGCCCCACGAAAGGGACCTATTGCACAAGCCGCTCAAGAATGGACAAGAGGTGGCAGTAGTGGTGAAAACAATTGTGTTTATTGTGTATGTGCAGTAAACGACTATAAATAAAAACATAACAAATTGTCATACACCCTGGTGCATTCCCTTTGTGCTCATAACACCCTTGCCTTACGTTTGCGGGAACCCCTACGTGGTGCTACCCCTGTGGCTCCAGCAGAGGTAGTGGCAGGTTGCTCTTGTTCGTGCCCTGACCGGGTAGATGCTTTGGGCCGACGCCCCCTGGGTTTCGGTGCCCGTGAGGGCACCTCCACAGACTGCTCCTCCTGCACCTGTGCAGGGGCAGACTCGGCCACCTGGAGAGGAGGCACCATTGCGGGTACTGGTTGAGGGGGGCAACGGGTGAGACGTGGGGGCACTTTGAGTAGCGTCCCCACTTCCATGTCCCCGTTCACCATTTTCCCTCTCATGGCCTAGGCCCACATCACTCCTTCCACCCTGCTGGACGGCAGTTTGGATGAACTGTGTGAGCCCTTGCAAGGCCACCTCTAATGTATCTGTCAGCCTGTTTATAGCGGCAGAATGTTGCTCACCCTGAATCCGAACAGCCGTTGTCAGGGCCTGGATGGACTCAATGTTGAGCTGGGCATGATGCTCGAGGCAGACGTTCCCGCACTTACCCGCGACACTATCTCGCGGATACCCTCCTGTTCTTGTGCCACCATTGCCCTCATGCAGGAGTTGGACTCCTCCATCACCTGCGCGATTGTGGAGAGTGCGCGCGGCACCTCTTCCAGTACCTCGGCAATGTGCTGGTGCCCCTCGACGACTCTCCTTTTGACTGGTGGCCCCCTGGGTTCAGCATCTGGGTCCGGCTGAGCAGAGCCTGGAGAAGAGTGCTCCCACCGACGCGGACCCTCCGCGGCTGCCCCTGCCACCAGGGTCTGCTCATGCTCACATGTGCGCGGTGACTCACCATGTGCAATCCCAACTAATTGAGGAGGGGGACCCACCGAGGTGTGTGTATCTGCGCTGGTGGATGCTTGGCTCATATGTGACGATGCACCCTCAGAGACCGGCATGTCCTCTGAGGAATCGCCCTCCACAGACACGGCGCTCGCAGACGGCCCTGCAAGAGAACAAAGGGCAATATCAGGCATGTGGACAAATGTTGAGGTGCGGCAGATGCCAAGTGATGCTAAGATCATTCGCGATCATGAGTGCTGAGTGTCAGCTTTCCGTTACCGGACGTTTCTGCAGCCCCAGCCTCGCTATCCGCCACGGACAGGCAATGCAGCGTGTGGCTGATCTCCAAGGCGTCCAGCTCTGCGTGCATTAGAACCACCTCGTGTGGCGGGCCCCTTCCGGTGCGTGCCCTTTCCCGGGCGTTCTTGCATCTCTTCTCCTGTCAAGGCAAAACATAGATGCATGATTGAGTGATGATTGCTTTGTGAGATGCTTCAAGCATTGGTGTGGGTGGGTTGAGCGTGTGGGAGATGGATGGGAGGATGCGTGTGCCACATGACCATCCCATTGTATGGGGATTGGGGTGTGTGGTAGTGTTCGAATGGGGACAGGGACGGTGGGTACGTGCAGGCACGGTGAGGATGATAGTTGAGTGGCTGTGAGGATTGATGCGGGAGCGCTGTGGTGGCAGTGCAGAAGGGGTTGTGAGGTGTTTGAGGTGATGTGGAAGACGGAGTGTGGGAGAATGCGTTAGTGTACTCACTTTGCCGGACCTAGTGAGATCATTGAATCTCTTGCGACACTGGATCCATGTTCTTGT
Organism: Heptranchias perlo; assembly: GCF_035084215.1. Classification (NCBI taxonomy): domain Eukaryota; kingdom Metazoa; phylum Chordata; class Chondrichthyes; order Hexanchiformes; family Hexanchidae; genus Heptranchias; species Heptranchias perlo. Next base: position 41,524,114 of record NC_090337.1, read on the forward strand.
GGTGTTGCCCCTGCTGCTAACCTCCGCGGCCACCTCCGCCCATGCCTTCCTGCTGGCGGAGGCAGGGCACTTCCTTCCATCGCTGGGGAACAACATCTCCCTCCTCCTCCTTACCCCGTCCAGCAGCAGCTGGAGTGAGTCGTCAGAAAATTGTGGGGCAGCCTTACCCCTGGGGTGCTCCATGGTGTGCTACTTCTTGTTTGCAGCAGGAGGAGCATTGGTGGACTGCCCTTTTAAATAGAGCTCCACCATCACTCAGACGTCACTGCGCATGCGCAGGCCACCGGCGCGCAGCTGAGCAGTGGAAAACCCGTAACCACAGGTAGATGACTTCAATTATCCTGTGATCGCGCAGGGGACGCACTCAATTCACCGGGCGCGTTACCCACGCGCCCGATAGCCCCCCCCCGCCGGGAACCCGCAGGCCTGCTAACATCGGGCCCAATGACAGGTTTCAAATTTTTATAATTCTGAACAATAGATATAGAAAACCATGTGTAGAATTTCACTGAAAGATTATATTTACAGTCAACATACCCTCCTAGTGACTAACTCATGATGTGCAAAATTAAGCACTGCTTTTCATTAGGGGAATAATTATCAAATATCTAAAATTAAAGCAATGCTATGAAGAATTTCTGTTGAAATAGACTACAAAATGTTTAAGATATTACTCCATTTACAGTTGAGAAATATATGTAATTGCTTTATGCTACCTGAAGTACTCTGTGTATTTGCTTTGTGCTACCTGAAGTATTCTGCGTATTTGCTTTGTGCTACCTGAAGTACTTTGTGTATTTGCTTTGTGCTACCTGAAGTACTCTGTGTATTTGCTTTGTGCTACCTGAAGTACTCTGTGTATTTGCTTTGTGCTACCTGAAGTACTCTGCGTATTTGCTTTGTGCTACCTGAAGTACTCTGTGTATTTGCTTTGTGCTACCTGAAGTACTCTGTGTATTTGCTTTGTGCTACCTGAAGTACTCTGTGTATTTGCTTTGTGCTACCTGAAGTACTCTGTGTATTTGCTTTATGCTACCTGAAGTACTCTGTGTATTTGCTTTGTGCTACCTGAAGTACTTTGTGTATTTGCTTTGTGCTACCTGAAGTACTCTGCATATTTGCTTTGTGCTACCTGAAGTACTCTGTGTATTTGCTTTATGCTACCTGAAGTACTCTGTGTATTTGCTTTGTGCTACCTGAAGTACTTTGTGTATTTGCTTTGTGCTACCTGAAGTACTCTGCATATTTGCTTTGTGCTACCTGAAATACTCTGTGTACTTGCTTTGTGCTACCTTAAGTACTCATGTATTTGCTTTCTGCTACCTGAAGTACTCTGTGTATTTGCTTTGTGCTACCTGAAGTACTCTGTGTATTTGCTTTGTGCTACCTGAAGTACTCTGCATATTTGCTTTGTGCTACCTGAAGTACTCTGTGTATTTGCTTTGTGCTACCTGAAGTACTCTGCGTATTTCCTTTGTGCTACCTGAAGTACTCTGTCTTCTTTTTTATTTATTTTATATGAAATCTGGATTTTTATTTTTGCAGAGCAGTCCCAATCCTAATGTACCTTGGTGTTTCTACCAACGTGACTATGGCTATATCATGAATACAACCAAAGAGGTTGTGGTAACACCAAAAGGAATGAGCGTTAAAATTAAAAGGAATACAGCGTATCCAGAGCGTTACAAAGGCCAGACTCCAACTGTAGAAATCCTCAAGGTTGATGTCACATACCTGAACGACTATATGTTGAATTTTAAGGTAGGATTCCAATGGTAGTATAAAAGTCAAGAAGATTTGAAAACTCACAGTTAAATAGCTGTGATACATCATTCACCTAATTTACAGTCTACTACTAATAATTCAAAGTCATTTTATGAGGTATAAAAATGAATTAATCAATTATTTGAAATAAGCAATGTAAATAACACAGAAAAATGGAAGTTTGATGCAAAAATAATCCTACAGACAGTTGTAATGTCATTGTAATAAGTTGTGCTTTCCTGTTTTTTGGTTTCTAACAAATTACTGGAGCAATGCTAGGGCTGTATGGTGATCTGTCTCAAACTAGTCTTTCACCTGCAGATGTACAGGTGAGAGTAGCTGCCCTCGACATCAAGGCAGCGTTCAACCCAGTATGGCAACAAAAAGCCCTATCAAAATTGAGCTCAAAGGGAAAACCCCGCAATGGCTGGAGTTGTACCTGAGTAAAGGAAGATGCCAATCATTGCATCCCCAGGAGATCACTGCAGCAGTTCCTCCCAGCAAGTGTTCTTGACGCAACCATCTTCACCTGCTTCATCAATGACCTTCCCTCCATCATAAGGTCAGGAGTGAGGCTGTTAACAAATGATTCCACAGTGTTCAGCTCTTTTCACAACTCCTCTGAAGCAGCCCCTGCTAGCCTACAGTAGCATCTTGATAACAACCAGCCTTGGATTGATAAATGGCAGGTAACATTCATGCCACATAAGTGCCAGACATCTACCATCTTGAAAAAACAAAAGTCTAGCCATTTTCACCTGACCTGCCAACATCACCAAATTATCCCCCCCCCATCAGCATCTTGCGGGGTTACCAGAAGCTTAACTGGACTAGCCATGTCAACGTCATGGCTACAACAGGGCAGAGGCTTGATACTCTGCAATGAATGGCTCACCTCCTAATCCCTTGAGGCCTCTCCACCGTCTACAAGGCTCAAATTAGGAATGTGATAAAATATTGAACACTCGCCTGGACAGATGCAGCTACAACAACGCTCAAGAAGCATGGCACTGTCCAGACAGAGCAGTTTACTTGATCAGTGCTCCTGCAACTGTACTCAATTTCTACCTCCGCCATTACTAGTGCACTGTAGCTGCAGTATGTACAATCTACAGGAGGCACTGCAGTAACTTATCAAGATTACTTTAACAGCACCTCCCTTTCCTGCGACTTCTACTGCCAAGGAGGACAACAGCAGCAATGTCATGAAAACACCATCACCTCCTAGTTCCCCTTCAAGTTATATACTATTCTGACTTGGACATATATCGCTGTTCACTGGATCAATATTCTGGAACTCCTTATTTAACGACATCCAGGGAGCACAATCACCATGAGGACTGCAGCATTTCAAGGAGGAGATCCACCACCAATTTCACAGGGCAATAAATGTGGCCTTGCCAGCGTCGTCTGTATGCCGAGACCAATTTTTTAAAAAGCCAACTGGTGCACAGCAAGATCCCACATCAGTAAATATTGGGCCATATTTTGCTGTGAGCAGCGAATGAACGGCACCCGCCATTCGTTAGACTTGCACTTGCCCATAGGCTTTCTATGAGCTTTTGAACGCAAGTTACTGTCAACAGGACAGCCAAACAATGTGGCGCCCTCTACAGGGCATCTGGGACCTGTGTGAACAGGGCAAACAACTGTGTGTCTCCTTAACCAATCAGACTGAAGCATATTAATAACAGCAGAGTCAGAACCAGGAAGTGTAAGTTAGAATAGTGAATTCAATGTCAAATCCGGTACAGAAAGCAAAATAAAGAGAGGGAAAGAAAGGTTGAATTAAGAGACAGAGATAAAAGAGACAGAAAGAAAAAGTAAAAAAAAATGCATTCAATTTTTTTTTAAATGTCCAAAAATAATTAAAATCTGAAGGAATGAGACTCCACACTTGTAAAAGTTCGTTTTCAGTGCCAGAGAGGTTGTTTGGCAGTAATTAAGACTTACCACACCGTTTAAATGGTACTTAGACTTGACTTAACTTTTGTTGGCGAGTTTAGTCCATATCTATGACGTCAGTACAGGAACTTCACACCGTTCAATACATTTGACCAGATAGCGAGATGTTGATTCCCCACAGCTTTTGGAGGAGCATCTCATCTTGGAGAGCAACTTCCAGATTTCCTCGTTTAACTGCGCATGTGCGGTTGCTGGAAGTTGCTTTCCGATTTGCACATAAATAACAGTGAGTGCTGTTAGCCTCACCTTTATTTTCACAGCAAAATCCGGTCTGAAATAAATGGCCAATTCATAATTTTTTGTTTTGGTGGTGTTGGTGCAGGGAAGAATGTTGGCCAGAGCACTGGGATAAGTCCCTGCTCTCCTTTTACGTCCTGAACAGTCGAATGAGGTCACAATTAACGTAGCCAAGTTGATATTTGTTAAATGCTAGTATTAAATAATATCAATGACAAAAATGTAATTGTTCTCCAGATATTTGATCCAACGATGAAAAGATTTGAAGTTCCGATCCAACTAAACATTCCTAACTCGACACTACTCAGTAACTCTACAAGACTTTACGAGGTTGTATTCACCAATAATCCATTTGGGATCCAGGTCAGAAGAAAAAGTACTGGTACAATCATGTAAGTAGTGGATTTTCTGACATTGTTTTGTTCCTATTCTTACAGTTAGTACAGTTAATAACTTTCAGATTCTCCAACACAAGGAGTGGTAAATTGCAATGAGGCACAAGGTAATCAATGCATCATTACAACACAGTGATGTCCGATTGTAATAGACGATCCCTCCAGCAAAATGTCATATCAAACAAAGCGACAAACTAAATCCATAACTCTAGCTTTACAGAACCACTAGATTTTCTTTTAATTTTGAAGTACCAGACTAAATATTATTGCATTATGTTTATTAAAAAATTCTTTGAATGTTTTAAGTGGTATTTCTAACATTAACTTTTGTTATAAAATGAAAGGTAAGTATCAAGAGCAACCATTGGAATTTTCATTTCAGTCAAAAAATCTATTTTCTGATTTATACTAAAATTCCACAAATGCATAGTTTGTTCTTGTCTTTCTTGAGAATTTGTCTTTGTGCAATCTGTTGACCGCTTTTAGAATAATTATGGTAGTAGTGAAATAAAGTACTCAGTTAAACACTGGGAAGACCAAAGCCATCATCTTTGGCCTCCGCCTCAAACTCTGTACCCTCACTACCAATTCCATCCCCCTCCCTGGCCTCTGTCTCAGGTTGAACCTCACTGTTCGCAACCTCGGCATCCTATTTGACCTCAAGCTGAGGTTCAGACCCCATATACTCTCCATCACAAAGACCACCTAGTTCCACCTCCATAGCATCGCCCATCTCCGCCTCTGCTGCTGAAACTTCATCCACGCATTTGTCCAGACTCGAGTATTCTAATGCTCTACTGTCCGGTCTCCCATCCTCCAGCATCCATAAATTTCAGCTCATCCATAACTTGCTGCCTGTATCCTATCCCGCACTGAGTCCCATTCCCCCGTCATCCCTGTGTTCACTGACCTATATTGGCTCCCAATCCCCAACACCTCAAATTTAAAATTCTCATCATTATGTTTAAATCCCTTCATGGCCTCTCCCTTCCCTATCTCGATAGCCTTATCCAGTCCTACAACTCCAAGAACTCTGCATTCATCTGACTCTGGCTTCTTGTGCACCTCCCATGCTTTTCGCCCCAAAATTGGTGGCCAAGCCTTCAATAGTCTGGGCCCTAAGCTCTGAAATTCCCTCCCTAAATTTCTCCTCCTTTAAGGTCCTCCTTAAAACACAACTCTTTGACAAAGCTTTCAGTCACCCCTCCTAATATCTCCTTCTTTGGCTTGATGTCTATGTTTTGTCTACTTACACTTCTATGAAGTGACTTGGGACATTTTTCTATGTTAAAAGCACCCTTTAAGTGCAAGATGATGTTGTTGTAAATGGTATAACATTATGATTCCGATTTTGAACATGCACATTATCCATACTCAAAACTGTTTTTGTGCAGTACCAATATTCTCAATGAACTAGGGCAAGCATTTTCAAATAAATTCATTACTGTCTGATGAGCTGTGCACAATTAGTAACAGACCTGTGTGCCAGAAGCAATATCACCCACTAACTGCGTGAATCAGAAGACTGAGGCAGCGCATCCTCAATATTCTGATAAGCTCTGGTAGCAGTTGAGGTATCTTGCCATTGACATGGACTCAGAAGTGACCTGTAATTTTCTAATATTTGAAATAGCTAGCTCTCATTTTTTCCAATAGATATACCACAACATACCCCTACTATTTTTACCATCTAATTGCATGATTTTGCCATATTGAATTGTTCCGGATTGTGCACAGATGGTTTTTCTTTCCCTACCTACATATTTATATTGTCTTTTTGTTTGAACACTTAAGTATTTCTTCCTGATAATAGCAGTCTATGCCAGCTTAGAATTCTGCCTAATTTCGTTCAAGATATAATAAATGAATTTTCCGATTGTCGTTGGTTAAATCAAATCCAAAATACTAAGATTATAATACTAAGACTACATTGCAAAACTGCAGCCCAGTCTAAATTTAGTCCTTCTTTATTTTCTAACAGTTGGAATTCCCAAGTGCCTGGCTTCACATTTACTGATCAATTCATTCAAATTTCAACCCAACTCCCTTCAAAACATATTTATGGTTTTGGAGAAACTGAACATCGCAGTTTCAGGCATGATCTGAACTGGAATACTTGGGGAATGTTTGCCAAAGATCAGCCACCTGGTGTAAGTTTAGAAAGTTATTTCCTCCGTTGTGGTTTATTGTGTTTTACTACTAACATCAAGTGCTGTGAAAAATTGAATTGCCCTAGCTACACATCAAACAAGGGATTCAATGTTGTAAGTCAAAGTGATTACAATTGCTAGAAGTTTTACAGTGAAGAACAACAGAACACATTCATACATAAATCACAGAGCCTTGATTTACTGTAACTCTTTATCTCTCCTATCCAGGACTGTTGTCTGCAAAATTGTAAAGCAAATGACTGACATGAATGTTTCTCTGCTTGGTGGTAGAATGCAGGTCATGCAGGAATAACAGCCTCCATCCTGACTAAAGAGTTGTTTGTGCCAGAGCAATGATCTCATCGTTGATCTCTGTATTCTGGAATAGAATATAGAGCAATGTTGATTTTAAAGTAAACTGCTAATTATTGACAATAATTGCATTCACACAAAGACATTTAGATCACAGGAGCCTAGAAATTATTGTTAGCAATACTAGCAAATAGATGCTTTGGATGTCATTCCACCACCTACTATTTTAATCTAAGCAATTAAAACAAAATCTTTTCCAGGCCATATAGGTAAAAGTTCAAAAAATGTTTGACTTAAGAACATAAGAACATAAGAAATAGGAGCAGTAGTAGGCCATTCGGCCCTTCGAGCCTGCTCCGCCATTCAATCAGATTATGACTGATCTTCGACCTCAATTCCACTTTCCCGCCCAATCCCCATATTCCTTGATTCCCCTAGAGTCCAAAAATCTATCCATCTCAGCCTTGAATATATTCAATGACTCAGCATCCACAGCCCTCTGAGGTAGAGAATTCCAAAGATTCACAACCCTCTGAGTGAAGAAATTCCTCCTCATCTCAGTCCTAAATGGCTCACCCCTTATCCTGTGACTATGCCCCCTAGTTCTATACTCTCTAGCCAGGGAAACAATCTCTCAACATCTACCCTGTCAAGTCCCCTGTGAATCTTATATGTTTCAATGAGGTCACCTCTTATTCTTTTAAACCCCATTGAGAATAGGTCCATTCTGGCCTCTCCTCAAAGGACAACCCTCTCATCCCAGGAATTAATTTAGTGAACCTTTGTTGCACCGCCTCCAAGGCAAGTTTATCCTTCCTTAGATAAGGAGACCAAAACTATATGCAGTACTCCAGGTGAGGTCTCACTAAAGGCCTGTACAACTGTAGTAAGACTTCTTACTCTTGTACTCCAACCCCGTTGCAATAAAGGCCAACGTGCCATTTGCCTTCCTAATTGCCTGCTGTACCTGCATACTCATTTTTTGTGTTTCTTGTACGAGGACATCCAAGTCTCTCTGAACACCAACATTTACTAGTTTCTCACCATTTAAAAAATATTCTGTTTTTCTATTCTTCCTACCAAAGTGAATAACCTCACATTTCCCCACATTATACTCCATCTGCCACCTTCTTGCCCACTCATTTAATCTGTCTATATCCATTTGCAGACTCTGTGTCCTCCTCACAGCTTACTTTCCCACGTAGCTTTGAATCGTCAGCAAACTTGGATACATTACACTTGGTCCCTTCATCTAAGTCATTAATAAAGATTGTAAATAGCTGAGGCCCAAGCACCGATCCTTGCGGCACCCCACTAGTTACAGCCTGCCAACCTGAGAATGACTCGTTTATCCCTACTCTCTGTTTTCTGTCCTTTAACCAATCCTCTATCCATGCTAATATATTACCCCCAACCCCACGAGCCCTTACCTTGTGTAACAACCTTTTACATGGCACCTTATTGAATGCCTTTTGAAAATCCAAATGTACTACATTCACTGGTTCCCCTTTATCTACCCTGCTAGTTACATCCTCAAAAAACTCTAATAAATTTGTCAAACATGATTTCCCTTTCATAAAACCATGTTGACTCTGTCTAATCATATTATGATTTTCTAAGTGCTCTGTTCCAGCATTTTCCCGATGAACAATGTCAGGCTAACTGGCCTGTAGTTCCGTTTTCTCTCACCCTCCCTTCTTGAATAGCAGGGTAACATTTGCTACCTTCCAGTCCACTGGGACCGTTCCAGAACCAGAGAATTTTGGAAGATCATAACCAATGCATCCGCTATCTCTGCAGCCACCTCTTTTAGAACCCTAGGATGTAAGCCATCAGGTCCAGGGAATTTGTCGGCTTTTAGTCCCAATAGTTTGTCCAGTACTTTTTCTCTAGTGATATTAATTGTTTTAAGTTCCTCACTCTCATTTACCCCTTGGTTCCCCACTATTTTTGGTATGCTCTTTGTGTCTTCTACTGTGAAGACAGATACAAAATATAATTTGTTTAATGAAACAAACAAATATCTGTTTGACTTGTCTATTTTAAATAGACTACCACCTCCACTGAAATAGTAAACAAAGAAATGTCATACCAGTATGTTAGTTATTCATCTGCTTATCATAGAATCGTAGAATGGTATAGCACAGAAGGAGGCCATTTGGCCCATCATGCCTGTGCTGGCTTTTTGAAAGAGCTATCCAATTGGTCCCATTCCCCTGCCCTTTTCCCATAGCCTTGCAATTTTTTCCCCTTCAAGAATTTATCCAATTCCCTTTTGAAAGTTATTATTGAATCTGCTTCCACCACCTCTCAAGCAGTGCATTCCAGATCATAACCACTCGCTATGTAAAAAAAAAATTTCCTCCTCTCACCTCTAGGGGTTGATTTTAAACCTCAAGAACGGATGAGTTGGTGGCGGGTGGGAGTTGAAAATAGTTCTTTTCTTGGGTTGCAACTGCAAAATTTTCGGACTTTGCATTCCCAGTGGAAGCCTGTACTTTTACGCACCGATGTTAAACCCGGAAATAAAGCCGGGTTGTGGTCGCGACCCAAAATGCAACTATTTTCAACTCCCAACTGTCCCCAACCCACCCGTTCTTGGGGATTAAAATCACCCCCCTGGTTCTTTTGCCAATTACCTTAAATCTGTGTCCTCTGGTTACCGACCCTTCTGCCACTGGAAACAGTTTCTCCTTATTTACTCTATCCAAACCCTTCATGATTTTGAACACCGCTATTAAATCTCCCCTAAGGAGAACAGTCCCACCTTCTCTAGTCTCTCCATGTAACTGAAGTCCAGCATCCCTGGTACTATTCTGGTAAATCTCCTCTGCACCCTCTCTAAGGCCTTGACATCCTTCCTAAAGTGTGGTGCTCAGAATTGGACACAATACTCCAGTGATTCAGAAAGGTTTAGCATAACTTCCGCACCTCTGTTTATAAAGCCAAGGATCCCCGTATGCTTTTTAACAGCCTTCTCAACTTGTCCTGCCACTTTATATTGCCAACAGTAAGCTTGAATCTTATATAAAATGCACAGTAGAAAACTATTTTTAAAAAGAGGTCTGTGCATTCAAGGTTTTATTTCTCTGCTGATAAAACCTATCTGGGGTTTTATCAAATGGAAGGCAATAAATAGTTACAGCAAAAAATACAGCTGCAGGGAACTTTGCTAGCTGAGCTCCTCTCATCCCCCATCAGTAGTGTGGTATACATGGTGGGCAAACAGAAGCAGAATTACCGGACATTTTAGCTTTCTTTTGGTTTTTAATGTTCAATATATGGTTTAGTAATTTACCTTCATCAATAATTTTCTCCAATATTTTTTATGTTGAACTTGGGCTGTGCAGATGGTATTTGTATCTCGCATAATCACAATGCAGAAATAAAAATGAGGTTGCAAATATAAAGTGAAGCTCTAGCGCATTGCAGGTATCCATTCGTTCCTTAGAAAGAGCATTAATGTTACACTCTTCCAGCATCTGTAACCAAGGTGACTGCTCGGAGGATGTTTTAAAGTGGAATAAGCTGACAAATGGAGTTGGTGGAGTGGAGAGGAAACAGAAATCAATGTTATCAATCCTGGAAGAATTGAATGCAATGAGCAATTTCGATGCAAAAGAATGCAGAAATATTCAAGAAAATGGAAGGCAAAATAGATTTTAACAGCAATGAGACTAAATAAAGATTATGTGAAAAGGTTCATTTTAGATTGTTTGTAGACACATCGAGTGACAGCAGTGGCTTTGAGTTGATGTATATACTGCAGCGAAAATATTTCATCTAATCTCAGATCATAAATGCATTGACATTAGGAAATATCAACTTAACTCCCACCCCCACACACTCGTGGAAACAAAATAAATGACTCTGAGTTTGGTGTTATTGGAAATGTCCCTCTGAGGTCGTGGAATCATTTTGTTGTTTTAAATGGCAGTCATCTAAATTCTTCTCAGGTCACAGGAAGACAGTGAGGGATGAGCTATTATGATTAGTGTGTGCACTGAGCATGTGATTCATCTGTAGTGTTCAGATGGCATCATACTCTAATAGAATCTCATGCTCATTGCACTCTGGTTCTCCCTACTGGACAATTACAATATCCTGTCTTCACTAGAAAAAAAAACTTCCATTGAATTGAATTTACTTCCAGTGAGCAAAGGGCAAATGGATAATTAAAATAAATATAATGTGATGAGTAGATCTGTGCATGAGATTAAGAGTATCATTTGTAAAATAGTTACTGTATAAAGGACACCTATGTAGAATCATAGAATCATAGAAAATTTAGGGCACAGAAGGAGGCCATTCAGCCCATCGTGTCCACGCCGGCTGGAAATAAGCCACCCAGCCTAATCCCACTTTCCAGCACTTGGCCCGTAGCCTTGTAGGTTATGGCACTTCAAGTGCACGTCCAAGTACTTTTTAAATGTGATGAGGGTTTCTGCCTCTACCACCCTTTCAGGCAGTGAGTTCCAGAACCCCACCACCCTCTGGGTGAAAACATTTCTCCTCAACTCCCCTCTAATCACTCTACAATTACTTTAAATCTATGCCCCCTGGTTATTGACCTCTCTGCTAAGAGAAATAGGTCCTTCCTGTCCATTCTATCTAGGCCCATTATAATTTTGTACCCTCAATTAAATTACCCCTCAGCCTCCTCTGTTCCAAAGAAAACAACCCCAGCCTATCCAATCTTTTCCTCATAGCTAAAATTCTGACATCCTGGCAACATCCTCGTCAATCTCCTTTGTACCCGCTCTAGTGCAATCACATCCTTCCTGTAATGTGGTGACCAGAACTGAACGCAATACTCAAGCTGTGGTCTAACTAGTGTTTTATACATTTCTAGCATAACCTCCCTGCTCTTATATTCTATGCCTCGGCTAATAAAGGAAAGTATCCCGAATGCCTTCTTAACCACCTTATCTACCTGCATCCACTTACCATGTACATGCTGAAAGTAGCTTCATCTGTGTTTCTTTGATAGATGTCGTTGAATGTTCATGATGAGAGGAAGCACTCAACATACACTGGATAGGATTTCACATAGAGAATTCTGTATCTTTCCTAATTACACAGAAACAATAAATTATTAATGAGATAGATCGATTAAATCATGAATGCTGGAAATCTGAAATAAAGCATCAACTGCTAAAAATGTACAGCAGGCCGTTCAGTGCCTGAAAAGGAACATAAGTTGATGTTTGGATGCACTATTCATCAGAACTATCTGAAAGGTTCTGAAGAAAGGTCATTTTTGGGCACACGGAGTGTGGGGGGGAGGGGGTTTGCGGGATACATTCCTACATCTGGATGGTGAGGCCCGAGGGAAATGATATTGGGCCTCTGCTAGCATCGCAGCGGCCCTCGGGTAAGCCGGGAGTCGAGAGTTAAGAGGATGGGGGGGGGATTGGAGACCAGGGCAAGGATCGAAAGCCGGGGATCGGAATTGGGCCAGATGGGAGCGTCGCTGATCGGGGTTGTGTGGGGGGGGGGGGTTGGTGGGGGGAGGAAGCATCAGCTTGTGTTCATTGTGCACTCTTGCTCCTCCCAGCTCCACATTCAGTTAAGTAAATTTGAAAAACTCACCTTTTTATAGCATCCGGTCCCAAGGCCTGCTTTTATTGCCAGCATCTGATTGGGTTTGCCTCAGGTAAATCAACGGTATTTGCATATGCAAAGGTCCTAACAGCAGTTTCAGGCTTGGGCCCTGTATGCCTATTTCTTTTCCCTTCACCAATATGGTGGGAGGTGCACTTCCAGATCGAAATGTGCATGTGCTTTCTTCCTGCCATTCTAGTGGCTTAGTAAGCCGGTTAGCTCCCGAAAAACGGCCACCGCACTGCCAAATTTATAAGCCATGGACTCTAGTTTACCAAAGGATTGTGGCAGAGATTTCCACATTCTAACTTCTGCCCGTGTAAAGAATTTTTTTCTAATCTTCTCTTTAATATATATTCACAGTATAAAATGAACAGTTATGGAAGCCATCCCTTTTATCTGGGTCTTGAAGAGGATTTCAATGCCCATGGTGTACTACTGTTGAACAGTAATGCAATGGGTAAGTTAAAGTGTCATTTTATGTACTGCCTTTTAAAAGAATCATGTTAATCATTTTGAGGATTTTTTTGCCATAAAAATCCAAAGTATAACAAAATGCTAGGTCAAATATTGATGATATTTTATGTTTACATGCACATTTTAAATGCTAATCTTTAATATTCAGTTCATGCATTTTAAATTATTTTTGCAGCTCTTCTATGATACAAACATATTTTGAATGTTACAAAGGATTCCCAATTCTGACAGAATTAAGCACATTTTATTGAATTAAATTTTGTGCCTTAAATAAATAACACTAAAGATAAGCAATGTATTAGTAAAGGATTGATGACAGATCAATTTATCTTGCCATCGTTGTTTGATCTTGTGGTCTCAAGGCCTATTTTGACCTTGGAGGCTTTGATTCTGCTTTAATGTACAAGATTCTGATTTTTATAGGTATCAAAGTAAATAATACAAATATCAAAGTTAATTGCTACAACCAATACAAACTCCAAAGAACCCTTCTGGGAAATTACAACTGATGATGATCGGAGGGTAAAATATCCCAAAACTTAAAAATCTGCATTTATCTTAAATTATACTGAATCCCGATGAAAGGCAAAATAAAGCTGTGGTATACTGATTTACTCAGTCTGTAGAATAAATTATTTTTAATGCGTTCACCTATTTTAGCTACGTTGTTAACCTGAGATAGATTAATGATGTTAAAATAGTGAAAACAAGAATTTGACACAAATGTATTAACCAGTGCATTTGGCTAACACATTCGAATCAAACAGCAAACAAAACTTCAATCCCCAAGTATGAAGACAGATCTCTAGAATTCTTTCACCAATATTTACTGTCTCCAAACCAAAGAGTTCACTGAATACAAACCAACAGTCTGTAGTTTACTGCTTTCCTAATCTTTTAGATGGTTACAGTAGTAATATATGGACATTATCAATCATGTGCCACAAGTCAGATTGGAATTAAACTGGTAGGACTGCCAAATTGGAGTATATCATCCTTACTTATGTAAGTATGCTAAGCTACACAGAACAAAAGTACAATTGTTACAAATATTGCAATAATGGTAAATAACCTTTGCTAAGGAAATGCTTCTTGCATGCATTTAAAGTGCAAACTCACTTAACGAAAATACCCAGTAATCCAAGACACTAACTGTAATAATCAGTGCTAGTTTTATGCTATTTCTAATCAAACTGAGTAATTATATCAACTCTCCTCCAGATGTGACACTTCAACCGACCCCTTCTCTGACATATCGCACTATTGGAGGAATCCTAGACTTTTATATGGTTCTTGGTCCAACTCCAGAAAATGTTGTTGAACAATACACAAGAGTAAGCATCCACACCTTTATGGACTGTTTTGAATGAACTTCAGGATTTCTACTAAACAAAGTTCTAGAATGTATTTTTTAAAAATGTGCCCAGCTAATACAAATACAGCAAGGGTACCCAGGGAGAGATCTCAATTGAACCTTATCTGATGATGACTGAGGATTCATTTGCAAGTCAATCCAAATTGCAGTTTTCACCTGCATCAAATTTTTAAAAGACACAGTTAAAATCAACCTTACCACATCTCCACTTGCCTACACAAATGGGACTCTAAGACCTCAGAGGAATGCTGGAGATGTAGTGACAGTGAGAGCACAAGCTTTCAGATTTTCTGGTTGGACACAACATTCCAGCTCAGTGGACAAATATGCCACATAGAATCTAACAGATCATCAAGCACAATCCATCCAATCCCACCTCCCTGCATTTTGAACCCCAGACCGGGTGTGTATAAACTCCTGGGTAGAGTTCCTCCTAGCTGCAGCCTAACAATGTTAAATGATGTATACAGGAATTGGATGATTGTATTGATCAACACACACAAAATAGTGTGTGGATGAATTTCAACTTCCTACGCCATGAGTGAATGTCTATTATCCAATTTCCTTAGTTATTGGGGTGGAGCTAGGTAGATTCCATCACCCAGACAATGTATGGTGAGTTACTATGGAAAATGGCCCAGTCCAAAAAAAATTGTATGTGCTGAGGTTGAAGCAGGAGAATGTTTTCCATATCCAGTTCTTGTTTTTGGCTAATGCCAACGGCTGACTGGCACGTCAACAAACGCGCATTTAGCCCAGGCACTGTACAATAGAAACATGCACCAACCCAACTCCACATAAAAACACTCAAATCTATACAAATACTGTAAGAGGATCCTACAGAGATTGACATTACTGCAATAGGCAGTCATTGTGTAAAAAGCAGTACCACGCATTAGTACCTCTTTGACTGATTCACGCACGATGTATTAAACTAACAGTACAAATGTATGACTATATGTTGTAACAGAGAACAATTTGTGATAAAAGGCATCTTGCTAGCTTGGAACACAAACCAAATAATTGGCCTTTCTTGAATTGTTTCTAGCTTATTGGCCGTCCAGTCATGCCACCCTATTGGTCACTAGGTTTCCAGTTGTGTCGATATGGATACAAGAATGACCGTGAAATAGCTGATCTGTACAGGAGTATGAAGGAGGCGGGAATACCATATGTACGTTGGTTGTACACTCATCTGCAAGTATTGTGTCAATCGATTGGATAATCAAGAATTTGATGAAAGAGTAACTGATATAAAAAGCACTTTAAAGATGCTATTATATATCAATTTCCAACAACGGAAATTGGTTTCAGATGTGCACTGATGCAAAAGTGTTATGTTACATAATCCGACTCTTGACTGCACAGACAACAGGCGTGAGACCCCCACCAATGGGTGATATCGCATGTGGGCTTCTTAGTAATAATACTCCAGCCCACTGCGCAGCCATTGGATATCTGAGGAACTGTATAAATATACTTTTGACTCTTCTTAATGTTAGATGTCAAGTACCACTTTACCCTGTGCTCTCATTAGATAAGAAATTAGCCGGCTCCATATCTATCTCAAAGTATGTATGCACAGTGCTTCTTGATCACTGAGCTCAGTGTGACACGGAGTGAGCTGCAGTTGACAATGTAAATCAGGTCTGCCAACTAGCTGTCGCACTATATAGATATCAGTCTGAGACTTGTATCTGAGATTGGTAGCAGCAGCCTAAGAAATGCTGATTCTATCTATTTTACTCAGGTTTTCTATGTATTAAATTATATATTTTGGTTGTAGGATGTACAATATGCTGACATTGATTACTTGGAGCGGCAGTTGGACTTTACCCTTGATGTCGATGACTTCCAGGGTTTGCCAGATTTGTTTAATGAAATGAGAAGTGAAGGGATGCGAATTATTATCATTTTGGTAAGCTGCTTGTGTATCCTTTTTTAAAACTGGACTTGAATTATACATTAATAATTCCATTTGGAGCTATGACTACAGTAC
This sequence comes from Heptranchias perlo, assembly GCF_035084215.1. Classification (NCBI taxonomy): domain Eukaryota; kingdom Metazoa; phylum Chordata; class Chondrichthyes; order Hexanchiformes; family Hexanchidae; genus Heptranchias; species Heptranchias perlo. Next base: position 41,540,392 of record NC_090337.1, read on the forward strand.
ACTTGTGATATTAAGTTTTTTTTAATCTATTAGGATCCAGGAATTTCAGGAAATGAAACCCAGCCATACACACCCTTTACAAGTGCATTAGATAAAGATGTCTTCATTAAATGGAGAATCGGTTCTGATAATGTGTGGGGGAAGGTAATCACCATGCATTTTTTAACTTTTTGAGAGACATTTAAAATTTGACAGTTTTCCTGTTGTGAAGTGTTTTCAGTTAAATTTGTAATTAAGACAATTTTATTGATTCTAATATTGCTTCACAAATGGAATTATTTGCTTATCATAACAGCTGCATAACACATAAAGCAATAGTAACCTTTGAACTTTTTGAATACATATTACAGGTATGGCCAGATTTCCCAAATGTAACAGTTGATGAGTCTAAAGACTGGAATTATCAAGTGGAAGTAAGCCAGATTTATAAAAATACTGTATATCCGATTTAAGTCTATTTCTCAAACAAAATCACACCTTCAACTAAAATATATTCATTCAATACTTATCTGAAGCTTAATGTTTTGTCACAAGAATATGCAGTAACAAAGAAAACCCAAAAGTTGAAATTATTTTTTAACTTCAACATGGACATATTCTAAAGACACATCTCTAGAAGCCGAGGCACTTGATTAGCATGTGAGAGAAAATTAGAAAGAAAACTCCAAGAAGATCTAGATTTTCAATTTTAAATAACATATATAAGAAGTTTTGTCTGCTTATTCTTAAAATTGTGGTTTCCTGTTGTTGCAGCACTATCGATCTTATACTGCTTTCCCAGACTTCTTCCGCAACGAAACAGCAGAATGGTGGCATACATCAATAAAAGAATATTATACCAATCCAGTTAATCCAAGTAAAAGCTTGAAGTTTGATGGACTTTGGATTGTGAGTTTTCATTGTTCATTTTCAGTTTCATCAAACAGCAATTCCTATTTTGAATTAACAGCAAAGGGTATTTTTTTCTCTCTTTTTTTCTTTTTAGGACATGAATGAACCTGCAAGCTTTGTTGATGGATCTGTTAATGACTGTCATGAAGCCAAACTGAACAAGCCCCCCTATATGCCAGGTTAGGACATTTCCAATTAATGGATTCTTCAAATGAGGCTCTCAAAGAGAATGCAAAAGAATCACTTGAGTTTGGAGATCCAGAGTCTGTAGGCTGCCTCATCATTCAAACTGAAAGCAGCTCATCTGCAGTCAGTGTAACTCTGAGTACTGAATCTCCATCTCAAACTTCAAAATTGGTGAATAGTTTGTTGTAAAATATATCAATATGGTGAACCATAGGTTATTACTTGATCCACAATAATCTCAGAGTAAACTGTAATTTTTTATTAATGTTATTTTGAAGGAACTGTACAATTTCAGCCTGACGCAGTGGGGCCGATCTTCAGTTGGCCAAATCGACATTAACGGAGTGGTAATAGCCTCAAAGTGGGGTCAGTTGACTTATTGCCCCAGTTAGCACTGACGCACCAGCCTCTGCCATTTTGAAAGAGCCTGCCGTTGGGCAGTCGGGGCGCCCTCATGTTTCAGGCAGTGGACCTCCTCTTGTTTCAGGTGGCATGCCTCTTGATTATGCAAATAGGAGATCCTAGTGCTAAAGTGGACAATTTCATCTAGTATTCCTTTTTGATGGCTGCCTTTTGAACCTGTGCCAGTAAAAAGCCTGCTAACAACCTATGGTCTCTGCTCAGCTCTCAGCCCGCCGTTGTTCTTTGCTCTGCCTAACTTGCAGGTAAAATTTAATAAAAGATTTTCTTCCCCTGCTTTTCTGAGGGGTAGTGATAAGCCAACAATCACAGACAGGGAGTAAAGGTTGGAGAGCACTTCTATACAAATCTTACTCAACCCAAAGGTTTTGAGCTTGCCTTCCATCTTGCCAAGCTGCGTGAATTGCAACCATTTCCTGAAGGATGTGTTGCTGTTTTCTTTAGCAAAGATTTTAGTGATATCTAACGGGAGAGATGAAAACATATTGGCATAAATTTTGCAGTTTTGCCCTCTAGCGACAAACTTAATGTGATGGGATTGCATGCTGGGAATTTGGGTGCAGAGGTTAGCCTACCTGATTCATAGGCACCACTGTTTTTCATCCATTAAATCAAATGCTACAGGTAATAAGTCTAGGTTATCAGAAATTTATTGTACAATAATTCCAGACATGGGAAGGATTTGGTTAATTATTTTATGCATTTCATTCTGTTGCTGCCTTTTTCGTTAATTATGTGATACGATCTAATTTCATAGCCCTTGAATCAAAGCACATAGGACTGCACCACAAAACCTTATGTATGGAGAGTGAACAGGTTCTAGCAGACGGAACTCCAGTAAGACACTATGATGTACATAATCTTTATGGATGGTCACAAACAAAACCAACACTGGAGTAAGTTGTAGAAGATTATATCTTGTAGTAATCTGCAATTTGAAAATGATATGTGATAGTAAATCAATGGAGACAAGCGTGGCTGGGCTGATTTTGAAGAATGGAGAGAGAATAAGAAGGAAACGAGTTGCAATATCTGAGTTAAATAGAGAAAATCAATGCAAATAATTTGATAACAAAACCTATATATTTATATACTTTTTACCACTGCACTGTCATAACTTCACCAGATATATGGCAGAATCACTATTTACGCGTGTAAATGGGGTTTCCACCACACTTTCGATGAAGTTACAGTGGCGCAGCAGCAAAAGATCCAAGGAAATACAGGGCCAATTGTTCATTTGCAGTAACCTTCAGCTTACTTTTCAAAATTGAAGGACAATATTTAAATGAACTGCAGACAAAAAAAATCAATGTAGTTTGCTGGAATAGATAGTTTGTGATCCGGTAGCGGTGAGAGCAGCTATATGACATGCTTGAGTAAGGTAATGCACTGTTATCCTTCTAGCCTTGTGAGAAGCATTGTTGTGTCAGTGTGTAATCTGAGGACTTTATACAAAGATAGAGTTTTGTGTTCAGCGACTTGAGGGTCGCCAGTGCTGCAGAATTAAATGATTTTCTATTTTTGGACATCAAAGTGAACCTTAACCCCAACCTCAGCTTGTTTTACATACCAGTCATCCTTATGGGTATATAAATAAGATTTGCAATTTTTTCTAACTTATAGGCAACTTTGAGTTCTAAACCTAAATCCACTCAGAGTTAAATTGAGACTGAGCCTAACCATAGGACACTTACAGGAGGAAGAGAACTAGCAACTGTTCTGCACTGAATCTTGGTTGCATTGGAATTCAAGTTCCAAAGTGAAAGCAGACTGTGTTAAGTTACTGTGGCGACCAGTCTCTGTTCTGAACACACTTTAACCCTCTGAATGCTCCTGTTGGTAATTTCCTGAGTTTGCGCTGATGGCAAGAACCTTGTCCGCCATTGGCACAGTATGCCTACGGTTTTCTGATATATGCTGGTGGAAGATGAGGCTCCCACCACCAGCATATACCCAAAAAAGAACCCTCAAGCTGTTTTAATGCAAGGGAATAGTTAAACCTTTTGAGAATTGAAGCTGTCAATGTATAGGCTGAAGGTGATTTAACGCATTCAGTATTGAAGGCATTGTGTACTAAAGGTATCAACCTTGTATATTAAAGGTATCAACATGTGATATTAGGACAGTTCAACCCTCTAAGCTATTCTTTCATTTCTGATAAGAACTTTTTTGCACATCTATCTATAATATATATTTTTAAAATCCTATATCTGCACACACTTCCTGTCAGCTTTATCCATTATAAATTTCTGTGTCCACATTTATAATGGGAACTGCCCACATAAACAAAGTGGTGCTTGGCCTTCTTGACCCAGGCCAAAAAGGTGTCCTCCCACTGACCTCGCAAACACTGCGGGATCAGCGGTGGAAGAATTTCAGGGCAAAATGCTCCAACCATCTCTGCTTCCCAAATTGTGGCACATTTTATGATTTAACTATAATTAATAATATCAAATCAAAGTAGTATGTAAAGATAAGGACAAAATGCATGACTTTAAAATGACAAACAACTTACACCTCCCTGTGTGCAAAGCAATGGGTAATTGATTAGTAATTTATTAAAAATCTTACATTTGTGTGTGTTTCCTGTTGGCAGGTTTTTTTTAATTAGAAACTCCAGTGTCCATATTTGTAATGGAAACTGCCTATGTAAACTTAATACATTATAATTATGATGTGGAGATGCCGGTGATGGACTGGGGTGGACAAATGTAAGGAGTTGCACAACACCAGGTTATAGTCCAACAGCTTTATTTGAAATCACAAGCTTTCGGAGCTTTGCTCCTTCGTCAGGTGAAGTGAAGAGTTGCATAAAGGCACAGCATATATAGTCAGAGAACAATGCCTGGTGATTACAGATAATCTTTCTAACTGCCCTTTATTAATGATTTAGATGAAGGGACCGTGTGTAACGTATCCATGTTCGCTGATGATACAAAGATAGGTGGGAAAGTAACTTCCCTAAAGGGCAGTTAGAAAGATTATCTGTAATCACCAGGCATTGTTCCCTGACTATATATACTGTGCCTTTATGCAACTCTTCACTTCACCTGACGAAGGAGCAAAGCTCCGAAAGCTTGTGATTTCAAATAAAGCTGTTGGACTATAACCTGGTGTTGTGCGACTCCTTACATTATAATTATATCCCCCTGCCAGTGGTGTCAATCAAGTGCCTCAGTTTTGCGTCTCCCAGCTCCTTAGTCTGTACTAAAGAGTAACTCTTGTGTTCCAACCGATTCTACTTCTCTGCTTCCCAAATTGCCCTAAGTTTCACTATTATTTATAAATAACAATATAAAATGAAAATATAAAGAAAAGATAAGGACAGAATGCATGATTTTATAATGAAACTGAATGAGGTCTATCTGCCCTAGTCTAATTATTCCCCACCCTCTAATCTCGCTCCACCTGAAGACTAAACTTGGTCTTGTCTCCCCCGGTGCAATGCTATGGGAGATTGGCATGTATTCTTGACGAGGAAAAGGAAAAATATCATTAAACACCCTAAGTAGAGTACACAGAAACACGTAATTAAGGAAGTGGTAACAGGGCACTTAGAAAATCATAATATGATTAGGCAGAGTCAACATGGTTTTATGAAAGGGAAATTGTGTTTGACTAATTTATTAGAGTTTTTTGAGGATGTAACTAGCAGGGTAGATGAAGGGGAACCAGTGGATGTAGTATACTTGGATTTTCAAAAGGCATTCAATAAGGTGCCACATAAAAGCTTGTTACACAAGATAAGGGCTCATGGGGTTGGGGATAATATATTAGCATGGATGGAGGATTTGTTAACGGACAGAAAACAGAGAGTAGGGATAAACGGGTCATACAGGCTGGCAGGCTGTATCTAGTGGGGTGCCACAAGGATTGGTGCTTGGGCCTCAGCTATTTACAATCTTTATTAATGATTTAGATGAAGGGACCGAGTGTAATGTATCCATGTTCGCTGATGATACAAAGATAGGTGGGAAAGTAAGCTGTGAGGAGGACACAAAAAGTCTGCAAAGGGATATAGACAGGTTAAGTGAGTGGGCAAGAAGGTGGCAGATGGAGTATAATGTGGGGAAATGTGAGGTCATCACTTTGGTAGGAAGAATAGAAAAACAGAATTTTTTTAAATGGTGAGAAACTAGTAAATGTTGGTGTTCAGAGATATTTGGGTATCCTCATACAAGAAACACAAAAAGTTAGCATGCAGGTACTGCAAGCAATTAGAAAGGCAAATGGTCTTTATTACAAGGGGGTTGGAGTACAAGAGTAAGGAAGTTTTCCTACAATTGTACAGGGCTTTGGTGACACCTCACCTGGAGTACTGTGTACAGTTTTGGTCTCCTTATCTCAGGAAGGATATACTTGCCTTGGAGGCGGTGCAACAAAGGTTCACTAGATTAATTCCTGGGATGAGAGGGTTGTCCTGTGAGGAGAGATTGAGTAGAATGGGCCTATATTTTCTGGAGTTTAGAACAATGAGAGGTGATCTTATCAAAACATATTAGATTCTGAGAAGGCTTGACAGGGTAGATGCTGAGAGATTGTTTCTCCTGGCTGGAGAGCCTAGAACTAGGGGGCATAGTTGCAGGATAATGGGTCAGCCATTTAGGACTGAGATGAGGAGGAATTTCTTCACTCAGAGGGTTGTGAACCTTTGAAATTCTCTACCCCAGATGGCTGTAGATGCTGAGTCATTGAGTATATTCAAGACTGAGATAGAAAGATTTTTGGACTCTAGGGGAATCAAGGGATATGAGATTGGGCCAGAAGGTAGAGTTGAGGTCGAAGATCAGCCATGATCTTATTGAATAGTGGAGCAGGCTCGAGGGACCGTATGGCCTACTCCTGCTCCTAATTCTTATGTTCTTATAAACATGGCTATTTATACCACATTCTGAACAAAATAGAAAGTTCTAATTGGATATGATTTTTGGAAAAATTTTAGTTCTCAAATGATTGACCATATTAATAGTTGTAAAATGGCATCTTAGTATCATCATTGAAATTAATATTTTTCTCATAGCTCTTTACAGAACATAACTGGAGAGCGAGGGGTTGTGGTGACGCGTTCAACTTTCCCAAGTAGTGGCCAATGGGCGGGACATTGGCTTGGAGACAACACAGCTGCCTGGGACCAGATGCATAAATCAATCATTGGTATGAAGTGTAGAATTTTTATATCTTTAGTCGAATTACATCCAATGCTCTTCTGCCATGGTTTCCCTCCTTCCCATTTTCTGCCTCTTCATCTCACCTTTCCTGAAGGCAGTGACTTATGGGGTTCAATTTTCAAAGTGAAAAACGGGTGGGTTGGGGGCTGGCGGGCATTGAAAATTGCCACAATTTCAGACCTGCCCCCAACCCGCCTCCAACTCGCCCATTTCCAGTTTTCACCCGGGCGGGTCGGGCCTTAAAACATTTCAAGGAAGCTGCAGACCTCCATTTTTCTTGAATTCCCGATTTCAACCCGGGGGGTGGGGGTGGGATTCCCAGGCCTTCTGTTTTACGCCTCGTGAATGGAGGCGAGAAGGCCTGAGACCAAGAGTAGGTGCCTAGGCACAGCTTGTGGGCCCAGAGATGAAGGAGTGCTTCCTCCAGGCCCAACAAGCCTACCTGCACCGACCCACCAACGATCGCGAACAGCCGACTCCCCGATTGCGAACTCCACCCCCCCCCCCCCCGATCGCGAATTCCACCCCCCCTGATCGCGGACCCCTCCCTGATCGTGGACCCCTCCCCCGTTCACGGACCCCCCCACAACCCCGATCCTCCCCTCTGATCCCTGACCCCGATCCTCCCCCCCACTCCGATCCTCCCTCCCCGACCCCCGGTCCTCCCCCCACTCCGATCCCCTGACCCCCGATCCTCCTCAACAATCGCGGACCCCTTGCGATGATCCCCGATCCCCCCCCCCCGTGACTGACCCCTGATCTCAACACCCCCCCCGTAACTGACCCCCGCTCCCATCATCCATGACTCACGACCCTGTGCCAACTTGTGCCAACCTATGCCTACCCATGCCACTATGCCCACCCATTCCCCCCACCCCCGTGCCCCCCCCCCCACCCATCCATACAAACAAAGGCTTACCTGCAGATTTACCTGAAGACGTCCTCTCCCTGACTGCTCTCCCATCCGACTGAGACCAGCCTGTCACTCAGGCCGGCCAGTCGGATGGGAAACCGACAAAAAAAAAGACATCCTTACGTCAAAATCGTAAGGATGTCCGGGAAACCCGTGCTAATGGGTTTCCCGACCTCAATTTGACCCCCCTCCATCACCTCCTTCCCAGCTCGGTTTAAAATTGAGCCCATGGTATGATCGAATCTCAGCAGTGTTACTAATTCTCTGGTGCCTTCCTCAAGTGATCTGTCTTCATATTTGAGCCTGCACAGAAAGTTTTGGCAGACAGTTTGACCGTGGGGGTCCGGGGTTCGGGGGAAGGAGTAGAAACATCACAGCCAACCCCGATGTTGCCCCTGCCCAACATCCACATATGTGCTTTTCAGTGGAGGCCATTCCACTGGATCTGAACCAGTACATGGAGTTAGGTCATAAATCAGCCATGATCTCATTGAATGGCGGAACAGGCACGAGGGGCTAAATGGCCTACTCCTGTTCCTATGTTCCTATGAACTAGAAACAGGAGCCTTATCTGATTTTTCCTTTAACCAAAGCGCGCTGGCTGAGGTCAGTTGTAATGCCCCATCAATATCATCAGCTAACTCAGCATGGATCAGGGATTCAGCCTCCAACCTTCCTGATCTCAGTGGTTTCATTGTCATACTACGAGGTGCATTTCTTCCCTGAGCTACTTTAAACCATTTCTAATGTAATAATATTGGATAATGTTGCACCAAAAAAAGCACATGGGGCTGCAACACAAAACCCTGGATAATGTTGCCACCCAATCATTAATATTCACAAAAGCAAACAATAATGCTTATAAAAAAAAATCAAATAGTTCTACTTTACATGAGTGCATAGTAAATGGTTCCCTCTCCTTAGGTACTGTCCCCCTTTTTATCACCCATCATCACCCCTTCTCAAAAAACCCACCCTCAAATCCTCTGTCCTTGCAAACCACCGCCTCATCTCCAAACTCCATTTTCTCTTCAAAGATGTTGAATGTGTTGTCGCTTCCCAAATCTGTGACCATCTCTCCCACAACTCACCGTTTGAATTCTTCCAATCAGGCTTCTTTCCCACCACAGCATCAAAATGGCCCTAACCAAAATCACGAACAACATTCTCTGTGACTATGGTGCGTTATCCATCCTCATTCTCTTCAATCTATCTGCAGCCTTTGATATGGTTGACTACACCATCCTCCTTCAGCACCTCTCCTCTGTTGACCAGCTCGGAGGGACTGCCCTTGCTTGCTTCTACTCTTACCTATACAATTGTAACCAGAGCACCTTCAACAATGGCTTCTCTTTCCAACCTGCACAATTACCTCTGGAGTCCCCCAAAGATCTGTCCCCAGCCCTTTCCTCTTCCTCATCTACTTGATGCTACTTGGCGACATCATTGGCAGACATGGATCAGCTTCCACATGAATGCTGACAACACCCAGCTCTACTTCTCCACCACCTATCTTGAACCTTTTTCATTGCAAAGACCGTGTACTTCCACCTTTGTAACATTGCCTGCCACCAATGCTATCTCAGCCCAACTACTGCTGGAACCCTCATCTATACTTTGTCACCACCAGACTGGGCCAATGATCTTCTGGCTGGCCTCCCATCCTCCACCCTTCATAAACTACAGTCTCAAGCAATTTCCTAGAGGGTGCATTTGCCCATTGTTGGAACTAACTGCCATTCAAGTGAAGAAATAAAAATGGCTAGTATGGAAATGATTTGCTGGTAGCACCATCTCCCCTGGGTCACCAGGACTTGAGTGCATAATCTAGGCTGACACTCTAGTGCAGTACCAGGGGAGTGCTATATTGCTACAAGTACTGTCCTTGGGACAAGATGTTAAACTAAGATCACATCTGCCGATAAAGGTAGCCCTTAAAGACCAATATTTCTTTCTCAATCAATACCACAAAAAAAATTGATTAACTGATCATTGAACCCATTGCTGTTTGTGATACATTTCTGATTCAGAATGATTGGTGTGTTTGCCTACATAACGTGGACTGCACTCCAAGTGTAATTGTTTGTGTGAAATGTTTTGACTATCTAGTGCTATTTAAATGATTGTATTATTTTATGTACAATCATTCACATTGGTTCAATAGGGTTTACTTTTGTGAGGTTCAGATCAAAGCACAATGTTGAGGCAGAGAAGAAGGAACTTTACTCTGCATCTGGTTTTGCTAATCCTCACCTGGGAGTGCTTGATGCTGATACTGAGGAACGAAAGTGGAAGAATGCTTTGTTCCTCAACATTAACACTCTCATTTTGAGGACCACAAAAATTTATCACCAACATTTTTAAAAACGTATTTAAACTAGTTTCATGACAGAAATCCAAGATATTTGATGATCATTGGAAATTTGGTAACAGAATATATTTGCAGCAGCTACTAATTTACAGTATTTATACATTGCCTGATTACATATATTTGCCACTTTTCTGAGGTGAGACTCCCAGCATGGGGCATTGCTCAATGGGAGCATGGATCTGGGGGTGGAGATCGGTGCGCCCAATTTTCTGCACTCCTGATTTTCCAGCTATTAAACCACGTTCCTATTGAGAATTTTCTCTTATTCATATATAATAAAAGATTGCCTTTTCTATGTTATAGGGATGTTGGAGTTCAGTCTATTTGGAGTTTCCTATGTAAGTCTATTTAAAAGCTTTCAGTACAGAATGTGTTGAAAACTATTTTTCATTATATAATGTTGGAATTCATCAGATTCATGTGTAATAATATATATTTCATTATCCTCCAGACTGGAGCAGACATCTGTGGCTTTTTTAAGAACACTACCTATGAACTGTGCCTTCGGTGGATGCAACTTGGAGCATTCTATCCCTATTCTAGGAACCACAATGGAAAGGGGTTCTTTGTAAGTCAGTGCTGAATCACAATGGTAAAACAGTAATAAATGCAATGTAGAAAGAGAAGACAATTTTTGGGGGCAATTTTAACCTAACCTGCCCATCGGGTAACTGATGGGATCAGGCACAATGCTGGTTTCACACCTCGCCCGATTTTACTCTCCATTGAAGTTAACAGAGAGTAATAATGGGAGGGGTGTAAAACCTGTATTCCACCCGATCCCATCAGTTTCCCACCCAACGAGTTAAGTTAAAATTACCCCTAGTCAGCAGTTAATATACAATCTAGTATTTTGCATTGAAAATAGAAACAGAAACACTGGGCTACTTTGGAAAAGGGAAACAACTAGATTGGGAAATTTATCTATAGGATATAAAATGTATGCCTTCAGCCTGTTGCCATTAAGCATTGAGAAATGAACACTGCTTAAGCTTGAGAGTCTGAAACCCATCAGCACTTACTGTCTATTTGCAGTTCACGACTTCAGTCATTTCCAGCAATCAGTTTTTGCTGTAACCTCATTCTGAAAAGATTTTTTTTCTGTTCCTAACATGACTATTTTCTTTCTGCGTTTAGGTATATCGGTTATCAATAATGATTAACCACAGTCTGAATAACTCTTTTCAAAATGTTTCTGAATTTGAAAGTTAAAATCATGATGAAGGACTTGGTTATAAAGTAAGAAGAATATTTCCAATCATTTCTGGTAGTTGGCTTCAGAATTTCATCCAAATATTGCAAGCAACTGAACTGAACACAATAGGTAGCTTTTAAAAATGGATCTTGCCTGCCTTATCTGATTCCTTTAAAACTACAGTTGTACAAAATAAGTATATTGCTACAACAAAAGCAAAATTCTGCAGATGCTGAAAATCTGAAATAAAAACAAAAAATGCTGGAAATACTCAGCAGGTCAAGCAGCATCTGTGGAAAGAGAGACAGAGTTAACGTTTACGGTCGATGACCTTTCGTCAGAACTGGAAGTAGTAAAGATTTAACAGTTTTTAAGCAAGTACACAGCCAGGGAAAGGGGGAGCGGGGAGGGGAGGGGAGGAAAGAACAAAAGCGAAGGTCTATGGAGGGCAGGAGTGATTAAATGACAAAAGGAATGATAGAGCAAGGCAAAGAGGGTGGTAATGGGACAAGTAAAGAAACAAAAGATGAGTCTAGAGGAGCTGTAAATGGCAACAGCAGAACCATTACCAGCACTTGCTTTCCAAAAAATGGGAGCAGTGGTTATGATCTGAAGTTATTGAAATCAATGTTGAGTCCAGAAGGTTGTAAAGTGCCTAATCGAAAGATGAGGTGCTTTTCTTCGAGCTTCTGTTGAGCTTCATTGGAACAGTGTAGGAGGCCGAGGACCGAGAGGTCAAAGGGGAATGGGAGGGAGAATTAAAATGGCAAGCGACCGGCAGGTCAGGGTCACGTTTGCAGACTGAACGGAGTTGGTCAGCAAAACGATCACCCAATCTGCGTTTGGTCTCCCCAGTGTAGAGGAGACCACATCATGAACAGCGAATACAGTATACTAAATTGAAAGAAGTGCAAGTAAATCGCTGTTTCACCTGGAAGGAGTGTTTGGGGCCCAGGACAGTGGGAAGGGAGGAGGTGAAAAGGCAGGTGTTGCATCTTTAGATTAGACACTTTACAACCTTCCAGATTCAACATTGATTTCAATAACTTCAAATCATAACCACTGTACCTAAATCAGGCAGGCCTTGGGTGGCTAAGGGGCAGGCATTTTAAAAAAAAATTTCAACTGTTGGCTGCCCTTTTTTGCAGTGTAACTGGACTGGGTGAAGTCAGAAAGTTGCCCCTTAACTACAAATATTAAACATCCTTGTTTAATAAAGTCTGATATTGAAATATAATCTATTACATTTTAACTTCAAATATAATGTATAACATGAACTTTTGCCTTCAAAATGAAGAATAGGTATGTAAAGGCGCCAAGGAAGAAAGAAATAACATTTGTTAAGACAGATCACAAATTCCACATGCTAATTGCCCTTTGTCAATCATTGATGAGATATTTGTGGTACAATACCCAAGTTCAAAAGTTAACTATGTAAACAGCAGTAAAGCAACTTGTTGACTCTGTTTTATTTTCATTAATGAAATCAGCAGTGAAACAGAATCATTAGCAAATAATGCACATTTTGTTTTTTGCTTTAGATTAAAACTTAAGCACAATTAAATGATTTCTGTTTACAGACAGATTTGAATTCATTAGAACTTGAGGCTAAATTGAATAGTTTTCACCTGAACTGGAATGGCACCAATATCCTTGTGAAGAGGGTTCATCGAATAGTAGAGGAGGATTTAAACTGTAAGGTGGAGGGAGGGAGACCAAAGGGCAGACCAAAAACTCAGAAAGTTAAGACTCCAATGATGTTATTATCAATAGCAAAAGGGAGGGTGGAAATAACACAAACCAAATAACAGTAGAGAGGCCTGGAGGGAAGGATAATGAGACTGACCTTAGAGGGAGCAAAAGAAAGATGAACAAAAGGTATAGCAATGAGAAAAAGAAAAAAAGTACTGATGAAGTGAAGGTTAATAATAGCAACAAGGGAAAAGGGATGAAATGTGTATACACTAATGCAAGAAGCATAAGAAATAAAATGGATATCTGGAAGCAGTAATTGCAGTGGAAAAATATGACAATTGCTTTAACTGAAACTTGGCTTTACTGGGAAATAAACATTTATCGAGTTATAGCAAGGTAGATTTTTGCCTGTACTGGTTGAGTGTAAAATATCACCTGGGCAGAGTGCAGAGAGGAGAAATGGGCGGAGAGGATCACAAACCCGTTGCAGAGCCCACCTGATTTTCCTTTCAATGATCCAGTGGACATGCTTTGCTGGGTTGTGCTCCCCACTTGACTTTCCTCTCTGCACACCATTGATTCAATATCTTACGTCAAGGCAGAACAGATGAAAATCTACCCAAACACTTTTCGAAGAGATAGGGAGAGAAAAGAAGAAGGGGAAATAATGTTATGTATTAAGGAATTATTCAACATTAGGATATTACAAGTAATGATAAACAAATAAAGGGGGTAATTTTAGCTTTTACTGCCGGGCAAAAAACAGCTGATAGCGAATTGGCAGCTCGTTTTGCACTTCTCCTGATTCTCTTTTCCTTTGAAGTCAATGGATTTTCGCCCGGTGATAAATGTTGAAATTACCCACAAAGGATCTGTGGGTTGAGCTAAGAAATAAAAAGGGGGATATTACAATATTGGGTATCTTTTACAGGCCACCAAATTATTCAAACAGAAATAAGGAGGAAGTCTGGAGACAGTTCAGAGAGGTGTGTAGAAGTTAAAGGTTAGTAATAATGGGGAACTTTAACCATCCAGAGATAGGTTAGGAGAGGACATCTGAGCAGCATTTAAATGGGGAAGAATTATAGAATGCAATCAAAGTAGTTTCCCGAGTTAATATTTAATAAGCCCTTTAAGGAAAGATGCAGCAGCAGACTTGATTCTGGGTAATATACAAGGGCAGTCCTAAAAAATGGAGCTAGAAGAAAACGTAAGGTGAGCAACGATAACATAATTACCTTTAATGTTAAAATAAAGTTGATTGATTGGAGAAAGACGTATTATAGAGGGATGAAAGAGAACTTAGTCTGGATAAACTGGTGGGAAATATTTAAGTGTATGATTGATATCGCACACTCAATGAAGAGAAAAGATGTTGCATCTGGTTGTGGCTCTTTGGGTGAACAATCAGATTAGACTGAAAATAAAAACTAGAAAAGAAGCGTATGACAATACTAAAGCTAGTGACATAAGTAAGAGTCAAAGAAAGACCATAATCTATAAATAGAAATAAAAAATGAAATGAGGAGAGCTAAGAAAGAGTATGAAAAGAAATCTTGCAGCCAACGCAAAGGGAAATAGCAACATTCTTTATAAATATATTGGGAAAGAAAGAAAGAATGAAAGAACTGGCATTTATATAGCAACTTCCATGACCTCAGGACGTCCCAAAATGCTTTACAGCCAATGAAGTACTTTTGAAGTGTAGTCCTGTGTAGGAAATGCGGCAGACAATTTGCTCACAGCAGGGTCCCATAAATAGCAATGTGATAATAACCAGATAATCTGTTTTCGGGGTGTTGGTTGAGGGATAAATATTGGCCAGGACAATGGGAGAACTCCCCTGCTTTTCTTTGAATAGTGCCATGAGATCTTTTATATCCACCTGAGGAGGCAGATGGTGCCTTGGTTTATCTCATCCAAAAGACGGCACCTCTGACAGTGCAGCATTCCCTCAGTAATCCACTGGGGTGTCATAAAGCTTACATACATTTAAAATATAAATATTTTTTCAACTCAATCCTTATGGAACAGTCCAGTTAACCAAGGGAAAAATGCTATGCAATGATGTAAGGCCACCATTGAGAAAGAGGAATGGGCAGGAGAAGTGATAGCCACAATTGCTCCTATATGTTGGCTCTTAAATAGTAACCCATAATATAAGCAACTTGTTTTTTGAGTTGACAAGTACAAGGTATCAAATGCTCTTTCCAATACTAAAGAAAACAGCGATAAATCAAACGTTGCCCTATTTCCACTTTGTGTGCAAATTTATTTGCAATATTTATCTCAAGACCATTTTAAAATTGTTATTGGCCAATTTCCCTCTGCTTTATGCCTGGTGAATGCTCAGTTCCTGGATGCAAAACCAAAGGAAAAGGGGTGAGACCCACAACAAGCAGGAGGTGCAAGCATTCAAACTCCATCCAAATAAGGTAGGAGTAATGTAATGATCTCTTATTTTCATCTCACAGTGCTAGGCAAGTGCCCATTTGAAAGGGAATCAGAAGATGTAGGCCTTAAGCCTTGTGCCCTCCTTCCCTCAGATTGTTGTTGCTGAGTGGGGCAGGCTGCCAGGCCAAAGAAGGTATTTTCGGAGGGGCTGCATGCTTTCTGGTTGCAGCCAAGAAGACCTGCTGCCAGTGGCCATTATTGCTGCTGCATGCATCTCAGGATTCAATCCCCACTTCCAGGCGTAATGTCCTGCCAATCAACAGACCTACATCTGGGGTATTTTGGATCCAGGGTAAAGACTTGAAACTTCATGAGTTCTGGTCAAGTCAGGCTGAGCGCATTTCAAGTGCACTCCACCTGAATTGCACCAATCAGTCCCATGGTTTGTATTTTAATTTAAGGCAATAGGAAAGGTAGGATTCTCACAGTTTATCACATTGTCTTTTTGTCCTTTGCACTGTCAGCTATTTTTAAATTTTCTCATAATGAGCCAAAATTTACTGTAGCCAGTGAACGAAGAGCGAACAAACGGCGTCCGCTGTTCGTTATACTTACCCTTGTCCCTATACTTTTCATGAGCTTTTGCACTGTAAGTGGGAGATCCAATGGATCGAGGGGCCGGATGGCCTACTCCTGCTCCCATTTCTGATGTTCTTATGTTCAAATGGCATGGTGCCCTCTACAGGGCATCTGGGACCTGTCTGTCGCCTTAACCAATCAGATTGAAGAGTCATTAATGAGCAGTGCAGAGTCTGAACCAAGAAGTGTAAGTTAGAATAGTGAATTAATTGTCAAATCAGGTACAGAAAGCAAAATAAAGAGAGGGAAAAAAAGATTGGATTAAGAGAGAGAAAAAAAAGACAGAAAAAAGCATTTAATAAATTTATTTAATCTCCAACAACATTTAAAAGCTGAAGGAATGAGACTCCACACTTGTAAAAGTTAATTTTCAGTGCCAGAGAAGTTGTTGGCAGTAATTAATACTTATCACGCCGTTAAAAAGGGTACTTAGATTAAAATGGACAAGCCCTAACTTTCTATGATGAGTTTGTATCTGTGTAAGATCAGTTTAGAGTGCATGTGTGTAAACGCACGAAGCATGGTAAATAAGTTTGGTGAGCTGCAGGCACAAATAGCCACATGGGAATATGGTGTAGTGGCAATAACGGAGACCTGGCTCAAAAAAGGGCTGGATTGGGTACTAAATATTCCTGGATACAAGGTGTTCAGGAAAGATAGGGAAAGAAAGAAAGAAGGAGGGGGGTGCGGTGGTGGCAGTATTATGATTAAGGAGAATATTGCAGTGCTGGAGAGAGAGGATGTCCTTGAGGGGTCAAAGACAGAATCTATTTTCATAGTGTTAAGAAACAATAGAGGTGCCATTACACTACTGGGTGTATTCTATAGGCCAACAATTAGTGGGAAGGATATAAAGGAGCAAATTTTCAGGGAAATTACAGAGAGGTGCAAGAACTATAGAGTAGTGATAATGGGGGACTTCAACTATCCGAATATAGACTGGGATAGTAATAGTGTAAGGGACAAAGAGGGGGAGGAATTTCTGAAGTGTGATCAGGAGAACTTTTTTGATCAGTATGTTTCCGGCCCAATGAGGAAGGAGGCATTGCTGGATCTGGTTCTGGGAAATGAGATGGGTCAAGTGGAGCAAGTGTCAGTGGGGAAACATTTAGGGAACAGTGATCATAGTATCATAACGTCTAGATTAGTTATGGAAAAGGACAAGGAACAATCTCGACTAAAAATACTTAATTGGAGAAGGGCCAATTTCAGTGGATTGAGAACGGATCTGGCCCGGGTAAATTGGAATCATAGATTAGCAGGTAAAACTTTAATCAAACAATGGGCAGCCTTTAAAGAGGAGATGGTTCGGGTACAGTCTGGGCACATTCCCACAAGGGGAAAAGGTAGAGCAACCAAAGCCAGAGCTCCCTGGATGATGAAAAGGTAGAGAGTAAGATGAAGCAGCAAAAGGAGGCGTATGACAGATGTCAGGTTGATAATACAAGTCAAAATCAGACTGAATATAGAAAGTTCAGAGTAGAAGTGAAAATGGAAATGAGAGGGGCAAAGAGAGAGTATGAGAATAATGGCGGCTAACATAAAAGGGAGTCCAAAAGTCTTCCATAGGCATATAAATAGTAAGCAGGTAGTAAGATGAGGAGTGGGGCCGATTAGGGACCAAAAAGATCGACGCATGCAGGCAGAGGGTGTGGCTGAAGTACTAAATGAGTACTTTGCATCTGTCTTTACTAAGGAAGACGATACTGCCCAAGTCACAGTAAAAGCAGAGGTAATTGAGATACTGGATGGGCTAAAAATTGATAAAGAGGAGGTACTGGAAAGGCTGGCTGTACTTAAAGTCGATAAGTCATTCAGTCCGGATGGGATGCATCCTAGGTTGCTGAGGGAAGTAAGGGTGGAAATTGCAGAGGTACTGGCCATAATCTTCCAATCCTCCTTAGATATGGGGGTGGTGCTAGAGGACTGGAGAATTGCAAATATTGCACCCTTGTTCAAAAAAGGGTATAACGGTGCAGGAACAGAGAGATCTGAGAATATAAATGCACAAATCTTCGAAGGTGGCAGGACAGGTTGAGAAAGTGGTTAAAAAGCATACAGGATCCTGGGCTTTACAATTAGAGGCATAGAATGCAAGGCAGGGAAGTTATGTTGAACCTTTATAAAACACAGGTTCACCCACAACTGGAGTATTGTGTCCAGTTCTGGGCACCGCACCTTAGAGAGGGTGGAGAAAAGGTTTACTAGAATGGTTCCAAGAATGAGGAACTTCAGTTACATGGATAGACTGGAGAAGCCGGGGTTGTTCTCCTTAGAGCAGAGAAGGTTGAGAGGAGATTTGATAGAAGTATTTAAAATCATGAGGGGTTTAGATAAAGTAAATAAAGAGAAACTGTTCCCATTGGCGGAAGGGTTGAAAACCAGAGGACACAGATTTAAGGTGATTGGCAAAAGAACCAAAGGCAACGTGAGGAAAAACTTTTTTACGCAGCAAGTGGTTATGTTCTGGAATGCGCTGCCTGAAAGGTGGTGGAAGCAGATTCGATCGTGGCTTTCAAAAAGGAATTGGATAAATACTTGAAGAGAAAATTTTTTTACGGACACGGGGAAAGAGCGGGGGAATGGGACTAACTGGATTGCTCTTACAAAAAGCCGGCACGGGCTCAATGGCCGAATGGCCTCCTTCTGTGCTGTAACCATTCTATGATTCTATGATACTATGATCTACCATGCAAATACAGGAACCTCACGCCATTCAATGCATTTGATTGGTGAGTCAGACAGCAAGATGCCGTTTCACGAAGGTGACAGCAGAGTGGCACAACTCGGACAGCAACATCCAGATTTTCAAGTTTAACTGCACATCTGTCCTCGCCTGATGTTGCTGTCTGATTTGTGCATAAATAACGGTGAGTGCTGTTAGCTTCATCGTTATTTTGAAAGTAAATTCTAGCCCAATGTAATTAGAGAGCTGAAGCACAGCGCGGGCATCGTAAAGAGAAAGGATCGTGAACCGAGTGGCGAGTGGGAACTTGAGAATTTGATGAGAAATGGGACTCTGGTAAAGAAGTGGATGAATTGAAATTAAAATTTAGTTTAAAATTTAACTTAGAACTTCAAAACGTTAAAAGAAACTGCAAGTTAGTTAACGGTTAACAGAAACTGCGCGTCAGTGGCAGTTAACAGTTAACAGTCAATCAGCTGTAATTGATTGCCTGAATAGAGGATAATTACTGTGAGCTGGAAGCTGATTGAGCAGTTGTGACTGCTGTTCTCAAAAGACGTATGAAGTGAACGGTTTTCTGCTGAGGGACAGAGCAGGCATTGCAAAGAGAGTGGATTGTGAACTGTGTGGGAACTTGAGAATTTGGTGAGAGTGGTCATTAGGCGCCGAGGGGGAAGGAGATGCTAAATTTTTTTTTAAAAAGCTAAAAAAACAAAATGGACTATTCATCAATAAGTAAATATAGACTAAGATATGACACAGCAGGTTGTGTGTCTGGACTGCAGTACGTGGGAGTTTGTGGACATCAAGAACGTCCTGAACGAATACATCTGCAGTAGATGTCTCCGCCTCGAATCTCTCCAGCTCAGAGTCATTGGGCTGCAGTGCAAGTTGGAGACACTGTGACACATAAGGGAGGGGGAGGGGTATTTGGACAGTTTGCTGCAGACCGCGGTCACACCTTGTAGAGAGGTACAGGATCAGAATGGGGTTGGTGTGACCGATAGTGTACAGAGTAAGGGGAACCCAGATGAGATAGAGAACGAGGATCTGCAGAAACTGATCCTATCCAAACAGGTCCAATGTACTTGCTACCTGTGAGGATAAGGATCAGGACTGTCGGAAGGACAGCCAGAATACTGACCATGGCACCTTGGAGCAGGAGATTGTCCAAAGCAGGGAGGAGGAAGCAAAGCGTGATGTGGTAGTTGTACGCAATACAACAATTAGACCATAAGAGATAGGAGCAGGAGTAGGCCATTCGGCCCCTCGAGCCTGCTCCGCCATTTAACGAGATCATGGCTGATCTGATTTTTACCTCAACGCCACTTTCCCACCCTTTCCCCATATCCATTGACTCCCTTGCTGATCAAAAATTTGTCTAACTCAGCCTTGAATGTATTCAATGACTCAGACCCCACAGCTTTTTAGGGTAAAGAATTCCAAAGATTCACGACCCTCTGGGAGAAGAAATTCCTCCTCATTTCCATCTTAAACGGGTGACCCCTTATTCTGAGACTATGCCCCCTAGTTTTAGATTCCCCCATGAGGAGTAACATCCTCTCAGCATCTACCCTATCGAGCCCCCTCAGAATCTTGTATGTTTCAATAAGATCTCCTCTCATTCTTCTAAACTCCAATGAGTATAGACCCAACCTGTTCAATCTTTCCTCATAAGACAACCCTTCCATACCTGGAATCAACCCAGTGAACCTTCTCTGAACTGCCTCCAAAGCAAGTTTGTCCTTCCTTAAATAAGGGCACCAGAACTGTACGCAGTACTCCAGATGTGGTCTCACCAGCACCCTGTACATTTGTAGCATGACTTCCCTGCTTTTATACTCCATCCCCCTAGAAATAAAGGCCAATATTCCGTTTGCCTTCCGGATTACCTACTGCACCGTATGTTGACTTTTTGTGTTTCATGTACGGGACACCCAGATCCCTCTGTACCACAGCATTTTGTAGTATTTCTCCATTCAAATAATATTTTGCTTTTTTATTTTTCCTCCCAAAATGAATGACTTCACATTTTCCCACATTATACTTCATCAGCCAAATTTTTGCCCATTCGCTTAACCTGTCAATATTCCTTTGCAGACACTTTGTGTCCTCATCGCAACTTGCTTTTCCACCTATCTTTGTATCATCAGAAAATTTGGCCACAATACACTCTATTCCTTCATCCAAGTCATTGATATATATTGTAAATAGTTGAGACCCCAGCACTGATCCCTGCGGCACCCCACTCGTTATAGATGGCCATTTTGAAAATGACCCTTTTATCCCGACTCTTTGTTTTCTGTTAGTTAGCCAATCCTCTATCCATGCCAGTATATTACCCCCAACACCATGAGCTCTTAACTTGTGCAGTAATCTTTTATGTGGCACCTTATCGAATGCCTTTTGGAAATCCAAATATACTGCATCCATTGGTTCCCCTTTATCCACCCTGCCCGTTACTTCCTCAAAGAACTCGAATAAATTTGTCAGACATGATTTCCCCTTCATAAAACCATGTTGACTCTCCTTGATTGTATGCTGAGTCTCCAAATGTCCTGCTACTACTTCCTTAATAATGGATTCTAGCATTTTCCCAATGACAGATGTTAGGCTAACTGGTCTATAGTTACCTGCTTTCTATCCCACTCCCTTCTTGAATAGGGGTGTTACGTTTGTGGTTTTCCAATCTGCTGGGACCTTTCCAGAGTCTAGTGAATTCTGGAAGATTACAACCAATGCATCCACTATCTCTGTAGCCACTTCCTTTAAGACCCTCGGATGCAAGCCATCAGGTCCAGGGGACTTGTCAGCCTTTAGATGCATTAGTTTACCTAGTACTTTTTCTCTAGTGATAGTGATTGTTTTTAGTTCCTCCCTCCCCTTTGCTCTTTGATTATCTATTATTTTTGGTATGTTATTAGTGTCTTCTACTGTGAAGACAGATACAAAATATCTGTTCAATTCCTCTGCCATTTCCTTGTTTTCCATTATTATTTCCCCAGTCTCATCCTCTAAGGGACCAATGATTACTTTAGCTACCCTCTTCCTTTTTATATACTTTAGAAGCTTTTACTGTCAGCTTTTATATTTCTTGCTCGTTTACTCTCATAGTTTATTTTCTCCCTCTTTATTATTCTTTTAGTCATCCTTTGCTGGTTTTTAAAGTTTTCCCACTCTTCGAGCTTACTAGTAATCTTTGCCATGCTGTGTGCTTTTTCTTTTAACCTGATATTATCCTTGACTTCCTTAGTTATCCATGGTTGGTTCACCCTTTTTGTGGCGTCTTTCCTCCTCACAGGGATATATTTTTGTTGCGAGTCATAAAATATCTTTTTAAATATTTGCCACTGATTATCCACCATCATACCATCTAATCTGTTTACCCAGTCCACTTTAGCCAGTTCCACCCTCATTCCTTTATAATTGCCCTTATTAAGTTTAATACAGTAGTTTCAGACCCAAGATCCTCGCTCTCAAACTGGATGTGAAATTCTATCATGTTATGATCACTTTCCCAAGGGGTCCTTTACTTTGAGATCATTAATCAATCCTGTTTCATTATCCATTACCAGATCCAAAATGGCCTGTTCCCTGGTTGGTTCCCTGACATATTGGTCTAAGAAACAGTCCCTAATACACTCTATGAACTCCTCTTCAGGGCTATTTTTGCCAATTTGATTTGTCCAATCTATGTGAAAGTGATTTTTGCATTACCTTTTTTACAAGCCCCCCTTATTTCCTGATTTATATTTTGCCCTACAGTGTAGCTACAGTTAGGGAACCTATATATTACTCCCACCAGTGATTTCTTTCCCTTTCTATTTCTTACCTCCACCCAAATTGATTCAACATCTTGATCTTCTGAGCCAAGATCATTTCTCACTATTATACCAATTTCATCCTTTATTAACAGAGCTACCCCACCACCTTTACCTTTTTTCCTATCCTTCCGAAATGTTAAATAACCCTGAATATTTAGCTCCCAACCTTGGTCACCTTGCAACCATGTCTCTGTAATGGCCACGAGATCATACCCATTTGTTTCTATTTGTGCCGTCAATTCATCTATCTTATTACGAATGCTAATTTTGTCTTTTTACCATTCTTTCCTACCCCGGCCCCATTTGCTATTGCACTCCTATATTTGTACGCACTGTCCCTTCCTGACATACTCTGTTTATTATGCCCATCACTTTCCTGTATTACTCTTTTCTCTTTATCAATCTAAACTTCGCCGCACCTGAACCCTCTCCCCTTCTATTTGGTTTAAAGCCTTCTCTACTGCCCTAGTTATTCGGTTTGCCAGAACACTGGTCCCAACATGGCTCAGTTGAAGCCCGTCTCAACGGAACAGCTCCCTCTTTCCCCAGTACTGGTGCCAGTACCCCATGAATCGAAACCCACTTCTCCCACACCAATCTTTAAGCCACGCATTCATCTCTCTGATCTGATTTACCCTGTGCCAATTTGCTCGTGGCTCAGGTAATAATCCGGAGATTATCACCTTTGTGGTTCTGCTTTTTAATTTAGTCCTTAGCTGCTCAAACTCCCTCAGCAGAACCTCTTTCTTAGTCCTACCTATGTCGTTGGTACCTACGTGGATCACAACAACTGGATCCTCCCCCTCCCACTCCAAGTTTCTCTCCAGCCCTGAGGAGATGTCCTTAACCCTGGCACCGAGTAGGCAACACAGCCTTTGGGACTCTCGCTCTTGGCTGCAGAGAACAGTGTCTATCCCTCTAACTATACTGTCGCCTACTACAACCACATTCCTTTTTACTCCCCCCACTTGAATGGCCCCCTGAACCACGTTGCCATGGCCAGTTTGCTCATCCTTCTTGCAGTCCCTGCACTCGTCCACAAGGGCTGCAAAAACCTCATATCTATTGGACAAGTGCAGAGGCTGAGGCTCCTGCAATGCTACCTCCTGGATCCCCATACCTGTCTCATTCGCAGTCACACCCTCCTGTCCCTGACCACGTGCCAATCCTACGGTATGTAGTCTAAGGGGTGTGACTGCCTCCTGGATCAAAGTGTCCAGATAACTTTCTCCCTCCCTGATGCCTCGCAATGTCTGCAGCTTGGACTCCAGCTCCTCAACTCGGAGTCGAAGCTCCTCAAGCCGCAGACACTTACTGCAGAAGTAGTCGTCCTGGACAAAACTGTCCAGTAGCTCCCACATATTGCAGCTGCAACACATCTCCTGCCCTGTCATAACTATTTCATTTATTTAATTGATTTCTACAATGCCAATCAAATTGTTTTTAGGTTGAACCAAGTACTGGCCTTGTTTAATTTATTAAATTAAGTTTAGTTTTTTAAAGAAAATTTAGTTTCATGCTATAAGTTACTCAGCCCACAGTCCTAAGAAAACAGAAGAGAATTAGGGGGACAGATAGCATCTTTCGTAAGCAGGATCAAGAGTCCAACATGGTATGTTGCCTACCTAGTGCCAGGGTGAGAGACATCTCGAACCAGCTTGAGAGGATATTGGAAAGGGGGAGGATCCAGTCGTTGAGGTCCCTGTTGGGACCAACATCATAGGAAAGAGTGGGCAAGAGGTCCTGTTCAGGGACTACCAGGGGCTAGGAGCTAAATTAAAAAGGAGGACCTCAAGGGTTATAATCTCTGGATTATTACCCGAGCCATGTGCAAATTGGCTAGAGATAAGTAGATTTGGGAGGTGAACATGTGACTGAAGGAGTGGTGAGGGAATGAGGGGTTCCGTTTCATGGGATGTTGGTACTGGTATTGGGACAGGAAGGAGCTGTACCATTGGGACAGGCTCCACTTGAACCGGGCTGGGACCAGGGTCCTAGCGCAAAAGATAAATAGGGCGGTCACAAGGACTTTAAATTCGTAAATGGGAGGGAGGTCTCAGGTGGAAAAGGTAGTATAATTAATAATTCTAAACAACGAAAGGGAAGAGAGTAGAGTGATAGTCAGAAATTATGCTTTAGGCACTACAGGTAAAGGGAAAACTAAAAGATGTAAAGTAATTAAATTAGGAGAGAGAAATAAAAAATGTGTGAGAAAAACAACATTAGAGCAGAAGGCCCAAATAAGCAGTCTTTAAACAAACGCATGGAGTATAAGGAACAAACTGAATGAATTGCAGGCACAAATTCAACTTAGAGCATATGACATTGTAGCCATAACTGAGACATGGCTGCAAGATGGTCAGGATTGGGAACTGAATATACTGGGTTATAAGGTCTACAGGAAGGATGGGGAAACTGGTAGAGGGGGAGGAGTAGCCTTAGTGATTAAGGATGAAATTACTTCAATGATCAGAGAGAATATAACGTGAGTTAAGTAGGCAGTGGAGACTTTATGGGTAGAATTAAGAAATAGAAAAGGATTTAAGACTGTAGTGGGACTTGTGTTTAGGCCCCCTGGTAACAGCTGTGAAGTGGCAGAATGTATAAATGCAAAGATTAGACAAGCATGTAGCAAAGACAGAATGGTTTTAATGGGGGATTTTAACTTTCATATTGATTGGGATCAGCAGATGAACTCATGTCAGAAAGGTAGCAAATTTCTTGAGTGTGTTCAGGGCAGCTTTCTGCAACAATATGTCCTAGAACCAACAAGGGGGCAGATCATATTAGATTTAATAATGAGTAAGGAGCCAGATTTAGTTAACAGCCTAACTGTGTGTGAACATTTATCTAATAGCAATCATAATATGATCAAGTTCAATGTTGTGTTTGAAAGGGATAAACCCATATAAGCCATTAAGATTCTAAATTCAGGTGAGGCCGACTTCAACAGGATGAGACAGAGACTGTCCACAGTAAACTGAGCAAATCTGTTAATGGGTAAAATGATAGAAGATCAGTGGGAGGCGTTCAAAAAAGAATTTAACATGATACAGAACCAGTTTATACCCCTAAGGGGCAAGAGCTCTACTTGCCCAAAAAAAACAGCCATGGATGACAAAAGAGCTAAGGGACAGCATAAAACTAAAAGAAAAAGCATACAAAAGTGCAAAAAATAGCACAGGTCCTGGTGACTGGGAGAGATACAAAAAACAGCAAAGGGTGACAAAACAGATAGTAAAAGCTACAAAAAGGGAGTATGAAAAGAAACTTGCAAGGGATATCAAAATCAACACAAAAATTTTTTACAATTATATTAGGAAAAAAAGTGTGGCTAAGAGCAATGTAGGCCCATTAAAAACTAATAATGGTGATACTGTAAATGAAAATAAGGAAATGGCAGACATGTTATATAATTACTTTGCGTCAATATTTACATTGGAGGAAGAGGACAGCATGCCGGGCTCCCCAAGGAAAGTAATTTTGAATCAGGGATGGGGACTCACCATAATTAATGTAAGCAAATTAACAGTCATGAAGAAAATAATGGCACTAAAGAGTGACAAATCCCCAGGACCAGACGGTTTCCATCCCAGGATTTTAAAGGAAGTAGGTGAGGACATTGCAGATGTCCTAACTATAATCTTCCAAAGTTCTCTTGATTCAGGAACCATTCCTTTAGATTGGAAAATTGCACATGTCACTCCGCTATTTAAGAACAGTAAGAGAGGGAAAACAGGGAATTATAGACCAGTTAGCCTAACATCTGTTGTTGGGAAATTACTAGAGTCTATAATTAAGGATAGAGTGAGTGAACACCTTGAAAATTCCAGCATGGATTTGTAAAGTTTAGGTCGTGCCTGACGAACCTGATTGAATTTTTTGAAGAGGTGACTAAAATAGTGGACAGGGGAATGTCTATGGATGTTATTTATATGGACTTCCAGAAGGCATTCAATAAAGTTCCTCATAAGAGACTGTTAGCTAACATTGAATTGAGGGCAAATTATTGACCTGGTTAGGAAATTGGCTGAGTGGCAGGAGACAGAGAGCAGGGATAAAGAGCAGGTGGATGTGGCTAGTGATGTCCCACAGGGATCTGTGTTGGGGCCTCAACTATTCACTGTATTTATTAACGACTTAGATGATGGGATAGAGAGCCACATATCCAAGTTTGCTGATGACACAAAGATAGGCAACATTGTAAGCAGTGTAGATGGAAGCATAAAATTATAGAGATATTAATAGATTAAGTGAATGGGCAAAACTGTGGCAAATGGATTTCAATGTAGGCAAGTTTGAGGTCAACCACTTTGGACCTAAAAAAGAATAGATCAGAGTACTTTCTAAATGGTGAAAAGCTGGAAACAGTGGAGGTCCAAAGAGACTTGGGGGTCCACGGACATAGATCATTAAAATGTTATGGAAAGGTACAGAAAATAATCAAAAATGCTAGTTGAATGCTGGCTTTTATATCTAGAGGACTAGAAGACAAGAGGGTACAAATTATGCTACAGCTATACAAAGTCCTGGTTAGACCACACCTGAAGTACTGTGTTCAGTTCTGGGCACCACACCTTAGGAAGGCCTTGGAGGGAGTGCAGGGTAGATTTACTAGAATAATACCTGGACTCCAAGGGTTAAATGACGAGGCGAGATCACACAAACTAGGTTGTATTCCTTCAAATTTAGAAGATTAAGGGTGATTGGATCGAAGTTTTTAAGGGGAACTGATAGGATAGATAGAAATTACTTCCGCCGGTTGGGGAGTCTAGGACTAGGGGACATGGCCTAAAATTAGAGTCAGGACTTTCCGGAGTGAAGTTCTACACACAAAGGGTAGTAGAAGTTTGGAACTCTCTTCTGCAAAATGGCAGTTGCTGCTAGCTCAATTGTTAAGTTTAAATCTGAGATTGATAGATTTTTGTTAACCAAAGGTATTAAGGGATACGGGGCTAAGGCGGGTATATGGAGTTAGGTCACAGATCAGCCATGATCTCACTGATTGGCGGAACAGGCTCGAGGGGTTAAATGGCCTACTCCTGTTCCTAAGTTTCTTCAGAGCCTGAAATCCAAAATTACCTTTCTCTTTTGAAATTAGTCTGGCACCTAGTCGCAAAGTGAATTGATAGAACTGATTGACAAAATATGAAACATTTCCATCAATCAATATTTCCACTGAATGCTATACTAACAATTTCAATTGAAAAACTAACTTGGGATTTTAGTGTCTGATTCAGCTTCATTTTGTGAGCAAAATGTGTGACAAAATGAAGGAGGGTAATTTGAGCCCGAGGAAGAAAGACTTATTAAAATTAGTATGCTTCTCCTGTATGGAATGCTTTCAGGTTATGGATATTAATTTAAACATTTTTAAAAGAACAATGGACTAATGTATGTTTAGAACAATTTTGACTTTTCAGCACCCGAACGGTGGAGTGTGCTGAGCGACGGAGTGTCCCAACAATTGTGTGTGTCGAGGGGTGGTGTGTGTCGAAGGGCGGGGTGTGCCGAGGGGCGGGGTGTGTCGAGGGGTGGTGTGTGTCGAGGGGTGGTGTGTGTCGAGGGGTGGTGTGTGTCGAGGGGTGGTGTGTGTCGAGGGGCGGAGTGTGATGAGCGGCGGAGTGTGCCGACCGGCGGGGTGTGCCGACCGGTGGGGTGGGCCGACCGGTGGGGTGTGCTGACCGGTGGAATGTGCCGAACAGTTGCCCGTACCTGGGGCAAAGAGGTGGCCACAATTTGTATCAAGCTGGCGAGCTGCAGGACCCCAAATGGGCATCCTGATGCAGCTCACCGGATTAAGGCTGGCCACCATTGGGCTGCTCTGGCCGATGGCAAGGGAAGTGCAGGGGAGTCGCGATCACGGGCGGCGGGTTTCTGGGGCCGCAGTGGCCCAGATTATTTTGTGGGGCCTGAAGGAGCACTTCTGTTTCAATAAAATAATTTCAAACTTACTTTTGCTGGGTCTCTTCAGCTCTATTGTCCGTGGAACTGAAATGCACACTCTGAAAGGTTCCAACCTAAAATGGCAAATGGGGTCCTAGAACCCTGATTTGCACATCAAAAGTGAGCTACGGGCTGAAACAGGCAGATGCTTTGGCCACCCAGCAATAAGCTCCTTCCAAAACATGGCAAGGTTTGCATCGTCAAGGATAATGGAGCGGTAAGTGGCAACAAGTTAAAATCACCACCAATGAGTTTAAAACATTTCTTATCAACCAGGCTCCTGAACTGGATGAAGGACACATGATGCATTTATAGATAAACAGTCCATTTAGAAATACTGTGTAATAAGACCTATACACAGCAATTAATTATCTTTCATTGCGAATAGTCAATCAATCATGTAAAATAAATAGCATCTGTACATCATTAGTAAAAATAAATTTGTTTTTATGTCAAATGTAATAATATTGCATAAACCATTTAGTATGGCACATTTTTCTTACTCCGAAAAAAGGAGTGTCAGCTCAGACCAATTATATTTCAGGATTTCTGAAATCCATGGCAATCAGTGACAGAAAACACAAATAAGTTGAGGAGCACAGCCACCACGAAGCAATACAGAGATTTGTTTACCTGCCTCTCAGTGTACCTTGTCAGTAAAATAATATATTTGGATGAATGAATGTTATGTTAATTACATTATGTAGGCCTTGGAAAGAATCCAAATATAAACATGTACAGGCTCATGTCTAAAGTTTTCATGTTGAGGAACCTTGCAATAGAGCTAAAATAGTTTCCTTTCACAATCTGTTTATCTTAAATGATTTTAGTGTAATATGTATTGAATTTAACTTTAGTAATAAGCTAATCTAGCAAGAGTTCAAATGGTTGTGAACTTGAATAAATCACATGGCTTAAATTATGTCATACTAGATTTTAAACTTTTCTAAAAAAAAACATAACAGGACAAGTGCCTATTGATGAAAACCACAGTAACTGTTTGATTTAAAGTATTTTTTTCTTTTTTTTAATATTAGCATTAATTTTAGTGTGATGCACATGTAGTTTTTTAACCAATATATACTGGCCATCTGCTGACAGGTTCAGGGATAGAATGATAGGTTTGCTGATCAGAGACTAGCCTGAGAGAAAGCCGAGACAACATCTTTGTTGAAATAGAATAGAATTATTGAAGTCATGAACAATTTTCAAGAATCAGAACATTTTTACCAGAAGGTCCCATGTTTGTTTTGGGCTGATTTAGCTGACCTCAGCCAAAAGGATTTAGGAAGCAATTGAAATGTTCAAATGTGTGCTCTTTCCAATTGCACTGGGTGAGAACAGTCTTGTGCTGAGCTGTGATGTCCCTTGTGTTGAATGCCCTGCCAAAGCTCATTGTCTGGCCTCATACATGAGGAGTGGACCTTTGGGTAAAATGCTGGCAGGTGGTGGCTGACACAGCAGGAGAGAAAGGGCGGAAAATTAGTAAAATAAAATTACTGAAAAAAAACAGTGCAGTATTGAGGGAGTGCTACACCATCAGAGGGGCCATCTTTCAGATGAGACATTAAACCGAGACCCTCTCTGCTCTCTCAGGTGGACATAAAAGATTCCATGGCAATATTCAAAGAGCAGGGGAGTTTTCCTCGTGTTCTGGCCAACATTTATCCCTCAACCAGCTCCACCTGAAACAGATTATCTTCATCATTTATCTCACTGCTGTCTATAGGACTTTGCTGTGCACAAATTGGTTGCCACATTTGCCTACAAAACAACAGTAATTATACTTCAAAAGTACCTAATTTGCTGTGAAGCATTTTGTGATGTCGTGAGAATGTGAAAGCTGCTATATAAATGCAAGTTCTATATTTCTTTCTGATAAATAAGATATTAGGAACATAGGAAGATAGAAACAGGAGTAGGCCATTTAGCCCCTCAAACCTGTTCCATCATTCAGTGAGATCATGGCTGATCTGTGACCTAACTCCATATACCGCCTAAGCCTCATATCCCTTAATACCTTTGGTTAACAAAAATCTATCAATCTCAGATTTAAAATTAACAATTGAGCTAGCATCAACTGCCATTTGCGGAAGAGAGTTCCAAACTTCTACTACCTTTTGTGTGTAGAAGTGTTTCCTAACTTCACTCCTGAAAGTCTGGACTCTAATTTTTAGGCTATGTCCCCTAGTTCTAGACTCCCCAACCAGCGGAAATAGTTTCTCTCTATCTGCCCTATCAGTTCCCCTTAATATCTTGAAAGCTTTGATCAAATTACCCTTTCATCTTCTAAATTCCAGGGAACACAACCCTAGTTTGTGTAATCTCGCCTCATAATTTAACCGTTGGAGTCCAGGTATTATTCCAGTAAATGTACCCTGCACTCCCTCCAAGGCCAATATATCTTTCCTAAGGTGCGGTGCCCAGACCTGAACACAGCACTCCAGGTGCAGTCTAATCAGGTCTTTGTATAGCATATTCTATGTTATAGCCAAATACCCCCCAATATGGACATATTAAGGGACTGAATTTCCACAGGGTTTACCCGCTTGTCCACTAAACTTCGTTTGAAGAGCTGCTGAAACCATTGAAAAATGGTGTAAACAGCTATTTATACTGATTGTCTGGGGGCCATTTACGCTTATTGTCCAGGTTTTACACAGCTCTTCCATTAAAGTTACAACAATCGAGCAAAAGAACCCCCACAGAAATTCACGCCTACATTTTTAGTGGCCTGTTTCCATTATAACTGGGTCCTCTAATTGTAATTTGTATATATGCATAATATCTTGTATCTGTGGAATCAAAGGTCAAACAAAAAAGCTATGCAGGATTCTTTGGAGAATTTTTTTCCCCCACATGATTGTAAAAGAACTCAAGACTTACTGCAGCAGAACAATTCAAGTTTCTTCCAGGAAATGTTTAAGTGCACAAGGAATGAATATAGCTTTGGTTAAGTTATACACCTGTTGGTTTAATTATCATATTTTTTATCTTTCAGAGACAGGATCCTGTGGCCTGGAATGAGACATTCCAAAATATCTCAAAGAATATTCTTTTAATACGTTACAAATTGTTGCCATTTCTCTACACATTGATGTATGAAGCTCACCGTGATGGCAGAACAGTAATAAGACCATTACTTCATGAGTATGTCCATTAAAATGATCCAGTGCTCACTGATTAAAAAGTGCTTAATTCTACAAGCCTTCACGATTCTGTCTTGTTTCCTTATAAAGGTTTTTTGAAGATAAAACAACATGGGATATTGATCGACAGTTCCTTTGGGGTCGAGCAATGATGATTACTCCTGCACTGGATGAGGTATGGATCCATATTTATTTAATGCACACTTACCTATTGGCTATCATTGATTATAAATACTAGTACTATTTCACAAACTTACTCTTTGTTTCAGGGGGTAACAACTGTACGAGCATATGTCCCTGACTCTCGCTGGTATGACTGGTTTACAGTAAGTTATTTCAAATTATGCTCAAACTTAATAATATATGAAGAAGTAAAAGAATATATTAGGAGAAATTTTGAAAAGTTTACACCATAAAACCTTGAAAGATGCTATTGTGCAATATACAAATTGTGCAAAAATATACTGTTATTTAAAACCATAGGATAAAGCAGCAACATTACTGTCACAGTACTGAAGATTTATTTGTGTTTAAAAGATAACCACAGCCAATGACATTGAGGCAATAATTGTAGTTTTTCTTTTATGTTGTTAAATTTTTTATAGAAATCCTATTAACTAAAACTCTGCCAAATTTTACTAATGTGCTTTGCCAAATATTCATTTTACTTGCACTTATGTTCAAGTGGACAGGAGCATTTTGACAACATGTTCTTCCAGGTTAAGAATAGTTAATATGTATCTTGGAGTGGCGAAAAACAGAAACATGCTGGTCTTCTGTCAGTCTATCGTCTATTAGTTGATATCATATCAGATCATTTCTTCTTGCTGAGCCTAGAATACCATAATTGTCCATTTTCTATTTGTCAGGTAAAGATGTTTACAAGCATTCCTCCTTGAATTGGCTTTGCATACTTTCACAAAGTGATCATAACCTGACTGTTTTCAAATCTGAAATAAATGACCTTTATTATCTACTTTTGTGCATGGACAGAAAGGAACATCAATGTTCAGAAGAAAAATAATCGATTATTCTGTAACAAATCATGTTTTAAATAATGCTTGGTGTGTTGCATGATATTAAGTTGGTTAATATATTAAAGTGTCAAAACTAAAACTCCACGGGCAAACTGATGAGTTATGATATTTTGGATCTTGAGTTAGTTTTTTTTACATGGGATGCTGTGGATGGATGATCAAATGGTGAGAGAGGCAGAGAAAGCTACTACAGTACAGTCTGAAAGAATCAAACATTCATTTCTCACTTCTATCTGATCCTCATGTTAATGTAGGAATCGTGTAGGTAGAGGCAATGCTGAATTATCAGTCGGACTAGGAATAGCTGTTTCTTTCTAATTTATATTAATTGAAGCCTTTGGCAGACTCCATGCATGTTAGATTCATTATCATCACTACTAGTTGCACAAATGGGCCTTTACAGTAAATCCCAGTAGGCTTCACTGAAAGAGTTACGTCATTCATTTTATTAAAGGACATTTACTTCACTTGTACAAATAGAAAGGGAGGACAGTGAAATTTACAATTTCCTTCCAATTAACTTTGAAAGAATAGGTCAGAGTCTGAAGATGCACCAGCAATTGTTTCAACTTAGCTTAGTTTGTAGCATTCTTTCCATTGAATCGTGAGGTTAAGGGCTAAAAGTACCCATTCCAGAACTCAAGCACATAATTTAGACTGGCACTCTAGTGGAGTACTAAGGGTGTGTTTTATTGTCAGATAAAGTGTTAACCTAAGGCCTAGATCTGTTCTGGTGACTGAGGTGGACATTGGAGGGGGGGGTGGGGGGTGGGGGGTGGGGGGTGGGCGCGGGGGGATAAATTGTTGAGTACGTGCTGACAATAGAGAACCTCAACCACTGGCAGTTTCTCGTCCATTGATCTAATTGATTCTGTCCAGTATGTACTCGGAAAATTATTCTTTAAAAGTCCCATGTTACTGTTCCAAGAAAAGCATAGACATCTTCTGTTGTCCTGATCACCATTGTTCCCTCAACTAACATCAACAAAAAATAAATTAGCAGATTACTGTTACTCGTGGGAACTTGTGAGCAAAATGGCTACTGTATTTGCAAACATAAGAAAAACACTTAATAATTTTTTATAACCTCTATTAAATCTTCTCCTTGTCTTCTTTGCCTCAATGGAAATAGTGCCAGTATATCAAGTTTCTCCTCATAACTACGGCTTCCCATTCTTGGCATCAGCTTGGTGAATCTACATTGCTCTCTGTGCCTTTAATGTCCTTTCTTTAATCAGGTGCCAAAACTGCACATAATATTCTAAGTATGGCCTAGCCATACAAATTTATCATTACATCTTTATTCTTGTACTGCATGCTGATGGCTTTTTTTATTGCTTTATCTATCAACACTTGCATTTCAGGAAATTACATAATGAACGACTAGGTCTCTCTGTTCCTCCACACCTTTCAACATCTTTCCATTGGATGTATACTTCCATTCCTTGTTTTTCCCTCAAAACGTATTACCTCACACTTCTCTGCATTCAATTGCATCTGCCACCTTTATGTTATGGGCAGTTTTATGCTTTGGACTCCTGCCTATTAGAAACAAGGTTGCATCTGGTCAAACTCATTTTATTCCATCCCAATATTCTGAGCTGGACCCAATCCCAGAGATGAAAGCAAAGTGTGCCATGCACCATGCACTGACTAGTTACCCAGATGAGATTTTATCAAATATGCGCAGATCCTATGCAAAACCTTTATGACTTCATCACTCATCAGTTATACTGTTCAAAGAAAAGCATCTTCTGTTGTCCTGGTTACCATTTTTCCCTCAACTAACATCGGCAAATTAGCAAATTGGCAGCCCATTTTACTCCAAGCCAAGGGAAAAGAAAATTGCAGTGTAAAGTGGGCTGCTGATTCGCTATCATCCCATTTTGCTCTGCAGGCAAGGATCAATTGCACCCCCCCATATCTTTTGTCTTGATATCTGTTAGTGGACATTTGGTAGCTAATCACTTAGTTTAGTTCAGTACAATTAACATTCTTTTTTATTTTACAAATTGTGCAACATTTCTTTTATGCCAGCCACTCAACCTGAAATATTTTTGTGACTAACTGAGAAATTAAAAGAAAATCATATTAAATCTAGTTTGCAACCTTGTAATATGGGTTGTTCAATAAATCAGCAGCAAGAACTGATAATAATTCAGGATAATTGTAATTGGAAATTCGAACAGACAAATAGCACTCTTTATTAGCAATGCTTGTTTCCTACAGGCCAAAAGCATCCCATCAGAAGCAAGACATCAGTGGATTGATATGCCGACACCACTCGATCACATAAATCTCCATATCAGAGGAGGTTGTATTATTCCCTGGCAAGAGCCAGCGAACACTACACATTACAGGTAAATGTGTATATATCAGGATAGTTTAATTAAACTGATTCTTATAAAGAACTAGAGACGCAATTGCAAATGATCTTTTAGAGAGATAATTTTCCAACTTTACACTCTCGAAGGCTCACCAACAGAAAATGCATTTTGGGCAACTCCAAAATTTCCAACACGCACTCCCAACAAGTGAAGTTCCCCTATGAAGAACGCAGAGTCGGAAAACTATCTTATATATTTAAACATCAAAAATGCTTGACAGGTGCAGGTGGGCGGAAGCAGGAATTAAATTAGTTGAAGGCCGACTGGCAGATACTGATCGTTTGAGAATAAGAGAATTCAGGCCCTGAAATTTGAAGATGAGGCAAGAACAGTCTCAAAGGGAATGTGCACAGGAACATAAAAGTAGAATATAAGTTTGGGTTGAGTTTTTTGTTGGCATTTAGATGCCTAATTCAACATTTTCAATTCTATAGAAAATATATCAACACATTTTGTAAGAAACTGATTTGTTTGCCGGTCATTGATCTGTAACTTTAATAAAATGTATATGAAAACCTCAATAAAATCAGATTTAACTAAGAACAAGGTTATTTTACAGCCGAAGAAACTTCCTGGGACTACTCGTTGCCTTGGATGATAATCAAGTTGCTGAAGGCCGTCTTTACTGGGATGATGGTCAGAGCATCGGTATGTCAGCTTTTGATTCTTTTATTGCTATTCTTTGTTTTGTCTGGTTGTAAAATCTACTGTGGAAGCCATTACTGTTGTATAGAACAAAATCTATATGGGAATGCAGTGCTGTTTAGTCCCTTTGGTGGCAACTTTGAACAGATTTTATTGTAATTCATTTTCCTTCTCTCCTATCCTGAAGGCACTGGCTTTTATTGGAGTTTTGCTCTGTAGACACAAGCACCTTAACCAATGGCCAATCTTCATCTGTGTGCCTAGACAGCGAGTCTAGATGGCAGGCATCGCAGGCACGTCTAATCCCACCCTCAAGTGACATCCATCCTTATTTAGCAGTAGAGGTCACTGATTAGCAGTCAGAAACAGGAGAGGGAGTAGTACTGATTTTCCTTTCGTTCTCTAGACCAGTGATGCCAATTGTAGCACCTATCGGCTGATATCAAATCTGGGGCTTTCCTTGTTATTTCCCTGATTTCCATACTGTGCAGTGCACTTCGGAACGAAGCCACTTAGCTTTGCTGTAACAGTTATTGTTATTTCAGGGTATCAGCATAATAGCACACTGTGTAAAAAAAGTTGAACATGATATGTGTCATATGTCAGATTCTGGGATCTGTTTAAAAGAGAATGCCTGATGCATGAGAGAATCATCTGTCATAAGCATATGTGGGCAATAGAATGAAAAGAACATATGCTGTGAGGGATAATTATTTTTTCATTGCCACAGTATAGTTTGTGAGTCTAAGTGAAAATATAAATGATCTCATACAGATATGTAAATAGTCAACAATTAATCAGATTTGCCAACAATGCACACCGTTCTACAATTCCTTTAAAGCTGCACAAGAATTCCAGGGATTTTTGCAGTTTTGTGGGATGCCTCAGTACTTCCAGCTACTCTTTCACTTGTGGAAAGCCATCATAACTCACTCATGGCTGCCATGCTTGTGAGTAATGGGTCCTTCATGCTTGTGAGAGAACGGCAGTGGCTCACTGTCATTGTTTAGATATAATCCCCAGCATACCAGTGATGTATTATTGATGTCGTTTTACACACGCCAAAGATCTTTATAACTAATGGGAATATTTTAAACTCATAAAGAAAGTCAGTGGTGCACTGTTATCCATGCCACTTGCCATATGCAATCTTTATAAATGTCTGAAGTTCCATTGATATTACTTTTATCAATATTTTATTTTACTTCGACCTTGCAGATACAATTGAAAGAAGTGAATACTTTCTGGCTGAATTCAGAGCTGATAAGGTATGTAGGACCTTTTGATCTCAATTTTCCAGAGAAATTGCAGGTGTGGTGGGGGTGGGGGAGTGGAGGGGGGAGCTCCAAAAATCGTGGAAATCCCGAGTGGGTTTGGAACCCGGCTCCAACCCACCGACTTCTGGGTTCCCCATTGATGTGTCTGGGTGCGCATGCGCCTCCCAAATGCGAAAGTTCCACCAACAATTAAAGCCGGCGGGACAATAGTTAAGACGCTTATTTAGGTACTTAAAGTACTTAATTTTGTCCACATTAAGGCAGGGGTCCAATTTTGAAACACCCTCAGCGTGTTTCGAGTGCTGTGGGAAACACTCCATGTTCTGTCAGAAGTGTTTCAGCCAGCAGCCAGTAGGACATTCAAATGCTTGTTTGACAGATGTGGAGAAAAGGTGAGTTTTTGCTGCAGGGCACTCAGTTCTTTCACACAAACTTTTGGCTGCGAGATCTTTGTGTTTTCACTGAAAATTCTTACTTTCCACTCACAATTCTTCTGTTCGCACATATTAACAACTTTTCAGACCCCCTCAAACTCACATTCACCACTACATCTGAGGACGAGCAACATCACCAGCCTCACCAGGCACGGCGTGCACTTCAGCCACTTGCAGCTCCACAACACAGCGCTGCGCCACAGGCACCTGCACAAGAGCACAGAGGGCAACAACGGAGAGGGGTGCCGCATGAGGAGGCCCCATCCACATCTGCCACCCACATCGAGGAGGAGGAGGAGGAGGAGGAGGAGGAGGAGGAACCCATCGTCAGAGCAGCGGCTCACCTGGCTGCTCGTGAGGCCAGAGAGTCACTGATACGTGAACGGTTCTCCTAACATCGGAAAATGTGAACAGTCCAGTCGTCACACCACCTGGAAAGAGCAGCGCCCACACCAGATGGCCCACCCCTCCCTGCACAAAACAGTCCTGCAACTACACATACACCCACTGTAATGTGACCCAATGAGTGCCATCAAGGGCCCGATTTTAGCAGGGCTGCGGGTTCTCAGCGGATGGGCTAGCGGGTGCGTGGGTAACGCGCCCGGTGAAATTAGTGGGTTTCCCGCGTGATCGTAGCAGGCAAACCACTAATTGGATCCACTTACCTGCTCCTCCGGGTTCCCCGCTGCTGATCTGCGCGTCGGGCGGGCTGCACATGCGCAGTAAGATCTGTCAGCTGGAGGCGCTCTATTTAAAGGGGCAGTCCTCCACTGACAGATGCTGCAACCAATAGCAAAGATGACTGCATGGAGCAGCCCAGGGGGAAGGCTGCTCCCAGTTTAATGATGCCTCACCCCAGGTATCAATACCTGGGGTGAGGAGGAGGGGGAGGACAGAGATCTTCCACCCGGCGGGCGGGAGGAAGCGGCCCGCCTCCGCCACCTGGAAGGCCTGGCTCGAAGTGGCAGAGGGGGTCACCTGCGCCACCAACATATCGCCCACCTGCACACAGTGCAGGAGGCGGTCCAATGACCTCAGTAGGTCAGCCACAGTGAGTACACGTAGTCTTTCCCCTACACTCCGTCTGCCACATCACTGCCCCCACCCCACATCTCCTTCGGCACTGCCAACACTACTCTGTCACATCACCCCTCATACCCACTCAAACCCCATCCTCATCTTACCTGCACCTACTCACCTCGCGAGTACTCACCCCGCCACTACCACTCAACCCAATCCTCATACAATCTCATGGCTCTATCTCATACTCACCCTCTCGTGCATCTCCCTCACGGCCAGCCTCACTCAACCTGCCACCACCTGTGCTGCAGCCACAGGGCATGCATCACATATGTGCAGTAGGCAGCGTAAGGCAAACGTGTCGTGAGCATGAAGGGGATGCACAAGGGTGTTTGAGGGTTTGTCATGGTTGTTACTTATATTGAATTTCAGAACAACTCACATCACACATTATATTGGCACCACTACTGCCATGTCTTCGCGAATCCTGTCCGGTTTGTGCAATAATTCCCTCTCCTGAGGATCACTATGAGGACCCACCACTGATGCCACCCATTGTGTCACTGCAGAGTGGGTGTAGGTGTATTTGCAGGGCTCTTCTGCGCAGACGACTGAGAGACATCGGCGATGTCCCCGGTTGCACCCTGGAAGGCTGCGGAGAAGTTCGGGAGGGCAGTGGTGACTTTGACAGCGACAGGTAGGAAGATGGTGCACGGGCCAGCCAGGAGCAGCTCGGCATGAAAGAGGCTGCAGATGTCCACGGCTACATGTCGAGTGACTCTGAGCCTCCGTGTGCACTGCTGCTCAGAGAGGTCCAGGAGGCTGAGCCTCGGTCTGTGGACCCTGTGGCGAGGGTAGTGCCTTTGAGACGCGTCTCTCTCTGCGGTTGCGCTCCCTCCTGCTGTACAGGTGGATGTGTCACAGCACTCTGTTGTGGAGCTCCACGTGTCAGAGATGGATGGTGAGGCTGGTGATGCTGTTCGCCCTCCGAGGAGGTCATGACTGCAGCTGCGGCGGCCCCCATCCGCAAGATGTACATCTGAGGGGGTCCGCAAGTTAGGTACATGTCTCCGGACCCCGGGGTAAGTGTGCAGGTTGGTGACTTTAACCGTCAGGAGGAGGGTGGTGGACGCCAAACTTTGTCCCAAGTGACAGAGTGGCCTCCTGCAATGGGTGAGGGTCTCCCCCCCCCACCTGTCAAATGGACCTTTGCAGCTGCCACAGGCTGACAGCTGCAACACGTCCATTCGAGCTGGGAGTGTTTCCCCCAGTGTGGGAAACAGTCCCATGTTGTTCAAAAATACCACATAGTCCCTTAATCAGGTCAGTTAATGACCTGAAATACCTAACTAAATATTGTCAAGTGGCATCCCGCTGGCTTTAATTGCCTGTGGGATTCCCACCAGCGGGGGCTGCGCGCGCACGCCGGCGCGTCAGCGGGGAACCCGGAAGTGGGCGGGATCGAGGCGGAATCCGGTCCCGCTCCTGGATTTCCCGATTTTCGGGGCCCCCCCGACGAGAACGCACCCGATAGCGGGTGGTAAAATCGAGCCCCAAGTGTCGCCATTCATGGTGAACCTCATGAAAGGGCGCTATCACAAAAGCCAGTCAAGAATAGGCAAGACGTGGCAGCAACGGTGACAGTTATAAAATTTAATATCACTTTAACAAAAACTAAATATAAATGAAAAACATGACAGTCTGTCAAACACCCTTGTGCATACCCTTCATGTTCACAAAACCTTCACCTTTCTCTTCCGACTACTTCTACGTGGTGCATCCCCTGTGGCTGCAGCAGAGGTAGTGGCAGGTTGCTCATGTTCATTCCCTGACTGTTTAGATGCATTGGGCCTACGCCCTCTGGGTTTTGGAGCCCGTTCGGGCCCCTCCAAAGACTGCTCCACCTGTACCTGTGCAGGGGCAGATTCGGCCACCTGGAGAGAAGGCAGCATTGCGGGTACTTGTTGAGAGGGGAACAACGGGTGAGACTTGGTATCGCTTTGAGTGGCGTTCCCACTTCCATGTCCCCTTTCACCAACATCCCTCCCCGGGCCAGGGCCACATCACTCCTACCACTCTGCTGGACAACAGTTTGGAGGACATGTGTGAAGCCTTGTAAGGCCAGTGCTAGTGTATCTGTCTGCCTGTCTAAGGCAGCAGAATGTTGTTCAGCCTGAGTCCGATTGGCTGTGGTCAGGGCCTGCATGCACTTATTTGTGAGCCGTGCTTGAAGCTCAATGGAGACTAGCTTTCTCTCCATCGCAGACATTCTCGCACTTACCTGTGACAGTATCTCAGAGATTCCCTCACGTCCCTGTGACACTATCTCAGCGATTTCCTCACATCCCTGTGACACTATCTCAGAGATTCCCTCCTGTACCTGTGCCACCATTCCACTCATGCAGGATTTGGACTCCTCCATCCTCTGTGCTATAGTGCAGAGTGCGAGGAGCACCTGTTCCAGTACCTCGCAAATGTGCTGCTGTCCCTCAATCATTCTCCTTTTAAAGGATGGCCCCCAGGGTTCTGCATCTGCATCCAGCTGAGGTGTTCCTATGTTCTAGAGGAGTGCTAACACCGACGCGGACTCTCCGCAGCTGCCCCTGCCACCAGTGTCTGCTCGTGCTCACATGTGTGTGGTGACTTACCAGGTGCGAACCTAACTAACTGCGGACTAGGATCCACTGAGGTGTGAGTATCTGCGCTGGTGGATGGCTCGCTATGATGTGACAGTGCACCCTCAGAGGATGGCAGGTCCTCTGAGGAATCATCCTCTGCTGTCACAGCGGTCGCTGAAGGCCCTGTAAGAGAACAGAAAGCAATATTAAGCATCATCACAGATGTGTCATGTTGCGATGAGCATACTGAGGTGCTGAAGGTGGCAAGGCATGTTAACATCAATTCATATTGTGTGTGATGAATGTTAAAGTTGTGTCACCAGACGTTTGTGGGTTGTCAATCTCGGCGTCCCCGATGGACAGGCACTCGAGGGTTTGGCTGAGCTCCAGCGCCTCCTGTTCTGTGTCTATAAGGACGACGATTTGTTACGGCCTCCTCCGGTCCTCGCCCTCTCCCATGCATTTTGCGCTCTCTTCTAGAAGGGAAGAAAGAACTGATGTGTGAGTGAGTGATGGTGAAGTGGTCAGCCAATGAATGCATTGGTTTGGGTGAGGCTGACTGTGAAAGAGATGCATCAGAGGGGGAGTATGAGACAGAGCCATGACATTGTATGAGGATTGGGGTGTGTGGTAGTGGTGGGGTGAGTAATGGGGAGATGAGGAAGTGCTGAGGAAGTGCAGGTAAGTTGAGGATGAACCTTAAGTGGGTGTGAGGAGTGATGTGGTAGAGTCGTGTTGGCAGTGCAGAATGAGTTGGGGGGTGGGGGCGGTGATGTGGAAGATGGAGTGTAGGAGAATCAATAAGTGTACACACTGTGGCTGACCTAGTTAGGTCATTGAAGTGCTTTCTGCACTGGATCCATGTGCACGAGATGTTGCTGCTGCTGGTGACCTCCTCTGCCACCTCAAGCCAGGCCTTCTTGGTGGCAGAGGCAGGCCACTTCCTCCCATCCACCGGGTAAGACAGATCCCTCCTCCTCCTCACCCCATCCAGTAGCACCTGGAGTGAGGCATCATTGAATATTGAAGCAGCCTTGCCCCTGTGCTGCTCCATTGTGGTGTGCGAGTGTTTGCTGCAGGAAAAGCCATTGGAGCAATGACCCTTTAAATAGGGCTCCTCCAGCTGACAGCCTGTGATGCGGGTGCGCAGTCTGTCCGCTGCGCAGCTTTCGGACGGCAAACCCGGAAGCCACGTTAAGTGGCACCAATTGAATCGTGATCGAGAGGGACATTTTTTATTGGTCGGGTTACCCGCGCGCCCATTCACCCCTCCCGCTGCCATCCTGCCTCCATTCTAATATCGGGGCCTTTGTGTTTCAGAATTCCCAATGTTATTTCAATAGGCTGAAACAGAAGTGAAGAATTTTTAGGAGTATTTTTACAAAACTGCGCTCCTGGCAGAAACCCCCGCCCACTGGAGGTGTATGTTGGGAGCTTGGGCATGTGCCTCCCACAATTTTCCATCCATTCATTTTATTTCAAATTGTGCCAGGAGCATAATTTTATAAAATTATCATTCACATGTGCCTTTCTTTGTACCCAGAATTACTGTGGGCAATTATTTTTCACATCTGATGTCACATCACCACAGGTGATCATGAACAGTTATTATTGTATTTATTGACATATATCATTAACGTCAGGTAAATTACT
Source organism: Heptranchias perlo (assembly GCF_035084215.1). Lineage (NCBI taxonomy): Eukaryota > Metazoa > Chordata > Chondrichthyes > Hexanchiformes > Hexanchidae > Heptranchias > Heptranchias perlo. The sequence goes on from NC_090337.1 coordinate 41,582,943, forward strand.
TAGCAATGGACGTCTACTGAAAAATAATCCTGCTCATGGCTTCGGGATGGCATATCTCATTTGTTCTTTCATCTTGTGAAGATACGAGGGCACAAAATTCCTCTGGACTTTCTTTATAAGAAACCTCTTAGCATTGGTTAATCCTCTCTGTAAATATCAGAATGCCTGGCAGCTCAGTAACTCAGACCCTTTACGCTCACGAGGTTGAGTTCGAGGGTTGTCTGTCATTGGAACTCACCTGCTTCAGGTGGGTACATTTCATCAGTCTCTCTTAACATTTGCCTTGCAGAAGTAAAACATTCCAGCTCATAGCAGCAAAGAAAAAGGACACTGTCCACCAACCCTCCTTCAATTGCAAACTCACTGTATTTCAGGCATTAGTTCATCCTGCTTCAACTGCCAGTTTACCATGTTTCAAATGCCAGCTGCTACATACATGCAAAGCTAGATAATTTGTAAAAACTGACCAGCATCTTAAAAAGCACTGATATAACCTTAAAAGGCTGGTAACACAAATTCAGCCCTGAATATCGGTCTATGATATGTAGTTACACTGCAAGTGCAGTGGAGCATAAACTTGTCAGAACTTAAGCTGCAGGTCCTCCAGCATTTCATCACTTGGAAAGCAAAAGATTGTGACACTCATTATAGAGATTTTCTTCCATTTCTTGTGTAGAAATTGTGAGCTATTATGGATCTTTGTTGGAACTATCTGTTGCTAAATCTGATAAATGTCTAAATATTTTCAAAAATATTATCAGTGACACAGAGACACTCTGCTCTCTTCACCTTCTGGGTCAGGTTGACATTCTTGACTTCTTCCTCTCAGTTCATGTTACAATCATCTCCCTCTTCCCTCAGTTTATGTTGTGCTCTCCTCTATTCATGTGTGCACTCACCTAGAGACTTTCTTCCTCTTTGCTAGTCTCTCTCTTGTTCTTTTTCCAATCTTGCTTCTCTGCGCATTTTGTTCCTCTCCCACATGTGCTTCTCTGCTCATTCCCTGTTGCAGGCTATTCCCAATGCTGTCTCTCCCCTCATTCCCTGCCATTTTGTAAAGCCACCACTCCCCTTGCTCCCTAACTTACTGCCAGAGACACTTTTCCTCCTTCAGCTAGTGATGTGTGAGACTGTCTACCTCTTTCCCTTCATCAGTGTAGTGCCTACCCACAATGCAGAAAGCTTGACCTAAATAAATGCACAGTGTTTACCTTGCAATCATGTCTTGAATTGTTGGTGCTTCATTTTCTATAACTGCTTGATTGCTCGGGTAGCTGAATTGTTCTGTTTGCCAGGAGCTAGCTGTGGTGTTGACTTTTGTCCACAGACATAACAAGCAGACACAGACCTGACTTCATACAGACTTGTCTTCATGAAATGTATGCTACTAGCCAGTTATAGAGTAGTATGAGCTGAGGGAAGTTACACAGTAACCAGTGGCACAAAGTTTCCTCTTCCCAATGGGAGAAAGATGAATGGCAGTTTAAAAGAGAAATTAGAAAACTAAATTGTTAAGAATAGGGACATTTTCCCATTTTCCTCCAAGACAATGATTGACCATGGAACACTTAGCTGTTTCTGATTTTAAATACTAGAATCAATAAGTTAAAGCAGTACTGATGCACTGAGGGTAATACTAACATAACTCAGGGATCGGATGGAATGCCAGTTTTACACTCCGCCCAATATTACTTGCCGTTGACTTCAATGGGGAGTAAAATCGGTCAGGGTGTAAAACCAGTGTTGCACCCGATCTCGTCAGTTTCCCATCGAGCGGGTTAGGTTAAAATTGCCCCCTGCTGGTGTGCTTTTTATAAAATTTACCTGAATATCCAGTGTTAGAAAGGGCATTACATTCCCTAAGATGTACATAGATGCATAGAAATTACAGCACAGAAGGGAGCCATTTGGATATTATGCCTGTGCTGGTGCTAGCTCAACTGGAGTTATTTACTCTCATCCCAATTCCGTGCTCTTTACTGTATCCTTTTATATTCTTTCGTTTTAAATACTTTTCAGAATGCAGCAGTCCCTTATTCTTAATTATTTTCATTTCTCAATATCAATGGTATAAAAATTCAGGGTAATTTTGCAAGGTTTTGCTCCTGTACAGAATCTTGGTAGAGACAAACACAGTAGCACATGTGGAATTGCAAAATTATAGCCCTGATTTTCTGACCTGCACTCACCAGTTACAAGACTTTGCACTGGGAATGGAGTGTCTCAAATTATCCCTATTATATTGTCATTATTGTGTAGAAATCTGTTCCCAAAATGTTGATTTTATTCTTACATCCTCCTTAGCTTTTTATTGCAATTGTGCCAGCCAATTCAGCATTGAAATTCATTTTCTGGATTTATCTCTACATCGTGTGAGTCTTGGATGACTAATCCTTTACCAACTTGTCTAACTTCAGTTAAATAATATTAGCTGTCTTGCATCAACCCACTGTTGCCATTTTGTCGAAATGTCATTCATGGTATAACATCTGATTATCTCTGTGATCTATTTGTCAAATTACAGGACACATTGCAAACTAATATATTGCATGACAATAAGAAGAGTACTGCAAATGAGTTGAAACTGGGGTATCTCCAAGTCTGGGGAGCAGGGAACATTCGGCTTACAAACGTCACTGTAACTTATGAAAACAAAACGCATTCAATCAAAAGTTTTGAGCACAACTCTGAATCACAGGTAAGAAAATGTAACTGCTGCAAGGATGCACAGGCTCACATTATAAATAAGGCTGCTCAGATTTTAATTGACAGTCCATGATATACTGAGGAACTATCTATCTTTATTTTATCTTTATAGACACACATATACATACTTATGTACTGAATAAAGCACAGGAGAGCTGTTTGATCTCTAATTTATTAGTGGGCACCTTTTAATATGTTGTGGTAATCTTTAAAAAGAAAGAGAGAGTGTGTCACTATCATAAAATCATAGAAATTTACAGCACAGAAGGAGGCCGTTCGGCCCATCGTGTTTGTGCCGGCCGAAAAAGAGTTATCCAGCCTAATCCAACTTTCCAGCTCTTGGTTCGTAGCCTTGTAGGTTATGGCATTTCAAGTGCATATCCAAGTACTTTTTAATTGTGATGAGGGTTTCTGCTTCTACTACCCTTTCAGGCAGTGAGTTCCAGACCCCCACCACCCTCTGGGTGAAAAAAATTCTCCTCAACTCCCCTCTAATCCTTCTACCAATTACTTTAAATCTATGCCCCCTGGTTATTGACCTCTATGCTAAGGGAAATAGGTCCTTCCTGTCCACTCTATCTAGGCCCCTCATAATTTTATACACCTCAATTAAATCTCCCCTCAACCTCCTTTGTTCCAAAGAAAACAACCCCAGCCGATCCAAACTTTTCTCATAGCTAAAATTCACCAGTCCTAGCAACATCCTTGTAAATCTCCTCTGTACCCTTTCTAGTGCAATCACCTTTCCTGTAATGTGGTGACCAGAACTGTACACAGTACTCTAGCTGTGGCCTATCTAGTGTTTTATACAGTTCTAGCATAATCTTCCTGCTCTTATATTCTATACCTCGGTTAATAGAGGAAAGTATCTCATATGCCTTCTTAACTGCCTTATCTACCTGTCCTGCTACCTTCAGGAATCTGTGGACATGCACTCCAAGGTCTCTCTGTTTCTCTACACTTCTCAGTATCCTCCCATTTATTGTGTATTCCTTAGCCTTGTTTAACTCCCCAAGACCCCTTAACAAAATTAAACAGGTACAAAGATTTTTTGTTAACAGGAATATATATTGTTCTGTCCAAATAAAAATAAAATTCTCCAAATTTTTGTGCTGTTCATTTGTTCATTTAAAAAAAAATCATATTAAGGTAACTTTTATGAGACTTTGCTCCCAATGTTGGAGTCCTGGGCAACAGGAATGCAGATCTGGGAATCGAGCGTGGATATCAGTACATCCGATTTGCAGTATTCCTAATTTTAAGCTTATTAATTTAAACAGCCAGAAGGTTAGTAAAGGCACAATTGGGCATGCTGAACTCTGTGCTCAATTCTCCAGTTTTTGCTCCCATTGCATGATACTCCACACAGGGATTGAAGTCTCAGAAAATTTACCCCATTATCTTATTGAGTTAATACCCACATAGTTTAACAATGTGATGGAGTTGAATTAACATACACGGTTCATATTGAATCATACCTCAGTTTGTGACTATATTTCTTCCAATGTTTTTTCAGCTTCCTTAAAGATGGCTTCAGTAAATGCTTCACACCAGTGCTCTGATGATATTATCAGCACTCACTTTTTAAACAAAAAGATACTCAATCCTGACAGAATAAAATAGAGAGGACATTAATCATAATATTTTGTAACCATTTATTTTTAACAGCGATCCTGATAGTGGAACTCTTTTATTGATGTTTATCCTACTGAGTTGTGTCATAATCTTAAATATTATAAAGACAGATAACTGTAAAATATCTACATCTGTTGATCACCCATTTTTGCACTGTTTAATGTTTCAAACCTGTTGCCTAGAGAGTGCTGGGAGCTAAGGGGGCAATTTCAACCTAAACCACCAATCGGGAAACTGATGGGATCAGGTGCAACACTGATTTTAAACCTCGCCCGATTTTACTCAACATTCAAGTTAATCCTATGGGTTTCCCACCTGGCAAGTTAGGTTAAAATTACCCCCTTAAAATCACACTCTGCAATGGACTGAGAGTCTGGGCAGCTCTGAAGTCAATGGAAAGGGTATAATCAGGTGGGCTGTATAACAGGCAGCCGATCCATCACTGACCGTTTTATGCCCCTGTCGAAGTTGAATTTTACCCTCATTGTGTAAAGTTGCCCCTGATATGACACCATGAAGTTCCACTCCAATGCTGTCATGAACAGAAAGTGCTGCCCAGGCTCTCAGTCCATTCCAGAGAGTGAGTGTTACTGCTGCCAGGCACTGTCTAACCAACAGCTTTGAAATCCAAAACACAATAACAAGGGACAACTAAGAGATACCAATAAGTGTACTTTAGAATGTACTTCCCCTTTAAGTATAAGAGAAAGAAAATGTGGGTATAGTAATTGGACATTCCAGGTAAAATGAAATCATCCCATTTATAAGATTATCCCCATTAAGCAAAACTCATTAGTATTGATTTAAATACATTTAAAATCAATTACAGTGAGAAAATTCCCAACTTATATGAATGTCCTATTATTCCTGTCCCCATTAACTGGCATTAAGTGAAATAAAAGGATATAATATTTCAGAATCAATGTGAGACAGAAATTGACTTTTGAAACAGAAGACAGCAAAAGGAATACAATTAAAAAAAGTATAAATCGCAGAACTCATAGAATGTGATATAATACAGAAGCTACATCAGTTAGAGGCCCAACTGAGTGAATCTAAACATTGATTCATAATGCTACCTCTGGACCTAAAAATATAAATATCAGGATCTAATATACTGTCTAATTATGCAAAAATAGATGCTGACACAAGCAGTAATGGTAGATTTATTTCTGATAAATCCATGACGATTGCTGATAAAGATCAAATTTTACATATTTTACATATTTAAAGGATTTTGGGAGTGATTTTTATCTTCAGATGTGAGTCAGTTATAATTTAGTTTGTACTTCTTTAAGACTCGCCTGAATTTCATGCAAATAGCATTCAATGGGGTAGAAATTTGTTTTGGCCTATTTCCGGGCATAGAATGGTTGACATGCTGTGAGTGCACGCCAGATTCCAGAGGACCAAGGCTCGACCGAAAGTGGGCCTCGGGCCTTTTCAGCCTTCTGCCCACTGGCCAATTGCGCCACTGATACCATCCAAATTTCCAGGATCAGGTGCATTCATAAATCAGGTGGGCATCCATGCCATTTGTGTCACAGCTGGGACACCCACATGGGGCTGGGGGAGGGAACTAGCTGCTGAGCTTTGCCATCTGAGGTGTAACTGGTGGTAATTTGGGCCGATGATGTCATGGTGCAAGTCTCACCTCTTTTAGTGATGCCCCCACCTGCCTAGATATCATCCCGGATGTGACCAAAACATTGCAGATTTTCAGGGTCTGAATATGAAACGTTCTGCCACATAAGGCTACCAATGTAAAGTCTGTTGAGGTATTTAAAAGGGAAATAGATACTTGGGGAAGTAAGGATATTAAGGAATACAAAAAGGCAGGGAATTGTGATGAAAGCAATAGTGCTGCAACAACTAACTAAAATGGTGGAATAGGCTCTATGGGGCCTAAAGCTTACCACTATTCCTATGTTGGGATGTTCTTAATGCCATTTCAACAAAGGAGGTCTTTTTTTAAAATCACCATTACATTTAAAAATTGTATAATCAAAAGAGGACTTAGTAATTTTGGTGCCAGTTCCTCCTTTAACTATTTCACTTCCTTCACTGGTAAGGCTTTAATGGAAGCAATAAAATTATTTATCTGCTTACCACTCAAATATTGGGCAGTGCACTTACTGCCACAAGGACATCTACCCTTGACTAATTCTTTTCTTTCATTTACAGGAACTCTTTGTTCGAATGACAGACTACGTTTTCCAGATCAATAAGCCATTAAAATTCGTTTGGAAAACAGTCCCATGAATATCTATTAAATAAGCTTAAATGAGAGCTACTGGCATGTTGATAATTTTTGGGAGAATTTTTTTTTAACGTTTTGATTAATGAAGATTTGGAAGGGATTTCTTGAAGAAAAAATCCTAAAATGAGGGCAACAATACAATGTGTTGCAATAAAGTTTTTAGGAATTTAATGAAACTCTGTTCAAAGTCTTTCCTTGTATTGCATTTTTGAATTAAAGAGCTCTTCATCACTTCTAGAACTGCATTAGAATTGTTTTTACATTGGTTTACATATTGCATGGTAATGCTGTTGTACCTTTGTCTTGCATAACACTTACAGTAGCTTATAGTGGCCCCAATATTTAGAGGGAGGCGAGGAGGGTGCATGGGAGGCTGAAAACAGCCAGGGAACACATCGAGGCTGGGGATGCGGAGGTCCTGCCGAATTTAACGGCAGGACCTCATTATCATTTTTTTCTTCCATTTCCTGCCCAGCAGCCGGCCAAACTGCCAGACTGGCCGGCTTCCAGACAGGAAAACCAACGGCAGGAGGTTGCAGCCAGGGATCCTTAGGGACGGTTCCTGGCAATTGGGAGGGGGGAAGGCCAGAGATCAGCGTTTGTGGGGGAGGGCGGTGGTCGGCCACGATCACAGCATGGAGGGAGCGAGAGGCCTTCAGGGCTTGGGGGGGGATTTCAGCAATCGTGGCAGTGGGAAGAGAGAGGCTGCGATTGGCAGTGGGGAGGTCTAAGGATTCCTTGAGGGCCGGGGGGGAGCACTCCCACTAGAGAAGGCAATTACCTTCTTGAGCTGGAAGCTCCTGCTTCTCTTTCACTGCCGTGTTTTCCGCGCCTTGGGACGCCACGCTACCTGCTGCCGCAAAAATGGCGGCAGGCGCGAACTCAGCGGGTTGGGGTTGCATTTTTCATTTTTAAACCCCTCCCCCCCACCACCCCATCGTGGGGTGGGGGGGTTATTATCGAGGCCCATGTATCTGTCAGCATGATTCAGTAGTGTTACATGCATAAAGATCATGGTGTATTGTTGGTGGTGCATGTGGGAGGGAGGGAGGGTAGCTGGTCAGAGGTGTTCAAGGGCAATTCCGCCTTCTCTTGGGAAGGATTAATGCTTTAAATCTACCGGAACAAATAGTACAGTATCACATGCATTTCTGAAAGGGTACTGGCAGATAGCCATGGTTATACTGAAAGCTATGTCAGAAGTTATTTACATAAATGACTCGGACTTAGGCACAAGAGGAAGTTTGCTGATCATACCAAATTAAAGGAGATATTATGAACGCAGAAATTCAATTCAATACAAAAAAATGTTAAGTAGTACATTTATGGAAACATAACAATGAAGCTAAGTACACCCTAAATGGTATGATTCTTAACATAGTGGAAGAGCACAGACCTCTGAGGGTGCAGATACATAGATCTTTAAAGATGGGACAGAAGGTACAAAAGGACATTGGAATAAGCAAATGGGATTCTGCATTTTATTAGTAAGAGCATTGAATATAAAAACAAGGAGGTGATGGTGAAATTGTACAAGAGATTGGTTAGGCCACAGTTTGCTTGCAGTACTGGGCATCCCATTATAGGAAGGACAGGGAAGGTATATAGTAAATATTTGTTCGAATGATAGCAAGAATGAGCGGTTAAAGTTGTAAAGAAAGGTTTGAAAAATTTGAGTTATTTTCAATGGAGCAGATTTAATAGAGATTTTCAGAAATAGGAACAATTTTGACAGGGTAAATAGTGAAAGACTGATTGGTGAATTGGTAACAAGGGCACACAGAATAAGGATTATCACCAGCGGAATGAAGAGAGTAGTTCAAAGATGGTTTTTCCTACAAAGGGCTATTATAACATGGAAAACTTTATCACAAATAGATATTAAGGCAAAGACTACAACATCATTTCAAAGGGATTTGGATAAATATTTGAAAAAGGAGAATATAAAAGGATACAGCAAAGGGCGTGGAAATAGGATTATATAGCAGTTAGCCCTACCACAGGCTGATGGGATGAATAGGCCTCTTTCTATGCTGTAATTTCTGTGATTTCTCATGTAATTTCTCATCTTTGTTACCTCTAGACTTGACTATTTCAATGCTGTCCTGGCGGCCTCCCATCTCCATAAACTTGAACTCATTCAAAACCCTGTTTCCCGTATCTTAACATGCACCAAGTCCCGTTCACCCTTCACCCCTGTCCTCCCGGACCTACATTGGCTCCGGTCCTGCAATGCCTCGATTTTAAAATTCTCATCCTTGTTTTCAAATCCCTCCATGGCGTCGCCCCTCCCTATCTCTGTGACTTTCTCCAGTCTCTTGCGCATCCCCGATTTTAATCACACCACTATTGGCGGCCGTGCCTTCAGCTGCCTAAGCTCTGGAATACCCTCCCATAACTTCTCCACCTCTCTACCTTTCTCTCCTCCTTTAAGACGCTCCTTAAAACCTACATCTTTGACCAAGCTTTTGCTCACCTGTCCTGCTATCTCCTTATGTGGCTCGGTGTCAAATTTTGTTTGATAACGCTTCTGTGAAGCGCCTTGGTTATAAGTTATATATAAGTTTATAAGATATTAAGGGGAACGGATAGGGTGGATAGAGAGAAACTATTTCCGCTGGTTGGGGATTCTAGGAGTAGGGGACACAGTCTAAAAATTAGAGCCAGACCTTTCAGGAGCGAGATTAGAAAACATTTCTATACACAAAGGGTGGTAGAGGTTTGGAACTCTCTTCCGCAAACGGCAATTGATACCAGCTCAATTGCTAAATTTAAATGTGAGATAGATAGCTTTTTGGCAACCAAAGGTATTAGGGGATATGGGCCAAAGGCAGGTATATGGAGCTCGATCACAGATCAGCCATGATCCTATCGAATGGCGGAGCAGGCACGAGGGGCTGAATGGCCTACTCCTGTTCCTATGTTCCTATGGGATGTTCTACTACATTAAAGGTGCTATATAAATGCAAGTTGTTGTTGTTGATCCTATGTGTGTAGGCAGGGAGCTGTTGTTACACATACAGTTCGCACCACTCTGCGCATGTGCTGCCAAACACACACACAGATGTGTTCTCTCCTAATATTAAAAAGTTTCCATTCTACTTTTGTAAAATGTCCATTGGATTGGCTGGGTAATTTTAAAATGTGGCTTTGGCGCTGGCTGGTGTTATTCTACACATGAGGCAAAACCTGAGTAATAAGAGATTATCTCTTGGAGGTGGTGTCACACCTCTGGACTTCAGTATACTCAAGAGTCAATTCAGGACCTGACTTCTGAGTTATATTACCATTCTCATATTGATGTGGACTGAAAATCACTGCACATCAACACAGAAATGGTAAAGCCGCCTCTGTCACTTTTTGTTACCACATTTTATGCTTTAAAACTGCTAATAAAAGACATTTTGAGAGCAGACACTGTATAAGTTATGACATGATGGAGTTCAGCTGTAGCAACTCAATGAACAGGAATGGCATCTGTAGACATCAAACCTGGAGCTTTCCATTCACTAAGCCACTAGGGAATATGGGCATAAGCACACCACTAAACCAGTCGGCAATCTGACACATAGTTCTTATAGGCTTATAGTTATGACCCCATACCAGCTAAAGTTAAATCATACACTTACAATTTGTAAATTCTGTCATTGGAACCACCTATAGGGGGCATTTCCTCTGTTTGGTATTCATAGCAAAGTCATGGAAAGTCAATTTTAACCCCAAGAACGGGTGGGTTGGGGGCAAGTGGGAGGTTAAAATAACAGCTTTTTGGAGCGGGACTGCATCCCGACTCCAACGTGCCCTCTTCTGGGGTTAACCTAGGATCTGCGTGCACAACGGAAACTCGGAAGTTCCGCCCCCACTCAAAGCCCGTGGGCCGATATTTAAAGGGCCAATTCAGGTAGTTGAAACACTTTAGTTACATAACTTTTTGTGGATTCTGCAACAGAAAGTGATTTAACTGCTCCTGAACATGTCTCCCAAGGCTTCTGCAACATGCCATTGAAAAGGAGGCGAGTTGCAGCGGAAGCTCATTTGGCTCTTTAAGCCAGTGTTTGACACATCTCAATAAAAGATGACGTAGTGCAGCTGGGCACTCAGTTCTCTCAGACAAATGTTTGGCAGGGAGTTCTTTGTGTTTAGACTGAGATTTCTTTGTTGAGACTGAGAATTTTTGTGTTCAAACAAATTTACCTACATTTTGGCGCTCCTCAAACTGACAAGATCAGGATGGGGGGCGCAATGGATCTATTCCAGATGGGGAATCCATCGCCAGAGCAGCAGCGCACACTGCTGCCCGTGATGGCAGGGATTCCTCCATCTCTAACAGGTTTTCATAATGAGATGTACAAGTTGAAGATTTTGAAATACTCTGACTGCCTGGAAAAACCACCACCACCAACCCCCACCCCCCTTCATTTGCACAAGACAGTATTCAACCATGCATTCACCCAATGCACACATCCCCAATGGGTGGCACCATGTCTTGACATTCAAGATGAAGCACATGAAAGGGCGAGTTCACAAAAGGGACTCAATAATGACTAAGATGTGGCAGTGGTGGTGATAATGATTAAATTTAAAGTGCCATAACAAAAAAATATATAAATTAACAACACGACATCTCGTCAAACATCCTTCTGCATACTCTTTGTGAATTACAGTTGCATAGCCTTTCTCTTTCTACTGCTTCTACATGGTGCATCCCCTGTGGCTTCAGCAGATGTATTGGCAGGTTGCTCAAATCCTGGCCCTGACTGCTGGGTCTTGGAGCCCATGAGGGTCCTTCCAAAGATTGCTCCATCTCCACCTGTGCAGGGGCAGACTTGGCCATCGGAAGAGGAGGCAGCATTACAGGTACTGGTTGAGGAGGGAGCAACGGGTGAGAGGTAAGAGCGCTTTGAATCAAGTCCCCACTTCCATATCCCCTTTCCCCATCATCTCTCTCCCGGGCCAGCGCAACATCACTCCCACCAGGCTGGTGAGCAGATGTGCCGTGTTGTAAGGCCATGGCTAAAGTGTCTGTCTGCCTGTTTAAGACGGAAGACATGTTGGCATCCAGAGTCTACGTGGCCATTGACCTGGCCTGAATGGGTTCATTTAAGACGCATGCTTGAAGCTCAATGGAGGCTACCATTCTCTTGATCGCAGACAATCTCGCACTTACCTGTGCCACCAGTCCGCTAGCGATTGCAGATTTAAATGCGCACACTTGACTTCCGGGTTCCACCCACCCGCTGATTTCCCGGCTCCAAGTTAAAATCCAGGTCATAGAATCACAGAATCATACAGCACAGAAGGAGGCCATGCAGCCCATCATGCCTGTGCCGGCTCTTTGATAAAGCTATCTCCTGCTTTTTCCCCGTAGCCTTGCAAATTTTTCCTTTTTAAGTATATATCCACTTCCCTTTAGAAAGTTACTATTGAATCTGCTTCCACCACCCTTGCAGGCAGTGTATTCCAGATCATAACAACTCGCTGAGTAAAAATATTTCTCCTCATCTGCCCCTTGACTTTTTTGTCAATTATCTTAAACCTGTGTCCTATCGTTACCGACACTCCTGCTAGTGGAAATATTTCTCACTATCTAATCTATCAAAACCCCTCCTAATTTTGAACACCTCTATTGAACCTCCCCTTAACCTTCTTTGCTCTAAGGAGAACAATCCCAACTTCTCTAGTCTCTCCAAATAACTGAAGTCCCACATCCCTGGTACCATTCTGCTAAAACTCCACTGCAACCTCTCCAAGGTCTTGACATCCTTTCCAAAATGTGGTGCCTAGAATTGGACACAATACTCTAGCTCATAAATGCATTCTTTGTACTTCTCCTTATGTCTCCAGCAATATTACAAGGATGTCAGGCTGCCAACTATTAATCTGGTTTCTAAAGCTTGTGGTCCTTTAAGTCAGAAACTTAGTTTTTTAAAGGACTGATCGAATCATTAAGTGATGAAGCTGTAATCACAAGAACCCTGCAACCAGTGAATAAAATAAATAAAACTGTACTTCCACACTGTGGCTGCCTGATGACTTGAACTCCCTCTACAACATTAAATTGTTTGCAGACTGTCTCTGAGTCTATTACAAATGTATTGAAATTGATATATCCATTTAGATAAACAGAAAATCAGTAATGATCAACCAAAAAAAACTGCTGTGTATTTGCAGCTGATGCCGTACTTTGTTGCCAACAGAACACTAGTGTGAAATTTTCCATTTTCCACACAGGCTATCCTTGAACCTTTCTGAGTGAGATTACCAATTTGTGGGGAATATATGCTGCAACTTTATGTCCATTAGAAACTATATAGAATTACAATAGAAACTTCAGCACGGAAACGGCCCAACAGGTCTATGCCACTCTTTATACATGAGCCTCCATCCACTCTAAATACCTCTTCCCAACCTGCCCCCATATCCCTCTATTCCCTTCTCACTCGTGTATGCATCAAGCCTCTCCTTAAATATGTCAATGTATGCATCAAGCCTCCCCTTAAATATGTCAATCCTATCGGCTTTAACCACTCCATGTGACAGGACGTTCCACATTCTCACCACTCTCTGTAAAGAAATCCCTTCTAAATTCTTTATTTGATCTATTAATGGATATGTTATCTTTATGGCCCCCTTGTTTTGGACTCACCCACGAGTGGAAACAGTTTTTTCCACATCTACCCTATGAAACCTCTTCTGAATCGTAAAGACCTCTATCAGGTTTCTTCTTAATCTTTTCTTCTCCAGAGTAAAGAGCCCCAGCCTGCTATCTTTCCAAAGAGTTGCATTCTTTTAATTTTGGTAACATCCTTGTAAATCTTTCCTGCATTTTCTTCAAAATCCTTCAATTGTGATTTCAATGCCCTGACTGATATTTATCCCTCAACCAACACACAAAAACAGGTTATCTGGCCATTATCACATTGCTGTTTGTGGGAGCTAGCTGTGTGCAAATTGGCTGCCAAGTTTCCAACATTACAACAGTGACTACACTTCAGAAGTACTTCATTGGCTGTAAAGCACTTTGGGACATCCTGAGGTTGTGAAACGCGCTATATAAATGAAAGTTCTTTCTTTCCTTTCAATGGTAAGGAAAATCAGGCAGAGTGTATAATGGGCGGCTGATCCTCTACTGCCTATTTTAGGCTCCCATCAAAGTTGAAAGTTCCGTCTAACATTACCTCCCTACTTTTGTACTCTATCCCTCCAGAAATGAACCCCAGGACTTTGTTTGCACTAAATATGGCTTTCTCAATTGGCATTGCTACGTTTAGTGATTTATTTATCGGTATTCCCAGATTTCTTTCCTCCTCTAACAAATTCAGTTGTTTTATTTCCCAAGGAATAAGTGGCCTCCTTATTCCTCTTACCTAAATGAACCACTTCACACTTTGTTATATTGAATTTCAATTGCCATTTATCCACCCACTCCACAAGCCTGTTTATGTCTTCTTCTATTTTGGTGCAGTCTTCCACATTATTAGCGAAACCACCCGTCTCCAATTTAGTATCATCTGCAAATTTTGACACTGTACTTCCAATTCCTGTGTCCAAATCAGTTATGTATATGCGGGAGCTCGCTTCCCACTTTCTGTCATTTTGAGAAACTTTCCTTAACACCTACCCTCTGTTTTCTGTTTTGTAGCCATCTTTGAATTCATTTGCTATCTGACCTTAGTCATGAATCTCTTATCGAAGGCATTCTGAAAGTCCATGTGTACCATATCCATTGCACTGCCATTGTCTATTCTTTGTTACTTCTTCAAAGAATTCAATATGGTTGGTTAAATAAGGCCTTCCTTTTAGAAATCCATGCTGACTATGTTTTATTATTTTCTCTGTCTCTAGATGTTTTGTTATCTCATCGTTTAAGCAAAGATTCTGGTATCTTTCCTACCACTAATGTTAAGCTAACTGGTTTATAATTCCCTGGATTAGTTCTATTTCCCTTTTTGAAGGTACAAATTACATGTACCGTCTGCAAGTGCTCTGGCACTATTCCTTTTTCTATTGAACTTTATATATGGATACTAGTGTCTCTGCTACCTCCTGCCTTGTTTCTTTGAGTATCTACTGGTGGAATCCATCTGGACCCAGAGTTTTGTCCTCCTTAAGTTTGCCTAGTTTGACTAGCATTTCCTTTCTTTCTATCTTAACTGTTTGTAATTTCCTTTTCATTAGCCTCTTCAGTGAAAACTGAGGCAAGTATTTATTCAGTATTCCTGCTATTTTAGTAGAATTTCCTGTGAGTTTATCCTACTCATCCATTCATGGCCATAAGTGCCTTCGATAAGGTACCCCATAGTAGACTCATGACTAAGGTCAGAGCGTGTGAAGTCAGGGGAGAAGTAACAGAATGGATAGCAAATTGGCTACAGAACAGAAAACAGAGAGTAAGTGTTAAGGGCAGCTACTCAACCTGGCAAAAGGTGGGAAGTGGTGTTCCACAGGGATCGGTGCTGGACCTCTGTTGTTCACAATTTACATAAACAATTTGGACTTGGGAATCGGAAGTACAATTTCAAAATTTGCGGACGGCACCAAATTTGGGGTGTAATAAATACTGAGGAAGACAGCGACAAAATACAAAAAGACATTAATAAACTTGCAGAATGGGTGTGTAATTGACAAATTAATTTCAATATAGATAAGTGTGAAGTGTTACATTTTGATAGGAAGAATAAGAAGGCCACATACTGCTTGGATAATAAGAATCTAAATAGAGGAGCAAAGGGATCTAGGAGTATAGATACATAAATCACTAAAAGTAGTGACACAGGTTAATAAGGCCATTCAAAAAGCAAACCAAGCACTGGGGTTCATTTCCAGAGGCATAGAATTTAAAAGCAGAGAAGTTATGTTAAATTTGCGTCGAACCTTGGCTAGACCATGCTTGGACTACTGTTCACAGTTCTGGTCTCCATATTATAAAAAGGACATAGAGGCACTGGAGAGGGTGCATAAAAGATTTACTAGGACGATACCAGAACTAAAACGATATACTTATCGGAGAAGGTTGAACAGACTGGGGTACTTTTCTCCAGAAAATAGAAGGCTGATGGGTGACCTGATAGAAGTCTTTAAGATTATGAAAGTGTTTGATAGGGTAGACATAGAGAAGATGTTTACATTTGTGGGGGAGACCAAAACTAGGGCCATAAATATAAGACAGTCACCAATAAATCCAATAGGGAATTCAGGAGAAACTTCTTTATCCAAAGAATGGTAAGAATGAGGAACTTGCTACCACAAGAAGAAGTTGAGGCGAATAGCATAGAAGCATTTAAGGAGAAGCTAGATAAGCACACAAGGGAGAAAGATATACTGATAGGGTTAGATGAAGAGGGGTGGGAGGAGGCTAGTGTGGAGCAAAAGCACCGGCATGGACCAGTTGGGCTGAATGGCCTGTTTCTGTGCTGTAGACTCTATATAATTCTGTGTAATTCTAAACCCATCTTAATTCTTCCTCATGCTCCTTATGGGGGTATACTTCACTATTTTTTTTCTATTCTTTGATATTTTCATTTCCTATTTGCCTTCCTAATTATCTTTTTTACCCCTTTCCTAAGCTCTTCCCTTTTGTCATCCTCTCCTTCATTGTTTGTGTACTTTGCGAATACTTTTTGTTAGATCCAATTTCACATTCACCTCTTTATTTATGCATGGCATCTGATTCTTGGCTAGTTTGTTCTTGTTTTTAGTGGAACATATTTCTTCTGAACTTTAATGATCTCTCCTTTAAATATTGCCAATTGTTGTTCTACCTCTTTGTCGGTCAATATTTTTCTCCAGTTTACCTCCCTTAGCTCCATCTTTATTCCCTCATAGTTGTTTTTTCCCAAACTATTACTTTGGTCTTTGTAATATCTATATCTCTCTCAATCATTATCTTAAACCTTATTATATTGTGATCATTCTCTCTAGATATTCTCCCACACTTACTTCTCTTATCTGCTCTGGCTTACTTCCCATTATTAGGTCTCATAGTGCTTCCCCCCTTGTTGGGCTTCTTACAGTTTGGGCTAGAAAGTGGTCTTACGTGCATTGTAAAATCTCCAACACCATCTCCCCTTTCGCTCCCTCTCCTTGCTAGTTTATTTGGGAGTAGTTGAAACCCTCTGTGATTATGATTTTGTATTTTTTACTAATTTCACAAATATGCCTATATTTTCTCCCTCCATCTACTTTCCACTATTTGGTGGTCTCTAGTACACACCTATTAATGTGACAAATCCCTTCCTATCTTTTAATTCAGTCCATATGGATTCTGTTTCTATCTGTTTGATAGTTATGTCCTTTATTACCACTGCCATTGACCCAGACTTTGCTGTGGCAGGGCATCGAACAGCGTCTGCCATTAGTTAGACTTGCTCTTGCACATTCAGGTTTTTAAATTTTTTGCATGGCAAGTTGCTGAAAGTGCGAGCTGATAATGGCGCAGTGAGGGAAACAGGGCATCTGGGACCTGAGTGAACAGGGCAAACAACTCTCCTTAACCAATCAGATTGAAGGATTGTGAAATTAACAGCACAAGGACTGAGAAGGAAGTGTAGCATCGAGTGGGGGAATTCAATGTCAAATCAGGTACAGAAAGGGAAAGAAAGAAAGGGAAAGAAAGATTGGATAAAGAGAGAGAAAAAAGAGACAGAAAGGAAAGGTAAGAACAAAAATGTAAAATTTACTATTTTACATTTTTTGAATCTAAAACAATTAAAACATGAAGAAATGAGAATCCACACTTGTAATCGTTAATTTTCAGTACCAGAGAGGTTGATTGGCAGTAACTAACACTTAGCACCTTGTTAAAAGTGTACTTAGATAGAAATGGACAAGACTTAACTTTCTGTGGTGAGTTTAGTTTGTATCTATCGCGCAAATACAGCAACTCCACGCCGTTCGATGCATTTCAATGGTGAGGCAGACAGTGAGATGCCGTTTTTGCTAAACTAATGGCGGAGCGGCCCAGCTCGGACAGAAACTTTTGGATGTTTGAGTTTATTCGTGCATCTGCCCCTCGCCTCAAGTTGCTGTACCATTTGCACATAAATAACGGCGACGCAATTAGCCTCACCGTTATTTTGATAGCAAAATCTGGGCCATTGTGTTATTGCTGATTAACACAGCTACCCCACCACCCCTTCTTTCATCCCTATCTTTTCTAAATACATTATAGTCTGCAATATTATACTACCAATCCTGTCATTATCCCTATTACATCTGTTCCCTCATGGCCTCCAATTTCTTTTGTTTTGCTGCTGATGTAGGGGAGCGGGCAGGAAATTGGACATGAATTTAGATTTGAGGTTAGGATCAGATCAGCCATGATCTTATTGAATGGCGGAGCAGGCTCGAAGGGCCGATTGGCCTACTCCTGCTCCTATTTCTTATGTTCTTATGCTTTGCACATTGCTAGATAGGCAATTTAATATGCCCTTATTTTTCAGTACTCCTGCTTTATTTTTAACAGATATTATATTATTACTTCCTATAACCATTTCTGTTCTGAGTATGTATGTTATTTATCTCTTTTTGTACACTGACCTTTGTTCTCATCGCTTCTTTTTCTTACTATTGTTTCCACCTGAACCCTTTCCCCCCTTTACTAGTTTAATTTAGATCCTAGCTTCTAATACTCCTTTAGCATGACCTCCTCTTTATTCTTTCCTATGTTGTTGTTTCCGACATGGACAACAACTGGTTCTTCCCCCTGCCTTTCCAAGTTCCTTTCCAGCTGCTTCAACCTATCTCTTACCCTGGCACCAGATAAGCAACACACCCTCCTGGACTCATCACAGTGCCATCCCACCCGCAGCCTTCTTCCATATCTCCACAGGTACCAAGTACATCACACCTGTTGGACGGGACCAGTTTCTGCAGTTCCCCCTTCTCTGCCTCTGCTAGGTTCTCCCTACCCTGCTGTCAGTCATGCACTCTTCTTCCTGTACCTGTATCTCTCTTTGTGGTGTCACTGTGTTCTGGAGTAAAGCATCCGGATAAGTAGGTTAAGACTGCTCTGCACTCATTTTCTAAAGGGTTCTTATTGTCGGCAGAGGGCAAAAAAACAGTCTAGACTTGATTACAATCTAGATTCCAGAGGTAAAAGCGCACCATGATAACTCACTGTAACACCCATATCCTCTCCATCACCAAGACTGCCTACTTCCACATCCGTAACATCGCCTCAGCTCATCTGCTGCTGAAACACTCATCTATGCCTTTGTTACCTCCAGACTTGACTATTCCAATGTCCTCCTGGCCGGCCTCCCACCTTGCACCCTCCATAAACTTGAGCTCTTCCAAAACTCTGCTGCCCTTATCCTCACTCACACCAAGTTCCCTTCACCCATCACCCTTGTGCTCAATGACCTACATTGGCTCCTGGTCTGGCAACGCCTTGATTTTAAAATTCTCTTCCTTGTTTTCAAATCCCTCCATGGCCTCACCCCTGCCTATCTCTGTAAACTCCTATATCCCTCTTCGCTCCTCCAATTCTGGCCTCTTGCGCATCCCCGATTTTTATCGCTCCACCATTGGCTACAGTGTCTTCAGCTGCCTAGGCCCTAAGCTCTGAAATTCCCTCCCTGAACCTCTCCACCTCTCTACCTTTCTCTTCTCCTTTAAGACACTCCTTAAAAACTACCTCTTTGATCAAGCTTTTGGTCATTTGACCTAATGGCTCCTCATGAGGCTCGATGTCAAATTTTGTTTGATAGCCCTCCTGTGGAGCACCTTGGGACATTTTACTATGTTAAAGGTGCTATATAAATGCAAGTTGTTGTCTTGATTTCAAATTGAAATACCTATCTAATGTTTGATATAAAGTATATAATTAATAACCCTGGAATACAATCTGCAAACCTTTTGTTGCGCTGACCATAACTTACTCACAACTTTGTCGCCATTGAGTTATTATGTCAACCTACACTTATAGTATAGACAGTATCCCATAACTCTTTATCATGTATCCCCTATCTCTTATTAGGATGTGTGTTCAGAGTTACTGAAACATTTGAAATAGGAGGGATCACCTTGCAATGCTTCAATAATGAAAGGTATTTCCACACTTCTCATTCTCTTGTCTCATTCAGCTATGCCCAGTTACAGCCTCTCCTAGAGCATGTATAGCAGCATGAAGAATAAGTATCCATTAATTGCTTATAGATTCTCAGTGTGGAATCAATTCAATTGCAAACCATCATTCAAAACAATCAGTATGGCGGACTGCTCTATATTCAAAGAAGAGACAAAGTGGTGTGGTTCCTTTTATCATGTTAACATTAAAAATAAAATATGTGAACTCTGCAGATCACATCATCAAGTTCTGGTTGATAAGGACATGGACAGAGCACAGTTGGGGATGATCAAGAGGAACACCACAGCAAAACCAAAGACAGAACTGGTGGGAATTTTGACAATGCCACTATCCCACCAGACCCACCTCTTTCCTTGACATTATCAACAACCACAGTATTGTGGACTATCTGTAGTGGAAGGAAAGAAATTATCAATGAGAACAGTAATGGGAGATCTGGCCATAGGCAGCTTGATTTGCAGGGAATCCCAAATGGTTTTGTACCTCCCAAGTATTAGGGTAAAGGACCTAATGGAGCACATGCAAAAATGCTGAGAAAGAGAAGGAAGTCAGCCTGATGTCATTGTTCATGGAGAGAGATTGAGGAGCTAGATTCTAGATGAAAGTGTAAGACCTTGAGTAATTTTAGGATTACTCTTGGTGCCAGGTGCTGGACCAGTTGGGGAGAAACAGATTAAATACTGCAATGTGTGGTTAGAGAGATGAGACCCTGAAAATCTACAATCTCGCTCCGTCATTGTAACCACGTTGCGGCAAGACTTCTACCCACTGGTTTCATTCTGTTGAAATTCTCTTTACCAGTATAAAATAGGCTGGTGCCCGTGCTCACAGGTACCCGCTTGGTGGGGGAAGTGGTTGGCTCCTCATGTTCTACAGAAGGGTCATGGGACTGAGATGTCCCTTGCCTCATGGCAGCTGGCTCTTGGCATGGAACAGTCGCTGGCTGCACCTCTGGATGGTGTTCCTGGGCAGCCTGGTCTTGCCTCCCATATTCCATTTGTGTGGTGCTCTGAGAGGGGAGACCAGAGGCCTGGCATGTGCTGTCTTGAGAGCATCAGGCAGCTGGGCTCCCACCGCAGTTATTCCACTGAGCCCCTGGATCTGTGGCCTTGCTGATCAGAGACGTGGCTGGTCTAATGGCAGTTATCAGATCCTGAAAGCCTTGATCCATACTGCACTCCAATTTGTTCCTTATTGCATCCAGGGCTGCAGTTTGTGTTTCTGTGGAGGTGGAGGTACTGATTGATGCTTGGCTATGTCTTAGCTGTTGATCTGCTGCAAATTGCAATGAAGCTGCCAATCACTCTATTGGTGGCTGCAAAGATGATAAAACTCCTGTGATGTTGCTGCAAAGGAGAGCTGTAGATTCAAAGTCATACCTGTCAGTGGCTGCACATCCTCGGGGAATGCATGCACATGGGAATGATGTTCCTCAAACATCCTTCTTTTCAGGAAAGTACGCTTGAGTTCTGAGTCCCGCAAGTCAAAAGCCATAGGCTTATTGGTGTTAGGGTGGACCTGTGTATCCATAGTGCAGGATACAGAGTTATAACCACCCTTAACCATAGTGCAGTATGATAGATTAGTTGTGGAAGTGTTGCCTTAAGAGGGTGAAGAGTGTGCTGGTGCCCAGGGTGTGCAAGGAAGAAAAGGAAAGCATGCCTTGTGTGTTACCTTGCCAGCCCTGGTGACATCGTTCAACTTTTTGCAGCACTGGTCTTCAATCCTGAGGGTAAGGGAGTTGGCACTCAGTACCAATGCTACCTCCCTCCAGGATGCATATGTTACATTCCTGGCAGACTTGGTGGCACCCCTAACCAGGGGCCTATGCCTCCTGTCTTCAATCTCCTCGGGGAGGGTTCGGAGCTCCGGATCAGTAAACTCGTGTGTTCTCTGGGCACAGATGGTGTCTGCACAGTCATGATTCTGTACAAGCATAATACAAATATTGCTGAGACATGCAGTGAAGTTATTAGAGAGTGAATTGAAAGAGCCGAGCACTGTTGCTCGCTTACCTGTTTGTCCCCAGCCTGCTGCTGAAGAGTGCAGATTGTATCATCTTTTTAAAGGCTGCATTTAAAGGCTGCACATAAGTTGCTTACACCAATACTTGTACCAGTGGGAATGCAAAAAGGCAGACCCAGGAAACGCATGTGAACTCTCTCTAGAGGGCACCGCTGGATGCAGTTTGTTTTAAAGAGGTAACAGCAGTGTAACTCATTTTAAGGAAATTCTAGACCCATGATTCGAGGTGACCATAGTACAAGCTTTCTGATTAGAACCATGGGGGTGAATTTCTGCGTAGGATCTTCTGATTGTCTACCATATCATCAATGGAAGAGATGCAGGTATAATTAATAAATAAGAGTTCTCTGTGTGCAAATGGGCAGCCCATGCTTTTGATTTTTTCATCCTTCAGTTCAGCAAATTTTCATAGGAATATGAATGCCTTGCGGACATTGTCAAGTGGTGTCTCACACTCCCGTCCCATCGCTACTGACAGAGTGCATTTGTCTGAGAAATAAAGCTGAGCAGCAGCCACCCATTTGCCTTCTGAAATCAGCTGCCACTGCCCCTGCAGCTGTTTTCTGCTGTCCTCTTTCTGCAATACCTTTCCACATTTCTAACCCCATGATGAAAATTATTCTGGAACTTTAGCAATGGTTCACCTAGCAATACCATCTTTATATAATGAGAAAAATGTATTTAATTCACCCAAACCTACTGGCTAAGAATTTCTTTGTCACTATTGATACCCCACCAGCACTCACAAATTGCCTCTTTTTATCTATTTTTTCTTTTGTTTATGGTTTCTCTATTTTCATTTCACTGATAGCCATATTCCTTGTTTATTAGTGTTAGAAATAGTTTGCCGGAGAAACTATGAGGATTAAAAATGAATGGATTGTCATTGGACGTCACTAAGTCTGGTTCTAGACTGCTCGAGTATTTCTGTTGAAATATCAGTTCTCTCAGCTGGTTACATCTTTCACCAAAGTTAAAAAATGTGAGTAAATCCTTACATGTATCAAGAGGGTTGAATGGATCCCAGCTTCTACGTTATTTCCAGTTGTATCTGTGATCACAATCTCGGGTTGAGTTTCCTCTCGTTTACGCCAGTAATATCAGCGCAATGATGGTGGAATCGGACGAACCAGCGCAAAAGTTCGGGGAATTTTAAATGTAAGTGAGTCACGCCCAAAACCACTTACGTTCGTGTTTTCCGTGATCTTTTCTGCTGATTGGTTTAAGATTCAATTCACCCGGATCAGGCCCCGCCCACAAAACTGGCCACACCCCCAGGTCGAGATTGCGAGATTCCAACGATTGCGCTGGTTAGAGAAGGTTCTTCAAATTGCACTCATTTTCTTAGGCGTACAAACACTGGTAGGCACGTTTCCAAAGTTATTTTATATCAAAAAGTATTTAATTTATTAATAAACTGACTAGCGTACACTAATGAAATGTTTAAATGGTTCAGTATAGTTTTTAAAGTCATTTTCAATGATTTTAAGTCAGGTTACTCACAAGTGGATGACTGGACACCCTTATTAAAAATGCTTATTTTTGGTGATAAACCCATTTTCAGCTGTATTAATAAAACTGCACCAGGTTACCACTCTTAAATACATCAAGCAATACTTTTTAATGGAAAGACAGTAAAAAGAAACGATTACATTGCCCGATTGCACTGGTTCATGGAAGATTTTGTGATTATGCAGATGAATTTTATCGGAAACTTGAAGCATAACCTAACCAGGGCAATTTCGGGCGCATTTAGGGTGCAATTTCCCAATTGCGCCCAAAGAGGAAACTTTACCCCCTCATGTCCTGTATTCAGAAAACCCATGCACCTCCACTGCCAACTTCAAATCATACCTTTTCCTGACACACTATTTTGTTTTTGAATTTGTCTTTTTTAAAGTAGTCATTTCATGGTAGATAATTCAACCTGTTACAAGGTGATCTGGTGTTGACTTTGGGACTTGGTGGGAACACGGTGGTGGGCAGACCAAAATCACTAAAATGACACACTGCAGTCTTCCCGCCTGAGGGCTACCATTTGCGAGCAGGCCTCAAAATAGTGGCCCAGCACTCCCGCCAGAAACAAGCAGGCACGTCATTGCTATTTGCTAATCAAGGTCCTAGGATATTAGATAGGACATCAATGCCATTTTCGAACAGCAATGAGTGGTAAGCGGCCAAACAAGGGATCACTGGAGGCCAATCAGAAAAAGGCGAAAATGTTTCGTGGAGGATTTTTTGGGAGCAGGAGGAGCATTATTGATCTTTCTGCACCTCCATAAAAATCCTCCTGACCATTGCCTTACCTTCCACCATCCCCCACTGCCCGATCAGCTTAACCCTTCCCTGGAAAGGGTTTCTACGTGCTCGGCTCCATAGATGGGCTGCCAGATTTCCTGCCCCGCGTGGACAGCTCGCCGATTTTACTTAAATGAGGCCTCACCATTAAAATGGTTTGGGCCTCTGGGAAGCTACAGGGGTGGATGTTGGGATTGTTCCTTCCACTACCCGCCCATCGTATGCTCCACATGGTAATCACCGCCCCACCCCACATATGTTCCAAATGTCATCTTCCCAAACAGCAACACCTGTTGTTGAGGTCGTCCAGTATTCAAATATAGAGACGTTTTTTTAAAGAGTCTTATTGATTAACACTGGGTCAATAGGTCAAGACGAATTTTGAATAGTAATAACATTTTGGGAGGTCAAATGTTATTCTCTTGCATCTTTCATATTTCCTGTTACACATATATACCCGCTGACTTTAAAACAAGGAGTTAAGCTAATGGTTTTTAGGGAGATTTGCCAGTCTACTAATTTGTACTTAACAGCACACAGCAACTTATGCCTTAATGCTAGCACCCAATAGCAACAAAATGGGTGTAAAGTCAGCGGAGCAGCCATGCTGCCTGCCTGAAGCCAGCATTGGGAGACGAGAACCATTTTCAATTCTGGGCATTATTTGAACGTAACTGTTAAGTTGTTGGCACCAAACAGGCACTCCGCTGCAGCTCAACAGTTGTGGCAGGGTGAGATCTTGGACGTTTCCCACACTTTAGCCAGCCAGCAGGTTGCGGGGGGGAGGGGGTGCTGGGGAGCCAATTCCGGAGGAGTTAGGGCATGGGCAGGCAATGTCCAACAGTACTTTTGTGGAGCCAGGAGGCGCAATCCACACTCTGCCCACTTATAGCATGGAAATTGCAAATGGGGTCCTGATTTGAAATCGGCGGGTGTTTTAGTTGCCCATTTACAGGCCTGCCTGAAAATTGCATCAGGCCTTGGGCATCTATGGGGTGGCAAAAGTACACCCTCGATTTTCAACTGCTGGCGGCTTGTTTATCAGGTAAGAAATGGGTGGCCAGCAGTTGAAAATCGTCCCCATTGGGCAGAATTTTAACTTTGAAAAACGGGTGGGTTGGGGGCGCGGGGGGGCATTGAAAATCACATCAATTTCAGACCCGCCCTCAACCCGCCTCCAACCCGCCCATGTCCGGTTTTCTCTGGGGCGGGATGAGGGGCAGGCAACCAACCCACTCCGAGGAGGCAGGTTGGTCACTAAAACCTTTCAAGGAGGCTGCGGGCCTCCACTTTCAAAGGGTTTTTGATTTCAACCCCTGGGGACCGGGATTCCCGGGCCTTCTACTCCATGCCATGTAAAAGGAGGCGAGAAGGCTCAAAACTAAAGGTAAATGCCTTTCTGGCACTGCTTGTGGGCCCGGAGGAGCAGGAATGCTTCTCACAGGCCCAACAAGCCTACCTGCAGTGAATCCCCAATGATGGCGGACACCCCCCCCAATCTCCAATCCCCTCCAATGATCACGGACCCCCGAGATGATCCCCAATTTCCACCCCCGCCCGGTGACTGACCCCCTCCGATCCCTCCCCCATGACTGACAACTCTGATGACTGACTCGACCCTGTGAACCCTTGCCCATCGGTGCTCCCATGCCCACCCATGCCCACTGTGCTCCCATGCCCACTGGTGCCTGCATGCCCACACATGCCCATCAGTGCCCCATGCCCATCATTGCCCATGCCCACCCACGCCCCCTGTGCCCACCCATTCCCCCCATGCCCCCCCCATCCATACAATGAAAGACTTATCTGTAGACTTACCTTTTCACGCCCTCTTCCTTGCTCTGCTCCCGTTCAACTGAGGCCAGTCTGTCAATCAGGCCAGCCAGTCGGACGGCAAACTGACAAAAAAAAGACATCCTTATGTCAAAATCGTAAGGACATCTGGGAAACCTGTACTGCCGGGTTTCCCATCCGTGATTCGACCTCCCTGCCCGCTCCCCAGTTCCAGGTTAAAATTGCCCCCATTGTGTCATTCACAGTTTAAACATTAGTGTGATACGAAGAACACAATATATATTCTATTCAGTATATAATCAAAGCCTGTAAGCCATTTATGTAATATAGTAGGAAAGAATCTTAAGTTACACAGTGGTTGACTGCTGTCATGGTTGAGTTGCCTCCACAGAAGTCTGCAATTGCGGTAGGCTGTCAGGAGTTGCCATTCGGTGATGCACAGGTGGATACCATTCCAATCATTTTTTGGCCTGATTGAGGAGATATTCCAGTATGACTGAAGCTGGGAAAATTAAGTGAATTGAAAGGATCTCCCGGACAGTTTGATCAGTTTTGCAGAGTACACCAAATCCTATTTGATTAAAAAGGTTTGATTTGTCAATACAGTGGATCACTGAACATCCTGAATATCAGCACATCACTGACAAGCTTGGCATCTGCTCGCATCTTTTGATTTCTTCCTATCTAATGCTGTCTGTCAAAACACTAGAAATCATTCTCCTACAGTCAAAGCAGTCTCACAGACAAATAAAATGTCGGCCTACCAACCAAGACAATAATGCAATCAGAAATCCTGGTTGAAACAGCACTGAGAGCAAAGCATTAAGTGCTATATGTTAATCTGTGAGAAGGATGAAGAGCAAGTTTAATTACAATATCAGCTCATCCAAGTATATCGGCACTCAGCTTAATGGATGTGGGATCCAACTAGACCTCAGAAGAAAATCTCCAGTTGATTGTTTAAATCGACCCTTTTTAAAGGAAGCTTATTGACCCTTTCAAAAAAAAACATTAGGCTGTGAGTGGCACCAGCAGGCCGACGAGTTTCTGCCTGGCGTTGCATTACCTGACCCCTGTCTTCTGGCAGGCGACCAGTATGTGCCCTTAGTGGCAAGGACATCCACCTATATTATATTAATCAGGGTACCTCCTCCTGTCCCTGGATACATACACTGGCAGATCAGTCTCATGGATTTTCATTGCTGTCACTTTGTTCTGGTTGGGGTTATCTTGATATCAAGAAACGGCTGAGTGCACTGGATACAGCAAAGGCTATGGGCCCCGACAACATCCCAGCTGTAGTGTTGAAGACTTGTGCTCCAGAACTAGCTGCGCCTCTAGCCAAGCTGTTCCAGTACAGCTACAACACTGGCAACTACCCGACAATGTGGAAAATTGCCCAGGTATGTCCTGTCCACAAAAAGCAGGACAAATCCAATCCGGCCAATTACCGCCCCATCAGTCTACTCTCAATCATCAGCAAAGTGATGGAAGGTGTCGTCGACAGTGCTATCAAGCGGCACTTACTCACCAATAACCTGCTCACCGATGCTCAGTTTGGGTTCCGCCAGGACCACTCGGCTCCAGACCTCATTACAGCTTTGGTCCAAACATGGACAAAAGAGCTGATTTCCAGACGTGAGGTGAGAGTGACTGCCCTTGACATTAAGGTAGCATTTGACCGAGTGTGGCACCAAGGAGCCCCAGTAAAATTGAAGTCAATGGGAATTCGGGGGGAAACTCTCCAGTGGCTGGAGTCATACCTAGCACAAAGGAAGATGGTAGTGGTTGTTGGAGGCCAATTATCTCAGCCCCAGGGCATTGCTGCAGGAGTTCCTCAGGGCAGTGTCCTAGGCCCAACCATCTTCAGCTGCTTCATCAATGACCTTCCCTCCATCATAAGGTCAGAAATGGGGATGTTCGCTGATGATTGCACAGTGTTCTAGTTCCATTCGCAACCCCTCAAATAATGAAGCAGACCGAGCCCGCATGCAGCAAGACCTGGACAACATCCAGGCTTGGGCTCATTTGCGCCAGATAAGTGCCAGGCAATGACCATCTCCAACAAGAGAGAGTCTAAACACCTCCCCTTGACATTCAACGGCATTACCATCGCCGAATCCCCCACCATCAACATCCTGGGGGTCACCATTGACCAGAAACTTAACTGGACCAGCCATATAAATACTGTGGCTACGAGAGCAGGTCAGAGGCTGGGTATTCTGCAGCGAGTGACTCACCTCCTGACTCCCCAAAGCCTTTCCACCATCTACAAGGCACAAGTCAGGAGTGTGATGGAATACTCTCCACTTGCTTGGATGAGTGCAGCTCCAACAACACTCAAGAAGCTCGACACCATCCAGGACAAAGCAGCCCACTTGACTGGCACCCCATCTACCACCCTAAACATTCACTCCCTTCACCACTGGCGCACTGTGGCTGCAGTGTGTACCATCCACAGGATGCACTGCAGCAACTCGCGAAGGCTTCTTCGACAGCTCCTCCCAAACCCGCAACCTCTACCACCTAGAAGGACAAGAGCAGCAGGCATATGGGAACAACACCACCTGCACGTTCCCCTCCAAGTAATTGTTTAGGGTGGTGGATGGGGTGCCAATCAAGCAGGCTGTTTTGTCCTGGATGGCGTCGAGCTTCTTGAATGTCGTTGGAGCTGCACTCATCCAGCCAAGTGGAGAGTATTCCATCACACTCCTGACTTGTGCAGCAGAATACCCAGCATCTGACCTGGGCAATTTTCCACACTGTCGGGTAGATGCCAGTGTTGTAGCTGTACTGGAACAGCTTGGCTAGAACCATTTTCAAGTGTTGTGATGGTCTGACATAATGATGTTACAAGACTGAGCATAATGGGAAAGAAGAGTGTTGTACCTGAAACACTGAAGACTGTGTTTACATTGCTGTCGGGGTGTCTACAGCCTGAATTTGAAACTCTCAACTATTAGGCATTTCATTTTTCAGTTCCAAGTGCAATCAGGATCAGGTCACTTTTCTGAATCTGTTTACACACAGACGTTAGTGTTGCAGAAAAGCAGAGGCCGTTTCACTGCTATGTTAAAGTTGGCACCCTTTCTTTTTCAAAGGAATAATCATGTCCTGTAAGTGACAAGAATCTGCCATTTCAATGGAAACATTTTTAACACATCAAATTAGAAAAAATATGGAATAACTACCTGCTATGCATATTAACATTTATCTCTGTCATTTCACTGTGGGATAATACTTAGGCTCTATTCTTATCAAAACTAAATTAAATGTTTAAAAGCCAATGTACAAATGGCACTTGAATTGAGATATAATTCTGTACAAAAATAAATAGCAAATTTTTATTAGAAACAAGTTTTCAGCTTAGCTCACAGGTTTTGCCAGTGCATGATAAGAAAATAAAATTTGGGGTTTGACTATTTTTCAATGTTCTTTAAATTAAGATTAGATTACAGGGTTAACATTTATATATTAAAAAAAGTTTGTAAAATTTGAACATTTTTGTTTCGTATGGTTTTAATGTATTCCCTATAGCTGTAGGTCAAACAAATTACTTCTATCTTATTCCAAATAAAATCTGGTATTAAAGAAAATTAAAGTCATATTAAAATTCTACAAAATTCCAACCATGATGATAGTACCAGCAAAATAAAAATTTTAACGTTTACCAATTGGCTTACATGGACTTCATGTGTGTTTTGTGCCAAGCAAATTCCAAATGGCATAATTAGCTTAGCATCAGGAAAGAACAGGCTAGCACTGGAGCAGCTTGTATTTTGTTTGCATTAGGATAAAGTTGGTAAACAGATTTGGGTTGCTAATATGAAGGAAGCCAACATTGTTAATTGGTACACTATTATTTATGCTTGAAGCAGTAGCTTTAAGGTTGGCTGTAGGAATGGAAATAACAATAATTTGTCAAAATCCAATTATTTCTTCTAACATTCAAGTTGTTTACATGACATCAATAATGCCACCCACATCCCACCATTCCATTCATGAGGTAACTGGAGCAAAACCGCCTGTTGGTAGATTGGGGATTTCTACACAAAATGTTTGCTCCCAGGTTCTGTTGCAACTGCCATTTTAAAGTGTAACATCATAACTGGGTAACCGAGAGACTTTGATGCATATACAGATAAAATATAAAATGGATTAAATTGCATTTCATAGAAAACATTTTCCCTTTACCAGAAAGATGTTTTACATAAAACTGATTGGAGTTTAAATATATATTTGATATTATATATATGTATATATAATATATATATACACACACACATATGCAGGTGAAATTTGTAGGAGATAGATCATAGGTGTTCAATAATAACAATAAGATCATTGGGCAACTAGTTTCAGTCAAGATTTTGTATTCAAATAATTCATATACTTTAGGAATCCTATATAATAGGAATGAATAGTTGCAGCATTAGAATTCCCTGTTCGCATCAGAAATGTATTTATCTGGAGTCAACTGTAATTTGATAGGTCCTGGAAATTCCTGGAACAGCACAATGGGCCATGAAGGCCAGTTAGACTTTTTTGCGCACTGATCCTCCAGTGCTGAATTTACGCCAAAATTTGCTGGAGAACTCATTACAATATGCCACAGCAAGGATAGTGATCATTTGGAAGCGGCAGAACAAATAGCCAATGTATTGATCCCATAACGCTAATGGCTAAAAAGCTAAGAAGATGCAGCAATCTCCAACAGGGACACCACGCTGTATTAAATTAGCTATTTGGGTATTTATCCAAAGTTAAATGTTAAAGCCTATCTTATTAAAGAGTGTTGGATCTTGGAGTCTCCGCCTTGAACTCCAAAAGTCCGATCAGAAAGAGCGACCAAGAAGTGGCCAGGAGATACCTGGAGACCTTGTACCAGCTCATTCCAAATCCTGTGTTCCCAGAGCAAGTGAATGAACCACTAAACCAAAAGAGCTATAGTTGTCTTTTAAAAAGTTATTGTTAAAGGCCTTTATATTTGCAAAGGATAAAAATTCTGCTTAGGGTCAGCCAGCATCTTCAACTACAGGGTGTTCAACCAGCTCAGCTATCTGCACATATATGTCTCAATTTGTGATTATTCTACTAAGTATGATTGCCATTAAATTAGTTTAACACTTACTAAACCAGTGCGTTTTCCTGCTTCTTGAAGTTCTCCAACAAAATTTTGCAGTACTTTTTACAATGCACATCACACTGCTGCCAGGTCATGAGTGCGATCTGGTTCACATGTAAATTTTTGATTTCTTTACAATTGTCATGCTGCATTTCTTTTACATAAAAACTTCCTAATGCCATTTAAATTTGAAACTGTGCAATGTGAAGTAAGGCATCCTTGTTACTGATTTACAGTGCACTAAAGGTTCATTTACCTGTGACAGAAGTACAGCATTCTTGGAGACTTCCACAGTGCTAATGTATATATTCTTATTAACTGGTAAAAAAATGGAACATTGGGCTAGAATTTGCTGTAGCAGGCCAACGGCTGGTGCCTGCCGTTAGTTAGACTTGCCCTTGCCTGTTTAATTTCCATGAGATTTGTTGGAAATGGGAGATGGAAACATGTGACACCCTCTACAGGGCATCTGGGGCCTGTGTGAACAGGGCAAGCAACTGTGTATCTGAGTAACCAATCAGATTGCAGGATTGTGAAATGAACAGTGCAGAGTCTGAACCAGGAAGTGTAAGTTAGAATGGTGAATTCAATGTCATATCAGGTACAGGAAGAGAAATAAAGAGAGGGAAAGAAAGATTGGATTAGGAGAGAGAGAAAAAAAAGAGACAGAAAGAAAAAGTTTTAAAAAATGTAATTAAAATTTTATATTTTTAAAATCTCCAACAACAATTAAAATCTGAAGGAATGAGACTCCACACTGTAATAGTTAATTTTCAGTGCCAGAGAGGTTGTTTAGCAGTAATTAATACTTATCACGCCTTTAAAAAGGATACTTGGACTGAAATGGACAAGCCTTAACTTTCTGTGGCGAGTTTAGTTTGTATCTACCATGCAAGAACAGGAACTCATGCATTCAATGCATTTCAATGGTGAGTCAGACAGCGAGATGCCATTTTCGCAAAGTGGAGCAGCGCATCTCGAACAGCATTCTCCAGATTTTCGCGTTTAACCTCGCATCTGAAATTGCTGTGTGATTTGCACATAAATAACAGTGAGTGCCGTTAGCCTCACCGTTATTTTGACAGTAAATTCTGGGTCAATGAATAGCATTCTGGCTCTACATTGAATTTAATTGGTAAAAATTGAAAAAAGTTAAGGATGAAAGAAGTGAGATGTTGGGAGGCCTGACAATGTGTTGGAATATTTTTTTTCAAAAAATGTTTTAAATATAGAATATATTCCCAAATCAGTAACTATGATGGTGATGGTGGTAATGACGGTGGCAGTGGTAGTGGTAGTACTGTTGGTAATGGTTATAGAACTGGTAGCAGAGATGGTGATGGCAGTGTGGTGATGGTGGTAGGAGAGGTAATGGTGATGATAATGGTGATAATGGTAATGATGATGGTGATGGTGACGCCAGTAATGGCGATGACGGTGGTAGCAGTGATGGTGGTGGTGGTAATGTTGGATTTTGGGATATAAAGCACTAGTCAACATTAAAATGGTTAATTAAAAATTAGGACACATGGTCCAGCAGTAAAGTATAGTACTTTTACACTGAGGGCACAGTGGCATTATAATGGATGGTAAAAATGTTTTTTTCTCATATTTCATAATGTAAACACATGTCTCAAATCAAGTAACTTTAGTTAATCCACTCCCTCCATTTGCAATGCACATCTGTTTTACAGTCATCCATGGAAAAGGCCATGATTCACTTAAGGCAATGCCAAGGCATTACCAAGTCAATTTTGCTCTCTTAAAGACAGCATGCCCACTGCGCCCTGTAATTGCACAATGCCACTCTCCTCAGTGTAGAATTAATGGCATTAATTAGATTAATTAGATTAATTAGATTAATTAGATCACTGAGTTTAATTTAAAATTTGTAAACAATTTTACAACACCAAGTTATAGTCCAGCAATTTTATTTTAAATTCACAAGCTTTCGGAGGCTACCTCCTTCCTCAGGTGAACGATGTGGAAATGAAGTCCTCGAAAATGAGTCCTCGAGGACTTCATTTCCACATCGTTCACCTGAGGAAGGAGGTAGCCTCCGAAAGCTTGTGAATTTAAAATAAAATTGCTGGACTATAACTTGGTGTTGTAAAATTGTTTACAATTGTCAACCCCAGTCCATCACCGGCATCTCCACATCATTAATTTAAAATAACAGTTATCTGGCTCAATGAGGCAACTATCCGAAGAATTTATTTTTTGATTTTTTTTTCTGTCTATTGGGAGGAATATACTTCAGCATTTTTCTTATATCATGCAAGGCTCTTCCCTTTCTTCCTGATTCCCTTCTGCAATTCCTTTCTGTTGTAAGATTGCACCAGAACTTGAGTTTAATTAAGGTATAAACAGAATAGTTACAACAAGGCTCAAGTTACTGTATGGTATGATCAATTCTTAACTCTTAAGAGTTGTTATTGAACAGGATTCAGTGAATTCAAACTCCTGGACTACATTGATACTGCAACTTTAATGTTTCTATGAAGCCGTTTCCAAATCTGGAGTCAGTCCCCGACTCGACTATGTAGAGAAAGGGTGTGAGATTCCTTGGAGTGTCATCTCACTTGACACCATCTGGAGTTTGACTTCAATGGGTGTAAAACTGGGAACCCTTGGGTCTCCTGAGCATTTTTCATACCCATTTGGGGTTGGTCTGGTCTGCACTCTGTAAAACATCGAAATTTCATGACCCCTGCCCCCATGACCTCTCCTGGGTGGGGGAATTCCAGCTGGAGCCAGGCAGTTAAACAGGGTAATGCCTAACTGGAACTGGGAACAAATTTCTGATACAACCAGAAATGGAGGGAAGCAAGCTTGGGAACAAGACAGGGGGGAGGTGAACATATTCTGAGCAGTTACCGAGGAGAACATACACAACAGAGTGAGTTTAAAGGGCTGAATGGCCATTTCAGATTCTTACCCCCTTATCTTTCTTCCTTGTATATTAAATTACTGTACAAATATGCACCAGCTGGCTGTCAAAGTACTTTCCTGCTAATTTTCTGTTGAGGATATACTATATTGGTGTCAAAAAGTATACAATTTTCGTTAAAATAAAATTTTAGAAAATTTTAAATTGGTTCAAGTACTAAAAACATTCATTTTAAACATAAGTTTCCTGTTTTAACTTGTAATCTCTTTGTTTATAACCTTTTAGTTTCTTAAAATAAAATGTGAAAAGAAACACACAATAGTGTAAATTTTCCTCTTGTGTGCTCTAGCATCATGGGCATGATTCTAAATGTGAAAAACATGTGGGTTGGGGGCAGGAGGCCAGCAAAAATTTTTAAATCTAAAACCCGCCCCCAACCCACCTCCAAGCCACCCACTTCTGGTTTTCACGGAGGCGGGACGAGGCGTGGGCAACCAACCCACTCTTAGGAGGCGGGTCGGTCAGTAAAAGCTTTCAAGGAGGCTGTGGTGTGCCTCCATTTTTACAGATTTTTTGTTTTCAACCCCTGAGGGCTGGGATTCCTGGGCCTTCTACTTCACGCCACATGAGAGGAGGTGAGAAGGCCCGAAACTGCAGGTAAGTGTTTTTATAGCACAGCTTGTGGGCCCGGAGGAGCAGGAGTGTTTCCCCAAGGCCCAACAAGCCTACCTGCAGCGACCAACCCCATGATCTCCGACCCCTCCATACAATCTCTGACCCCCTCACAATCTCTGACCCCTGCCCCCATGATCTCCAACCCCCGCACGATCTCTGACCCCCGACCCCGATCCCCCTGATGACTGACCCCCCCCTCCCCATTGTCTAAGCTCCCCTGGTGACTGAGCCCCCCGATGACAGAGCCCCCCTGATGACCCCAGATGACTGACACCCCCCAATGACTGACCCCCCCCTTTAGATCCCCGATGACTGACCACCTCCCGATGAGCCCCCCCGGTGACTGACCTTCCCCCCGGTAAACCCCTACCACCACCCAATGACCCCTGATGAGTCAGCCCCTCGATGACTGACCCCACTCTCTGGTGACTCCCAACCCCCCATGACCCCCGAAGACTTAGCCCCCTGATGATTGACCCCCCTCTGATGACTGAGCCCACTGCCCCGATGACCCCTGATGCCCTTTTCATGTCCTCTCCCTGACTGCTCTCCCGTCGGGCTGAGACCAGCCTGTCACTCAGGCCAGCCTGTCGGGCGGGAAACGTACACAAAAAATAATAAAAGATGTCCTTACATCAAAATCATAAAGACGTCCAGGAAACCCGTACTTCCTGGTTTCCCGACAGGAATTCCACCCCCCTGCTCCCTTCCTGGTTCCCTGATAAAATCATGCCCCATATGTTACAAGTACATATTGGAATACTGAGCATGAAGGTTAGTGCACCCATTATGCAGCCTGCTTATCGTCCTGCCTTTTAAAGGATAGAAAATTGGGTGGGCTGTGTTCCAGGTGCATGATTATCTGAGCCCAGTGTTCCAGTATGCACTGTCCATTGGCAGCATGGCACTGGAAAATTACTTTTTATATAATTTGCTCACTATGGCAGCATTGGCATTCTCACCTCTAAGACAGAAGGTGATGGGTTCAAGCCCCACTCCAGGACTTCAGCACACAATCTCGACTGACACTCCAGTCTCGACTATTGTCGGAGGTGCCGCCTTTTGGATGAGACGTCAAATCGAGGGCCCATATGCCCTCTCAGGTTCGCATTAAAGATCCCATGGCACTATTTAAAGAAGAGCAGGGGAGTTCCCCTGGTGTTCCTCAACCAACACCACTAAAACAGTTTAATTGGTCATCTATCTTATTGCTGTTTGTGGGACCTTGCAGTATGCAAATTGCCTGCCCCTTTTCCTACATTACAACAGTAACAACACTTAAAAAATAATTTATTGGCTGTGAAGTGTTTTGTGGCTTCCTGAGCTTGTGAAAGGTGCTATGTAATTGAAAGTTCTTTCTCCTTTTTGAACAAGAAAACTTCATCACCTCCTGTTTCTGTGTAAGTGCAGAACTTCCTTAGAGTTGCCTTCTATGTGAAACATCTAAAGTCATTGTGGACTGTAAGCTAAGTTATGATAGTCATTAGCATCATCTGTAAGAAATCTTTCACTTAAATTGTGCTATTTGTCAAGACCTCATTAATAGTGGTACTGCTGCAATGGTGTAAATACACTGTTTCCTATCAGAACATAATTTGCTAAAAATCAAGGAAAACCAACCCACAATTTTCAAATATTGTGCATAATGATGCAATTAGGCTAATTCTAAAAAGCTATTGTCCTGGTATCATAGCCATAAGTACAACTTGTTGAATTAACTGTGCTTTGCAGGAAAATTTGAACTGCACTTCATCATAGAAATTATTAAATAGGAGTGAATTTGGTCTTCAGCAAAAGCACGAAACGGCGATATTGAATCAGCAGCCCGTTTTACACTCTGCCCAGCATTCTTTTCCATTGATATTTTTCTAGTGCTTTCATTTTACATTGTATATCTTCTCATTTTTATATTTTGCTGCAGCTGAGTGTTATTGTAAGTTTCATATTTCAAATTAGGCTGAATTCATCAATAAAAATAATAATTTAAGCTAAGCTAAGCAAAGAGATGTGTAACATAAGCACTGCCAGACTACCATCACCAGAAGATTGCTAAATAATGGGCCATAATTTGCTGTAGCAGGGCATCTAAAAATTTAAAACCTAAACGTGCAAGGGCAAGTTTAATTAACAGCAGACGTCTGCCGTTAGTTAGACTTGCCCTTGCACATTTAGGTTTTTAAATTTTTTGCGTGGCAAGTTGCTGAAAGTGCGAGCTGATAACGTCGCAGTGAGGGAAACAGGGCGTCTGGGACCTGAGCGAACAGGGCAAGCGACAGGGTATCTCCTTAACTAATGAGATTGAAGGATTGTGAAATAAACAGCACAAGGACTGAGAAGGAAGTGTAAATTAGAGAGGGTGAATTCAATGTCAGACCAGGTACAGAAAGAGCAATAAAGAGGGAAAGAAAGATTGGATTAAGAGAGACCGAAAAAGAGACAGAAAGGAAAAGTAAAACAAAATTAAAATTTTACATTTTTAAAATCTCCAACAACAATTAAACCTAAAGGAATGAGACTCCACACTTGTAATAGTTAATTTTCAGTGTCAGAGAGGTTGAATGGCAGTAATTATTATCAAATCGTTGAAAGGATACTTGGATTTGAAATGACTTGACTTAATTTTCTGTGGTGAGTTTAATTCCTATCTACCGCGCAAACTTCACTCCATCCAATGCATTTCAATGGTGAGGCAGACAGCGAGGGGTCGTTTTTGTGAACCTAATGGTGGAGCGGTGCAACTTGGAAAGCAACTTTTGGATACCTGCAGATCTGCCCCTCACCTGATGTTGCTGTATCATTTGCGCATAAATAACGGCGAGTGCCATTAGCCTCACTGTTATTTTGACAGCAAATTCTGGCCCAATGTGTATCCCATTTATTATAGAATTGTTAGTGTGCATTCAATGAAAATATGTGGAATCTTGGTTAATTTTTAGCCATAGGTTGAACAGTGATGATGTTGTATTAATGGGTAACTGTAAAGTATCATTTTAATCCCCTGAGTGAGGAAGTCTGTTGCACTTACAAGTGACAAAGTCACAAGTGAGTTATGAAAGCCACCTCATGAAATATGTAAAAATGGTATTCAAGTTTCATATTCAACACCATCTGGGACAGAGCAGTGAGCTTGATCAGTGCCCAGTCACCGCACTCAATATCCACCCACTCTAACACTGGTGTACTGCGGCTGCAGTATGTACTATCTCCGCAATACACTGCAACAACTCACCAAGCTTACTTCAACAGGAACTTCCTCTCTGTGACATCTACCACTGAGCAACAAGAGCAGCAATGTCATGGGAATGCCATCACCTCCGCGTTCCCTCCAAATTACACATCACACTGACTTGGACACAAAGGGCGCGATTTTACAATGGCGGCGGGTTGGCAGCGAGGGGGTGAAGGTGCGCATGGCAAACCCGCATGAACAAAACTTACCGTTTCCGACGCAATCTCATGTTGATTGATAGTGATTAACGTCCTCTCTGGGTTTTGCGCAGGGCAGCTAGCCTGAATTCTTTGTTTTACACTAGTTTCCCACCATAACTCAAGTGGGAGACTGGCAAAGCCTTCAGGATCATGATGTAAATGTCTGTTTTCATCTGGTCAGTGTTTCCCTGGGACTTTGGCTAGAGACTGGTAAAACCCCCGTGGAACTACAGCATTAATAGCTTTTATTCAGAACCTCCCTCCGAAATTGAATAATGGTACAATCCTTCTAAAACTTGCCACTGTTGAAACGAATCATATTGCTTTCCCAGTTGTTTTTGAGTTCTGAGATAAACATAAATTTTTAGAAAATACATTGGGTGCAAACATTTAGAAACATTACATAGTATAAAAACCTGCTCCTGGGTTTCTCAGGGGCTGCATATGTGTTTAACTCTCTTACTGTACTTGTCAACTGTGGTTGCAGGAGGTTAGCTAGTATATAAAATACATAATTTTTGCTTTCAAAGTTACTTCAGAAAAAGTTGAAGAATTTATGATTCTTATAATGTTTTTATGATTTGTGCTAAAATGTGATTAATTTATCTGTTCCTAAAAATGGTTTCTATGGGTATTTCACCAAAGTAATTTTCTGTCAATACAAAGAAATGGAGGCTGAGGAGGGGATTACAAACCACAAGTCCCGCTCACACTGTGAATAGCCATTATTCTGTTCAATGTTAAAAATAAATCTTGCTGTTGTAGGCACAAATACCTGCTGGAAGTTGTAGCCTGCTACATTTTTATATCACTTCAGCTGTGACTGATGGCTCTGGGACCTCCCATGGGCATGATTTTTAAACAGGAACAGGCTACCAATACAAATCATTGTTAGAAGCAATTTGAACATCAAAATGCTACTATGTAGCTAAGTTAATAATTTTCTTGTAAATTCTGCATTTTCTCACATTACAAATTTCATTACTGCCTCAGCTTAGTGGAGAATGGCAGCTAAAAGGCTTTCAAAAATACTTATAGAGCCATAGCTTCATTTAAATATTATAATGCATTAAAATGATTCCTGCTATGCATTTATATCCATTTAGGAAGGGACTGGGGCAACTGCCTTCAACTATGGAATGAAGGGAAGTTCCGTGAGTGATTGAGTTCTTAAACAGGTCTTTGTTTTGTTTGGTTGAAGGCAGGACCAAGAGAAGTGTTGAGAAGGTTGGCAGCAGCAGTGGTGTCATGGTGGCGCAAGGGCAAAGGAGAGGAAGTTGAAAGGTTGAGAGTATGTTGGTGAGGGAATGAGAGGATATTTTTCCCAGCAGTGCAGGGTGACTGTGAGATTTGAGGTGAGCAAGGAGGTATGGATGGTTAAGACGAGGAAGTGATCAGAATTGGTTTTAACATTGACTGAAACGTCAGAAGCGGCAAGGCGTCACGTTATGGCAAAATCAAATGGATGACCTTAGATATGGTTGGGAGAGTTGATGTGCAGGGTGAGGGTCAGTGGAGATATGAGGGTGGAGAAGTAAAGGAAGAGGACGCTTGAATGAAGAGGAAGGTGTCACCAAGGTTTTTGTCAGGTCTAGGATTTCAATTGCTTCATTCAAGGTGAGGCTGATGCTGGTGAGCACCTTATTCGCAAGCACTCAACTACTACTACTACTACTACTACTACTACTACTACTACTACAACAACAACTACTCGCATTTATATAGCGCCTTGAACGTAGCAAAATGTCCCAAGGCGCTTCACAGGAGCGATTATCAAACAAAATTTGACACTGAGCCATATAAGGAGATATTAGGACAGGTGACCAAAAGCATGGTCAAAGACGTAGGTTTTAAGGAGTGTCTTAAAGGATGAGAGAGAGATACAGAGGCGTAGAGGTTTAGGGAGGGAATTCCAGAGCTTAGGACCGAGGAAGCTGAAGGCACTGCCGCCAATGGTGGAGCGATTAAAATCGGGGATGCGCAAGAGACCAGAATTGGAGGAGCACAGAGATCTCAGAGGGTTGTAGGAAGGAGATACAAAACAAACTGGAGGGTGGTGACTTGCTAGGAGGCTCAGAAGGAGGAGGCAGTGGAATTGGAAAAAGGGACAGAGAGGGTGTTAGGGAGATTAACCTTCAGGTATGATTAAGGATGCTGGTCTTTGGGATCCATCAATTGGTGCTGTAATGGGCAAGCCAGAGGATTCCTTGAGCTGAGTAGATGGACAGTTTGGGCTGATTCAAGGAAACTTAAGTATACGAAAGTGGCAGGAGGTGAGGATAGCTGCAGAGTGGCTTTGAATGAGATAGGGAATCAGGAGATGTTGCTGAAAATGAGGGTCGGATGAGCAACAACAGAGGCTCAGTCCAGAATCACTGAATTTGAAAAAAACTTTCAGAATTTTGATTAGTTCAGTCAAGCTCTTTTAGGCTCTATTCACTCCCAGTTTTGCACTGTTCTGAATTGGAAAAAAATAGTTGGAACTTGGCTGTCTATCTTCATGCAAGTCAATTTATCAAAATAATTTGCTCCGATTGCTAACTATCTTTGGTTACATTAAGAAATACAAAGGGTAATTGTAGTTTTGTCCTTTTTTTATTATTCATTCATAGGGGGGCCGCAGGCAAGGCCAGCATTTATTGCCCATCCCTAATTGCCCTTGAGAAGGTGGTGGTGAGTCCCCTTCTTGAACTGATGCAGTCTGTGGGATGAAGGTTCTCCCACAGTGCTGTTAGGTAGGGAGTTCCAGGATTTTGACCCAGCGACGATGATGGAATGGCAATATATTTCCAAGTGGGGATGGTGCGTGACTTGGAGGGGAAAGTGCAGGTGATGTTGTTCTCATGTGCCTGCTGCCCTTGTCCTTCTAGGTGGTAGAGGACATGGGTTTGGGAGGTGCTGTCGAAGAAGCCTTGGCGAGTTGCTGCAGTGCATCCTGTGGATGGTACACACTGCAGGCACATTGTGCCAATGGTGAAAGGAGTGAATGTTTAGGGCGGTGGATGGGGTGCCAATCAAGTGGGCTGCTTTTCCTGGATGGTGTCGAGCTTCTTGAGTGTTGTTGGAACTGCACTCATCCAGGCAAGTGGAGAGTATTCCATCACACTCCTGACTTGTGCCTTGTAGATGGTGGAAAGGCATTGGGGAATCAGGAGGTGAGTCACTTGCTGCAGAATACCCAGCCCCTGACATGCTCTTGTAGCCACAGTATTTATGTGGCTGGTCCAGTTAAGTTTCTGGTCAATGGTGAGCCCCAGGATGTTGATGGTGGGAGATTTGGCGATGGTAATGTCGTTGAATGTCAAGGGGAGGTGGTTAGACTCTCTCTTGTTGGAGATGATCATTATCTGGCACTTGTCTGGCTCAAATGTTACTTGCCACTTATCAGCCCAAGCCTGGATGTTGTCCAGGTCTTGCTGCATGTGGGCACGCACTGCTTCATTATCTGAGGGGTTGCGAATGGAACTGAACACTATGCAATCATCAGCGAACATCCCCATTTCTGACCTTATGATGGAGGGAAGGTCATTGATGAAGCAGCTGAAGATGGTTGGGCCTACGACACTGCCCTGAGGAACTCCTGCAGCAATGTCCTGGGGCTGAGATGATTGGCCTCCAACAACCACTGCCATCTTCCTTTGTGCTAGGTATGACTCCAGCCACTGGAGAATTTTCCCCCTGATTCCCATTGACTTCAATTTTACTAGGGCTCCTTGGTGCCACACTCGGTCAAATGCTGCCTTGATGTCAAGGGCAGTCATTCTCATCTCACCTCTGGAATTCAGCTCTTTTGCCCATGTTTGGACCAAGGCAGGAATGAGGTCTGGAGCCGAGTGGTCCTGGCAGAACCCAAATTGAGCATCGTGAGCAGGTTATTGGTGAGTAAGTGCCGCTTGATAGCACTGTCGACGACATCTTCCATCACTTTGCTGATGATTGACAGTAGACTGATAGGTGGTAATTGGCCGGATTGAATTTGTCCTGCTTTTTGAGAACAGGACATACCTGGGTAATTTTCCACATTGTCGATTAGATGCCAGTGCCATAGCTGTACTGGATCAGCTTGGCTAGAGGCGCGGCTATATCTGGAGCACAAGTCTTCAGCACTACAGCTGGGGTGTCGGGGTCCATAGCCTGAATATACATCCTGAATATAAATACTTTCATGAGCAATGGATTACAATTGAATCACAAAAATATTGTTGTAAATAAATACACATTTCATTCTTAGCATGACTTCTTCTGAAAGAAGAAAGACAAAGTATAGAATGATTTGCTCTCACACACTTAAAGTATCTCTAAACAGAAATAATATTATTCTGATTCAAGTGATGACACAACACTTATTATTAACTGTTACAATAGTGAGGAAGTTTATGTTGAAAAGTTCTCTTTTAGTAACTTGTCTATAATTTCTTGTTAGTAATTTTACATATAATAATATTCAGTTACACATCAATGACATTTCAATGCTTTGGTTATTCCTGCCTGAGTAATCCTTCTTTATTTATTCACTGTTATGTTTCAACCCTTGTAGATCTTTGGGAAACTAGTTGGAGCATTATTTGCTTTTCAGACATCCTCCATATGAATGATGAAGGCTTAAATTTTTTTTTGTAAATTCCTCATTTGTGCAGCTAGGTAGGAAAACCCCCTGAGGAACTGTTACCTCAAGTTCACAGAATGAGCTTTGTATGTCCAACAACAGGTTTGTGGACCTTGCTGTGACAAAAATGTAATTGAACGCCACTGGATTAACAAACAAGAACATCAGAACAAAGCTTTCCGTTCTGGATAGTGTCAGGTTTCCTGAAGTACAAATTACAGAAACACTTGACAGGATTGCACATAAATGGAAATGATAATGAAATGTAAAATGAAAAGTACAGTCAAATCCATATGAATACAATCTTGACAGAAGAAAATTCTGGTATTCTCCTTGTGTTTGCAAACTGTTGCCTAGATCAAATGTCTTGCCTAATATAGCAACACTCATTTCTGTTATTTGTCCTGAACTAGTAGCTATGACAAGATTCTGCATTAAATCTTAAAATGATAAAAAATGATGCAAACACAGCCTGCCTAATCCAGGCATGTGACCTTATATGCTGTACACATACAAGGATTTACCACCATTGCTTCTGACCAAGACAACTAAGAAAAATTATCAGCTACCTCGAGTCAATCTAGAATAAAAAGCTCGCATCAGTAATGATGACCATGAAACTACCGGATTGTCTTAAAAACCCATCTGGTTCACTAATGTCCTTGAGGGAAGGAAACCTGCCATCCTCACCCGGTCTGGCCTATATGTGACTCCAGACCCACAGCAATGTGGCTGATTCTTAACTGCCCTCTGAAATGGCCTAGCAAGCCATTCAGTTGTACAATCCTGCTACAAAAAATCATAAGAATAAAACTGGACGGACCACCCAGAATCAGACCACGAGGCATCAGACACGACAAAGGCAAAGGCAAACCAAGCCCAGTCGACCCTGCAAAGTCCTCCTCACTAACATCTGGGGACTTGTGCCAAAATTGGGAGAGCTGTCCCACAGACTAGTCAAGGGACAGCCTGACAAAGCCATACTCACAGAATCATATCTTTCAGCCAACGACCCAGAATCCTTCATCACGATCCCTGGGTATGTCCTGTCCCACCGGCAGGACAGACCCAACAGAGGTGATAGTACAGTGGTATACAGTCAGGAGGGAGTGCCCCGGGAGTCCTCAACATTGATTCTGGACCCCATGAAATCTAATGGCATCAGGTCAAACATGGGCAAAGAAACCTCCTGCTGATTACCACCTACTGCCCTCCCTCAGCTGATGAATCAGTACTCCTCCATGTTGAACACCACTTGGAGGAAGCACTGAGGGTAGCAAGGGCACAGAATATACTCTGGGTGGGGGACTTCAATGTCCATCACCAAGTGTGGCTCAGTAGCACCACTACTGACCAAGCTGGCCGAGTCATGAAGGAAATAACTGCCAGACTGGGCCTGCGGCAGGTGGTGAGAGAACCAGCACGAGGGAAAAACCTACTTGACCTCCACCTCACTAACCTGTCGCAGATGCATCTGTCCATGACAGTACTGGTAGGAGTGACCACCACACAGTCCTCGTGGACACGAAGTCCTGTCTTCACAATGAGGAATCCGTACCTCGTGTTGTGTGGCACTACCACTGTGCTAAATCGGACAGATTCAGAACAGATCTAGCAGCTCAAAACTGGGCATCCATGAGGCGCTGTGGGCCATCAGCAGCAGCAGAATTGTATTCCAGCACAATCCGTAACCTCATGGCCTGGTATATTCCTCACTCTACCATTACCAACAAGCCAGGGGATCAACCCTGGTTCAACGAGGAGTGTAGAAGAGCATGCCAGGAGCAGCACCAGGTGTCAAACTGGTGAAGCTACAACACAGGACTGCATGCATGCTAAACAGCGGAAGCAGCATGATATAGTTAGAGCTGAGCGATCCCACAACCAACGGATCAGATCAAAG
Source organism: Heptranchias perlo (assembly GCF_035084215.1). Classification (NCBI taxonomy): domain Eukaryota; kingdom Metazoa; phylum Chordata; class Chondrichthyes; order Hexanchiformes; family Hexanchidae; genus Heptranchias; species Heptranchias perlo. The sequence continues at coordinate 41,627,379 of NC_090337.1, forward strand.
ATCTGCAGTCCTGTCACATCCAGTCATGAATGGTGGTGGACAATTAAGCAACTAACGGGAGGAGGAGGCGCAGTGAACATTCCCCTCTTCAATGATGGCAGACCCCAGAGCTTGAGTGCAAAAGACAAGGCTGAAGCGTTTGCAACCATCTTCAGCCAGAAGTGCCGAGTGGATGATACATCTTTGCCTCCTCCTGATATCCCCACCATGACAGAAGCCAGTCTTCGGCCAATACGAATCACTCCACATGATATCAAGAAACGGTTGAGTGCACTGGGTACAGCAAAGGGCTATAGGCCCGAACAACATCCCGGCTGTAATGCTGAAGAATTATGCTCTATAACTAGCTGGGCCTCTAGCCAAGCTGTTCCAATACAACTACAACACTGGCATCTACCCGACAAAGAGGAAAATTGCCCAGGAATGTCCTGTCCAGTAAAAGCAGGACAAATCCAATCCAGCCAATTACCGCCCCTTCAGTTTACTCTCAATCATCAGCAAAGTGATGGAAGGTGTCGTCGACAGTGCTATCAAGCGGTACTTACTCACCAATAACCTGCTCACCGATGTTCAGTGTGGGTTCTGCCAGGACCACTCGGCTCCAGACCTCATTACAGCCTTGGTCCAAACATGGACAAAAGAGCTGAATTCCAGAGGTGAGGTGAGAGTGACTGCCCTTGACATAGAGGCAGCATTTGTCCGAGTGTGGCATCAAGGAGCCCGAGTAAAATTGAAGTCAATGGGAATCAGGGGGAAAACTCTCCAGTGGCTGGAATCATACCTAACACAAAGGAAGATGGTTGTGGTTGTTGGAGGCCAATCATCATTGCTGCAGGAGTTCCTCAGGGCTGTGTCCTAGGCCCAACCATCTTCAGCAGCTTCATCAATAACCTTCCCACCATCATAAGGTCAGAAATGGGGATGTGCGCTGATGATTGCACAGTGTTCAGTTCCACTCATCACCCCTCAGATAATGAAGCAGTCCGTGCCTGCATGCAGCAAGAGCTGGACAACATCCAGGCTTGGGCTGATAAGTGGCAAGTAACATTCATGCCAGACAAGTGCCAGGCAATGACCATCTCCAACAAGAGAGTGTCCAACCACCTCCCCTTGACATTCAACGGCATTACCATCACTGAATCCCCCATCATCAACATCCTGGGGGGTCACCATTGACCAGAAACTTAACTGCACCAGCCACATAAATACTGTGGCTACAAGAGCAGGTCAGAGGCTGGGTATTCTGTGGCGAGTGACTCACCACATTTCTCCCCAAAGCTTTTCCACCAGCTACAAGGCACAAGTCAGGAGTGTGATGGAATACTCTCCATTTGCCTGGATGAATGCAGCTCCAATAACACTCGAGAAGCTCGACACCATCCAGGAAAAGCAGCCCACTTGATTGGCACCCCATCCACCACCCTAAACATTCACTCCCTTCACCACCGGCGCACTGTGGCTGCAGTGTGTACCATCCACAGGATGCACTGCAGCAACTCGCCAAGACTTCTTCGACAGCACCTCCCAAACCCGCGACCTCTATCACCTGGAAGGACAAGGGCAGCAGGCACATGGGAACAACACCACCTGCACATTCCCCTCCAAGTCACACACCATCCCGACTTGGAAATATATCGCCGTTCCTTCATCGTTGCTAGGTCAAAATCCTGGAACTCCCTACCTAACAGCACTGTGGGAGAACCTTCACCACACGGACTGCAGCGGTTCAAGAAGGCGGCTCACCAGCACCTTCTCAAGGGCAATTAGGGATGGGCAATAAATGCTGGCTTTGCCAACGATGCCCACATCCCATTAATGAATTAAAAAAAAGTCGAAGCACTATCACAGGAACAGAGGGGGAAAAATTGGATAGGGCCTATTATTGGGCAGGGTAGCGCGAACCATTATCACCCTGCGCCCAATGGACCCCTGCGTAGGCAAGACGAGACTTTCGTCAGGCCTGTGGACTTACCTTCAAGCAGCATTCTGAATCAGCATTGACACAAGGATTCAATGTAATTCGCACTTTCCACCACCAGGGGGAGCCCCAGTCTCTTAAAGGCAGGCAGTCTCTTAAAAATCTCTTAAAGGTGTCTGGTACCTGTTATTTGCTGAAAATAACAGTCTGCAGTTTGCATGGAGTCTGAATGGAGAACAGACATTGTACATGCAAAATACAGATGCAGCTCCAGTCCCTATGTTTACAAACTGATGAGTTATGTTAAAACATTGAATAAAGGTTGCGCACTACAAAATCCCACATCCTCCAATCTGCATGCCAGCCCTCAACAATCTGCCGACTTGATGTTATACCAGGCCTGTGAGAGTGCGTACACCAAGGTTCTCTGCTGATCCACTAGAGACCTTGGTGCAAGAGGTGGACAGAAGGAGGGACATCTTATATCCGTCGGGGGTGGGGGTCAGTGGGAGGCAGCAGGGGACAAAGTGAATGCCAGGCGCACAGCAACATGAACATGGATGCAGTGCAGGAAGAAGTTCAATGCTTTGACATGAGTGGTCAAGGTGAGTGAGGTCAACTGTCAAGTGGCGTCTCCTACCAACTGCACCACTAGTCGCATCCACCGCTGCACGCACTACATCCCCATCACCCACATACCAACAAACTATTTCCATCAGTACTCAACTCTTCCAATCAGATGCATCCTCTCATCCTTACACATTACCACTGTTGCAAGCCACACACCCACAACTCACAGGCCACACACACTGGCAGCTGTTCAACCATGACAGGCACATGACCCAGACACACGTTCCGCTTTCCTGCAGGAGAAGGTGGCGCATATCAGGAGGCAGCAAGTGGCAGTGGCATTTAACCCCACGAGCCTGTTCTGTCATTCAATGAGATCATGGTGGACCTGTGACCTAACTCCATATACCCGCTTAGCACCATATCCCTTAATACCCTTGGTTCACAGAAATCTATCAATCTCAGATTTAGAATTCACAATTGAGCTAACATCAACTGCCGCCTGCAGAAGAGGGTTCCAAACTTCTCCCACCCTTTGCATGTAGAAGCATTTCCTAACTTCACTCCTGCACGTCCTGGCTCTAAATGTTAGGCTATGTCCCCGCGTCCTAGTATTCAAGTATAGGAGACCTCCAAAAACAGCTGCAAATGTATCGGCAGCCAGCAGCAATAATCCAGCCACTAGCCTGTAAATCCTGCATGGTCCCTTTAAATAGCGCTGGTGGGGGTCCTCAAGGCACTCTAAGACACATTCAGATGGTCGGCGTTAAGGCTGTGTGTTGAGTTGAGCATTAAGCCCCAAAATGGTGTCTATCACTTTAAATCAGCATCGTACACTGATTGTATCCATTTTCTCCTTACTTTACATGCTTCCGGCGTTTGGTATTTGCGAATGTGCTAACTCCTATATCAAGATGGTGTCCGGCGCACGTCATGCTGGAAACGTGCGTGTGCAGACAACACGCCATCTTAGATGTTGGAGAGGCCGTGTAGCGCCGAAACAATGAGCGCTACACGGCCCAATTTAGCGCCCAGAGACTCTGAGACATGTAATTATATCCTTAAAAGGAACAATCCAAGTTGATTCCGGAGACTGAGGCAAGATGAATCAGCACTTTCCAATTGATGTCAAGATTATTGGAACAGGAAGAGAGTGTTAGTGGAGCTTTAATGAATCAAAAGGCAGATATCCCAGAATGACAATGCGAGCAATGGAAATAATTACAAAATAATTCTAGTTCTGAAATTGTTTCAGACAGTCACTAATGAACTGTCATCAGAATGCTCTGGTTTGGCCTTGAAGATTAGTCCAGGGAGCAGAATGATGTAGTGCACAGCTAAACAAAAAACTTTAGACAGGAATCAAATATGATGTGAAGCAACTGGGGAGGCAGCTCTGCAGCAACCTGCAGAGCACAAGAGGGAATGTCGAATCAATCTGAATTCTGAGTTTATGTAACCAGCTGCATTGGTGATTTACAACACTTGCATTTGATAAACCAGAACTGTGTACGAAAAGCAATGAAATACCTCGCTTCTCAGTGCACTTGGCTCACTGGAGCATGTGGAGTATACAAATTTCAAGTCAGTCCTCAGGTCGCATTAACCAAGCACTCATCACAAATCCTGTGGGCAGTGTTTGATGCCAAAATCAGTGAGCTGCAATAAGCATATAGCGGAAATGCAGGAAAAATGAGAATGCAGCATGTAGAAAAGCTTCACCTGAATAGGCTCGCAGATACCAGGAAGTATTCCCACCTCACCCGAAAGCCATGTGATCTCTGGGAAATGCAAAAAAAACTGATAAAACCCAGGCTAATTTGGGTAAAAAAAAAATCTGGGAAATTTCTCTCTGACCCCCTTAGGCAATCAAAACTAGTTCAGGAGACCACTCTGGCCCTGACTAATATTGTGCAGTATCTACCTTTTCAACGAGGTGATGTCTGCTTCACCAAGAAACAGATCCAGCTCTCGCTTCAAGGAATTCAGCGAGAATTTTTCTCTGAAGTCTTACTAGCTATGAGCTTGGGGGAGCCTCTGACCTCCTCCTTCCAACTCCCTCACTTACCACCATGCCAGAATCTCCAGAGCCCTCTTCTCGTAAGGAGTCAAGGGTCATTGCCTAGGTGAACAGTTCCCCCTGCCTGCATGAGCTTGCACCAGGACTGCCTTCTCCTACAACCAGATAGAAAAGGAACATGTGTTGTGGTAAGGAATCTAAGAGAAGATGTTTGACAGCCAAGTGACCTAGACAGAAGCCTCCTTATGTCAATCTGTGAACATGCAGCATGCAAGTTCCACGTGTCGGCAGTGTTCTTGATTATTGTTGCTTCTCATATTTTATGGAACACAGGAGAAACATTGTGTCATGACAGCAATATAGGATGCTCATATTAAAAATGGACATGCCTCTGCATTTAGAAAGTACGTTGACAGTTTCCAGAGTGCTGTCCATTATCCCTCTGCACTCCTGCGCCAAGCTTTCACTGAAGTGCTGTTAAGTGCATTGTACAGCAATATTGTAAAATGAAGACAAATTTGAGCAGTACTTACCTTAACAACTTCCTGAGACCAGCAAATGTTTTGCTCAACTACTCCCAGGTTCAGTATAATTGAGATTACATTGATTCTTTCCATCATTGGTTTTTACTGCAAGATGGCTCTAAGCTCCACAAAGGGCCATCCTTCTTTCCAAGATCTCCAGCAGGACCTCCAAACCAATTCACTGAAAGGAACAGGTTACTTTTGGTAACTTGTTCCTGCCATTCCTCCCCCAGGACAGCTTTAAGGGCAAGCAGAAAGCCTTTAAGAGTTGCTGCACCTATATGCCAACCCCTGGCCCCTGTACACTCTCAGCGCTTCATGCACTGTGCACTGGGAGCAGTACATATTAATGAGCTAATCACATATTATGGCATGAATTGTGCATAATTTTCTGACAACCAGGAACGTGAAATTGAAAAATTGCCCTAGATCTTTCCATTAACTCCCAGTGGGTTTTTCATGAACACAGAGGAGTAGATCTCAACTTTGTGCAATAATGTAAAATGGGTGATAGCGAGTCAGCAGCCCAATTTACATCTCTCCTGATTTTTACTACCATCAATGGAAAATCAAGATCTACCCCAGAGTCTTTTTATTGTTCTCTTTGAAGCGATAACCAGATATTACCCGGTGCCTGATATTGTTTCCTAGCTGTCACTATGCAATTGCTCAGCAGATTTCAACCCACAACCTTTCCACAGTTATGCTATCACATTACAATAGCTGGGGCTGCAATGTTTATGACAGATCCCTTTGGACAAAGAAAATATCATATAACCCATACACCATGGAGTTGAATATCCACAGGACCTCCCCTGATCATTCACTGTAAATTCGCTGGTAGGTCATTTACGTTTTTTCTCTGGGGTTTCTCCGGATCTTCCACTGAAGTTATAGCAGACAATCAGGAGAAACCTCGCAGATAACAATGGTGCGTGTTTTTATTATGTTTTTGTTTCCAGTTCCCTCTGTCTATTTTCTGAGTCAGTCTGCATTTAAAAACGAGGTTAAAAGCGATTGAAATTTTAGGCATGAAGTCCAAGATTCGGAGCCAGGCATCCCTTTTCTCTCCATCAGGGCATATCTTTCTTTCCTCAATGTTAAACTGCCTAAGTACTCGTGGTCGCGTATTTAAAATATGAGGAATCTTACAACACCAAGTTATAGTCCAACAGTTTTATTTGAAAATCACAAGCTTTCGGAGGCTTTCTCCTTCGTCAGGTGAGTGTGTGATTCCTTGAAGGTTACCGCATATATAGTCAGAGAACAATGCCTGGTGATTACAGATAATCTTTCCAACTGCCCATTGTCAAGGCAATCAGACAGAGAGACAGTACATACAGGACTACTGAATATACAAACGGTCCGAACCCAAAGACAGAGAGAGAGAGAGAGAGAAAATATGAGATCAATGCTGGAAAAGCAAACTCCATGCAGGTAGGAGTTTGCCACTGCTAGTAAGTCTATACTACCTGCCACAAGGAAATTCAGCCCAAGTGGTCTCTAGAAATCTTGTTAACTTGTGAACAAGGCATGTGTGATTTACTTCAGGTACCTGAAATAACTTGATAACCAGGACTGTTTCTACACCTGCTTTTTTATAGTTCCATCCTCTCTTCAACCCCCTCACCACCACAATCATCCAGAAACACCTCATGAATTAAAGTCATGCAAATATCTTGGCTCAATATAGGATATTTTTCAGCATGAGTCATGAAGTTGAAATGAAACTTCATCTGGCTGCCAAAAGTGGGGAAATGTGCCATCCTGCAGCATTACCACTGCTTGCATTGGCGAACTCTTAAAAAAAATTAAAATCAATTTAAAATAAAAGAAATAAAACCTATGCTGCGAAAATAAAGTTTATAATAGCCCAGAAATTGCTTTTAAAATAATCGTGAGACTAACAGCGGTCACTGTTATTAAGGGCGAAATCAAAGAGCAAGTTCCGGCGACTGCACATGTGCAATTAAACGTGGAAATCCAGAAATTGCTCTTCCTGGTTCACTGGCGATATGTGACAGCTTCGCCTTAAAAGGATATCGCCGGCTGCAATCAATGGAATCAACGGACCAGCGGCAACTTTTTTTTAATATTCGTTCATGGGATGTGGGCATCTCTGGCAAGGCCAGCATTTATTGCCCATCCTTATTGCCCTTGAGAAGGTGGTGGTGAGCTGCCTTCTTGAACCGCTGCAGTCCGTGTGGAGAAGGTTCTCCCACAGTGCTGTTAGGAAGGGAGTTCCAGGATTTTGACCCAGCGACGATGAAGGAACGGCGATATATTTCCAAGTCGGGATGGTGTGTGACTTGGAGGGGAACGTGCAGGTGGTGTTGTTCCCATGTGCCTGCTGCCCTTGTCCTTCTAGGTGGTAGAGGTCGTGGGTTTGGGAGGTGCTGTCGAAGGTGCCTTGGTGAGTTGCTACAGTGCATCCTGTGGATGGTACACACTGAAGCAACTTGCTCTCCTGCCCAACTGCAAACGAGCTAATCTCGCCCCAAAACAGGTACACTAGTTTTTTTAGGTCTAAGCTAAGTTTTAACAGCATGTTAAGTCTTAATGGTTTCCAAACAACCTCTCTGGCACTAAAAATTAACTTTTAAAAATATGGAGTCTCATTACTCCTGATGTCTTAAATGTCCAAAAACTATTTTTTTTCAAAATTAAAAAAATATATACTCTTTTACTTTTCTCTTCTTTTTTTACTTTTATCTCAGTCTTTTAATCTTATCCTCTCTTTAGAAACATAGAAAATAGGAGCAGGAGTAGGCCATTCGGCCCTTCGAGCCTGCTCCACCATTCAATATGATCATGGCTGGTCCTCTATCTCAATACCATATTCCGGCTCTCTCCCCATACCCCTTGATGCCTTTTGTGTCTAGAAATCTATCTAGCTCCTTCTTAAATATATTCAGTGACTTGGCCTCCACAGCCTTCTGTGGTAGAGAATTCCATAGGTTCACCACCCTCTGAGTGAAGAAATTTCTCCTCATCTCAGTCCTAAATGTCCTACCTCATATCCTGAGATTGTGACCCCCTTGTTCTGGATCCCCCAGCCAGGGGAAACATCCTCTCTGCATCCAGTCTGTCTAGCCCTGTCAGAATTTTATATGTTTCAATGAGATCCCCTCTCATTCTTCTAAACTCGAGTGAATACAGGGCGAGTCGACCCAATCTCTCCTCATACGACAGTCCTGCCATCCCAGGAATCAGCCTGTTGAACCTTCGCTACACTCCCTCTATGGCAAGTATATCCTTTCTTAGGTAAGGAGATCAAAACTGCACACAATACTCCAGGTGTGGTCTCACCAAGAGCCTGTATAACTGCAGTAAGACATCCTTGCTCCTGTACTCAAATCCTCTTGCAATGAAGGCCAACATACCATTTGCCTTCCGAACTGCTTGCTGCACCTGCATGTTTGCTTTCAGTGACTGGTGTACAAGGACATCCAGGTCCTTTTGTACATCAACATTTCCCAATCTATCACCATTTAAATAATGCTCTGCTTTTCTGTTTTTCCTTCCGAGGGGGATAACTTCACATTTATCCACATTATACTGTATTTGCCCACTCACTCAACTTGTCTAAATCACCTTGAAGCCTCTTTGCATCCTCCTCACAACTTACGATTCCACCTAATTTTGTGTCGTCAGCAAACTTGGAAATATTACATTTGGTTCCCTCATCCAAATCATTGATATATATTGTGAATAGCTGGGGCCCAAGCACTGATCCCTGCGGTACCCCACTAGTCACTGCCTGCCACCCCGAAAAAGACCCATTTATTCCTACTCTCTGTTTCCTGTCTGTCAACCAATTTTCAATCCATGCCAGTATATTACCCCCAATCCCATGTGCTTTAATTTTGCACACTAACCTCTTATGTGGGATTTATCAAAGGCTTTCTGAAAACCCAAATAAACCACATCCACTGGTTCTCCCTTAACTATTCTACCAGTTACATCCTCAAAAAACTCCAGTAGGTTTGCCAAACACGATTTCCCTTTCATAAATCCATGTTGACTTTGTCTAATCCCGTTGATATTTTCCAAGTGTCCTGTTATCACATCCTTCATAATAGACTCTAACATTTTCCCTACTACTGATGTTAGGCTAACCGGTCTGTAGTTCCCTGTTTTCTCTCTCCCTCCTTTTTTTAATAGTGGGGTTTATTTCACTTTCTCTATGTCATTTTATAATACCTTATCGGGCACATCCGGGTTTTTAGTTTGCGCTGTTTGCCTATGAACTGCACTTCCTGGTTCTCATATTGTGGCTTGCTTCAAGCTGATTGGTTGAGGGGCCTTAGAGATCCTTTCACCACTCACACAGCCCGGGAAAGAACGCTGATGTTATTTGAACTCGCAGTTCAAGGAAGTTGCCGCCAAAAAGAATGCGGTAACTTAGTGGGTAAATGTAAATCTAATGAGCGGTGAGCACTGCTGATGCGCTGCTTGGAGAAATTTCCGGCCCAATATCTCAAACCAAATCATGCACAATATGTTTTAATAACAAGTTACTTTTATTATTTGGATTTTGATTATGTTATAGAAATAAGATAAAATAACTTAGAGACAATCAATGAAACATAAAATAGCATAAAATGGAAATCAAATAGGTTCATAAAAGTCACTTGTTTCTTTTGAAATAGCCTGGTTGATCCAGAGTTTCCTACCATTCATTGTGTTCTGCAGAAATTATATTGATTCTTCCTATTGACTTTTTAAGAGCTTGTGCATAAAGATGGAACAATATTATGCAAAAGTTCATTTTTTTGGTCCCTGCCCCATTTGAGTCAGATCCCATGGGAGCACATCTAACACTTTTTTTCAATATTCCAGCAGATATGGTATGCATTTTTAATTGCTTTTATTTGTTAATGACTGTTAATCCACAATGGCATCATAATCAGCCTGAAAGAACAAAGAATGCAAAATGATCAACCCCAGGAGAAATCTCATTGAATAGTCTATTACTGCCTCATCGCTCACAATCATCATCTAAACAACAACCTCTGAAAAAGTGCCAAACAAACCAATCTTAACATCAGAACATTCAGAACAGCATTGTATCTATAAAGAAAGGCCCCAACAGTAACACACTCGATTCTTGATCTTTAGCACTGGACAACTAACATTGTTTATGGAGCTCTGTGATTCATAGCTGGAGATTTGAATTTGCCATTGTGAAATTATGCGGATAGACAACGTGCCGTGCTGAAACGCTAAGGGGCCGATTTTAACATGCCAAAATTGGTGTTGGTAGACTTACTGCCTTGTTAATGCCAATGTTCTGGCTGCCCCCATTTTTACAGGGACCTACAACTGGCAGCAGCCCTCTTTTAATTTGCAAGTCGGGGTCTTGTGACGTACATAAAAAGACAGCTTGATAGAATTGCATTCTATCACATAAACCCGTGTATTTGCTGAGCAATTAACTTCAAAAATAACTGTCTCTCTTTCTCTTCCTTTTGTGAGTAGACCTAAATGGTAAAACATAGAAATAGAAGCAGCAGTTGCAGATGGTAAAAGTTCAAATCGTAATATATATACATATATATAAATATTAAAACAGATAGCTGCCCTGAATAGCATATAATAAAGCTTGAGCATAAATTCAGGGTTAGATGACTTTATAAACCACTGCCATGTTTGACATTATCTGAACCCCTCGGCTGTGTTACAAATAAATGACAGATCCTGAGCTGAATACCTCAATTCTGACACAACTTTGTGACAAATCCCACACCAGATTTTATGATATTTTTCATAAATACATGACAAATACCAGATGGTGCCAGAGGACTGGAGGATTGCAATTGTTCAAACCCTGTTCAAAAAAGGGGAGAGGGATAAACCCGACAATTACAGGCCAGTCAGCCTAAAGTCGGTGGTGGGGAAACTTTTAAAGACAATAATCCAGGACAAAATTTATTGGCACTTCGAAAAGTATGGGCTAATAAATGAAAGTCAGCATGGATTTGTTAAAGGAAAATCGTATTTGGCTAACTCGATTGAGTTCTTTGATGAAGTAATGGAGAGGGTAGATGAGGGTAGTGCGATTGATATTGTGTATATGGACTTTCAAAAGGCATTTGACAAAGTACCACATGGTAGACTTGTTGGCAAAATATTTTGGACCCTAACGGAATCAAGGGATACGGGGATCAGGCTGGAAAGTGAAGTTGAGGTCGAAGATCAGCCATAATCTTATTGAATGACGGGGAAACCTCGAGCGGCCATATGGCCTACTCCTGCTTCTATTTCTTATGCTCTTAAAACCCATGGGATTAAAGGGACAGTGGCAGCATGGATAGAAATTAGCTAAGGAACAGAAAGTGGAGACTGGTGTTGAATGATTGTTTTTCAGACTAGAATACAGTGGTGTTCCCCAGGAGTCAGTATCTGGACAACTGCTCTTTTTGATATATATTAATCGACCTGGACTTGGATATACAGGGTATAATTTCAAAGCTAGCAGATGGCACGAAACTCGGAAATGTAGTAAACAATGTGGAGGATAGTAACAGCCTGGTGAAATGGGCAGACACATGGCAGATGAAATTTAACGCAGAGAAGTGTGAAGTGATACATCTCGGTAGGAAGAATGAGGAGAGTCAATATAAACTCAGTGGTACAATTTTATAGGGGCTGCAGGAACAGAGAGACCTGAGGGTGCACATACATAAACTTTTGAAGGTGGCAGGACAAGTTGAGAAGGCTGTTAAAAAAGCATATGGGATCCTGAGCTTTATTAATAGAGGCATAGAATACATAAACAAGGAAGTTATGCTAAACCTTTATAAAACACTGGTTAGGCCTCAGCTGGAGTATTGTGTTCAATTCTGGGCACCACACTTTAGGAAAGACGGCAAGGTCTTAGAGAGGATGCAGAAGAGATTTACTAGAATGGTGCCAGGGTGAGGGACTTCAGTTATGTGGCGAGGCTGAAGAAGCTGGGGTTGTTCCCCTTAGAACAGGGAAGGTTAAGGAGAGATGTGATAGAGGTGTTCAAAATCATGAACGGTTTTGATAGAGTAAATAAGGAGAATCTATTTCCAGTGGAAGAAGGGTCCGTAACCAGAGGACACAGATTTAAGATGGTTGGCAAAAGACCCAGAGGTGACAAGAGGATATTTTTTTTTATGCAGCAAGTTGTAATGATCTGGAATGCACTGCCTGAAAGGGTGGTGGAAGCAGATTCAGTAGTAACTTTCAAAAGGGAATTGGATAAATACTTGAAGGGAAAAAATTTACAGCGCTATGGGGAAAGAGTGGGGGAATGGGACTAATTGGCTAGCTCTTTCAAAGAGCTGGCACAGGCACGATGGGCTGAATGGCCTCCTCCTGTGCTGTACCTACTATGATAGTATGAACTATAAGGTTGCAGATTCATTGTTCCAGGAATGCAGTTCAAAGCATTGCACGTGGAACGGATGGCGGGAAAGCACAAGACAGGAAGGTGGACAATAACCCAGGGATGAGGATCAAGCCAAATCTGAAACTTAATTTCACGTATATCTGGGAGTGTCTATTGAATTGTGCTACATTTAAACCATTGAATATTTTGTATGTTTCCAAAAAGCATGTTTTTTTTTTAGCTGAACTAGCTTAGGTCAAGTTTGTGTTTGACTGAACAATGGAGGGGATCTCCACGCCAAACCAAGCAAATAACTGCAGATGCTTAACATCCAAAACAAAAATAAAAAACGCTGCAAACACTCAGCAGGTCAGTCAGTATTTTAGATGTGGTCCCTTCGTTAGAACTATTTTAAAACCATGGCCAGGAAATTCCTTCGAATTGCTCCGCTTCCGCCTCTGTAGCTTCCTTCCTTTAAGCTGTAATCTATGTGGACAGCCACCCAGCATCTCCCCCCCACCCCCTCCACCCCCCAGACTAGTGTGCTGTGGTGGGAAATAGGAGAGAAAAAGCCTTAAGAACTATAGCAATATTGCTGGCTGGGGATGTAGTAGCAGCTGCAGCTGCTGCTTAATAATTCACCATGGTAACATGTTTTTATGGTTTCTGTCTCAGCATTACTTCCAACAAAAATATTTGATTAAAAAAAAAACAAGGAAGTATTGGACAAAATTGAGTTGTTGTCCAATATGAAAGGTTAACATTGGATTAAGGTGACTTGATGCTATTTAATTGTGACGTATGAACATGGTGTAGATGGCATCTGCTACTCCTTTGTGCATGTTGGGTTTGTAGCCTATTTTTGTCTCTGGATTTCTATGGGTTCCTTTTATTTTCATATCTACCTCTCTCTTCCTGCTCATTACTATTGCTTCAAATTCCCATTCATTTATTTTCTAATGTTGCTACTTTTTGTTATTCCCTGTCTACTGCTACTTTCTATTTAAAGCCTATGTGCTCATTAATTTATCATTTACACAACGGCCTCATGCAACTCTTCACAATCCCTCTAAATGGATAGTGTGCAAAATTTATTCTAAATTGGAATATTTTACACCAATTGTATTTGAAGTGGCCCATCTTTAAGAAAACATTGTGTGGTGTTGAAATAAAACCGTGATTATAATTTATCCCTTGCTGTCATCTTTATGAGTGGCAAAGTAAAAGTAACAATTGGAATCTACTGTATTTATTGTTCATTGCCAAACATCTTAACTCGTTGTACATTATAGAGGTCATTTTACAAATTTGTACCCCCTGGTGCAAAGCTTCACCCACCAGGAATAGAAATCAAGAATTCTAGCACAGAAATCAATGGGTTAGATCTTGACTTTGTGTGATAGTGTAAAACAAGTCGGCAGCCCATTTTACATCTCTCCCAATTTTTATTTCCACTGACTTCACAGGGGAAGCTTCTAGTGGTTCTTCTGATCCATTTTAAACAATCTGATGTATCAGCTTCCTTTGATATTTCAGAATGGAGCCCTGTTATTAAGTACAGATTAACGACATAGGACACATGTTTGTAGCATTACTCTGACATAATAAAATCAAAAATTAGAAATGAGAGGGAATTATTTCCTCTATGTGCTATGTGTAAAAATCTGTTCTTTCTAAACTAGTGTACAATTTCATTGCACATATGCACACAGGAAATCTACCGATAAGGTAGTTCACAATTCTCAAAATTAAAAATAGCTTACAGTACATTTTCTAATGTTTAGGTATCAATAATATCAAGAATAAAACATATACAGTGTTCTCTGTTATGTAATATGATTAGATCTGACTTAGCAAGTGCTTCCGATCACAGTCTACTTTACTTTAAGACAATGGTTATTTTAATTATTAAAGCATATTAACAATGAAGTACAGCACAGTATCAGAACATTTTTAAAACACAGCACAAAACCACTGCAAGCTACACAGCAATAGATATAGAAAAAATGCTGAAGGATAAAAGAAAATTACAAGAGCTAATGGGGAAGCTGCCAGAGAATCATCGCCTCATTGTTGTTGATACATTAAAATGATAGAAAGTTATGAAAAAAAAACCTCATCTTCACTCTTCCCAGTTTCCATGTAGATTAGCTCAATCTGTTTGTCCCTTGACTTTTCAAACTCAAAATAACCAATCAGTTTGTAAAAATCAATTCAAATTAATTTGACAAACTCAGCATGATATTTAGTTGCTGCTTGTTGTAAAATCTAATTTCATGCAGCCATCTGGGGGCGTGAAACCTGTGTTCATTAGTTCCACTTCTACTCCTTAAAGGAGCTGTATCATCAGCAATTTGTGCCTTGCAAACCAGGCACTTCACTTTTCTAATATTTAACCAGAGTGAATATATTAAATATTATCAAAAATTGGAGCCCCGGTTTTACCTCGGGGCATCTTCGGGGTGGGCGGGGTGTGGGCCGAACAGGAAACCACCTCAGAGAGTCCAGCTAGAAGCCCTGGTCATTTTAACTCCTGGCTCTCATTTCCTGGCGAGAATGACATCAACTGTGGTGGGCGGGAGCGGGAATTGGAATATGAGAGGGATTGCACCGCGATTTGGGCACGATCCAACTTCTAGGCCAATGACTTCAAAGGGGTATCAAACATGAAGTTAGCCCATATACACCTGCAAAGTAAGGCCAGAGGAGAAGCTGAACTACCCAAATAATTACTTTCCCTGGCAATAGAACAAGCAAATAGTACCAACAACAATACAGATACTTTCTCAGCATGCTCACTATTACGTTTTTGGATTCTTTTACCCTGGAGTTATACCGATGAGTGTGGAACATAAAAAGGAACATCGGAACAGGAGAAGGCCATTCAGCCCCTCGAGCCTGTTCTGCCACTTAATTAGATCATGGCTGATCTGTATCTTAACTCCATCGACCTGCCTTGGTTCCGTAACCCTTAATACCCTTGCCTAACAAAAATCTTGCTTTGCTGCAAGTTGCTCTCAGATCAGCTATAAAGGAACTTTGCTCTAATATGCTTTGATACACCACTCCTAAAATGGCTAATTTTGAATGTTAGGGGAGTTTGAAATATTTGCCACTTTTAAAATGAGACTTCTAACTGGACTGCAATTATACTCCACTGAGTGCAACTTCTGGTGGGGTCTAACACCACTTGGCATTAGTGTGCTCTGGAGTCAGATTGAGACTTGGGGCCCGAAATTAGGAGGGAGGTGGGTTGGCAGCCGGGGGTCGACTGGGCACGTGGGTAACGCGCCCAGTGAAATCGGGGTGCTCCGCACGCAATCGCAGCTTGATTGAAGGTACTTACCTTTGCTACCGGGTTTCGCGCTGGAAAGCTGCGCAGTGGGCAGACTGCGCAGGCGCATCATAGGCTGTCAGCTGGAGGAGCCCTGTTTAAAGGGGCAGTCCTCCACTGACTGATGCTACAGAAAATAGGCAAAATTACAACATGGAGCAGCCCAGGGGGAAGGCTGCTCCCAGGTTTAATGATGCCTCACTCCAGGTCTTATTGGATGGGGTGAGGAGGAGGGGGAGGACAGAGATCTTCTCCCCGGCGGATGGGAGGAAGTGGCCTGCCTCTGCCACCACGGAGCCCTGGCTTGAGGTGGCAGAGGAGGTCGCCTGCACCACCAACATATCTCGCACCTGCATACAGTGCTGGAGGCGCTTCAATGACCTAAGTAGGTCAGCTGAAGTGAGTACACTTACTCATTCCCCTACACTCCGTCTGCCACATCATCGCCCCCACCCCAGATCTCCTTCTGCACTGCCAACACTACTCTATCACAGCACTCCTCACACCCTCTCAAAGCTCATCCTCATCTTACCTGCACTTATTCACCTCACTACTACCACTCAACTCAATCCTCATACAATCTCATGGCTCTATCTCATACTCACCCTCTCATGCATCTCTTTCACGGTCAGCCTCACCCAGCCTGCCACTACCTGCGCTGCTGCCACAGGGCATGCATCACGTATGTGTAGTAGGAAGCGTAAGGCAAACGTGTCGTAAGCATGAAGGGGATACACAAGGGTGTTTGAGGGTTTGTCATGGTTTTTACTTATATTTGATTTCTGATCAACTCACATTACATATTATATTGTCACCACTACTGCCGCGTCTTGGCCATTCTTGTCTGGTTTGTGCAATAATGCCCTTTCCTGAGGATCACCATGAAGACCCACAACTGATGCCACCCATTGTGTCACTGCAGAGTGGGTGTAGGTGTATTTGCAGGGCTCTTTTGTGCAGACGGCTGAGAGACGTCGGCGATGTCCCCGGTGGCACCCTGGAAGGATGCGAAGGAGAAGTTGTTGAGGGCAGTGGTGACTTTGACAGCGACAGGTAAGAAGATGGTGCTCGGGCCAGCCGGGAGCAGGTCGGCACGAAGGAGGCTGCAGATGTCCACGACTACATGTCGAGTGACTCTGAGCCTCCGTGTGCACTGCTGCTCAGAGAGGTCCAGGAAGCTGAGCCTCGGTCTGTAGACCCTGTGGCGAGGGTAGTGCCTTCTGCGACGCATCTCTCTCTGTGGTTGCCCTCCCTCCTACTGTGCAGGTGGATGTGTCACAGCACTGTGTTGTGGAGCTCCACGTGTCAGAGGTGGACGGCGTGGCCGGCGAGGCTGGTGATGCTTTTCGCCCTCCGAGGAGGTCATGACTGCAGCTACGGCGGCCCCCATCCGGAAGATGTACATCTGAGGGGGTCTGCAAGGTAGGTAAATGTGTCTGGACACCGGGGTAAGTGTGCAAGTTTGTGAATTTTATTGTTAGGAGGAGGGTGGTGGAGGCTAAACTTTGTCCAAAGTGACAGAGTGGCCTCCTGCAATGAGTGAGGGTCTCCCTCCCCACCGGTCAAATGGACCTTTGCAGCTGCCACAGGCTGATGGCTGCAACACGTCCATTTCAATTGGGAGTGTTTCCCCCAGTAGGGGAAACAGTCTCAGTTGAGATGAAAATCCCACCCCTCCTAAAATATCATGTCAATCAGGTCTGCTAACGACCTGAAGTATCAAAATAATTACCTTAAGTGGCACCCCCCCGGCTTTAATTGCCGGCGGGAGTCCCGCATGCGGGGGCTGCGTGCGCATCTAAGCGC
Organism: Heptranchias perlo; assembly: GCF_035084215.1. NCBI lineage: Eukaryota > Metazoa > Chordata > Chondrichthyes > Hexanchiformes > Hexanchidae > Heptranchias > Heptranchias perlo. The sequence continues at coordinate 41,644,911 of NC_090337.1, forward strand.
GTCGCTGGGGAACCCGGAAGTGGGCGGGTTGGAGCCGGGCTCCGGACCTGCCCCAGGAATCCCCGATTTTCAGAGCCCCCCCACCACGAACTCGCCGGCTCGGGGGTCCGAAAATCGAGCCCTTGACTCTTGAGTTTTATTCTGCTAATTTTGCATTTGAAACCACTTTGCACTGATGCAAAAGAGGCACTTTAATTAGATCCAAAGATCTTTGTTCTCCAAAATGGCTTGTCAGTTATTTTCATAGTTTGGTGTTTTGTTTCAAATATGTTTCATTAAAACAGATCCCTATGAATGATATAGGTGTTGCAAGAAGCAACTTCCCAAACTGTTTGCAAAGCACTATTGGAACTGAAAAATAAACCTCAACAACTAATGGCATTGATTGACTCCCACAAAAGTAATGTACACAATTACCTTCATTGGCTAATAAGACAAGAATCATAAATTTACAGCACTATTTTCTGCATATTTGGATATAACAGATTGCATTAATGAATTGTACGATAGCAGCTGTTCCTAAAAAGAGCCACACACTTTGGAAAATTGCATATTACAGAAATAACAAAACAATCATTGGCTTGCATTTGACAAGTCCCATAGCCACCACTATACATACTAAACAAAGAGATGCTCCTAACACATTCTTAGGGCCCTAACTGCCAAATAAATTTATTAAACAGTAATAGAACAAATGGACAGCACCAAAATATCTATCCAGGACATGTTAGAAATCTTACATGTACACGTACTTTCTGAGCCAGCTTTTCCATTATAAATTCCTATGTTCACATTTACAATGAAAATTGCCTATATCAATTTACCATGCTGTAATTGCAAATTTTTAATGGTGGTAGCCCTAAAGTGCCTCAGATTTGCGTCACCCAGCTCCGCGGCTCATACTGCAGAGGAACTCCGATGCTCCAACCATTTTCTGTTCCCTTTTCTGTTTCCAAAAATATGATACAAAAGAATGTATACCTTTAAAATAAGGACTGAATTACAGCTGTACGCCCGGTCCAATTAAACACTGCCCTCTAACCCTGCTTTACTTGGTCTTGACTCCCTGCCAGTAATTTTGACTTTGTGCAATAGTGTAAAACAGGCAGCAGCGAATTGGCAGACGGTTTTACATCTCTCCTGATTTTTATTTCCATTGAAGTCAATGAAGTTAATTTCAAAGGGGGTGGTGCAGCAGCAGATTTGATTGGCTACTCTTCTGACTAATCCCTAGATAAGGAGAGGGGTCACAAATCAAGCCGTCTTTGGGACAAGGAACAAGAAAACAAAGACCCACATGTTGGAGGTCAGTTGACAGAGAGGCTAGTAAGAGCCAGACAGGTTACCTTAAGAATAAAGCTGACCAGGTGCAGCATATACCTTGATCTGATTCAATGCTAAGACTGATTAAAAGCAAGTATATTTATCCTACTAACTGGGACAGGATGGTGTGGTTCATTGTTTTTTTTTGTTTACGAGGAGGAAACTTAAGTTATGTGGTTAAGTAAAATTTGTGGCGGTGGTTACGCTGTATGTTCACTTGCTGACTGTCAAATAATGTGGAGATGCCGGTGATGGACTGGGGTTGACAATTGTAAACAATTTTACAACACCAAGTTATAGTCCAACAAATTTATTTTAAATTCCACAAGCTTTCGGAGGCTTCCTCCTTCCTCAGGTGAATGGTGTGGAAAAAAACATTCACCTGAGGAAGGAGGAAGCCTCCGAAAGCTTGTGGAATTTAAAATAAATTTGTTGGACTATAACTTGGTGTTGTAAAATTGTTTACAACTGTCAAATAAAGCAGCTTATTGATAAATAGTTGGCCTCATCTCACTAAATAAAGAAAGAAGTTGCTTTATTATAAGATCTTTCATGACCTCAGTATGTCCCAAAGTGTTTCACAGCCAATGAAGTACCTTTGAACTGTAGTCACTGTTGTAATGTAGGGAAATGCAGCAGCCAATTTACACACAGCAAGGTCCTACCAACCGCAATGAGATAAATGATGGATGATCTGTTTTACCGATATCAGTTGAAGGATAAACTTTGGCCAAGGCACCGAGAGAACTCCCCTGCTGTTCAAATCATGCCAAGGCATCTTTTATGTTCACCTGAGATGGTAGTTTAACATCCCATTGATAAGGTGACACCTCTGATAATGCAGCACTCCATTGAAGTATCAGCCTAGATTATGTGCTTGAGTGTCTGGATTGGTGATTGAATGCAGAATCTTCTAGCTCAGGGATGAAACTGCTAGCACTGAGCCAAGGCTGACACCTAAGGTGGTAATCAGTCTGCCTACCAGAAGATTTGGAGAAAGACACAGTATCCAGTTCAGATAATGATGGGTGGGGTGGGGGATGCATTGTTACACCCCTCTCCCCAGGTAACGGTATTGGATAACTCGATACTGGGTGATGTGAGTTAATTTGAGCATAAGAGTCATGGGATCTGCTTACAGTAGTAACCAGTGCCACTGAATCAGAGATCCGGTTTAATTGAAAGACCTATGAAAACAAGAAAAGAAACATGAATTAAGAAACGGGCCAATATTTAGCACTGTTCTGGATAGATATATCACATTACCACTCCTGTTCATCTCCTCGTGAGATTCCTGTGTAACTACAGAATTCTGCGAAAGTTTGCACTTCTCACAAACTTTGCAAATAGAAGTGAAAATACCCACAGCATGTCCTGGGACTGGTGCAAGTAGTTCAGGGATGTTGGTGATTGAGACACCATGCCTCCTTCATGCAGTAGCCCTCAAACTGCAGCAAATATGGCATCACCAACAGTCATATCCTTGGGCTGGGCAGTACATCAAAGTAGGTCTAGAGAAAGTACATGCCATAGAAGGTAAGCAAAGGGTGAAACTTCATATTAAATGTATTGTTCATTGAGCAGTAGGTGGCCCTTTGCACAAATTAACACCTGCACTTCCTCTGTAGTCACCCTCATATGAAACAGTGCATGCTGGTTTTATGAGGGATCTAGATTATATAACATGATGTGTTAAAATTGGATAGCCATGTGGTGAAGAATAGAATACAACAGCCTGGTCTTTAGTTCTTTCCAAGCCTTTATTCACAGAGATTCCCTTTACACACACACCACACCGTAGCTAAGCTCTCCTTTAAAAAGGATACAAGCGAGTCCCCAATTGATACCCACCACCTACATACAATTAACACTCATTGATATAAATCATACATTTAACATGATGGTGACCCTTACAGATAATAAGATGGTTACCTTCTTACAATCAAGTAAGAGATAACAACATCAGTGCCATACCAACATAAATGTTGGTTTCATTTGCTGGAAAACACCTACAAGCCATCAGTTCCTGCAAAGGACCATACCTTTCCTGTTAGCTGCAGGGCAGCATTGGAAAACAAAAAACAAACAGAAAGGGGCAGTCGTCAATTAATCCTAAGACACTTCACCAGTGACAGTGTTGCAGCTCACCTGAAAAATCTGCCAATTAATTGCTGGCCCTGCTGGCTACCTGCCTGCAACACCCCCTCCTCAGCAGCCATATCTCAAATCCCTCGTCCTTTTTTCCATTCCTTGGTGACTGGAACTCGTTGGTTGCTTGCAGATGCCTCTCTCAATTATAATGGAGCATACAGCAGACCATCACTGTCTTGACACTTTCTGCAATGGACCTCCCAAGAGATCCAATAACAATATTATAGTTTCAAGATTCCGAAACACTTGTTAAATAAGCACCCAGGTTTTGGCATGAATTCATTGTGGTGCTCCTTCACCCTATTGGTTGTCACGGTAAAGGTTGAAGATAACCAGAATCCCCTAGTAGCTCTTCATTTAACTTGCCATCTTTATAGAACAAATCTTGAACATAAGAACTATTATGTTCCCAGGATATCTGGTACCAACACAGCGGATGCTCAGGTTGACATCATACATTCATTTGCATATTAATTTGTAAATTAATTGATTGATTTTTTTTCTACCACTGATGGTTTCCTAAATTGCCATTTATATGCAATTGATGATACCTTGCAGTGCTGGGAAATGAATAATTTCAATGAGGCCTTGCTGTCTGGATGTCTTGGTGCCAAAGTGCACATATCAGGGTGTGTGCTTTAGCAGAGGCATGTTGAAATTTTGGATATAACACTGCACTGAGTAATGATCCACTCCTGTCAATTAACCAGTGCAAGCTAGGAATGACCCTGATCCTTACAAATTCAGAACTGCGAGCATTTTAGGAGCCACATGCAGAGTTACACTTACTGTGGATTTTCTCTCAAGGTTAGGTGCCATGCGATGGCACGATTTAGTGATCATCTTTCTGTAAACCTGCAGTAATGTTGCAGAGCTCTGCAGTCACATCTACGTAGTTGGTCCTGATGTGCTTCTAAGGCTGTTTGCTGCCAGGGTCTGGCTGAGTTCTATGCAGTCTGTGCTTTCTTTCAGCTTCCTGCATTTAAACAATAAATACAAACAAACATTAGCAATGCTGCTTATTTGTTTATAGTACAGCAGCTGCTGCACTGGCCTAATTTCTGCTTCTATTGGAAGTAAGGGCAGAAAATGACTGGAATCTTTTGGTACAGACATTTGCCTTGTGGGGGCCCCGTGCAAAGGTTTACTTTGGGAACCGTACATTTTACTAGACAATGGTACTAAATACTACCTATTAATTTGATTTAAAGTTGCACACTTATGATCGTGAAAAGTCATGTTTGCAATAGATAATATGAAAAATAGTTGACAAAATGATATGCGATAGATAATGCAACAATAAATTACATCGAAGGATTATAATGACAAGGGAAGGAACTTAGTGGAATTAATATAAGTAAAAAAAATGTTACTGGAGAAAATAATGGGTCTTAAGATAGACAAATATCCAAGACCTGATGATATCCACCCCTAGATATTAAAATAAATAAGAGAGGAAGTTGCAGATGCATTAGTCATAATTTTTCAAAGCTCTTTAGATTCAGGTATTGTGCAAAATTGCAAATGTCACTCCATTATTTAAGAAGGGAGGGAGGGAGAAACCAGATAACTATATGTCAGTTCAACATCAATTGTGGGAAAGTTACTGGAATCTATCATTAGGGACAGAGTGACTGAGCACTTGGACAAGTATCAGCTGATCAAGAAGAGTCAGCATGGGATTTGTGAAGGGTAGATCATGTCTAACCAATTTAGTTGATTTTTTTGAGGAGGTCACTAGCATGGGACATAGGGGAGTGTCTATGGATGTTGTTTATATGGACTAACAGAAGGCATTTGATAAGTTTCCACACATAAGATTATAAGCAAAAACGAAAGCATAAGAAATTGGAGACGGATTGTAGGGATAAAGGGTTTGGTCTCTGATTGGGGCATACGACAAGTGATGTTCCCCAGTGATCTGTACTGGGTCCTTAGCTTTTCACCATATATAGTAATGACTTGGATGAAGTCATTAATATATATGAGGAATAGAGAGTTGCATATCCAAATTAGCAGATGGTGCTAAATTAGGAAGCACAGTAAGTTGTGTGGATGGGAGCAGGAAGTTGCAAAATAATATAGGCAGACTAAATGAATGGGAGAAACGATGGCAGATGGAGTTCAATGTGGGGAAATGTGAGGATTTCTACTTTGGATCTGGGAAAGATAAATCAGAATATTTTCTGAATGGTGAGAGATGAGGAGCTGTGGAGGAGCAAAAAGATTTTGATGTCCATGTACACAAATCATTAAAAACTAGTGCACAGGTACAAAAAGTAATCAAAAAGGCTAATGGAATGTTGACCTTTGTCTCAAGTGGATTGGAATTCAAAAATAATTTAGGAAGGACATATTGGCCTTGGAAGAGGTACAGCACAGATTCACCAGCATCATACCAGGGTTTAAACAAGAACTGGTTGCATAAACTTGGTTTATATTCCCGTGAGTTACAAGATTGAGGAGTGATCTAATCAAGCGATTTAAAATTATAAAAAGGATTTGACAGGGTAGATACAGAGAAACTATTTTCGCTGGTAGGGAAATCCAGAACAAGGGAGCATAATCTTAAAATTAAAGCTAGGCTATTTAGGAACAAAATCAGGAAGCATTTTTCATACAAAGGGTAGGGGAAATCTGAAATTGTCTCCCCCAAAAGGCCGTAGATGCTGGGTCAATTGAAATTTTCAACACTGAGATCGATAGATGTTTGTTAGGTAAGAGTATCAAGGAAATGGAGCAAGGGCGGGTAAATGGAATTAAGATAAGATCAGCCATGATCTAATTGAATAGGCTCGAGGGGCTGAATAGCCTACTTCTATTCCTATGTTCCTATAATGGTTTTGAGTCACCGATGCTATTTCAGTACATGAGCCATATAACAACTCAGAAACTAACTTTCCATGCTTTAGTTGAGGTGAAGTCTTGTATAATACCTGAGTGATCGAGTGGTACTGACAGTTCATCTTCTCCTTCTCTTCTCAGCCGTGACTGTGGGAGGTGAGAAGATGAGCGCTGAGGTCGGAGCCTACTGCAGGCTGCTGCGTCTCCCCAGGATTATAACTCTTATCACTCACTCATTGACTCAAACTCATTCTTCCGCACTCACCCATGTTCCCTCACATTCAATCACACTCTTATTCACTCAAACTCCCACTCATTCAGTCACTGTCATATTCACTCACTCTTACTCTGTAACTCACCCTCTCGCACTCACCCCTTTATTCTCATATGCACTTACTCTCTCACTCAGTCGCACTCCTTCACACTCACTCTTTCAATCTCTCTCTCACTCACTCCTTTACTCAATCACTCACTTAATCACTTTCCCTCATGCTCTCTCTAATGGCCTTTTCTATCTTCGCTCTCCTTTAAAGATCAATAGCTCCAGAATTCCTCGGCTTCACTCCACTGACGTAGGTACAGTGGAGCGAGCACTTGTGACCTCAGTCCTGATCCTGTTGAAGTATCTGGGTATCGGGGCATGGTCAAGTAATTTACATGGCTTCATGAATGCCTGCTACAATGTGGTGCACCTTGGACCCCTGCTACAGGAGGGGTGAGCGGGAAGTGCGCCCCTGGATTGTCACTTGGGAGGGCTCCTGGAATGCCCCACATAAGTGCAGAAGAGAATTGGCCCTTTTTATAGGAGGGCTGATCCCAGCAGGCAACTATTGACTTCTTGAGGTCTTCCAAGCCAGGTCCACTTCTGCTCTTTAGCTGACCTGTCTGCCGCTTCATCTCAGCATCCAGGTTGCTAGGCGATAGGGAAACTGAGGCTAAGGAAATTCCCAGCATGGGAAGTTCCACCCACCCCAGACCCTGCCGGGAATTGGCTGAGATTCCGAGCAGAGACAGTTCATTTCCAAGGCCCACCTGAATTTCTTTCTCTACCCTGCCTTCTGTGCCTGACTTCCACATTGGGTTCCACTGTTGGGCCTATGGATTTTTGGGCCCAAAGTATCAGCAGTCCTAGATTGCTCTGTTCCTCCATTTTGTTGAGAATCTTACTATTAACAGTATACTTATTTTCATTGTTCTTTTTCCCAAAGCCTACCTCTTTGTCCACGCAACACTGAGTATGTCATTTGATCTGAAGCACTTTGATAAGGTGCCATACATATTTAAGTTTTTTTACTTTTTTTTCTTAATTCACATTCATTTGCATTGATTTGCAGCTGATACTTGTCTGCCCACTCTGCTAGCCCATCTACATCCTTCTATAATCTCCTGCAGACTTCCTCCTACCTCGCATGTCCTCTAATTTGGTATTTTCAATCTTCAACATATCCTCTTGTGCCTATAAGAACATAAGGACATTAGAAATAGGAGCAGGTGTAGGCCATATGGGCCCTTGAGCCTGCCCTGCCATTCAATAAAATCATGGCTGATCTCCGACCTCAAATCCACTTTCCCACCTGATCCCTATATCCTTTCATTCTCCTAGAGACCAAAAATCTATCCATCTCAGTCTTGAATATACTCAACGACTCAGCATCCACAGCCCTCTGGGATAGAGAATGACAAAGATTCACAACCCTCTGAGTGAAGAAATTCCTCCTCATCTCAGTCTTAAACAGCCCACCCCTTATCCTGAGACTATGCCCCCCAGTTCTAGACCCTCCAGCCAGCAGAAGCAACCTCTCAGCATCTATCCTGTCAAGCCTCCCCAGCATCTATAGGGGGTTAAATTCGATAAGGCCTGATACCGGGCATTGGGGGCCATAGTGTGCAGTTAACCCGCGCCCATGTTACCGATGAAGGCAGCATGCAAGATTCGTACTGCATCCCCATTACCATGATTCCTATGTGCAGCCAACGCTACCCATGCCATTGAGTGGCTGAATGCTCCAGCAGGAGGCCCGATATGGGGTGTGGCCAGCATTAGGTAAAGGCAGCCTGCATCTCTTAAAGGGGAGGTGCACTGTCAATGGAAGCAATGCAGGATGACAGGCAGAACGGCTATTGCGGCAAGAGAGCGTGTCCCGAAGTTCTCTGACAGTGCACTGGAGGCCTTACTGGAGGGAGTGCAGGAACAGAGAGCCATCCTGTACCCGTTGGGTGGCAGGGGACCCTCCTGACACCAGCTGTGGAGGCAGTGGGAGGAAGTGGCCCTGGAGGGGATTGCAAGGAGCATTACACCATGCACGTGGACACAGTGCCGAAAAAAGTTAAATGATTTGACATGAGTGGTCAAGGTGAATGAATGCAAGTGTCGAGTGGCACATTCTACCAACCGCAACACTGCTCCACGCACGACCCCCCCCCCCTCACCCACCCAACAACAAACATACGCAACCCTGCACTCCAAATGCTGCATCTCACCCTTACATAGTAACACACTTGCAATCCACAAACCCACCACTCATAAGTCACACACACTGGCAGCTATTTGACCATGACAGACACATCACCCAGACACATTACAGGACACTCACTGACACATTTCCCTTTGTCTTACCGGAGAAGGTGGCGCATAACAGTCGGCAGACTGAAAGACCCGAGGCATGCCTACATGTTCTCACCCCCTTGGAGGAGACCGTACTGCGCATCATTGGGTGGGATGTCGCTACAGCCATGGCCACTGGTGGTGCTGGAGGTCCTGACGAAGCAAGTGCTGCAGATGGTGGCAGCATGAACTCCTTACTCGCCCCTATCCCCGCTCCACAACTCAACCCACCTCCCTTTGTCATTGCAGGTACCCAAGAACAGGAGCCAGCACCGTCTGAGATAGAGGAGGAGGAAGACAGTGATAATGAAGCCACACCGTCACTCAATCTGACACTTGCATCCACCGGCTCAGAGACTGACACTGCACGTACTGTAGAGACTAGGTTAGAGGAGGGATCTGCACGTGGTGAGACACCGAGCACAAGTGCACAGGAGCCCAGGGCGGGGGGAACGGATACTGCAGGTCCCAGCTCGTCGGAGGGCGAGGTCGCACAATGGTTCTGTTGCCGAGGAATCAGATGATGACTTCGATGGGCCAGGCCACAGAAGATGGCTGATGGGCGTATACTACCAAATGCTTGGCGCACTGGAAAGCCTGCCAGAAAGCCTGCGCACAATGTCAAGGGGCATGGACGAGTCCACCTTGTACTTGGCTCAGGGCTTTGTGCAGAGCTTGAAGCCCATCCTTACCCACATGGAACAGGTGGTGACCTCCATCTGCACAACTTTGAAACCCACCATGATGCAACGTCTGATAACCGATGTTGTGGCTTCCATTGCAGCACAGACCGATGTCATCAAAGTTCTGTATACTTCAGTTGAAGCTCAGACTGCTGCTATCGTGGCTCTGGGCACCACTGTGGAACGGGGCTTCCAAAGCATCACAGCAGTCCAGCAATCTGTTCTCCAGCTGATCACCAGGAGTGCTGAGGCACTGCCCCATGCGAGTGGCAGTGGCGTTATGGCAGTTGAAGCTGCTGTCCTCTCTCCAGGCAACAACATTCCTGCTCCCACCCCTGCCACTCTGCCAGTGCCTTTGCTGTTGCCTGTCAGCCAGCCAGGCCACACTGCTGCAGCCCATGCTGAGATGATGCAGTCTGAAGCCGGGCCCTCCAGGCCCAGAGCTGCTCGAGGTCGTCCTCCAAGGCCATCTGCACGCTCCTCAATTGAAGGCCAGCTGCCTCCCACCACCTATGCTCTAGCACTAGGAAAAGTAAAGGCATAGGAACAACAGACACTGAGGGAATGCACAAGGCTGAATAGTCTAATGTTTGCTACTACAGTTAATACGTTACATTATAAATTTGGATTTGAAGTTGCAGTTGGTGTTGGTTTTTATTTATGCGATGAGCTGCAGGAGGAAGCATTGTGATGGTCATACGGGAGGGGACAGTGGGGAATGTAGGACAGTTGTTGACTTGGGAGGTGTTGTTGAGGTTAGTGATATCGCTCACAAATAAGGTGAGCACGCATAGCCCTGGCAGACAGGGCCTGTGCGCCTTGTTGCCTCCTTGTGTCTTCCTCCACTTCATCCTCCGTCTCCCCATCCTCCTCCTCAGCCTCTTTCTCCTCCTCCTCCTCTACCTCTGGCTCTGGGTCTTGGTGGATAGGCGGTGGCAAGGGCTGTTCCCTCATAAGGGCGAGGTTGTGCAGCATGCAACATACCACGATGAATCTTGACACCTGCTCAGCAGAGTACTGCAGGGCTCCACCAGAACGGTACAGGCAGCGGAAGCGCTGCTTTACGAGGCCTACAGTGTGCTCGACGACGTTCCGTGTGGCCGCATGGCTCTCCTTGTATGCCTGCCCTGTACATGTGTGTGCATGCCTGACTGGAGTCATGAGCCAACTCATGAGGGGATAGCCCTTGTCACCCAATAGCCAGCCTTTGACTTGCTGAGCCGGTGCAAAGATAGGTGGGGCTTTGGACTGCCGCATAATGAAGGCGCCGTGACTGCACACGTGGAAACGCCTTTACCAAAATGGCATTTGGCGCACATCATGCTAGATGCGTATTCCAGATGCCATTTTGGGTCCATAAGAGGCCGTCTGAAAAACGGGCGCAACATGGCCCAATTTCTAACCCAACATGTTTCAATGCCGTCAACTCTCATTGTTCAAATCATGTTCATCAGTGGAATAATGAGGCCCCTGTAACACTTCCTATCAATCCAAAAACCCTCCATTTACCAGTACTCTTTGCTATTTGTCCCATAGCCTCCTCTCGATCCACGTGACATACATTCCTTTTATTGCCATGTGTCTTAATTTTCATTTGCCTCTTATGTGGCACCTTATATAACATCTTAAAGAAGTCCATATATACCATAGTCACTGCATGCCCTAAATGTATACTATGTGATTTCCTCAACAATTTCAATTAATTTAATTAAGCATGACCTTCCCTTTACAAATCGATTTTGAGTGTCTCTGATTAGCCAATGCCTTTTTAAGTATTCATCGATTTGATCCCATATTATTGATTCGCGCTTTCGGTGGTAATCGGTTGGGGGTGAAAAAAGGAGCAGGGATTTATTACACCAGATCCCCATTCATTTTTTTGTGCCTGCTCTGTTTTCTCTTGTCTTTTTGGTGGCCCGCGGAATGAGGCCATAATGACATGATGGTGTCACATTTTCCATCGTTGCTGTTTTATTTATGCTCGTTCAAAATGACACCAATATGAAAGTAGCATCCAGTGTTTCTGGACACTACCTGAAGGTAGAAGTAAATTTAAAGGAACAAACTTATACCTGAATAGGTGCTGTAAAAATCTTATCGCTGCACCATTTCGTTTATTTTAATTTATTTTCTCGCTGTTGCCGTCTTCTTTGCCACCTGCCTTTTTGGCATTTGCTATGGGGCTGGTTATTAACCCCCACCCCTCCCACCACCACAATGGCATTCTTGCTTCTTGAAAGAAGAGGGGGTGCAACAGGGGGAGGCCAGGCTGCAGAGGCTGCCACGTGCATGGGTTCATTTCTGGCTCCCACTGGGGATATCTGTAACATAAGCCAAACGCTGTGCACAGATGAATCAAACAAGTGAGAGGTGCATTTCCAAGATATCTCACACTCTCTTTCACTATACTTTTGCTTCTTATGTATTGAAATGTATATATATATATATGTGTGTGTGTGCTTCTTATATGCCCTGACTGCCAGTATTCATAGTATTGGCCGAGACAATAACTCAAAAGCATCAATAATAACCCTTTTATACAAAGGATTTTTATATAAAGCATCATGGTTATTCTAAAGAACTATAGAAAAGTCTCCAAAAAATATCCCTTTCACACTACATCCCTCTTCATCTCATACTGGAGGGATCAAAGCTATAGTCAAAGCAGTCAATATCATCCTTCACATGATAGATAGAAAAAAAGAACTTCCAATTATATGGTGGCTTTCATGACCTCAGGACATCTCAAATCACTTTACAGCCAATTAACTACTTTTGAAGTGTAGTCACTGTTGTAATGTAGAGAAACACAGCAGCCAATTTGCAAGATCCCACAAACAGCAATGAGATAATGACCAGATAATCTGTTTTAGTGATGTTGGTAAAGATATTGGCCAGGACAATGACGGATGATTCAAGAATGCATGATACCTACTATCCTTTTCCAATGAGTTGTAGATACCGGGGTATAAATATTGACAGTGAGTGTCGCTTTTTTCGCATAGGATTGGTAGTCAAGTGACTTTGACCTTTCTTCAACATTATCAACCTGTCCTTCTCTATCAGGAAAACCCAAGAGGGCCAGGGAAACAGGCATTAGCTGGCAATGTAGAGCTATCATCATCTACTCATAGTTCTTCTGGGCCCTAGGGTATAAAGACAACTCCTCATGTTCTCTCGTGGAATATGCTCACTGTCACTTTACATCTGGGGTGTAATTAAAAACTAGGAAGCAAGTGACAGATTGTGTATAGGGTTTAGTATGAATGCATTTGGTCTGAGAAACAGACCCCTGAGGAAAAGCTGTGCTCTAATTCCGGTGGCGATGAAAGATATATTGGATGCTCTGGAAATACTAATATAACGAGTACAATGGCAGCGGCCACCTGCATTTCTATAGCAACCTTCACAGGGATTCAGAACCTTTGCAATATGAAATATAAATAGCTCAAATTGTACAAACTGCCCTGTTGACTTGGGAATTTATCAATAATATATAAGGATGACTGAAATGGGACAAGGACAGCTACAAATCTGGGTTCGTATTCTACCCTGTGGGCGGCTCCCGTTGTACAGATGAGGATGGCAGTTGCAGGTTTTGTGTTGACTGCAGGAAATAGAATTATACAAGATCATTGAAAGAAAAAAATTCAGTTGTGCTCCTTCTGATGGAATCTACATTGGCAGGTGCATGTAAGAATCAAACAGAAATTGCCTCAAGCAATCCCACTGAACTAGATTGAACTCCTTGGTTTACACAGGATTAGCCATATCGCCTGATTTTACTAAAGTGAACTTATGTCCAGGGCTGTAAAAAATACGATACTACTTCCACGTACAGTGCTCTTTTTACTATGTATGGCCAAGGGAAATCTTTTTCATAATACTGGTGGCGTTGGAATACTTCCATCTAGCACATTATTGTGAAGGGGATAATTTGACAGGAGTTAGATCCTGCATATCCTCAACATCCCAAAGTCTGTATTGAGTTTTAAAAGCCTCTGAAGACATATGGAGTTTTAGGCCTAGAAATTGGATCATGCTGTGCCCATTTTACAGACATAAAATGGGCGTTTAAAGGTCCAAATTGTCGGGCGATGTGTGTGCGCTCATTCCGTGCCAGAAGTGCACCGTCTGCCAAATTGGTTAGGGAATCCTCCATAGGTTCTCCTGAGTGTGTCTGAAACTGGTGTTAGGCCCATTGATTATACAAATTGGGGACCTAAGGGGTGATTTTAAACCCCAAGAACGGGTGGGTTGGGGGTGGGTGAGAGTTGAAAATAGTTGTAGAAAACGTCGGGGTTTAAAAGTACAGGCTTCCCACTGGGAATGCAAAGTCCGAAAATTTTGCGGTTGCAACCCAAACAAACAACTATTTTCAACTCCCGCCCGCCCGTTCTTGGGGTTTAAAATCACCCCTCTAATGTCTGTTTCAGGCCCCTTTACGAAATTGGACTGCGAATTGCCCCAGAATATGTTGTGAACTTCTGAGGCCATTTTCTGCAGGCGCTCAAGGACCGCTGGAAACTGCCACCCAAAAAGTAAGTTTTAAGTTTTTTACTTACTTTATTGTGGAGCCAAGAGGTGCAAGAGTGCTCCTCCTGGCTAGCGCTCTCCCCTTTCCTGATTGCTGCCCCCATTCCCAGACTCTCCTGAGGCCCTCAGCTGGAGTCTGAGCAGGCCGATCTTGCTGCTCCCCCACAACCAGCAAGCTGCCTATGGGTCTGCGAATGACCACCGCAGCTTGTTGGTACGATACTAATTAGGCAGGCAGACGAATTTGCCGTGGTCCTGCTGCCTGCCTCATTAGGCACGTGAAGTTGTGCTGAACCGGAATCATGCCCCGATTCAAGTGTGATCTAATTTCTAGGACATAAAGTGACTGATGCGCATTCCTGTCTATCGGATGTTGCTGGAGATATGGGCCTAGAACAACCCTTGCACCGGAATGGGTAGGCCCAAGGTAACCCTGATATGAGGCTGGGCATCCCCCGGCAGCTCACCAGTGAATCAGAATGTGCGCATGCACACCGCCCACTATACTAGATGCTTTGGCACCGTTTTGTGCCTGTAAACTAGGTGCGGCATCAACCAATTTCAAGGCCATGGGCTTGGTTATTGGTGTTGAAAGGGGATAGAGGGCTTGGTTATTGGTGTTGAAAGGGGACAGAGGAGAACATAATTCTGATTTAATTAATTTACTTTTACTTTGGACATTGGGAGGCCGTGAACAGTTTTATAAATTATATCTAATATGTGCATTTCTTAAAATCTCAATCAATACTTGAGAATATCCCTCTCATCATTCTTAAGAGCCTATGGCCAGCATTATTGATTATAAAATTGGATCCATAGTAATCTAAACCTAGGCATTTCTTTTTGTATGCTTAACCCTGTTTGACAAACCTACTGGAGTTTTTTGAGGACGTAACTGGTGGAATAGATAAGGGAGAACCAGTGGATGTGGTTTATTTGGATTTTCGGACGGCCTTTGATAAAGTCCCACATAAGAGGTTAGTATGCAAAATTAAAGCACATGGGATTGGGGCTAATATACTGGCATGGATTGAAAATTGGTTAACAGACAGGAAACAGAGAGTAGGAAGAAATGGATCTTTTTTGGGGTGACAGGCAGTGACTAGTGGGGTACCGCAGGGGTCAGTGCTTGAGCCCCAGCTATTCACAATATATATCAATGATTTGGATGAGGGAACTGAATGTAATATTTCCAAGTTTGCTGACGAAGCAAAACTAGGTGGGATCGTGAGTTGTGAGGAGGACGCAAAGAGGCTTCAAGGCAATTTGGACAAGTTGAGTGAGTGGGCAAATATATGGCAGATTCAGTATAATGTGAATAAATGTGAAGTTATCCACTTCGGAAGGAAAAACAGAAAGGCAAAGTATTATTTAAATGGTGATAGATTGGGAAATGTTGATGTACAAAAGGACCTGGGTGTCCTTGTACACCAGTCGCTGAAAGCAAACATGCAGGTGAAGCAAGCAGTTAGGAAGGTAAATGGTATGTTGGCCTTCATTGCAAGAAGATTTGAGTACAGGAGCAGGGATGTCTTACTGCAGTTATACAGGGCCTTGATGAGACCACATCTGGAGTATTGTATGCAGTTTTGGTCTCCTTATCTGAGGAAGGATGTTCTTGCCATGGAGGGAGTGCAACAAAGGTTTACCAGACTGATTCCTGGGATGGCAGGACTGACATATACAGAGAGATTGGGTCGACTAGGCCTATATTCACTAGAGTTTAGAAGAATGAGAGGTGATCTCATCAAAACATATAAAATTCGAACAGGACTAGACAGACTCGATGCAGGGAGGATGTTCCCGATGGCTGGGGAGTCCAGAACCAGGGGTCACAGTCTCAGGATACGGGGTATGCTATTTAGAACCGAGATGAGGAGAAATTTCTTCATTCAGAGGGTGGTGAACCTGTGGAATTCTCTACCACAGAAGGCAGTGGAGGCCAAGTCATTAGAGGTATTCAAGAAGGAGATAGATATATTTCTTAATGCTAAAGGGATCAAGGGATATGGGGAAAAAGCAGGAACAGGATACTGAGTTAGACGGTCAGCCATGATCATTTTGAATGGCGGAGCAGGCTCGAAGGGCCGAATGACCTACTCCTGTTTTCTTTGTTTCTAAAAGAACAACCTGTGTAGACCTAGTTTCTGAGAGATTCCCGATTCTTGGAGTTTATGGTCTAGAAAATTAAAACGTACTGTGCTATGATTGGAAAGTCCCTGATCTACATTTCAGTCAAATGGGAACCAGCCGGGGGTCTTCATCATGGGAAGGACAACTTAATTTTCCTGAAAAAAGATGAAAGTTTTTGATCAGAAAGTACTCAATTTATTGCAGAATTCAGCTTCCACAATTTTCCAACATAAATCCTATTTCAATTACAGTCAATGAATCAAACCAGATCTGAAACAAACATTCTTCATGGGCACGAGGCACAAGTAAACTTTTAACAATTTCCAAATCTAGGTATGATTTTGGCAAGAAATCTGGGAGACTATTATCAGTTACTTCCTATTTAATTAATTCAATAAAAAGTCAGGTTGTTTCAAGTTAGACTCCTTTGCATGGCCATGGAATCTAAACTACAAAGAATTTCTAGGTCTCCTCAAAAACTCACTGTGTTTACTTTTGAGTTTTCCATTGAACAAAATCTTGATAATTATCCATAAAAAACTTGTTTTTATATAGCATCTTTCACATCCTCATGACATCCCAAAGTGCTTCGCAGCCAATCGGTTAATTTTGAAGGGTAGCCACCGTTGTTATGTAGGTAAACGTGGACAATTTGTGCACAGCATGGACTCAGAATTAACAATGAGATGAATGACTAATCTGTCTTGCTGGTGTTGTTTAGGATGAATTTGGGCTTGGATACCAAGCGAACTTGTTCTTCTTCAAAAAAGTGCCATGGGATTTTTTATATCCACCTGAACATCTCATCCAATAGACAGCACCTCCAACAATACAGCACTCCTCAAGTATCAGCCTAGATTATATGCTCAAATCCTGGACTGGATACATGAAGGTACGACCTTCCAACTCAGAGATAAGAGTGCTAGCACTGAGTCAAGCTGACACTTGAACGCTTTAAGTGCATTTCTATAGAACATGTAAATTGTTAAGCTTTCCATGGCCACAATTTTGCAGAAACTCATTCTAAGTAGCAATGTTTTCTTTTATGAAAGCAAGCAGCATAAGGTCATAAGAAAGTATGAAATGAGATAATGTCCTTTAGCTCATCTTCACTGCTCCTTTCACAGATCATACACAATTTGGATTATGATGGATTCTACCCGATTTATTTAATCTTCCAAGAGAGGTCAACAATACAGGCAAAACTTACAAGAAAAGAAAGCTCTGTTGGATTTCTCCCTGGATCTTTTAAGGTAATGCAGCAAAGTACTGAAATATTAATTTAGCATTACGATCAGTGTTGCCCAACTGCAGCCAGCTGCATCTCTTAGATAGCATTTTCATAGACTCTGCAGCACATTAGTAATCATCTATGTCTACATTTATTCTTCTAACCTTTACCATTTTTAATCAGATCTTCATCAGCTCTTTATTTTTAAAAAAGTTAATTAACAAAGCATTAACTGCTCGAACGAGTGCATCCGATATATTTATTACTCTGCAGGGATTTGTTTCCTTAAACTCCAGTCTCATTAAGGTTTGTTAATTTTGTAGTTGCATCCTTTAGTTATGCAATGACAATTTAAGCTACTGATGTTGTCAAGCATTTTAAAGGCCGGGATTGTGCCCCTCTCGATCTTCTTTTCTCCAATACAAGTTCAGTTATGCGACTCTCTTTCCATAACATAGGGTAGAATTTCTGCGGAGTTGTCCCAATCACCTGTTATAATTTTGGCTGAAGATTGGCGGAGACCCTGGAAAAATCATGTAAAATTATAGTGGAAGATCAGGAGATCTCTTGCAGAAATTCTACCCCATACAGTTTAAAGTCCTGGAATCAATCTCACCATTCTCCTCCAATCAGCCTTCAGTTCATCAACGTCTTTTTGCAGATGGAGTGCTCAAACAGTGAGTGCACATGGTTAAAATAACATATTTTGAATTTACACTAAGTCTTTCTTATACATCTCAGCTCTTGATCAGCCTTACATTTATCTACACCACATTAAAATTTATTTTCCATTGAATAGTCCATTCAATTATTTTGTCCAAATCCCTTTGAATGCAATCAGTAGCCCCTAGTGTACTATGGTTTAGTATCATCAGCAAACTACAATATTAAAAATAGCCTCTTTTCATTAGGGTGCAGAGAAACTCCAATATTTATTCTTGTTCCTCACCTCCAAGAATCTCATTCATTTATCATTATTTTCTGCTTTTTAATTGCTGTGTCAGTTTTCAATCCATCCAGTTAACTTGTCATTAATATATGAGGTTAATTATACTCCTCTTAAAAGTCTCATTTGTATACCTACATAAATCGCCTCCTGAAATTCTATGCAAATTGAACCAGTTGGATAGCCCACGCCTGCCAATCTAAATACATAGTCAAGGATTCCTATAGATTTGTGGGCATAACAATTGCTTCTAAGATCATTGTGACTATTCCAGTGTATGCACTTTAGATGAAGATTGATAACATTCCATAAAGTGATTTTCAGCATTTTCCCTACCACTGATGTTGGACTAACTCCTCTATAACTCCTGTCGCCATCCTCCAATCCTCCAGAGTGCCTCTGTATTTATAAAGTCCCTAAAATGGCATCACCTTTTTCTTCATTCATTTTTTCAAGGATTCTAAGGGGTATCTCACCAGTCTTTTCCATGAGTTGTTAAACCGAGGTCCCATCTGCCCTCGCCAATAAATATTCCATGGTGCTATTTGAAGAAGAGCAGGGCATTACCCATGGTGTCCTGGCCATCATTTACCCCTCACCAAAAACAAATTATCTGGTCAATTATCTCATTGCTTTTTGTGAGACCAATGCCCTGGGGCTGAGATGATTGGCCTCCAACAACCACTACCATCTTCCTTTGTGCTAGGTATGACTCCAGCCACTGGAGAGTTTTCCCCCTGATTCTCATTGACTTCAATATTACTAGGGCTCCTTGGTGTCACACTCGGTCGAATGCTGCCTTGATGTCAAGGGCAGTCACTCTCACCTCACCTCTGGAAATCAGTTCTTTTGTCCATGTTTGGATCAAGGCTGTAATGAGGTCTGGAGCCGAGGGGTTCTGGCGGAACCCAAACTGAGCATCGGTGAGCAGGTTATTGGTGAGTAAATGCCGCTTGATAGCACTGTCGACGACACCTTCCATCACTTTGCTGATGATTGAGAGTAGACTGATGGGGCGGTAATTGGTCGGATTGGATTTGTCCTGCTTTTTGTGGACAGGACGTCCCTGGGCAATTTTCCACATTGTCGGGTGGATACCAGTATCGTAGCCATACTGGAACAGCTTGGCTAGAGGCGCAGCTAGTTCTGGAGCACAAGTCTTCAGCACTACAGCCAGGATGTTTTCGGGCTCCATAGCCTTTGCTGTATCCAGTGCACTCAGCCGTTTCTTGATATCACGTGGAGTGAATCGAATTAGCTGAAGACTGGCTTCTGTGATGGTGGGGATATCGGGAGGAGGCCGAGATGGATCATCCACTTGGCACTTCTGGCTGAAGATGGTTGCAAACGCTTCAGCCTTGTCTTTTGTACTCAAGTGCTGGACACTGCCATCATTGAGGATGGGGATGTTCAAGGAGCCTTCTCCTCCCATGTTGTTTAATTGTCCACCACCATTCACGACTGGATGTGGCAGGACTGCAGAGCTTTGATCTGATCCGTTGGTTGTGGAATCGCTTAGCTCTGTCCATAGCATGTTGCTTCCACTGTTTAGCATGCATGTAGTCCTGTGTTGTAGCTTCACCAGGTTGGCTCCTCATTTTTAGGTACACTTAGTGCTGCTCCTGGCATGCTCTTCTACACTCCTCATTGAACTAGGGTTGATCCCCTGGCTTGTTGGTAATGGTAGAGTGAGGAATATGCCAGGCCATGAGGTTACAGATTGTGCTGGAATACAATTCTGCTGCTGCCGATGGCCCACAGCACCTCATGGATGCCCAGTTTTGAGCTGCTAGATCTGTTCTGAGTCTATCCCACTTAGCACGGTGGTCGTGCCACACAACACGTTGGATGGTGTCCTCAGTGTGAAGACGGGACTTCATCTCCACAAGGTCTGTGCGGTGGGCACTCCTACCAATACTGTCATGGACAGATGCATCTGCAACAGATAGATTGGTGAGGACGAGGTCAGGTAGTTTTTTCCCTCGTGTTGGTTCGCACATCACCTGCTGCAGGCCCAATCTGGCAGCTATGTCCTTCAGGACTCGGCCAGCTCGGTCAGTAGTGGTGCTACGGAGCCTCTCTTGGTGATGGATATTGAAGTTCCCCACCCAGAGTACATTCTGTGCCCTTGCTATCCTCAGTGCTTCCTCCAAGTGGTGCTCAACATGGAGGAGGACTGATTCATCAGCTGAGAGAGGACGGTAGGTGGTAATCAGTAGGATGTTTCCTTGCCCATGTTTGACCTGATGCCATGAGATTTCATGGTGTCCGGAATCAATGTTGAGGACTCCCAGGGCCACTCCCTTCTGACTGTATATCACTGTACCGCCACCTCTGGTGGGTCTGTTCTGCCGGTGGGGCAGGACATACCCAGGGATGGTGATGGAAGAGTCTGGGACATTGGCTGAAAGGTATGATTCTGTGAGTGTGGCTATGTCAGTCTGTTGTTTGACTCGTCTGCGGGACAGCTCTCCCAATTTTGGCACAAATCCCCACAAGTTAGTGAGGAGGACTTTGCAGGGTCAACTGGGCTTGGTTTGTCTTTATCATGTCCGGTGCCTCGTGGTCTGATGCCAGGTGGTCCATCCGATTTTATTCTTATTGTGACTTTGCTGTGTTCTAATTGGCTGCTGCACTTACTTACATTACACCTGTGACTATACTTGGCCATGAATCACTTTGGGATTTCCTCAAGTCATGAAAGATGCTATATAAATGCAAATTCTTTCTTTAAGGGTGAATTTTTGATGTGAGCACAAAGGCGGAGAGCCCACTGAGGCGTGAGTTTAATGCTCTTCAATATCACACTGGGTTGATTTTGTGGGATTTTTGAGGTTGGCCTAATTAAATATTCTAATCAAGTTCCTGATTCCGATTAGGCCAGCAGGAAAGTGTGCAGTACAGTTCTCAAAGGGATAGTTTCACATATGCTGTGCAGACAAGCTGAACAAAGGCGGAATACTTCAATATTCAGATGGAGCCTGGGAAGTGCTGCTGGAAGAAAGAAAGAACTTGCATTGATATACCGCCTTTCCTAATCTCAGTATGTACCAAAGCTCATTACAGCCAATGAAGTACTTTTGAAGTGTAGTCACTATTGTAATGTAGGAAATGTGACAGCCAATTTACACACAGTAATGTGCAACAAACAGCAATGAGATAAATGACCAGATAATCTGTATTAGTGGTAATGGTTGAGTGATAAACATTGATGGGGACACCAGGAGAACTCCCCTGCTTTTCTTCAAATAGTGCTATGGAATCTTTTATGTCCACCTGAGAGGGCAGATGGGGCCTCAGTTTGACATCTCATCTGAAAGACGGCATCTCTGACAGTGCAGCACTCCCTCAGCACTGAACTGAAAAGAAGTACACCAAAGGAAGGTTGCCCTCCGCACAGTTGAGATGTCTATTCTGCTTGGCAGAAAGTGGCTACTAGAGTGAATGTAGTGACAAACATCCAGAGGTCATGAGAGCAAATGAGAAATAAAGTTAATAGCCTCAGACAGTTACACCGTAACCTTAGAAAGCATTGCACTTTATTAAGTAGATGGGCAAAGTATGCAGGCCACTAAAAGTTTCCTCTCACTCAGATAGCTCTCACGGAGGCACAGTTTCCAAGAGGTTGCTTGGTTGATTTCAACATGATGAAGGATTAGATGGAGAGAGCAATTATTTCAGGTGACACAGTTGTGGAGTGTGTAGCAGACGATGATAATTTTGAAGACGCTAGAGGTGCTAAAACACCCAGCGATCGCTCTGTGATATCTAAAGCACTGCTTTCAGATGCTTTGTTATGTGTTTAATAATGATCCCGGTGGTTGCATGGGCTTCAAGTTATCTGCACACTGCTGTCATTTGTAGCTGTCTCAGAAGATGTAAGGAGCCATGGCTGAAGAGGGTAGCCAAGGTCTTCTAACAGCCATCCTTACACCTTTCTTTCTCCATCAAATAATTCTGGTACTGTAGAATGCCTTAAAATAATGGTGTCACGATGGTTGCCTGGGAAGTGGGCATTCACTTGCATGATCCTGCTTTTCACAGCCGACTGCACATTGATGAAGTGGAAGCCCTTGCAGTTCATGAAGGGCATGCAATTGTGTGCAGGGATCCAAGGTGCCACACAGTGCCACCAATGATGTGCTAAACTTCGGGGAATTTGCCAATTGAAAAATGATTGCACAGTCCTCTTATTCTGCTATCACTTGCCATGGGGAAAATGAAGTAATTATTTGTCTGGTGAGAAACACCTCAAGCTTGATACATCTGTGAACTGCAGATTGACTGATATTTCCTGTGGCAGCTTAGAATGAGCTGGACGAATAAACGTTCAGTGTTGCAATGACCTTGATGGTCACATACAGTGCCATCCCTGTTGTAGAAGTTGGCTGTATGTCAGATTTTAGAGACTCTACAACTGTAATGCCTCCCTAAGTGAAAAGAAGCTGCAGTTTATCGCTAACATTTCAAATTAGATGTATCTCTACTTTCAGTTATAGCTTTGTTGGTAATGCAGAAGAGCCCAATTTACTTCCAGCTTGCTTTAATCTTCTTCTTCCTTCTCCAGGTAACACAAACATAGAAGATTCCCCATTGAAATGCCTGTCTTAAAATTATAATCGCAGCAAGTAAAAATCTGGCAGCCAAAATTCTTTGCAAACTGTCTAAAAATGACAAACAGCACAAAGCTAAAGTAAATGACATTTTATAAGATTTTATTTTTCAAAACACACAGGTTCCCCTTTAAATGCTGATTTCTTGTGACCCCAGAATTTTCTTGCCCTTTCTGCCTGTTGTATTTGGACAAATTCAGTGCAAAGTGTATTTTGGGGAAGAATCTTAGCAAATTGTGCGTGTGCTAATATGCATCAATTAAAATAGAATTATATTAAAGTAAAGCTCTTTGGTGAGAGTTTCTTAGACCTGTCTTAATGCCTGACCAAAAGTCTCTGTGCAGTGCAGAATGGGTGGAGATCTGGTGAGATTGATCTGATAGATTTTACAAGCCTCCAGCACTCAATTCACTCAGGCTACAAGAGAACTTAGAATCATAGAAAGTTATGGCACAGAAGGGGGGCATTTGGCCCATCGTGTCCGTGCTGGCCAATAAAGAGCTATCCAACTTAACCCCGCACTTGGTCCGTAGTCCTGTAGGTTACGGCACTTCAAGTGCACATCCAAGTACTTTTTAAATGAGTTGAGGGTTTCTGCCTCTACCACCCTTTCAGGCCATGAGTTCCAGACCCCCACCACGCTCTGGGTGAAAAAAATTCTCCTCAGCTCCCCTACTTACCTTTTAATCTTTTGAGTTTCATCATATGACATAATTTATTGACTTATGTTAGAATTGCGAGCATGACTGAAGACCTGCTTAAAGCATGAAAAATACAATTGTCAAGTATGGCCAAGGAAAAATCAGACAAACATAAGGGTGTGTATCCAATTAAATTTATCTTTAACCCAAAAAATAATACCTCAGTCCATCAACTTCACAACAAGAAAAACAGAACAAATTGGATTTACCATTTAAATTCCAGTTATGATTGAATTTTCACACTGATTCAAAATGGCTGTCTAACCTAATCACACCACACAAAAAATACTGGTAGCAACTTTTTCAAAGCCACTGTTAAAATGAAAATGTTCTGCTATTTTAGACTTATTCATAATGAGTAAATTGCAAACAAAGAAACAATTAAAATCTTTTCTTTTTAAATATCTGTTGTTGAATAACAAAATTGACATATTCCATACAGATTATCTATAACCTTTTCAATTGTTATTTTATATCACAAATTTGTGCATTTACATTTTAATGTTATTTCTTATGAAGGAACTTTGTCTCATTTTCAATTTCTAAGTTTTTCATTCATAAAATATCGTGTAGATTCTCAACAAGTTTCAAAAAGACCAATAGATTCAATCAAAATTTTCTGCAAATCTCTGTTAATTTCACTGCTACAAATTTGTATTAAGTACTTGTTTGCCCTGTAGCTTGTTTCCCAAATAATAACACCTTCACTTCTGCTGTATTCAAATACAGGTAAAATAGGTGAAATTATGAAGAGAGAAAAAATTGCAAAAGAAAATGGGAAGTGAAATTCGACTACAGCAGTCGTGCAAAAAGGACAATAGCAAGTCGGCAGCCCCTTTTACACCCGATTGATTTTCTTTTCCACTGACTTCAAAATCAGGTGGGGTGTAAAGCGGGCTACCGATTTGCTATCACCCATTTTGCACGACAACTGAAGTCGAGTTTCACCTGTAACACAGCTGAAATTTTAACATCAAAACTGCAGCAGAAAACATGACTACTTATTCATTGCAAACACCCACTTTATGTTGAGATATTTGTACTTGTCGGACAATTAATGATGCAACATGAACACAGTATGCAAAAGAAATCAAATAGCCATCACGAAAGCTTAGAATTCACTGATATCAAATTGTTCAACCAGTTTTGAGAGCACTGGGTATATCTGACATTTCCAAAAAAGCCCCAATGCTGCAGGCTGTCAGAATAAGAATGTACATTTTATTTGATGTGGCATGTAGTAAGTTTGGATTTCCCGTAATACGTAAACTTGGCCTGAAATCGATATGTCATCCAAGCATGGCAGTCAAGGGTGTAAATAATTCAGACCAGGAGGGTCACTGCTAAAACAGGCATTCCAAAATTTCTACCTTCCTGCTCACAACAGCAGCATATATCTGAGAAGCTAATTCCTATGTGTGCCAATTTATTTGGGTCAGGTTTTCCATGTGTAGGCAAAAAGAAACGTGCCTTTACCTTAAGTTACAATGTTTGGGAATTACAGACACATGGGGCTCGATTTTAGGGTCGGGTTACCTGCGGGTTTCCAGCGGGGGGGGCCCCGAAAATCACGATCTCCGATCACGTGACCGGATTCGGACGAAATCCCGGCCACTTCCGGGTACCTCGCTGACGTGCGGGGCTGCGCGCGCAAGCCCCGCTGGTGGGAATCCCGCAGGCAATTAAAGCCAGCGGGGTTCCACTTGAGTGTACTTAACTTGCTCGTTGTGGTCAGTTAATGAGCTGAAGCAGCTGTCAAAAGAGGAAGTGTGGGATTTTAGGTTCAAGGCAGTGAGTTTCCCACACTGGGGGAAACAGGACCCTTCAAACCAGGCGTGTTGCAGCCAGCAGCCTGTGGCAGGTGCCAAGGTGCGCTCCACGGGGGAGCGCCCTCACCCACGCAGGAGGCCACCGCGTCACATAGGGCAACCCCTGCCCTCCACCAACCCCCGCCAAGCCAGAGGACAGACCGACACGAAACCGCAGCCCCAGTCCGAGGACCCACCCACCTACCCTGCACAACCCCTCACACCAACACCTGCCAGATGGGTGGTGCGTTGACATCGTCGGAGGACGAACAGGATGACCAGCCCCAGCAGCCTCGCAGTCCACGCCGTCCGCCTCGGAGAGGTGGGGCCCCCCAACACGGTGCTGCGGCACACCCACCTGCACAGCAGGAGGGAGGGCAACCGCAGAGAGAGATGCGTCGCAGGAGGCACTACCCTCCGCACAGGGTGTACAGAGCGAGGCTCAGCTTCATGGACCTCTCCGAGGAGCAGTGCATACGGAGGCTCAGAGTCAATCGCCAGGTAGTCACCGACATCTGCAGCCTCCTTAACGACGAGCTGCTCCCTGATGGACCAAGCAGCATCTTCTTACCTGTCGCCGTCAAAGTCACCACTGCCCTCAACTTCTTCGCATCCGGTTCCTTCCAGGGTGCCACCGGGGACATCACCGGGGTCTGTCAGTCCTCTGCACACAAGTGCATAAGGCAGGTCACCGATGGGTTGTTCCGCAGGGCCTCGCACTACATCAACTTCGCCATGGACGAGCGCAGCCAGATGGAGAGGGCGGTTGGATTCCATGCCATGGCCGGCTTCCCACGGGTGCAGGGTGTAATCGACTGCACCCACATCGCAATACGGGCACCTCCGCATGAGCCAGGGCTGTTCATCAACAGGAAGGGGTCTCTCTCCATGAACGCCCAGCTCATCTGTGACCACCGCCAGAGATTCCTACACGTGTGCGCCAGATACCCCGGCAGCTGCCACGATGCCTTCGTCCTCAGGGAGTCCGCCGTCCCGCCCATCCTGCAGGCACCCAACGCTGGCAACGGCTGGCTCCTCGGTGACAAGGGGTATCCCCTCCACACGTGGCTCATGACACCTCTGAGGAACCCCATCACCGAGCCGGAGCGTCGGTACAATGACAGCCACACTGCTACCAGGTCTACAATTGAGCAGACCATAGGGCTTCTCAAGATGCGCTTCAGGTGCCTTGATCGTTCTGGGGGAGCGCTCCAATACACACCATTCAGAGTGGGACGAATCATAGTTGTCTGCTGTGCCCTGCACAACATGGCCCAACAGAGAGGGGTGCCGCTGGAGGAGGCCCCATCCACACCCGCCACCCACATTGAGGAAGGCGAGGGCGAGGAGGAGGAGGAGGCGGAGGAGGAGGACGCGCCCGAGGATGTTGGACGACCCATGCGCCGAGCCGCGACTCACCGGGATGGTCGCCGGGCCAGGGAGGCACTCATACGTCAACGGTTCTCCTAGAGTCAGACACTGCGATGCGCTCGCATCTCCTCACCTGCACATGCGAGCGGCCATACCAGCCCCCTCCACTGAAGAGTGCTGCCAGTAATCCTGCACCCACAGCAGTGTGCCCAATGGGTGGCAGGAGGTGTTCGCCGTCATGATGGCCTCCACAGAACGCACCTATTGCACAAGCCGCGGAAGAATGGACGAGAGGTGGCAGGAGTGGTGAGAATAGACTATTTAATATCTGGAATGTGACATCATTTAAGAAACAAAGTACAAAATAATAAACACCCTGGTGTATTCCCTTTGTGATTATAAGGCCTTTGGAATTCTTCTCCGGGAACCCCTACGTGGTGCTACCCCTGTGGCTCCAGCAGAGGTAGTGGCAGGTTGCTCGTCTTCTTGCCTTGACCGGGTAGATGCTTTTGGCGGACGGCCCCTGGGTTTCGGTGCCCGTGAGGGCACCTCCACAGACTGCTCCTCCTGCACCGGGGCAGGGGCAGACTCGGCCACCTGGAGAGGAGGCACCATTGCGGGTGCTGGTTGAGAGGTGGGCGACGGGTGGGACGTGGGGACGCCTTGAGAGGCGTCCCCGCTTCCATGTCCCCGGTCACCATCATCCCTCTCTTGGCCTCGGCCCACATCACCCCTTCCACCCTGCTGGACGGCAGTTTGGATGGCATGTGTGAGGCCTTGCAAGGCCACCCCTAGTGTATCCCTCAGCCTGTTGGTGGTGTCGGAATGTTGCTCACCCTGAATCCGTACAGACGTTGTGAGGGCCTGCAAGGACTCGAAGTGGAGCTGTGCGTGACGCTCGAGGGAGGCCAGCCTGTCCTCCACCGCAGACAGTCCCGCACCTACCCGCGACACTGTGTCGCCGGTACCCTCCTGTGCCTGCGCCACCAATGCCCACATGCAGGAGGTGGACTCCTCCATCGCCTGCGCTATTGTGGACAATGCGCGCGGCACCTCTGCCAGCACCTCAGCAATTAGCTGGTGGCCCTCGACGACTCTCCTTTTCTCTGGTGGCCCCCTGGGTTCAGCATCTGGGTCCGGCTGAGCAGAGCCTGGAGATGAGTGCTCCCTCCGTCGCGGACCCTCCGCGGCTGCCCCTGCCACCAGGGTCTGCTCATGCTCACTCGTGCGCAGTGACTCACCAAGTGCTACCCCAACTAGTTGGCGAGGGGGACCCACCGAGGTGCGTGTCTCTGCGCTGGTGGATGGTTGGCTCTGATGTGACGATGCACCCTCAGAGACCGCCATGTCCTCTGAGGAATCGCCCTCCACGCTCGCTTGACCCAAAGACGGACCTGCAAGAGAACAGAGGGCACTTTGAGGCATGTGGACCAACTTGACAGTGCGCCTGATGGCAGGTGATGATACGGTCACTCGCGATCATGGGTGTTGAGTGTCAGCTTTCCCTTACCGGCCGTTTCGGCAGCGACACACTCGCCATCGGCCACCGACAGGCAATGTCGCGTGCGGGCGAGGTCGAGCGCCTCCACCTCTGCGTCGGTGAGCTCCACCACTTGCGGCGGCCCACCTCCGGTGCGTGCCCTTTCGCGGTTGTTCTTGCTCCTCTTCTCCTGTGAAGGCAAAACACAGATGTGTGAGTGGGTGCGTCTTGCATCGTGAGACGCATCGAGCATCGGTGTGGTTGGGTTGAGCGTGGCGCGGAACGGATGGGAGGAAGTGTGGGCCACGTGCCCATCCCATTGCATGGGGATTGGGGTGTGTGGTAGTGTTCGGGTGGGGTCAGGGACGGTGGGTACTTGCGTGCACGGCGAGGATGGTGAATGAGTGGCTGTGAGGATTGCTGATGGAGCGCAGTGGTGGCTGTGCAGGAGGGGGTTGTGATCTGCTTGGCGTGATGGTGGGGACGGGATGTGGGAGGGTGCGTTGGTGTACTCACCTTGCCAGACCTAGTCAGGTCATTAAAGCGCTTGCGGCACTGCTCCCAAGTCCTTGGGGTGTTGCCCCTGCTGCTCACCTCCGCCGCCACCTCTGCCCATGCCTTCCTGGTTGCGGCGGCAGGGAACTTGCGCCCATCCTCAGGGAAGAGTGTTTCCCTCCTCCTCCTCACGCCCTCCAGCATCAGCTGCAGTGCCAGATCTGAAAAACGGGGCGCAGCCTTTCCCCTTTGTTGAGCCATTCTCCCAGACCTCTTGCTTGCAGCAGGAGGGGCTTTGGGAGACTGCCCCTTTAACTGGAGCTCCTACATCGCGTCGACGGTACTGCGCATGCGCAGCCGGCCGGCACGCAGCTGGGGAGCGCAGAACCCGGAAGCAGGCCTTAATGGGTCCAATTATCCCGCGATCGCGTGGGGGACGCACACAATTACCCGTCCGCGTTTTCCACGCTCCCGGAGATCCACCCGCTGGGAACCCGCAGGCCTGCTAAATTCGAGCCCATAGAGCTAGATTTGTGGATGTCCGAGCCGGCAGGTTCGTGGCGGGGGTGGCTCCGAAAATCGGGGATTCACGGGGCAGGTCCGGAGCCCGGATCCAACCAATCCACTTCCGGGTTCCCCAGTGACGCGCTTAGATGCTCGCGCAATCCCCGCATGCGGGACTCCCACCGGCAATTAAAGTCGGTGGGATCCCACTTAAGTCAATTAATGTGATAGTTCAGGTCGTTAGCAGACCTGATTTGTAGGATATTTTAAGAGGGGTGGGATTTTCATCCCAACTGAGCTTTTGTCCCCTTCTGGGGGAAACACTCCCATTTGAAACGGACATGTTGCAGCCACCAGCCTGTGGCAGCTTCAAAGGTCCATTTGACAGGTGGGGTGGCGAGACCCTCACTCATTGCAGGAGGCCACTCTGTCACTTTGGACAAAGTTTGGCCTCCACCACCCTCCTCCTAATAATAAAATTCACCAACTTGGAACCTCAACCCCGGTGCGCAGACACATTTACCTACCTTGCGGACCCCCTCAAATGTACATCTTCCAGATTGGGGCCGCCGTAGCTGCAGTCATGACCTCCTCGGAGGGCGAACAGCATCACCTGCCTCGCCGGCCACGCCGTCCACCTCAGACACGTGGAGCCCCACAACACAGTGCTGTGACACATCCACCTGCACAGTAGGAGGGAGGGCAACCACAGAGAGAGATGCGTCTCAAAGGCACTACCCTCGCCACAGGGTCCACAGACCGAGGCTCAGCTTCCTGGACCTCTCTGAGCAGCAGTGCACACGAAGGCTCAGAGTCACTCGACATGTAGTCGTGGACATCTGCAGCCTCCTTCATGCCGAGCTGCTCCCGATTGGCCCAAGCACCATCTTCTTACCTGTCGCTGTCAAAGTCACCACTGCCCTCAACAACTTCTCCTCTGCATCCTCCCAGGGTGCCACCGGGGACATCGCTGACGTCTCTCAGTCGTCTGCACAAAAGAGCCCTGCAAATACACCTACACCCACTCTGCAGTGACACAATGGGTGACATCAGTTGTGGGTCTTCATTGTGATCCTCAGGAAAGGGCATTATTGCACAAACCAGACAAGATTTGCAAAGACGTGGCAGTCGTGGTGACAGTATAATATGTAATGTGAGTTGATCAGAAATCAAATATAAGCAAAAACCATGACAAACCCTCAAACACCCTTGAGCATCCCCTTCATGCTCACGACATGTTTGCCTTACGCTTCCTACTACACATGTGTGATGCATGCCCTGTGGCTGCAGCACAGGTAGTGACAGGTTGAGTGCGGCTGACCATGAAAGAGATGCATGAGAGGGTGAGTATGAGATAGAGCCATGAGATTGTATGAGGATTGGGTTGAGTGGTAGTGGTGGGATGAGTACTGGTGAGGTGAGTAAGTGCAGGTAAGATGAGGATGAGCTTTGAGTGGGTGTGAGGAGTGATGTGATAGAGTAGTGTTGGCAGTGCAGAAGGAGATGTGGGGTGGGGGCGGTGATGTGGCAGATGGAGTGTAGGGGAATGAGTAATTGTACTCACTTCGGCTGACCTACATAGGTCATTGAAGCGCCTCCTGCACTGTATGCAGATGCGTGATATATTGGTGGTGCTGGTGACCTCCTCTGCCACCTCGAGCCAGGCCTTCTTGGTGGCAGAGGCAGGCCACTTCCTCCCGTCCGCCGGGGAGAAGATCTCCGTCCTCCCCCTCCTCCTCACTCCATCCAGTAGGACCTGGAGTGAGGCATCATTAAACCTGGGAGCAGCCTTCCCCCTGGGCTGCTTCATGCTGTAATTTTGGCTCCTTTCTGCAGCATCTGTCAGTGGAGGACTGCCCCTTTAAATAGGGCTCCTCCAGCTGGCAGCCTATGATGCAGCTGCGCAGCTTTCCAGCGCGAAACCCGGAAGCCAAAGTAAGTGCCTTCAATTAGGCTGCGATCGCTTGCGGAGCACCCCAAATTCACTGGGTGCGTTACCCACACGCCCAGTTGACCTCCCACTGCCAACCCGCCTCCCTCCTAATATCGAGCCCATATGCACAATGTCGTTTTAACCATTAACACTTTTATTTGTCTAACTCCAGTTAGACAAACACAATTTTAGCACAACATACACAGAGTAAATGCCTTAAGGGTTCCCATTTATGCTCCCAGACTCAAGTGCTGGTCAGGCTTACCTTGTCTTGGGTGCCTCAACTTGGTGACCAAACCAAGGACTCATTATTGACTGCAGTGCCCAGATCTCTCTCTACCCTCATATTTATGTCCTGAATTATCCTGGCTGCAACATAATGATCAACTGTGTGCTAATCTCACTTGATCAGTTTAGTCAGTGGGCCTTATGACCCATCTTCTCATTAACAGTCAGCCTAGCAACAGTTTCCCAATTTAATATAGTGGCCATTCCACGTGTCAATCCAACACAGTGGCCATCTTGCCTGTCCCCCCTCACATGCCTTTACCGACTAAAAGTCATGTTCATTGGCAACTGGGCAGCACAAATAAAGTCCTCCTCTCGCGTTACAATTTATTTTCTCTTGCAGACTATAGTAATTGCACCATTTCCATCTGGCCCTGGGTAGCCCGCAGGCTCTTCATCAGGCACCGAATGTAACAGCAATACATAAGCATTATAGGAAAACACAAGACTGTGCAAATAACAATATCACTGATGTTAGACGTAGCCAGGGATTTTGGGACAGGATGCATGTTGTCTCATACCACAGTCCTAGTTCCTTATCAATCTGACTAGATCATTACTTAACCGTCTGTTGCATGATTACCAGATGTTTCTGGGAGGTTGCAGTGCGTTGCAAGATTTGCTTCAGATTTAGAGAGAGTGGAGGAATTGGGTGCCCGAGGGCGTGTGCTGCCTCGACGGCTGCAGCGATCCCTTTGATTTTTACTCGGAGGGCGGTGGAATTGTGTTGGTGCGTCGGTTAGTACTGATCCTCCCCAATTATGGTTTTCTCAGTGGGATGGAAGCAGAAGTTAGAGGTTGTGAACGTGCATGTCTTTAATCCATGTTTATATTTTTTTTGAATGGTTACTCCACAGATCGTGCCATTGAAGGCACATACCACCCTATGATTCGGGTGGCCTCATTTTTCAACGCTCATGGAACAGACTGGGGGATCGTCCTCATTTAAGGTGATTCCACATCGCAAATCCCCTGGTTCGGTTACATCACAGGAGTAAACCAATGCTCCTCCATTAGGATGACAACATTCAGTGTTTGGTGCCTCCCAAGTTACGCCTCTCCTTATCAAGGTTGGGGCCGGTTTAATGTGTTCCGAATGTACCTCGCCCTCTAATACTCCCACCGAGGATACCGTAAATAGTTCCCATTCCTGTGACTTCTCCAATTTGGGCAACCAGAGGGCTGCCCCAATGAAGAGTCCAGGACTGTTATCCGTGTGATTACTACGAGGGCATGGTCCTCGGGTCACCATCGCCCTCCCGTATCTACGGATCTTACACAGAGGAGGGGAGTCAATTCCAGGGTACATTGGAGAGACACAACCATGGAGTTGGTCATCAGACACCCAGAAGGGGATCCTCCCCTTTTCTAGGTCTTGTAGTCCCTCCTGTAGTTGTGTCAGGAGGAAATTCCCATACATCGTGCACGCTACCACCTTTGCAGCTTGACCATCTGATTCCCCATTTTCTGAAATAATGTCGTTAAATTTTTCCTGAGTTTTTCCAAGTGCCCTCAGGACCTCAATAATTGACTGGAGCATTATGGTATGCTCATTTAGAGACTACTTTTGTTCCTCACTCATATCTTTCAGCAAGCCGTGCAACGCTTTGCAAATAGCCTGATGCTCCTCCCAAAAATCCTCAATGTCCCAAGAATTCATAGCTGCCGTTCCCCCAGGGCTCCTCCTATCCCCATCCATTCCATAAGGTCTCTCTTACTACGCGTCCCCCTCTTCGATAAAGTTATATTCCCCTTGCTGGAGCTGTTCTGCCCCTCCTGTTCAGGCACCTCTACCCATTTTTCCTCTCCTGGTGGCCACTCATCTCCCTGCTCTCTTCCTGCAGTGCGTTTATAAAAGTTCTCAATTGTTTGGTCTAACAACGTCTGGAATAGTCATCGGTACCTCTGCTCACATAACTGTTCCGGAATGTTTAGAGCCAAGATTTCGAAAACCACGGGAACATTCTCCCATACGACGTTATTGATCAAGATCTGGTTCCACCAGCCCATTACTAGGCCCTTGCCAAATACTCGGGCAAGTGCCTGTATGATTGGTGTCAAAAATGGGTCTTTTTCCTAGGTACCATTACTATTTTAATACTATTCTCAAAAGGATTCCTGGATTTCTGTCCCCACATTGCTGCACCATATGGTGTTGTTATATGTAAAAGCAGTGGCTGGCCACTCGACGCTGTCGGCCAAAATCCAAGAAGGCCAGTCTTCCCTGACGTTCCCCCCTCCTCTGGTCCACCGGGTTCCTTTCCCTGGGGCTCTGCCGGGCGATCTGTCAGCTGTACAATTTCAGACACTGTCCAGCTCCTCAGAGGTAGCCAAACATACACATCATAGTTTCACACCCGATCCTTTTGTGATATTAAGTCTCCCTGATGTACCATTATCAACCGGAATGTGAACACAATCATTGCATGAAACCAACATGTTACACGTGCCTTGCATCCATTCCGCAGTAGCATTACTGATGGGTCTCCAATTTTGGGGCATCTCATATCCCTGTAGCGGTCCCCTGGAGTGGCTCTGTGTACTTAAACAAACTTGGCCGTGGTTGCATAGGGTGCTATTCGCGTTGTATCCATCATTTTCGCCTGCTGTTTGGACAGCAATGATCACTCTGGACCCCAGGAGGCCCATAAGTACAAATCCCAGCATTGCCATTACGATTCTGCAGGACATCCCAATCTTCGGAGTTGTCATAGCAACCTAAAAGAGAACACACGAGTAACTCTCCCGATTGGCTCATTCCTCATGAGGTTTGTGAGTTAATTCGGTAAAAACCGAAGTGGCTTTCTCCTTTTTCATTTATTTGCCTCTCTACCGTGCGGGGTCCATTCCCCTATACCGTGTGGGGTCCACTCCCCTATACCGTGTGGGGTCCACACACCTATACCGTGTGGGGTCCATTCCCCTGTACCGTGTGGGGTCCACACACCTATACCGTGCGGGGTCCACACACCTATACCATGTGGGGTCCACTCCCCTATATCGTGCGGGGTCCACACCCCTATACCGTGCGGGGTCCACACCCCTATACCGTGCGGGGTCCACTCCCCTATACCGTGCGGGGTCCATACTCCTATACCGTGCGGGGTCCATTCCCCTATACCGTGCGGGGTCCACTCCCCTATACCGTGCGGGGTCCACTCCCCTATACCGTGCGGGGTCCATTCCCCTGTACCGTGCGGGGTCCATACACCTGTACCGTGCGGGGTCCACTCCCCTATACCGTGCGGGGTCCATTCCCCTATACCGTGCGGGGTCCACTCCCCTATACCGTGCGGGGTCCACTCCCCTATACCGTGCGGGGTCCATACCCCTATACCGTGCGGGGTCCATTCCCCTGTACCGTGCGGGGTCCATACACCTGTACCGTGCGGGGTCCACTCCCCTATACCGTGCGGGGTCCATTCCCCTATACCGTGCGGGGTCCACTCCCCTATACCGTGCGGGGTCCACTCCCCTATACCGTGCGGGGTCCATTCCCCTATACCGTACGGGGTCCATTCCCCTTGATGTGGTGGGGTCCATACCCCTATACTGTGCGGGGTCCATACCCCCTATACCATGCGGGGTCCATTCCCCTTGACGTGGTGGGATCCATACTCATATACCGTGCGGGGTCCATTCCCCTTGACGTGGTGGGGTCCATACCCCTATACTGTGCGGGGTCCATACCCCTTGACGTGGTGTGGTGCCTTGAAGGGCTATTGCGTCTGGTTCTGGTATTGGAGCGACGGGTGCCGCTCCCCCATCCTCTTTCCATATCCACGGGGGAATGTAGGGTGTTTCTGCCTCCATCAGGCAGATCGGGGTCTTTGGTTGTGGCGGATTGTCACCCGGACACCTCTTGATTAATATGGAACCACTTAACCCTTTTAGGGAGCTGTATTGCGTGTACCATGGGGCTGGCTTTGCCAATGATATTATACGGGCCCCAATACGGAGGCTCAAAGATTCCCACTTGGGCATAGTTACGGACCATTCCCTGGTCCCTTATATCCCATTCTTGGGGTTTATGGGGTTCTAGCAAGAGTTTATTCTGCCGGTGAATTTTTCTGATGTTTTAGGCGACCAATAACATGACTTCTTGCAGATGCTGGTGGAGATTTTGGATAAACTTGTCCCTCTCTGCATACCCCTTGCCTTTCTGTCAGCTGTGGGACCAGGAGGTGAGTAGGGGTATGCATTGGTCTACCAGTCATTAACTCATGTGGTGAATAGGCAGTCGTCCACGACGGGGTTGCCCGAATAGCCATGAGTACCAACGAGCGTCTAATATCCCATTGTTTAGGATTAATCTCCTTACAGAGCTTCTCGTTCAAAGTCCTATTCATTCACTGCACGATCCCTGAAGACTGGGGTTGTATGCCACATGCCATTTACCCTGTATGCCCAGGAGTTTAAAAGTGCTGGCTATTACTTGCCCCGTAAAATGGCTCCCATGGTCAGATTCCACTAACCTTGGAATTCCCCACCGTGAGAAAAACTCCTTTACTAGAATTTTGGCTGTGCTGTGGGCTGTCGCTGCTTTGCACGGGAAGGCCTCCACCCATTTAGAGAAATTGTCGACAACAACAAGGCAGTACTTATTCCTACTGGATGTGGTGGGGAGGGGCCCATTATAATCAATTTGTAGAGCTTGCCACGGCCCTTCCACTCTCCGTGTGTGACTAAGGGTGCCTTTCTTTTCTGGGGGTTGGGGTTATTTGCTGCACACACCAAGCATCTGTCACATAAATTCCGGACATCATCTTGGAGATTAGGCCACCACACTATGGCCTCTATTCGTTTGATGGTCATGACAGGGCTCGGATGGCCTGCTCCTGGTCCCCCATGGACTAATTGTATAAATTCTTCCCTATGATGGTGCAGGACAACATTGGTTATGGAAGAGCATTCCCTGTCTTAACACTGTGTGTCAAGGTAGGGTCCCAGAATCTCCTCCTCATTTGTGTCCGCAAGTTGCACTACTGGGGAGGGGGAGGCCTTAGCGTCGGATGAGCCATCCGCCATTGCTAGAACCATCCCTGATTTTCGGGGGTCCCAAGGCGTTCCCTCCATCGCTCCCTGCTTTGCCAGTGCATTGCCTTTTGGTTGCCCTCCCAGTGCGGCTCTACCTTGCTATGTGCCTTGACCTTTCGAATGAAGAAGCTCGTAGGGGACTGTTGGTTAGCGTTAAAAATGGTCCTCAGAATGGGGGCCGTAGACAAAGATTTGCTGTCCGTCGACTTAAAACTCCGTCGTTGCAAAAGGTTCAAGTATTCTGTCATAGATTTACAGGTGAACATGGAATCGGAACATGTAACGAAGGGAGTGGGAAATTCGGTGGGGTGGGTGAAAACGTATGCCACCGCTACCAATTCTGCCTGTTGTGCTCTAAAATGGGTGAGCAAATTACGCTTTTCATCCCATATCCTGCATCCAGTATACCGGTTCCCTCGTGGACGTAATTGGATCCGTCCACATATACATCCCTACAATTCGGGCATGGCTCGGTAAGTATGACCCTGTAAATACAACCATTGTGTTCCACACGGCACTCATACGGGGTCCCTGAATCAGTCATATTTTGGGCCAGTTTGGGCTCCGTTAACTGATGCACAGTTATCGGTCAACTGGACAGTAAGGATGTCCAGCGGGCCAGCCTGTGGTCGTCCGGTCAGTTATAGCTTAGTGGGGGTGTGGTGCATAAGCAAGTGAATAGGACTCTCCCCTGTAAAGACCGTGAAGTGCTTGACCGCCCAAAAGACAGCC
Organism: Heptranchias perlo; assembly: GCF_035084215.1. Classification (NCBI taxonomy): domain Eukaryota; kingdom Metazoa; phylum Chordata; class Chondrichthyes; order Hexanchiformes; family Hexanchidae; genus Heptranchias; species Heptranchias perlo. The sequence continues at coordinate 41,682,325 of NC_090337.1, forward strand.
AGTAGGTGGCGCTCGCAAGCCGAGTATCCGAGCTCGACCTCACTCAGTAACCGCGACGCGTATGCTACGGGCCGATCTTTACTGTGCACGGGTTGCATCAGGACAGCACTGAGCCCTAGTTCTGAGGCGGCTACCTCGAGAACAAAGGGTCTATTCCGGTGGATGGAGACCAGAGCCAGGGCCTGTTGAATCTGGTTCTTTACGGTCTCAAAAGCGCATTGGCAACTGGGATCCCAGATCCACTGTTGACCTTTCCTTAAAAGGGAATACAGAGGGGCTGCCGTTGCAGCATAGTCCTCATAAACTCCCCGCAGTAACCGGTGAGACCGAGAAACGATCGGAGGGCAGAGACATTCGCCGGGATCGAGAGGGCTTGAACAGCCTGGTCTATGCCCCTTTCACCTTGTTTTATGGTAAGACCCAGGAATTGGAGCTGTGACTGTCCGATCTGGGCTTTCTTTGGATTGACCTTTAACCCTGCCTGCTGCAGTAACTGGAGTAGTTCCCCCAGCAGTTGCCCATGATCTTCCCCACCTTCGGTGAATAGTAGGAGGTCGTCTACATATTGTACCAATGAAGAGGGCTGAGAGAATCCCTTGAGTGCCTGTGCCATACACTGGTGAAAAATAGAGGGACTATTGTGGAATGCCTATGGGAGACAGGTCCAAGTGTACTGTTGTCCCTTGAAAGTAAAAGCAAATTTATACTCATTTTCCTTTCTAGCGGGAACTGACTAAAACCCATTGGAGATATCCAAGGCGGTAAAAGTGGTGGGGGCCGGGGGAATATTGGCAGTAAGGTCCGCCACCACTGCCATGGTGGGCGTGCACGCTGGGATATGCTGGATAGAATGCGATAATCTATAGTCATGCGCCATGAGTCATCTGGTTTCCTCACCGGCCAGATAAGGGAATTAACCTCAGTGGTGATGGGATGAAAACCCCTTGTTCAAGCAGGGAATTAAGGTGGGCATTAGCTACCGTGGGGTAGGGATATTGCTTTTATGGCTTCGACATTGGCTGTCCGTCGATGCAAACTTCTACCCCGGTCATTCTCCCACAGTCCCACATTTGCTCATGGCCCAGTGTGGGCCCCTTTCTCTTCCCCTTACCGCTTAAGCCCCCCATTCTGTATAATAGTCTAACCTCAGAGTCCTGCCGCAGGTCGCCAAATCGGTAGGCAAAAAGGAACTTGCCTTTACCCTACATTACAATGTTCATGTCACAATAAGAATAAAACCGGACGGACCACCAGGCACCAGACACGACAAAGGCAAATCAAGCCCAGTCGACCCTGCAAAGTCCTCCTCACGAACATCCGGGGACTTGTGCCAAAATTGGGAGAGCTGTCCCACAGACTAGTTAAGCAACAGCCTGACATAGCCATTGTCACAGAATCATACCTTTCAGCCAAAGTCCCAGACTCTTCCATCACCATCCCTGGGTATGTCCTGTCCCACCGGCAGGGCAGACCGACCAGAGGTGGCGGTACAGTGATATACAATCAGGAGGGAGTGGCCCTGGAAGTCCTCAACATTGACGCTGGACCCCATGAAATCTCATAGCATCAGGTCAAACATGGGCAAGGAAACCTCCTGCTGATTACCACCTACCGCCCTCCCAAGGCTGATGAATCAGTCCTCCTCCATGTTGAACACCACTTGGAGGAAGCACTGAGGGTAGCAAGGGCACAGAATGTACTCTGGGTGGGGGACTTCAATGTCCATCACCAAGAGTGGCTCGGTAGCACCACTACTGGCCGAGTCCTGAAGGACATAGCTGCCAGACTGGGCCTGCGGCAGGTGGTGAGCGAACCAAAACAAGGGAAAAACTTACTTGACCTCATCCTCATCAATCTACCTGTCGCAAATGCATCTATCCATGACAGTATTGGTAGGAGTGACCACCGCACAGTCCTCGTGGAGATGAAGTCCCGTCTTCGCACTGAGGACACCATCCAACGTGTTGTGTGGCACTACCACCGTGCTAAATGGGATAGATTCAGAACAGATCTAGCAGCTCAAAACTGGGCATCCATGAGGTGCTGTGGGCCATCAGCAGCAACAGAATTGTATTCCAGCACAATCTGTAACTTCATGGCCCGGCATATTCCTCACTCTACCATTACCAACAAGCCAGGGGATCAACCCTGGTTCAATGAAGAGTGTAGGAGAGCATGCCAGGAGCAGCACCAGGCATACCTAGTAAATGAGGTGCCAACCTGGTGAAGCTACAACTCAGGACTACATGCATGCTAAACAGCGGAAGCAACATGCTATAGACAGAGCTAAGCGATTCCACAACCAACGGATCAGATCAAAGCTCTGCAGTTCTGCCACATCCAGTTGTGAATGGTAGTGGACAATTAAACAACTAACAGGAGGAGGAGGCTCTACAAACATCCCCATCTTCAATGATGGTGGAGTCCAGCACGTGAATGCAAAAAACAAGGCTGAAGCATTTGCAACCATCTTCAGCCAGAAGTGCCGAGTGGATGATCCATCTCGGCCTCCTCCCGATATCCCCACCATCACAGAAGCCAGTCTTCAGCCAATTCGATTCACTCCACGTGATATCAAGAAACGGCTGAGTGCACTGGATACAGCAAAGGCTATGGGCCCCGACAACATCCCGGCTGTAGTGCTGAAGACTTGTGCTCCAGAACTAGCTGCGCCTCTAGCCAAGCTGTTCCAGTACAGCTACAACATTGTTATCTACCCGACAATGTGGAAAATTGCCCACCATCAACATCCCGGGGGTCAGCATTGACCAGAAATTTAACTGGACCAGCCATATATATACTGTGGCTACAAGAGCAGGTCAGAGGCTGGGTATTCTGCGGCGAGTGACTCACCTCCTGACTCCCCAAAGCCTTTCCACCATCTACAAGGCACAAGTCAGGAGTGTGATGGAATACTCTCCACTTGCCTGGATGACTGCAGCTCCAACAACACTCAAGAAGCTCGACACCATCCAGGACAAAGCAGCCCACTTGATTGGCACCCCATCCACCACCCTAAACATTCACTCCCTTCACCACCCGCGCACTGTGGCTGCAGTGTGTACCATCCACAGGATGCACTGCAGCAACTCACCAAGGCTTCTTCGACAGCACCTCCCAAACCCGCGACCTCTACCACCTAGAAGGACAAGAGCAGCAGGTACATGGGAACAGCACCACCTGCATGTTCCCCTCCAAGTCACACACCATCCCGACTTGGAAATATATCGCCGTTCCTTCATCGTCGCTGGGACAAAATCCTGGAACTCCCTTCCTAACTGTGGGAGAACCGTCACCACACGGACTGCAGCGGTTCAAGAAGGCAGCTCATCACCACCTTCTCAGGGGCAATTAGGGATGGGCAATAATTGCCGGCCTCGCCAGCGACGCCCACATCCCATGAACGAATATAAAAAAAAATCTTTTTTCTCTCTCTTTATTTCGCTTTCTGTACCTGATTTGACCTTGAATTCACCCCCTTTAATTCACCATCCTTCTCACTCCTTCCGCGGTTTATTTCCCAATCCTTAAATCTCATTGGTTAAGGAGATACCCTGTTGGTTGCCCTGTTCACTCAGGTCCTTGTTTCACTCTCTGCGCCATTATCAACTCGCACTTTCAGCAAGCTAGTGGGCAAAAATATCTTGAGCTGAAGGATGCAGGGGCAAGTCTAACTAATGGCAGATGCCGATAGATGCCCTGCTACAGCAAATTCTGGCCCATTGTTAATATACTTTTAACCTAGTATTAGATTAAATACTCAGCTGTGCTGTCTGGATGGTATTAATCATCCTGATTACCTTTGTAGTGGACTACTGCAGGCTCTAATTTTTTACCAATGCTTTTTATCCTTTATAAACTGTTAATGTTTCTGCTAGAGTCAAGAAGTATATCAACACAGATAATATGTTTTGCTCATTCAGCCAGCAGTTTTGAACAGCTCAGTAAAGCAAGTTTATCAGGTTATTGATATTATTTGAGAAAGTAGCATCTGAAACTTAATCTGATAGAGAACATAATGAATGTTTCGCACCTTTATAAAAGAAAAGCCAATTATCAGCTTTGCACGTCATTCTGTGGCACATAGATTCTGCTCAAATGAACTGTCACCATTGCAGGGGTTAAGCTTCAAATATTGCAATAAGTCACTTTTTGTTAAGGAAATAGCTGGCACTGCCTGCCACGTCAATACCCCTATTCTTCAAAACGCTAGAAACAAACAGAAAATACTCATCAGGTCAAACATCTGTAGGGGGAGCAGATAAATTAACATTTCAGGGGTAGACTTCATTAGAACTGGAAGAAATTACAGATGAATAGGATTCAATAAGGAACAGAACAAAGGGAAGACACACACATACACACACACACACACACACACGTGTGTAAAATGTTTAAATGGAAAACAGGAGATTGTTAAATGGTTGAAATGACTTATAGGAAAGTTAGTTCTGATTGGGGAATTATTCTATAAATGTGGAACAAATTGCATTTTCTATGTTCATGAGATAAAAGCAGGTATCACATACTGTTCTAGGATACATACATTATGGCCCTGAAAATGTGCAATTACACAGGGATTTTATCTGCGGCCTTCTCCCCCCCAGCCCCTCCCCTCCCTTCTCCACCCCCACCCACCAGTTCTGAGTGCCAGAGTTTGAGGGTGAGGAGTAGCACGACCTAGTTCTCTTTAACAATGTCTAGAATGAACCAATAATGGTTCAGTACTACAAACTCTAAAAGAGTAGACAATGCATGTTAGTAATACTCAGCACTGCTGTACCAGTGAGGTCTCAAACACAGCCGACTGCACCAGCTGACAGTTCTATTCTTTGTCACTTCATACCAGTCTTTTCAGAGTTAGGCCTTTCAAACTGGGCTACTGTTAGGATGAAAACACATGTCAGATGGTAACTTGACTGTGACTGTGAGCAATCAATTAATTTCACATTTTTAGCCACTGGTCATGGAAGTGGGGGTGGGTTGGTAAACTACATAGGGGATGACATCCCTCCTGTCGATAAGTCCGAGTGCAAAGAGAGATGTACTTAAGCTGACTTTTCAGTAAAATTAGCAGTAGCATAAATTTTACTCCCCTAATGTGTTTTAAGTGGCAATTAATGACAGTTGCTGGTACAAGATACAGATCTCAAATCACTGTGACCTGTGTCAAAATGCTAGCTTGCAACTAAGGAAATGCATGCTTTGTTACTTAGCAACCTGCAAATGCTGTCAGTAGCATTATTCACTAAGAATTTTTTTTTTAAAACCCCTGCTGATGATGGCAAGCATTACATTTAAAAATTGTTGAGCTTGGAAAAGAGGTAATTCCCTTTTAAGCTGATCCATGAGCATTTAACATCTGTAAAGGGAATTCCTGCTTTTTCAGAGTGCAACCTTGAGACATCCTCACAGGCCTAGAACTGCTCAGCTGGCACAAGCGTTGGTATTTCATAATTACAAATAAAATGACTACACATCATTTCCTTTCACAATGTTCTATCATCAGCTCTAGATAAGCACATATCTAATCCAAGCACAGAACTCGAATTTACCGAACCACTTCACAGCATCTGCCATTGTGCAAAATGCCTGATTCAAGCATAATGAATAAATACTAAATCCTGATTCGAGCATCAAATATTCATAACTTATCAAATTTTGAATGTGCAGCACATGAAATGCAGTCAATCCATTTTGTGTACTTCATTTGGCAATAGCAGCACATTTTAGAAAGAGGAATTTACTCAAGTTTGTGTAAAATGTGGATTTTTGATAAGGGGTTTGAGTTTAGATTTAAATGTTGAATGAATGACCAAGTGGCTCACAGCACACATAATTACTGTTTTTATCGGCAGTTTGTAGAAATCTTGATCCTAGCACTAAATTAATTGAAGAGCTAATTATGAATTTCTCAGGATTTAATTGTTTGCATTTTGAAGCAGTCAGCCCGAAGACAGTGGTGGGAGATTTCTTACCAGCTGTAATGGTGAAATCACATCTGCTTCCAGAAATGAGTATTCTTTCCTGCCGACAGAAGTTAAATATGCAGAAACTGAGTCCCGGTCACATGCTGATCTCACTCATTTTTCCTAGTTACTGCTGGTATGTATTGAGGCAGCAGATCTGCAGGGTATTTTTGGGTTTTCATGGCTTCTTGTTCTTCAAAGCTATTCCTCTGTGTATGACTGGAACACTGTTCTGATAAGGGCAAGTTGATAGCTGCATCAGACCGAGGAGTACACTTTTGCTGTCATTCCTTTGAGTATTCTTAACTTTGCCACCACTGAGGTCCAGTGTGAAAAGCAGAAAATCCGGTTTCAGATAGGCTATATCACAGGAGTTTGGAAACAGAGGCAATTGTACCACAGATTTACTGCTACCGTCCAGGTATAAACTTTGGCTTCATTAGTGCCAGCACCGATCCTGCAAACAACTGATGAGAAACTCCTCTTCCAAGTATAAGTTTGATGTCACCTTAAAGACCCATAAAATGTAAGTTGGACTCTTATTTATTTAAACAAAACACTCTATCCAGTTATTGTTTCTTTAGTAATATAATTTTCTATTTATTTTCCTTTTCTGCTCTTCTAAAACTCTCCACATCATGGGCCATACTCCTGTCTGACAGCACAAGCAGACAACCTGTTTTAAGTCCCGTTCATCCATCACCCCAGTGCTCACCTCGATTTTAAAATTCTCATCCTTGTTTTCAAATTCCTCTATGGCCTTGCCTCTCCCTATCTCTGTAACCTCTGCCGGCCCTACAGCCCTCCGAGATCTCTGTGCCCCTTCAATTCTGGCATCTTGTGCATCCCCGATTTTCTTCATTCCACCATTAGCGGCCATGCATTCCACTGCCTGGACCCGAAGCTCTGGAATTCCTCCCCTAAACACCTCCACCTCTCTACCTCTCTCCTTCTTTAAGACGCTCCTTAAAACTTACCTCTTTGACCAAGCATTTGGTCAGCTGCCCTAATATCTCCTTATGTGGCTCGGTGTCAAATTATGTTTGATAATGCTCCTGTGAAGCGCCTTGGAAGATTTTAGTACGTTAAAGGTGCTATATAAATGAAAGTGGTTGTTGTGTAATGCCACTCAGCAACTTGCAGATGGATAGTGCACAAGATGGTGTGGCTATGTGGATGCAGGATAGTTTTCTGACAACAGAAAGAAATAATATAAGTGTTTTGGTTGACACAACACCAAAGGTTTGTATTGTTGCTAAGGATAAAAAATGGTGATTCTCAGATTGTTGTTACAGAATTCCTACACAAGAAAATGAAGGCTAGGACATGTGTTTGCAGATAAGCAAAGCCAATAAAAATGCCAGAATAATGATCATGGGGGATTTCAGTTACTTGGACACTGACTGTGATAACAGCAGTGCAAAAACTAAAGCAAGGTGCTTGTTCTTCGAGACAGGGCAGAATTGCTTCCCAATACAATTCATTAAACAGCCATTGAAGTCAGAAGCTATTCTGGACCCAATCTTGGAAATGAGCCAATTGCAGAAAACGAGGTTGAAGCTCACTGTATTTGGGATCCAGTGATTCATCAGATTTGAAATGTTCATGGGGTATGTGGAAATGGCAATAATACAAAGAGATGGGACCTCAAAAGAGCAGACTTTGATAGAATGCAAAATGAGATAAAGAAAATTGACTGGAACCTAAGAAGATATTGTATGTGAAATCTAGGGACCGTAATTTTAAAATTAGGGAATCGGAAGCATATAACGATTTCAGACATAACTCATCTACACAAAAACATACTACCAAGTTCAGAAACCCTTTCATTGAGTTTTGGAGGAATTGAAGGAAATCAGTATTAGTAAAAAAAATAGTGCTAGGGAAATTAATGGGGCTAAATGCTGACAAATCCCAGGGGCCTGATAATCTACATCCCAGAGTACTGAAGGAAGTGGCCCTGGAAATAGTGGATGCATTGGTGATCATCTCCCAAAAATTCTATAGACGCTGGAACAGTTCCTACAGATTGTAACCCCACTATTTAAAAAAGGAGGGAGAGAAAAAACAGGGAATTACAGACCAGTTAGCCTAACATCAGTAGTGGGGAAAATGCTAGAGTCTATTATAAAAGATGTGATAACAGAACACTTGGAAGGCATTAATGGTATTGGACAAAGTCAGCATGGGTTTATGAAAGGGAAATCATGCTTAACAAATCTACTGGAGTTTTTTGAGGATGTAACTAGTAGAATATATAGGGGAGAACCAGTGGATGTGGTGTACTTGGATTTTCAGAAGGCTTTGATAAGGTCCCACACAAGAGGTTAGTGTGCAAAATTAAAGCACATGGGATTGGGGGGAATATACTGGCATGGATTGAGAATTGGTTGACAGATAGGAAACAGAGAGTAGGAATAAATGTCCAGGACCTGGAGTCATAGTCTCAGGATACGGGGTATGCCATTTAGAACCAAGATGAGGAGAAATTTCTTCACTCAGAGGATGGTGAAGCTGTGGAATTCTCTACCACAGAAGGCAGTGGAGGCCAAATCATTAGATGTATTCAAGAAGGAGATAGATATATTTCTTAATGCTAAAGGGATCAAGGGATATGGGGAAAAAGCGGGAACAGGGTACTGAGTTAGACGATCAGCCATGATCATTTTGAATGGCGGAGCAGGCCCGAAGGGCCGAATGGCCTACTCTTGTTCCTATTTTCTATAGAATCATAGAATCATAGAATCATAGAAGTTACAACATGGAAACAGGCCCTTCGGCCCAACATGTCCATGTCGCCCAGTTTATACCACTAAGCTAGTCCCAATTGCCTGCACTTGGCCCATATCCCTCGATACCCATCTTCCCCATGTAACTGTCCAAATGCTTTTTAAAAGACAAAATTGTACCCGCCTCTACTACTGCCTCTGGCAGCTCGTTCCAGACACTCACCACCCTTTGAGTGAAAAAATTGCCCCTCTGGATCCTTTTGTATCTCTCCCCTCTCACCTTAAATCTGTGCCCCCTCGTTATAGACTCCCCTACCTTTGGGAAAAGATTTTGACTATCGACCTTATCTATGCCCCTCATTATTTTATAGACTTCTATAAGATCACCCCTTAACCTCCTACTCTCCAGGGAATAAAGTCCCAGTCTGTCTAACCTCTCCCTGTAAGTCAAACCATCAAGTCCCGGTAGCATCCTGGTAAATCTTTTCTGCACTCTTTCTAGTTTAATAATATCCTTTCTATAATAGGGTGACCAGAACTGTACACAGTACTCCAAGTGTGGCCTCACCAATGCCCTGTACAACTTCAACAAGACATCCCAACTCCTGCATTCAATGTTCTGACCAATGAAACCAAGCATGCTGAATGCCTTCTTCACCACCCTATCCACCTGTGACTCCACTTTCAAGGAGCTATGAATCTGTACTCCTAGATCTCTTTGTTCTATAACTCTCCCCAACGCCCTACCATTAACGGAGTAGGTCCTGGCCCGATTCGATCTACCAAAATGCATTACCTCACATTTATCTAAATTAAACTCCATCTGCCATTCATCGGCCCACTGGCCCAATTTATCAAGATCCCGTTGCAATCCTAGATAACCTTCTTCACTGTCCACAATGCCACCAATCTTGGTGTCATCTGCAAACTTACTAACCATGCCTCCTAAATTCTCATCCAAATCATTAATATAAATAACAAATAACAGCGGACCCAGCACCGATCCCTGAGGCACACCGCTGGACACAGGCATCCAGTTTGAAAAACAACCCTCGACAACCACCCTCTGTCTTCTGTCGTCAAGCCAATTTTGTATCCAATTGGCTACCTCACCTTGGATCCCATGAGATTTAACCTTATGTAACAACCTACCATGCGGTACCTTGTCAAATGCTTTGCTGAAGTCCATGTAGACCACGTCTACTGCACAGCCCTCATCTATCTTCTTGGTTACCCCTTCAAAAAACTCAATCAAATTCGTGAGACATGATTTTCCTCTCACAAAACCATGCTGACTGTTCCTAATTAGTCCCTGCCTCTCCAAATGCCTGTAGATCCTGTCCCTCAGAATACCCTCTAACAACTTACCCACTACAGATGTCAGGCTCACTGGTCTGTAGTTCCCAGGCTTTTCCCTGCCGCCCTTCTTAAACAAAGGCACAACATTTGCTACCCTCCAATCTTCAGGCACCTCACCTGTAGCGGTGGATGATTCAAATATCTCTGCTAGGGGACCCGCAATTTCCTCCCTAACCTCCCATAACGTCCTGGGATATATTTCATCAGGTCCCGGAGATTTATCTACCTTGATGCGCGTTAAGACTTCCAGCACCTCCCTCTCTGTAATATGTACACTCCTCAAGACATCACTATTTATTTCCCCAAGTTCCCTAACATCCATGCCTTTCTCAACCGTAAATACCGATGTGAAATATTCATTCAGGATCTCACCCATCTCTTGTGGTTCCGCACTTAGATGACCTTGTTGATCCTTAAGAGGCCCTACTCTCTCCCTGGTTACCCTTTTGCCCTTTATGTATTTGTAGAAGCTCTTTGGATTCACCTTTGCCTGATCTGCCAAAGCAATCTCATATCCCCTTTTTGCCCTCCTGATTTCTCTCTTAACTCTACTCCGGCAATCTCTATACTCTTCAAGGGATCCACTTGATCCCCGCTGCCTATGCATGTCATATGCCTCCTTCTTATTTTTGACTAGTGCCTCAATCTCCCGAGTCATCCAAGGTTCCCTACTTCTACCAGCCTTGCCCTTCACTTTATAAGGAATGTGCTTACCCTGAACCCTGGTTAACACACTTTTGAAAGCCTCCCACTTACCAGACGTCCCTTTGCCTGCCAACAGACTCTCCCAATCAACTTCTGAAAGTTCCTGTCTAATACCATCAAAATTGGCCTTTCCCCAATTTAGAATTTTAACTTTTGGGCCAGACCTATCCTTCTCCATAGCTATCTTAAAACTAATGGAATTATGATCACTGGTCCCAAAGTGATCCCTCACTAACACTTCTGTCACCTGCCCTTCCTTATTTCCCAAGAGGAGGTCAAGTTTTGCCCCCTCTCTAGTCGGGCCATCCACATACTGAATGAGAAATTCCTCCTGAATACACTCAACAAATTTCTCTCCATCCAAGCCCCTAATGCTATGGCTGTCCCAGTCAATGTTGGGAAAGTTAAAGTCCCCTACTATTACCACCCTATTTTTCTTGCAGCTGTCTGTAATCTCCTTACATATTTGCTCCTCAATTTCCCGTTGACTATTTGGGGTTCTGTAGTACAATCCTATCAAAGTGATCTCTCCCTTCTTATTTTTCAGTTCTACCCATATGGACTCAGTGGGCGAACCCTCGGATATATCCCCTCTCACTACTGCCGTGATGTTCTCCCTAATCAAGAACGCAACTCCCCCTCCTCTCTTACCTCCTGCTCTATCTTTCCTATAGCATCTGTACCCTGGAACATTGAGCTGCCAGTCCTGCCCCTCCCTTAGCCATGTTTCAGTAATAGCTATAACATCCCAGTCCCATGTACCCATCCATGCCCTGAGTTCATCTGCCTTGCCCATCAGACTTCTTGCATTGAAATAAATGCAGTTTAATCTAGACTTCCCTTGGTCTTTGCCCTGCTTTCTCAGACCATCTGTCCGGTCATGTTCTGTACACTCTCCCTTACTGCCTTTTGTTTCTGTCACCACTTTATTTCCCACTGACTTCCTGCATCGGTTCCCATCCCCCTGCCACATTAGTTTAAACCCTCTCCAACAGCACTGGCAAACACTCCCCCTAGGACATTGGTTCCAGTCCTGCCCAGATGCAGACCGTCCAATTTGTACTGGTCCCACCTCCCCCAGAACCGGTTCCAATGGCCCAGGAATTTGAATCCCTCCAGCTTGCACCATCTCTCAAGCCACGTATTCATCTTAGCTATCCTGTCATTCCTACTCTGACTAACCCGTGGCACTGGTAGCAATCCTGAGATTACTACCTTTGAGGTCCTACTCTTTAGTTTAACTCCTAACTCCCTAAATTCAGCTTGTAGGACCTCATCCTGTTTTTTACCTATATCGTTGGTGCCTATATGCACCACGACAACTGGCTGTTCACCCTCCCCCTCCAGAATGTCCTGCAGCCGCTCCGAGACATCCTTGACCCTTGCACCAGGGAGGCAACATACCATCCTGGAGTCTCGGTTGCGTCCGCAGAAACGCCTGTCTATTCCCCTTACAATCGAGTCCCCTATCACTATAGCTCTGCCACTCTTTTTCCTGCCCTCCTGTGCAGCAGAGCCAGCCACGGTGCCATGAACCTGGCCACTGCCACCTTCCCCTGGTGAGTCATCTCCGCCAACAGTATCCAAAACGGTATACCTGTTTTGGAGGGAGATGACCGCAGGGGACCCCTGCACTGCCTTCCTACTCTTCCTCTGTCTGTTGGTCACCCATTCACTATCTCCCTCAGTAATTTTTATCTGTGGTGTGACCAACTCACTGAACGTGCTATCCACGACTTTCTCAGCATCGCGGATGCTCCAAAGTGAGTCCATCCGCAGCTCCAGAGCCGTCAAGCGGTCAAACAATAGCTGCAGCTGGACACACTTCCCGCAGGTGAAGGAATCAGGGATACAGGAAGGATCCCTGAATTCCCACATCCCACAAGAGGAACATGACACGGCGCTGGGATCTCCTGCCATGACTTAACCCTTAAATTAGCTTAAGAACAACTACAATGTCAAGAGAAAAAAAAAGGAAAGAAAAACTACTTCCCACTCCCTTTAAGGAGTTTACTCCTTTAAATTGTTCTCAATTTAGAGAATGTTAACTGCACTAGGGACCTTGATTCACTAAAAAATAAACGCTACTTCCGATAAGACCTGCAGACCTTCCCTTTCCTTTTACTTCAGTTACTGTAGATAAGGAGAAATACTCACCTGAACCTACTCACCAATCAGGTGCCTCCCCTGTGTCGCGTCCCGATCTGATTCCTGACGTCACTTCGAACTCGGTCGCAGCTCCGCTCGGCTCCTCTCAGCGCTCTGAAATCCCGCCTTTTATCGGACGCTCCCTCCGCTCGGCTCGGCTGTTCTCAGCGCTCTGAAATCCCGCCTTTTATCGGACGCTCCCTCCGCTCGGCTCGGCTCCTCTCAGCTGTTCTCAGCGCTCTGAAATCCCGCCTTTTATCGGACGCTCCCTCCGCTCGGCTCGGCTCCTCTCAGCTGTTCTCAGCGCTCTGAAATCCCGCCTTTTATCGGACGCTCCCTCCGCTCGGCTCGGCTCCTCTCAGCTGTTCTCAGCGCTCTGAAATCCCGCCTTTTATCGGACGCTCCCTCCGCTCCGCTCGGCTCCTCTCAGCTGTTCTCAGCGCTCTGAAATCCCGCCTTTTATCGGACGCTCCCTCCGCTCGGCTGGGCTCCTCTCAGCTGTTCTCAGCGCTCTGAAATCCCGCCTTTTATCGGACGCTCCCTCCGCTCGGCTCGGCTCCTCTCAGCTGTTCTCAGCGCTCTGAAATCCCGCCTTTTATCGGACGCTCCCTCCGCTCGGCTCGGCTCCTCTCAGCTGTTCTCAGCGCTCTGAAATCCCGCCTTTTATCGGACGCTCCCTCCGCTCGGCTCGGCTCCTCTCAGCTGTTCTCAGCGCTCTGAAATCCCGCCTTTTATCGGACGCTCCCTCCGCTCCGCTCGGCTCCTCTCAGCTGTTCTCAGCGCTCTGAAATCCCGCCTTTTATCGGACGCTCCCTCCGCTCGGCTCGGCTCCTCTCAGCTGTTCTCAGCGCTCTGAAATCCCGCCTTTTATCGGACGCTCCCTCCGCTCGGCTCGGCTCCTCTCAGCTGTTCTCAGCGCTCTGAAATCCCGCCTTTTATCGGACGCTCCCTCCGCTCGGCTCAGCTCCTCTCAGCTGTTCTCAGCGCTCTGAAATCCCGCCTTTTATCGGACGCTCCCTCCGCTCGGCTCCTCTCAGCGCTCTGAAATCCCGCCTTTTATCGGACGCTCCCTCCGCTCGGCTCCTCTCAGCGCTCTGAAATCCCGCCTTTTATCGGACGCTCCCTCCGCTCGGCTCCTCTCAGCTGTTCTCAGCGCTCTGAAATCCCGCCTTTTATCGGACGCTCCCTCCGCTCGGCTCCTCTCAGCTGTTCTCAGCGCTCTGAAATCCCGCCTTTTATCGGACGCTCCCTCGGCTCGGCTCGGCTCCTATGGTTATGTTAACATTAATGTTGTGTTTAAATAAGAAGAGGCCAACTTGCATTTTATGGGTCTTTAAGGTAATATCAAACCTATACTTGGAAAGTCTACTCCTGGGTCTGATGCAGCTATCAAATTGCTCTTAGCAGAACAGTGTTCCACATGGAATAGTCATCAGACCAGACCATTGAAATAAATAACATAAATGGATTCAAGATATATCTAGATATGTTTCTAGAGGGAGAAAGATTGGGAAGTATGATGAGAAGGCAGAGAGGTGGAGTTGTGATCAGTCAAAAGGGATCAATCTTTCCTTGTTCGTAACATTTCAGATGAATTTAATGCCTTGTAATTATGCTGAATGACAATTATCTTATGATCACTTAGCATGTTCCTATAAAATTCTTCTGTCTTCTTAACAAAGGCATTGCAATTTGATACAAACATGTCAAAGTATTCATATGATAATATTGTACAGTGTAATCTCCAGGTTTATATTCCTACGAGCACCCTGAAGTGATGTTCCTTCCAGTTCTTCCTCTCTCCCTCTGGGGGAAGCATCTGGCTAGAACTCGGTGCCTTCTCTGACTGCATGGCTGAGACTGTAAGTCCACAAGTCCACATTGTGAAAAACTGAAAGTGATACTTGCTAACTAGCATTCAATTGCACAACATATTAGAGATCAGATGTACTGCTCCACCATGCTATTTGGTGTTGCTTAAATTTCAATGGGCCATAATTTGCTGTAGCACAGCATCTCGCGGTGTCTGCCATTAGTTAGATTGTCCTAGCACATTTAGGTTTTAAAATTATTTTGCATGGCGATTTGCTGAAAGTGCGAGGTGATAACGTTGCAGTGAGGGAAACAGGGCATCTGGAACCTGAGTGAACAGGGTAAGCAACTGCGTATCTCCTTAACCAATCAGATTGAAGGATTGTGAAATTAACAGTACAAGGACTAAGAAGGAAGTGTAAATTAGAGAGGGTGAATTCAATGTCAAATCAGGTACAGAAAGAGAAATAAAAAGAGAGGAAAAGAAAGATTGGAATAAAAGAGAAAGAAAAAAGAGACAGAAAGGAAAAGTTAAAAAAAATTAAATTTAAAATTTTACATTTTTAAAATCTCCAACAACAATTAATACCTGAAGGAATGAGACTCCACACTTGTAGTAGTTAATTTTCAGCACCAGAGAGGTTGATTGGTAGTAATAAACACTTATCACATCATTAAAAGGGTACTTAGACTTGAATGACTTGACTTAACTTTCTGTGGCGAGTTTAGTTTGTATCTACCGTGCAAATACAATAACTCCACACCATTCAATGCATTCCAATGGTAAGGCAGACAGTGAGATGCTGTTTTTGCAAAGCTCACGGCAGAGAGGCCCAACTCGGACAGCAACATTTGGATGTTTGAGTTTAACTGCACATCTGCCCCTCACCTCAATTTGCTGTACCATTTGCACATAAATAACAGCGAGCGCCATTAGCCTCACCGTTATTTTGACTGCAAAATCTGGCCCAACAAGTTTAAAATATAGGTCAAAGCAATTCTGTAATTCTAAAGAGAAGCTTGTTTTTCAGAGCAATGAATAAGCAGTTATCAGTTGTGTGGGGAAAAAATTGGTCATCAACTGCACATGGGCAATAGAAATCAATGATGTTTTCCTGAAAATATAAATACATAGCTATGAAAAAAATTGACTTGCAGTATATACATAAATGATAACTACGAACACCACTTGTTAGTCTGCTCTGAATATATGAAACTTAATATAAGAATCATATTGGACTGTAACATCCAGTACGAAAAATGATGGCTATGGCAATTAAAACAACGTTGGAAAGAAAGTGATCTTCTACATTATAAATCGTGTTACAGTCAGCAGTCTGTTTGCAAATTTGAAATTGTCAGCTAGCACAACAGCTTTAAATGTACTAATGCAAAACTTTACATGCTGTGAGATATTGCTAATGAATGGAATTTAGGCATATAACTGTTGTACTGTACACTATATTCCATTCTGTGTAATGCATACCAGGTACATCATGTACCATCAATAGCTTTAAATCACAGCAGGTTTCCTGGCAGCTTTAAACCACATTTGGATTGGGTTACACTGCTGCAATAATAGTTCAGTGCATCTGAAATTATATTACTTAAGTCATAATGACTTTACTCAGTTTGCTGCCAGATGATAGGAGAATATTGTTGATGGACTGTTATGCACTGTCAAGGCCTTAAAAGTAAAAAATATTATTTATCTGCAGTATTGGATTGTGTCACATTAACATTATCTATTGAAAAAATAAAACCAGCAAATGTTTTTACTGTAAAAAAAATTATGGATGTTTTCTTTGGCGGTTATATTACACCTCCCTATCCACATCTAAACAGATGGACTAAGTTATTATTGTAATGTGTTTTTATAGCTTTCCTCTAAGAATTACATCAAAAAGTACAGAATAGAAATTAGGAATAAATTAACTCACTTGGGTGTGCTTCAATTCAAAACCAAATTTTAATAATGCAACTAAAGAAAATGCACCGTAGATCAATCAGCAGAAAGACAGCTTAACATTTTGGGTGGGGCCTTCCATCATAACTCAACTCAGTTCCGATGAAGAGTTCCTACTGAAATGTTAACCTGCCTTTCTCTTTTAAATGCTGACTAACATGCTGTGCATTTCCAGCATGTTCTGTTTTTATTCCAGATTTCTAGTTTTCCTTATCTCTTATTACTGCAACCTTTGCTACTATTTCTACACTAATGGTTTAATCCTCAATGTTCCTAACAGCGTGCTAAGAATTCTTGAACAATTCAAGGTATCTAGAATAATCCACAGCACTAGCCCCATTACAAATCACACACATTTATCCTACAGACTGGGTTTAGCTACTTCAAATCCAGAAAAATTAGGTATTTTTAGTTTCAGACTGATTTGATTCTCTAGTGGTGCTTTAGGTTCCAATGCACTAATTTACATAGTAAATGCTCCAGATTAGGAAGAATGCTCCTGATTCAGAATTGTGCTTAACAATACCACCACCGCCCCTCCCCCCATTTCCCCAGGCTCCAACACGTACCCCAAGTTTGACTCAGTCATTGTCAGTGCCTGAACAAATGTGCCAGGCTCTGATGGGTACTCCTGGTTCTGACTGACTCAATGGCTCTAAGGACACTTCAGACCCCAACCGATATGATGTTTCTCATTCCTACTCAGTCCCACACTCTAACCATGATAAATGCTTCAGGTTTTGCTCATTTCAGCCATTGATGTTCCAGGACTTTTCCATCTAATCAGACCAATGCTTTTTCCTCAAGCTCATGCACAAACTCCCATCTCTTTTCACTAGCTCTGTCATTTTTCTGCAGTAAATCTCATGGGGTTTCATTATTTATATGGACAAATAGTCAACTCCTGCAAGAATGTAGCTTAAAGTGCCAGAAGCAAGATATTAAATACATGGCTTGCTGAACTGATCCTTTCTCAGGGTTTAGATTTGTATTTGTCCCAATAAAAAAAGACACAAAAGATGAGAAAGTTATAGTTACTCATGTACTATTATAAAATAAATTACCAACTGTAATATATATCAAACATTACCATAATTATTCAATTTGCTTCATTTGAAGGTTTCTCCTAATACCTACTGGCACAGTTCCAATACAACCTTGTGAAGACAGTACAACAGCTTGAAAAAATAGCAACTCACAATATGAGATGCGAAGGCAAAAAAAAAAGTTTCCATATGAATGAGGAAAGAACAGCATTTCTAGGTCACTGCAGCAGTTTTCTTAAAACTGACCTGTTCATTGTGTCATGTTGCAAGTACAGCTATAGTGTTGCTCTCTGCAGTGTCACTGTAACACAAGAGGACTGTTTGAAGTTTAAATGACCAAGTTTTCTGATGTTTGAAACTTATAAGGGTAGATTTTTGGATCATCTGCACTGGCTTTGGGAGTGCAGAATGGGTGCAAAGGGGATCAGAAAATTGGAGGGAGCAGGCCATAGACATGTTCTGTGCCTGATTTCGCCTGGCCATGATTTTCCATTAGCTGCATTTTGTGTGCTAAAGTGGTTGCATATATTTCATACCATAGCCTCATTCAGGCTCCAGAATGCATGCAAAAAGATTTAAATGGATGCTTTACGCAATTTCTCTGCTTTTGCATTGCAGTTGCCTGCCGAGCCTATTGGAATGATGGGATCAGTTCAGCAAGCTGTGTATTTAATGGCTTGCTTCTGGTGCGTTAAGTTACATTCTTGAGAAGCTCACTATTTGGGAGGGAAACCAGGTGCTGCTTCAGGATTTAAAGGCCTGCAGCAACCGAAAGAGCAGACCTCGTCGCTTGTGGCTTTTCAACACTGCAAGCTTCTTTGGTGGTTCCCAATATCTGAAGGAAGTTTAGCAGTGCGGAGAACACCCCGTTTTTCAGATAGAGCCATAGAAATTGTGCTGCAGAAAGTGAAGCACAAGAGGTTTAGAACAAAGCGATGCAGGATTCCCAGAAAGACTGCATGATGAGTCAAGCAGGTGAGTAATAACTTGAATGCCATGAGAACGTTACTACCCACCTGATGGTAATAAACCTGATATTTAATGATGTAACCAGATCAGGCATGGTTATCTTCGTCCAGTGTACTAAGCACCCATGGCAATTATAATTACCTTCTCTTCACACTGTCTTAGAATACTTGCAATGCTGGCAATAAATGCTTATTATGACTCAGGGTAGACCTAGACCTGCTTTCCCTTGGAATGCTTCTTCGACTCACACCTTGCATGCAATCAGCCTGCCATATGATGCAGGGACATTCCTCATCCTCACCTTGGACTGAAGGCTGATACTTGGGTATCAATATATATCTTCATGACAATTACGACTTACCACTTCTTCCACTTTGGTTGCAAAAGAAGAAAGTCCATAGCAAAAGAGACACAAAACACACAGGAGAGCTCACTAACACTCATCCTATATCAGCAGGAAGCCTTGCAAATCCTGGGGTCAGAGGCCACGATGAGGTTTGGAGATGATTATGTAGGAGTACTGGTCCCAGCACAAACTTCTCCTGATTTATCTCTCATCCTATCCTCTCATACAATCACTGGTGACTAAACATATACTGAAGCATTCTGCCATATCAATCTTTCCACTGCAAGCTATATGCGAAGACTGCTCATAAGGATACCATAGCTATCTCAGTTGCTCTTCTGTTTCTCTAAGTGTTCCTCAGGAAGCCGAGTGGAGCCCACTACGTGTAGCCTCATCAACCCTTCCTAGCGCACACCGACAGACTCTCCATCCCTTGCACTAGCTCGGATATATCAACCCCGAGGGATTTAGACAGCGGGTTAGAGGGGAGTGCACTGGGTGAGTAACAAAGCGCAAGTGAGCAGGGGCAAATGGTGGCAGAGGAGGGGCACGATTTTTACATGGAGCTGGGAAGAGAGCGCCCATCACAGGACATACAGCCATGTGCCAGCACAGATATTGGCACTTTGGTGGGTCTTGTTAACCAGTTAGTTGGGTTGTCACCTGGTGATTCACAACTCACAAGTGAACACGAGCAGACACTGGTGGCAGGGCAGCTGTGGAGAAGTCGCGTCGGAGGGCGCACACCTCTCCAAACCCTGCTCAGCTGGACACAGATGCTGAACACTGGGGGCCATCGTTGAGAATGAGAATGATAGAGGTACAGATGCACCTTTGCGAGGTACTGGAAAATGTACACGCACACTCTCCACAATAGCGGAGAGGGTGGAGGAGTCCATGATCCATCTCGACCTCCTTCCGATATCCCCACCATCACAGAAGCCAGTCTTCAGCCAATTCGATTCACTCCACGTGATATCAAGAAACGGCTGAGTACACTGGATACAGCAAAGGCGATGGGCCCCGACAACATCCTGGCTGTAGTGCTGAAGACTTGTGCTCCAGAACTAGCTGCACCTCTAGCCAAGCTGTTTCAGTACAGCTACAACACTGGCATCTACCCAACAATGTGGAAAATTGCCCAGGTGTGTCCTGTCCACAAAAAGCAGGACAAATCCAATCCGGCCAATTACCGCCCCATCAGTCTACTGTCAACCACCAACAAAGTGATGGAAGGTCTCGTTGACAGTGCTATCAAGCAGCACTTACTCGCCAATAACCTGCTCACCGATGCTCAGTTTGGGTTCCGCCAGGACCACTCTGCTCCAGACCTCATTACAGCCTTGGTCCAAACATGGACAAAAGAGCTGAATTCCAGAGGTGAGGTGAGAGTGACTGCCCTTGACATCAAGGCAGCATTTGACCGAGTGTGGCACCAAGGAGCCCGAGTAAAATTGAAGTCAATGGGAATCAGGGCGAAAACTCTCCAGTGACTGGAGTCATACCTAGCACAAAGGAAGATGGTAGTGGTTGTTGGAGGCCCATCGTCTCATCCCCAGGACATTGCTGCAGGAGTTCCTCAGGGAAGTGTCCTAGGCCCAGCCATCTTCAGCTGCTTCATCAATGACCTTCCCTCCATCATAAGGTCAGAAATGGGGATGTTCGCTGATGATTGCAGTGTTCAGTTCCATTCGCAACCCCTCAAATAATGAAGCAGTCTGAGCCCGCATGCAGCAAGACCTGGACAACATCCAGGCTTGGGCTGATAAGTGGCAAGTAACATTCGGGCCAGACAAGTGCCAGGCAATGACCATCTCCAACAAGAGAAAGTCTAACCACCTCCCCTTGACATTCAACGGCATTACCATCGCCGAATGCCCCACCATCAACATCCTGGGGGTCACTATTGACCAGAAACTTAACTGGACCAGCCATATAAATACTGTGGCTACGAGAGCAGGTCAGAGACTGGGTATTCTGCGGCGAGTGACTCACATCCTGACTCCCCAAAGCCTTTCCACCATCTACAAGGCACAAGTCAGGAGTGTGATGGCATGCTCTCCACTTGCCTGGATGAGTGCTGCTTCAACAACACTCAAGAAGCTCGACACCATCCAGGACAAAGCAGCCTGCTTGATTGGCACCCCATCCATCACCCTAAACATTCACTCCCTTCACCACCGACGCATTGTGGCTGCATTGTGTACCATCCACAGGATGCACTGCAGCAACTCGCCACGGCTTCTTCGATAGTACCTCCCACACCCGTGACCTCTACCACCTAGAAGGACAAGAGCAGCAGGTACATGGGAACAACACCACCTGCATGTTCCCCTCCAAGTCACACACCATCCTGACTTGGAAATATATCGCCGTTCCTTCATCGTCACTGGGTCAAAATCCTGGAACTCCTTTCCTAACAGCACTGTGGGAGAACCTTCACCACACGGACTGCAGCGGTTCAAGGCAGCGGCTCACCACCACCTTCTCAACGACAATTAGAGATGGGCAATAAATGCTGGCCTTGCCAGCAACACCCACATCCCATGAACAAATAAAAAAAAACTTCAACACTGGTGGAATGTTGTCGCAGGTAATTGCGAGAAGGTCTGCTCCATCTTCATATTCTTCCTCATCCTACTCCTTGTCCTCCTCATTTCTTCTTCTTCAATGTTGTCGCCAACAGAGGATGATTGACGAGTGCCTTCATCCTCCTCCACCTCTAAACCTCTCTGCTGCAATATGTTGTGCAGGATGCAGCACACCATAATTATTTTGGAGACCCTTGCTGGCAAGCACCGAAGGATGCCTCCAGACCTAGCCAGGCACCTGAAGCACATTTCCAACATGCTTACGCTTGCTCAATGACACACCTGGTGGTCATATGGATCTTGTTGTATCGCAGTTATGCCTCGTTGGTAGGGTTTCTCACAGGTGTCATGAGCCTAGTTTGCAGGGGATATCCTTTGTCTCCTAAGAGCCAGCCCTTAAGTCTGTCTCCTGTTTGGAAGAGGTCTGGAATGTTGTACTGGCGCAGAATGAACGCATCATGACAGCTGCCAGGGAATCTGGCGCACATCTACATAAATCTCTTCTTGTGCTGCACACCTGCTGCGCATTGATGGAGTGAAAGCCCTTTCAGCTTATGAAGTCTCCCGACTCGTGGTGGTCCTCGGATTGCCAAGTGCGTTCAGTCAATTGCACCCTACACCTGTGGGATGCCAGCCAGAGAGGTGAAACCAACTGCCCGCTCATTCTGGCTGATGTCGTCCTGGGGGAAGTTAATGTAATCGGATGCCCTGGCAAACAACCCATCCATCACCTGCCTTATATACTTATGTACTGATGATTGGCACACCCTGTCACCGGTGGTGCCCTGGAAGGATCCAGAGGCAAAGAAATTGAGGGCAGTGGTTACTTTTACTGCGATGGGCAATATGTGGCCACCAAGTCCAGCAGGGAGCAGCTCTTCCTCAAAGAGGTTGCCGATGTTTGTGACCACCTGCCGACTCAATCTGAGCCTGAGTAAGTACTGGTCCTCAGAAAGATCCAGGAAGCTGAGACCCTCTCATGTGGGTAGTGCCTCCTGCGACCTCGGCCCCTCTGTTGGTCCCCTCTCTGCTGTTCTCCAGATCTTTGTTGCGCACCTCTGTCTTGTGCACCTGCAGATCCCAACACAGCATGATTTGGCTGCCATGTATGGTCATTTTCCTCCATCTCAGACGTCCTCTGGAGTACATCCATTGTACCCCCCATCCAAATCTTGTTAGTTTGAGAGGTTCCAAAGTTCTGCTAAAGATGTGTCAACAAAGTCCTTTCAGTCTCAACAAAGAACTCTCAGTCTGAACTCAAGAACGCTCAGCCAAACATTTGCCTGAGAGAACTGAGAGACCAGCTGCAATACCTGAGCTTTTATTGAGATGGGTCAATCACAAGTTTAAAGACCCAGATTACCTTCGCCTGAATATCGCCTTCGTTTCACTGGCGAGATTCAGAAGCCCTGGGAAACCCGTGCTGGAGACATTAAATTGGAATCAGTTTTAGAATCAATTAAAAAAAACCTCTCTCAGGTATCTCAACTAGGTAAATTGCTCCGCTAAAGACCCACCCGCCGGCAGTAATTGGGGATGAGACATACGCGAATTGGTTGCGTGTGCACATCCAAATGCATTCACGTTAGACCTGGAAGTGGACGCTTTGGAGCCGGATTGCGGTTGTGATCGCAAAAATTGTACTTTAATCTCCCAACTGACTCCAACCCACCTGTTCTTGGGGATTAAAATTATCCCCTGGTCCCTGAAGTGCCAGCTGGTGTCCCAAATCAGCTGATGAGCTTCGAGATAAGAAGTCGATACTTCTTTCACGATGTTCAGACCTTTCCATAAAGGTCTGGAATTTCAGAGTAGTACAGGGTATTTCTTCCTGCTTAAATAGGTTTGGGAATCGACTAGAGAGAACCATGAGGTACCCATCACTAGCTTTATAAATATATACACTGCTGATTACCTAATAGAGCTGATATTCTTAGTGGCACTTTGGAATGATACAGAAGCATAGAAGATAGGGGCTTTTGTGATATTGAGAGTCAATGGAGTGCCATACCTATGGGTGAGTTTGGCTGCAGATTGTTTTCCAACATACAACACAACTTAGTCACACTTTCCCTTATGAATTACAGCCTGCACAAGCAATGCTCCTCTGAATTATTGAGGTATGTGGGCCTCACTATCAAAATGCAGGTGTGAGGATACCAGCAAATGCTTCTGAGTTAAAAGATTTTGCGTTCTAATCCTACTCCAGACACTTGAGCAAATGATCTAGGCTAACACTACAGTGCAGTGCTGAGGGAGTGCTGCACTGTTGGAGGTGCTGTCTTTCAGATGGGATGTTAAACCAAGGCCCCCATCTGCCATCTCAAGGTGGACGTCAAAAATCCTATGGCATTATTTAAAGAAGATCAGGAGAGTTCTCCCGGTGTCCTGGCCAATATTTATCCCTCAACCAACATCACAAACAGATTGGGGTTAAATTCGATAACCCCCGAATCGGGGTGCGGGGGTCAGGTGCACGATTAACCTGCACCCGGTCGTTCCGATGCAGGCAGCACATGAGATTCATACTGTCTGCTCACTTACCTGATTCCAGCGCAAGCATCCAGGCTTAGCTGCCATGTTCAGTGACTTCTTACCAGCAGGGGGGCCCAGATATCGTGTGAGTGGCTCACACCTCTTAAAGGCAGCCTGCACCTCTTAAAACAGTCTGCACCTCTTATTTGCAAAAAATAAGATACGGGTCCTCACGGAGTCTGAACAAAGATCAGACATCACACGCGTAAAACACAGATGCAGGTCCCATCCCTACGTTTATAAACTGTTGAGATATGTTAAAACATTGAATAAAGGTTGCGAACTACTAAATCCCACATCCTCCAATCTGCACGACAGACCTCACCAGTTTGCCGATCTCTGTTTGTACCAGGCCTGCGAGGGAATGTGCACCAAGGTTCTCTGCTGGTGCACTAGAGGCTTTGGTGCAAGAGTTGCTCAGAAGGAGGGGCATCCTATATCCACAGGGGGGCAAGAGGCCCTCCAGACATATGCTGAAGAGACAGTGGGAGGCAGAGGAGACAAAGTCAATGCCAGGCACATAGCACCACGAACATGGATGCAGTGCAGGAAGAAGTTCAATGCTCTGATACGAGTGGTCAAGGTGAGTGAGGTCAACTGTCAAATGGCATCTCCTACCAACTGCACCACTAGCCGCATTCACTGCTCCAAGCACTACACCCCCTATCATCCACAAAAAATATTTTGCTTTTCTATTCTTGCTACCAAAGTGGATAATTTCACATTTCCCCACATTATACTCATCTGCCACCTTCTCGTCCATTCGCTTAACCAGTCTATATCCCTTTGCAGCCTCTTTGTGTCCTCACAGCTTACTTTCCCAGCCAACTTTGTATCGTCAGCAAACTTGGTAACATTACACTCAGTCCCCTCATCTAAGTTATTGATGTATATTATAAACAGCTGAGGCCCAAGCACTGATCCTTGCAGCACCCCACTAGTCACAAACTGTCAACGTGAAAATGATCCATTTATTCCACTCTCTATATTTTCTGTCTGTTAACCTATCCTCAATCCATGCGAATATATATCCCCTAATCTTATGAGCCCTAATCATGTATAACAACCTTTTGTGTGGCATCTTATTGAATGCCTTTTGAAAATCCAAATATACGACATCCACTGATCTCCCCTTTATCTACCCTACTAGTTAAACCCTCAAAAACTCTAATAGATTTGACAAACACGATTTCCCTTTCATAAAACCATGTTGACTCTGCCTAATCATATTATGATTTTCTAAGTGCCCTGCTACTACGTCCTTAATAATAGATTCTAGCATTTTTCCTACTACTGATGTCAGGCTAACTGGCCTATAGTTCCCTGTTTTCTCTCTCCCTCCTCTCTTGAATAGCAGGGTTACATTTGCCAGTGTGACAGTTCACAACTGTGACAGTTAATTTCCAGTCAGTTTTTCCCAATTTGCATCTACTTGTTGTGTGAAATCAAATGGAAAATTGGAGCTCTTAACTAGGAACAGGCTTTGGATAATTTTTTATTGCAATGTTTACAGCATCTTTCCATTCTGTATTGCTTCTGCTAAAGATTTTGGCAATATTTGTGGAATTTTTATTATGAATTTGTTTTTGGCCAATGTCAGCTATCGAGCCAGCAGGTTCCTGTTCTTCCTCTACCAACACCACTTGCTCCTCTTCACACTGCACTGTGATTCACCTGGCACTACCTCCTCAAGCTGACTAAATGCATCTTCTGGGATGTGTGTATCAGTGCAGGTACTTATAAAGGTTGCTAGGAGTGATATGGGGTGGTGTCTTGTCCTGACCCCCCGCCAGTGCTGGCAGATTGCTGTTCTAGGCCTACTGACAAGTGACTAATGTTACAATACTATCTCCACAAAACACATTGCAATAGAGCTCACAATATAAAATACCATGGGGTGGATTCTTGTCTTTTCCACTTGGACGTTAAGCATTGTCTGGATGGAGTACAAAGAGGAAAATCTGGCAGAGAGGGTCACACATCCTTTACAGAACCTAGAGTCATAGAGTCATAGAGTTATACAGCACGGATAGAGGCCCTTCGGCCCATCAAGCCCTGTCTACTCTAATCCCATATTCCAGCATTTGGTCCGTAGCCTTGTATGCTATGGCATTTCAAGTGCTCATCCAAATGCTTCTTGAATGTTGTGAGGGTTCCTGCCTCCACAACCCTTTCAGGCAGTGAGTTCCAGACTCCAACCACCCTCTGGGTGAAAAAGTTCTTTCTCAAATCCCCTCTAAACCTCCCGCCTTTTACCTTGAATCTATGTCCCCTTGTTATAGAACCCTCAACGAAGGGAAAAAGCTCCTTAGTATCCATCCTATCTGTGCCCCTCATAATTTTGTACACCTCAATCATGTCCCCCCTCAGCCTCCTCTGCTCCAAGGAAAACAAACCCAATCTTCCCAGTCTCTCTTCATAGCTGAAGCGCTCCAGCCCTGGTAACATCCTGGTGAATCTCCTCTGCACCCTCTCCAAAGCGATCACATCCTTCCTGTAGTGTGGCGACCAGAACTGCACACAGTACTCCAGCTGTGGCCTAACCAGTGTTTTATACAGCTCCATCATAACCTCCTTGTTCTTATATTCTATGCCTCGGCTAATAAAGGCAAGTATCCCATATGCCTTCTTTACCACCTTATCTACCTGTTCCGCCGCCTTCAGGGATCTGTGAACTTGCACACCAAGATCCCTCTGACCCTCTGTCTTGCCTAGGGTCCTCCCATTCATTGTGTATTCCCTTGCCTTGTTAGTCCCTCCAAAGTGCATCACCTCGCACTTTTCCGGGTTAAATTCCATTTGCCACTTTTCCGCCCATCTGACCAACCCATCTATATCGTCCTGCAGACTGAGGCTATCCTCCTCGCTATTTACCACCCTACCAATTTTTGTATCATCAGCGAACTTACTGATCATACCTTTTACATTCATATGTAAAAGGTATGATCAGTAAGTTCGCTGATGATACAAGCTCCTGTTGGAGCTTCCTTCCTTTCATTACATTGGAGGAAGCCAGCCCTGAAAATATTGCCTATAAGAGTATAGAGCAGATAAGAGAAGGTGAGCTATAGATTTCCTCCAAGGTATGGACCAGCACTGTCCAGTTCTTATGTCTTGTACCCCTTCATTTCCACACAGGCATATATACAAATACATGCAAAGAATATATGTAGAGATAGATTTTCATTTTTACCACCTGGGCATTAAGCATTGCCACGTTTTCCTCTCAGTGTTCCACCCAGGCGATGCCAGAGTCCATGGTGCCACTTAGTCTGCCCACATCACCTTGGGAAGAATACACAGGAAGAGAAGGTATTCCTTAACTCATTCAATTTTTCTCCACATAAAATAAAAGAAATAACTTGCATTTATATAGCACCTTTCATGACCTTAAGATGTCCTAATGCACTTTACAACCAATGAAGTACTTTTGAAGTGTAGTCACTGTTGTAATGTAGGAAACTCAACAGCCAATTTGTGCACAGCAAAGTCCTGCAAACAGCAATGAGACAATGACCAGATAATCTGTTTTAGTGATGTTGGTTGAGGGATAAATATTGACCAGGACACCAGGAGAACTCCCCTGCTCTTCTTTGAAATAGTGCCATGAGATTTTTTACATCCACCTGAGAGGACAGAAGGACCCTCGGTTTAACGTCTCATCTAAAAAATGGCACTGCCCCACAGTACTGCACTGAAATGTCTGCTTAAATTGTTTGCTCAAGTCGCTTATGTGGGTAAAATTCCATTTTTAATAGTTTACACTTGAGTGTCCTCTATATGTGATATAACACTATAATAACATGGAAATTCTGGAAATGTGCTGGAAGATACAAAGAGGTGATGACTAGTTATAAAAGTGCAGACTGTCTCATGCAATGCATAATGCCCATTAATATTTTTGGAGCACTCACAAACAAAGATATCAAAGATATTTTAAAAGTGATTCCCCAAAATTAAACAGAATAGTAGAATACAAGGGAGCAAGCACTGGTTAGGAAGTGAATGTGTCAGTGCTGATATTCACTGATCAGAAAAGAAGGTGAAATGTTCAATGACCCCTGGTGGCAGAATATGAGTGCAGACATCCATTAACACAGAGGATCTGACAGCAAGAGGAAACCTGAGCACAGACCTTTTTACTGTGTCTTTGTCTGCAGATGAATATTATTTCATAAAACTGTAAAGCAATTGTGAAACGTGCACAGTATGAACATACACTTTATCAACAATTTCAGCTCATTACAGCCATTCTTCACCTTCAACCTCTATCATCATAATTAAATGAATGTTTTCCTCGGTTAAAATTGCCTAACGTTTCATTGGTTGTAACTGATAACACGGCTGAACCTTCTGTATGTGCTTCTTAATCGTTGATTGGTGGCTGAAATAAAAAGGAACGTAATGAAGGACATAATTTTTGAGGCTGCTGTGCAGTTAGCCTGAAGTCATGCTACTTTTAGCTCCGTGGCAGATTGCATCCGTCTCTGACAATTTACTACCTTCTAAGCAACATTTTAGAACAAAATTAAGAATAACATGAAACAAACTGCTGAACAAACAGGATATTTCAAAAAGCTCATAAAAGATTTATAAACTCTCCCATCAGTGTCAGTCGTGCAGTTGTTGGATTTATTTTAGTGGACATTCAAAAAAAATCATGTTACATTAGCCTACAGCTAACCCTGTCACTAACATTAGCAATGCAGAACAACATGTTGATGTGTTTCTTATTAAATATATCAATAAATTTAAGTATAATATTTTTGATAAATTTCTTTTCCAGTTGCTTCATTAGTTTACTAAACTTGTACTTAAAGAAGATGGAATAAATCACATTGGGGGAAAAAGAAAATTGGATAGAGCCTGTTATTGGGCGGGGGTAGCACGATCCGCTATTACCCCATGCTCGATGGCCCCTGCGCAGGCAGGACGAGACTTTGGTGAGGCCTGAGGACTTACCTGCAATCTGCGTTGGAAATCAGCGTTGACACGAGGATTCCATGCAATTTGCATTTTCCACCAGCAGACAGAGCGCCAATTTCTGTTAAAAAATCTCTTAAAGGTAGCTGGTACCTGTTATTTGCTGAAAATAACAGTCTGCTGTCTGCAAGGAGACTGAACAGAGATCAGACATCGCACACGTAAAACACAGATGTAGATCCTGCCCATATGTTTACAAACTGATGAGTTATGTTAAAACATTGAATAAAGGTTGCGCACAACTAATTCCCACATCCTCCAAACTGCACGCCAGACCTCACCAATCTGCCGATCTGAGTTTATACCAGGCCTGCGAGAGAGCGTGCACCAAGGTTCTCTGCTGATGCACTAGAGGCCTTGGTACAAGAGGTAGACAGAAGGAGGGACATCCTACATCCACGGGGGGCAAGAGGCTCTCCAGACATATACCCAAAAGGCAGTGGGCGGCAGCGGGGGACGAAGTCAATGCCAGGTGCATGGAATCATGAACATGGATGCAGTGCAGGAAAAAGTTCAATGCATTGACATGAGTGGTCAAGGTGAGTGAGGTCAACTGTCAAGTGGCGTCTCCTTCCAACTACACCATCTAGCTGCATCCATTGCTCCATGCACTATACTCCCCATCACCCACATACCAACAAACTCTTTCCATCAATACTCAACACTTCTGATCAGATGCTTCCTTTCACCCTTACACATTAGCACTGTTGCAAGTCACCCAACCACAACTCACAGGCCACACACACTGGCAGCTATTCAACCATCACCTAGACACACATCCCACTTTCTTGCAGGAGAAGGCAACGCATATCAGGAGGCAGCAAAGTGGCCGTGGCATTTAGCCCCACGAGCCTGTTCCGCCATTCAATGAGATCATAGTGCACCTATGACCTAACTCCATATACAACGCCTTAGCCCCATATCCCCTAATACCTTTGGTTCACAGAAATCTATCAATCTCAGATTTAGAATTCACAATTGAGCTAGCATCAACTGCCGTTTATAGAAGAGCGTTCCAAACTTCTCCCACCCTTTGCTCGTAGAAGCATTTCCTAACTTCACTCCTGCACGTCCTGGCTCCAATTGTTAGGCTATGTCCCCGCGTCCTAGTATTGAAGTCTAGGAGACCTCCAAAAACAGTTACAAATGTCTCAGCAGCCAGAAGCGATAATCCAGCCACTAACCTGTAAATCCTGCATGGTCCCTTTAAATAGCACTGGTGGTGGTTCTCCAGGCACTCTGAAATGCGTTCAGATGGTCGAGGTTAAGACTGTGCTTGAGTTGAGTGTTAAGTCCCAAAATGGTGTCTATCACTTTAAATCAGCGTTGCACACTGATTGTATCCATTTTCTCCATACTTTACATGCTTCTGACGTTTATTATCTGCGCCTGTGCTAACTCCTATACCAAGATGGCATCCGCCGCACGTCACACTGGAAACATGCGTGCGCAGCCAAGACGCCACATTGGCAGCTCGGGAGGCCGCGTAGAGCCAAAACAATGGGCGCTACACGACCCAATTTAGCACCGACTGTGTTCTACTGTGAACTTCTTAAAATCAATTGTGAGTAGTACAGAAGCATAACTCTTCAGGCAATCCATCACAGCTTCCAGCTACAGGCTGTAACCTCCTCTAAAAGCAGCTTCTAACCTGTCAGTCATATCAGCCTCCTTAATCAGGCTGCCAGGTCCAGCGTCCTTGAACCCCATCTCTGTCATCCTATCCAAATAGACCACTAGCTGACCAATTACAGAGTAGCACTTGACTCAAGAGCAGAAGAGCCTCTGGCCACTTTTTCCAGTTGGCTGATTATTGCAAAATGAGAAGCTGCGATGACTCCGGATGATAAAAATATGGGTCACTTGTGGAATGAGTTTTTTTTTATAAAAGTTCCTTTCATTTTATGCAGTATTTTCAGATCCCGAATTTAAAGGTCCATATAAAGGCAGACACTTCATTAAAGTCACACAGTGTTTGTTCAAGCAGGGTAAAGTTAGGTTTTAGTTCTGTGAGGATTTTGCCATTTAACAAAACCCTTAAAATATCTATAGATTCCATCCTCTTGCGATGAGATCGTGTCAATTGCGCCTCGGGGGTGAATTTCCTTGGGGCTTTTCCTGCTCCACTGCCATAACTTCGGAGGAAGTTCAGTGGAAATCTGACTTATACGTGTAAACAGGGTTTCCACTGAACATGTCACAAAGTTACAGCAGCAAGGCGGGAGAAACCCCAAGGAATTTCACCCCCTGGATCATGGTTAACTTAAATCTTTCAAAATGTACTGAGCGGTGCATTGTGAGTATCTAGAACAGATTATGTTCCGGGAGCACCATTTTCCATGGGTTTTCGATAAAATTTGTACTAGCAGTAACTGGCAACAAATTTTGTTGAGGTCCCTCCCTTCCCCCGCTAGCCGCCCTCCCCCGCCACCACCATCCCATCTGGTAAAATGTTATTTTCCTCTGCACCTGGTCAATATTATCAATCATAATATTGTGGTTGTGTCGTTCAGTCTGGATGTATTATTTATGCTAATGATATGCAATGCCCTACTTTTGTCTACATAACAATGACTGCACCTCAAAAGTAATTCATTGATTGTGAAGTGCTAAATAAATGCAAGTTCTATTTAAATAGACAATATGGTGCTATTGGCAAAAGAGAAGTCCAATATCTGATGAGGGAAAGAAAGTAGTTCATGGAGATTGAAGTTGATTTAACAACCGAGGATGCACTTAAATAGCAAGAACCATTTTTAGCACTAAGCAACACGCCCATCCTCCATCAAAATGGTTTGTTACTATCATCAAAATAATCTACACTCTATTCAGAAAAAAAATAATTTCTCATGAACATTGCAATGACCTAAATTTTTAAAAATATTATCGACCAACCCAAAGGGTCAAAGATGCAGATACCCAAGAATGGTGACTCTAACACAGGCTGAGAAAAAGGCACATATAGCTGCTCTCTCCAGAGTCCAATGACAAAGCATAAGGAATGGAGATGGGCTTGGCAATCTTTCATGAAGGAGAAGATTCTGGGAATTTCTCCAATCCATTATTAATGGTATCTTTGATATCATACAGTAGCAGTCTGTTCATAGAATGCTACCTATTTTTAACTCCGGCAAGCATCTCACTCTATGAAGATACATGTATGCCTATAATTGCAATCAGCCTGGAAAACCAGGGAAATCCAGCATTACCACAGAACTGCTGCTGTGTTTGCTCTTGTTTCTTGTGGTCTGTAGGGAAGCAGATGTGTCTGTATCTACTCTTCATACAATTGCAGTTAGAACACACAGAATGTGGAGATGCCAGTGATGGACTGGGGTGGACAAATGTAAGGAATCTTACAACACCAGGTTATAGTCCAACAAATTTATTTTAAAATCACAAGCTTTCGGAGATTATCCCCTTCGTCAGGTGAATGAGTGAAAGGTTCTCAAATCGCATATCTTATATTAGGCTGGGACACCATCACACCAATCAAAAGGTGTTGTTGGTGTTCAGACAGGTTAGCCACGGAGAACAGTACGTCCCACTACACTGAATATATATTGTGTCAAATTACACAGACAGAGAGAAAGAGACCCAAATGGCAGTGAGAGAGAGAATATTAAAAACAGATAACTTTTTTTCCCCTTGCTGGTGGGGTTACGTGTAGCGTGACATGAACCCAAGATCCCGGTTGAGGCCATCCTCGTGGGTGCGGAACTTGGCTATCAATTTCTGCTCGACGATTTTGCGTTGTCGTGTGTCTCGAAGGCTGTCTTGGAGAACGCTTACCCGAAGATCGGTGGCTGAATGTCCTTGACTGCTAAAGTGTTCCCCAACTGGGAGGGAACCCTCCTGTCTGGCGATTGTTGCGTGGTGTCCGTTCATCCGTTGTCGCAGTGTCTGCATGGTCTCGCCAATGTACCATGCTCTGGGGTATCCTTTCCTGCAACGTATGAGGTAGACAACGTTGGCCGAGTCACAGGAGTATGAACCATGTACCTGGTGGGTGGTGTCCTCTCGTGTGATGGTGGTATCTGTGTCGATGATATGGCATGTCTTGCAGAGGTTGCCGTGGCAGGGTTGTGTGGTGTCGTGGACGCTGCTCTCCTGAAAGCTGGGTAATTTGCTGCGAACGATGGTCTGTTTGAGGTTGAGTGGCTGTTTGAAGGCGAGTAGTGGAGGCGTGGGGATGGCCTTAGCGAGGTGTTCGTCATCATCGATGACATGTTGAAGGCTGCGGAGAACATGGCGTAGTTTCTCCGCTCCGGGGAAGTATTGGATGACGAAGGGTACTCTGTTGGTTGCGTCCCGTGTTTGTCTTCCGAGGAGGTCTATGCGATTTTTCGCTGTGGCCCGTCGGAACTGTCGATCGACGAGTCGAGCGTCATATCCCGTTCTTACGAGGGCGTCTTTCAGTGTCTGTAGGTGTCCATCGCGTTCCTCCTCGTCTGAGCAGATCCTGTGTATTCGCAGGGCCTGTCCATAGGGGATGGCCTCTTTGACATGGTTGGGGTGGAAGCTGGAAATGTGGAGCATCGTGAGGTTGTCCGTGGGCTTGCGGTAGAGTGAGGTGCGGACGTGCCCGTCTTTGATGGAGATTCGTGTGTCCAAGAAAGAAACCGATTCTGAGGAGTAGTCCATGGTGAGTTTGATGGTGGGATGGAACTTGTTGATGTTATCGTGTAGTCTCTTCAGTGATTCTTCGCCGTGGGTCCATAGGAAGAAAATGTCGTCGATGTATCTGGTGTATAGCGTTGGTTGGAGGTCCTGTGCAGTGAAGAAGTCGTGCTCGAACTTGTGCATGAAAATGTTGGCGTATTGGGGTTCTTTACCCAAACAAATGGAACAGCCATGGGGACCAAATTCACACCACACCAGATAATGGGCCAGAACTTGCTCCGACTGGTGTGACAAGGCTGTCCGCACATCCTGCGGACAAAGACAACGAAAATACTTACCTCGTGGTCACCGACGTCCACTTGCTCCATTTTAGGTTTTTTCTCAGTCCTGCTCTCCGATATCAGCGCACCTTCCTCTGTACCGATTGACTCTGTGGGAATGGAAGCCACGCCCACAGAATCTGTCAAGCAGAGAAGTCCCGCCCACAAGCAAGCGAGTAAAACTCATTCATTTAAAGTGAACTTGTCTATGTAAGTGTAAAGAAAAATTTAACATACGTTATTATAAAAAGTCAAGCAAATGATTTAATTTAATGAAACTTACAGAAGTTAAAAGTTAAAAAAATAAAATGTTTAATTTAAAATTTTTTAATGATCAAAAAATATTAAAATACTGGTAATTTGACATTCCACATTTTTAAAATTTAATTTTTTATTGTTTCGCTGTCATTAATAGTCACCACGCTTTTAAAAAGTAGTGTAGGGCTGGTCTTTTCCAGTGTGCCCTTTGGTGGCATAAGTATCTTCATTCCAGTTGGGCAGATGGGTAAGTTTACGAATGTTTCCTGGTTGTATTGATTGTAGCGTAGGTGGCCCTTTAATTCATAACTGTCAAACCAACGGCAAACCAATGGGAGCAAGTTCACGGTTTCGGGGTTTTACTGCACATGTCTGCATTCGCAAACTTGCACAATTGATTCGCAGCTGGAGAGGACCCTTTATGGAGAGGCATCCTCAGGTGAGTAATTTCTGGCCCAATATTGCTTGAAAATGCAATGGAACCATTAGTTAAGCTGGATAAAAATCCATTTTGGGATGGGGAATTGAATAATATTCTATCTGGGTAGTATTTATTAAATAGAATGAAATACAGATGATAATCTTAGTGGGAATAGGATTAATAAATAGACATTGAGAAATAATGAGATATACAACTGGTGTAAATGCTACTCAGGTATCCTTGAACCTTCAACATAAGATAGGGCAGCATGATGAAGTAAGGTAGAAGGGGTTTAATGTTAGATTTTATGCATAAGATATGCTTCAGGACTAAGTGGGACATAAGATTGCAACACTGTATCCAGAGTTTAGGTAAAGGAGATTTAGAAATTGCAACACGTGGAGAATAATCGACGAGCATGATGGCCTTGTAGGATTATCATTTTTAATCAAGATTTTATTCGCCAGGGGAAAACCCCAGTTTTGGGAAAATGGCTGCGAAAAGGACCCTGTTTAAAACACAGTTCCCAGACAAGCTTTTGAACTAAAACTCACCCCACCATCAGATGTAAGGAATCGCACAACACCAGGTTATAGTCCAACAGCTTTATTTGAAATCACAAGCTTTCGGAGCTTTGCTCCTTCGTCAGGTGATTGAAGAGTTGCATAAAGGCACAGCATATATAGTCAGAGAACAATGTCTGGTGATTACAGATAATCTTTCTAACTGCCCTCTATCATACCTCAGCAGAGAGATAATCACAGCAATCAAAGGAGTGAATGGTGTTCAGACAGATTAGTCAGGGAAACATTACATCCAAGAACATTGAATACACAAGGGGTCAAATCACAAAGACAGAGAGAGAGAGAGACCAGAAAGACAGAGAGAGAGAGAGAGAGAGAATGACCAGTTGTATTAAAAACAGATAACTTTTTTTCACTGGAAATCGCAGCAGATCCGGCCACATCTGTGTATGGAGAACAAGCCAACTACGACTTGAGTCTGGATGACTCTACGTCAGGTGGGGTTACATGTAGCGTGACATGAACCCAAGATCCCGGTTGAGGCCGTCCTCGTGGGTGCGGAACTTGGCTATCAATTTCTGCTCGAAGATTTTGCGTTGTCGTGTGTCTCGAAGGCCGCCTTGGAGAACGCTTACCCAAAGATCGGAGGCTGAATGTCCTTGACTGCTGAAGTGTTCCCCGACTGGGAGGGAACCCTCCTGTCTGGCGATTGTTGTGCGGTGTCCGTTCATCCGTTGTCGCAGTGTCTGCATGGTCAGATGTAAGGAATCTTACAACACCAGGTTATACTCCAACAGTTTTATTTGAAAATCACAAGCTTTCGGAGGCTTTCTCCTTCGTCAGGTGTGTGTGGGATTCCTTGAAATTTATCGCATATATAGACAGAGAACAATGCCTGGTGATTACAGATAATCTTTCCAACTGCCCGTTATCAAGGCAATCAAAGGAATTGAATAGTGTTCAGAGAGAGACATTAGATACAAGACTACTGAATATACAAATGGCCAGAACCAAAGACAGAGAGAGAGAGAGAGAGAGAGAAACATCCGAAAGGAAGGGAAAGAGAGAGAATGACCAGTTGTATTAAAAACAGATAACTTTTTTTTCGCTGGTGGGGTTACGTGTAGCGTGACATGAACCCAAGATCCCGGTTGAGGCCGTCCTCATGGGTGCGGAACTTGGCTATCAATTTCTGCTCGACTATTTTGCGTTGTCGTGTGTCTCGAAGGCCGCCTTGGAGAACGCTTACCCGAAGATCGGTGGCTGAATGTCCTTGACTGCTGAAGTGTTCCCCGACTGGGAGGGAACCCTCCTGTCTG
Organism: Heptranchias perlo; assembly: GCF_035084215.1. Taxonomy (NCBI): domain Eukaryota; kingdom Metazoa; phylum Chordata; class Chondrichthyes; order Hexanchiformes; family Hexanchidae; genus Heptranchias; species Heptranchias perlo. The sequence continues at coordinate 41,718,948 of NC_090337.1, forward strand.
GCGATTGTTGCGCGGTGTCCGTTCATCCGTTGTCGCAGTGTCTGCATGGTCTCGCCAATGTACCATGCTCCGGGGCATCCTTTCCTGCAACGTATGAGGTAGACAACGTTGGCCGAGTCACAGGAGTATGAACCATGTACCTGGTGGGTGGTGTCCTCTCGTGTGATGGTGGTATCTGTGTCGATGATATGGCATGTCTTGCAGAGGTTGCCGTGGCAGGGTTGTGTGGTGTCGTGGACGCTGTTCTCCTGAAAGCTGGGTAATTTGCTGTGAACGATGGTCTGTTTGAGGTTGAGTGGCTGTTTGAAGGAGAGTAGTGGAGGCGTGGGGATGGCCTTAGCGAGGTGTTCGTCGTCATCGATGATATGTTGAAGGCTGCGGAGAACATGGCATAGTTTCTCCGCTCCGGGGAAGTATTGGATGACGACGGGTACTCTGTTGGTTGCGTTCCGTGTTTGTCTTCCGAGGAGGTCTATGCAATTTTTCGCTGTGGCCCGTCGGATCTATCGATCGACGAGTCGAGTGTCATATCCTGTTCTTACGAGGGCGTCTTTCAGTGTCTGTAGGTGTCCATCGCATTCCTCCTCATCTGAGCAGATCCTGTGTATTCGCAGGGCCTGTCCATAGGGGATGGCCTCTTTGACGTGGTTAGGGTGGAAGCTGGAAAAGTGGAGCATCGTGAAGTTGTCCGTGGGCTTGCGGTAGAGTGAGGTGCTGACGTGCCCGTCTTTGATGGAGATTCGTGTGTCCAAGAAAGAAACCGATTCTGAGGAGTAGTCCACGGTGAGTTTGATGTTGGGATGGAACTTGTTGATGTTATCGTGTAGTCTCTTCAGTGATTCTTCGCCGTGGGTCCATAGGAAGAAAATGTCGTCGATGTATCTGGTGTATAGCGTTGGTTTGAGGTCCTGTGCAGTGAAGAAGTCGTGCTCGAACTTGTGCATGAAAATGTTGGCATATTGGGGTGCGAATTTGATCCCCATGGCTGTTCCGTGTGTTTGGGTAAAGAACTGGTTGTCGAAGGTGAAGACATTGTGATCCAGGATGAAGCAGATGTGTTGTAGGATGGCGTCTGGAGATTGGCTGTTGTTGGTGTTGAGTACTGAGGCTGTTGCAGCGATGCCGTCATCGTGGGGGATACTGATGTAGAGTGCCGAGACGTCCATCGTGGTGAGAAGTGTTCCTGGTTCAACTGGTCCGTGGGTGCTGAGTTTTTGTAGGAAGTCTGTAGTGTCGTGACAGAAGCTGGGAGTTCCCTGTACGATGGGTTTCAGGATGCCCTCAACGTATCCAGAGAGGTTCTCACACAGGGTTCCGTTGCCTGATACGATATGGGCGTCCGGGTGTGTTGGCTTTGTGTATCTTTGGGAGGCAGTAGAAGTCTCCCACGTGGGGAGTACGTGGGATGAGAGTGCGTAGGATGCTTTGAAGGTCTGGGTTGAAGGTCTTGATCAGTTTGTTGAGCTGGTGGGTGTGTTCTTTGGTCGGATCTGCGGGTAACCGCCTGTAGTGTTCCTGGTTGTCCAGTTGTCGGTATGCTTCTTTGCAATAGTCCGTTCTGTTCTGTATGACAATGGCTCCTCCTTTGTCCGCTGGTTTGATGGCGATGTTGCGGTTGGTCTTGAGAGCGTCAATGGCGTTGTGTTGTGCTCGGGTGACATTCTGGACTGTCTTGTGAGTGCGGCTGATGAATCTGGCATTGACGCATCTCCTGACAGCTTGAGCATACATGTCCAGCTGAGGGCAGCGACCCTCCGGAGGAGTCCAGTTTGACTCTTTCTTCTTCGGTTGCTGTACCGTGGATCCCTCTGTCTGCTGCTCTGGATCGTTGATTGTCTCATTGGGTTCACTGCTGAAATCTTTGGATTTGCGGAAGAATTCCCGGAGCCTCATTCTCCTGATGAATTCCTCTGTGTCCGCTGCGAGACCAATATCGACACCGCAAACTGTCGGCTCACAGTGGAGAGGATCTCCAAGAAGATCGCGCATATCGACACAGACATCAAGTTTTTACAGAGCTGCAAGAAAGCAGACAAGATCCCGAAAGGACTACAGATCACGAACCCACTCAAGTCGACATACAACTCAGATTACGCTGAGAGACTCTGCCGTCGTACCTCTCGCACACTCCGCAACCATCTCGTACACCAACTCTACAGCAGACGTCGCAACCTCGAAACCAAGATAGAGTCCATACTCTCAACCTGTACTCAGGACACAGCAGACCAGCTACGAGACACCGCCAAACAGATGAGGCAACGGAACTACGCTGCCTACATGAAAACCAAGAGCAGGAAGCTTGAGAGACTCGGCATCACCACCAGTATCAACCAAGCCTCCCCCGGTACCATGGTTGCAACCACAGGGAAGTCTATCGTCAATTTGTCCGACCACACCCTTCAACCAGACGAAATCGAAGTTCTCAGCCGAGGGCTCAATTTCTGCCCCACCACCAAAATGGACCCCATCGGTCTCGCGGCAGACACAGAGGAATTCATCAGGAGAATGAGGCTCAGGGAATTCTTCCACAAATCCCAAGATTTCAACAGTGAACCCAGTGAGACAATCAATGATCCAGAACAGCAGACAGAGGGATCCGCGGTACAGCAACCGAAGAAGAAAGAGTCAAACTGGACTCCTCCGGAGGGTCGCAGCCCGAAGCTTGACATGTATGCTCAAGCTGTCAGGAGATGCGTCAATGCCAGATTCATCAGCCGCACTCACAAGACAGTCCAGAATGTCACCCGAGCACAACGCAACGCCATTGACGCTCTCAAGACCAACCGCAACATCGTCATCAAACCAGCGGACAAAGGAGGAGCCATCGTCATACAGAACAGAACGGACTATTGCAAAGAAGCATACCGACAACTGGACAACTAGGAACACTACAGACGGTTACCCGCAGATCCGACCAAAGAACACACCCACCAGCTCAACAAACTGATCAAGACCTTCGACACAGACCTTCAAAGCATCCTACGTGCTCTCATCCCACGTACTCCCCGCGTGGGAGACTTCTACTGCCTCCCAAAGATACACAAAGCCAACACACCCGGACGCCCTATCGTATCAGGCAACGGAACCCTGTGTGAGAACCTCTCTGGATACATCGAGGGCATCCTGAAACCCATCGTACAGGGAACTCCCAGCTTCTGTCGCGACACTCCAGACTTCCTACAAAAGCTCAGCACCCACGGACCAGTTGAACCAGGAACACTTCTCACCACGATGGACGTCTCGGCACTCTACATCAGTATCCCCCACGATGACGGCATCGCTGCAACAGCCTCAGTACTCAACACCAAAAGCAGCCAATCTCCAGACGCCATCCTACAACTCATCCGCTTCATCCTGGATCACAATGTCTTCACCTTCGATAACCAGTTCTTTACCCAAACACACGGAACAGCCATGGGAACCAAATTCGCACCCCAATATGCCAACATTTTCATGCACAAGTTCGAGCACGACTTCTTCACTGCACAGGACCTCCAACCAACGCTATACACCAGATACATCGACGACATTTTCTTCCTATGGACCCACGGCGAAGAATCACTGAAGAGACTACACGATAACATCAACAAGTTCCATCCCACCATCAAACTCACCATGGACTACTCCTCAGAATCGGTTTCTTTCTTGGACACACGAATCTCCATCAAAGACGGGCACGTCAGCACCTCACTCTACCGCAAGCCCACGGACAACCTCACGATGCTCCACTTTTCCAGCTTCCACCCCAACCATGTCAAAGAGGCCATCCCCTATGGACAGGCCCTGCGAATACACAGGATCTGCTCAGACGAGGAGGAACGCGATGGACACCTACAGACACTGAAAGACGCCCTCGTAAGAACGGGATATGACGCTCGACTCGTCGATCGACAGTTCCGACGGGCCACAGCGAAAAATCGCATAGACCTCCTCGGAAGACAAATACAGGACGCAACCAACAGAGTACCCTGCGTCGTCCAGTACTTCCCCAGAGCGGAGAAACTACGCCATGTTTTCTGCAGCCTTCAACATGTCATCGATGAAGACGAACACCTCGCTAAGGCCATCCCCACGCCTCCACTACTCTCCTTCAAACAGCCACTCAACCTCAAACAGACCATCGTTCACAGCAAATTACCCAGCTTTCAGGAGAACAGCGTCCACGACACCACACAACCCTGCCACGGCAACCTCTGCAAGACATGCCATATCATCGACACAGATACCACCATCACACGAGAGGACACCACCCACCAGGTACATGGTTCATACTCCTGTGACTCGGCCAACGTTGTCTACCTCATACGTTGCAGGAAAGGATGCCCCGGAGCATGGTACATTGGCGAGACCATGCAGACACTGCGACAACGGATGAACGGACACCACGCAACAATCGCCAGACAGGAGGGTTCCCTCCCATTCAAGGACATTCATCCACCGATCTTCGGGTAAGCGTTCTCCAAGGCAGCCTTCGAGACACACGACAACGCAAAATAGTCGAGCAGAAATTGATAGCCAAGTTCCGCACCCATGAGGACGGCCTCAACCGGGATCTTGGGTTCATGTCACGCTACACGTAACCCCACCAGCGAAAAAAAAGTTATCTGTTTTTAATACAACTGGTCATTCTCTCTCTTTCTCTTCCTTTCGGATGTTTCTCTCTCCCTCTCTCTCTCTCTCTGTCTTTGGTTCTGGCCATTTGTATATTCAGTAGTCTTGTATCTAATGTCTCTCTCTGAACACTATTCAATTCCTTTGATTGCCTTGATAACGGGCAGTTGGAAAGATTATCTGTAATCACCAGGCATTGTTCTCTGTCTATATATGCGATAAATTTCAAGGAATCCCACATACACCTGACGAAGGAGAAAGCCTCCAAAAGCTTGTGATTTTCAAATAAAACTGTTGGACTATAACCTGGTGTTGTAAGATTCCTTATATTTGTACACCCCAGTCCATCACCAGCATCTCCACACCATGCATGGTCAGAGACAGGGCCTTACATCATCACCAGCTCCAAGTTGGCTAAGGAGACAATGAAATCCCCCGGTTGATATAATTAAGTCAATCGGTAGGGACAACAGAACTCATCTGAAAACAGTTCACACCTCATATAGTCAATAGTTCCCATTATCCTCCAATGCCAGCTGGATGAGAGGAGGGAATATAATACACATTCAAACAACGCTTTCTCTCCAGGGACCAATCGTTGCATTTTGCACCATCTGACGAGATTAGCCAGAAAAAAACAGTATAACTGTTGCAGCCTCAGGAAGGAGGAGGATCGAACAGTAGGGATCGAACAAAGGAGGAGGTCGAACAGTAAGGGAACAGTGGAGGTCGAACAGTGGATGTCAAAGGGAGACCAGCCACACAGCTCTACAACATCAGAAGATCAGAGGCCGCTCTTTCTACAACCAGGACCGAAGGAAGTCGCATGCCCCAAGGAACGGGTACGGCCCCAAGGACTTCGATCGTAGAAGACATGACCCAGCAGCCAAAGTCAGCAGAGTGAGCATTTCAACCGCAGCATGCAGAATACTCAACTCACAGCCGTGTGGAGAGTTCCCTCTGCATATCCCGACCAAACCTTTGCAGTGTAGTGTTGGGAGTTAACAGCTGTGTGTAAGGGAACACGGAGGGGCTTAGTTTAAGAAGTCCAAGGGGAAGTAATCTATTTGTTCTTAGTCATATAGGAACGTTAGCATCGGTTTTGCCATATTGAGATTTGCTGTACACATTAAACATACTTTCACTATTCAAAATCTGAAACCTGTGTTGATTGCATTATTCATCATCCTTCAGTGTGATTCATAAGGGTAAACCCAGACCTTTGACCGTAAATAAGTGAGTTCGGTTGTGACCAGCAAGGCTGAATGGCCCTCACATGATCGGAAACACCCTACAGCCTAGAGACCAGGATGTTACTAAGGTTCAGATATAGTTGGATTTGATTGATAAATTCATAAGAATATAAATGTAGGGAAGATGAATTGTATAAATTAAATAAAGGTGAGAGGTTTGAAGTCAGTGTTAGGACATAGTGAAAGCTAAACAAGGATATAATCATAGGATTAGATTACAGAGAGAGAGGGAGGAGTTTACAGTATAGTGGAATATTAAGGCCTAGTTATGACATTGGTTTGAATGTACCTAGCTCAGTTCAGGTTAAACCAAATTTAACTTTAAAAATCTAGGTCAGTATGCTCATTGTTTTTTATTATATGTTAACTTAGCTTTGTGTAAATTTTGATCTTAAGAACCTCAGTACTCAGTTGTTTATCTTCTCAAACAAAGAAGATACAGCAAAAATGTCATGAGATAGGACTGGTATTTAATTAGAGAAGAGTGGTCAACACATTGGGTCTTTTCAAAGAATTAAAGACGTGTTCACAAGTGGCTTTGTGGACATGCTGTGAACCATAACACTAAACTAAAGGTCAAAAAAGTAGACAGTGCTTATTATTGCCTGAGATATTTTGTGCAAATAATGCAGGACAAAAGTGCTCATATGAAGTCAAACTGATCCAGAAATAAATGCTTTATCTTGTTTAATTACCTTTTCTGTAACTGTTGCTGATGAAGTCCTTTCTGTCTTCTGTTAATTATTTAATTAACACTAGGATAAATTAAGTTGGATGCTTGAAAGCCTAAACAACCATTGACATATATAATTGATGTTATCATGTGTGAGAAAACAATTCGTTCACTGCTTCGCAACTCTAGATCAAGACCAATAGCATAATTGGTACATCTCTACACTAAATAGTGTTCAAACGTATCTATAATTCAGTCTGTAAATAGATCATCATGGCTTAATGTCCGTAATTGAGACTAGGGGCACAATTTTAATATGCCGACGGGAAGAGTCGGGGTTGGGGGGGGGTGATTTGCGGGCGCCAAACCCGGAAAGGGAGTAGGTGGGTTGCAACAATCACATCCCTAATGAGGCCAATTAAAGCCTCTTACGGGTTTCGCGCCCGGCAACCAGCCTGATTTACAGGCTGGCTGCCGACAGGTGCTGCACATCCGAGGTGGGAAGGGAGAAAGAGAGAGAGAGACACCTCATTGGCCGCAGGTGGCATCAGCCAACGGGGGGATGCAGGTGACATCGTTTGTAAGGTATGTTTATTTATTTTTTTACAATGGGAAATGTAATTTTATTTAATTTATTTAGTTTATTTTTAGGCGTGAATCGGAAACCATGGGAAAGCCACACAGATAAGTTTAAAATCTTTTTAACTCCCCACTACACAAAAAATTAACTACCTTAAGTACCTCAATGAGGTACATTTGCTGCTTTAAATATCGTCCCGCCAGCTTTAATTGCCGGCGGGACTTCCGGGGTCAGGAACGGCGCACGCACCCAGGTGACTCTGGGAAATGCGTGTTCTTCATTGTGTTGGAGCCGGGATTCCTGCCCGCTCCAAAAAAAAATCACGATTTTCTTTGCCCCGCCCCCAACGCACCCGGACTTTCATTTTAAAATTGAGCCCTATGCATCACTTCATTGATTTGGTTGTAAAATTTTAGTTAGGGTCATCATTTTTATTCAAATGGTAATTAGAAAAACATTGTGCTTCTTAAAGTTGCCTTTCACCTTGTGAAGGAATCCATTCCAGTATTTACCGTGCTTTTATCTAGTCAGAAATTTTAGTGTGAATTAAGTCAAATATTTGGACATTTATACTGCAATCTGACACCAGTAGCATGGTGTCAGACAGCACCTCCCAAACCCGCGACCTTTACCACCTAGAAGGACAAGGGCAGCAGGCACATGGGAACAACACCACCTGCACGTTCCCCTCCAAGTCACACACCATCCCGACTTGGAAATATATCGCCGTTGCTTCGTTGTCGCTGGGTTAAAATCCTGGAACTTCCTACCTAACAGCACTGTGGGAGAACCTTCACCACACGGACTGCAGCGGTTCAAGAAGGCGGCTCACCACCACCTTCTCAAGGGCAATTAGGGATGGGCAATAAATGCTGGCCTTGCCAGCGACGCCCACATCCCATGAACGAATTTTAAAGAAATGATCAGTTCCAACAAGGAAGTATTTCCTTTATACTAATGAAAAGATAATAAACAATTGCAAATGCTGGAAAGACTCAACAGAACAATCATCATCTGTGGAAAGAACAGGCAAGTTAACGTTTCAGGTGTAATACTTCATTAAACTGAAATACTGAATGACACTTAAATAGGGACAGAACAAAGGGAAGGGGGAGGGGACGGAGAAAAAATTACACATGCACAAAACAGGAAATATGGGCAGAATGACCTGTAATTGCTGAAAATAAAAACAGGAGATGGCTGAGGTGATCTCCCATTCAGGAGAAAGATCTGTACACATGTGCTTAGCAGATTATGCAAAACTCTACAAAGAACTCTCTCCCAGTGCTCTCTGAAGATTTAAGTTAATTCTGGATACGTTTCAAAAGTACCCAGGAAGTACAAGGAACACCCTGAACACATTTTCAACCAGATTTGATACCGTATTACATTCTACACAATGCCAAACTCAAATGGTGTGACACTGCCTGCTCTCACACTGTTTATCTCTGGAGTCAGGTTAAGCCTCAATTTGGAATTATAGTGCAACTTTAGTGTTGCTGGAAAGTAGAAACTACTTGTCAGCTGCATTAAAAGTTGTTGTATAAATGCATCCTAAAATATAGAATTTTGAAGTACTCAAATTTGTGAGCATTTATTAAATCATTCTAAGTGTTTTGCTTTTTTTTACCGATTAAATGGTAAAAAAATTTCAATTAGTTTAAGATAAATCATTTGAACAAGTGGCTGGCTCGAAAACAATGAAATGAGCACTAAGTAGCGCTGATTAGGCAATCCGCCTTGGAGCAGCCATAAAGAGTTACGTTCGAGGCAGTATTGTGGGACATTAACCTCACATTTCACTCAAGGTCTACCTGACTGGAGGGTGCAAACTGGAAAACAATCCATTCTGAGTGGTAATATGGTCACTGTGATAAGCATTAAAGAAAATAAATTACCAATTAATATCTCTAGGTAGACATATTTTATTATTATTTATTAAACCCTCCTAAATTACCCACGTCTCCAGCTCCCCACCCATTTCTACTATAATAAATTAACAGCACTCACAGAATGAAATAATGACTAAAAGTAGTTCTATTTTGGTGGCATAATGAAATACAATTTGCATAATCCGAACCTAAATTACTGTGTTTATTTACATTAGATCAGTAAGGATAGCCAAGTCATAGGGGGTGACACAATTTAATGACCTCACATTTCTCATTAACCAGGCAATGAGTTACTTTCTTTCCTCATCATTTAAAATTGAACTCATTACTATAACTTTAAAAGAAAACAGATTTTCATCGTGATTTTTCCATTTTCAACTCCATAATTTTGTACATAGTACTAATGACCCTGTGGGAAAGTGCAGCTTTGAGAGTACTATAGTGCATTTCACCATCCTACCTCTGAACCTTACATCCTCTATTTTTCGAATACAGTCAGCATGAGTGACATCACCCGAGATGATGTCTGCATATCTGGTGAAATAAATGCTTTAAAGTCAATTTTACAAATAACAATGCATATAAAACATGCAAGGGCCGATTTTAACTAGGTCTGTCTGGTGGGAACAGGGTAGTAGCAGCCCTAAAAGCTGAGTGCTGCACTTACCATCCCATTCCCTCTCCGATCCTGTCTGCCACCATTTTGCCCGGGACCTTCACAAAGACAGCCCAGGCACCAACAACGACAAGTTGCATTTATATAGTGCCTTTAATGTAGTAGAACGTCCCAAGGTGCTTCACAGGAATGTTATCAAACAAAATTTGATACCGAGACACATGAGGAGGCATTAGGACAGGTGACCAAAAACTTGGTCAAAGAGATAGGTTTTAAGGAGTCTCCTAAAAGAGGAGAGAGAGATAGAGAGGCACAGAGGTTTAGAGAGGGAATTCCAGAGCTTAGGGTCTAGGTAACTGAAGGCACGGCTGCCAATGGTGCAGCGATTAAAATCGGGGATGCGCAAGAGGCAAGAATTGGAGGAGTGCAGAGATCTCAGAGGGTTATAGGGCTGGAGGAGTTTACAGAGATAGGGAAGGGCGAGGCCATGGAGGGATTTGAAAACAAGGATGAAAATTTTAAAATTGAGGCTTTCCTGGACCAGGAGCCAATGTAAGTCAACGAGTGATGGGGTGATGGATGAACGGGTGAAATATTTTATTTTGACATGCCAACTGATACTGATGATTAAACTGGAAAATTGGCCACTTTCACTAAAGTATGAAAATTGGATTCCTGTGACATATGGAGAGCGTTTGGGAAACAGTGATCATAATATCATTAGGTTTAGAATAGTTATGGAAAAGGACAAGGAACAATCAAATGTGAAAATGTGAAGACACATTCGTACGAGGGGGAAAGGAAGGGCATCCAAAGCTAGAGCTCCCTGGATGATTAAAGATATAGAGATTAAAATGAAACAGAAAAAGGAGGCTTATGACGAATGTAAGGTTCATAATACAATAGAGAACCAAGCTGAATACAGAAAGTACAGAGGAGATCTAAAAAAGGGAATAAGAGGGGCAAAGTTGGAGTATGAGAATAGAGTAGCAGATAACATAAAATGGAACCTAAAAGTCTATTATGAACATATAAATAGTAAAAGGGTAGTCAAAGGAAGGGTGGCACCAATTAGGGACAAAAAAGGAGATCTTCTTGTGGAGGAGAGGGGATGGCTGAGGTACGAAATGAATAGTTCGCATCTGTCTTCTCTAGAGAAGAGGATGCTGCCATTGTAGCAGTAAAGGAGGAGGTAGTTGCGATATTGGACAGGATAAAAATAGATAAGGAGGAGGTACTTAAAAGATTGGCAGTACTCAAAGTAGAAATATCACCCGGTCCAGATGGGATGCATCCTAGGTTGCTGAGGGAAGTAAGGGTCGAAATTGTGGAGGCTCTGGCCACAATCTTCCAATCCTCCTTAGATATGGGGACAGTGTTGGAGGACTGGAGGATTGCAAATGTTACACCCCTGTTCAAAAAAGGCGAGAGGGATACACCCAGCAATTACAGGCCAGTCAGCCTAACGTCGGTGGTGGGGAAACTTTTAGAGACAATAATCCGGGACAAAATTAATTGGCACTTGAAAATCAACATGGATTTGTTAAAGGAAAATAGTGTATGACTAAAATAAAAACAGAAAATGCTGGAAATACTCAGCAAGTCAGGCAGCGTATGTGGAGAAAGAAACAGAGTTAACATTAACTCAGTTTCTTTTTCCACAGATACTGCCTGACTTGCTGAATATTTCCAGCATTTTCTGTTTTTATTTCAGAATTCCAGCATCTGCAGTATTTTGCTTTTGATTTAGTGCTTGTCTAATTTGATTGAGTTCTTTGATGAAATAACGTAGAGGGTTGATGAGGGTAATACGGTTGATGTGTATATGGACTTTCAAAACGCATTTGATGAAGTACCACATAATAGACTTGCAAGCAAAATGAAAGCCCATGAGATTAAAAGGAAAGTGGTAGCGTGGATACAAAATTGGCTAGGGGACAGAAAGCAGATAGTAGTTGTGAACAGTTGTTTTTCAGACTGGAGGGAAGTATGCAGTGGTGTTCCCCAGGGGTCTGTATTAGGACCACTGCTCTTTTTGATATATATTAATGACCTGGACTTGGGAATAGAAGGTATAATTTCAAAATTTGCAGATGACATGAAACTTGGAAATGTAGTAAATAATTTGGAGGATTGTAACAGACTTCAGGAGGACATAGACTGACTGGTGAAATGGGCAGACACATGGCAGATGAAATTTAATGCAGAGAAGTATGAAGTGATGCATTTTGAATGAGGAAGAATGAGGAGAGACAATATAAACTAAATGGTACAATTTTAAAGGGGGTTCAGGAACAGAGAGGCCTGGGGCTGCACATACACAAATCTTTGAAGGTGGCAGGGCAAGTTGAGAAGGCCATTAAAAAAGCATATGGGATCCTGGGCTTTATTAATAGAGGCATAGAGCACAAAAGCAAGGAAGTTATGCTAAACCTTTATAAAACACTGGTTAGGCCTCAGCTGGAGTATTGTGTTCAATTCTGGGCACCACACTTTAGGAAGGATGTCAAGGCCTTAGAGAAGGTGCAGAAGAGATTTACTAGAATGGTACCAGGGATGAGGGACTTCAGTTATGTGGATACACTGGAGAAGCTGGGGTTGTTCTCCTTAGAACAGAGAAGGTTAAGGAGAGATTTGATAGAAGTGTTCAAGATCATGAATGGTTTTGATAGAGTAAATAAAGAGAAACTGTTTCCAGTAGCAGAAGGGTCAGTAACCAGAGGACACAGAATTAAGGTGATCAGCAAAAGAGCCAAAGGTGACATGAGGAAATATTTTTTTACGCAGCGAGTTGTTATGATCTGGAATGCACTGCCTGAAAGGATTGTGGAAGCAGATTCAACAGTAACTTTCAAAAGGGAATTAGATAAATACTTGAAGGGAAAAAATTTACAAGGCTATGGTGAAAGAGCAGGGGAATGGGATTAATTGGATAGCTCTTTCAAAGAGCCAGCACAAGCACGATGGGCCGAATGGCCCCCTCCTGTGCTGTACCTACTATGATATAGGATCCCAAATGCAAATTCAAGGTACCAATGGGCAGAGCATGCACCGGATGTGCTCTGCTCATTTGTACCGGGTGCTGAGTAGTCTAACTAGCAGTCTTTAAAAGGGACCGCTGGAGACTGCTCAAAAAATAGTCCAAGAAATGTCTACTTTTTGGTAGGGCCAGGAGGAGGAAGGAGACTTAATGTCGGCGAGCTCAGCATGGGAGCTGGCCGATATCCTGCCCTTCCAAAACCGATGAGCTGCAATGGGGCACCCGTTTAGTACTGGCGGACTCTAAATGAAGAGATGTGTCCCCTAATTAATATTTGGATCCTTCATCTACATTGCCACGTACTTAGCAGTAATACTTGTTCACACATTGATGAAACATTGCTCAGAGTAATATGCAATTACCACACTGCATTAGCAAAATCAGCATAGAGTTTAAACTGAATGACTAAAGTTTATATATATGAACCACGCCATAGTTTCATAAAAGGACAACAAAAGCTCACCGTACACAAATACACCTGCTTTTTCTTCATATATAATACAAGACTCAAATGCACATTCATTCTGAGCATTTAATATGAACTACAAAAGCCAATTTTCCAGTTTAATCATCAGTATCAGTTGGCATGTCAAAATAAAATATCATACCATCACAGAAACAAGTTCCATTATTTGTGAATACGTGCCATAGTTTTGTTTTTCTTTTCCAGTTCTGATTCGACTTGCATTCATATAGAGGTTTTAATGTAACAAAAGTACCAAGGTGCTTCACAGAGTTGAAGCCGGCACTGAGATGCAGTAGGATAGAAGTTGGGGAGATGACCAAAGGCATGGTCAAAGGGGTAGGTTTAAGGAAGTTTTTGAAGGTGGGAGAGAAGTAGCAAGGCAGAAGGGTTTAAGAAGGTAGTTCCAGAATATAGTGCCTAAATTGCACCATCGTGTTGGAACACAGAAAGGGCCAGGGGAAAAAATTGGAGGATAGGCCCTGGCACTTGGGCTAGAGGAGCTTGCAGTGGTAGCATTGAGGGATAGGAAGCCAATGGAGGTTAGCATGGACAGGAGTGATAGGAGAGTGAGTCTTGGTGGAGGATAGGTTATAGGTGGTGGAGTTTTGGACAAGTTGGAATTTACATAGGTTGAAGCTCAGGAAGAAGAGCACGACTTGAGGTGATGAACGTATGGATGAACGTTTCAGCGATAATGGGGGTGAGGTAAACAGGACACCGAATTTGTGCACCATCGGGTTCAGCCTGAACAAGCAGACAGACAAGGAGATGGAGTGAGGTCTAGGGTCCAGAGTCTTTGGTAGGAGTCAAATCACAAGACTTCGGTCTTGCTCATGTTGAATTGAGCAATATTTTGTCTGTAATGTCCACTTTCAGAATACTTCATTTTAATTATATGACTGGAAATACTCCCTCAAGATGATTCACTGGCTGATTAGAACCAGAGAAGCCTATTGAAACATGGAAAACAATGGGTTCCAATAGACAAGTGTATACATTAAATCATTTTGACCTATGAAGGCTGTGGATCTATGAATTAAACTGGCTGTTAAAGCATGCTGTTGATTTGGAGAATATATTCAAATTATACATTTTTTTTATTAGTTCATGGGATGTGGGCATCGCTGGCAAGGCCAGCATTTATTGCCCATCCCTAATTGCCCTTGTTGGAGCTGCACTCATCCAGGCAAGTGGGGAGTATTCCATCACACTCCTGACTTGTGCCTTGTAGAAGGTGGAAAGGCTTTGGGGAGTCAGGAGGTGAGTCACTCGCCGCAGAATACCCAGCCTCTGACCTGCTGGTGGTGAGCTGCCTTAGAGTCATAGAGTCATAGAGTTATACAGCACGGATAGAGGCCCTTCGGCCCATCGTGTCCGCGCCGGCCATCAGCCCTGTCTACTCTAATCCCATATTCCAGCATTTGGTCCGTAGCCTTGTATGCTATGGCATTTCAAGTGCTCATCCAAATGCTTCTTGAATGTTGTGAGGGTTCCTGCCTCCACAACCCTTTCAGGCAGTGAGTTCCAGACTCCAACCACCCTCTGGGTGAAAAAGTTCTTTCTCAAATCCCCTCTAAACCTCCCGCATTTTACCTTGAATCTATGTCCCCTTGTTATAGAACCCTCAACGAAGGGAAAAAGCTCCTTAGTATCCATCCTATCTGTGGCCCTCATAATTTTGTATACCTCAATCATGTCCCCCCTCAGCCTCCTCTGCTCCAAGGAAAACAAACCCAATCTTCCCAGTCTCTCTTCATAGCTGAAGCGCTCCAGCCCTGGTAACATCCTGGTGAATCTCCTCTGCACCCTCTCCAAAGCGATCACATCCTTCCTGTAGTGCGGCGACCAGAACTGCACACAGTACTCCAGCTGTGGCCTAACCAGTGTTTTATACAGCTCCATCATAACCTCTTTGCCCTTATATTCTATGCCTCGGCTAATAAAGGCAAGTATCCCATATGCCTTCTTTACCACCTTATCTACCTGTTCCGCCGCCTTCAGGGATCTGTGAACTTGCACACCAAGATCCCTCTGACCCTCTGTCTTGCCTAGGGTCCTCCCATTCATTGTGTATTCCCTTGCCTTGTTAGTCCCTCCAAAGTGCATCACCTCGCACTTTTCCGGGTTAAATTCCATTTGCCACTGTTCCGCCCATCTGACCAACCCATCTATATCGTCCTGCAGACTGAGGCTATCCTCCTCGCTATTTACCACCCTACCAATTTTTGTATCATCAGCGAACTTACAGATCATACCTTTTACATTCATATCCAAGTCGTTAATGTAGACCACAAACAGCAAGGGACCCAGCACCGATCCCTGTGGTACCCCACTGGCCACAGGCTTCCAGTCACAAAAACAACCTTCGACCATCACCCTCTGCCTTATGCCACTAAGCCAGTTTTGTCTCCAAAGTGCCAAGGCACCCTGGATTCCATGGGCTCGTACCTTCTTGACCAGTCTCCTGTGGGGGACTTTATCGAAGGCCTTACTGAAATCCATGTATACCACATCCACTGCGTTACCCTCATCCACACGCCTAGTCACCCCCTCAAAAAATTCAATCAAATTAGTCAGACATGATCTTCCCTTGACAAAGCCATGTTGACTACTCCTGATTAATCCTTGCTTCTCCAAGTGGAGACTAATTTTGTCCTTCAGAAATTTTTCCAATAATTTTCCTACCACTGATGTTAGGCTCACTGGCCTGTAGTTACCCGGTTTTTCCCTACTCCCCTTCTTGAATAATGGTATTACATTAGCGGTTCTCCAGTCCTCTGGCACATCCCCTGTGGCCAGAGAGGTTCTGAATATATGTGTCAGAGCCCCCGCAATCTCCTCCTTTGCCTCACACAGTAGCCTGGGATACATTTCGTCCGGGCCTGGGGATTTATCCATTTTTAGGCCTGCTAAAACCGCCAATACCTCCTCCCGCTCGATGTTAATATGTTCGAGTATATCACAGTCCCCCTGCCGTATTTCTCTGTCTACATCGTCCTTCTCCATAGTGAAAACAGATGCAAAAAATTCATTTAGAACCCCTCCTACATCTGCCGGCTCCACACACAGATTGCCATTTTTGTCCCTAATGGGCCCTATTTTTTCCCTAGTCATCCTCTTACCCTTAATATACTTATAAAACATCTTAGGATTTTCCTTTATTTTGCTCGCCAGTGTTATTTCATGGCCCCTCCTTGATCTCCTAATTTCTTTTTTAAGTATCCCCCTGCACTTTTTGTACTCCTCTAGGGCTTCCTCCGTCTTTAGCCTTTTGTATCTGCCAAAAGCCCTCCTTTTTTTCCTAATCCATTCTCGTATATCCCCTGACATCCAAGGTTCCCTGGAGTTCTTGGAACCACCCTTGACCTTTACGGGAACATGTTGCCATTGTATGGTCTCAATCTCCCTTCTGAAAGACTCCTATTGCTCCGATGCGGATTTTCCTGCAAGCAGCTGATCCCAGTCCATTTTGGCCAGATCCTGCCTTATCCTATTAAAATCGGCCTTCCCCCAATTTAGAACCTTTATTTCCGGCCCCTCCCTGTCCTTTTCCATGACCACCTTAAATCTCACCGAATTATGGTCACTGTCACCAAAGTGCTCACCTACTAGCACTTCTTCCACTTGGCCGGCCACATTCCCTAGAATTAGGTCCAGTACCGCCCCCTCTCTTGTAGGACTTTCTACATGCTGGCTCAAAAAGCTCTCCTGGATGCACTCTCTTGAACTGCTGCAGTCCGTGTGGTGAAGGTTCTCCCACAGTGTTGTTAGGAAGGGAGTTCCAGGATTTTGACCCAGCGACGATGAAGGAACGACGATATATTTCCAAGTCGGGATGGTGTGTGACTTGGAGAGGAACGTGCAGGTGGTGTTGTTCCCATGTGCCTGCTGCCTTTGTCCTTCTAGGTGGTAGAGGTCACGGGTTTGGGAGGTGCTGTTGAAGAAGCCTTGGCGAGTTGCTGCAGTGCATCCTGTGGATGGTACACACTGCAGCCACTGTGCGCCGGTGGTGAAGGGAGTGAATATTTAGGGTAGTGGATGAGGTGCCAATCAAGCGGGCTGCTTTGTCCTGGATGGTGTCGAGCTTCTTGAGTGTTGTTGGAGCTGCACTCATCCAGGCAAGTGCGGAGTATTCCATCACACTCCTGACTTGTGCCTTGTAGATGGTGGAAAGGCTTTGGGGAGTCAGGAGGTGAGTCACTCGTTGCATAATACCCAGCCTCTGACCTGCTCTTGTAACCACAGTATTTATATGGCTGGTCCAGTTAAGTTTCTGGTCAATGGTGACCCCAGGATGTTGATGGTGGGGGATTCGGTGATGGTAATGCCGTTGAATGTCAAGGGAAGGTGGTTAGACTCTCTCTTGTTGGAGATGGTCATTGCCTGGCACTTGTCTGGCACGAATGTTGCTTGCCACTTATCAGCCCAAGTCTGGATGTTGTCCAGGTCTTACTGCAAGCGGGCATGGACTGCTTCATTATTTGTGGGGTTGCGAATGGAACTGATCACTGTGCAATCATCAGCGAACATCCCCATTTCTGACCTTGTGAATCTTATTCTAGGAAACTTTCAGTGAAAACATATACTGTAACTTCCAATGACAGTTATACAATTTTGCAGCAGTCAGCCCATCACACCTGCGCCATTGATCAGTTATGATTATAACAATAAAGGAGACTTTGAAAAATTGATATTGCAAGCAGTCCTGCACAGTAATTAAGGTTTGCTTTTCATTAATAGGTGGCACAAAATGCAGTTCATTCAGCATGATTGATAACACTAATGTCAGAAGTGCAAACTGTGACCTAATGGTTTTATTAAACTTCGATCAGGAGTGGAGCTAATGAAGGGCTAGCAATCAATTTCAAGTGTTCATAATGGTATCAGGCAATGAAAGAAAACTATAGATATTGGCAGTTATTCAGAATTACTGATTTACGAATTAACTCATTTGCTAACTGTGACAGGTGTAGGCTCCGTTCTGCATTATATTACAAAATAAATCTATGCTATCGGGTAATTTTGCAAGGCTCTGTTGCTGGCATAGAGTCTTGCTAAACACGCACATGAGTCAGAGGTAGGGATATAACGCAGTAGCCCTGATTCTCCAACCTATACTTACAGCTGCAGAGGCTCAGTACTGGCAGCAGGGTGTCATAAATTTATCCCTTATATCTCTTCATCTGAATTTTAACTACACCAATGTACTGAGATTTTTAAAAACTGGAGCCACGATTGCTATGTCTCATGAAATTCCCTTTGACCTTCTTTCTTGAGAGCCAACCAGGTCGGACAATCAGTGTGGAGGCAATACATATTAATGGTCCAGAAATTCTCCATTCTATGTGACATTTGATGGAATGTAATGAGTGGCTGACAGTTAAACCTAGAAATTCAGGCACGCCCATTTTTGGGTGCATGGTAGGTTCCAGGGATTGAGTCCCGAGGTGCACCCGATATTGGGCCTCAAACCTCATTACTGTCGAGCCGGCAAACTGTGAGGGTAGAGACCCATTATGTCAGGTCTCTGCTCCAGAATGCTGCCCTGGGATTTCAATGGGTTTCCAGAATGGGTATAACTGGTCATTCATGGATCTCCCACTTTAGTTTGCTTTAAGTGCAAACAAAGAGACGCCTCAAAAGTAGTAGTGGGCTTGCACTGGGACACTCTGTAGATCCAGTCATTCAATGAGATACCCAGGGGCATCCTGAAGATGGAGCCTTACTGAAGATAAGTCTTGTTCTTTGATTTGCAAGATGATTATCAGGTTTCAGGGCTTTCAGAGTGCTGCTCTTCAACAGCAGCCAGATGGCACAGATGCTAGTGGTAGGCGCCAATGCTATCATCAACTGGCCCCTATTTCCTGCACGCCAGTGGGTGGGCCTGTGTTGGGAGGTAACCTGGGCTATGCAAATGCTATCAGCTAAGAAATTTGGACACACTATACCTTCAGCATGTACGCTGCATCTGTTTGGCACTTGGGGGTAGGGACTGAGAGGCAAATTGGCCCAATTCTTTCTATAATGAATACTGCAAGCTGAAGGGAATTATCTGTGCATTGCAATTCCTAGACTTCTGCAATATGAGTGTATAAAATGAGGACAAGGATGCATCAGTAGGATTTGCTCAGTCCCAGTGTAACCATCTTTTTCTTTTTGACATTATTTAACCTGTTTATTTTTACAAATGATTTCAAAATAATCTGCACAAAGAATTTCACAAGATTTCTGAGGTAAAAATTTCAGATAGTTGGAACATCTTGCTCAGTCCACATCTGCATTTTTGATATGCACTGCCAGTGGGTAAGGTTCCCTATGGCAATGGAATATCAGAAGGTCACTCCTATATGTCTAAATGTCTTTTACATACTTACATACTTTTTATATCTCATCATGTAATATATCTACACTTCTAAGTGTTAGTAACTTTATTACTGAATATTGCAACCTCCTGTTTGTTGTGTTTTTAGCCCTCTTGCTATACAGAGTCTTGAGAAACCAAAATGTAGCCTTATGAGTTGTATAAATTTTCTTTTCAAAAGTATTTGCAGGCAAATGAGCTGTATTTTTGCACAGAATATAAATCCAGCAACAGCTAATGAAAAGTTTTTAGCCTGCTAAGTTGATGGAGCCAATTTGTGCTGAACTATTGAAATACAATATGTACGTCTGTTCAAGTAGCTGACTCTTTTGAAGATCATTAATTCTCATCCGCATGTGAAGCATTACGGAGCCAAACAAATAAATGTGGCGAGCACCAAGCCAAAATTGAAGAAATGCTAATTGGACCCATTTCTCATTTAGATTCACCTGTCCCTATTAAAAATCAGCCAGGAAGAGGTTAAAATTTCGAAAGCTGAACTTCGAAAATCAGGACATTTTAGCCACCATATTAAACCCTCTGGCAAATTATCAAAGGAACTTGTCCTTGGCCAACAGAACTGCATTTGAGAGATAATCCTTCAGAAAATCAATGCAGTGTGCGCCTGCATAAAGAATATAGAATCATAATGAAGAGATGATATGAGTAGATAGTTATACCAAAATCAGGGTGTTTCGCATACTGATGGGGCAATAGCAGACGGCAGTGGAACCTGCCACCCAGGAAGAAATGAATCACCAGTTGGAGATGGTTGTGAACCTTTCAGCAGATAACTATAATTGACCTACGCAGCTATGGCCCCAAAGAAATCTGTTGCCAAAAGGCGCCCAGTTTATCAGCACGAGAGACCCCTCCATTGGAAGACTACCATATTTCAAATAACAACTCACAAGAAGTAGTGCCACTGTATTTCAGTTCAGTAATCATGATTCTGCATAGCAGCTGCTATGTAAACCAGCAGGAGCTGCAGAAAACCTCTCGTTTGAACATAAAGAAACATTAGTGTAACCCTATTCACCAAGGCAGCCTGGGCAAGGATGAGGTGTGCCCCAGAGTGAGGAAGCTATACCTTAATGCCTTAATGCCATAATCCACTGCTGTTACACGTGTACAATTAGCTATTAAACTGTCATGTTTTAAATAGAAGATTGCAACAAATCCAAAATACTTAATGGCATTGCAAGAAGCCATTTTCAAAAATTTGGATAATTGTCCGTCTATATAATAAACTGGGGAAAGTTATTTAACAACACTTCATTAAATATAAGTGGAACGCCTTTAAAGTTATAACCCTAAGCATGAAGGATGAATATATTCCTAAAGCCAACAAGTTCTGACTAAGCAAGCATGATGCTAAATGGATGAACAAACATATTAAAAGTGAGATAAAGAGAAAAAAAGCCTTTACAAATCCTGCATGGAGAAAAGATGAATACAAGAAAATGCAGAAAAACATTAAAAGAATCAGAGGGGCAAACTGAGACCTGGAAAAAGGCATAGCTGCTGAGGCTAAGCATAACAGCAAAAGCTTCTATCAGTACCACTACAACAAAAAGGAACTCAGAGAAGAGGTGAAACCAAAGACACAAATAGGCTTAAAACTGAGAGTGGTCCAAAATAGTAAATATTCAAAATGATTACTTCATTCATATATTCACAAGAGAAGACATAAGCAACATGCCCTCCCCAGACAAAGATGTCCCGATAAAATTAATTACTTTAGTACACAAGATGGAAGTCCTAGACAGGTTAAATGGGCTCAAAACAAATAAATCCCTAATGTTGGGTTGTGTTTATCCCACGATGCTAAAAGAGACTAGAGAGGAAAGTTGTAAGGTATTGACAATCATTATGAGGGGGTCAATAGACACTGGGGAGATACCAATAGATTAGAAACTGGATAATGTGGTGCCCCTATTTGAAAAGGTGACAAAACAGACACAGAGAACTGCAGGCTTGAAATTTCTGGGTTGGGGGTGGGCGTAAATCAGGATTTGCACCTTTTCTGGGGCAGGAAATTCTGACAGGGCCAATTTACAACAGAAGACTGCTAGAGAAGTAACCCAGCTTAGATTCCGATCAGTTTCAGAGCGCACTGAAGAAGCTCCTGCCACAAGCAAGTGAAGGATGATGTCACCCATCCTAAACACTGGGTCTTCCATCTTCCCATCTGCCCTTGAGATGGTGCACCATTGTTTCAAGGGCTTAGTTTCTCAGAGCCCATTAACGTAGGGGAAGTACTTTGTTAATGAGTCACTGCTCACGGTTTGTAGAGGCTTTTGACCATGTCTTGGGATTGAGTGGAGGTATTACAAAAATGTTTTCACCCAGGAAGCCTTCCCCTACATTCTGCATTGTCCTTGGAAAGCATTCTATTTAGAAACAATTACTGAGCTGAGATCTGAGGGCTGCACAATGGGCTTCCTGATGGGAATCCCACTTTACGTGACCCATATGCTGGAGAAAAAGCAAGAAGAAGAGCAGATGCAAGCTGTAAGGAAAGCCAGATTTAATCAGACAGCACCAGAGTAGACCAAGGCCATATCAACACCACCCATCCAGCAGGAAGTATAGCCCCAGGCACACTTTCCAAGGCTTTTCTCAGGAGCGGTGTCTCAGGAGGCTGCACTTCAGTCTTAAAGCTCTGGACGAACTCTGTTCACTGCTGCAGCCAGATCTACAACCAAGGCCCACAGCATGTACAGCTCTCACTGCAGCACAGAAAGTGACCACAGGTCTCAACTTTTATGCCACAGGCTCATTCCACAGGAAACGTTTTGTATGATCAGCCGATTTGCTCTGCACATCTCTATAAGTATGTCACCAATGCCTTCTTTATCAGGGCAGCTCAATTTATACAATTTGACAGTGCTTCCACACAGAGGAGTGAGAGAGCCATAATTTCTTTTCAGAATTGTTGGTCCCAGGTTGTTGGGCTATACTGATTGCACCTATGTGGCATTGTGTGCCTCAAATGTAACCCCCATATTATATGACCCGCAACGGCTTTCATTCCCTAAATGTGCAGCTCATTTGCAATAATAGTCATAGCTTCATGTATGTGAATTCATGACATGCTGGGAATTGTCATAATGCTTCTATATTTTATCACTCCTATGTCTCAGCTCTATTTCAAAGCAAAGGCAAATTGAGGATGGCCCATCACTCATGACACATCTATGTAGGACCACTAGTGGTGGAGAGGAATGCCACAATGAAGTAAACAATTTTACAACACCAAGTTATAGTCCAGCAATTTTATTTTAAATTCACAAGCTTTCGGAGGCTTCCCCCTTCGTCAGGTGAACACATCGTTCACCTGACGAAGGGGGAAGCCTCCGAAAGCTTGTGAATTTAAAATAAAATTGCTGGACTATAACTTGGTGTTGTAAAATTGTTTACAATTGTCAACCCCAGTCCATCACCGGCATCTCCACACAATGAAGTAAAGAAGGAAAGAAAGAATGTGCATTTATATAACACCTTTCACCATCTCAGGAAGCCCCAAAGTGCTTTACAGCCAATGAAGTAAACATGGAGACAAGAATAAAACTTGAGCAAGCCATTGGGGTGTTCAAAAGAAGGGGTTTGGATAGGTTCAGGGCTGCCTTGCAGCATGCACCCAGCACCATCTTACGAATTGTGGTAGCATGTTGTGTGCTTCACAACTTTGCATTGAGAAAAGGACTGATGGTAGATGTTCTCGAGCATACCAAGGAGACTGATGATGACACTGCTGATGCTGTAAATCTGGCCCATGAAGAACAGGAAGCAGGTGCTGTTAGCCAAATAAATAGTTACCTCGTCTCTATAAATGTTAAAATCAAATGTAAGCTTTATTTATGACAGACTTCAAAATCAACAAAACAATAACATTTCATAACAGTAAGAGATTATCTTGCTACTTTCTATTATGAGGCAACCTTACCTAGCACAGGACACAACAATCACAATGATACACTCTCTGTGCCAGCTGTGGCTCTTTCATGGAGGACTTTTACAGTTCACCTTTTAGGTGGAAACTTACAGTTTTTATATCTTTCCTTATCACTGTTCCATGGGCATGTGACTATTAGCATTTCTCAACAGTTATATCCCTTCCTGTTCTCACACTCTGATTCACAGAAAGTGTCAAATCAGATGTTTCACTTCCTGCAGCCTAACACCTTAGGCTTTGTTCTTCTTATCTTAACCCCCAACGCCCAGCACGTACGTTTATGTAGCTGACCAGCTACCTATCACTGGAAGCTCTGAAGTCTCTTCCTTAACCATGCATTTCTTTTGACACCAGTGTGTCTGTACCTAGCTCTCTTTCCACCTTGATGGGTGCTTTTAGTGTGTCACGACAATAAACAGACTTGCTTTACTCCTGCTTTTTATCTTTTCCCTTGGGTGAGAAAGCTACTTAACTCAAATGTTCCACTTTCACACACAATTGCAATAGTTGCTCTTTGCTATAGTGTGCTTTGCTATGGAAGTTACACTATCATGTTAACAGGCAGGAGCTGAGAATCAGCATTACTGCACTCTCCCATCTAATTGCTAATGAACTTTCATGAACCTATTTTAATTCAGCTACAGGATCCCTGCTGATGCTGCTGTTGCCCTGGTGAACCATACAAGTAGTAGTTACCTTCATCAGGTTTTATTTTATTTTATTTCCCAACAGTGCAGTGACAGCAGCTGAGATTCAGACTCATTTGGCACATCGTCACAGATGAATAGAGCAATATTATTTGGAAGTTTCAGCCCAAAGATCTCGCTACTCTCAACAACCTCCTTATAGTCTATCGAAAATCCTTGGTCTTCATAGCCAACCATCACATCCTAATCCTAAGCATCAACCTCAGCACATTACCTGGTCCCCATTGTCATTACAAGAGAACCAAACACCGACCAGTCCTTACATTGAATATTCTACAGATTTATCACAACTATTTACAAAACATCATTTGTTTCTGTCATCATGCACACTCCTTGCAAGCTTTTCGCTACCTTATTCTAACATTTCTTCTATGTGCAACCTTGAGGGCCTGGGGTTTGAGATGTAGGCAGCTGCTGCAAAATATTATGAGCCTCTCAGTATGGAGTTGGCCCTTTTCTCAGAATCTAAGTCCTAGGATGGACACAGGACAAACTGACCCTTCGTCATGGGCTCCGTTGCAGACTGGTCTGGCAAAGATGAAAGCTTCTGCAGGGAGCTGATGGAATGCTGTTTCCATTAGAGCAAGCAGTGTCTGAGGCACGCACATCAGGTTGTCCACTGGTACTGGGAATAGGATTCTGGGAGAACAGACCTTATGAAATCAGAATGATCCTTAAATGCCTGGGACACAGTCAACCAAATATCTTTTAGCCTTTCAGAGATGCTGCCCTGTATTTTTGTAATCAAGTTGACAATGACCTCTCCAGATGACCCACCAAGACCTGCAGTCCTTCATTCAATGTTTCCACTGCCCAGATCTCTCATGAAATAAGGGAAGGTTTATAGATGCTTCTGCAGCTGTCATTTTCTCCAAGCTGCCCTGCAATGAGTTGAACCTCTCTCGGATGTTGGCGCACAGCAGGACAATGGTCTCCACTGCTATCCTAACTATTTGCCACACATCTTGGGAGAGGCTGCGCAGAAACTCCATTTGTGTCTGATGCTCTGCTAGCATCCTTCCATTCAGAGCAGGAGCCCTGAGATTATCATCCATGTGCTCTGCAGCCAGTAGTGGACATGTCTTAAGCCTCCACTCAACTACATTAGGCTCCACTTCCACATCTGGTTCCCTTGTGCTCTGTGTCTCACCACATGTAAATTCCCACCAACACTATGTGTATCCCCTTCAGTGGGTGTATCTGGGTTGCTGAGTACAAGGAAGAGGGTGAATGACAGAGTGGGTGAGTGGTTGTCAGTGTTTCTAAAGATATAGAGGACTGTAAGATTTTGCACTTTAGCAATGTTCTCTGCTTTATCCTAACTTGCAGCCTCTGGAGGAAGAAAACAGTACTCTTAATTTTGGTCTGCTTGAGCAGCATTCTATCTTAATCAGCTACTCTGTGGATTTCTTATTCGTTAATGCATTTAGGGGGAAGCTAGATATGAATATGAGGGAGAAAGGAATAGAGGGATATGTTGTTAGGGTGAGATGAAGTAAGGTGGGAGGAGGCTCGTGTGGAGTATAAACACTGGCATAGACCTGTTGGACTGACTGGCCTGTTTCTGTGCTGTAAAATTCTATGTAATTCTATGTAGTTATGAGGAAAGTGGGTTGCTGGTGAAAAGATTGAAACATTAAAAAAGAAAAGGTATATATTCTCCAAGCTCACTGAAGGTATAGAAACTTGCACATCTCCATCCCCAACTGCCAGGCCATGGTGGAAGCCAATTATTGCCATTGCTTCCTCTTCATGCGGCGTTAAATGCTGGATACTGGCACGTACTCCCCAGTATGTCTGGCATTCCTTGCCATTGTGCTGTTTTCTCCTTCAGGAGGATGACATAATGTTAATTGGCTGCTGCAGTCTCCAGATCCTGCAGTCACAATCAGTCAGGATCCATGGAATCGATGGTAAAAATAATAGGTGTCAGAGAGCAAGGACCTAGGTTATGAGACTATAGTTTGCTAGTATGCATTACAGGATGTGAGACATCTAACATGAGTACTGACAATTGACTTTGCTTCTGAGAAAAGGAATCTGCTGCCATGTGATACCCTTCATGTTGAGTTAAATATTGAATATTGGCATATCTTACTCCGTATATCTGGCATTTAAAAAAAATAAGATTGTGATTTAGTGAAGTATTCCCAGTCATGGGAGTTAATGTAATTTTCTTCCCTAAGGGTTTGATTTGAGATTAAATGTGAAGCACCCAGTGAGGGAGATTTTGCATCAACTTTAAATGGGTTTTGTATCGTAGTGACTATAAATCATCCTAAAGGGTAGTACTTGGTTATTTTTCTCGGGAATACTGCAGTGCTTCTCTATGATTCAATTGTCTGCCATGTTCTTCATTTGAAAATACTCTTATCTTTGCTGACCTAGTGAGATCAATAAACTTCTCCTGACACTGCAAGGGGGTTCTTAGGGTTGTGGAGGTCCCACTCACAGCCAGAGCCACCTCCTTCCACATGGCCCATTCTGATGCATCTGATGGCCTCTTCCCTAGTACTCCAACAATGGTTCCATCTGTTCTCTAATTTGGGCCAGCATCACTTCCACATCAATCTCTAAAAATGTAGAAGTTAATCTTTTTTGTTCTTTAGCTCCAACCATTAGCCCCTCTTCCATGGAACCCTTTAAATAGGAAAGCTGCATCCTTGCTTCACCCAGTTCCTGGATTTTCTGCTTTCCTTCAACAAACCTGCCCCCCTGCTGGCAGTAGTTCCACCTCTGTCCTGCCTGCATTACTTAAATTAGCTAACCCAGAAATTTCTGACAGGGTCACCTTTCTCTGATTTCAGTGAGCATAAGACCTGTTCGGCAGCATTTATGCTGGCTGAGTGGGCCCCCAGGAATTTTCAGGCCATTTTTAATAGCCTATATCATTTTTAGATTTTTTTTCCTAATTTTATTTTCTATTTTAAGTATCAAGAAAAAAGCATTAAAAAGCAGTAAAAAAAACGACTAAGTAAATTTCTGTGGGAAAAATGTTGGTGTGTTTCTTGATTCATTGATTTTTTTTCATAAGTTTCCATCTTGACACTGCTGATAGGGAGTCTCGTTCACCAAAAACAAATATATGGGTGCATGTTGTGCATGATTTTCCGACCATTAAATGGTCAGAAAATTATGTGCAGCCCATGTCTAAGTTTCTGCTACGTACTGCTGATGAGCGAGGTTCCCTGCCAGCAGCATAATTTTGGAAAATTATCCCTTTATTTTCACTCTTTTCATCCAAGAAAATGAAAAAAAAAATCCAATATACAACAGCCATTTCTCGGGGTAACAGAAGAAGAGTTTGGCTATGGAGACAAACTTTTTGAAGTAACAGAAACATAACAGAGAACGAAAAATGCAAAAATATATCTTAAAAAGTTTGCAGGGTCCATAGAGATCACACTCTCAAATGTTAGATAATACTTTGAGTACTTAGAATATAATAAAGTTATACGCTCCATTGGAGCGGATGAAATATTGCCAAAAAAGAACAAAGAGACTGTCATCATCAGACTGCCAAGATCACTTTACAAAACATTTTTATTGGGCTGGATTTTGCTCTAAAAATAACGGTGAGCCTAACAGTGCTCACCATTATTTCAGTGCAAATGGTAGAGGAACTGCCAACGATCACACATGCGCAGTTAAACGCGTAAATCCGAAGGTTGCTCTACCAGATGCCTTGCTCCTCCAGAAGCTTTGCGGGAAGGAGATCTCGCCGGCTGACTCACCATTGAAATAACTGCAACAGCGCAAAGTTCCTCTACTGCCCTGATGGAAATTAACTAACCTCACTAGGAAGAGGTACATTCACTTTTTTAAGTGTAACCAAAATTTTAACGGCTTTTTTTATTTCAAAATATACTTTGTTTCATACAATTTTAAGAGACACACAGTTCAATGGAAATATCACAATTTCAAACCAGTACAATTCAAACCAATACATTACAGATTGTACACAATGAGATCTTAATATTACAATTCAAATACAGTATATTCCTTATGATTCATGGTGTACAATACAATACAAAGTGGGGTGGCTTTATACGGTGGCCTTTCCCCATAGAGCCTTTGTGTGGGTCGCACCTCGCTTCAGTGCGTCCCGTAGCACATACTCCTGGACCTTGGAGTGTGCCAGTCGGCAACACTCGGTCGTGGGCAGCTCCTTCAGCTGGAAGACCAGCAGGTTTCGGGTGGACCATAGGGCCTCCTTCACCAAGTTGATGGTCTACAAGCTGCAGGTGGTATCTGTCTCAGTGTGCGCCCCGCGGAACAGCCCGTAGAGCACAGCGTCACTTTTTCTTTCTGTATCTTTTATCTCTGTCTTTTAATTCAATATTTCTTATCCTCTCTTTATTTTGCTTTCTGTAACTGATTTTACATTGAATTCACTATTCTAACTTACACTTCCTGGTTCTGTATCTACACTGCTTATTAATATGCTTCAATCCGATTGGTTAAGGGGATACACAGCAGCTTGCCCCGTTCACACAGGTCCCAGATGCCCGGGAGAGGGCGCTGTGCTGGATTGAGGACCCTAAAAGAGGACCTTGCTGTGCAAAAGCCCATGAAAAGTCTATGGGCAAGTCCAAGTCTAATGAGCGGTGGGCGCCGTTCGTTCACCGCTCAGAGCAAAATCCAGCCCAATGCGTTTATATTCTGTTTCATTCATTTTGTCTGTTATAGTGAATAATTTTGTTTAAACAGTGAACACTGATAGCATCATTAGTAATGACTTGAAAGGGTTATTAAGTTTGACAGTGTGAGGGAACTGAATTAATACACAACTGATGCTGAAACACATGAGGTTAATGACTAAAGTTGATCAATGATGTCGTCATCATTCATTATTTAAATAAAGTAGATAAAATTGAATCAAACAAAACAAAAGGATGACATGTTCCTATGTGATTTTTAAAATGGGTTCTGATAATAAGATTCCCTGTTTAAGGATTAATTAAAGTTCATGGGATTTAGGAGCAAAGCAAAATTATCATAATGGAGGACAGGGCAGATGCAAAGTGGAAGATAGCAAACAAAAAAGTGAAGCGGGAAGAAATTTCAGGTATTAGAAATGCAAACTATTTAAAGACTGCTTGTTTTCCTCAATAATGAATCTATAAATATCTAACAATTAATCATATATCATTGAGAAAATTGAATAAACCATTAAGATAAAATTGAATTAAGTAAAAGTTGATGGGTTGTTTAAAATTTATGGAAGCCTTTGATGTAATAAATATTAATTCATGTTTATTCACAATTAAATATATTTTATTATTTACTGTGATATAATGGGGATGAAACAAATGAAACTTGTTACCATAGAAAGTATAACTTAATTGAAAGATCAGTTAATGTCAAATTGATTTATTGTAATTCAGAATTGAATATTTATTGATTTCATAACAGCAAAATTCAAATGAACTGTATATGCACCAAGAAATTAAATGTTATAGTAATGAATTAGAATATAAGAGGGCAAATGTAAAATTGCACCAAATTAACTTTATGGCAAATTAACATTGTAAGCTGCATTAGAAACAATCCTAAAGGAACTAAATGGTTTCAACTAATATATGTGTTGGATGAACTGAAGTTGGACATTCACGATTCAATCCAGCAAGTTGCAAACTTAATTCATTTATGTGACATATTGGGCGTTAAATCGGGCCATGTAGGGCCCGTTGATTCGGTGCGACATGGCCTCTCCAACATCCAAGGTGGCGTCTTGGCTGCACACGCACGTTTCCAGCGTGACGTGCGCTGGACACCGTCTTGGTATAGGAGTAAGCGCATGCACAAACACCGAACACCAGAAGCACGTAAAGTAAGGAGAAAATGGATACAATTAGTATGCAGCGCTGATTTAAAGTGATAGACACCATTTTGGGACTTAACTCTCAACTCAACACACAGTCTTAACCCCAACCATCTGAATGTGTCTTAGAGTACCTGGAGGACCACACCAGCACGATTTAAAGGGACCATGCAGGATTTACAGGCTAGTGGCTGGATTATTGCTTCTGGCTGCCGAGACATTTGTAATTGTTTTTGGAGGTCTTCTATACTTGAATACTAGGACTAGGGGACATAGCCTAACATTTAGAGCCAAGACATGCAGGAGTGAAGTTAGGAAATGCTCCTACATGCAAAGGGTGGGAGAAGTTTGGAATGCTCTTCTGAAAATGGCAGTTGATGCTAGCTCAATTGTGAATTCTAATTCTGAGATTGATAGATTTCTTTGAACCAAGGGTATTAAGGGGTAAAGGGCTAAGGTGGGTATATGGAGTTAGGTCACAGGTTCACCATGATCTCATTGAATGATGGAACAGGCTCGAGGGGCTAAATGCCACTGCTACTTGCTGCCTCCTGGTATGCGCCACCTTCTCTTGCAAGAAAGCGGGACGTGTGTCTGGGTGATGTGCCTGTCATGGTTGAATAGCTGCCTGTGTGTGGCCTGTGAGCTGTAGGTGGGCATCTTGCAAGAGTGGTAATGTGTAAGGGTGTGAGGAAGCACCTAATTGGAAGAGTTGAGTACTGATGGAAAGAGTTTGTTGGTGTGTGGGTAATGGGGGGTGTACTGCGTGGAGCAGTGGGTGCGGCTAGTGGTGTAGTCAGTAGGAGACAACACTTGCTAGTTGACCTCACTCACCTTGACCATTCATGTCAAAGCATTGAACTTCTTCCTGCACTGCATCTACGTTCATGATGCTGTGCGCCTGGCATTAACTTCGTCCCCCGCTGCCTCCCACTGCCTTTTGGGTATATATCTGGAGGGCCTCTTCCCCACCACCCCTGTGGATATAGGATGTCTCTCTTTCTGTCCATCTCATGCACCATGGTCTCTACTGCATTAACAGAGAACCTTGGTCCACGCACTCTCACAGGCCTGGTACCAACTCAGATCGGTAGATTGGTGAGATTGGCATGCAGATTGGAGGATGTGGGATTTAGTAGTGCGCAACCTTTATTCAATGTTTTATGATAACTCATCAGTTTGTAAACATAGGGACGGGAGCTGCATCTGTGTTTTGCATGTGCGATGTCTGATCTCCATTCAGACTCCATGCAGACACCAGACTGTTATTTTCAACAAATAATAGGTACCAGCTACCTTTAAGAGATTTTTAAGGGACATCCTGGCTTTAAGATATCGGGGCTCCCCCTGATGGTGGAAAGTATGAATTGCATTGAATCCTTGTGTCAATGCTGATTCAGAACGCTGCTTGAAGGTAAGTCCTCAGGCCCGACGAAAGTCTCGTCCTGCCTGCGCAGGGGGCCATTGGGCACGGGGTACTGGCAGATTGCGCTACCCCTGCCCAATAAGAGGCCCTATCCAATTTTTCCACCATTATAATTAGTTTCATAAGTGGAATGTTAATGATTACATTCAACTGGGAATACATTTTTAATTTTTGTAATAATTTAGACTGATTTATTGCCATTGTAAAATAATTAATTCCTTAAAGTGATCAGTTGTAAATTTAGTGAAATAATAAATTTTTCATTAATTAGTGACTGTGAATTCAATGAATTCTGGTAACTAAAGTCAGAGTTAATACAATAACAAGCACAAAGAGTGAACCAGATATACCCATACAAGGCAATTGTTGGAAAGTGGGTGTCAAGTGACAAACACAAATGTTCTAATAAATGAAAGGAAGCTAACCAGTAAATTGCAGATGGAATTGACAGTTAGGGTTTTCCACTTTGGCAGTAGTGCAGTGTAAATCTGACTGCACTGCAGAGCCCACCTTAGTCGGTGGGGGGGGGGGGGGGGGGAGAAAATGGCTGCTGTATGCCTTTAGGTTCTGGAGTAGCAGAGTGGGTTCTGCTGCCTACAGGACAACCGAATAATTCAATTTTTTTTAATTTAAAATTTTTTTACAGGGTCTCAGTGCAATTGTTGGTCCCACAATTGATGCACTCATGGGGGTGGCCTTTTAAAATGTAAATACCCATCAGCCCACCACAGCAACACTGCTGATGTCTCTTGCATCCAGCATAGATACAGCAATTATGATGGAAAAATGATGTATGACGTCACTATTATTGCCATCCACTTTTCATATATCTGACTATATATGCATGGACATAGTCAACAGCTGCCATCAGGTCTCGTCGAAGATCCAAAAGTGGTGGTAACTAGCAGAATGACTCCCTGGATAATTTCCTTTCCCTACCTTCCCCAGATTTTCCCAAATTGGGCAGAAAGCTCATAGAAAATCAGGACTTTCTTGGCCTGGAATTTCTTATGCAGAAATTTACACTGGTTTGTGCACCGATATTGCTGATGGGAACTTATGCCCAGATTTCCTGCCGAGCTCATTTGCCTACATCGGAAGACCAATGTAAAACAAGTTCAACCCAGCGCCAACCTCTCTGTCACGGGGAGGCCATGTGCCCAGCAGACTCACCAATGTAAAACAAGTGCAAATTCAGCAGTATTATTTTGCATTCGAATTTCTAAATGGCTGGACAAGAGGCCTAATGTCTTCTGTATGTTCTAATAAAGTTGATCAAGAATATACACCTGTATGCTAACATTTTACTTCATTGCACATTCCTTTAAATAATCAAACTTGCTGATAAATTAACCTTTGTTCTTCACTTATCTATATGTTAGTCCTTGATAAGTTCAACTTATTACAACAGATTGATTGGGCTCAATCATCAGAAAAGTGATGGAAGATGTTGTCAACAGTGCTATCAAGCAACACTTACTCACCAATAACCTGCTCACCGATGCTCAGTTTGGGTTCCGCCAGGACCACTCAGCTCCAGACCCCATTACAGCCTTGGTCCAAACATGGACAAAAAAGCTGAATTCCAGAGGTGAAGTGAGAGTGACTGCCCTTGACATCGAGGCAGCATTTGACCAAGTATGGCACCAAGGAGCCCTAGTAAAATTGAAGTCAATGGGAATCAGGGGGAAAACTCTCCAGTGGCTAGAGTCATACCTAGCACAAAGGAAGATGGTAGTGGCTGTTGGAGGCCAATCATCTCAGCCCCAGGATATCACTGCAGGAGTTCCTCAGGGCAGTGTCCTAGGCCCAACCATCTTCAACTGCTTCATCAATGACCTTCCCTCCATCATAAGGTCAGAAATGGGGATGTTCGCTGATGATTGCACAGTGTTCAGTTCCATTTGCAACTCCTCAGATAATGAAACAGTCCGTGCCCACACGCAGCAAGACCTGGACAACATCCAGGCTTGGGCTGATAAATGGCAAGTAACATTCGCGCCAGACAAGTGCCAGGCAATGACCATCTCCAACAAGAGAGAGTCTAACCACCTCCCCTTGACAGTGAATGGTTTTACCATCACTGAATACCTCACCTTCAACATCCTGGGGGTCACCATTGACCAGAAACTTCACTGGACCAGCCACATAAATACTGTGCTACAAGAGCAGGTCAGAGGCTGGGTATTCTGTGGCAAGTGACCCACCTTCTGACTCCCCAAAACCTTTCCACCGTCTACAAGACACAAGTCAGGAATATGATGGAATATTCTCCACTTGCCTGGATGAGTGCAGCTCCAACAACACTCAAGAAGCTCGACACCATCCAGGACAAAGCAGCCCACTTGATTGGCACTCCATCTACCATCTTAAACATTCACTCCCTCCACCACCGGTGCACAGTGGCTGCAGTGTGTACCAGCTACAGGATGCACTGCAGCAAATTGCCACGGCTTCTTCGACAGCTCCTCCCAAACCCACGAGCTGTACCACCTAGAAGGACAAAGGCAGCAGGCGCTTGAGAACACCGCAACCTGCACGTTCCCCTCCAAATCACACACCATCCTGACTTGGAAATATATCGCCGTTCCTTCATCGTCGCTGGATCAAATTCCTGGCATGCCCTACTTAACAGCAGTGTGGGAGAACCTTCACCACACGGACTGCAGCCGTTCAATAAGGCGGCTCACCATCACCTTCTCACGGTCATTCAGGAACGGGCAATAAATGCTGGACTTGCCAGCGACGTCCACATCCCATGAATGTATTAAAAAAAGCCCAAATGTGAATTTTTAGAAAATAAGATTTGAATCACATAATAACAAAGAGGTAAGCAATTCTAAGAACTCTGCAGTTGTGCTTTAGTTATTTGCAAAACATAAATTTCAAAACATGAACTTCATGACCACAGTTCTTTAGAAATTATACATGTGTATTAAAGCAGTTCTAAGGAGAAAGCTCTAAATTTTGCAATTGATATATTCAGGTTGAATGTTCATTTAAATAAGTTGATGGTGCACTGGACGGGAACTTGAAAAAGTATTTCTATCTCCACTGCAGTTTCTATTTAACCGTTACAGTTATTTATAGAGAAGGAAATAAAAATTCTCTTTTTGAACAGTGATGCATCAGTAGTCACAAAAGTGTCTCTTTGGAAAAGAAGTTACTCCTCCAATTATGCTGATATCAGGTGATCTCAATCCTGCTGCGCCTAAATCTGTAGGCGTGACGCTACACCAGCACATTACTGGCGTAAATGCAAGAAAATCACGTCAGCTGGTGTTTTGCATGGGGGCGGAGCTATGTAAATGAGTGGCAGATGGGTTCGGTGGACGTATCTTGTAAGCAGTGCAAAAGACTGAGGAAATTTGCACGTAGCAATGTTTTGGGATGAAAGCGGCATAAATCTGTAACACACAAATTTCCATGGAACAAAACGGCACCACTCTGCTCTTATGCCATAGTTATGTCAAAAAGTTCCAGGAAGTTCCAGGCCTTTATGTCGATTTTCATATGCGTTTTATGGGTACATAGCCATTTTTCACGCATGTATGAGTTGATTTTCCCCAGACAGTCTCCCAATAAATTTAATTCGTGCAATAGACCTGTATTTCGAACTAGGAACTGGGGGTTTCTGAAGTTCTATGTTTAAATGGATCTTACCATTGCCTATCTCAAATATCAGATGCACTGAACCCACAAAGTGTATCCAGTCATTAGGTCTGCAGTCAAACTATCTATAAATAAATACTGCAATTACCAAAGCAATTTTGAAATTACTTTTCAGATTTTGTCATTTGGAATTGCACTCATGAAGAGATTTTTCTGTATTTTCCAAGACATAATATAATAAACTTTTGTAACTGGAAACAAGAGATTTGCTTATTCAATATTACTATGTTGAGTTTACACCCTTATTCTCTTCCTTTGGTTTGTTTCCCCAGTTAATCATTTCCATTTTGATTTAGCCTAAGATGACTGGAATTCCCATTGTTTTCACTTAAAGAAGCCAAGTAAGATTAATCTGGATCATTATTTTCAATATACAAACATTAGGAATAGTGATCAAAAGGAGGAAGATGATAATTAAATTTTATACCACTTTAAGTCCATGTTTGTTATCAACCTATATCTGAATTACCTGTACAGATAGGTTTTTTCACTGTTTTGTCTACTAGTAGATTTGGTTTGACCACCCTAAACAATATTGTATCTCCCTTTCTGCAGGAAATTTCTTTTGCTATTCTAGAATTACCTTGGTAGGTAAGGACAACCTTAGACTCCTTTTCTTCTTCAACTTTCCTATTTCACCCACCCCAATTGACCTATAATGATGAGCCAGATGAATTTATCGATTTCTTCATCTTCAAAATTGAGTCTATCTGCTTGGCTGCCTTAGATTCCGCCTCCCCAACACAACCCTTTCAGCATGCCTACCTCAGCCTTGACCCCAATTGCAAAATACTGTGTGGCTTTTGCAACATCTCACCCTTCTACCTCATCAAATTCATCTCCATGAGATCCACCACCTGCTCCTTCAGCCTCCTCGTGACCCAATTCTTGACCCTCGATTCAGCTTAATGATCATTGACATCATTAACTATTCCCTTTCCAAAGGAATTGTTTTCCCATCAAAACTGCTGGGCTCGATGTTAACTAAGCGGGAGTGGGGCAGCTAAAATGGAGCAGCTGGATTACCTACTCCTTTCCCACTCCGATCTGGCCGACTGCAATTTTTATAAAATGGACAGTGAGCAAAAGAAGGAAATATTAAAAGGGTTGGTCAGAAGCTTGGTTGAAGAGGTGAGTTGAAAGGAGGGCTTTAAAGAAGCAGTGGGAGGTGGAGAGGAAGAGGAGTTTAAGAAGGGAATTCCAGAGCACGAGTCCTAGGCAGTTGACGGCACAACTAGCAATGGCGGGGCAAAGGGGCTGAGGGGTTGCACAAAAGGCCAGAGTCAGAAGAATGGAGAGTTCATAGGGAGGTTGTAGGGCTAGAGGAGGTTACAGAGATAGGGAAGGGCAAGGCCATTAAGGGATTTAAACACGAGGATGTGAATTTTAAATTGATGAAATTTAACACAGAGAAGTGCGAAATGATACATTTTGGTAGGAAGATCAAGGAGAGGCAATATAAATTAAAGGGTACAGTTCTAAAAGGAGTGCAGGAACAGGGAAACCTGGGGGTATATGTGCACAAATCATTGAAGGTGGCAGAGCAGGTTGAGAAAGCATTTTTAAAAATATACGGGATCCTGGGCTTTATAAATAGAGGCATAGAGTATAAAAGTTATAATGAACCTTTATAAAACATAGGTTTGGCCACAACTGGAGTATTGTGTCCAATTCTGGGCACCGCACTTTAGGAAGGATGAGAAGGCCATAGAGAGGGTGCAGCAAAGATTTACTAGAATGGTTCCAGGGATGAGGGATTTCAGTTACTTGGATAAACTGGAGAAGCTGGGGTTGTTCTCCTTACAGCAGAGAAGATTGAGAGGAGATTTGATAGAGGTGTTCAAAATCATTTTTTTTTATTCGTTCATGGGATGTGTGCGTCGCTGGCGAGGCCAGCATTTATTGCCCATCCATAAATCATGAGGGGTCTAGACAGCGTAGATAGAGAGAAACTGTTTCCATTGGCACAAGGGTCGAAAAGCAGAGGACACAGGGTTAAGGTAATTGGCAAAAGAACCAAAGGCGACATGAGGAAAAACTTTTTTTACGCAGTGAGTGGTTATGATCTGGAATGCAGTGCCTGAAAGGGTGGTGGAGGCGGATTCAATCGTGGCTTTCAAAAGAGAATTTGATAAGTACTGGAAGGGAAAAAATTTGCAGGACTACGGGAAAAGGGCGGGGGAGTGGGACTAGCTGGATTGCTCTTGCAGAGAGATGGCACGGGCTCGACAGGCCGAATGGCTTCCTTCTGTGCTGAAACCAGTAAATGATTCTATGAAGATATTGGGGGACTGCGAGCCAATGTAGGTCAGTGTGAACAGGGGAGATGAGTGAGCTGGACTTGGTGCAGGATAGGATATGGGCAGCAGAATTTTGGATGAGCTGAAAGGTCTTATAAGAAAAACGTAATAAGACCAAAAGTATGGGATTGGATAAGAAGTTGGAGCAAGTAGAACACTGGGAGGACGCATGAGCAGTGTAATGTCAAACTGAGAGGAGCCGTTGGGATGATTTTAACTTCTGGCGATAGTGCAAAATGGGCGATATCAGATCGGCCTCCCATCATCGTCCATTTTACACGATCGGTAAGAGTTAAAAAATCACTCCTGTTGGGTGACGTATCACAGGGGTCAATGTTTGCAGCCTGGCTGCTTCTTATATGCATAAATGACCCATTTTATGCAAAAAAATTATTGTAAGTTTATTAAATTTGCAAAGAACACTAAAATAAGTGTATTAAGAAAAGAGGGTGTATTTACTAATTTGCAAATAATTTAAATCAATAACGCGATTAGTCGGACAAATAACATTTAAAATATTAAATAAAAATTAATAGCAAAGGTGAGCAGCGTCGTGAATTGAATTAGCAAAGGGGTGTAGAAATTAGTATGCATTTTGTCTGTTTTGGGGCGGCCACCTAAAAGCAATGTTAGACCAATTTAAATATGCAAAGAAGGCTACTAAACCTGTTTCAGGACCCTTCTGCAAAATTTGTCAAAAACTAGGAGAAGCTCTTAAAGGGACCACTAGAAGCCAACTAAGAAATGGTAGGGATTTTTTTTAAACTTCCCCAGGAGTTCACCAGAAGGAAAGCAAATTATACTGTTTAATCTTATGAGAAATGTAACAAATTTGTAACTTGCTAAATCACTGTTCTGCTGGCTGAAAGAAAGACTTGTATTTGTGTAATGCCTCACCATTTTTCTTAGAAAACATCACAAAACACATCATATGCAATTAATTACTATGAAGTGCAAAGGCTGTTGTTTTGTAAGGAATCTTACAACACCAGGTTATAGTCCAACAAATTTATTTTAAAATCACAAGCTTTCGGAGATTATCTCCTTCGTCAGATGATTGAATGAAAAGGTTCTCAAATCGCTGAAACCCATTGTACAGGGAACCCCCAGCTTCTGTCGCGACACTACAGACTTCCTACAAAAACTCAGCATCCACGGACCAGTTGAACCAGGAACACTTCTCACCACGATGGACGTCTCGGCACTATACACCAGTATCCCCCACGATGACGGCATCGCTGCAACAGCCTCAGTACTCAACACCAACAACAGCCAATCTCCAGACGCCATCCTACAACTCATCCGCTTCATCCTGGATCACAATGTCTTCACCTTCAATAACCAGTTCTTTACCCAAACACACGGAACAGCCATGGGGACCAAATTCGCACCCCAATACGCCAACATTTTCATGCACAAGTTCGAGCGGGACTTCTTCACTGCACAAGACCTCCAACCAACACTATACACCAGATACATCGACGACATTTTCTTCCTATGGACCCACGGCGAAGAATCACTGAAGAGACTACACGATAACATCAACAAGTTCCATCCCACCATCAAACTCACCATGGACTACTCCTCAGAATCGGTTTCTTTCTTGGACACACAAATCTCCATCAAAGACGGGCACCTCAGCACCTCACTCTACCGCAAGCCCACGGACAACCTCACGATGCTCCACTTTTCCAGCTTCCACCCCAACCACGTCAAAGAGGCCATCCCCTATGGACAGGCCCTACGAATACACAGGATCTGCTCAGACGAGGAGGAACGCGATGGAC
This sequence comes from Heptranchias perlo, assembly GCF_035084215.1. Lineage (NCBI taxonomy): Eukaryota > Metazoa > Chordata > Chondrichthyes > Hexanchiformes > Hexanchidae > Heptranchias > Heptranchias perlo. The sequence goes on from NC_090337.1 coordinate 41,758,114, forward strand.
ACCTACAGACGCTGAAAGACGCCCTCGTAAGAACGGGATATGACGCTCGACTTGTCGATCGACAGTTCCGACGGGCCACAGCGAAGAATCGCATAGACCTCCTCAGAAGACAAACACGGGACGGAACCAACAGAGTACCCTTCGTCGTCCAGTACTTCCCTGGAGCGGAGAAACTACACCATGTTCTCCGCAGCCTTCAACATGTCATCGATGACGACGAACACCTCGCTAAGGCCATCCCCACGCCTCCACTGCTCGCCTTTAAACAGCCACCCAACCTCAAACAGACCATCGTTCGCAGCAAGTTACCCAGTTTTCAGGAGAACAGCGTCCACGACACCACACAACCCTGCCACGGCAACCTCTGCAAGACATGCCAGATCATCGACACGGATACCACCATCACACGAGAGGACACCACCCACCAGGTACATGGTTCATACTCCTGTGACTCGGCCAACGTTGTTTACCTCATACGTTGCAGGAAAGGATGCCCCGGAGCATGGTACATTGGCGAGACCATGCAGACGCTGCGACAACGGATGAACGGACACCGCGCAACAATCGCCAAACAGGAGGGTTCCCTCCCAGTCGGGGAACACTTTAGCAGTCAAGGACATTCAGCCACCGATCTTCGGGTAAGCGTTCTCCAAGGCGGCCTTCGAGACACACGACAACGCAAAATCGTCGAGCAGAAGTTGATAGCCAAGTTCCGCACCCATGAGGACGGCCTCAACCGGGATCTTGGGTTCATGTCACGCTACACGTAACCCCACCAGCAAAAAGGGGGAAAAAATTTATATGTTTTTTAAAATTCTCTCTCTCTCTCTCTCTCTGCCATTTTAAGTTTCTTTCTGCCTGCCTGTGTAAAAGACACAATGTATATCGAGTGTACTGGGACGTGCTGTTCTCCGTGACTGGCCTGTTTGAATAACAACGACACCTTTTGATTGGTGTGATGCTGTCCCAACATCGTATAAGATATGCGATTTGAGAACCTTTTCATTCAATCATCTGACGAAGGAGATAATCTCCGAAAGCTTGTGATTTTAAAATAAATTTGTTGGACTATAACCTGGTGTTGTAAGATTCCTTACATTTGTCCACCCCAGTGCATCACCGGCATCTCCACATCATGTTGTTTTGTAGGCAGCACGGCTTAATCTCACAAACAGGAATGAGATGAATGACCAGTTAATCAGTTGTTAGTAGTGTTGCTTGTGAAAGGAATGTTGGCCAGGACACTGAGAAAAATCCCTGTTCATCTTCACATAATACCAGGGGATCTTTAACATTCGCCTTAACATCCGGCTGTAGGCAGGCAGAACCTCAGTTCAAACAAAAAGTAGAGAAACTGCAGATACTGGAAATCTGAAACAATATCAGGAAGTGCTGGAAACACTCAACTGGTTGGTCAGTATCTGTGAAGAGAGCGAAGAAATTAATATTTTGGGTGTGGATCATTTCTCAAAACATTAAACATAGACAGAACATTAACTTGTCTGTTCTCTTGACAGATACTCCTTTGGTTTAATATCACATCTGAAAGATGGCACCACTAATAATCCAACACTCCATTAACACTGCACCAGAGTGTCAACCTAGATTAATGCTCAAATTTCAGAGTAGGTTTGGGCCATAATATTCTGATTCTGAAGCAAGAGTTTACCAATTTAACTAAGCTGACACAATCCTTGTAACCAAAAAACCCCCTGTCCTATAATAAAGCGCATTTTAAAAAAAAATCTATAAAAAGCAGTGGTAAACATACAGCCTAGATTATCATCAATGTCTGAAGAAATGTTTGGTTCTGACTAGGCTTGTATTTAATTTATTCGTTCATGCGATGTGGGCGTTGCTGGCAAGGCCAGCATTTATTGCCCATCCTGAATTGCCCTTGAGAAAGTGGTGGTGAGCTGCCTTCTTGAACCGCTGTAGTCCATGTGGTGAAGGTTCTCCCACGGTGCTGTTAGGAAGGGAGTTCCAGGATTTTGACCCAGCGACGATGAAGGAACGGTGATATATTTCCAAGTCAGGATGGTGTGTGATTTGGAGGGGAACGTGCACATGGTGTTGTTCCCATGTGCCTGCTGCCCTTGTCCTTCTAGGTGGTAGAGGTCGCGGGTTTGGGAGGATCTGTCGAAGAAGCCTTGGCGAGCTGCTGCAGTGCATCCTGTAGATAGTACACACTGCAGCCACATTGCGGTGAAGGGAGTGAATATTTAGGGTGGTGGATGGGGTTCCAATCAAGCGGGCTGCTTTGAATTGGATGGTGTCGAGCTTCTTGAGTGTTATTGGATCTGCATTCATCCAGGCAAGTGGAGAGTAGTCCAACATTCTCCTGACTTGTGCCTTGTAGATGGTGGAAAGGCTTTGCGGAGTCAGGAGGTGAGTCACTCGCCGCAGAATTCCCAGCCTCTGACCTGCTCTTATAGCCACAGTATTTATATGGCTGGTCCAGTTAAGTTTCTGGTCAATAGTGACCCCCAGGATGTTGATGGTGGGGATTCGGTGATGGTAATGCCGTTGAATGTCAAGGGGAGGTGGTTATTGCCTCTCTTGTTGGAGCTGGTCATTGCCTGGCATTTGTCTGGCCCAAATGTTATTTGCCACTTATCAGCCCAAGCCTGGATGTTGACCAGGTCTTGCTGCATGCGGGCACGGACTGCTTCATTATCTGAGATCTGAAGTGTTGCGAATGGAACTGAATACTGTGCAATCATCAGCGAACATCCCCATTTCTGACCTTATGATGGAGGGAAGGTCATTGATGAAGCAGCTGAAGATGGTTGGGCCTGGGTCACTGTCTTGAAGAACTCCTGCAGCAATGTCCTGGGGCTGAGATGATTGGCCTCCAACAACCACTACCATCTTCCTTTGTGCTAGGTATGACTCCAGCCACTGGAGAGATTTCCCCTGATTCCCACTGACTTCAATTTAACTAGGGCTCCTTGTTGCCACACTTGGTCAAATGCTGCCTTGATGTCAAGGGCAGTCACTCTCACCTCACCTCTGGAATTCAGCTCTTTTGTCCTCGTTTGGACCAAGGTTGTAATGAAGTCTGGAGCCGAGTGATCTGGCGGAACCCAAACTGAGCATCGGTGAGCAGGTTATTGGTGAGCAAGTGTCACCTGATTGCACTGTCGACGACACCGTCCATCACTTTGCTGATGATTGAAAGTAGACTTGATTGGATTTGTCCTGCTTTTTGTGGACAGGACATAGCTGGGCAATTTTCCACATTGTCGGGTAGATGCCAGTGTTGTAGCTGTACTGGAACAGCTTGGCTAGAGGTGCAGCTAGTTCTGGAGTACAAGTCTTCAGCACTACAGCCGGAATGTTGTCGAGGCCCATAGCCTTTGCTGTATCCAGTGCACTCAGCCGGAGTGAATCGAATTGGCTGAAGACTGGCTTCTGTGATGGTGGGGATATCGGGAGGAGGCTGAGATGGACCATCCACTCGACACTTCTGGCTGAAGATGATTGCAAACGCTTCAGCCTTGTCTTTTGCACACATGTGCTGGACTCCACCATCATTGAGGATGGGGATGTTCACCGAGCTTCCTCCTCCCGTTAGTTGTTTAATTGTCCACCACCATTCACGACTGGATATGGCAGGACTGCAGAGCTTTGATCTGATCTGTTGGTTGTGGGATCACTTAGCTCTGTCTATAGCATGTTGCTTCCGCTGTTTAGCATGCATGTAGTCCTGTGTTGTAGCTTCACCAGGTTGGCACCTCATTTTTAGGTACGCCTGGTGCTGCTCTTGGCATGCTCTTCTACACTCATCATTGAAACAGCGTTGATCCCCTGGCATGTTGGTTATGGTAGAGTGAGGAATATGTCGGGCCATGAGGTTACAGATTGTGCTGGAATACAATTCTGTTGGTGCTGATGGCCCACATTGCCTCATGGATGCCCAGTTTTGAGCTGCTAGATCTGATCTGAATCTATCCCATTTAGCACGGTGGTAGTGCCACATAACACGTTGGATGGTGTCCTCAGTGTGAAGATGGGACTTCATCTCCACAAGGACTGTGCAGTGGTCACTCCTACCAATACTGTTATGGACAGAAGCATCTGTGACGGGTAGATTGGTGAGGACGAGGTCAAGGCCCAGTCTGGCAGCTATGTCCTTCAGGACTCGATCAGCTCGGTCAGTAGTGGTGCTACCGATCCACTCTTGGTAATGGACATTGAAGTCCCCCACCCAGAGCACATTCTGTGCCCTTGCTACCCTCAGTGCTTTCTCCAAGTTGCGCTCAAGTAGTTGAGGAGGGCTGATTCATCAGCTGAGGGAGGGCGGTAGGTGGTAATCAGTAGGAGGTTTCCTTGCCCGTGTTTGACCTGATGCCATGAGACTTCATGGGGTCTGAAGTCAATGTTGAGGACTCCCAGGGCCACTCCCTCCTGACTGTATACCACTGTACTATCACCTCTGGTGGATCTGTCCTGCCGGTGGGGCAGGACATACCTAGAGATGGTGTTGGAAGAGTCTGGGACGTTGGCTGAAAGGTATGATTCTGTGAGTGTAGCTATGTCAGGCTGTTGCTTGACTAGTCTGTGGGACAGCTCTCCCAATTTTGGCACAAGTCCCCAGATGTTAGTGAGGAGGACTTTGCAGGGTCAACTGGGCTTGGTTTGCCTTTGTTGTCCATCCCGTTTTATTCTTATTGTGACTTTCTGTAGCAAGATTGTACAACTGAGTGGCTTGCTAGGCCATTTCAGAGGGCAATTAAGAATCAACCACATTGCTGTGGGTCTGGAGTCACATATAGGCCAGACTGGGTAAGGACGGCAGGTTTCCTTTCCTGAAGGTGAACCAGATGGGTTTTTACGACAATCCAGTAGTTTCATGACCACCATTACTGATACTACAGTATCCAGATTTTATTTCATTGAATTTAAATTTCCCTAGCTGCCGTGGTGGAATTTGAATTCATGACTCCGGATTATTAGGCTAGGCCTCTGGATTACTAGTCCAGTAACATAGCCAGTATGCTACTGTACCCGTACCTATATCTTGTATCATGATACCAAAGCATTGGCCCAGATTTTGCTGTAGCAGGGCATCTCGTGGTGTGCGCCATGAGTTAGATTTTTCCTCACCTTCCAATTATTTTTGCGCTGCAAATTGCTGGACGTGCAAATTGATGAAGGGTCACTGGGGCATCTGGGACTTTGGTGAATGAGGGGACCAATAGTTTACCCCCTTAACCAATGAAATTTAAGGATAGAGAAAGAAACGACGGTGAATGATGAAGCAGGAAATAGGGTAAATTAATATCAAATTAGATACAGAAAGAGAAAGAAAGAGAGGGAAAGAAAGACCGGATTAAGAGAGAGTGAGAAAAAGACATGAAAGGAAAAGTAAGAAAAAAATGTAAAAATTTAAAAAACCTCTTGGACTAATAAAATACGTGCAGGAATGAAACTCCACAGTTTCAATTGTTGCCTTTCTGGGCCTCTGAGGTTGAGTAGCATGTCAACACCATTAATCACCCCATTAACAGGGTCTTTATGCTGTGAAATAACAGCCCTAACTTTCTGCGGCGAGTTTAATTCGCTTTAAGGTGCAAATCCAGCAATCTCTTGAAACTCATGAGAAGGTTGACAGCAAGCTCCCATTTTTACGAGGCTAACAGCGAAGCAGCGCAAAGTGTCCAGCAATTTGTGGCGATTCGCAACTCATGGCTTATCTTTTCCTCACCAGAAATTGATGTTTTTTTAATGCATTAATAACAGCATGTGCATTAACCTTTCCGTTACTTTCCCAGCAAATTCTGGGCCATTATCTTTTCTGGCACGATATGTATTTCATAATAATGTAGCTGTATAGCTGAGGTACCATTTTGATTGCAAAAGATTACAGCAATTGCCAATAAACAGCGGAATTATTTTCACCAGATTTTTATCTTGTACAAACAAAAGTTACAATGTTTGTTGGAACTTTTGTCCCTCTGGGGACAGGAGTTCTTTGTATAATATATATTTTTAATAGCCTTGGTCTGACCATGAGACATTTTTTAATGAAAAAACACTAAACAAAAAAAACCCCGAGATTTAGCATCAGGACTATGCCAACAGCACTCTAAATTTATTGGCATTATACCAACGAATTTCAGCATCAAATATATTTATCTTTGCCAATACTCAAAGACTAGTTCTACCCATATCTGTTCTAGTGGTAGACATGACCTTTTCTTTCATCATTTTTTACTAGCCCAAGGCTAAATTCATTCCACTTGCCAGAATAGAGTAAGGTTTGTGCCAAGAGAAAGGGCAAAAAAAAGTGGGATCATTGATGGTGGAATGGGAAATTAAAAGGACAGTTCAATATCGAGGAGGTAAAATTACTCTTGGGTGGTAGTGCAAAATGGGCAGTAACGAATCGGCAGCCTGTTTTACACTCCGCCCGATTTTATTGTCTATTGACTTCATTGGAAAAAAAAATCAGGCGAGGTGTAAAACGGGCTGCTGGTTCATTACGGCCTATTTTGTGCTACCCGTCGAAGACCAATTTCACCCCCTAATGTTTTATAGCCTTTTCACAGATGCACTTCCAACATCATAAACCTACGTTCATAGCTGGTAGCCTAATTGAATACACATGATGATGCTGTTTTCGGGCATTGTTGAACTGTTAGGGGACATTACTGAAATCTCGAAAAATGTTCCACTGTAACTTCAACAATTTGTACAGGTGATCTCTAAAGCCCCAATTTTAACTCGGGGAGCGGTGTCCAAGGCAAACTGTCCTGATTTCGGCAGCATGAGACCCGGGCAATTTTAACTCCTGGGCCTCATCCACACGCCCCTGGTCAGTTTCCAATCCGAAACCGGCAGGAAGCAATGGCTGGCTGGCAGGCGAGATTGGAATGGCAGACCGCAGGTGGCCCCTGCCAGGGACCGAAGGAATGGTCCCCCGCACTCACAGGGAGGGGTTCGGGAGGACCTCGCAATTAGAAAAGGGAGAAGCCTGGGACAAAGTTGCCTAAACTTTCCTTGTGTGGCCTGGAGGAACACTCCTGCTCATCCTGGCCCCACAATGAAAGTTACAAAAAGTTTTAAAACTTCAGGCCCCGACTCTTCTTTCCACCAGGTTGACCTGATAGGAAAACCAGAACTGCTGTTCTGCTGAGGCCACTGGTTAAAATAGCAGTTGGGCCCCAATGACATCATCATACTCAAAGAAGACCCCTGCTGGTTTCCAGAACAACAGGCTATAATGAAGACTGCAGGAAAAGAGCAGGATGTAGCAGATGAGTCTCCCACGCAATTTTAACTGCCTGCCCACCTGGTTTCTGCTGGTTAAAATTAAACTTTAAGAGTCTCTACTTTTGTTCGTGATCTAGGTTCACAAAATGGGTTAAATTTTAACTTCCAGCCAGGAAGGGAGCGGGTGGGGGGACGATTTCCAGGTGCGAAACCCAGAAGGTAAGTGGGCGGGTCGCGATCAGCCTGATTGACAGGCTGGCTGGCTTTCAGCAGCAAAAGGAGCTACACATCGTTTGTGGGGGGAGGGGGCGGGATGGAGAGAGAGATCATCAGGTTTCGAAAAAATTAGAGGTGGAGGGATATGGACGAAATCAGAGGAGGGGGGCGGGGGTCAGCCACCATCGTGGATCGTGGGGTCAGTCCCCACCGTGGATCGGGGGGTCAGTCCCCATCGTGGATCGGGGGGTCAGTCCCCACCGTGGATCGGGGGTCAGTCCCCACCGTGGATCGGGGGGTCAGTCACCATCGTGGATCGGGGGGTCAGTCACCATCGTGGATCGGGGGGTCAGTCCCCACCGTGGATCGGGGGGTCAGTCCCCACCGTGGATCGGGGGTCAGTCCCCACCGTGGATCGGGGGGTCAGTCCCCACCGTGGATCGGGGGGTCAGTCCCCATCGTGGATCGTGGGGTCAGCCACCATCGTGGATCGGGGGGTCAGTCCCCATCGTGGATCGGGGGGGTCAGTCCCCATCGTGGATCGGGGGGTCAGTCCCCATCGTGGATCGGGGGTCAGTCCCCATCGTGGATCGGGGGGTCAGCCACCATCGTGGATCATGGGGTCAGCCACCATCGTGGATCGGGGGATCAGTCACCATTGTGGATCGTGGGGTCAGCCACCATCGTGGATCGTGGGGTCAGTCCTCATCGTGGATGGGGGGGGGGGGGGTCAGCCACCATCGTGGATCGTGGGGTCAGCCACCATCGTGGATCGTGGGGTCAGTCCTCATCGTGGATGGGGGGGGGGGTTCAGCCACCATCGTGGATCGGGGGTCCGTCACCATCGTGGATCGTGGGGTCAGCCACCATCGTGGATCGTGGGGTCAGCCACCATCGTGGATCGGGGAGTCAGTTCCCATCGTGGATCGTGGGGTCAGCCACCATCATGGATCGGGGGGGGTCAGCCACCATCGTGGATCATGGGGTCAGCCACCATCGTGGATCGGGGGGGTCAGCCACCATCGTGGATCGGAGGGGTCAGCCACCATCGTGGATCGGGGGTGTCAGCGAGCATTGTGGATCATGGGGTCAGCCACCATCGTGGGTCAGGGGGTCAGTGAGCATCGTGGATCGTGGGGTCAGCCACCATCGTGGATCATGGGGTCAGCCACCACTGTGGATTGTGGGGTCAGCCACCACTGTGGATTGTGGGGTCAGCCACCATTGTGGATTGTGGGGTCAGTCACCAATGTGGATCGAGAAGGGAGGGGTGTCCAGCATTGGGGGGGTTCACCATCGGGATGGGGGGTTCGACCGATCGTGGGGGTCCTATCGACCAGTTGAGCTTGTTGGGCCTGGATGAAGCACTCTTGCTCCTCCGAGCCCTCAAGCAGTGCAATAAAGGCACTCACCTCATGGATCCGGCCTTTCCTGTCCACTTTCACCTGATGTGATTAGGAAGCGATGGTAAACCCAAACAGGTAAGGTTAAATTCATTTTAATTGTCCAAGACACAAAATATTAAGTACCTCAAGTATCTCAATGAGGTACATTGCCACTTTAAGTATCGGCCCGCTGGCTTTAAGTGACACGCCCCGCTCTGAAAACTTAGCATTTTCACTGCCCACCCGCCCCCAATCCACCCGTTCTTGGGGGTTAAAATTTACCCCTATGAGTCTACAGCTCCATTTCCTTTTATGAATTTGTTTCAGCAGCAATAAGTAGTTTCAGTGATTATTCTGAAGCTAGGACTGTTTTGATTGTTATACAAAACTGTTTTGGTTTGATTACCTTGGACAAAAAACCATTGACATAAAGAACAATATGGAGTTCACAGATGATCTCTTTTCATTTTTGTAGTATCAAAAACATGAAGGAATTAAAATGAACTACAAATATTTTACAATCTAACGAGGTGATTTTTTTTTCAAACATTGAAACCTTTCCATTAATGGCACATCTTCATGCACATCTTCAAAGGTATTAAGGGATATGGGCCAAAGGCGGGTATATGGAGTTAGATCACAGATCAGCCATGATCTTATCAAATGGTGGAGCAGGCACGAGGGGCTGAATGGCCTACTCCTGGGTTTTTTTATTCGTTCATGGGATGTGGGCGTCGCTGGCGAGGCCGGCATTTATTGCCCATCCCTAATTGCCCTTGAGAAGGTGGTGGTGAGCCGCCTTCTTGAACCGCTGCAGTCCGTGTGGTGACGGTTCTCTCACAGTGCTGTTAGGAAGGGAGTTCCAGGATTTTGACCCAGTGACGATGAAGGAACGGCGATATATTTCCAAGTCGGGATGGTGTGTGACTTGGAGGGGAACGTGCAGGTGGTGGTGTTCCCATGTGCCTGCTGCTCTTGTCCTTCTAGGTGGTAGAGGTTGCGGGATTGGGAGGTGCTGTCGAAGAAGCATTGGCGAGTTGCTGCAGTGCATCCTGTGGATGGTACACACTGCAGCCACAGTGCGCCGGTGGTGAAGGGAGTGAATGTTTAGGGTGGTGGATGGGGTGCCAATCAAGCGGGCTGCTTTATCTTGGATGGTGTCGAGCTTCTTGAGTGTTGTTGGAGCTGCACTCATCCAAGCAAGTGGAGAGTATTCCATCACACTCCTGACTTGTGCCTTGTAGATGGTGGAAAGACCATGGGGAGTCAGGAGGTGAGTCACTTGCCACAGAATACCCAGCCTCTGACCTGCTCTTGTAGCCACAGTATTTATATGGCTGGTCCATTTAAGTTTCTGGTCAATGGTGACCCCCAGGATGTTGATGGTGGGGGATTCGGCGAAGGTAATGCCATTGAATGTCAAGGGGAGGTGGTTAGACTCTCTCTTGTTGGAGATGGTCATTGCCTGGCACTTATCTGGCGTGAATGTTACTTGCCACTTATGAGCCCAAGCCTGGATGTTGTCCAGGTCTTGCTGCATGCGGGCTCGGACTGCTTCATTATTTGAGGGGTTGCGAATCATCAGCGAACATCCCCATTTCTGACCTTATGATGGAGGGAAGGTCATTGATGAAGCAGCTGAAGATGGTTGGGCCTAGGGCACTGCCCCGAGGAACTCCTGCAGCAATTTCCTGGGGCTGAGATGATTGGCCTCCAACAATCACTACCATCTTCCTTTGCGCTAGGTATGACTCTAGCCACTGGAGAGTTTTCCCCCTGATTCCCATTGACTTCAATTTTACTAGGGCTCCTTGGTGCCACACTCGGTCAAATGCTGCCTTGATGTCAAGGGCAGTCACTCTCACCTCACCTCTGGAATTAAGCTCTTTTGTCCATGTTTGGACCAAGGCTGCAAAGAGGTCTGGAGCCGAGTGGTCCTGGCGGAACCCAAACTGAGCATCGGTGAGCAGGTTATTGGTGAGTAAGTGCCACTTGATAGCACTGTTGACGACACCTTCCATCGCTTTGCTGATGATTGAGAGCAGACTGATGGGGCGGTAATTGGCCGGATTGGATTTGTCCTGCTTTTTGTGGACAGGACATACCTGGGCAATTTTCCACATTGTCGGGTAGATGCCAGTGTTGTAGCTGTACTGGAACAGCTTGGCTAGAGGCACAGCTAGTTCTGGAGCACAAATCTTCAGCACTACAGCTGGGATGTTGTCGGGGCCCATAGCATTTGCTGTATCCAGTGCACTCAGCCGTTTCTTGATATCACGTGGAGTGAATCAAATTGGCTGAAGACTGGCTTCTGTGATGGTGGGGATATCGGGAGGAGGCCGAGATGGATCATCCATGCGACACTTCTGGCTGAAGATGGTTGCAAACGCTTCAGCCTTGTCTTTTGCACTCACGTGCTGGACTCCGCCATCATTGAGGATGGGGATGTTTGCAGAGCCTCCTCCTCCCGTTAGTTGTTTAATTGTCCACCACCATTCATGACTGGATGTGGCAGGACTGCAGAGCTTTGATCTGATCCGTTGGTTGTGGAATCGCTTAGCTCTGTCTATAGCATGTTGCTTCTGCTGTTTAGCATGCATGTCGTGCTGAGTTGTAGCTTCACTAGGTTGGCACCTCATTTTTAGGTGCGCCTGGTGTTGCTCCTGGCATGCTCTTCTACACTCCTCATTGAACCAGGGTTGATCCCCTGGCTTGGTTGGTAATGGTAGAGTGAGGAATATGCCGGGCCATGAGGTTACAGATTGCGCTGGAATACAATTCTGCTGCTGCTGGCCCACAGTGCCTCATGGATGCCCAGTTTTGAGCTGCTAGATCTGTTCTGAATCTATCCCATTTAGCACGGACTTGGGTGTACAGAGCACAATTTCAAAATTTGCAGATGACACAAAACTTGGAAGTGTAGTAAACAGTGACGAGGATACTAATAGACTTCAAGAGGTCATATACAGGCTGCTGGAATGGGCGGACACATGGCAGATGAAATTTAACGCAGAGAAGTTCGAAGTGATACATTTTGGTAGGAAGAATGAGGAGAGGCAATATAAACTAAGTGGTACAGTTCTAAAGAGGATGCAGGAACAAAGAGACCTGGGGGCATATGTGCACAAATCTTTGAATGTGGCAGGACAGGTTGAGAAAGCGGTTAAAAAGGCATATGGGATCCTGGGCTTTATAAATAGAGGCCTAGAGCACTAAAGCAAGGAAGTTATGTTGAACCTTTATAAAACACTGGTTCGGCCACAACTGGAGTATTGTGTCCAATTCTGGGCACCGCACTTTAGGAAGGATGTGAAGGCCTTAGAGAGGGTGCAGAAAAAATTTACCAGAATGGTTCCAAGGATGAAGGACTTCAGTTACATGGATAGACTGGAGAAGCTGGGGTTGTTCTCCTTATAGAAAAGAAAGTTAAGAGGAGATTTGATCGAAGTGTTCAAAATCATGAAGGATTTAGATGCAATAAATAAAGAGAAACTGTTGCCATTGGTGGAAGGGTCGAGAACCAGCAGACACAGAATTAAGGTGATTGGCAAAAGAACCAAAGGCGACACGAGGAAAAACTTTTTAAAGCAGCGAGTAGTTATGATCTGGAATGCACTGCGTGTAAGTATGGTGGAAGCAGATTCAATCATGGCTTTCAAAAAGGAATTGGATCAATACTTGAAAGCAAAAAATTTGCAGGGTTACGGGGAAAGTGCAGGGGAATGAGATTGCTCTTACAAAGAGCCGGCACGGGCTCAATGGGCTGAATGGCCTCCTTCTGTGGTGTAACCATTCGATGATTCTAGTTTTGGGGTCATTTTTCGCATTTGAGCTCCTGGAAAATCATGCAGGCCCATTGACTCCCTCCCCGCACCCCACCAAAATGCCTGATATGTGCCAAGCTCTATTCCAGCAGATTGAATTTGTAAAATTTACCCGTATAACTTTCTTTTAACTTTTGTCCTTGTCAACATGCTTCCCTGAACCAACACCAGAAAAGAAAGAGATTAACTGGTCGTTCATCTTACCTGCTGTTTGTCATACCCTGCTGTGCACAATTGGCTGCTGCATTTGCCTGTGATCATTTCAAAAGGAATTTATTGATTGTAAAGTTCTTTGAGACAGCCTGAGGACGTGATAGGATGCTATAATAAATGTAAGTTGTTTCTTTTCAATGGCATTAACCGAAATTGCTGTCAGCTATTGTCTCACCGGTTTAAAATGCAGAACTATTGAGATAATAGGATAAGAAAGTTTTAGAATGAAACTCCTGGTTAAAATCTCCCTCGTGATTTCTTACATTTTAAATTTTCTAGATTATTCTACAGTATTTAGTCTGCAGTATTTTCAAGAAACCAACACATTTTTGTACACTTGTAGCAGTATATATACTACTAGCTGTGCAAGGTCGAAATTAATTTTTCCTTTCCTTGCTCCTCTTTGTTGCCTATTTGATTTGTAACATGTCTGCAATTTTTCAATGTGTAAAGTTTCCCCTTCTACTACACTGCAATGGATGATATTGTGTCTTTGCAGAACCACTTCAGGGCATTATGATCAATTATGGCTACAATTCTTTCTTCTCTGAAATATTGCCTGAAACTTCACGTGGCCTAGATAATTGCTTTAGACTTTTAGGCACTACTGTTTTTCTTCATCTTACAATATTCTATCAGCCTTTCAGTACACGTATGCCCTCAGTCCATCTCTCTACTACTTGATAATACAACAATATATTTTGCCTGGATAAAAGGATGAAATGCCATTCATTACTTTCAGCAGACACTTGAAAAGAAGATATACAAGTAGCATTTCAAGTCATTTTATTGTATTGCTTTTCCCACGTCTTATAATATTTTGCTTTCCTTTTTGGTAGATATGCATTTTGAGTCCTTCTATTTGATAAAGGGGTGAATTGTTCCATAACTGTTAATAAAAACATGAGAAATTATATATTGCTTTCACTTAAAATTTTACATACTTAGTTCTATTTAATCAATCACTGAAAATGAATGCTACTATCTGGTAACGTAATCTGTGGTAGGTCAGGACTCTTATATTATGGATTCCTCTAATACTTTCCTGGCAGCATGTTTTTTTTAATACCATAAAGGAAACTTTGAAAAGGATTTAAATTCCAATTACAGGTCATACAGAGGGTATCATTCGGACTTTGGGTGATAGTGTAAAACGGGCAATATCGATTCAGCTCCCATTATACATCTCTCCTGATTTTTATTCCCATTGAAGTCAATGGGTGGCTGAATCGATAACGCCCGGTTTACACTATAGTCCAAAATCAAAATGAACCCCAGAGTGCTAGTTTGGAGCTTTCCTTTAAATGAATGCCTTCCACTAATTGCTGATTGTCAATGATCCAGATTTGTATTTTGCTTTCAGTTTTTTAACAATGAAGTGTCAGCACAATGGCATTAACAGTGCAGTTTTAGGCTGACTTCCAAACAGTGAACACACACTCATATCTGTCTTGATTGTTACTTGAACTTGGCTGCCCTTACTGGGTGCTGAGTACTACATAGAGTGCACTGTTCTGTGAAGAGGGAAAATTGACAGAAGCAGTTTTCCTCTGCAGAATAAACTCGTCTTAGCCAAATATAGATAAACCTCAGCACCTGTCAATAAAAATCTATGGCTCAGACCATCTTCCCATTCTACCTGTCCAAATGTAACCAGCACATCTACTGCAATAACATTTTCATGCTTGCCCTTTCCCAACCCACATCCTGGTATGTCCCAATACTTCCTGAGATCCACGCTCAACGCCATGTGCTGCCACATGCACGCTCTCGACCTCTCTCTTCAGCAGCACCGACTCATTCTATCACAGAGCTGTCCTGGTCTGCAGTTCAATTTCATCCTTTGCCTCCTCCAGTGCTTTAACAAAAAACTTTTTTTTTTCCTTTCAGGTGTCAAGGACTGCAAGCTTCAACAACTCTTAGATACCAACACCCTCCTGACCCTTCTTCTCCTTCACTTTCCTCTGACCGCATCCCTCCTTCCAATCTCACCCTTTGTCATGTTTTCACTATCCCCTCCAACCTTCCCCTTTGTGACCCTGAACGATCAGTCCTCCGCAAAGGCCTTAGCTTCATCCCGTTACGCCTCCACCTCAATGAATTTCGAGCTCGACATGATGCTGAGCTCTTCTTACATAGAATTACTTAGAATGTACAGCACAGAGACAGGCCATTCAGCCCAACAGGTCCATACGAGTCTCCTCCTCCCTATTTTATCTAACCCTATGACCATATCCTTCTATCCCTTTCTCCCTCATATGTTTATCTAGCTTCCCCTTAAATGCATCTATGCTAGTCGCCTCACCTACTCCTTGTGGTGGTGAGTTCCACATTCTAACCACTCTCTGGGTAAGAAGTTTCTCCTGAATTCCCTATTGGATTTATTAGTGACTATCATATATTTATGGCCCCTTGTTCTGGTTTCCACTGCAAGTGGAAAGATCTTATCTACATCTACCCTGTCAAACCCTTTCGTAATCTTAAAGACCTCTATCAGGTCACTCCTCAGTCTTCTCTTTTCTAGAGAAAAGAGCCTCAGCCTGTTCAATCTTTCCTGATAGGTATAACCTCTCAGTTCTGGTATCATCCTAGTAAATCTTCTTTGCACCTTCTCCAGTGCCTCTAACTCCTTTTTATAATATGGAGACCAGAACTGTTCACAGTACTCCAAGTGTGGCCTAACTAAGGTTCTATACAAGTTTAACATAACTTCCCTGCTTTTCAATTCCATTCCTTTAGAAATGAACCCCAGTGCTTGGTTTGCCTTTTTTATGGCCTTATTAACCTGCGTCGCTACTTTTAGTGATTTGTGTACCTGTACCCCCAGATCCCTCTGCTCCTCTACCCCATTTAGACTCTTGTTTTCCAAGGAGTATGTGGCCTCCTTATTCTTCCTACCAAAGTGTACCAGCTCACACTTCCATCGCCTTCAACTCCATGCCCACTTCTTTGACCAGGATTCTTCCCCCCGCACAGCGAACCCTTTCTTTTGTCTTCAGAATTCTCATTCCACCTGGGGGACCCCTCCCTTTGGCCTCTTACCCTCTCTTGATCTTTTCATTGAGAACTGCCGGCGTGACATCGGCCATCTCAATTTCTCTACTCCCCTCACTCATTCTAAACTACCTCCCACTGAACTTGCAGCACTCCGTTCTCTCAGGTCCAAACCTGGCATTGTCATTAAACCTGCTGACAAGAGCGGCACTGTTATTGTTTGGCGAACAGACCTCTGCCTTGCAGGGGCTGAAAGCCAACTCTCCGTCACCTCCTCCTACGTCCCCGTGGATCGTGACCCCACCGCCAAACATCAAGCCATCGTTTTCCAGACGGTCACTGATCTAATCTCCTCTGGTGATCTTCTCCCCACAGCCTTCAACTTCATAGTTCCCCAACCCCGCAAAGCCTGCTTCTATCTCCTTCCCAAAATCTACAAACAGGGCTGCCCCAGTAGATCCATCAATTCAGCCTGTTCTTGCCCCACAGAACTTATTTCTTCCTATCTTGACTCTACTTTTTCTCCCCTTGTCCAGTCTCTTCTGACTTACATCCGTGACTCTTTCGACGCTGTCTGCCATTTTAACAGGTTCCAGTTTCCTGGCCCTAACTGTCTTCATTTCACCATGGACATCCAGTCTCTCTACACTTCCATCCCCCATCAGGGCGACCTGCGGGCCCTCCGCTTCTTCCTTGAATGGAGGTCCAACCAGTCCCCATCCACCACCACCCTCCTCCGCCTGGCTGAACCTGTTCTTACATTGAACAACTTCTCCATTTACTCCACTCACTTCCTCCAAATAAAAGGTGTCGTTATGGGAACCCATATGGGTCATAGTTATGCCTGCCTTTTTGTAGGATATGTGGAACATTCTTTGTTCCAGTCCTACTCAGTTCCCCTCCCTCACCTCTTTTTCTGGGACATTGATGACTGTATCGATGCCGCTTCCTGCTCTCTTCCCGAACTGGAAAATTTCATCAACTTTCCTTCCAATTTCCACCCCTCCCTCGCCTTCACATGGTCCATTTCCGACTTTTCCCTTCCTTTCCTTGACTTCACTATCTCTATTTATGGGGATACGCTGTCAACCAATATCTACTACAAGCTCATCGACTCCCACAGCTACCTCGATTACACTTCCTCTCACCTTGCTTCCTTTAAAGACTCTATTCCATTCTTCCAGTTTCTCCATCTCCATCACATCTGTTCTGAGGATGCCATCTTCCGCACCAGTGCTTCTGCTATGTCTTCCTTTTACCTCAAGCATGGATTCCCCTGCACTGTGGTTGTCAGGGCCTTGACCGTGTCCTTTCCGTTTCCCGCACTTCTGCCCTCACCACGTCCCCTCTCTCCCAGAACCATGATCGGGTTCCCCTTGTCCTCACCTTCCACCCCACCAGCCTTCACATTCAACGGATCATCCTCCACCATTTCTGTCACCTCCAGCGCGATGCCATCACCAAACACACCTTCCCCTCCCCTCGTCTTTCAGCATTCTGAAGAGACCCTTCCCTCTGCAACACCCTGGTCCACTTTTCCATCACCCCCAAAATCCGTTCCCCTTCCCACCAGCACCTTCCTGTGCGAGTGTAGGAAATGTAACACCTGCCCCTGCACCTCCTCCCTTCCCACCGTCCAGGGCCCCAAACACTCCTTCCAGGTGAAACAACGATTTACTTGTACTTCTTTCAATTTAGTATACTGTATTCGCTGCTCACAATGTGGTTTCCTTAATAATAGGGAGCCCAAACGCAGATTGGGTGATCGCTTTGCTGAACACCTCTATTCAGTCTGCAAGCATGACCCTGAGCTTCCGGTTGCTTGTCATTTTAATTCCCTGTCCCGCTCCCACTCTGACCTCTCTGTCCTCGGCCTCCTACACTGTTCCAATGAAGCTCAACGGAAGCTCGAGGAACAGCACCTCATCTTTCATTTAGACACTTTACAACCTTCCGGACTCAACACTGAATTCAATAACTTCAGATCATAATCACTGCTCCCATTTTTTCGGACAGCAGGTTCCAATAATGGTTCTGCTGTAGCCTTCTACAGCTCCTCCAGACCCATCTCTTGTTTCTTTACTTGTCCCATTACTACCCCCTTTTGTCTTGCACCATCATCCCATTTGTCATTTAATCACTCCTGCCCTCCACCCTATCACAGACCTTCCCTTTATTTCTTTCCTTCCATCCCCTTCTTCCTCCCCCCTCCCCTTTCCCTGGCTCTGTACTTGCTGAATCTTTACTTCTTCCAGTCTTGATGAAAGATCATCGACCTGAAACATTAACTCTGATTCTTTCTCTCCACAGATGCTGTCCGACCTGCTGAGTATTTCCAGCAGTTTCCGTTTTTAGCTCTATTCTTGGCTTTTTCCTATTCTTCATCTATGGGCTGCCTCTGAGAAATATTGGCCCTGATATTTCTGGGGAGGAGGGAAGGCCCGGGGGAGCGCGGAAGCACGTCTAAAACCCGGGGACGCGGAGGTCCTGCCGATATTAATGGCAGGACCTCGAACATTTTCTTCTTCCATTTCCCGCCCGGTAGCCAGACAGATTGACAGGCTGACCGGCTGCCAGGTAGGAAAACCAGCGGCAGGAGGCTGCAGTTGATGATGGTCCCCAGCAATCGGGAGAGATCGGGGCTTGGGATCGGAGCTTGGTGGCGGGGCGATGGGGGGGGAGGTGGCGTGGGCGTCAGAGCCTGGCAGGAGGCATGGGATCGGAGCTTGGTGGGGCCAGGGGCTGGGGGAGGAGGTCAGAGCCCAGCAGGAGGCTTGGGATCGGAGCTTGGTGGGGTCAGGGGCTGGGGGAGGAGGTCAGAGCCCAGCAGGAGGCTTGGGATCGGAGCTTGGTGGGGTCAGGGGCTGGGGGAGGAGGTCAGCGCCCAGCAGGAGGCTTGGGATCGGAGCTTGGTGGGGTCAGGGGCTGGGGGAGGAGGTCAGCGCCCAGCAGGAGGCTTGGGATTGGAGCTTGGTGGGGGCAGGGGTGGCTGATCATAGCAGCGATGAGAGGCTGTGATCGGCAGAAGGAAGGCCAAAGGTTTGCTTGAAGGGCCAGGAGGGAGCGCTCGTGCTCCTCCTGGTCCACAAGGAGTGCTGTAAAAAGCACTAACCTACTGGAGCTGGCAGCTCTTGCCTCCATTTCGTTGCCGAGTTTCCCGAGCCCTGGGAAACCCAGCCGACCGCTGTTAAATTTAAATCATGCTCCCAACTGCACTGTGGGAGCCTGATTTAAATATGATGATGAAGCGTCCCGCCTCTCCAAGATGGGACACATGTACATCACTCAACCCGCCGGGTTTGGGATGCGTTCCCCGATTTTTAACAGCAACCAACCCCCCGCGCCGACCCTCTCCCGCCCGTCGTGGGAGGTTAATATCGAGCCCATTTCTATAAATATGGGGTCACCTTCCCAATGTACGCTGACAACTCACAGCCTTGAAACGAATTGAATGAGAAGGGATCTTACAGTGATCCATAAGGTACTACGCGTAACAGGTTCATCCAGATAATTATTTCAATTTAAATCTAAGACCGGGGACATAGGTACAATCCAGTAAAAGCAGTTTCAGAACTCATGTCAGGAAGCACTTGTTATATAAAGAATGACGAATACTAATACTAAAGAATGACTAATGGTTTTCCTGACAGGGTAATGGAAGCAAAAACTCCGCCACCACCCTTGACTAAATGACTGTTGCTATGCTGTCTGACTTAACCGACATCAAGTCATAGATAAAAAAGACTTTCTCCTCCTACCATTGCCCAGGCCGAAGACATCGTGTTTGGCTCACCGCCCCCAATAACTCCTGATTCATCACCATTCCCAGTTGTTTGCTCAGACTGAACCTTATGATGCACAGTCTCTGTATCTGTTTGACCCCGAGCTGACCTTCAAACCCCACATCCTATCCAATGCGGAGAGTGCCTTATTTCTATCTTCTGCAATATCATTCACCTTTGTCCCTATCTGAACCCCAAAGCTATTTGAATACTCAACCATGTTTACATTGCCTTCAGGCTCAACATTACTAATATTCTCTTCACCAGCCTTTGAACCCCACACAAACTCTGCCACTTCCATCCTATAAGTCAATAAGAGAGGTCACGCGGCCCATCCAGCTCATCCTTCCATATAAATCTATAGTCTCCCATTGCACAATCTAACTGCCTCTTGAATGATTCTGGTTTTCATCTATTATACCTGGAAGACAATTCCAAGTATCCTTTGTACAAAGCTATACTTCCTGACATCAGTCCTGAACTTGCCTTTTGTTCAGTTTGGACCTGTTATGGTTTAACTCTAAATAATGCTTTGAATTTATCTTTCTTTCTCCATTTAGTATTTTTTATTCCTCCATAAGGTTCCCCTCTCATTTGCCTCCTTTCAAGATTGAAGACTCCCAAACTTTTCTAACCTTTCTTCATAACTCAAATATATTGGGCAAGATAAAGCAGAAAAAGAAAGCTTATGACTGTCACAGAAAACTAAATACTGCAGAAAGCCTAGAGGAGTTTAGAAAGTACAGGGATGACGTAAAAAAGGAAACAAGGAAAGCAAAGAGAGGGCATGAAAGAATATTAGCTAGAAAGATTAAAGAAAACCCAAAGATGTTTTATCAGTACATTAAGAACAAGAGGATAGCTAAGGAAAAGGTGGGACCTATCAGGGATGATAGGGTAACTTGTGTGTAAAAGCAGAGGATGTGGGTAGGGTTTTAAATGAATATTTTGTCTCCATATTCACAAAGGAAAGGGATGATCTGGATGTAGTAGTTAAAGAGGAGAGGTGTGAAATATTGGATTAGGTAAACATAACAAGACAGGAAGTACTAGAGGGACTTGAAGGTTGATAAGTCACCAGGGCCGGATGGATTGTTTCCTAGGCTATTAAAGGAAGCCAGGGAGGAAATAGTGGATGCTCTGAGGATCGTTTTCCAATCCTCACTAGATACAGGGGAGATGCCGGAGGACTGGAAGACTGCAAACGTAGTACCATTGTTTAAAAAGGGTACGAGGGAAAGGCCGAACAATTATAGGCCGGTCAGTCTTACCTCGGTGGTGGGCAAACTATTGGAATCAATACTGAGAGATGGGCTAAACTGTCACTTGGAAAGGCATGGTTTAATCAGGGATAGTCAGCATGGATTTGTTCAGGGAAGGTCATGCCTTACAAATCTGATTGAATTCTTTGAGGAAGTGACAAGGAGGATTGATGAGGGTAGTGCAGTGGATGTTGTCTACATGGATTTTAGTAAGGCATTTGACAAGGTCCCACAAGGCAGACTGGTCAGAAAGGTAAAAGCCCATGGGATACAGGGAAATGTGGCGAACTGGATCCAAAATTGGCTCAGTAACAGGAAACAATAGGGTAAAAGTCGATGGATGTCTTTGCAAATGGAAATCCGTTTCCAGTGGTGTGCCACAGGGCTCAGTGTTGGGTCCCTTGCTGTTTGTGGTATATATTAATGATTTGGACTTGAATGTAGGGGGCATGATTGGCAAATTTGCAGACGACACAAAAAATTGGCCGTGTAGTTGATAGCTGTAGACTCCAAGAAGATATCAATGGGTTGGTGGAGTGGGCGAAAAAGTGGCAAATGTAGTTCAACCCAGAGAAGTGTGAGGTAATGCACTTACAGAGGGCAAACAGTAAAAGGGAATACGCAGTAAACGGGAATATATTGAGAGGGGTAGAGGAAGTGAGAGACCTTGGAGTGCATGTGCACAGGTCCCTGAAGTTGGCAGTACAGGTAGATAAGGTTGTGAAGAAGGCATACGGAATGCTCGCCATTATTAGCTGAGGTATAGAAAAGAAAAGCAGGGATGTAATGATGGAACTGTATAAAACGCTGGTAAGGCCACAGCTAGAGTATTGAGCACAGTTCTGGTCACCACATTACAGGAAGGACGTAATTGCTTTGGAGAGAGTGCAGAGAAGATTTGTAAGAATGTTGCCAGGGCTTGAAAATTGCAGCTACGAGGAGAGATTGAATAGGCTGGGGTTGTTTTCCTTGGAGCAGAGAAGGCTGAGGGGAGACTTGATTGAGGTGTACAAAATTATGAAGGACCTAGATAGAGTAGACAGGAAGTACCTGTTTCCCCTAGCGGAGAGTTCAAGAACTAGAGGACATAGATTTAAGCTGATTGGCGAAAGGATTAGAGGGGACATAAGGAAAAACTTTTTTACCCAGAGGGTGGTGGGTGTATGGAATTCGCTGCCTGAATTGGTGGTAGAGGCAAGGACCCTCAATTCTTTTAAAAAGTACCTGGACCTGCACCTAAAGTGCTGTAAGCTGCAGGGCTACAGACTGGGTGCTGGAAGGTGGGATTAGAATGGGCACCTGGTTGTTCTTCGAGCCAGCGCGGACACGATGGGCCAAATGGCCCCCTTCTGTGCAGTATCTTTTCTGTGGTTCTATGGTTCTGACTGTAGAGATCAGCCTTGTGGAATTTCCAGGGCTTGAATTTTCCCTTGTGGCTCAGTGACAAGAACTGAATGCAGTATTCAAGGTGCAGTCAGACAGGAGCGCTATACAGCTTCTAATGGCCTTAGACTTGTACTCTAATGATTTGCCAATTACAGTAGAATATGGGAGATTAAAGGAATACACGTTTAGGACACAGGGGGTTGTCAGATGCAGGGCAGTGGGTGTCAACTTCCATAAATAAGGGAGAGACTTATACCACTGAACCCGAGTCGAAAGCTGTAGCAAATCCAAATTTGTAACATGGAGACAAGAAGCAGGTGCAAGTGTCTGAAAATTGAAAAAATATATAGTTTTTCAGATGAGATAGTGGTACTTTTACAAAATTATAAGCATTAGAATTGAAATTATAATGTAAGGTTAAGTGTACTCAAAATTATCAATAAATTGTCATTACCAAGGTAGTCTTATGACCTAGCTTGTAAAGATAAAGTATATGTTAATTAAATATCCAATTAAGATAAATAAGATACTTGCTAATTTTATGCTTATTTTCCTAGCTGTCTGATAATACGATTTACATGTGTTGATTTGTATGCTTACTCTAACGTTGATTGGTTACATGACATAATTTTGGTTAGGGCATATACTGTGCCTGGGATTTTCCACTTCAGCAGAATTCTGGTGCAACTTTGGCGGCAGGGGGAAGGAGTTCACCTCGCACCAGTGGCTGACCCTGACTCTGCTAATTCCCTGGGTCAAGGTAATTAGCATATTTTAGGTGGGTTCCTGGTGGAATTTCCATATCTGCTGGAGAATCCATCCGGGGGAGATGGTTGTGGTGGGCCTTGGATACCTATCACAGAATAGTATGATCGATGGACTCCAGGGCTGACCTCAAATACTAAAACAAATGTAAGTACAATCTTAACCTATGTAATTCATTGCCCTCCAATCCATTACATAGGCTAAGGCAGCAAGTTAAATTTTAATACTTCCCTCCACTACCATGGCCCACTACCATGGCCATCAGGAATGCATAGGGATGTTGTTGTTTTCATATCTTTCCACTCTTTCCCTTTGGAGAACAGTAGAAGGATTCGCAGGCTAATTAGCAGCCTGACAGGCTACGACCCTATAACATCTTACTCAGAGGTGCAAATGCTACCACTAAGTCAAAGGCTCACTCCAATGCACACGGATTTCTAGTGCTGAGTGTTGCTATGGCGCAAATGACGGGAAAGCTGCACAATACATCCACGAATGTTAAGGTAGACGTATCCTACATTCTCTGTTGCTTCCGGCAGAACATTTTGAAAACGGGGTCCACAGGGAGCAAATCCCCACCTGATTTCTTGCCCCTGTCCACTGGAGTTACTCTGGGGAAGCCAGCATTACTCCAGTGGAAAATCCTACTCCATATTTCAGTACAATGATTGCAATTTCAAACTGGGAATGTATAGTACTTTAACTGATGGAAGCTATTACACAATTGAAATTAAGACACTATCTGAAAGAAGGAGGAAACAGTTTCTCTCCTTTCCTTAATATGAATTGGCCATTAACATCAGACAAAGTAATGACAATTGAAGTTCAAAACTCAAAGGATACTGGTGAGACCAGCTAGCCAATACCATGAAGATCTTTTGTTTTGAAAGTGCTTAGTGTGTTTAAAAGAATGTCCATCTTCAGTAATGATCCTTAAGTCATAAAGTTCATGATTATACAATAATTAAGTTGGTTCTTCCGAGCTTAAGATCTTGAAGAGCATGAGAATATTGGTGACAAAAAAATTAGCCCATTTACTAGGTAACTATTATAAGATCTGTTGCTGTAATGCTTATTTTCCCTAGATCGAGAGTATGCAAGTCAGTCTTGCCAGGCTGAACTGCGCCCAGATAAACCCAGGTGTCTTGCTGGTTCTCTGAACCAAAGAGCAGAGCAAGTTAAACATGTGAAAGCTGTCATATTCTCTTAAACAAACTGAAAATTCTAAGATAGGAATATACTAATGGTTCTATTTGAGATCTTCAGTACATCAAACTAAAAAGTGGTATGTGGCTATTAAAGTCTCTATTCAGACAGTAATTTGATTGCTTTGCAAGTTTTAAATAGTCTTTTACTCCCACTTTGAATTCGATATTGTACTTTTTAATTCTCCACAGTCTATTTATATGCTGCTTTACCTTACCTCTGGCTCATCTGCCTGTTTGAGAAACCCAGGGATGATCTCCTGGGTCGAATACCCTCTGGTATGAGTATCTATGATGTCCGACTCTCCTTGCTTTCACTCTCTCCTCTTCCATGTCCTTGTCATTTTCTCCCTCAAAAAGAGGAACAAGGGAATTTCTAGAGAGAAATTCATGACTTCCCAAAAATATGCAGAAACATTAAATTCTCTAGAATCTTGCTAGTTAAACTTTACTGCCTGAGGTATCAACAGTGAGTTATTCTCAGTCCATTTCAGTCAATAAAGACTGCAGGTTTCAAGCAATGTTTCAGCAATGGCCTCCACTGTGCTTTCCGCCGCTGGGACACCAAACTGGTCATAACAATACCAGTTTTGTAATACTGGTGTTTCCTGGGGCGGAATTTTTTTTTATTATTCGTTCATGGGATGTGGGTGCTGCTGGCAAGGCCAGCATTAATTGCTCATCCCTAATTGCCCTTGAGGAGGTGGTGGTGAGCCGCTTTCTTGAACCCTTGCAGTCTGTGTGGTGAAGGTTCTCCCACAGTGCTGTTAGGAAGGGAGTTCCAGGATTTTGACCCAGCGACGGTGAAGGAACAGCGATATATTTCCAAGTCAGGATGGTGTGTGACTTGGAGGGGAACGTGCAGGTGGTGGTGTTCCCAAGTGCCTGCTGCTCTTGTCCTTCTAGGTGGTAGAGGTCGCGGGTTTGGGAGGTGCTGTCGAAGAAGCATTGGCGGGTTGCTGCAGTTCATCCTGTGGATGGTACACACTGCAGCCACAGTGCGCCGGTGATGAAGGGAGTGAATGTTTAGGGTGGTGGATGGGTTGCCAGTCAAGCAGGCTGCTTTGTCCTGGATGGTGTCGAGCTTCTTGAGTTTTGTTGGAGTTGCACTCATTCAGGCAAGTGGAGAGTATTCCATCACACTCCTGACTTGTGGCTGGTAGATGGTGGAAAGGCTTTGAGGAATTAGGAGGTGAGTCACTCGCCGTAGAATACCCAGCCTCTGACCTGCTCTTGTAGCCGCAGTATTTATATGGCTGGTCCAGTGAAGTTTCTGGTCAATGGTGACCCCCAGGATGTTGATGGTGGGGGATTCGGCGATGGTAATGCCATTGAATGTCAAGAGGAGGTGGTTAGTCTCTCTCTTGTTGGAGATGGTCATTGCCTGGCACTTGTCTGGCGTGAATGTTACTTGCCACTTATCAGCCCAAGCCTGGATGTTGTCCAGGTCTTGCTGCATGCGGGCTCGGACTGCTTCATTATCTGAGGGGTTGCGAATGGAACTGAACACTGTGCAATCATCAGCGAACATCCACATTTCTGACCGTGTGATGGAAGGAAGATCATTGATGAAGCAGCTGAAGATGGTTGGGCCTAGGACACTACCCTGAGGAACTCCTGCAGCAATGTCCTGGGGCTGAGATGATTGGCCTCCAACAACCACCACCATCTTCCTTTGTGCTAGGTATGACTCCAGCCACTGGAGAGTTTTCACCCTGATTCCCATTGACTTCAATTTTACTTGGGCTCCTTGGTGCCACACTCGGTCAAATGCTGCCTTGATGTCAAGGGCAGTCACTCTCATCTCACCTCTGGAATTCAGCTCTTTTGTCCATGTTTGGACCAAGGCTGTAATGAGGTCTGGAGCCGAGTGGTCCTGGCGGAACCCAAACTGAGCATCGGTGAGCAGGTTATTGGTGAGTAAGTGCCGCTTGATAGCACTGTCGACGACACCTTCCATCACTTTGCTGATCATTGAGCGTAGACTGATGGGGTGGTAATTGGCTGGCTTGGATTTGTCCTGATTTTTGTGGACAGTACATACCTGGGCAATTTTCCACATTGTTGGGTAGATGCCAGTGTTGTAGCTGTACTGAATGAGCTTGGCTAGAGGCGCAGCTAGTTCTGGAGCACAAGCCTTCAGCACTACAGCTGGGATGTTGTCGGGGCCCATAGCATTTGCTGTATCCAGTGCACTCAGCCGTTTCTTGATATCACTTGGAGTGAATCAAATTGGCTGAAGACTGGCTTCTGTGATGGTGGGGGTATCGGGAGGAGGCCAAGATGGATCATCCACTCGGCAGTTCTGGCTGAAGATGGTTGCAAATGCTTCAGCCTTGTCTTTTGCACTCATGTGCTGGACTCCGCCATCATTGAGGATGGGGATGTTTACAGGGCCTCCTCCTCCCGTTAGTTGTTTAATTGTCCACCACCATTCACGACTGGATGTGGCAGGACTGCAGAGCTTTGATCTGATCCGTTGGTTGTGGAATCGCTTAGCTCTGTCTATAGCATGTTGCTTCCACTGTTTAGCATGCATGTCGTCCTGAGTTGTAGCTTCACCAGGTTGGCACCTCATTTTTAGGTACGCCTGGTGCTGCTCCTGGCATGCTCTTCTGTACTCCTCATTGAACCAGAGTTGATCCCCTGGCTTGTTGGTAATGGTAGAGTGAGGAATATGCCAGGCCATGAGGTTACAGATTGTGCTGGAATACAATTCTGTTGCTGCTGATGGCCCACAGCACCTCATGGATGCCCAGTTTTGAGTTGCTCGATCTGTTCTGAGTCTATCCCATTTAGCACAGTGGTAGTGCCACACAACACGTTGGATGATATCCTCAATGCGAAGACTGGACTTCGTCTCCACGAGGACTGTGCGGTGGTCACTCCTACCAATACTGTCATGGACAGATGCATTTACGACAGGTAGATTGGTGAGGTCAAGGTCAAGTAAGTTTATCCCTCGTGTTGGTTTGCTTACCAACTGCCGCAGGCCCAGTCCGGCCGCTATCTCCTTCAGAACTCGGCAAGCTCAGCCAGCAATGGTGCTACCAAGCCACTTTTGGTGATGGACATTGAAGTCCCCCACCTAGAGTACATTCTGTGCCCTTGTTACCCTCACTGCTTCCTCCAAGTGGTGTTCAACATGGAGGAGGACTGATTCATCAGCTGAGAGAAGGCGGTAGATGGTAATCAGCAGGAGGTTTCCTTGCCCATGTTTGACCTGATGCCATGAGATTTCATGGGTCTGGAGTCAATGTTGAGGACTCCTAAGCCCACTCCCTTCTGACTGTATATCACTGTACCGCCACCTCTGTGGGTCTATCCTGCCGGTGGGACAGGACATACCCAGGGATGGTGATGGAAGAGTCTGGGACGTTGGCTGAAAGGTATGATTCTGTGACAATGGCTATGTCAGGCTGTTGCTTAACTAGTCTGTGGGACAGCTCTCCCAATTTTGGCACAAGTCCCCAGCTGCTAGTGAGGAGGACTTTGCAGGGTCAACTGGGCTTGGTTTGCCGTTGTCACATCCGGTGCCTTATGGTCCGATGCCGGGTGGTCCATCCGGTTTTATTCCTATTATGACTTTTTTTAAGCGAGATTGTATAACTGAGTGGCTTGCTCGGCCATTTCAGAGGGCAATTAAAAATAAACCACATTGCTTTGTGTCTGGAGTCACATATAGGCCAGACCAGGTAAGGACAGCAGGTTCCTTCCCTGAAGAGTATTCGTGAACCAGATGGGTTTTTTACAACAATCCAGTAATTTCCATGGCCACCATTACAGATACTAGTAGTTTAATTCCAGATTTTATTTATTGAATTTAATTTCCCCAGCTTCCATGGTGGGATTTGAACTCATGACTCCAAATCATTCATCCGGGTCTCTGGATTACTAGTCCAGTAACATAACCACTATGCTACCGTACTCTATAGGTCGGAGTACTATACGGAATAGGTCGCTAACAAAGAAAAACACTGAAGAACGTAGCCAAGTCCACCTGTCGACATTTACATCCAATAGGGCGGGCTTAGGGTGGGCGGCTGCTTTCTCAATGAGATGGGCATTTTTTTTGGGGGGGAGGGAAATTCGGCGGAAGACGTCTCCACCCCATTTTCTTTCTTTCTCTGCCTCTGTACCACCCAAACTTGGGCAGTTATCAGCAGGAAAACTGTGTTACCTCTCATGAATCCTCATGCACTGGTACATTCTTCAAATTAGATAGATGCCTGTGAGAGGGTTTCTTTGTCAAAGACTCCTTAATATTGTTAATTCTGAAAATCATGGTAAATATCTAACTTCATTTTACACTTTTGTGAGATTAGAATTGAACAATGAATGTTAATTAACAATGAATTCATATTTGTGAGATTGGCCATACATGAGGTATTAGGCAAACAACTCTTGAAAAACCTTGAAAACTATTGTGATGGGTAAACTACAGAAAAGCAGCCAAAATGTACAAGATATCATACTAGGGGTGGTGCATCTTGAAGACCATGGACTGTACTTTCTTCCATTTGCAAACATTAGTGAAAAAGAAACCTGTTCAATACTTATTACTTTTTACTAACATTCGCAGATTGAGAAAAATACATCCCAAATTTGAGAGCATTACAGAAAAGAAGTATGAAGGTCTTTCTCATGACTAAAAGAATACTAAAAGCAGATGGAATCACCTGTGCAACCGTATGTATTTTATGGACAATAATTTGCTGCAGAATTGTTTTTTCTTTGAGTAATTGATCCTTTGGTGCTGTGAAAATTAAAGTCGCTTAAAACCAATAAATCAGAAAAAGTATTGATTTTCTTTGAAGCTCCATGGTGTTTTAATTATATCTGTTCAACAATTATAACATAATCCTAACCTTGTCACTTGATAGTTAACACTGGTGTTCAGTGTTGCACATGCTGCAACCAGTTTGTTTTCCAGCAGGATTATCTTTAATATTATAATTTGCTTGTTTTGCAAAATTAATATAAAGCCAATTTGTGATTGAAATACATCGTTTGATCTCAATTTTTATCTCAAAATATTAATAGAATGATGCAATGATGGTGTGCTTGATCTTTAGATTTAAAAAGATATTAGTTTGATTGTTAGATAAAAGGCAACACAAATCAATGTGCTGGGTAGTTAGCATGGCATCTCGTATGGATGTGAACAGCTATGTTTGGTCATTTATTTTTTTTTAAAGGCAAGCAGAAGAAGATGAACTTTCTATTTGGGAATTTTATATATATTTCTTTTGGTGAGCCAGTTTGATAAATGAAAATGTAAAACAAATACTAGCACAAAAAGGTCAGATGAAGTTCCTAAGAAACAGCAAATACTGGTATTGAATCACTGACGATTAAACCATAAGAGAATTTCAAAAAGCTTATAACAATTGAGGAAAGTGGGGGAAGGCAGGAAGAAAAAAAGAAGTGACCAAAGATAGAGAAGTGAAGGGTTGGATTAAACAAATACATTTGTGGAAATAAATCACACTTGCAGAGAATCACATGCAGAGAATCATATATATTCCGCTTGTACATATGTAAATTGGGAAATACTGCAATTAAATGGAGAAAAGCTTATTTATAGACGACCTGAAAATTAATTGTGGCAACTTAATATCAAAACATAGGTTAGATACTAGGTTAAAAACATCTTCTCATCGAGCTAAAGGAAAAGTATGAAATTATGGTAATTATTCAGATTAACCTACTCTTACTATTAGCAAAAGACACCATTTAACATTATGGCAGACTATGGGTGGAAGATTTCTTTGTGCAATAGGTGCAGTAAAATTGTAAATGGATCTACAATTTTGCCTCAGCTTAACTCACAAAGTAAATCTTCCCCCTATGAATTGATCATACACTTTTCAGCAATGGCTCTGAAATTGTACTATGAGAACATTAGCGTATGGATGTTTAGTACATTGGGCCACCTTTCAAACAAGTAGGTAAGCATGGATTAATGCCCCAGACTTTTCTAGAGACTTGTGCCATTGGAATGATACATCTGTAGCATTAGGTACGTTTTACACTGTACAAGTCCCAGGAAATTATGGAGTAAGTGAGTTAAGTCATTATTTGCACTGCACCAAAATTTCCTGGGACTTTTGATTATCTTAGTTCAACGCCCAAGTTAAGTCAATGGTGATCATAAATTTCCTGGATTCACGCCAGTTTTCTCAACTGAAAAATAGTGGAGCTGGTGTTTAAATTCATGAGTTCAAAATAATTGATTAAAGTAAAATAAAATCTCTGCTCTTTCATGATATTTTTAATTCTTAGCTAAAATCCATCAAAACACTTCTTCATCTATGTGTGTGAGGTTTAATGTATAGTGTTCATTATTTAGCCATGCATTGAGCTTCCTAATCTTCTTATTCTTTCCTTTCTAACATGTGGCTAGGGGTATTATCCAGAGATTATCACCCTTGAAGTTTCCTAATCTAAACTCTTTTTGCAGGACTTTAGGGCCTAAATTTTAACAATGAGACAGGATCTAAGCAGGGGAGGGGGAGGGTCAATAAGCGGGTGGGAAACCTGGAAAAAATTTTTGTGCCTGTTCTCGAGCGATCGCGACTCAATTGAAGCCACTTAATTCAACTTCCGGGTTTTGTGTCCTCAAGCAACGCAGCGGGCGTACTGCTCACCCGTATGATGCAATTTAAGAGCCACTATTTAAAGGGCCAATGTAACAATGCATTTTGAAGGAGAAAGGAGTAAGAAGCAGAATGGAACATCATAGAGGAAAGGCAGCACCGAGATTCTCGGACGCCACCATGGAGATACTACTGGCTGCTGTGAGAAGCAGTAGGGAGGTGTTATATCCACCTGACAGGAGGAAGAAACCTGGTTCTGCTATCAAGAAGACTTGGCTGCAAGTGACAGAACAGGCCAGCAGCAGGAGCACGGTGCCCCGGTCTTGGCTGCAGTGCAGGAAGCAATTTAATGAGCTAACCAGGTCAGGAAAAGTGAGTACAGTTACTGATTCACCTGCATTCCTGGGATAGATACAGAACAGATCTAGCAGCTCAAAACTAGGCATCCATGATGCGCTGTGGGCCATCAGCAGCAACAGAATTGTATTCCACCACAATCTGTAACCTCATGGCCTGCCATATCCCTCACTCTACCACTACCAATAAGCCAGGGAATCAACCCTCATTCAATGAGGAGTGTAGAACAGTATGCCAGGAGCAGCACCAGGCATACCTAAAAATGAGGTGCCAACCTGGTGAAACTACAACACAAGACTACGTGCATGCTAAACAGCAGAATCAGCATGCTATAGACAGAGCTAAGCAATCCCACAACCAATGGAACAGATCAAAGCTCTGCAGTCCTGCCACATCCAGTCCTGAATGGTGGTGGACAATTAAATCACCATGGCTAACAAAAGAAATTAAGGATAGTATTAGATCCAAAGAGAAGTCATATAAAGTTGCCAGAAAAAGTAGCAAGCCTAAGGATTAAGAGGGGAAAAATAGAGTATGACAGTAAACTTGCAAGGAACATAAAAGTGGACTGTAAAAGCTTCCACAAGTATGTAAAAAGAAAAAGATTAAAGATTAGTGAAGACAAATGTAGGTCCCTTGCAGTCAGAAATGGGAGATTTTATAATGGGGAACAGGGAAATGGCAGAGCAATTAAACAAATACTTTGGTTCTGTCTTCTTGGAAGAGGACACAAATAACTTCCCAGAAATGCTAGGGAACCAAGGGACTAGTGAGAAGGAGGAATTAAAGGAAATTAGTATTAGTAAAAAAATAGTGCTGGAGAAATTAATGGGATTGAAAGCCGATAAATCACCAAAGCCTGATAATCTGCATCCCAGAGTACTAAAAGAGTTAGCCATGGAAATAGTGGATGCATTAGTTGTCATCTTCCAAAATGTTATAGATTATGGAACAGTTACTGCAGATTGGAGGGCAGCAAATGTAACCACACTATTTAAAAAAGGAGGGAGAGAGAAAACAGGGAACTATAGACCGGTTAGCCTAACGTCAGTAGTAGGGAAAATGCTAGAGTCTATTATAAAGGATGTGATAACAGGACACTTAGAAAATATCAACGGGATTAGACAAAATCAACATGGATTTATGAAAGGGAAATCATGTTTGACAAACCTACTGGAGTTTTTTGAGGATGTAACTGATGGAATAGATAAGGGAGAACCAGTGGATATGGTTTATTAAAATTTTCAGAAGGCCTTTGATAAATTCCCACATAAGAGGTTAGTGTGCAAAATTAAAGCACATGGGATTGGTGGTAATATACTGGCATGGATTGAAAATTGGTTAACAGAAAGGAAACAAAGAGTAGGAATAGATGGGGTTTTTTCGGGGTGGCAGGCAGTGACTAGTGGGGTACCGCAGGGATCAGTGCTTGGGCCCCAGCTATTCACAATATATATCAATGATTTGGATGAGGGAACCAAATGTAATATTTCCAAGTTTGCTGATGACACAAAACTAGGTGGGATCGTGAGTTGTGAGGAGGATGCAAAGAGACATCAAAGTGATTTAGACAAGTTGAGTGAGTGGGCAAATACATGGCAGATGCAGTATAATGTGGATAAATGTGAAGTTATCCACTTCGGAAGGAAAAACAGAAAGGCAGAGTATTATTTAAATGGTGATAGATTGGGGAATGTTGATGTACAAAGGGACCTGGGTGTCCTTGTACACCAGTCACTGAAAGCAAACATGCCAGTGCAGCAAGCAGTTAGGAAGGCAAATGGTTTGTTGGCCTACATTGCAAGATGATTTGAGTAGAGGAGCAAGGATGTCTTACTGCAGTTATACTGGGCCTTGGTGAGACCACACCTGGAGTATTGTGTGCAGTTTTGGTCTCCTTACCTAAGAAAGGATATACTTACCATAGAGGGAGTGCAGCGAATGTTCACCAGACTGATTCCCAGGATGGCAGGACTGTATGAGGAGAGATTGGGTCGACTCGGCCTGTGTTCACTCGAGTTTAGAAGAATGAGAGGGGATCTCATTGAAACATATAAAATTCTGACAGGGCTAGACAGACTGGATGCAGGGAGGATGTTTCCCCTGCCTGGGGGGGGGGGGGGGGGAGGTCCAGAACGAGGAGTCAGAGTCTCAGGATATGTGGTAGGACATTTAGGACTGAGATGAGGAGAAATTTCTTCACTCAGAGGGTGGTGAACCTATGGAATTCTCTACCACAGAAGGCTGTGGAGGCCAAGTCACTGAATATACTTAAGAAGGAGCTAGATAGATTTCTAGGCACAAAAGGCATCAAGGCGTATTGGGAGAGAACGGGAATATGGTATTGAGATAGGGGATCAGCCATGATCATATTGAATGGCGGAGCAGGCCCGAAGGGCCGAATAGCCTAATCCAGCTCCTATTTTCTTTGTTTCTATGTCTTTAAACAACTAACGGGAGGAGGAGGCTCTGTGAACATCACCATCCTCAATGATGGCAGAGTCTAGCACGTGAGTGCAAAAGACAAGGCTGAAGCGTTTGCAACCATCTTCAGCCAAAAGTGCCAAGTGGATGATCCATCTCGGCCTCCTCCCGAGATACCCACCATCATAGAAGCCAGTCTTCAGCCAATTTGATTCACTCCACATGATATCAAGAAACAGCTGAGTGCACTGGATACAGCAAAGGACATGGGCGCTGACAACATCCCGGCTGTAGTGCTGAAGACTTGTGCTCCAGAATTAGCTGTGCCACTAGCCAAGCTGTTCCAGTACAGCTACAACACTGGCATCTAACTGACAATGTGGAAAATTGCCCAGGTATGTCCTGTCCACAAATCCAATCCGATCAATTACCACCCCATCAGTCTACTCTCAATCATCGGCAAAATGATGTCAGGTGTAATCGACAGTGCTGTCAAATGGCACTTACTCACCAATCACCTGCTCACCGATGCTCAGTTTGGGTTCCGCCAGGACCACTCGGCTCCAGGCCTCATTACTGCCTTGGTCCAAATGAGGACAAAAGAGCAGAATTCCAGAGATGAGGTGAGAGTGACTGCCTTTGACATCAAGGCAGCATTTGACTGAGTGTGGCATCAAGGAGCCCTAGTAAAATTGAAATCAATGGAAATTAGGAGGAAAACTCTCCAGTGGCTGGAGTCATACCTCGCACAAAGGAAGATGATAGTGGTTGTTGGAGGCCAATCACCTCAGCCCCAGGTCGTGGCTGTAGGAATTCCTTAGGACAGTGTCCTAGGCCCAACCATCTTCAGCTGCTTCATCAATGATCTTCCCTCCATCATAAGGTCAGAAGTGGGGATGTTCGCTGATGATTGCACAGTGTTCAGTTCCATTTGCAACCCCTCAGATAATGAAGCAGTACATGCCCGCATGCAGCAAGACCTGGACAACATCCAGGCTTGGGCTGATAAGTGGCAAGTAACATTCATGCCACACAAGTGCCAGGCAATGTCCATCTCCAACAAGAGAGAGTAACCAGTTCCCCATGACATTCAACGGCATTACCATCGCCGAATCCCCCACCATCAATATCCTGGGGGTCACCATTGACCAGAAACTTAACTGGACCAGCCATATAAATACTGTAGCTACAAGAGCAGGTCAGAGGCTGGGTATTCTGCAGCGAGTGACTCACCTCCTGACTCCCCAAAGCCTTTCCACCATCTACAAGGCACAAGTCAGGAGTATGATGGAATACTCTCCACTTACCTGGATGAATGCTGCTCCAACAATAATCAAGAAGCTCGATACCATCCAGGACAAAGCAGCCCACATGATAGGCACCCCATCCACCACCTTAAACATTCACTCCCTCCACCACCGGCGCACCGTGGCTGCAGTGTGCACCATCTACAAGAAGCAAGGGAGAGGAGTCGGACTTGAGAGGGGGGTCTCCACAAATAATAGCTCTTATAAAGGTGGAGAAGGAGGCTTTGGAAATTAGCCGAATGGTGGATTGCCTGGCCATTGGGGATGCCGAGACTGGCACCCAAAAACATCTGGTGACAGAACTTTAACATCCCTCACACACAACATGAATTGATGTTATCAATGATTGACCTCTTGCACACCTCAGTATTCTCATTGCAACTTTACTTCTGAGATGAATCTTAATATTGCTGTATGTTCTCTTCCAGGGCCACCATGGAGTGAAGACGTGGATAAGGGCGATTCCTCAGAGGAGCACCCTGCCTCAGAAGGCGCACCGTCACATCTTAGTGAGCCATGCACCAGTGCAGATACTCACACCTTGGTGGGTCCCATTAGAGAGGCAGTTGGGTTGTCACATGGTGAGTCACCACACACAAGTGAACAAGAGCAGACACTGGTGGCAAGGGCAGCAGTGGAGAGTCTGTGTCGGTGGGCACACTCCTCTCCAAGCTCTGCTCAGCTTGGCACAGATGCTGAACCCCGGGGGCCATCCTTGAAAAGGAGAATGATCGAGGTACAGATGCACCTTTGCGATGTACTGGAAGACTTGCCACATTCATTCTCCACATTGACGCAGAGGATGGAGGAGTCCACTCCAGCATTCGTGGACTGGTAGTGCAGGTAAGTGCGGGAATGTCTGTGATGGAGAGAATGGCAGCCTCCTTTGCACGGCTCACAAATGAGTCCATTCAGGCCCTGGCAACGGTCGTGCAGACTCAATGTGAACAACATACTGCCGCTTTAAACAGGCAGACAGAAACAGTTGGTGAACAGTCCTGGTTCATGTGCAGGTGCTTGGATTGCTATGTGTGTGCAATCAATTGCACCCTGTACACGTGGGAAGCCTGCCAAACAGTGGAAACCCACTGCCTTCTCCGTCTGGCTGATGTCGTTGCAGGGGAAGTTGATGTCGTCGGATGCCCTGGCAAACAAGCTATCCGTGACCGGTCATATACACCTACGTGCATTCGACCAAGAGATCCTGGTGATGTCATCGGTGGTGCCTGGAAGGATCTGGAGATGAAGAAGTTAAGGGCAGTGGTGACTTTAACTGCGACGGGCATTGTGGCCCACCAGGCCCATCTGGGAGCAGTTCTGCCTGAAGGAGCCTGCTGATGTCTGCGACCACCTGCTGACTCAATCTGAGCCTTCGTAGGCACTGCTCCTCAGAGAGGTCCAGGAAGCTCAGCCTCGGCCTGTTGACCCTCTCACGAGGATAGTGCCTCCTACAACCTCTACCCCTCCGTCGGCCCCCTCTCTGCTCTTCTGCAGGTCCTTGTGGCGCACCTCTGTATTGTGGAGCTGCAACTCCCAGAACTGCATGCCATGCCTGCCGCGGATGCTGATATGCCTCCTCCTCAGATGTACTGCTGAATACATCCATTGCACCACCCCCACCCCCACCCCCATCCCGATGGTGTCAGTTTGAGGAGGTCCAAAATGTAGATAAATATGTGTGAGCACAAGAATTCTGAGTGTGAACAAAGAAATCTTAGTCGAAACACAAAGAACTCCCAGCCAAAGGTTTGTCTGAGAGAACTGATTACCCTGCTGCAAAATCTCACCTTTTCTTCACGTGTCAATCACTGATTTCAAGTCCAAATGGCTGCCGGCTGCTACCCGCCTCTGTTTCCATAGCATGTTTCAGAGACCACGGGACACACGTTTGTCTGTCTCAATACACTATAATTTAATCCCTTAGCTACATCAAATACCTTAATTGCCCCTTTAAATGTAAAGCCAGCGGGACTTATGGGTTTATGAAGCAGGTACGCACCCAGATGGGTCTGGGTGAAATGTGGAAGTCGGCGGGTTGGAGCAGGGATTCATTCCTGCTCCAAACTTTTAAAATTATTACTGCCCTCAACCCACCCGTTCTTTGGGGTTAAAATTTACCCCGCGTCTTTCTTTTCCAATATTGTTGGCTCCCACATAGACCACACTGACTGTCTGCTTTCCCTCCCCTTCCTTAATTTCCTGTTTTTCCAAAATGTCCCTTATCGTAGCATCTGGGAGGCAACAAAGCACTTAGGACTCTCGGTCTGGTCTACAAAAGATGGTGTCCATCTTTCCAATTATTAAGTCCCCTATTACTACTGCATTCCTAACTAAATTCCTACCCTTCCAACCCCCTCCCCCACCTTGAGCCATCCCATGTTTTTCAGTATGTGGAGATGCCGGTGATGGACTGGGGTTGACAATTGTAAACAATTTTACAACACCAAGTTATAGTCCAGCAATTTTATTTTAAATTCACAAGCTTTCGGAGGCTTCCCCCTTCCTCCTTCCTCACATCGTTCACCTGAGGAAGGGGGAAGCCTCCGAAAGCTTATGTTTTTCAGTGCCGTTGTAATTCATTTGATTGACCTGCCCAGAGTGCTCATCCTTCTCACAGGAAGCCTGTGCTTGAAATTTGTTGGAGAGGATCATTTACTCTGTGTTCCTGCTCCATCCTTGCTTTTCCTGAACTGTGATAGTCACCACTTCATCCTTTACCACTGACGGCTCCCTCAGTGGGGGGTGATTAGCCTCTGAAACTCGAGCTCCATAAACCTTCTTCCCTGATGTGTCAAAATACCCCAAGGACCTCTCAAGTTCTGAGATCTTCAACTCAAGTAATCTAAGTTGGAGATATTTACTGCAGATGTGTTTGTGCAAATTAACATCTGCTACTCAAAACTCCCACCTCTGTATGAACCATTCATCACTGTCCCTTTTTGTGCTGCCATTCTTAGTATAAATGTTAGTTAAGTTTAAAGTTAAATTATATTCTTATCTACCTAAATTCCAATTAAGTTACTCTGCTCCTCCTTCTCTTCCGAATTCCTACTCAAATTCCAGTTATGAAGTACTGTTTTCAGTCTGGTCCCACTGCACTCTATTTGTAGCTCACTCCAGGGTATGCTCTCCACTCAAACTGGCGCCTTCTCACTACTACTTCTGTTTTTATACTCTTACTAAATAAGGTCACAATCCAGTTTCAGCTATTAAGTGATAAGGGAATTATTTTACTGATGATTAATCCTCTGCACTCAAAACAGTTCAAAATCGCTGTTGCAAAACTTTCCAAATACTACAGATGGTTTTCAGCACATAAACATTTTTACGTACAACTTTGCACCATTACATAGCACAATATTGTTACCGTCACTGATTGTTAAGAGGGTATATATTTGCAAAATGTTATTTAATTAATACTGATTATCTGTCTATAGTACAGCGTCAACAATTATTTTTGATGTGTTACCTGCTGGGTTATCGTTGGAAGCCAATAACAAGCCAATGCAGGGTCCATGTGATCATGTCTGCGTTGCAAATATTTGTGGGGCATTCTGGAAGGCCTTAGAAGAGGGGTCAGAGGCAATGCGAGAACCACTTATTTCTGTCAGCAAATGTTGACACACGGGCACAACCATTCAAACACAGCATGAAAGGCTGATGGTTGGCATGTGTGTTTAATGTAGTTCTTTCTAGCAAAGTGATCTTTTTTCTTGTAGCTGTTCCCAGCTATCTATCCAAGGGGGATATGCTTCGAACTCTTATGACAGAAACCTAAAGCCTCGGCAAGTTTATCCAGAAAATAGCTGAGCGACGTGAACCAGGAAGGCTCCAGTCCCTGCTGAGCCAGCTGATGTTAGTTGGGGTGGCAGTAGAAGTGCTACACTTTGCCTCAACATCCTGGGTTAGAGAACGGGAAAACAATTAACCAGGGTTCCTATTCCTGTTCAGTAACCTCTTCTGCATGAACTTCATGCGAGGACAGGTTTGGGCTCAGCTATGACGATCCTCTGACGAGAAACAGTCTGCCTACACTCACCGTCAAGGTTCATGAATGGCTAATTGCCACTTGGCAAAGTACCGGAGGGCAATTGATACTAATGAAACTGTACCTCAGCAAGGAATCAACCAGTTCAGGAGAGGAAGGGACAAGATTGACAGATTTTTTTTAAAAGAATGGTCATGGCTGTGTAGATTTGGAGAAAAGTAAAAAGATAAAAACTGTGGGTGTCCAAAGGGACATAGGGGTTCAGGTACATAGATCATTGAAGTGTCATGAACAGGTGCAGAAAATAATCAATAAGGCGAATGGAATGCTGGCCTTTATATCTTGAGGACTAGAGTACAAGGGGACAGAAGTTATGCTGCAGCTATACAAAACCCTGGTTGGACCGCACCTGGAGTACTGTGAGCAGTTCTGGGCACTGCACCTTCGGAAGGACATATTGGCCTTGGAGGGAGTGCAGCGTAGGTTTACTAGAATGATACCCGGACTTCAAGGGTTAAGTTACGAGGCGAGATTACACAAATTGGGGTTATATTCTCTAGAGTTTAGAAGGTTAAGGGGTGATCTGATCGAAGTTTATAAGATATTAAGGGGAACAGATAGGGTGGATAGAGAGAAACTATTTCCGCTGGTTGGGGATTCTAGGAGTAGGGGACACAGTCTAAAAATTAGAGCCAGACCTTTCAGGAGTGAGATTAGAAAACATTTCTACACACAAAGGGTGGTAGAGGTTTGGAACTCTCTTCCGTAAACGGCAATTGATACTTGCTCAATTGCTAAATTTAAATGTGAGATCGATGGCTTTTTGGCAACCAAAGGTATTAAGGGATATGGGCCAAAGGCAGGTATATGGAGCTAGATCACAGATCAGCCATGATCTTATCAAATGGCGGAGCAGGCACGAGGGGCTGAATGGCCTACTCCTGTTCCTATGTTCCTAGAAATGCATAACATTACATTTAAGGTGTTCTGAACAGGTGCCTTTCCTTAAGCTGCAAGATGCCAAATGTAATTCTAACATAGTCTGGTAAGATAGCTATTGACCTGTTGAGCACTTTATGTGAGCTCAACCCCGAGCCTGGATTTTGTGAATGACAAATATATTTTTCATAATGATGTATATAAGTACCAAACGGAAAGACTTAAAGGTGGTTGTAAGTAAAATAACATCCATTGAGAACTTACGGTGAATCAAAGGTGAATTGATTTTTAATCAAGATTTAAAAAGAAAATAAGTCCTGGGACCAGGACAATGTTCTCTGAAGGTGTAATGCAGAAGCAGAACAGTGTATATAAAATGATAATGCAAAATATGTTTCAAAATGAAAAAATAAGATGCCATCGTGTGAGCTGCCTTTTTGAGTAATAGGCTGCAGAAAGAATCCAATTATAGAGCTTTGAGAAATGAGCAAATTGCACAGGTGAAAAAATTCAAGTGAAAATAGACTTGTTGATACAACACAGATATCGTGAAAACAAATATGCCTAGCCAGCCAACGCTTATAGAAAAGATGAATTACTTTGTTTAGATAGTCCTCTGAGGAAATGAATTATATTTAGAAAATATTTTAAATAAATTGTAAGTCATAAGTAAACAAATACATATTTGTAAGTAATATATTTTATTGTTTGAGTCTTTAATCAAAAAGGCTGCAAGGTGGTTTGTTCCAAAGTATAATGGCGTTATTAAGAAGTTATAATAAGTAACAAAGATGTTAAAATACAAGAGTACAATTAAACATGCTGGTAAGATGAATACAACCTGGCACAAAGTTGATCACTGTCCAAGACTTCGAAGTGCACTTTCGAAGGTTTTGATTAGTTGAGCGGTCCAGTCTCACTCTGAGAACCTTCTAATCAATACTAAAAAGCTTCCATCTTTATATGTTTTAGAGACAATTAGCTCTGTGTGGGCCTCCCATCAATCATCCGCTCTGTTCCATAGGGCTGCCAGCAGTCCTATTTCCTTATACACACAACACTTGGCTTTACCACCTCCCTCATGATTAGTGGCCTCCAAGATGTCAATAACTCTAATCTATGTCTAAAGCATCTTGCACTACTACCAAAGTAAGGATAACTCCCTTTACCCATGTTATAAACAGGAGATGAGCATGACACCAGATGCTTATTACTCAAAGAGGCCCTTTCTTGCACAAGAACATAAAAAGCTTGTTTTGGATAAACAGAAAGCCTTTGTTCACAGGGAAAATTGACATAATGCTTTTCCCTACCAAGGCTTACAATATTATACAGAAAGCTTGTATAATGCTTTTCTTACAATATTGCTTTCCGGAGACAAATATTTATGGAGAAACTCTGGTTACATAGAATCTACAGCACAGAAACAAGCCACTTGGCCCAACTAATCTATGCCAGTGTTTATACTCCACACGAGCCTCCTCCCTCTCTAATAACCTCTTCTCACCCTATCACCATATCCCTCTATTTCCTTCTCCTTCATGTATGCATCAAGCCATCTCTTAAATGTATCCACATTCTCAGCACTCTGTGTAAAGAAATTCCTCCTAAATTCTTTATATGATTTGTTACTGCCTATCTTATATTTATGCCCCCTTGTTCTGGACTCACCCACATGTGGAAACAATGGGGGTTAAATTGTTTAAGCCCCGAAAACGGGCGCTGGGATGACAGTTCCGCGATTACCCTGCGTCCGTTGGTTGAGATGCAGGCAGCACGTGAGATTCCTGCTGCCTGATGATCTCCATGATTTCTGCGTGCAGCCAGCACCACCTGCGCTGCTGAGTGGCTGCACACACCAGCAGGGGGTCCGATTATGAGGCGTGGCCAGCACTATATAAAGGCAGCCTGCACCTCTTAAAGGGGAAGTGCACTGTGGCTGCATTGACAATTAAAACCCTGCTGAAAGATAGCTGGGCTTGCAAGAGAGCGTGCACCAAGCTTCTAAGATGACGCACTAGAGGCTCTGGTGCACGAGGTGGACACGTGGAGGGCCATCCTGTATCCACAGGGTGGAAGGAGGCTCTCTAGTCACGTGCTGCGGAGGTAGTGGGAGGCAGTGGCGCTAGAAGTAAATGCCATGAGCATTGCACCATGCACGTGGATGCAGTGCAGGAAAAAGTTCAGTGATTTGGCACAAGTGGTCAAGGTGGATGAATTCAACTGTCAAATGGCATATCCTACCAATTGCACCACTAGCCTCATCCACTGCTCCGCGCACAACACCCACCGTCACTCACCCACCAACAAACACTTTCCTT
This sequence comes from Heptranchias perlo, assembly GCF_035084215.1. Lineage (NCBI taxonomy): Eukaryota > Metazoa > Chordata > Chondrichthyes > Hexanchiformes > Hexanchidae > Heptranchias > Heptranchias perlo. The sequence goes on from NC_090337.1 coordinate 41,800,299, forward strand.
CCATACGCAACGCTGCACACCGGATGCTGCATCTCACCCTCACATAGTACCACTCTTGCAAGCCCCACACCCACAACTCTCAGTTCACACACACTTGCAGCTATTCAACCATGACAGCCACATCACCCAAACACCTTGCAGGACACTCATTGACACACTTCCCTCTGTCTTGCAAGAGAAGGTGGCTCATGACAATAGGCAGCAGGAAAGACCTGGGGGTGGACAGGTGTGCCTACATGTCCTAACTCTCATGGAGAAGACAGTGCTGCCGATGATTGAGCGGACTGTCACTGCGGCCGTGGTCACTGGCGGTGCTGGAGGTATCGACTATGGGGGTCTCTGCATACCTAATCCTCCTTCTCGCTTCCCACATCTCCCTCATCCCACAATCTTTTCTGACTCATGTACTGCAGATGATGTCAGCACGCATGTCTTACTTTCTCCCCTCCCCGCTCCACAACTCAATTTTGTCATGCAACACGGATATCTTGAAAACAAACATGCCTAGCCAGCCAACACTTATAGAGAAATGCCCAAGAACTGGAAACGGCACTGTCTGAGGAGGAGGAGGAAGACAGTGATAATGAAGCCACACTGTCACTTGATCTTACACTTGCAGCCACAAGCTCAGATACTGACACTATGCATAGTGTAGAGGCTAGGTTAGAGGAGGGATCCGCACGTGGTGAGGCACCGGGCACAAATGCGCAGGAGCCGGGACGGTGGGAACAGATACCGCAGGTGCCCGCTCGTCGGAGGGCGAGGTCACACACCAGTTCTGCTGCAGAGGAGTCAGATGATGACTTCGATGGGCCAGGTTACAGAAGAAGGCTGGTAGGCGTACACAGCCAAATGCTTGGTGCACTGGAAAGCTGGCAAGCAATGTCACAGGGCATGGAGTAGTCTACCTCGAACTTGGCAGAGGGCTTTGTGCAGAGCTTGGAGCCCATTGATGCACACATGGAACAGATGGTCACCTCCATCAGCGCCCCTGTGGAACCCACCATGATGCAGCGTCTGATGATCGATGTCACAGCTTCCATTGCAGCACAGACATCCGCCATTCAAGCTTGGACTGCTGCCTTGGAAGCTCAGACTGCTGGGTTACAGGCTCAGACTACTGCTATCTTGACTCTGGGTTCCACTGTTGAAAGGGGCTTCCAGGGTGTCACAGCACTCCAGAGATCTATTCTCCAGCAGATCACCAGGATTGCTGAGGCGCCATCCCGGAAGAGTGGCAGTGGCACCATGGCAGACGAATCTGCTGCCCTTTCTCAGGATGACAGCATTCCCGCTCCCGCCCCTGCCACTCTGCCAGTGCCCTTGCTGTTGCCTGTCAGCCAGCCAGGCCAGACTGCTACAGCCCAGGCCAAGATGATGCAGTCTGAAGCCAGGCACTCCCGGCCCAGAGCTGCTTGAGATTGTCCTCCAAGTCCATCTGCAGTCTCCTCAATTGAAGGTCAGCAGCCTTCCACCGCCCATACTCCAGCCACTGGGGAAGCACCTCACAAGAGCACTAGGAAAGGTAAAGGCGCACGAATGACAGGCACTAAGGAAATGCACAAGGGTGAATAGTCTAATGTGTTAATTTATAAATTTGTATTTGAAATCGCAATTGGTGGTGGTTTTTATCTGTGTGATGAACTGCGGGAGGAAGCAATGTGCAATCATAAGGAGGACAATTTGATGGTCATATGCGAGAGGAAAGCTGAGAAGTGTAGGACTGTTCGTGACTCGGGAGATGTCGTTGAGATTACTGATATTGCTCATGAATAAGGTGAGCACGCAGAGCCCTGACGGACAGGGCCGGTGCATGTTGTTGCCTCCTTGACTCTTCCTCCACTTCCGCCTCTTCCTCCTCCTCCTCTGCCTCTGGCTCAGGGTCTCGCGGGATAGGCAGTGGCAAGAGCTGTCCTCACATAATGGCGAGGTTGTGCAGCATGCAGCATACAGCGACAAATCATGATACCTACTCAGCTGAGTACTGCAGGGCTCCTCCAGAACGGACCAGGCAGCAGAAGCATTGCTTTAGGATACCTATGGTGTGGCCGCATGGCTCTCATTGCAGGCCTGCTGTGCACGTGTACGAGTTCCTGACCGGATTCATGAGCCACTTCATGAGGGGATAGCCCTTGTCGCCCAGTAGCCAGCCTTTGACTTGCCATGCTGGTTGAAAGATAAGTGGGACGTTGGGCTGCTGCAGAATGAAGGAATCATGACTGCTGCCAGACTAGCGGGCATTGACCTGCATGATGCTGTACATGTGGTCGCACACCAGCTGCACATTGAGGGAGTGGAATCCATGAATATGGCCTAGTTGAGATGTGGAGCACGTAAGGCAATATGAACCATGGAGAAGCCTGCAATGCAAGCAGACCCTGCTTCTCTCTGTCAAGAGGGAATGTAATAAATCTGTTGTGCAACTCGTACAGTACCTCAGTGACCTTCCTTATGCAGCAGTGCATTGCAAACGGCGAGATGTTGCACATATCGCCAGCAGAGGCCTGAAAGGATCCTGAGCCGTAAAAGTTCAGCTCCACGGTTACCTTCACAGCCGCAGGCAATGCTATCCATACCCTGCTCTGAGGCTGCAGTTGTGGCTCCAGCAGTTGACAAATCTCCGTCACGACCTCTTTCGTGAACCGCAGTTGTTGGGTGCACTGATCTTCGCTCAGTTTGAGGTAAGAGAATTGAAGGCCCTCCTTGGATATGGCCTCCTGCTCAGTGCCCTGCGCCTCCTCCTCCTCCTCCTCCTCCTCCCTCTTCTAGCAGCTTGACCTGCTCTGCGTGGCCTCTCTGATTGCTCCCACTTATGCTCAATGCCCAGCGGAAGCCCTTGTAGCCCACCCATGGTTCGCAGCAACCTTGTTCAGCACATTGTTTTAAATGCCACCAATAGTAATGCATGACCAGTCAGACTACTCTCTATATAATATTGCAACTTTCTCCAAGTATAGGAAGCTTCAACAAACACCAACAATTGTACCAGCAGCCAGAATAACTAATCCAGCAACTAACCTGGAACACCTGCATGCTCCCTTTAAATAGCACTGGTGGGGAGTCCTCCAGGCCGTCTAAGACCTGTTCAACTGTGCGAGGTTAAGACGTCACACTAGAAGTGTGCACGTGCATTTCGGACGCCATTTTCAGAGTTTAGAAGTCCACATAGCGCTTACAAAACAGGCGCTGCACAGCCCAATTTAGCCCCCACTTTCTCTACATCCGCCCTATCAAACCCCTTCATAATTTTAAAGACCTCTATTAAGACTCCTTTCAATCTTCTCTTTTCTAAAAAGAGCCCCAGGCTGCTCAATCTTTCCTGATAGTTGCATCCTCTCAATTTTGGTAACATCCTTGCAAATCTTTTCTGCACTTTCTGCACTCTGCCACTTATGTTTCTCACAAGAGTTCAGACTGTGCCCTCCTCCCACACACATACACACACAAATTCTCATGCCCCAGAAAGATTAGTGCCAATTTCTTCAGGGTTTCTAGAAGGATTCTGTTAAAGCAGTATACTTCACAATATCCCTTGCAAGCTACTGAAATAACAAAAGTGATATTGTTTCTGAATTACAAGCTAGCTCGTTATAAAGAAGAATGCACTTTGTACTTTTCAATAGATTTACAAATTCACTAAGACAAATATTGTCCGACCAGTATGTAGGAAACTTTTAAATTTGATCTACAGCATATCTGACATTGGGCAAAACCACAGTAAACAGTTCCTGCTTGCAGCAACAGGAAGCTTTAAAATAGTTAGTTTAGTCATTGGCCTGAAAATCATTTAGTTGACCTTGATATATACCTAATTCAAGTAAAAAAAAATAATATTCTAAATAGCTTTATCTTTATGTTAATTTTATAAAATCCCTCATTTGGGAATAAAATATTCACTTATTACAAGCAAACTAATTGCGAACACACGAAATTTTCACATCACACAATTTCATGTAGAAAATCATTTAATATAGAGGAGCTGCAGTACAAATGATTGAAGCTCTAATTTTGCGTGATCCCAACAATGGTATGGGGCCTCATTGGTAGTGGGCACAGGGCGTAAATTTGCCCTGTGCCCATTTTGCAACACAGGATTTTGGGGCCGGGGAGGCCAGAATAAAGCTGTGATGCAGGTGTGTGCAAGCCTCAACAACATTTGAATAATTATCAGAATTAGGTCCCACACTGAATTTCATGATCACAGATGAGGCTCCATCCCCAGTGTTCACTTTATCCATGTAAAATGAGTGCATGACTGTTAAACCGAGACTGCTTTGCTTGATTCTTCTCTGAACTTTCTCTTCTTGTTCCTAATCTGTAAATACACTATCCTTCACACTCTTCCTCAATTAAAATAATCTATTCGAACTAATTTTTCTCCAGAGCTCAAAATTAAACTCCCTTTAGTCTTTTCTTCTGTCTACAATTTTAAAACTGTAATTAGCATTACATTCTCATTACTTCCGGATTTGTCTCACCTCCTTTACTCTTTCCAATATTGGTGTTGTCCTTCACTATGGGCCTTGACCCTTCACCTTGCTTTCAAAAAAATGATGTAAATGTATCTGACTGAAGCTCAGAATTGGATACACAAGTCAAGATTTCTATTGACGAAGCATTTGAAATCATAGTTGCAGACATCATGTGGAGCAATGAAGGTTTATTTGCCACTGGATATAAAAAATACTTCTCATGCTTCTCCTGGAGTCTGGCAGCATATTGCTGACCAAATAAATGAAAATGCAGATTAGAACAAGTTATATCATAAAGTGGAAGAATTATTAGAAGCAAAAGCAAGAATCCATTGATACACATCAAAAGCATGTACAAAGGAACAGATATCATTACAGGTCATTCCAGAGGAGCAATATATCAGTAATGGAATTGCTAGAATCATACACCACTCATACTTTTGTTGAGTGGAAACCTTTCCTGCTTTAATATATGTGCATGGATGAAAAGATGGGTTCAGGGAAGAAGATCTAGAACATTGACAGAAGTCTTGTTTGGCTCTAATTAGTTCTGAGGGGTATATTGATAAACAAGTAGAATTTGGTATCTTTTGATCAAAGCACCACTGACTTGAAAATTAACTTTACATATGCTTGAGCATATTCTCAAAGGTAGCAGCACCCATTTAAAGCAAAAGCAGTGGCTTATTTCATTGTCAACAATGGCATTTCATTTTTAACAAATTACTAAAACAGTGCACAACAGGCCAATTAATTAAGCTTACCCATTGTCTGTAAATCCAGAGTTGTAGGGCAGAATTTCATGTTTAATGGCTACGTTGGCACAGACTCCAGTGCATTATGCCTCATAGTGCCTCAAGCCACATTGTTGCCTTTATTGTATTTGGTGGGATGAAGCAGAACACTTGCAGCGATGAATAGACATGAATTTGCTCATTTACACTGGCTTCCAGAGTACTTTTGAAGGGAATTTTAACCCCCCAGGCCAGTGGCCTTGCACAGCAGGCCTTATCTCCCGGCAGGCAGGCAGCCTTCAATCTGACTGGCTGTCGGGCAGGAAATTGAGTAAAAAAATTCTAATGAGGTCCTGCTGTTAAAATCGGCAAGACCTCCGCTTTTCCCGTATTTCCAGGTTTCCCAGCCGTTGACAGGTGCCCCCGCTCCCTCCCCGTAAATATTGGGACTGTGTCAATTTGCCAGAATTCCAGAGGGGTATCAGGGGGGAAATTACCCAGCTAAGAAGTCCTGCAGCTTTGTATCCTAAAACAATCCACAATTTGAAGGAATGAGACACCACACTTATAATAGTTAATTTTCGGTGCCAGAAAAGTTGATGAGCAATCATTAACACTTCTCACGTTGTTAAAAGAGTACTTACACTTGTAATTACTAGCCCTAACTATCTGCGACAGGTTTAGTTCGTATCTACCGTGCAAATACAGCAACTTCACAACATTCAATGTATTTCAATGGTGAGGCAGTCAGCGAAATGCTGTATTTGCGAAGCTAACGGCGGAGCAGCGCAACTCGGACAGCAACTTCTGGATATTTGCATTTAACTGTGAATTTGTCCCTCCCCTGCAGTTGCTGTACCATTTAAGCATAAATAACAGTGAGAGCCATTAGCCTCACCTTTATTTTAACAGCTAAATCTGGCCCATTTACTTTTTCCGCAAGAAAGAAGTGCTCATTTAGGTGTCACATATCTGAAACAAAGCACAAGCATTAAGGGGCAGCACTGTAACAACTCAAATTGCCAGCATTCGCACAATACACTGTGGAGGAAATAAGTGCCCTGCACTTGACTTGAAAATTGTGCTGAGTATTTATTTGTGATTATTTATGTGACAAGTGAAACTTTGCATTTATAACGATGCACAGCTACTCATTTTGCAATATGTTCTATACGGTTGAATCCCTTTCATTTATGTTTATCTGAGTGAGAACACAAAAGGAAGAACAGCAGAGACAGGATTAACTTAAAAGAAGAAAGTCTTGGAAGGACTGTACCATTATTTGTGTAAAGAGGGGATTTTGAGATAACAAATCCTTAATTTAGACATTGTATAAAGCAGGAGCCCTTTACCAATAATTGTTCCTGTTGCAGAGATATTTGGCAAAAATGGATAGCTGCAAGTTAGTTTAATATTTTTGGCCTGTTCAATTGATTGCCAAAGAAATTGAACTTGTGTCCAAACTGGCACCCCCCTGCTGCAGCTCGCCAGTCAGGGGAATGGAAAATTGGCCAGAACTCCATGCCGAGCCGGCCAGCAGGTCGGGTCTGTGGTGGGGGAAGTGGATCCCGGGGCGGGGGGGTGGGTAGCAGTGTGCTGGAGCTTTTGGTGGGCCCAAGAGGAGCATTGCTGCTGCTCTGGGGCCCACAAAAAAAAATTGTTGCCTTTTTTTGAGCAGCCTCCAAAGTGTGAATTTTATCATGTGATTTATAGCAATTAGTGTTAATTGTATTCAGGTGGTGTGTGTCAATTGGGGATTCTCTTGTATCCTTTTCATATGAGAGCTTATGTAGGGTGTGGTGGGTATGTAAGGGGAATCTCTAGGAATAAAGGCTTGGAAGCAAATGAAGGCTAGGCTCCAGTATTTTATCCTTCACCATCTGGCTATCCAATTTATAACACAATGGTCCCTTTAAGGACCACTGGTCAGGCCATTCAAGACCTGGTACAACAGGTGTGGTGCAAGCTCCGCCTATTTGTGCCTGAATTTCAATTGGGATCCTACAACCTGCGAGAAACTCCGTTTTGTATCTTTAAGCTGCGTTATACTTGTTTTAGATAGCCGAACTGCTAGCCCGTTTACAGGTCCACCTGAATATTGCACTAGCAGGGCCTTGGTCATCAAAGAGGCAGCCAAGGTGCCTCCCCCCCCACCCCCTCCAAATTTCTACTGCTGGCTGTCTATCATTCAAGTGCAAAATGCATAGCTGTGAGTTGAATGTTTCCCCCGTTCTCTGAAAAAGTATTATAATTTGTATTAATTCTGTTTAGAGGATTTGCTCTAAACATACAAGAAGCATGGAAGGAATTGTAAGGCAGGTTACTTAAGAGAGATTATCTGTGATGTTTGGTTTGCTGAGACTATGGGGGTGTTTTTAAACCCCAAGAACGGGTGGGTTGGGGGCGGGCGGGAGTTCAAAATAGTTGTTTTTTTGGGTCGCAACCACAAAATTTTCAGACTTTGCATTCCCAATGGGAGGCCTGTACTTTTACGTGCCGACGTTAAACCCGGAAATAAAGCCGGGTTGCGGTCGTGACCCAAAAAATAACTATTTTCAACTTCCACCCATCCCCAACCCACCCGTTCTTGGGGTTTAAAATCACCCCCACGTTTATTTTTTAACTATTTGTTTATTTGATAATTATAGCGTGGCCAATTTGATGAACTTTGGTGATAAATAAAAGTTATATGACAGCAATTTCCATTGGGATTCTCCCACCTGTCCACTTCAGTGAAAAGCTACAAAAATACTTAAACAAATGACATAAATTGCATTTTCGCCATTTTCCCAGGGTTTTGGTGGCTTTTGCACTGAAGTTTTAGCAGATGAAGAGGAGAACCTCGACGGAAGTTCAGCCCCTTTGTTTATTAATCAGACTTACTTGTGTCATTTCCTCCATGACACTTGCAGCAGAGCAGAAGCCCAGCCTTAAAATGCAATAGGTGTTATTTGAAGAAATGTTAGTGTAGGAGATGGTGAACTGTTACTTGGCAGATATAGTTTGGCTCTTCAAGAAATTGTCTAGCTCGCGCACATCTTGGAAGACATCTGAAATTAGTGCCTGGCACATCTGTCTTTCCTGTTACATTGCTACTAATTACTCATTGTCATCCTCTTACTCTCCATGACATTACCATCTTGATGTGGAGATGCCGGTGATGGACTGGGGTTGACAATTGTAAACAATTTTACAACACCAAGTTATAGTCCAGCAATTTTATTTTAAATTCACAAGCTTTCGGAGGCTTCCTCCTTCCTCAGGTCATTTACCTGAGGAAGGAGGAAGCCTCCGAAAGCTTGTGAATTTAAAATAAAATTGCTGGACTATAACTTGGTGTTGTAAAATTGTTTACAATTACCATCTTGGTCACAGCTGCATCCTAAGGCCTCTTTTCAGGATTAAGTTGTAGAGCGGCAGACAGCAATTATTCTGGAAGAGTTGCACTGTGAGTGTTTTTGTTAAAAATTGTAAACAATTTTACAACACCAAGTTATAGTCCAGCAATTTTATTTTAACTTGGTGTTGTAAAATTGTTTACAATTGTCAACCCCAGTCCATCACCGGCATCTCCACATCTTTGTTAAAAATGTAAGCATTCAATAAAGTTTGATATTAACTTTTAAATGGTTACCTACTGTAATGCTCTACCTTTGGTCCCAGTCAGCTGGAATGGATACAGGTTGTATATAAATGCGTGGATTGAAGTGGAGTAATATGACGGTAATTAAATCAACAGGATCTGATGTAATGTAAATATAAATGAAATTTGTTCATGGATGGCAAATAAACAAAACATTCTTACACTTCTCCTTGTCTGAGCCAAGAATGCAGTACCTGTAACATGCCTGAGCCAAGAATGCAGTACCTGTAACATGCCTGAGCCAAGAATGCAGTACCTGTAACATGCCTGAGCCAAGAATGCAGTACCTGTAACATGCCTGAGCCAAGAATGCAGTACCTGTAACATGCCTGAGCCAAGAATGCAGTACCTGTAACATGCCTGAGCCAAGAATGCAGTACCTGTAACATGCCTGAGCCAAGAATGCAGTACCTGAATCATGCATCTCCAACACTTCACCATGCCGAAATTGTTTACATTCCCAAAATATAAAAACCATGACATCTACAGCCCATTTCAAAATGAGTATGATTAGTGCACCACCAGACCAATGCATTACACTAGGAATTTTGCAGGTTACTTCCTTAAACACCTGATTTACATATACACTCATCGATTCACACAGTCTGCATTAGAAATCACGTTGCCTGCTAAGAAGCCCTGCAGCAATTTCACGTGGTGCATTCAGCAGCGAGAAGCCTGCACTCATAATTCCCACTGGTGAAGGCATTTACACTAACAGGAGTTTTCAGACTTATGCTACTTATACTGTTATAGATATTTGCAATCAACTGAATTTATACAAAAAAAAACCCCGCTGGATAGCCTTTGTGATATATCACAGAATGTATGTCATGTTAGTCTTGGAGTGAAACATTATTATACTAAAGTGCAGGTTCAGACAACTGGCTGTTTGACATTTCTAAAGGCTTTTAGCTTTTAGCAAACAGACTTCTCTCTAAGTAATGTGGTGCAATTCTTCAAAACAGGTAGCAATGTCTTGATTGTATCTCTATTTTAAAGAGCACTAGGGATTCTGTGATTCTTATCAAAGAGCATACTAGTGTTTCTTCTTTCATCTCATGAATGAAGATTGAGTCAGGTGCAAACAGCTGAACTGGCTTCAAAACAGAGAAAGAGTAGCTATCAGCATGATGCTTTTTCTGTGGTGGGAGAAAAGATAAAATACAGGTACATATTCTGTATTACATTCCAATGCTTTTTAGGAGTGCTTAATAACAGAATGTGTGTAATTGTATTATTTATCTAGATTTTGCTAGAAAGAAAAGTCAAAAGCCAAGCAAATGTGAAGTAGCTGAAATATTCTGGACTTTGTTCTATATGAGTTAATAGTATCTGCATTATTGCGATCACATCAAAAACAGGCCCAATTCATATGTTAATTTTTGTATATTTGACTTCTGTTACTTTGACACACTGAAACTTCCATTTTTTACATAGGTGCCGATGAATATTGGCACTCCACAGAGCAGGGGTACGTCTGCTACAACCATGATTGTAATGTGTATGGTTAAATGTTCCGGCACAGGCACGATAGGCTGAATGGCCTCCTTCTGCACTGTATGATTCCATGTTTTTGCAATTAAAAAACATCAGTTGTTTCCATCAAAGACGAATACTTTCTTTGCAAAAATGTTTAAATAAAAGGCAGGATGCCCAAAATCTGGGACCAGAAAGACATTGTTGTAAACAAAAAAACTTCTGTGATAGTCAGAAAAAATAAGGTAGTGTTGAGATAGTCGTAAACCAAACGGCCTGGAAGTCTGAATTGCTCCACCTTCCCCAACTTCTACAATTAGCTTAGAATACCTCATCAACAATACCACTAAAAACTGAAGCAATGGGGGAGGTTCCTCTATAAAAAAAATCCCAGAGATAAGTTTTCTCATGTTTTCCCATTCTATCAGTATTTCTACCTGTCGATCAAATCACTACCCCACTTCCATAAAGACAGGCATAATTGCTCAATATAGACCTGGCAGTAGCTGCACACCACTGGTGTTAGAAGAGGGGGGGGGGAATTCTGCCAATCATACCCAGCCTTTGTGCTGTTGCACTTTGTGGAAAAATTAGGGACCTTAAGAGAATAAAGCAGGTAAACTGCTTGTGGAGTTACTCCGAAGAATTGAAACAAAAGCTCATGATACTGCTGTTAAAAATAAGGACTGGGTATTGCTTGTGTATCAGCTAGGAAGGATCAACAAAGAATGTCCTCAATATTATATACAGTTGTGCTTCTCAGAATGTAAAATGTAATCCATCATTAGATGAGCTGCAAAAGCTTTTTTTGGACAATTACTCTGCCTCAGGCAAGCTAATTAACAAAGTGCAATCCATATTGGACAATCCAATTGGAACAGAGGAGATGGAAATTACTATTTTGGTTTAGCTCAGAAGGAAAACAACAGGAATAGATAGGTTTTCTCAGTCGTAATATATCTGCTGATTGCACTCAATCACCAAGCTATGGGCAAAATGTGTGAACTTGTCATTGACCTAGGTGTGATGCTAAATTCTTTGATTTTACTCATTTCTTATCCCAATTGCTAACTGCTTCGGTCTGTGATTTTTCAGTGCTGTGCTCAAGCTGATTGTTCTCGTCCTGCACACAGAAAGCACACTCGGCAATCATTCAGGAATCATTAGTGAGAAACTAGGGGCAAGAACAGATCAGTTAGTAACAGAAATGGTGGGACTGAGGGCATAAATGCAGGAGTGGTAGAGACAAATTATGGAACAGCAGCAATGAGCCCATGAGTAGTAGTGAGAAACCAAGAAATGGAAATCACTGAGGAAAAGGAGAGACTATGGAAAGCAAATAAAGAATGATGGGACTATTATTGAAAAGCCGCAGGACAGGAGCAACAAATGTGGATTAATAGTGGGAAACTACAGACTGGGACCCATTCACATGGCAGTTTGAATAAGTGTGGAAACGATAGCAGAAAACTGTGGAATAAGATAAATCTATTAAAAAAATTTATATGGATCAGAGAACAAGAGGATTAAAAAGCAACAAGCACGTAGTGTGGTGCTGATCCATATAGACTAGGCCTTTCTTCAGTTTGATCCCCACTTTGTGCTTATTTAGTTAGTCTCAGTTGGTACAATGGTGGCCACTATAATTAATTTAAACCCTGGATTAAACAGGAGAAAAACGAACACAGTCAGAATGTCCACTACTAATCATATATGGTAACCCTTGATGGCAACATATGCCTGTGGACATTGGATAAGTGAGGACAGGATCTGGCTCAGTTGTGATGGTACACTTGGTCAAATAACCCACCAACAGTCCCAGCCCACACAAACAAAGAATAGCCACTTGGCTGTGCAACTTGTACTATTGCTTACAGGAAAAGAGAAAAAATCAGGAGGAAAAATCGAAGGAGAATAACCAACTAAATTGCTACAGAATTATTTGTAATTTTGTCTTTGGCTCTCTTATGACAGCAGCAGAATTGTAGGCCACGAGAAAATGAGACTCCAATTCTACTGCCAGGATATGGAAGCGGTAATGTTAGTAACGTAAATGTGGGCAGGAAAACTGCTCATGGACATCAGTCTCACAGAGTATGAATTAAATATGCTCCAGTATAAAAATGGATTAATACTACTCATTCTTATTTTAATGTGACATCGGCAACAAGTATCACCATGTCAGTTATAATACAGCTCGGTGCAGGATAAAGCTCCACAGCTGGAGGTGAAATTGGTCTATCAAATTGTTCATCCATTGATGTCAATGGGAAAGAAAATGGGGCGCGGTATAAAATGGGCTGCAGATTCGCTATGAGCCCATTTCGCGCTACTGGCAAAGACCAATTTCACCCCCAACTATGTATAATAGCCACAAATTTATCCGATTTCTATTCCTACTTCCCCTTTTCTATATCAGTGAAGAGCCAATTGATGTGATGTCAATTTACTCCAAAAATAGGATGATCCAAATAAGTTTTAAAACAACTTCTTTTAAGTATCATCTATCTGGGCTGGATTGAAATTCACAGGATTGAAAGCAGCTAACTCACCCTGCCATCCAATCTTCATTACTCCTTTATTGTGCATTAGTACATAGAAATATATGACAATTTCTAATTATCTTAATAGGAGGCTTTGAAATTGCAGTTCCACAATGTCACATTAGGTGAACTGTGTTCATTTTTTTTCCAAAAGTGACCTGAAAATTGAGATTTTCAAGAAATCTTTGGAGGTAAATAAATTTGATTCATAAGGAGATGTCTTGAATATTCTGCTTTTCTTGTTAGACTCTCAGGCAAAGATGTAGCTCACAGTGTGCTGATTATGGGTTACTGAAAAATGCACTGAAGCCGATTTCGATGGAAAAATCAGTTTGCAAGGGAGTTTAAATATCATTACACGCAGTTATGCCAAATTAAGGAATTCCATAATTTAGAAATTATGAGACCCAGTTAAATTTGCTTATTCACATTCACAGCCATCTAACCCTAACCGCAGTTCTCTACAGTCTAGAGAAAAGATAATTAAGAGGAGAATTTGTTGAATTATATAAGTTATTAGGTAGCTTAGATAAGGTAAATCCTGAATATTACTTTAAAATAAGACAGGGTGATAGGACCGGAAGCCGCAATTGTTAAATAGTGAAGAGTAGATTTAAGTAAGATGGCAGAACAATTTTTTTTACACAAGGGGTGATAAATGCCTGTAATAATCTGCAAGGTAAGGCAGTAGAGACACAGGGGTTAATTTTATCTCCAGGGTGGGAACACGGCCAACAAGCGGCCAGTTCATCAGGGAACGGCAGAAGGGAGGCTCAGTCGATTTTAATGGCCAGGCCTCATTATTATGCCGCTTGCCGACTTCCCGACCAATTGGGCCCGGAGGTCGCCGGGAAGTGGCTGCCTGGCCGTTAAAATAGTGTTGCATGGAGGTCACTGCCAGTGACCTGTAGGAACGGTCTCCAGCACAAGGTAAGTGGCTGCAAGGCCTCGGGAAGGGGAATCATGGTCAGTGAAGGGTGGAATCCCAGGGCAGGGGAGGCGCAAGATTTCCTTGTGGGCTCCGGAGGAGTACTCCTGCTCCTCCTGGGCCACAAGGAACATTACAAAAAATTAAAAACACCTTCCTTACTGGATATCTTCTGGCAGGTTTGTCCTAGCCGAGAAGCCACCACTGCTCCCTCACTCAGGCCTCAGGTTAAAATAGCAGTCAGGGCCTGATGCCGTCATCGGAGCCCAATCTGCATACTTAGAAGAGGTCCCTGCCACCCTCGGGCCGCTTGCAATTTAAAACTACAATCGGCTAGATCAGGGCGGGAACAGAGTTGGTAAGACCCCTGCTCCATTTTAACTCCCCCGGGCAGGGAGAGTATAAAATTCCCTCCACAGAGTCAATGGGCATTCAAAGGTAGGCTGGAAGAATTGGAATACAAGAGGACAGGTTACAGCGGGTTCAGTGATCTTTCCTTTTCTTGTGGTCTTACATCATCGTTTAATTTAAGGTTTGCATTTATGTAATTCTTTATTATCTCAAACACTGCACATACAATGGGGGAGAAATTCAACTTGCTCCCAAAATGGGCAACCATTCAATGGAGCAATTGCTCCGTGCGCCAGTCGATGCTGGTCGTCATTTAAATAGAAGCTGGAAGCTGCAAGCACCTAATGGGTGTCCAGATGCAGCTCTTTGGTCAGCTCCAATGCAGTTAGGTCTGGGAGAAGGGGGGAAGCAAAGTCGAGGGAGGTGGGGGGAACTGGCAGTGGCCCACAATATTTTGATGGAGCCCGAAGAAGCACTCCTGCTCCTTCTAATTCCACAAAAATATAACTTTTAAAATGTTGTGGCTATTTTCTCAGCAGCTTGCAGTGGTCCCCTTAAGGGCTGCTGGTTAGGCTGCTCAAGACCTGATACAACTAGGCGAAGCTTCTGCGACACAAGCTCTGGTTGTTTATATCTGAATTTTGCATTGCGTTGTGTAGGACTCTGATTTGCCTAGAAAAGCAACCATATGCCTGTTTCAAGCGGGCGAGCTGCTCACCCGTTTACAGGCCCATGTAAATATAGCATCAGGTGGGCTTCGAGTTTTAATTGGGCAGCCGAAGGGCACCCCCACCTTCAGTTTTCAACTCCTGGCTGCCCATTTCACAGGCAGAAAACTGCCCTTGCTATTTACAAATTTTATGTAACTCTGTTGGCTGCTTTTTTGACTCTTATTTCTCCCCTCCTCCCATTTAGTATCATCTATTGAACCAATTTACGTTGAGTTTCTGAATCAAAGTCATTACTATCGAAACAAAAGGGATCGCAGTAAGTTTAAGGGAAACTGATTGGTGTATCAATAATGCCAACCTTTCACAAAGATTCTCACTGTAAGAAATCATTATCATTTTTAAGAAAATCAGCAGGCCAAGAAAATTTGATCATTGGATTGCAGTGGAGGAAGAGGTGACATTAGCCTAGCTTTTCCAACTGGCACTACTTAACGCTCATTGTAACCCATTTAATGTAAATGGGTTACAGTTGGTGGTACAGTAATGACAATTTAAAATCCAGGCTCAACCAAATTTCTCAAAGTCAGTGGAAATGAGAAAAAACATTCCTCTTGATGCTTAAGACGGAGATGAGGAGAGATTTCTTCTCTCAAAGGGTTGTGAATCTTTGGAATTCTTTGCCCCAAAGAGCGGTGGAGGCTGAATCATTGAATACATTCAAGGCTGATTTAGTCAAATTTTTGATCAGCAAGGGAGTCAAAGGATATGGGGAACAGGCGGGAAAGTGGAGTTGAGGTAAAAATCAGATCAGCCATGATCTCACTGAATGGTGGAGCAGGCTCGAAGGGCCAAATGGCCTCCTCCTGCTCCTATCTCTCATGTTCTTATGTTCTTATCCATAAAGTACCGTTTGAGATTCTGGTGAGCTTAGCACTCAGTTTTGTCTAGAAATATTGGAGGGGATCATTGCCTGAAATTTCCGTGGGGTTTCCCCTGATCACCTGCCCATGCTCGGCAGAAACCCTGGAGAAAGGTGTAAACGCCAATTTTCTGCGGTTTCCGTTGATCCTCTCCTGAAGTTACAACGGCTAATTGGGGATCCCCATGGAAATTCTACCCCAATGTCTTTATCAGAACTGACAAGGAGTTGGAGGAAATCTTAGCGAACAATTCTGAAATTCAGAATTCTGCTCATTATTTCCCTTTGGTCTTTTGTATTAGATATGCAAACTTAGAAGATCGAAAATAAAATCAGGATCCATTAGGGAGTGGCGCTATAATTAATGCAGTGCAATAACGTACAATAATATTATCATTGAATGATACACCACAGAAGGAGGCCATTCGGCCCATCGTGTCTGTGCCAGCTCTGTGAAAGAACTATCCAATTAGTCCCACCCCCTGCTCTTTCCCCATAGCCCTACAAAACATAGAAACATAGAAAATAGGACCAGGAGTAGGCCATTCGGCCCCTCGAGCCTGCTCCGCCACTCAATATGATCATGGATGATCCTCTATCTCAATATCATCTTCCCGCTCTCTCCCCATACCCATTAATACCCTTTGTGTCTAGAAATCTATCTAGCTCCTTCTTAAATATATTCAGTGACTTGGCCTCCACAGCCTTCTCTGGTAGAAAATTCCACAGGTTCACCACCCTCTGAGTGAAGAAATTTCTCCTCATTTCAGTCCTAAACATCCTACCCTGTATCCTGAGACTGCGACCCCTCGTTCTGGACCCCCCAGCCAGGGGAAACATCCTCCCTGCATCCAGTCTGTCTAGCCCTGTCAGAATTTTATATGTTTCAAAGAGATCCCCTCTCATTCTTCTAAACTCGAGTGAATACAGGCCAAGTCGACCCAATCTCTCCTCATAGGACAGTCCTGCCATCCCAGGGATCAGTCTGGTGAACCTTCACTGCACTCCCTCCAAGGCAAGTATATTCCCTCTTAGGTAAGGAGACCAAAACTGCACACAATACTCAGGTGTGGTCTCACCGAGGCCCTGTATAACTGCAGTATAACTACAAATTTTTCAGCTTCTAGTATCTGTCCAATTCCCTTTTGAAAGTTACCACCGAATAGGCTCACCATCAGTGAGCCTTTTTAATACAATACATAAATCAGTGACTAGTTCTGCAAACGAATCGTACTAATTTATGGTTTATGTGATTTGGAAAGTAAAACTGGTGCATGTATCATATGTGTATCACAAAGGAACTACTTGGGAACTGTGAACCATTTATATAACAGCCAATGATCATTTATATAGCTGCCATTCCTGTAGGATGTTATAAATGAATACAAACACCTCGATCACCAACACAGTTTATCTTGCTCTCAAATGTAAGCTCTTCTGTTACAGTAATGTATGTACCTTCTATACTTTGAAGTCTCCTGGTGCATCAGTGAGGCCTACAGGTATTATATCCATAGTACACTATTAACCCTTAGCTAAAATATTTGGTTACTTCAAATATTATCCTCATAGCTTACAGATCTATCCACAATAAGATCATCTTGGAGTCTAAATTACAAGAAAGGAAATTTGAATCTTGTCTACACATTGGTCAGGCACCGATGGAAACACAGAGATGCTATCACAAAGACAACAATATCTCAATACAGAATGAGCCTCACTCTGGTTTTAAATCAGCGTTAATAGAATGCTAAAGTATGGGTTACTCAGCTGTGATGTCCACCATGATTAAGTAGCCTGTTAACATTACTTGTGTTTTCAAGTACAATTGGAAACTGTCCCAGGTTAAAATTTATTCCTTTAAGAAAAAAGCCGACCTCTACCTTAGCAAAGGTGAATAATGTAAAAAGAAAAATAACTACATATAGTTTAGAGAATAGATTAGAAGAAGTAGTGACATAACAAGGCAAATAAGATAAACTTGTAGATTAGAAACAAGGAAAACTAGAATATATTCTTCTGAGAGATAAAAATCTAGAAATTATTTTGTGTGATATTAGTATAAAACTGCAGCATATTTGAATAGCATTACTTTGCTATTCTTATACAGATGTTTTGAAGGCATGCAAGTGGTGGCAACGACTTTCACTCTAATTTCCTTGCTGAAAATGTTACTGCAACATTCCAGTTCCGCTAATGTGCCAAAAGCATCAAGAAAATTCACCCCCATAATTTCAACAACAGAAGCAGATGAAATAACCCAAATAACCAAAAGATATTTGATATACTAGGGGATATGGAGGATCATTCACTGGTATCATGCATTTTAGAGGATTCTTATATTATGAGTACCAACCCCAGGCAGTGGAATAGGTGGAACCAAGGTACAGTTCCATCGCCTGTGTTAGTCTCTGACCAGGAACAATGGGACAGGTGGTCCAAAGTTACATGCGTGCTTGTGTAGAGAGTTCCATTCACCAGCAGAGTGCTGGTTAAATTTTAATGTTTGTCAGAGACCCATTAGGATTGGCACCTCTCTGTTGATTTTGAGCTTGGCTTTGCACTGCACTGCAGCGACAGTGCAGTAGTTGTTGGAACAAAATTGCTACGATACCATCGCTTGGAGATGGTCTCACGTCTGTTGTCCATCATATCATTGCAAACTGCATAGTAGAACTGACTTATCAAGAAAACTTTTGGTTCTTATACATGACATAAACCTGACCATAAAAAGAGCCCATAGGTCACCAACACCAACATTCATAGATTTTCTCACAAGTTTAACTGTATTGCAAATTAGAAAGTGTAGCCTCAGATTGCTAAATCTCATGCTTATTAGGCATAGTGGCCAGTCATATTGCAACAATTAAAAACTTCTATCCACCCAAATTTCTCACCTTCATGTCAGCCAACATCTACAAATACATTTTCCTTCACATTTCAACTAATGCGTTGACAGGTGCTATTGCTCCATTTCTCCAGTACAGTGATACTTATGAAAATATGAAAAATGATAGGTGAACAACTGCCAGTCCATTGAGCCTGACCTATACAGAAAAAGTGTAACTTCTGACCACCATCACCCCCTTTACACATATACACCACCCCCACCTCCTCCCCTCCACTCCTCCATCTATCCACATAGCCATGCAATCTCCTGAGAGAGGAAAAAACCATATTTAAAAAAAAACATAGGCCAATTTAGGAAAAAACACTGGGACATTCCTCTCCGACACCGCAGGCAATCAAACAAGTTTCAGGAAACCATGGTAATTAGGTGACACAGTCCTCAATAACTCACTTACCTTCTATATGCAGATATATTGGCCACTCTCAGGAATGCATCCATCTCCCTTTTGAAAGCTTGCAGCAAATCTGCGCTCACTGTACATTCTGGCAATTTGTTCCAGAGATCACCAACTCTCTGTGAAAAATACACTCCCTAGCATCTAAACTAGTTCTTTGTTTATGTAAATTATACTTGTGTCCCCATGACCTTCCTAACCTATCTAATCTATCCACTTGGACAGTTTATTTTAAAGGACCTCAATTAAATTTCCTCAAAGTTTATGCTTTTCTAGGGTATAAAGCCCCAGCTCCCTTTTCTTTTCCAATTCTGTCATCTACAAAGCTCAAGTCAGCATGTGATGGAATACTCACTGCATGCCTGGATAGGTGCAGCTGCAACAATACTCAGGAACCTTAACACCATCCAGGACAGAGCAGTTCTCTTGATTGGTTCCCCTGCCAATGAACTCAATCTCCACCACCTCTAACAACTGCATTGTAACTGCAGAATGTACAATCTATAGGAGACAGTTCAGCAACTCACCAAGGTTACTTTGACAGCATCTCCCTCCTCTGCAACCTCTACCACTGAATAGGGCAAGAGCAGTAAAGGTGTGGGGGCACCATCAGCTGTAAGTTCCCCTCCAACTCACACAACACCCTGATTCAGACATATATCACCATTCCTTTATTGTGGCTGAGTCAGAATCCTGGAATTCCCTACCTAACAACAATGTGGGAGTACCATCACCACAAGAACTGCAGCGATTCTCATGACAACTAAAGATGGACAATAAGTGAAACCATGCCAGCTCACCCTCATCCTAAGGAAAGACAAAAAAAAGAGTGTTTAAAAGCTTATTCAGACTGAAAATTTACAATATATCTTAACAAGGAAGCAACATCTCAGTTTTGAAAGCTCATGAACATTAGATCTAACATGATTTTACCAGAAAGACAAACTAGAAAGACCAATATTAAATGATCAGATCCAAAACAATACCTAATTAAGGTAATCAGGGAGCAAACCAGTGAAATCAGTTTTATAGCAGAGATACAGATGGACAGAGATCTCAGATAATGCTTCAATTGATAAAGATATGCATGAAAGCAAGTAAAATGTGAGAACTATAAGGCACATGCAATCAACCTATGATGCCAGCTAAACTGGGTAAGGAAGCAACAACATTTGAAAACCACACACTCAGCTTTGTGGTACTTGTTTTACGTAGGCCCTAAGAGTCTATTGAAAGTATTAGTAATTCTTTTGAAATGATTCTAGAGCATAGTATAAATCTCCTGCTGACTGTCTATTAAATCTGATATGCAAAAGCTGCACAGATAAAGAATTTGGTAAGTACAATCTTATTAGATGTAGAAAGGCATTTGGAGGATTGAGGTAGGGATATTTGTCACAGTCTGACTGTGAAATTGGCAGACATTCACCTCATGATCACTACCCTTCCATAAAGCACGTACTGCCAGATTGCTGATGAATGGATTCTTATCAGAGTGCCTTGATTTGAACAGGAGAACCAGGCATGGTGCTCAATGCCCTCTTTGTCACTGCCATAGAACCATTACCTGAGGTTATCCATATGAGTCAGCATGCAAAGGAGATGGGAACAAGAGAATGGATTTGATTTAAAAAGTGTTTAGGAGATGATGATATTTTAATAAAGGACTAATGTTCTCCCAAATGCAGGGTTACATGTGCACTGAAATTTAACAGATTTTGCTTAATCTTAGAGATAGTCAGTTGGTGTAGCTAAACCTCATTGAACATAATTGTACCGAGGTGCAATTCACTGTAAAGTATAAGGTCAAACATACTTCAACAATAATAACCCTTACACTCCCAGCTGGTTCTAGGAAATGATCGCATTCTTGAGCCAGCCACTTTTTAAGTTTTTGCCTCATACCCTACAATGCTGAAACAAACACTAATAAGGTTACTCAAATGTCTGAATAACATAGGTATTAATCCTAAACATAATGCGGCAGGAAGGTAGGTAAAATAGCTTAATAATGATATTGTAAGTGATAAAATTATAATAGCACCTGGAGATTATGGATCCATATATATCAACTACTGCTAATGAGATGCATTGTAAAATACTGCAGAATTTATCTTGTAATGCTCTTCGTGTTAAAACATCAATTCATTGCACTTCACAGAATAAATTACTTTTTGAAGTCTGGTGACTGTTGCTGAATAGACAGTTCTGTAGTATATTGTCTTTATAACCCCTCCAATCTCATTCTTACACAGATATTTATCCAGCTTAATCAACACACCATTAAATGCTTTTGTTGATAGTCATTTCCACAAGCGAACTACTGTGTGGGAGATTTGCAACTCACGGTGTAGCTCTTAATCCCCTGAATTTGCTGGCCGATTTGTGCATTAATAACAGTGTGCGTCGTTAACACGCCATTATTTTTCCAGCAAGATTGGGCCCATTGACTTCAGTCAAAAAAGAATCAGGCGGAGTGTAAAACAGGCTGCCGATTGGCTATTGCCTGTTTTGCGCTACCTACCAAGACCAACATCACCCCCTTTGTCTCTGTTCTTATTCTTACTCTTACGCTTGCCCTCTGCTGAACGTCTGTCCTTTTCACTGTTGTTATTTTCTGTGTATCTCTGTCTCTTTCGATTCCTATGACACATGCTACTTTACTGATTTACTCAAGTGGCAAATGTTACCTTTTTTGAACTCCAGAGCGTAGAGCAATTTGGCAGCTAACAGATATTGGTTTAGAAGTAGGTGTTGGTGCCAGGAAGGGACAGATTGCCTTGGAGTTGTGCAAGGATGAAACAGAAACTGAGGGCTGAAAGAAGCAAGATGTGCACACAGAAGCCTGATCCTCTCAGTCACAGCATCCACGCTCATTTTGGCTACCTGTGAGGAACTCGTCTGTTCCCAGATTCTCAGTCAAAGATTGAACTTGGCCAGCATCTTCTGCTGAATCTAAATCTACACAGATGTTTATTCCCTCTCCTTCCTCTCCAAAACGTGTTGTATACCTAACAAAATAGTCGCCATGATGTGGAGATGCCGGTGATGGACTGGGGTTGACAATTGTAAACAATTTTACAACACCAAGTTATATTCCAGCAATTTTATTTTAAATTCACAAGCTTTCGGAGGCTTCCTCCTTCCTCAGGTGAACGTTCACCTGAGGAAGGAGGAAGCCTCCGAAAGCTTGTGAATTTAAAATAAAATTGCTGGACTATAACTTGGTGTTGTAAAATTGTTTACAATTAACAAAATGGAGTGAGGTGTTTGTAAATTAAGTAAATAAAGCACCAAGATCATTTTTTATGATTAACAGCAGGTTTAGTAAGTTCCTGTTTAAAAGTCCACCTCCCTCCACCCAATTTTCGACATGAGATTTCAAGTCTGTCAGAATGCATGCAAAAAAATCACATAGATGCACTGTGGCATTTGCACTCTTCAAGCTGTTTGAGCCTCTTCCTGAGAAACAATGGCAGTGAAGGCCCTTGTAAAAGAATGCAAGCACAAGGAGCAGAGAAAACTCAAGCCACAAACCCCAGAAAGAGGTGGACTCATGTAAGTGAAAGCAATTGGAGGCATTTGTAACAGCATTGGCTAATGCCTTTAAAAGTGGGAAGACAAGTTGTAAAGCTGTAAAAAAGCATGTCAGGATGGATTTTTCTGCTCCCCACTCGCCTCAGTGTGAGACAGGTGCAGCTGCCTCAGCTTCTAGTTTTTTGCAGTAGATTTAATTCAGGCTGCATCTTCCGTTTTCAAGCTTCAGCAACTGTAAATTGAGCTAATTGGAGTCCATCACTTTATCATTATCACATGGTAATTATTCTGCACATTTATAATGGAAATTTTATGATAGATCAAAGTTTTCTGATTTAATACAATGGACAGATATTTAATTTCTCTGAATATATTACTAAGGCTTCATAGAAT
Organism: Heptranchias perlo; assembly: GCF_035084215.1. NCBI lineage: Eukaryota > Metazoa > Chordata > Chondrichthyes > Hexanchiformes > Hexanchidae > Heptranchias > Heptranchias perlo. Next base: position 41,823,274 of record NC_090337.1, read on the forward strand.
CATAGAATGATATAACACAGAAGGAGGCACTTTGGCCCATCATGTCTGTGCAGGCTCTTTGAAAGAACTATCCAATTAGAATCATAGAATAGAATCATAGAAGTTTACAACGTGGAAACAGGCCCTTCGGCCCAACATGTCCATGTCGCCCAGTTTATACCACTAAGCTAGTCCCAATTGCCTGCACTTGGCCCATATCCCTCTATACCCATCTTACCCATGTAACTGTCCAAATACTTTTTAAAAGACAAAATTGTACCCGCCTCTACTACTGCCTCTGGCAGCTCGTTCCAGACACTCACCACCCTTTGAGAGAAAAAATTGCCCCTCTGGACCCTTTTGTATCTCTCCCCTCTCACCTTAAATCTGTGCCCCCTCGTTATAGACTACCCTACCTTTGGGAAAAGATTTTGACTATGCCCCTCATTATTTTATAGACTTCTATAAGATCACCCCTAAACCTCCTACTCTACAGGGAAAAAAGCCTCCAACCTCTCCCTATAAGTCAAACCATCAAGTCCCGGTAGCATCCTAGTAAATTTTTTCTGCACTCTTTCTAGTTTAATAATATCCTTTCTATAATAGGGTGACCAGAACTGTACACAGTATTCCAAGTGTGGCCTTACTAATGTCTTGTACAACTTCAACAAGACATCCCAACTCCTGTATTCAATGTTCTGACCAATGAAACCAAGCATGCTGAATGCCTTCTTCACCACCCTATCCACCTGTAACTCCACTTTCAAGGAGCTATGAACCTGTACTCCTAGATCTCTTTGTTCCATAACTCTCCCCAACGCCCTACCATTAACGGAGTAGGTCCTGGCCCGATTCGATCTACCAAAATGCATCACCTCACATTTATCTAAATTAAACTCCATCTGCCATTCATCGGCCCACTGGCCCAATTTTTTTCAAGATCCCGTTGCAATCCTAGATAACCTTCTTCACTGTCCACAATGCCACCAATCTTGGTGTCATCTGTAAACTTACTAACCATGCCTCCTAAATTCTCATCCAAATCATTAATATAAATAACAAATAACAGCGGACCCAGCACTGATCCCTGAGGCACACCGCTGGTCACAGGCCTCCAGTTTGAAACACAACCCTCCACAACCATCCTCTGTCTTCTGTCGTCAATCCAATTTTGTATCCAATTGGCTACCTCACCTTGGATCCCGTGAGATTTAACCTTATGTAACAACCTACCATGCGGTACCTTGTCAAAGGCTTTGCTAAAGTCCATGTAGACCACGTCTACTGCACAGCCCTCATCTATCTTCTTGGTTACCCCTTCAAAAAACTCAATCAAATTTGTGAGACATGATTTTCCTCTCACAAAACCATGCTGACTGTTCCTAATCAGTCCCTGCCTCTCCAAATGCCTGCAGATCCTGTCTCTCAGAATACCCTCTAACAACTTACCCACTACAGATGTCAGGCTCACCGGTCTGTAGTTCCCAGGCTTTTCCCTGCTGCCCTTCTTAAACAAAGGCACAACATTTGCTACCCTCCAATCTTCAGGCACCTCACCTGTAGCTGTCGATGATTCATATATCTCTGCTAGGGGACCCGCAATTTCCTCCCTAACCTCCCATAACGTCCTGGGATACATTTCATCAGGTCCCGGAGATTTATCTACCTTGATGCGCGTTAAGACTTCCAGCACCTCCCTCTCTGTAATATGTACACTCCTCAAGACATCACTATTTATTTCCCCAAGTTCCCTAACATCCATGCCTTTCTCAACCGTAAATACCGATGTGAAATATTCATTCAGGATCTCACCCATCTCTTGTGGTTCCGCACATAGATGACCTTGTTGATCCTTAAGAGGCCCTACTCTCTCCCTAGTTACTCTTTTGCCCTTTATGTATTTGTAGAAGCTCTTTGGATTCTCCTTTGCCTTATCTGCCAAAGCAATCTCATGTCCCCTTTTTGCCCTCCTGATTTCTCTCTTAACTCTACTCCGGCAATCTCTATACTCTTCAAGGGATCCACTTGATCCCAGCTGCCTATGCATGTCATATGCCTCCTTCTTCTTTTTGACTAGGGCCTCAATCTCCCGAGTCATCCAAGGTTCCCTACTTCTACCAGCCTTGCCCTTCATTTTATAAGGAATGTGCTTACCCTGAACCCTGGTTAGCACACTTTTGAAAGCCTCCCACTTACCAGACATCCATTTGCCTGCCAACAGACTCTCCCAATCAACTTCTGAAAGTTCCTGTCTAATACCATCAAAATTGGCCTTTCCCCAATTTAGAATTTTAACTTTTGGGCCAGACCTATCATTCTCCATAGCTATCTTAAAACTAATGGAATTATGATCACTGGTCCCAAAGTGATCCCTCACTAACACTTCTGTCACCTGCCCTTCCTTATTTCCCAAGAGGAGATCAAGTTTTGCCCCCTCTCTAGTCGGGCCATCCACATACTGAATGAGAAATTCCTCCTGAATACACTCAACAAATTTCTCCCCATCCAAGCCCCTAATGCTATGGCTGTCCCAGTCAATGTTGGGAAAGTTAAAGTCCCCTAATATTACCACCCTATTTTTCTTGCAGCTGTCTGCAATCTCCTTACATATTTGCTCCTCAATTTCCCGTTGACTATTTGGGGGTCTGTGGTACAATCCTATCAAAGTGATCTCTCCCTTCTTATTTTTCAGTTCTGCCCATATAGACTCAGTGGGCGAACCCTCGGATATATCCCCTCTCACTACTGCCGTGATGTTCTCCCTAATCAAGAACGCAACTCCCCCTCCTCTCTTACCTCCTGCTCTATCTTTCCTATAGCATCAGTACCCTGGAACATTGAGCTGCCAGTCCTGCCCCTCCCTTAGCCATGTTTCAGTAATAGCTATAACATCCCAGTCCCATGTACCCATCCATGCCTGAGTTCATCTGCCTTGCCCATCAGACTTCTTGCATTGAAATAAATGCAGTTTAATCTAAACTTCCCTTGGTCTTTGCCCTGCTTTCTCAGACCATCTGTCCGGTCATGTTTTGTACACTCTCCCTTACTGCCTTTTGTTTCTATCACCACTTTACTTCTCACTGACTTCCTGCATCAGTTCCCATCCCCCTGCCACATTAGTTTAAACCCTCCCCAACAGCACTAGCAAACACTCCCCCTCGGACATTGGTTCCAGTCCTGCCCAGATGCAGACCGTCCAATTTGTACTGGTCCCACCTCCCCCAGAACCGGTTCCAATGGCCCAGGAATTTGAATCCCTCCCTCTTGCACCATCGCTCAAGCCACATATTCATCCTAGCTATCCTGTCATTCCTACTCTGACTAGCCCGTTAGTCCATTCCCCTGCTCTTTCCCCACAGCCCTGCAAATTTTTACCCTTCAAGTATTTATCCAATTCCCTTTTGAAAATTATTATTGAATCTGCTTCCACCACTCTTCCAGCTAATGCATTCCAGACCAAAACAACTCGTTCCTTAAATTTTTTTGTCCTTATGTCGCCTCTGGTTCTTTTGACAATTATCTTAAATCTATGTCCTTTGGTTACCGACCCTGCTGCCACTGGAAACAGTTTCTCCTTATTTACTCTATCAAAACCCTTCATAATTTTGAACACCTCTATCAAATCTCCCCTTAACCTTCTCTGCACTAAGTAGGCAAGCCCAGATTCTCTAGTCTCTCATGCCCGGTACTGTTCTAGTAAATCTCCTCTGCACCCCCCTCTAAGGCCTTGACATCCTTCATAAAGTGTGCTGCCCAGAATTGGACAATACTCCAGCTGGGACCTAACCTGTGTTTTATAAAGGTTTATGACTACTAAATAAACTGGAACACCATAATCATAGAATCATAGAATTGTAGAAAGGTTACAGCATGGAAGGAGGCCATTCAGCCCATCGAGTCTGCGCCGGCTCTAAGCAGTTAGTCCCACTCCCCCTTCTTATCCCCGTAGCCCTGCAAATTTTTTTCCTTTTAAGTACTTATCCAGTTCCCTTTTGAAGGCCATGAATGAATCTGCCTCCACTACCCCCTCGGGCAGTGCATTCCAGATCCTAACCACTCGCTGTGTAAAAAAGTTTTTCCTCATGTCACCTTTGGTTCTTTTGCCAATCACCTTAAATCTATGTCCTCTGGTTCTTGACCCTTCTGCCAATGGGAACAGTTTCTCTCTATCTACTCAGTCTAGACCCTTCATGATTTTGCATTTCTCTATCAAATCTCCTCGCAACCATCTCTGTTCCAAGGAGAACAACCCCAGCTTCTCCAGTCTATCTACATAACTAAAGCCCCTCATCCCTGGAATCATTCTAGTAAATCTCTTCTGCATCGTCTCTAAGGCCTTCACATCTTTCCTAAAGTGTGGTGTCCAGAACTGGACACAATACTCTAGTTGTGGCCGAACCAGTATTTTATAAAGGTTCATCATGACTTCCATACTTTTGTACTCTATGCCTCTATTTATAAATGTTGTGGAGATGCCGGTGATGGACTGGGGTGGACAAATGTAAGGAATCTTACAACACCAGGTTATAGTCCAACAAATTTATTTTAAAATCACAAGCTTTTGGAGATTATCCCCTTCACCTGACGAAGGGGATAATCTCCGAAAGCTTGTGATTTTAAAATAAATTTGTTGGACTATAACCTGGTGTTGTAAGATTCCTTACATCTATTTATAAAGCCCAGGATCCCTTATGCTTTTTAACCGCTTTCTCAACTTGCCTTGCCACCTTCAATGATTTGTGCACATATACCCCCAAATCTCTCTGTTCCTGTCCCCCTTTTAAAGTTGTGCCCGTTAGTTTATATTGCATCTCCTCGTTCTTCCTACCAAAATGTATCACTTCGCATTTTTCTGTGTTAAGTTTCATCTGCTACGTGTCCACCCATGCCACCAGTCTGTCTATATCCTCTTGACGTCTATCACTATCCTCCTCACTGTTCACTACCCTTCCAAATTTTGTGTCATCTGGAAATTTTGAAATTGTGCCCTGCACACCCAAGTCCAAGTCATTAATATATAATCAAGAAAAGCAATGGTCCCAGCACTGACCCCTGCGGAACACTACTGTACACCTCCCTCCAGTCCGAAAAACCACCATTCACCATTACGCTCTGTTTCCTGTCCCTTAGCCAATTCTGTATTCATGTTGCTACTGCCCCCTTTATTCCATGGGCCGCAATCTTGATGATAAGCCTACCATACGGCACTTTATCAAACACCTTTTGAAAGTCCATATACACCACATCAACTGCATTGCCTTCATCTACCCTCTCTGTTACCTCATCAAAAAACTCTATTAGGTTAGTTAAACACAATTTACCTTTAACAAATCTGCGCTGGCTTTCCCTAATCAATCCACACTCGTCCATGTGACTGTTAATTCTGTCCCAGATTATCGTTTTCTAAAAGCTTCCCCACCACTAAGGTTAAACTGACTGACCTATAGTTGCTGGGTTTATCCTTACACCCTTTTTTGAACAAGGGTGTAACATTTGCAATTCTCCACTCCTCTGGCACCACCCCCGTATCTACGGATGTTTGGAAGTTTATGGCCAGTACCTCTGCAATTTCCACCCTTACTTCCCTCAGCAACCTCGGATGCATAATGTTAATATTAAAGTTAGTACCTGTGACTAGACAAGTTAAATTACATTCACACAGGAATCCACTATTACTAGAACAACATATAACATAAAGAATCTATCACATTGCTTGAGTAATTAGAGCATTAAGGGAGATTTTTGAAAAATAAAAGCTTGTAAGCAGATTCCTCTGAAAAAAGGCACAGTCAATAATTGTAAAAAAAAACATAAGAGCACCGTTACTGCAAGAAATTAAAGCATTGTAGTAAATCATTGCAAGAAATTAGAATGTCTTAGTAAATCATTGCAAGAACTGAGAACATCTTGCAACAAAAACAATTTGCATTTATATAGCACCTTTAACATAGAAAAACATCCAATGGTGCTTGTGAATACTTTATACTAGATCTCTTAGAACATTACACTATAGGGAAATTTTCCAATTAATTAAAATGATTGGAAAATCATGCAGTGTGGAGCCAGATGTTTATTATGTAATCCTTTTGGGTCAGGCTCCCTGATATGAAGTCAGAAAAGAGAAAGTTCATGTAGGATATATATTTGGTGCTTGGGGGAACTAGAGAGGAAAAGTTCAGAGGAGCAATGAAAGTTTTGATAAAATAGGGAAAGATAGAATGGTTGCAATGGGGGATAGAAGTTGAAGGCTGGAAGTGGGAGAAGGATCATCTATCAAAGGGCAAAGAATGCAAGAGAGTTGCTTGAACAGCCTCCTCCAGGTATGAAAGCAGTACTCAAATTTTGAAAAGACTTGTGCTCGATAGAAAGTTAAGAGATGCTGTGGGGAAGAGAATGGAAATTTTGGCTTGAAAGATAAAACTGAGCTTCTTGGAGACAGGTTCAGCAATAGATGACATGACAGTTCCATTTGAGATCAGATCAAATAGTAAACCTAAGAGTGCCAATAGAAAAGAAACACTAAGGATTAAGCTATTAAATGTATGAGGTTGACTTATAAGAGACATGAAGAAACTGTGTACTTAAGGGAAACCAACAGATGCCTTTGTCTGAAGCTGTAATTCATCTATTTAGTGATATATGAACAGCCAAATTATGGGAGGGGGGAAATTGAGTTCAAAGTGTATTTGTGTTCAATGTGTAAAAATGATTCAAAGGAATCAATTACAAAAACTTTTATTACAAAAGTAAATACTTTCTTCACAAATTATCAAAAATTTAATAAAAGTTTGGTCCCTACATGAGCATTACCAATAAATAACTTTTCAATGAAGTATAACCCGCCTGTCAGGTATACCCCCACCAGTGGCCAACTTTCCCTGGATGTTGGCCTACTTTTCTTTCTCCCTCCTACTTAGGCTATTACATTGGATTTGGATATCTTTACCCTTCCTATGAATGTTAATCAAGACTCATTCAAACTCAGGTCACCTGGTTCAATCAAATACATCGACATTAAAGCAACCATCCAGCCTGTCACAGAAATACTTTGCTGTCAGGAATAATTTCTTTATATAGGTACACTGAGACAATTCTCTATTTTATATTTTGAAAAGATTGTGGTTGTGATTGGTCATCAAATTAGAATTTATATTATCTGGATAATTGTAAAATAACCAGAAGCATGATTCTGGGGTTTTATCCTCTTCATTTTTATTGAATACATTTTCAACACGACAGATATCTTAAATCAACGGATGCTTTAACCATGTAATGTTATGCTGCTTTTTGTCGATAGCAATGTTTAACATGTTGGAAAATGAATTTTGATTCCTTTATTTTCTTATTTACTTTTCTCACATTATTTTGCAATGGAGAACCATGTAGTAGGAGTGTACGAGAGCACCCCTCAGGGAGCTCCCTGTCTTTACTTGATACTTCTTCTTGATGGCCCAGACAAAACTGGGAACATATTGGGGGGAATTTTAACCCCCATGATGGGCAGGAGAGGGTCGGAAAGGGGGTTAAATCGGCAAATTTGCGAAAACCAACCCCAACCCGCTGCAAACGCACTTGCTTCCGTTTTAACCGCGGCAGGTGTCAGGGTATCTGAATAACGGGCTATAGAGAGGCAGGTCCATAATTATACTCGGTAAATGAGGCTCCGTTCCTGATATTTTGGCAGCAATCTAAATTTAATAGCTGCAGGTCGGGTTTCCCAGGGCTTGGGAAACCCAGCAGCTAAAGGGAGACGAGAGCAGTCGGATCCAGCAGCTAAATGCTTCTTAGAGCACCGTTTGTTGGCAGAAGTGCTCCCCCCAGCCCCTCATGCAAATCTTCTGCTGTGATTGGCTGATCCTCCCCCCCACTCCAAACCCGCGATCCCGATTGCCGGTCCGACCCTCTCTTCTGCCCCGTGATTTTTCTGGGTTCACCCCTCCATCCCAATTGTTGGACCGACCCTCCCTTCTGCCCCGCAATCTCTCCCAATTCCACCCCCCCCCCCACCCCTACTGATCCACGATGTTTCCCGATCCCCCTTCCTCATGATTGCCGGTCTGACCCACCACACCCCCATCAATCCCCATTGGCTTTCCTGCCCGGCAGCCGGCCAGCCAGTCAATCTGTCCGGCTGCTTGGCGGGAAACGGAGTAAAATAATTATTATGAGGTCCTGCCGTTAAATTCGCCAGGACCTCGGTGTTCCCGGCATTTCCGGATTTCTCCCCCCGCCCCCACCCGCAAACACGTCCCCCACCCACTCCTCGCCTCCCTGGAAATACCATTATGTCGTAAATCGTTGGTTGCCCATTTTACAAGCATAAAATGGGTGAGAAAGCATCCCTATGGCAGGCGGTGTGTGTTCACACATTCTGAGCCGGTAGGGCACCATCCGCCATATTGATACCTGCACCAAAAGATGCGCCCATGGTCCATGCCTGAAACAGGCATTAAACCCTTTGCATATTCAAATAGGGGGTCTAATTTCTAGTTGAGGCCCCTTTATAAAATTGGTCTGCCCGGAACGGATCCAGCACCAAGCCAGCTGCGTTTGGGAAAATGTGGTCTACAGGTGGCCTAACCAGCCGTCCTTAATGGGACTACTGCAGGCCACAGCCAAGAAGGGAAGTTTTTAAAAAAAAAATACATACCTGAATGTGGACCCAGGAGGTGCCAGAGGGCTCCTCCCGGTTCCACAGGCCACTGCCAGCTATTGCCCGTCCTCCTCTGAATTGTCTCCCTCCCTCCCGATTGCATTCTCCCCTCTCCTCGTCTCATGTAAATGAGGCCCGAGGCTCAATATCGGGTGGGCTTTGGGCTTACCCGTTCCGGTGCAAGGATTGTTTCCTGTGCCCAATTCGTGCCAGCCCTAGGCACGAGTGTCTATATTGTGTACATGCAGGTTAAATGCTGTGAGAAACATCAGTTTTAGTTAAAAATATTGGAGCAGATTCATCATAATTCAATATAATGGCTTAAAATATATACATTTTTTTCTACTTTGGATACAGTATTATGTTAGGGATAAAAGCACATTAATTCCAGGAGACTACTGGCTTAATCCCTGATCAGTACATCTTTTTATTGCGGAAATGTTGATCTTGTGGTTGCATTGCCGGACAATCTGTCATTTGTAGGATAATCATCACATAGACAGTTAATCCCAAATCAATTGCAAATTTCCTTTTTGAAATTAATTTTAAAAAGTGACATCTTGGCAACCCTTCACCAAGTTATATCACAATGGCTCAACATTTACCTGGTTTCTGTTTACATACATTTATTTGGATGGAGAAGCATGACATTCACTCAATGATTCACCCTGGTATTCAATACGTTTATGCACAACTGGCTTGTTGGATAGAAATCAAGCCCAGGCCTCAGAGACTGAAATTATTCTACACTGTATCCACTTAAATGGGTTTTCATCGGACTTCTCAGACAACACTCTTCTCTTGCAAGCCACAACACTTTTGCTAATTAAAATTCTAATCTTCAAATCTATTTTTCGCGAATTGAAGAATTCTTTTAGACCACAGTCGACTCACTGGCTATTCCTTTCGGAATTTTTTTAGGCATTGCACTTCCAAGTCCTGGTTGTGCTACAGAACTTAAACCTGAGGACAAATGGAGAGCTCTGTGACGATTGTTTATAACAAGTGAACAAATGGACATGTTCATTGGCTGGGGATTATTTTTTTTAAATGTATTACAGAACTGAAAAGGTACTGGACTTTCCAACCTTTATAGGATCACATTGTCTATAGCACAGCTATCATACCATCATAAGTATGGTACTGCACGGAAGGAGGCCATTCAGCCCATCATGCCTTTGCTGGCTCTTTGAAAGAGTTATCCAATTAATTCCACTACCCCGTTCTTTCCCCATAACCTTGTAAATTTTTTCACTTCATGTATTTATCCAATTCCCTTTTGAAAGTTACTATTGAATCTGTTTCCACCATCGTTTCAGGTAGTGCATTCCAGATTATTAGAATTCGCTACTAAAAAAAATGTTTCCTCATACCGCCTCTGGTTCTTTTACCAATCACCTTAAATCCATGTCCTCTGATTACTGACCCTTCTGCCACTGGAAACAGTTTTCCCTTATTCATTATCAAAACCATTCATGATTTTGAACACCTCCATCAACTCTCCTCTTAACCTTCTCTGCTCCAAGGATAACAACCACAGCTTCTCCAGTCTCTACACATAACTGAAGTCCCTTATCCCTGGAATCATTCCAGTAAATCTCTTCTGTACCCTCTAAGGCCTTGACATCCTCATTAAAGTGTAGTTCCCAGAATTGAATACAATACTCCAGCTGAGGCCTAACCTGTGATTTATAAAGGTTTAGCATAACTTCCTTGCTTTTATACTCTATGCCTCTACTTTAAAGCCAAGGATCCTGTATGCTTTTTTAACAGCCTTCTCAACTTGTCCTGCTACCTTCAAAGATTTGTGTACATACACCCCAGGTCTCTCTGTTCCTGCACTACATTTAAAAATGTAGCATTTAGTTTATATTGCTTCTCCTCATTCTTCCTACCAAATGTATCACTTTACACTTCTCTGCATTAAATTTCATCTGCCATATGCCTATCCATTTCACCAGTCTGTCTATGTCCTCCTGAAGTATGTTTTTTTTTATTCGCTCATGGGATGTGGGTATCGCTGGCAAGGGCAGCATTTATTGCCCATCCCTAAATACCCTTGAGAAGGTGGTGGTGAGCCACTTTCTTGAACCGCTGCAGTCCATGTGGTGAAGGTTCTCCCACAGTGCTGTTAGGAAGGGAGTTCCAGGATTTTGGCCCAGTGATGATGAAGGAACAGCGATATATTTCCAAGTCGAGATGGTGTGTGACTTGGAGGTGGTGTTGTTCCCATGTGCCTGCTGCCCTTGTCCTTCTAGGTGATAGAGGTCGCAGATTTGGAAGATGCTGTCGGAGAAGCCCTGGCGAGTTGCTGCAGTGCATCCTGTGGATGGTACACACTGCAGCCACAATGCGCCGGTGGTGAAGGGAGTGAATGTTTAGGGTGGTGGATGGGATGCCAATCAAGCGGGCTGCTTTGTCCTGGATGGTGTCGAACTTCTTGAGTGTTATTGGAGCTGCACTCATCCAGGCAAGTGGAGAGTATTCCATCACAAAGACTTATGCCTTATAGATGGTGGAAAGACTTTGGGGAGTCAGGAGGTGAGTCACTGGCCGCAGAATACCCAGCCTCTGACCTGCTCTTGTAGCCACAGTATTTATGTGGCTGGTCCAGTTTAGTTTCTGGTCAATGGTGATCCCCAGGATGTTGAAGGAGGGGGACTCGGTGATGGTAAAGCCATTGAATTGTCAAGGGGAGGTGATTATACTCTCTCTTGTTAGAGATGGTCATTGCCTGGCATTTGTTTGGCACGAATGTTACTTGCCACTTATCAGCCCAAGCCTGAATGTTGTCTAGGTCTTGCTGCATGCAGGCATGGACTGCTTCATTATATGAGGGGTTGTGACTGGAACTGAACACTGAGCAATCATCAGCAAACATCCCCACTTCTGACCTTATGATGGAGGGAAGGTCATTGATGAAGCAGCTGAAGATGGTTGGGCCTAGGACACTGCCCTGAGGAACTCCTGCAGCAATGTTCTGGGGCTGAGATGATTGGCCTCCAACAACCACTACCATCTTCCTTTGTGCTAGGTATGACTCCAGCCACTGGAGAGTTTTCCCCCTAATTCCCATTGACTTAAATTTTACTCAGGCTCCTTGGTGCCACACTCGGTCAAATGCTGCCTTGAAGTCAAGGGCAGTCACTCTCACCTCAACTCTGGAATTCAGCTCTTTTGTCCATGTTCGGACCAAGGCTGTAATGAGGTCTGGAGCCGAGTGGTCCTGGCGGAACCCATACTGAGCATCGGTGAGCATGTTATTGGTGAGTAAGTGCCACTTGATAGCACTGTAGACGACACCTTCCATCACTTTGCTGATGATTGAGAATTAGACTGATGGGGCGGTAATTGGCCACATTGGATTTGTCCTGCTTTTTGTGGACAGGACATACCTGGGCAATTTTCCACATTGTCGGGTGGATGCCAGTGTTGTCGCTGTACTGGAACAGCTTGGCTAGAGGCACGGCTAGTTCTGGAGCACAAGTGTTCAGCACTACAACCGGGATGTTATCGGGGTCCATAGCCTTTGCTGTATCCAGTGCACTCAGCCATTTCTTGATATCACCTGGTTGCTATCCTCCACATTGTTCACTACATTTCCAAGTTTATTGTTATCTGCAAACTTGAAATTATACCATGACCCAAATTCAGGTCATTAATAAATGTTGAAAAGAGCAGTGTTCCTAATACCGACTGCTGGGGAACACCACTGTATACTTCCCGCCAGTCTGAAAAACAATCTTTCACCACTATGCTGTGCTGTCTGTCCCTTAGCCAATTTTGTATCCATGCTGCCACTGTCCCTTTAATCCCATGGGCTTTAATTTTGCTAACATTTCCATTATGTGGTATTTTATCAAATGCCTTTTGAAAGTCCATATACACAATATCAACCATACTAACCTCATCAACCCTCTCCGTTACTTTATCAAAGAATCAATCAAGTTAGCCAAACATGATTTTAAAAAATCCATGCTGACGTTATTTTATCAGCCCATACTTTTCCAAGTGCCAATTAATTTTGTCCCGGGTTATTGTCTCTAAAAATTTCCCACCACCGACGTGCTGCTATAACATTTATGGTTTTAAGTATGTCTTTAATTGAATTTGAGTTGAATGTTTTTTATCTAAAAGAGGCCAGATGGCTATTGACAATGTATTTGTGCAGCTCACCTTTCTAGTACTTCAGGTCAAATTACAGCAACATAATTTTACAAAAAGCAACCTATTGAGCTGTTTAGTTGCTATAAAATCTGGCTGTGCAATTCATACAGAGCGTCTAATTCATTAAAATAAGGCCAAATCACATATTGTGGAGAAGATTACAAGTCTCTTATGATTGTGATAACCATTGGGCAAATAAGCAATATCACAAATATAAAAATACAAATATTTTATTTTGCTCTTTACTCATCCTCTTATGAAAGCACTGACTTATGCTGGGACATGTTTCAATTAACAGTGCTGGTACTTCTGTTCCTGGCCCAAGTAGCCACTCTTCAAATATCAGTCTGAGCAGTGACCAACATTCTGCCACTCCATTTTTCAGCCACTCCATTTTTATCTACAAACTTGGTGGTAGTGGCATGAATTTCACCTCATCATATCATAATTAGTTGCTGTAAAATATGGAACGCAAGCTGTGCTTTCACACATTTCATATTCTGAATTCAAGCGAATGATTCATATAAATAATATATTTTTCTCCTAATTTTCTCCCATCCTGAAGGTGCTGACACTGTGTATAGTTCTGTTGGTGCAGGCTTCGAGGACATTCTTCATGTGTGAAACTGGGTATGATTACAACAGTATGACTAACTATGTGGCTGTCCCACTGCATTTTACTGTAACAGTTTAAACTGTCAAGTGGAAAACAATTCTATGTAAAACTTTACTGAAGATATGCATATGTATCAACATATGACTAACTAAAAGCTTCTGTTCGAATTTAATTGGTCAACTCCTGCCAAAGCATTTCAGGTAAAGTTGTTTTATTATTCCCAGGGTCTCTGAATCATAGAAGTTACAACATGGAAACAGGCCCTTCGGCCCAACATGTCCATGTCGCCCAGTTTATACCACTAAGCTAGTCCCAATTGCCTGCACTTGGCCCATATCCCTCGATACCCATCTTCCCCATGTAACTGTCCAAATGCTTTTTAAAAGACAAAATTGTACCCGCCTCTACTACTGCCTCTGGCAGCTCGTTCCAGACACTCACCACCCTTTGAGTGAAAAAATTGCCCCTCTGGATCCTTTTGTATCTCTCCCCTCTCACCTTAAATCTGTGCCCCCTCGTTATAGACTCCCCTACCTTTGGGAAAAGATTTTGACTATCGACCTTATCTATGCCCCTCATTATTTTATAGACTTCTATAAGATCACCCCTTAACCTCCTACTCTCCAGGGAATAAAGTCCCAGTCTGTCTAACCTCTCCCTGTAAGTCAAACCATCAAGTCCCGGTAGCATCCTAGTAAATCTTTTCTGCACTCTTTCTAGTTTAATAATATCCTTTCTATAATAGGGTGACCAGAACTGTACACAGTACTCCAAGTGTGGCCTCACCAATGCCCTGTACAACTTCAACAAGACATCCCAACTCCTGCATTCAATGTTCTGACCAATGAAACCAAGCATGCTGAATGCCTTCTTCACCACCCTATCCACCTGTGACTCCACTTTCAAGGAGCTATGAATCTGTACTCCTAGATCTCTTTGTTCTATAACTCTCCCCAACGCCCTACCATTAACGGAGTAGGTCCTGGCCCGATTCGATCTACCAAAATGCATCACCTCACATTTATCTAAATTAAACTCCATCTGCCATTCATCGGCCCACTGGCCCAATTTATCAAGATCCCGTTGCAATCCTAGATAACCTTCTTCACTGTCCACAATGCCACCAACCTTGGTGTCATCTGCAAACTTACTAACCATGCCTCCTAAATTCTCATCCAAATCATTAATATAAATAACAAATAACAGCGGACCCAGCACCGATCCCTGAGGCACACCGCTGGACACAGGCATCCAGTTTGAAAAACAACCCTCGACAACCACCCTCTGTCTTCTGTCGTCAAGCCAATTTTGTATCCAATTGGCTACCTCACCTTGGATCCCATGAGATTTAACCTTATGTAACAACCTACCATGCGGTACCTTGTCAAATGCTTTGCTGAAGTCCATGTAGACCACGTCTACTGCACAGCCCTCATCTATCTTCTTGGTTACCCCTTCAAAAAACTCAATCAAATTCGTGAGACATGATTTTCCTCTCACAAAACCATGCTGACTGTTCCTAATTAGTCCCTGCCTCTCCAAATGCCTGTAGATTCTGTCCCTCAGAATACCCTCTAACAACTTACCCACTACAGATGTCAGGCTCACTGGTCTGTAGTTCCCAGGCTTTTCCCTGCCGCCCTTCTTAAACAAAGGCACAACATTTGCTACCCTCCAATCTTCAGGCACCTCACCTGTAGCGGTGGATGATTCAAATATCTCTGCTAGGGGACCCGCAATTTCCTCCCTCACCTCCCATAACGTCCTGGGATACATTTCATCAGGTCCCGGAGATTTATCTACCTTGATGCGCGTTAAGACTTCCAGCACCTCCCTCTCTGTAATATGTACACTCCTCAAGACATCACTATTTATTTCCCCAAGTTCCCTAACATCCATGCCTTTCTCAACCGTAAATACCGATGTGAAATATTCATTCAGGATCTCACCCATCTCTTGTGGTTCCGCACATAGATGACCTTGTTGATCCTTAAGAGGCCCTACTCTCTCCCTTGTTACCCTTTTGCCCTTTATGTATTTGTAGAAGCTCTTTGGATTCACCTTTGCCTGATCTGCCAAAGCAATCTCATATCCCCTTTTTGCCCTCCTGATTTCTCTCTTAACTCTACTCCGGCAATCTCTATACTCTTCAAGGGATCCACTTGATCCCAGCTGCCTATGCATGTCATATGCCTCCTTCTTTTAAGTAGATGTGTAGGTCTTTGGGAGAGCAAAATCATTTTGTATGTGCAGATGGCTCAGTGTTGACAAATTCGGATAATGATCATGTGGTGTGGGGAGAGGGGTGAACTTAGTTTCAAGCTGATGTTAGAACTTTTTCAGAAAGAAAGCAAGCATAAAAAAAACTTACATGTTGATATCTCCTGATCACAAACTCAGGATGTCCCAAATCACTTCAAATCCAATTAATTACGTTTGAAGAGAGGTCATTATTAAGTAAGCAAAGGCGGTTGCCAATCTGTGCACAGGGTCCCACAAACAACAGTTGAGAAAGCTAATAGTTCCGATCATAATGTAGTCAGACAGTTGCGTGAACATCCTTAAAATCTCATTTCTTCAATCATCTGTAGTATTATTAGATATCTATGAAGTAAACCCATTCACAAGCTTCCACTATATAATGGCCTCTCAGGTAACAGTTAAAATGGCTTCCTCACTGATTTGGACATTTACAACATAACTAGTACTGTTCTCAAAGACAAGCCTATAAACAACAACCTGCTACTAACAATTTAAATTGCTAAAATGAAGGCCAAGGACATATTGAACCACTGAAATGAAAATAGCAGTGCTTTGGTTTTATGGAATTTTTAAGAGCAACCTTTAACCCCGTTTATCTGGTGGATACCGACTGATCCTGCTGCCTTCCCATGGCTTGCAATTTTAACCTGCTCTTTTGAGCAAGCATGAGGGACGCCCGCCATGAGGCAGCGAGGTTCTTCTTTAAATATGCTCCGATGATGTCATCAGGGTATGACTGCAATTTTAACCCGACACATGCGCAGTAAAGCCGTCGCGGCTTCGCCATCAGGCCTACCTGGTAGGAAGAGGAGCCGGGGCCAGAAGAGGCCCAGAAAGGTGAGTTCATTTTTTGTTGTTGTTTCCTTGTGGGCCAGGAGGAGCAGGAGTTCTCCTCCAGGCCCAACAAAGAAACCTTGGGCCTCCCCTGCCCTGGGCTTCCCTCCCCTTTCCTGACCATGATGTGCTCCTGAACAATGTACCTGATTGCCGGGGACTATTCCTTTGCGTCCCTGGTGGTGGCCTCCTACCACCCGTAATCCTGCTGAGTTCGGGAGGGAGACTGATGGGGCTCGGTCGCAACCCACGCAACTCCCTCTAGGAGTTAAAATCGGCCCTTGAGCCAAATGTAAGGAAAGAAATAGGTAATTTCTTTCTCCTGTCCTCCCCTCTTCATTATCTCTTATGTATCAGGCCACAAACAGAATACATTTTATCAAAAGATGAGATTTAGGAACAAAGGTGCCAAAAGTCTTCTTCACTTGAGTTAACCTTCTTGTTTCTGGAGCTCTTGGCAGAATGCAAAAACGTTTGTGATTTTTTTTTCAGCAAAAGAAACTAGAAGAATTTCTGAGAAATTATTGAACGTATGCACCGCCTCAAAAGGATTAGTCAGTACATTCAGAAACCAAGACATTTCCTCTTGAAACTCTGGAAAGCATTGCATTTGGCAGATTAGCCTGTTGTTATTTATTTGGGAAAATGTCTTGTTTAAATGTCGTGTTCTAACAAAGATACAGTTAATGGAAGATAAGAATAAAAGAACCAAAACAGTTGTACTGGCACAATTTCGTAGATGACTACACAAATGTGTGTTGCGTTCCCATTTTACATATTTTTAGTGATTCCGCAAGCAAAGTGTAAATATTATTTCAAATTTTGAAAAAAGCAGATACTACCGGCGGGATTCTGCTCTCTGGAGCAGTTTAGCAGCAGGGCAGGACTTCCACCCACTCTTCCAACTGTGCTCCAACGCTACCAGTGCCTGGCTGCAATATCTCGGCATTGCTGCAACAGGACAGCCATTGCAACACCAGAAGAGGTGGCAGGGCATTTAAAGGGGAAGAAAAGCCACAAAGATCAAGGGAGCTGCAGCCTTATAGGCCTCAACAGAGACAGGCAAGTGAATGAGGCCTGCTTGGAGAGTGAAGAGAACTTTAATAGGCCCTCCTCCTCCGTCGCCTGAGCTCTGGGCCATTGACACCGCCGCCACTTTCCACTTGGCGGTTCCAGGAATCGGCAGTAACTACGGCAGACTGGAGGGAAATGGGCTGGGGACGCGGGCCCTGCGCCTCCACTGTATTTGCATAGAATGGGTGGGAAAGGGGTGTAGCTACTCAGACTGGCAAAAGGTCGGAAGTGGTGTTCCACAGGGATTACTGCTGGGACCACTGTTGTTCACAATTTACATTCATTGATTTGGACTGGGGACTCCGGTGTACGGTTTCAAAATTTGTGGACGACACCAAATTGGGGGGTATTGTTAATACAAAGGAAGAATGTGACAAAATACAAGAAGACATGAATAAACTTGCAGAATGGGCGTGTAATTGGTAAATGAGTTTCAACATAGATAAGTGTGAGGTGGTCATTTTGGTAGGAAGAATAAGGAGGCCACATACTGCCTGGATAATAAGAGCCTAAATGGGTTAGAGGAGCAAAGGGACCTAGGGATACAGATACACAAATCACTAAAAGTAGCGATCAGGCCATAAAAGGCTATATAAGGCCACAAAAGAAGCAAACCAAGCACTGAGGTTCATTTCCAGAGGGATAGAATTGGAAAGCAGAGAAGTTATGTTAAACCTGTATAGAACCTTGGTTAGACCACTGTTGGAGTACTGTGAGCTTTTCTGGTCTCCATTTTATGAAAAGGATATTGGATAAGGTGCAAAAAAGATTCACAAGGGTGATAACAGAACTGAGAGGATGTACTTATCAGGAAAGGCTGAACAGGCTGGGGCTCTTTTCTCTAGAAAAGAGAAGGCTGAGTGGTGACCTGATAGAGGTCGTTAAGATAGTGAAAGGGTTTGATAGGCTAGATGTAGAGAAAATGTTTCCACTCGTGGGGGAGACCAAAACTAGAGGTCACAAATATAAAATAGTCACTAATAAATCCAATAGGGAATTCAGGAGAAACTTCTTTACCCAAAAAGTGGTAAGAATGTGGAACCCGCAACCACAAGGAGTAGTTGAGGCGAAAAGCTTAGATGCATTTAAGGGGAAGCTAGATAAGTACATGAGGGAGAAAGGAATAGAAGGATATGCTGATAGGGTTAGATGAAGAGGGGTGGGAGGAGGTTCATGTGGAGCATAAAAGCCAGCATAGACCAGTTGGGCCAAATGGCCTGATTCTGTGCTGTAGACTCGATGTATCTTGATGGTGTAACACAATCACTCCTAGCTTCTGTTCTGTTGTTTGCTGGAACATTCTCACTTTTTGTTACATCATTTACTGGACCATTAAAACAATGATATTCACTGAAAGAGATATGACTGTGCATCTTGGATCACCGATGAATAAAGTGCCATCCTTTGCTTGTAAAATATTATACAAAAATTGTTCTCGTATTTATTTTAGAAGACCTTTTATATATATATATATATTTTCAAATATTTTTCAATCTCCACTTACTGACTAATTTGTAGCAGACCCTTATTTACTGCCTACATTGTCAAATAACTAACTAATCCCATCAAATGTTTAGCACAATTCTGCCTTTAATCCTTTGTCTATTTCGCTCAGTAGCTCTCTCTCTCTCTGTGCAATAATTTCAGAGGTACTTCTTTTGGATGGGATGTTACTGAAAGCCCTGTCTGCTTGTTTGAGTGGACATAAAAGTTTCCATGGCTCTATTTAAAGAACAGGGAATTCTCCCAGTTGACAATAATACAATGGTGGGTACACTTGAGAGATGTGGCCAGTTTTTTGAATCATCAAATAACTAATCTAACATAATCAACACGACAGCCGCAGGTCATACTGTGGATCATGTGCCTCTTTATTCTGAGATTTACTTTATAGGTGTTCCCATTCTACTTATTACATATATAGAAGTTAAAACACTGAAACAGGCCATTTGCCCCAACCAGCCTCCATCGGTGTTTACCCTCCTTGCGAGCAAATATTTCTGGTCATATTTACCTACCCTGTTCCCATATTCTTTCAACCCCTTTTCCTTCATCCACCATCTAATCTTGAAAGTTGACAGTTTCTGCCTCAACCATTAACCCAGGAAGTGAATTCCACAGCCTCACAACTCCCTGTATGAAGAAGTTTCTCCTGCCCTCTTCTAAATCTCTTACATTTAATTTCATATCTATAGCACTTTGTTCTTGACCTCTCAACTACTGTAATCGCCTTGGACACTACCTCTAGGTCCTTTAGGTCCCTGGCAGTGGCCTCTTGCTGCATTTGCCTGCTAGCGCCACGTGATTGACGCCAGATTTGGGTGGGAGTCAGGCCTAATGTATTTAAATGAGGCTTAGGAAGTAAAATGGCCCGAGCCTGACATCAGCGAGCCGAGGTGAGTCAGTCGTGAGCCCCGTTGGCCTCACACTTGTCCGACGTCCTGAGTTAAAATCAGGACTTTTGTAATCCAATGCGAGACATGTATTCATGACTTTAACCTTTGAGCATCTGACTCATTCATTAGTAAATGCATTACCTGGTGTTGCTATTACAACACTATTTGGTTCTGGGCATAATGACAGATGGCACTGGTATTTTGTACATGCAAAATGAATTCCAGCTGAAGACATTGGCAGAATGTAATCATATTATTCAGTAAAGTAATAATGCTAGTGTGTAGTGTTCCATGGCTAACTTGTACAGATATCACAATAATGGTAAATATAAGTTAATGTAACAGATAGACAGACTAATTCCAGTCAATATTCTGATATAACATGTGAAAATTATTGAATTAAAATCTTTGTAAATGTCAACTTCATCAGTACATCTATTGTTGATGGAATGAGTTGACAAGGCAATATTGCACATTAGGTAGCCATTTTATTTATAATGATTATATAAATAAAATCTTAGTATTGACTATAGCCCTGATTTTGTTCTTACTCATAAAATGAATGAATGTGTTATAAACCCTTATCTTTGCTAGAATCATGGGATGAAAGAGATCTAAGGTTCCCTCACAGCTTTCAACTGTGGGTTCTAAAATAGGGAATCACGGGTTTATGTCGTGTGAGATGCTTTCCTTGAATTCAATATCCATATCCTATTTTCTTTTTATAATAATCTGTATATTTGGAGTATTTATTAATTTCCCATACATCTTTCCCATTTGCATTCCCAATGGTACCCCAATTTATATTTACTCCTTCAGCCAGAAAAATGGGACATTTAACAGCTTGACCAAAAATGACAAAACTCATCCAGTGAAAAGAGTTGCATTTCAATATCATTGAAAGCTGGGATTTGAACAGAAGAAGCAGCAGCAAAAACAACACCCCAAACCAAGAATGGACACTGGGCCAAAGAAATTGATATTAGGAGAGGTGACCAAAAGCTTAGTCAAAAAGTTGGGTTTTAAGGAGGGTCTTGAAGGTGGAGAGGGTGGTGCACAGCTGAGGAGTTTAGGAAGGGAATTGCAGAGCCTAAGCGACTGAAGGCATGACCACTAATGTTGGGATGAATGGAGGGAGGATACGTGAGGCCAGAGACGGAAGAATGGAGAGCTTGGAGGAGGTTGTAGGGAGGAAGTTACAGAACTAGGGAGAGTGGTTCTATGAAGGAATTTAAACAAAAGGATGAGAATTTTAAATGTGAGGCCTCGGAGGAAAAGGGAGCCAATGTAGATCAGCCAGGATGGGGTGACGGAAGAGCAGGACTTGGTGTGAGATAAGATATGGGCACCAGAGTTTTGAATGAGCTGAAGTTTACAGAGGGTGGAGGCTGGGATGCTGTTGAGGAGAGCATTGAAATAGTCAAGACAGGCGGTGACAATGGCATGGATGATTTTGGCAACAGATGAACGGAGGTAGATGATGAAGTGGGCGATATTACTGAAGTGGAATTAAGCGGTCTTAGTGTAACAGAGAAGATATGGGGTCAGAAGCTCAGCTCAGGGTCATATTTGGACACCGAGGTAGTTAACTGTCGGGTTCAGCCTGAGACAGTGGTGGAGAGGGGGATGGATTTGGTGACTAAGGAACGGAGTTTGTGACAGGAGCCAAACACTATGGCTTCGGTCTTCCCAATGCTTAACTGGAGGAAACTGCAGCTCATCCAAGACAGGATGGCAAACGAGTAGTATGACAGGGACTCATCCACCTGTCCTGCTCCTCTCCCTGGAATTATGCATGGTTTTGTTCTGCAGAAAGTGAGGGTAGTAGTTAGTGAGTGTATGTTGAGAAGGTGAATGTAGACGTGTGGGGCTTGTGCATACCATAGGTGTGTTGAGAGGTGTAGAAGAAGTAAGATGGAATGAGAATGGGAACGTGATGAATGTAAAGCAAAGTGTGTGAAGTGAAGTGAGGATAGAATGGTAGGGGCAGTTGATGATTGCACAAATGGGGTTGCATGTGAGAAGAAAATAGTGCTATATAGTGTGGTGTGAAGAGAGTTTAGTGTGTTTGGAGATGAAAAAGAGAGGTGTTTTAGTGTGCTGATGTGATTGTATGTTGATGGATGTGATAGAGGAGAGGTAATAGTTGAGAGTTGCAGGGGAGGGGGTGAGAAGAGTATTGTGAAATTCTGGTGAGAGTGGTGGAGAAATTAAGAGGTTGTCAAATGTTAATGTGAACTGGGAATTAAAATGACTCGGGCCTCACATCAACATTGTCATGGGCACTTGCTGCCCATCCCCCCACCGATTCTCACCCTGAGTAAAATCAGGGCTATCGTTTTGTTGGTGTAAAGGTGTTTTTCCTTGTGATTGAACTGTATTGTATTGCTGTGTATGTTATGCAATAAATTGGAGCTTACTAATAAGGCTAATGGTCAAGTTTTTATGATACCTTAATCTTTGTCAAGTTCAAATCCTTCATGACACTGATGCTCACTGGCAAAATGAAGCCAATATTACCAGGGTTTCAGGGTGCTCTTGGTATGGTATTGCTACTGATTCTTAGGTGCACACACATGATCAGTAAGGAGGACTGAGTGGGAAACTCATTTGAATCTTCTGGATTTTTCCTGTCTGTTGAGACACAGATCTTTTGAATAAAGGTTGTAAAGCAGTCAACATTGCTTTTCTTAAAACTCATACACTACATACAGGAGTTAAACAAGGAATGTTCTAGTAAACTACAGTTGCTGGTATAATGCTATAGAATATCTAACTTGTATTATGATGCAACCTCAGTTTAAGAGGTGCATCCCCACTTGATTATGATTATGAAGCTAGAAAAATACATGAGAGAGAAAGGAATAGAAGGTTATGCTGAAAGGGTTAGATGAAGAGAGGTGGAAGGGGGCTCGTGTGGAGCATAAACACTGGCATGGACCAGTTGGGCCGAATGGCCTGTTTCCTTGCTGTACATTCTATGTAATTCTATGTATGATGATACCCCAGGCCAATTTCTCCATGTTTTTTTGTACTCCTGGCAATCACCATGGTCAAACTTGTAAAAATGTCTGTCCATGTTACAATTGTCTCCAGTTGAGTTCTATTGCTATGACACTGTAATGTTAAAAAATGCATAATGTTAGATGAGGAGCTATCTGATACATTCTTTGATTTAATAAGAAGCAACAGTTAAAAGCAGATAAGAGATCAGTTAGATAAGCTTCATGAATAAACATGAGCTATTACATGTATTTTAAAGAAGGTTCTTGAAAAAGATGACAATATAACAATATAATTTCAAAAAATATTATAAAACAACTTACAATTTTGTGTTCTAATCTCAGAATATATATTAAACTGGTGATTTCTATCCTCCATTGTCATCCATCCACTCTTTTTAAATACAAACATAATTACCATCTGTTCACCAGTGGATTCCACCCCCCTGTTGTCGACCTGTTATGAAAATGTATTCATACCAGTATCGGAGGTGAACGTAATAAGTGAATATGTTATTTGTGCTCTGTTGCAAAACAACTCAGACTATAGCTGCCTTTCTAATGCATTCCAGATCGTCTCATATTTTTATTTGCAAATTTAGGTCTTATCCAATTAGACAAAAATGTCACTTAGCCACAGAGCAGATTTGCTGCTTGGAGGAGCTAATCACCAACCATTTAAGATTTTGTTCAGCCATACAATTGTTGGAAGGGATGTTTCGCCAACAAGAAAGTATATTTAATTTGGGTATTGTTTATAGCTCCTGCTTCAGAATCTACCATAGAATTAATCTATTCATTTGAAAATTAGAACACCAATGGTAAAAGCTATTAAAGCAGTGATCTTTTAGCTCATTTTTGGTACTATCTTCCTTCTAGATATAAAATTTATTTTATCTGGATTTAAGTTACTTTTGTTCTTTATCTTACATTTTGTTTTCTTTGCTTCATATTTTGTATAAACAGGTACAGTACTTAGCAATGCTGAAGCAGTTTCTCTGTACAAAAAAACAAAATAAATGACATTAAGATATCCCAAATATAGCCAAAATCCATTTAATAGTATGTGAACCCTCATCTTTCTGAAAAAATGACTAATAGGATTAGATCCAGCTGCTAAGTGCATACCTGAACTAACAATTCATGGTGTTTATTCTTATCTTTTTTGCATAATGCCGCCTGCTTAACTGTGTACAAACCTATGGGGCTCGATTTTAAATCAAAAGTCTGGATGCGTTGGGGGCGAGGGGGGGTGTGGTGGGGGAAAGAAAATCGGCTTTTCAAGGAGCAGGCAAAAATCCCGGCTCCAAGACGCCGAAGAACGCGCACGGCCCAGAGCCATCTGGGTACGCGCACCGTTCCCAAACCCAGAAGTCCCATCGGCAATTAAAGCCAGCGGGACGATATTTAAACCAGTAATTCACCTAGTTATTGTCATTAAAAATTAATAAATGTAATTTACAATGAAGGCAAGCGATTTCAACACTGCCTTGGCATTGGGAAGTTGTCAGGTTTCAGCCGGCAGCCATTTGGACATTTAAATCACTGTTTGACAGATGGAGATAAAAGGTGAGTTATTGCAGCAGGGCACTCAGTTCTCTCAGACAAACTTTTGGCTGGGAGATCTTTGCATTTAGACTGAAAATTCTTTATTTCCATTCAGGATTGTTCTGTTTATACAAATTAACAACTTTTCGGACCCCCTCAAACCGATGCCATCAGGATGGGGGTGGGGAGGGCGCGATGGCTGCACTCACGAGTACATCACCAGCCTCGCCAGGCACGTCTTGCAATTCCACCACTTGTAGCTCCACAACACAGTGCTGCATCACAAGCATCTGCACAAGAGCACAGAGGGGAACAACAGAGAGCGAAAATGCAGGAGGCATTACCCTCATCAGAGGGTCTACAGAACGAGGCTCAGCTTCCTGCACTTCTCTGAGGAGCAGTGCGTACGGAGGCTGAGAGTGAGTCGGCAGGTGGTCGCAGACATCTGCAGCCTCCTTCATGCCGAGCTGCTCCTGGTTGGGCCAGGTGGCATCTCATTACCCGTCGCTGTTAAAGTGCCCTCGACCTCTTCACCCCCGGATCATTCCAGGGTGCCATTGGTGACATCGCTGGGGTCTCTCAGTTGTCTGCACACACTGCTTAAGGCAGGTCACCGACGGTTTGTTTTGCAGGAACTAGCAATACGTCAACTTCCCCATGGACGACCTCAGCCAGACGGAGAGGGCAGTGGGATTCCACTCTGTGGCTGGTTTCCCACGTGTACAGGGTGCAATCGATTGCACGCATATAGCAATCCGAGCACCTCCGCACGAGCCAGGACTGTTCATCAACAGAAAGGGATATCACTCCATCAACACTCAGCTCGTTTGCGACCACTGCAAAAGATTTATTCACGTGTGCGCGAGATTGCCTGGCAGCTGCCATAATTTGTTCATTCTGAGGGAATCCAGCATCCCGGACCTCTTCCATGCACCAAACAGCCTTAAGGGCTGGCTCCTCGGGGACAAGGGATACCCCCTGCACATGTGGCTCATGACACCTCTGAGGAACCCCACCAGCGAGCAACAGCATCAATACAACGACAGCCACACACCACCAGGTCTATAATTGAACATGCGATAGGACTGCTGAAGATACGATTTCGGTGCCTCGACCGTTCTAGGGAGCACTTCAATATGCATTAGCGAGAGTGGGTCGCATTATAGTAGTGTGTTGTGGTCTGCACAACATGGCGCAACAGAGAGGGGTACCGATTGATGAGGCCCCATGCCCTCATCCACCATCCACGTCTGCAATCAACACTGAGGAGGAACAGCAGCAGCAGGAGGAGGAGGAGGAGGAGGGCGACAAACTCACAGGCAGAGCAGTGGCTCACCTGGCTGCTCCTGAGGCCAGGGAGTCACTCAAATGTGAATGGTTCTCATAAGATCAGAAAGTGAGAATAGTCCTCACAAGACCTGGAAAGAACAGCGCCAACACCAGCACCCCCCTCCCCACTCCCTGCACAAAACAGTCCTGCAATTACACAAACACCCACTGTAAAGTCACCCACTGGGTGGCATCAAGTCACACCATTCATGATGAAGCACATGAAAGGGCGCTATCACAAAAGGCAGTCAAGAATGGGCAAGATGTGGCAGTAGTGGTGAGAATAATAACATTTAATGTGACTTTAACAAAAAACAAATATAACTAAAAAACATGACAGTCTGTCAGACACCCTGTGCATACCCCTCGTGATCACAAAACCATGGCCTTTCTCTTCCTACTACTTCTACGTGGTGCATCCCCTGTGGCTGCAGCAGAGGTACTGGCAGGTTGCTCATGTCCATGGCCGGACTGCTTAGATGCTTTCAGCCTTCGCCCTCTGGGTTTTGGAGCCCGTGAGGGCCCCGCCAAAGACTGCTCCACCTGCACCTATTCAGGGGCAGACTCAGCCACCTGGAGAGGAGGCAGCATTGCGGGTACTGGTTGAGAGGGGGGCAACGGGTGAGACTTGGGAGTGCTTTGAGTGGCGTCCCCACTTACATGTCCCCTTTCGCCATCATCCCTCTCCTGGACCAGGTCCACATCACTCCTACCACCCTGCTGGAGAACAGTTTGGAGAACATGTATGATGCCTTGGAAGCAGTTGTAAAGTTTCTGTCTGCCTGTTTAAGGTGGCAGAATGTTGTTCACCGTGAGTCCGAACGACTGTTGTCGGGGCCTGAATGGACTCATCTGTGAGCCGTGCTTGAAGCTCAACGGAGGCTAGCCTTCTCTCCATCGCAGACATTTCCACATTTACCTGCGACACTATCTCAGACATTTCAGCATTTACCTGCGACACTATCTCAGACATTTCAGCAGTTATGTGCGACACCGTCTCAGATATTTCCTCCCGTCCCTGTGACACTATCTCAGAGATTCCCTCACATACCTGTGCCACCATTCCACTAATGCAGGAGTTGGACTCCTCCATCCTCTGCGCTATTGTGGAGACTGTATGTGGCACCTGTTCCAGTACCTTGCAAATGTGCTGCTGTCCCTCGATCATTCTCCTTTTAAAGGATGGCCCCTGGGGTTCAGCATCTGCGTCCAGCTGAGCAGAGCCTGGAGAGGAGTGCTCCCACTGACGCAGACTCTCCACAGCTGCCCCTGCCACCAGTGTCTGCTCGTGCTCACTTGTGTGTGGTGACTCACCAGGTGCCAACCCAACTAACTGACTACTAGGACCCACCGAGGTGCGAGTATCTTGGGGATGGCTCACTAAGATGTAACAGTGCGCCCTCAGAGGCCGGGAGCTCCTCTGAGGAATCGTCCTTTCTAGTCACTGCAGTCATTGAACGAGGACATTGTAAGAGGACAGAAGGCAAAATCAAGCATCATCACAGATGTGTCATGTTGCGATGATATACTGAGGTGTTCAACATGCCAATCATTATTAACATCAATTCATGTTGTGTGTGATGAATGTTAAAGTTGTGTCATCAGACATTTGTGGGGTGCCAGTCTGAAGTGGTCAGCCGATGAATGTATTGCTTTGGGTGAGGCTGACCATGAAAGAGATGCATCAGAGGTTGAGCATGAGACAGAAACATCACATTGGATCAGGATTGAGGTGAGTGGTAATGGTGGGGTCACAAATGGGGAGGTGAGGATGTGCTCAGGAAGTGAAGGTAAGTTGAGGAAGAGCCTTAAGTGGGTGTGAGGAGTTATGTGATAGAGTAGTCTTGGCAGTGCAGAATGAGTTGGGGAGTAGGGGGGGTGAGGGGGGGTGATTTGCACCACAGAATGCAGGAGAATCAGTAAGTGTACTCACTTTGCTGACCTAGTTAGGTCATTGAAACACTTCCTGCACTGGACCCAAGTGCGGGATATGTTGCTGCTGGTGACCTCCTCTGCCACCTCGAGCCAGGCCTTCTTGGTTGGAGAGGCAGGGCACTTCTTCCTGACAGCCGGGTAAAATGTTTCCCTCCTCCTCCTCACCCCAGCCAGTAGCACCTCAAGTGAGGAATCGCTGAATCTTGGCGCAGCCTTGTCCCTGTGCTGCTCCAATGGGTTTTCTTGCTCCTTGCTCCAGCAAAATCCATTGGAGCAATGGCCCTTTAAATCTAGACGCTCCAGCTGACAGCCTGTCATGCGAGTGAGCAGTCCACCTGCTGCACAGCTTTCGGACGGCAAACCTGGAAACAAGATTAATGACCACCAATTAATTTGCGATCACGTGGGGAATGATAAGTTTTTATTATTCGCGTTTGCCGTGTGCCCATTGCACCCCCCCCCACCCGAGCCATCCTGCCGCCCTTTTAAAATCGTGCCCATGTAAACCAATTGTTATAATGTCAGAGGTTGTTTGTAATATTTCAAATCTCACAAATGCACAATTACTCATGATTTTGAGATTCACTGCTAGTAACAGCTGCCACCGAGGTAAACAATTCTCCCGCTGATATCAGTGTTGGAAAGGGTAGAATACAGTAATCACGGGCAAGGCAGCAAAGAGTTGTTCTATAAAATGTACAAGCAGTGAATTTTGCCAACTCTACAAAATGCGCTTGTAAAATTTTGCTCACCCAATCCCAAGTTTCCATTTCTACAAATTCAATGCAGCTAAAGCCAGCTATAGGTATTCCTTAACTCATTTAATTTTTTCCCACATAAAAGAAAAGAAAGAACTTGCATTTATATAGTACCTTTCATGACTTCAGGATGTCCCAAAGCACTTTACAGCCAATGAAGTACGTTTGAAGTGTAGTCACTGTTGTAGGGAAACGCAGTAGCCAATTTGCGTACAGCAAATCCCAAAAACAGCAATGACATAATGACCAGATAATCTGTTTTTAGTGATGTTGGTTGAGGAACAAATTTTGGCCAGGGCAGGGATAACTCCCCTACTCTTCTTCTAATAGTGCCATGGGATCTTTTATGTCCATCTGAGAGGGTCTAGGTTTAACATCTCATCCGAAAGACTTCATGTCCAACAGTGCAGCACTCCTCAGTACTGCACTGAAATATTAGCCTAGATTATGTGCTTCAGTCTCCGGAGTGAGACTTGAACCCATGACTTTCTGAGTCAGAGGTGAGAGTTACCACTGAGCCAAGGCTGCCACATAAATTCTGCCTTAGAGGGCCGAACTACAGTATTGTGTTTACATCCCATGCTGTGGGGTCAGAAGAGAAACAAATGAAACTTGTTGCAACCCAGCATGTACAGAGTATTCTTATTTCCAGGATACAGCAGTGGCTGTATTCTGGCCAAACCACCACCAGACTAATGGCAAGCAGCAGACAACTGTAACAAAATCTAGCCCAAGGTCCACTATTATATGTATTAAATAAACATTCCTGCCTGCTTTACCACTGAACAAGTGTATTCTGCAGTATCCTCCAGGTATCAAATAATTCTATCCTTGTTTTCTGTCTGGCAGAAAATTGGATTTTGGGTGGAAAGAGTTATTTTAAGTTAATTTTCCACCAGTCTAAATCTAACACCTTCGGCAAGAAATTGGATCTCGTTTTGCCTTTTTACTGGACGGAAAACGGATACAAAGATGTCCAATTTAGTGGGCCAACCTACCGCGCTCGAATAGCGTCAGAAACACGTCCGACGCCATATTGGTTCGGGCGCTACAGAGGCGTCCCTGGCAGCCACCTAAAACGGGCGTTAAGACCCTTGAATATGCTAAGGCGTCAGGTTTGCCAGGTCTTTATGCAGCCTAACCAGAGATCTTTAAAGGGACTGCTGGAGGCCGCCACCAGAAAGTAATGTTTTAAAAAAAATACTTACATTAAAACCGTGGGCTACTGCCAGCCACTGTTCACACCCCTCCCAATTGCCTCCCGGACTCAGCTTACGTCCTCGGGCTGGCATTTCAGCTGGCCGGTCTTGTTGTGCCCCCCGCGACCAACGAGCTGCCTCTGAAGCAGTGACTGGTGCTTGCAGTTCACCGTTAATAAACAAATGAGGCCGGCGGACCAATTTATCATAGTCCTGCCGCCGGTTCCTTTAGGTTCATGAAGCGTGTGCTGCACCCGGATCATACCCTGATTTGGGGACAATCCAATTTCTAGGCCCTAATGTTTCTCGACACCAAAATTATTTTCTGCCATGTTAAAAACTGCCATAGTAGTTCATTCAATCTTAGAGTCACCATCAATCACTAACTATATTTACCAATGTGTTAAAATTTTGATCTAATCAGTCTAGATTTTTTTCTAAATCATAGATTGTAAGATAAATAATAAACATTTGACAATTAATTGATGTTAGGTTTATTATATAATGATGTTTATAGTTTTCTTCCTATCACAAATATTAGCAGTAAAACAATAAATTTTGCACATATTGCTAAATGCAAACATTTCATAATGTAAATCTTGTCAGTACAAATGCCGCACTATTACTTGTAGTACAATTTACAGACCAACTCTACAAAATGCACTTGTAAAAACAATTTACACATTTGTGAATTGCTACAATCCAGACCAGATGTTATGTGTTATGTTAATGAACTCAGGCTCAAAAGGTAACAGACCACATGGGATAAATTCTTTGAGAAACTCGTCAATAGGCATATTTCATATTGCACTCTCAAGTTAGCTCCAATCTGTTATTTTTACATAAAGTAAACAAGAATATTGTCATGATGAAGAATGCAGCACAAAACACAGAACTGATAGAGTCCTTTGATTC
Source organism: Heptranchias perlo (assembly GCF_035084215.1). Classification (NCBI taxonomy): domain Eukaryota; kingdom Metazoa; phylum Chordata; class Chondrichthyes; order Hexanchiformes; family Hexanchidae; genus Heptranchias; species Heptranchias perlo. The sequence continues at coordinate 41,853,941 of NC_090337.1, forward strand.
TAAAAAACAGAACATTAAGATATTTTATTAAGAAAACTATTATGAACAAATTAGAAGTTAAACAAAGTTGTATTCACTGCATAGCTTTTACCCTTAAAACACATATAAACATAAGATTTTTTAGGAGCAGGAAAAGGCCAATGGGCACTAGAAACTCATCCCTTTTTGATTGATTACAATCTCACCTACCTGCCTTCTCACCATATCTCGTAGTCCCTTTGTTCTCCAAAAACACATCTAACTGTCTGTTGAACCCTTTGTACAATAATGACTTTTGCTACTGCACTGGTCTACTATCCTTTGTGGGTACCTTTCATTCTCACAGCGTTCTGGTATTTGAACCCTTCGACATAATGATAAACCAGATGTCTCCTTCATAATTCTCATCAACAGGATTTTCAAAATGGCATCCAAAATATTAAATAATAGAACGTAGTACTTTAGTATCAATTTTTGTTGCTTATTTTCTCTCCTCGTCTCCATTGAGCTGCCTTTTACCAACTAAGCCATAGGGGGAGTCACTTATTTAGTTTTTTAATCCAAGACTGAGGTTTTTATCTCAGTGCCTCTGTGTACTCTTGTGGCATAAATATAGATAGAATGCAAGTTCCAAGCTATTTACTGGAAAAGTGATTAAAAATTCTTACACAGTTTCAATAAGGATGTATTAATGATAATCCATGGAATGAGAACATAAAACTCAAAACAATAGTTCTCATTTCAATAGTTACAGTTTTGTTTTGAAAGGAATGAACATTTCATGCAAATCAACCTAATCAATCCTATGGTCATTAACCACTATTTTTTTTTAAATTACTGTTGACCAGTATACTATAATTCATTTTGAAAATGGAAATAGAAAATTGTCTGTATGATAAAACTCAAATTATTCTGCAAAAAATTTAAATTGTAACATTTGTATGGTTTGTGATGCAGTTCACTCCATCTATCAGCCCACGCGTGTTTGCTTCGTTGATTGATAGCTTGATGAGAATAAAGCATTTCTTCGCACCAACTAATGCTGCTTGTAATTTATCTCCTATATAATTATTGCACTGTTAAAATTTATTTGAAACTTTCAAACCTTAATTAGTGAACATCTGAGCTGCTTTCACTTTAAAGTCCAGCTCATGTAGGTCGACATAGCTAATATACAATGACAACATTATGATGTTGACAAACTTTGTGAATAACTTTTCAAATGTTCAGCAGGAAAAGCTAATAAAGGAATAATATGAAATTTGAATCAGCCATGGAAATGGCCTTGTTCAAGTAACCTCCTGACTATTAAATCATGAAATTGTAGTAGTTTTGCAAAGCACTGCAGCTATAAAATGCTAGTGATTTTCACTTGGAGGTAGACGATTTTAATAGGAATCATTGATCAAATTGATGGATTAATCAAGGGACAAATTCTACAGAAATTAGTATTTTTAATATGGAATTCATCCAGTTGCAAGTTCTCTCTCCAAGGCCTCCTATAAATCCCTGACCATGACAGTCAAACATAAACCGAAATCTAACTGAGGGATTTCCATCACTTATACTCCATGTCAAACTTACAATTACAACTTTACCTTCTTAATTATTTTTTTCCTTTGGACTTTTCTACTAGAATCAAATCTTAGGCTAAATAGATCTTCCTGGTAAAGCAGCTTTAATTATTAAAATGGAAAAAAAATGATATTAAAAGGTTAAAGTAATAATAGATATCTGCACCATCTTTAATATTTAATCACAGAAAGTATTATATAAGGCAGTTCCTTGTACCTAAAAGACCTCTCATACCAAGCAAAGAGTTTACTTGTGAAAGACCCTTCAAGATTTTCTCCATCACTTTAATCTCAGACCATCATCTCAGTGGAAATAATTTTCTCACAGGTAATCAGCTCATTTTTAAATATTCCTCCATTATTTCCAGGTCAGCTATGATTTACATTACCAATTCAGCAAATTTTGTCTTTCATTTTCTGTTTTTCACCAAATGATTCATTATTATGTATATTCATAGGCGATGCTTTTTGTCTTAAGAGTTCAGATTCCAATACGTCATACACACAATACATAATGGTGGTTAAAAGCTATAACCTACATTGAAAATACCCAGTGAGCATCATAAAATTCTTTGGACTCATCAGTAACCTATCTGACTAGATCTATTGAGGTAAATGCAAGTTAAATCATCAAACACCTTATACAACTTTGCAGATTCTACTCCTTGGTGAGTATGCCTGCAATCACTGTGAAATATGCATACAAGTGTGATGTGTGCTGGCATATTCAATCTGTGCTGATGGATTGATGTATCCCTAGGGAATGCAAGGAGTGTAGATTATGCTATTCATTTTTTAGATTCCCAGCATTACCAGGTAGCAATAATGGGGCTAATTAGGGTGTCAGGCAAATGACAAAACAAAGCTAATATACTAATCAAGTACAAACTCATTCAAAGGGTGGGAATAGACACTGATTGCTTACATCTGAATGGTGATCTTTGGCCAAAGAGGCTGATGCAGCAGGAATGTTGCCTTTTGAGTTGCACACCAATTGGTGATATAACTTTGTTTAGAATTTGGCTTCAGTTTGAGGACACCTAAACCAACTGAACGTCAATCATGGTGCCACTTTACAGGTGTTGCTGGCCCAATCAGGTCTTTGTAATTAGAGGCAGTGACCTTTTGGAACTGAAGCTCCATGTCAGTGCTTCCCAGGTAATCATTTGTTTGCCTCATGTCCAATATTAACAGCTCAATTTCATTTCTAATTTACTCTAACTTATTCTTGAAATACCTTGGATTGCTAAAGAAACCAGAGGTTAATATTACAAGTACCTTTGTATTTGAAAATCCTTTAAAAATTTGCATATTTACAATATGTATGTGGATCCACAGTAGAACTCTCATTTATATCTTTGTTAACAAAGCAGAGTTGCCTTTGGGTATAATCTCCTCTCTCTGCTATGGAACAGTTACTATTTTACTCCTGATTGCTAGAGATAGGGGCCGATTCACTCCTCTAACTTGGTTTATTTTATCACCGAGTAAGATAATTAAGCTATTACCTTCTCCTATTGAGTTGTCTTTCTATTTTGTTTTATTTTGAATTATAACCAAGTCTGACATCATTTTCATGGTGAATGGGGAATTAGTTTGCATCCGACTGATGTAAGTCAAATTGTTCTGCTGAAAACTACAAAGTCCAAATTAATAACTATAATTCACAATAGAAAAAGTCAAAAGGAAAGCCAAGAGCTTGCTGGATGTTTAACAATCTTAGAAAAAAAAGTAAAACCTTTACATGCTACCATTTATTTTGTAACGGCCTATTTTTGAGAAGTACATAGTAGATTTCCTGCCCCAAACAGAGGGCTTTGTCTTTTAACAAGAATATAATGACCTACCTAGTCACTTTTTTTTTTTGGTTTAAGCCCCTTAAAAAAAGGGGAGGTTTTTTTTAAAACCTCTTTTTAAAAAAAGAGGGGTGGGGTTAGGCACAAAAGTGTCCCTCCACCGATGAAATTGAGTCACACCATGTCATCCTGACTGTTCAATCACTACAACCAATTAAAGAAGAATTTTATTATCCTTGTCAATGATGCACTCCCGTCCCTGCAGTGCCCACTGATAGCAAAAAGCCTCAGGTGTACCGGCAGACACCGCGTGCTCCTTCTCCAGGGCCACCCAGGTGCAGAGACTGCCGCAGCAGAGAGGTAGGCAACCAGACCTAGTCACTCTTAGTTCAATCTGGGATAGGTAGTTCAGATTAACTGGGTTGTTTATATAGACAGACTGTTTATTACCTCATTGTGGAGAAAAATTCAATCCATACTGAAGAGTTGAAAAGTTTTGATCCACAATGGGCAATTTAACAATATTATACATCCCACAACTCAATAATATTGCTAAGTCGCAACAAAACCAAATTAGTTCTTGCCAGGTAAATGTAGTAAAAGTCAATTAAGACCATCAATTCCACTGTACAAAAAAACAAGGTTACTAATTGCACAATAATGCTTACCAGAAACAATTAATATTTCAACTTGCATGCAGTAGCAGTTTGGTAATCACGAACATTTCAGCATGTTTTATAATAGAATAGAGGACTAGGAGCTGATTAAAGTATAAAATGCAGTTAAAGGCTTTAATCAGCTTGAATCCCCTAATTCAGCATAAAACATGCTGGAACATCCATTATTATTATTAGGAGATAATGTTCATTTTAAGAACATGGGGTTTTAACCACACAATCTGTCTCAGTTTATTTTGTTTAATCTGTTTAACATGAAATTAACAAAACAGAAACATTAAAAAAATAGCAATTTAAATTAAATGCCTTAATTTGAATGACTTTTTAGCATGTTTATTTTATTTAAAGTGTAAAACAGATGAATTCTGTGGTTAAGTAGATTGTGATTTTGCATCTCTCACAGAATGAGGGGACAAATTGCTTTATTTTATGGGATGTGGGCATCGCTGGCGAGGCCAGCATTTATTGCCCATCCCTAAATGCCCTCGAGAAGGTGGTAGTGAGCTGCCTTCTTGAACCGCTGCAGTCCGTGTGATGCAGGTTCTCCCACAGTGCTGTTGGGAAGGGAGTTCCAGGGTTTTGACCCAGTGACGATGAAGGAACAGCAATATATTTCCAAGTCGGGATGGTGTGTGACTTGGAGGGGAACGTGCAGGTGGTGTTGTTCCCATGTGCCTGCTGCCCTTGTCCTTCTAGGTGGTAGAGGTTGCGGGTTTGGGAGGTGCTGTCGAAGAAGCATTGGTGAGTTGCTGCAGTGCATCCTGTGGATGGTACACACTGCAGCCACAGTGCACCGGTGGTGAAGGGAGTGAATGTTTAGGGTGGTGGATGGGGTGCCAATCAAGCGAGCTGCTTTGTCCTGGATGGTGTCAAGCTTCTTGAGTGTTGTTGGAGCTGCACTCATCCAGGCAAGCGGAGAGTATTCCATCACACTCCTGACTTGTGCCTTGTAGATGGTGGAAAGACTTTGGGGAGTCAGGAGGTGAGTCACTCGCCGCAGAATACCCAGCCTCTGACCTGCTCTTGTAGCCAAGGTATTTATGTGGCTGGTCCAGTTAAGTTTCTGGTCAATGGTGACCCCCAGGATGTTGATGATGGGGGATTCGGTGATGGTAATGCTGTTGAATGTCAAGGGGAAGTGGTTAGACTCTCTCTTTTTGGAGATGGTCATTGCCTGGCACTTGTCTGGCGCGAATGTCACTTGCAATTATTGAATTGTAATTATTGAGTTGTAACTATTGAGTTCAAACTAATAATCTATTCTTTCAGCTGTGTGGGGGAAGAGTATTATTATATGATTCCTCCATAAATATCAACAGTTATGAAGCTACACCTTGGGCCATCATTGCAACCTTTTGTTTTCTGCTGTTTTATTGGAACTTGGGGTAAGCAAAAAGTGATTGGTTTTGTGCATCCCTGTGCTGGTTATTTTCCCATTTCAGAGTACTACCAGTTTACTAATTCATGGCAACAAAACAGGTAAGGACATTATACTGATATATTTTACATAATAAACATAAAATATTAATACTTTTCAGAGCCAATTTTCCTGGGTTTGGTTTCCAAATATTGCCTGTAAAATGGGGGGCTATGCACAGGAAATTTAAACGGTAAACCTGTACCCCATTCTGTGCCCGAATAGCACTACCTCTGAATTTCCAGTGCAGCTTTTCAGGTGGTTGCCTCTGACTACACTGAAGAGGGTGCAGCAATGTAAATTACATGCAAATACTGTCAGATGTTTCTGCACTCAGATTTCCTGTAACAGCGCTGGATATGGTTCAGGGGCAGCTTGAAATAAAACTTTGAGAGGGGCATTAAGACAAAGATTCCTGCAGGCCTCTAAGAAAAGTGGCACTTCAACCTTAGTGGTATTTCAGGCTACTCCATCACCGTCAAGGACTCCAATGAAAGCTGCCTGGTGTCATACCTGAGCTGCATGAAAGGGGATGACAGACGGTGGGGCTGATGTAGTGATCAGATTGATGAGAAAGCCATTCTACTTAGTTAACTGAGCCCAGCCAACATGAATATGATACTGCAAGGGTACAATATCACAATACTGTTCAGTCAAGCCACTCTGTACAATCACTAAATATTTTTGATGTCATTGGGCCTTGGATGTTCCCTGTCTCTTGGGCCTAAATTTTAATAATGAGGCAGGACCTCAGCGGGGTGTTCAATAAGCAAGTGGGAAACCCGGAAAAAATTTCTGTGCGTGTTTCCGAGCGATTGCGACTCAATTGAAGCCACTTAACTGAACTTCTGGAACTCACGTCCTCATGCTGCGCAGTGGGCGGACTGCACACCCACATGATGTGTTTAAAGCCCACTATTTAAAGGGCCACTCCAACAATGCATTTTGAAGGAGAAAGGAGGAAAAATGAGTATGGTACTTTCTAGAGTAAAGCCAGCACCCAGGTTCTCACATGCCGCCTTGGAGACACTACTGGGCACTGTCAGAAACAGGAGGGAGGTGCAATACCCACCGGACAGGAAGAAGAAACCTGGTTCTGCCACAAAGAAGGCATGGCTGGAGGTGGCAGACCAGGTAAGCAGCAGGAGCTGCAATGCAGGAAGCGATTTAATGACCTAACCAGGTCAGGAAAAGTGAGTACAGTTACTGATTCACCTGCAATCTGTGGTGAACATTACCACCCCCACCTCACATTGCCCTGCAAAGCCTATTCCATCACATCACTCCTCACACCCACTTAAGGCTCAGTGTCAAGTTGCCTTCACTTTCTGTGCACTTCTTCACCGTCCCCCCCCACCCACACGATTTGTGCACCTATCTTTCCTACTCATCCCAATCCTGATGCAATATGATCAATCTGTCTGATAGTCCCCCACTGATGCATCTGCTTCATTGTCATCCTGACCCAAAGCAATACATCCATCGGGTGACAACCTCACCCTCACTCATTCACACATCTGTACTTTCTCCCCTTGTAGGAGGAGAGCGCAAAATGCAAGGAAGAGAGCGAGGACTGGAGGTGGGCCTCCACAAATAGTGGCCCTCACAGAGATGGATGAGGAGGCCTTGGAGATAAGCCATAGGGTGGAGTGCCTGGTCGTCAGGGATGCCGAGACTGGCACCCCACAAACATCTGGTGGCAGAACCTTAACGTCCCTCACACACAACATGGATTGATCTTATCAATGATTGATTTATCAGTTGCACACCTCAGTATGGTCATCGCAACATTACTCCTGAGATGATTCTTAATATTGCTGTATGTTCTCTTTTGGGGCATCACAGACTGAAGACGTGAACGAGGGCAATTCCTCAGAGGATCTCCCTGCCTCTGAAGGTGCACCATCACATCTTAGTGAGCCATGCAACAGCGCAGATACTCACTCCTCGGTGGGTCCTATCAGAGAGGTAACATAAGAATATAAAAAATAGGAGCAGGAGTAGGCCATACGGCCCCTCGAGCCTGCTCCACCATTCAATCAGATCATGGCTGATCTTCTACCTCAACTCCACTTTTCTGCCCGATCCCCATAGCCCATGATTCCCCTAGAGTCCAAAAATCTATCTATATCTCAGCCTTGAATACAGTCAAAGACTCACATCCACATCCCTTTGGGGGTAGAGAATTCCAAAGATTCACAACCCTCTGAGTGAAGAAATTCCTCCTCATCTCAGTCTTAAATGGCCGACCCCTTATCCTGCGACTATGCCCTCTAGTTCTAGACTCTCTAACAAGAGGAAACAACCTCTCAGCATCTACCCTGTCAAGCCCCCTCAGAATCTTATATGTTTCAATGCGATCACCTCTCACTCTTCTAAACTCCAGAGAGTATAGGCCCATTCTACTCAACCTCTCCTCATTGGACAACCCTCTCATCCCAGGAATTAATCTAGTGAACCTCCTTTGCACCGTCTCTAAGGCAAGTTGGATTGTCAGCTGGTGATTCACCACTCACAAGTGACCACGAGCAGACACTGGTGGCAGGAGCAGTGGTGGAGAGTCCCCGTGGGTGGGCACACTCTTCTCCATGCTCTGCTCAGTTTGGCACAGATGCTGAACCTTGGGGGCCATCCTTGAAAAGGAGAATGATAGAAGTAGCAGACACACCTTTGCGACATACTGGAAGACTTATCAGGCTCAGTCTCCACATTGACGCAGAGGCTGGAGGAGTCAACCTCCAGCATTAGTGGACTGGTGGCACAGGTAAGTGCAGGAATGTCTGCGATGTAGGGAATGGCAGCCTCAATTGAGCTTCAAGCACAGCCCACAAATGAGTCCATTCAGGCCCTGACAATGGCCGTCTGGATTCTGGAATGCAACATGTCAGCCGCCTTAAACAGGCAAACAGATACTTTTGCCGTGGCCTTAGAATGCATCACAGATCTGCTCCAAGCTATTGTCCAGCAGAGTGGTAGGAGTGATGTGGAGAGGGATGATGGCGAAATGGGGCATGGAAGTGGGGATACCACTCAAAACAACCCACGTCTCACCCGTTGGTCCCCCCCGCCCCCCCCACCTCAACCGGTACCTGCAATGCTGCCGCCTCCTCTCCAGATGGCCGAGTCTGCCCCTTCACAAGTGCAGATGGAGAAGTCTTTGGCGGGGCCCTTGTGGGCTTTGAAACCCTGAGATTGTAGGCCAAAAGCATCTAAGCAGTCCGGGCATGAATCTGAGCAACCTGCCACTACCTCTGCTGGCTTTAATTACCGGCGGGACCTCCGAGTTTCTGAAGCCGGGATTCGTACCAACTCCAAACTTTTATAATTTTTACTGCTCCCCTGCCCCCAACCCACCCATTCTTCTGGGTTGAAATTTAGGCCCTGGTTCCTCAAGGCATGGGATGAAGAGGATGAGCGAGCATCTCTGTGGCTGATGTTTCACTTCATTTTTTCTAAGTGGAATCTAGGGCATCTTCTTTTCTAGATAATCATTAGAAGATCCAATAAGCAAGATGTCATCCTTCAGACAGTTTTGGGTGTGCTATCCTCACTGGATAATAAATAATGGTTCATATTACCATCCTCTTCTCCCTCTCTTCTTCTGCCTCCTCCTCAAATAAAATGATGGCACCTTCTTCCAAGGAATCAGCTGTAGTTTGGAATGTGGATGAATCAGCAGTGAAGGGAAAAATTACATTTTTGGAATATGCATCATCTGAGGAAACTATTTTAAAGATTGTTACATTGAGTTACATCGAATGTACAGCAGAGAAATAGGCCATTCAGCCCAACAGGTCCATGCCAGTATTTATGCTGCACACTAGCCTCCTCCCTCCTTACTTCATCTAACGCTATCAGCATATCCTTCTATTCCCTCATGTGTGTCCATCACAAGACATTTAACTATATGTTTGCTTACAAAATTTTATGGAATGCATGTAAAATTAGGTCAGTAGATCAGGAATATTACATATCCAATGTTATACGCTACATATTGGCCCAGAATTTTCTGTCGAATCACAGTGAGGCTAATGGCGCTCGCTGTTATTTATGCGCAAATGATACAGCAACTTCAAGCAAGGACAGATGTGCGGAAATCCAAAAATTGCTGTTCGAGGTGTGCCCCTCTGCCGTTAGCTTCGCGAAAATGGCATCTCGCTGTCAGGCTCACTATTGAGGTGCATTGAGCTGCATGAAGTTCCCGTATTTGCGCGGTCGATACAAACTAAATTTGCCACAGAAAGTTAAGTCAAATTATTTCAAGTCTAAGTACCCATTTAAAGATGTGCTAAGTGTTAATTACTGCCAGTCAACCTCTCTGGCACTGAAAATTAACTATTACAAGTGTAGTGTCTCATTCCTTCAGGTGTTAATTGTTGTTGGAGATTTTAAAAGATAATAATTTTTAATTACATTTTTTAAACTTTTCCTTTCTGTCTCTTTTTTTTCTCTCTCTCTTAATCCAATGTTTCTTTCCCTCTCTTTATTTCTCTTTCTGTGCCTGATTTGATATTGAATTCACCCATTCTAACTTAGTCATTGTGCTGTTGATTTCACAATCCTTCAATCTCATTGGTTAAGGAGGTACACAGTTGCTCAGATCCCAGATGCCCTGTTACCCGCACTGCAATGTTATCAACTTGCACTTTCAGCGCCTTGCGCCGCAAAATATCATCGTGACTAAATGGGCAAGGGCAAGTCTAACTAACGGTGGACACTGTTCGTTGTCCTGCTATAGCAAATTCTGAGTCAATGGGGGTGATTTTAAACCCCAAGAACAGGTGGGTTGGGGGTGGGTGGGAGTTAAAAATAGTTGTTTTTTTGGGTCGCAACTGCAAAATTTTCAGACTTTGCAGTCCCAGTGGGAAGCCTGTACTTTTACGCGATGACGTTAAACCCGGAAATAAAGCCGGGTTGCAGTCGCAACCCAAAAAACAACTGTTTTCAACTCCCACCCGTGCCCCCCCCCAACCCACCCGTTCTTGGGGGTTAAAATCACCCCCAGTGTATTATTAGCATCTGCGTCATGTTTGTCTGTGGTTGATATGGTCACACAATCAATAACATGAGTTAAGTTATGATATAAAAACTCAAAACCAAAACTCAATGTGTTATTCTCCTCACATGTGAAGTAGAATTTTTGTTGTAGTTGCTCAGTTGCCACTTAATTTATAATAACCGAATGATTTGCTGGTGTTAAAGTTTCATTCAGAGTCATAGGCATAATACATTGTATATTTCACTGTTCACAATGACTGCATGCACCCTTACTTCAGTCCACTGATGCAAAAAGATGAAGAAGCTAAGCTAGCAAGAGGCAAATAAAACAAGGTTTTATTGGTACAAAATGTAATTATAATCTTAAGGGTTATTGATTACACAGTGACTAAAAGACTAATGAAGCAAGCAAACAGACAGAGTGTGTTATACATATTTAGTAATTGCATCCCAAAGTGGCATCAGTGGAACTGCACAACTAGGCTTCTTTCCAAGCGCTGAATCCTAACAATGCTATAGTCTACTTAAATGCTTGGCTTGTACCCGCTACCTCAACTTGCAATTGCGAACGTGCATGGAAGAATGCCCCAGTAGACCCTTGTTTGTTGTGTACTATTTGGTGAACCAGGTATTATTCTTCTAACGTACATTAATCAGTCCTAGTACAATGGTTTCACACCCCCAGAACCATGTTTCCTCATGTTCCCTGAGCTAAGGCCATTGGCACTAAGCAACTCTGAAATTAATATTTACGCAGTCTTTAGTTTAAATTCCAAGGCAGTTCACTTTTTGATGGATGCTGTGGCCTTGTAGCAATCACTGTTCCCATGAGCTCTTCATTAGAAGGCAAGCAGTTCAGTCTACAATCCTGGATCCACTTAAATCTTCTGATTTTACGAACAGATAGAATATCCAAGAGTTGAGACTTTCTTCTAACAGCAGGCTGATATCACTACAAAATGAAAATTTTTAATACCTAGTGGGGAAATAAGGACAATGGAGGTTCTTAGTAAGAGATGATCTGTTTCTCTCATCAGATAACGAACTTGAATCGGCACTTATTCCCTCAACAATTCTGAATTGGTCTGTTCCTTCCCCTCCAGGTCCAACTTTTTTCTCCTTGATCCCAAAAGTCTTTCCTTCCTGTTGCTGGTGTTTAAAGTACAGCATCTCAGAGATAATGCAGATTTCTGGCACTGCTTTTGTGCATTAAAGCCACATGATTGTGTATGCTATCTATATGATTTTGGCTTAGTGTTGGGCTGAGTGAATGACTTGGAAATATCAATAAATAACTGTTCTCTTTAGAATGCTCTTGAGTTCCTACTCTCTGGTGCACGTAGGAACGGCACTGATCACTGTAATCAATACTAGGTAGTCATTCAGCAGCTGTGGCACTTCTTTAGGATTTGGTTATCTGTCATTTCAGCACTTAATGGTGATGGTGGCCATTGTGTTGTGATGCACAGCTTTATAGTCTCACTGTGGGCCTACTGCCTGTTATATTTGCATAACAACGTTATGTATGTATAAGTATGTGTTGATTCTGACCTAGCTTCATTTAAGGATGAAAAATGGCTGTTTGCCCCAAGGTGACTGATTTATCATAGAGACTGATCAAGCAAATGGCATTATAGCAGGCACTGTGAAAGGAAAATATTAAAACTTAAGTGAGAATTACATTACATGCCGGAAGCCTTAGTAAAGAACCTGTAAGAAGCCAGCCAGCTTTGAGATATCACTGATCATATGTCTGGGTGATTTTAAAGGAAAAAAAGTAAGATTTGTATTACGTTGTTATATGCTGACTGCAGTCACGTAAATGCACTAATTATAACTTATGTTTATCTGTCTGTTAGCATTTGAAAGGAAAAGACAGTACTTTTCAATCACTTGCTTGGGTAGTGATGAAATAAATGTTTAATTAAAATAAATATAAGTAATACATGCAGAGGCAATGCTGAGGTATTAAATGGAAACAGCCTGCAGGGTTGATTAGAATTGTAATTACTTATCTTCATGAAAACATGTTTGGTAAACCTTTTTGATTGAAGAGCCATATGTCATTTTTATCACAGTAATATCACACAAGTGGGACAATTGTGAACTTTGACATGATTTACACCATTACATCATATGTTAAACAAACAGAAAGGAATTGCCTTTGAGGCAGTGCCTCTTTCAAATAAGTGTAAAAAACAACAAGTTGACCAGCAAAATCAACAATAAAAAATCTATTTTAAAATTCTTATGTGATTCTAAATGTTGACATACTAAGGAAGAGAAACTTTCTACAAAGGACATATACCACAGCAACAACCAAAATCAAAACAAATATCACGGCTTTGCTTCCCCTCAATAAACAAATTGCAAAAGTTGGACATGTTGCTAATTTGCTTTATAAAATGATTTCAAAATGCCATAGGTCAAAATATCTTCTAATTTAGAGGATTGTATTCTCACTTTTTATTAATTCTGATAACTAAGATACTTTCAAGATGTCAAGCAAAGTAATGAATTCATTTTTATTTACAAATATATATGCCATCATAATGCCTTGTAGTACCAGTGCCTGAAGAAATCAGTGTAGGTGTCATTCAGGGTGACAATTCAGCCCCAGCCGGGGGAAAATTGGGCACCACCATGAAGAAAAGTGGGCCTGGCAGTGCAGCAACATAAGAGGACAAAGTTAAAGTGCCAGAAGCTTTCAACCCAACCAGCCAGTGGCTCCTTCTGAGATTCTGGCATTTACGCAGAGTGGGTGCTCCGTTGTGTTGCTACTGGTGCAAGTGTCCACCTTTAAAATGGTGATGATCCCATCATGGTGAGGCTAGATCAGCAGGGATTTCTATCCTGATTTTTATATAATGTATGTATATGTATATTGAATCTACCATGGTATTGCTTACAGTAAATCAAAGGATATGCTTGCTGTTATGAGGGGGAAAGGAGATGTCTTTTATTTCCTTTAGTTCATAGTGATATTGAACTCTGAAGTTGTACAATTCTAACATTAAAAATTATTTAAAATTTGGTTAAGGTGTTTAAACAATAGTAGGATGTCTTATGCTGAATGCACTGTCTTGTGAAAAAAATATTGCTATTTTACAGCTATTTTGCACTATAAAATACACCCACACATACACCCAAAACATTTGAATTAAATTTATTCAGTGAACAATTAATATTTAGTACCTTCGCTCCTGCGTTCACAGGGTTCAGTTCAGCTACTATGCAAGAATGAATTTAATTCATGTTTAGAAATGGAAAGTGATTTCTCTTCCCCTCTCTGATTAAAGTCACAACACATACAGTTTGCAACTCCTTTCTGAGGAGTTTTCTATTATCCCTTCAAAAAGCCATCTAATCAAGACATTAGTTATAATGGAGAACGGGTCTGTAGCCAACCCATGGAGCGACAGTGGCTGAAAAAGGGCCAGTGGTGGTGGCGAACAGTTGGATATTGACCAGTGACGGCAGGGAACTGAGGCACCTGAGAACTGGTCATGGAGCAAAGTCAGGGAAAACCAAAAGAGAAATGTTGGATGCCATAAAGAGAGGCTATGGGGAGGCAAGAATGTGAAAATAGAAATGGAAGCCAACCAGTGGAGGTGGGGATTGGGGCCCATAACTTTAAACAAAATTTTAAAGAAACTTGCAATAAAGAACTTTGGAATAGGGTTGATATTCTTTATATATAGTTTTTTTCAAAAACTTCCTCAGGTTTAGGAGGAGCAGGACCAACCCTTCAAAAAGAATGGCATTTCTTAGAAAGGTCTGGGGCAATGTAGCTGATTTTTGGGCCAGCAGAAGGAACAAAGGTAGAGGCAAGCGAGCAAGCTCAGGATTCAATCATTAGGACATAGAAGACAAGAATTTGAATGCCACTACTGTTAGCAAACCTAGGCAACAGGACAGAAGATGTGTTGCATAGGCACCAGTGGTGGGAAGGTATAACTATAGCATGGCACGTTTATATAAACGTGGACATAGATATTTATAATGGTGAGAGGTTGACACAAAAAGTGTGACACAAATGTAACTGCAGGAAGTCAAGTTGTCTAGACAGGAAATGCACATAGTATGAGATTTTTAATAAGATATAGGGCCAAATCTCTATACAAAGAATAATCTCCCTATGCCAAATGTACTTACTCAGAATGCAGAGATCACTGAAACATCCCTATCTTTCTTTTAAATTTTTCATACTTTGTGTGCACTAGCAGAGCTTCGGTGGTGTTGCTCATCGTGAGTCAGAGCTTTTATAAGAAAGGGGTGGAATGGCAAAAAATATTACCAGGAACACTGTCTTATCAGCTTTGGTGGTGGCCCTGGGATATGGGAAGGGGGCTAAGGGTCTAGAAATACTGGGATGAGGTCTCAGGGTCTTGCAGTATGTTTGGGGAGGCCTAATGGTTTGGGGTCATTGGGAAGGGGTCCCAATATTCTGGGAACATCTTTGGAATCCTGGGGTAGGTCTTAGAATCTGAGATTACTGTGAGTGAGGCCTTGAGATTTATAAACACTGGGAAGGGAGGTCCCAGAGTCTTGGAAGATTGAGGGTGGTTCTGGGATAAGGGAGCACTGGAAATGTGGCCTAGGGATTTGTGAGCAGTGAGAGGGATTTCTAGGATCTGGGAATGAGGAGGGAAATCTGAGGAGAAAGTTCTGTGGTCCAGCAAAATTGGGTTGGGGTTTTGGAGCATGGTAGGCCAGAGTGGGGCAAAACAGGAAGTTGCTGACTTCTGGTAGTATGGGGGGATGGGAGCAGATTATTTCAGATTTGTGAGGAGGGGAACCAGGGAATGGAACCCAAACTGCAATTAGCTAATGGCCCCTTTTGTTCCATCATGCTCCAACTCCCCACCACATTCCTGCCCACTATTCTCTTCATTCTGCCCATGCAGACCCCTTTTGTTCCCTCAGGTATCTCCCTCCACATTGCTTTCCCCATCATCATTTGTTTCCTGTCTTTATGTTCCTGCCTTAATGCAATTTAAGGGTAATGGATGGAACATCATGGGCCGGGGTTGCACAATTCCTGACATGCACTCCCAGCGTGAGCCAGGGATATATTTACCCTTTTAGTGCACTATCAGTGAGTGCATTGACTTATTCAATCTTTAACAGGCATAAATTTCCATAAATAAACAAAGATTACCTCATAAAAGTTCATTGTTTATGCAGTTACCAAATTTTTTAAAATACAAAATTTAATTAAGCCTGAAGAGCGCTTAAATTTGTGGGCTCAATGTCCTGAAAAAAACTGTAATGAGTTACATTGTTATAGACACAGAATGGCCATCTTGGCCCTTTCAGCATTTAGTTTGGAGGATTTTTATTGCATCTACCAAGGCTCACCAGCAGAGAAATGACCATCCAGTGAGACACTTAAAAAGCATAGTAAATTTCTATTAATCAGCTCGACAGCAGTCAATCATACCCTACTGACTTCTAAAAAAAGGTTGTGAAAATGCCACAGCAAGATAAGCACTAACTTTATAGTTATGCTCATACTAACAATTCATAGGATTGCAGAAATAATTTACGATATGAACTGTTATATGTAACCTTTGCAAAGCCAGCAGCTTGTAACGATTTTTTCAGCAACAAGGTTAATGGGTTTAGCAGATGTTTTTGGTTAAGTGACTATAAATATACTAGATTCCCGTTATATTTTTCTCTCTTGACTGTTCGTTGGTAGAAGTTGCTCACCAAAATAGTAGTAGTTCAGAAAGCAAGTGTCTGTGATCACCTCCAAACTAACTCCGTAACCATCTAACAGGAGATCTCTTTCTACCAGATAAAGAGCTTCACCAAATCAGATCCACTAGAAATGAAGAGATTTATTCTTAAAGCAGCTGACAGAGTTGGATTGGAGGCAATCGTAAAAGTATAATCCTTATGATATCCTACTTCCCCTTGCGTTGCCCAGACACTTGACCAAAGTGTAGACAATTAGAATTAATCAGACAAAAAATGCACTAGCAAATAAAGAAAATGGTTATTACTTTTTTAATCAAAGGAATCTTCAAAAGTTACAATTCTAGAGATAAAAACACAAGTCCACAATGTTTTTTTCAAGGGCCATATGCAAATTGTGCTATTGTTATAGATGTGCTACAGCAGGATTTAGCTCATTAGCCAAGGAGTTAAAAAAGCAATACATGTTATATTAGAAACAATTTTACAACACCAAGTTATAGTCCAGCAATTTTATTTTAAATTCACAAGCTTTCGGAGGCTTCCTCCTTCCTCAGGTGAACGTTCACCTGAGGAAGGAGGAAGCCTCCGAAAGCTTGTGAATTTAAAATAAAATTGCTGGACTATAACTTGGTGTTGTAAAATTGTTTACAATTGTCAACCCCAGTCCATCACCGGCATCTCCACATCATGTTATATTAGAAGTCATACTATATTACTGAATGTCACTGAGATTACCATGTCTCACTAACCTGAGGTGAAATACAGTGAAAACTGCATTTATCATCAACTGCATTAACCACCACTTATTTTCTGTTTTCACCATTTTCCAATTGCAACAGTTTGCAGGATTTAGTATCAGGTTGTCTTAAGTAGCCATTTTTTTTTCAAGAGCATCAGCTCAATACAGGTTTCATGATGGATTTATTCAGGCACATGTTGTGGTTTAAGCTCATTCACTCTTATTAGTGGGTGTCACATAGTCAAGGGAAATAGCACAGAATACCTCCGGAAAGAGAAAACAGAAAAAAGAGTAATCAGATTATCAACTATCAGCAGTAGTGTGAGGGGTATAATCATATAATCACTGTCTGTGTACTGAATGATAAATATTTTATAAGTTGCAGGACAAGTAGTACCTTAAGGGTTTTTTGGATAAATTACATATAGCTTGATAGATGCAGCCTTTATCCTCAATTAATCACAACAATTGCACGTTAAATTAAACAATGCAGTTCGTGAAAGCCATAGTGATTCAAAGATTGAGAGGAGCCCCCAAAACAAAGTGGAGAGGAATAAAAAATTATGTTGCTAATCTGGAGTTATGAACTTGGGTATTATTTGCACTCTCACCTCTCGACACTCAACCTTTGCTACAATCTTAAAGTTTCTATTGTGCCATCGTCGAATATCCAACTCTGTAACTGAAAATAAATCTTCTATCTAAGCAATAAATATTGGAGCAATGTGTTCTAATTATTCACACCGATAACAGCATAGATGTGATGACAATGCTATAGTTTCCCCTCTTACAGAAAGTGAATCAAGAAACCTCACCACTGTTAAGAAAAGCAGAGAATATTAATAGGATTAAATGGTTGAATTGGTTATAGATTACAGTATTAACTAAACAACTCGTTTAATACTGCTTTGTGATATTTTATTTTTGTGAAATTTGCAACAGTAATAAGCTTTCTAATCAAAACTCCTGAAAATTGCACAAATTCATATCATTTCCCAAACAGCAATTTTGTTATGAATCACTCATCAAACATGAATGTATTCTCATTTACTGTGCTGTACCCAGTGATTACGAAGGCATTTTAATAAGCACTTTTTATGTTCTTTAATTTTCTTTAATCATAAGGGTCTCATAATTCTATGATAATGCAAACACTTCCTAGTTATAAAATGACCATTTATTATCATTTTGCTTTTGTTTTTCTCCAATGCATAATTACACTGTTAGAAAATGTTTGCATCTTTAAAAAAAATAAACTCTACTGTACAATGGTGTTCATTACCTTAATATCTCTCCACCGTGAAGAGAAAAGTATATAAGGCTGTTGTATCAAGCAAGTCAGGGGCAAAAAGCTGGATACCTGCCAATGATGAACAAAAAGCATGATTAGACCATCATTAGTAAGGCCTTTTGGGATATGAATCATTGCTTACAGTTCATTAAGTAAGGTGATTAGTAAATAGAGGTACAACACAAATCAAGCAGTGTGTCAGGTAATTTTTGTGTCATACTGCATTAAGCCACCTGTCAGGATGTTCTTTCAGCTGTAAGCTCAATCTGCTGTAGTTTCTCCACCTCTCTCCATTCCTAATTAGTTTGCTTGTGATTAAAAACTGGATCTTTGAGTCTGAAATGGAATTTGCAGTTGCAACTCATAATTCATCTTATTATACAAATAATTGCAACTCTTATATCCAACTTCTAAATGAGTTTCCATTCACTTTCTACCGAATCTCTAAATATTTTATTTTTAATATTATTTTTTTCTGATCAGTATGGTCTCCATCTAAGTTCTCAACAAGACTTCATTTTATATTTTAAAGTGTTAGCTTTTGCATGGTGATTTTTCACAGAGCAGCTTCTTTCTGAAGGCAGCTAAATAGCTGAAAATGTACACTGTTTTCACTATTTCAAACGTACAGAGCATTTGGCATTATTAAGCTGCAGTATAATGAAGACTGTATGTGGCTTCAGATGTTGTTGCTATATGGTTGCAAATAATACAATATAGCATTGATTACTCCATTTCATTGTGAATGCCAGAGAAATGGTGAAGGATGGGCACACACAGGACTGATGACCTTTTGGTTCACTCCGTTCTTTCCGCAGCTGTCAGCATTGTGGAGTAGTGCCTGTTTTTCTTTTGTTAAGCTTCAGTAAAGCCTTAATTATACCTGGTAATTTTTCAGAGAAACTGTTCTTTGAATATAAACACATTATTATAATAAATATATTCATAATGCAATTACACATCACAGAGTATATTTACTCAGACTGGCGGGAAATGGGACGTGGTGTTCCACAGGGATCGGTGCTGGGACCACTGTTGTTCACCATTTACACAAAAGATTTGGACTCAGGAATTGGAAGTACAATTTCAAAATTTGTGAATGACACCAAATTGGGGGGGTATAGTAAACACGAACGAAGACTGCGACAAAATACAAGAAGGCGTTAATAATCTTGCAGAATGGGCGTCTAAATGGCAAATAGATTTCAATATAGATAAGTATGAGGTGGTGCATTTTGGTAGGAAGAATAAGGATGCCACATACTCCTTGGAAAATATCTGAATGGGGTAGAGGAGCAAAGGGATCCAGGGATACAGATTCACAAATCATTAAAAGTAGCAACACAGTTAACAAGACCTTAAACAATGCAAACAAAGCACCAGGATTCACTTGTAGAGGAATAGAATTGAAAAGCAGGGAAGTTATGTTAAACTTATATAGAATCTTAGAATGCTGTCCATATTTCTGGTCTCCATATTACAAAAAGGATATAGCAGCAATGGAGAAGGTGCAAAAAAGATTTACAAGGATGATACCAGAACTAAGAGGTTATAACTATCAGGAAAGACTGAACACTAGGGGTCTTTTCTCTAGAAAAGAGATGGCTGAAGGGTGACCCAATAGAGATCTTTAAAATTATGAAGGGGTTTGATAGGGTCGACTGAGAGAAGATGTTTCCACTTGTGGGGGAGTCCAAAACTAGGGGTCATAAATATAAGATAGACACTAATAAATGCGATAAGGAATTCAGGTGAAACTCCTTTACTCAGAGTGGTTCGAATGTGGAACTTGCTACCACATGGAGCAGTTGAGGTGAATAGCATAGATGCATTTAAGGGGAAGCTAGATAAACACACTAGGGAAAAAGGAATAGAAGGATATGCTGATAGGGTTAGATAGGTGTGGAGCATAAACACAGGTGTAGCCGAGTTGGGCCAAATGGCCTGTTTCTGTGCTGTAAATTCTATGTAATTCTATATAACACAGTGAGTTGATATTGCTTGCTAAATCTATGATAAACTATTTTTATTTTAAACAAGATACTCAAATATGATAAGCTGTAATCCAACGGAAAATTAATTTAATTTTAAGAACGGTTACATATAAAGATTCAACAATGATGCAAATGTAATTGCAAGGCTCGATTTTCCCGGGAACGGGTGGGTGCGTTGGTGGCAGGGGGGGGCTCCGAAAATCGGGGAAATCCCATTCAGGTTCGGAGCCTGGCTTCAACCCACAGACTTCTGGGACCCCCATTGAAATTAGCAATTAAAGCCGATGGGATGATCATTTACATAGTTGTTGAGGTAGTTGAAGTACTTAATTTTCTCCATATTTTGGCAGGGGTGCGATTTTGAAGCATCCTCAGCGTGTTTCCCATGCTGTGGGAAACACTCCATGTTGCAAAGACGTGTTTCAGCCAGCAGCCAGTGGGAGATGCAAATGCTTATTTGACAGATGGGGAGAAAAGGTCACTTATTGCGGCAAGGCACTCTGTTATTTCAGACAAAGGTTTGGCTGCAAGATCTTTGTCTTTGCACTGAAAATTCTTACTTTCCACTCAAAATCCTGCTCTTCAAACATATTTAACTACTTTGCAGACCCCCTCAAACTCAGGGGATCCGCAAAGATGGTATTTGGATGGGGGGTGCCATGGCTGCATTCACCACTACATCCGAGGACAAGCAACATCACCAGCCTCGCCAGGCATGGCGTCCACCTCCGTGACGTGGAGCTCCACAACACAGTGCTGCGCCATAAGCACCTGCACAATAGCACAGAGGGCAACAACAGAGAGGGGCACAGCTTGAGGAGGCCCCATCCACATCTGCCACCCATATTGAGGAGGAGGTGGAGGAGGGGGAGGCAGAGAAGGAGGAGGAGCAGGAGCAACCCAGGGGCAGAGCAGCAGCTCACCTGGCTACTCATGAGGCCAGGGAGTCACTGATATGTGAACGGTTCTCCTAACATCAGACATTGTGAAGAGTCCAGTCTTCACACCACCTGGATAGAGTAGCACCCACACCAGCCCCCACCCCCCACCCCCCACCCCCACCACCCCTCCCTGCACAAAAAGCCTGTAACTACACAACCCAAGGTAGAGTGACCCAATGATTTTCTGCTTAGCAAAATGTAACCTATATGTAATAAAATGATTGTGATAGAATGCAATTCTGCAACAAAATATCACATTAATCCTTGCAATTGATAAGTTGATGAAACATTGAAGGCCATTATCTAAGTTAAATTTTTATTTTCTCTTTGTTACTATTTAGAATCAGTTCCTCTAAGTGATATTGTTAATATTAATGGAAATATTTGAATCTATAATTAAGCAACAGTCTTCCTTATTAGATAAATGCTTATACTTTCATGTATCAGCTGATCAGATAAATGCTTACATGTTTGTATGCCACTAGTCCACATGAGGAGAAAATAAAGGTCCACACCAGAAGTAATTTTAGGAGCTTTATTTTTACAGTTCATTAAGCCCAGCAGTTATCAAGGAATGTGACTATAAATTCAACAATTATTAAGGAAGATAACGACAAATATTTGATGAAGTAATGGAGAGGATCAATGTGGGTAGTGCTATTGATGTTGTGTATATGGACTTTCGAAAGGCTTGTGATAAAGTACCACATAATAGACTTGTTAGCAAAATTGAAACCCATGGGTTTAAAGAGGCAGTAGCAGCATGGATAAGAAATTGGCTAAGGGACAGAAAGCAGAGAGTAGTGGTGAACGATTGTTTGAAGTATAGTGGTGTCCTCAAGGGGTCAGTATTAGGACCACTGCTCTTTTTGACATATATTAATGACCTGGACCTGGGTATACAGGGCATAATTTCAAAGTTTGCAGATGACACAAAAAATAGTAAACATTGAAGAGGGTAGTAGCAGACTTCAGGAGGACATAGACAGACTGGTGAAATGGGCAGACGCATGGCAGCTGAAATTTAATGCAGAGAAGTGTAAAGTGATGCATTTTGGAAGAAAGAATGAGGGGAGGCAAATATGAACTAAATGGTACAATTTTAAAGGGGATGCAGAAACAGGGAGATCTGGGGGTTTACATACAGAAATCTTTGAAGGTGGCAGCACAAGTTGATAAGACTGTTAAAAAAGCATATGGGGTCCTTGGCTTTATTAATAGAGGCATAGAATACAACAGCAAGGAAGTTATGCTAAACCTTTATAAATCACTGGTTAGGCCTCAGCTGGTGTATTGTGTCCAATTCTGGGGGTCACACTTTAGGAAGAATGTCAAGGTCTTGGAGAAGGTGCAGAGGAGATTTACTCGATGGTACTAGGGATGAGGGACTTCAGTCACTTGGAGAGACTAGAGAAGCTGGGATTGTTCTCCTTAGAGCAGAGAGGTAAAGGGGAGATTTAATAGAGGTGTTCAAAATCATGAAGCGTTTAGATAGAGTAAATAAGGAGAAACTATTTTTATTGGCAGAAAGGTTGGTAACCAGAGGACATTTAAGATAATTGGCAAAAGAGCCAGAGATGAGATGAGGACACATTTGTTTACACAGCGAGTTATTATGATCTGGAATGCATTGCCCGAAAGGGTGATGGAAGTAGATTCAATAGCAACTTTCAAAAGGGAATTCGACAAAGACTTGAAGGGAAGAAAATTACAGGACTATGGGGCAAGAGCAGGGGAATGTGACTAATTGGATAGCTCTTTCAAAGAGCCGGCACAGGCACGATGGGCCGAATGGTTTTGTTCTGTGCTGTAAGATTCTATGGTTCTATGAAATATATGATAGTTCATAACAGAGGATTATTACACTTTTGATTGTACCCAACATTACAGTCATCTGTTACTCTTTTAACTTGTCATGTTACATACCACCAAGCTTTTAGAAGCATGTCCACATTCTAGTTTCAGAATTCCTACTTTCCGGCCTCCAGTGGAATCTGTAAGGAGAACCAAAGAGTTAATTTTCAACAGAGTTGTAACTGTACCATATCATTCACAACATATTTCTTGAAGTGCCAATTCCAAAGAAGTTGTGACTGCAATAGATTTTCATATCTTCAGTTAGGGGGTTCCAGGAATATTCAGTTCAATCTATTTCTTCACAAGGCTCTTTCCAATGGGCTATTTTTCAGTTTCAACCCCATGCAAGTTAGAACTGCTTACTTTAAAAAAAAACACACACACATAGGAATATGTTAGCAGGATAATGGAATACAAGGGATTCATATAATTCAGTTTTTTGACACATACCCCATATGCTGGAAATATCTATACACTGAAATGGATATATTGGATAGTATATTATATTATATATTAAAATCTTGCTTCTGCATGCATCTGTAATGTCACTCTTGACTTCTCCCATCTCACTTTGTTGATTGACTCAAAGTAAAACAGCAGCAAATCAGAACTGAAGAGGTAGGGAAGGTATGAATCAAAAGTGAGGAAATTTGCTAGAAAAACGACCAATGAGAAGCTACTCAGGACTTATGAAAACAACCAATCCTTTATGACCAATCAGGAGAGCCTATCAATAAAAGAAAGGAGAAGATGGACCAATCAAATCACTATTGCAGGTGCAGGCTCAGATTGGACCACTTGTGGAAGCCCCGGAAAGCCTGGTGCAATGTGAAATGGGTGGGGACCTGACGGGGGTCATTTCAACCCCCAAAAACAGGTGGATTGGGGGCGGGTGGGCAGTGAAAATTACAAGAAATTGGAGCGGGACCGCATTCTGGTTCCAACAAGCTTGCTTCCGGGTTTGACTCAGATGCTTCTAATACCCGGAAGTCCTGCTGGCGTTTAAAGCCAGCGGGTCAATATTTAAAGGGCCAATTTAGGCATTTAAACCACTTATGGGGATTAACTTTTAGTGTATTGAGTTACACAAATGATTTTAACTTTCCCTGAACGTGCCTCCTGTGGTCTCTGAAACATGCGTTGAAAACAGAAGTGAGTTGCAGCCAACCCTCTTTTGGAACTTTAAACCAGTGATTGACATGTGAATAAAAGGTGAGATTTTGCAGCAGGGCAATCAGTTCTCTCAGACAAACTTTTGGCTGGGAGTTCTTTGTGTTTAGACTGAGATTTCTTTGGTCACACTGAGAATTCTTGTGTTCAGACATATTTACCTACATTTTGGACCCCGTCAAACTGACAGGATCAGGATGGGGGTGGGGGGCAATGGATATTTTCTACTGAGGAGGAGGCACATCACCATCCATGGCAGGCACAGCATGCAGTTTTGGGAGTTGCAGGTGCACAAGACAGGTGCTCCATAAGGACCTGGAGAAGAGCAGAGAGGGGAACAACGGAGGTGCCGAGGTCGCAGGAAGCAGCACTCACGAGGCAGAGGCTGAGCATCCTGGACCTCTCTGTGGAGCAGTATCTACGCAGACTCAGATTGAGTCACCAGGTGGTCGCAGACATTTGCACGCTCATTCATGCAGTGCTGCTCCTGGCTGGGCCTGGTGGCCATGCATTGCCCATTGCAGGTAAAGTCTCTACTGCCTTCAATTTCTTCACGTCCAGATCCTTCCAGGGCACCAGCGGTGACATCACCAGGGTCTCTCAGTCGTCTGCACATAAGTGTTGAGGACAGGCGATGGATGACTTGTTTGCCAGGACATCCACCTACGTCAACTTCCCCTGCAACAACATCAGCCAGACTGAGAGGGCAGTGGGTTTCAACACTCTCACTGGCTTCCCACGGGTGCAGGATGCAATTGATTGCACACACGTAGCAATCCAAGGACCTGCACATGATCCAGGACTGTTCATCAACCGAAACGGATATCACTCCATCAATGCGCAGCTGGTTTGCGACCATCGGAGGAAATTTCTGCAGGTGTGTGCCAACATCACAGCCCTCTTCCATGCACAAGACAGACTGGTTGACTCCTTGGATTCAAGGGATACCCCCTGCAGATGTGGCTCATGACACCTGTGAGAAACCCCACCAACGAAGCACATCAGCGGTACAACGACACCACCAGGTCTGTCATTGAACAAGCCATTGGAATGCTGAAGATGCGCTTCAGGTGCCTGGATTGATCTGCAGGAGCCCTTCACTACTCACCAGTGATGGTGTCCAGAATAATCGTCATGTGTGCATCCTGTACAACATTGCTCAGCAGAGCGGGTTACAGGTGGAGGAGCTCGAATGCACTCATGAAGCATCCTCATCTGCCGGCAACATTGAAGAAGACAATGAAGAGGAGGAGAACGAAGATGGGGAACCCATCGCCAGAGCAGCGGCGCACATGGCTTCTCGTGATGCCAGAGATTCACTCATATCTAACAGATTCTCATAATGAGATCAGCAAACTGAAGATAGTGAATTACACCGACCGCCTGGAACAACCACCACCACCAACACCACCCGCCCACCCCCGTTTGCACAAAACAGTTCTTCAACCACGCACATACCCATTGTAAATGCACCCAATGGGTGGCATCATGTCTTGGTATTCATGATGAAGCACATGAAAGGGCACTTTCACAAAAGGGAGACAAGAATGGGCAAGATGTGGCAGTGGTAGTGAGAATTATAATATTTAATGTGCATTTATCAAAAAACAAATATAAATGAAAAACATGACATTCTGTCAGCCGCCCCTGTGCATACACTTGGTGATTACAAAATCTTAGCCTTCCTCTTTCTAACGCTTCTACATGGTGCATCCCCTGTGACTTCAGCAGAGGTAGTTAGAGGTTGCTCAAATTCATGCCCTGACTGTTTAGATGCTTTCGGCCTACATCCTCTGGGTTTTGGAGCCCGTAATGGCCCCACCAAGGACTGCTCTACCTGAACATGCGCAGGGGCAGACTCGGCCATTGGGGGAGGAGGCAGTATTGCGGGTACTAGTTGGTGGGGGTATAACGGGTGAAAGTTGGGAGTGCTTTGAATGGAGTCCCCACTTCCATGTCTCCTTTCGGGCAGCATCCAGAGTCCGCATGGTGGTTGTCATGGCCTGAATGGACTCGTGAGAGCCGTACTTGAAGCTCAATGGAGGCTGTCACTCTCTCCATCGAAGACATTCCTGCACTTACCTGCACCACCAATCCACTAGTGGTGGAATTGGGTCCTCCATCCTATCCAATATTGTGGAGATTGTGCGTGACACCTTTTCCATTACCTCAAAAAGGTGGAGATGTACCTCGATCATTCTCACTCTCAATGATGTCTCCCAGGGTTCATCATCTGTGTCCAGCTGAGCAGAGCTTGGAGATGAGTGCGCCCCCAAACGCGGACTCTCCACAGCTGCCCAGGCCAACGGTATCTGTTCGTGCACACTTGTGAGTGGTGAATCACCAGGTGACAACCCAACTACCTGTCTAACAGGACCCACTCTTGCGCTCTCTTCTCCTACAAGGGGAAAAAGAACAGACGTATGAGTGAGTGAAGGTGAAGTCGTCACCTGATGGATACATTGCTTTGGGTGAGGCTGACAATGAAGCAGGTGCATCAGAGGGTGAGTATAACTCAGATTCATCACATTGCATCAGGATTGGGGTGAGTGGGAGTGGTGGGTTCACAAATGGGGAAGTGAGGAAGTGCACAGAAAGTAAAGGTAAGTTGATGATGAGATTTAAGTGGCTGTGAGGAGTGATGTGGTGGAGTACGCTTGGCAAGACAGGGTGAGAGGAGGCCATTTAGCCCCTCAAGCCTGTTCTGCCATTCAATGAGATCATGGCCGATCTGTGACCTAACTCCATGTACCCACCTAAGCCCCATATCCCTTAATACCTTTGGTTAACAAAAATCTATCAATCTTAGATTTAAAATTAACAATTGAGCTAGCATCAACTGCCGTTTGCAGAAGAGAGTTCCAAGGGGAGGGCGGGTAATGTACACCCAGGATGAACGGTGAATGAATCAGTAACTGTACTCACTTTTCCTGACCTGGTTCGGTCATTAAAGTGTTTCCTGCATTGTACCCATGACCTTGCCATCATGCTCCTGCTGCTCAGCTCCTCTACCACCTCCAGCCATGCCTTCTTGGAGGCAGAAGCAGGGCGCCTCCTCCAGTCAGTCAGGTATAGTATCTCCATCCTGCTTCTAACATCAGCCAGTAGCAACTCAAGAGAGGAGTCACTATAATGGAGTGCTACCTTCAACCTGTGATGCTGCATTTTTCAATTTTTCTCCTTTCTCCTTCAAAATCCATGGTTGCAATGGCCCATTAAATATTCCAGTTCCCAGCATGTCATTCGGGTGCTCAGTACGCCCGCCACGCAGCTTGGAGACGCGAAACCCAGAAGTAAAATTAAAGGCCTTCAATTTACTCCCGGTCGCTCAAGCCGACGCACAGAATTTTTTTCCGGATTTCCCACACAGCTAATCACCCACCCACAGACTTACCGCCGCCATGTTAAAATCCTGCCCCGCGGGTCTCCAACCTTCTCCCCTCTCTCTAGCACTTGGGAAGTGAGCGTTCCCCAGGTGCTCCTGAGAGGTATATCGGGGCTTTTATCTCATCTAACAGTACTCTATTCTAGATCATTGAACTCATTAACTCCCTCTTTGATTGCAGTATTTGTTGTTTTTGCTTCTTTTTCTCCCAATCTTACGAAAATGTTTCCTTTTCTTTTGTTCAGAATCAAGAGCTTGTCTTTTTCTCATCAAAGTTGCTAACTGACCTGCTACATGGTCCCAGCATCTTTTCACTGTAACTATGTGTCATAGACACATATTTCGGGATGTTCCTGAGCTATCAGCTTGTAAGAGGTTTGTCAGGTTAGTTAAACTGTTGCTCAGCTTTTGCTTTATTTTTTGGGTTGGCTTGGAGTTGTTGCATCAATCAGGCACCTCAATCTTTGCTGCAGATAGAAATTTAAGGTCTCACGATAAATCAGGTGTCCCTGCCTGCAGCATAGGGTTCAGTCCAGGAGTGCAGCGACCCATAGTGTTTGGTCAGTTACTTTTGTCCAAAAATTATCAATTGTGAAGTCAAAACTGTTGAACCAGAAGGCACCATTTTAATTATACTTTGTTCCAGAGGACCCCCTTAGAAATGTGTGCACCATTCAGGGTGAGCAGAGGGGGAGGGGCGAGTGTAATAGTATTCGGAAGAAACATATACAATTTCAAACTAGCTGCAGGCAACCATGTGCACTATGAAATAGTAGGATTAGGGTATATGGCCACATTTTTCATATGGTGAGTTTACACCATTAAAGACAGATGCTATGGAGACCACAGCTGCTTTCTGACATGGGGTGGGGGGAGACAAAAATCAGAGTCTGAGTCATCGTATAGCTTGTTTTGCTAAGACTGAGATCTCATCTGACAATATTCCTGATTCCAGCAGAAAACTTGTGAGAGAATATTTCCCTGCTGCCAATAACCAGGAGCAGCATGATTGGTATTAGTAATCTGATTTTATTTTTACCTGCCACCTCTTCGGTCATTGAGTCATCCTGGCCTGCTTTTACACATTTTCTAGCATATAGGTCGGGAACTCACTGCCTGAAAGGGTTGTGGAGGCAGGAACCCTCACAACATTCAAGAAGCATTTGGATGAGCACTTGAAATGCCATAGCATACAAGGCTACGGACCAAATGCTGGAATATGGGATTAGAGTAGACAGGGCTTGATGGCCGGCGCGGACACGATGGGCCGAAGGGCCTCTATCCGTGCTATATAACTCTATGACTCTATAACAGCAAAGGCAATGAGGTCAGGGGATAGATTCTCAGTTGGTCAACGGCATGGACAGACAACAAAAAATTAATATTGGAAGTTTAGCAATAAAATCACAAACTAAATTGTGGAATTAATTTACACTCAAACTCCTCTGAGCTTGAGCTCTAGTCCTGTCTGGCTTTGTGTTGTATTTTAATTGCAATTTTCAAGGGTTGGAGGATTACCAACACTCAAAGTGTTGGTGACTGCACAGTGATATTACAAGCTATGCAATATTGGTTAAAGTGGCATAGGCAAGTGTACAGAAAGGCATACGCTTATATCAACTTGGTTCAGTCACATGGTATTGTAGGATTTTTACCAGTGTTGTGGGAATTGAATTCTGTCATCCTGTACATTTTTCCATACAAACTGTAAGTCAATGGCTTTGATTATTATAATACCTTTAATGTAAGTTGCAGGTTGGCTCAGTGTTGTATTTTACTCTCTTCTCTGTGTTAGAAGGTCATGGCTTCAGGTCCCCAGTTCTAGCATTTGCGCATGCAATCTAGGCTGAAATTTCAGGGAATGAGGGAATGCTGAGCTGTTGGAGATGCTGGGCGCTAAATTGGGCCGTGTTGAGCCCGTTGTTTCGGTGCTACACGGCCTCTCCGACATCCAAGATGGCGTCTTGGATGTGCACACACGTTTCCTGCGTGACGTGTGCCAGACGCCATCTTGGTATAGGGGTTTGTGCAGGTGCAGATAACGAATGCTGGAATCATGTAAAGTAGGGAGAAAATGGCTTCAATCTGTGTGCAACGCTGATTTAAAGTGATACACACCATTTTGGGACTTAACACTCGACTCAATGCATAGTCTTAACCCCGACCATCTGAACGTGTCTTAGAGTGCCTGGAGGACCCCCCACTGGTGCTATTTAAAGGGACCATGCAGGATTTACAGGTTAGTGGCTGGATTATTGCCACTGGCACCGAGACATTTGTAATTGTTTTTGGAGGTCTCCTATACTTGAATACTAGGACGCGGGGACATGGCCTAACATTTAGAGCCAGGACATGCAGGATTGAAGTTAGGAAATGCTTCTACACACAAAGGGTGGGAGACGTTTGGAACACTCTTCTGCAGATGGCAGTTAATGCTAACTCACTTGTGAATGTTAAATCTGAGATTGATAGATTTCTGTGAACCAAGGGTATTAAGGGATATGGGGCTACGGAGGGTATATGGAATTAGGTCATAGGTCCACCATGATCTCACTGAATGGTGGAACAGGCTCGAGGGGCTAAATGCCACGACCACTTGCTGCCTCATGATATACGCCACGTTCTCCTGCAAGAAAGCGGGACGTGTGTCTGGGTGATGTGCCTGTCATTTTTTTTTTATTCATTCATGGGATGTGGGCGCACTGGCGAGGCCAGCATTTATTGCCCATCCCTAATTGCCCTTGAGAAGGTGGTGGTGAGCCGCCTTCTTGAACTGCTGCAGTCCATGTGGTGAAGGTTCTCCCACAGTGCTGTTAGGAAGGGAGTTCCAGGATTTTAACCCAGCAACAATGAAAGAACGGCGATATATTTCCAAGTCGGGATGGTGTGTGATTTGGAAGGGAACGCGCAGGTGGTGTTGTTCCCATGTGCCTGCTGCTCTTGTCCTTCTAGGTGGTAGAGGTCACGGGTTTGGGAGGTGCTGTCGAAGAAGCCTTGGCGAGTTGCTGCAGTGTATCTTGTGGATGGTACACACTGCAGCCACAGTGCACCGGTGGTGAAGGGAGTGAATGTTTAGGGTGACAATCAAGCAAGCTGCTTTGTCCTGGATGGTGTTGAGCTTCTGGAGTGTTGTTGGAGCTGCACTAATCCAGGCAAGTGGAGAGTATTCCATCACGCTCCTAACTTGTGCCTTGTAGATGATGGAAAGGCTCTGGGGAGTCAGGAGGTGAATCACTCGCTGCAGAATACCCAGCCTCTGACCTGCTCTTGTACCCACAGTATTTATATAGCTGGTCCAGTTAAGTTTCTGGTCAATGGCGACCCCCAGGATGTTGATGGTGGGGGATTCAGCGATGGTAATGCCATTGAATGTCAAGGGGAGGTGGTTAGACTCTCTCTTGTTGGAGATGGTCATTGCCTGGCGCTTGTCTGGAGTGAATGTTATTTGCCACTTATCAGCCCAAGCCTGGATGTTGTCCAGGTCTTGCTGCATGTGGGCTCGGACTGCTTCATTATCTGAGGGGTTGCGAATGGAACTGAACACTGTGCAATCATCAGTGATAGAGGGAAGGTCATTGATGAAGCAGCTGAGGATGATTGGGGCTAGAACACTGCCCAGAGGAACTCCTGCAGCAAGGTCCTGGGGCTGAGATGATTGGCCTCCAACAACCACTACCATCTTCCTTTGTGCTAGGTATGACTCCAGCCACTGGAGAGTTTTCCCCCTGATTCCCATTGACTTCAATTTTACTAGGGCTCCTTGATGCCACACTCGGTCAAATGCTGCCTTGATGTCAAGGGCAGTCACTCTCACCTTACCTCTGGAATTCAGCTCTTTTGTCCATGTTTGGACCAAGGTTGTAATGAGGTCTGGAGCCGAGTGGTCCTGGTGGAACCCAAACTGAGCATCGGTGAGCAGGTTATTGGTGAGTAAGTGCCGCTTGGTAGCACTGTCAACGAGACCTTCCATCACTTTGCTGATGATTGAGAGTAGACTGATGGGGCAGTAATTGGCCGGATTGGATTTGTCCTGCTTTTTGTGGACAGGACATACCTGAGCAATTTTCCACATTGTCAGGTAGATGCCAGTGTTGTAGCTGTACTGGAACAGCTTGGTTAGCTGCCAGTGTATGAGGCCTGTGAGTTGTGGGTGGACGGCTTGAAACAGTGGGAATGTGTAAGGGCGAGAGGAAGCATTTGATTGGAAGAGTTGAGTACTGATGGAAACTTTACTGGTATGTGGGTGATGGGGGGTGTAATGCGTGGTGTAGTTGGTAGGAGACGCCACTTGCCAGTTGGCTTCACTCACCTTAACAACTCATGTCAAAGCATTGAACTTCTTCCTGCACTGCATCCATGTTCATGATGCTGTGCGCCTGGCATTGACTTCATCCCCTACTGCCTCCCATATGTCTGGAGGGCCTCTTGCCCTGCACCCCCCCACCCCTTGCAGGTATAGGATGTCCCTCCTTCTGTCCACTTCTTGCACCAAGGTCTCTAGTGCATCAGCAGAGAACCTTGGTGCATGCACTCTCGCAGGCCTGGTACCAACTCAGATCGGCAGATTGGTGAGCTCTGGTGTGCAGATTGGAGGATGTGGGATTTAGTAGTGTGCAACCTTTATTCATTGTTTTAACATAACTCATCAGTGTGTAAACATAGGGATGGGATCTGCATCTGTATTTTACGTGTACAATGTCTGATCTCTGTTCAGACTCCATGCAGACAGTAAACTGTTATTTTCAGCAAATAACAGGTACAAGCTACCTTTAAGAGATTTCTAAGAAACATCCTCCCTTTAAGAGATGGAGCGCCCTCTGATGGTGGAAAGTGTAAATTGCATTCATTCCACGTGCAAGGCCTGGAAAGGAACGCTGATTGTAGGTAAGTGCTCCCTTGGGTCCAAACTTGCGTCCTGCCTGCCCAGAGTCCATCAGGCGCGGGATATTAGCGCGCTAACATCACCCAGAATGGACCCTTATCCAATGTTTCCCCCGCTGTCTTTCAGATGAGATGTTAAACTGAGGCCCCATTTGCCAACTCGGGTGGATGTAAAAGATCCCATGGCACCGTTCAAAGTACTGCAAGGTAGTTCTCCTGATACCATGGCCAGCATATGCCTTAACTAACACCACCAAACAGATTATCTAGTGATTTATCTTATTGCTGATTATGGGACCTTGCTGTGAACAAATTGGCTGCCATGTTTTCCTACATATCAATGGTGACTACAAGTCAAAAAGTAAATCTGTGGCCTGTGAAGCGCTATGGGACATGCCAAGGATGTGAAAGGTTCCAAATAAATACTAGTTTGTTGTTGCATTTCCTATTTTTATTAGATTAATAGTGCACTTGGAGCTTTAAGGCAGGTAGTTAAAGACAAGAACTAGAGTGTGAAAGGAAAAGCATTGGGGTGAAGGTGGCTTGCTGCCTAGAAGAGGTCATGGCAGGTCTTTGTAGGATGCTGACAGGTGAGAACACAGGCTGATGGCCTGAAAGAAGCCAACGGCAGTTGAGACCCTATTCATCTGCACCCCATCCTCCTCAAGGCTGCACATCCTTGCACCCCCAAAATCTCCCAGACTCCCCTGCCAGGACCTCCTTGATTCCAGGTGCCCTTCTTAGTGTTCCCAAATCCCTAAACCACCCTTCCAATGCTCCCGAACCCCAGTCTTGAAATGCTAGAGAGACAAAGCTTGGAGCGGTTGTCTCTGTGTCAGGAATGAGAGTTCAAGACACTGGAGTATACTCTTATAAAATGTATAACAGGAATTGATACTCGCGGACAACAAATACGTTGATGCGAAGACTGCGGAAGACCTCACATTACAGTTGCTGAGCTCAGTAGCAGGGTGATCAGCCCTGGGTCTTCCTAACTTTGCGTTATAAGTTAAGAGCTTTGACTAGGTATTATTTCTTCCTAGCTCTCAACTGTTCCAATCCTGTTAACTCAGGAAAACCAACCCTGAATTTGGAATTTCCAATTCCATGTCCTTCTCTACTTTAATTTCATTCCTCTATTCGGTGTTTAACTCTATCCTGGTTGTTTCATTAATTTATATGTAAAAGGTCAGGTTCCCTATGGAGTATGAATCTGAGCCTTGAGTAAAATATTTAATTTAGTCGTTGTACAATATATGATCTCATCCTCCTGAGCCACATTAATCATTCCATGCAATGGTGTTGTCAGCGTGACTGAACATGTCTGGAACTCGTTCTTCAACATGCATTCCACATACTGGTTGCCTCGCCCACAACATATGACATCTGCACACATCAGTATCCCATGATCATGCCACATGAGAAATCAGATACAATCCATTCCTGGTTTTCTAGGCTATATATCAAAAGATCAGAGATGGTGGTGAGGGTGGGGGGGGGTGGGGGTGGGGGTGAGGTCTGAAGGGATTCAATTAGAATCTCCTGGAAGGGCTGCGGTTTGGCATGAGTGAAGAGGAGGTGACGGCTCCAGAATATCCTGATTTGCAGGAATCATAACGTGGATGACATCTTCACACAGCTGCATGGGACATCAGAGGGGAGATCCTCTCTGAAGTCTTTACTATGTGATTCAGTCTACCTGGACACCACAGCTTAACCTCCTCCTACACCACTTGCCAATAAAGAGATATTCCCTCAAACCATTACCCACCCTACCATATGACAACACAAGACCCCTTTTTGTCCCATCATGACTGGCAATAATCGTCATCTGAGTGAATAAGTCAGCACCAAATCAGTACACTCTTTCCAGACCGTAATCTCCATGAATAACAAAACAGAAGATTAGTGTACATTCTATTTTAATATAATAATGGCCAAATGGAATCAAACAGTCATCCTACTCTTTCCTATCTCTGTGCTTCCCCTGGTGCCTACAGGCTTATCTCCTATTCTAGTGCTCCTGTTAAGTGCCACTTGAGGGTTATGGTCATGAGAGAGGTGGCTCCTCATGCTGAGCAGAAACGTTATGGGCCTGAGGTGGCCCTCTATTCATAGCATCCTGGCTTGGCGCTGCTGCTTGCTACACTCTGCAGGATACTCCTGGGCAGCTTGGTTTCATCTCCCATATTCCACTGGCAAAGATGCTCTGAAGGTGAAGGCCAGAGTCTTGGCATGTGTTGTTGACCTAAGAGACGGCTGTACCATGCTGCTGGACTCCAGCCATCGCTTTTCACTGGGCCCCGGATCAGTAGCCCCACTGATCAGTGGGATAGCAGCTCTAAGATCCTGAAAAGCCTGAGACACACCTGCGGCCACAGTCCGGGAGCTGTGATCTATGCTGTGCTCTATTCGATACCCTATTGACTCCAAAGCTGCAGTCCGCGCTTCCATGGAAGTGGGGGCCCCAACTAACCCCCTGACTGCCTCTTATCTCGGGACCTGCTGCAGAGTTCAATGCAGCTGCCATTTGCTGCATTAGTGCCTGCAAGTAAGATAAAACTGTGATGTTGCAACAAAACTATGTGAAAAAAATTGCTGCCTTTGAGCTAGTGACAACTGGCAGTGAAACTGTCAGCTACTGACCTGAAAGCATGGTATATTGTAGCTCATGGACTTTCACCGAGGGGGAATTAGATAGCAAGAGAGCTGTAGGCTCTATAGTCAGAACTGTTAGTTGCTGCACAACCTGGACGATTGTCCTCAGAGCCTGAACAGATGTTCCTCAAACATCCTTCTTTCCAGGCGAGTACCCATGCATTCTGGATCCCACAACTCTAAAGCCATAGGCAACCTTCTCCTCAGCATTCATTGGAAAGGGAGCACATCCTCACCCACTTCCCTCTTCTCTGGGTCCCCCATGCTCAGTGAATCACCCAGTTCCAATTCTCACCACCACTATCTAATTCCCCCTCGGTGAAAGTCCATTAGCTACAATATACCATGCTTTCAGGTCAGTAGCTGACAGTTTCACTGCCAGTTGTCACTAGCTCAAAGGCAGCAATTTTTTTCACATAGTTTTGTCTGAAAGAGTTTCTAGTTATTGGTGTGAGAGTTGATTCAACCTTCCTGTAAAGTAGCTCAGAAACTTCATGCGGCTCAACACTTGAGCTGATGTAGCTAAATCGAGAACTGGCTTGTTACATTCATTATGCGTTTTACAATTGTACTGAAAATCAGCTGTCCTTGAAGCAGTCTTAATGATGGAACACCCAAGGGCTCCAGTGAGAAGGTAGATGCCTGAGATGAATATCTATGTCCTGCAGCCAGTTACTAAGACGCACTCATCACTCATTCTTTCCAGGCTGGGGTGCTGTGTCTTCCTGGTTAGAGCAGCTAACTACCTCAGGCATGCTATAAAGGAGGAGAAATAAGTCAAGTACTGCAAAAAGGAAGCTAGAGGTTGTTTTCTGACAGAAAGTGGGCCTATTTTTAACTTGCTGCCTTTCTTTGCTTTGTTTTAAATTTGTTATTTGCTTCCTACATATAATTTTTGTGATTAATAATGTATAATGAAGAAGCAAAAAGGCTTGTAGAGTATTTGTACTTTCATTTTCTATGTCAATTAAGTACCAAAATCTTACTCTTAGGTCAAAACATCCTGCATGAGCCTTTGGTCCATTTAGTTCTTCTATTTTGTTTCTCTCTATAATTGACACTATTATTAGAACCAATTTACTTCTGGTTTCTCAATCTTGTTTATTGACATCAATGATGTTACATAACTTACAAAAAAAATTCCAATATAGAATAGTACAGTTCAAGGTATGTTACAAGGCAATAGCATATTATGGATTGAAACAATGTCTTGGATGCTGAATGAAGCAAAGAAGATAATTTTGAAAATAAGGGTTTAAATAGATTTTTTTAAAATCAAAGAAATGACATATTTCACAATGGCGTGATTAAAATTTATCCATTGAATTGTCTTCCGGGTCTTCAATTGCTTTCATTAAAGTTTTTACTTGAAGGTCTTGGTCTGTCTCAAAAGCCTGGGCTCCAACTGGATATTTTTATCCAACAATAGTTAAGAAATAGCTTTCAATCACATCTGATCATTCTAAGCATGTCCAGTTTGCAAAACGT
This sequence comes from Heptranchias perlo, assembly GCF_035084215.1. Classification (NCBI taxonomy): domain Eukaryota; kingdom Metazoa; phylum Chordata; class Chondrichthyes; order Hexanchiformes; family Hexanchidae; genus Heptranchias; species Heptranchias perlo. The sequence continues at coordinate 41,890,492 of NC_090337.1, forward strand.
CCTTGCATATAATCTGTGCATTAACTGGAGTTGAAGTGCAGAATGGTGTATCCCTCGATCCTGTAAGGATTTGAGTTACTTTGCTTTTCCAAAAGGCTTTGAAAGGAACTGGAGATTAAATGCCCATAAGCTTTATTTTGGGAAAGTGATGAATTGATACAAATATATTATAATTGTACTTTCCTATTATGAATTCCTCACAGAAAAAACAAAAGTAGCACATGTGAAGACAGACAACTGTTATCATGCGAGAAACAGCAATGGGAATAACAACAGCTGTTTCTTTTTCTTGTGAATGATTAGAAAAGAAAAGAAAAATTGTTTTTGAGAATGGATTTTTTTTAGTCAGTCGTTGCTTTTGACTGTGCATATTCAGTTAAAAATTCTCTCCTGAGACATATTTGAAGCATAATGATTTTTATAATATAAAAATGCATTAATGATCAACTGTCAGTATTTTACAGAGTAATTGTTTTTGTTTATGGAAATTTATGTTTATTATAAACTCACTAATAGTGCACCCATGGTGCATGATGGGAATGCATAGCAGGAAATTGTTCAACCCCAACCTATAATTTTCTGTTCATTAATTTTAACAAGCAGAACATTTTTAGCTTGAAGGCAAGAAGATAGGAACTGGCTTATGATGGAGAAAGTGGTGATGGAGGTATGTGACATGGGAGAACTGGTGGGGATGGTTCAAACGGAGCCTAGTCACCTGGGTCCCCTCCCCCTCAAGGGTGTTAGACTCTGCTCCCCCTCATGCTGCTAGTTGCCAGAAACCCCCAAAACATCCTCCCAAGGCCTGCTGGACCTAAAGACTGCCCTCCTCAGGCTTTCTCTCCTCCATTCCTTGATCTTGCAACCCCCCTCTCCACTTCCTCCATGCTTCAATTCTCCCTTAGTATTCCCTAATTCCATGACTGCCTCTAATGCTCCGAGATCTTTGAGAACTCCTTCCCCAATACCCCTGGGTCCTAGGATCTCTCTGCCAACAATCCCAGAACCCTGCCCCAGTACTCCCAGTACCTCCCTTTCTGGTTTAACTAGAACCCTGTGAGCCTCCTCCTAGTGCTCTCAGACCCTATGAGTTCACCTCAAGGTACTGCTAGACCTTGGGTGTTAGCTGAAGCCTCTTGGGTCTGAGGTGGCCCTTCAACTTCTTGTGCTGGTCCTTGAGATGACCAAGCCCCAGCAGGGCACATTTAAATAGCAGCGCATGTCAGCCTGTGACACTGCAGACTCCAGTTTCTGTGGTTTCCGCCTCATTTGCAATCTGGGTAACTTACATCCAAAGATATGAGGCATGGCAATTGAGGAGCTCCTGTCATTGAAGATGCTGAAGAAGTTTGATTGCAGATTTCTTATGTAGGAATGCTTTTTAAAATTATTTTATTTGCCAACTCTCCCAACAGAGGAGAGTGGGAGTTTCTAGCTACTTGTCAAAGTGCCAGACAACCGACAAATTTTCAGACCCAACGAAGCTCCCACCCACCCAACGTCAAGGGTACTCAGAATCAGGGATGACATTCCCAATGGGCACGACCAAAGTGGCCTTCGTCCCATGGCAGCTGGCTCTTGACACGGAATCTCTGCTTCCTGCATCTCTGGACTTTGCTCCCATGTTTCACAGGCTTTGCGCTCTCAGGGGGATGACTGGAGTCCTGGCATGTGCTGCCATCCTGAGGGATGGCTGTATCATGCAGCAGAGACTCGTGGATAGCTTGGACCTCTTCACCATCAACTTCCTCCTTCGGTGCCTGTTGATGTTTAGATCTGCAGGAAGGGAAGGTGGATGGTAAGGATGGGTGAGTATCCCCCTCTTGGGAGGGATTAAGGAGGCAGAGAAGGGGGTTAGAGATTGTTTCTGTGTGGTACTTCTGAGGGATGCCAGGGTGACTGTGCAGGGGCTCAGTCAGTAACCTGGTACCAGCAAGATGACACCGACCTCTCCATCTTCCATGGCAAGAACTGAGAGCCTACCCATGAGCTTAGTGGTCTAATGAGATCTCATTAGTAAACACAAAGGCCCCAAAAATCCACAATCCAAATCCGCCATTATAACACTTCCCTTTCCTGGCCAGTTACACACCTGATATTATCAGAATTCCTGGGGTTAGGCAATTTGAATGGAATGGGAGGGTGCCCATTCCAGTATCGGTGGAGCTGTGATAGCCCCTGGGTGTGGAGGGGTGGGGAGGAAATTTTGGAGTTGGTCAGCTGCTGAAGAAGCACAAAACTATCCTTTTCCAGGAAGGCCGCTTTCCTTACTGCAGCCGATCGCTTTGTGACTGCCTGCTGTAAGGAAAACAGCCTTTCAGAATTCAGTGGGCCCTCCTTCCACCAGCTTGAAAATACAGTATGCCACCTTCACACAGGTGTATAGTATGCTGGGGCCACCAGAGGCAAGACTGGTGGGAATCGCACCAGATTGTGCCATGCTGCCAATCCCGCTTCCTTCGATAATGTCAGGTTTAAAGGGGGTGGAAACAGGAACCGCCCACCTCCACCTCTCCCAGGAAACACAAATGAAGATATAACAGGGCAGCGACCTGGTGTAAATGGGTCCTGCCCCAATTACTGACCCCACTAACACCATGCTGCCTTAATAGAGCCTCTACCTTGGCTTAAGGCCCGAGAAAATTCAAGACCAAAATGTTAAAAGAGTTAAATGAATAGAACAGGACGAGGAAATCTTTATCTCAAAAAAGATAAAGATAATTAGTGTATTTCTAAAATAAAAACAGAAAATGCTGGAAATACTCAGCAAGTCAGGCAACATCTGTGGAAAAAGAAACAGAGTTAACGTTTCAGGTCAAAGACCTTCCATCAGAATTGGAAGAAGTTAAAGATTTAACAGCTTTTAAGCAAGTACAGAGCCAAGCTGGGGGGTGGGGGGAGGCAGGAGAGGGGAGGAAAGGATAAAAGGATAAAAGGGAAGGTCTGTGATAGGGTGGAGGGCAGGAGTGATTAAATGACAAAAGGGATGATGGTGCAAAGCAAGGAGGGTGGTAATGGGACAAGTAAAGAACCAAAAGTCGAGTCTAGAGGAGCTGTAAATGGCAACAGCAGAACCATTACCTGCACCTGCTGTCTGAAAAAATGGGAGCAGTGGTTATGATCTGAAGTTATTGAAATCAGTGTTGAGTCCAGAAGGTTGTAAATTGCCTAATCGAAAGATGAGGTGCTGTTCCTCGAGCTTCCATTGAGCTTCATTGGAACAGAGTAGGAGGCCGAGGACAGAGAGGTGAAAGTGGGAGCAAGACAGAGAATTAAAATGGCAAGCAACTGGAGGCTCAGGATTACGCTTGTGGACTGAACAGAGGTGTTCAGCAAAGCGATCACCCAATCTGCGTTTGGTCTCCCCAATGTAGAGGAGACTGCATTGTGAGCATCGAATGCAATATACTAAATTGAAAGAAGTACAAGTAAATCGCTGTTTCACCTAGACGGAGTGGTTTGGAGCCCTGGATGGTGGGAAGGGAGGAGGTGAAGGGGCAGGTGTTGCATCGCCTGCGCTCACACGGGAAGGTGCCGTGGGAAGGAGAGCGGGTGTTGGGGGTGATAGAAGAGTGGACCAGGGTATCACGGAGGGAGCGGTCCTTTTGGAATGCTGAAAGGGGAGGTGAGGGGAAGGTGTGGTTTGGCGGTGGCATCGCCCTGGAGGTGGCGGAAATGGCGGAGGATGGTACATTGAATGTGGAGGCTGGTGGGGTGGAAGGTGAAGACAAGGGAGATGGTTCTGGGAGGGAGGGAAGGGGATGAGGGTAGAAGTGTGGGAAATGGGATGGACACAGTCGAGGGCCCTGTCAACCACAGAAGAGGAGAATCTTCGGTTGAGGAAAAAGGAAGATATATCAGAAGCATTGGTGTGGAAGGTGGCATCGTCAGAACAGATATGACGGAGAAGGAGAAACTGGGAGAAGGGAATAGAGTTATTACAGGAAGCGGGGTGGGAGGAAGTGTAATCAAGGTAGCTTCCGGACACAACACTGATTTCAATAACTTCAGATCATAACCGCTACTCCCATTTTTTAGCACAACAGGTGCAGGTAATGATTCTGCTGTTGCCTTACAGCTCCCCTAGATCCATCTTTTGTTTCTTTACTTGTCCCATTACCACCCTCCTTACCTTGCACCATCATCCCTTTTGTCATTTAATCACTCCTGCCTTCCACCCTATCACAGACCTTCCCTTTTGTTCTTTCCTCCCCTCCCCTGCACCCCCCTCCCACTTTTCCCTGGCTCTGTACTTGTTTAAAAGCTGTTAAATCTTTAACTTCTTCCAATTCTGACGAAGGGTCATCGACCTGAAATGTTAACTCTGTTTCTTTCCCCACAGATGCTGCCTGACTTGCTGAGTATTTCCAGCATTTTCTGTTTTTATTTCAGATTTCCAGCATCTGCAGTATTTTGCTTTTGAATTAGTGAATTTCTAATGTTGTTTTACTTTTACGCTGCCACCCTCTCCCCAGACTAAATCTTCACAAAACTATAATCTCATTATTGCTGATCATCCATTCCTTATGATTACAGCCACTTACTAGAACTCGATATTGTGACAAGTGCATATCTTGTGGTGTGCTGGATAGAGAAGTTGAATTATTGTCACAAGCATGCAGGGAGAAGGGGGGAGATTTTCTGCTGTTTGAAATCATGACTAGTATTATCAGGAAATGTCAGGGAGCTGAAATGCCATAAGCTGTGATTAATCAAGTGAGGATTGTGTCTGGGGGATCCATCTGGTCAGACAACTCATACTTCATCTGCAAAACTGTTTTAATAAAAATAGAATACCAGAATGATCCAGAACAACATCTTTAATAGAACAGATATTTAATTAAAGCTGCAGTCAGTTAAAAATAATAAATTTCAACTTAATAACATCATTTATCTGAATGGCTATTGTTTTGTTCTGGAAAAAAAAATAGCATTAAAGCTCCTTATTGCAAATTCGCATTTGCCCTTATTGTGAACAATCTGAACCGAGAATGGTCAGATGTTCCTGATTGAACAAGATGCCTCAAGAGATCATATGGGCCCAGAAATTCAGCCATGCGGTGCCCTTGTTTCGGTAGCTAAATGGCCTCCTAAGTTTCCAACATGGCAGGATGAAAGTGCAATCTCACTACGAGCCAGAAGTACGCCACCCGCCATATTGGTAAAGGCCAAAATATCAGCGGGCAGTTCCCACGCCTGAATCAAGCGTTATCCCTTTTGCATATGCAAATAAGGGGCCTGACACCTGTTTGAGGCCCCCTTTGTAAGTTTGCTTTGCCTTGAGGCAGCACTCAGGAAAACCAGATCTACATGCAACCTAAGTGTTTAAAATATACTTACCTGAATGTTGGGGCTGGGAGGAGCAACATCCTATGCTCTACCACCACTACCCCCAGCCCTGGGCCACTGCTACCTCACCTCCAACCACCGCTACCTCCCACCCAGCCACAGCTACCACCCAACCCGATCACCCCCTTTCCGGTCGCCCTCCCCCTTCCCGGTCCCCTTTAGCCACTTACCTGAGGGCCGCTGCTGGCGTCGCATCAGTCCGATCTTCCATTCAAACTTCGCCGGCAAGCTGCCTGGGAATACCTGTTAGGTGCCCACAGCTTGCCTGCTCAATGATAAAGAGGCCATAGGCCCAATATTAGGCGGGTCTCACCATTCAGGTGCAGGAACCGATCCGTGTGCCCCCCGCACACACTCAAATTTCTAGGCCATGATGTCTGCAACAATATAAAGTTAAATAACTTTAAGGTAACTTACTTTATAACTTCTGGGAAAGATATCAGAAACCAAAATGAATCATCTAATAATTCAGTACACTGGATGCAGAAAATGCTATGGGCCCTGATAACATCCTGGCTGTCATGCTGCAGACCTGCACAATAGAACTAGCCAGCCCCTAGCCAAGCTATTCTGCTGCAGCTATAATACTTGTATCTACCTGATAATGTGAAAAATTTCCTAGATATATCCTATCTACAAAAAGCAGGACAAATCTAACCTGGCCAAACGTTGCTCTATTAGCCTTCTCCTAATCATCAAAAAATTGATGGAAGGAGTCAACGGTAGTACCATCAAGTGACTGCTACTCACCAATAGCGTGCTCACCAATGCTTATTTCTGGTTCCGTCAGAACCATCTGGCTCCTGACCTCATCCAAAGCTTGATTCAGAGATGGAAGCTAGAGCTAATGCCAGCAGAGAGGCAAGAATAGCTAACTTTGAAATCAAGATGGCATTCGACCAACTATGGTACCAAGGGGCTCTAACAAATCTGAAGTCATCTACGGTGTACGCCATTATTAAGGTGCAGAAATTCCAGGAAATTATAGCATAAGTGACCTATACCATTACTCCACACCGTAATTTGGTGGGACTTTTGCGCTGCTCCATAGACCTTTGCCGAAAAAGTTGAATAGCTAATTGTCATAGCTCCGCCCCCCGCCCCCCCCTTAAAATCAATGGCGAGATCGAGTTTGCTGCATTGAAGCCAGTGTTCACACTGCTGCCAGTTAGGCTGAAAAATAATGGCACTGGAAACCTGGCAGCACTCTAATTTATATGTTTATTCAAGAGGGTTGTTTCTGATGCCTCATTATCCACACTTAGTGCACACAAGATCAATCCGAAGAGAATCTTCAGACCAATTCACATAAATCAAATTCAGTGTGCTATGAGATATTACTGAGAGCCTCCGTAGGCACTAAGTAAATGTAAATCTTTGTTTGTAGTTACAAATTTTATAATCACCAACCCCACCTATATTTAAAATTGATAAGTAATAACATAGACAATGGAGAACATGAAGAAAACATACCCTCAGTAAATCAATACATCAGATGCAATTTATGGCATCAAAATGGCACGGTGTATCAGCAAAACAGTCCCCACTGGATATTATCTTAAAATTTAAAAAAGTTTACAAAGTGAAAGTCCTCTTGATGCCATGTAAAACATTTACAGCTGAGAATGATAGCAATTTCTGCATTTATACTACAGTTTGCTTTTACAAATATATAAATTTGGTGTTTGTGTAGCTAGGGCTAAAACTTTCTAGATATTCCTAAATGCCAGTTTCCCTAAATGACTATTTACAATAGCACCTTGGATCTGTTTCGGACATTGGCTGCGTCGCTTCTGATTCGCCACTGTGCTCACTGCCGCGTATTCTAATCAGTTCTCCAGCAAATTGTGACGTAATTTCGCCACTGGAGGATCGGGGAGCACAACAGTCTAACTTACGGCGATCGGCGCCAAAATCCGGGCCATTATCTGAAAGTTTGCCGTCAAGTCACACAGCATCCTGACTTGGACATATACCGCCAATCCTTCATCGTTGTGGGGTCGAAATCCTGGCATTCCCTAATTAACATCATGGTGGGAGCACCATCACCAGAATGACTGCAGCGGTTCAAGGAGAAGGCAGGACAACTAGGGATAAGCAATAAATGCAGCTTTGAACACGTCACCCACATCCCAAGAACATTTTTTTTTAAAAACAGGACGATGTTGTAGAGAAAATATTCCATTGCTAGGAAACAGACAACCTAGAAAATAAGTACAGCAGAACTAAAATTAAAATAAATCAAATCCCTTGAAGGTAATGACCCAGTTACATTTCTAAGTACTTCCATTAGGAATATTCTGAACTTACTAAACTTACCATTTTCTGAGAAACTGCAGTCTTGAGGAAGAATATTCGTCTCCTTAGGTCGGTTCAGCCCTAAACCAGTTGCCATCATCTGGTAAAAAGAAGTACTTTGATTTTCAAATAGATGTATAAAGGAAAAAGGTCTTGCACAAAAGCATGGTAAGATATACCCCAAAGGAATTCAGTGCCCAATAATTTCCCTGCCCATTTGTAGCAGTACCATTATATTCTTTTCTGCCCTGTGAAGAATTGAATTGCTTTTTAGGAGAAATTGTTTTGATAAAAGATCAGGGACACCAAGAGATGCTAAGTGAAGAAAAAGTTGGGATGTAAAAGTGACTACACACTGAGGCTCCCACCTCTTTGAAAGAATAAGAAAGGAAAGATCTTATTGCAGGCACAGACTTAAAGAATAATCAAACCTTTCAGTATTTTGAGCTCTAAAGTATTGGTTTATCAATGAGTCAGATATTTCATAGGAAAAATAAGAAATGTGTAAACAGATTAGAAGCCTTTAGCATAGTAAATGGAAAGCCATAGAGAAAAATCATAATGGATAGATATCATCCCCCACCACTGGGACTTGATAGTATTCTCTAATATAGTCCCAGACAGAGCTCTCATTGTATGATCCAAAGATCTAATTATTGACACTTTGCAGAAGAACAGGAAAAATGGATGCAAAAGGGATAAGAATAACTTCCTTTATTTCACATCTTGATTCTCAATAGGATATACTATACACTGGACATACCTCGTAGATATTTGTTACACTGGAATACTCAATGGATATTTGGTTCCCAAATGTGTGTGGTAGTTGTGGTGAAAATGTTTGTATATTGTTACTTGTCCTACGGGAATATCCTAGAGTCCTCCCTCTCTATTTCAACTGATTCAGAAGTTGGAACAAATGCTGAAGGTCATGTGGATTTTGTTATGTTCCACTTCATTCATTTTTCAAGAATTTATCTTTCACAACCGGAATACACATTTATACTTTCAGGTCAATTCAGGCATTGCTGCCAGCAAATTGGTTCTCATCAACTGGAAAAATAGAGACTTCATGTCCACTGAAAATTGGAACAAGGATAGTCTAGGAAATATCTCAATGAAATGGATGAGTGCAGTTATTGTGGGTGAGCTACGGTTCTTTAATAAAATCTTAGGTCAAATCATGAGCAGAGCCTACATCAAAAATACAATGGCTACCCTTTTGGGACATTAATAGATCACACATTTGAAATATGGAATTGATAAGCATATTTCACAGCTGCAGTTATATACTTTCTATCAGTTTGTTGTAAACCAGTAAAGTAGCCATAACTCTTGGTGGATGATTTACAATGGGTCATATATCTTAAAAAAAACAATAAAAATACAATTACAAAAAAGAAATCCAAGGAAGCATGTTACATTACAAATTGGTTATGGCCCATTTTTGGGTGTACAGAGCACGCGCCCCAACTAGGAGGCCAGAGGCTCGACTGAAATTGAGCCTTGGGCCTCATTTGCTTGATTTGGGTGAGCTGCTAACGCCTATTGCATCTCCAGAGACAGCTCACTCAATTGCTGGATCCAATTTCGGGCTGCATGCCTCACCAACAGTGGCCCTCGGATAAGTCCCGGGGGGGAAGAAGAAAGGGAGGTGGGCCAATAACAGGCAAGTAGCAGCTCTCAGGGGGCTGTGGGGCCGGGAGGAGGACTCCTCATCCTCTTACCTCTACAGGAACGTTTTTGAAAACAAAAAAAATTACCTTTTTGTTGATGGTCGCTGCTTAGGCTGCAGCAGCCACTGAAGAATTCTTAGCAGGGCAGGCCAAGAGCCTGCTCAATTTATCACAACCCAGTGTAGAAGAAGGGTCCTAAAATAGTCAATTGCATATGTGAGAGGCCTAACTCCTGTTTTAGGCGGCTGCCAGGGGCACTTGAAAAATTGACCAATGCAATATCGGGTCAATCGTTTTTCAGGTGTTGTTGGCGCGCAGGATGTTGGTCCCCAAAACTGGACTTTGTTGCCCCATTTTATGGGCATAAAACAGGCACAACGAGGTCCAATTTCTACTCCGTTATATGTAGGAAAATGCTGTTCCTAATAGGTAGTACAATATTTTGTCTTGCATAATGTGTCCTATTTATGATCTTTCTGTCTTGGGAATTCAGTGTATTGTTCAGACAGATACTCTATAGGAAGAAGGGATGTAATTGAACGTGTGATTAAAACATTGCAGTATTACAAGTGGAATTTCAGCTGAACAAAACAGAAAGGGGTTTAGAGAATTATATCAATTTATTCTATTTGAGGAAACCATTAAAATTGACAGTTCTATAAAATACACATTGAATTTCTCTTAAGAGCAAATAGGATTTTCATAGTTTAAAAGAAATGCTGTTGTCGTGAATTTGCCTCTGCAGTTTCTAATTGAGCCAAGGCTTTGTACTTAGAAAATAATTATGATTCCATGCTGTCACTGGGGACTGGGATTCACTCCACTTGGCTCCAGATAATCCTGCAAACCAATGCAAATCGGCAGGCTACTCCTACCAATGCTGATAAACTATGGGGTTTTGGTTGGTTACACCCCAGCAGTACTCCTGTACAAACCTGAAGGTCCCTAAACCTCCGCTCTGCATCCCTGCACCAAAGCCCTCTGGACTTAGTTAAGAGGGGTGTTTCCGATGAGCCAAAAGCGAACACCCTAAAGAGGTAAACAATGGGTTGGAAATTGGTTATGGTCCATTTCCGGATTCGTAATGAACGACATGCTGATATCTCGCATCCCAAACGGGACACCTGAGAACAGCCTGAAATTGAAGGCTTCATTATCATTAGTTGGACGAGCTGCCAGCACCTGTCGCGTATCCTCAACCAGCTGACCCCTTTTCTAAAGTTGAATGTCAGGTAGTTTGCCTCGCCAGCAGTGGCCTGATGTAAGTCCCGGAAGGGAGCTTGGAGTGCAAGCTATTGGCATGTCATTCATTATGAATCTGGAAACGGGCCATAACCAATTTCCACCCCTTTGTCTACCTCATTTAAGGTGCACGCTCTTGGTGTGAAATCGGGGGAGAACTCTTGATCCTTTTAGCTCCACAGGTATGAGTTCTGAACTTTTTAAAATGAAATAAACGTAACTATTGCTGGCAGCCACAGAGGCCGCTGAAGAATCTCGAGCAGAGTAGGCCCAATTCCTGTAAAGGGCCTAGCAACTGTTTTAGGTGACTATCAGGGATGCCTGAAAAATGGGCCTGACGAATCAGTGACCTCAACGCACCCACAGATTGGGCACAGGCCATCCCACTGCTAAATTGGTCATGGTTGTGCTCATTTTATGCCCGAAAAACAGACACAACGCATACAAATTTCTACCCCAGAAACTCTACCTTTGTAGATTTCTCAATAGCTTAGTTTGGAGACTTATAAGCAGTGTTTATATATATATATGTCAGACATCCAGTTGACCCCAAAAAAGTACATAGGCTCTTTTCTCAGAGAACAATAATCTATAAATTATTTCAGTGTATAAATAGAGTACAGCAAACTTTACTTAACAGTTTATAATCATGTGGCTGACAAACAGGATCATATCTTTTACTTGTCCCTCATTTTTCACGATCAGAATATTCATAGTATCTGCTGGTACTAAATGATAATTTGTCTTATTAGTGCACAGAGGCCTGTAAATCCATGTTAACTACATTGAACTAACGCTTGTCCCACATTTTCTTACAGTTTCTGTTCAATATTGGTTGGCTAAGAGGTTGTGGGATATTATAGGACAAAGACTGCAAAGATCATTTTTGATCATTGACGCTGTAGCTAATGAAAGAAAACTAATTTATAAGAGAATTCAAGAAATCTAATACCCAGAAATGAGTGGGAATCAGATTTGTTCTCTTTTGACTTAACTTTAAGTAGCCTGTAATTAAGTTCTTCCTAAGTTCCTTTCCTGCCACTGAAAAAGTAATAAATAAGCCATTTCTGAATGTTAACACAATAGATTTGAATTTATATTTTAGTAATGGTGTTTATTTGTGACTCATCTGGTGCAATTGATCTTTGTATAAACATGTGTTATTTCAGATTTCAATTTTAGTGGCATATGAGTTTCTGCATTAATTTGGGGAGGATGAGAATAGTTAACTCATAGATACTGCATCGTGTCAAGTACTGACGTGGCTTGGAACAAAAATAGCCATCCCGAAGTGCTTCAGCCTGGCGGCACACAGATGGCCGCACTTTGGGTGTACTGGAGACATATGTAACTCATGTTTATATTTACAGATCTAAAATAGCCCTGAATGTGCCTGCAGTGCCAACAGCATTCTTCCCAGCACATACTTGCTATGATTTATCTAAGTACTGAAAGTCATATAATTTCAGTGTTTGCAAATTTAGAATGGGATTTTTTTTTAACATAAAGTAACAATTTTTGCACTCCAGTACAATGGAAATCTATTAGCTTTATAGTGCCAACACTAAATTGCTTTGAAAATCAAGCCCAGCAACTGGATGCAATACAGCCAGTCTTATGATGACTAACGTTACTCACTCATTGTTAGGGTCAACAAGCAAATTAAGGCACAACAGTTACCCAGAAAGGTAGGTGTTCTTTGAGATGTGTATTTGTGTTTGTTATCATGGTTAGCTCATTATCAGCCTAGGTTGCTTGTGTTTTTTCTGTAACCCACTAGGAGCCGAATATTCCAACAAGCAATAAATCAGGTGAGTCTCAGATTTATTTCTTCCATATGTTCTTTGCATAACATAAGGACTGCAGCATACAGCAAGAGGTAAGGTGCCAAGTTAAAACATTTTAATACTAATCAGTTTCTGAAAAAAACAAAGTGCATCATGTAAGGAATCCAACAGATGCTGATGCATAAGGTCCTTACTAAAGCAGAGATGTTGGTACAGCATCCTTCCTTAATGTTGCAGTTACCTGCCATTTTCCCATAAATACTTGCTATTTGTGTAATTGCAGTTCATCCTGCTCTAAACATTTATCCAATTAATATTTTATGCTGGAGTTTTGTCAATTTCATGATAAAATTAGTCAGTTTCCAATAACACTAGCACTGTTGCATATTTAAATAGGCATAAAGATGTCCTGACAAGCTTTTATGCAGTAAAATCATGAAAGGAAGATGGATGATACTGTTCCTAAATAAAACAAAGTGCAGCTATAAATAGGGATAAATTTGACGTGAACTCTTCCTTGCATATGTTTAAAATAAACATCATTAATCAGCTTTTGATAAAGCAAAATAAATTTGGATAACTGTAAAACTTGTGTTTTAAAACTATTAAAATAAAACTCAGAGAGGCTTTCATCTTGGATTTTCCTTTGGCTATCAATGAGCCACCCTAGACTTTTTGAGCAATTCAGGGTTTCTTTTTAGTTTCCTTAAAACTGGTATTAAAAAGTCCATAATCCTTCAACATCGCAGGGATAAATATACTGACAGGGAATAATATAAAGACTGGTTGATGTATTTTGTGCTACTGGTGGTAACAGTCTGATTGCAATACTCAAATCTGCTTGGTGGTTTTCTCCTGGACTTAAGCTGAGAGACATGGCCAGCTTCAGCAAAATCAAGTGGAAGGAATTCTGACCCAGTCAGATTCAGGTTGCACAAGGTGGGCGCTTTCTTTCAAGCTCAATCAAATGCCATTCCTATCCCACTAAGGACAGGGCTGTCGCCGAGTTGGAGAGAAGAACAGCTGTTTCAATATGTAATTTTGCTAAGCAGTATAGTTCAGCCGGTAGTTGGCATCATTCCCTTTGCTGCACCTTACAAAGATAACAGCACTGAGTTCTGTTAAAGATGTAATTTTATCAGGTAGTGGTAATATGCATTAATACCAAATAAATAGCAGTGATGCACTTACTTACAGCTGGCAAATCTCAACTATCCCCTTTAAGCAACAGAAACTATAATCTTTTGAAAAGTTTGGTATGATCTGCCTTGAGAAAGAATAACAAAATTACTTTTTTCATTATGAAATTTTTTGTTTTAAAATTCAAAATTATTGCATCTAAAGTTATTTTCAAAATTTCTGAAATTATAATTTATCTAAAAGAACCATAATTAGTGACTAATACATATAGAAGAAAGAAAGAACTTCCAATTATATAACACCTTTCACAACCTCAGGATGTCCCAAAACATTTACAACCAAGGAGCCCTAGTAAAATTGAAGTTAATGGGAATCAGGGGGAAAACTCTCCAGTGGCTGGAGTCATACCTAGCACAAAGGAAGATGGTAGTGGTTGTTGGAGGCCAAACATCTCAGCCCCAGGACATCGCTGTAGGAGTTCCTCAGGGCAGTGTCCTAGGCCCAATCATCTTCAGCTGCTTCATCAATGATCTTCCCTCCCTCATAAGGTCAGAAATGGGGATGTTCGCTGATGATTGCACAGTGTTCAGTTCCATTCGCAACCCCTCAGATAATGAAGCAGTCCATGCCCCATGCAGCAAGACCTGGACAACATCCAGGCTTGGGCTGATAAGTGGCAAGTAACATTCGTGCCAGTCAAGTGCCAGGCAATGACCACCTCCAACAAGAGAGAGTCTAACCAGTTCCCCATGACATTCAACGGCATTACCATCACCAAATCCCCCACCATCAACATCCTGGGGGTCACCATTGACCAGAAACTTAACTGGGCCAGCCACATAAATACTGTAGCTACAAGAGCAGGTTGGAGGCTGGATATTCTGCAGCGAGTGATTCACCTCCTGACTCCCCAAAATCTTTCCACCATCTACAAGGCACAAGTCAGGAGTGTGATGGGCTACTCGCCACTTGCCTGGATGAGTGCAGCTCCAACAACACTCAAGAAGCTCGACACCATCCAGGACAAAGCAGCCCGCTTGATTGTCACCCCATCCACCACCTTAAACATTCACTCCCTCCACCACCGGCTCACATTGGCTGCAGTGTGTATCATCTATAAGATGCACTGCAGCAACTCGCCAAGGCTTCTTCAACAGCACCTCCCAAACCCGCGACCACTACCACCTAGAAGGACAAGCGCAGCAGGCACATGGGAACACCACCACCTGCACGTTCCCCTCCAAGTCACGCACCATCCTGACTTGGAAATATATCGCCGTTCTTTCATTGTCGCTGGGTCAAAATCCTGGAACTCCCTACCTAACAGCCCTGTGGAAGTACCTTCACCACACGGACTGCAGCAGTTCAAGAAGGCGTCTCACCACCACCTTCTCAAGGGCAATTAGGGATGGGCAATAAATGCTGGCCTTGCCAGCGACACCCATATCCCATGAATGAATAAAAAGAAGTACTTTTGAAGTGTAGTCTCTGTTGTAATGTAAGGAAATGCAGCAACTAATTTGCACACAGCAAGGTCCTGCACACAACGATGAGATAAATGACCAGATAATCAGTTGTAGTGATGTTGGTTGAAGGATAGATACTGTCCAGGACACCAAGAGAACTCCCCTGCTTTTCTTCAAATAGTGGCATGGGAATTTTTACATCCACCTGATAGGGCAGATTGGTTTAACATCTCATTTGAAAGACAACACCTCCAACAGATATACTAAATCCGTAGATTTACTAGAATGATACCTGGACTCCAAGTGTTAATTTATGAGGACAGATTACACAAACTAGGTTTGTATTCCCTGGAATTTAGAATATTAAGGGGTGATTTGATCGAAGTTTTCAAGCTATTAGGGAGAACGGATAGGGTAGATAGAGAGTCATAGAGTCATAGAGTTATACAGCACGGAAAGAGGCCCTTCGGCCCATCGTGTCCGCGCCGGCCATCAAGCCCTGTCTACTCTACCTGTGGGAATGTTCCCCGAGAGTCAGGACTTTCAGGAGTGAAGTTAGGAAACGCTTCCACAAACGGCAGTTTGTGGAACTCTCTTCCGCAAACGGCAGTTGATGCTAGCTCAATTTTTGTTAAAATCTGTCAATCTCAGACTTAAAATTAACAGTTGAGCTAAGGCGGACTATATGGAGTTAGGTTACAGATCGGCCATGATCTCATTGAATGGCGGAACAAGCTCGAGGGGCTAAACGGCCTACTCCTGTTCCTATGTTCCTATGACAGTGTAGTACTCCTGTGCTACACTAAATTTTCAGTCTAGATTATGTGCTCAAGTATCTGGAGTGTATCTTGAGTCCACCACCTTCTAACTCTGAAGCTGGAATGCTACCACTGAGCCAAGGCTGGCAAAATGTATCGAAATTAAGGCAAATGATATGTTAGTACACAGATCTATTCAGAAACTGGCATTTTCACTAACTTTGTTGTGCAAAATTCAGACACCAAATCACACTACACATGTTGGGTAAATTCAGCAATTTAATGCAAAATTCAACAATTCCATCCTTTCAGCGGGGAGCTGCACTCGAACAGAGTGTTGGGCTGAGATAGCGAAATATCACGATAGCCCTGATTCTCCAACCCATGCTCCCTTCAAGAATGGCTCTCCGTGACCTTGGTGAATTTACCCTGGTAAGTGTGGAAATTTGTGGGATTTGCCAAAGGATGCTGTGCCACAACAAATCACTCGCCTAGTTATAATGTGATGCAATTGTGATTTATGTACATTCTAATATTAAAACAATGACACTGTGCAAAAAATATAAATATTGTCATTGAAGACACGATTTCCTTCTGGTTCTTGTTTCAAACAAAGATAAAAAAGCCGAAACATCAACAGTTTCATTCCTAAATAATTCAGGGAGTGTCATCCACCATTAAACTCATTTGTGGAAAAGGCTGGATAATGTATTCATGCTCAATGTGCCCATGAGTCACACAGCTTTTTTTAGGCTTTGTGGTTAACCATGCATTATTGTTCATTTAAATATGTATATACAAATATATTTGAGAGTTGCTACAACAGCCCTACACTCTTTGCAGTTAAAATACTGAGCTCTGTTTTCAAAATGTTTGTCAGCAACAAAACTGATGTTTTGCTTATATTAACATGTAATTTTTTTTCTCATCTTACATATAATTTGCAAAAGATTGATTTAAATTTAAAAGCAGTGTTTTACACATTGTTATGATGGGACTACAGTTAAATGGATGTTTTTCTTGGGGGCATTCCTCCACAATTTCGCCTCCACATGCCTTTCCAAAACATTGCACTAGCATAAATCGGCAATTTGTGCTTGAATAGTCTGCACCTGTTTTTTCTTGGCATTAGCTTGGTTGAAAACATATAGCCCACGTGAATGGTAGCTAACATCTCTCTGCTACCTTAAGGGACTGAAAGTGGTCTTTGATCTTGTCTATCGAGGAAATTCTGGCCTCAATTTTTACAGGGGGGGAGGGAAAGGTGCGAGGGAGCCCAGTAGCAGGCAGTCAAACCTGGCAAGGTCGGGGACATGGAGGCCCTGCCAATCATAATGACAGGGCCACATTTAAATAAAACTTCCCGGAGTCCCACCCGCCACCCGGCCAGATTCACAACTGGCCGGCGGGCGACAACCAGAATTTGGCCGCAGGAGGCCGCAGCCGGGAACCTGTGGGAATGTTCCCCGACAGTCAGTGGGAGGAGGACTTCCAGGACAATCACAGGAGGGCTGGGGATTCCCACTCCATGCACGAACAGTGGGGGCCGGGGCTGAGGATTCCCTTGCAATCGAGGAGCAATCCTGCTCCTCCTGTCCCACAAGGAGTTCAAAGAGAAAGATATTTTTGAACAGTATCTTGGCCTCTTCTGGCCAGTCGGCTCTTCCCACCATGGTTCTGTTGCCGGGCAGCAGACAGTGTGGGACTTCCTCTGGCTTGCTGTTAATATTACATTGCGGCGCCGATGAGGTCATCAGGCTGTGCAGCTTAAGTAGGCCCCCACCTGCTTTTAACGGGAGCCGCATTGATGGCCTGAATCGTCGCTGTTAATATTACGGCGTCCAGGAAGGTGACATGTTGGGGGCGAGATTTCAGTTTTTAAAATGTTAACTCCTCGCCCGATCCTTTCCTGCCCATCGGGGGTGGAGGAGTGGAGGGGTGGGGGTTTCAAATCGAGGCCTATGTGTTTCCGAATGGTAGAGTGAAGATAGAATGGCTCCACCAGTTTGGCCATGTGGCTGCACTTTTGTTTGATCAGTGAATATCATAGTATCATGGTAGTTACAGTACAGGAGGAGGCCCATCGAGCCTGTGCTGGCTCTTTGACAGAACTATCCAATTAATCCCGTTCCCCTGCTCTTTCCCCATAGCCCTGTAAATGTTTTCCTTTCAAGTATTTATCCAATTCCCTTTTGAAAGTTACTATTGAATCTGCTTCCACCGCCCTTTCAGGCTGCCTAAAAAATATATTTCCTCATGTCGCCTCTGGCTCTTTTGCCGATCACCTTAAATCTGTGTCCTCTGGTTACTGAACCTTCTGCCACTGCAAACAGTTTCTCCTTATTTACTCTGTCAAAACCGTTCTTCATTTTGAATAGCTCTATCACATCTCCCCTTAACCTTCTCTGTTCTAAGGAGAACACCCCAGCTTCTCCAGTGTCTCCACATAACTGAAGTCCCTCATCCCTGGCACCATTCTAGTAAATCTCTTCTGCACCCTCTCTAAGGCCTTGACATCCTTCCTAAAATGTGGTGCCCAGAATTGAACACAATACTCCAGCTGAGACCCAACCAGTGTTTTATAAAGGTTTAGCATAACTTCCTTGCTTTTGTACTCTATGCCTCTATTAATTATGCCCAGGATCCCATATGCTTTTTTAACAGCCTTCTCAACTAGTCCTGCCACCTTCAAAGATTTGAGTATATGCACCCCAGGTCTCTCTGTTCCTGCACCCCCTTTAAAATTGTACCATTTAGTTTATATTGCTTCTCCTCATTCTTCCTACCAAAATGCATCACTTCACACTTCTCTGTGCTAAATTTCATCTGCCATGTGTCTGCCCAATTCACCAGTCTGTGTCCTCCTGAAGTCTGTTACTATCCTCCACATTGTTTACTACATTTTCGAGTTTCATGTCATCATCTGCAAACTTTGAAATTATACCCTCTATAACCAAGTCCAGGTCATTAATATATATCAAAAAGCACAGTGGTCCTAATACCGACCCCTGGATAACACCACTGTATACTTCCCTCCAGTCTGAAAAACAACCGTTCATCACTATTCTCTGCTTTCTGTCATCTAGCCAATTTTGTATCCACACTGCCACTGTCCCTTTAATCCCATGGACTTTAATTTTGCTAATAAGTCTATTATGTGGTACTTTATCAAATGCCTTTTGAAAGTCCATATACACAGCATCAACCACACTACCCTCATCAACCTTCTCCGTTACATCATCAAAGAATTCAATCAAGTTCGTCAAACACTATTTTCCATTAACAAATCCATGGTGATTTATTAGCCCATACTTTTCCAAGTGCCAATTCATTTTGTCCCAAATTATTGTCTCTAAACGTTTCACCACCACCGATGTTAGGCTGACCGGCCTGTAATTGTTGGGTTTATCCCTCTCTCCTTTTTTGAACAGGGGTATAAAATTTGCAATCCTCAAGTCCTCTGGCACTGTCCCCATAACTAAGGAGGATTGGAAGATTGTGACCAGAGCCTCTGCAATTTCCACCCTTACTTCCCTCAAAACCTAGGATGCATCCCATCTGGACCTGGTGACTTTTCTACTTTGAGTACTGCCAATCTTTTAAGTACCTCCTCTTTATCTATTTTTATCCTATCCAATATTGCTATTACCTCCTCCTTTACCACTACAATGACAGAATCCTCTTCTCTAGTGAAGACAGATGCGAACTATTCATTTAGTACCTAAGCCATGCCCTCTGCCTCCACAAGAAGATCTCCTTTTTTGTCCCTAATCAGTCCCACACTTTGTTCGACTGCCCTTTTACTATTTATATGTTTGTAAAAGACTGTTGGGTTCCCTTTTATGTTAGCCGCTAATCTATTCTCATACTCTCTCTTTGCCCCTCTTATTCCCTTTTTTAGATCTTCTCTGTACTTTCTGTATTCATCCTGGTTTTCTACTGTATTATGAACCTTACATTCGTCATAAGCTTCTTTTTTCTGTTTCATTTTAATCTTTATATCTTTAGTCATTCAGGGAGCGCTAGCTTTGGATGCCCCTGCTTTTCCCCCTCGTAGGAACGTGTCTACTCTGTACCCGAACCAACTCCTCCTTGAAGGCCTCCCATTGTTCAATTACTGTTTTGCCTACCAATTTTTGATTCCAATCCATCTGGGCAAGATCTAGCACCAATAGTACGAGAACATTTCAATACAGATGAAAATCCACAATATGCAAGAGGTCACAATTTAGTTATGTACAGTAAATGATGATGGGCATGATTTTCACTCGGAGCCAGGTACCTTGTGCATCTGCAGATATTTGCGTGGGGAACCCGAAAGCAAATTGAGTGCGTAGCAATCTGCGATCACATCTCAATTGAAAGTGGGTATTTGTGTTTCTGGGTTTCTCACGCGCTAGGCAGCCAGATTGACAGGCTGGCTGCCTGTCGGCAGTGAAAGGAGCTGCAAATCAGAGAGGGGGCGGGAGGGAGAGAGAGAGAGACCATCGGCACTGCAAGAAATCGGAGGTGGGGGTAGGGGGGAAGTGGGGGGACGTGGACGATATCAGAAGGTTCAGCCAGCATCAGGGATCAGGGGTGTCAGCCAGCAGTGGGGGGTGGGGGGAGGGGGGGACTGCAGGTGGGCTGCTGATTGCAGCGGTCCTGACAGCCAAGTGAGCTTGTTGGGCCTGGATGAAGCACTCCTGCTCTTCCGGGCCAAAAGGCAATGCAATAAAGGCACTCACCTCATGGATCCAGCCCTTCCCGCTTGCTTTCATCTGATGTGAATCGGAAGTGATGAGAAACCTGAACAGGTAAGGTTCAATTCATTTAAGTTTTCCAATACACAAAATATTAAGTACCTCAAGTATTTCAAGCAATTGCCCCTTTAAGTTTCGGCCTGCTGACTTTAATGGGGGCGAGACTTCCTAGTGTCTGCTATGCACACGTATACAAACCTACCTAAGTTAAAACCAGAAGTGGGCGCAATTGGAGCCGGGATATGGTCCCACTCCAAAAAGTTATTATTTTAACCTCCCACCTCGGCCCCAACCCACCCGTTATTAGGTGTTAAAAATACCCCCGAAGTCTTATCAAAGGCATATGAGTAGCACATGGCTGATTTTCACAGCATGTAAATATCTAAGGTATATCATGGAGGTTCAGTGGTGACTGAGCTTGTAAACGGCCCCACCAGCAGTATTAACAATCATTTATCAAGCACCAACTCAGATGGTGTGGAAAAATCAAGCATATATGACCAGATCATCTTTTCCAACTGCTGACAAGAAAGGCTAAATCCACTTACCACAGGGATGGCAGTGGTAAGCTAAGATGTTGGAAAGAATTGACTTCTTGATTTCCAGAATAGTACTTACGGGCCTAACAGAGACAAATGTTTTGCATAGATTTTACCTAAACAAGCAGATAACTCTTGATGTAAGTGAGGAGTTAAAAATAATTGGATCCATATACCTTCTTTACCACAGGCTCCTTCCAAACTCTAGCCAGTGATATCTTTGGCATCAGTCAATCAATCTTCTATTACTAAATGTGTACCTTAAGTTACAGTTGTTAGCAGTCAAAATAATAGATCAATCTTTCCTTCCCTATGGGTTCTTGACAATTGCATGTGAAGTAAGTGTTTAACGTCATAATCGGTTTTACAAGAGGTAGCAGCACAATCTATCACACACATGGGACAAGCAGGAGATCGTTATAGAGTGAATCAAAAATAGTTTCATTCATTGAGTATGTAAGTTATGTGATGCCGAAAACAAAATCAGTAATATTGATACAAGGAGAATTCCACAGTCCATGGCTTTCAATTGCCTCGGATGCAGTTCTGTTACTGGCTGAATCATAGTGGTGCAGCAAGGCCTATGCTTACTTGGTTCTCTGTAGCTTTGTTGCCGTTTTCTGACCTGTTCCAGGATCTCCCTGCTTCAGGTGAATTCTGACATGGTACTTCTCTGACCTGGGGCTCAATTTTGAAATGGTAGCGGGTTGGCAGGGTGAAGGTGCATGTGGCAAATCCGAATTTAAAAAAACTTACCTTTTCCAAAGCGATTGCGATGTAATTGATGATGATTAAAGTTCTTTCCGGGTTTCGAGCCCGGCAGCCAACCTGATTGACAGGCTGACTGCTGACAGGAGCTGCAACACCGAGGTGGGGGGAGAGAAAGAGAGAGAGCGAGACATCATCCAACGCTGGAGCAGAAGATCGGGGGAGAGAGGGGAAGATCGGGGGGGAGAGGGGAAGATTGGGGGACATTGGGTGGGGCGGAGAGGGGAAGAGGGGGAGATCGGAAAGGGACATAGGGTGCTGAGAGGGAGACATCAGACATCGGAGCAGGGTGGAAAGGTAGGTTGATTTTGTGTTTTAACTTTATGCAATGGTTTTTTATTTAATTTATTTTGTTAATTTTTGCCTGATCGGGCACCAGGCGTGAATCGGAAGCTGTGGGAAAGCCACCGAGGTAAGTTAAAAATCGTTCTAACTACCTAATATGCCACGAGTAAAGTATCTCAAGTACCTCAATGAGGTACATTTGGTTCTTTAACTAACATCCTGCCGGCTTTAATTGCCGGCAGGACTTCCGGATTCGGGAAGCGCACGCGCACTCAGGCGTGTCTGTGGGAAACCTGGAAGTCGGCGGGTTGGAGCCGGCTTCCGAACCCGCTCGGCACCTTTGCAATTTTCGCAACCCCCTCCGCCCCCCCCCCCCCCGCCCCCAATGCACCCGCAATTTAAGTTTAAAATTGAGCCCCTGGTCTTTAGTGGACTACAGAGAAAAGCTGACGTCCAGTTTTCCTGTGTTAAAAGGAACAAACATTGGCTGTTGATGGAAGAAGCATAAAATCAACTTTGATTATTGGTTATTTAGTGAATACCACTTGAACGTTACAAACTATTTCAGTAGGAAAAGCAACTATGGAACTAAAAAGCTGTCGAATTGTTGTAAAAACCCAACTGGTTCAGTAATGTCCTTTAGAGAAGGAAACCAGCTGCCTATATGTGACTCTTAATTACCCTCTGAAGTGGCCTAGCAAGCCATCTGTATCAAAGCACTATAGCAGTTCAAGAAGGTCTCCCAACACTTTCTCAGAGCAACTAGGGATAGGCAATAAATTCTGGCCTTGCCAGCGATGCCCACAACCTGAGAATAAATGAATAGGCTTGACTAATGTGAGGAGATGGATGGAGATCCAGAAGAAGTTTCATGATTTTTAAAAACACAGAAGACAAAATTATTAATGTAAAATTATAGCAAAACACATGTAAGGAGATGAAATTAACTGGCAGTTGTTATAGGTATATCTTTGTAAAAAATGCTGCACTCACACAATGAATGCATTCCCATGTAGCAAATCAGCCTGCCTTAAAATGGAGGTGAAGAACATATATGTGGATGGAGTTAACTA
Source organism: Heptranchias perlo (assembly GCF_035084215.1). NCBI lineage: Eukaryota > Metazoa > Chordata > Chondrichthyes > Hexanchiformes > Hexanchidae > Heptranchias > Heptranchias perlo. Next base: position 41,913,615 of record NC_090337.1, read on the forward strand.
GTAGTTGTTCTAGATGTATGTAAAAACATTGTACTCACACAAAGAAATGAATACATTTCTGTGAGGCAAATCATTCAATCTTAAAATGGCAATGACAGACATATGGGGGGGAGGGGGAATTTTAACTGCTAAATTGTTAAAAATGTGAAACCTGAACCCAACACACCGCGAATGCGCCTATTTCTAGTTTTACCGCAGCAGGTTGGGGGCGGCCAAGTAAACTGCTCTGGAGAGGTGGATCAGTGATTATAATATTTAAATGAGGCTTCCATTTAAATTTTACACTGGCTGGCCGGATTTCCCAGGGTTCGGGAAACCCAGCAGCTGAAGGGAGGCTGGAGCAGGCAGATCCAGCTAGTAAGTGCTTTTCCAGCACTGCTTGTGGGCCAGGGGGAGCAGGAGTGTTTCCCTCTGGCCCCCCAAGCAAACCTGCCACGATTCTCCGACCCCCAAGTGATTGGCCGACACCCTCGTGATCTCTCCCCCGGCGATGTCTCCCCCCAGCTATGTCTACCACCACCCCCCCACCCCACCATGATTTCTCCACCCTGCGATGTCTCCCTGCCGTGATCTCTCCATCCCATGATGTCTCCCCCTGGTGATGTCTCCCCCCCCCCCGCGAGTCTCCTGCCCGTGATCGACCCCCCCCCCCCGCCATGATCCCTCCCCCAACATACTCTCTCCCCCACCGTGATGTCTTCCCCCCCCCCTTGATGTCTTCCCCCCCCCTTGATGTCTTCCCCCCCCCCTTGATGTCTTCCCCCCCCCCTTGATGTCTTCCCCCCCCCCCCTTGATGTCTTCCCCCCCCCTTGATGTCTTCCCCCCCCCTTGATGTCATTCCCCCCCCCCTTGATGTCTTCCCCCCCCCTTGATGTCTTCCCCCCCCCTTGATGTCTTCCCCCCCCCTTGATGTCTTCCCCCCCCCCCTTGATGTCTTCCCCCACCTTGATGTCCTCCCCCCCCCTTGATGTCCTCCCCCCACCTTGATGTCCTCCCCCCCCCTTGATGTCCTCCCTCCCCCTTGATGTCCTCCCTCCCCCTTGATGTCCTCCCCCCCCCTTGATGTCCTCCCCCCCCCTTGATGTCCTCCCCCCCCCCTTGATGTCCTCCCCCCCCTTGATGTCCTCCCCCCCCTTGATGTCCTCCCCCCCCCCCTTGATGTCCTCCCCCCCCCCCTTGATGTCCTCCCCCCCCCCCCTTGATGTCCTCCCCCCCCCCCCTTGATGTCCTCCCCCCCCCTTGATGTCCTCCCCCCCCCTTGATGTCCTCCCCCCCCCTTGATGTCCTCCCCCCCCCTTGATGTCCTCCCCCCCCCTTGATGTCCTCCCCCCCCTTGATGTCCTCCCCCCCCCCCCCCTTGATGTCCTCCCCCCCCCTTGATGTCCTCCCCCCCACTTGATGTCCTCCCCCCCCCTTGATGTCCTCCCCCCCCCCCTTGATGTCCTCCCCCCCCTTGATGTCTTCCCCCCCCCTTGATGTCTTCCCCCCTCCTTGATGTCTCCTCCCGGCATTGTCTCTCCCCGCGATGTCTCTTCCCGGCATTGTCTCCCCCCGCGATGTCTCTTCCCTGCATTGTCTCCCCCCGCGATGTCTCTTCCCGGCATTGTCTCCCCCCGCGATGTCTCCCCCCGGCATTGTCTCCCCCCGCGATGTCTCCCCCCGGCATTGTCTCCCCCCTCGATGTCTCTTCCCGGCATTGTCTCCCCCCGCGATGTCTCTTCCCGGCATTGTCTCCCCCCGCGATGTCTCTTCCCGGCATTGTCTCCCCCCTCGAAGTCTCTTCCCGGCATTGTCTCCCCCCGCGATGTCTCCCCCCGGCATTGTCTCCCCCCGCGATGTCTCCTCCCGGCATTGTCTCCCCCCTCGATGTCTCTTCCCGGCATTGTCTTCCCCCACGATGTCTCCCCCCGGCATTGTCTCCCCCCGCGATGTCTCCTCCCGGCATTGTCTCCCCCCGCGATGTCTCCTCCCGGCATTGTCTCCCCCCTCGATGTCTCTTCCCGGCATTATCTCCCCCCGCGATGTCTCCCCCCGGCATTGTCTCCCCCCGCGATGTCTCCTCCCGGCATTGTCTCCCCCCGCGATGTCTCCTCCCGGCATTGTCTCCCCCGCGATGTCTCTTCCCGGCACTGTCTCCCCCGCGATGTCTCTTCCCGGCACTGTCTCCCCCGCGATGTCTCTTCCCGGCATTGTCTCCCCCGCGATGTCTCTTCCCGGCATTGTCTCCCCCCGCGATGTCTCTTCCCGGCACTGTCTCCCCCCGCGATGTCTCTTCCCGGCATTGTCTCCCCCCGCGATGTCTCCTCCCGGCATTGTCTCCCCCCGCAATGTCTCTTCCCGGCATTTTCTCCCCCCGCGATGTCTCCTCCCGACATTGTCTCCCCCCGCGATGTCTCCTCCCAGCAATCTCTCCCTCCTCCCTCCCTCCTCGCTGCCGCACTCTGAGCCTCCCCCACCCCGCCACCAGCACCAAACCCCAATCCTCTCCAATTGCCATAGACCATCCCCAGTGGTCTCCAGCTGTTGCCTTCGACAACAGGCTTTCTCGCTCGGCAGGTGCCAGCCTTCAATCTGGCCAGCTACCGGGCGGGAAACATTAAAAAAAATTCTAATGAGGTCCAGCCGTTAAATTTGACAGGACTTCCGCCTTCCTGGTATTTCCAGGTTTCCCGGCCGCTGACACATGCCACCATTCCCTACCTGCCTCCTCGTAAATATCGGGGCCATGATCTGGGATTCTCCCATTATCTTGTGCTTACAACAAATTTCAGAACAGATCTAGCAGCTCAAAACTGGGCATCCATGAGGCGCTGTAGGCCATCAGCAGCAGCAGAATTGTATTCCAGCACAATCTGTAACCTCATGGCCTGGCATATTCCTCACTCTACCATTACCAACAAGCCAGGGGATCAAACCTGGTTCAATGAGGAGTGTAGAAAAGCATGCCAGGAGCAGCACCAGGCGTACCTAAAAATGAGGTGCCAACCTGGTGAAGCTACAACTCAGGACTACAAGCATGCTAAACAACGGAAGCAACATGCTATAGACAGAGCTAAGCGATTCCACAACCAACGGATCAGATCAAAGCTCTGCAGTCCTGCCACATCCAGTCATGAATGGTGGTGGACAATTAAACAACTAACGGGAGGAGGAGGTTCTGCGAACATCCCCATCCTCAATGATGGCGGAGTCCAGCACGTGAGTGCAAAAGACAAGGCTGAAGGGTTTGCAACCATCTTCAGCCAGAAGTGCCGAGTAGTTGATCCATCTCGGCCTCCTCCCGATATCCCCACCATCACAGAAGCCAGTCTTCAGCCAATTCGATTCACTCCACATGATATCAAGAAACAGCTGAGTGCACTGGATACAGCAAAGGCTATGGGCCCCGACAACATCCCGGCTGCACGGCTGAAGACTTGTGCTCCAGAACTAGCTGCGCCTCTAGCCAAGCTGTTCCAGTACAGCTACAACACTGGCATCTACCCGACAATGTGGAAAATTGTCCAGGTATGTCCTGTCCACAAAAAGCAGGACAAATCCAATCTGGCCAATTACCGCCCCTTCAGTCTGCTCTCGATCATCAGCAAAGTGACGGAAGGTGTCGTAGACAGTGCTATCTAGCGGCACTTACTCACCAATAACCTGCTCACCGATGCTCAGTTTGGGTTCCGCCAGGACCACTCGGCTCCAGACCTCATTACGGCCTTCGTCCAAACATGGACAAAAGAGCTGAATTCCAGAGGTGAGGTGAGAGTGACTGCCCTTGACATCAAGGCAGCATTTGACCGAGTGTGGCACCAAGGAGCCCTAGTAAAATTGAAGTCAATGGGAATCAGGGGGAAAACTCTCCAGTGGCTGGAGTCATACCTAGCACAAAGGAAGATGGTAGTTGTTGTTGGAGGCCAATCATCTCAGCCCCAGGGCATTGCTGCAGGAGTTACTCAGGGCAGTGTCCTAGGCCCAACCATCTTCAGCTGCTTCATCAATGACCTTCCCTCCATCATAAGGTCAGAAATGGGGATGTTCACTGATGACTGCACAGTGTTCAGTTCCATTCGCAACCCCTCAAATAATTAAGCAGTCCGAGCCCGCATGCAGCAAGACCTGGATAACACCCAGGCTTGGGCTGATAAGTGGCAAGTAACATTCGCGCCAGACAAGTGCCAGGCAATGACCATCTCCAACAAGAAAGAGTCTAACCACCTCCCCTTGACATTCAACGGCATTACCATCGCCGAATCCCCCACCATTAACATCCTGGGTGTCACCATTGACCAGAAACTTAACTGGACCAGCCATATAAATACTGTGGCTACAAAAGCAGGTCAGAGGCTGGGTATTCTGTGGTGAGTGACTCACCTCCTGACTCCCCAAAGCCTTTCCACCATCTACAAGGCACAAGTCAGGAGTGTGATGGAATACTCTCCACTTGCCTGGATGAGTTCAGCTCCAACAACACTCAAGAAGCTCGACACCATCCAGGACAAAGCAGCCCGCTTGATTGGCACCCCATCCACCACCCTAAACATTCACTCCATCCACCACCGGTGCACAGTGGCTGCAGTGTGTACCATCCACAGGATGCACTGCAGCAACTCGCCAAGGCTTCTTCGACAGCACCTCCCAAACCCGCGACCTCTACCACCTAGAAGGACAAGAGCAGCAGGTACATGGGAACAACACCACCTGCACGTTCCCCTCCAAGTCACACACCATCCCGACTTGGAAATATATCGCTGTTCCTTCATCGTCGCTGGGTCAAAATCCTGGAACTCCCTTCCTAACAGTACTGTGGGAGAACCTTCACCACACGGACTGCAGCGGTTCAAGAAGGCGGCTCACCACCACCTTCTCAAGGCTGAGAGGAGCCGAGCGGAGCGGAGGGAGCGTCCGATAAAAGGCGGGATTTCAGAGCGCTGAGAACAGCTGAGAGGAGCCGAGCGGAGCGGAGGGAGCGTCCGATAAAAGGCGGGATTTCAGAGCGCCGAGAACAGCTGAGAGGAGCCGAGCGGAGCGGAGGGAGCGTCCGATAAAAGGCGGGATTTCAGAGCGCTGAGAACAGCTGAGAGGAGCCGAGCGGAGAGGAGGGAGCGTCCGATAAAAGGCGGGATTTCAGAGCGCTGAGAACAGCTGAGAGGAGCCGAGCCGAGTGGAGGGAGCGTCCGATAAAAGGCGGGATTTCAGAGGGAGCTGCGACCGAGTTCGAAGTGACGTCAGGAATCAGATCGGGACACGACACAAGGGAGGCACCTGATTGGTGAGTAGGTTCAGGTGAGTATTTCTACTTATCGACAGTAACTAAAGTAAAAAGAAAGAAGGTCTGCAGGTCTTATTGGAAGTAGCATCTTTTTTTTAGTGAATCAAGGTCCCTAGTGTAGTTAACATTCTCTAAATTAAGAACAATTTAAAGGAGTAAACTCCTTAAAGGGAGTGGTAAGTAGTTTTTCTTTCCTTTTTTTTCTCTTGACATTGTAGTTGTTGTTAAGCTAACTTAAGGGTTAAGTCATGGCAGGAGATCCCACGGCCGTGTCATGTTCCTCTTGTGGGATGTGGGAATTCAGGGATCCTTCCTGTATCCCTGATTCCTTCACCTGCGGGAAGTGTGTCCAGCTGCAGCTACTGTTTGACCGCTTGACGGCTCTGGAGCTGCGGATGGACTCACTTTGGAGCATCCGCGATGCTGAGAAAGTCGTGGATAGCACGTTCAGTGAGTTGGTCACACCGCAGATAAAAATTACTGAGGGAGATAGTGAATGGGTGACCAACAGACAGAGGAAGAGTAGGAAGGCAGTGCAGGGGTCCCCTGCGGTCATCTCCCTCCAAAACAGGTATACCGTTTTGGATACTGTTGGGAGAGATGGCTCACCAGGGGAAGGTGGCAGTGGCCAGGTTCATGGCACCGTGGCTGGCTCTGCTGCACAGGAGGGCAGGAAAAAGAGTGGCAGAGCTATAGTGATAGGGGACTCGATTGTAAGGGGAATAGACAGGCGTTTCTGCGGACGCAACCGAGACTCCAGGATGGTATGTTGCCTCCCTGGTGCAAGGGTCAAGGATGTCTCGGAGCGGCTGCAGGACATTCTGGAGGGGGAGGGTGAACAGCCAGTTGTCGTGGTGCATATAGGCACCAACGATATAGGTAAAAAACAGGATGAGGTCCTACAAGCTGAATTTAGGGAGCTAGGAGTTAAACTAAAGAGTAGGACCTCAAAGGTAGTAATCTCAGGATTGCTACCAGTGCCACGGGCTAGTCAGAGTAGGAATGACAGGATAGCTAGGATAAATACGTGGCTTGAGAGATGGTGCAAGAGGGAGGGATTCAAATTCCTGGGCCATTGGAACCGGTTCTGGGGGAGGTGGGACCAGTACAAATTGGACGGTCTGCATCTGGGCAGGACTGGAACCAATGTCCTAGGGGGAGTGTTTGCTAGTGCTGTTGGGGAGGGTTTAAACTAATGTGGCAGGGGGATGGGAACCGATGCAGGAAGTCAGTGGGAAATAAAGTGGTGACAGAAACAAAAGGCAGTAAGGGAGAGTGTACAAAACATGACCGGACAGATGGTCTGAGAAAGCAGGGCAAAGACCAAGGGAAGTCTAGATTAAACTGCATTTATTTCAATGCAAGAAGTCTTATGGGCAAGGCAGATGAACTCAGGGCATGGATGGGTACATGGGACTGGGATGTTATAGCTATTACTGAAACATGGCTAAGGGAGGGGCAGGACTGGCAGCTCAATGTTCCAGGGTACAGATGCTATAGGAAAGATAGAGCAGGAGGTAAGAGAGGAGGGGGAGTTGCGTTCTTGATTAGGGAGAACATCACGGCAGTAGTGAGAGGGGATATATCCGAGGGTTCGCCCACTGAGTCTATATGGGTAGAACTGAAAAATAAGAAGGGAGAGATCACTTTGATAGGATTGTACTACAGACCCCCAAATAGTCAACGGGAAATTGAGGAGCAAATATGTAAGGAGATTACAGACAGCTGCAAGAAAAATAGGGTGGTTATAGTAGGGGACTTTAACTTTCCCAACATTGACTGGGACAGCAATAGCATTAGGGGCTTGGATGGAGAGAAATTTGTTGAGTGTATTCAGGAGGAATTTCTCATTCAGTATGTGGATGGCCCGACGAGAGAGGGGGCAAAACTTGACCTCCTCTTGGGAAATAAGGAAGGGCAGGTGACAGAAGTGTTAGTGAGGGATCACTTTGGGACCAGTTATCATAATTCCATTAGTTTTAAGATAGCTATGGAGAAGGATAGGTCTGGCCCAAAAGTTAAAATTCTAAATTGGGGAAAGGCCAATTTTGATGGTATTAGACAGGAACTTTCAGAAGTTGATTGGGAGAGTCTGTTGGCAGGCAAAGGGACGTCTGGTAAGTGGGAGGCTTTCAAAAGTGTGTTAACCAGGGTTCAGGGTAAGCACATTCCTTATAAAGTGAAGGGCAAGGCTGGTAGAATTAGGGAACCTTGGATGACTCGGGAGATTGAGGCCCTAGTCAAAAAGAAGAAGGAGGCATATGACATGCATAGGCAGCTGGGATCAAGTGGATCCCTTGAAGAGTATAGAGATTGCCGGAGTAGAGTTAAGAGAGAAATCAGGAGGGCAAAAAGGGGACATGAGATTGCTTTGGCAGATAAGGCAAAGGAGAATCCAAAGAGCTTCTACAAATACATAAAGGGCAAAAGAGTAACTAGGGAGAGAGTAGGGCCTCTTAAGGATCAACAAGGTCAACTATGTGCGGAACCACAAGAGATGGGTGAGATCCTGAATGAATATTTCACATCGGTATTTACGGTTGAGAAAGGCATGGATGTTAGGGAACTTGAGGAAATAAATAGTGATGTCTTGAGGAGTGTACATATTACAGAGAGGGAGGTGCTGGAAGTCTTAACGCGCATCAAGGTAGATAAATCTCCGGGACCTGATGAAATGTATCCCAGGACGTTATGGGAGGTTAGGGAGGAAATTGCGGTTTCCCTAGCAGAGATATTTGAATCATCCACCGCTACAGGTGAGGTGCCTGAAGATTGGAGGGTAGCAAATGTTGTGCCTTTGTTTAAGAAGGGAGGCAGGGAAAAGCCTGGGAACTACAGACCGGTGAGCCTGACATCTGTAGTGGGTAAGTTGTTAGAGGGTATTCTGAGGGACAGGATCTACAGGCATTTGGAGAGGCAGGGACTAATTAGGAACAGTCAGCATGGTTTTGTGAGAGGAAAATCATGTCTCACGAATTTGATTGAGTTTTTTGAAGGGGTAACCAAGAAGATAGATGAGGGCTGTGCAGTAGACGTAGTCTACATGGACTTCAGCAAAGCCTTTGACAAGGTACCGCATGGTAGGTTGTTACATAAGGTTAAATCTCATGGGATCCAAGGTGAGGTGGCCAATTGGATACAAAATTGGCTTGACGACAGAAGACAGAGGGTGGTTGTAGAGGGTTATTTTTCAAACTGGATGCCTGTGTCCAGCGGTGTGCCTCAGGGATCGGTGCTGGGTCCGCTGTTATTTGTTATTTATATTAATGATTTGGATGAGAATTTAGGAGGCATGGTTAGTAAGTTTGCAGATGACACCAAGATTGGTGGCATTGTGGACAGTGAAGAAGGTTATCTAGGATTGCAACGGGATCTTGATAAATTGGGCCAGTGGGCCGATGAATGGCAGATGGAGTTTAATTTAGATAAATGTGAGGTGATGCATTTTGGTAGATCGAATCGGGCCAGGACCTACTCCGTTAATGGTAGGGCTTTGGGGAGAGTTATAGAACAAAGAGATCTAGGAGTACAGGTTCATAGCTCCTTGAAAGTGGAATCACAGGTGGATAGGGTGGTGAAGAAGGCATTCGGCATGCTTGGCTTCATTGGTCAGAACATTGAATACAGGAGTTGGGATGTCTTGTTGAAGTTGTACAGGGCATTGGTGAGGCCACACTTGGAGTACTGTGTACAGTTCTGGTCACCCTATTATAGAAAGGATATTATTAAACTAGAAAGAGTGCAAAAAAGATTTACTTGGATGCTACCAGGACTTGTTGTTTGACTTACAGGGAGAGGTTAGACAGACTGGGACTTTTTTCCCTGGAGAGTAGGAGGTTAAGGGGTGATCTTATAGAAGTCTATAAAATAATGAGGGGCATAGATAAGGTAGATAGTCAAAATCTTTTCCCAAAGGTAGGGGAGTCTATAACGAGGGGGCATAGATTTAAGGTGAGAGGGGAGAGATACAAAAGGGTCCAGAGGGGCAATTTTTTCACTCAAAGGGTGGTGAGTGTCTGGAACGAGCTGCCAGAGGCAGTAGTAGAGGCGGGTACAATTTTGTCTTTTAAAAAGCATTTGGACAGTTACATGGGTAAGATGGGTATAGAGGAAATGGGCCAAGTGCAGGAAATTGGGACTAGCTTAGTGGTATAAACTGGGCGACATGGACATGTTGGGCCGAAGGGCCTGTTTCCATGTTGTAACTTCTATGATTCTATGATTCTATGAATTAGGGATGGGCAATAAATGCCGGCCTCGCCAGCGACGCCCACATCCCATGAACGAATAAACAAAAACAAAAAGGAGCTTTCATAGTTTTCATAAACACACGAAATCTCCTATGAACCAAAACCTGCCCCTTTATACATGCAATGGATGGGATAACGCACTATGAATTTAACAATAAGGGAGCTATTTGAGAAGGGTGAGATATTTTGAAAGGCATTGCTAAGTAAGTATCAACCATGGTCTGTTCAAGATAACAGTAGGTGTAGATAGGAAATTTGCATGGGGCATCAAACAGAGAGGAGGAGGAGAAGAAGATGGAAAAAGGTTCGGGAAAATTACTGCAGAAGCGTGGGCAGGCAATGAAAATGTCAGAAGAGAATAGCAATCTGTGCAATGATTTATGTCATTGGAATGCTGTCATATTGCAGCCAGGCCTCTGGAGTTTGCTCTCACATGTTGTGAGGTGAGCTGTTAATGACTAGGTATCACTGTCTTCCTGCAAGCATCTCCCTTTAATGGTATAGCAATTGAATTCATCTGTTCCCAGCTCAGTCAAACTGCATATGTTAACATTTTGCTTGAATTGCTCCAGGTACTAAGTAACTTTTTTTGACTTTATTAATTTATGAGCAAAGGCATAGACAGAAACAACGAGAGCCCATCTAGACTAGCCATCCCTCACTGAATATGATGACAGATCTGGTCAGTTCTGTGTATTGGTCAACACTGCCACAGAAACAATAAAATTCTCTGAGAGATGCCGATGGCCGTAACCAATTTTTAAAGTGGTTTATCCGATCCAATTAAAATTGCACAGCATATTTTGCTGCAGTGGAGATTAAGTTAATGGGCTAGAGTTTGCAGTAGCAGGGCATCCAACGGTGTCTGCCATTAGTTAGACATGCCCCTGAACCCTTCAGCTTAAAACTTTTTTGCCCACTAAGTTGCTGAAAGTGCGAGCTGATAATGTCGCAGCGAGGGAAACAGGGACCTGAATGAACAGGGCAACCAACTGTGTATCTCCTTAACCAATCAGATTGAAAGATTGAGAAATAAACAGTGGAAGGACTGAGAAGAATGGTTAATTAGAGTGGGTGAATTCATTGTCAAATCAGGTACAGGAAGATAAATATAGAGAGGGAAAAAAAGATTGGATTAAGAGAGAGAAAAAAAAAGACAGAAAGGAAAAGTAAAAAAAAATATTAAATTTGATCCTTTTAAAATCTCCAACAACAATTAATACCTGAAGGGATGAGACTCCACATTTGTAATTGTTAATTTTCAGTACCAGAGAGGTTGATTGGCAGTAATTAACAATTGTCACGTTGTTAAAAGGGTACATACGCTTGAAATGACAAGACTTAACTTTCTGTGGCGAGTTTAGTTCATATCTTCACGCCGTTCAATACATGTCAATGGTGAGCCAATCCGCGAAATGCCATTTTCGCGAAGCTAATGGTGGAGCTGCACAATGCGGACAGCAACTTTTGGATATCCGTGTTTAACCATGTATCTACCCCTCACCTGAAGTTACTGTACCATTTACGCATAAATAATGGAGAGAGCCATTAGCTTCACCGTTACTTTGACAGCAAAATCTTACCCATTGCAATTTTTATAAAAATAGAACCATATCAGTTTACAGTACAGAAGGAGGCCATTTAGCCCAACATGTGTCAGTTGGCTGTTTGCTAGAGCAATCTAAATATCCCACTCTCCAAATATTTATTCAAATTTAGTTTAAAAGATACAATGGTTTCTGCCTCAAACGCTCCCTGTGGCAATGCGTTCCATGTTTCAACAATCTGCTGTATAAAAATTGTTCTCCAAATCTCTCTTAGTGACTATTTTAAATTGATGACCCCTCATCACTGACTCTCCAATGGAGGAAATAGTTTTTCCTCATTCACTCTATCAAAACCTATTGTAATTTTACAAACCTCAATTAAATCTTGCCTTAGCCTTCTCGGCTCGAGTGGAAATGGGCCCAGTATCTCCTCATAACTATGGTTTCCGATCCTTTACATTATCTGCTAATATTTTTTCATATTCCATTTTAGCCCTTCTAACTACACTTTCTACATTCTTCCTGATTTTCTTTAATGGCAAAAGCCCTGATGTTATCACATGCCTCCTTTTAATTTATAGTTTAGTTTTAATCTCCCCATTTATCCATGGAACTCTATTCAATGATGTATCCCCTTTTTGTCTGATTTCAATTGAAATGAAAATCTGATGGTTTCTACAACGGGTGGCCGATCCGCAATGCCAGTTTTATGCCCAGATGGCAAGTTCAATACCTAGCCCCCATGTGCTACGCCATGGGAGATCGACTAGTATACAAAAAATATTGCAGCGCACAGAAAAATGATTAACTTCCCACATGCCAAATTATGCTGTCTTAATTCACATTGCTCCTGAAGTTATTTTCAAAAGATTAGAAAATCAGATGGACAAAAGGTAGACTGATCCTTTACACTTCATCGCTGGAGGACAATAAAGTGAGGCACACTATCTCAGCACAGCTGCATCCAAACCATTTAAAAAAGAATTTGTACTCTCTTAACATGTGCTGGACTTAATTGAAAGTATTGAATGTGCCATAATGTGCATTTGTTTATCAAAAAAGGCAGTTAATGAACTTCAGTGTAGGCATCATCACAGATAAACTGCAAAGCATCATAGCCCATCAGTGCCCAGCAAGCACGTGCTGACAACACACAAAAAGCAAGTAAAAACTATGGGCTGGATTTTGCTGTAAAGATAACGGTAAGGCTAACAGCGCTCACCATTATTTATGTGCAAATCCAGCAACTGCACAAGTGCAATTAAATGCGGAAATCTGGAAGTTGCTGTTTAAGGTACCCTGCTCCTCCAAAAACTCAGTGAAAACGGCATCTCGCCGGCTGACTCAAATGTATGTATGCCAAAAAATGTTCGGACTTGTTTACTCCAGTGTAAGTACCCTTTTAACAGCGTGGTAAGTCTTAATTACTGCCAAACAACCTCACTGGTATTGAAAATTAACTTTTACAAATGTGTAATCTCATTCCTTCAGTAATTGAACATGTTTTTTAAAAATTAAATAAAACATTTTTTTCTTACTTTTTCTTTCTGCCTCTTTTATCTCTGTCTCTTAATCCAATCTTTCTATCTCTCTTTTTATTTCGCTTTCTGTACCTGATTTGACATTGAATTCACTATTCTAACTTACACTTCCTGGTTCAGTCTCTGCGCTGCTCATTAATGATTCTTCAATCTGATTGGTTAAGGAGATACACAGTTGCTTGCCCTGTTCGCACAAGTCCCAGATACCCTCTAGAGGGTGCCACACTATTTGGCTGCCCTGTTGATAGCAACTTGCCGTGCAAAAGCCCACAGCGTAGATTTATTAGAATGATACCTGGACTTCAACGGTTAAATTAAGAGGAGAGATTACACAAACTGGGGTTGTATTCCCTGGAATTGAGAAGATTAAGAGGTGATTTGATCGAAGTTTTCAAGATATTAAAGGGAATCGATAGGGTAGATAGAGAGAAATTATTTTTGCTGGTTGGGAAGTCTAGTACTGGGAGACATAGCCTAAAAATTAGAGACAGGACTTTCAGGAGTGAAGTTAGGAAACAATTCTACATGTAAAAGGTGATAGAAGTTTAAAACTCTCTTCCTCAAATGGCAGTTAATGCTAGTTCAATTGTTAATTTGAAATCTGAGATTGATAAAATTTTGTTAACCAAAGATATTAAGGGATATTGGGCTAAAGCCTACGGAGTTCAGCCATGATCTCATTGAATGGCTGAACAGGCTCGAGTGACTAAATGGCCTACTCCTGTTCCTATGTTCCTATGGGCAAGTGCAAATCTAATAAATGGCTGGTGCTGTTCGTTCAGAGCAAAATCCGGCCCATTAAAACTGCTCCCACCAGCTTCACAGTCTATGTTCTAAAAGTAGATAACTGGGAGTAATTTCAAGGTAATAATCTCATTCCAGGGTTCAGATGGCAGCTGGATTTCTGATTCCTAAATCACTGATGGTTTTATTATATCTAAGCAACGGAAATATAGAGGATAAGAAAATAATTGAAGGTTGTGAGGTACAGTCCAAGCAAACAATAGCTGAGGAAGATCGTCTGGAGCTAGATGCAGCCCCAGAAAAGTTAGTATTACTTTTAAAATAAATACTACTTGAAATAAAATGGAGCACATAATATAGAACCTGGAGTATTGCTTCAAAGGTGACTAGGTGATTCAAATATACATGCAAAATTTGACCTATTGCAGATGTTTCTTGAAGTTGAAGTTGAGAGAAGAGTTGGGAGCAGTGAAAGTGATGATGAATTTGATATGAAGGCAGATTTGCAGACTCAGCCAAGTCAAAGTTTTCTGGAAACTATTGGGAAACCAAAAATTTAAGTGATCAAATTCAAAATCATCTTTGGTGATAGATTGGAAGAAGTGTAAAAACAATTTGAAGTCCTTAACATCATGTGGCCGATAATATAATGCGCAGCACCTGTAGTGTGGATAAATATCGAGCACAAGTGACTGGTATGAGCCAGCTGCTGTGTGGCCATTGTGCATAGAACAGTATAATGCACTGTGGACCTGTACATCAGTGGAGCGTCCATTGACACTACTGCGTCAGCCAATGAATTGGAGGCAGGGCAGGACTTACGGCAGGATTTACAGCAAACAAGTGTATTTTACAGCAAACAGCAAAGCAAACAAAGTCTATTTACTGAGTCTCTTTGTTTAATGACTAGAGAAGTTAAAGATAGCATTAGTTAAAAAGAAGAGGCTTACAATGTTGCCAAAAAGAGTAGTAAACCTGAGGATTGGGAGAGTTTTAGAAATCAGCAAAGGATGGCCAAGAAATTAATAAAGAGGGAGAAAATTGAATGAGAGTAAACTAGCAAGAAATAGAAAAACGGATTGTAAGAGCTTCTACAAATATGTAAAAAAGGAAGAGATCAGCGAAAATAAACGTTGGGTCCCTTAGAGGCAGAAACAGGAGAAATTATAATGGGGAATAAGGAAATAGCACAGACGTTAAATAAATATTTTGTAAGTCTCTTCACAGTAAAAGAGACAAAAAATATACCCGAAATAGTGGGAACCAAGGGTCTAGTGACAGCGAGGAACTTAAAGCAATTAAGATTAGTAAAGAAAAAGTACTGGAGAAATTAATAGGACTAAAAGCCAACAAATCCCTGGACCGAATGGCCTACATCCTAGGGTTTTAAAAAAGGTGGCTGCAGAGATAATGGACGCATTGGTTTTGATCTTCCCGAATTCCCTAGATTCTAAAACGGTCCCTGTGGATTAGAAGGCAGCAAATGTAACCCCATTAATCAAGAAAGGAGGGAGAGAGAAAACAGGGAACTACAGGCCAGTTAGCCTGACATCAGTAGTAGGGAAAATCCTATTATTAAGGATGTAGTAACAGGGCATTTAGAAAATCATAATATGATCAGGCAGAGTCAACAAGGTTTTATGAAAGGGAAACCGTGTTTGACAAATCTATTAGAGTTTTTTAGGGTGCAAATAGCAGGATAGATAACGGAGAATCAGTGGATGTGGTATATTTGGATTTTCAAAAGGCATTCGATAAGGTCCAACACAAAAGTTTGTTACATAAGATTAGGGCTCATGGGATTGGGGGAAATATATTAGTGTGGATTAAGGATTGGTTAAAGGAAAGAAAACAGAGAGTAGGAATAAATGGGTCATTCTCAGGTTGGCAGGCTGTAACTAGTTATTTTTTATTCGTTCTTGGGATGTGGGCATCGCTGGCGAGGCCAGCGTTTATTGCCCATCCCTAATTGCCCTTGAGAAGGTGGTGGTGAGCCGCCTTCTTGACCTGCTGCAGTCCGTGTGGTGAAGGTTCTCCCACAGTGCTGTTAGGAAGGAAGTTCCAAGATTTTGTCCCAGCCACGATGAAGGAACAGCGATATATTTCCAAGTCGGGATGGTGTGTGACTTGGAGGGAAACATGCAGGTGGTGTTGTTCCCATGTGCCTGCTGCTCTTATCCTTCTAGGTGGTAGATTTTGCGGGTTTTGGAGGTGCTGTGGAAGAAGCCTTGGCGAGTTGCTACAGTGCATCCTGTGGATGGTACACACTGCAGCCACTGTGCGCCGGTGGTGAAGGGAGTGAATGTTTAGGGTGATGGATGGGGTGCCAATCAAGCGGGTTGCTTTGTCCTGGATGGTGTCGTGCTTCTTGAGTGTTGTTGGAGCTGCACTCATCCAGGCACGTGGCGAGTATTCCATCACACTCCTGACTTGTGCCTTGTAGATGTTGGAAAGGCTTTGGGGAGTCAGGAGTTGAGTCACTCGCCACAGAATACCCAGCATCTGACCTGCCCTTGTAGCCACAGTATTTATGTGGCTGGTCCAGTTAAGTTTCTGGTCAATGGTGACCCCAAGGATGTTGATTGTGGGGGATTCGGTGATGGTAATGCCATTGAATGTCAAGGGGAGGTAGTTAGACTTTCTCTTGTTGGAGATGGTCATTGCCTGGCACTTATCTGGCGCAAATGTTACTTGCCACTTATCAGCCCAAGCTTGGATGTTGTCCAGGTCTTGCTGCATGCGGGCACGGGCTGCTTCATTATCTGAGGGTTTGCGAATGGAACTGAACACTGTGCAATCATCAGCAAACATCCCCATTTCTGACCTTATGTTGGAGGGAAGGGGCGCTATTTTAGCACCCGCTATCGGGTGTGTTCCTGGCGGGGGGGGCTCCGAAAATCGGAGAATCCCGGAGTGGGTCGGGAGCCCGACTCCAACCCGCCCACTTCCGGGTTCCCCACTGACGCGCCAGCGTGCGTGCGCAGCCCCTGCTGGTGGGAATCCCGCGGGCAATTAAAGCCAGTGGGATGCCACTTGAAGCTATTTATTTTGCTTGTTCAGGTCATTAACTGACCTGATTAAGGGATTATGTGAGGAGGGGTGGGATTTTAGAGCAAACTGGGACTGTTTCCCACACTGGGGGAAACACTCCCAGTTCAAATGGACCTGTTGCAGCTGTCAGCCTGTGGCAGCTGCAAAGGTCCATTTGACAGGTGGGGGGGGGAGACCCTCACTCATTGCAGGAGGCCACTCTGTCACTTGGGACAAAGTTTGGCCTCCACCATCCTCCTCCTGACAATCAAAGTCACCAACTTGCACACTTACCCCGGGGTCCAGAGATATGTACCTACCTTGCGGACCCCCTCAGATGTGCATCTTCCAGATGGGGGCCGCCGTAGCTGCAGTCATGACCTCCTCGGAGGGCGAACAGCATCACCAGCCTCGCCATCCACTCCGTCCACCTCTGACACGTGGAGCTCCACAACAGAGTGCTGTGACACATCCACCTGTACAGCAGGAGGGAGGGCAACCGCAGGGAGAGATGCGTCGCAGAGGGCACTACCCTCGCCACAGGGTCCACAGACCGAGGCTCAGCTTCCTGAACCTCTCTGAGCAGCAGTGCACATGGAGGCTCAGAGTCACTCGACATGTAGTCGTGGACATCTGCAGCCTCCTTCATGCCAAGCTGCTCCTGGCTGGCCCGAGCACCATCTTCTTACCTGTCGCTGTCAAAGTCACCACTGCCCTCAACAACTTCTCCTCCACATCCTTCCAGGGTGCCACCGGGGACATCGCTGACGTCTCTCAGCCGTCTGCACAAAAGAGCCCTGCAAATACACCTACACTCACTCTGCCGTGACACAATGGGTGGCATCAGTTGTGGGTCTTCATTGTGATCCTCAGGAAAGCGAATTATTGCACAAACCAGACAAGATTCGCGAAGACATGGCAGTAGTGGTGCCAATATAATATGTAATGTGAGTTGGTCAGAAATTCAATATAAGTAAAAACTATGACAAACCCTCAAACACCCTTGTGCATCCCCTTCGTGCTCACGACACGTTTGCCTTACGCTGCCTTCTGCACATATGTGATGCATGCCCTGTGGCTGCAGCACAGGTAGTGGCAGGTTGAGTGAGGCTGGCAGTGAAAGAGATGCACGAGAGGGTGAGTATGAGATAGAGCCATGAGATTGTATGAGGATTGGGTTGAGTGGTAGTGGCGGGATGAGTACTGGCGAGGTGAGTAAGTGCAGGTAAGATGAGGATGAGGTTTGAGTGGGTATGAGGGGTGATGTGACAGAGTAGTGTTGGCAGTGCAGAAGGAGCTGTGGGGTGGGGGCGGTGATGTGGCAGACGGAGTGTAGGGGAAAGAGTAAGTGTACTCACTTTGTCTGACCTACTGAGGTCATTGGAGCGCCTCCTGCACTGTATGCAGGTGGGCGATATGTTGGTGGTGCTGGTGACCTCCTCTGCCACCTCGAGCCAGGCCTTCCTGGTGGCAGAGGCAGGCCGCTTCCTCCCGTCCGCCGGGAGGAAGATCTCTGTCCTCCCCCTCCTCCTCACCCCATGTATTGATACCTGGAGTGAGGCATCATTAAACTGGGAGCAGCCTTCCCCCTGGGCTGCTCCATGCTATAACTTTTTCTGTTTGTTGCAGCATCTGTCAGTGGAGGACTGCCACTTTAAACAGAGCTCCTCCAGCTGACAGATCTTACTGTGCATGCGCAGCCCGCCCGATGCGCAGATCAGCAGTGGGGAACCCGGAGGAGAAGGTAAGTGGACCCAATTGGGCTACGATCGCGCGGGTGGCTGGCTGATTTCGCCGGGCGCGTTACCCACGCGTCCGATAGCCCCCCCGCCGAGAACCCGCAGCCCTGGTAACATCGGGCCCAAGGTCATTGATGAAGCAGCTGAAGATGGTTGGGCCTAGGACACTGCCCTGAGGACCTCCTGCAGTGATGTCCTGGGGCTGAGATGATTGACCTCCAACAACCACTACCATCTTCCTTTGTGCTAGTATGACTCCAGCTACTGGAGACTTTTCCCCCTGATTCCCATTGACTTCAATTTTACTAGAGCTCCTTGGTGCCACACTCGGTCAAATGCTGCCTTGAAGTCAAGGGCAGTCACTCTCACCTCACCTCCGGAATTCAGCTATTTTGTCCATGTTTGGACCAAGGCTGTAATGAGGTCTGGAGCCAAGTGGTCCTGGCGGAACCTAAACTGAGCATCGGTGAGCAGGTTATTGCTGAGTAAGTGTCGCTTGATAGCACTGTCGACGACACCTTCCATCACTTTGCTGATGATTGAGAGTAGATTGATGGGGCGGTAATTGGCTGGATTGGATTTGTCCTGCTTTTTGTGGACAGGACATAGCTGGAAAATTTTCCACATTGTCGGGTAGATGCCAGTGTTGTAGCTGTACTGGAACAGTTTGGCTAGAGGTGCGGCTAGTTCTGGAGCACAAGGCTTCAGCACTACAGCCGGGATGTTGTCGGGGCCCATAGCCTTTGCTGTATCCAGTGCACTCAACCGTTTCTTGATATCACGTAGAGTGAATCGAATTGGCTGAAGACTGGCTTCTGTGATGGTGGGGATATCGGGAAGAGGTCAAGATGGATCATCCACTTGGCACTTCTGGCGTTGTTTTTTGCACTCACGTGGGGTGCCGCAAGGATCAGTGCTTGGGCCTCAGCTGTTTACAATCCATATTAATGACTTAGATAAGGGGACCGAGTGTAATGTGTCCAAATTTGCTGATAATACAAAGCTAGGTGCGAAAGTAAGCTGTGAGGAGGACACAAAGAGGCTGCAAAGGGATATAGACAGGTTAAGTGAGTGGGCGAGAAGGTGGCAGATGGAGTATAATTTGGGGAAATGTGAAATTATCCACTTTGGTAGGAAGAATAGAAAAGCAGAATATTTTTTAAAAGGTGAGAGACTAAGAAATGTTGGTAGTCAGAGGGATTTGGGTATCCTTTTTTATGAATCACAGAATGTTAACATGTAGGTACAGCAAGCAATTAGGAAGGCAAATGGTATGTTAGCCTTTATTGCAAGGGGGTTGGATTATAAGAGTAAGGAGGTCTTGCTGCAATTATATAGGGCTCTGCTGAGACCACACCTGGCGTACTGCATACAGTTTTGGTCTCCTTACCTAAGGAAGTATATATTTGCCTTAGAGAGGGTACAACCAAGGATCACTAGATTGATTTCTGGGATGAGAGGGTTGTCCTATGAGGAGAGATTGAGTAGAATCGGCCTATATTCTCTGGAGTTTAGAAGAATGAACAGTGATCTCATTGAAATGCATAAAATTCTTAGAGGACTTAACAGGATAGATGCTGAGAGGCTGTTTCCCCTGGCTGGAAAGTCTAGAACTAGAGGTCATAGTCTCAAAGTAAGGAGTCGGCCATTTAGAACCGAGATGAGGAAAAATTTCTTCACTCAGAGCGTTGTGATTCTTTGGAATTCTCTATCCCAGAGGGCTGTGGATGTTCAGTCGTTGAGTATATTCAAGACTGAGATCGATGGATATTTGGACACTAAGTGAATCAAGAGCTATGGGGATAGGGTGGGAAAGTGGAGTTGAGGTTGAAGATCAGCCATGATCTGATTGAATGGCAGAACAGGCTCGAGGGGCCATACGGCCTACGCCTGCTCCTATTTCTTATGTTTTTATTTAAAAAGAGTCATATGATCTGCTGTAAACGGAACTCATGACCGGTATTGCAGCAACTTCTCCCGATAAAAGTATTGAGACGCACAACACCCGGTTATAGTCCAACAGCTTTATTTGAAATCACAAGCTTTCGGAGCTTTGCTCCTTCGTCACCTGACGAAGGAGCAAAGCTCCGCAAGCTTGTGATTTCAAACAAAGCTGTTGGACTATAACCGGGTGTTGTGCGTCTCCTTACATTTGTCCACCCCAGTCCATCACCGGCATCTCCACATCATGATAAAGTATTGTGATTTCTCCAGCAAAATGCAGTGAGTGAAGGATAGTTACAGACAAATTATGTGCCTAAAATCAATCCCAGTCGCTTACAGTAGTAGTCTCCAGGCATGATTGATGGGAGAATTACCCAATCATCTCCATTCTGGCTGGGAATAGTAGTGTCACTATATGCAGCCGTATATCAGGCATCTGCTAAGCTCATTAAGGCCTTAAAACATTAATGAGGAAATAGTCCTATAACAAAGCCTCTTAGCCTGCAAAACGTTGCTGGGGCCTAGCACTGATATAAAGTGGTCACTGGATGGTTTGTCCATTACACAGCTGTATATTAAACAACTGTGCCCCACAAAAGGACCTTGCCATGGAGTATGCAGGAAGACAGGAAACAGCAACCAACGACAGAAGAGGACTCTGACCAAGAGAGAGAAGATATGTCTGTATAAGGAACCAGACACTCAGCAAGAGTCATTAAGTGCCTGATACATTGAAATACATTGAGCGACCACTCCCTGTGTCATCTGACATGGATATTTGAGACCTGCAATATACCCAAGGAATCTAGCATGCCCCAAAGCAGGCACTGGTGCAAAGGGCTCTAACCAGGAGAGAGAAGATATGTCTGTATAAGGAACCATGTGCACATAGGCTGTGTACTTGGCACATTAGGCCCCCCCAAATTATTACAATTAGGGAGTTACTTCATTGTGCAACTGGAATGTCTAACTCCACAAGTAGACTCACTCCTTTATCCCTACTACCCTCTCTTTAACTCTTCTTTTATTTTTATGTTTATAAAAGCCCTTACTATATCCATTTATATTATCTGTCAGCTTTTTTTCATATTTCCTTTTAGCCCTTCTAATCCATTTACACCTCTCCACTACAGTTTCTATAATCCTCGTGATTAGTCTTCTTTACATTGCAATGTTATTTGATATGAAGCAGACTGTAAATTTTGTACATCTTTTCTGGGCAATAGCAGTCCATACAATGAATCTTTGCTTTAGCATCCCAATGGTGAGCACTACAGTAATTCTGGATGTGTCTCTTTGTATTTACATTCTGCTGCTATTTAGGGGTTGGAAAAATTAATCTTAATATACACAAATGCTGCCTCCATAGTAACAAAAACTAAGGCAGAGAACAAAATGCAACTAAATATCAATACTTCTTAAAAAAAAACAAGTTTAGAATTAACAACGTGGATTTCCAGTTGAGTATAAGTCCAACCAAAAGTAGGGCACAGCACAATTTGTGCAGGCAAAATGTATTGAGTGCTGTCTTACCACAATCTCAAGGGTCAACCTCATTATAATTTTTTGGCTAAGCTCCAAGTGTCAGAAACTTTCAAAGCTTACTGATGATTCAAGCTTACCCATGGGGGGAGGAATATCATCATTGTTTTTGGTCAAGAAAAACGGTTCAGAGAATAAAGAATGTCTGACAGGCCTGCAGAAGGACAGAAAGCCCCCAAGATTCCAGATGCAGCCTGGAAGTGTTTTCACTGCCAAAAGTGTGTATGAGGAAGGGCAGTGATGTCCCAGTAGATTTGACACTGCCAGCCCTTCACATCACATCACATTCACTCAATCTGTCACAAGAACCAGCACAGAGACAGCCAGCCCAAGGGAGTTAGAGGCCATTGGAGAGGAAAGTGCACTAGTGAGCAGGAGCAGCTTTTGGTGGCACATGAGAAAAGGACATTGCTTGCCAGAGGGTGAAGGGCCTGGGGATCTGAATGTTAAAGGCATGCTTCTAAAATGCTTGGAGAGCTTCCACATTGGTGCAGGAATTGGGAGCAGTGCCAAACAGTGTGCTGCAGATGGTGACTCTGGTAGAGGAACCCACTAACATCATATGCAAAACATTGGAGGATGGATTTGCAACTCTGCCGTCTACCATATGAGGGTTTCAGGGATATCTGCAGCAGAGGCCTCCATAACACAGAATTTAAGAGTAGTTCGCGCTCCTTGCATGGATGGTCAGACTGCTGCCATAGAGGTCTGGGTTACCACATTGGAGAAGGCTGTCTCTTTCGTTCTCCAAATGATTAAGGCTGGGTTGCAAAAAAACATTACATGGGCTTCACTGATCTCATTGGGACCATTAGGCATGCTTTTCCTCAGATCAGTGCTTATGTTGAGCATGTGCCAGTGCTAAACACACGGTAGGAATGGGGATGAACAGTAATGTTGTTTAAAGGGTATAGTGGTATAATTTCTACTTCCCCTTCATTGATTTTTGGGTGGTCGGATTACAGAAAATCACTCAACATTTTCAAAGAGAAGTCCATTTTTTTACATCACCAATGTCCCAGAATATCTTACTTCTGCTCTTAACAATTTTGTTATCAGGTAGAAATGGCTCGGTCCAAAGACTCCACTCAAGGCATCATAGCTTAGAAGTTGCATGCAGGGTGTAATCAATGATTCTGCCTGACTCAAAAGTAATTTAATCATAACAGTCCGACTGACTAGTTGTGTTACATCTATTTAGCCCATCCAGGGGTTAAATGCCCCTGACCTCGTACACCTCAGAATACAGTAAACAATGAGGCAGATTAAAAACCATTTTTAAAAAAACATAGATCCAGGATCCATAACAAATTATTACAATTTATTTGCATTTAGGTAAAATGATTTTAGACTTTCGCATACATCAGTGAACAACATACAATGCATATCACATTGAAATATAAGGGCTTTTTTTTTGGTGCTGGGTGCCAGAAGAACAGTTTCACCATGTGCGCAGGGGTTTTGCAGCAATGGGGGAACAGGCCTTGATTCTAGTTCCTACTAGGCTACAATTCTGTGATCTGCTCCATTTTGTGTGCATGAGGTCTGAAGTCTTCACTAGAGGAGCACGGTGTGTACGATGAACAGTGGAACACTGCCACTGCAACTTGACTGCAATTTCAACCCCATTGTGCAAAAACCAAAATGTCTCAAAGCATTTTAGAAATAGAATTTAGCTCTTTTTATTGAAAACAGAGTGATATTATTTTAATGCCTTTAACAAGAGTTAACCTTTAATGTAATTAAGAATTTTTTTTGGAGAGTAAAAACCCTCTCTGTTTTCCTCTCTTGCTGGTCATCCAGACTACAAACCTTCTGCTTTTGAAAGGCTGCTGGCCTGTCCCCAGGCCACTGCCATTCAGTGACACTCGGCCAGCAACCAGGAGGCATGCAATAACAGGCTGTGACTCTGTGCAATTGAGAACTGAAGTGGCAGTTTGAACCTGTGTCCTTCCACTGTATGCTAGTGCTGAAAAGTATATTTCCGCCACAACACATTTGGCATGTAATGTCATTTATTTTGCCATGGGTGAGGGTGAGTGTACTGAATTTCGTTACTGGAGGGCCTCTGAATCAATACTTCCAATGATCTCAATTGGCTGCAGGATCTCTTGCAGAACTCGGCCTGGTGCTAATCTAATAGTCGTCTCTAATTCTTTTATATTGGAGCCAAATTTTCTTTAGTCACCCTTCTGAACCCTTCCCTAGGGACTGCAGCTTGGCATGGTGGAAGGCTTGCATGCTTCTATGATCCTGAGAGCTATGCTGGAGGGAGTATAAGTCCTGGTAGGGCCACACAAGCCAGATAAATCGAAAGGAAGGAGCCAGATTAAAGGCGGTCCACTGGTCATTCTGGTAGAGGGTTATGAGTCAGACCTGTCCATGTAACATACCTTTCATCACAGAAACAACCAGAGACAAGACTTGCAAATATAAACATCGTGGGGTAGAGTCTCCACTCGTTTACGCCAGTAATATCAGCGCAATCCGGACAGAATCGGCTGAACCAGCGCAAGAGATCGGGGAATTTTAAACGTAAGTGAGATACGCCCAAACCCACTCACATTTGTGTTTACCGCAATTTTTTACGCTGTTTCAAGATTCAATTCACCCGTATCAGGCCCCGCCCGCAAAACTGGTCACACCCCCAGGTCGAGAATGCGAGATTCTGGCTTTGCTCTGGTTCAGGAAGGCTCTTCAGATTGCACTCATTTTCTTAGGTGCACAGGTATTGTTGGCACGTTTTAAAAGTTTTTTCACATCAAAAACTTTTTAATTTACTAGGAAACTGACTAGTGCACACTAATGAAACTATTAAATGATGCAGTATAGTTTTTTAAGTCATTTTCAGTGATTATAAATCAGGTTACTCATAGGTGGAGGACCTTATTAAAAATGCTTATTTTTGCTGATAAACCCATTTTCAGCTGTAATAAAACTATATCAGTTTACCACTCTTAAATGTATCATGGAATACTTTTTAATGGAAAGCAAAAAAAACAATTACATTCTATTACATGGCCTGATTGCGCTGGTTTAGAATGGTTCATGGAAGAGTTTACGTTTGTGATTATGCAAATGAATTTTAGCGGAAGCTTGAACTGTAACCTAACCAGAGCAATTTAGAGCGCATTTTGGCTGCCATTTCCTGATTGTGCCCAAAGTGAAAACTTTACCCCCAACTGTGGAGAACCACAATGTGCTGGATGTAAGGCAAAAATATACTCCAATTAGAATCATATATCTTGCTTTGGACAGACTGCAGTGGGAGAAATAAGTTGCCTCAAGTATCAGAAGGCACAGGAGACTCTTAACTCACTAACTTCTGAGGCAAAGCCATTGTTCTTTGATTTGGTGGGAAATTTATTTTGTCTCTTATTTATCTCCATAATTTTACTCTATTTTTCCTCAGGTTAGTTCTTCAATCAAGACGAATAACTTATTTATATATTGTGAGGGTTAAACTTTCTTGTAGATCTTCACTGGTGCAGCTTTCCTCACTCACCATTCACCATTTTGCACTTTGATTTCAGTGTTAATGCAGTTCATTAACATACAATTTCCATAGCACATTAGTCTGGCTTGCTAAACGTTTACACAGGCAGCAGAAAGCAGAAATGTAATAGAATTAGCACATTTGTGCTTTGGCATACAAAAACTAATTGAAAATACAATGCTGACTCAGTGAATGAATTGTGCATAGAATCTAATTCTTGAAAACTAGGCTTTAGATGTTATTGAGATGCTTAACGTTCTGAACAGTGTAACGTCTGGATCTCCTCCATATAGAGGCACAAATTGCTTGCAAAATAATGATGAGCTCAATAGCGCTCACCGTTGTTAGTGGCGAAATGGAGGAGCAAATTCCGGCGTTCGCACATGTGCAGTGAAACGCGGAAATCCAGAACTTTCTCCAACCGGTACACCGGCGATATGACAGCTTCAAATTAAAGGTATATCGCCGTCTGCAATCAATGAAATCATTGAAAAAGCGCCAACTTGCTCTTCTGCCCAGCTGGAAAGTAACTAATATCGGCACAAAACAGGTATACTTAAAAATACCAGGTCTAAACTAAGTTTTAATTATTGCCAAGCAACTAAAAATTAACTTTTAAAAATGTGGAGTCTCTTAACTCCTTATTTTAACAGTTTTTGGTCATTAAAAAGAAAAATTTAAATAAAAAAATTAAAAACTTTTTTTTTACTTTTCCCTTCTGTCTCTTTTATTTAATTCAATTATTTCTTACCCTCTCTTTTTTAGTTGTCTATAACTGTTTTTACAATGATTTTAATGTTGTACCTTTCACTTCCTGGTTTTCACGTTGGAAGCCTGCAGAGACAGTTTCGCAGCATGTCAAAAATGCTGCAATCTGATTGGTCGAGGGGAGAGTGTGATCCTTTCGCTTCTCCCAGGGTCCTAGCTTCACTTGAACTGACGCTGGGCTCTTCACCGCTTCCTATTCGAGGAAGTGCCCGGTAAGTTAATGGGTTAGTATAAATCTATGGAGCGGCAAGCATGGTTCACCGTTCCAAACAATTTCTGCCCCATTGTCTATTCCTGATAATTTGCACAAAAAAAATTAATTATCCAATAACTTAAATTAAGCAACATAACTAGCACAGCAAATTGGGAATTTAGTGCTAAAATTGGAATTATTGAGCTCTTTGAATTAAGAGGTGTAGATGGTATAAACAAATAATTCCAATTACCTGAAGGAATATTAGTAGTGATATTAATTTTAATTTGATCTAGTAAAAGATATCCGCGTATGTTACTAAGAAACTCTGTTTAAATATAAAAGTGTCACCTTTTACAACAATTGCAGTTTTGGGGTGAAAATTTACTATTACCAGTTTGTTATTTTCTGTGAATGTCCTTAATCTAAATTTCAATTTGTTCTGAGCATTTAATGCTAGAATATTCTATATGATGCAGGATTGACTATGGTTCATAACACGAATAGATGGCTAACTCACAAATGTTGTATATTTCAAACACAACACAGCCACCTTTATTTTTTCATTATTATTTGCAAGAGGCCTGTCCTTTAAGTCGATTCCTATGTCACTTGCTGTTGCCCAGGGTAACAGGAGACCATGTGTGGATTTAAGTACATTTCTCTGATAGAAGAAACACATGATGCTGTCAGATGAAACCCCCCAAGGAAACAGAATTAAACAAAGTAAAATTAATTCATCTGGACAGAAACCTGTAATAACTTGCATTAGATGAAGTTTAGTAGGCTTTAAAGGCATTTGGGGCTGTCAAACAAAATCCCTTGTGCTTACTTGTACAGAACGTGCAAAAACATATCTTAGATCTGTCATGTACAACAATGCTTATTACACTTTTAAGCAGAAGGACACCGCTTAGAAATTAACCCTTAAAAAAAATGTGCTCTTTGTGTTGCAAATAAGGACATAATAGGAGCAGGAGTAGACCATACGGCCCCTTAAGCCTGCTCCGCCTCTCAGTAAGATCATGGCTGATCTTCTACCTCAACTTGAGTAGAATGGGCCTATACTCTCTGGAGTTTAGAAGAATGAGAGGTGATCTCATTGAAACATATAAGATTATGAGGGGACTTGACAGGGTAGATGATGAGAGATTGTTTCCCTTGGTTAGAGAGTCTAGAACAAGGGGCCATAGTTGCAGGTTAAGGGGTCGGCCATTCAAGACTGGGATGAGGAGAAATTTCTTCACGCAGATGGTTGTGAATCTTTGGAATTCTCTATCACAGAGGGCTGTGGATGCTGAGTCATTGAATATATTCAAGGCTGAAATGGATAGATTTTTGGACTCTAGGGGAATCGAGGGACGCGGGGATCGGGAAAGTGGAGTTGAGGTCAAAGATCAGCCATGATCTGATTGAATTGCGCAGCAGACTCAAGGGGCCTTATGGCCTACTCCTGCTCCTATTTCTTATGTTCTTATATTCTTATGTTCAACTCCACTTTCCCAGCCTATCCCCAAATACCTGTCCTAAGAATTGTGTATACTGACATGTGACTTAAACCCTTTTAAAGTATATTCTAACTGATACCCAAATGGTTCTGCACAGATGTGTCATGCAAGTCACAGATGGATTTTTCTCTATCGCTAGCAATTTTATCAGCTTCTCCTTGGACGAATGGCATCAACACAAGAGCTGTCATAAATGATGGCATTGATGAAGGCAGCACATATAATATTGTGGATGCCACCTATGATTTCTTGAGCCTTGAAGAATCCAGCAATTTTGCACCATTTTCCACAGAACTGCAAGTCTTTTGGTGGATCCTTTGCAGCCATAGCTGACAATACCTTTGTGCTACTCACAAGCCCAACTATAGCAGTGCTGCTATGAGATCTGTGAAGTCTCACTGTTGTAATGTAGGAAACACAGCAGCCAATTTGTGCACAGCAAGGTCCCACAAACAGCAATAAAATAATGTCCAGATAATCTTTTTTAGCAATGTTGCTTGAGGGATAAATATTGGACAGGATGCCTTCAAAATAGTGCCATGGAATCTTCTATGTTCACTCGAAAGGGCAGACGGGGCCTCAATTTAACGTTTCATCTGAAAGATGGCACCTCCAACAGGGCAGTACTCCCTCAGAGCACAACAGAGCAAGAACTGCACAAAGAGTTCTGTGTACATCTTTCTTCTTCCCAAATAAGCCATCATCTATAATCCAATCTCTGTGTGCCTCAACTCACATAGTTCCCATTCATGCCAACTCAAAACCACTTTCAAATCTTGCTAATAACAATTTCTACACACACCACAACTTCATTGCAAGCATATTTTTAACAAAAACTGTAGGTGTGTGTGTATGTGTGTGTGTAGGGGCAATTTTAACTTCCCTCACCTGATGGGAATGGGGCATTGCAAATTTAAAATCACATCAGGAGATTTACCTGCTTAATTCCTGCCCAACACCATCTCAAGTGCACAGTTTTTTAGGGAATTCGGCCAACCGCAGGTAGCAGGCGGGAGCCCTATGAATGCAAATTGGGGTCCGTTTTTTTTTATTCGTTCACGGGATGTGGGCGTCGCTGGCGAGGCCAGCATTTATTGCCCATCCCTAATTGCCCTTGAGAAGGTGGTGGTGAGCCGCCTTCTTGAACCGCTGCAGTCTGTGTGGTGACGGTTCTCCTACAGTGCTGTTAGGAAGGGAGTTCCAGGATTTTGACCCAGCGACATTGAAGGAACGGCGATATATTTCCAAGTCGGGATGGTGTGTGACTTGGAGGGGAACGTGCAGGTGGTGTTGTTCCCATGTACCTGCTGCTCTTGTCCTTCTAGGTGGTAGAGGTCGTGGGTTTGGGAGATGCTGTCGAAGAAGCCTTGGCGAGTTGCTGCAGTGCATCCTGTGGATGGTGCACACTGCAACCACAGTGCACCGGTGGTGAAGGGAATGAATGTTTAGGGTGGTGGATGGGGTGCCAATCAAGCGGGCTGCTTTATCTTGGATGGTGTTGAGCTTCTTGAGTGTTGTTGGAGCTGCACTCATCCAGGCAAGTGGAGAGTATTCCATCACACTCCTGACTTGTGCCTTGTAGATGGTGGAAAGGCTTTGGGGAGTCAGGAGGTGAGTCACTCGCCGCAGAATACCCAGCCTCTGACCTGCTCTAGTAGCCACAGTATTTATATGGCTGGTCCAGTTAAGTTTCTGGTCAATGGTGACCCCCAGGATGTTGATGGTGGGGGATTCGGTGATGGTAATGCAGTTGAATGTCAAGGGGAGGTGGTTAGACTCTCTCTTGTTGGAGATAGTCATCGCCTGGCACTTATCTGGCGCGAATGTTACTTGCCACTTATCAGCCCAAGCCTGGATGTTGTCCAGGTCTTGCTGCATGCGGGCTCGGACTGCTTAATTATTTGAGGGGTTGCGAATGGAACTGAACACTGTGCAGTCATCAGCGAACATCCCCATTTCTGACCTTATGATGGAGGGAAGGTCATTGATGAAGCAGCTGAAGGTGGTTGGGCCTAGGACTCTGCCCTGAGGAACTCCTGCAGCAATGTCCTGGGGCTGAGATGATTGGCCTCCAACAACCACTACCATCTTCCTTTGTGCTAGGTATGACTCCAGCCACTGGAGAGTTTTCCCCCTGATTCCCATTGACTTCAATTTTACTAGGGCTCCTTGGTGCCACACTCGGTCAAATGCTGCCTTGATGTCAAGGGCAGTCACTCTCACCTCACCTCTGGAATTCAGCTCTTTTGTCCATGTTTGGACCAAGGCTGTAATGAGGTCTGGAGCGGAGTGGTCCTGGCGGAACCCAAACTGAGCATCGGTGAGCAGGTTATTGGTGAGTAAGTGCCGCTTGATAGCTCTGTCGACGATACCTTCCATCACTTTGCTGATGATTGAGAGCAGACTGATGGGGCGGTAATTGGTCGGATTGGATTTGTCCTGCTTTTTGTGGACAGGACATACCTGGGCAATTTTCCACATTGTCGGGTAGATGCCAGTGTTGTAGCTGTACTGGAATAGCTTGGCTAGAGGCGCAGCTAGTTCTGGAGCACAAGTCTTCAGCACTATAGCTGGGATGTTGTCGGGGCCCATAGCCTTTGCTGTATCCAGTGCACTCAGCCGTTTCTTGATATCACGTGGAGTGAATCGAATTGGCCGAAGACTGGCTTCCGTGATGGTGGGGATATCGGGAGGAGGCTGAGATGGATCATTCACTCGGCACTTCTGGCTGAAGATGGTTGCAAATGCTTCAGCCTTGTCTTTTGCACTCACGTGCTGGACTCCACATCATTGAGGATGGGAATGTTTGCAGAGCCTCCTCCTCCCGTTAGTTGTTTAATTGTCCACCACCATTCACGACTGGATGTGGCAGGACTGCAGAGCTTTGATCTGATCCGTTGGTTGTGGAATCGCTTAGCTCTGTCTATAGCATGTTGCTTCCGCTGTTTAGCATGCATGTAGTCCTGAGTTGTAGCTTCACCAGGTTGGCACCTCATTTTTAGGTATGCCTTGGTGCTGCTCCTGGCATGCTCTTCTACACTCCTCCTTGAACCAGGGTTGATCCCCTGGCTTGTTGGCAATGGTAGAGTGAGGAATATGCCGGGCCATGAGGTTACAGATTGTGCTGGAATACAATTCTGCTGCTGCTGATGGCCCACAGCGCCTCATGGATGCCCAGTTTTGAGCTGCTAGATCTGTTCTGAATCTATCCCATTTAGCATGGTGGTAGTGCCACACAACACGTTGGATGGTGTCCTCAGTGCGAAGACGGGACTTCATCTCCATGAGGACTGTGCGGTGGTCACTCCTACCAATACTGTCATGGACAGATGCATTTGCGACAGGTAGATTGGTGAGGACGAGGCCAAGTAAGTTTTTCCCTCGTGTTGGTTCGCTCACCACCTGCCGCAGGCCCAGTCTCGCAGCTATGTCCTTCAGGACTCGGCCAGCTCGGTCAGTAGTGGTGCTACCGATCCACTCTTGGTGATGGACATTGAAGTCCCCCACCCAGAGTACATTCTGTGCCCTTGCTACCCTCAGTGCTTCCTCTAAGTGGTGCTCAACATGGAGGAGGACTGATTCATCAGCTGAGGGAGGACGGTAGGTGGTAATCAGCAGGAGGTTTCCTTGCCCATGTTTGACCTGATGCCATGAGATTTCATGGGGCCCAGAATCAATGTTGAGGACTCCCAGGGCCACTCCCTCCTGACTGTATATCACTGTACCGCCACCTCTGGTGGGTCTGTCCTGCCGGTGGGACAGGACATACCCAGGGATGGTGATGGAAGAGTCTGGGACATTGGCTGAAAGTTATGATTCTGTAAGTATGGCTATGTCAGGCTGTTGCTTGACTAGTCTGTGGGACAGCTCTCCCAATTTTGGCACAAGACCCCAGATGTTAGTAAGGAGGACCTTGCAGGGTCGACTGGGCTTGGTGTTTTGCCGTTGTCGTGTCCGGTGCCTAGTGGTCCGATGCCGGGTGGTCCGTCCGGTTTTATTCTTATTGTGACTTTTCATAGCGAGATTTTACAACTGAGTGGCTTGCTCAGCCATTTCAGAGGGCAATTAAGAATCAACCACGTTGCTGTGGGTCTGGAGTCACATATGGGCCAGACCGGGTAAGGGCGGCAGGCTTCCTTCCCTGAAGGACATTGGTGAACCAGATGGGTTTTTACGACCATCCGGTAGTTTCATGGCCATCATGACTGATACTAGTATTTTAATTCCAGTATTTTAATTCCTATGATGTCATTAGGACCCTGATGTGATTTTCACATGCAAAACCAGAAGTCCCACTCACCGCTGAACCCGTTGAGTAAAACCTAGCAGGATTGGTTTACACAGGTCCATTGGAAGCAGTATTTAAAGGAGCACTCACCAGCAAGCACTCAGATCAGAGATATCTGTTTACTTTTGCATATTTTAGATTTCCATAGGAGATTATGCCTTGGAGATTGTTTTTTTTCTGCATTTATTCTACTTACACACTCTCAATAGGCACACAGCTTATGATGAATGCCACTCTTGCTGCTTTGATTTGGTTGCAAGAAGTTGGGGAAGAGAATCAACAGCAGCAGGCTGCCCTACCATAAGGAGCAGCAGTTGGGCCTGTTAGCAGACAACAGGTGAGGGGGGCTCCACAAAAAAGGCTTTACCCAGCCCATTGAGTGTACAGTAGAATTTCCTAGATATGTCTGAGGTGTAGCGTATGAGCTTCTGCAGGCAGGCTGTCGCAAACCTCTGCAGCTTCCATTTTTTAAATTAATACTTGGAATGTGGGCATCACGGGCATTATTTATTGCCCATCCATCATTGCCCTTGAGAAGGGGGTGGTGGGCCTTCTTCTTGAACCGCTGCAGTTTGTATGGTGAAGGTGCTCTACTGTTGACTGTGGTACAGCATGCTAATATATTATTGGCATCATTTAAATTAATTCTGCATATATCTAATCTGCAAAATAATATCCCTTCTCAGGACACTGACCAGGCTTTGGCAAGATTATTTCCTTTGCTGCTATAAGTTGAGCAGTGCAAGCAGAATTTGCTGCAAAAAGCAGCCAAACAAAAAACATTGAGAATTCAACCCCAAATGAGATTGACATTTTTCCATTTTCCCTGTAATATTTTATAAACTCTCTTCTGTGAGACATGCATATAAATCACACATTATTACCCCGATAAATGTGCCAACCCTAATTGCACTTGAGTTCTCAGTTCGGAGCTCAGAAAAGAAACTTGTGTGACAGCTAATTAGGTTTCTATTTATGCAATGACATGCCTCTTGAAACTATGATTAAATTGTTTGATTTGAGCAATATAGCTTTAGTTCGGTGTCAGATTTACAAAGATTTTTTTAAAATTAGTCATAATCCTATACCTTCTCCCACGCTTGCAATTTTTTATCCAAGAATTCCTTTACCAGCCTTTGAATAAGATAGATAGATAGATAGACAGACACAATATTAAGCTGGTTAATTTTTATTGTGAAGATTTTTCTATTTTTTATTTATTCACTTTTAATTCCATGCAAGACATCAAAAGAAAAGAAAATATCGTGCAAGATAATTTTACGAATGAACAGACACTAAATTAAAGGGCTCACCATTAAAAATACAATAAATAAATATGTCTAAGATGACATATAACTGTGCTTACAATCAAATACAGTAAAAATAGCATATTGCTCTTTGTATATGCAATTAGATATCTACAGAACAAATATTATTATTCTATTGAAGTTTGGTTATTTTGTTTACATAATTCACTTACAAAAATTGTACATAACTACAGACAGCACTGAATTGGTAAGCTAACTTGATAAGCATGCAAAATGCTAGATACCTCTGTATTATCACAAGATATTAATGGATGAGAAAAGCTATTTGGCTTCATTTATCCATCTAGAACAACCCCACACTCCCCCCGTTGCTGCATCAAATTGTTACTTAAATGATTCCAGGGTTTTTGCCCCCAACACTGGAAGTCCATTCCAAGTATGACTCTGCATGAAGAAGAAGCTCCTGATATCAGCCTTAAAGTTACCTTCCATGGGTTTAAACCTGTGTCCCCTTGTTTTACTCCCACTGTTTATTTTAAAGCAGTATTCCAGATTAACTTTTTCCAGACTATTTCCTGTCTTTTTTGCCTCTGTTAGATCACCTCACATATACCTCCTCTAGAGTATTGAAACCTCAAGCCTAGGCAGTCTTTCCTCAAAGCTTAGACCCCTGACACTAGGGATCAGCCTCGTGGCTCTTCTCTGCACTGCCTCCAGTGCTTGAATATCTTCCTTATCCTGAGAAACAGCAGCATCATGTCAGTTGACTGCAGCCACATCACTACTACAGGGCTAGGTTCTCGATGGACAATGATCTACGAAATGACTGATTTAATGGTTTTGAACCAGCTCTACCTCACCACCTCTCTCAATCCGTCCAGTGCCTCTGTGTTATCAGCCTGGTTTTCCAACACCCAATCCTCCATAAGCCGCAATTTCCTCCAATTAAACATTGGGAAGACCAAAGCCGTTGTCTTCGGTCTCTGCCACAAACTCGCTCGCTGTCCTACTTTGACTCCCGGTCCACCAATGCCTTGAATTTAAAATTTTCATCCTCATGTTGAAATCCCTCCATGGTCTTGCCCCTCCATATCTCTGTAAACTCATCCAGCTCTACAACCCCCCAAGAACTCTGCATTTGTTCAGCTCCGGCCTCTTATGTATCTCCCACTCCCTTCACCTCACCATCGGCAGCTGTACTTTCAGCCATCTAAGCCCTAACCTTTGGAATTGCCTCGCTAAACCTCTCTCCCTCTCCGCCTCACTCTCCTCTTTTAAGACTCCCTTAAAACCTACCTCTTTGACCAAGCTTCCTAATATCTCCTTCTTTGTCAATTTTTGTCTGATTACACTCCTGTGAAGTGCCTTGGGACGCATTCCTATGTTAAAAATGTTATATAAATGCAAGCTGTTGTTGTTTTGGTCACCCGAACAGGGAACTGTAACCCAGTTCCAAGTGCCTGAAAGCCAGAATGCAACGCTCTCTGAAGCCCGGCCCAGGACCTCCAGGGCTGCAGTCTGTTCTTCCTATGAGAAGGAGGTACACATGGGATGCTGCTGTTGAGGGGAGAGGGGGAACAGTCACAGTCTGGAATGAAGCTGCCACTCACTCCATTGATCCCTGCAACAAGGACAAAACTTCCCTGATGTTGTTGCATAGAGGCCAGTGAACTGAATCAAGACGCCTATACTATGCTGCACATGCTGGGAGAGTGACCTCAGTGTCTGTACATAGGTGCGATGTTCACTCATCGTTTCATAGCAGAACCTATGGAATCCAAGCCCACTGCCTCCTTAGCCAAAGGAAGGCATCTTCTCAGCTTCCTCTGGGGAACAGCTGAGCCCTTATCCACTCCCCATTCTTCTGGCTCCCTCATATTCGGTGACTCATTCAGTGCAATATTCTCATCTCCCACTATCTAGATTTCCCTGAGTGAAAGGCTCTGAGCTAAACGGGACAGATTAGGTTGATGATGAAGGTGTTGTAATGGAGGAAAAAGGGGCAGTAGTAACAGAGGGGTGGGATGGAAGTCATTATCCACGTCAGCATCATCATCTATTAACGCACAACTACTTCCTTCCACCTCCTTCTACTCATCCTCGTTCTCATCATCATCTTATCGCTCCTCTTCTGACTCTCCTTGCTGTGCAGGACCTGTGGTACAAGAGGAAATGAGGTAAGTATGGGTATGCAGCACCTAGAGAGGGTAAGACGAAGTTCTATGACACCTTGGTCCTTTAGTTGTTACAGGAACAGGAACTGCTTAATATCCACTCACCTGCAACTTGCACTCACCCACCGACCTCACTATCACCAGTTACCAAACCTGCTTGCCTCCTTTGGAGCTCAGTAGCCTGTTCCTTGAAATCTGTCAGCTCCCTTATAACTTGGGTCCCCCTGGTCGTGGCCTGCCTCTCCCAAGCATGTGTGTGCCATTTTTTCTTGGAGCAATATTAACAACAGTAGATGAAGATAAGCATCTGAAGGAAATTTCCAGCAGACAGATGTAACCAAAAAGACAAGTGCTAGAAGGACTATGTAACATGAAAGGTTGCAGCTGTTAGGAGTAGCATGCAAGAAGGGCTTGTGAGAATAGTTCCAAACAGTGGTTCCAGGTGCAAGAGGTATAGACTCATTGAACCACAGTACAATGTGAATGAATACTTGTCAATGCACTTAAGAAGTAAATGTGATCAGTGGAGGGGGTTCCATGGTGCCCATGTGAAAATGAGAAGGTGGGAGTTCTCGTACCTTGGCTTCTCTGGTCAGATCAGGAAATGTTTTGTTTACCCTGTTCCACTGTCCTAAGGGTGAGGCAGGTGGCACACTGTACCACTGCCACCTCCCTCCACAGGGTTCTGGTGACTGATTTAGGTAGCTTCCTACTATGTGAACCCAACAGGCGGTCCCACCTCTGGGTGGATCTCATCCAAGTGGATCTGCAAAATTCTGTGCTCGCCTCCTTCTGCCACCACTTGCCTGAGACTTCCTAGCGAGCCATCAGTGTGTGAAGTTGAAGTCATGATGAAGCCATGAGAAATCACAAAGGAATCTATTTTTGTCTGATTACACCTCCGTGAAACACCTTTAGACATTTTTCTACATTAAAGGTGCTATATAAATGCAAGTTGTTGTTATTGCTGTAATCCTTTGGTAAAAAATCATTACAGTTGAATATTCTGACAAAAGTGGGAGAAGAAAACGCATTCTTGATGTTCCTCCAAGTATCTACTGCCACCTTAGGTTACTCCAGGCATTTAATTCCTGCAGCAATAAGTTTTCTTCGCTCCCCCCTCCCCCTCCCCACCTCCAGTGACTTACTCCTGGTCTACCATTTATTATTTAAATCTGCTGACGACGTACATTCTAATGGGGACAGCAGCTCAATTCACTGCCAGGTGGAAGTCCTGCCCTATCATTGTTACTGCAGTGCAAACAGCAACGCGGATTTGCGGGGCCCAGGCCATGATAAGCAGACATTGCTTTATAGCTGCTAATGCATCTCTTAGGGAAGAGCGCTTGCTGTCAATTTTTCAGCCTCAGTCCTTCAGCCGCATCAGAAAACACAAGCAGCAAGTTCATCCCTGCAGGCAGATATAGACTGAGTTAGAACATGGGCAGACAATATTAATTTCAGTGTTAGGAAGACTTAGTCAAGAAACTGTGATTATTACCATACTAAACTGTCTTCAATTATAAATCTTTACATCCTTGATTTGGCAATTGCATCAACTTATAGGGAGGTAAAGTGAGACAAAAATTAAGCATTTCTGTCTGTATTAATTTATCGAATGGTTTCTTAATTTTTGGCCACAGTACACACAAGGATGAATTTTGGGTCCTGTTGACCCTTTTGCAAGGTGCAAGAATAGGCATTTCAGTTGTCAGGCCAGAATCAATTAGTATGCAGATGTAAATCAGTACATCTATAGTTGGTTCCTGTCAGATAATAGACTTTAATATGCTCATTGTTTAAATAGCCAAGTTTTACATTTCAAAGCACTGAACCACAGGGGGATCCAGGCTTGTTCCACAAGATTTGTCTGTGTGTGAATACTGTGAAATGGCAGGCTATTAATATAATTAAAAGTGCTGCAGCTGGTTAATAGCCTTTGTTCTCATATACCGTCATAGGACTTTGAAACAAGTCGGTCAATTTATCAGGCACAAATCAAAGAGCTTGGTGGTTTTGATTGACAGCCTTGTCTAACATCTGTGAGAAGAGACAGGTCAATGATTGTGTGGAATAAAAACAGAAAATGCAGGAAATACTCAGCAGGTCAGGCAACATCTGTGGAGAGAGAAACAGAGTTAACGTTTATGGTCAATGAAATTCTGACGACCTAAACGTTAACTCTGTTTCTCTTTCCACACTTGCTGCCTGACCTGCTGAGTATTTCCAGCGTTTTCTGTTTTTATTTCAGATTTCCAGCATCCACAGTATTTTGCTTTTGTTTCAATGATTGTGTGGAATCCTTTAATGGACAGCCTTGTGGCCAGATGGATATATCTCAGCTGCCTGGGCCCTACTAGTCCACAGCCAGCAGAGGGTCTGGGATAATTTGACACTGTGGCAGCGTTTCACCATGTAAGAAATATATTACCAAACCAACAAGCTCAGACTAAGCAAACATGACACTAAATAGATCAACAAAAAACATGAAAGTGAGGTACAGAGGAAAAAAGGCCTGCCGTGAGAAAGGAGAAGAGGCTCACTGAGATGAATGTACAAAAAAGGACAAACACGTTAAAAGCTGATCAGAGGGCCAAAGAGCGACCTGGAAAATGTCAAAACAGCTAAGGCTAATCAAAACAGCAATACGTTATTTCAGTACCACAACAAAGAGGACAGTCAGAGAAGAAGTAAAAACCATCAAAGATGGGGATCTTTCAAACTGAGGATGAGCATCAATTGGTAAATATTCTGAATGACTACTTCCTCCAAGTATTCATAAGGGAAGACATGAGCAACATTCCCTCTCCAAAGCTATTCCAAGGAAAATAAATCACTTCATTATAAATGAGATGGAACCCCTAGACAGGTTAAATTGGCTCAAAACAAATAAATCCCCAAGGATAGATGATATTTATCCCAGAGTACTGAGAGAGACGAGGGAGGAGATCTGTGAGGCAATGACAATCATTATGAGGGAATCAATGGACACTGGGAAGGTACCTGCAGATTGAAAACTGGTTAATATGGTGCCCATATTCAAAAAGGGTGACCAAACAGACACAGACAACTACAGACCCAATAGTTTTACTTTCACTCTATGTAAGATAAGAGAATCAACCATCAATAGCAAACTTGAAGATAATCTCCACATCAATAACCTAGTTAATAGCAGCCAGCAGGATTCAGAAGGGTAAGATTCAGCCTGACCAACCTGGTTGACTTTTTTGAGGAAGTGATAACTTGAGTGGACTGTGAGAAATCCTATCACACGGTGCGCCTCGACTTTCAAAAAGCTTTTGATAAAGTTCCACAGGATAAACTAATTAAACTCAAAGCTTTCAGGACTGGAATGGGAATGGATAAGAAACTGGCTGAAGGGTAGAAAATAATGAGTGCTTGTTAGAGGAGTTATGTCAGAGTGCGGGCAGTACTGAGTGGGGTGCCTCAGGCCTCAGCGCTAAAACCATTACTGTATCGAATTTACATAAATGACTTGGATTCAGAAACTCAAAAGCAATATGGTCAAAGTGGCAAATGATACCAGGCCTGGGTGGGTGGCATTGGGGGAGGTCAAACTACATCAATAAATGGAACAATGACAGATGAAATTTAACACAGAAAAGTGTAAATTGCTACACATAGGAAGGAAAATGTCTTATATGCTTATGTCTCAGTCTGATAGAATTTATATTTCATTTGTCTATCAAAGATGGAAGGAGACATGTGGTGGCATTTGGTACAACCTAATAAGCCAGTGTACAGTTGCAATCATTTTCTGTTCGATCCCTAGATCTAGATATCACTTACCTAAATATTTGGATTTTAGTGGATGTGATGTTTGCTAAGGGGGTGGTCAGTGATGCTGAACCCGAGTAGAGTATCTACTGTAAAACCCAGAAATTTAACTGTAATCAAGAAATAAAAATAGCGTGAAAAGCTGGAAGAAGAATAGGAGTCCTCAAGAAAAGTCAACAGTCCTTGTCATTAGGAACACCTCGGGCTTGATTTTGACTTTTGGGCGGCCAACCGGCCGATCACCCGTACCTGTGGCGAAGAGGCAGCCACAATTTTGAGGCAACGGCCTCATTAACATTGAGCCGGCGAGCTGCGGAGCACCAAAACAGGCTTCCGAATGCAGTTCACCAGAATAAGGCCTCCCAATATTGGGCTGCCCTGGCCTTCAGCAAAGTAAGTGCGAGGGGAGGAGGGGGCCGCGATCACGGAGGGTGGTGGTCCCAGAGAGTGAGCAGAGCCCAGATTATTTTTGTGGGGCTCACAAATTTAATTCCAAATTTACCTTGGCTGGGCCTCTTTGGCGTCATCGCCCATGGAATTGGTCGGTGTGTGCAGTGCACATGCTCTGGCCAGGTCCGACCTAAAATGGCAATCAGGGTCCTAGGACTCCTATTTAAAAGGGGCCTACTGCCTGAGACAGGCAAGCACTCCGAGCGGTCAGCTGTAGGCCCCTTCCAAATGTTGTTGGCCTCTTCGTCGTGTTAACGGGGCAGTAAAGCTACCAACCCCATTTTGAGGCTCTTACCGCTCCGTTAACAAGAGAAGATAGAAGTGAAAATTAACCCCCTTCAGTATTTTGCAAAGCATTTCTCTACTCAGTGATGAAATCTCTGAGTTGTCCATTTGTGTTCCAGCACAATTTTCTCCAAGTTCCTTCTCTACCTGCAACTATCAGGATGTTAGTTGACATTGTAAATGGTTCCCCTTTCTTCAAGTACTCTCTCCTTTCTTTCAAAACTGCCTTTATCACCACCTTATATTGCCTCCAAGTCTCCCAATGTCTGCAATTTAAAATTTTCAGACATATTTGAATCACTACATGGTCTTGCCCCTCTCTATCTCTATAACTCCCCCACCCCCCACCAAAGAACTTTACATTCCTCCAACTCTGGCCACTTATGCATTTTCCCTCCCTTTGCCTCATTAATGGAAGCCTTTTCTTCAAGCGTCTAAGTGCAATACTCTGGAATTCCCTCTCTAAACCTTTCAGCCTCTCCACCTCCTTCTCCTCCTTTACGATCTCCCTTAAAACCTACCTCTTTTGTTTATTTCACCTAATATCTCCTTCTTTGGCTCAGTGTCCACTTTTGTCTGATTACACCTCTGTGAAGTGCCTTGGGCTGTTTTTTACATTAAAGAGGCTATATAAATGCAAGTTGTTGTTAACATTGTTGTTGAATAGAACTATTCAACCTAAATTTTCATGACACTATCTCTATAAGGTGTGACATATTAGACTGCATATCATCAATTAATGTCTGCTTTCCCTGTTTCTTTCATGGATCTTAATGCAATCATTGAGCACAAATGCAGAACATGATCTTTACCACACAGTGTTTTTTTTTATTCGTTCATGGGATGTGGGCGTCGCTGGCGAGGCCGGCATTTATTGCCCATCCCTAATTGCCCTTGAGAAGGTGGTGGTGAGCCGCCTTCTTGAACCGCTGCAGTCCGTGTGGTGACGGTTCTCCCACAGTGCTGTTAGGAAGGGAGTTCCAGGATTGTGACCAAGCGACGATGAAGGGACGGCGATATATTTCCAAGTTGGGATGGTGTGTGACTTGGAGGGGAATATGCAGGTCGTGTTGTTCCCATGTGCCTGCTGCACTTGTCCTTCTAGGCGGTAACACACAGTGTGGTAACCAGCACCAGGTTATGCAAAATTATCCTTTAAAAAATTTTTGGCTTAAAAAAATGCACACCATACTAATAAACAGCAAAAGCAAAAATAACATAGTAAACATACCATTTTTATAAAACAATACGATATAAAATGAAACCTAAGGAATGAATTAATTTGAAAAGGGGCACAACAATACAAAAAATGGACATCGGCCATTAGCGCAGAATGAAACGTTACTTTGCCCTCTGCTGGTCAATTTGAAGCTTGCAAAAAGAACAATTTTCTAATTGAAAACTCCTCTTTTATTAGTTGTATTATTGTGGTTTTTATATAATGCAAAATGCCATAAATGTACATTCGTAATAAAATAACTGACAGATTTCCCATAGAGTTCACTACAGACTGCTGATTTTTTTTAAAAGTTTCACAGATTTTTGTTACCCATGTAATTATACAGCAACTGTCCTGACTACTTATTTATTCTTTTCTTAAGCTAACAATTTTTTGATATGCTTGTTATTATTGTACCTTGTGTAACAGGTGTAAATAATTATGCAGTGTTTTCTCTTAGATATAATGACGAATCACCATTATAATTAAAATAATGAAGGAAAGTTTGGAACAGGATGGTGCACCGCATTAAATACTGACATTTGACCACTTCACATCAGGGGTCAAATTGGACCTTGCCTTACCAATTTCTAGCGTAGGTGGCACGCGATCCAGGAACTGACTGTCATACCTCAACCTCACTGAGGAGCAGTACATCAGGCGCCTCTGCTTCACAAGGGAAGTGGTCACAGAGCTGTGTCACCTGTTGCAGCAAGAATTCGAGCTCCAAACCAGGGCATGGACAGTACTGCCTGTGGCTGTCAAGGTCACTGTGGCCCTGTATTTCTATGCTACAATGTCGTTCCAGGTTGCAACAGATGACATTAGCGGCATCACTCAGTTTGCTATGCACTGCTGCATCGGGGATTTCACTGAGGCTTTCTGTTCCAAGAGGAATGATTTCATCTCTTTCACCATGAAGTCGGCAAAGCAGGAAGAGAGAAATTAGGAGCTTCACCAGGATTGCAGGCTTCCCACTAGTGTAAGGAATAATTGACTGCTCCCACGTCGCTTTGCGGCTCCGTATCAAGACCCGAATACATGTGTCAGTAGGAAGGGTTTTCACTCCTTCAATGTGCAGTTCGTGTGTGACGACATGCAGAGCAACATGCAGGTCTCTGCCCAGTTTCCTAGCTGTAGCCACAATGCCATCATCCTGCACCAGTCTTCAATACCCTTCTAATCCACCCGGACCATCGGGTGTTAGGCTGGCTGCTAGGAGACAGGAGTTATGCCTTGAACACGTGGCTCATGACTCCTGTCAGGAACTCGAGCATAGAATCTGAGGAGCAGTATTACCGGAGTCGTGCATCCACCAGAGCTCTAATCGAGCAGATCATCGGCCTTCTCTAGCAGAGGTTCCGCTGCTCCAACATTCGTGAGCAGTTGTGCAGTACAGCCCTCAATGAGTCTCCAAATTCATGGTCATCTTCCATTGTGCTGCCCTTGAATTATGTGCCAACTTGTCCTGAAAGAAAGCAGGGAGTGTGTTAGTGGTAGCATAGTGAGTTGTTTTGAGGATGTGCATGTTGAATAGTGTAGATCTTGTGTGAAATGTGGCAGAGGTGTGGGGAAGTGAAGGAAGTATTAGTGAGGGGAATAGTAGGTGTGGAGTGTGTTACTGGTAACAGAAGGAGGTGGAGTGAAGTGTGATGCAGTGATTATAAGAGGCTGAAGTGAAGGGAAGAGGGGAAGGGAAGGCTTGTGAGTAACAGGGCTACAGGTGGTGCAGAGTTGAGGAGAGAATAATGCAAGATCTGAGTTAGGAGTCCTGGTGAGGTCACTGAACTTCTTGCGGCATTGCACCTATGTCCTGTGTGCAGTGCTCAGAGCGTTGACCTCCTCTGCCACCTCTTGCCACTGCTGGCTGGCAACTTGCCTGGAGACTCTTTGGCACCCCCAACGGGAACAGCACCTCACTCCTCTACCAGTACCCTCAGTACGGCATCTGAGAATATTGGGAGCCCTCGCAGTAGCTGTTTTAGGCATGTCTGATGTGTCCACAGCCGATTCCAGTGTTCATCATCCAAAGTGCACTTCCCCTTTAAGAGCTGCAGGCTGCCTTTAAATAGCATTATGGACATGTCATTTTCAGGCCTCCGATTAGGCGAGCTGTCAATGAACTGCATGAGTAGTGCTGGCAGCCACCTGTTCAATGTTAATGAGTCACAGGGACCAATTTCTTTAATTAACAGCACCCACATGTTCAGCGACAAGCTGTGTACACAGCACCAGTGGGCGCGGACCAATTTCTACCCCATCTAATCCAGACTGCTGAGATAAAAGTGCTTGCTATTTGCTGGCTGCAAAAGAGTCCTTCATGGAATTAGTTTAGCAATCTCAAATCAGCCCTAGTTAATATAGGTCACAGCGCAAAATTATCCTTAATGTGGCACTAACTGGCAAATTCTTTTAGAGAAATGGCGTGGGAAATTTTAAAAAAATCACACTGGTACAGGGATTGCTCTTCTCAAGTTGGGCCAAGACACATTGTTAGGGCAATGTAGAGGTCACTTTACTCTGGTAGCTGATTCTGTGTTCAGCTGTGCTGCTTTAACAACCTTAGTACAGATGCTAAAATATTGGAAAATTGGCCAAGCATGCCTTAGGCACACTTTGGGTCTAAATCCTTCTGCACAAGATTTTCTGACCTGCTGCTTTTGTGTGCTAGAACACTTAAGGAAAGGAAAATGAAAAGACTTGCATTTATATAGCGCTTTTCACAACCTCAGGATGTCCCAAAGCACTTTACAGCAATTGCCATACTTTTGAAGTGTAGTCACTGTTATCATGTGGGGAAACGCGGCAGCTAAATTGCGCACAGCAAGGTCCTGCAAACTCCAATGAGATACTGACCAAATAATCTGCTTTTTTTAGTGATGTTGAGTGAGAAATATATACTGGTCAGGACACTGGGGGAAAATCCCCTGCTCTTCTTCGAATAGTGCCATGGGATATTTTACATCCACCTGAGAGGGCAGACGGTGGACATTTTGAGCCATTGGATCATTAAGTCCCCAGAATGCATGCAAGAATCGTAGAATCATGGGACAGAAGGAGGCCATTCAACCCATCATGCCTGGGCCGGCTTTTTGAAAGAGCTATCCAATTAGTCCCACTCTCCTGCTCTTTCCCCTTCAAGTATTTATCCAAGTTTTGTGTTGGGATTGTATGTTTTGCCACAAAACCCATTTTTTCAAATGTGCATATGAGAAGCTCCATGTGGTAATTTTTCATCTTTAGCACTG
This sequence comes from Heptranchias perlo, assembly GCF_035084215.1. NCBI lineage: Eukaryota > Metazoa > Chordata > Chondrichthyes > Hexanchiformes > Hexanchidae > Heptranchias > Heptranchias perlo. Next base: position 41,957,905 of record NC_090337.1, read on the forward strand.
CTGGTGCAAAGCTTTGCATACTGGAAGTCCATATAAGGAACTCAAGCACATGCCTGATTTATGAGCGCACAATTTTCTGTCCATCATGGATGGAAATCATGGGCCCATGAATTGGGCACATGCCCGAAGTCCTAATGTGTTCTCTAGCATGCAATGCTCTGTACCAGAAGCATTAAGGTGAAAATTTACTGCCACGTGCAATACAGATCTAAAAAGGGGGGCAGGCTTTGGATGGGGAATTTTGGTTGCAATATTTACAGCACATTTTTAATATTGTAACAAAAGCAAAATATTGCAAATGCTGGAAATCTGAAATAAAAACAGAAAATGCTGGAAATACTCAGCAGGTCAGGCAGTACTTGTGAAGAGAGAAACAGAGTTAACCTTCCAGGTTGAAGACCTTTTGTCAGAACTGGAAGAAGTTTGAGCCAGGAAGACGGGAGGGAGGAAGGGGAGGGGAGGAAAGAACAAAGGGGAATAGTTTGTGATAGGATAGAGGGCGGGAGTGATTAATTGACAAAAGGGATGATGGTGCAAGGCAAAAGGCAAAGGTTAAATAGTGTTCAGCACAGGAATTTGACGGGGTTAAAGGGCATATACTTCAATGCAAGGAGTATTACAAACAGCAGATGAGCTAAGGGCGCAGATAGACACATGGCAGCATGATATCATAGCTATATCGGAAACCTGGCTGAAAGAGGGGGATAATTGGCAGCTCAATATCCCTGGATACAGAGTTTTCAGGCAGGATAGAGTGGGTGATAAAAAAGGAGGAGGGGCAGCATTATTGGTTAAAGAATCAATTACAGTTGTGAGAAGGGATGATATGCTAAATGGATCATCAATCGAGGCCATATGGGTTGAGCTAAGAAATAAAAAAGGGGCAGTCACACTACTAGGAGTGTACTATAGACTCCCGAATAGCGAAAGTGAGATAGAAGAACAAACATGCAGGCAAATTTCTGAGTGCAAAAATAAGAGGGCAATAATAGTAGGGGACTTCAACTACCCTAACATCAACTGGGATTCAAACAGTGTGAGGGGCACAGAGGGCGCAAAATTCTTGATCGGTGTCCAGGAGAACTTTTTGAGCCAGCACATGACAAGCCCAACATGAGGGGATGCAATTCCAGATTTAGTCCTGGGAAATGAAGATGGGCAAGTGGGTGAAGTGACAGTGGGTGATCATATTGGGGATAGTGACCACAATTCAGTTAGTTTTAGCATTATTATGGAAAAGGACAGAGTTAAATCAGGAGTAAATGTTTTAAATTGGGGGAAGGCAAATTTTACAGAACAAAGAGGTGATTTGGCAGAAGTGGACTGGACACAACTACTTGAGGAGAAATCAGTGACAAGCCAGTGAGAGGCACTAAAAAGAGAAATTTCACAGGTACAATACAGACATGTCCCCTCACAGAAAAAGGGTGACACTGCCAAATTTAGAGCCCCCTGGTTGTCTAGAAGTAAACGGGGCAAGATAAAGCAGAAAAAGAAAGCTTATGACTGTCACAGAAAACTAAATACTGCAGAAAGCCTAGAGGAGTATAGAAAGTACAGGGATGACGTAAAAAAGGAAATAAGGAAAGCAAAGAGAGGGCATGAAAAAATATTAGTTAGTAAGATTAAAGAAAACCCAAAGATGTTTTATCAGTACATTAAGAACAAGAGGATATCTAAGGAAAAGGTGGGACCTATCAGGGATGATAAGGATAACTTGTGCGTAGAAGCAGAGGATGTGGGTAGGGTTTTAAAAGAATATTTTGTCTCCGTATTCACAAAGGAAAGGGATGATCCGGACGTAGTAGTTAAAGAGGAGAGGTGTGAAATATTGGATAAGGTAAACATAACGAGAGAGGAAGTACTAGAGGGATTGGAATTCTTGCAAGTTGATAAGTCACCAGGGCCGGATGGATTGTTTCACAGGCTATTGAAGGAAGTCAGTCGAACCTGCAAAGTCCTCCTCACTAACATCTGGGGACTTGTGCCAAAATTGGGAGAGCTGTCCCACAGACTAGTCAAGCAACAGCCTGACAAAGCCATACTCACAGAATCATACCTTTCAGCCAATGTCCCAGACTCTTCCATCACCATCCCGGGGTATGTCTGTCCCACCGGCAGGGCAGACCCACCAGAGGTGGCGGAACAGTGATATACAGTCAGGAGGGAGTGGCCCTGGGAGTCCTCAACATTGACTCTGGACCCCATGAAATCTCATGGCATCAGGTCAAACATGGGCAAGGAAACCTCCTGCTGATTACCACATACCGCCCTCCCTCAACTGGTGAATCAGTCCTCCTCCGTATTGAGCACCACTTGGAGGAAGCACTGAGGGTACCAAGGGCACAGAATGTACTCTGGGTGGGGGATTTAAATGTCCATCACCAAGAGTGGCTCGGTAGCACCACTACTGATCGAGCTGGCCGAGTCCTGAAGGACATAGCTGCCAGACTGGGCCTGCGGCAGGTGGTGAGCAAATCAACACGAGGGAAAAACTTACTTGACCTCGTCCTCACCAATCTACCTGTCGCAAATGCATCTGTCCATGACAGTATTGGTAGGAGTGACCACCGCACAGTCCTCGTGGAGATGAAGTCCCGTCTTCGCACTGAGGACACCATCCAACGTGTTGTGTGGCACTACCACCGTGCTAACTGGGATAGATTCAGAACAGATCTAGCAGCTCAAAACTGGGCATCCATGAGGCGCTGTGGGCCATCAGCAGCAGCAGAATTGTATTCCAGCACAATCTGTAACCTCATGGCCCGGCATATTCCTCACTCTACCATTACCAACAAGCCAGGGGATCAACCCTGATTCAATGAGGAGTGTGGAAGAGCATGCCAGGAGCAGCACCAGGCATACCTAAAAATAAGGTGCCAACCTGGTGAAGCTACAACTCAGGACTACATGCATCCGAAACAGCGGACGCAACATGCTATAGACAGAGCTAAGCAATTCCACAAACAACGGATCAGATCAAAGCTCTGCAGTCCTGCCACATCCAGTCGTGAATGGTGGTGGACAATTAAACAACTAACGGGAGGAGGAGGCTCTGCAAACATCCCCATCCTCAATGATGGCGGAGTCCAGCACGTGAGTGCAAAAGACAAGGCTGAAGCGTTTGCAACCATCTTCAGCCAGAAGTGCCGAGTGGATGATCCATCTCGGCCGCCTCCCGATATCCCCACCATCACAGAAGCCAGTCTTCAGCCAATTTGATTCACTCCACATGATATCAAGAAACGGCTGAGTGCACTGAATACAGCAAAGGCTAGGGCCCCGACAACATCCCGGCTGTAGTGCTGAAGACTTGTGCTCCAGAACTAGCTGCGCCTCTAGCCAAGCTGTTCCAGTACAGCCACAACACTGACATCTACCTGACAATGTGGAAAATTGCCCAGGTATGTCCTGTCCACAAAAAGCAGGACAAATCCAATCAGGCCAATTACCACCCCATCAGTCTACTCTCAATCATCAGCAAAGTGATGGATGGTGTCGTCGACAGTGCTTTCAAGCGGCATTTATTCACCAATAACCTGCTCATCGATGCTCAGTTTGGGTTCCGCCAGGACCACTCGGCTCCAGACCTCATTACAGCCTTGGTCCAAACATGGACAAAAGAGCTGAATTCCAGGGGTGAGGTGAAAGTGACTGCCCTTGACATCACGGCAGCATTTGACCGAGTGTGGCACCAAGGACCCCAAGTAAAATTGAAGCCAATGGGAATCAGGGTGAAAACTCTCCAGTGGCTGGAGTCATACCTCGCACAAAGGAAGATGGTAGTGGTTGTTGGAGGCCAATCATCTCAGCCCCAGGACATTGCTGCAGGAGTTCCTCAGGGGTGTGTCCTAGGCCCAGCCATCTTCAGCTGCTTCATCAATGACCCTCCCTCCATCATAAAGGTCAGAAATGGGGATGTTCGCTGATGATTGCACAGTGTTCAGTTCTATTTGCAACCCCTCAGATAATGAAGCAGTCCGAGCCCGCATGCAGCAAGACCTGGACAACATCCAGGCTTGGGCTGATAAGTGGCAAGTAACATTCGCACCAGACAAGTGCCAGGCAATGACCATCTCCAACAAGAGAGAGTCCAACCACATCCCTTTGACATTCAACGTCATTACCATCGCCGAATCCCCCACAATCAACATCCTGGGGGGTCACCATTGACCAGAAACTTAACTGGACCAGCCATATAAATACTGTGGCTACAAGAGCAGGTCAGAGGCTGGGTATTCTGCGACGAGTGACTCACCTCCTGACTCCCCAAAGCCTTTCCACCATCTGCAAGGCACAAGTCAGGAGTGTGATGGAATACTCTTCACTTGCCTGGATGAATGCAGCTCCAACAACACTCAAGAACCTCGACACCATCCAGGACAAAGCAGCCCGCTTGATTGGCACCCCATCCACCACCCTAAACATTCACTCCCTTCACCACTGGCACACTGCGGCTGCAGTGCATACCATCCACAGGATGCACTGCAGCAACCCGCCAAGGCTTCTTCCCAAACCCGCGACCTCTACCACCTAGAAGGACAAGGGCAGCAGGCACATGGGAACAACACAACCTGCATGTTCCCCTCCAAGTCACACACCATCCCGACTTGGAAATATATCGCCGTTCCTTCATCGTCACTGGGTCAAAATCCTGGAACTCCCTTCCTCACAGCACTGTGGGAGAACCTTCACCGTACGCACTGCTGCGGTTCAAGAAGGCGGCTCACCACCACCTTCTCAAGGGCAATTAAGGATGGGCAATAAATGCTGGCCTTGCCAGCGACGCCCACATCCCACGAACGAATAAAAACAAAAAAAAATAGCGGATGCTCTGAGGATCATTTTCCAATCCTCATTAGATACAGGGGAGGTACCGGAGGACTGGAAGACTGCAAACGTAGTACCATTGTTTAAAAAGTGTACGAGGGAAAGGCCGAACAATTATAGGCCGGTCAGTCTTACCTCGTTGGTGGGCAAACTATTGGAATCAATACTGAGAGATAGGATAAACTGTCACTTGGAAAGGCATGGTTTAATCAGGGATAGTTAGCATGGATTTGTTCAGGGAAGGTCATGCCTCACAAATCTGATTGAATTCTTTGAGGAAGTGACAAGGAGGATTGATGAGGGTAGTGCAGTGGATGTTGTCTACATGGATTTTAGTAAGGCATTTGACAAGGTCCCACAAGGCAGACTGGTCAGAAAGGTAAAAGCCCATGGGATACTGGGAAATGTGTCTAATCACCTCCCCTTGAGAAGGTGGTGGTGAGGTCAGTTCTCTTTGCTTGTTGTGTGCAGTGGGCATGATCTGACATGGTCCCATCATCACTGCAACGGGACTGTATAATTAGCCTCTGGTTCCAACCAAGCCCGTACCTGACCTGGGAGTGCTTGATACTGGCAGTCGGTACCTGAAATGGAAAGTGTTCCTTTCCCCAGTGTTAATTGGCCTCATCTAGATGAGTACAAAATTCACAAAAGAAAAATTGAGTACAATGGAAGCATTTTTAACTTTGTTATTACTTGTGCATGATATGAATATAACAGGTTGGAAAGAGATTTATTCAATAATGAAAAGGAGCACTCACATAAATGATGATAGCCCCTATACCTTACTGCTTAAAACCCTAGCAGGTGCACACATTGTGAAGAGACAGTCATGCCCAAGCTCACTAATTGAGCTTTTGGCACAGTACAGCTCCATCTGGATCTTACAAAAGTAAAGAGAATTTATAGCTGAGATGAGGAAATGAATTGTGCAGTGGAAGTCATCCTCCAGGAATTAATAACACCAAAATTACATTAAGTAGCTAAAACAAACAGAGGAGGTGACAATGTAGATTTAAGTCGGCTATTTGATGTAAGTTTCTTTTATATTGGGATGTTAACACTGTTGATTCCTGAAGCATAATCTCATGTAACTGATGGTGACCCTAATGTAAAGTTGCTGGATTTGCAAAGATTGTTGTCCAGGAAGATACATTTTTACTATCTGATTTGGAACAGGAGTGGCAGTTATTCGGAATGGTATAAGTGAAGTGATGAAATAATCACAGAACATAATGATTTTCTGCTGTGGGAATTGATAGAGAGAGAAAAAAAATGAGAGAGGATGCTGTCTGCACAGGCAGCAGCCTAGGATTGAAGGATGGAAATGTGAGAATAGACGAGCACTCTGCTATTTTCTAGATTTGGGGAGCAGGCACTATGTATACAACTTTTCCTGAGGAAATTAAATGGGTTGGCTAGAGCCCTTGCTAAAAATTTTAAATGGTCTGTGGAAAGAGTGAATTTGACAGACAAAATGGCTTTTTTCTTGTTCTTTGCTTTCTTATATTTTATGTGATATTCTTTCAGCAAAATCATTTTTAAGGCATAATTTTGGGTACCTGTGGAATACATATTGAAAAATAACTCTCTAAATATTGGAAAAACCTCAGTGAAATGGGCCGATTTATCAGTTTGAGAAATATTGGACTGGGGTTCGAGGGGGTTCTCCTTCAACAAAGCATCCAACAACCTGTGACACATGGTGGTGTTTGGATGATGTATTGGCTCCCCCAAACAATTCAGAGTTTGTCAGCCAAACAAAAGCACGTCTTTGTCACAATATCACCATAATCTAGAGTTGATTTTAAAGCTTTTCATTTTCTTCATTGCGACTTTTGTTCTACCATTTGCTTAAAAGCTCACGTTATTTTGCTCAATCAAATTTGTTCTCTGGGAGAGCTGGGTGATGCAATGGGTTGGCATACTGTTCGTTTACCTCTGGGGTTTAAGCTTCAATCCAGCTCAGAATGATAGAATGAAGTGTGACTGTCTCTTTGGATAATTTTGAATCAGTTGCGAAGGGGCATGAGTCCAAAGCAAAAAAGAAAGAAGTCTTCATAAATGAACACATTGAAGACTGTTTAAGTGACTTGCCCATTTGCCAGCAAAATTTATTCACTAATCCAAGCTATTCTCCTAAATGTCTTTTTCACATTCTTCTATTCCTTTTGCTACAAGGTGTGACTCAGTAACTGCAGCCAGATCACGACCTCCAATTTGTATGCAAATTGTCTATTTTCACAGCAGAAATAAAACCCACCACCAAATGCAAATTCAAATCCAAATTTAGCAATTCACTCATTAAATAATGCGTACAAAATGAAACTAATCACCCTTGTGCATTCCCTTAATGCCTGTCTTCCATGTGCCTTTACATTTCCTTGTGCTCCTACAAGGTGCTTCCCCAGTGGATGCAGCATGGGAGGTGGAAGCCTGTTGACCTTCAATTGAAGAGAATGCAGATGGCCTTGGAGGAGGACCTTGAGCAGCTCTGGGCCAAGAAGGTCCGGCTTCAGACTACACCATCTCAGCTTGGGTCGCAGCAGTCTGGCCTGGCTGGCTGACAGGCAACAGCAAGGGCACTGGCGGAGTGGCAGGGGCGGGAGCAGGAATGCTGTCATCCTGAGAGAAGACAGCAGGTTCCTGTTCCATGGAGCCTCTGCCACTCTCCCAGGGTGACATCTCAGCAATCCAGGTGACCTGTTGGAGAACAAATTGCTGGACTGCTGTGATGCCCTGGAAGACCCACAATGGCAGCAGTCTGAGATTGCAATGCAGCAGTCACACCTTTGATGGAAGCTGTTTGTGCTGCAATGGAAGCTGTGACATCGGTCATTAGATGCTGCATCATGGTGTGCTGATGGTGGTGACCAACCTTTCCATGTTGGAAAGGATGGGCTCCAAGCTCTGCACAAAGCCCTGTGCCAAGTTGGAGCTGGACTCCTCCAGATTCCTTGATTCTGCACAGGCCTTCTGGCAAGCTTTCCAGTGCACCAAGAATTTGGTTGTGTACGCCCATCAGCCTTCTTCTATAGCCTGGCCCACTGAAGTCCTCATCTGAATCCTCTGCAGCAGAACTAGTGTGCGACCTTGCCCACTGGCGAGCTGGCACCTGCCATATCCTTTCCCCCTGCCCTGGCTCCTGTCCTATCCTATCCTCTAACATGTGCGCAATGTCAGTCTCTGAGCTGATGGCTGCAAGTGTAAGATCGAGTAATAGTGTCTCTTCATCAGCACTGTGTTCTTCCTCTTCCTCCTCTGACTGAGAAGGTTCCAGTTCTTGGGCAATGAAAAAGGGACAAAGGTTGGGTTGTGGTGAGAGGAGAGGAGAAAGTAAGAAGTGCGTACTTACACCATCAGTAGCTTGTGAGTCAGAAGAGATTGTGGGATGAGGGAGAAGTGGGAAGAGAGAAGGAGGATTAGGTATACGGAGAAACTCATCATCGATCCCTCCAGTGCCGCCAGTGGCCACGGCCTCAGTGATGGCCCTTCCCATGATGGCTAACACTGTCTCCTCCATAGAGGTTAAAACGTGCAGGCGCGCTTTTCAGCCTCCAGTATTTTGTTGCTGCCTCCTGTTATACGCCACCTTATTCGTGGGTTAATCACGGACTGCGAGCCCCCCGCCCGTTTCAGGGGCTATAAGACCATAAGACCATAAGAGATAGGAGCAGGAGTCGGCCATTCGGCCCCTCGAGCCTGCTCCACCATTCAATAAGATCATGGCTGATCTGATTTTTACCTCAACTCCACTTTCCCGCTCTTTCCCCATATCCTTTGACTCCCTTGCTGATCAAAAATTTGTCTAACTCAGCCTTGAATGTATTCAATGACTCAGCCTCCATAGCTTTTTGGGGTAAAGAATTCCAAAGATTCACGACCCTCTGGGAGAAGAAATTCCTCCTCATTTCCGTCTTAAACGGGCAACCACTTATTTTGAGACTATGTCCCCTAGTTTTAGATTCCCCCATAGGGGTAACATCCTCTCAGCATCTACTCTATCAAGTCCCCTCAGAATCTTATGTGTTTCAATAATATCTCTTCTCATTCTTCTAAACTCCAATGAGTATAGACCCAACCTGTTCAATCTTTCCTCATAAGACAACCCTTCCATACCCGGAATCAACCCAGTGAACCTTCTCTGAACTGGCTCCAATGCCATTATGTCCTTCCTTAAATAAGGGCACCAGAACTGTACACAGTACTCCAGGTGTGGTCTCACCAGCACCCTGTACAGTTGTAGCATGACTTCCCTGCTTTTATATTCCATCCCCCGAGAAATAAAGGACGATATTCCGTTTGCCTTCCGGATTACCTGCTGCACCTGTATGTTGACTTTTTGTGTTTCATGTACGAGGACACCCAGATCCCTCTGTACCACAGCATTTTGTAGTATTTCTCCATTCAAATAATATTTTGCTTTTTTATTTTTCCTTCCAAAATGAATGACTTCACATTTTCCCACATTATATTCCATCTGCCAAATTTTTGCCCATTCGCTTAACCTGTCAATATCCCTTTGCAGACACTTTGTGTCCTCATCGCAACTTGCTTTTCCACCTATCTTTGTATCATCAGCAAATTTGGCCACAATACACTCTGTTCCTTCATCCAAGTCATTGATATATATTGTAAATAGTTGAGGCCCCAGCACTGATCCCTGCGGCACCCCACTAGTTACAGATGGCCATTTTGAAAATGACCCTTTTATCCCGACTCTTTGTTTTCTGTTAGTTAGCCAATCCTCTATCCATGCCAGTATATTACCCCCAACGCCATGAACTCTTATCTTGTGCAGTAATCTTTTATGTGGCACCTTATCGAATGCCTTTTGGAAATCCAAATATACTGCATCCATTGGTTCCCCTTTATCCACCCTGCCTGTTACTTCCTCAAAGAATAAATTTGTCAGACACGATTGCCCCTTCATAAAACCATGTTGACTCTCCTTGGTTGTATTTTGAGTCTCCAAATGTCCTGCTACTACTTCCTTAATAATGGATTCTAGCATTTTCCCAATGACAGATGTTCAACTAACTGGTCTATAGTTACTTGCTTTCTGTCTCACTCCCTTCTTGAATAGGGGTGTTACGTTTGCGGTTTTCCAATCTGCTGGGACCTTTCCAGAATCTAATGAATTCTGGAAGATTACAACCAATGCATCCATTATAGAATCATAGAAGTTTACAACATGGAAACAGGCCCTTCGGCCCAACATGTCCATGTCGCCCAGTTTATACCACTATCTCTGTAGCCACTTCCTTTAAGACCCTCAGATGCAAGCCATCAGGTCCAGTGGACTTGTCAGCCTTTAAACCCATTAGTTTACCTAGTACTTTTTCTCTAGTGATAGTGATTGTTTTTAGTTCCTCCCTCCCCTTTGCCCCTTGATTATCTACTATTATTGGTATGTTATTAGTGTTTTCTACTGTGAAGACAGATACAAAATATCTGTTCAGTTCCTTGTTTTCCATTATTATTTCCCCAGTCTCATCCTCTAAGGGACCAATGTTTACATGAGCAACCCTCTTCCTTTTTATATACTTGTAGAAGCTTTTACTGTCAGTTTTTATATTTCTTGCTAGTTTACTCTCATAATTTCTTTTCTCCCTCTTTATTATTCTTTGAGTCATCCTTTGCTGATTTTTAAAGTTTTCCCAATCTTCGGGCTTACCAGTAATCTTTGCCATGTTGTATGCTTTTTCTTTTAACCTGATACCATCCTTGACTTCTTTAGTTAGCCATGGTTGGTTCACCCTTTTTGTGGAGTCTTTCCTCCTCACAGGGATATATTTTTGTTGCGAGTCATAAAATATCTTTTTAAATGTTTGCCACTGCTTATCCACCATCATGCCATCAAATCTGTTTACCCAGTCCACTTTAACCAATTCCGCCCTCATTCCTTTATAATTGCCCTTATTTAAGTTTAATACAGTAGTTTCAGACCCAAGATCCTCGCTCTCAAACTGAATGTGAAATTCTATCATGTTATGATAGAATTGGCTTATCCAATTTAACCCCCAATTGAGTCTGGCCACCACTTCCTGATAGTCAAGGGAACAGTTGTTTTCCGTGGAGTGTTCCCTGAAGTGCCAAACAAGGCAGCCCTCCTCACACCCACTTCGTACAGCAGCAGATCCACTTTTCCACCCATCAAATTAGGGCTTGGGTGTTGTATCTGTCCATCACTAAATCCCTCCATATTGGGTGTTCTTTCATTTCATTTTTGCCTGGCTTTTATTCCCCCACCCCAGTCTCAGCCTTGGTAAATGCTGACAAATATTTTTAATCTATTTTGAAGCTTTGTAAAGACTGAACCAATATTTGCCTCTCTATGCAGCCACCTAAGTGAACAGATTACTTTAAATTTGAGCTGTTAAATTTGGTGCATCCTTCATTACACCAACTGGCATCACAAGGAGTTTATTCTAATTATTCAAATGAGCAGAAACCACAAAATTAGGAACAGATACCTCAATGCTCTGTGGGCTAATTAGAGTCAGGCAGCCAATCATTCCTGGCACAGATTTGGCCAGTTTTGCAAAATCAGGGCTGATAAGCCTAAAACAAAAGCAAAATATTGCAGATGCTGGAAATCTGAAATAAAAATAGAAAATACTGGAAATAGGTCAGGCAGCATCAGTGAAGAGAGAAACAGAGATAACATTTCAGGTCGATGACCTTTCCTCAAAACTGGAAGGAGTTTCAAATTTAACAGTTTTTAAGGAAGTTCAGAGCCAAGGAAAGGGGGGGAGGGAGAGATTAGAACAAAGGGTGGAGGGCAGGACTCATTAAATGACAAAAGGAATGATGATGCAAGGCAAAAGGAGGTGGAAATGGGACAAGTAAAGAAATAAAAGATGGGTTCTAGAGGAGCTGTAAATGGCAACAGCAGAACCATTACCAGCACTTGCTGTCCAAAAAAATGGGAGCAGTGATTATAATCTGAAGTTATTGAAATCAATGTTGAGTCCAGAAGGTTGTAAAGTGCCTAATCGAAAGATGCAATGCTGTTCCTCAAGCTTACATTGAACTTCGTTGGAACAGTGTAGGAGGCCGAGGACAGAGAGGTCAGAGTGGGAATGGGACATAGAATTAAATGGCAAGCGACCGGAAGCTCAGGGTCATGCTTGCAGACTGAACAGAGGTGTTCAGCAAAGCGATCACCCAATCTGCGTTTGGTCTCCCCAGTGTAGAGGAGACCACATTGTGAGCAGCGAATACAGTATACTAAATTGAAAGTACAAGTAAATTGCTGTTTCACCAAGAAGGAGTGTTTGGGGCCCTGGATGGTCGGAAAGGAGGAGGTGAAAGGGTAGGTGTAGCATCTCCTGTGCTCGCACAGGAAGGTGCTCTGGGAATGGGAGTGTGTGTTGGGGTGATGGAAGAGTGGATCAGGGTGTCACGGAGGGAACAGTCCCTTCGGAATGCTGAAAGGGGAGGTGAGGGGAAGATATGTCTTTTGGTGGGATCACACTGGAGGTGGCAGAAATGGTGAAGGATGATCCGTTGAATGTGGAGGCTGGTGGGTGAAATAGTGAGGACAAGGGGGACCCTGTCGTGGTTCTGTGAGGATGGGGAAGGGGTCAGAACATCGTCAGAACAGATGTGACAGAGACGGAAAAACTGGGAGAATGATAAGCCTAAGGTCATTCTGCTGAAGCCGGTCAGTTCTCAGTGTTCAGTTGCATTCGCAACCCCTCAGATAATGAAGCAGTCCGTGCCCGCATGCAACAAGACCTGGACAACATCCAGGCTTGGTCTGATAAGTGGCAAGTAACATTCGCACCAGACAAGTGCCAGGCAATGACCATCTCCAACAAGAGAGAGTCTAACCACCTCCCCATGACATTCAACGGCATTACCATCGCCAAATCCCCCACCATCAACATCCTGGGGGTCACCACTGACCGGAAACTTAACTGGACCAGCCATATAAATACTGTGGCTACAAAGGCAGGTCAGAGGCTGGGTATTCCGCGGCGAGTGACTCACCTCCTGACTCCCCAAAGCCTTTCCACCATCTACAAGGCACAAGTCAGGAGTGTGATGGAATACTCTTCACTTGCCTGGATGAGTGCAGCTCCAACAACACTCAAGAAGCTTGACACCATCCAGGACAAAGCAGCCCGCTTGATTGGCACCCCATCCACCACCCTAAACATTCACTCCCTTCACCACCGACGCACTGTGGCTGCAGTGTGTACCATCCACAGGATGCACTGCAGCAACTCACCAAGGGTTCTTCGACAGCACCTCCCAAACCCGCGACCTCTACCACAAGAGCAGCAGGCACATGGGAACAACACCACCTGCACATTCCCCTCCAAGTCACACACCATCCCGACTTGGAAATATATTGCCGTTCCTTCATCGTCGCTGGGTCAAAATCCTGGAACTCCCTACCTAACAGTACTGTGGGAGAACCTTCACCACACGGACTGCAGCAGTTCAAGAAGACGGCTCACCACCACCTTCTCAAGGGCAATTAGAGATGGGCAATAAATGCTGGCCTTGCCACGACTCCCACATCCCATGAACGAATAAAAAAAAACCCTGAGTACTATGATCAGTTCTGGTTGCCAAGGCATGAAGCAGATGTACAAACTCCAGAAGTGGTACAGAGAAGGGCTATGAGACTGATCCCTAGTGTAGAAGGATTGAGTTATGAGGAATGGTTAAAAAACATTTCAGCCTTGAAAAGAGGTGAGAGAAAGAAGAGGCCTTTTATAAGTATATAAGATTCTACGTGGCAACAAAAATTATTAAGAGGGAGCAAATTAAACTATGATTGCAGAATAAGGGTCAAAGGTAATAATTAGTAAAAGGCAAGAAGTATGTTTTCACACTGAGTGATTAATTTTGAAATGGTTTTCTGGGAGTGGTAGTTGAAGTACAAACTCTAGAATAATACAAGTGGTGTTGAATTATTGTACTGTGATCGGTGTCCTGTAGATTTTTATGGAAAAATGAGCCAAGTTGGGCCAAATAGTCTTCCTCATTTGTACCTATCTTTGTGATCAGTAAGAACATAAGAAATAGGAGCAGGAGTAGGCCATCCAGCCCCTCGAGCCTGCTCCGCCATTCAACAAGATCATGGCTGATCTTTTACCTCAACACCATTTTCCTGCACCATCCCCATATCTCCCGAAGCCTTTAATATCTAGAAATCTATTGATCTCTGTTTTGAATGTACTCAATGACTGAGCCTCCACAGCCCTCTAGGGTAGAGAATTCCAAAGATTCACCACCCTCTGAGTGAAGAAATGTCTCCTCATCTCAGTCTTAAATGGCCTACCTCTTATTCTGAGACTGTGACCCCCTGGTTCTAGACTCCCCAGCCAGGGGAAACATCCTTCTTGCATCTACCCTGTCGAGCCCTGTAAGAATTTTGTATGTTTCAATGAGATCACCTCCCATTCTTCTAAACTCTAGAGAATAGAGGCCTAGTCTACTCAATCTCTCCTCAAACGACAATCCCGCCATCCCAGGAATCAGTCTGGTGAACCTTCGTTGCACTCCCTCTATGGCAAATATATCCTTTCTTAGGTAAGGAGACCAAAATTGTACACAATACTCCAGGTCCAGTCACACCATGGCCCTATATAATTGCAGTAAGATATCTTTATTCCTGTGCTCAAATCCTCTTGCCTTCCTAATTGCTTGCTGCACCTGCATGTTAGCTTTCAGTGACTCATGTACAAGGACACCCAGGTCCCTTTGAACATTAATATTTCCCAATCGCTCACCATTTAAAAAATACTCTGCCTTTCTGTTTTTCCTACCAAAGTGGATAACTTCACATTTTTCCACATTATATTCCATCTGCATGTTCTTGCACACTCACTTAGCCTGTCTATATCCCCTTGAAGCCTCTTTGCATTGTCCTCACAACTCACATTCCCACCTAGTTTTGTATCATCAGCAAACTTGGAAATATTACATTTGGTCCCCTCATCCAAATCATTGATATAGATTGTGAATAGCTGGGGCCCAAGCACCGATCCCTGCGGTACCCCACTAGTCACATTCTGCCAACCTGAAAAAGACCCGTTTATTCTTACTCTCTGTTTCCTGTCTGTTAACCAATTCTCAATCCATGCCAGTATATTACCCCTAATTCCATGTGCTCTAATTTTGTTCACCAACTTCTTGTGTGGGACCTTATCGAAAGCCTTCTGAAAATCCAAATACACCACATCCACTGGTTCCCCCAGTAGTGAAAAGTTAACAAACAAATAATTTTCTGATATTGGTTTTGATTTGTAATTCATTTGTAATGATTACCCTCTTGAAATAATTTTATTATAAAAGAATAAATAACTACCTTTTATAATGTGTGGAAAATGACAAAGTTCCATATCAAAGGCTTGTGGTTAACTTGAAAACTATGCGAATTCAGGGCAGAATATGGCACCAAATAACAAGTTGGTTAAAAAATAGAAAAGAGCATACTTATAAGATGTGCAATGTCAGTGTGGGGAAGGTATTGAGTGGAATCCCACAAGGGTTAGTGTTTGGACTTCTATGTTTTCTAATCTACATTTATGACCTGGATATTGGAACCAAATGTAAGCTTACCAAATTTGTTGAGGATATTAAAAAAGGGAGAGTAATAGAGATGGGAGATCTAACAAAAGATTTGCAGAAAGATTTAAATTGATTTTGCATGGCAAATGATATTTAACATCCATAAATGTAAAATATTGAGCATTGGATCAGAAAATGTTTGTTATAAGTACATAATTAATGGAATTCAATTATGAAAGGGAAACTTAGAAACGGACTTTGATGGAATATTAAACTCAAGACTTTTAAATTACAGACAATGTGGTGCAGCGATTTTTGAAAAGTTGATATAATGCTGGGATATATAGCCAGAACAATAGAGTACAGGGTTCAGAGATTATGTTAAGGCTTTACTATCTGCCACACACACCATACTTTAATGCTCTGTTCAATTCTGGTTATCATGTCACAATGCCAAACATGTATTGAAGAAGGTGCAGAGAAGAGCATCAAGACTGATCCCAAGTAAAATGGGCATGAGCTGGAGGGAAGACTAAAAAAAGTCAAGCTCCACAGTTTAGAAAGAAGATGCATGAGGTGGGGCTCACTGAGGTACATAAAATAAAGTTAATATAGATTAAATATATCCAGTTAATTTTCTCTCTTCCCCCAATCACAGAATTGCCCCAATGCCCTCCCCCAACTCTGTATACATGGTTGTGCCTCTGCAATCGAATACTACAATGAGAGAGCTGGTACTGTAGGGATGAGCCTTGATAGGTCAAATGGCCTTTTCGTGTCCTGAGTTTTCTTAAATTCCATTGCTAAATAACAAATTACTAGCACTAGTGACCACAAAGCAAGCACAAATGGTAATTTCCCACCAGATTTATTCTCATCTGCATTCATCCCCGGAGCAATTATCACTTTTATTACCTATTACCAGTAATTATTCCATAACGACTGCATTGCCATGATCGATCTGATCATTTTGTTGGCAGTAGTTCCACCACAATGTGCCCGCAATAATATAAATACTTTTACATTTTTCATTTGCTAAAATATATGAACATCTCAGTGGGGCATCTGGCAGTGGAATGTCAGCACAATGGAAATGTAATGATGTTTTTATGACTTGGCAAATGTAATCTGAGAAAAGGAGCAAGACTTGTAACATTAAATCTGGTTATATGAGTATTAGATGGAGATTTTACAAATCCTAAACTTACTTGGAACACTTAGACTTTGAACATTAAATTCACACAAGTACAAACCCAATGAAACTAAGACCTTGGTACAAGCAAATAAGTCAATTTGCCACCAAAAGTCAGTATGAGTGGAGATTTGTGTATGCCACTATGTGTGAGTTTGAGCATGAGCAACTGTTTCACCTTTTCTTATTAACTGCATATGATAGGGTAGCACCACAATCAAATATATGTTCCTCATCTTGTAGCACAGTCAATGCGGCATCTACCTTGCAAGCAGAATGCAATGAGTTTGAGTTTGCCTTCAGTCAATATTTCTTGTTGTCTGAGTTAATTTCATGAATTCCCATCTCAGCAACGAATTAACTGGCTACAACAATTTAAAGCCGTAGGCCATTATTGTTACTTTGGAAAGCTAGGACATCAAAGAGCGCCAGGGTTCGGAGCCGTACGTTTTTAGGCTCTCTGTAGAGGTTTTATTGGCCCTATTAAGAGAAAGGAGAGAGCCATTTTTGGGACCAAAGGAAGAAAACCAGCCAAAAGACTGGGTCCAGAAGGAATGTTTCAGGCACAGTCATCAGAAAATTGCCTGCAGAGTTTGTCTGAATTTCCAATATGCACTGCTGGTAGGTCAGGCTTCTCACCAGCAATGCAAAGTTTAAAATATACTCCAAATATTTGTCACATTCTTCTAAAAAAGAAAAAAAAAAGTGTAAAAGCAGTCAAATAGGCAGAATTTCCTACTGTTTGGGGTTTCTGATGGGTCATGATCCATGCCTGCAAAGGATACTTTTGGTTTCCTAACAACCATCCATTTATTCTGTCAGTACCTTCAAATAATGATACCTTCAAATAACAAATCAACACTGTGGACAGCTGCAAAATAAAAGCATCCTGGCAGCTCCCTGGATAACAGGCATTAATATGCAGGATTACATTACTGTGATTTGAAACAAGATGAAAATATGTGAAGTGGTACTCCTTCCTGTTCATGAAAGCATTGGGGTTGACATGTGGAGCTCTGGTGGCCACATGGGTTTCATCTATAATGCACTGGGCTGTTGGGAAGCTTGCCAGCAGTAACGGTTCTGTGCTTCCTTTCCACTGCAAAAGTGATAACAGCATTTCCCCTGTCAAAATGCTATCAGTCAATTGCTTTGTATAGAAATCAACTGTAGATTGGATAATCTGGCAGATATCCCCTGCAGTGCTAGAAGGATCCTATTGCGTAGAAGCTTAATGTCAGAGATTTTCACAGCTATGCAAAGAGCCATCCCAGTCTTTGAGGTTGCCAGTAACTCAGCCCACAGCAGATGGCACAGGTCAGTCACTGCCTCTGCAGTGAAGCACAGGTGGTGAATGCAGGTCTCCATTGAGCTACATAGTCTATAAAGGCAGTTACTTGGTTATTGACAGGAATGAATATACTGCCTGAGGTATAATTGCTTCTGAAAATGTAGTCCCTTCATGAATTTGTCTTTCTCATCCAATTCATGCGGCACTGTGATAACAGCCGAAAGGATTCCCATCTTCCCAATCTTGTTAGGTTCAGTTTGTACTGCAGAGGTGCTGTGTATTTCAGGAGATACTGCAGCACCAAGGGCAACCCAAATGTAGAGATTTTGTCACTTATAACCATGAATCTAGGGGTTGGAGGGGGAGGTCAGATATACACCCGTAAGCATGTAGTATAGTTTTACGGCATGTGATATTAAGTCATACATTGGTATCTGGGCATTGCAATGAATCTAGCAGTTAGAGGGTAGTCAGTACAACACTATTCCATCTTTGAGCTACCTATTTTGAGGCAGATTAGTGGTTTTGCTTCATGTTTCATGCTACAATCATAAGAGCTCATTGTCATCTCTGATACACTGTATAAATGAACCCCTATGCAGTCATTTGTTTAAAAGTGGCTGCATCCCTTGAAATTATGCTTACACTTAATTTTTTTAAATTTCTATTAGGCTGGCTCCCTACAATAGGCCTAAATTGCATTTGGTGCTGTGAATGATTATGTAAATGCATTGAATTGGGAAAATTGCATGCTATTAGCATTAAATAAATTTGCTCCTGTTCTTAATCACACTGAAGTGAACTGCACTGGGTACAAAAATCTACCCCATAAATTAAATGCAGCCTAAATGTAGAGTTAGGGTGAAACTACTTTGTACTGATGCTAGAGTTAAACATCCTCCGATCTCTTTAAGGCGCTGATAATGCGGTCATGGCACAAATGAGCTAAGTCCAGTCCAGTACTACAGGGGCAGCTCAGTTAAATATTTTTCTGGCAATCCCACTGCTTGGCTTAAGACATGCTGGAAGTGATGGGAGTGGGTGCTGGAGAGGGGGGGGGGAGGGGGTTATTGGGTGCCAGGAATCACTCAAGGGCTGCTGGCAGCATGTAGAGTGCTGGCAATTTTTCTTGGGCAGAGGGGGAGAAGGGCCAGAAAACATTTGTTTTTCATAGAACACCACCTTCAATACCTGTTCTAACTGGGTGCTGTGCAATTGGAGTGGAGCTTAGGCACTTTATGCGGAGACCCTCTACGTTTAACCTTAATGAACCCTGTGCATAGCGCTCCAGCCCCCTGTCATAATAAAGAAAATAAGCAAAAAAAAAATCTAAGATTTAAAAGGGATATCTGTAAGAAACCTACTCATACAGGCCAGGCCATCACACATTGGTGCACCATATTAAATGTGAGTAGTGGAGCTGGTGAGAAAGCAGTGAGAAAACCACAAGATCACGTGTGGCATTTCTGTGTGTAATGAGACTTGCGCTCGTCACTAGTGCAGCCTCAATATTCCTGCCGCTTTTTTTTGCCACAAAATGCAGTCCAATAGCTGCATTCTGATAGCACGCCACAAACTCTGTTCCCTAGCCACTGACTCCATCCTTCTCTCTGGCCACTGTCTGACGCTAAACCAGACCGTTCGCAACCTTGGCATCTTATTTGACCCTGAGATGAGTTTCCGACCACATATCTGCTCCATCACCAAGACCACCCACTTCCACCTCCGTAACATCGCCCATCTCCGCCCCTGCCTCAGCTCATCTGCTGCTGAAACCCTCATCCGTGCCTTTGTTACCTCTAGACTTGACTATTCCAATGCTCTCCTGGCTGGCCTTCCATCTTCCACCCCCCATAAACTTGAGCTCATCCAAAACTCTGCTGTCCATATCCCAACTCGCACCAAGTCCCGTTCTCCCATCACCCCTATGCTCGCTGATGTACATTGGCTCCCATTCGGGGAATGCCTCAATTTTAAAATTCTCATCCTTGTTTTCAAATCCCTCCATGGCCTCGCCCCTCCCTATTTCTGTAACCTCCTCCCGCCCTACAACCCTCTGAGATCTCTGCGCTCCTCCAATTTTTGCCTTTTGCACATCCCTGATTTTAATCACTCCACCATTGGCAGCCGTGCCTTCTGCTCCCTAGACCCTAAGCTCTGTAATGCCCCCCTAAACATCTCTGCTTCTCTACCTCGCTCTCCTCCTTTAAGATGTCCCTTAAAACCTACCTCTTTGACCAAGCTTTTGGTCACCTGTCCTAAGACCTCCTTATGAGGCTTGGTGTCAAATTTTGTTTGATAACGCTCCTGTGAAGCGCCTTGGGACATTTTACTACGTTAAAGGCGCTATATAAATGCAAGTTGTGGTTGTTGTTGTATGCCCAATTTCATAACATATGCTTGCTCTCAGAGGGCTCTACGTCACTATCAGAACTTACAGTATGGAATTACTTATGCATCCAGAAGAGGCAGCCTGGTACTGGAGGTAAGGCTATCATTAATTTGACAACTAATGGCTGGACTGTTGGTGATAAATAAAGATGTTGATCTTGTAAAATTCTTTTCAATTTTATTCAATTTAGTTCCAGACACACATTACTCTCACTCACTAATGAGTATCCACTTGACTTTCTAATGCAGGCACTGTGAACTACACTGACTCATATCTCCTGTCTTCCAACCCATCACATTTTTCTTGTCATACCATCTCACATCTGTTTGAGTCTCTGATCTAACTATGTTCATATAAATTTATGGACTTACAGTGCCCTGTTGTTCACAGTAAAGCTGACCTAACAACACACATTCCCAGACTCACTATTTTCTCTGACTCACCATATTGCATTTTCTCTGGTCCATGATGACAATGTATATACTCTGACCTCTTATTTTTAAATCCTGCAGATGCCATACTGATATTAGAATAACAATAAATACAGAACGATGAAAGGCTATTGAGACCATCAAAACCATGCCTACAGCAGACTGTGTACAATTTTAATTGTCCCGAGCTCATTTCAAATTAATTCACTTTCTCAAAGAGGTGATAGCCACAAGAAAATCTTCTAAGAAAATAAAACTTCTTTGAATACACAAAATAATTGAAGGAAAACTCCAGAACATCACAGTAATTCTATAATGTACATTATTCAACTCCACCATTTACATTTCACAAACGGCACTCCATAATTTATCAAGATTGGGATCATAATATTCCATAGTATGTATACTAATCATAAATTTCAATACTATTCTTACTCAGATATTCATCCAGTTCTTTTTCAAAGCAACATTACAGGACTAGAGATGCACTGCACCTATGAGGGAGCAGTGTTGATGATTTTCCTGGCCTGGGCCATGTCTCCCAATGCGAGCCTGCATCCGACAGGAGTGTAGCTGCAGACTCCTGGCCACTGGCATCAGGCCTTCTGGCTGCTGTTAAAGAGCAGCAGCCAGAAGGCCCCAACATCAAAGATCGTCCTGGAAGAATTAATTCCAAAAATCAAATGACAACTCGCCTCCACAAATCCCCCGTCACCCTCATAGATCCTACGATCCACAACAGGTCTCCACGCCCATTTGGTCTTCACTCTGCCTAGCAATTCAGCGCACCCCAGGTACAAAGAAGATGAAAATCTCCCCTAACTGCTTTTGAAAGGAGTCCACTGTTTCATATATCTGCTACATGAATTCAATGTTGCTCTCCTGAGCCCCCTGCAATGCATTCATGTCTTTCAAAGTCTACGGCCTACAAATTGCATTCAATATTCCAAATGTAACCATACCAATAAGTTAACATAACTTGTTTTGATGTAATTAAATGTCCTTGAGATATATCCTAGTCCATGATTTGTCTTGTTGATAATAGTCTCACATTGATTAGATCATAAATTGCATTCTCCAGTCATCAATTTATATCCTGTTGGTCCCCCTACTTTTTTTGCTTTATGTGGTGATCAAGTTCCCTGAAATTAATTTTAAAATAATTGAATCTCACCTTAATAACATTAACAGTGACAGTAACTGAGTAATACAAATCAAATCTTCAACTTTTTTGCAAATGTTTATTAAAAAATCACATTGTAAGTGGTTTGAATCAGAGCTTGCCAGTTTTGTGGTTCAGCGCCACATTGTGGCCTATTTTCACAAGGCCACCTAGCAATTTTGTGTATCTTCGATAGGTCTATGAGTATACATAAATGTATGGACTTGCCGTGGAGAAACAATGCACACATTAATTGTAGTCGTGCCAATCTTAGTATTTTTCCTGTATTTTAGAGGATTTATAAATTGTAGCTTTGTTATACTACAAATGTTTTAGGACAATATTTATTACTCGTCTTACTTGCCAGGGTTAATCTTTGATAGTTTTCCGTGGTAACTACTTGCAAGTTTTATTTACTGTGAAGCAATATTACCTATATGCTTCTACTATCTCCTTGAAAAGGAAAACACCTTTAGGAATAAATTATTTTCATGGTGGAGCAGAAAAAAGTCAGTGTAATCTACATTGCCATTATTAGTTACTGTTGTTTAATCTCTAGCAGTGGTAAAATATACTTATCTTTTTCAAACACTCCGGTTATTTATTAATGTATTACAATAAAAAGTAATTCATTGTTGTAAAAGGTTGCAGTATAATGGGATGATTGCTATGAATCATATAGCTTTGGCTCTAAATTATACGCAGCTCTGATATATTATTAATCTGAATACCATGGATAAGTTTAAGTTGTTATTTAATTATGCAGAATGTTGTTTTAAACCACAATTATGTCAGTGCACGCAAAACAACTAGTCAGGTATTATGTAAGACACTCGGGGTTAAATTCGATAACCCCCGATTCCGGGTGCGGGGATCTCATAGCTCAAAACGTGAGATTTGTGCTCCCAGCTCATTACCATGACTTGTACGTACAGCCAGCGCTATCCGTGCCGTTGAATGGCTGCACGCACCAGCAGGAGGCCCAATATGGGGCGTGGCCAGCACTAGTTAAAGGTAGCCTGCACCTCTTAATGGGAGGTGCACTGTCAATGCAAGCAGTGAAGGATGACAGGTAGAATGGCTGGACTGGCAAGAGAGCGTGTGCTGAGATTCTCCGATAACGCACTGGAGGCCTTGGTGGAGGGAGTGGACACACAGAGGACCATCCTGTACCCGTAGGGTGGCAGGAGACCCTCCAGACACCAGCTGCGGAGGTAGTGGGAGGAAGTAACCCTGGAGGGGATTGCAAGGAGCATTGTACCATGCATGTGGACGCAGTGCCGGAAGAAGTGCAATGATTTGACACAAGTGGTCAAGGTGAGTGAATGCAAGTGTCAAGTGGCACATTCTACCAACCGCAGCACTGCTCCACGCACGACCCCCCCCCTGTCACCCACCCACCAACAAATGCTGCCTATCCGTATGCAACGCTGTACTTCAGATGCTGCATCTCACCCTCACATAGTACCACACTTGCAATCTACACACCCACAACTCACAGGTCACACACACTGGCAGCTATTTGACCATGACAGGCACATCTCCCAAACATCTTGCAGGACACGTACAGACACACTTCCTTCTGCCTTGCAGGAGAAGGTGGCGCATTTCAGCCGGCAGCATGAAAGAGCTGAGGGAGGACAGGCACGCCTACATGTCCTCATCCCCGTGGAGGAGACTGTGCTGCAGAACGTTGGCCGGACCGTTGCTGCGGCCATGGTCACTGGCAGCGCTGGAGGTCCTGACGAAGGGGGCCTCTGCATACCTAATCCTCCTTGTTTCCCATATCTCCCTCGTCCCACAATCTTTTCTGACTCATGCAGATGGTGTGAGCGTGCACTCCTTACTTGCTCCTCTCCCCACTCCACAACTCAACCATCTCCCTTTGCCATTGCAGATACCCAAAAACTGGAAATGGCACTGTCCGAGGTGGAGAAAGAGGAAGAAACAGATAATGAAGCCACACCGTAACTCAATCTTACACTTGCATCGACCAGCTCAGAGACTGACACTGCACGTACTTTAGAGACAACTTTAGAGGAGGGATCGGTGAGACACTGGGCACAAGTGCACAGGAGCCTGGGCGGGGGGAGCAGATACCGCAGGTGCCAGCTCGCCGGAGGGCAAGGTCGCACAATGGTTCTGCTGCCGAGGCGTCAGGTGATTATTTCAATGGGCCAGGCTACCGAAGACGGCTGATGGGCGTACACAACCAAATGCTTGATGCACTGGAAAGCCTGCCAGAAAGCCTGCGCACAATGAGAAGGGGCATGGAGGAGTCCAGCTCCAACTTGGCACAGGGCTTTGCCCAGAGCTTGGAGCCCATCCTTACCCACATGGAACGGGTGGTCACCTCCATCAGCTCACCTGTGGAACCCACCATGATGTAACATCTGATGACCGATGTCATGTCTTCCGTTGCAGCACAAACAGCTGCCATTGCAGCACAAACAGATGTCATCAAAGGTCTGCGTGCTTCAGTTGAAGCTCAGACTGCTGCTATCGTGGCTCTGGGCGCCACTGTGGAACGGGGCTTCCAGGGCATCACAGCATTCCAGCAATCCGTTCTCCAGCTGATCACCAAGAGTGCCGAGGCACTGCCCCATGCGAGTGGCAGTGGCGTTATGGCATTTGAAGCTGCTGTCCTCTCTCCGGACGACAACATTCCTGCTCCCACCCCTGCCGTTCCGCCAGTGCCCTTGTTGTTGTCTGTCAGCCAGCCAGGCCAGACTGCTGCAGTCCAGGCCGAGATGGTGCAGTCTGAAGCTGAGCCCTCCTGGCCCAGAGCTGCTCGAGGTCGTATTCCAAGGCCTTCTGCATGCTCCTCAATTGAAGGCCAGCATTCTTCGATCACACATGCTCCAGCCACAGGGGATGCACCTCGTAGGAGCACTAGGAAAGGTAAAGACTCATGAATGACAGGCACTGAGGGAATGCACCAGGGTGAATAGTCTAATTTATTTACTTGGGTTAATGCGTAACGTTATAAATATGTATTTGAAGTCGCAGATGGTGGTGGTTTTTATTTATGAGATGAGCAGCGGGAGGAAGCAATGTACAATCATACAGAGGGTGATTTGATGGTCATGTGGGGACGGGTGGGGAATGTAGGACTGTTGTTGATTTGGGAGGTGCAGTTGAGATTACTGATATCACTCATGAATAAAGTGAGCACACAGAGTCCTGGCAGACAGGGCACTTTGTTGCCTCCTTGCTTCTTCCTCCACTTCCTCCTCCTCCTCAGCCTCTTCCTCATCCTCCTCCTCCTCCTCAGCCTCTTCCTCATCCTCCTCCTCCTCAGCCTTTTCCTCCTCCTCCTCCTCCACAGCCTCTTCCTCCTCCTCAGCCTCTTCCTCCTCGCCCTCCTCGTCCTCCGCCTCTGGCTCAGGGTTTTGCCAGATAGGCAGTGGCAAGGACTGTTTCCTCATAATGGCGAGGTTGTGCAGTATGCAGCATACCATGACGAATCTCGACACCCACTCAGCGGAATACTGGAAGGCTCCACCAGAACGGTCCAGGCAGCGGAAGCATTGCTTTAGGACGCCTATGGTGTGCTCGATGATGTTCCGCGTGGCTAAATGGCTCTCATTGTAAGCCGGCTCTGCATGGGTGCATATGGGATATCCCTTTTAATGTGACTACGTTGCATGTGCGTCTCTACTCTTCCTCCTTTGCCTGTAATTATGAACACATTCAAGACTTGAGTCGAGCAATATTTTATGTACATGAGCCACCTCATGAGAGATAGCCCTTGTCACCCAGAAACTAGCCCGATCAAAGATAGTTGGAAGTTGGACTGCCACATAATGAAGGCGTCATGACTGCTGCCAGGGTAGTGGACAATGACCTCCATGATGCACTGCATAGAGGTCAATGCCTGCTACCCTGGCAGCAGTCAACATGCATGCAGCCAATGGCACCCTGCACCATGGGGAAGCCTGCAATGCGAGCAAACCCTCATGCTCACTCATTCCGCTTCTCTCTATCAAGTGGGAATGTGATGAACCTGTTGCGCTGCTCATATAGTGCCTCCGTGACCTCTATTATGCAGCAGTGCACTACAAACTGCGAGATGTTGCACTTCTCACCAGCAGAGGCCTGAAAGGATCCAGAGCCGTAAAAGTTCAGCGCCACGGTTACCTTGACAGCCACAGGCAATGCTGTCCTTGCCCTGCTCTGAGGCTGCAGTTGTGGTTGTAGCAGTTGACATATCTCTGTCACGACCTCTTTCGTGAACTGCGGCCGTCGGATGCACTGATCTTCGTTCATGTTGAGGTAAGAGTACTGTTCCCTGAAGCCCTCATGGGATATAGCATTCTGCTCAGCACCCTGCGCCTCCTCCTGCACCTCCCTTTCCTCGCAGCTTGACCTACTCTGCGTTGCCTCTTTGCATGCTTCCAGTCATGTTCTATGCCCAGCAGGAGCCCTAGCAGGCCACCCATAATTGCCAGGAATCTTGTTCAGCACACTGTTGTAAATGACACCAACAGTAATGCTGGACCCGCCAAACCACTCTCTATATACTATAGCAACTCTCTCCAAGTATAGGAAGCTTCAACAAACTCATACAATCATACCAGCAGCCTGAAGCAATAATCCAGCAGCTAACCTGCAACACCTGCATGATCCTTTTAAATAGCGCTGGTGGAGAGTCCTGTAGGCCCTCTAAGACATTCAGCTCGCAGTTAAGACAATGCGTTGGCTGGAGCGTTGAGTGCCAAAATGGTATCTATTCTTTTAAATCAGCATTGCACACTGATCTAATTCATATTCTCCTTACTTTACATGATCGCGGCGTTCGTTATCTGCGCGCGCGCAAGCGCCTTTACCAAGATGGCGCATGTCACACCAGAAGTACACTCTGGATGCCATTTTGGGACCTTAGAAGGCCACCTAGTGTCTGAAAAACGGGCGCTACGCGGCCCTATAAACCATGTACTCTTGTTAATAACACTCATGTTTTGATTTAATGAGCAACACACTATAAACTATTTCTCAGTACTCCTATTAAAACTGTATTTAAAATGTACATTTGTAATTGAATATTCAGTAAAGTCTCAACATTTTTGAACACAATTCAAAACAAAACCATATCACAAAATGTGTGAGATTAGAAATTCTGTCTGACCATTGACACCAATGAAGATTGTCTGTCACTGGTTCTTGTATTAATCATGATGAAGTTGCTCCACTTGGTTAATGATATGTATATTCCACTGCTGTGTGGGACAGTAACATTCGCTCACAAAAATAAAATCAATACAAAGGAACTCTTCTTGAATCACACAATACCTATACGTTTTTTGAATTGTCAAAGTGGATAAATATTACTTCAAGCTGATGATATATTTCAATCACAGAGATATTTGACTTTACTCTCCTCCGTAACATCGCCCATCTCTGCCCTGCACCTCAGCTCAGCTTGCTGAAACCCTCATCTATGCCTCTGTTACCTCTAGACTTGACTGTTCCAATGCTCTCCTGGTTGGCCTCCCACCTTGTACCTTTTGTAAACTTGAGCTCATTAAAAACTCTGCTGCCTGTATCTTACCTTGCACCAAGTCCCATTCACCAATCAACTCTGCTCGCTGACCGACAGTGGCTCCCGATTCGGCAACGCCTCGATTTTAAAATTCTCATCCTTGTTTTCAAATCCCTCCGTGGCCTCGCCCCTCCCTATCACTGTAACCTCCTCCAGCCCTACGATCCTCCGAGATCTCTGCGCTCATCCAATTCTGGCCTCTTGCACATCCCCGATTTTCTTCACTCCATCATTGGCGGCCGTGCCTTCAGCTGCCTATGCCCCAAGCTCTGGAATTCCATCCCTAAACCTCTCCGCCTCTCTCCCTCTCTCTCTTCCTTTAAGACGCTCCTTAAAACCTAGCTGTTTGACCAAGCTTTGGTCACCTGTCCTAATATCTCTTTATGTGGCTTGGTATCAAATTTTGTTTGATAATCACTCCTGTGAAGCGCCTTGGGATGTTTTACTACGTTAAAGGTACTATATAAATGCAAGTTGTTGTTGTATTTGATCATTCATGCAGTAGCATTCTCAGACATCTCAGGAGGTTGATAGTTCAGTAATTGCTGGGGTCACTAGAGTCCTTGCTTGATTTATGGACCATTGTGACCACAGGCGATTTCCAGCATCTCAGGAAGTGGCCCAGCATTAACGACTTAGTGAAGACCTCAGCTTTCACAGCCATCCTCTTGTCAAATGCCTCACTGAGCTTACATTTGATGAAATCATCTTCTCCTGCCACTTTCTTATCCTGAACCAGAGTTCAGCAGCAGTAATGGTTAGCCCAAGGCAGTTGCGTTGCTTCGCGGTGCATTTTCTTCCCCATTATTTTCAGGGGTTGTGCTCAGAGGTTAGAACAATACTGCTTCTGTGTGGATGTAATTACCTACTTCCTTTTCCTAGCTACTGTTGAATTCCTTATGATTTGGTTTGGTGCAGAGACAATCTCTGAAGAACTCAGTTTTCTGTGAGTGTGTCTCTACTCTGTAGTCCGGGGAATGCAATGTCAGGAATTTTTTGCACTGGCTCTTCCTTGTAGCTCTGTAGCTCTAATATCAGAATTATTTGAGCTGTTGCTTTCGTTCAACTTTTCTGCAGAAAAGATCTCCACTGCTTCTCAGTTTCAGCTTTGAGAAGTTGTCTGCAGATGTTTAATAGATGTTTTTATCTCCCTGAGCTATGTTTTAATGAAGTCTCTTCCTGAGATTGCTTTTTAAGCAGATCAATCTAATAATATGTTGGTGTATCACGGCAATCCTATCACCACAATTCTTCATTGGTGTAACTACTTTTGCTGCTCTCATTAGGCCATCACTTAGCTGCTTACTGGCCAGTTTTAGATCATCAGGAGTTTTACAAATGATCGGGTGGGTAATGTTGTCTTCTAGAAGCAGCCTGAAGGCAACTCAAACAACTCTTTTGTAGTCCCAACCTAGTTTTCTGGGTGGTTGGAGTTGGGCAGAGGTTCACTGTGAACAGGACTGGCAGATGGTAACTCCCCACATTATCCCCAACTCTTAGGGGAGGTGCATTTATACCCTTTTTATCCAACCCTGCAAGGGTTATCGCCAATTGCAAGACAATCAGCCTAACCGTCCTCTATTGCCACAAGGACTGCAGGAGTTGAAAGAGAAGGTCTACCATCACCTTTTCACTGCAATTAGGGATTAGCAATACAGGCGCCTTGCCAGTATCACCCACATCCTAATACCAAATAAAAAGAAACACTGTTCCAGCCTTAACAGCTCTATACTTTAACATTAACATAATACAATGCTAAACTATAAACTAAGCATTCTAAACACATTAGGAGAAACTAGATTTGCAGATGGCTGATGACTTGAACCAGATTGATTGGGCAGTCCTACTAGGCAGGGACATTACCAACACACAAGAAAAATGGAATGTGTTCAAAACCATTCCAATGTTAAAGGAAGCTATCTATGTTCCAAGACCAAGTTATAGTCCAGCAATTTTATTTTAAATTCACAAGCTTTCGGAGGCTTCCTCCTTCGTCAGGTGAACGATGCGAAAATTCACCTGACGAAGGAGGAAGCCTCCGAAAGCTTGTGAATTTAAAATAAAATTGCTGGACTATAACTTGGTGTTGTAAAATTGTTTACAATTGTCAACCCCAGTCCATCACCGGCATCTCCACAATATGTTCCAAGAGTTAAAAGAAGGACACATGGTAAAACAAAGCCAAACTGACTAACGGGCCATGTTCAAAGACAAATCAGACCGAATCAAAATACAGGCTTATTGATAGTAGGGGGGTGATTTTAAACCCCAAGAACGGGTGGGTTGGGGACAGGCGGGAGTTGAAAATAGTTGTTTTTTGGGTTGCAACCACAACCCGGCTTTATTCCCGGGTTTAACGTCGGCACGTAAAAGTACAAGCTTCCCACTGGGAATGCAAAGTCCAAAAACTTAGCGGTTGAGACGCAAAAAAACTATTTTCAACTCCCACCCTCCTCCAACTCACCCGTTCTTGGGGTTTAAAATCACTCCCTAGTTCTCAGGAAAATTATGCACAAGGTATTTGGGGTATTGGGGGATGTGTCTCCAGTCACTATGGTCTCCTGGAATTTATTTGATCACCTTTGGGGGGTCAAGGAAGAATTTCCCTGAGTTTTTTTTCTCTTGACTTGGCCTAAGGTTTATTTTTCTGTTGTTTTTTTGCAGATGAATATGTGGTGGATTGGTGTAGCGGTGGGTTTGGGGGGGCGTGGGGGATGGTGTGGATGGGGGTCATGCTGTGTATAAGTTGCACCATGATAGTACGGGACAGGCTCAATGGACCATCTGTTTTTTTCCTGTCCTTTGCTTTCATATGCTTGTAAATGCATATTAGTAAAGCAGGCATCCTCTCCAGCTATATATTTTATTCTCCTTCATGAAAAATCAAGAATCACAAAGTTGCCTGTTTAAATAAATTATTGCAAGTACAAAGCAATGTTAGCAATAACCAAAAAACAATTAAAATGTGCATATGGCAGGAAAAATCGGAGAGCAAGTTATTATCTTAATGGCGAGAAACTGGAAAGTACTGCAGTTCAAAGGGATCTGGGGGTCCTAGTGCAAGAAAATCAATAAGTTAGTTTGCAGGTACAGCAGGTGATCAAGAAGGCCAACGGAATGTTGGCTTTTATTGCTAGGGGGATAGAATATAAAAACAGGGAGGTATTGCTGCAGTTATATAAGGTATTGGTGAGACCGCACCTGGAATACTGCATACAGTTTTGGTCTCCATACTTAAGAAAAGACATACTTGCTCTCGAGGCAGTACAAAGAAGGTTCACTCGGTTAATCCCGGGGATGAGGGGGTGGACATATGAGGAGAGGTTGAGTAGATTGGGACTCTACTCATTAGAGTTCAGAAGAATGAGAGGCGATCTTATTGAAACATATAAGATTGTGAAGGGGCTTGATCGGGTGGATGTGGTAAGGATGTTCCCAAGGATGGGTGAAACTAGAACGAGGGGGCATAATCTTAGAATAAGGGGCTGCTCTTTCAAAACTGAGATGAGGAGAAACTTCTTCACTCAGAGGGTGGTAGGTCTGTGGAATTTGCTGCCCCAGGAAGCTGTGGAAGCTACATCATTAAATAAATTTAAAACAGAAATAGACAGTTTCCTAGAAGTAAAGGGAATTAGGGGTTACGGGGAGTGGGCAGGAAATTGGACATGAATTTAGATTTGAGGTTATGATCAGATCAGCCATGATCTTATTGAATGGCGGAGCAGGCTCGAGGGGCCGATTGGCCTACTCCTGCTCCTATTTCTTATGTTCTTATGTTCTTATTACCTACTACAGAAGCAAGGAGTGATCATTCTTCAAACTTGAATTGTAATTTAATGTGGTCAATATTACACAGAAGACCATGTGTTTTGGGATGCCTCTAGATCCATAAATCAGATGACATGGCATGTCTGAGGTTATGGAATCATGATAAAAATGGAAATTTCTAACCATTTTTTTGACATGTGATGTAGATTTCTGAAATCCTCCGAATTAATACACTAAATATAGAGCAGTTCAATTAATTTATTTATATTTCATTCTTCAACTCATGCAATTTGGATAAGTGCACAGTTTCCTTATCCCAAACTTTGACATGATATTTTATTCAGCCTCATTATATTTTGCTTTTCTTTTCCTTGAGGTGTGCATTGTTACATAATGTTGTATTTTTACCAATCTCACTTGTACTGTTTCACAGAAAACAAAGGAATAAGAATCTTCCAGTGACACGAGAGCTAGGCACAATGGCACAAAAAATTATGCTACAATGCTTTTCTAACTTCCAGATGTTCAAGGGAAAATTAACAAACTCACTACTTCAAAGGAGAAATTTTAATTGCTAAAGTTATTAAAAAAAGAGGTCAGTCACCTATTTTTATCTTCTAGTATGTTCCATTTTTGTTGACATTACTCCAAAGGTGTCTTTGGAGAATTCATTTTAAATTCAGCTATCATCATAAATGTTATATGTCAGTCAAAGTTAAAAGCTCATATATTTTGATAGATCTCTGGGTATATATAGTTGCTGATTTTACCCACATGCATCATTTTTAGCTATTAGATAACTATCAGATGTTGCATTTAGGCAATAACTAACATGAAGATGTGTATTTATCGTGGGTTTCAAGGCACCAGCGGTGGCTTTGGGCCATCATGCAATGGACCCTGGTGCACTTATACTTAGATACACTACTGAATTCATTATTCCCATTATGTAATTGTTGTGTATTTTCTGTTAGCAATTTTAAATGTATTTTCAGTTGGTTTCAGAGATTCTATTAACTTCACAGTAATAGTTCTGATTATGTGCCGAGAGATGAGCAAAAGTGTTTATTGGAGATTTAAACTGCTGCTCATCCAATTCTTCTTCATAACCTAATTGATAGCACTGCAATTTTAGTAGCTTTAAAGTATGGCTGGAAATGGAATGTCTTTACACAAAGTGGATAAATATATAGTTTTCTATTTAATATTTAAACAAATGTTTCAGTGCAATATGATTCTTTTCAAGTTGTTATACTTTTCATTAGTTTCTAAATCAGATCTGACTCCATGGGGGATAAAATTGAATAGGGCCTATTATTGGGCGGGGGTAGCGCGATCTGCTATTACTCCATGCCCAATGGCCCCTGCGCAGGCAGGACGAGACTTTCATGAGGCCTGAGGACTTACCTTGAAGAAGCGTTTGGAATCAGCATTGACACACGGATTCAATTTAATTTTCACTTTCCACCAGCAGGGCGAGCCCCAATCTCTGAAAGGCAGGCTGTCTCTTAAAAATCTCTTAAAGTAGATTTAAGGTAGATTAAAGGTAGCTGGTACCTGTTATTTGCTGAAAATAACAGTCTGCTATCTGCACGGGGTCTGAACGGAGATCAGATATCGCACATACAAAACACAGATGCAGCTCCCATCCCTATGTTTACAAACTGACGAGTTATGTTAAAACATTGAATAAAGGTTGCACACTACAAAATCCCGCATCCTCCAATCTGCATGCCAGACCTCACCAATCTGCTGATCTGAGTTTGTACCAGGCCTGTGAGAGTGCATGCACCAAGGTTCTCTGCTGATGCACTAGAGGTCTTGGTGCAAGAGGTGGACAGAAGGAGGGACATCCTCTATCCACCGTGGGCGGGGGAGCAAGAGGCCCTCCAGACATACACCCAAAAGGCAGTGGGAGGCAGCGGGGATGAAGTCAATGCCAGGGCACTGCATCATGAACATGGATGCAGTGCAAGAAGAAGTTCAATGCTTTGACATGAGTGGTCAAGGTGAGTGAGGTCAACTGTCAAGTGGCGTCTCCTACCAACTACACCACTAACCGCATCCACTGCTCCATGCACTACATCCCCATCACCCACATACCAACAAACTCTTTCCATCAGTACTCAACTCTTCCAATCAAATGCTTCCTCTCACCCTTACACATTACCATTGTTGTAAGCCACTCACCCACAACTCACAGGCCACACACACTGGCAGCTATTCAACCATGACAGGCACATCACCCAGACACATGTCGCGCTTTCTTGCAGGAGAAGGTGGCACATATCAGGAGGCAGCAAGTGGCAGTGGCATTTAGCCCCTCGAGCCTGTTCTGCCATTCGATGAGATCATGGTGGACCTGTGACCTAATTCCATATATCCGTCCTAGCCCCATATCCCTTAATACCCTTGGTTCACAGAAATCTATCAATCTCAGATTTAGAATTCACAATTGAGCTAACATCAACTGCCATTTGCAGAAGAGCGTTCCAAACTTTTCCCACCCTTTGCATGTAAAAGAACTTCCTAACTTCAGTCCTGCATGTCCTGGCTCTAAATGTTAAGCTATGTCCCCTAGTTCTAGTATTCAAGTATAGGAGACCTCCGAAAACAGTTACAAATGTCTCGGAAGCCAGAAGCAATAATCCAGCCACTAACCTGTAAATCCTGCATGGTCCCTTTAAATAGCGCTGGTGGGGGTCCACGAGGCACTCTAAGACACGTTTAGATGGTCGGGGTTAAAACTGTGCATTGAGTCGAGCGTTTAGTCCCAAAATGTTGTCTATCACTTTAAATCAGCGTTGCACTCTGATTGTATCCATTTTCTCCTTACTTTATACGCTTCCGGTGTTCGGTATTTGTGCATGCGCTCACTCCTATACCAAGATGGCATCCGGCGCATGTCACACTGGAAATGTGTGCGCGCAGCCAAGACGCCATTTGGATGTTGAAGAGGCCGTGTAGCACTGAAACAACGGGCGCTACACGGCCCAATTTAGCGCCCGTGGTAACTTAGCTCACCTACGAAAAGCTGCTGTCAATTGAGATGGAGGCAACGATACTACGATACTGGATTAAGCTCTGTGAACTATTCAACTCAGTCTAGTTTTTAATGCCTAAGCTGCTTTTTGTCCCAATCACTGATCCATTTACCCAAAGTGCTGTGTTAATTCATTGGTCAAGACCTTTGTGAAACCCAAATTGATCATATTTTAATAAATTTGTGTATTGTAAACACAATTCTATTTTATTTCATTTGTTTATTGAAATTTAGTGGTTATAAATTAATTTTAGATATTTTCACAAAAATTTAAAAATATTGCGAGAGAGATATTTAAATAATATTAATAGGGTGTCACAAATAAGCAGTTTTGCTTCAGTCCTTATCAAAGTAAAGGTCAGTGGGAATGCATTGTTTGAGGATTTAAAGCAAGGAATGCTGTGTTCCTCTGATAAGACTTGTGTGCTGATGTAAATTGCAAATTACTGCAAGGTAAATAGTACAATTTTTTATCCTAACCCAGATTATCTATTGTATTCGTCTGATACTCTACAAATAGCGTAAAGCTATTCAGATGAAAATATAGCTCAGCTTCTATAGGATATTGTGTTTGCTTGTTGCAAGAAGCTGTTTGTAGTTTGAAGTGTATATTGTTTGTATTTCTGAATGTGATCTCATCAAGTTTTGATCACTCAGCTTCATTGTTGATTGCATTTCTGGACGTAATCTCACCAGGTTTAGCTGTGAAACCGAATTCATAGGAAATTATGTGGATAACAATAGGAATCTTGCTATAGTTCTGAAATTCATCCATAAATTTTGGATTTGATGAGAAGAAACAGTGTCAGTTATGTCAGGTTTGCATACATCACATTCAAGGACACTGAGACTGCAAGGAATGAAAGGATAATATCAAGTAGAATTTGTCTATCCACAGACAATGTCATTTTTAAAAGAATTTCTCAGTTGTTTAATGTAATTAAAGTTTAATCAATCTCTTAATGATATTGATCATTATAGTTATGTTTAAGCTTATGCTTGTTAACTCCTGCAATTTATTCCACCAATTTTAAATACATAATTCCCTGAAAGTGCAAGTAGATAAGATCGTGAAAGAGTGAATAGCATTTTGGGTTTTATAAATGGGGCAAAGAGAACAAGAGTAAATAAGTAATGATAAATTTGTACAGGGCAATGGACACAGTACTGTGTGCACTTTTGGGTGTCCCATTATAGAAAGGGCATTAAAGCTGTAAAGAGTGTACAGAATAGATTCTATTTTATTATTATTTGCTCTCAGATGTGGGCGACACTAGTAAGGCCACATTTGTTGCCCATCCCTAATTGACCTGAAAATATAGTGGTGGGATTTCTCCTCGGTTAGGGAATTCCAGGATTCTGCAATGATGAAGCAATAGCGATATATATCCAAATCAGGAAAATATGTGACTTGGAGGAAAATTTGGAGGTGAAGATGTTCCCACGACATTGCTGCTCTTGCCCTTCTCGGTCATAGAGGTCATGGGAGGTGAGGTTTTCTCAAAGTAGCCTTGGTGAGTTGCTGGAATGAATCCTATTGATTGTATATACTGCAGATACTGTGCGCCTGTGGTGGAGTGGATGGAGATCAAGTCCAGTGGCACAGCAAACTACTCTGTCCTTGATGGTATCAAGCTTCTTGAGTGTTGTTGCAGCTACACTCATCCAGGCAAGTAGTGAATATTCTATCACACTCCTGTGAAAATTTTAAACTGATGACACCTTGTCAACAGGATGAATCCAGGGATGGGAAACTATAATTATGAGGAGAGATTTGCAATACTGATACGATTTCCACTGGTTGGAAAAAGTTAACAGGAGATTTAAAGTGGCTTTTAAATTCTGGAAGGGTGAATAGGGAAAGACTATTTCCTCAGGTTGGGGAATAAATGATGAGGGGTCATCAATTTAAAATTGTTACTAAGATAGTGAGGAGAGTGGTTCGGAGAAATTTCTTTACATAGAGGGTTGTTGGAGCATGGGATGTTTTGCTACAGTGAGTAGCTGATGCAGAGACTATTGCATCTTTTAAGGAAAAAGTGGATAAATATTTAAAGGCGAGAAAGACATAGGTCTACAGGGAGAGGGTAGGACGGTACAATTAGTTCTGGATAGCAAAGAAATGGTGTAGACACAATAGTCCGAATGACCTCTTTTGGTGCTATAAACTCTATTGAATTGAAAACAGTATTTTAAAAAGCTGAAAGTTGTAGCATAGAGTTTAAAATTAAAATTAATTTTCCAATTTGCAGTTCCTCTTTTACATAACAATAACAAGAAATGTTCAGTCTCCTTCAGTAATTGTTTAAAAGCAAATTAAGTGCATGTCTGGTTTAGTTCAATCTGTACATGTAGCCCTTTTTCTAAACAATATATTAATTTAATGATTCTTTTAATTTTTTTCTTATTATTTAAAAGTTATTTCTACAAATCTGGATGAGCTATGGTACAACGGTAAACTCCCAGAGGTGCTCTCTGCAAGAGGGTTCAGTGTCTGGCATTAAAAAGGCATCACGAAGCGAGACAAGCTGATCCACAAAGGTCAAATCCTGCCCTTGCAGCAGTTAGTCAACTAATTGTTTTCTTTTAATTGGCTTCAAAAATGCAACTCAAAATTAGGGAAAGAGTAATAATTGACTTTAATCCATGTTTAACGTTCTAACAAGTCATACTAATAGGTATTAAACAATATTCTTAAGTGAAACATAATAATCACATTCACCGGATTAAATCAATTATTCATACCTGCTTAAAAAGCAACTGAGTACAGCAACAGCACAAAGTTGCATCGGGAGGTCATTTCTACCAAGGAACGTGGACACATTTTAGTCTTCAGTGCTCGCTACACTGAGCTTCGCACACCGGGAGTGTATATTGGGAATTCAGGCACATACCTCCCACAATTTTCCTTCAATTCGTTTTTTTTATTTTAATGGGCAGAAGATTGCATGCTCGAATTCCTCATCATTAACTATTTCATCACTACTCATGGAGTACTTTATGTCACTCCATTTTTTCTTCTTATGTGCAGTACTTTACAATTGTCCATATTAAATTTTATCTTTATATATTCTTTCCAGCTGATTTTGTAGTTTCCAACCTGCCTTTGCAGAATCAGCTGCGAATCTAACCAATTTGCATTGAATTTCTGAATCCGCGTAATTATAAGAAATATAAGCATAAGAAACATAAGAAATAGGAGCAGGAGTAGACCATTCAGCCCCTCGAGCCTGCGCCACCATTCAATCAGATCATGGCTGATCTTCGACCTCAACTCCACTTTCCCACCCGATTCCCATATCCCTTGATTCCCTTACTGTAAATTCAAAGCAGCAGGGGGCCAATACCAATCTCTCAGAACCCCATTCAATACATTGACCATCCAATGTAACTTTTCTAACAAATACCCACTGCTTTCTACTCGTCAACCAATTCCTTATCAATTCCCAAGTTATGCCTGATTCCTTACTGATTTGAGCTTTCTTGTGGACTTATGTAGAACTTTGTCAGATCCTATTTGAAAGTCTAGATACACCACGTCGTAGAGCTTCTGAGGAAGAGGCCTAGGATGTCACTTCCTCAAAAAGGTCAAGAAGGCTGGTTAGGCAACATCTTCCCTGACACGAGCTGCTGAGAGAGAAAGAATAAAATAGCTACGGAGGTAAGTAAAGCTGTATGAGTGGTGTAGGATGTGTCTGGCACCAGAGCCTTCACTTACCTTGGCTACCCTTGTGAGATCATTGAACCTATTTCTGCATTGTGTGGCAGTTCTTGGGCTGGTGGAAGTTGCCTGACTGCCTCTGCCACATCACTCCAGAAAGTCTGCACCTCAGTGCCCATCAGACAGTCCTGCATAGCCCTCAGTTCTTTCACCAGCACCTCCACAGTGCATCAGAAACTCCTGGATCCCTTCTAGCTGTTAACATCCTTGAGGCTGTTGTTTCTTTTGTCATCCTGCTGAGAAGTTAGGCTATCCTTTAACTGACTTCAGCCTTTTATCCAGAACTTCATTCTCCTCCCTCCCAGTGGCGGTAATCCAATGAAGGGCAGTTTTCTGACCTTGAAACCTACCTGAATGGCTTATGAGGGTTTTGGGAGAAAATTGTAGCGGGTAGGCAGTGGTTTCACATAGGCAGGTGTTAGGACCACCACAAACTCGCTAACAGGAGAGTCCAGGTCCAGAGGTTCCAATGAATATTATGAACCGAGAAAATCCATAAGGAATTCTTTGGACTTGCTTATGTAGAGACTGTGGATCCTTCCTTCCTCAAAATCTTTATCACCTGGTCTTCGGCCCAATTTCACAAAAATAATCTTTTTCCTGAAAGAATTAAAGTAGGATTATAAATAAATAAGTATTGGAAATCAAAAGGGAATGGGAAATTCTGTTTAGAAGTACCTCTGAATTTGTTTTGAACTTATTCTTTTTAACTTAATGTATAATCTAACGATATTTGTTTGCACTCAGCATTATGTAGGCTGTATGGATCTCTTCTTGTGTGAATCATATTATTTTTTTCCCTATGGGCACCTGAAATTATTTTTTTCTGTAAGGTAATAGGAATGCATTTTTTAATGAAGAAATAGGATGAATAATAATTTGAATAATAATAAAATAAATAATTTTCTCTGATTATGAGTTGGGAACAACGAGATTAATGGGGTTGTTTCGAATTTTATGTCTTCTATGCTCATTTACTTCTGCTATTGATTTTTTTCATTTGGTTCCGTAAGTTGGTATTGTCAGATTTTAGGGATCTATCAAGAGAGCAAAAAGGAAGAAAATAGCTTTCTATGGCTTGGGAATATTTGCCTTTTATAAATGCATATATCTGTATCCTTTTTGTAACATGTTTTGGAGATATACCTTATTTCTTATTTTCTCTCATGCATCAAATGTCAATATTTTATTGTTTACATATGTAGCTATGTTTGTGGCAGTGATATGCAGGTCATGTTTCATGGACATAATTGTTCAGCAACGGCTATTATTTCTATAGCATTTGCTCACATAAAGAAAGATGTCTCAAAGTGTTTCACAGAGCAGAGAATGCCAAGCAGAAGGCAGAAGGACAAGACAAAAGAAGTTGTGAGGAGTGCTGAAAACACTGTTGACGATTTAAGGAGGCTTTTTCAAGCAGGGAGGGGATTGGCAAAGAGGAGTAAATCTGGGAAATAGTTGAAAGAGCAGAAAGTGGTGAAGAGGGAATAGGAAACAACAAATAATCCAGTGTCAGAGGAGAGTGTCATGTAGGGATATCTAGCTGGAGAAAATCACTGTTATAGGGCGATGTGAAGCTATGGAGGTATTTGAAAGCAAGAACAAGAATCTTGAATTTAATTTATTGGGATACAAGGAGCCAGTGGAAATTGACAAGAACAGTATTATGGGAGTGCAGAACTTTGTGCAAGTGAGAACACGGGTTGCAATATTCTGAATGAACTGGAAGTTGTAAAAACTGGAAGACCAGCTAGCAGCTTTAGACAAGTCAAGTCTTCATCTAACAAAAGACTTGGATTAGGGTTTAAGCAGCAGTTGAGGGAGAGAATGTTACAGAAATGGGAAAAAAAAAGCAGCCTTGGCAGTGAATGGATGTGGAGAAAGATAGTTTGCTTGGCTTCGAGGAGTATGTCAAGGTCCACATCTCCAGACTTAGCCTGAGGTGGCCACCAATTGGCTGATGGATTCATGGCCAGAAACACATTGGGCTCAATTTTAAACTTAAATTGTGGGTGCTTTGGAGGCAGGAAGACTGCGAAAATTGCAAAAATGCAGAGCGGGTTCGGAAGCCGGCTCCAACCCGCCAACTTCCGAGTTCCCCACAGACGCACCTGTGTGCGGGCGCGCTTCCCGAATCCAGAACTCCCGCCAGCAATTAAAGCCGGCACTTTGGGTGACTACTGTGGTGGAACTGGCTGTATGTATCATGATGGGTGTGATGAAGGATGCCCAGGTTGAGGCACAGAGAAACAAGAAGCTAATCAGCAGGGGAAAGCATCTGTGGTGGCAGAAGGAAAAGAGTTCTTTTGGGAACAGAAATGGAATGGACTGGAGAATAAGGTCATCATGGTACCATTTCTTGGGAACAGTCAGGAGGGCATCAGAAGGTTAGATTGGACAGACGGACAGAAGATGGGAGAGTGGAGGAGACTGAGGCAAAAACAAAGTGAATAGGAAGGCAAGGAGCACAGGTTTGGAGCAGCAGCCATTATTTATGTGCGATAAAATGAAGCAACAATGTTTATAATATTAACAGGTGTCAGGGGACGTTGAGGATACTGTGATTACAGGAGCAGACTAACGAAAGAACAACAAATGAACTTACATTTATATAGGTCACTTCATGTCCTCAGGACGACGCAAATTACTTCACAACCATTGAAATATTTTTCGATGTAATCACTGTTGTTATGTAGGCAAGTGTGGCAGCTAATTAGTATCCAGAAAGGTTTCACAATCGACAGTGTCCAGTTAAGTATAAATGTTGGCCAGGACACTGGAAGAACCCCTTTTCTTTGTATAGTGCCATGGAATCTTTTACATCCACCTGAACAGGCAAATGGAGCCTCGGTTTAACACCTCATTCGAAAGACAGCACTTCTGACAAGGCAGAACTCCTTCAATACTGCTCTGAAGTGTCAGCCTAGACTATTTGCTCGGGTCCTGGAGTGGAGCTAGTTTAAGGTGAGGAATAAATGCAAGCTCTGAGAATAACCAATAGTACTATGTAATGATATACTTAAACTGTAAGTTAGTTATTTGGAACCTCACCCTATTAAAAGGCAAAGATATTGCCTTTTAAAGAAAAAATAGTATAATTTGCTTTCTTTTCAGAAACTCATTTAAATGATGGCGAAGATAAGAAATTAAAGAAGAAAGGATAGGTTCAACTATTTTTCCTCATTCCCCTTTAAGACAATTATGTAATTTTTGTTCATAAATGACTTTCTGTGACTTTAGAGCATAAATTCTTACCCTGAGGTGCATCATATTTTAGTTAAGGGATCTCTTACTGGTACTGTAATCACCTTTTAAATATATGTGCAGCGGAGAGCGAAGGACCTAAGTTTATTTTCTTTCTTACTGAATATTAATATGTTTAGAAACAACCCTGTGAATTTTCCTCATGTTTTGGATCCAGAAATAAAATAAATATCTATA
The DNA here is from genome assembly GCF_035084215.1 of Heptranchias perlo. Classification (NCBI taxonomy): domain Eukaryota; kingdom Metazoa; phylum Chordata; class Chondrichthyes; order Hexanchiformes; family Hexanchidae; genus Heptranchias; species Heptranchias perlo. The sequence continues at coordinate 41,999,251 of NC_090337.1, forward strand.
TTCTAAATCTTAATCCCTTGAATAAGCATCTAAAATAGCTAAAATGTTAAAACTGCAGTTAGAATTAATCTAGTTGACAGTTTCAGATTTCGAAACCCGGATTGAGACAATACCATATTTTCCATAAATCTCATCAATCTTTTTCTTGTGAGAGTTTTTTTTCTCTCCAGTGTCTGCGCTGGACGAGTGTATCAGTGGATCTATATTTTCTTTTCTAACCATGCCCCTCACAATTGGTTTCTGCAATAAAATATTCTATTCTAAAGTATGGAAAATAAACACTTTGTTGCTACAAGATTCTATATTAATGGCATTTATCATGGATTCACTTAAATGTTATGATGCCCACTCACAGGAGTGCACACAAATAAACAGGAAGCAACCTTTTTGAAAGGTCACAACTTTCTTTTTTGCTTTTGCTACAAAAGAAGCAGAAAAAATAAATAAAAATAAGAGCAGGCAGTATGTAATCTTGAAGCTCAGTATAAATTCGTGTCACACCCTTGTGACACATCTACTTAAATCAAGCCACAGCTAGATTGCAATCTTTACTTACCTGGAATTCTTTCTTTCGGCTAAAGCATAATGGAGATAGCAAATAGATTTGGTAATCAACCCGCTTATCAGTTGAGGATACAGACGGTTTCAAGTAGAAAAGAATCCATTAAATTAGATTGAGGCCTAATAGCTTGCAACTTTAAACGATTTAAGTTTTCTTTATATATTACATTAAGAATCACCGTGTAAGTCTAAATAAATAGATTCCTGTGGGGACATACTGCCCTTCATCAAAGGATCTGGATCTTCGTCAAGTTTGCAATGAAGATAAGATTTAATGCTCCCTTCCAAAAACAGAAGTGCTCAGTGAACGGCTGATTAACAATAGATTTTCAATCGAATTGTGTCAAAAAAAAATTTGCCCTTCATTAACATTTTTTGCCATTCATTTTTTGCCATTATAATGGAGGAGGAGCAGGAAAGGGTGGAGGGAAAGAGAATACCAATGGCATAATATGAGAAGGATGTACTGTTCGAGATATAAGCCCACTCCCCTAAAGAATTTACAGGCCACCCAGATCCTATGACGACCTTAATGAGGAGCTCTGCATTGGAAAAATGTGCTTTGCCAAAGAGGCAATAGCAGAGAGGTGCACTCTATTACACAAAGACCTGTAACTAAGGTCATCTGCCCATAAAGTTCTGGCATGGAAGATGACGACTGCACTCAATTTTTACAGTACAAGATCACTTTAAGCAGCCACAGGGAATCTGGAAAAACAACATAAATGGCGTTTACACCTTTTCACTGGGCTTTCCGTAGATTGTCCACTGAAGTTACGGTAGATGATCGGGAGAAACTCTGCAGAAATTCTATCCCTTAATTCCCAAGCACCACCCCCCCGTCCACTATTCCATTTTTACATGGGATTTGCACTACTGAACTACCAATTGATATTGAAATGAGCTGACCTTTAAAAAGAAAACTCAGTTTCATCACAAGTTACCCTCAGTAAAGCATACTCTTTACAAGATCTGTGATCTCGCTGTATTTCTGCCTGTTTGCATCTTCATCTCGGTGGAGTTCCTGGTAGTTGTTTATGGAGCTGAGACTAAGGGCCCGATATTAGGAGGGCGGCGGATTCTCAGCGGGGGGTCGACTGGGCTGCGCGGTGGGCGAATGGCGCATGCGCAGCGAGGTCTGTCAGCTGGAGGAGCCCTATTTAAAGGGGCAGAACACCAATGCTCCTCCTGCAGCAAACAACCAATGCTACACCATGGAGCATGCCAGAGGGAAGGCTGCCCCAAGATTTTCAGACTCCTCACTCCAGCTGCTGCTGGATGGTGTGAGGAGGAGGAGGGAAATCCTTTTCCCGTCCGATGGGAGGAAGTGCCCTCCCTCCACCACGAAGAAGGCCTGGCTGGAGGTGGCCGAGGAGGTCACCAGCAGCGGCAATGTGCCACGAACCTGGGTCCAGTGCAGGAAGAGATTTAATGACCTAACCAGGTCAGCCAAAGTGAGTATACTTATGCATTCTCCCACACTCCGTCTTCCACATCACCTCCACCACCACACAACCCCTTCTGCCCTGCCACCACAACGCTCTCGCATCACTCCTCACATCCACTCAACTATCATCCTCACCTTGCCTGCACGTACTCACCGCCCCTGTCCCCATTCGAACACTACCACGCAACCCAATCCTCATACAATATCATGGCTATGTTGCACACGCACCCTCCCATGCATCTCCCTCACGCTCAACCCACACCCACACCAATGCATGCAGCAGCTCAACATGCAACCATCACTCAATCACGCCTCTGTGTTTTGCCTTGATAGAAGAAGAGATACCAGAATGCCCGGGAGAGGGCACGGATCGGAGGGGGCCCGCCACACCAGGTGGCACTAACAGACGCAGAGCAGCAGGCATTGGAGATCAGCAGCACGCTGGAGTGCCTGTCCGTGGCGGATGCCGAGGCTGGGATTGCACAAGCGGCCGGTGACAGAAAGCTAACACTCAGCACTCATGATAGTGAATGATCTTAGCATCACTTAGCATCTGCAGCACCTCAACATCTGTCTACATGCTTAATATTGCTTTCTGTTCTCTTGCAGGGCCATCTGCGAGCGTCGTGACTGTGGAGGGCGATTCCTCAGAGGACCTGCCGGCCTCTGAGGGTCCATCGTCACATCTGAGCCATGCATCCACCAGCGCAGATACATGCACCTCGGTGGGTCCCCGTCCTCACTTAGTTGGGCTTGCACATGGTGAGTCACCACGCACATGTAAGCACGAGCAGAGTCTAGTGGCAGGGGCAGCCGTGGAGAGTCCGCATCGGTGGGAGCACTCTTCTCCAGGCTCTGCTCAGCTGAACCCAGATGCTGAACCCTGGGGGCCAGCCGTGAAAAGGAGAGTCGTGGAGGGAACAGGTGCCACGCGCACTCTCCACAATCGCGCAGAGATGGAGGAGTCCAACTCCTGCATGAGGGGAATGGTGGCACAGGTACAGGAGGGTATCTCCGAGATAGTGTCGCAGGGACGTGAAGGCATCTCTGAGATAGCGTTGGGGGTAGGTACGGGAACGTCTGCAATGGAGGAAAGGCTAGCCTCGCTCAAGCGCCAAGCACGGCTCAACAATGAGTCCATTCAGGCCCTGACAAAAGCCGTTCGGATTCAGGGTGAGCAACATTTTGCCGCCTTGAACAGGCTGACAGATACTTTACAAGTGGCCTTCCAAGGCCTCACACAAGTCCTCCAAACTGCTGTCCAGCAGGGTGGAAGGAGTGATGTGGGCCTGGGCGGGATGATGGTGAAAGGGGACATGGAAGTGGGGACGCCACTCAAAGCACTCCCACGTCTCACCAGTTGCCCCCCTCTCAACCAGTACCCGCAATGCTGCCCCCTCTCCAGATGGCCGAGTCTGCCCCTGCACGGGTGCAGATGGAGCAGTCTTTAGAGGGGCCCTCATGGGCAACGAAACCCAGAGGGCGTCGACCCAAAGCATCTCATCGGTCAGGACATGGACAAGAGCAACCTGCCACTACCTCTGCTGAAGCCACAGAGGTAGCACCACATAGGGGTTCCCGGAAACGCAAGGCGAAGTTTTGTGAGCACAAAGGGAAAGCACAAGGGTGTCTGATGATTTGTCATGTTTTTTATTTATATTTGTTTTCTTTCACATGCACAATAAATCCTATTATTGTCACCACTACTGCCAAGTCTTGCCCATTCTTGACTGGCTTGTGGAATAGGTCCCTTTCATGGGGTTCACCATGAACACGCACACTTGATGCCACCCATTGTGTCACTGCAGAGTGGGTGTAGGTGTATTTGCAGGGCTCTTTTGTGCAGACGACTGAGAGACGTCGGCGATGTCCCCGGTGGCACCCTGGAAGGATGCGGAGGAGAAGTTGTTGAGGGCAGTGGTGACTTTGACAGCGAAAGGTAAGAAGGTGGTGCTCGGGCCAGCCGGGAGCAGCTCGGCATGAAGGAGGCTGCAGATGTCCAAGACTACATGTCGAGTGACTCTGAGCCTCCATGTGCACTGCTGCTCAGAGAGGTCCAGGAAGCTGAGCCTCGGTCTGTAGTCCCTGTGGCGAGGGTAGTGCCTTCTGCGACGCATCTCTCTCTGTGGTTGCCCTCCATCCTGCTGTGCAGGTGGATGTGTCACAGCACTGTGTTGTAGGGCTCCACGTGTCAGAGGTGGACGGCGTGGCCGGCGAGGCTGGTGATGCTGTTCGCCCTCCAAGGAGGTCATGACTGCAGCTACGGCGGCCCCCATCCGGAAGATGTACGTTTGAGGGGGTCCGCAAGGTAGGTACATGTGTCTGGACACCGGGGTAAGGTTGCAAGTTGGTGAATTTTATTGTTAGGAGGAGGGTGGTGGAGGCCAAACTTTGTCCCAAGTGACAGAGTGGCCTCCTGCAATGAGTGAGGGTCTCCCCCCACCACCTGTCAAATGGACCTTTGCAACTGCCACAGGCTGATGGCTGCAACACGTCCATTTGAACTGGGAATGTTTCCCGCAGTACGGGAAACAGTCTCAGTTAATTTCAAAATCCCAGCCCTCCTAAAATATCAGGTCAATCAGGCCTGTAAACGACCTGAAGTACCTGTTTAAGTACTTTAAGTGGCAACCCACCGGCTTTAATTCCGGCGGGAGTCCCACATGCGGGGGCTGCGCGCGCATGTCAGTGCGTCATTGGGGAACCCGGAAGTGGGCGGATTGGAGCTGGTCTCTAGATCCGCCCCGGGAATCCCCAATTTTCGCAGCCCCTCACCACGAGCGCACCTGATCGGGGGTGCGAAAATCCAGCCCTAAATGTTCCATGCGGTACCCAGCCAACTTGCCCCCATATGTGTGAAAGTTGTAACAAGGAATTACCTTCTTGAAAAATATATGTTTAAAAAAGGATTTTTCTGTATTACAGGACAGGATTGCAATGTTACCTTATTTTTGTCCAATATGGTGAAGATAAATTTCTCTGATTTTTGACAAGTTGTATAATAATATTAAATAATAGAAACAAATAAAAAGCTCAGACTAACATAAATGACCAGTATAAAGAAAAATAGTGGCACAGTCATTTAATGAACACTTGTACAAAATGTAATACAGAGTACATATATTATGCTGGAAATATTTGCCCTGCTTGCACTATTACATGATCATTTGATTCATTAGGGTGGACCTTGACTTTTAATTGACTTAAATGGAAATAAAAATAGGGAGAAATGTAAAACAGGCTGCAGATTTGCTATCACCTGTTTTACACTACTGCACACAGTCAAGATCTATCCCAACTACTAGTGTTTAATTAGTCCAAAACTGAAATCCAGGTAGCACAAACATTTGAATGGATGTGTAAAACTCAGGATTATTTGGAGGAGTTAAGTTGTGGGTGGCTGATTAACAATTCTAGGAGCAGGATGTAATATTTTAAATGGGAATTTAGTGTTGATTCTGTTAAGAAATTTTCATTAATTAGAATTGTCAGGGAAAAGAAACATCTATCAACTCAACAAGAAATTGGCCACTGAAGAATACCTTTGAAAAAACCAATTTTCCAAGGAGCAGAGACACCAATCTTAGCAGCAAATAGTGATTACAAGTTGGACTTCTAAAAACAAGCACTGGAATAAACTGATTATTGTGGTATTATAGGAGATTGGTTTAAATATTAAAGCATAGCGTTGGCAAATCTAATTAATTGAGATTAAGCTATATAGATTCAAATTTGTGGGAAGTTAATACAAAGAAGGATTGAGATCTCCAAACACTACTAATTGATCTGTGAGTTATTCACTCCTTCTGTGCTGATCATCCATTTAATGACAGTGTGTGGAAGGACATGGGCTTTGATGTGAATGTGCGAGATTACAGCAGTGATCCACTGGCAGTAACAAGTCAGGTACATGCTAATGGCAAAGAACTTAATTTAAGCAAAGTTGTTTAATTAGTTCAGCTAAGTAAATCAAAGAAGTTTCTTCTAGACAGGCTACCAAACAATTACATTTCCCAAGAAGAACATTCACATCACCCACGGAGGGATGGCATCTATGTTCATTTAAAGAGCCCCAAAGCCGCGAAGGAGTAATCAGCATGGCTCTAGAAACAAGACATCATGCCTCCCAAATCTATTGGAAATCCTTGATAAGAAAACTAAATTAGTGGATGAAGGCTATTCATTGGATATAATTTACTTAGATTTTCATAAGATATTTGATCAAATTCCACAAGATCAAGGCTCATAGAATTAATACCAAATTAGCTAACTAAAGTGAAAATTGACTTAGCAAAAGAAAACAGAAAATGGTGATAAATGGAGATCAATGCTCCTATTTTAGGAGCATTGACTAGTGTAATTCCCCAGATTCTATGTTCCCTGTTTTTAGATTATTCATCAACTATAGGGAGGAAGGTGTCTCGAGCAAAATATTATTTACTCATGAAATTAAGGTACGTGGACAGGTGACAACTGTAAAGGAATTTGGCAGAATTCAAATAAATCTGGACAAAGTAAGTGGACTAAAGAAAAAGAGTTTACATTTATATAGCACCTTTCACAACTTCAGGACATCCCACAGTGATATACAGCTAATGAAGCACTTATGAAGTGTCGTCACTGTTGTAATGCAGGAAACGTGGCAGCCAATTTGCGCACAGCAAAGTCCCACATTTGTAATTCATTTAGAATATTTTGTCAGTTTTGGATATCTGACCTTGAAAAGGAGTTTAGAGGAGAATGAATATAACAATTCTGGTTGTTCTGTTCTTTTGACTTTGAAAATAAACTGGCCTATCACTGAAAAAAAGATTAAGATGGGACCTGATGAAAGAGACGCATCATGTGGGGGTATAAGCATGTTATTTAACTTGGATTGTGATGCCAGAATTAAAGAACAAGTACAAATTATGCAAACCTTAAGTGGGACTGGGGAGGGGAGCTTTCCTCTGTACGCTTTATGTAACAAAATTGTAAACCCATTCCTTAGAAACAGGTTTATGATTTTGTTACACTTAGTGCATTGCAGAAATCTTCCCCGCAGATGGAAAAATATTTTCTTTCCACCACATCGTAATAGATATATGAGCAGACCACTGCAAAAATTATAATGATGTATCACATAAGCCATTTGACTAGATAAGTATCTGTTTAAGAATGGGACTGAAGGTAAGAAGGATGAGCTTTTTAACAGATGATCAAATATTCTATGAAACATGATGGTTCAGGTCCTGCTGAGCCCATGGATGAGTCACCTGTAGAACATAACTGGTCAAAGTATGGGTTATATGTTTGGATTAATATTCTGGAGTTTTGCATGATTGTATTTTACATTTTCAGCCACTGTAAGGATTATCTTCCCATGTTTGAAATATTTCTGTACACATCAACTTCTGTTGTTTCCTTTTACACACACTGATGAGGAAACAATGGGGTAGATTTTGTAGCTTGGATGGAAAGCTGGTGTTACAGATCGGCCGTCCATTATAGAAACTGAACAATTTTCATTTCCAAGGCTTTGACAATTCTTCAAAAGCATTTTTTCATTAACTTTTAATGCATTTTAGCAGGAGAAAACGACTGACAGCAACAGTTAAAATGGACAGAAATTAATTATCACTTTCCAACGGTCTTGTTTACTCACATCTGCTAACACAGAGGTAATACAGCCCGAAACAGCTGTTCTGAATTTTATATCTGGTCTAGGTATTCTCTCGGAAACAACAGTGCTGGTCACTCCTGTAAGTGGTCTGAATATCTAATGTTCAAAAGTGTGCCGAAACCACCCAATATCTAATTAATTATAGAGTAGTGTTACCCAGGGGTGTACCAATTGTGATCTGAACTGGATATTATGGGGATGATTTTCATCTTCTATTGTAAAACAGTTCTATTCTAATTTACATTGCTTTAAGACCCATCAGAATCCCAAGTGTTAATAGCACTCAAATTTCCTATCTTACCTTATTTGCATAATGATTCACAACCACATGGGCAAGGAAACCGCCTGCTGATTACCACCTACCGTCCTCCCTCAGCTGATGAATCAGTCCTCCTCCATGTTGAACACCACTTGGAGGAAGCACTGAGGGTAGCAAGGGCACAAAATGTACTCTGGGTGGGGGACTTCAATGTCCATCACCAAGAGTGGCTCGGTAGCACCACCACTGACCGAGCTGGCCGAGTCCTGAAGGACATAGCTGCTAGATTGGGCCTGCGGCAGGTGGTGAGCGAACCAACACGAGGGAAAAACTTACTTGACCTCATCCTCACCAATCTACCTGTCGCAAATGCATCTGTCCATGACAGTATTGGTAGGAGTGACCACCGCACAGTCCTCGTGGAGATGAAATCCCGTCTTCGCACTGAGGACACCATCCAACGTGTTGTGTGGCACTACCACCGTGCTAAATGGGATAGATTCAGAACAGATCTAGCAGCTCAAAACTGGGCATCCATGAGGCGCTGTGGGCCATCAGCAGCAGCAGAATTGTATTCCAGCACAATCTGTAACCTCATGGCCCGGCATATTCCTCACTCTACCATTACCAACAAGCCAGGGGATCAACCCTGGTTCAATGAGGAGTGTAGAAGAGCATGCCAGGAGCAGCACCAGGCGTACCTAAAAATGAGGTGCCAACCTGGTGAAGCTACAACTCAGGACTACATGCATGCTAAACAGCGGAAGCAACATGCTATAGACAGAGCTAAGCGATTCCACAACCAACGGATCAGATCAAAGCTCTGCAGTCCTGCCACATCCAGTCGTGAATGGTGGTGGACAATTAAACAACTAACGGGAGGAGGAGGCTCTGCAAACATCCCCATTCTCAATGATGGCGGAGTCCAGCACGTGAGTGCAAAAGACAAGGCTGAAGCGTTTGCAACCATCTTCAGCCAGAAGTGCCGAGTGGATAATCCATCTCAGCCTCCTCCCGATATCCCCACCATCACGGAAGCCAGTCTTCGGCCAATTCGATTCACTCCACGTGATATCAAGAAACAGCTGAGTGCACTGGATAAGGCAAAGGCTATGGGCCCCGACAACATCCCAGCTGTAGTGCTGAAGACTTGTGCTCCAGAACTAGCTGCGCCTCTAGCCAAGCTGTTCCAGTACAGCTACAACACTGGCATCCACCCGACAATGTGGAAAATTGCCCAGGTATGTCCTGTCCACAAAAAGCAGGACAAATCCAATCCAGCCAATTACCGCCCCATCAGTCTACTCTCAATCATCAGCAAAGTGATGGAAGGTGTCGTCGACAGTGCTATCAAGCGGCACTTACTCACCAATAACCTGCTCACCGATGCTCAGTTTGGGTTCCGCCAGGACCACTCGGCTCCAGACCTCATTACAGCCTTGGTCCAAACATGGACAAAAGAGCTGAATTCCAGAGGTGAGGTGAGAGTGACTGCCCTTGACATCAAGGCAGCATTTGACCGAGTGTGGCACCAAGGAGCCCTAGTAAAATTGAAGTCAATGGGAATCAGGGGGAAAACTCTCCAGTGGCTGGAGTCATACCTAGCACAAAGGAAGATGGTAGTGGTTGTTGGAGGCCAATCATCTCAGCCCCAGGACATTGCTGCAGGAGTTCCTCAGGGCAGTGTCCTAGGCCCAACCATCTTCAGCTGCTTCATCAATGACCTTCCCTCCATCATAAGGTCAGAAATGGGGATGTTCGCTGATGACTGCACAGTGTTCAGTTCCATTCGCAACCCCTCAGATAATGAAGCAGTCCGAGCCCGCATGCAGCAAGACCTGGACAACATCCAGGCTTGGGCTGATAAGTGGCAAGTAACATTCGCGCCAGATAAGTGCCAGGCAATGACCATCTCCAACAAGAGAGAGTCTAACCACCTCCCCTTGACATTCAACGGCATTACCATCGCCGAATCCCCCACCATCAACATCCTGGGGGTCACCATTGACCAGAAACTTAACTGGACCAGCCATATAAATACTGTGGCTACGAGAGCAGGTCAGAGGCTGGGTATTCTGCGGTGAGTGACTCACCTCCTGACTCCCCAAAGCCTTTCCACCATCTACAAGGCACAAGTCAGGAGTGTGATGGAATACTCTCCACTTGCCTGGATGAGTGCAGCTCCAACAACACTCAAGAAGCTCGACACCATCCAAGATAAAGCAGCCCGCTTGATTGGCACCCCATCCACCACCATAAACATTCATTCCCTTCACCACCGGCGCACTGTGGCTGCAGTGTGCACCATCCACAGGACGCACTGCAGCAACTCGCCAAGGCTTCTTCGACAGCACCTCCCAAACCCACGACCTCTACCACCTAGAAGGACAAGGGCAGCAGGCGCATGGGAACACCACCACCTGCACGTTCCCCTCCAAGTCACACACCATCCCGACTTGGAAATATATCGCCGTTCCTTCATTGTCGCTGGGTCAAAATCCTGGAACTCCCTTCCTAACAGCACTGTGGGAGAACCTTCACCACACGGACTGCAGCGGTTCAAGAAGGCGGCTCACCACCACCTTCTCAAGGGCAATTAGGGATGGGCAATAAATGCCGGCCTTGCCAGCGACGCCCACATCCCGTGAACGAATAAAAAATAAAAAATAAAAAAAATTCTGTTGGAGCTAGGGATGATACCACTGGTAGGAGATGAAAATTTAAAGGGATGGGGACAATTAAAGAGGCATATAACAAGGAGGGGGTGGATTTACAAAGCTTCTGGAGATCATTAAAAGACATCACAACCATCAGCAATCTTTGCCAATGCTGAAGGAGCATGGGATTAGGAAGTGGCAGACCAGGATAAAGGGAAAGGAATCCATTGGTGCAGGCATGAGTCTGCAGACAAGTGACAGTACAGCCCAGCACTTGTCCTCTTTTTTGATGACTGCTAAATTCAAGGTGGCACTGCATGAGATGCTTGTGAGGAGCTTTTTCCTCTGTGCCACTTTACAGCACCATCACATGGGTCAGCACTACAGCATGCCTGCAAGAAAGTGCAGCCAAATTTCAGGCCACAACAGATTGTTACTGTCCCTGCACATATGCAAGCTCTATGCTGTGTGGTAGCCATTGGTGTCATTGCAGTAGATGGTAGAGTTCAGCATATTCCCCTGTGCTGATCCAAACTCTGTAAAGGCAGGTTATTAGAGTCATTCCCAGGTGCGTTTACCAGGGCCGACAGAAATGGTTGGGCATTATAGCAAGTGCAGCCTAGCAGGCAACATTGGCTCCTCATCACCCTGACATGCCTTCTTTCATACAATAACTGCAATCTCGGCTAAGTGGTAGCACTCTCTCCTCTGAGTCTTAAGATTGTGGGTTCAGGCCATATTCCAGATAATTAATAACTACCATGTGTAACTAGGGATGAGATGATCAACAAATTCCAGATACTTAAGCACATATTCTAGGCTGATGCTTCAATGCAGCCCTTAGGAGTGCTGCAATGTCGAAGGTGCATCACTTTCAGATGAGATGCTAAATTGAGGCCTCATCTGCCTTTTCAAGTGGACATAAAAGATCCCATGGCACTATTCACAGAAGAGCAGGGGAGTTCTCCCCCTCTGTTCTGGCCAATATTTATGACTCAACTATTATCACTGGAACATATTATCTGGTCATATATCTCATTGCTCTTTGTGGGACCTTGCTGTGTGCAAGTTGGCTGCTGCATGTCACAACAAAACAACAGTGACTACACTTCAAAACTACTTCATTGGCTGTGAAGCACTTTGGACCATACTGAGGAAATGAAATGCACCATATAAATGCAAATTCTTTCTTTTTTTCTATCTTTCAATACTATGTAATGCAGGACAAGCTGTGATTGGTATATTTCTGAAGAACCTTCCAGCATAAGAGCAGAGCGCGGGATCAGCGATAAAAGGAGGAGCGAGAGAGAGAGGAGAGAGAGAGCGGAGCGCGGGATCAGTGATAAAAGGAGGAAAGAGAGAGAGCAGAGCTCGGGATCAGCAATAAAAGGAGGGGGGGGTGGCAATATTGGTTAAAGAAACAATTACGGCTGTGAAGAGGGATGATATCTTAGAAGGATTATCAAATGAGGCCATATGGGTTGAGCTAAAGAACAAAAAAGGAGCAGTCACACTGCTGGGAGTGTACTATAGACCCCCAAACAGTCAGAGGGAAATACAAGTGCAAATATGTAGGCAAATTTCTGAGAAGTGCAAAAACAATAGGGCAATAATAGTAGGGGATTTCAACTACCCTAATATTAACTGGGATACAAACAGTGCAAAAGGTATAGAGGGCGCAAAATTCTTAAATTGCATTCAGGAGAACTTTTTTAGCCAGTACATGGCAAGCCCAACAAGAGAGGGGGCAGTTCTGGATTTAGTTTTAGGGAATGAAGCTGGGCAGGTGGAAAGGTAATCAGTGGGAGAGCATTTTGCTGGTAGTGATCATAATTCAGTTAGATTTAGCATAGTTATGGAAAAAGACAAAGATAGAACAGGAGTAAAAGTTCTAAATTGGGGAAAGGCTAATTTTACTAAGCTGAGAAGTGATTTAGCAAAAGTGAACTGGAAACAGCTACTTGAAGGTAAATCAGTGTCAGAGCAGCGGGAGGCATTCAACGGGGTGATTCAAGAGGTTCAGAGTAAACATGTTCCCACAAAGAAAAAGGGTGAGACTGCCAAATCTAGAGCCCCCTGGATGACAAGGAGAACACAGGGCAAGATAAGGCAAAAAAGGGAAGCTTATGTCAGACACCAAGAGCTCAATACTGCCTAGAGGAGTATAGAAAGTGCAGGGGTGAAATTAAAAAGGAAATTAGGGAAGCAAAGAGAGGCATGAAAAAATATCAGCAAGTAAAAAGTAAGGAAAACCCAAAAATGTTTTATAAATACATAAATAGCAAGAGGATAACTAAGGAAAGATTAAGGCCTATTAGAGACTAGAAAGGTAACCTATGTGTGGAGGCAGAAGATGTGGGTATGGTTCTTAATGAATACTTGCATCTGTCTTCAAAAAAGAGGAGGACAATGCAGAGATTGTAGTTAAGGAGGAGGAGTGTGAAATATAGGATTGGATAAACATAGTGAGAGAGGAAGTATTAAGGGGATTAGCATCTTTGAAAGTAGATAAATTGCCAGGCCTGGATGAAATGTATCACAGCTGTTAAGAGAAACAAGGGAGGAAATAGTGGAGGCTCTATCCATCATTTTCCTATCCTCCCTGGCTACAGGCGTGGTGCCAGAGGACTGGAGGACTGCTAACGTTGTACCATTGTTTAAAAAGGGAGAAAGAGATAAACCTAGTAATTATAGGCCAGTCAGTCTTACCTCAGTGGTGGGCAAATTATTGGAATCGATTCTGAGGGACAGCATAAATCGTCATTTAGCAAGGCATGGGTTAATCAAGGACAGTCCGCATGGATTTGTTAAGGGAAGGTCATGTCTCGGAGGGATCAGTACTAGGTCCCTTGCTTTTTGTGGTATATATTAATGATTTGGACTTGAATGTGGGGGGCTTAATCAAGAAGTTTGCAGATGAAACAAAAATTGGCTTTGTGGTTGATAGTGAGGAGGAAAGCTGTAGACTGCAGGAAGATATCAATGGACTAGTCAGGTGGGTAGAAAAATGGCAAATGGAATTAAATCCAGAGAAGTGTGAGGTAATGCATTTGGGGAGGGCAAACAAGGCAAGGGAGTACATAATAAATGGGAAGACACTGAGAGGTGTAGAGGAACAAAGGGGACCTTAGAATGCATGTCCACAGATCCCTGAAGATAGCAGGACAGGTAGATAAGGTGGTTGAAAAGGCAAACAGGATACTTTCTTTTATTAGCCGAGGCATAGAATATAAGTGGTAGGAAAATTATTGGAAAAAATTCTGAAGGACAAAATTAGTCTCCACTTGGAAAAGCAAGGATTAATCAGGGATAGTCAACATGGCTTTGTCAAGGGAAGATCATGTCTGACTAATTTGATTGAATTTTTTGAGGGGGTGACTAGGCGTGTGGATGAGGGTAACGCAGTGGATGTGGTATACATGGATTTCAGTAAGGCCTTCGACAAAGTCCCGCACAGGAGACTGGTCAAGAAGGTACGAGCCCATGGAGTCCAGGGTGCCTTGGCACTTTGGATACAAAACTGGCTTAGTGGCAGAAGGCAGAGGGTGATGGTCGAATGTTTTTGTGTGACTGGAAGCCTGTGGCCAGTGGGGTACCACAGGGATCGGTGCTGGGTCCCTTGCTGTTTGGGGTCTACATTAACGACTTGGATATGAATGTAAAAGGTATGATCTGTAAGTTCGCTGATGATACAAAAATTGGTAGGGTGGTAAATAGCGAGGAGGATAGCCTCAGTCTGCAGGACGATATAGATGGGTTGGTCAGATGGGCGGAACAGTGGCAAATGGAATTTAACCCGGAAAAGTGCGAGGTGATGCACTTTGGAGGGACTAACAAGGCAAGGGAATACACAATGAATGGGAGGACCCTAGGCAAGACAGAGGGTCAGAGGGATCTTGGTGTGCAAGTTCACAGATCCCTGAAGGCGGCGGAACAGGTAGATAAGGTGGTAAAGAAGGCATATGGGATACTTGCCTTTATTAGCCGAGGCATAGAATATAAGAGCAAGGAGGTTATGATGGAGCTGTATAAAACACTGGTTAGGCCACAGCTGGAGTACTGTGTGCAGTTCTGGTCGCCACACTACAGGAAGGATGTGATCGCTTTGGAGAGGGTGCAGAGGAGATTCACCAGGATGTTACCAGGGCTGGAGCGCTTCAACTATTAAGAGAGACTGGGAAGATTGGGTTTGTTTTCCTTGGAGCAGAGGAGGCTGAGGGGGGACATGATTGAGGTGTACAAAATTATGAGGGGCACAGATAGGATGGATACTAAGGAGCTTTTTCCCTTTGTTGAGGGTTCTATAACAAGGGGGCATAGATTCAAGGTAAAAGGCGGGAGGTTTAGAGGGGATTTGAGAAAGAACTTTTTCACCCAGAGGGTGGTTGGAGTCTGGAACTCACTGCCTGAAAGGGTTGTGGAGGCAGGAACCCTCACAACATTCAAGAAGCATTTGGATGAGCACTTGAAATGCCATAGCATACAAGGCTACGGACCAAATGCTGGAATATGGGATTAGATTAGACAGGATGGCCGGCGCGGACACGATGGGCCGAAGGGCCTCTATCCGTGCTGTATAACTCTATGACTCTATGACTAAGAGCAGGGAGGTTATGCTAGAACTGTACAAAACATTGGTTAGGCCAAAGCTTGAGGACTGCGTATAGTTCTGGTCACCACATTACAGGAAAGATGTGATTGCACTAGTGAGGGTACAGAGGAGATTTACGAGGATATTGCCAGGCCTGGAGAATTTTAGCTGTGAGAAAAGGTTGGATAGGCTGGGGTTGTTTTCCTTTGGAACAAAGGAGGCTGAGGGGAGATTTAATTGAGGTATAGAAAATTATGACGGGACTGGGTAGAATGGATAGGTAGGACCTATTTCCCTCAGCAGAGGGGTCAGTGACCAGGGGGCGTAGATTTAAAGTAATTGGTAGAAGGATTAGAGGGGAGCTGAGGAGAAATTTTTTCACCAAGAGGGTGGTGGCGGTCTGGAACTCATTGCCTGAAAGGGTGATAGAGGCAGAAACCCTCAAATCATTTAAAAAGTACTTGGATGAGCACTTGAAGTGCCGTAACCTACAGGGCTACAGACCAAGTGCTGGAAAGTGGAATTAAGCTGGGTAGCTATTTTTTTGGCTGGCACGGACATGATGGGCCGAATGGCCTCCTTCTGTGCCGTAACTTTCTATGATTCTATAAGGATTAGACAGGCATTCACATCTCAATGTGATGCCACAGAAGGGGGAGGGGGAAAGAGGGCTTCTGGTGCAGCCATCATTGGGAAGAGGAGCCTCCACCAAGAACATCTGGCAAAGTGAGGTTTGCTATATCTCTCTGCAGATGGTGGGATATGGATGTAGGCAGGAGGACCTAGATCACCTGTCGGCAACCTGACTTGCCTGGTCCACTTTTCCTCTGAACATGTCAGCTCCAGGGATTCCTAGTGGCAAACGCTCTGGTGCCAATAAAGGAAGCATGCAGCAAAATAAATAAATTTTGATGCCATTACCAACCCGTTAAATACCAGGTGAAGGCAGTGAAAATCGACCCCCAAGCCTCCTATTTTACTAGCTTCCAATTCTGGGCCAAGAACTGTGTCTTATAATTCTTTGTTCAAATCTTGATTGCAGTGACCAAGGGTTTCCCTTTTTTCCTGTTAATTCTGACCAAAAGAAGCAGAGGGCTGGTGTCCCTGACATCTTTCTGTGCAGGGATTCATCAGCAGGCCTGTCAACCAAACCGACTACCCCCCTCTTGTGGGTATATTCGCTGCAGATACCTCATGCCCACATGAATAAAATTACCCTTATGACAATATTTGTTGGCCATCTGCAACGAAATGACAAATTGATTATCGTCCCCTGGTCATCCTGGCTAATGGGCCTGGGTTGAAACGATAGATCCTCACTGCATCAGTTTGAAATAGACAGTTGTGATATTCCCCAAACTGGCTCGTCTGGTTTTACTACACGTTGCTAATGCCTACAGCCTGTGGCCTTTCTTTTTGAATGTGCACAAATTCACTTTCTTTTAAAACATAACTCAATCCCAAAATCCTTTCCGTGCAGAAAAAATATTTGAAAATCCGAAAACATGACAATGACTAACTGGAAAAAAAAATCTGTTTGTAGGCTAGCTCTTATGATATATATTCTACTGGGGCTGTGTAAGATATTGAATTAATGAGTATTTTAAAGATCATCAATTGAAAGTATAGTAGTTAATTTTAAATGCATGATTTTTAAAGATAAAGACCAACAACAAAAGGGACTGGATGATGCAGTAGTTTAGCACACTGTCCTTTCACCTCTGGGACGGGGTTTGAATGCAGGCCAGGTGGAATGAAAGTTTCCATTGTCTATCGACTATAAGGATGAAATGACTGCGCAATGTACACACAGCTCCATAATAGGGCAGAGTAAAGGAGCTTTAGTCTGCATCTAGTTATGATGCATCCGACCTGGAAGTGTTTAACATTGTTACTTCAGATTTAATATTGTTTACTTCATGACACAATGGGAAAAAATTCCTTTCATCAGCACTTGCATCCATCACTTTAATGACAGCCAAGAAAATCAATCATGCTTCCCAGAAAGAGAATTATTTTCTTTCAGATGCTGCTAAACGTCCAAGCATCAGTAATAAATTCCAATAAAGACCTAGTGGAACAAAGAGAGCAAACATGAATATTGGAAATGAGCCAATGATTATTGCTATTGTATTCAGCCAAAGAACAAATGAGGTCACAATATAATCAACTGAAACCTGTAATCAAAAATATAGACACTGGTTTATAGATTACATAGGGTCTAGACAGAGTAGATAGAGAGAAACTGTTCCCATTGGCGGGTCAAGGACCTGAGAACATAGATTTAAGGTGATTGGCAAAAGAACCAAAGATGACATGAGGGAAAACTTTTTTACACAGTGAGTGGTTAGGATCTGGAATGCACTGCCCAAGGTGGTGGTGGAGGCAGATTCAATCATGGCCTTCAAAAGGGAACTGGATAAGTACTTGAAAGGAAAAAAATTGCAGTGCTACGGGGAAAGGGCGGGGGAGTGGGACTAGCTGGATTGCTCTTGCCATAGAGCCGGTGCGGACTCGATGGGCCAAATGGCCTCCTTCCGTGCTGTAACCTTTCTGTGATTCTATGATTCTACACCTGTGGCTGTTTATCAGCTACAAATGGTTACCAATATATTGCCTTCTGTTGATATATGTAAACCTTAATAGAGTGGTGAAACTAGAGATGTGCAGCATTTATTCTCACTGGACGCATTAATCTCATTTCAGAGCGAGACAAAAATTATAGTTTTGCTTTAAATATGAGACTCAATTTTCTGTTGGGTCTCATATTTAAGAACATTCAACAAATATTACGATAACAATAGAATGATGTCATAGGTCCCATTTTCCATCTGTAATGCAATTGTGACACAGAACGTAAGGAACACCAGCAGATAACTGACATCCAGTGTGTTACGGTGGGTGGCAGCACATTAAGAACTTACGCTACCCCATTAAAGAATGTAATTGATTGGAGGTTAGTGGATTGCATTGTCTAGCCTCAGAAATTTGACATCTTTTCAAAAATTGACACTCTCTTTCAGCTAATGTGCAAACTATCGGTCCATTGCACTGCTGCTGGTGCCTGTAGCAGGAACTTTTCTTTCTTTCCTCAAGATGGCTCCAGGTTGCAGGGGGAAAACCCACTGGGAGCCCTCCAACATTATTCAAGTGAGGCTGACCCCAGAAAATTTGCCAGGATCAGTGGCAGGCAAATTGGGCAAATGCAAAGCCTGCCCTACCGACTTTCTGCTGGGTTTCCATTGAAATGGAAAATCCCATCAATGACATAGTGACTAATAACCATAACTTGTATTTTCCTGTTTAAAAATATGCCCATTTAAACTGTTGTCTAAATCTATTATTGCCTGTTATTAAAATCACTAGTGTCGCCTTCACTCATTTACATTATGTAAGCTATTGTGTTCAGTGATTTTTCATGATGATCTAGTAAGGTGTGATTATCACAAGGTTGTGGAAAAATCTAGCATACCAAAAAGATCTTAAAATAATTCCCAAGGAGAACATTGAAGGAGGGTCTTAAACTGTTCAGGCAACAAAAATACAAGCACTAAATAGTACCCATGCACACTAGTGACCTCATTGTAAAATTCCTGACAGAAATGTCTTAAAAAGTTTGAATAACAGTTACTAGATAAGGAAGGCTAGAAAAGGTTCTGTACAATTTTCAAGTGAAAAAGAAAAATACTGAGTAGTCTAAGCTGAAGTTCACTTAACCTAAACTTGCTAAAAGACCAAAACATTTCACAAAATCTATGGAACAATTGCTGACCGTATGGTTACCACAAGATATTCTGCACTTGTTGTTAATCTTAGTGATGTTGACGCAGTGATAAATTCAGCTAATGTTTACTAATTACAATACAAAGAATTAATATTTCTCATTTAGCCAGCGTATTCACTGATGTTTCCTTGGTGTCTTGATAGCACATGCTGGTGCTGCTGTTCTTCCACTTCAAAGGAAAGTAAACAAATTAGCTTTCATGCAGTGTCCAAAGCATTAGACACTTAAGACAAATTTGCTATGGTTGCTGGACACAGCAAGGCAGATAAAATGCAAAGCAAATATTGATGTTTATAGTACTGAGTACTGCTGGTAACTAAATTTATATTGGGATCTTACTGACATGAATACAGATAACTTCTTAGAAGGTAGTACAACTAAATCCGAAGCACAATTGCTCATTAATTAAGAACAGTAGAACCATAGAAGTTTACAATATAGGAGGCTATTCAGCCTATCATGTCTGTGCTGGCTCTTTGCTACATCAATCCAAAACCAATCTCATTGGTTTGCTGTCTCCTATTGGTTCTGTATTATCTGCCTCAATTATTTATCCACTTTTCCCTTAAAAGTTGCAATAGTCTTTGCCTCAGCTACTTTATATCATGCTGCAACAATTTCGTGTTTAAACAAGTTTCTCCTAACCTCTCTCTCCTCAATCTTGGTAACAATTTTATACTGATAACCCTTCATCACAAACTTCCTAATCTCTTAACCTTCTCTGCTCCAATGGAAAAGGTCCCAGTATCTTGTCTTTCCTCATAACTATAATTTCTCATTGCTGGTATCTTCGTTGTGAATTCATTCTGTACGGCCTATGCCTTTAATGTCACAGTACTCGAACTGAGGCCTAACAATTGCCTTGTACAAATTTATTATCTCTTTGCTCCCGTTTGACATCATAATAACAATGTAAGATCTTGCAGCAACTAAAACTTAGGGGGTGATTTTAACCTTACCTGTCCGGTGAAAACCACGCAGGTGGGCAGTTAAAAATCACCAAGGTTATTTACCCACCCTCGAGCTGCCTGAGAAAGGAGAAGAGGCTCACTGGGATGAAAACAAGGAAATGCATAAATACTTTAAAAGGGCGATCAGAGGAGCAAAGAGAGTCCTGGAAAAAAGCATAGCAGCTAGGCTAAGCGTAACAGTAGAAAATTGTTTCAGTACCACAATAGCGACTGGGCAGTCAGAGAATATGTAAATAAAGATGCAAATTAGTTAAAAAGTGAGAATGGGCACAAAATACTAAATATTCTGAATAACTATTTCCTCCAAGTATTTATGAGGGAAATTATGCATAACATGTCCACCCCAAACAAAGATACCGCAAGTAAAATCTATGACTTTGCTTTAAATGAGAAACTGAGACGATACCAGTAGATTGGAAACCAGTTAATGTGATGCATGTTCTGTCCATTCGTATCTGAAAATTGCAAACAGGGTCTTTAAACTGGCGTAGGATTGCAATTTGCATATTTAAAAACAGCCTTACACCCTAAACCAGTGGTCAAACTGCTCACCCATTTACAGGCCCACGGGAAATCAGGCAGGTTTTGGGCTTCAACAGAGTACCCAACGTGCCCCTCCCCTGATTTTCAATTGCTGGCTGCATGTTTTTCAGGCATGGAACAGGTGGCCCAGCAGTTGTAAATTGCGACAGTGGGGGAGGGGGATGGGATGGGATGTTCTGATCTCTCTGGAATGATGAATTAAGATGGGCTGAATAGTCTTTCTGATGCATAAATATATTTTGATCTTGTGTTTATAATTGGAGTACATCTGTAATATATCCTGTTCCAGACAGTTTTAACAAATGCTATTTCGCCTTGGGCAATATTAGAATTGTCTTTACTATCCTGATCGAAGCCAGATAAACAACTAGAGCAATCTCCCTGAAGGGCACAAAAGGTAGCAGCATGCTGGGGGATTTTGAAGGATAACTCCTTCACAGTTTAAGATTATTTTGTTTTCAGATCCACATTTACGAAAAAGAAATTGACATTCTTTGCTAACCGTCATGTTTCGTGATCGCTCGGCCATTTTTTCAGAGAAAGGATTTGGATAAAGAGTTACTTTTAAAAGTTGGGGTTTTAAAGCAAAGAGTATTCACACGTGTTTAAACAAAAAAGCACTGGGATGAAAGGTAGTTAAGATGCTGATGCATTAAACATTGAAGTTATTTTCCCTAAAGCCTGTAAGCAATAAGCAATTAATAAGCCATTTTCAATTATCAATAAACACATCACCGTGGGGTAAATTCTAACCCCCAAGAATGGGTGGGTTGGTGGGGAGTAAAAATCCTCCGTTTTCAGAGCGGGACCACATTCCGGCTCCAACTCACCTGTTTCTGGCATCTGATTGGGAAGCTTCATTAAATGGCATGACAGTGGATAGGCAATGGCTAACATTTAAGGAACGTATGCACGAATTGCAACAGTTATACATTCCTTTCTGGCGCAAAAACACAAAAGGAAAAGCGGCCCAACCATGGCAAACAAAAGAAATTAAGGATAGTATTAGATCCAAAGAGGAGTCATATGAAGTTGCCAGAAAAAGTAGCAAGCCTGAGGATTGGGAACAGTTTAGGATTCAGCAAAAAAGGACCAAGAGATTGATTAGAGGGGAAAAATAGAGTATGAGAGTAAACTTGCAAGGAACATAAAAGTGGACTGTAAAAAGAAAAAGATTAGTGAAGACAAAAGTAGATTCCTTACAGTCAGAAACGGGAGAATGTATAATGGGGAACAAGGAAATGGCAGAGCAATTAAACAAATACTTTGGTTCTGTCATCACAGAAGAGGACACAAATAACTTGTCAGAAATGCTAGGGAACCAAGGGACTAGTGAGAAGGAAGAATTAAAGAAATTAGTATTAGTAAAAAAATAGTGGGGGGGAAATTAATGGGATTGAAAGCCGATAAATCCCCAGGGCCGGATAATCTGCATCCCAGAGTACTAAAAGAGGTAGCCATGGAAATAACGGATGCATTGGTTGTCATCTTCCAAAATTAGATATGGAACAGATCATAGATTATGGAACAGAACCTACAGATTGGAGGGTGGCAAATGTAACCCCATTATTTAAAAAAGGAGGAAGAGAGAAAACAGGGAACTACAGACCAGTTAGCCTAACATCAATGCTAGAGTCTATTATGAAGGATGTGATAACAGGACAAATAGAAAATATCAATGGGATTAGACAAAGTCAACCTGGATTTTTTTTTATTATTCGTTCATTGGATGTGGGTGTCGCTGGCGAGGCCGGCATTTATTGCCCATCCCTAATTGCCCTTGAGAAGGTGGTGGTGAGCTGCCTTCTTGAACCGCTGCAGTCCATGTGGTGAAGGTTCTCCCACAGTGCTGTTAGGAAGAGAGTTCCAGGATTTTGACCCAGCGACAATGAAGGAACGGCGATATATTTTCAAGTCGGGATGGTGTGTGACTTGGAAGGAAACATGCAGGTGGTGTTGTTCCCATGTACCTGCTGCTCCTGTCCTTCGAGGTGGTAGAAGTCGCAGGTTTGCGAGGTACTGTCGAAGAAGCCTTGGCGAGTTGCTGCAGTTCATCCTGTGGATGGTACACACTGCAGCCACTGTGCGCCGGTGGTGAAGGGAGTGAATGTTTAGGGTGGTGGATGGGGTGCCAATCAAGCAGGCTGCTTTGTCCTGGATGGTGTCGAGCTTCTTGAGCGTTGTTGGAGCTGCACTCATCCAATCAAGTGGAGAGTATTCCATCACATTCCTGACTTGTGCCTTGTAGATGGTGGAAAGGCTTTGGGGAGTCAGGAGGTGAGTCACTCGCCGCAGGATACCCAGCCTCTGACCTGCTCTTGTAGCCACAAGTATTTATATGGCTGGTCCAGTTAAGTTTTTGGTCAATGGTGAACCCCAGAATGTTGATGGTGGGGAATTCGGGGATGGTAATGCCGTTGAATGTCAAGGGGAGGTGGTTAGACTCTCTCTTGTTGGAGATGGTCATTGCCTGGCACTTGTCTGGCGCGAATGTTACTTGCCTCTTATGAGCCCAAGCCTGGATGTTGTCCAGGTCTTGCTGCATGCGGGCTCGGACTGCTTCATTATTTGAGGGGTTGCGAATGGAACTGAACACTGTGCAATCATCAGCGAACATCCCCATTTTTGACCTCACGATGGAGGGAAGGTCATTGATGAAGCAGCTGAAGATGGTTGGGCCTAGGACACTGCCCTGAGGAACTCCTGCAGCAATATCCTGGGGCTGAGATGATTGTCCTCCAACAACCACTACCATCTTCCTTTGTGCTAGGTATGACTCCAGCCACTGGAGAGATTTCCCCCTGATTCCCATTGACTTCAATTTTACTAGGGCTCCTTGGTGCCACACTCGGTCAAATGCTGCCTTGATGTCAAGGGCAGTCACTTTCACCTCACCTCTGGAATTCAGCTCTTTTGTCCATGTTTGGACCAAGGCTGTAATGAGGTCTGGAGCCGAGTGGTCCTGGCGGAACCCAAACTGAGCATTGGTGAGCAGGTTATTGGTGAGTAAGTGCCGCTTGATAGCACTGTCGATGACACCTTCCATCACTATGCTGATGATTGAGAGTAGACTGATGGGGCGGTAATTGGCCGGATTGGATTTGTCCTGCTTTTTGTGGACAGGACATACCTGGGCAATTTTCCACATTGTCGGATAGATGCCTGTGTTGTAGCTATACTGGAACAGCTTGGCTAGAGGCGCAGCTAGTTCTGGAGCACAAGTCTTCAACACTATAGCTGGGATGTTGTCGGGGCCCATAGGAAAGGAAAATCGTGTTTGACAAATCTACTGGAGTTTTTTGAGGATGTAACTGGTAGAATAGATAAGGGAGAACCAGTGGATATGGTTTATTTGGATTTTCAGAAGGCCTTTCATAAAGTCCCACATAAGAGGTTAATGTGCAAAATTAAAACACATGGGATTGGCGATAATATACTGGCATGGAAACAGAGAGTAGGAATAAATAGGTCTTTTTCGGGGTGGCAGGTGGTGACGAGTGGGGTACCGCAGGGATCAGTGCTTGGGCCCCAGCTGTTCACAATATATATCAATGATTTGGATGAGGGAACCAAATGTAGTATTTCCAAGTTAACTGATGACACAAAACTAGGTGGGACTGTGAGTTGTGAGGAGGATGCAAAGAGGCTTCAAGGCGATTTAGACAAGTTGAGTGAGTGGGCAAATACATGGCAGAAGCAGTATAACGTGGATAAATGTGAAGTTATCCACCTCGGAAGGAAAAACAGAAAGGCAGAGTATTATTCAAATATGATGTGGAGATGCCGGTGATGGACTGGGGTTGACAATTGTAAACAATTTTACAACACCAAGCTATAGTCCAACGATTTTATTTGAAATTTGCAAGCTTTCGGAGGCTTCCTCCTTCCTCAGGTAAATGTCAGGAACTCCTCGAAGCCTACGCATTTATAAATCACAGAACAATACATGGTGATTACAGATAGTCTTTGCAACTGCCCGTTGCCAAGGCAATCACCATGTTCAGACAGAGAGGTGTTACCTACAGAGCCCCCGAATATACATTCAACAAAAAAAACAGGAAAAAAAAACAGAGAGAGAGAGGCAGAAACATCCGGAAGGCAGAGAAAGCCAGCAAATGACCCGTTATATTAAAAACAGATAGCTTTTGTTCGCTGGTGGGCTTACGTGTAGCGTGACATGAACCCAAGATCCCGGTTGAGGCCGTCCTCATGGGTGCGGAACTTGGCTATCAATTTCTGCTCGACGATTTTGCGTTGTCGTGTGTCTCGAAGGCCGCCTTGGAGTACGCTTACCCGAAGGTCGGTGGCTGAATGTCCCTGACTGCTGAAGTCTTCCCCGACTGGGAGGGAACCCTCCTGTCTGGCGATTGTTGCGCGGTGTCTGTTCATCCGTTGTCGCAGTGTCTGCATGGTCTCGCCAATGTACCATGCTCCGGGGCATCCTTTCCTGCAACATATGCCAGATCATCGACACAGATACCACCATCACACGAGAGGACACCACCCACCAGGTGCATGGTTCATACTTCTGTGACTCGGCCAACGTTGTCTACCTCATACGTTGCAGGAAAGGATGCCCCAGAGCATGGTACATTGGCGAGACCATGCAGACACTGCGACAACGGATGAACAGACACCGCGCAACAATCGGCAGACAGTAGGGTTCCCTCCCAGTCGGGGAACACTTCAGCAGTCAGGGACATTCAGCCACCGACCTTCGGGTAAGCGTACTCCAAGGCGGCCTTCAAGACACACGACAACGCAAAATCGTCGAGCAGAAATTGATAGCCAAGTTCCGCACCCATGAGGACGGCCTCAACCTGGATCTTGGGTTCATGTCACGCTACACGTAAGCCCACCAGCGAACAAAAGCTATCTGTTTTTAATATAACGGGTCATTTGCTGGCTTTCTCTGCCTTCCGGATGTTTCTGCCTCTCTCTCTCTGTTTTTTTTTTGTTGAATGTATATTCGGGGGCTCTGTAGGTAACACCTCTTTGTCTGAACACGGTGATTGCCTTGGCAACGGGCAGTTGCAAAGACTATCTGTAATCACCATGTATTGTTCTGTGATTTATAAATGCGTAGGCTTCGAGGAGTTCCTGACATTTACCTGAGGAAGGAGGAAGCCTCCAAAAGCTTGTAAATTTCAAATAAAATCATTGGACTATAACTTGGTGTTGTAAAATTGTTTACAATTATTCAAATAGTGATAGATTGGGAAATGTTGATGTACAAAGGGACCTGGGTGTCCTTGTACACCAGTCGCTGAAAGCAAACATGCAGGTGCAGAAAGCAGTTTGGAAGCCAAATGGTATGTTGGCCTTCATTGCAAGAGGATTTGAGTACAGGAGCAAGGATGGCTTACTGCAGTTATACAGGACTGTTGTATGAGGAGAGATTGGGTCGACTAGGCCTGCATTCACCAGAGTTTAGAAGAATGAGAGGGGACCTCATTGAAACATATAAAATTCTGACAGGGCTGGACGGACTGAATGCAAGGAAGATGTTTCCCCTGGCTCGGGTGTTCAGAACGAGGGGTCACAGTCTCAGGATACGGGGTAGGACATTTAGGACTGAGATGAGGAGAAATTTCTTCACTCAGAGGGTGGCGAACCTGTGGAATTCTCTACCACAGAAGGCTGTGGAGGCCACGTCACTGAATATACTTAAGAAGGAGCTAGATAGATTTCTAGACACAAAAGGCATCAAGGAGTATGGGGAGAGAGCGGGAATATGGTATTGAGATAGAGAATCAGCCATGATCATATTGAATGGTGGCCCAGGCTCAAATGGCCGAATGGCCTCCGCCTGCTCCTATTTTCTGTTTTCCTCTTAACCGAGGCAGGTTTGTATGCGTATGGAGAGCAGACACCAGGAAGTCCTGCCCCCACTTAAAGCCGGCGGGCCAGTACTTAAAAGGGCAATGTGCCTCACTGAGATACTTGAGTACTTAATATTTTGTGTATTGGAATAATAAAACAAATTTAAATTCACTTGTTCAGGTTTTCCATCGCTTCCCATTCGCGTCAGGTGAAAGCAGGTGAGAAGGGCCGGATCCATGAGGTGAGTGTCTTTATTGCTTTGCTTGTGGGCCCGAAGAAGCAGGATTACTTCATCCAGGCCCAACAAGCCCTGGCCAACAGGACCCCCGCGATCGGTCAAACCCCCACGATGGTGAACCCCCTCCAATGATGGACCCCTCCACCGATGGTGGATCCCCCCATGGTGGACCCCCACTTATCTCTGACTCTTCATCTGACCCCTAGCGACCTCCGATCTTCTTCCCGGCCCCCTGATCTCTTCCTTGGCCCCCCGATCTCTTCCTCGGCCCCCCGAGCACTTCTTCGGCCCCCCCGATCTTCATCTTGGCCCCCCGATTTTCTCCCCTGGCCCCCTGATTTCCTTCCCGGCCACCCCGATCTTCACCCCAGCCCATGATCCTTCCTTTCCTCCCTCCGACCCCTGGCTGCGGCCTGTTGCAGCAGGCCTTCCTGCCTGACAGCCAGCCAGCCTGTCAATCAGGCTTGCTGCCGGATGCGAAACCCAGAAGTGCAATTGATTGATCTCAGCCCACTTACCTTCCGTGATGTGGAGATGCCGGTGATGGACTGGGGTGGACAAATGTAAGGAGTCTTACAACACCAGGTTATAGTCCAACAGCTTAATTAAAGCTGTTGGACTATAACCTGGTGTTGTAAGACTCCTTACATTGACCTTCCAGGAATTGTACCCGGAAATCATCCCCCCGCCCGCTCCCTTCCCAGCCCGCAGTTAAAATTTACCCCCACGTGTTTGAAAGTCTCTGGCCCCAGACACTCGGCAGTGGGTGTCTGGCAGGCCTTCCATTCTGGCTGTGATATAAAATGAAGATAAAAACACTCAGATAGTGAGGTCCAACAAAGGCTTCAAAGTCAGTCAGGTTTTTAAACAGAAAGTAGTGACAACTTTAGAAAATACAAGAAGATAGTTAAGAGTTATTGGGTGCTAAATTGGGCCGTGTTGCGCCCATTGTTTCGGCGCTACACAGCCTCTCCGACATCCAAGATGGCGTCTTGGATGCGCAAGCATGTTTCCAGCGTGACATGCGCTGAACGCCATCTTGGTATAGGAGTTAGCACAGGCACAAATAACGAACGCTGCAATCATGTAAAGTAGGGAGTTAATGGCTTCAATCAGTGTGCAACGCTGATTTAAAGTAATAGACACCATTTTGGGACTTAACGCTCAACTCAACACACAGTCTTAACCCTGACCATCTAAACGTGACTTAGAGTGCCGAGAGGACTACCCCACCAGTGCTATTTAAAGGGACCATGCAGGATTTACAGGTTAGTGGCTGGATTATTGCTTCTGGCTGCCAAGACATTTGTAACTGTTTTTGGAGGTCTCCTATACTTGAATACTAGGACGCGGGGACATAGCCTAACATTTAGAGCCAGGACATGCAGGAAAGGAGTGAAGTTAGGAAATGCTTCTACGCGCAAAGGGTGGGAGACGTTTGGAACGCTCTTCTGCAGACGGCAGCTGATGCTAACTCACTTGTGAATGTTAAATCTGAGATTGATAGATTGCTGTGAACCAAGGGTATTAAGGGATATGGGGCTAAGGCGGGTATATGGAGTTAGGTCACAGGTCCACTATGATCTCACTGAATGGTGGAACAGGCTCGACGGGCTAAATGCCACGACCACTTGCTGCCTCTTGATATGCGCCATTTTCTCCTGCAAGAAAGCAGGACGTGTGTCTGGGTGATGTGCCTGTCATGGTTGAATAGCTGCCATTGTGCGTGGCCTGTGAGTTTTGCGTGTGCGGCTTGAAACAGTGGTCATGTGTAAGGGTGAGAGGAAGCATCTGGTTGGAAGAGTTGAGTACTGATGGAAAGAGTTTGTTGGTATGTGGGTGATGTGGGGTGTAGTGCGTGGTGCAGTTGGTAGGAGACGCCACTTGACAGTTGACCTCACTCACCTTGACCACTCGTGTCAAAGCACTGAACTTCTTCCTGCACTGCATCCATGTTCATGATGCTGTGCGCCTGGCATTGACTTTGTCCCCTGCTGCCTCCCACTGTCTTTTGGATATATGTCTGGAGGGCCTCATGCGCCCTCCCCCTCCCCTTGGATATAGGATATCCCTCCTTCTGTCCACCTCTTGCACCAAGGTCTCTAGTGCATCAGAAGAGAACCTTGGTACATGCACTCTCGCAGGCCTGGTACCAACTCAGATCGGCAGATTGGTGAGGTCTGGCATGCAGATTGGAGGATGTGGGATTTAGTAGTGCGCAACTTTTATTCAATGTTTTAACATAGCTCATCAGTGTGTAAACATAGGGATGGGACCTGCATCTGTGTTTTACGTGTGCGATGTCTGATCTCCGTTCAGACTCCGTGCAGACAGTAGACTGTTATTTTCAGCAAATAGCAGGTGCCAGCTACCTTTAAGAGATTTTTAAGAAACATTCTCCCTTTAAGAGATTGAGCACCCCTGGTGGTGGAAAGTGCAAATTGCATTGATTCCACATGGAAGGCTTGGAATGGAACGCTGATTGCAGGTACGTCCTTGGGTGGGCCGAAACTTGCATCCTGCCAGTGCAGGGGCCATTCGGCATGGGGTAATAGCACATCACGCGACCTACGACCAAAAACGGCCTCTATCCAATTTTTCCCCCATTTTGTTTAAGTCAAGATTGATGACCGACTGATGTGCTGATGAATAGCATGTCCATTATTTTTTATTATACTGCAAAGACACGTTGTATTGATTGAATTAAGTGAATCTGATCATAATCAGTGCTCTGTATGTTCACTTGCTTTGGAATAAAGTAGTTTAACGATTCATTTCTGGACTAGGTTTCTCAGTAGACCTCTGAAAAGATTGGAAAGACACTGGGGGTATGTGTGAATATTCAGTTCAGATCACAGGGGAACACTCTAGTTACACCCCTAGGTTACATCTGTCCATGACAGTATTGGTAGGAGTGACCACCGCACAGTCCTCGTGGAGATGAAGTCCCGTCTTCGCACTGAGGACACCATCCACCGTGTTGTGTGGCACTACCACCGTGCTAAATGTGATAGATTCAAAACAGATCTAGCAGCTCAAAACTGGGCATCCATGAGGCGCTGTGGGCCATCAGCAGCAGCAGAATTGTATTCCACCACAATCTGTAACCTCATGGCCTGGCATATTCCTCACTCTACCATTACCAACAAGCCAGGGGATCAACCTTGGTTCAATGAGGAGTGTAGAAGAGCATGCCAGGAGCAGCACCAGGTATACCTAAAAATGAGGTGCCAACCTGGTGAAGCTACAACTCAGGACTACATGCATGCTAAACAGCGGAAGCAACATGCTATAGACAGAGCTAAGCGATTCCACAACCAACGGATCAGATCAAAGCTCTGCAGTCCTGCCACATCCAGTCGTGAATGGTGGTGGACAATTAAACAACTAACGGGAGGAGGAGGCTCTGCAAACATCCACATCCTCAATGATGGCGGAGTCCAGCACATGAGTGCAAAAGACAAGGCTGAAGCGTTTGCAACCATCTTCAGCCAGAAGCGCCGAGTGGATGATCCATCTCGGCCTCCTCCTGATATCCCCACCATCACAGAAGCCAGTCTTCGGCCAATTCGATTCACTCCACGTGATATCAAGAAACGGCTGAGTGCACTGGATGCAGCAAAAACTATGGGCCCCGACAACATCCCAGCTGTAGTGCTGAAGACTTGTGCTCCAGAACTAGCTGCGCCTCTAGCCAAGCTGTTCCAGTACAGCTACAACACTGGCATCTACCCGACAATGTGGAAAATTGCCCAGGTATGTCCTGTCCACAAAAAGCAGGACAAATCCAATCCGGCCAATTACCGCCCCATCAGTCTACTCTCAATCATCAGCAAAGTGATGGAAGGTGTCATCGACAGTGCTATCAAGCGGCACTTACTCACCAATAACCTGCTCACCGATGCTCAGTTTGGGTTCCGCCAGGACCACTCGGCTCCAGACCTCATTACAGCCTTGGTCCAAACATGGACAAAAGAGCTGAATTCCAGAGGTGAGGTGAGAGTGACTGCCCTTGACATCAAGGCAGCATTTGACCGAGTGTGGCACCAAGGAGCACTAGTAAAATTGAAGTCAATGGGAATCAGGGGGAACACTCTCCAGTGGCTGGAGTCATACCTAGCACAAAGGAAGATGGTAGTGGTTGTTGGAGGCCAATCATCTCAGCCCCAGGGCATTGCTGCAGGAGTTCCTCAGGACAGTGTTGCTTCATCAATGACCTTCCCTCCATCATAAGGTCAGAAATGGGGATGTTCACTGATGACTGCACAGTGTTCAGTTCCATTCGCAACCCCTCAAATAATGAAGCAGTCCGAGCCCGCATGCAGCAAGACCTGGACAACATCCAGGCTTGGGCTCATAAGTGGCAAGTAACATTCGCCAGATAAGTGCCAGGCAATGACCATCTCCAACAAGAGAGAGTCTAACCACCTCCCCCTGACATTCAACGGCATTACCATCGCCGAATCCCCCACCATCAACATCCTGGGGGTCACCATTGACCAGAAACTTAACTGGACCAGCCATATAAATACTGTGGCTACGAGAGCAGGTCAGAGGCTGGGTATTCTGCGGCGAGTGACTCACCTCCTGACTCCCCAAAGCCTTTCCACCATCTACAAGGCACAAGTCAGGAGTGTGATGGAACACTCTCCACTTGCCTGGATGAGTGCAGCTCCAACAACACTCAAGAAGCTCGACACCATCCAAGATAAAGCAGCCCGCTTGATTGGCACCCCATCCACCACACTAAACATTCACTCCCTTCACCACCGGCGCACTGTGGCTGCAGTGTGTACCATCCACAGGATGCACTGCAGCAACTCGCCAAGGCTTCTTCGACAGCACCTCCCAAACCCGCGACCTCTACCACCTAGAAGGACAAGAGCAGCAGGCACATGGGAACAACACCACCTGCACGTTCCCCTCCAAGTCACACACCATCCCGACTTGGAAATATATCGCCGTTCCTTCATCGTCGCTGGGTCAAAATCCTGGAACTCCCTTCCTAACAGCACTGTGGGAGAACCGTCACCACATGGACTGCAGCGGTTCAAGAAGGCGGCTCACCACCACCTTCTCGAGGGCAATTAGGGATGGGCAATAAATGCTGGCCTCAGCACGACGCCCACATCCCGTGAACGAATAAAAAAAAAATGTAGATATTGGGCAGTGTGAGTTTGGTCTAGCACATATGGTGTGAAAGATTCACTGACACGCCACTGATCCCAAGAAGGTATCGACGGCAGACCCGAATTTGTAATCCTAAACTATAAAGTTCAAGCATAACTGATAGGATTATCCTGAAACATTTCAGCACAAGTAATATTGTGAACAAGGTGGGAGCATTTTGGATGCTCAGTTTATTTTTGATCCAAGCTACCTCAAATCTGTAAAATTCACATCTGCAACTGCACTGATATAACTAAGCAGCCATTTCCACCATTTCTTCTGGGTTTCTAATTATCTTCCACTGACGATACAGCAGATGATCAGAAGAACCCCTATGGAAAAATTACTCCATTATACTTATGTTTCAATTGATTAAAATAAAATACAGAAACTATTAACACTATTTTGTAATATTTTACTTAACAACAATGTTACAGCCGTTATAATGCTAGAAATGTTACAGATTTTAGCTGTTTTGTCTCTGCCAAGTATTTATTGGAAGGTAAAACACCAATTAATAATACATTGTTGTCCAGTGCAGCAATTGCAGCTATTTGTTATTTTCTGCTTACTTAAGGACATAAGTTATCTTAATATCTACTGTAAAATCTATATTCTCTTCTTGTTTACCGTTGAATAGTTTTTTTCTGCAGTTAAAGCTTAAGTCGCGACCTGGCATACTGTTGTTCTGATATCTGCTGGAGTAAAGAAAGAGCATGTGATAAAACCAGTCAGCTGAAATAAAGTTCAATTTTTGGGAATGTTATGAACTTACCTGGATCAATGGGACACAGGAGGGGTAACCCCTCTCAAGAAGTGGCCTAAGACATTGAATGCCAAAAAAAATGTAGTCTTGAGTAAAAAGAAATGAAGTATCGCTCACATATCAACAAGCTAAATTTCAAGTGGGTAGAGTAATAGCCAACAACAGTAATTAAAAATCTTCACAAGGGCTCAGAAAGATGCAGACACAGAATTAGCTTTTATTTTATTCGTTCATGGGATGTGGGCGTCGCTGGCAAGGCCAGCATTTATTGCCCATCCCTAATTGCCCTTCAGAAGGTGGTGGTGAGCTGCCTTCTTGAACCGCTGCAGTCCGTGTGGTGACGGTTCTCCCACAGTGCTGTTAGGAAGTGAGTTCCAGGATTTTGAACCAGCGACGAAGAAGGAACGGTGATATATTTCCAAGTCGGGATGGTGTGTGACTTTTTCCTCAGCAGCTTGTTCAGCTGCTGAGGAAAAAGCAGAGGTCCATACCAGTTAGAGGTACTGAAACTTGAGGCTGCAAAGGAACAATGCAGGAGAAGGAGGAATGCCACTGATTCAAGGCAAAGGAAAAGGAAAGACAATACCAACATTCTCTGGAACTGCTCGAGAAAGGTGTGGGGGTTTTGGCAAAGGAGAGTGAGGCCCAGTAGAACTTCATGTGGTCCAGCCAGACCTAACAATGTATGGCTAATCCGTGCATCAATATACCCAAGCTTGTGCCCCTTGGATTTGATGGAACAAAGATGGGGACTGTATCATGGTAACAACAAGGATGGGAGACAGTTATGGTTTTGCTGGAGCCAAGGGCATCAAAGCTGGAGGTGAGGCAATGGCTAAGTGAACCAACAGCTGCTGAGTTATTGTGATGAATGGAGGACCAACGGCTGGGCAGTTTGGAGTTTGAGAGTGCATTTTCAAATGGCTTAGGAGAGATTTTTTTTTCCAGGAATGGATACAGAAGGAAGTAGGGTTGGAAGGGGCTAGGGGATCTGGCTGATGAGGAATACAAGGATGTGGTCTGCGATATACTTGTCAGTGATTGAGACTGCAGGACTAGAGAAGCTGTGTGAGATGGCGAGGCTGAGGAATTAGCCGTGAATATGAGTGGGAGCGTTTATATGGAGGGAGACGTTAAGAGAGGAAGAGGGAGAAATTTAGGGAAGATGAATTTAGCGAAGTAAATTCAGAAAAGAGAGGACAAGGGGAGCTGAGATGGAGACTGAAATCACCAGGGATGAAGAGCCATTCAGTGCAGAGACTGAGGGAGGATATCTTGAGGAGAAACTTAGGGATGGGGCTTAAGAAGATCAAGGGTTATAAGGGGAGGTGAGAAGACTAGGAGAAGGTGAGGTGCTCAAAGGAGGAGAAGGTACCAGAGGAGTATGGGGAAAGACTTGGTGATGGGGCCATGCCATCACCTCGGCAGTTTGGGGCAAGTGGTGGAAAGTATAGCCAGAAGGGGAGGCTTTAATAGGGAGCAATGTGTCACCACCTATGAGGCAAGTTTCAGTCAAAGCCTGAATGCCAATACAGTCATTCACAACAAAATTTAGTACAACCGTGCCCATTGCAGAACGACAAGTACCTAGTGGATAGGGCAGTTTGCATTCACGGTCTCACCAGGTCAGTTGATATACCATTGACTGAACTACAGCTAGAGTATCACTTGTGGTCAAGGGTGAAAGAAGTAAGGGTATCTATTCTGGTACCAATCTGCTGAGGAATGGTGTGACAAAATTAGCATTTTTGTCTATTTTTTAGCTTGATGTTGGCTTCTTTAATTCAGTTATGGTACATAACAAATTAAAAACCAGCTTCACTCAAACAAATCATGTACCAGCTTAACTAAATACAATTGGGACAACTTTTCTGACTCTTATGCCTCAAGGGTGCAACAAACGTAAAAATGGCTAGAGAACTGCCATGTATGAATAAATTATAGGTAAGAGCAACAGCCATAACTGTATTTGTTGTTTACTGCTTACTGGAGGAGATAGCTAAGCTTAATAACTGTTGTAAACTCGATATTGTGCCATTGCAATGATTCACTTTTTCATTTACTGTTTAATAAATCTGTTTGGCAGTTAAAGCCTAAGGCATGGTCTGGTGCAATGTTATTCTGCCACCTTCAAGGAAGATCACATGAGGGCACGTGATAAAACCAATAAGCCAACGTAAAAGAAAGGTAGTTTTCTCTTCAATCATTGAGCATGCTACAAATTTACCTAGATATTACACAAGTAAAAGCATTCTGTGGGATATAGGCACCTAAGAGAATACTCTGAGATGCTGAACCAAAAATAAAAATCTACAGTTAACAAAAAGTTTTTTTTAAAAAGTCTTTTCTCAAATTTTTTACAACAGCTTTGTTGGGATGCTTTACCTAATTTTCATCCAGTGCCTTTTCTGGGTTTCTTCTGTTGGTCTTTCACTACCTGTTTCAATTTAATCTGATCTGTTGTTCCCCTCCCTGCCCCTTATAGTGTCATACAGTTCTAAAAGATATGTATTCCTGAGAGGGAAGTGATCAAAAACATTATCAATACATGGCCATGTTTATTGGATCACCTATTCATAGTGTAGTCATGGCTTCATCTCTTTATGATTTAATGCTACTCCCATTGATAACAGCTTCAGAGCAGTGTGAATGGTTATGATAGCCTTGTACTTTAAACTATGTAGCATATAGGTTTGTTTTTGCCAGAAACATATGTTTCTCACTGTGCTCTGTGTGCAGCCTTGATTTATTAGTTGATACAGTGCTGCTCACGGTACTAAAATAATTCAAATTTCACAAGACCCAAAGGGAAAGGATATTTATTTTATTCTTTTTTTCCTCTGCATCTAATTAGGAAAACCACTTTTAAAGTTGGACAACTTTAATTCCTGGACCACGACCTTTAATTTAACTGCAGCAAGACCGGATATGTTATAATGATTGACCTTATTTCTTTACAAAAGCTGCATCACCATCCATTACTGGAGTTGAACTTGATGGATCAGAAGGCCAGCCTTGTCCTGAGGACTAAAACAAAGGACTGTGAGTAATCTCCTGTTGAACATTTTGTAGGTTGCACATATTCTGGGCTTGCTTGGTCAAGTGACTCACCACATAAATCAAAGAACTTGAAGTTGTTATGCAACATGATTAGAGTGCATTTTATAATAAGGCCACTTGTATTTTAAAACAAGGAGAAATATCCAGATATTGAAAACTGTGCCTGCTTTCTGCCGGGTGAAAATTGTATTTTAGGAAGATATTATGGTTTTGGCTGAATTTTCATCAGTCTGAATCATCCACTCAATGTTAAACTGAATAGAGTCATTTTTCTGCACAGTCTTAAAATCTTCCAGTGCAGATGGTTATTAACCAAAGGAGGAATTTGCCTGATCATCTCCTGCAACTAAAACCTTCCAACAGGTGTCAAATTTAGACCTACTCAGAGTAAAGGCCGGTGGCATGGAGCCTTGCCCATGGTCTGCATATATCAGAAAATCGCAGGCAATGGAAAATTATTTGACAGTTAATCGCGGTGGCGGTAATTTTAACTTTTGGCGATAGTGTAAAATGGACGATATTGGATTGGCCACCCATTGTACACCGCTCCCGATTTTCATTTCCACTGACTTCAATGGAAAAGAAAAGCAGCAGGAAAGGTGTATAACGGGAGGCCGATCCAATATCACC
Organism: Heptranchias perlo; assembly: GCF_035084215.1. Classification (NCBI taxonomy): domain Eukaryota; kingdom Metazoa; phylum Chordata; class Chondrichthyes; order Hexanchiformes; family Hexanchidae; genus Heptranchias; species Heptranchias perlo. Next base: position 42,035,412 of record NC_090337.1, read on the forward strand.
CATTTTACATTATCACCAAACATTAAAATTACCCTCCATATTTTTGTGTAATGTTCTTTTAAAAAACAAGCATGTGTAAGTATTGGTGAACCAATGTAGCCCAAAGCAAATAGCACATTAATATGAATAGGACTCAAAGGATAAATGACTCCAGAAACTTTTCAAGAAATGCAGGTCGTACTGTCAAGCTACATGGTATCTAAGCTGTAAATGGAAAAATCTTTGGATTGAAAATATCATGAAAGTTAACACCTACTCACCCATAAGCTGCTCAGTAATATTCAGTTCATATTCTGCCAGAACCACAGGGCTCCAGATATTAGCACAGCTTTGATATAGACATGGATGCAAGAACTGAATGCAAGAAGAGAGGTGAGAGTAGTTGCCTTCAACATCAAGGCAACATTCGACCTAGTATGGAACCAATGAGTCCTAGCAAAACTGAAGTCAATGAGGGTCAAAGCAAAAACCCTACAATGGCTGGATTCAAACCTGACACAAAGGAAGATGGTTGTGTTGTCAGAGGCCAGTCATCACAGTACCAAAACATCACTGCAGGAGTTCCTCAGAGAAGTGTCATCGGCCCAACTATCTTCAGCTGCTTCATCAATGACCTTCATCATACGACATAGAAGGAGGTCATGCAGCCCATTGTGTTTGTGCTAGCTCTTTGAAAGAGCTCTCCAATAAGTCTAATTCCCCTGCTTTTTCCCCATAGCCCTGCAAATTTTTCCTTTAAATATATACAGTATCCAATTCCATTTTGAAAGTTATTATTCATTCTGTTTCCATCACCATTTCAGCCAATGCATTCCAGATCATAACAACTCACTGCATAAAAAAATTCTCCTCATCTTCCCTCTGGAAGCTCCATTCACAACGCTTCTGATAATGAAGCAGCTCATGCTAGCTTAGAACAACAACAACTTCCATTTATATAGCGCCTATAACCTAGTAAACGTCCCAAGGTGCTTCATTGGAGCGTTTTCAAACAAAATTTGACATTGAGTCACATGAGGAGATATTAGGACAGGTGACCAAAAGCTTGTTCAAAGAGGTGGGTTTTAAGGAGTGCCTTAAAGGAGGATAGAGAGGAAGAGAGGTTTAGATAGGGAATTCCAAAGCTTAGGGCCTAGGCAGCTGAAGACACGGCCGCCAAAGGTGGAACGATTAAAATTGGGTTACACAAGAGGCCAGAATTGGAGGAGTGCAGTGTTCTCGGAGGGTTATAGGGCTGGAGGAGGCTACAGAGAAAAGGAGGGGCGAGGCCATGGAGGGATTTGAAAACAAGGATGAGAATTTTAAAATCAAGCAAACAGGACCTAGACAAGATTGAGGCTTGGGCTGACAAGTGGCAGCTAACATTCGTGCTACATAAGTGCCAGTTAATGACCATCTTGAACAAGAGAAATCCCAGACACCTCCTCTTGACCTTCAATGGTACCACCATCACTGAGTCCCCAACTATCAACATCTGGAGGTCACCACTGACCAGAACCTGAACTGATTCCACCATTGTCTGTGATGCCATAACAATTAGTAAACTATTGAGATAGCTCCACTTATATCATAATGATGATTAAATATGTTGACAGTCATGTATTCATTAGCTTTGAAAATTATATTCAAAAGTATCAATGGTCAACAATTGTCACCTTCATAGAGCACAGTGGGATGTGACTGAAAGGTAGCTCAGTTTATAGTCAAGGATAAAATACGCTTCAGCCACAATAACCTTTTTCCTATTTCTTTTAGAATTTAGATATGTTACAATGTCAATACAAGAATGAAAAAAGAATTAATCTCAGTTAATGAATTAATGAAAATAATGAATCTGGAAGTTGTGGATGTGTTTTTAGTTGCATAATTACATCATCAGTTTGATGAGTGGTGAGTTGGGCAGTGGTAACAGTGATATTGTATATTATTTTTATTTGATTTCATACAAATTAATCTCAGTCCTCCTCTTCCCATACAAGCCTTAATCCCAATGTCCAGAAAGCATTTATACACTGTTCTAGCTTCAGTGTCATAAATTAACAGATATTACCTGAGTTACACTCCCATTATTCTACTGGTTAATTATGCTATAAACCGTATATTGCATGCTACTAATTATAAAGTTAAAATTATCATGGTGTATGTTGATTTAAATGGGCAATATCTGAAATATTTAATATATGTGGTTAAAATAAGAATTTTTAAGCCCTTGGAAGCTTAATAAATGGCTTCAGAATACATTCCCTAGAATATTATTATAGGTACTGGGCCTATGCATCGCTTCTGTTTTCTCTTACGAGAAACTAGCTTTTGTTATTATGCTCTACTTATGACATGACAAAGGAAAAAGCTTGTTATATTAACTGATCCTGATAAATACTTGCAGTGACAAGTATACTCAATATTTTTTAATTCACAGCACATAATTGGCATCCAGGACAAAGGAAACACTGCAGCTGATCAGCAATAAACATATCTCTCAACCACAGACCCTCATGAAATAATTCCTGACTGACTGAAGTATTTGAAATGAATAATCATGAACAGCAGCTAAAAAAAGCAGTTACCAACGATGCATTCTTTTGTTGTTGCTCCAGTGCAGCATTCAGTCGTTCAGATATGGGGAGTATGTGGTCGCAAAATGAGCCGTTGTTGTTAGCCCTGTGTTAAAGTGTTTGCAGGAAAATGGAATTTTTTTCTCCATTGTTGGTGGTTCTATCAGAGACCTGTCATTTTAAATATCGAGGAATTCGAATTTATGTTTAGCTGTTGAGGTAATAGCGCAGTAGGTTTCTGTGGCTCAGAATTTTGATATGGTCGGAAGTGATTCTAATCACGATTATGTTGCTGAAGAGGTCAGTTTTTCCAAGGCTTCAATAGACACAGAGTTTGGCATATAAGCAAAAAAATGGATCTGCAGCAAAGGTTCTCTTACTTAATTTGAAGCTTTGAGCCAAAGGGCAGATGTGCACAGCAGGGACTTGCTACAAGTACAGTAACTATTACAGCTACTGATAACAGAAACCAGCTAAATTTTCCCAAAGGGAGTAAGTTAGCAGGAAAGCCAGGCTGAAGTATATCTGTTCAGGGAGAGATATATGATGAATAAGTGATTGTTGGTGAAAATATCACTGTAGCTTAATTCACCGCTACATGGATCTAGCTACCAATGACGTGTAGAAACTATTGAGGATTTCACAATGTGTATGGATAGTAGATTTTCAAATGTTTGCTGTGTAAACACTGCTGTGCAGTGCACAATTACTGAGTGCAAAGCAACAAATGATTGCCACATTCAGACAGTGTCATGAATAGAATGTATTATTGGCTTTAGTTATCATTTTTAACTGTTCAGTACAGAGCTTCCGGTTTGTAGATTCTGCTGCTGCCTGCTTCTTTTGGTACTGTGTGACAGAGGTATGACTGAACGTTTATTACACTCTTTCAATATGAATAATATCACAACCTGAGGCTAGACTCTGAAAGGAATCTGCAATCATTTTTCCATTGTAATTATTCATTCAAGTCATCAAAGTAAATCCTTGAGCTAATACCACGCTTTTAAAATTCTGACAGCTAATGGGTCCCTATTAAAATCCAATGCTGAAAAGTTCACCTTGCATTTGATTGTCAAAGTTATGTTGCTTTCTTCCTTTCATTTAACTGCATCACTGAATAATTTCATCATTTGAACAGATAATATGAAAATCATGGTTGAGAATCAACCTATGACACATTCAGTTAAAAAAAACAATGAAAAGTGAACAGGGAAAAAAAGAATAAATTGTGGTATAATATTGAAGGTGTATGTGCATAGAATCATATAGGCTTTCAGAACTTCAAACCTTTAAATAGAGTGAATTTTCTATGATGTTGTGCAGGGAAAAAAGGATGCATGAAAATGAGAAACACTGAAGAGTAGGCTAAGTGAGCAGGAGAGAAGGATTAGACACTAGGCTGAATTTTCCATCAGGTCTGCCCGATTTATGGGCGTAAATCAGGTGAACCCAATTGGGATTATAGCGCTAAATTCTCTGATGCCGGATCTCCACCCATTTGTACATTGCTCATTTTATGTCACCATTTCTAATAGTTACAGGAAGCATTTATCCATTTTTGGGAAATTGCATGTAAATGAGGTGAAAATGGCATCTTTCCGTCATACACCCATTCTCTATTATTTCCATTCACGTGTTGGTTACTCTTCTCACCTGTATGAAATGGCTGTCCATGGTTGTTAGGCAGTAGAGAGAAGGCAGAAGAGAATTTGAAGTCCTGCACCAATGTTTGTTGTATCAGTTTAAAGCTGATTTCTGACTCACATTTGATGGTTTTCTTTGTATTTTGCTGTTGACAAATAATTTGACATTTTTCTTTGTGACATTTGCTGTGGGGTTGCCATTTATTTCCCCTCTATTTCACAAAGGCATAATGGGTTTCCCATGATCAATTCTCCTATATCTTTCCTTTTTGGAAGAAGAGGAGGAGCAATGGAGGGATGCCTGGCTACTCCGGCAGCACTGAAGGTGCACAGCACCATCAGCCAATGTCTCCATACCAGAATAATTGGGGCAAAGATGTGTTGTCAGGCAAGCAACGCCTGTGGAGGAATTACATTAAAAAGGAAGCCATCCTTGAGTTGAGTTGCTGCAACCGGGCTTATAACTCACCTCCACCACAAGCACTGCACTGCCAATGGCTTTTAAGGTCACAACTGCCCTTTACTTTTGAGCTACGGATGATTCCAGGCAGAGAACTTCACTAACATTAGCCAGTTAACCATGCACAGATGCACAAAGCAAATGGTGCCTCCCCCATGGCCAATGCACAGCAGCATGAGAGGGCACAGCAAATTTACAGAATGGCAGGATTCCCAAAGGTGCAAGGAGCCATAGCTTGCAGCCTTATGGCCTTATGTGCCTCCTTACTCAATGCAACAACCTACATCAACAGGACAGCATACCATTCTCTCAATGGGCAGCACATTTACGGCCAGCTGCTTTACAGGCATAATGCAAGCGAATGTTCACTTTCCTAGGAGCTGCATTTTAAGTAATACACTGCTAGTGCTCATTGATCTAGAAAGGTAAGTGTCTGGGTAGCTTCTAAGAGATTAAAGCTATCCTCTGATTATAGCTGTATAATTGCCCAGGACACAAATTGAGCAGTAATAGGATGAAGTCCATTCATGCACCAGAGTAATAATAAATATGCCATTAGCAAGTTGAAGGCACATTTCAATTGCCTAGACTAATTTGTGCATTTCTGTAATATAGTCGTGCTCTGGTCTCAAGAATCACTGTTGTGTGCTTTATGCTGCACAACTATACCTCACATCATGGAAACCCCAGAGGAAGAAGGCCCTCGTGGGCAAAAGGACAATCAGTGAGAGGAGCAGCAGAACCCTAAAGAGGATGTAGAAAACAAAGTGTTGCCAGCTTCAAAAGACATCCATGCCACTTTCACACTGGAGATCTCTTGTACCCTAGCTGGTCAATGCATTAACAGTCCCTTCCCTCCACGAATAACTCATCATCTACAGACTGCATACAACACACATTAGGCTCCCATTCATCCCAGAACATGAAATCAATTTCCACACCTTTCTAACAACAATGTCTGCACCCCCCCCCCCAACAACTTTGAAACCATGAGATATGTAAGCCTAGTATTTAAGACCGTAAGAGACCATAAGAGATAGGAGCAGGAGTAGGTCATTCGGCCCTTGAGCCTGCTTCGCCATTCAATGAGATCATGGCTGATCTGATTTTTACCTCAACTCCACTTTCCCGCTTTTCCCCATATCCTTTGACTCCCTTGCTGATCAAAAATTTGTCTAACTCCGCCTTGAATGTATTCAATGACTCAGCCTCCACAGCTCTTTGGGGTAAACAATTCCAAAGAATCGCGACCCTCTGGGAGAAGAAATTCCTCCTCATTTCCGCCTTAAACGGGCGACCCCTTATTCTGAGACTATGCCCCCTAGTTTTAGATTCCCCCATGAAGGGTAACATCCTCTCAGCATCTACCCTATCGAGTCCCCTCAGAATCTTGTATGTTTCAATAAGGTCTCCTCTCATTCTTCTAAACTCCAATGAGTATAGACCCAATCTGTTCAATCTTTCCTCATAAGACAACCCTTCCAACCTAGAATCAACCTAGTGAACCTTCTCTGAACTCCCTCCAATGCAAGTATGTCCTTCCTTAAATAAGAGCACCAGAACTGTACGCAGTACTCCAGGTGTGGTCTCACCAGCACCCTGTACAGTTGTAGCATGACTTACCTGCTTTTATACTCCATCCCCCGAGACGTAAAGGCCAATATTCTGTTTGCCTTCCGGATTACCTGCTGCACCTGTATGTTGACTTTTTGTGTTTCATGTACGAGGATACCCAGATCCCTCTGTACCGCACATCACATTATTTATTCCATGGTGCTTCTTTTTGGAACCAGTGTGTGATGTATGTACTCTTATTGCTATCCTTGTGCTTCCCCTAGATGCTACCTCAGTGGCAGGAGTGCATGAGGTGCTTGGCTGTTGTATTGCAGCAGAAACCTCCTAGGACTGAGGTGGCCCTTGTCTCATGGCAGTTAGATCCTGCTATGGACCTGCTGCAGGCTGCACCTCTTGTATAGTTGCATGGAGAGCTAGGCCCCGTTTCCTTTGTACCACATGTGCAGACATTGGAGGGAGTTGGCAGGAAGGTTCATTATTGCCGTGTCACTAGAATTGTATTACACAGTTATCAGCATGCATAATGGATGCGATGAGAAGTGTATGAAACAGGCCTTTACATTTCATGCGAGGCTTTTTGTGGAGTGCAAGTGGGTAAGGATGCTGGTAAAGGCAGACTTTGGCGGAAGTGTCATGGAAACCCCAGAAAAATAACATAAATGGCGTTTACACCTTTTTTTCATGTTTTCCGTAGCCCTTCCACTGAAGTTGTGGTGTATGAACAGAAAAACTCCGATGGAAATTTACCCCCTTTATCTTTATCCTCATCAATATTATCATCTTTTGTTTCACCTTTGAATGCTCAGTTAACAGAGATACTAACAGTGGCTGGAGTGAAATGGAATCTTCAGTAGATGAATCTCAAGAAGCAAAATGGGATGATAGAGTCGACACTGAGCTCTTGACGGGATAGTGCAGTCAGGCCATTGAATAAGACTTTCATTGGTTTTCGATGGGATAAAATTGATAAAGGCTCAAGTCCTGAGGGGAACCCTGATGGTTGTAATACTTTGTCCTCACATCCCTCTGTCAATGATACAGACAAGAGTGCTTAGCCTTGTAGCTCAGTTACATATCAAATATGTCTCCATTTAACCCATATGGTTATTCAAGGGAAAAGAGCTAATAGGTGGACCAATATATTCTATTCAAAAAGATTGAAGTTCCCAGGGTAAATTCCAAGTAATCACCAGGGAATTTGGTTATAATTGTAGTATTCTATCTGTTATATATTAAATTTGTTATGTGGGAGTGTGCATTTAATTGAAAACTTTTACGGCGCCTGTGCCCCTATGAGCAAATTCATTATACTACCTGTGGTACCAGTTACTCTTCTAGATGATGTTGTGATAGGAGTTTTCCATGTCAAAGACATCACACCTTGTATGTCACATACTCATCGAGTGCCACATAGTTCCAGTGAATGTACTGATAGGATTTTTAAAAATTCTTTCTCCACAACCTAAAGCTAAGATTAAATAGTGAAGTAGCTGTTTTTAATTGTTCAGCACTTGGAGGCACAGACCTCTGAAACAATCTCCAAGATTTAAATTCCTCTTCTCAATCAGCCTTCACTGTTTCATGTGATGCTGTCAGTGTAATTGTCCCACATGTTGGAACACACATCTACTCCCATTACATTTTCTTTGGATCCCCACTGCTTAAAAACAGATCCATGGTCCAGTTGTTTCAGAGAAGTCTTGATGAATGTTCATCCCCTACGAGCAGAACCTCAGGCCAAAATTGAGCACATGCAGCACCACAATTTCTTCCCTCACGTCGCACTGACCAATGTAGTAATAGTAATAGGTTGAAGTAGCTCCCCATGCACTGATCCAAATTTCATCACTCCATGGTGTACCCCAGTACCCCTCCCCCCATATTGAGCATGATTCCTGGCCCTGGATAGATGGTAAGTTAGTTTCCCCTCCCTGACTGAGCTAAATTTTCTGATTCAATGACAGGCCAGAACTTCCACTGACCAGAATTGGGCCTCAAGCTTCTGGTGCACTGTCTATGCACGTCACGTACTTCAGGCCCACATTCTGGCCTAGACTACTTTCTGGCCCAGAGTGTTTGTGCCTTCAATTATTAAACAAACCGGGCCCAAACATCTGTGGGCTATCCATCCACTGGTGACTTCCAGCGCTGATCCTACCAAAGTGTGCAGGGTCACGGGATGTTTCCCTATTTACATAATCCAGGCAGGTGGCATACCACTAGGAACGCATCTCAGGCTCTGCTGGTGGAGGAAGGCTGCATGTAGCAGAGGGTGCTGCCCACTTCAGGTAGAGTGCCAGGACACCCCCAAGCAGCTGTCCTAAGTAGCCCATTAGAGGGAGACAAAAAAAATCCTGCAAAAATGTTTTAAAGCTTTAGAGATAATGAATCCCCAGATGAGCCCCACTTCCGCCAGATGGCAGACTGATAAGCTCCCTCTCACTTGACGTACTGGCCTGCTGCTGTTCTGCCAATCTGGGGACGAGGAAACTTCCGTCCACTGACACAAAGGACCATTTTTGGAGCGGCCAGAAGAAACTGACAGTGACAATCAAGACCCAGTGTATCTGGATCCTGGCTTAATTTCTGGCCCTTCTGCCATACTTATGGCAGGAGTGCATTGGAATGCTTCAGCTTTTAGCACCCAACACCACCCCCCCCCCCCCCACCACTCTGTTCTATATATAAGATATGTAGACTTTGTTAGGAAGAAGTTGAAGACTTGATGTTGTACATGAGTCTTCACATCTGGCACTGTTGGCAGGCATCAATTATTTAGTGTGGAGCCCATGCCCCTCTGGAAACAGGCAATATGTACCTGAGCATATTTCATGATTCACTTGCTTCTGGGAAGGAGCTCACCGCATGGGAAAATTGTAATGTAAAGGTGAAGGCAGCACTTCTTTGTTAGGATAATAGCAAGTTGTACTTTCACAAAGTCCGGTTTGCCTCATTTTTCTCCCTCAAAATCGTCATAGGAGTTTTTTGGGAACAGGGCAAACCAAATTGGTTCCTTTTTTGACATGCAGTCCAACCTTCTTGCCATGTTACCAGTAGGGTTGCAATATTTTGCAAAGTTGTGCTTTTACTCATGGAAAAAATATTAATTCTATAATTGAATCTACTTGTCTCTTACCCTTGAATTCTTTCTGTGTCCCTTTTTCCACTTATTTGTTTAACTCATTGTCTTTCTCTATTTGGTTCTGACATATTTTTGCTACTTGACATCTTGGCCCCGATATTAGCGGGGAGGTGGGATGGCAGCGGGGGGACGATTGGGCGCGTGGCAAACCCGCATGAACCAAACTTACCGCTTCCAACACGATCGCACGTTGATTGATAGTGGTTAACGTCCTCTCCGAGTTTCATGGCCGGCAGCCAGCCTGATTGACAGGCTGGCTGCCATCAGGAGCTGCAACACAAGGGGAGGGGTGAGAAAGAGAGAGAGCAAGACATCATCCGGCACTGGAACAGAAGACCGGGGGGAGGAGAATGGAAGATCCAGCGCTGGACTGGAAGACCGGGGGGACAGGGGGAAAGAGGGGAAGACCGGGAGGGTGGGGGGAGAAAGGACAATTATGGGGGGGAGAGGGGAAGATCGGGAGGGTGAAGAGTGGGACATTGGGGGGATATCGGGAGGGTGAAGAGGGGGACATTGGGGGGACATCAGGAGGGTGAAGAGGGGGACAACAGAGTGGGAGACATTAGACACGGTGCAGGTTTCAAAAGTGTTTTCACTTCCTTGCATGGTTTTTTATTTAATGTATTTAGTTTCTTTTCCCCTGATCTGGCCCTTCATGCCTGGTTTCACCAGGCGTGAATCAGAAGTGGTGGGCAAGCCATCCAGGTAAGTTAAAAATCTTTCTAATCCCTTCATCTGTCACAGGTAAAGTGCCTTAAGTACCTCAATGAGGTACATTTGGCTCTTTAACTGTCATCCCGCCGGCTTTAATTGCCAGCGGGACTTCCGTTTTCGGGTTGCCCACAGGCACACAGGTGGGTTCCTGGGAAACTCGGAAGTCAGTGGGTTGGAGCCGGCTTCCGAACCCAAATGGGATTTCCGCAATTTTCGGAGCCCCCAATGCACCCGCATTTGCCTCCTAAACTCACCCAATCTGTTTATTTGTGCTTTTCTCATTCTTTCTCCCCTTTTTGTATATTTGTCTCCTTTCTCTTCGGTTTGCCTTCTCCTGGCTTTATGTTCCTCCCCCTTTCTTTCTATATGTCTGTGCATAGGTCTCTCTTTATGTCTCCTGCTCTTTGTCACACACAAATTCAGCCATAGTTAGATAATGGACAGGGCAAATGATGTGCTGCAGAAAATGATTTGTTAATGCTCGGATCTGCTCATAACCCATCATTTTCACTGCCTCTGGGACTTGTTATGCCAAACTCTATACTCCGACAAAAATACTCATTACACACAGTCAGTAACAGTCACAGGCTGTTGTGCCATAACAAATCACTTGACCCAATAATAAATTGCTCCATCTTTACAGTCCACACTCAGAGAATGAACTATTCCATATTCACAGTTACATAATGGATTATTTCATCTTTACAATCCACTGTCAGCTAAGACTATTTTGTGTTCATGTATATTCCATATTAGATTTCAAACTTTCTTTATAGGAAGATAAAAACAAAAAATATGGGCCTTCAGTTTGATTTTCTAAACTCCATTAACTTCAGGTAGGACTTCCTTACTGTTATTAAATTTTCCTTTCTCTGATTTTTTTCTCTCACATACTTTGTCGATTTCATATACTCAATGTGATCATTTTAATCCATTTGTCTTTTAGCGTACTGTAATATTGCATCTCTTTTGTTTCATTTCGCTCCATCCAGCTTTGTATCTCTTACACAAATCTTTAGAGTCTGGACCAGTTGATGTTAGACAGCCGTAGAGTAGTTGAGATGGAGGTTGGGTGGGCAGGGAAATGGCAGAAAAACTCTGCAGGATGGAACAGCGAGAACAGGCCAAAAGCTGAGGAAATACATGGAGGAATGTTGTAAAGATCCAATTGTGGTCCATGAATAAATGAGGATGGCTGAGAGAAAAAATAAAAGAAGAAAAAAAGTTAAGATGCAAGAGCGATGTTGCGCCTGTATAAACAAACACTGTGGAAAAACTGCCACTGGCGGCATAGGGAGAGGTAGGGAACTCGTACAAATCGGAAGTGGAAGAGCCTGAAGGTGGGCACTGAGTTGGTGAGGGAAGTCTAAAGTATATTATTTCAGCTGTGGGAAACATGAGGCCACTAAGAAAGGAACGTCTGTGTAGGAGAAATTTGCTGCACCTGTTTTTAAGATGGTATGGTTAAGTGTACAGATACACCGAGTGGTGTTTTTGCAAATTTCTTAATTTGTTGAGGTCTTTAGTATGTTATAAATGTTATTTTTATGGACAGTATGGGATGGGTGAGAAAGGTAGTTACTAAAAGTGGTAATAAAAATTGGATGATTTGATTTGTTTGTATAATAATTGTTACTGGATATATATTGGTAGCTTTATCCTAGTTTAGTAAATGCAATGCAATATGATTGGTTGGTTGGTTGTCTTTTAATCAACAGGATATTGGAGCCAATCAGCATTGTTTACAAATGATGGGTTTGTGATTTGTTAGAGTTCCATCACGACATTTTTTCAGTTAATCATGTTTTTTTGCCCCAGATACATGTGAAACTTGCCCAATACTTGCCATGTGTAATGAGCATTTTCCCATGCCCTAAAGAGACACATTAAACTCAAAACTTTTAATTATTCAGATAAATGCCTGTATTTTCCTATATATGGGTGTTAATATCATCTGATATAAATTTGGAATTTAAGCAGTAAAACAGCTTTGAATTATATTTCATAATGTGGCATAATGCCTGACAGTAATGATTACAGTACAATTAGTTATGAAACCAATAAACCAATTAAAGGGTGGGATGTCTTGAAAAGTAGCCTGTTACCACTTTATGTCAGTAGATTTAGCAACGCACATTGGAAGTATTAGGGCAATGTTTAGGTTTAGTACCACCACTCCATTGTAAAAAGATAAATCATTAATGTAGCTCCAGCAGGAGATAATTCAGCTGATTATCTTTTCCTTTCTTTAACTTTCAGGAAACCACTTCAAATGTCCGAGCGGCAGTTGTAGGATTTTTAAGCAAAACATAACTTAATAAAATTATACTTTCGTACAAAAGCTATATACTTCAGTCTTCTAAAAAGAACAGTAATCAATATTTAATGGAAGCAAATAGCAGCCTCTCATATATGTTTGAGAAACTATGTGCTGCAAAGCAGATTGCTGTTTAAATATGAATAATAAATACATGTAAAACCTGAAGATAAAGGTCGGGCAGATGTGACAGACCTAAGCCAGAAAGTGAGGGCTTGGCAGGTTAGTGGTGAGAGGAGACCTTCACTCGCTCATGTACCACCGCTAATATTCTTAAGAAGGGCCAAATTATGCATTCGGGATGGGTTTGTAACAGTAAAACTGCTGCCTATTTTTTTTTATTATTCGCTCATGGGATGTGGGCGTCGCTGGTGAGGCCAGCATTTATTGCCCATCCCTAATTGCCCTTGAGAAGGTGGTGGTGAGCCGCCTTCTTGAACCGCTGCAGTCCATGTGGTGAAGGTTCTCCCACAGAGCTGTTAGGAAGGGAGTTCCAGAATTTTGACCCAGCGACGATGAAGGAACGGTGATATATTTCCAAGTCGAGATGGTGTGTGACTTGGAGGGGAACATGCAGGTGGTGTTGTTCCCATGGGCCTGCTGCTCTTGTCCTTCTAGGTGGTAGATGTCGCGGGTTTGGGAGGTGCTGTCAAATAAGCCTTGGTGAATTGCTGCAGTGCATCCTGTGGATGGTACACACTGCAGCCACAGTGCACCGGTGGTGAAGGGAGTGAATGTTTAGGGTAGTGGATTGAGTGGCAATCAAGCGGGCTGCTTTGTCCTGGATGGTGTCGAGGTTCTTGAGTGTTGTTGGAGCTGCACTCATCCAGGCAAGTGGAGAGTATTCCATCACACTCCTGACTTGTGCCTTGTAGATGGTGGAAAGGCTTTGGGGAGTCAGGAGGTGAGTCACTCACCGCAGAATACCCAGCCTCTGACCTGCTCTTGTAGCCACAGTGTTTATATGGCTGGTCCAGTTCAGTTTCTGGTCAATGGTGACCCCCAGGATGTTGATGGTGGGGGATTCGGCAATGGTAATGCCGTTGAATGTCAAGGGGAGGTGGTTAGACTCTCTCTTGTTGGAGATGGTCATTGCCTGGCACTTGTCTGGCGTGAATGTTACTTGCCACTTATCGCCCAAGCCTGGAGGTTGTCCAGGTCTTGCTGCATGCGGGCACGGACTGCTTTATTATCTGAGGGATTGTGAATGGAACTGAACACTGGTTTATTGGTTTATTGCTGCTTGGGCAAATGTGGTTCTCGAGAGGTTGTGTTGTGAATCATCTGGTTCTGAGTATTTTTGGTGCTTAGCACTGGGTTATCCTTGGCTTCCCTTTCTTGCTGCTGCTGCATCGCCTTCATTGCTCTAATGTTTTTGGGAAGCTTCCTTCTCTGTGCCCTCTAAGAGGATGGGGGATAAATGGATAGGGCCGGTTTTTGGGCCGGAGTAGCACGATCCGCTATTAATCCGTGCCCAATGGTCCCTGCGCAGGCAGGCCGAGATTTTCGTCAGGCCTGAGGACTGACTTGTGATCTGTGTTGGAAATCAGCGTTGAACAAGGATTCCATACAATTCGCACTTTCCAACAGCAGAGTGAGCTCCAATCTCTTAAAGGCAGGATGCCTGTTAGAAATCTCTTAAAGGTAGCTGGTACCTGTTATTTGCTGAATATAACAGCCTGCTCTCTGCATGGAGTCTGAATGGAGATCGGACATCACACACATAAAAAACAGATGCAGGTCCCATCACTATGTTTACAGACTGATGAGTTATGTTAAAACATTGAATAATGGTTGCGCACCACTAAATCCGACATCCTCCAATCTGCATGCAAGACCTCACCAATCTGCCGATCTGAGAGTCCATGCACCAAGGTTCTCTGCTGATGCACCAGAGGCCTTGGTCCAAGAGGTGGACAGAAGGAGGGACATCCTATATCTGCGGGGGGTGGTGGGGGGGAGCAAGAGGCCCTCCAGACATACACCCAAAAGGCAATGGGAGGCAGTAGGGGATGAAGTCAATGCCAGGCGCACAGCATCATGAACATGAATGCAGTACAGGAAGAAGTTCAATGCTTTGACATGAGTGGCCAAGGTGAGTGAGGTCAACTGTCAAGTGGCGTCTCCTACCAACTGCACCACCAGCCACATCCGCTCGTCCACGCACTAAACCCCCTAATACCCACCTACCAACAATCTCTTTCCATCAAAACTCAACTCTTCCAATCAGATGCTTCCTCTCACCCTCACACATTACCACTGTTGCAAGCTGCCGAACCACAACTCACAGGCAACACGCACTAGCAGCTATTCATACATGACAAGCACATTGCCCAGACACACGTCACGCTTTCTTGCAGGAGAAGGTAGCGCATTTCAGTAGGCAGCAAGTGGCAGTGGCATTCAGCCCCTCGAGCCTGTTCCGCCATTCAGTGAGATCATGGTGGACCTATGACCTAATTCCATATATCCGCCTTAGCCCCATGTACCTTAATACCCTTGGTTCACAGAAATCTATCAATCTCAGATTTAGAATTCACAAATGAGCGAGCATCAACTGCCGTTTGCAGAAGAGCGTTCCAAACTTCTCCCGACCTTTGCATGGAGAAACATTTCCTAACTTCACTCCTGCACGTCCAACCTCTAATGCTAGGCTATGTCCCCGAGTCCTATTATTCAAGTATAGGAGACCTCCAAAAACAGATACAAATGTCTCGGCAGCCAGAAGCAATAATCCAGCCACTAACCTGTAAATCCTACATGGTCCCTTTAAATAGCATTGGTGGGGGGCCCTCCAGGCACTCTAAGACATGTTCAGATGGTTGGGGTTAAGACTGTGCGTTGAGTTGAGCGTTAAGTCCCAAAATGGTGTCTATCACTTTAAATCAGCGTTGCACACTGATTGAACCCATTTTCTCCCTACTTTCCATGATTGCAGTGTTCGTTATCTGCGCCTGCGCTAGCTCCTATACCAAGATGGCGTCTGGCGCATGCCACACTGGAAACGTGCGTGTGCATCCAAGATGCCATCTTGGATGTTGAAGAGGCGTGTAGTGCCGAAACAACGGGCGCTACACGGCCCAATTTAGCTCTCGATATCTCTTTGCAAATTGCACTTGTACAACATGCAGCACACCACCACTGTCCTTGAGACTCGAACCAGACTGATTTGCAACTCCCCTTCCCCTCCCACAGACTAATCCAGGCACCTGAAATGTGCCTTCAACATAACAATTCTGTGCTCATTGGTAGCCCTGGTGTCAGAATGGGCCTTGTTGTATCAGTACTCTGCTTTTGTCCTGAGGGAGTGCAAAGGTGTCATCAGCCAAGGATGCAGAGGGTAGCTTTGATCTCCCAGGATTCAGCAGCCACTTGCCTTTTTGCTTAAAAAGCAATAGTAGCACAGACTGCCTTAATAGAAAGGAACTGTGACAGCTGTCAGAAAAACAAGCAATGACATGCATGATACAGTGTTAGCGGTCACAGATGAGCTGGAGATTGATGAAAGGAGCATATATGGCCACATGGGTGCCATCTATGGCCCCTTACACCTCGATTGTTACTCATAAAATTGCACAGCCTTGCCACTTTAATGCCAGACATCTGTAGAAAAGCTGACGAACTGGCTTGCTCGATACAAACAAAGCATCAGTAACCTGCCTCATACATCTGGTAACAGTTGATTGGAAAATGTTAGAGATATCCCCCAAAGCAGCCTGGAATGAGCCTGTGGCAAAAAAAAAAATTCACTACAGTGATTACCATTACATTTACTAGCAGTTGTGTGCTGGAGATGGTCAGCAGGTCTGGGTGTAGCATGTGGCACAATTCGTTCCTGGCTTCCCTTGTGAAGCACAGCTTTCTCATGCACCACTCCTGGGTGAGGGATGGGTATGAGCAATAGGGTTTTGGAATTCTGCTGGGCGAATACCACTGGGTGATTGCGACATGCGTCCTGTGCGGCCTGACCAGCCTGCGTTCCATCCATTCCTCCTCCTGCTCTTCCTCCAAGACAGAGAAGCGCAGGGATATTCCCAAAGGGAATTTCATAGCGCCCTATGTAAAATGGTATAAATTGGAATTCCAAAAATTGGAAACCGTTAGGCTGAACATGGTACATGTTGAAGAGGCAGTGAATTGCAAATAAAATGAAGTCAAATGAATTAAAGATAAGGACCTGTTACACTTACTATTGTAACACTTTGAAATCACTTCCTGCTTTACCATTATGTCTTAGTATGGAGGATGAATTTTTTATACAGATCTCAGTTACAGCAGGTGGGAATGAAGCCGTAATGACATGAAATATGAGGGATGACATCTAAATGTCATTATGCCTTCATTAAAATACAGTCGCTGGAAATTGGGCAGGTACTTCTCTTCCTGTACCCGAAGTAATTTCTGAAAATTGGACAGTTGCAAAAATCGGCAGGGTCCTGCCCCCGTCATCTGCTGAAGTAGCATTTTGAAGGCAGAAGATTCCAGCAAAAATGTCCATACATTATGATTAGGAACACTGAATTTTCCAATTTTGCTTTCTGCTGTAGTCAGAAAGAAATAGCTAGCACTAGAGTCTGCTGTTTGTTGCATTTTGATAGGATACAGAAAAAAGTATGGGGGCCTGTGAACTGAGTGGAAAGGAATTCCCACATCAGTGTGCAATGTGTTGGAAAGGATTGTGTGTTTTCCCTTGATTTAGAACATTGCATGCATATAATAACTGCAGGGCAGTCATAACACAGGAAATGAGAGATGACATTGATGGAAATGACATTGGGTGCAGTGACACTAACGCAGAATAATTGGAAAGTGACAATGTCAGTATTTAAGATATGGCTTTTGGGCCATATACCCCAGGAAATGGGAAATTACTGTGATGATTGTGTCAACAACTATGAAAATATATGAGAATATTGTAAATGTAAAAAAAAATGTGTCGCTTCTATACTGAAAACAGGAATGCTGTTACTTATCTCACATAATAAAAATGTAAATGTGAAATTCAGCTGCAAAACTATGAGCTACTTTATGTGCATTCACAATAGCAACTTCACCTTTTCTTGTAGCAGTGTATGAGAACACAAATATGTTTCCATTTAATTAAAGATACGCCATTTTGGAACACAAAAGACACCTTGGGGGAAAAGTTCCTCCATGTAACATCAACAACTTGCATTTATTGGATGCCAAGCCAAAGAAGGAGACATTTGGAAGGAATGACCAAAGGCTTGATCAAAGAGGTGAGTTTTAAGGATGGTCTTAAAGGAGGAGAGAGATGTGCAGGGGCATAGGAGTTTAGGGAAAGATTTCAAGAACTTTGGAGCTAGGCAGTTAAAACACAACCACCAAGGTTCACTAGGTTGATTTTGGGTATGGAAGGGCTGTCTTATGAGGAAAGGTTGAACAGGTTGGGTTTATACTCATTGGAGTTTAGAAGAATGAGAGATCTTATTGAAACATACAAGATTCTGTGGGTACTGGATGGGGTAGATGCTGAGAGGATGTTACCCCTCATGGGGGAATCTAAAATTAGGGAGCATAGTCTCAGAATAAGGGGTCACCTGTTTAAGACAGAAATGAGGAGGAATTTCTTCTCCCAGAGGATTGTGAATCTTTGGAATTCTTTACCCCAAGAAGCTGTTGAGGCTGAGTCATTGAATACATTCAAGGCTGAGTTAGACAAATTTTTGATCAGCAAAGGAGTGAAAGGATATGGGGAAAAGGCAGGAAAGTTGAGTTGAGGTAAAAATCAGATCAGCCATGATCTCATTGAATGGCGGAGCAGGCTCGAGGGGCCGAGTGGCCTACTCCTACTCCTATGATCTATGGTTTGGCAAATGGAAGGGGGTAAACCATAGTTAGAGGAACGGAGAGTTCAGAGGGGTTACAGTGGATGTAAAAGGGGTTCATTGATGTAATAAAATTGTAAACGTATTGTTAAAGAACGGGCTTATGATTGTGCTGTACCTGGTGCCCAGGGGATTTCTTCCCCCACCATACAGTTGAGAATATCTTTAATGCTGGTTGGCCAAAAGTAAAATTGTTAGAATATGAATTCATGATTAAAAAGAACTTGCAAAAGCCAATCTCAATTCTCCATTTTATTATTGGGGTTTTACTTAATGCTATTAGTAAAACCACCCAAAAAAAGTCAAATTCTCATTGATAGCCAGACTTCTTGTAACACAATAGGAGAAATCTATGTGTGTGGTTAAATAATTAAAAGCGGTCACAGCAACCTTAAATTACTTTCACTCACAATTCCAATTTTATTTAACCAGAAATATTAGATCTTTGGATGCAGAAATTACAGAGCTTAACAAAAGAAGTTATTTTGCTCCAAGTTTCGGTGGGTTTGTTTTTGCTCTTCTACATTTATCAAGTGCTATAAATTTCATTGTGCCCTCCATATCCACGACATAAACCTAATTTTGTCATGCATTACATACTGATTTATTTTTTTCAAGTTTTCCTTTCTTTAAAATAGTGGCTTCAGATGTTGGTGTCAGAGTTAGATCCTTGTGAGTTTATTTATAAACATAAAAAAAATGCGAACTTTAATTTATCCTGTCAACACTCAACAGTGAGCTCCAGCTTCATGTCAGGAAATTACGTCCCCAAAGCATTTGAATTTGTCTCTTTTGAGTGATTTTACTAATAGCATCAAATAAACCACCAAACATAACAACAACTTGCATTTATATGGCCTTCAAGGCAGCAAAACGTCCCAAGCTGCTTCACAGGGGCTTTATAAGACAAAATTTAATACCGAGCCATGTAAGGAGATATATCATAGAATCATAGAAAGGTTACAGCACGGAAAGAGGCCATTCGGCCCATCGAGTCCATGCCGACTCTACGCAAGAGCAATCCAGCTGATCCCACTTCCCCGCCCTATCCCTGTAGCCCAGCAATTTTTTTCCTTTCAAGTATTTTTCCAGTTCCCTTTCGAAGGCCATGATTGAATCTGCCTCCACCACCCCTCTGGCAGTGCATTCCAGATCCTAACCACTCGCTGCGTACAAAAGATTTTCCTCATGTCACCCTTGGTTCTTTTGCCAACCACCTTAATTCTATGTCCTCTGGTTCTTGACCCTTCTGCCAATGGGAACAGTTTCTCTCTATCTATTCTGTATAGACCCTTCATGATTCTAAATACCTCTATCAAATCTCCTCTCAAACTTCTCTGTTCCAAGAAGAACAACCCCAGCTTCTCCAGTCTATCCATGTAACTAAAGTCACTCATCCCTGGAATCATTCTAGTAATTTTTTTCTGCACCCTCTCTAAGGCCTTCACATCTTTCTTAAAGTGCGGTGCCCAGAACTGGACACAATACTCCAGTTGTGGTCGAACCAGTGTTTTATAAAGGTTCATCATGACTTCCTTGCTTTTGTACTCTATGCCTCTACTTATAAAGCCCAGGATCCCGTATGCTTTTTTAACCACTTTCTCAACCTTCCCTGCCACTTTCAATGATTTGTGCACATTTATCCCCACATCTCTCTGTTTCTGTGCCCCTTTTAGAATTGTACCCTTTAGTTTATATTGCTTCTCCTCGTTCTTCCTACTGGAATGTATCACTTCGCATTTTTCTGTGTTAAGTTTCATCTGCCACGTGTCCGCCCATTCCACCAGCCTCTCTATACCCTCTTGAAGTCTATCACTATTCTCCTCACTGTTCACTACACTTCCAAGTTTTGTGTCATCTGCAAATTTGCAAGTTGTGCTTTGTACACCCAAGCCCAAGTCATTAATATATATCAAGAAAAGCAGTGGTCCTAGTACTTTTTTTTATTCGTTCATTGGATGTGGGCATCAATGGCGAGGCCGGCATTTATTGCCCATCCCTAATTGCCCTTGAGAAGGTGGTGGTGAGCCGCCTTCTTGAACCGCTGCAGTCCGTGTGGTGAAGGTTCTCCCACAGTGCTGTTAGGAAGGGAGTTCCAGGATTTTGACCCAGCGACGATGAAGGAACAGCAATATATTTCCAAGTCGGGATGGTGTGTGACTTGGAGGGGAACGTGCAGGTGGTGTTGTTCCCATGTTCCGGCTGCTCTTGTCCTTCTAGGTAGTAGAGGTCGCGGGTTTGGGAGGTGCTGTCGAAGAAGCCTTGGTGAGTTGCTGCAGTGCATCCTGTGGATGGTACACACTGCAGCCACAGTGCGCCAGTGGTGAAGGGAGTGAATGTTTAGGGTGGTGCATGGGGTGCCAATCAAGCGGGCTGCTTTGTCCTGGATGGTGTCAAGCTTCTTGAGTGTTGTTGGAGCTGCACTCATCTAGGCAAGTGGAGAGTATTCCATCACACTCCTGACTTGTGCCTTGTAGATGGTGGAAAGGCATTGGGGAGTCAGGAGGTGAGTCACTCGCTGCAGAACAGCCAGCCTCTGACCGGCTCTTGTAGCCACAGTATTTATATGGCTGGTCCAGTTAAGTTTCTGGTGAATGGTGACACCCAGGATGTTGATGGTGGGGAACAACACTGTACACCTCCCTCCAGTCTGAAAACAACCATTCACCACTACTCTCTGCTTCCTGTTACTTAGCCAATTTTGCATCCATGCTGCTACTGGCACCTTTATTCCATGGGCTTCAATGTTGATGACAAGCCTATTATGCGGCACTTTATCAAACGCCTTTTGAAAGTCTATATACACCACATCATCCACATTGCCCTCTATTTTACCTCATTAAAAAACTCTATCAAGTTAGTTAAACACGATTTGTCTTTTACAAGTCTGTGCTAGCTTTCCCTAGTCAATTCACACTTGTCCAAGTGACTACTAATTCTGTCCCAGATTATCGTTTCTAAAAGTTTCCCCACCATCGAAGTTAAACTGACTGGCCTGTAGTTGCTGGGTTTATCCTTACACCCTTTTTTGAATAAGGGTGTAACATTTGCAATTCTCCAGTCCTCTGGCACTACCCCCGTATCTACGGATGTTTGGAAGATTATGGCCAGTACCTCCACAATTTTCACCCTTACTTCCCTCAGCAACCTAGGATACATCTCATCTGGACTGGATGTACAGCTAGCCTTTCTAGTACCTCCTCTTCAACAATTATTAGGCCATCCAATATCTCAATGATATCTTCCTTTACTGAGACTCTGGCAGCACCTTCTTCCTTGGTAAAGGCAGATGCAAAGTACTCATATGAGGGTAGGTGACTAAAAAGCTTGGTCAAAGAGGTAGGTTTTATGAGTTGTAAAGGAGGAGAGAGAGATAAAGAGGTGGAGAGGATTAGGGAGTGAATTCCAGAGCTTAGGGCCTAGGTAGCTGAAGGCACGTCTGCCAATGGAGGGGCAAAAGAAATTGTGGGTGCACAAGAGGCCAGAACTGGAGGAGTGCAGAGTTCTCAGAGGATTGTAGAGCTGGAGGAGGTTACAGAGATAGGGAAGGGCAAGGCCATGAGGAGATTTGAAAACAAGGATGAGAATTTTAAAATCAAGGTGTTGCTGGATCAGGGGCCAATGTAGGTCAGCGAGCACAGGGGTGATGGGTGAACGGAACTTGGTGCAAGTTAGGGTAAGGGCAGCAGAGTTTTGTATGAGCTCAAGTTTATGAAGGGTGGAAGATGGGAGGCCGACCAGGAGGACATTGGAATAGTCAAGTCTGGAGGTAACAAAAGTATGGATGAGGGCTTCAGCAGCAGATGGGCTGAGGCAGAAGCGGAGACGGGTGATATTACGGAGGTAGAGGTAGGTGGTTTGGTGATGAAGAGGATATGAGGTCAGAAGCTCATCTCAGAGTCAAATAGGATGCCGAGGTTGTGAACAGTCTGCTTCAGCCTCAAACGGTGACTAGGGAGGGGGATGGAATCGGATGGATGGATGGGTGGAGAGATGATCCAAACTGTTACAAGGTTTTGAAATTAATTCTCATTTAGGTAGCACATGCCTCAAAAAGGTCTTCCATACATTTTGGTTCTAGCCCTACATGTTTCTGAGTGTGTGCTGATGATGGTGAACCACGCTTGCCTCCAGCATATATCTGAAAATCGTAGGCTCGCTGTTACAATCTTCCGACACGAACTGGTGACGGATGAGGTTCCCTGCTGCCAGCAGATACTCAGAAAGTTACTAGCTAAAAACTAAACATTGTGCTTCACGTTGGATCATTAATGGATTGAGAGGTACGTGTCATACCCTAAATTACTACAAGTTATACAATGTTATTGAGAATGCATATACAGGAACAGAACATACTGAAAATGTATTTTCTAATTCATTTTTTATGGTAACATCCACATAAAATTAAAGATGAAAGCCTGTATTTTCCTACCAGCCCATTCCTTGTATTCCTGACCCTGGGGTCAAGGTCATTATCACATTAAGGGTGGACATTGGGGACTCTTTTTGACATCAGTGAGTTACCTGCCTCAGGTGGGGAGGGAATGAAATCGCTGTGGCACTGGCCAAAGATTTCCAAAAGACATTTAAAAATCTAAAGTTTTTGAATTTTGCATTTTCAAGTTGCAATTGATCATTCTAGGCTTATCTGGGTGGACGTATTATCTGGCCAATATTGCTTTTGTCATAAAATCCCAGAGTAGCGTCAGGTACACTTTTTCTTCCCTACTTGCCCAGGTTATGTCGCAGAGGAAGGTGAGCCAATTTATTTTATTTTTGTACTCAGCTCAGTTGGGCAGAGATTGATGGAAAAATTCAAGGGACAAGGACGCCCGTTGACTCACCAGCCCGGTCAGGATTTGTTTTCCCCTGCCCCTGCCAAGACCACCGGTGGTCGCTCCTTCCATAACCACCACGTGTAAATGAACGTGGGGGGCAGGTGGGCCCCAGCTCGTTCGAGAAGCTCCTTCCTATCTGCCCCACTTACTGTCACTTCCCAGGGCCAGCATGTAAAAGGTGGCAATAGGTCCCAAAACATGGTGATAAAGGCCTTGCAGTCTCACTGTGGAAGGAGAAGGCCTTGATGTGGCCTCCTGTCCCTCCAACTGGTCCCAAACACTTACCTGCTGAAGGCCCCAGTCTTGGCCAAAACCTTCAGTGAGAGTCTTGATCCAATCTTTAGGGCAGTTCTCTCCATATATTAGGTCACTTGCTGCCTCATCTATTGTTGCAGCGCCATCCCCACAGCAACACCTCCAGGACTTTCCACCGTTTCACTGGCAAGTTTCCTCTTGGCGGTGAGAATCCTGCCAGGAACCTTCTACGTGTATTGGTGGGTAGAAAATAAAGCCAGGTGTAACATTGGGAGATTAGTTATCCAACATTAATTCAACCCTGAAATTGCTAATTAAATGACAAGGAAATTCCAATAGCAAGATGGCAGAGGGCACTGTCAATTGTCAATTTCCGAGCAGTAGACGTCTTGACTTATCTTATCTAACGTTGGTTCATTGGTGCAGCTGAGATTGCCTATTTTCTCTTTGTGCATGTCTGGGATATCATCCAATTACATATCAGGAAATGGAAACTCAAACATGTTACGCTTGTAACTGATAACATGAGGAGAGATGGAATGTTGACAACACTCCACTGGCCCTGACTGACAGGAAATATGTTTTTCATGCCTTTTCTGAGACAATAATAAAAGAAGTTCAATTATAGTCACTCAGTGAAAGCTGAAGCCCAAGAAATGCTCTTTTGTAACAACAATAAATATAGTATAGGCAGTGGGTAACATTATGTTTATTCCACAAGTAAGGAAGAACTAATAAATTATAAACAGAAATAGTGGGAGGTAATAATGTGTAAAAAATGTTTTTTAATTAGTTTCATTGCAGCTTATAAACATAGGCCTTGAATTTATGCCTTAGGGTAATAGAACATCAATGCTTAACACATTCATCTGAAATGCCTACATGCGCTTTTTTAGCAAAGCATTTAACCCCTTTATTTTAAATGGGTTAACGTCTTCACTAAAATAACATTCATCCACCGACCTTCGGGTAAGCGTACTCCAAGGCGGCCTTCGAGACACACGACAACGCAAAATCGTCGAGCAGAAATTGATAGCCAAGTTCCGCACCCATGAGGACGGCCTCAACCGGGATCTTGGGTTCATGTCACGCTACACGTTACCCCACCAGCGAACAAATGTTATCTGTTTTTAATATAATGGGTCATTTGCTGGCTCTCTCTGCCTTCCGGATGTTTCTGCCTCTCTCTGTGTTTTTTTTTCTCTGTTTTTTTTCCCTGTTTGTTTTTTTGTTGAATGTGTATTCGGGGGTTCTGCAGATGACACCTCTCTGTCTGAACACGGTGATTGCCTTGGCAACGGGCAGTTGCAGGGGCAGTCTGTAAACACCATGTATTATTCAATATGTATAAATGCGTAGGCTTCAAGGAGATCCTGAACATTTACCTGAGGAAGGAGAAAATCTCCGAAAGCTTGTGAATTTAAAATAAAATTGCTGGACTATAACTTGGTGTTGTAAAATTGTTTACAATTGTCAACCCCAGTCCATCACCGGCATCTCCACATCATGACTACCATCGACACCACAAACTGCCGGCTCACAGTGGAAAGGATATCCAAGAAGATCGCGCATTTAGACACAGACATCAAGTTTTTACAGAGCTGCAAGAAAGCAGACAAGATCCCGAAAGGACTCCAGATCACGAACCCACTCAAGTCCACATACAACTCGGATTACGCTGAGAGACTCTGCCGCCGTACCTCTCGCACACTCCGCAACCATCTCATACACCAACTCTACAGCAGACGCCACAACCTCGAAACCAAGATAGAGTCCATACTCTCAACCTGTACTCAGGACACAGCAGACCAGCTACGTTATACCGCCAAACAGACGAGGCAACGGAACTACGCTGCCTACATGAAAACCAAGAGCAGGAAGCTTGAGAAACTCGGCATCACCACCAGCAACGACCAAGCTTCCCCTGGTACCACGGTTGCAACCACAGGGAAGTCTATTGTCAATTTATCCGACCACACCCTTCAACCAGACGAAATCGAAGTTCTCAGCCGAGGGCTCAATTTCTGCCCCACTACCAAAATGGACCCCACTAGTCTCGCGGCGGACACAGAGGAATTCATCAGGAGAATGAGGCTCCGGGAATTCTACCACAAACCCCAAGATTTCAGCAGCGAACCCAATGAGACAATCGACGATCCGGAACAGCAGACAGAGGGATCCGCGGTACAGCAACCGAAGAGGAAAGAGTCAAACTGGACTCCTCCGGAGGGTCGCTGCCCTCAGCTGGACATGTATGCTCAAGCTGTCAGGAAATGCGTCAATGCCAGATTCATCAGCCGCACTCAGAAGACAGTCCAGAATGTCACCCGAGCACAACGCAACGCCATCAACGCTCTCAAGACCAACCGCAACATCGTCATCAAACCAGCGGACAAAGGAGGAGCCATAGTCATACAGAACAGAACAGACTATTGCAAAGAAGCATACCGACAACTGGACAACCAGGAACACTACAGACGGTTACCCGCAGATCCGACCAAAGAACACACCCACCAGCTCAACAAACTGATCAAGACCTTCGATCCAGACCTTCAAAGCATCCTACGCATTCTCATCCCACGTAATCCCCGCGTGGGAGACTTCTACTGCCTCCCAAAGATACACAAAGCCAACACACCCGGACGTCCCATCGTATCAGGCAACGGAACCCTGTGTGAGAACCTCTCTGGATACATCGAGGGCATCCTGAAACCCATCGTACAGGGAACCCCCAGCTTCTGTCGCGACACTACAGACTTCCTACAAAAACTCAGTACCCACGGACCAGTTGAACCAGGAACACTTCTCACCACGATGGACGTCTCGGCACTATACACCAGTATCCCCCACGATGACGGCATCGCTGCGACAGCATCAATACTCAACACCAACAACAGCCAATCTCCGGAAGCCATCCTACAACTCATCCGCTTCATCCTGGATCACAATGTCTTCACCTTCGATAACCAGTTCTTTACCCAAACACACGGAACAGCCATGGGGACCAAATTCGCACCCCAATACGCCAACATTTTCATGCACAAGTTCGAGCAGGACTTCTTCACTGCACAAGACCTCCAACCAACACTATACACCAGATACATCGACGACATTTTCTTTCTATGGACCCACGGCAAGGAATCACTAAAGAGACTACACGATAACATCAACAAGTTCCATCCCACCATCAAGCTCACCATGGACTACTCCTCAGAATCAGTTTCTTTCTTGGACACACGAATCTCCATCAAAGACGGGCACCTCAGCACCTCACTCTACCGCAAGCCCACGGACAACCTCACGATGCTCCACTTTTCCAGCTTCCACCCTAACCACGTCAAAGAGGCCATCCCCTATGGACAGGCCCTGCGAATACACAGGGTCTGCTCAGACGAGGAGGAACGCGATGGACACCTACAGACGCTGAAAGACGCCCTAGTAAGAACGGGATATGACGCTCGACTCATCGATCGACAGTTCCGACGGGCCACAGCAAAAAATCGCATAGACCTCCTCAGGAGACTAACACGGGACGCAACCAACAGAGTACCCTTTGTTGTCCAGTACTTCCCCGGAGCGGAGAAACTACGCCATGTTCTCCGCAGCCTTCAACATGTCATCAATGAGGACAAACACCTCGCTATGGCCATCCCCACACCTCCACTACTCGCCTTTAAACAGCCACCCAACCTCAAACAGACCATCGTTCGCAGCAAACTACCCAGCTTTCAAGAGAACAGCGTCCACGACGCCACACAACCCTGCCACGGTAACCTCTGCAAGACATGCCAGATCATCGACACAGATACCACCATCACACGAGATGACACCACCCACCAGGTGCATGGTTCATACTCCTGTGACTCGGCCAACGTTGTCTACCTCATACGTTGCAGGAAAGGATGCCCCAGAGCATGGTACATTGGCGAGACCATGCAGACGCTGCGACAACGGATGAACGGACACCGCGCAACAATCGCCAAACAGGAGGGTTCCCTCCCAGTCGGGGAACACTTCAGCAGTCATGGACATTCATCCACCGACCTTCGGGTAAGCGTACTCCAAGGCGGCCTTCGAGACACACGACAACGCAAAATCGTCGAGCAGAAATTGATAGCCAAGTTCCGCACCCATGAGGACGGCCTCAACCGGGATCTTGGGTTCATGTCACGCTACACGTTACCCCACCAGCGAACAAATGTTATCTGTTTTTAATATAATGGGTCATTTGCTGGCTCTCTCTGCCTTCCGGATGTTTCTGCCTCTCTCTGTGTTTTTTTTTCTCTGTTTTTTTTCCCTGTTTGTTTTTTTGTTGAATGTGTATTCGGGGGTTCTGCAGATGACACCTCTCTGTCTGAACACGGTGATTGCCTTGGCAACGGGCAGTTGCAGGGGCAGTCTGTAAACACCATGTATTATTCAATATGTATAAATGCGTAGGCTTCAAGGAGATCCTGAACATTTACCTGAGGAAGGAGAAAATCTCCGAAAGCTTGTGAATTTAAAATAAAATTGCTGGACTATAACTTGGTGTTGTAAAATTGTTTACAATTGTCAACCCCAGTCCATCACCGGCATCTCCACATCATGACTAAAATAACAGAGAGGGATTTTAGGCAAATACAATAAGCAGTCATATGTTACTTTTCCAGAGAACAATTTCAAGGTCTAAAAGCCACTTTATTACTCATTACATCACTTAAACTCTCTTTCGCCTCTCAGTTCCCAAACAAACTACCCATCAGGAGTGAAATTGGTCTGAGGCAGCAGCGCAAAACAAGCGACAGAGAAACAGCCGCCCATTTTACACTCCACCCGATTTTCTTTTCCATGTAAAACGGACTGCCGACTCGTTAGCTCTCATTTTGCGCTACCTTCCGAGACAACTTTCACCCCCATCACCTTGGTAATTACATTAGTCGGTAACGTGTAAAATTCACTGGGCGTTTTCAGCCACCAATACTTTTTTGGGAGTAAATGTGTACGTATAGTTAGCTTCTTGAGTTTATTAACAATAGATATTGTTGCCGACTGTACAGGAAAGAAACAGTCTTGTCACTTCATGTTTCTTGAAATCTTACAGTGAGGTATCTGAATGTGACAGTAGTCAGAGAGGAAACATTAGCTCTACTAGTTATTATGGTTCTGGTTTCCATATCTGACTATTTCTGGATATTTGTTATATTCAGGTGCTTTAACAGTCGTAATGCTGGGAGCTGAGTGACAAGAGTGGCTTTTTCCATAAAGTAACAAACAACAAATATATCTGTCTGGCAATATCTGTAATGTAACACAATCCACAAAATATTTCAGCAAAGTGTCTGAAATTACATTATAGAGACAGTTTTACATCAGTTCTTGTTGGTTGTATTTGTGATAAAACAGGTACAGCTCTGCAGTACGGCCTAGCGAGAGTCTTAGGAATTAATGTAGCTTGCTGCGCAGTACATAAGATCCAAAAGGAGAAAGGCTGACTGCTTGAAATGAACTGAAATGAAATTAAATGAATAAATGAAAAGAGAAATACTAAGGTTTCCACATTAGCAGCCTTCTGGTAAATGAAAAATTAAAACACGGAAAATGCTGGAAATGGACAGAAGGTCAATCCACATTGGAAAGAGAAAATTGGTTAATGTTTGGGGTGATCAAATTGCTCACTGATCTGTTTAGAATTTCTAGCACATTATATTTTATTTCAAAATTTCAATTTTCTTTTTATCTCTTATGGTAAATTAAGTTCTACTATCTTAAAGTGACCATAGGAGACTTGGAGGGTGAAATTGGACTTCGGCAATAGCACAAAATGAGAGATAGCAGATCGGCAGCCCATTTTACACCCCGCCTGATTTTCTTTCCATTGCACTCTGCACATTGCACTCTGCCGAAGTCCAATCTCACCCCTATGGTGTGAACATAGCTTGTTTGGATGGGAAATAGTAAATAAAAAAATGCAATATTTTGCCACTAAAAATATGCAAATTTGTACTAACAATAACAGGTGCTTTTGCTGATCATCCATCAGGAAAATTGAATACTGAGAAATGGACAACTTCTTTGCAAGAAATGTCATGTTTGGATAAAGAATGCTATGAGATCAGGATTCCTTAAACTCCAGATAAAAGTAGCTAATTTGCAAATCTTTGCACCACAGTCTTCATTCCACAGTTCAGTCCAAAAAAAAGATAGAAAACATTTACAAAAGTGATATCTTACACAGGTGGTTAGACTCACCTGGGTGAAAGTTGGCAGTGAATTAATTATATTTAGTATGCTGTGCAATAAAACTGGATAATTGGGTAGCATTTTATGCTTGAATCAGGATTTTATATTTAAATATTATGCTTCATTAGTAGAGCAAGTTATTTGTTATAGTCAGTTCTGATCAGAGGCTAACGTTTCCGCTGCCTCTGCTCTGGGACTGTTTATGCAAATTTACAGTACTCAGGCAGTAAATTGTGTTGCACGTGCTATGCCATAAATTGTGTTACACGTGTAAATCATGGGATTTGTTGCAGGATATTATTCTGCACCAAGTAATTTCCCCCATTCACTAGTGATTAAATACTGTATAACAAAAGAGAATATTGGTAGATTGGAATTGTGTGCTTGCATCATATACATGTTCATCTGAAATCAGCTTTCTAATTTTTTTTCTGGATCACTGGATTTGGTATAGTGCCTCTTTAAATGGTGCTACTTAAGTTTTTTACTACCCTGTTCTCCTAAACTAGATTTGCGGATATACACATTTAGCTCGTCTGTCCAGTGGAGCAATAGCTCAGGCATTTAGAGATCTGGACCGCTTAATTCTGCGATGAATGCTTGTGACTGCTTAGTACAGAATTAGTTCTTGGGTCACCAGTTCTAAAACCCAAACAGCTCCCACTTAACCGAGCCATCAGAATTGTTCTGTCCACTGGTGAAACATTTAAAAGAAGTAAGTTAGAAGTAGGTTAGAAAAAGTAAGTTGTATACAATACCTCAGCGCTAAGGGGAAGCACCATTGGAAAAGACACGAACATCAATGATACAAAACAAAAAGTAGATAAATAAACCGGGTCCAATGCATTTGAACTTTGTCAGAGAGTTTCTTTCTTGATTGAATAAGGTACCTCCACAGATGTTAGTTGAAGACGTGCAGATGGTGCTTGGAGCCACATTATTGACCTCATTGGATTTAGAGTTACTTAACAGGCAGTTCAGGTACTTAGCTAAATATCTGCTGGATGAGCACCAAGTGCACCAGTATTCTTGCCTACACTGGTATTTCTGCAATGACATCATCTTGCTCTGGCCTTCCTTGCAGGTTAAATTTCTCTTCCCCCATGGTTATACCTCTTTGTATTATGAAGTTACGAAGCATGCAGAGGACAACGATGATCTTGGAGACCTTGGCAGCACTGTACTATAAGTGGCTGTGACCTGTAGTGACATTGTAAGGTGTTCCGTTCCCTTCCACTTTACACCAGTTCTTGGACCTCGGAATTACAAGAACAAAATTGTACGCGACAAACAGACTTTGGCTCAACCCAAACTTATTAGTTTATTAGACCAACAAAACCCCAGTACAAACCCTTCTATGATTTGACTGAAACTTACAATCACCCATGCGGCTAGTCATTACTGATGCTGATCGTAGGCCTGGACATGGAAATGACCGGTTTCCGTCCTTCTTTCCTTGACTGCAGCCTCCGCAGTGCAAACCCCTTAGTGGTTTGCCTGGAACTTACAATCACCCACGTGGCTGGTTGTTACCGATGTTGACTGTAGGCCTGGATCTGGAGCTGACTTTTTTTAAATTCATTCATGGGATGTGAGCGTCGCTGGCCAGGCCGGCATTTATTGCCCATCCCTAATTGCCCTCGAGAAGGTGGTGGTGAGCCGCCTTCTTGAACCGCTACAGTCCGTGTGGTGAAGGTTCTCCCACAATGCTGTTAGGAAGGGAGTTCCAGGATTTTGACCCAGCAACGATGAAGGAACGGCGATATATTTCCAAGTCGGGATGGTGTGTGACTTGGAGGGGAACGTGCAGGTGATGTTGTTCCCATGTACCTGCTGCTTTTGTCCTTCTAGGTGGTAGAGATCGCAGGTTTGGGAGATGCTGTCGAAGAAGCCTTGGTGAGTTGCTGCAGTGCATCCTGTGGATGGTACACACTGCAGCCACAGTGCGCCAGTGGTGAAGGGAGTGAATGTTTAGGGTGGTGCATGGGTCCATCAAGCGGGCTGCTTTGTCCTGGATGGTGTCCAGCTTCTTGAGTGTTGTTGGAACTGCACTCATCCAGGCAAGTGGAGAGGATTCCATCATACTCCTGACTTGTGCCTTGTAGATGGTGGAAAGGCTTTGAGGAGTCAGGAGGTGAGTCACTCGCCGCAGAATACCCAGCCTCTGACCTGCTCTAGTAGCCACAGTATTTATATGGCTGGTCCAGTTAAGTTTCTGGTGAATGGTGACCCCCAGGATGTTGATGGTGGGAGAATTCGGCAATGGTAATGCCGTTGAATGTCAAGGGGAGGTGGTTAGACACTCTCTTGTTGGAGATGGTCATTGCCTGGCACTTGTCTGGCGCGAATGTTACTTGCCATTTATCAGCCCAAGCCTGGATGTTGTCCAGGTCTTGCTGCATGCGGGCTCGGACTGCTTCATTATTTGAGGGGTTGCGAATGGAACTGAACACTGTGCAATCATCAGCGAACATCCCCATTTCTGACCTTATGATGGAGGGAAGGTCATTGATGAAGCAGCTGAAGATGGTTGGGCCGAGGACACTGCCCTGAGGAACTCCTGTCCTGGGGCTGAGATGATTGGCCTCCAACAACCACTACCATCTTCCTTTGTGCTCGGTATGACTCCAGCCACAGGAGAGTTTTCCCCCTGATTCACATTGACTTCAATTTTACTAGGGCTCCTTGGTGCCACACTCGGTCAAATGCTGCCTTGATATCAAGGGCAGTCACTCTCACCTCATCTCTGAAATTCAGCTCTTTTGTCCATGTTTGGACTTATTTCTGTCCGTCTTCACCTGACTGTAGCCTCCATGTGCTGCTGTTGTACCTTCTTATAGTGTTTCAGTCATGCAAACCCCCACCTGGGCCTTATCCTTGGTTTCAGCTATCAATCTGTTGGATTGCTTGACATTCACACCTCTTCATCTGGGCATCTCAGTGATTCAAAGCTCCTTAGTTGTGCAGAGCTGTGAAGTCAAGAGACAACCCCTTATCTCCTGCCAGCTACCTGCACAGCATCAAGACAATGCAGTATTCCTCACTGTGATGGACCTTGGCTCACAGCATTGTTTCCATTCTTGTCCGAGACTGAGCGGAGGCTCAGTCTGCTTATACATTGTCTCGATGTAAATGAGTCTCTGAAACTGATCATGGGCTGGAGTCTCTTTGACTAGCACCTGGGGTTAACTGTTTCATATCTCGCAGCCTGTTTCATGTCTTGCAGTTTTACAGTGTTTTTACAGTATTTTCCATATTTGTAGTCTTACAACATCTAAAGCATTACTTTGAGTTGCAAAAGGTAAATTCCATAATGATCCTAGTAGCTGTATATGCCTCATTATATCTGTACTCTGCTTCTGTAAGTGGCTGCTACGAGAGAATCATTATCCAGGACTCATGAAGTTAGCCTTGGTCTCCTTCCAGTCTGAATTTGCCTTAAAATAAGTCTGGCACAGATGACTGATGCAAAATGAAACCATTTGGGCTGCTGCCTGGGAAGCGGGCATTGACCTGTATGATACAGTGTTGGTGGTCATTGACCTGCTGCATACTGATGGAATAGAATCCTTTTCTGTTCATGGAGGCCATGGTATTGCACTGTGCTATCGATCATCCCCTATACTTTGGAAAATGCAGCAATATGATATAATAGGGTGGCTTTGTCAACCTGTTGTTGCTGTTCAGTTGAAATTGTTGAACATGCTGAATAATACATCAGTCTACCTGTTTGATACATCTGAAGACAGTAAATTAGTTGATTCTGCGGACATCCCTGTACTAGCCAGGAAGAAGCCAGAAGCACAAAAGTTGGGGCCTCTGCTGACCTTGACTGCCACTGGCAGATTGGTTGCAGGTCTTCTTGAAGCATTTTGTTACTGTTAAATGTTACCTTGGATTTTTATTTTTGCCTAGAGCTTATCTGAATCCATACAACCAATGCACCAAATGAGATTGGTAATAATTTCAGAGTTGAAGAAAAAGTACTTTACCCAGATTGCTCTGCAATGTGGGAGAGAGTAGGAACAGGTCCCTTGTAAACAGCTGCTTCTGCTACTCAGCAGCCAATGTGACTCACAATCTCATCCAGAAAGTACTTTTTATTTTGAAATAAAGTCTGTTTTATGTGATGCCCCTGCCACAATCACAAAGTTATGTTGCAGTTGTCATCATATTAATAATGAGCAATGTTTGTGCATGTCAAGTTGTAGTGATGCAAAGCAATGTATAAAGCTTACAATGCTATTGAGTTATTTTGTTGTTTGTTTAGTAGTTGGTCTGGTTGTATGACCACTTACTTTGGCATATGTTTTATTCTGCAAGGTGTCATAATGTCCAGTCAATGTCATAATGTCATCAATCCCTCCATCATAAGGTCAGAAATGGGGCTGTTCGCTGATGATTGCACAGTGTTCAATTCCATTTGCAGCCCCTCAGATAATGAAGCAGTCCGTGCCCGCATGCAGCAAGACCTGGACAACATCCAGGCTTGGGCTGATAAGTGGCAAGTAACATTCGCTCCACACAAGTGGCAGACAATGACCATCTCCAACAAGAGTCTAACCACCTCCCCTTGACATTCAATGGCATTACCATCGCCAAATCCCCCACTATCAACATCCTGGGGGTTATCATTGACCAGAAGCTTAACTCGACCAGCTACATAAATACCGTGGCTACAAGAGCAGGTCAGAGGCTGGGCATTCTGCAGCGAGTGACTCACCTCCTGACTCCCCAAAGCCTTTCCACCATCTACAAGGCACAAGTCAGGAGTGTGATGGAATACTGTCCACTTGCCTGGATGAGTGCAGCTCCAACAACCCTCAAGAAGCTCGACACCATCCAGGACAAAGCAGCCCGCTTAATTGGTACCCCATCCACCATCTTAAACATTCACTCCCCCCGCCACTGGCGCACCATGGCTGCAGTGTGTACCATCTACAAGAAGCAGTGCAGTAACTCACCAAGGCTTCTTCGACAGCACCTCCAAAACTCGTGACCTCTACCACCTAGAAGGACAAGGGTAGCAGGTACATGTTCCCACTCCAAGTCACACACCATCTTGGAACTATATCGCCGTTCCTTCATCGTCGCTGGGTCAAAATTCTGGAACTCCCTACCTAACAGCACTGTGGGAAAGCCTTCACCACACGGACTGCAGCAGTTCAAGAAGGTGGTTCCCCACCACCTTCTCAAGAGCAATTAGGGATGGGCAATAAATGCTGGCCTCGCCAGCGACGCCCACATCCCATGAATGAATTTTTAAAAACTGGGGTAAAATTTGACTGCGACCGTTCCTGGCGCACAACGGGAACGCATATCCTAAAATTGCACGCTCACAGCCCGTAATTTTACATAAATTAACTTTAACGGACACAGTGCCCAATTTCCCAATATGTGCCCCAGGAGTGCGGACAGTAGAATTTTTCCCCCTTGTGCCAGCAACAGAATACCATTTACACAAAAAGCAAAATCTCCCTGCATCTGTTTAAGGTTAATTCCTGTACTTTCTTCCGAATTTAAGCATTTCCTTCTGCAAGCTTTTTACTCATTCATGATGAGATATCAGACACATCTTTCATATCTGTCTGCTGTAATGCCAACATCTATCAAACATCAGACACATAATAGGTCACCCCATATGAATTTTTCAATTTGTGATTAAGAAGCTGTGTCCAAGTGTGACGAAGTGTACATTGAGCCCAGATAGTAATGCATGGATGTGTTTCTTCAAGTTATATGCTTTCTGCCATCTTACATATTAATACTTTATGATGTTACTTGTGAATGGTACATGATATCTTGTTAGTGGACCTCGTCAACTACTGAACTATCTAACATCCAATTTTGTTGGTCAATAGTGTTTGACGAGGTGTAATCTATTTATGGCATGTGCATAGCATATAGGAAATATCATATTAAGGATGCTTGCAGTTTCAAAAACTTATACTAGCTGTGATCTATACTGAATGATATAATAAAGCTATACATTTCTTAAAACCATAACTAAAAATTAGATATTTGTCCATTTTCTTCTATGCAACACATGAAATTGTGCATGATTACATGTCAGACATGATAAGTATATTTTGACTGTATCAGCTAAAGTAAATAGACATTGGTGAATAAGGAATCAAGTATGCTAGTGCAGACTGAACGAGCGTAACTATTAATTTGTTTGATCTTAAGCATGTTTCTGAAGAATTTAAGTATGATGCTACAACTGATATTTGAACATGGGAATAATATGCTTGGCATCTGTCTTCTAAACGCCACTACTGATCTCATCAACAACGACGTACATTTATATAGAATCATAGAATCATAGAAAATAGGAGCAAGAGTAGGCCATTCGACCCTTCGGGCCTGCTCCGCCATTCAAAATGATCATGGCTGATCATCTAACTCAGTACCCTGTTCCCGCTTTTTCCCCATATCCGTTGATCCCTGTAGCATTAAGAAATATATCTATCTCCTTCTTGAATATATTTAATGACTTGGCCTCCACTGCCTTCTGTGGTAGAGAATTCCACAGGTTCATCACCCTCTGAGTGAAGAAATTTCTCCTCATCTCAGTTCTAAATGACATACCCCGTATCCTGAGACTGTGACCCCTGGTTCTGGACTCCCCAGCCATCGGGAACATCCTCCCTGCATCTAGTCTGTCTAGTCCTGTTAGAATTTTATATGTTTCGATGAGATCACTTCTCATTCTTCTAAACTCTAGTGAATATAGGCCTAGTCGACCCAATCTCTCCTCGTACGTCAGTCCTGCCATCCCAGGAATCAGTCTGGTAAACCTTTGTTGCACTCCCTCCATGGCAAGGACATCCATCCTCAGATAAGGAGACCAAAACTGCACACAATACTCCAGATGTGGTCTCACCAAGGCCCTGTACAACTGCAGTAAGACATCCCTGCTCCTGTACTCAAATCCTCTTGCAATGAACGCCAACATACCATTCGCCTTCCTAACTGCTTGCTGCACCTGAATGCTCGCTTTCAGCGACTGGTGTACAAGGACACCCAGGTCTCGTTGCACTTCCCCTTTTCCCAATCTATCACCATTCAGATAATAATCTGCCTTTCTGTTTTTACAACCAAAGTGGATAACCTCACATTTATCCACGTTATACTGCATCTGCCATGTTCTTGCCCACTCATCCAACTTGTCTAAATCACATTGGAGCCTCTTTGCATCCTCTTCACAGCTCACATTCCACCTCAGCTTTGTGTCGTCTGCAAACTTGGAAATGTTACATTCAGTTCCCTCATCCAAATCATTGATATATATTGTGAATAGCTGGGGCCCAAGCACTGATCCCTGTGGTACCCCACTAGTCACTGCCTGCCACCCAGAAAAAGACCCATTTATTCCTACTCTCTGCTTCCTGTCTGTCAACCAGTTCTCAATCCATGCCAGTATATTCCCCCCAATCCCATGTGCTTTAATTTTGCACACTAACCTCTTGTGTGGGACCTTATCAAAAGCCTTCTGAAAATATAACACCTTTAACATAGTAAAATGTTCCAAGGTACTTCACAGGAACGTTATCAAACAAAATTTGACACTGAGCCACATAAGGAGATATTAGGACAGGTGACCAAAAGCTTGGTCAAAGAAGTAGGTTTTAAGGTGCGTCTTAAAGGAGGAGAGAGAGGTAGAGAGGCAGAGAGGTTTCGGGAGGGAACTCCAGAGCTTAGGACCTAGGCAGCTGAAGTCATGGCCGACAATGGTGGAGCGATTAAAATCGGGGATGCGCAAGAGGCCAGAATTGGAGGAGTGCAGAGATCTCGGAGGGTTGTATGGCTAGAGGAGTTCACAGAGATAGGGAGGGGAGAGGCCATGGAGGATTTGAAAACAAAGATGAGACCGGACTGGGAGCCAATGTAGGTCAGCGAGCACAGGGGCGATGGATAAACGGGACTTGATGTGAGTTAGGATAGGGGCAGCAGAGTTTTGGATGAGTTCAAGTTTATTGAGGGGGGAAGATGGGCATTGGAATAGTCAAGCCTAGAGGTAACAAAGGCATGGATGAGGGTTTCAGCAGCAGATGAGCTGAGGCAGGGGCTGAGACGGGAGATGTTATGGAGGTGGAAGTGGGCGGTCTTAATGATGGAGCGGATATACGGTTGGAAGCTCATCTCACGGTCAAATAGGATGCCAAGGTTGCGAACGCTCTGGTTGATCCTCAGACGATGGTCAGTCAGAGGGATGGAGTCAATGGCTAGAGAATGGAGTTTGTGGCGCGGACCGAAGAAAATGACTTCGGTCTTCCAAATATTTAATCAAAGGAAACTTCTGCTCATCAGACAAGCAGCCTGACAAATTAGAGGCATTGGAGGGGTCGAGAGTGGTGGTGGTGAGGTAGAGCTGGGTATCGTCAGTGTACTGGTGGAACCTGACGTCGTATTTTAGGATGATGCCACTGAGGGGCAGCAAGTAGATGAGAAATAAGAGGGAGCAAAGAATAGATCTCTATAAGGTTCCAAAGTAAAGCAGGATTTCAGGTAAACCATGGTACCTATTGAAAACCACAGAAGCATGTTCATTTTAGGCTTAACATTTTGAATGTAAAAATACATAACAGCACCTACAAATTGATGTAAATAACTAATGAATGTTATTTTGTGTTTTCACAGCATTCTATCCATCATGTCCTTATCCATTGGGAGCTCCATCAGGCAACCATGGTTCATTTGAGGATAAGTACCATCTGGTCCGGGAGATTGCTACAAAAATACCTTCAAGAAAACAAGCAGGATCAGAAGGAACTACATTCCCTTTTGGAGCATCAACATTAATAACTGATAGGTTATTAAGGCAGCTGATAAATCAGACAGGCAGAGAACTTCCTTGCAGCTGCCAAAATGATTGACAGGTCTACTGCTCCTCAGGCACTTGGGCCAGCCTCAACTCCCATGAGAAAGAATAGTTAAAAATCCAGCACAACGGCCATCATCACAAGGAGATTACAACCAGGGGGATAGAAAAAACCTCCAGAACCTCCATCAACAACCGTCCAGGAACTGCATTGTTTCCAGATGAATGACACATGAAGGTCCACACTTGTAAGAAAGAACTAACTTGCATTTATATAGTGGGTTTCAGGATGTCCCAAAGTGCTTTACAGCCACTGAGATACTTTTGAAGTATAGTCACTGTAGGAAAGACAGCGATGAGATAATGACCAGATAGCGATGTTAGTTGAGGGATAAATAATGGCCAGAACACCAGGGAAAACTCCCCAGCTCTTCTTCAAATAGTGCTATGGGATCTTTTACATCCACCTGAGAGGGCAGTGTGGAAATGCATAAAGGGATACTTGACCATATTAACTCTCTCTCTAATACACCTAACTCACGAATGTAGAAATGCATGAAGGGATACTTGACCATATTAACTGACTAGCTAATTCACTTAAACTCACATAATAAAGTTTCTCACGAAAACACATAGAAGCACAATTGTGTAATTACTTTGAGTTTCTCATGCTGATAGCTGTCCTCCCTTTAGATAGGTAGCTGACTAACAGGAATAAATGACCATATAGCCTTGAGACTAGCTACAGACTTACTGATAATAAAGACAGTTTCTTAGGGAAAAAGCACTTTCCCAGGCCTGCGTCCAGGATATCAAGATGGCTATGGGAACTCGAGGGTGGGTTCCCTATTTTGATTGACCAATAAAGAATGTACATGTACGCCCATATTCTGTGACAGGTGGGTGTTGTTACTGAGCTGTATAAACGTGAGCTGTTTCTTGAACTTGGCGAAGATGTATCCTCAACCATTGTCTTGAGGTGCTCTTCCGCTTGTACAAGTAAAATAATAAATTCTCGCTTGTTCTACTTTTGTTTGGGTGTTAATGCATTGTATAGAATAAGTAATATTAAGTTTCGACAGCAGACAGGGCCTTGGTTTAATATCTCATCTAAAAGACGTCACCTCTGAGCATGCAGCACTCCCTCAGTAATGTACTAGAAGTATCAGCCTAGATTTTGTGCTCAATTCCCTGGAGTGGGTCTTCAACCTACAACTTTCTGACTCAAAAAAAGCAAGAGCACTGAGCCACGGCTGCCACATTTGTAAAACTAAAGCCTTTGAAGAAGAGAAAGCGAATAGGAACAAATGCATGGAGGTGAATTTTAATACCTTTTTGTTAGGAAAAGGATATACTTTTTAATAAAGTATAAAGTGATAAAAATAAATAGCCAAAAAGCCATTGTATAATATCCAAGGTTAACTACTTTAAATTGATAATGTAGAAATAGTATCATTGTATCAAAATATGTTACTGCACAGAAGGAGGCCATTCGGCCCATCGTGCCTGTGCTGGCTCTTAAAAAGGACTATCCAATTAGTCCCACTCCCCTGTTCTTTCCCCATATCCCTGTAAATATTTTCCTTTCAAATATTTATCCTATTCCCTTTTGAAAGTTATTATTGAATCTGCTTCCACAACCCTTTCAGGCAGTGCATTCCAGATCATAACAATTCTGCGTAAAAAAACGTTTCCTCGTGTCGTCGCTGGTTCTTTTCCCAATCACCTTAAATCTGTGTCCTCTGGTTACCGACCCTTCTGCCACTGGAAACAGTTTCTCCTTATTTACTCTATCAAAACTGTTCATGATTTTGAACACCTCTAACAAATCTCCTCTTAACCTTCTCTGCTCCAAGGGGAACAATCCCAGCTTCTCCACATAACTGAAGTCCCTCATCCCTGGTACCATTCTAGTAAGTCTCTCCTGCACCCTATCTAAGGCCTTAACATCCTTCCTAAAGTGTGGTACCCTGAATTGAACACAATACTCTGAGGCCTAACCAGAGTTTATAAAGGTTTAGCATAACTTCCTTGCTTTTGCACTCTGTGCCTCTATTAATAATGCTCAGGATTCCATATGCTTTTAAACAGCCTTCTCAACTTGTCCTACCACCTTCAAAGATTTGTGTACATACACACCCCAGATCTCTCTGTTCCTGTACCCTCTTCAAATTTGTACTATTTAGTTTATATTGCCTCTCCTCATTCTTCCTACCAAAATGTATCACTTCACACTTCTTGCATTAAATTTCATCTGCCATGTGTCTACCGAAAGCTTGTGATTTTCAAATAAAATTGTTGGACTATAACTTGGTGTTGTAAGATTGTTTACATGTGTCTACCCGTTTCACCAGTCTGTCTATGTCCTCTTGAAGTCTGTTACAGTCCTCCACATTGTTTACTACATTCCCGAGTTTTGTGTCATCTGCAAACTTTGAAATTATTCCCTGTATACCCAAGTCCAGGTCGTTATTACATATCAAAAAGAGAAGTGGTCCTAATCCTGGAGAACACCGCTGTATACTTCCCTCCAGTCTGAAAAACAAATGTTCACCACTACGCTCTGCTTTCTGTCCCTTAGCCAATTTTGCATCCATGCTGCCACTGTCCCTTTATTCCCTTGGGCTTTAATTTTGCTTACAATCTATTATGTGGCACTTTATCAAATGCCTTTTGAAAGTCCATATACACAACATCAACAACACTACCCTCATCAACCCTCTCCATTACTTCATCAAAGAATTCAATCAAATTAGTCAAACACAATTTTCTTTTAACAAATCTGTGCTGACTTTCATTTATTAGCCCATACTTTTCCAAGTGCCAATTAATTTTGTCCCAGATTATTGTCTCTGAAAGTTTCCCCACCACTGACATTAGGCTACCTGGCCTGTAATTGTCGGATGTATCCCTCTCCCCTGTTTTGAACAGGGGTGTAACATTTGCAATCCTAAAGTCCTCTGGCACTATCCCCATAACTAAAGAGGATTGGAAGATTGCGGCCAAAGCCTTCACAATTTCTACCCTTACTTCCCTCAGTAACCTAGGATGCATCCCATTTGGACCAGGCGACTTTTCTATTTTAAGTATTGCCAACCTTTTAAGTACCTCCTCTTTATCTATTTTTGTCCTATCCAATATCACTCCTTTATTGCTACATTGGCAGCATCCTCTTCTCTAGTGAAGACCAATGCGAAGTATTCATTTAGTACCTCAGCCATAC
This sequence comes from Heptranchias perlo, assembly GCF_035084215.1. NCBI lineage: Eukaryota > Metazoa > Chordata > Chondrichthyes > Hexanchiformes > Hexanchidae > Heptranchias > Heptranchias perlo. The sequence continues at coordinate 42,077,032 of NC_090337.1, forward strand.
CCTCTGGCTCCACAAGAAGATCTCCTATTTTGTCCCTAATCGGCCCCACCATTCCTTTGACTGCCCTTTTGCTATTTATATGTCCATAAAATACTTTTGGGTTGCCTTTTATATTAGCCGCTAATCTATTCTTATACTCTTTCTTTGCCCCTCTTATTCCCATTTTTAGATCTCCTTTGTACTTTCTGTATTCAGCTTGGTTCTCTACTGTATTATGAACCTTGCACTTGTCATAAGCCTCCTTTTTCTATTTCATTTTAAATCTCTATATCTTTAGTCATCCAGGGAGCTCTAGCTTTTAATGTCCTTCCTTTTCCCCTCATGGGAACGTATCTATTCTGTACCCAAACCCTCTCCTCCTTGAAGGCCTCCCATTTTTCAATTACTGTTTTCCCTACCAATTTTTGCTTCCAATTAACTCATTGAAATTAGTCCTCCTCCAGTTAAGTATTTTTATGCTTGATTGTTCCTTGTTCTTTTGCATAACTATTCTAAGCCTAATGATAAATTGAAGTCCCCTGGTATCACTACTCTATAGATGTTGCATCTTTCTGTAATTTGCCTGCAGATCTGCTCCTCTATCTCCTTCCCACTATTTGGTGGCCTATAGTATACACCCAGTAGCATAATAGATCCTCTATTGTTCCTTAGTTCTAACCAAATAGATTCCGGGTTTGACCCCTCAACGACATCATCCCTTTCCAGTACTATAATAGTTTCTTTGATCAATACCGCCACCCCCCCACCTTTCTTTCCTTCCCTATCTTTCCTTAATATTGGAATAAATGACTGAATTCTTACAGTTTTATATATATATGTGAGCAATAATGGTATTATGGCATGATTCATACTCCACATCATATTTGTCAGGAGTAGTTACTTGGATTGTGCTTATGTAATTATCCCAATACACTGAAGGGTATGGAAAATATCTATTTATGGCTAGTAAACTAGAAAATAAACCATCAATAATTAAAAGTATCTGATGCAAGGAGCAACATCTGTTGCAGTAGGACAAGTTACATATGGTTTGGGAGAAACGAATACCCTTCAGGTGTTTTGTAGAGGTAATGATAAAACACTTTCCTATTTCTGAGGCTTCTTCATCAAAGGAATGGTCATGACTGCCACCTGGCTGTGGGTAAAATACATTAGATGAATGTACTGGTACCAAACATCTTTTTCCTCTCGTTCATGTATGTTGTGGACTATCACATGTGTGATCATAACATGGAGCATTAAAGGTGTCAGCCTTGGTTCAGTTGTACCACTTTCACTTCTGACTCAGAAACTTCAGTACATAATCTAGGTGGACATGCAGTGTAGTACTGAAGGAGTGCTGCACAGTTGGAGGTGTCGTTTTTCAGATGAGATATTAAACCAAAGCCTCATCTGCCCTCTCAATTAAACATTAAAGAGCAAATGACACTATTCAAAGAAGAGCAGGGCTGTTGTCTTGGCCAATATCCATCCCTCAAAAAACACAACTAAAACAGTTTATCTGTCATTTATCTCATTACTGTTTGTGGGATCTTGCTGTATGAAAATTGGCTAGTGTGTTGCCTACATTACAACAGTGACTACACTTTAAAAGTACTTCATTGGCTGTTGAGTGCTTTGGGCTGCCCTTAGGATGTGAATGGTAATATATAAATGCAAGTTATTTCTTTCTAAAGAATGGTCCAGCTTTATCTTCTTCAGAAGAATGAACCAATATACTTTGAGCCAATTCCATTAACACATATGTTCTGTTCATTGGTAATCATCTTACTTTGTGTTTAGTCATCCATGTGGATAGGTTTTTAGGAGCCACAGCAGTCATGGATAAGCCACATCACCAAAAGTAATTGGGGAGAACTGGGACAGTGCATATATTTCACTCCAGAGATTTTAATACCAGTCAAATCTTAGTGCTTGAATAGCAGGATGGCTTCACTAAAAAAGAATTAATAATTACATGTGGTTTCCTTACACACACTCAAGGCAGTAAATGAACACTTGTAAAAAGCTAATAGCCATAAAACAGCAACATTGTATAATGACCCAAGATTATGGCAATTTATGTTTCTAAACTTTGAAAACAACAAAATACTTAGCATGCAAACTTTCTAAAAGCAGGATTTCCATATGGACAAACTGTATCGTATTTGGTCACCCACTATTGGTTCCAGTAAATAATTCTCTTTTGGTTGTTAATATAGTTCCTGAAACTAATTATGAGAGCAGTTATGAGAATAGTGGTACCATTGAGAATAGACAGCACTCGAAAATTGTTGCTACACTGCTGAAACTGGACTGCTATTCCACATATCTTTGTTCATTAGGCGTTCTGACATAAGTGTTCAACAGCCAAGCGACCACACTATATGTGGAGAAATTTCTTTATCACGGTCTTGTAAATCCAACTCTATACATTTGCTGAAAAATGGGAGATGACTGTAGGAGATCAAAAATGCCTAGATTTTAGGCAAGAAACCAGGTCTACACTTTAGATATTTGTAAAATATGAATTATTAAAGATGCCTAATAAGCTTTACAAATATTGTAAATTGCTGAACTGGATGTTTCTCAACTTACAATTTTTGCCCAACAAGTCAATCACTGGAGTTTCCCTTACTAGGGTTAAGCATGTCATCTATTGTCGGGAGGCCATCTTACTAATCGCAAAACAGATCTAAACAAATATAAAACAACAATAGGTAATAGCAGATAACACAGATGGGGGAAACAACTGTTCACCATTATGCTTGGCAATACTACATTGTCCTTAAGTTATTAACTTCTACTTAATATCCAAATGCTATTTTTCAAAATCAGCATCCATTTGTGGTATTGCAACTGTGTCATCTTTCAGATTCATATGGCTTGCAAATGGACATGGCAATTTATACTTGTAATAGCTTCAAATCATAGATAAGATACCAAGCTGCAATTCTGACAGCAAAAAAAATAATAAATGTAACTCATTTGCCCTAGTCTGTACTACTACACCACCTGTGTGTGAGCATGACACCAGAAAATGTCATGTTTGTCACATGCAACAAACCCTCAGGCAGTTTTAATAAAACGAGCAATGTTTGTTATCATGATGAACTTGGTGATGGAAGATGGAATATGGCTCTAGCGTGAAGTATGATGTATTGTTTCTCTAATGTGTAATATAGAAATGACTTATTCCTCTGCATACGATTCACACATGACGAGATGTGTAAAGGAATGTAGGAGCAGAGATTAGTAACATTTGACAAATGAATGCTGCACTGTTCACTGATGGCGCATTTAAAAATGTTGGAACATTTGCGAGGAATTATTTCCTGAATAGAACAAAAGCAAAAGCCATTTGATTTTTGATTTTTGAAATGCACATTGAAAAAAAGATGAATGAATAATGAACTTCACCCAGCGTATAATTTGATTTGGACTGTAATATTGTGCTTGGATTCAGTGTTCGAGTCGTGTAGAGAGGGTTCCAACAGTAAATATGCAAATGAGTGCATGCAACATAGTCCACCTGTTTTAGTAGAGACCTTGGAGGGAGAAATGGTTATGAAAGGAGTACCACTGAAATGCATACTGTCATTTTTATCTTCAGTTCATCGAAAGACCAATGCAAACCTTACAAATGAATTGAAGTGTTTCGTGAAGCATGTGTTCATGTGCTAAATATTGTTTGTGAGACCTGGCAGCAGAGTGCAGTGTTTTGGAGACCAATATGATGCAGCATGAGGCAATAGCACACAAGCATGCAACAGCACTTCTCCACATAGCAAGTTTCCTAACCTCAGCTGAACCATTGTGGGGAGGTACCAGGTAGAAGTCAGATGTTTGCCTGCAGGCAGGAAGGAAAATAAATAAGAGGACCAGATACCCCATGCCTTGCTTCCACACTTGACAAGATAACTGGGAGCTGGGTCTTAAACATCCCTCTCCTTGCTGGGGAAGGTGTATGGTATGCTTCAGGAAATAACAAGGAGGAAATCATCTAAATTCTCATTTCTTCATTTGGTACTGACCAGGGAACCCCCAACACATACCATCTGCTTTGATATTTTCGGGCCCATATTAACATTAGTCTTCAGCCTAACCCGGTGAATTAATTTGCCATTGATCATTCAAGCACACATCAACCCCCAGAATAGCGAGGCACACCATTTATAAGTACTGCTGTGAGCAAAGTTCACATACTGATCAAAAAGTTGTGCTAGTGGTTGCAGCCCTGCATCCTCCAAAATCTGCCACTACTGTGGATTTGCTGTGGCCAACTCCTCCTTCCAAAAAACTCACCCACTTTTTAAATAATGGAGTCCTATAGGATATCCAACTGCCAGATCACCTAATTGATTGATTTTGTCCCATCAGAGCCCTATTGTTCTGTTCAAGTATCAACTTGGTTCAATGGAGGCTCTCTCTCCTCTGAGTAAGAAGGCTATGGGCTCAAGTCCCACTCCCAGACTTGAGCAGATTATTTAGGTTGAAATTTCAATGCAGTACTGAGTGAGTGCTGCAGTGTCAGAGGTGCCATTTTTCAGATCAAACATAAACCAAGGCCCCATCTGCCTGTTCGGATAGACATAAAAAATACTATAGCACTTTTTCAAAGAAGAGCAGGAAGTTATCCCAGTGTCCTGCCCAACATGCATCCCTCAATCAATACCACCAAAACAGATTAACTGATCATTTATCTCTTTGCTTCTTGTGGGATCTTGCTGTGCACATATTGGTTATCACATTTATCTAACAAACAATAGTGACTACACTTCAGAAGTAATTCATTGGCTGTGAATTGTTTTGGGATGTCATGAGGTGTGAGAGGTTCTATATAAATGCAAATTAATGCTTTTCTTTCCAATCTCAACAGCAGGTTTAATGGCCTTTGCTGCTTCACACTTTTCAGGTACTTAACTGGGAAAAGTGTCATTATTGTTATTGCCTCCAAAGTGGTGTAAACAGTAATGGCAAAATGGGCAAAAAAATTCTTCCAGTGAAGAATAAGTGATTTTCCACAAAAAACATTCATGTAAAATATTCCAGAAAACAAGACGATTAATACCCCTGATTGCTGGAAGTGAAAAATTTGCCCTTGCATCATCGTGTTGTGGGAAAGATCTGGGAGAAAGATAATTAGCAACTCTACCTTTGCACTGACTACACCTGTTCTAATATTAATCTCTTCACACCATATTATGATCTGCTTTGAAGTTACAATTATTTAAATGTTATACATTCAATTAATTCTACTAAAACAATAAAATTAAGCTCTTTGTAAGTTAAACCATGCATAACAGAGTTTGTACAAGTTTAATTTTCTTGTTAGCGCTGTGTATAATTGCAGATAACACATATCGGGAGTCACTTGGGGAAATGCATTCTTTTATACAGAATGCCACTTAAAGAGTCTCTAGAAGCTGTGAAATAGCAACGTTACCAAGTTCTTATTTCCCTTTCTGGGAACTTTAACTCTTTTATATAAAAAAGAGTGTACCTTAATTGGACACATATAAGGGCATAATGTTTATGCTGAGTAGTTCTGCACGTTCTAAAGTGTACAGGCCCGAAATTCTGAGATCTCTTTTGGTGAGAAAATATTTGGTGTGGGAGACTGGAATTTGGGATGTAAAGCACATTAGCCAGAGTTATGCCCATTCTAAATATACCATAAATTCTGCTACAGAAGATATAGCTGCCCCCAAACTAGTGCATGTATGTAAATGACAGGACAATGAGGGCAAATGCTGCTGTCCCAGAAATCCCTCCATTTACACCAGAACTGCACCTGACATAAACTAAGCTTGTAGAAAAAGAGTAAGTTATCTGCATGACTTGTAAAACCAGGAAGTGGTTAAGTTCACAGGCTTTGAAAGTCCACAACTTGGTCTGAAACATCAGCATTGACTGAAGCGATTAGAAGAATATTTTCTCACCTGTGCAACTAAGAAAAGATTCTGCAAGTTGCCTTTCAGCAGTTCCAGACAGGAAAATCTTTTGCTTCTCACCCTTCTGTCATGGAGCCCTGACCATGGGGTTCACTATGGACATTCCCATAAATGCCCTTAGAATTGAGGCAGAACTGGAGCAAGGGGAAGAGGAAATTATAGACACTTACAGTGTAAGGCTGCACAAAAGAGAAGACCATTCCACCAGAGTCTACAAATCATGTTGCTCCTCGATGATGCCTCAGAAGATGACAACCACACTCAACGTTTATGGCACAGGCTAATTTCAGGCAACTGCAGTAAGGGAATGCATTCATCAGGTGTCTGACACACTTTATGGAATTCATCATCTTTGGTATTGCAGCCAGACAGCAGTCTAGGGGAGCAGTAGGTAAGTCAGAAACTGTGTTTGGTAGTATTTCAGATTTCCAGCATCTGCAGTATTTTGTTTTTGGCTTGGTAGTATCCTGCTGCTTCAGTCTTCAGCCAGAATTATCTATTTATAGGCTGAACTCTCATTTCCATGCATCCCAGCAGATCATCCCATTTTACATGGGCTTTAAGCCAGCCGATGGACAAGCTCTCATGAAAAGATGTCTCTTATGAAAGCATTTTTAATGTTTCTCAGCCCAGGTACAAGCACATTCTATGTCCTCTGCATTATCCTGATCTGCATTCTCTGTTTCCAGATCTTCCTCCCTCTCCCTTGATGGTTCCTCCTTCTCCTCCTCCATCGTTATCAAGGAATGTGAGACATAATGGCATGCTCATGGATAATGTAATCCTCTCAAATGTCCTGGGGAGGGGGGGAATTACCCTTTATGAGGCAGGTTAGACCCCTTTAAATCCTTCCCAAGCAGAACTCACAGCATCAACCATCAGAAAATCAGCAGACCTGAAATGTACTAAGTTGAAATAACAGCAGAAATAGACAGTATAATTAATGTGATAACTCCTCTCTATCCAATTTCACCAATCTTACCTCACTGAAGTTCAAATCTGGCGCCAGCATGTTTAATCCACTGCTGTTTATACTCAAAGCCTTGGGCCTGCCTTTTCTGCTTTGATGGGCCCTACGTCCAACATAATTAGGCATGGGATGATGTGAGATGTGGCAAATGATGTCATCCCATCAACCCGGCCTTGAGGCCTACATCGCCCAACTGGTGGCCCTGTTTTACACTCTTGTTGAGGGATGGAAAAGTCAGTGGGGCAATGAGTAGGCAGAGACTCAGCTTCCGCCCATGCTGTGCACACTTGTATCAATTTTTGGGTAGGCAGGGGCTGAAATATCCAAGTTTTGACTCGAGCAATAAAAACCAATCCCATACATCTTCAGACAAGGTTTAGTTTTAAACAACTCGGCACAAGTAGAATTGATTCACACTGCAACACTCTGAAGAAATAATTCTGAATAAAATACTAAATACTCTGTCTACGTATTAAATCCCAGAACAACCATCTCATGTGTTGCCAGAATATCAGTGCAATATACAATCACGGTGGAATTCCATCAGGCGGAACTTTCAACGACGACGGAGGCATAAAACGAGTGATATCGCACACTAATACCAGTATCCCAAAATATTCAAATTTATTTTGCATCAAGAAGTGTTATTTTATACTGAAATAAATATGTCTATTTTACATTAATTTTGGATATAACTTTTAAGTCAGTGCAACGAATTTCATTTGCAACAGTGAGAAAAAAAAATGACCTCACATGATACAGTACACATCATGATTATTGCAAATTTAAGAGTAATCTGGCACCGTGCCCTTTGTAAATAATAAGATAAAAAATGAACAATGATGTGGGTCTGCATCAATACCCCACTCAGAAGTAGGGTAATGTGTAATGTGAAAGCTGAAACCAGTGCATTTCATAAAAATTACCAAATGATGGCCCCTAAACGCTGCATTAATAATAACTCTGAGTTCTCCTTAGCGTGAAATGGGAAAATGAAATTTTATGTACCACAGAATTCATGGAATCCTGCTCAGAGCATTCGATCATATGATTTACTTCTATTTCAACAGAGACCTTTCAGGGTAGAGATTTTATTGCGTTAGGTTACCTCTATATCTTAAGGTTTTTTTTCACTCTTAGTCTCAATGAGTTATTATTATTGATGCACAGGTTCGCAGGACATTAAAGATCATTTTCAGGTTTGAGGCAGAAGCTATTTCAACATGCAAGATTAGATTGGCTAGGTGGACAAAGGAAAAAGCATTGAAGAGATGTGGAAACAGGGTGAGTAAATATGATTAGAATTATTTACTCACATGGAGAGTAAACACCAACAAGGACTGGTTGGGCCAAATGGCCTGTTTTAGTGTTATAACTTTTAGAAATGTCTATGTACTTCTTCTGTCTATGTAATGTAGATATATATATATGTATGAGGAAAACAATTTAGTTTAAATTTAGACCAATAATTCTACTTCCGTGCATTCTTAATTTCTTCAAGTTTCACATAATCTTTCAAACCAAATATTCAAAGATCAAATATTTAAAATTAAAATTAGAGACACAATTCAAACTATAGTACATTTATTAATTTCCAGTGTTCTTTGAATATTAAAATGCATGTAAACTTGTTAAATTTTACTTTTAATCTAAAAATGTTGTATAATTTTATTTAGCTGCATCTAGTTACATTGACCAGAAGAAATATGGAAAAGGAAATATCACACCAATTTCAGAGCCAACAGCAAATGGTCTTTTGAAGGTTGTGGTTCTTCCACATTGAAATAGGGCGAATTTCACTTGGAACATATTTGCACAGAACTGTGAGATACAAGCACCAGATAAGAAGTAGAACAACTTCTATCCTGTAGCATGGTCATTCTTTGCAATAATGAGGTTATATTGGATAACCACCGAAAACGGGCGCTGGGATCATGGTGCATGATTAACCTGCGTCCAGTCGTTGAAATGCAAGCAACACATAACATTCATGCTGCCTGATGATTTAAATGATTGCTGCATGCAACCAGCGCTACCTGCGCTGGCTGCACACATCAGTAGTGGCCCGGATATTGGGAGTGACTAGCACCACTTACAGGCAGCCTGCACCTTTTAAAAGGGAGGTGCACTGTGGCTGCAGCAAGTGCTGGAGGTACACTGGGAAGTAAATCTGTGCTGGAATATAGTGATGAATGGCTGCTGCTGTGAGAGGATCTCGTATGATGCACTAGAGGCCTTGGGTGGAAGAGTGGGACAGAAGGAGGGGCATCCTATATCTGCAGGGGGGCAAGAGGCCCTCCAGACATATACTCAAGAGGCAGTGGGAGGCAGTAGTGGAAGAGGTCAATGCCAGGGGCATAGCACCACGCACATGGATGCAGTACAGGAAGAAGTTCACTGATTTGACAGGAGTGGTCAAGGTGAGTGAGTTCAACTGTCAAGTGGCATATCCTACCAACTGCACCATTAGCCGCATCCACAACTCCACGCAATACGCCCCCCCCATCACCCATCTACCAACAAACTCAATCAGTACTCAAGTCTTCAAATCAGATGCTTAATTTCACCCTCACACTATACACAGTTGCAAGCCACACACCCACAACTCACAGGTCACACGCATTGGCAGCTATTCAACCATGACAGCCACATCATCCAAACATCTTGCAGGACACTCACCGGCACACTTCCAGTTTTCTTAGGTGGTGCACAACAGGAAGCAGCAAGTAGCAGTGGCTCCATGGAACATGAACCTGTTGTCCTCTCTCAGGATGACAGCATTCCTGGTCCCACCGCTGCCACTCCGCCAGTGCCCTTGCTGTTGCCTATCAGTTAGCCAGCCCATTCCCTGTAGAGTATCGAACCATTATTCAAGTATAGTAAATCTCCAGAAACAGGTACAAAAGCATCAACAGCCAAAACAAATAACCCAACAACTAACCTGTAACTCCTGCATGATCCCTTCAAATCGTGCTGGAGGGGGAGGGGCCTCCATGCCATTTAAGTCATGTTCAGCTGTGTAAGGTTAAGACAGTGCACTGAATGGAGCGTGGAGTACCAAAAGAGCAGCTGTCCCTTTAAATCTGCGTAGCACATTGATTTACGTCATAATCTCCCTACTCTACATGCTGCCGGCGTTCGTTAGGTGCACATGCACAAATGCCTTTACCAAGATGGCGTCCTGCCCACCTCACTTCAGAAGCATCTCGGAAGCCATTTTCGGGGCTTTGGTGTCCGTGTAGCGCCTACAAAACGGGTGCTACATGGCCCAGTTTCACCCCCGATGTGTACATGTGGATTCATGAAATTAATGGGAACTATGTGGAAACATTAATACCCATAAATACACAAATCTCAGTATACAGCATCTTTATCTAGACTATTATGTTGTATCAAATTTACAATAAAGAATGGAGACAATGAATACAGTTTGCAGACAGTGATAGAATTGTGATACCTAATCAAAGAAAGGAAGGCAAAAAAAAACCCTAACATAAAAATTCAGTTGCTAACTATGCTTAGTTTCAGTCATGAGAAAAAATGAAAAGTAGATCTCCCACTCAGTGCCAACTCATCAGTACCCCACCCCCACATCAAATATAAAATCTCAGTGTAGAAGCAAATTGTAATTAAGGCAGTGATGTGTTCCCTTTTCGAGGATTTAAACTTTAAAGCTATGTTATTAAATTGTCAGTGAAATATGGCTATCATTTTTCCACACAATTCCACAGAAAGAATGCCTACTATGCTCTAAAATACTAAAGTAATATTTAATTCTTAAAGTGGTAGTCACATTTTTTTGCTGACTATATTGGCCTAGAAGTAATGTTGGCATAAAGGTTTATGCTGGCAGCAATTCAACGTTACTGACTAGCAAATTGGGAACTCCTCATTTTGCTTCAGTACAGCTGCCAGAAAATTGCTGTAGCACTTTTGAGCTGACAGTGCACTGTAGCTCCTACACTGTACAGTAGCCTTGTTATGCTCATTGATTCCCAAACTACTGCATAAACATTGAGGCCCATGGTCACATTGAAGAAGCCCATAAAATTCCAATCACCACGGTTGTGCCAAATAATCTCAAAATTATGATTTCAAACCAAATCGCCTTGTGGAAGGAGTAAATGTGGTTGCAGAGTTTCAATGGGAACTGAGTAGGAATTTGGGTGGCCTTGTAGCTTGTGTTAATCCCTGAGATGGCTCTGCAACTGAATCATCCACATTCATAACTATTTTGGCTGGATGGTCCTGCCTGCTTTCTGGCAAATCTACTGTTACTTGTACACAGATGCTGGATGGGCCAGATGTGACATTGTCCTGGAAGACAACAGACTCATCAATGCCAAGCACAGCCATGCCACTGTTACTTGGCACTCCCTCAGCATCTGAATTGATCGGCAAGGGAAGTGACCTCAGGGCAGCAATGAAGTTTATAAAGCCCTGCCTAAAGGTTCTCTCCATCTGATCTCCCGGTTAAAAAGATAGACAAGTCTTAAAAATGACCTGCCTTGAGGTATCAGCACTGTAAGGGTTAATATCAAATTATTTCCAGGTGGGATAAACAACATAACACGTGCAAACAGTGAAGGCCAACAACAATTTGTGGAGCAAAGTAGGAAAGGTGGGAAACAGTTGTAATTGTCTATTTGTGGTTGTACATTAGAGGCCTAAAATGGTGCTTCAATTCAGAAGAGATTGTACTAAATCCTAGCCTCACCCTAGCTCTTAGTGGGAATGAGTCTACATCATAAAACGTTCCACTCTTGTGGAAAGCTCACTCAGGGACGCCATACGAATGACTACTAGGAGAAATGGAAATTGAAATGGAAATGGAATTGTTGTACAGTAGGAGCTATTCTTCTGAGGTTTTATTTAATATGCATTATCAATAGATTTATTGAGTGAGCTTTACCTTGCATTTAATCATGCTGTATCTCACTTGGTACACAGAAACTATGCATTAAAAAATAGAAGCATTCCTTTCTCTAGATTAAAACATCTCACAATTTGAATAGTTTCACAGAGAAATTAAATAAAAGGATGATCCAGATATATGCATAGATTTGGTATCAATGTGAGGGAATGTTATTAGTATAGACTATTCATAAATTAATATGTCAATGTGCTTTTTATCTAGTAAGTGTAAGCCATGACAAAGCAAAATGAGAATAGGCTCCAGTAAAAGGAAATTAATGTTGTCTGCAATGGAATTGGAAAATTGAATTAAGTCTTAGCTGATATGTTTAAAGTGGGCAATATTTAAGGTGAATAAAAGATAATCTTTCCTTTGTATTTATAACTTTCATGTACAGAGAAACAAAAAGAATTTTGGTTTATGTGTCTAGTTGAAAATTAATTTTGCATTGTCTCATTAGAACTGACTTAATAAAAACTCACAGTCTACTTTCAGAATATTTGTGGAATTTCTAATTCAATTCCCTTTATATAAGCTAATCAAATGATCAGTTCTGAATGGACATATTTCTGCTAAATCTTAGTGCAGGAATATATTTAAAATCTGGTATCTTTATTTTCTCCAACAAGCTCTTACTATCAGATTTTAGTGAACACACAGACATAGGGAATTATAAATAAGTTATGTAACAGAGAACAAATCAATACAGTAGGCTGAACAAAATATTATAAGATCCATTTTAGCACATTTGGACACAAGACTAACATATAACATAATTATATAAAACTGAAAACAAAACATTCTCTGGATTTTAAAAGTAGAAAGCTAAAAGAAAATATTAAGCATCTTTTCCCTAATATTTTACATTTTTTTTAGAGTAACTATAAAATGTCTAATCAATTCATTTCAATATGATGTCATATTCACTGTTGCCCTTCTTTCATGTTCAAAAACGGACCAATTCAAATATGGTCTGAATACAATTAAAAATGATTAAAGTTAATTTGCTCACATTTTCTGTAACATGTAATGTGAAGCATAAAATTATACAACAATCATAAAACTTGCGGCTGTTGGGATGTCATAAATTGCATGATAGTACATTAGTGCCACCTAGAGACTGAGTTTTTTTCTGTTATGCTGTACTCTTCTCAAAGCAAGTATTTTAGGATTTCTGAAATTCCATCGTCAATATCAGATTGGGTAAAACAGCAGTCAGATTCTTCAATAAAATGAGAGAAAATGTATCAGTAAAACATTGATTATTTGTTTCAGTTTTGTTCTTTAATATCTGCCGCAATTTTCTACCCATAGACATAACCATGTAGTAATGCATTTCTTACAATTTATCATCTTAATATCATTTACTTTCAGTATGCTATGGGTAAGGAAATGTCCCCAACATTTTCATTGTTGTCTTAAAATACATCTAAAAGCTACGGGTTACAGATTTTATTTGGAGCAAGATACACTGAGCATCAATCCTGGCAGTTAGCCAGCAGTATTATACAAATTGAATATTAAATATACTGGTTTCACCTGCGGAGAAGGGTTACTGGTCATCAGTGTCATGCTACTGAGGGCACATAGTATATAATACCCAATGATTTTGTGCTTGGGACTGAAACACAGCTAGTTTAGCATTTGTCATCATCATGTTAGGCCAACCTTATGGGATTTCTGGAGGTCGGTCTCATTATGTATGCATAGAGAGCTTCTGGCCTAGATTAGGCCTGCCAGTGGGAGCTTGTGATCAGTGGAACGTGGAAAATAGCACGCAGCTGCAGATTTTAAAGGGGCTGCTTCATTGTTGAAGGGATGAAAACTGGAAATCCCTAGCCAACAATGCAAAGCATCTCCATTCTCAAATGTTTATTTTCGAGGTGCTTCTGCAAGAACTGTAACAAAGGGGCATTGCCCTGTTTGGGACACTAGGGTACTCATCCAACAGGAGAATTACAGGCCTGGGTTTACACTCCGAGCCGTGGAGAGAGCCGGTGGGGGGGGGGGAGCATTTCTAAATGGGAAACCTGGAAGCATGGATTTCCCGGACGTCCTTATAATTTTGACTTATGGACACCTTTTAAATTTTTTCTGCAGGTTTCCCGTGTGACTTCCATCTAGATTGACAGGCTGGCTGTCTGTCGGATGGGAAAGCAGCCAGGGAGCATATGTCAGCTGGTAAGTCTGACATCGGGAGCTTGGAGTCGGACATCTAGGAGGGGGGTGGGTCATCAGGGGGGTGGGGGGGGGTGGAGTCTGACATCGGGGAGAGGGGGTCAGTCATCGGGGGCTTGGGGCCAGGGACCAAGGAGGGAGGTCGGTCATTGGAGAGGGTGAGCGGAGACATTGTGGGGGAGTGTCGGCCAATCGTGTGTGTTAGAACGCGGCAGATAAGCTTGTTGGGCATGGAGGAAACACTTCTTCGGGTCCACAAGCAGTGCAACAAAGGCACTTATCTTCTGATCCAGCCCTCCTCACCTCCTCTTACGTGGCGTGAACCAGAAGGCCCGGAAATCCTGGCCCCCAGGAGTTAAAAATAAAAAAAACTATTAAAATGGAGATCTGCAGCCTCCTTGGAAGATTTTACTGACCGACCCGTCTCCTGAGAGCGGGTTGGTCGCCCGCCCGCCCCACCTCCATTAAAACCGGAAGTGGGCCGGTTGGGGGTCGGATTTTACATTTTTACCTTCCTACCCGCTCCCAACCCACCCCTATACACTCTGCTTGGTGGCAAACACAACAAATGCTGTGTTAAATAGACAAAGTACGTGATTTTTTTTATTCATTCATGGGATGTGGGCGTCGCTGGCAAAGCCAGCATTTATTGCCCATCCCTAATTGCCCTTGAGAAGGTGGTGGTGAGCCGCCTTCTTGAATTGCTGCAGTCCGTGTGGTGAGTACAGATGAGAAAAAATATTATTACTCTCAAGATGTCTGCCAAAGAATGGCTAATCAGTATTTCACTATACCAAGTAGGTGGGCAAATTATGCTCGCCACAATGAGTTTCCTCTCACTCTGTTTAACAATGACAGATGTGGCATGTAGAAAGTAAATCTTTCCAAGCCTCCCATGTATCCTCATACTACAGCAGGGCACATTTTATTACTGTCACTTCAAACTGTAACTACTGTCTCAATGAGCCCACAACACAATCTATCTGCATGATACATCTTCCTTTATACAAACACAAGCTGGATATAGGATTGACACTTGGGTGTCATTCTGTGCACTCTTCACATTTCCCACAACGACTTCTTTGCTTGCAGGACAAGGCAGTGCATAAAAGGAGGGAGCAAACCCAAATGGGAGGAGGCCCCGTAATCTTGGAGTGTTGGGTTAATTTGAACAGGCCATCCTGGAGCTTGAGAATGGAGGGAGTGGGCCTGGGTGAAGTTGGATGCCATCCCAAAGCTCAGGGCTGGTACCATCTTTTTTCTCTTATTCTTCCTCACTTACACCAACATGCCACACACATGATGCATGTTCATTTACAGACATTTGAGGTTCATGTAGAGAAGCAGAAGAGGAACATTTGTTAGAATGCTGACTGCAAGGCACCTGAAACTATTAACCTTTTCTCATTTGCTTCCATATCCTCAGAGGGTGGTGAACCTGTGGAATTCCCTACCACAGAAGGCAGTGGAGGCCAAGTCATTAAATATATTCAAGAAGGAGAGAGATATATTTCTTAATGCTAAACGGATCAAGGGATATGGGGAAAAAGCGGGAACAGGGTACTCAGTTAGACGATCAGCCATGATCATTTTGAATGGTGAAGCAAGCCCGAAGGGCCGAATGGCCTACTCTTGCTCCTATTTTCTATGTTTCTATTTTCTATGTTTCTATCCTTCGGCTGTTTGACATTGCATTTATTGTGTCTGCAAATGAACACGCATCATGTGTGTGGCATGATGGTGTACTCAAATATATGTTTATGTGAATGAGTAAGGGGAGAAAGATCAACAGGAAAAAGATGGTAGTGTGTGTGCTTACAATACAGCCCTCCAGAGTGGAAACAAGTAAGGGGCATTCTGGTAAGGTTGTTTTGTAAGACTCCCTTGATCTGAATTGCTGCTTCTAGATGCTTATAGTGTGTTTGACGATGTTTCTAATGTGCAACCTCAGAGCTGAGTTCAGTCCTCGGCTGAGCTTCAAACTCTACCTCCTCTCCATATCTAAGACTGCTTATTTCCACCTCCACAACACTGTTTGTCTCTGCCTTTATTTCAGCTGAGACAAATGCTGAAACCCTTGCCCATGCTCTCGTCAGCTCCAGACTCGATTACTGCAATGTTCCCCTTGCTGGCCTTCCACCATCCACAATTCACAAATTCCAACTTATCCTGTTCCATACCCATCACTACATCCTTGTGAAACTATACTAGCTGACTGTCCCACAGAATATCCAATTTAAAATCCTCTTTCACATCTTCAAATCCCTCCATGGCCTGGATCCTCCTTACTTCTGCAATTGACTCATGTACACTTCAGACTCTGGTCTCACATGCATCCCCTCTTCTTTGGCCCCACCAATACCAGTACCAATTCATCAATGTGTTGGTCAGTACAAGTCAATGCCTACTTTCCAGGCAGTAATCATGCCTCCATTTTAAGACAATTCTGTGTGTTGAACGAGAAGGATGGCTTCTAGGAAACCAAGGCCACTTTCTTCAGCTCTGGCTCATGATACCATTCAGACAGCCACAAACAGCAGCAACTAGATACAGCTAGGTCCATCCAACAACAACTTGCACTTATATAGTGTCATAACAATCAAAATGTCTCATGGTGGTTGACACAGAAATATCTAGAAGAATGAATGCTGAGCCATGGAGGGAGGTGACTGAAATCTACATCAAAAATATGGGTTTTGAGAAGGTTTTTAAGGGAGAATAGAGAAGTAGGGATTACCAGAGAGTACCATTTGTTAGAATGCTGACTGAACACGCATCATGCCACACACATGATGCGTGTTCATTTGCAGACACAATAAATGCAATGTCAAACAGCCGAAGGATAGAAACATAGAAAATAGAAACATAGAAAATAGGAGCAAGAGTAGGCCATTCGGCCCTTCGGGCTTGCTTCACCATTCAAAATGATCATGGCTGATCGTCTAACTGAGTACCCTGTTCCCGCTTTTTCCCCATATCCCTTGATCCGTTTAGCATTAAGAAATATATCTCTCTCCTTCTTGAATATATTTAATGACTTGGCCTCCACTGCCTTCTGTGGTAGGGAATTCCACAGGTTCACCACCCTCTGAGGATATGGAAGCAAATGAGAAAAGGTTAATAGTTTCAGGTGCCTTGCAGTCAGCATTCTAACAAATGGTACTCTCTGGTAATCCCTACTTCTCTATTCTCCCTTAAAAACCTTCTCAAAACCCATATTTTTGATGTAGATTTCAGTCACCTCCCTCCATGGCTCAGCATTCATTCTTCTAGATATTTCTGTGTCAACCACCATGAGACATTTTGATTGTTATGACACTATATAAGTGCAAGTTGTTGTTGGATGGACCTAGCTGTATCTAGTTGCTGCTGTTTGTGGCTGTCTGAATGGTATCATGAGCCAGAGCTGAAGAAAGTGGCCTTGGTTTCCTAGAAGCCATCCTTCTCGTTCAACACACAGAATTGTCTTAAAATGGAGGCATGATTACTGCCTGGAAAGTAGGCATTGACTTGTACTGACCAACACATTGATGAAGTGGCAGCCAGTGGATCACATACAATATATGATGGGTGAAGATGCAGCGAGATCAATCTCTGCCCAATTTCCCAGCCCCAGATTACCCATTCCACTCACATGACACCAGCATGGCAACAGGAAAAATCCTGTGTTAACAGGAGTAGATATGACATTGCTAATTCATGTGGTGTGTAGGTAATTGTCTTAGTGGTGATTTAAAAGGTTATATTCTGCAATAATAATTTAATGAAGCATTCTACACATGAGAGAGTTTAATAGAAAGGTACTATTTGCAGCTACCACTTCAAAAGATCCTTAGGGTGGGAATGGACTAACAGGAGTAGCAGGTACATTAGGCAATAGCAAGAAAACATCACACACATTAAATTACTGATTAACCCTCAAAATAGAAATGTCCACAAAAGAACGTAACTAAAGAAAACCTCATGAGACTCACCACAAGAGGAAGATGTGGGAAGTAATTGAACCAAAAATTGCTTTAGAGAGTAATTCAAACACTCTAAAGTCTTTGGCTCCCAAGGAACCTGAGGTTCATTCAGCAATCCATTCCAGAAAGGCAAAAGTGCAACACCTTTCGTGATGAGGCTTGGATATGAGTGGTGACTTGGAATGAGGAAAGAAATTGACCTTTCTGTGCAAGAGACAACAATTCAGAGAATAAGCACAGGTGTCAGAAGAGTCATAGTACAAAAACGTCTGAATTTTAGCACGATGGATTGATACAGAAGTCAAATAATAAAACTATTAGGGAATATCAGTAGCCAGACAATGGAAGTTAGTATCAAGCAATAGTTATGTGGCTGACATTCCTCTGATTGAAAATACGCAGGCAAAGGCATATTTTTCAACATTTAAACAGAACGTTAATGAAATAGTAAGTGTGTGTATGGCATTCCTAAATGAAAGTTGAGAGAAATTAGATTTTGTTTGGGGCAACTGAATAGTATCAGCCAATCACATCACACCTACATGAAGACCCTTTGATGTTTCTCAAGCAACTAGGCCCCTAGGCCCTAAGCTCTGGAATTCCCTCCCTAAACCTCTCCACCTCTCTCTCCTCCTTTAAGATGCTCCTTAAAACCTATCTGTCACCTGTCCTAGCTCCTTATGTGGCTTGGTTTCAAATTTTGTTTGATAACGCTCCTGTGAAGCACCTTGGGATGTTTTACTACGCTAAAGATGCTATATAAATGCAAGTTGTTGTTGTTGTTGTTGCTGCTGCTGCTGCTGCTGCAGCAGCTACCTTGTACTCCCTGCATGGCACATCATCTGCAATTTACCAGCAACATGCAAGAGGTTACACAATATCCTACACACTCCTGAAAGTGTTCTTTTACTCACAGCTGATCACATAGCACATAGGGAAGCAGAGAAAGACTCACATGATAGCTATTTCATTGCCAATACATAGTATTATTGGAGTTGCAGCACACGAGGAGGCCTTTTGGTCCATCATGCTTATGCCGGCTCTTTGACAGAGCTATCCAATTAATCCCATTCCCCTGCTCTTTCCCCACAGCCTTGTAAACTTTTTCCCTTCAAATATTTATCCAATTCCCTTTTGAAAGTTAATATTGAATCTGCTTCCACCACCCTTTCAGGCAGTGCATTCCAGATCATTACAACCCGCTGCTTAAAAAAATGTTTCCTCATGTCGCCTCTTGCTCTTTTGCCAATCACCTTAAATCTGTGTCCTCTGATTACTGACCCTTCTGCCACTGCAAACAGTTTCTCCTTATTTACTCTGTCAAAACCATTCATGATTTTGAACACCTCTATGAAATATCCCCTTAACCTTCTCTGTTCTAAGGAGAACAACCCCAGCTTCTCCAGTCTCTCCACGTAACTGAAGTCCCTCATCCCTGGCACCATTCTAGTAAATCTCTTCTGCACCCTCTCTAAGACCTTGACATCCTTCCTAAAGTGTGGTGCCCAGAATTGAACACAATACTCCAGCTGAGACCCAACCAGTGTTTTATAAAAGTTTAGCATAACTTCCTTGCTTTTGTGCTCTAGGCCTCTTTTATTAGAGCCTAGGATCAGATATGCCTTTTTAACAGCCTTCTCAACTTGCCCTGCCGGCTTCAAAGATTTATGAATGAGCACCCCTGGTCTCTCTGTTACTGCACCCCCTTTAAAATGGAGCATTTAGTTTATATTGCCTCTCCTCATTCTTCCTACCAAAATGCATCACTTCACACTTCTCTGCATTACATTTCATCTGCCATGTGTCTGCCCATTTCACCAGTCTGTCTTTGTCCTCCTGAAGTCTGTTACTATCCTCCACATTGTTCACTAGATTTCTGAGTTTCGTGTCATCTGCAAACTTTGAAATTATACCCTCTATACCCAAGTTCAGGTCATTAATACATATCAAAAAGAGCAGTGGTCCTAATACTGACCCATGGGGAACACCACTATATACTTCCCTCCAGTCTGAAAAACAACCGTTCACCACTATTCTCTGCTTTCTGTCCCCTAGCTGATCCCCACAACCAACGTTAGGCTCACTGGCCTGTAATTGCCGGGTTTATCCCTCTCCCTTTTTTTGAACAGGGGTGTAACATTTGCAAACCTCCAGTCTTCTGGCACCATCCCCATATCGAAGGATGATTGTAAGATTGTGGCCACAACCTCCGCAATTTCCACCCTTACTTCCCTCAATTACCTAGGATGCACCCCACCTGGACCGGGTGATTTTTCTACTTTGAGTACTGCCAATCTTTTAAGTACCTGCTCTTTATCTATTTTTATCCTATCCAATATCGCTACTCCTCCTCCTTTACTGCTACAATGGCAGCATCCTCTTCTCTAGTGAAGACGGATGCAAAGTATTCTCACTCCCATTAAGGAATTCTTTCTGACACCTCAGTTGCATTTCATTTCATGCCACACATTGTGCCTCCAAACTCGACGTTCTTCTTAATGGGGAAACATACCACATCCAATGACAAGGAAGAGATACCTCAATCCTACAAGGCTCTTGCTGGAAAGTATCAGGCAGTCATTTCAGAACATCTTGCCACTGTAGAAGTAAGAAGCTAGGATTGAAAGAGTACAGAGTTGTAAGCACCAATGGGAAGCATAGTGGCAACGAATAGTTGGAAGATTGCCTTTTTTTTTTAAAAAGGCAAATGCTTTTGTCCCACACCGGATATGTGCAGAATGATTTGGGGCAAAGATGGGGGGTGCCAGCGTGAAACAATAGCAGAATGCGTTTCTAATTGGAACCTTGGGAGTGTGGAGGAGAGCTACATGCCAGCCAGAGAATTTGTGGCCAAAAAGGTTCCAGGATGGTAGGAAAACATTTAACAGTGGGCTCGCATCCAATTCACATTAGCTGTGCTCGCAGCTATCCAGCGGCTGGCACAACTCAGTTATTGCTAATGAGGGAAGTGCAGCCTTCTCAGGCATTGATGAGTGGTCACGGCGAACTAGCCATGGCTGGGTCTGCAGACAGGGAGGCATGGGTACCAGCAGGTAGGGACCAGAGACTGCCTAATCAACCTGCTGTCTCTGAAGTGGTCCTCCTAATCACCTCTTCTCCTTTCTCATAGCAGGGAAACAAGGAAGCCCTAAGGGTGACACTCTTGATCCCCTTTGCTCTTATGTTTAAAATCCAAATTTGCACATAATAAAAGGGCACAGTGTACAACGGGTGTTAAACTTTCTAGATCTGTAGATACTGATGCAACACAAGCAAACAATGCAGGACTTGTACATTCATTTGTATGGCGATTCAGACCTTAGTGTGCCTGCTTTCAAGCAGAAGCTTTTCAAGCAGCAGGACTATAATGACGAATTAGTTGGCTCCTTGCATCCAACATTAGAAAATGGTTTTGGAAATTTGCAGGAGACCAACACCCAAGGGGCAGCATAAAGCCAAATTAAGCTGCCAACATTCAGACAACATAAAATAGATGACATTATTGCACTGCACTTGCTTTGAACATTGTGTTCGGAATTTATTTGTCATTGGTCACAATAAAGTAGGAGCCCAGCATAAGATCGTAATGGATGGTATTTAGAAAAATTGAAGAAGGTGGTTTGGCCATAGTTATTTTGTAGATGTGGTTTAATTTTAAGAAATAACATAGCTCTGATCCTCACTTAATATCTGATGCACCAAACTCTTTTGCTGCATTCCTAGTTGCATAGCGAATTCCTTACCATTTTCACCCTTTTGCTCTGCCATTCCTTTACCATTCTGGCCTTCGACCTGCATGGAGGTCTCTTTTTATGACAATGTTATAGGGGATGCAGCAGATGGCATTTATTCTAGAAATTCTGGAGCTATGATGTAAGCCACCTCCCCATCTGATCAGCTGAGACATCTGAAGTGCTGTTTTGAGATCCCAATGGTTATGTTTGATGATAATTCTGGTTGTAGTATCAGGTTTATTGTACCTCTTTATGGTTGATGCAAGGGTGCAAAGAGTGCTCTTGGTTTCAGAGAAGTCATCTTTCCACTATTTCTTCTCCTTGAAATAAAGGTGGTGTACAATGGTTGCCTTACAATTAAGGCATCATGAGAACTCCCAGGGAAACAGGCTGCATGATTCTGTCCTGGTGGTCACATTCTAGCTGAACACTGAGAGAATAAAATCCCTTTTGGGCACAAAACTATGCACTGGGCCAAGCGACAATATGCGTGCAACCAATGACTGACTCTAGGAAAGCCAGAAAATCTGTAGAATTATGATGCCCCCTCATATTGTTACTTTTGACAAAAATGAAGAAGTTATTGGCCCTGTTAAATAATATATCTGTGGCTTCTTTGATATACCTGCGGACAGCAAATTGGCTTTACTGCCTAAAAATTGCTGGTCGTGATGGCCATTGCAATGCTGTATATTGTCCAAACATCTTTCTGAAGGAGATAGCAGAGCTATATCATGGCTTCCCTGTGAAGTCTCAGCCTACTTAGGTACATCTCTTCTGTCATTCCCAGATAACTGAGCCTGTTATGGTAGAGCCAGTGTATTGCATAGTGGCAAGGCCCACTGAGTGTGGCACTTGAACTCTTTCCTGACCTTGCTGATTCTCTTCTGCCAATAGCAGTACTAGTGGACTGTTGAATGCAATCCCCACATAGTAAATAAAAAGCTGAAATATACAGAAGCTCACCTTTTACTAAATGCTCCAGGTTATTGACTGCAACCTCTGCAGCATCACCAGTTCATTTTGTGGGTTAGTAATTCATCACACAACTTGTGCCTTAGTATTGGAATTTGGAGCAATGTATTTTTAACAAACTATTATGCTATCAATATTAAGGTTAATGACTGTACTATATATGTCCAGTGCTTTCGTGCACAGATCCAACTTACGGTCCGCAGCAATTTCACAGTATCCAGGAAATGGGCAGTAAGCTAAACAGCATTCACTAACTTATTGATCTAATACTGCAGGCATTACACTTAACATTCTCAGTAATTTCCAGGCTTGTATCTTGCAGTCTGTTATTCTGCAGAAACTTTATTGTTATATACTGTACGTATTTTTTTGTTTGGGTGTCCAAAAGTCTAACAAAATAACATATACACCAAATAGCAAAAGTTAAAAATGATGTTACGTAGCAGTTCAGTGATCATAAATATGTCTAAAAAAATAATAGTGCCCATTTACAGAACTCACTGGAAGAGCTGAGCATTGCAACCCTCACAGATTGTCTCCCTACCTATACTCGCTGGTCTACTGCTCGTTCCTGCTGAGGTGTATGTATAGCCATATTTGATGGTGCAGATCTTCAGTTGTTTCTTTAATGGAGCAGTACTCAATGTGCCTGAGTGTGCTTATAGGGTTCTTTCAGCATAGAAGATGAGACCAGTGGTTGGTTGTCCGCTAAGCCTTTATGGATGAGGCTAAACACTTCAGATGGCCCTTCCCTTGTGAGCCTGAGCTTTCTCCATCTTGCCAAGGAAGATGACTCTACTACAGCAAAGCTGCAGTCTAGGGTAGTACCTGGTGCTGATGACACCACTCTTGGCATACCGCAGGTCTCTGTGCACAATGTAACATAACTAAAACATTTGAGGTCACTAATATTTGGCAAGCAGTCATTGTTATTATTACAACTAACATGCAAACAATCAAGGGAAGTAACAAGGATAAGAGTACATATAGCAATGACATACAACAGTAGTTCAGATAGAGGGAAAGGTAGCTCATCAAATTTCAATTGTCATACTATGCAGCATACCACTCTTATTCTGCCAATACATTAAAGATTGCATGCAAGGTCCCCTTCCCTCCCCGCAAAGTGATTTAAAATAGTGGAAGTGTTACTTTAAAAGCCAAAGTTCTACTTAATAAGGCATCTACTACTGGCATGTGCCTCATGGTATCATTTTTGTGATGAGGTATGAGGGTGATGTATGGGTGTCATCAACCATGGTCCCTTAGGAGCCTGCCTTCCAACATGTCCTGTCCTTGAATGAATTGTGATATTCTGTTTTATTTCTAAATGTAGACAGTGACTGCTTCCAGGCAAGTATGCTTCTACATGCAAGATTTTGAAGCAGTGGTTGCAGACCATATGCACTTTCATGGACTACTATTCCTTCTATTGAGATATACTGCAGGGCATAATGTGCTGGGGTTCAGATGTGTGCAGTCCAAGAAAATCACTATAGCTATTAAATTGAGTATGCTGTTGACAATCCTTACTAAAATTGATTACGGTATTGCTACGTCGGTGAAGAGTATTTATATAGAGTAACATAAAGCTACAATGGACAACAGACTTGCTCATATCTGCAAGACTCCTGTAGGTGTCTGGGGGGAGCCAGAGGCATAGGTTCAAAGTAATTTTCACTTTTACTGGTACAGTACTGTTAAAGAAGTCCTGTTACTTGATGTTATCTCCCGGTCTGGCTGCAGCAGATGGCATAGTTCAGTCACCGAATCTTTCCCGAGTCTGAGTCTTCTGTTATACAGCTGTTTGGAGATCTCCAGGCACCTGTGGCAGTTCTGATAGACATGGTGTAGATCTGTGCCTCCTTCTACAATGTCCTCTTTGATCTTGGTCTGGTCTCTTCTGCTCTACCTCATCCATAAGCAATATCATGATGTGGAGATGCCGGTGATGGACTGGGGTGGACAAATGTAAGGAATCTTACAACACCAGGTTATAACTGTTGGACTATAACCTGGTGTTGTAAGATTCCTTACATAAGCAATATCAGATTGAAGTTTGCTGAAGCACCAATACTGGAGCACAAGCAGGAACAAACCTCACACCTCAACTGCTTTGCCATTGTGTTTTCCATTTGCACTGAACAGACGTATTTGTCATGAAGCATGAAAAATAGTAAAATCCAAATGCTGTACAAAATACCAAAGAGGAGCCTTAATAGACTTTCACATCCATGCAAAAAGCCAAAAGTGACATCAATGACCAAAATTGCTTTGTGGGACATGCCATAAAAGCATGCTGAATTTCTGAAGTGCTTGAAAACCCTTTACCCCCACGCTCCAAATCGGGCATCAACTAGTATTAGAATAAATCAATCGTTCCTACTAACTTCACATGAAATGTTGCCCCTTTTGTGTTATACTTGATCTATTCAGCTCTCTATTAAAAATAATACCAGGAAGTTTTGCACTGGAGAACTCACAGAGATGCATTCCCAGGATGTATTTTGCTAACTATGCATTGGAAACTTTATTATTACAATGGTAATATTTAAATTCTAAAAAAAATTAAAAGCAATTGTGCATTGTAACATGAGGCATTCGTCTGGAAGGTAAGACCTTAAATAGCTAAAGTATGGACCATAAAGGAAAACTCATAAGAAAAGAAGTAGATGCAAAGATCAGAGTTATGGATAAAGGTTGTATCACATGATTTGTGTCAGAATATAAGAGACAACAACATACCTGATTGTTGACTTTTGGCTCTTGTTTACCCTCCCCTCTTCATGTTGTTCAGTACTTTGAAAGGCCTTGCTTATTTTGTTTTATTTCCACTTCTGACAAGGGGTCTACACCTAGAACTTTGCCCTTTCATGCTCTTTTTCAGTAGTTAATGGGCCCACTGTGTATTTCCAGCTTTTCCTGTTTTTATTTCAGGAGTCAAGAGTTATGTATGCTAACATAATGAAGCAATTAGTGAGTTTAATGGCCTGCGAACAGGTTTTTTTTAAAAAGCTGGCAAGAGGTGAAATCCTATTCACAAGCTATTAAGCTCATTAACTGCCTACCTGTGACAGCAGTCAGCATACCTGACTCTCGACTTAAACCTGTTGTTCTCCCTTCCCCTCTTTGTTTTTGTGAAGTCGGATAAAAAGGAGTTACTTATTTTTCAGCTTTCAGTTCTGATGAAGGCTCTACTCCTGAAATGTGACTTTTCTTTTTTTGGCTGCTGATGCACCGGATGTGCCTTTCCAGCATTTTGTGTTTTTATTTCAGATTTGAAGTCTTTTCATATGGGTCACTTCCTAGTTGTTGGTATGTTGTCTCACTGACAATATACTGTCCCTATTTCTATGATAAATATTCCATTAAATTTGCCAAGCCAATTCTACCTTTGGCTGCTTTCCCCGGGTCAACGTGCAGCTGTCTAATGATGCATTACTGCAATGTTTCTCTGTCAAGATTCTATGCTACAGCTCATTCGCAATGTTCTCTCCCATAAACAATAGAACTGTGAACATAGGAACAGGAGTAGGCCATTCAGCCCCTCGAGCCTATTCCACCATTCAATGAGATCATGGCTGATCTGTATCCTAACTCCATTTAGCCGCTTGGCTTCATAATCCCTTAATACCATATGCTAGCAAAAATCTATCGATCTCAGATTTAAAATTATTAATTGAGCTAGCATCTATTGCTTTTTGTAGGAGACAGTTCCAAACTTCTACCACCCTTTGGTGAAGAAGTATTTCCTAACTTCTCTCCTGAATGGCCTGGCTCCGATTTTAAGATTATGTCCCCTTGTCCTAGACGCTCAGAAAACGTTTCGCTCTATCTACCCTATCAATTCCTTTCAAAATCCTAAAAATCTCAATCAAATCACATCTTAAACTTTTGTATTCCAGAGAATACAAGCCTAGTTTATATAATCTCTCTTCATAATTTAACCCCTTGGAGCCTGGTAACATTCTGGTGAACCTGCTTTGCACTCCTTCCAAGGTCAATATATCCTTTGTAAGGTGCGGTGCCCAGAAGTGTACACAGTACTCCAGATGTGGTCTATTCAGGGCTTTGTATAGCTGTAGCAAAACTTCCTTCCCTTTATATTCTAGATATAGACGTTAATATTCCATTAGCCTTTTTGATTATTTTTTGTTCCCGACGACTACATTTTAGTGATCTGTGTACATGGACCCCTAACTCTCTTTGAACCTCCACTGTTCCTAACTCTTCACTATTTAAAAAATACTCTAATCTATCCTTTTTTGGTTCAAAATGTATGACCTCATAATTACCTCAGTTGATATTCATCTGCCACAGTTTTGCCCACTCACTTAATTTATCAATGTCTCTGTAATTTTATGCTCCCGTCTACGCTACTTACTATGCCACCAATCTTTGCGTTACCAGCAAACTTGGATATATATGGCTCTCTATCTAATTCATTAATAAATATAGTGACACCACTAGTCACTTCCTTCCAATTCGAGTACATACCCATTATCACTATTCTCTGTCTTCTACTGCCTGTATAATCTCCTAACCAGCTCAATAATTTGATGTCAATTCCATGAGTTTTAATTTCAGCAGTCTCTCATGTGGAACCTCATCGAATGCCTTCTGGAAGTCCATATAAACTATATCCATAGACGTTTCCCTGTCGACTACTTTAGTTACTTCCTCAAAAAATTCAATTAGGCTCGTTAGACAAATCCTTTACCAAATCCATGTTGGCTCTCTCTAACGTATGTATACTGATAGGGTTGGATGAAGTAGGGAGGAAGGAAGCTCGTGTGAAGCATAAACGCCAGCATAGACCAGTTGGGCCAAATGGCCTGTTTCTGTGCTGTTTACTTGATGTAACTCAATGTAATCAGCTGAAACTTCTCTAAGTTCTCAGTCACTCTATCCTTAATTATAGGTTCCAATAATTTCCCCAGAACAGTGGTTAGACTAATAGGTCTATAACTTCCTAGTTTCTCTCTCTCACTATTCTGAATAATGGAGTTACATTTGCAATTTTCCAATCTAAAGAGACAATTCCTGAATCGAGAGAGCTTTAGGAGATTATAGCTAAAGCATCTGCAATTTCCTCACTTACTTCCTCCAGCTGGATTATTGTGCCCAATTCTGGGCACCGCACTTTGGGAAAGATGTGAAGTCCATAGAGAGGGTGCAGAAGAGATTTACTAGAATGGTTCCAGGGATGAAGGATATCAGTTACGTGGATAGATTGGAGAAGCTGGGATTGTTCTCCTTAGAGCAGAAAAGGTTAAGAGGAGATTTGATAGAGGTGTTCAAAATCATGAAGGGTTTAGATAGAGTAAATAAAGAGTACTGTTCCCATTGGAGGAAGGGTCGAGAACCAAAGGACACAGATTTAAGGTGATTGGCAAAAGAACCAAAGGTGACATGAGGAAAAACTTTTTTACGCAGCGAGTGATTATGATCTGGAATGCGCTGCCTAAAAGGGTGGTGGAAGCAGATTCAATCGTGGCTTTCAAAAAGGAATTGGATGAATACTTGAAGGGAAAAACTTTGCATGGCTATGAGGAAAGAGCGGGGGAATGGGTCTAACTGGATTGCTCTTGCAAAGAGCCGGCACGGGCTCAACGGGCCGAATAGCCTCTTTCTGTGCTATAACCATTCTATGATTCTATGATAATCCTCACAGGTATCAAGTACATTGTACCTGTTGGATAGGACCAGTGTTTGCAGGACCTCCACCTCTACCTCCCCTCGGTTCCCCCTACCCTGCTGACTGACAGTCACACTCTCCCCTTCCTGTACCTGTACTTTCCTCTGAGATGTGACTTTACTCTGGAGAAAACTATTCAAAAATTCCTCCCCCCTCCCTCATGTGTCGGAATGTCTCTAACTCACACTCCAGCTCAGGGACTCTGAGCCGGTCTGTCTCAAGGCAGAGACATTTCCTGCAGATGTTGCAATCCGGGACAATCACACTGTCCACAAACTCCTACATGTCACAGTCCCGACACACTGCCATTTCTAGTTCTTATTCATTTATTTATTTGTTAGTAGTAATTTAATTCTAGATATAATAAAATTACTTGAGATCTAGATTATATTTATTAGATGGATTTAGCTTGATTTTGGATTAATTTATAATTAATTAGTCTTGTTTTTTGTTTATTTACTTCTTTATTTATTTAATTAATTATTGTGTAAGTCTCTTCCAGAATATAAATATTCAGTATTTCAAAGGGTACCGATTTTAACTGTCCTTGGCGAGTTGCTGCAGTGCATCTTGTTGATGGTACGCACTGCAGCCGCAGTGCGCCGATGGTAAGGTGGTGGATGGGGTGCCAATCAAGTGGGCTGCTTTGTCCTGGATGGTGTTGAGCTTCTTGAGTGTTGTTGGAGTCGCACTCATCCAGGCAAGTGGACAGTACTCCATCACATTCCTGACTTATGCCTTGTAGAGGGTGGAAAGGCTTTGGGGAGTCAAGAGGTGAGTCACTCGCTACAGAATACCCAGCCTCTGACCTGCTCTTGCAGTATTTACGTGGCTGGTCCAATTAAGTTTCTGGTCAATGGTGACCCCCAGGATGTTGATGGCGGAGGATTCGTTGAAGGTAATGCCGTTGAATGTCAAGGGGATGCTGTTAGACTCTCTCTTGTTGGAGATGGTCATTGTCTGGCACTTGTCTGGCGTGAATGTTACTTGCCGCTTATCAGCCCAAGCCTGGATGTTGTCCAGGTCTTGCTACATGCGGGCACTGACTGCTTTATTATCTGAGGAGTTGCGAATGGAATTGAACACTGTGCAATCATCAGCAAACATCCCCACTTCTGACTTATGATGGAGGGCTGGTCAATGTTGAAGCGGCTGAAGATGGTTGGGCCTAGGACATTGCCCTGAGGAACTCCTGCAGCGGTGTCCTAGGGCTGAGATGATTGGCCTCCAACTGCCACGACCATCTTCCTTTGTGCTAGGTATGACTCCAGCCACTGAAGAGATTTCCTCCTGATTCCCATTGACTTCAATTACAAAGGTTTGAGGTCTGAAATCATAGGACCAATTAGTTCCGTACTTAATATATGTGGCAACTTTCCAATTCATTTGTAACTACTTTCCTGAGTCCTAGTGTACATCTGAGAGGCACCAGCCAGATTGATTTTATGGTGAAAAATTAAGCATCCATCGACAGATTAATGACCATTGGCAGGCAGTAAATGTGATGAAGTGGGATCAGACCTTTTCTGTTGATCAGGAAATACTTGGAGAAGGAAGAAATCGGGAGCACCTACAAGTAATATTTCTCAGAATGAGATACCATCTGTCCCAAACACAAAATTATGCTGTGTTAAGAAAACTTCGATTGATTTGCCGTAGCTTCTTATTTGGTCAGTGACGCTGTGAGTTTTCTAAAAAGCATTTCAATTTTACATTCCACCACAAATAAGCATGTCCTCCAGCAATTAGGTGCTTTCACTATTAGTACTGTAAAATACCCAAAAGGAGACTTAGGTAAAAGTCAACTGGATATCTTTTTAAGCTTATATTTTTAACACAGTGCACAAAACACTAAACAGAGATCTATATGAAATAACAGAAGCATAGAATGGATATTATTGGTTCAACAAAGAAAGTAATTAAAGGCATCATTCCATTCTTCAGTAACCTTGGGTGGGGTTTGAATTCTATTACATTAAATGTCCAAAAAGCCATGAGAATATAGGAGGCATTTTTTCTGCAGCAACAAAAAAAAATCCCTGCAGCATTTAATTATATTCACCAACCAGGAGCTGGATTTGAAGAAATGAAATTATATACACAATTGTATCAAATTGTACCAAGCACCAATGTTAATATTAATAGGACAACTGTTTAATAACCATTTACATCCCAAGTGCAAAAATTGTCTAATAATCCAGCAAATCAATTCAAAATGTTTCATCTTGCTGACTTTCCCATCACTGTGAGCTTTGGAAATATATCTAAACAGAATTCACCATATTAACATCCTGGATAAAGATTATGTGATACTAGAATTAATTTTCAAATGGTAAAGATATATAGATTTATACGATTATTGTACCTTTCCTTGCTGATAATGTTACATTCCAAATATTGTAAACTATTATTTTCTTTCAAAATCGCACTCATTTTTCAACCTCATCACTATTTTAGCCCCGTTGAATAATCACACAGTTATAGAAAGATGCTGAGTTGGAAATGACAGAGAGCTCAAAAGCATGCTTTGGCATGTAAAAATATTCAGCAGCCACTTACGTTATATGTAAAAAAAAATGCACAAACTAGATTAGCAATGGTAAGCTTTATATCTACTGTTGTCCTTTTAATTCAAAATAGGGCAGAAATATAAAGGAAGTTCTATTAAAAATTAAATAGACATCACTCAGCTCAGGAATAACTTTAGTCACAAAATTCTTCTAAGATTCTGATGGCCTCCTGTCGTAATACAAGCGGAACCCAATAGAAAATGGCGGAACCTCCATCTACCCATTATAAGCCAAATGATGGTCGTAGACAGATCCAGGAGCAGGGTCTCTCTATACCAGTACTTTGTGCTCCTCAAGCTCCAATGGAACCCAGCATGTTGGTGAAGGACGGTACACTGAGTGAGTGGACAGATATGAGCTCCAGTGGGGTCCAGACCAGGCAGTAGCCTGGACTCCAGAAGACTAGATTTTTTTTGTTTAATTAGTAAATCGTGCCCCTTGCTCAGGGGATTGAAGAAGGCTTGATCAGGGTCAATGGGTCGGGTGGGTGCCAGGGATGCATCCAAAATAGCATTTACAACTGCCTGTCCCATGTAAATGAGGTGCCCGCTCACTGACCTTGCAAAATCTGGACGCATTAGCACCGGAGGACACCAGTGGGCGGGATCAAAGTGCAGCCAGCAGGATTGCGACCCAAGGAATTTCGGGGTCATTGGCCCTGATTTTCGAATCAAAGTGCGGGTGCATTGGGGGCGGAGGGGGTCTGAAAATCGGAGAACTCCTGAGCGGGTTCGGAAGCCGGCTCCAACCTGCCGATTTCTGGGTTCCCCACAGACGCGTCTGTGTGCACATGCGCCTTATGAATGCGGAAATCCCACTGGCAATTAGAGCCGACGGGATGACAGTTAAGACAGTTAGTTAGATACTTGAAGCATTTGAACTAGTTAATTTCATGGTGATTGAGGCAGGGGAACGATTTTCATTCAGCCTCAGCGTGTTTCCCGTGCTGTGGAAAACACTCCATGTTGCAGGAGACGTGTTTCAGCCAGCAGCCAGTTGGACGTTGAAATGCTTGTTTGACAGATGGGGATAAAAGGTGGGTTATTGCAGCAGGACACTCAGTTCTTTCAGACAAACTTTCGGCTTTGATCTTTGAGTTACACTGAAAATTCTTAGTTTCCACTCAGAATTCTTCAGTTCATACATATTTAACAACATTTCAGATCCCCTCAAACTGACACCATCAGGATGGGGGGGCGCCATGGCTGCATTCACCACTACATCCGAGGACAAGCAACATCACCAGCCTCATCAAGCATGGCGCGCACTTCCACCACTTGGAGCTCCACAACACAGTGCTGCGCCACAGACACCTGCACAAGAGCACAGTGGGCAACAACAGAAAGAGCGACATCACAGGAGGCACTACCCTCGCCACAGGGTCTACAGACCAAGGCTCAGCTTCCTGAACCTCTCTGGGGAGCAGTGCATACGGAGGGTCAGAGTGAGTCGCCAGGTGGTCACAGACATCTGCAGCCTCCTTCATGCTGGGCTGCTCCCGTCACAGTTAAAGTGACCACTGCCCTCAACTTCTTCACCTCTGGATCATTCCAGGATGCCACCGGGGCCATCGCTGGGGTCTCTCAGTCTTCTGCACACAAGTGCATAAGGCAGGTCACCAATGGCTTGTTTCACAGAGCCTTGCAGTATGTCAACTTCCCCATGAACGACCTCAGCCAGACGGAGAGGGCAGTTGGATTCCATTCTGTGGTTGGCTTCCCACGGGTGCAGGGTGCAATCGATTGTACCCATATAGCAATATGAGCACCTCCACATGAGCCAGGACTGTTCATCAACAGAAAGGGGTATGACTCCATCAACATGCAGCTCATTTGTGACCACCGCAAAAGATTCCTTCACATGTGCGCCAGATTCCCTGGCAGCTGCCACAATCCCTTCATTCTGATGGAATTCAACATCCCGCCCTCTTCACGCACCAAATATCCTTAAGGACTGGCTCCTCGTGGACAAGGGATACCCCCTACACACGAGGCTCATTACGCCTCTGAGGAACTCCATCACCGAGCAACAGTGTCAATATAATGACAGTCACATCGCCAGCACTTCTATAATTGAGCATGCTATAGGGCTACTCAAGATGCGATTTAGTGCCTTGATTGTTCTGGGGGAGCGCTTCAATACGCACCAGACAGAGTGGTACGCATTATTGTAGTGTGTTGTGTCCCGCACAACATGGCACAATATTCAGTTGTGAGTAACATTGCAAGTAACATTCGTGCCAGACAAGTGCCAGGCAATAACCATCTCCAACAAGTGAGAGTCTAACCACCTCCCCATGACATTCAACGCCATTACCATCGCCGAATCCCCCACCATCAATATCCTGGGCGTCACCATTGACCAGAAAGTTAACTGGACCAGCCATGTATAAAAACTGTGGCTACAAAAGCAGGTCAGAGGCTAGGTATTCTGTGGCAAGTGACTCAACTCCTGACTCCACAAAGCCTTTCCACCATCTACAAGGCACAAGTCAGGAGTGTGATGGAATACTCTCCACTTGCTTGGATGAGTGCAGCTCCAACAACACTCAAGAAGCTCAACACCATCCAGGACAAAGCAGCCCGCTTGATTGGCAGCCCATCCATAACCCTAAACAGTCACTCCCTTCACCACCGGCGCACTGTGGCTGCAGTGTGTACCATCCACAGGATGCACTGCAGCAACTCACCAAGACTTCTTCGACAGCACCTCCCAAACCTACGACCTCTACCACCTAGAAGGACAAGAGCAGCAGGCACATGGTAACAACATCACCTGCACGTTCGTCTCCAAGTCACACACCATCCCAATTTGGAAATATATCGCCGTTCCTTCATCGTCGCTGGGTCAAAATCCTGGAACTCCCTGTGGAAGAACCTTCACCACACGGACTGCAACAGTTCAAGAAGGCAGCTCACCACCACCTTCTCAAGGGCAATTAGGGCTGGGCAATAAATGCCGGCCTCGCCAGCGATGCCCACATCTCATGAACAAATAAAAAAAAAGAAAGGGGTGCCGCTTGAGGAGGCCCCATCCACATCTGCTATCCACATTGAGGAGGGTGGAAGAGGAGGAGGAGCAACCCATGGGCAGAGCAGCAGCTTACCTGGCTGCTCGTGAGGCCAGGGAGTCACTGATATGTGAACAGTTCTCCTAACATCAGAAAGTGTGAGAGTCCAGTCCTCGCACCACCTGGAAAGTGCAGCGCCCACACCAACAACACCCCCCCCCAACTTCCCTGCACAAAATAGTCCTGCAACTACATATACACCCACTGTAGAGTGACCCAGTGAGTGGCATCAAATGTCGCCGTTCATGGTGAATCTCATGAAAGAGCCCTATCACTAAAGCCAGTCAAGAAGGGGCAAGACCTGGCAGTAGTGGTGAGAATGATAACATTTAATGTTAATATAACAAAAACCAAATATAAATGAAAAACACGACAGTCTGTCAGACACCCTTGTGCATACCCTTCGTGATCACAAATCCTTAGCCTTCCTCTTCCTACCGCTTCATGGTGGTTCATCCCCTGGGGCTGCAGTAGATGTAGTGGCAGGTTGCTCATGTTCATGCCCTGACTGCTTCAATGCTTTGGACCTACGCTCTCTGGGTTTTGGAGCTCGTGAGGGCCTCTCCAAAGACTGTTCCAGCTGCACCTGTGCAGGGGCTGACTCAGCCACCTAGAGAGGAGACAGTATTGTGGGTACTGGTTGAGAGGGGGGCAACGGGTGAGACATGGGAGCTCTGAGTGGCATCCCCACTTCCATGTCCCCTTTCGCCATCATCCCTCCCCTGGGCCAGGCCCACATCACCCCCACCACTCTGCTGGACAACAGTTTGGAGGACATGTGTGTGATGCCTTATAAGGCCAGTGCTAGTGTATCTGCCTGCCTGTTTAAGGCGGCAGAATGTTGTCCACTCTGAGTCCGAATGACCGTTATTAGGGCCTGAATGGACTCATTGATGAGCCGTGCTTGAAGCTCAACGGAGGCTAGCCTTCTCTCCATCGTAGACATTCCCGCACTTACCTGCGGCACTATCTCAGACATTTCAGCAGTTACCTGAGACATTATCTCAGACAGCTGCTCACGTCCCTGCGACACTATCTCAGAGATGCCCTCACGTCCCTGTGAAAGTATCTCAGAGATTCCCTCCTGTGCCTGTGACACCATTCCACTAATGCAGGAATTGGACTCCTCCATCTTCTGCACTATTGTGGAGATTGTGCGTGGCACCTGTTCCAGCACCTCGCAAATGTTCTGCTGTCCCTCGATCATTCTCCTTTTAAAGGATGGCCCCCGGGATTCAACATCTGCAACCAGCTGAGCAGAGCCTGGAGAGGAGTACGCCCACCGACGCGGACCCTCCACAGCTGCCCGTGCTACCAGTGTCTGCTCGTGCTCACTAGTGTGTGGTGACTCACCAGGTGCCAACCCAACTAACTCACTACTAGGACCCACCGAGATGTGAGTATCCGCGCTGGTGGATGGCTCACTATGTTGTGATGATGCACCCTCAGAGGCTGGCAGGTCCTCTGAGGAATCACCCTCTGCGGTCACTGCGGTCGTTGAAGGGCCTGTAAGAGAACAGAAGGCAATATTAAGCATCATCACAGATGTGTCATGTTGCGATGAGCATACTGAGGTGTTCAACATGGCAAGCATTGATAACATCAATTCATGTTGTATGTGATGAATGTTAAAGTTGTGTCACCAGATGTTTGTGGGGTGCCAATCTTGGCGTCCCCGACAGACAGGCACTTGAGGGTGCGGCTGATCTGCAGGGCCTCCTCCTCCCCCTCTGTGAGGACCACTATTTGTTGTGGTCCCCCTCCAATCCTCGCCTTCTCCCGTGCATTTTGCGCTCTCCTCCTAGAAGGGGAGAAAGTACAGACGTGTGAGTGAGTGGTGGTGAAGTGGCCAACGGATTAATGCATTGCTTTGGTTGAGGCTGATCGTCAAAGAGATGCATCAGAGGGTGAGTATGAAACAGAGACATCGCATTCTATGAGGATTGGGGTGAGTGGTAGTGGTGGGGTGAGTAATGTGGAGGTGAGGAAGTGCTTAGGAAGTGCAGGTCAGTTGAGGATGAGCCTTAAGTGGGTGTGAGGAGTGATGTGATAGAGTAGTCTTGGCAATGCAGAATGAGTTAGGGGGAGCGGTGATGTGGAACACGGAATGCTGGAGAATCAATGAGAGTATTCAATTTTGCTGACCTAGTTAGGTTATTGAAGCGCTTCCTGCGCTGGATCCAGGTGTGGGAGATGTTGCTGCTGCTGGTGACCTCCTCTGACATCTTGAGCCAGGCCTTCTTGGTGGCAGAGGAAGGGCACTTCCTCCCGTCCGTAGGGTAAAAGACTTCTCTCCTCCTCCTCACTCCGTCCAGTAGCTGCTGCAGTGAGGCATCACTAAATCTCGGAGCAGCCTTGCCCCTCTGCTGCTCCATGTTGTGTGTTTTCTGGTGTTTGCTGCAGCAAAAGCCTTTGGAGCAATGGCCCTTTAAATAGAGCCGCTCCAGCTAACAGCCTGTGATGCGGGTGGCAAGTAATATTCGGGCCAGACAAGTGCCAGGTAATGACCATCTCCAACAAGAGAGAGTCTAACCACCTCCCCTTGACATTCAATGGCATTACCATTACCAAATTCCCCACCATCAACATCCTGGGGGTCACCATTGACCAGAAACTTAACTGGACCAGCCACATAAATACTGTGGCTACTAAAGCAGGTCAGAGGCTGGGTATTCAGCAACAAATGACTCACCTCCTGACATCCCAAAGCCTTTCCACCATTTACAAGGCACAAGTCAGGAGTGTGATGGAATACTCTGACTTACCTGGATGAATGCAGCTCCAACAACACTCAAGAAGCTCAACACCATCCAGGACAAAACAGCCGGCTTGATTGGCACCCCATTCACCACCCTAAACATTCACTCCCTTCACCACCGGCGCACAATGGCTGCAGTCTGTACCATCCACAGGATGTACTGCAGCAACTCGCCAAGGCTTCTTCGACAGCACCTCCCAAACCCGCAACCTCTACCACCTAGAAGGACAAGGGCAGCAGGCACATGGGAACATCACCACCTGCACGTTCCCTTCCAAGTCACACACCATCCCGACTTGGAAATATATCGCCGTTCCTTCATCGTCGCTGGGTCAAAATCCTGGAACTCCCTACCTAATAGCACTGTGGGAGAACCTTCACCACACGGACTGCAGCGGTTCAAGAAGGCAGCTCACCACCACCTTCTCAAGGGCAATTAGGGATGGGCAATAAATGCTGGCCTTGCCAGCGACGCCCACATCCCATGAACGAATAAAAAAAAAAGTCCGCCCACTGCGCAGCTTTCATCCTTCTGCCATTTAGAAATCGAGCCCATTATGATTAATAGCTGTAATTGTTCGAGTCTTTCAGTTCTTAACATGAAAAAATCCTGAAGCAGGCAAAAGCCATATTTCCCAGTTAACTCAAACACTAATACAGCAACTTATACAACAATTTGATACTGACAATGAATTAGTTCTCCTGGTTACTATTTTAACAAAGGCATGAGCCCATTTAAAATAATTGGGTGTACAAATGATTTCATACAGGCAAAATTAACATGTTTGTTATCAATATTGCACAAGCTTGTTTTAAGGCTTAGGCTCTTCCTAAATATATTGAATACAGTAGCTGCATTGCAAAGCCATTTAAAACCCATTATTTAATTTCATTATGTATTCCAAGCTCCATTCCTGTAAATACCAGGCTTCACCACAAAATTTTTCCATGCCATCAATCAATCCCTTCTATGCCAGCACCTAGACCTGGAAGAAATACTTTAATGAACCTAATAAAGAATAAATTAGGTAACAACTTTGAAAATGTCATCTCAAAGGATGAGTAAGTGCTGCGTGAAGGCACTGTTATCTGCAATTGAATTGGAAAGATTGGTGGTAGATTTGGGCTGCTGGATCTTTGGAAAAATAATGAACTGGTGCTTGAAATGTTACTTAAGGCTCTCTCCCACAATTATGCAGGATTCTAATCACAAATGTTTCCATTCAAAATTCTTTTAATACACTAATATAATTAAATATTGTTATTAAGATCTTCAGAAATTCATAATGGGTTCATTTTATCAAGACTTTTATAATGAGTCATTACATGAGTTAGAATGGAACCCAGTTCTCTATAGCTTTGAAAATACATTTTGGAAGAACAGCATTAGTTGTTTCTTAGTAGTTGGACTTTTAAATTAAAAAATGGTACTTGGGACGAGGGACTTCAGTTATGTGGAGAGACTGGAGAAGCTGGGGCTGTTTTCCTTAGAGCAGAGAAGATTAAGAGGAGATTTGATAGAGATGTTCAAAATCATGAAGGGTTTTGATAGAGTAAATAAGGAGAAACTGTTTCCAGTGGCAGAAGGATCATTAACCAGAGGACACAGATTTAAGGGGATCGGCAAAAGTACCAGAGGCAACATGAGAGAAAAAAAATTACGCAGCAAGTTGTGATCTAGAATGCACTGCCTGATAGGGCGGTGGAAACAGATTCAATAGTAACTTTCAAAAGCAAATTGAATAAATACTTGAAGGGAAAAAAATCATAGGGCTATGGGGAAAGATCAGGGGAGTGAGACTAATTGGCTAGCTCTACCAAAGAGCTGCCATGGGCACAATGGGCTGAATGGTCTCCTTCTGTGCTGTATCATTCTTTGATTCTATGATTTTCTCAAACATTAAGGAATTTGCAGTATATTTAATGATAAAGAAACTGACCTTGCATGTTTATAAAATAAAGAACTAATATGCTTGGCAGGGACCAGGGTTAGAGGAAGGTATGACCAGGGCAGTGGGAGGAAAACAAGACTCAAAGACACCCTAGCAGGAGCAAAGAGTGTGAGAAGTAAATATTTTTTTAGCAAAGTGGAATAAAAAGCAGGGAAAGATGGCAATAAAACTTTAAAATATTGCATTGATAAACAAAAGTGCGCTCAAAACTTATTCTACATTTTTAAAATATTGGTCTAACTTAATTTATTTGCTGTTCAGAATTTGGCTTCCATGAAGTGAATGGAACAGGTAATCCATTAGACAACACGTGAAATGCTATTGCCCCATGTGATGAATTTCATATCATACTGGTAACGTTAATTTATCTCACTGATAATACATTCACACAGTTGGACAACTATTTTTAAAACACCATATTACGTGCAGATGCTACAATAAAGAGCATTATGTTGCATTATCTGGCATAGACTAATTTATTTTGAAATGTACCTCTGTGTTGTATAGCAAAACTCTCTCAATGCTCTTATTCAGAAACGTGGTATAAATTACGATCAGCACATTACAGATCTATGAGTCCACTTACACTTGTTTAAAATATAATAGTGATGGCATCCTTAATATAATGTAATGAAGAGCACATTTTATTTCAAAATGTGTTGAATTTCAAAGCAATGCAAAATTAAATAGAAAATAACATTCATAAACATAAGCATGAACTCATGCTAGAATTGTAACATAATCTCCTTGCAGAAGAGGATGATTCAGGCAATTCATTCACATTGTGGTGTTAAATGATTTAAATGTTTATAAATCTGAATACCCATGCGCAGTTCGATCTTACCCTTAAGCAGCAGCAATTTTAGACTTTTGTATTAAACACAATGATGACTAAACCTCGAGAGTGATTCAAACAGCTGTATTGTGAAGCATTGAGTATTAACAGTGCTTTGTATGTTTTAGAAAAATAATATCTGTATAATGAAAGAGTGGAATAGTTAATATGTCAAGCACTGAGGCTGGAGACTTGTTATACATAAGATCTAATGCAAAGGAATAGACCAATTCCACCAGAAATAGTTGCATGTGTTCCTAATGTGTTGTGTAAATAGAATCCAGGCTCATAATTAGATATTTAAGAGTAGGTGCATTAGTATGTGGAAGAATGTTTGTTGGGGATAGTTACCTTCATTTTGGCAGTGTTACATATAGTGGGAAATATAGTACAGCTTAACCTACACCAAGAGGGAATGCCTCTTTGATAATTGAGTAGGGTTACAAGTCTATGAGAACTGTCTGTCAAATTAAAATGTCAGTAGAACTGTGACTCAGAAAGGGACTTCTGGCCTGTAGGGCCTTTCACATCGAGTTTTGTTTTATTCTTAGCATTGATATTTTGCTCAGGCTGAAGGCAGGCAACAATATTGTTGATGGATCTAATAATCTTATAGGATGCAAAAAGAAACAACAGTCACAGCTTATATTATTGCTGTGTTTGAGTCAGGGATGAGCCTTTTGCACTGTGCCATGCAAAATAATCTTCTCAGATTTGCTGTAGACCATCAATTTTCCGATTTGCCTATAATGTTGATGTCAAACTTCCAGATGAAAAAAATATAATTCTATTTTCAGTGCAACACTGAGGGAATGACACAATGTTGGAGGTGCCAACTTTAGTATGAAATATTCAACTGAAGCAGATTAATGTAAATGATCCCATGGCACAATTTGAAAATAAGAAATAGGAGCAGGAGTAGGCCATACGGCCCCTCAAGCCTGTTCTGCCATTCAATTAGATCATGGCTGATTTTCTATCTCAACTCCACTTTCCCACCCTATCCCCATATCCCTTGATTCCCTTAGTGTCCAAAAATCTATCGATCTCGGTTTTGAATACACTCAACGACTGAGCATCCAGCCCTCTAGGGTAGAGAATTTTAAAGATTCACAACCCTCTTAGTGAAGAGATTTTTTGTTATCTCAGTCCTAAATGGCCAACCCCTTATCCTGAGACTATGACCCTTAGTTCTAGACTCTCAAGCCAGGCTCTCAGCATCTACCCTGTCAAGCCCTCTAAGAATTTTATAAGTTTCAATGAGATAACCTCTCATTCTTCTAAACTCCAGAGTGTATTGGCCCATTCTACTCAATCTCTCCTCATTGGACAACCCTCTCATCCCAGGAATCAATCTAGTGAACCTTTGCTGCACCTCCTCTAACGTAAGTATATCCTTCCTTAGGTATGGAGACCAAAACTGTACACAGTACTCCAGGTGTGGTCTCACCAAAGCTCTATATAATTGCAGCGAGACTTCCTTACCCTTGTACACCAACCCTCTTGCAATAAAGGCTAACATACCATTTGCTATCCTAATTGCTTGCTGTACCTATATGCTAACTTTCTGTGATTCGTGTACAAAGACATAAAATCCCTCTGAATACCAACATTTACTAATCTCTCACCTTTTAAAAAAATTCTGCTTTTCTATTCTTCCTACCAAAGTGGATAATTTCATATTTCCCCACATTATATTCCATCTGCCCAATCACTTAACCTGTCTATATCCCTTTGTAGCCTCTTTGCGCCCTCCTCATAACTTACTTTCCCATCTAGCTTTGTATCATCAGCAAACTTGGATACATTACACTCGGTCCCCTCATCTAAGTCATTAATATAGATTGTAAATAGCTGAGGCCGAAGCACCGATCTTTGTGACACCCCACTAGTTACAGCCTGCCAACCTGAAAATGACCCATTTATTCCAACTCTCTGTTTTCTGTCCATCAACCAAATCTCAATCCATGCCAATATATTACCCCCAGTCCAATGAGCCCTAACCTGAGCAAAGAGTTCTCTTGATGCCCTGACCAACATTCCTCCCTCAACCAACATCAAAAAATAGATCAACTGGTCATTCATTTGCTGCTTGTGAGGCTTAGTTGTACATAATCAGCTGCCATTTTCCTACATAACAACAATGACTGAACTTCAAAAGTAACTCATTTGTGAGGCACCTTGAGACTTCCTAAGGCATTTTATGGATGCAAATTCTTTCTTTATGTGCACATTCTGTCTGCATCTACTAATAGCAAACTGTACTTAAGAAAACTGCCATACATAACCCCTCCAAATGAATTGTGACATATTGCCATAGATGCTGATTTCTGGCTTCTGAAACCAAGCAACAAAGTGGAAGAGTCTCCATAAGTAGGTATTGCAACATTTCTGCAAGGAGGTGGAAACAAGGTTCAGGTTGCAATTGACTGTTGCTGTCAATGATTGTGCAGGTCCTATGCTGCACAGTAAGACCATCACTGGATGTGCTAGTCGTAAGTTGCATGGTAGCTGCTGGTGTCCTTGCAGCAGATAGCATAGCTCTGCACCTGGCTCTCTGACCCAGAGCCTGTGAAGATAGTTGTTGCAAGGTAGATGTGCCAGGGTCCACAGATATGGTTGGTGGTGATGTGGTCAATCAATGTGTGCTAGCTACTGATCATCCTTTCATGCCTTCTTTCACGCAATACCACTTGAAGCCTGACATACTGTGATTTGGGTACTTGACTAGTCAAGCATTCATATACCTTGGTGATGTCATTGGGTCTGCTGTCCTAGCTTCCGTTTGGAATAGGAGTTTCTGCATGCACTAATCATCTGCCAAAACAAGGTATGATGATGCTATATTATTAATTGTCATTATAGTGTGAATAACAGACAGTGAGAGTATCAGAAAGTTGCAGTAGTCAAAAGCATTTTGGCTGTTACAGGATTACCATTCCATTCATTACAGTTGAGATGGGGTATATCAGAGGCTACTGGACTACAGTATTGCTTATAATTGCCATGGGAGCAGTAGGACATGGCAGAGCAACAATTTAGCCTGTGGATTGACACAACAAGAGGTATTGGGGATTGTTTTTCTCTCGTCCTTCTGTATTCTTTTGAAAGCTTGATGGGGCTAAACTTAGGATGGGTACATCGATTGCAACATTTTGCTAGTGTCCAGTATAGCCCACAGTTGAAATATCTTGGCCAAATCCATTTGCAGATGGCTTGACAAGGCTTTTAAAATAATTTTTCATGATCTGTACCTTGGCTCAAAACGAAGGGGAATACATTTTACTTGTGCTATCACAAACAAAACTACTTACCTATCCTTAAGAGGATTCATAATTAATAATTAGAGGAATGTTGGCCTCCTGCCAGGTTTCAAAACCAAAAAGCAGGCATTGTCTAGAACATTCTGATGATGAACTTAAAGCACACTGTTCCCACTCCATGATAAGTACTAGTAGAGAAAGACACAAAATTAATTTGGGAATAAATGCATTAATCAGGCACCTGCAGCAACTTTATCTTTTGGCATTGTGTCAAAGTGGTGATGCTATAGCTGTAAAATGGCACCAAGTGAGGAAAATAAAAGAACTGTCAGTAACACTGGCACCATAACCGTCAAATCAATAGTTGGAGTCTGTGGTGACAATGAATATTATCTTCCAGCCTTTGTCATATGTACAGATCCATGCCAATAACAGCTGAGGCAATTATCACAGACAATGACAATGACATATTGAAAGTTAAAGAGAAAAATAGATATGATAACATATACTTGCACATACACCAAAGCTGTACATAATACTCTAGAGAACCAATAGCTATAATCTTATTTCTGATCACTCAGCATGTGGTGCTACTCAATCCATAATCTGTA
Organism: Heptranchias perlo; assembly: GCF_035084215.1. Classification (NCBI taxonomy): domain Eukaryota; kingdom Metazoa; phylum Chordata; class Chondrichthyes; order Hexanchiformes; family Hexanchidae; genus Heptranchias; species Heptranchias perlo. The sequence goes on from NC_090337.1 coordinate 42,120,459, forward strand.
TTTCTTCCACATGCCCACTGGGCTCTTCAAGGCGCCAAGAACAGTTGTAGAATCTCTGATGAAGCCACACGCTAATCAATTAGGTTTGAAATTAATATTATAACATCACATGGCTCCTAAAACACAATTTAAATTGTAAAATAAATCCCTTATTAAATCACACAGCATGCGGAACAAGGATAGTCTCAACTCAAACGAAAGCTCTCACAATCCTTTCCTCGAGTAACAAAGGAGCACAATAGCATTAGTGTTCATTGAGAATATCCCTATTCTCACAAGATCGCAAGAAAATTAAGGATGATTAAAGCCATTCAGCCCATTTTACTTCATCCATTCTGCACTGCTACTAATCATCTACTTTACATCATGCATCACTGTTGAGAAGGTGGGGGGGGACGAGACTGTGCACTAGGTCTAGCAAAACTATGAAGGCAAATTTCATGAGGGTCCTCTACCAATGTGGAATCTCACTAGATGTAAGCCCGGGTCAAAGATCGGGCTATAACAATGCAGTCCTGATTCTCCGACCTGTGCTCAGTGCTAGTGAAGCTCTCTGCAGCATTATGTGAGGAGAACTTGTCCCCTACAGTATTTATTGGCATTGTTGAGTGTAAGTTAACTCTGTATGTATAACAATGTGAATGTGCAACGGACCACCTATGCTTTTTAGGAATAAAAATGTACTTTCATATTTCTCTAGCATCATTTTTAGGTCCTAGATTGTCACCAAAATTTCCAGGCCAGGGCCACATTCCCATATCACAGTTTTGCCCAGGACAATTTGGAAAAATAGGACCATAGCCCAAGCTCCAACATCAGCTGCTGACTCTCCTCAACCTCACCCCCACCCTTCCCCTCACCACCTTCCCTAATAACTTTCTGCTACACTGATGGGAGACTCTATGAATAGTCCACAGACTTTCCAATAACCAGTAAAGGCTCCAAATTATCTCTCCAAACGGATCAGTGCTGTATACCTTTATCTTAATTTTTTTTTACAAGAGTTTAATAAGTCCTGCAATCAAGGAAAACCTCACAAACATGATCAATGTAAAAATAAATATACAGAACCCAGTAGTGAACCCTGCTAAATACCTACTTCTCCAACCCAGGGTGACACAGGGAAAGCCAAGAGGGTATCCATGTGATTTCCTGAACTCAACGTCCAAACAATTGAATTTAATTGACCACTGCCTATGTTCTTAGTCCTTTCAATGGCACATTTGTTTAAGTTTTCAATCCAGTAGCAGTGTTAACTTCTAATTTTTTTTGAAAATACCTTTAAAGTGCACTTTTGTTCACTTCAATTAAACATTTCAAAATGTTTATATATAGTATAAGAACCAGTTTTAAATGGGAATCGGATGGGTGAGGGGAGGGTGGGGCCAGTGCCAAACCCCACCCCCCCAAACCTCAGCAGTATGAGGCCCAGCCTCACGCTGCATGCCCTTGGTCAGCTGCTCGCCCAAAACAGGCAAAAAGCAGCAGATCATCGGCAAGTGGGAGCAGAATTTTGGTCAGCAAAAGGCCGCTGCCCGGCACCAAAGGGAGGCTCCCAAAAATTGCGTGGGGAGCAGTTTTTGGGAGGGTCTCGTGGAAGATGGGGGGAGCTCAGGACAGAAGAGACCTCCGGGCCCCACAAGGAAAGTTTTAAAAAAACGTACCCGTTTGGTCCTCTTCTGGCCCTGGATCCTCTTCGCACTGTTTTCATCTGAAAGGAAAGTCACAATGGGTTAATGTTGGCAATCCAAAACTAGCCATAATAGCCTTAAAGACCCAAGGTTTATTTAATCTATTGTAAGAATTATATGTTGTTTTTCTAAGATATTTTTGGTACCCATTTTCTATTTCATACACAAAATTCTCTGGGCATTTTCTCCAGTCGCAAATGTGAGCAGAAAAGTGGATTCAGATAAAAAGTGGGGAAACCTGTTTTATAATCGTGCCAGCTTTTCCAGTTATGTTAGATGAAAAAATACGTGAACTGTTGAGTGAGTGGCTGAATATTGTAGTTTTCAGAATGTAACCTGTTACCACATTAGATACTGAATTCTGTTAAAGTCTTTATTAGGTCGCATCTTTTTTATGTCTACTTTATTATTAGAATGCCATGCTGATGTGAAATTTTATTGATTGTACAAAGGGGGAAAATGGCTGTGCAAACCTAATTATAGGTTAATACTATCCTGTAGGCACTTTATTCAAATCTATATATAGATCCACAATGGTAAGGAGTTGTTTCAAAGAGAATCTTCCCATCAGGAGTACAAAACTATTGAAGCTGAGCAGAGGTGCATTTTCATTTTACAGCAATCAGACTTTTCTGCTTCAGTTTTGTAAAGCATGTTTTCATCACCGAGGTTCTTTTGCTTCTGTCAACCCGTCACTTAATATGGGAGAACAGATTATTATGTATTTCAGTTGCCAGCATAACATATAATCATTACAAAAAAATGTGATTTCAACGAGTATGTTTGCTGTTGGAAAAAATACCAAATAATTCAGTAGACTGATGTATTTATTGGCTGTATAGTGACATAAGAACATAAGAACATAAGAAATTGGAGCAGGAGTAGGCCAATCGGCCCCTCGAGCCTGCTCCGCCATTCAATAAGATCATGGCTGATCTGATCCCAACCACAAATCTAAAGAACACAAGAAGTCGGAGCAGGACCCGGCCACATAGCCCCTGGGCCCTCTCCGCCACCCACAGGGCATTGACCGATCCGAACTCAGCTTCATGTCCAATTTCCTGCCCGCTCCCCATAACCCCTAATTCCCTTTACTTCTAGGAAACTGTCTATTTCTGTTTTAAATTTATCTAATGATGTAGCTTCCACAGCTTCCTGGGGCAGCAAATTCCACAGACCTACCACCCTCTGAGTGAAGAAGTTTCTCCTCATCTCAGTTTTGAAAGAGCAGCCCCTTATTCTAAGATTATGCCCCCTAGTTCTAGTTTCACCCATCTTTGGGAACATCCTTACTGCATCCACCCGATCAAGACCCTTCACAATCTTATATGTTTCAATAAGATCGCCTCTCATTCTTCTGAACTCCAATGAGTAGAGTCCCAATCTACTCAACCTCTCCTCATATGTCCGCCCCCTCATCCCCGGGATTAACCGAGTGAACCTTCTTTGTACTGCCTCGAGAGCAAGTATGTCTTTTCTTAAGTATGGAGACCAAAACTGTATGCAGTATTCCAGGTGCGGTCTCACCAATACCTTATATAACTGCAGCAATACCTCCTTGTTTTTATATTCTATCCCCCTAGCAATAAAAGCCAACATTCCATTGGCTTTCTTGATCACCTGCTGCACCTGCATACCAACTTTTTGATTTTCTTGCACTAGGACCCCCAGATCCCTTTGTACTGCAGTACTTTCCAGTCTCTCGCCATTAAGAAAATAACTTGCTCTCTGATTTTTCCTGCCAAAGTGCATAACCTCACATTTTCCAATATTATATTGCATCTGCCAAATCTCCGCCCACTCACCCAGCCTGTCTATATCCCCTTGCAGGTTTTTTATGTCCTCCTCACTCTCTACTTTCCCTCCCATCTTTGTATCATCTGCAAATTTTGATATGTTGCACTCGGTCCCCTCCTCCAAATCGTTAATATAGATTGTAAAGAGTTGGGGACCCAGCACCGACCCCTGTGGAACACCACTGGTTACTGGTTGCCAGTCCGAAAATGAACCATTTATCCCAACTCTCTGCTTCCTGTTTGATAACCAATCCTCCACCCATGCCAGAATATTACCCCCAATCCCGTGATTTTTTATCTTAAGTAATAATGACGGGGTGCATTCAAGTCCAAGTCACTATGCCATGGAGTGCTAGGACACAGCTTCACAGCTGTAACTTTTCACAGCATCAGTTTCCAAACAGCAGCCAAATACGCCCCCAAAGTGATGGAGGACAAATTTGTGCAAGAGTCACACAAGGCCAATGTCACAAATTTGACAGCAATTGGTAACGGAATTGCATTGCCAGAGATATGGGAATGGGTTTCTTGACCATCCTCTCAGTCGCCTTTAGTTCATAGTACATGGGGACCCGCAGAGGAGAAAATAATAAACACCTTAGTAAAGTGGCGGGGAGTACAGTAAGGTACGTACACAGAAATCAGTCAGCATGTTTAAACAAATAATGGACTAATAAATCTAGATTACAAATGAAAAAGTACATGTGGAATTATGGAAAACTTGAAATGATTTATGTGACTCTGTAATATTATTAAGGGATTCAGATGATGTCATAAGTGTTTATAGACATCACCTGAACCCTGAGATAAAAGTATCTTATAAAATATACTAGCTTGAATTCTCCATTTTTGTAGAATGGGCAACAATAGAGTGGAACAGAATTTGAGGCCTCCAGAATGACGCAACACATTCACAGAACTTAACCACAAAAATCGCAGTTTAGCATCTTAACATGCAAGGAATAAGCCACACTACCCTTCTTGTCCTACTGCTTGGTTTACTATTGACTTATTCTGAAAATTGGTCTTAAGCAATGTTATACTTTTGTTGCATTTTCTCAATTGTTAAAACATAAATCAACCCGATAAAGATTTCTTATAGGTATCCACTTCAATCTTCAAACTTCCCAATTGTTTCATTTTCCTATTGCTTTGAATAATAGAATTGAACACCATAGGCCGATTCTCAGCTTGGGCAGACATCAGGTGGACAATGTGATCACACCGCCTACCCGCTATCCTTAGCGAGAGGCCCGAGCCATTTTAATAACACTGAAGTGGCACGCACAGGCAGTTTGCCTCACAGGGGGTGGGGGGGTGGGGGTGGAGGGGCGAGAAATACACCGGTTCCTCCAATGAACCAAGCTAGAAGTTCAACATTAAAGGGGATGGGTGGTTCAGACGGACAGGCAGTGGGCTGAAAGATTTTTGTGAGGCCAGGAAGAGCTGTCATACTCCTCCTGGCCCACAAAAATCAGAAAGACCACAAAAACATATCTATTTCCAGGGCACTCAATGCCTCGTACCAATGGGAAGAGGGAAGAGGGTGCATGGTGCACGCTTCAACCATTGATACCTCAAAATTGGATCAGGGTGTATGAAGGCCACGATAATGTTGGTGCGTGGCTCAGGAGTGGAAACAGGGCGGTAAGTCCAGCCCCGCAATTTTTGGAGTGCTACCGCCCAGTTCCCGCTAAAAAAACGCTAACAGAAATTGCCCCCATCACGGGGGTGATTTTAAACCCCAAGAATGGGTGGGTTGGGGGCGGGTGGGAGTTGAAAATAGTTGTTTTTTTTGGGTCGCAACCGCAAAACTTTCAGACTTTCCATTCCCAGTGGGAAGCCTGAACTTTTACACGCTGACGTTAAACCCGGAAATAAAGCCGGGTTTCAGTCGCAACCCAAAAAAGAACTGTTTTCATCTCCCATCCGCCCTCAACCCACCCGTTCTTGGGGTTTAAAATCACCCCCATGTACCTACGCACTTGGGTGTAGCAAAACATTCTTACTTATATGTTTATTTTTCCGAGAAAATGTTTTTAGGTACAGTACTGACAAATATTTTGCTGGACCAATCTTTCTCAATTTTCCAACAGCTCAAGGAATAAGATAGCTTCTTGGGACTTCCATCACAGCGACAGTTTAAGTTGATCGAACCAGTAAAGTTATTTTTTGTTGTTGTTCCTAAATGCTTTTTATTCTTTTTATGCTTTTTCTATTTTTCCCCCATTTTCACCTGGTGTTGGCTCCCTGGGCATGCACCATCTGGCTCTTGGGTGGAGGGGAACAACTGGTTCTCAGGCTTCAACTGTTGTCAACAAAAAGCACAAAAGAGCAGCCCAAATGAACTGATTATGATGCAAAGCATGTTATTTTTGAATTTGTAGCTCCAACCATGCCACTTCTTTGCTTCAAGTTTAGTTTTTGTGTAAGAGATTAATTTTCCATACACAAAACTGCACCACTGTGTAGAGTTGAAATGGCAACCTCCTGAGTATCATTAATTTCAAAATAATTAATCAGGTCACGTTCTAAGTGCTTGGCTCTATCTGATTCTGTTAATAATGAGCTGTTAAGCAGGGCCAAGATATTAATCAAACGTAAAACCAGTAGCAGCTTCTTGATCAATAACAAAGGCTGACTAGAATGTGCAATTTCTGTCATGTGGGTGAATCATCCACCAAATATCCACGAACTCAACTCTTCCCTCATTGCCCTCAGAACAGCAGAATCAGGACCATGTAAATTTGTGTCATCATCTTTGATATATCTTATCAGGAACTGTGTTCTACTTCCTTGCTCCCTGATCAATAGCCAGTATCAAGCCTCTAGAAGTGGAATGCCAGTTCAGCCAAGTAACTTAAGAGCCCGGATTGGATCGATAAACGGTATTTAATAGAGGAGTTAGTTTGTTTTGTCAGTTTTAATTCCATGTTGTGTTTTATAGTATGTACAGAACACAGCAGACAACATTTTCCACTAATGTATTAATGAACTAATTCACTAAAACAGCAATTCGACCATCAACTTGAGATCCACCCACGAATAGTTGTGAATCTGCCGTTTTCTAATCCATTGAATGCCTTTTGCCAGCAGTACTATAAGCCACAATTAGACCAGGTTTTATCAATGCCAAGAATCTTAATTCAATACATTCAAGGGGGAATTCACCAATCCCATTTCAAAGGAAATGCGGCCTGAACATAAGACTACTGTACTGTAGCCCCAATCCTCTGGCCCACACTCTTGAGTGTAGCATCAAGCTGAGTTAGTAAAATTGATTAATTAGTTCATAGTTGATATCTTTTTCTTTCTTGTGTAATAAAACTAGTGTCCCATATAGAACTTATGATACATTATGACAAATTAGGAATTATTATCAATTATTTTGAACTATATTACTGATATGTGCACACTCTGCAACAAACCTATAAACTGGCCTGGGGGAGAAAGGTCAAAAGTGATTTTAAAAAGAGCCTAATTTTGTTCCCTTTGATACTGTTAATGAACATTACTGTTCATGTGAGTAAAAAGTGCTTTATTGCCTGTAGAGAATACCAGAAGACTGTTTATTGATGTCATGGGCTGCTCTGAGGTCTCCCCCATCTCAAAATGGATGCACAAACATTAGCAAACTGTGAGAAAGAACTGATTTTCACTTGTGGCCAATCATAAAAACCTCGTGCAAAATTGAACAGTTGTGGAATCATGTTTCGCCTTCACATAGTTCACAACATGTAAAAACTATTGTATCACCATCAGATACTAACTCAAGTACCCTGTTAATTTCGAATAGTGAACCAGAAAATAATTGTAGTGGAACAATTACAATCGGCTGATAACTTTAGCCAATGAACTTTTTTCATCCATAAGATAAATTTAGATAAGTTGGAAGGACTGGAAAATCAATGAAGACATAAGATAATGGAACTCTGTAATTTTGAAACTTATTTACATATTAACACTTTTGTTTTATTTATCCACTACTTTGGGAGGACACCTCACATATAGGATAATCTAGAAGATGACATAGCAGTCACAATTGTGTCCAGCCAAACTATGTAGTAGTTTTTTTTGACTCTAGGGGAATCAAGGGATATGGGGATCAGATGGGAAAGTGGAGTTGAGGTTGAAGATCAGCCATGATCTTATTGAGTGGTGGAGCAGGCTCGAGGGGCCATATGGCCTACTCCTGCTCCTATTTCTTATGTATGCAATATATCTCTATCTCAGTGTCTCCAGACTGGACAATGTTAGTGACATTTTGCTCTTCCTAAAGATGTAGTGGAGGCATTGTTTCAGGGCTATTACTTGTCAAATGTGGCTAATTCATCCCCTGGTTCCATAAACATGCTCTCTATCTGATATATTTTATTTACTACCATTCCAAGAGAAAATAGCAAAGATTTTACAATCGAGTTCACCCAATTTAAAAACATAAATTGGGTGAATCTGCTTAGAAAGTGGGTGGACATAAGAACATAAGAAATAGGATCAGGTGTAGGCCATACGGCCCCACGAGCTTGCTCCGCCATTCAATCAGATCATGGCTGATCTTTTACTTCAACTCCACTTTCCTGCCCAATCTCCATATCCCTTGATACCCCTAGAGTCCTAAAATCTATCTATCGGCACCTTGAATATACTCAATGATTCAGCATCCACAGCCCTCTAGGGAATAGAATTACAAAGATTCACAAGCCTCTGAGTGAAGAAATTCTTTCTCATCTCAGTCTTAAATGGCCAACCCCTTATCCTGCGACTGTGCCCTCTAGTTCTAGGCTCTCCAGCCAGGGGAAACAGCCTCTCAGCATCTACCCTGTTAAGCCCCCTCAGAATCTTATAAGTTTCAATGAGATCACCTCTCAATCTTCTAAACTCCACAGAGTATAGGCCCATTCTACTCAACTTCTCCTTATAAAATATCCCTCTCATTCCAGGAATTAATCTAGTGAACCTTCATTGCACCGCCACTATGGCAAGTATATCCTTAGATAGGAGACCAAATCTGTATGAAGTACTCCAGATGTGGTCTCACCAAAGCCCTGTACAACTGTAGTAAGACTTCCTTACTCTTGTACTCTAACCCCCTTGCAATAAAGGCCAACATGCCATTTGCTTTCCTAATTGCCTGCTGTTCCTGCATGCTAACTTTTTGTGTTTCTTGTATGAGGACACCCAAGTCTCTCTGAACACCAACATTTACTAGTTTCTCACCATTTAAAAAATATTCTGTTTTTCTATTCTTCCTACCAAAGAGAATAACCTCACATTTCCCAACATTATACTCAGGTATGGTAGCATAGTAGTTATGTTACTGGACTAGTAATCCAGAGGCCTGGACTAATAATCTGGAGACATAAGTTCAAATCCCAGCTGGGGAATTTAAATTCAGTTAAATAAAATCTGGAATAAAAAACTAGTATCAGTAATGGCAACCATGAAACTACTGGATTGTCGTAAAAAAAACACTTGGTTCACTACTATCCTTTAGGGAAGGAAACCTGTTGTCCTTACTCAGTCTGGCCTACATATGACTTGACCCACAGCAATATGGTTGATTCTTAACAGCCATCTGAAATGGCCTAGCAAGCCACTCAGTTGTACAATCCCACTACAAAAAACACACAGACTGCAGCAGTTCAAGAAGGTAGCTCACCACCACCTTCTCAAGGGCAATTAGGGATGGGCAATAAACGCTGGCCTTGCCAGTGATGCCCACATCCCATGAATCAATAAAAAAAACTCCATCTGCCACCTTCTTGCATGTTGTATATTTCATTCTGTACTTAAAGAATTGTTCATTTGAAATTACTTACATTGTTAAACACTTAATCTAATCATGGGAACTGGCGAGACCCCCAGACCATCATTGAGTGCAAAATAGCTAAGCATTGCCTTCCCCAAGACAAAGGAGAATCTTGGATTCAATGGAAGCTGCTAGCTGGTCAGTAAACCTTAGTTGTGAACAGGGTTCCCATCAAAAGCACTTAATCTAATCACTGAGCCCATTTCATGTTAATGGAAAAAAGATCTCGCCACACAATAGAGAATAATTGGGTTCCAGCCTGGCCCCCTTTGGACAAGGGTAGACCCTAGACTAACTCACTGGCTGCATGTATAGAAAAAACCACCCACAAATAGTACCAACTTTTATAATGGGTATTTTAGAAGGGAACCAGAAAAAAGCAAACATTGCCTAAGTTACTTCTTTGTCTTTTTTTAATACATACCTAATTCTTTACACTTCAATGTTTCCAACATTGCCCACTCACTTAACCTGTCTATATCCTTTTGCAGACTCTTTGTGTCCTCCTCACAGCTTACTTTCCCACGTAGCTTTGTATCGTCAGCAAACTTGGATACATTACACTCGGTCCCTTCATCTAAATCATTAATATAGATTGTAAATAGCTGAGGCCCAAGCACCGATCCTTGCGGCACCCCAGTAGTTAAAGCCTGCCAACCTGAAAATGACCCATTTATCCCTACTCTCTGTTTTCTGTCCATTAACCAATCCTCTATCCATGTTAATATGTTACCCCCAAGTGGAGAATAGAAATGCTGGATTTCTGTTCACTTTACATAATGTGCATTATAACTTGGGACAGGAAGCATCCACCTGAAATAAGGCAGCTTCATTTAAATATTAAAATGTGGGCAGGGACATCCTGCAAGCCATTTCCCGATATTTGCTTGTGGGACATAACAACATAAGAAGGTAAGAAATAGGAGCAGGAGTAGGTCAAATGGCCCCTCGAGCATGCTCCGCCATTCAATAAGATCATGACTGATCTTCTACCTCAACTCCACTTTCCCGCCATATCCCTTGATTCCCTTAGTGTCCAAAAATCTATCAATCTCAGTCTTGAATAAACTCAACGACTGAGCATTCAAAGCCCTCTGGGGTAGAGAATTCCAAAGATTCACGACCCTCTGAGTGAAGAAATTTTTCCTCATCTTGGTCCTAAATGGCCTACCTCTTATCTTGAGACTATGATCCATAGTTCCAGACTCTCCAGCCAGGGGAAAACAGCCTCTCAGCATCTACCCTGTCAAGCCCTCTAAGCCCTCCATTTATTCTAATGCCCATCGGAAATGGGTGTCCAGAATCACTGGGCAGATGAAAGTATATGGAAATTCCTCAAAAGTACATTTCAATCATTATTTGACTGTTTTTTTTCCTTTTCTCTTTTGGCACTTAGGTTCTCTTGAGACTTTCTGACAACCATTGTGCTGGATCTTTTTTTTTGCCACTGGCACCATTACTGCCACCGATGGGAAACCCATAATCCTGTCTGTTTGACAGAAGAAGAGGCAGACTAATGGAGGATGAAAGATTCGGCTGCACCAGTGGTGCTCTGTGTCTACCCACTTGTACGCACACATCTACTTCTACAGACAGACCTCAATTTAGCAAAGGATTGGTGCATGTGGAGGCTCCTATTCCCTAAGCAAACTGACTCAAAGATAAGTGAATGCTTGGCTAACTGTAATGCTTTCCCCAATCACATTATGTCATGCTTTCTGTGGTATTGCATGAAAGAAGGCATGCCAAGGTGATCAGCAGCCAGCATACATTTATTGCCTATACGCACCAAGATATCATCAACCATTTGTCTAGGCATTGTTGCACATACTTGCGAATGACCATGGGCAACCAGATGCAGAGCTGTGCCATCCACAGCTACCATAAGCCTGGCACATCTAGTGATGATAACAATCAGTTGTGGCCTGAAATCTGCCTCACCCTCTTACTAGACATGCCGCAATGCTAACCTCTAGGAGTGGTGCCGTAGAATGGCAAGGGGGCACATCCTCTTCACATCTGATTGATTAAAATGATCAGGCAGCACGAATATTATGTGCTGCCTGAGTCAATTGTTAAATGCACATGCAGTGCGATTCCTGGTGCCATTGGATTTCTAGACCTCTATCTCATAATTGTGATTACAACAATTGTGTGAAGCCATAATAGTGAAACTCACATTTCCATCCTTACAATCGTGGCATTATAACAATAACTTATTTTATCTCTTTATCTCATTTAATTCCTTGTGCATGGTCAACTATTTCTTCAATGAGGCCACCACTTCAAACTTCCAACAATCAAAATTAAAACAAATGTGTATCTACCACTAGAGACTCAAAACACAGCGGTACAATCTAAATAATAGCACTCCTCTCCCCACTGGTGACTCTAAGGCACCAATGAATAAACTAAGACTTCCTGAATGAATCCACCTCTGGCCATATCACAGGCGTTAATATTTTCCCTAGGAAAGAAAGTATTAACTTTAAAAAGGTCACAAATGAATATTTGATATTTTGACATTCTGGAAAGAAATATTCTAATTTACTAATTGGTTCATTGTTTATTAGCATTGGACCTAATGAATTTTACTTAACAGGAATGATTGAATAAGTGAAGCAGTCTCTTTTTTACTATTAGTTTTGGCTGTTTTATTTTTTGACCCATCTCATTTATCACCAAGGAGTTTTTGAAACAGACTAAAGAAAATGGAACCAGCTGCAGTGATTAGGAAGAACAGAATTCATGTGCAGTGTTGGAAAAATTGTGTTTGACTGCTCTAAAAGCAATGAACAAAACTAAATAATCCACCTTGGACAAACTTCAATAACCTGCCTCTTTTTTTATGAAAGTTACGGCTATGATGGGCAACCTCCTGCAGGTTAGATTCCTGTCGTGTCAGTAAATTGCTGAATGTTTATCGTTGCCATGCATTTTAATACGCCTCAACACCACCTCCATCTCTATTAGGGCTCATATAGACTAGCAGCTGGATACCTTACTCATGCATGAAGCTAAAATGGACATGCAACATGCTGATACCGCGAAGGTTTAACAGTGTTTGCAAATATGTTGTTTATATTTCACTTTGTTGCAAAGTGTTTCATTTCTATTAAATTTACAAAAGCTTTTTTTTTAACAACTGCATAAGACATTGAGAAAAGGGTAGGATCAGAGATTATGGGGGAGAAAATTCGATAAGGGCCATTTTCGGGCAGGGGTAGCATGATGCGCTAGTACCCCGTGCCTGACGGCCCCGATGCAGGCAGCACATGAACTTTGTGCTGCCTGTTACTTACCATGATATCTCAGTGCAGCCAGCGCAGCCCTCACTGCTGAGAGGCTACACGGAGAATGAGGAAATTGGAAATGGGGTGTGCACAGCGCAGGTCATCAGCAGCCTGCACCTCTTAAAGGTGTAGGTGCACATTTCAAATGGCAGGTACACAGCTTACTAGGAGAAGGGAAAGATGGCCATGAGGATAACAGGACCGGCACAAGAAAAGGCTCCACGCTTCTCCGATGATGCACTGGAGCTCCTGGTGGAAGGGGTGGACGAAAGGAGGGCCAACATGTACCAGCAGGGTGGCAGGAGACCCTCCAGACTGCAGCTCCGCAGGCATTGGCAGGCAGTGGTACAGGAAGTCAATGCCAGGAGCATGGCACCACGCATATGGGTGCAGCGCCGAAAGAAGTTCAATGATTTGACACGAGTGGTCAAGGTGAGTGAATTGAAGTGTCAAGTGGCACATCCCACCAACTGCACCACTGGTCCATGCATCACACTCCCCGTCACCCACCCACCAACAAACACTGCCCATCCATACGCAATACTGCATCTCACCCGCACATAGAACCACACTTGCAGGTCACACAACCACCACTCACAGGTCACACAAACTGGCAGCTATTCGACCACGACAGGCACATCACCCAAACACCTTGCAGGATACTCACTGACACACTGTCCTCTGTCTTTTAGGAGAAGGTGGCGCATAACAGCCGGCAGCAGGAGGGACCTGAGGGTGGACGGGGACGCTTACACATCCTCACCCCCCCTAGAGGAGACAATGCTTCGGATCATTGGGCGGGCCATCGCTGCAGCCATGACAACATGCCGCGCTGGAGGCCCCGATGAAGGGGGTCTCGGCATGTCCAATGCTCCTTCTCCTTTCCCACATCTCCCTCCTCCCATAATCTTTTCTGACTCACGTGCTGCACATGCTGTCAGCACACATGTCTTACTTGCTCCTCACCCCACTCCACAACTCAACCTGTTTCCCTTAGTCATTGCAGATACCCAAGAACACGTGGTGGCACCCTCCGAGGAGGAGGAGGAAGAGGAGGAGAAGAGGGACATTGAAGCCACACTGTCATTTGATCTGACACTTGCTTCCACCAGCTCAGAGCTGACACTGCTCATCCTTTAGAGGCTAGGTTAGAGGAGGGATCGGCACGTGGTGAGACACCGAGCACAAGTGCGCAGGAGGCAGGGCGGGGGGAATGGATATCACAGGTGCCAGCTCGCCGGAAGGCGGGGTCGCTCACTAGTTCTGCTGCAGAGGAGTCAGATGAGGACTTCAATGGGCTAGGCTACAGAAGACGGCTGATGGGCATACACCAACAAATGCTTGGGGCACCGGAAAGCCCGCCAGAAAGCCTGCGCACAATGAGAAGGGGCAATGGAGGAGTCCAGCTCCAACTTGGCACAGGGCTTTGCGCAGAGCTTGGAGCCCATCCTTTCCAACATGGAACGGGTGGTCACCTCCATCAGTGCACCTGTGGAACCCACCATGATGCAGCATCTGATGACTGATGTCACAGCTTCCATTGCAGCACAAACATCTGCCATCCAAGGTCTGACTGCTGCATTTGGAGCTCAAACTGCAGCATTGGAAGCTCAGATTGCTGCTGTCGTGGGTCTGGGGACCACTGTGGAACAGAGCTTCCAGGACGTCACAGCACTCCAGCAATCTGTTCTCCAGCTAATCACCAGGATTGCTGAGGCGCAGCCCGCGAGAGTGGCAGTGGCGCCATGGCAGTCGGACCTGCTGCCTATCCACCAGCCAGGCCAGACTGCTGCAACCCATGCTGAGATGATGCAGTCTGAAGCCGGGCTCTCCCAGCCCAGAGCTGCTCGAGTTTGTCCTCCAACGCCACCTGCACACTCCTCCATTGAAGGCCAGCAGCCTCCCACCACCCACGCTCCAGCCACGGGGGAAGCACCTCGTAGGAGCGCTAGGATAGGTAAAGGCACATGAACAAGAGGCACTAAGGGAATGCAAAAGGTGAATAGTTCTGTTCTGTTTGCATAATTTCATTTATTCATTGATAAATGAGACTTTGATTTTGCATTTGGTGGTAGTTTTTATGTATACAATGAACTGAGAGGGAAACCAATGTGTAATCAGATGGAGGGTGATTTGATTGACTTGTGGGAACGGAAAGGTGGGGAGTGTAGGACTGTTGGTGAGTTGGTGGATGTAGTTGACATTATTGATAGCGGGCATGGATCAGGCGAGCATGCACAGCCCTTGCAGACAAGGCGTGTGGTTCCTGTTGCACCCTTGCGTCTTCCTCCACTTCCTCTTCCGGCTCCACCCCCTCCTCCTCCTCTTCAGCCTCTCCCTCCTCCACCTCTGGCACAGGGTCTTCTCCAATCATTAGTGGCTGGTCCCTCATGATGGCGAGGTTGTGCAGCATGCAGCATACCACCACGAACCTGCCCACCTGCTCAGGGGAGTACTCCAGGTCTCCTCCAGACCTGTTCAGGCAGCGGAAACATTGTTTGAGGAGGCCTATGGTGTGCTTCACAATGTTGCGTGTGGCAGCATGGCTCTCATTATAGGCATGCTGTGCACGTGTGCGTGGATTCCTGACTGGTGTCATGAGCCACGGCGAGATGGGATAAACCTTGTCGCCCAGTAGCCAGCCTTTGACCTGTCGAGTCAGATGAAAGATAGCTGGCACGTTGGACTGCCACATGATGAAGGCGTCATGACTGCTCCCAGGGTAGCGTGCATCGACCTCCAAGATTCGATGCATGTGGTCGCACACCAACTGCACGTTGGGGGAATGGAAGCCCTTTCGGTTGACAAAGAAAGCTAAGTTGATATGCGGGGCACTCAGGGCAATATATGTGCGGTCAATGGCACCCTACACCATGGGGAAGCCAGCAATGCGAGCAAACCCCCGCTATCACTCATTCTCTTGTCTCTGTGGAGAGGGAAAGTGATGAACCTGTTCCTCATGTGGTACAGTGCATTTGTGACCTCCCTTCCTTATACAGCAGTGCATTGCACACTGCGAGATGTTGCACATGTCGTCAGCAGACGCCTGAAATGCTCCTGAGCCATAGAAATTCAGCACCACGGTGACCTTCACAGCCACAGGTAATGCTGTCCTTGCCCTGCTCTGAGGCTGCAGTTGTGGCTGCACCAGTTGACAGATCTCGGTCACGGCTTCCTTGGTGAACCTCAGGCATCGGATACAATCCTCCTTGGTCATGTTGAGGTAAGAGAATTGGTCCCGGAAGGCCCTCATTGGGTAGGGCCTCCAGCTCAGTGCCCTGCGCCTCCTCGTCCTCCGACTCCTGGCAGCTTGACCTGTTATGCGTGGCCTCTCTGCAAGCTCCCAGTCATGCTCAATGCCCAGCGGGAGCCCTAGCAGACAGCCCATGGTTGCCAAGAATGTTGTTCAACCACAGTTGTAACTTTCTGAACCCTAGGGTAGTACCTGCCAAACCACTCTCAAATGTAGTCCAGGAACTCTCAGTAAGAATAACGAACTTCAAAAAACACTTCCTATTCCACCAGCAGCCAGAAGCAATAATCCAGCAACTAACCTGCAACACCTGCATGGCCCCTTTAAATAGCACTGGTGAGGGGTCCTCTAGGCACTGTAAGACATGTTCAGATGGTCGGGGTTAAGACTGTGCGTTGAGTTGAGCGTTAAGATCCAAAATGGTGTCTATCACTTTAAAGCAGCGTTGCACACTGATTGCACGCATTTTCTCCCTACTTTACATGCTTCCAGCGTTCGGTATTTGCACTAACTCCTATACCAAGATGGCGTCCGGCGCACATCACGCTGGAAACTTGTGTGCGCATCCAAGACGCCATCTTGGATGTCAGACAGGCCGTGTAGCGCCAAAACAATGGGCACCACACGGCCCAATTTAGCACCCTACAGCTTTTAAAGATTGCAAGTTAATTATGATGTTGTTCATACCAAAGCTAATACTAAAACCAGTTGCTGGCTATTCGTTATAAACTGCAGTAAAACATTCATACTAAATCTATTATTTTTAATGGTTTTAGTTATTTACACAATATACAATCAGTAATTTGGAATAAACTCCCAACTCTGAATCCAAATTGCATCAGTTCCAATTTGAATGATTCACATGCACCTGTTCCTTTGGAAAAGAGATACCGTGTAGGTACAGTGGGAGAATTTGTAATTTTCTTTTGTCAATTTTGCATCACAACTTTGTATCACAAGTTTTTACAGTCCTATATTTTCTGGGTTTATATTTCTGGTTGTTTTATATAAATATGTCTAATGCTTGTATCCATCAAGATTGATAAAAGGGACACACCAGAATTGTCACAACCTGTCTTTTTTCTTTAGAAATGTTAATTGGCCTGTGTATTTCCAGCATCTTCTGTTTTTATTTCAGATTTCCAGAACTTACAGTTTTTCTTTTTTTCATCAGAATTGTCCAGTTCAGCATCATTTTCATGGTCATCTATTGGTTTTAATACCTCTAAGGAATCAATTTCTTTGGTGGGGTTAGGGGGACTCAGAGGCACTCATTTCACTGAAGATCTGAGGAGGCACCATGTGAGGTAACTGTTTCACTCATGCTTGAGGGGGATAGGGACTCTCAGAGACACTCTCGGAAATGACAATGTCTTGTTCTTTTCAAGAAGTTTGTTTTATTTCTCGTCCTCTTTGTTCTTTTGAGGTGATCTTATTTTACTCACACACCAAATCTCCATTGTTATTGCATGCCAGGGCTCTATTATTCTGCGATTAAACTACCAACATATCTTTTACATTAGCCTGAATGGGATTTGTGCCCATTCCTGTGAAATCAATGATGCATTTCCATTGTTCTTTCAGACAATTCTGATGTTTTTCATATTCCCAAGGTTATGTATGAGATAGCTAATGAGGAAGTATATCAATAACTTCTAAAGACTTGGTTCAAAGTGTAAAATAACTCATAATAGGGTTATACCTTATGATCATTGTTGTGGCTCAGTGGGTACCACTCTCACCCTCTGAATCATGAAGGTTGTAGGTTCAAATCCTACTCCAGGAACTTGAGCACAAAATCTAAGCTGACACTTCAGTATTGTACTGTTGGAGGTGCTGTCTTTTGGATGAGATGTTAAACAGAGACCCCCGTCTGCCCTCTCAGGAAATACAGATAATTTATATAATGTTCCTGAAGTCAGCCTCAATCCAAATCTTTCTGCACTGAAAGTGAAAAAGGTTGCTTTTTCTACAGTTTGTTACTTATATTCAACTAGGAAAGTTTATACTGACTGACAATCTGTCTTATCTGACACTTTTCTGTACAGATAAAGCAAATTCTCTGGAGATCACTTCGGCAATACATAGCTAGCTACAGAAATCAGAGAGTGATTCATTAATATATACTGCAGTACTGACTGAACTGATTTTAGCAGTTTCTTGCATCTTTAAATAATCAAAATGATTGTTTCATATGTTGTCCGAAGAGATCCATTCTGCAAAAGAGTATAACAATCCAACCTTCATAACTTTAAAATGTCAAAGATAATTGAACATGTACCTTTCAGGATATCGTAGCCAATTGTGCATACCCACCTTGACTGAGATGAGATTGGCTAACTCAGACAGACAAGAGCCTTCCCAATCTTTATATCTCACAGCCACAGCACACAGCACATTCATTGAACCACCTTGTATTGTACACCATGAGTCATAAGGAATACTGTGTTTGAATTGTAATAACGAGATCGCTTTGTGTACGATCTGTAGTGTTTTGGTTTGAATGTACTGGATTTGAATTGAGATATTTACACTGAACAGTGTGCAGCCTTAAAATTCTATGAAATAAAGTATATTTTGAAATAAAAATACATCAGAAGTATATAATTGTTCTGATTTATAAAAGGTAACTGTTTAAAGAGAAAAATCCTCACATCCTTCTTTCTCCACTTACTTTCCCATAAGGTGGAGATGCCGGTGATGGACTGGGGTTGACAATTGTAAACAATTTTACAACACCAAGTTATAGTCCAGCAATTTTATTTTAAATTCACAAGCTTTCGGAGGCTTCCTCCTTCATCAGGTGAACGTTGTTGGAACGTTCACCTGAGGAAGGAGGAAGCCTCCGAAAGCTTGTGAATTTAAAATAAAATTGCTGGACTATAACTTGGTGTTGTAAAATTGTTTACAATTTCCCAAAAGGAGCATTTCAACTGGAAACTTAGGTTTGAAACTTGAAATCAAACCTTCCCACCAAGTATTTTGGTACATTTGCCTGACAGTCAGAAATACTGCAACGGTATTATATAAAGTCAGTGTACTATTGAATTAGATATATGACTATTTTGATGAATAAATGAGACGATTCCAAAGTTAAGCAAAATTGAAGCCCATGGGTCTAAAGAGACAGTGGCTGTGTGGATACGAAATTGGCTAAGGGACCAAAAGCTGAGAGTAGTGGTGAACGGTTGTGTTTCAGACTATGGTGTCCCCCAGGGGTTTGTGTTGGGACCACTGCTCTTTTTGATATATATTAATGACCTGGACTTGGGTATACAGGGCATATTTCAAAGTTTGCAGATAATACAAAACTCAGAAATGTAGTAAACAATGTGAAGGATAATAACAGACTTCAGGAGGACATGGACAGACTGGTGAAATAGACAGACACAAGGAAGATGAAATTTAATGTAGAGAAGTGTGAAGTGATTCATTTTGGTAGAAAGAATGAGCAGAGGCAATATAAACAAAATGGTACAATTTTAAAGGGGGTGCAGGAGCAGAGAGGCCTGGGGGTGTACGTACACAAGTCTTTGAAGGTGGTAGGACAAGTTGAGAAGGCTGTTAAAAAGGCATACGGGATCCTTGGCTTTATAAATAGAGGCATAGAGTACAAAAGCAAGGAAGTTATGCTAAACCTTTATAAAACACTAGTTAGGCCCCAGCTGGAGTATTGTGTCCAATTCTGGGCACTGCACTTCTGGAAGGATATAAAGGCCTTGGAAAGGGTGCAGAGGAGATTTACTAGAATGGTACCAGGGATGAAAAATTTTAGTTGCATGGAGGGATTAGAGAAACTTTGGTTGTTCTCCTTAGAGCAGAGAAGGTTAAGGGGAGATTTGGTAGAGGTGTTCAAAATCATGAAGGGTTTGATAGAATAAATAAGGAGAAATTGTTTCCAGTGGCAGAAGGGTCAGTAACCAGAGGACACAGATTTAAGGTAATTGGCAAAAGAACCAGAGGCGACATGAGGAAACATTACTTTACACAGTGAGTTGTTATGATCTGGAATGCACTGCCTGAAAGGGTGGTGGAAGCAGATTCAATAATAACTTTCAAAGGGAAGTTGGATAAATACTTGAAGGGGAAAAATTTGCAGGGCTACGGGGAAACAGCAGGGGAATGGGGCTAATTGGATAGCTCTTTCAAAGAGCTGGCACAGGCACGATGGGCTGAATGGTCTCCTTCTGTGCTGCATCATTCTATTTATTGTTCTGTTAAAATCTGGAATAAAAAATCTTAATCATCACCCTTTCATTAAAGGAATGTATTAACAAAACATCCTAATGTTCCCAAAGTGATCCCACTTAAACTAACAGTAGATGTTCCTGGTGTTTTAGTACAATTGCACACTCCAAGATTTTTTGTTGTTACTTTTTTAAATACAAACTCAAACACTAGACACCAAAGTCAAAATATAGGAGTAACATGAAAAAGTCAAGCAGCAGCAGCAACATATACTTCAGGGTGTACAGTCTGGTCACCACATTACAGGAAAGATATGATTGCACTAGAGAAGGTACAGAGGAGATTTACGAGGATGTTGCCAGGACTGGAGAATTTTAGCTATGAGAAAAGATTGGATAGGCTGGGGTTGTTTTCTTTGGAACAAGGGAGGCTGAGGGGAGATTTAATTGAGGTATATAAAATTATGACGGGACTAGATAGAGTGGATAGGGAGGACCTATTTCCCTTAGCAGAGGGGTCAGTGACCAGGGGGCATAGATTTAAAGTAATTGGTAGAAGGATTAGAGGGGAGCAGAGGACAAATTTTTTCACCCAGAGGGTGGTGGCGGTCTGGAACTCACTGCCTGAAAGGGTGGTAGAGGCAGAAACCCTCAACTCATTTAAAAAGTACTTGGGTATGCACTTGAAGTGCCGTAACCTACAGGGCTACGAACCAAGTGCTGGAAAGTGGGATTAAGCTGGACAGCTCTTTTTCAACGAGCACGGACACGATGGGCCAAATGGCCTCCTTCTGTGCCGTAACTTTCTATGATTCTATGGCTAAGCATCATCTGTCGAACTGTGAGCAACTCTTCTGTTGCTGAAATGTGGCTCCTCTACCTTCACACGCATGTAATCCCATGGTAAGATGCAGGACAACAACAGCAAGCAATCAGCAATAGTGAATCAGGCAACCTTTGACTCCATTGCAATGTAAACTAAGTGACCCAGAGTTTCCGTTAGATTGCGCTGGCTTATTCAGCGCATTCTTGCCAAATCAGTACAAAACATTGCGGAATTTCGATTTACCCTGAACGTAATTTGCGCCCAACATAATTCAAGTTTCTGCAATATTTTGCGCCGGCTAAAATAAAATCGTGCTGAAGCTGGCCCCACCCACAAAACAGGCCATACCCCGCCCCCCCCCCCCCCCACCCTGGTGGAAATAACGAGGATGGTGAGTTTCCACCAATTGCGCCCGCCTGCGGCCGTTCGAGGAGGGTGTTAAAATTAAGATTGTTTTCTTAGGCACACGGGCACTAATAGGCATGATTTAAATATTTTCAAATATTAAAAATATGAATTTACTAAGAAACTGACTAGTGTACATCAATGAAAGTAGTAAATGGTTCAGTGTAGTTTTTTGAGTCATTTTCAGTGATTTTAAATCAGGTTACCCACAGGCTGAGGATTATTAAAAATTCTTATTTTTAGCGATAAACCCACTTTCAGCTGTATTAATAAAACTGCACCAGGTTACCACTCTTAAATACATCCATGAATAGTTTTGATTGCAAAAAACAATAAACGATTAAGCTATGTTAAACTGCCGAATTGCACTGATTCATGGCAGATTTTACTTCTGTGATTATGTTAATGCATTTTAGCGGAAACTCGGTGTAAAATGCGCCAGCGCAATTTTTAAATGCCGATTGCGCCCAAAGCGGAAACTCCAGGCCATTATGTTTAACACAAATGTGCCACCGTATTTGGCAGCAGGACACTGCTTTTAAAGAATAAACCAGTCTGGAGTCCAGCATAGCAGCAAACAGCAATGACACTGCTGTTACAAGGAATACAAAGCTGCAGTGCACTACTTGTCTCTGCAGCGGAAATGAAGCCAGGTGGTGTTCCCTGGAGTGGAAAGGTCATTCGAGGTTTATGGAACAAAAAGCTACTGTTGCTAACTATGGAAGTGAGGGGAATGAGGGAGGGGACATTGAGAAACAAGGGAAAGAATAAGAGGAGGGAATGAGAGAGGGAAGGAAAGGGATAGAGTGGAAAGGGAGAAAATACGATACGGAGAAAGGGATGGAGAATCAGACAGGAAAAGACGAAAGAGAAGAAAAGAGAAAGTAGGATAAAAGAGGACAATCCAGATCTCATAGAAACAGTTGGCAACAAAACATGTCAAAAGTAACACTGATGGGCTAGGTTTGACAATTTCTTGCAGGGTATACTTGTACTAATTGTAATTACAATGGGAATATCAGCGAGCATTCAAATATACTGTATTTAAAACTTGAGGCCATTTCTTCATGTACGATTCTTTTTCTGAGTCTTGAGCTTTGAAAGATTGACAAAAATACATAAGATTACATGAAGAATGACACAAGAAGTAGACGCCAGGCATATTTGAAAAGTCCCACGTCTAGAAGAGGTAACAACATGCCCAATGCTAAATGCCATTGTAACCATAAGCATTGTCAATGGAGTATGATCACAATAAAAGTTATAGATAGCTAAACACCCTAGGACAATCAAATCCTCCAAAAAGGTATTCAGGAGTAAAAGAAAAATGCGCAAACAAAGAGGTTCATCTTTGAACTTTCTGCCCTTTCTATAGAGAAGCATTTGACTTCCATTTGACATTTTCATGGTGGCATGGTGGAGATCAGAAACCAACTGCATAGGAACCAAAGGGTAGACTCTTGTGGTCACGATGCAGAGCCAGTGGAACTTGAGCACTGCAAATACAGCCCTCACAAATTTAAGCAAGGTCTGAATAAATACCTTAAAGGGCTACAGCCTATATTTAAAGGAAGGCAGTGACTTTAAGTGGCTGCATAGGGGGTTGAAATGTTTTGAGGCCTTTATAATGGTCGAATTTTTTTTTTTAATTATCTATCAGCTATGGCTGTATGGGAAAAAAATGGCAGTCAAAAACCAAGAGACGGCACGACAAGTTGGAGGTACAAAGAAGTCTGTGGGCATGTAATGAAGCAACACTAGGGGCAAAGAGGGCTGATGTATTGTCATGTGGTAGGATGGGTAGTGGTTTGGGGAAATGTCCCTTTGTTTGAAAGTAGGGGAAAAGGCTGTGCTGTCAAAGGTGGACTTTGTTCCACAGAAGAGAAGGCTTTAGTGATATCATGCACTGCGATGCCTCTTGCAGTAAATGCTGCCCAAGTCTCCATTGCTCCAACCTGTGGTGCTCTTCCTCCATGATAATAATAGCATACAAGAGTATAGTCATAGGGAATGCCAAACCGGTTCCTGAGAACCCCTGACTGTGGATAGCGACTATGGGGTTGGGGGGGGGTTGCGGGAAGGGGGGGGGGGGGTCTGAAAATCTGCCGGTGGTCTGACTCTGTGAGAAGCAAGTCCAGGTGTATGTAGGCAGAACACCAAAAAAAGTGCTTTAAAAAGAATTTCTCAGCTGCAGAAGTCTGTATTCAAAATCTCCAGATTCTTCTGTGTCAGGAACTCTTCACTTCTATATAAACTGATCCTGGCAGCTGCTGTGCCTCATAAATCTCGGTCTAAGATACCCAGAGTGCAGGAGCAGTGCAAACCTAGAAAACCTGCAGCTGCTACGTCACTGGCTCTCACGCTGAAATGTACAAATGAATCCATTAGGGACTCGTCCGGCAGATCACGGGAAGGTTCAAAAAGCACGGAAACTCAAGGAAAGCATTTTAAAGGCGTAAACACACAGCAGAAATGACTACCACCCAAATTTCCTGGCTAAAAAAAAATCCTATGCAGTTTATATCCCTTTAAAGCATTGAAAACAGTGAGGAAATTCACCCCCAGTGTTTCTGTATAAAAAAAATGTTAAAAAATAAAAGAAACACATACCTTTGTTGCTGTAACCCCACCCACGGTTGCCTGCCAACTGGCATGATGTTGGAAAGCTTGTGACAGGATATGAAAGTGCTATTCATGCATACATGCATTTGAAAAAAAGTTCAAGCAATAATAAAGCAAATTCAGTATAAATTGCACCGAAATTAGGTTTTTGCAAATAAATGTTAACAAGCCTAAATTGGGTCACTTTGATGTCCATCCCTGGTGCTGATAAAAAAATTTCTAGTGTGGGTTTGACTAGTGGGGTTGTTGATCATAGAGTAGGCTGCTTTTGATGCTTAGATGTAAGTGATTCATCAGGATCAAACAGTACTTTTATTAAGTTCATCACTGCTCCTGTTGTTTGGTTGTGAGTCATAGGAAAAGCGTAGGATTTCATTTTGGAATATGAAACTTTGGTTAACATACCAGGCAATGCAGGTTTTGAGTTCCTTGTTATATTCTAAGGAAGTTAATTTCCTTTTAGCAGATTGAGAGTGCCTAATTGAATTAATGTTTTTCTTTTATGAAAAGAGCACACTCAATAATGCACACTTTCCATAAGATGTATTGCAACTAACAAGCCAATCAGGTCACACCTACAATAATGCTGCTGAATAATATGTTTCTCATTAATTTCCATTAACAAGCAAAAAAAAACAGTGGTCTGTGTGGTAATCTGCAATGGTCTTGTTTACTCCTAGGAGTAACTTGAGGAGCATTGGCCTGTTCTGCTAATACACACAATTACTACACCGTAATGCACAATTATTAGGTGTGTTACCTCTAATGCACAGAGGAAATTAGCACCCTGATTGTATCTATTTGCATTTCTACAAGTAAACATGATGCTACCCTATATAATGATGACTTCCCCTCTTCCAACTCAGCAATCTCTGTTGTGTTGCTTTAGCAAATGAGCTGACTACTCATATGTCAAACCAACATAACAGATGTGGAGATGCCGGTGATGGACTGGGGTTGACAATTGTAAACAATTTTACAACACCAAGTTATAGTCCAGCAATTTTATTTTAAATTCACAAGCTTTCGGAGGCTTCCTCCTTCGTCAGGTGAACGATGTGAAAATGAAATCCTCTAAATGAAATCGCATTTATAATTCACAGAACAATGCTTGGTGAGTACAGACAGTTTTTTCAACTGCCCGTTGCCAAGGCAATCAGTGTGCAGACAGACAGGTGTTACCTGCCAGGTCTCACAGAATATACAAATCACCAAAAAAAACAACAAACAAAAAAAAACAGAGATAGAGAGGTAGAAACATAGAAAAGACAGCAACTGACCCGTTATATTAAAAACAGATAACATTTGTTCGCTGGTGGGGTAACGTGTGGCGTGACATGAACCCAAGATCCCGGTTGAGGCCGTCCTCATGGGTGCGGAACTTGGCTATCAATTTCTGCTCGACAATTTTGCGTTGTCATGTGTCTCGAAGGCCGCCTTGGAGTACGCTTACCCGAAGGTCGGTGGATGAATGTCCATGACTGCTGAAGTGTTCCCCGACTGGGAGGGAACCCTCCTGTTTGGCGATTGTTGCGCGGTGTCCGTTCATCCGTTGTCGCAGCGTCTGCATGGTCTCGCCAATGTACCATGCTCTGGGGCATCCTTTCCTGCAACGTATGAGGTAGACAACGTTGGCCGAGTCACAGGAGTATGAACCATGCACCTGGTGGGTGGTGTCCTCTCGTGTGATGGTGGTATCTGTGTCGATGATCTGGCATGTCTTGCAGAGGTTACCGTGGCAGGGTTGTGTGGTGTCGTGGACGCTGTTCTCTTGAAAGCTAGGTAATTTGCTGCGAACGATGGTCTGTTTGAGGTTGGGTGGCTGTTTAAAGGCGAGTAGTGGAGGTGTGGGGATGGCCATAGCGAGGTGTTTGTCCTCATTGATGACATGTTGAAGGCTGCGGAGAACATGGCGTAGTTTCTCCGCTCCGGGGAAGTACTGGACGACAAAGGGTACTCTGTTGGTTGTGTCTCGTGTCAGTCTCCTGAGGAGGTCTATGCGATTTTTTGCTGTGGCCCGTCGGAACTGTCGATCGATGAGTCGAGCGTCATATCCCGTTCTTACTAGGGCGTCTTTCAGCGTCTGTAGGTGTCCATCGCGTTCCTCCTCGTCTGAGCAGACCCTGTGTATTCGCAGGGCCTGTCCATAGGGGATGGCCTCTTTGACGTGGTTAGGGTGGAAGCTGGAAAAGTGGAGCATCGTGAGGTTGTCCGTGGGCTTGCGGTAGAGTGAGGTGCTGAGGTGCCCGTCTTTGATGGAGATTCGTGTGTCCAAGAAAGAAACTGATTCTGAGGAGTAGTCCATGGTGAGCTTGATGGTGGGATGGAACTTGTTGATGTTATCGTGTAGTCTCTTTAGTGATTCCTCGCCGTGGGTCCATAGAAAGAAAATGTCGTCGATGTATCTGGTGTATAGTGTTGGTTGGAGGTCTTGTGCAGTGAAGAAGTCCTGCTCGAACTTGTGCATGAAAATGTTGGCGTATTGGGGTGCGAATTTGGTCCCCATGGCTGTTCCGTGTGTTTGGGTAAAGAACTGGTTATCGAAGGTGAAGACATTGTGATCCAGGATGAAGCGGATGAGTTGTAGGATGGCGTCCGGAGATTGGCTGTTGTTGGTGTTGAGTATTGATGCTGTCGCAGCGATGCCGTCATCGTGGGGGATACTGGTGTATAGTGCCGAGACGTCCATCGTGGTGAGAAGTGTTCCTGGTTCAACTGGTCCGTGGGTACTGAGTTTTTGTAGGAAGTCTGTAGTGTCGCGACAGAAGCTGGGGGTTCCCTGCACGATGGGTTTCAGGATGCCCTCGATGTATCCAGAGAGGTTCTCACACAGGGTTCCGTTGCCTGATACGATAGGACGTCCGGGTGTGTTGGCTTTGTGTATCTTTGGGAGGCAGTAGAAGTCTCCCACGCGGGGAGTACGTGGGATGAGAGTGCGTAGGATGCTTTGAAGGTCTGGATCGAAGGTCTTGATCAGTTTGTTGAGCTGGTGGGTGTGTTCTTTGGTCGGATCTGCGGGTAACCGTCTGTAGTGTTCCTGGTTGTCCAGTTGTCGGTATGCTTCTTTGCAATAGTCCGTTCTGTTCTGTATGACTATGGCTCCTCCTTTGTCCGCTGGTTTGATGACGATGTTGCGGTTGGTCTTGAGAGCGTTGATGGCGTTGCGTTGTGCTCGGGTGACATTCTGGACTGTCTTCTGAGTGCGGCTGATGAATCTGGCATTGACGCATTTCCTGACAGCTTGTGCATACATGTCCAGCTGAGGGCAGCGACCCTCCGGAGGAGTCCAGTTTGACTCTTTCCTCTTCGGTTGCTGTACCGCGGATCCCTCTGTCTGCTGTTCCGGATCGTCGATTGTCTCATTGGGTTCGCTGCTGAAATCTTGGGGTTTGTGGTAGAATTCCCGGAGCCTCATTCTCCTGATGAATTTGTCTGTGTCCGCCGCGAGACTAGTGGGGTCCATTTTGGTAGTGGGGCAGAAATTGAGCCCTCGGCTGAGAACTTCAATTTTGTCTGGTTGAAGGGTGTGGTCGGACAAATTGACGATAGACTTCCCTGTGGTTGCAACCGTGGTACCAGGGGAAGCTTGGTCGATGCTGGTGGTGATGCCGAGTTTCTCAAGCTTCCTGCTCTTGGTTTTCATGTAGGCAGCGTAGTTCCGTTGCCTCGTCTGTTTGGCGGTATAACGTAGCTGGTCTGCTGTGTCCTGAGTACAGGTTGAGAATGGACTCTATCTTGGTTTCGAGGTTGTGGCGTCTGCTGTAGAGTTGGTGTATGAGATGGTTGCGGAGTGTGCGAGAGGTACGGCGCCAGAGTCTCTCAGCGTAATCCGAGTTGTATGTGGACCTGAGTGGGTTCGTGATCTGGAGTCCTTTCGGGATCTTGTCTGCTTTCTTGCAGCTCTGTAAAAACTTGATGTCTGTGTCTAAATGCGCGATCTTCTTGGATATCCTTTCCACTGTGAGCCGGCAGTTTGTGGTGTTGATGGTAGTCATGATGTGGAGATGCCGGTGATGGACTAGGGTTGACAATTGTAAACAAGCAGCGAACCCAATGAGACAATCGACGATCCGGAACAGCAGACAGAGGGATCCGCGGTACAGCAACCGAAGAGGAAAGAGTCAAACTGGACTCCTCCGGAGGGTCGCTGCCCTCAGCTGGACATGTATGCACAAGCTGTCAGGAAATGCGTCAATGCCAGATTCATCAGCCGCACTCAGAAGACAGTCCAGAATGTCACCCGAGCACAACGCAACGCCATCAACGCTCTCAAGACCAACCGCAACATCGTCATCAAACCAGCGGACAAAGGAGGAGCCATAGTCATACAGAACAGAACGGACTATTGCAAAGAAGCATACCGACAACTGGACAACCAGGAACACTACAGACGGTTACCCGCAGATCCGACCAAAGAACACACCCACCAGCTCAACAAACTGATCAAGACCTTCGATCCAGACCTTCAAAGCATCCTACGCACTCTCATCCCACGTACTCCCCGCGTGGGAGACTTCTACTGCCTCCCAAAGATACACAAAGCCAACACACCCGGACGTCCTATCGTATCAGGCAACGGAACCCTGTGTGAGAACCTCTCTGGATACATCGAGGGCATCCTGAAACCCATCGTGCAGGGAACCCCCAGCTTCTGTCGCGACACTACAGACTTCCTACAAAAACTCAGTACCCACGGACCAGTTGAACCAGGAACACTTCTCACCACGATGGACGTCTCGGCACTCTACACCAGTATCCCCCACGATGACGGCATCGCTGCGACAGCATCAATACTCAACACCAACAACAGCCAATCTCCGGACGCCATCCTACAACTCATCCGCTTCATCCTGGATCACAATGTCTTCACCTTCGATAACCAGTTCTTTACCCAAACACACGGAACAGCCATGGGGACCAAATTCGTACCCCAATACGCCAACATTTTCATGCACAAGTTCGAGCAGGACTTCTTCACTGCACAAGACCTCCAACCAACACTATACACCAGATACATCGACGACATTTTCTTTCTATGGACCCACGGCGAGGAATCACTAAAGAGACTACACGATAACATCAACAAGTTCCATCCCACCATCAAGCTCACCATGGACTACTCCTCAGAATCAGTTTCTTTCTTGGACACACGAATCTCCATCAAAGACGGGCACCTCAGCACCTCACTCTACCGCAAGCCCACGGACAACCTCACGATGCTCCACTTTTCCAGCTTCCACCCTAACCACGTCAAAGAGGCCATCCCCTATGGACAGGCCCTGCGAATACACAGGGTCTGCTCAGACGAGGAGGAACGCGATGGACACCTACAGACGCTGAAAGACGCCCTAGTAAGAACGGGATATGACGCTCGACTCATCGATCGACAGTTCCGACGGGCCACAGCAAAGAATCGCATAGACCTCCTCAGGAGACTGACACGAGACACAACCAACAGAGTACCCTTTGTCGTCCAGTACTTCCCCGGAGCGGAGAAACTACGCCATGTTCTCCGCAGCCTTCAACATGTCATCAATGAGGACAAACACCTCGCTATGGCCAGCCCCACACCTCCACTACTCGCCTTTAAACAGCCACCCAACCTCAAACAGACCATCGTTCGCAGCAAATTACCTAGCTTTCAAGAGAACAGCGTCCACGACACCACACAACCCTGCCACGGTAACCTCTGCAAGACATGCCAGATCATCGACACAGATACCACCATCACACGAGAGGACACCACCCACCAGGTGCATGGTTCATACTCCTGTGACTCGGCCAACGTTGTCTACCTCATACGTTGCAGGAAAGGATGCCCCAGAGCATGGTACATTGGCGAGACCATGCAGACGCTGCGACAACGGATGAACGGACACCGCGCAACAATCGCCAAACAGGAGGGTTCCCTCCCAGTCGGGGAACACTTCAGCAGTCATGGACATTCATCCACCGACCTTCGGGTAAGCGTACTCCAAGGCGGCCTTCGAGACACATGACAACGCAAAATCGTCGAGCAGAAATTGATAGCCAAGTTCCGCACCCATGAGGACGGCCTCAACCGGGATCTTGGGTTCATGTTACGCTACACGTTACCCCACCAGCGAACAAATGTTATCTGTTTTTAATATAACGGGTCAGTTGCTGTCTTTTCTATGTTTCTACCTCTCTATCTCTGTTTTTTTTTGTTTGTTGTTTTTTTTGGTGATTTGTATATTCTGTGAGACCTGGCAGGTAACACCTGTCTGTCTGCACACTGATTGCCTTGGCAACGGGCAGTTGAAAAAACTGTCTGTACTCACCAAGCATTGTTCTGTGAATTATAAATGCGATTTCATTTAGAGGATTTCATTTTCACATCGTTCACCTGACGAAGGAGGAAGCCTCCGAAAGCTTGTGAATTTAAAATAAAATTGCTGGACTATAACTTGGTGTTGTAAAATTGTTTACAACATAACAGAGACATCGGAACTATTCCAAATTTCAAATGTGATATTACTAATGATATAATATTCTTGTGATGTACCTTACTTTTAGCATAATGCTTGTAGATGATTAACAAATTGATCTAACTGCTGACTGCTACTAGGACTTAAAGACTAATATTAAAAACAAGCAAGAAACAGTATTAATCTAAGTTAAAAGTCAAAATCAATCTGGCATTTGGGGATCAAAAATAAATGTAGAAAATTTTGGTTTGGTGTGGTTATTGGAGACCACCAGGAATTATGTCATAGATGGCCCTGTTATGTGCTTTGAGTCTTCTCCATTAACTGTCTATATGTGATGTGGATTGTAGCCTTCCACAACTACCTATAATATTTTTGCACAATATGCTTATGACAAATATCCCTTTACACATTGCAGTGTAAAAACACTACTGAAGTGGTTCATATGACATAAATGGAACATTCAGCAAAAATGCTTTTCACTTGGTTTAAACTCTGAATGTGACAAAGTGTTGAAGATTTAGTGGACAATCAAGCTGAATTTAAATATAAATTAATTAGCTTAAAAAGCTGATTTGAGGAGTGTATAAAAAAATCTTGCCACCAGTTCATACATTATGAACAGGTCGATTCAACAAACAAAATCCAAATTTCCATCCAAAATCCAAATTTATCCACAGACAGATAATTTCTTCCTCTCTCTTCAGTTTCTCTTATTTAAAATCCTGAAAGTTATGTACTGTATATTGTTCAATTAGATTTTAACTTATCTGCAAATTTCTGTTCACTATAAAGTTTGACAAAGTTAAGAGTATCAGCTACCAAATTATAAAAAGAATCTTACAAATACACAGCGTAAATCTGTTGTAACAAGATTATGTGCACAGGCTACTGCTTCGAAGCTCTCCTTGTACACAATATTGATGTAGGCATTTTTTCTCCATGTTCCATTCTTTAATATAATGTTTTGTCAGCCATCTTGTGTGAAATTCTAATTAAGTGCAATTGTTTTTGGCTGGCCTAACCCATTGTGCACAACAAGGCTGTTCTACAGCACTATTATCCCAGATCTCCATTCAGCACCTCACCCAATCATTCCTCTGGGACCTTTCAACAACACAGACATGACCATGCATGGCTTGAACAAGGAATAGCCTTTATTTCGCGCAAGACTGAACATAGTGCATTTCAGGGTAATACGTTGAGCCTTTAGTCTATGTTGTTGTTTCTTCTCTCTTATTTTAAAGATAAGATTGCAAGAAGCCTGTTTACACTGTTTGACCTGTAGCTTTGTAAATGGTGATTTGTAGTTATTAACAACACATTTTCCAATTAAGGGTTATGTAAGTATACACTCTCATTACATTTATTGCAAGTGGTTTTCTAAAAGCATGTTCATGTCTTCTGTTGATGAGCATTTTTCAATTGGAGTGTTTTTAATTGTTTGACTGCAGTATCATTTTATCCAATTTGTCTTGGGCCAGATTTTGCTCTGAGCAGCAAATGAACAGCGCCCCGGTTCGTTAGACCTGCACTTGGAATATATTGCCGTTCTTTCATTGTCGCTGGGTCAAAATCCTGGAACTCCCTACCTAACAGCATTGTGGGAGAACCTTAACCACACGGACTGCAGCGGTTCAAGAAGGTGGCTCACCACCACCTTCTCAAGGGCAATTAGGGATGGGCAATAAATGCCGGCCTCGCCAGCGAAGCCCAAATCCCATGAACGAAAAAAAAACTTACCCATGAACTTTTCTTGTTTATTTTCCATGGCAAGTTCCTCTCATGGGGCACTAATCCCAGCACAGTGCTCTCTTCAGGGCATCTGGGACCCGTGTGAATGGGGCAAGCAACTGTCTACCCCCTTAACCAATCAGATTGAAGCATGTTGATAAGCCACGCAGAGTCAGAACCAGGAAGTGCAAGTTAGAATAGTAAATTCAATGTAAAAATCAGGTACAGAAAGCAAAATAAAGAGAGGGTAAGAAATACTGAATTAAGATAAAAGAGACAGAAAGAAAAAATTAGAAAAATGAAAGTTAATTTTTTTTTTAAATGTCCAACAACAATTAAAATCTGAACGATTGAGACTCCACACTTGTAAAAGTTAATTTTCAGTGCCAGAGAGGTTGTTTGGCCATCATTAGGGCTTACCATGCTGTTAAAAAGGGTACTTAGTCTTGGTGCACCTTTTTTTGGCGAGATTACTTCCTCTCCAACAGAGCAGTGCAGGAATTTCACGCCGTTCCATTCATTTGAACGGTGAGTCAGCGGGTGAGATCTC
Source organism: Heptranchias perlo (assembly GCF_035084215.1). Lineage (NCBI taxonomy): Eukaryota > Metazoa > Chordata > Chondrichthyes > Hexanchiformes > Hexanchidae > Heptranchias > Heptranchias perlo. The sequence continues at coordinate 42,153,074 of NC_090337.1, forward strand.
CTTCCCGCGAAGCTTATGGCGGAGCAGGGCACCTGGTAGAGCAACTTCTGGATTTCTGCATTTAACTGCATATGTGCAGTCGCCGGAAGTTGCTGTAACATTTGCGCTGAAATAACAGTGCGTGTTGTTAGCCTCGCCGTTATTTTTAGAGCAAAATCCGGCCCATTAAATATATAAATGTTAGGATCAAATTCAGCCTATGATTCATGTCTGTACGAATTAATGCCCACAATTTTCATTAACTAGAAAATATATTTTGGTGAAATATGTTAGTAAAGATACTGTTAATTAAAGTCACTGACCCACTGAAATTGTGTGCTTTGTGTTCAATCTTGTGTGTAATTGAGTGCTGTGATTGTGCTCTCATAGCAAGAATGATGCTTCCAACAAAAAAAACTGATGGAATAAAAATGTATCCTTAGCATGGCACTTTTTAATCAGCATTTCCGGGAGGCCATTAAAAATCTGTTTGTGTTGCTAAAATAATATTTTCTGAATTAAAATAAATTCTTCTTAATTTTAACAAACATTTATTGAGGTAATTATTCTGTACAGAGTTAACTGAAATATAGCCGCATTTTTTTCTGTTTTATGCAACGCCATTTAAATCAGTGAGTGACCTCTTCTGGTTTGTCATGATTTACAGAAATGAGTGAAAATATTTTCAATAAAAACCATTTCATAGAGACCAACGAAGCACTGCTACGTCAAGGGCTTAAATGCATTAGAGTAAAACTGAGTGTTAGAATTACAATTTCCCAATAACAACTAAAGGAATTAAAGTGAGGAAACCTTATTCCCTGATCTCCAGTAACTGTGCACAATGGCTGACTGCTGGCCATCTTCTATTTAATATTTGAATTTTTCCAATAAAAAACATTCCCAATGAGATCTGGTATGAAACAAATAGTTTGCAATTATGTTGTTTATTATTGCTTTAATTCATCATATTACTATCATTTTTACAGATGGAGTCAAGATTCTGCACTTCAGAGGAATGCAGTGTGCCACTTGCCTAGCATCTCAAGTATGATTGTTTTGACCTATTTTGAGACTAAAGATATGAGCAAAACAAGAACAAATTGAACTCAAACATTAAGTTACCTCAAATTGTTCCATGGTTAATCTGTGAAAACAAAAGATATCAGGCATGCAGATTATTTCAGCTACAAGTTAATCTGGTCTATTAAAAATTCCATTGCAAATGTTATTTATGCATTAATAGTTGGATTAGATTTGTCCTGATTTTTGTGAATAGGACATACCCGAGTGCTTGACTGTGATAGCATCGAGGAGTGGGAGCCCACAGCCTGGTAGCACTCAGACCCTTGGCTCTGGCAGATGTACTGGGGGGTTGGGGGGGGGTGTCTCAGGGTCCCTCAGTCCCAAGGCCCGGAAGTACTAGAAGGAGGATCCCAAGATCTGACAATACTGGAAGGGAAGATCAAGGTGTGGCAGAATAGGAGACAAGTCAGGCAAGGAATCAATATCCCCTTGTAAGAATATGGTTTAAAACAAGCATAGAAAATAGGAGGGCAAAAGTTCAGCATCTCTATGAGATCAAGGGTAGCTCACACAGCAGAACATCAGGGATCCATAGAATAGATAACATTTATGTCAGAAGGTGGTTTACACCAAAACAAGAGCTGTGGTTGCTACGAAACCAACATTGGTGGGGCCATTCAAGGCCGAATTGGGGAGGGGGTGCTATACTCAGATAAGAAGGACGCAGTCCTCAGAGGAACATAACAGCTTGTAAACAGAGATGGAGGTTGAGGTCATTAGCTACATTACATAAAACAGCTTATCTTGAATTGCTAACGTGGCATCAGCACGGTAGGAGGACTTACAACTGTGAGATAAGACCAGCGGTGCTTACGTACAGAACAATGCAGCTGAATAGTATAAAGAGAGGGCATGCTCCATCACAAAGGTTAGAGCTCTCAAGAGGGTACAGTTGGAAGTCCATCAGGTTATAGTGATTGCTTGTCACCGGGTACGGTAGCATAGTGGTTATGTTACTGGGCAAGTAATCCAGAGGCCTGGACTAAAATCCAGAGTCATGAGTTCAAATCCCGCCACGGCAGCTGGCGAATTTAAATTAAATTAATTAATTAAATTCAATTAATTAAATAAAAAAATCTGGAATTAAAATACAAGTATCAGTAATGATGGCCATGAAACTACCGGATTGTCGTAAAAACCCATCTGGTTCACGAATGTCCTTCAGGGAAGGAAGCCTGCCGCCCTTACCCGGTCTGGCCTATATGTGACTCCAGACCCACAGCAATGTGGTTGATTCTTAATTGCCCTCTGAAATGGCCTAGCAAGCCACTCAGTTGTAAAATCTCGCTACGAAAAGTCATAATACGAATAAAACCGGACGGACCACCAGGCACCGGACACGACAACGGCAAAACACCAAGCCCAGTCCACCCTGCAAGGTCCTCCTTACTAACATCTGGGGACTTGTGCCAAAATTGGGAGAGCTGTCCCACAGACTAGTCAAGCAACAGCCTGACATAGCCATACTTACAGAATCATACCTTTCAGCCAATGTCCCAGACTCTTCCATCACAATCCCTGGGTATGTCTTGTCCCACCGGCAGGACAGACCCACCAGAGGTGGCGGTACAGTGATATACAGTCAGGAGGGAGTGGCCCTGGGAGTCCTCAACATTGACTCTGGATCTCATGGCATCAGGTCAAACATGGGCAAGGAAACCTCCTGCTGATTACCACCTACCGTCCTCCCTCAGCTGATGAATCAGTCCTCCTCCATGTTGAACACCACTTGGAGGAAGCACTGAGGGTAGCAAGGGCACAAAATGTACTCTGGGTGGGGGACTTCAATGTCCATCACCAAGAGTGGCTATGGTCGCACCACTACTGACCGAGCTGGCCGAGTCCTGAAGGACACAGCTGCCAGTCTGGGCCTGCGGCAGGTGGTGAGCGAACCAACATGAGGGAAAAACTTACTTGACCTCGTCCTCACCAATCTACCTGTTGCAAGTGCATCTGTCCACGACAGTATTGGTAGGAGTGACCACCGCACAGTCCTCGTGGAGATGAAGTCCCGTCTTCGCACTGAGGACACCATCCAACGTGTTGTGTGGCACTACCACCATGCTAAATGGGATAGATTCAGAACAGATCTAGCAGCTCAAAACTGGGCATCCATGAGTCGCTGTGGGCCATCAGCAGCAGCAGAATTGTATTCCAGCACAATCTGTAACCTCATGGCCCGGCATATTCCTCACTCTACCATTACCAACAAGTCAGGGGATCAACCCTGGTTCAATGAGGAGTGTAGAAGAGCATGCCAGGAGCAGCATCAGGCGTACCGAAAAATGAGGTGCCAACCTGGTGAAGCTACAACTCAGGACTATATGCATGCTAAACAGCGGAAGCAACATGCTATAGACAGAGCTAAGCGATTCCACAACCAACGGATCAGATCAAAGCTCTGCAGTCCTGCCACATCCAGTCGTGAATGGTGGTGGACAATTAAACAACTAACGGGAGGAGGAGGCTCTGCAAACATCCCCATTCTCAATGATGGCGGAGTCCAGCACGTGAGTGCAAAAGACAAGGCTGAAGCGTTTGCAACCATCTTCAGCCAGAAGTGCCGAGTGGATAATCCATCTCAGCCTCCTCCCGATATCCCCACCATCACGGAAGCCAGTCTTCGGCCAATTCGATTCACTCCACGTGATATCAAGAAACGGCTGAGTGCACTGGATACAGCAAAGGCTATGGGCCCTGACAACATCCCAGCTGTAGTGCTGAAGACTTGTGCTCCAGAACTAGCTGCGCCTCTAGCCAAGCTGTTCCAGTACAGCTACAACACTGGCATCCACCCGACAATGTGGAAAATTGCCCAGGTATGTCCTGTCCACAAAAAGCAGGACAAATCCAATCCGGCCAATTACCGCCCCATCAGTCTACTCTCAATCATCAGCAAAGTGTTGGAAGGTGTCGTCGACAGTGCGATCAAGCGGCACTTACTCACCAATAACCTGCTCACCGATGCTCAGTTTGGGTTCCGCCAGGACCACTCGGCTCCAGACCTCATTACAGCCTTGGTCCAAACATGGACAAAAGATCTGAATTCCAGAGGTGAGGTGAGAGTGACTGCTCTTGACATCAAGGCAGCATTTGACCGAGTGTGGCACCAAGGAGCCCGAGTAAAATTGAAGTCATTGGGAATCAGGGGGAAAACTCTCCAGTGGCTGGAGTCATACCTAGCACAAAGGAAGATGGTAGTGGTTGTTGGAGGCCAATCATCTCAGCCCCAAGACATTGCTGCAGGAGTTCCTCAGGGCAGTGTCCTAGGCCCAACCATCTTCAGCTGCATCATCAATGACCTTCCCTCCATCATAAGGTCAGAAATGGGGATGTTCGCTGATGACTGCACAGTGTTCAGTTCCATTCGCAACCCCTCAGATAATGAAGCAGTCCGAGCCTGCATGCAGCAAGACCTGGACAACATCCAGGCTTGGGCTGATAAGTGGCAAGTAACATTCGCGCCAGATAAGTGCCAGGCAATGACCATCTCCAACAAGAGAGAGTCTAACCACCTCCCCTTGACATTCAACGGCATTACCATCGCCGAATCCCCCACCATCAACATCCTGGGGGTCACCATTGACCAGAAACTTAACTGGACCAGCCATATAAATACTGTGGCTACGAGAGCAGGTCAGAGGCTGGGTATTCTGCAGCGAGTGACTCACCTCCTGACTCCCCAAAGCCTTTCCACCATCTACAAGGCACAAGTCAGGAGTGTGATGGAATACTCTCCACTTGCCTGGATGAGTGCAGCTACAACAACACTCAAGAAGCTCGACACCATCCAAGATAAAGCAGCCCGCTTGATTGGCACCCCATCCACCACCCTAAACATTCACTCCCTTCACCACCGGCGCACTGTGGCCTCAGTGTGCACCATCCACAGGATGCACTGCAGCAACTCACCAAGGCTTCTTCGACAGCACCTCCCAAACCCGCGACCTCTACCACCTAGAAGGACAAGGGCAGCAGGCGCATGGGAACAACACCACCTGCACGTTCCCCTCCAAGTCACACACCATCCCGACTTGGAAATATATCGCCGTTCCTTCATTGTCGCTGGGTCAAAATCCTGGAACTCCCTTCCTAACAGCACTGTGGGAGAACCGTCACCACACGGACTGCAGCGGTTCAAGAAGGCGGCTCACCACCACCTTCTCGAGGGCAATTAGGGATGGGCAATAAATGCCGGCCTTGCCAGCGACGCCCACATCTCGTGAACGAATAAAGAAAATAAATCTGTAGACAGTTGTATTATAACTATAATACTGTTGAATATAATGTTGAAGACAGCTGCAGTGCAAGTCTGTTGTAAGTCAATCTATTAAACTTGCTATTTTATAACCACTCAGGCTGGAATCAAGCAGAAGTTATTGCTGACTGATTAACAACCCACTGTTGCGACAGTAATGGAGAAATCCGCTAACACCTCTCTTCCCAATCTCATGTACCCACTCATCCTCAAACTCACCTTGTAACCCTTCGCCGTCAGACTCAAGGCCAGCTCCAATCTCATCTCCCCACTCAACTGTGGTGTCCCCTTTGATATTCAACTACTGCCATTATCCTCAACTAGCACAGGGGGAATGGAAATTGTGGCAGGAGGATAATGGTGTCCATCGCAGCAGTGCTGGAAACAGGAGGTCAGAGGGAACTAGGGGTGGTAAAGGTTGAAACCAGGAGAAAGTGGGGTCTGGCAGCAATGGATTGTGAGTGGAGACTTTGTCCTATCTCCTACCACTCACCCCTAGATTCTTTATTCCTCCTCACCTTTACTCTTCCTTCCTTTACCCCGCCCCCATCCACCTAACCCCCTGGTCCCCCTTCCATCCCCCCAAACTTCCAGCCTTTTCCCAGCACTGCTCTGTAATTTTTACAAAATGATTCAATATCACACTTTTTTGAAAATTTTTTAAAACTATAGTTATATATTGTGCTTACCATCCTGTGCCACTCATCATGCTCCTCTTTTTCCAAGACATCCGGCAAGGTAAGGCCTTGTTTATGCACCTATGTTGCTGAGTGTACTGAAACAGCAGAGTTGCTCTTTAAAGTGTTTCTGCTCCATAGTGGACTTCACCCCAATACTCTGTGCTGCTTTAATGCCACCTTTATAGCAAGTATCATCAATGCAAAATGGGCTAGAAGATACAAATGTACAAAATTTGCAAGTTCACCTTCAGTGCTCAACAAGCCCTTTGCAACAGAAAAATCCATTAACCTAGATTTGTGCATCGACATGCATTAAATCGGTTCAATCCTGGAAGGAATTTTGGGAGCATTGGCAAAAATGCAAAAATTATGCTAATGCTAGATTATTACACATTAATGCATACTTAACAAGTATGTTTGGTTTAATTCAGGTGGTAAGATAGCTGTTTTACCTCAAAATATAATTGCAGCAGCCTTAAATATATATTTAAATATGCCCTATCACTCAAATAATGTAAATTTATGATGTTCCTCATAAATATTAAATATATACCTTATTTTTCACGTGGAGTGTGTTCCACTGAGTCAAAGCCTCTATTTCGACCTTCACTTCATTTTATGTCCCTTTGGGAGGCCATGCAATAATTTCTCTATGCTTTTTATAAAAACAGTATTGCTTTCTTAAGATTTTGTTCCTTCTCATCGGCTTTTAGAAAATTATAATTAACATATTAGATAATATGATCTTACTCCTACTACAAACTCAATCTGGTTAAATCCTCACTATTGACTCCAAATAAGCGTGACACAAATCGCACACCTCAGGTATCTCAGAGTCTTCGTTAACTGGAGTTTTGTTAGTTCACCTTCTCTTCCCCCATTTTAAACAATGGGACCAATTCTCCTGGCACTGAACTTCGAGCACACCTGAAGTGTGAGTGGCTGGATTTGGTGAGCTAGATCATTAACATAGCCTCGTTGAACCCCCAGTGCAGGGTTTTGAACCAGGAAATGGGAGCAGAAACAGATGTGCAGCTGCTGGACTACCTCCCCCCCACCAAGCCTCAAACTCCTGGGGTTGAAAGATAGCAGCCAGAAGGCTGATGGGCACAAAGAACTGTTGGGAGGTGCAAGAGGAAAGAAGCACTTACCTATGTTGGCTCCTTTACTTTGATGCCTGGCCCCCCTGAGACCTTTTCTGATGGATTCCTGGCCGTAAGGCCTACTGCAAGTTTATTCAGGATTCCTGCATCTGAGTGTTCTTCCAAGGCAATGACTAGAAAATGAGTAAGGAAAACCAGGAACACCCCCTCCCACTTTGTTTCCATGGAAGCACTTGGGCCTCACCTATTGCAGACATAGGCCAGGTCTGCCCCATTAAGAATGTCGTGGAAATCCTAAAGTAAAGTAACCAGTGTCACAGGTATTCACCCTTGTGTCTTGTGCCCAGGGAATAAATTATGGACATAAAAAATGGTCTCAGTATGTGCTAGGAATCCAGTATTCCTTTGTCCTTCATTGTTCTTTTCCCTCCACTTTCCTTTTCCTTGTTGATTTTCCCACTATTTTCATATTAATTACTGCACATGTCAGCTATAGTCAGATGCCACATTTTATAAAATTAGATCAGAATGATACATATTTTTCATTAGATAATCTGATTTATTACTGTATTTATTTGGCTGTTCCATGACTAAATTAATGAACAGAATTTTTCACAAACAAAAACTTATAAGTTGTATATTTTTGTAATTCAATTGAAACACCATTTAGTAGCATTCTTCCATCAGCTACTATTCCTCTGAAGATCACTGTAGCTACCAGTACATGACTAGTTAATTACATTACTTACCACTGGACACAATACATGACTAGTTTCATTACTTACCACTTAACGTAATACATGACTAGTTAATTACATTACTTACCACTTCACACAATACATGACTAGTTACATTACTTACCACTTAACGTAATACATGACTAGTTAATTACATTACTTACCACTTCACACAATACATGACTAGTTACATTACTTACCACTTAACGTAATACATGACTAGTTAATTACATTACTTACCACTTCACACAATACATGACTAGTTACATTACTTACCACTTAACGTAATACATGACTAGTTAATTACATTACTTACCACTTCACACAATACATGACTAGTTACATTACTTACCACTTAACGTAATACATGACTAGTTAATTACATTACTTACCACTTCACACAATACATGACTAGTTACATTACTTACCACTTCACACAACACATGACTAGTTACATTACTTATGATTTTTTATTACCATATGTATGGGCCTGATTTATTAGCCATATTAACTTTTGGTACCATTCTTTCTTTTCTTCCCCCTTTTCTGTGAGTACCAACTGTCACTTACCGACTCATAATAGGTAAAATCTTTTACCAGTAAATATTTTTTTATTAAAGACCCTCATTGTTGCCGTGTGAATAAAATTAGAATTTGTTTTAATTTATCGCCAACAATGCTAACTGTTGGTACCAATCTGCAGTGCAGAAATGTTCTGTGTCAAATCATTATTACTGCTATAAGTGACTTAAACCATTTAGCAGTTGATCCTTGAAGAATAAAAGTTCTATGTGCCTCTGTCAAACAGAGAAAACAGAACGATCAGCATTCAGTTTCAAAGCTCTCGTGGAATGATTAACAACATTTAGTGTAATTGTCTTTGGGAATTATACCAATACTCCCCCAATGCCTGCACTGATGTATGTATTACCCAGTGGGAAACTCAGCCATACAGAACAACAAATCCCCAGGTTCAAATTCCAGTCTAAATTGAGTTAGCAGGTGGTAGCTAAGTGGCAGTAGGAATACTACAATTGGCCTCAGCACCCCTAGTCTAAGCAGAGGAATAGTCAGCTAGGGTTCCTGCTGATGGTCACTACCCAGTGATTTCTGCTACAAAGTATGGGTATGAGTTGGTCTGATGAGAACATGATTAGGTTAGCTGTGAAGCTTCCCATGTTTGAATAGAAGGCCAACACTCATTGGCTAGGCTTACATAAGGAATACATAGCACTGAACCAGCAAATGATTCAGAAAGTTCCTGAACACCAGCAGCAGTACATCTTGTTCACATACTTATGTGGTCAAGTTTAATAAAACAAGCTTTTCCTAATGACACTTGTAAGGGAGAAAAAGGATGCAGTAAATCTGAGCTGTATGGTATAAAATGGACAACAACACACACAGCAAATAAAGCATTGTATATGGTGGCACAGGATGCACATGTAATATTTTACAATAAAATTATTTTGTTATAAATTGTATTTTCTCAATTAGATTTAGAGAAAATAGCTAATAGTTTGGATCTGGCTCCAAGATCAGTGGGCTATCATCCACTGAAATCAAACTGAGCCAATCTGAGGCTTTAATACATATTTCACATATTAACCTAGAATTCCAGTGTTCCATAAACAGATGTTAATTCTGTGCACACAGTTGGAGTGGTTGATATTGCTGACGTACATTTACAGTGATTAGCTCACATGGGAACTGTTTTTCTTCTCTGAAAAAGTTACATCTGCCCCAACAGTTGATGAATGAGTGAGTATACACAGATAGTAATCCAGCCTGAGTCACAGCCCAACTTTCACTGATGTCAGTGATAAATGAAAGAAATGGCTAAGTTATAATACCTCTAAGTGCATCCAAGTCCAGACAAACATTTTTTTAAAATCAAGGGTTACATACACATAAATAAATAAATAGTTGTCTGTATTAGAATCCCAGGCACACCTTTTACACAATGGGCTGGATTTTGCTCTGAGCGGCGAATGAATGGAGCCCATCGCTCATTAGACTTGGACTTGCCCATAGACGTTTCCTGGGCTTTTGCACAGCAAATTCCTCTTATTGGGTCCTCAATCCAGCACAGCGTACTCTCCTGGGCATCTGGGACCTGTGTGAACGGGGCAAGCTGCTGTGTATCCCCTTAACCAATCAGATTGAAGCCACACAGACACAGAACCAGGGAGTGTAAGATGGAATAATAAATTCAATGTCAAATCAGTTATAGAAAGCAAAACTAAAAGAGGGTAAGAAATATTGGGCTCGACATTAGCAGGGCTGCGGGTTCTCAGCGGGGGGTCGACTGAGCGCGTGGGTAAGGCACCTGATGAAATCAATGTGCTCCGCACGGAATTGCAGGCTAATTGGAGCCATTTACCTGTGCTTCCAGGTTTCCCGCTGGTAAGCTGCGCGGCGGGCGGACTGCGCATGCACAGCAAGGTCTGTCAGCTGGAGGAGCCCTATTTAATGGGCAGTCCTCCATTGACTGATGCAGCAGAAAACAGGAAAAATTACAGCATGGAGCAGCCCAGGGGGAAGGCTGCTCCCAGGTTTAATGATGCCTCACTCCAGATATCATTGGGTGAGGTAAGGAGGAGGGGGAGGACAGAGATCTCCCCCCGGCGGACGGGAGGAAGCAGCCTGCCTCTGCCATCAAGAAGGCCTGGCTGGAGGTGGCAGAGGAGGTCACCAGCACCACCAACATATCGCGCACCTGCATACAGTGCAGGAGGCGCTTCAATCACCTAAGTAGGTCAGCCGAAATGAGTACACTTACTTATTCCCCTACATTCCGTCTGCCACATCACCACCCCCACCCCACATCTCCTTCTGCACTGCCAACACTACTCTATCACATCACCCCTCGCACCCACTCAAAGCTCATCCTCATCTTACCTGCACTTACTCACCTCGCCAGTACGCATCCCGCCACTACCACTCAACCCAATCCTCATACAATCTCATGGCTCTATCTCATACTCACCCTCTCATGCATCTCTTTCACGGTCAGCCTCACTCAACCTGCCGCTACCTGTGCTGCGGCCACAGGGCATGCATCACATATGTACAGTATGAAGAGTAAGGCAAATGTGTCGTGAGCATGAAAGGGATGCACAAGGGTGTTTGAGGGTTTGTCATGATGTTTACCTATATTTAATTTCTGATCAACTCACATAACATATTATATTGTCACCACTACTGCCATGTCTTTGCGAATCTTGTCTGGTTTGTGCAATAATGCCCTTTCCTGAGGATCACTATGAAGACCCACAACTGATGCCACCCATTGTGTCACTGCAGAGTGGGTGTAGGTGTATTTGCAGGGCTCTTTTGTGCAGACGACAGAGAGACGTCGGCGATGTCCCCGGTGGCACCCTGGAAGGATGCGGAGGAGAAGTTGTTGAGGGCAGTGGTGACTTTGACAGCGACAGGTAAGAAGATGGTGCTCGGGCCAGCCGGGAGCAGCTCGGCATGAAGGAGGCTGCAGATGTCCACGACTACATGTCGAGTGATTCTGAGCCTCCATGTGCACTTGCTCAGAGAGGTCCAGGAAGCTGAGCCTTGGTCTGTAGACCCTGTGCCGAGGGTAGTGCCCTCTGTGACGCATCTTTCTCTGCGGTTGCCCTCCCTCCTGCTGTGCAGGTGGATGTGTCACAGCACTGTGTTATGGGGCTCCACGTGTCAGAGGTGGACGGCGTGGCCGGCGAGGCTGGTGATGCTGTTCGCCCTCCAAGGAGGTCATGACTGCAGCTACAGTGGCCCCCATCCAGAAGATGTACATCTGAGGGGGGTCCGCAAGGTTGGTACATGTGTCTGCACACCGGGGTAAGAGTGCAAGTTGGTGAATTTTATTGTTAGGAGGAGGGTGGTGGAGGCCAAACTTTGTCCAAAGTGACAGAGTGGCCTCCAGCAATGAGTGAGGGTCTCCCCCCCCCCCCCCCAGCTGTCAAATGGACCTTTGCAGCTGCCACAGGCTGGTGGCTGCAACACGTCCATTTCAACTGGGATTATTTCCCCCAGTACGGGAAATACGCTCAGTTCATTGCAAAATCCCACCCCTCCTAAAATATCAGGTCAATCAGGTCTGTAAATGACCTGAAGCACCTGTTTAAGTACTTTAAGTGGCACCCCACCGGCTTTAATTGCCGGCGGGAGTCCCACATGCGGGGGCTGTGCGCGCATGCCAGTGCGTCACTGGGGAACCCGGAAGTGGGCGGGTTGGAGCCGGACTCCAGACCTGCCCCGGGAATCCCCGATTTTCGCAGCCCCCCCGACACGAACGCACCCACTCGCGGGTGCGAAAATCGAACCATTGAATTAAAAGACAGAGATAAAAGAAAAAGAAAAAGTAAAAAAATACATTTTTTAAAAAGTCCAACAACAATTAAAATGTGAAGGAATGAGACTCCATACTTGTAAAAGTAAATTTTCACTGCCAGAGAGGTTCTTTGGCAGTCGTTAAGACTTACTACACAGTTAAAAGTTTGCTTACTTAAAAAACCTGCTGTACCCTTTTCTGGCAAGGTTTCTTTGTTTCCATTGGGGCACGAGAGGAACTTTGAGCTGTTGCAGTCGTTTCAACAATGAATCAGCCGGCGAGATGCAGTTCTTGCGAAGCTTACGGAGGAGCAGGGCATCTGGTACAACAATTTCTGGATTTCCGCATTTAACCGCACATGTGTGGTCACCAGAAGTTGCTGTACCAGATGCACTGAAATAACAGCGATCCCTGTTAGCCTCGCCGTTATTGTTAGAACAAAATCCGGCCCATAATGCTTCTGAAGTATTCTACCATTAATCCTCTCTGTGTGTCAGTTTCTAATATAGTAGAACTATTTTTTTTATTCATTCACGGGATGTGGGCGTCGCTGGTGAGGCAAGCATTTATTGCCCATCCCTAATTGCCCTCGAGAAGGTGGTGGTGAGCCGCCTTCTTGAAACGCTGCAGTCCGTGTGGTGACGGTTCTCCCACAGTGCTGTTAGGAAGGGAGTTCCAGGATTTTGACCCAGCAACAATGAAGGAACGGCGATATATTTCCAAGTCGGGATTGTGTGTGACTTGGAGGGGAACGTGCAGGTGGTGTAGTTCCCATGTGCCTGCTGCTCTTGTCCTTCTAGGTGGTAGAGGTCGCGGGTTTGGGAAGTGCTGTCGAAGAAGCCTTGGCGAGTTGCTGCAGTGCGTCCTGTGGATGGTACACACTGCAGCCACAGTGCGCCGGTGGTGAAGGGAGTGAATGTTTAGGGTGGTGGATGGGGTGCCAATCAAGCGGGCTGCTTTATCTTGGATGGTGTCGAGCTTCTTGAGTGTTGTTGTAGCTGCACTCATCCAAGCAAGTGGAGAGTATTCCATCACACTCCTGACTTGTGCCTTGTAGATGGTGGAAAGGCTTTGGGGAGTCAGGAGGTGAGTCACTCGCCGCAGAATACCCAGCCTCTGACCTGCTCTCGTAGCCACAGTATTTATATGGCTGGTCCAGTTAAGTTTCTGGTCAATGGTGACCCCCAGGATGTTGATGGTGGGGGATTCGGCAATGGTAATGCCGTTGAATGTCAAGGGGAGGTGGTTAGACTCTCTCTCTCTTGTTGGAGATGGTCATTGCCTGGCACTTATCTGGCGCAAATGTTACTTGCCACTTATGAGCCCAAGCCTGGATGTTGTCCAGGTCTTGCTGCATGCAGGCTCGGACTGCTTCATTATTTGAGGGGTTGCGAATGGAACTGAACACTGTGCAGTCATCAGCAAACATCCCCATTTCTGACCTTATGATGGAGGGAAGGTCATTGATGATGCAGCTGAAGATGGTTGGGCCTAGGACACTGCCCTGAGGAACTCCTGCAGCAATGTCCTGGGGCTGAGATGATTGGCCTCCAACAACCACTACCATCTTCCTTTGTGCTAGGTATGACTCCAGCCACTGGAGAGTTTTCCCCCTGATTCCCATTGACTTCAATTTTACTCGGGCTCCTTGGTGCCACACTCGGTCAAATGCTGCCTTGATGTCAGGGGCAGTCACTCTCACCTCACCTCTGGAATTCAGCTCTTTTGTCCATGTTTGGACCAAGGCTGTAATGAGGTCTGGAGCCGAGTGGTCCTGGCGGAACCCAAACTGAGCATCGGTGAGCAGGTTATTGGTGAGTAAGTGCCGCTTGATAGCACTGTCAACGACACCTTCCATCACTTTGCTGATGATTGAGAGTAGACTGATGGGGCGGTAATTGGCCGGATTGGATTTGTCCTGATTTTTGTGGACAGGACATATCTGGGAAATTTTCCACATTGTCGGGTAGATGCCAGTGTTGTGACTGTACTGGAACAGCTTGGCTAGAGGCGCAGCTAGTTCTGGAGCATAAGTCTTCAGCACTACAGCTGGGATGTTGTCGGGGCCCTTAGCCTTTGCTGTAACCAGTGCACTCAGCCGTTTCTTGATATCACGTGGAGTGAATCGAATTGGCCGAAGACTGGCTTCCGTGATGGTGGGGGGAGGCCGAGATGGATCATCCACTCGGCACTTCTGGCTGAAGATGGTTGCAAACGCTTCAGCCTTGTCTTTTGCACTACACGTGTTGGACTCCGCCATCATTGAGGATGGGGATGTTTGCAGAGCCTCCTCCTCCCGTTAGTTGTTTAATTGTCCACCACCATTCACGACTGGATGTGGCAGGACTGCAGAGCTTTGATCTGATCCGTTGGTTGTGGAATCGCTTAGCTCTGTCTATAGCATGTTGCTTCCGCTGTTGAGCATGCATGTAGTCCTGAGTTGTAGCTTCACCAGGTTGGCACCTCATTTTTAGGTATGCCTTGGTGCTGCTCCTGGCATGCTCTTCTACACTCCTCATTGAACCAGGGTTGATCCCCTGGCTTGTTGGCAATGGTAGAGTGAGGAATATGCCGGGCCATGAGGTTACAGATTGTGCTGGAATACAATTCTGCTGCTGCTGATGGCCCACAGCGCCTCATGGAGGCCCAGTTTTGAGCTGCTGGATCTGTTCTGAATCTATCCCATTTCGCACGGTGGTAGTGCCACACAACACGTTGGATGGTGTCCTCAGTGCGAAGGCGGGACTTCATCTCCACGAGGACTGCGCGGTGGTCACTCCTACCAATACTGTCATGGACAGATGCATTTGCAACAGGTAGATTGGTGAGGACGAGGTCAAGTAAGTTTTTCCCTCATGTTGGTTCGCTCACCACCTGCCGCAGGCCCAGACTGGCAGCTGTGTCCTTCAGGACTCGGCCAGCTCGGTCAGTGGTGGTGCTGCCGAGCCACTATTGGTGATGGACATTGAAGTTCCCCACCCAGAGTACGTTTTTTGCCCTTGCTACCCTCAGTGCTTCGCAACATGGAGGAGGACTGATTCATCAGCTGAGGTCGGACGGTAGGTGGTAATCAGCAGGAGATTTCCTTGCCCATGTTTGACCTGATGCCATGAGATTTCATGGGGTCCGGAGTCAATGTTGGGGACTCCCAGGGCCACTCCCTCCTGACTGTATATCACTGTACCCGCCACCTCTGGTGGGTCTGTCCTGCCGGTCGGGACAGGACATACCCAGGGATGGTGATGGAAGAGTCCGGGACGTTGGCTGAAAGGTATGATTCTGTGAGTCTGGCTATTGCTTGACTAGTCTGTGGGACAGCTCTCCAAATTTTGGCACAAGTCCCCGGATGTTCGCGAGGAGGACCTTGCAGGGTTGACTGGGCTTGGTTTGCTGTTATCATGTCCGGTGCCTAGTGGTCCGTCTGGTTTTATTCGTATTATGACTTTTCGTAGCTGAGATTTTACAACTGAGTGGCTTGCTAGGCCATTTCAGAGGGCAATTAAGAGTCAACCACATTGCTGTGGGTCTGGAGTCACATGTTGGCCAGACCGGCTAAGGACGGCAGGTTTCTTTCCCTGAAGGGCATTAGTGAACCAGATGGGTTTTTTCGACAATCCGGTAGTTTCATGGCTATCATTACTGATACTAGTATTTTAATTCCAGATTTTTATTTAATTAATTAATTGAATTTAAATTCGCCAGCTGCTGTGGCAGGATTTGAACTCATGACTCTGGATTACTAGTCCAGTAACATAACCACTATGCTACCATACCCGATGAATTGAGTTGAACAGCTCTCTGAATCAACCCATTTAAAACACATGTTGTCAAAGTACCAGGCAATACATTTTATGGAAACATGTTAAATGTTTAGAAGCCAACATTCCAAAGCATTATTTCAAGATTTTAGTCTTATCAGTATAAGATCATGTCATACTGTTAGCACTGTATTTGCAGAGCAGGAATTATCTGACGTTGTTACGGCAGCCAATCTGGAGAATCGCAAGAAATTCCTGGCGTGTATTCCTGCTTTCGACCTTCTTATCTCTTAATACTGCTTTTAATCAGAACGTGATGGATTTTGAACATTACTCGAGAAGTTTTCCACTGTAAAATAAAAACAAATATATAAAGAACATGTTCAGAATTTTTCTATAAATTGTAAACAGTGGAAATCTTCCCCCTACATGAGCATTCCCTTTAAAGCCCATGAATCAATAGTTCAGATTCATCCAGTTAAGCAAATGTTTTAATTTTTCCCTTTAGACATTTGATTCTTGGTCAGACTGGCACTATTTTTTTTATTTCTTTAAAACGACAGTTCAAAAATTAATTTGAACCACAAGGCTAAAGATGGAATCTCACCATCCCATGATTCTTTATAATAATTCAAGGCATTTTAAAAATGGTTACTGAAAATCGTTTTTTGTCTATTTCTGTTTACTACTTGTAAATGTTATTTTCTTTAATCACTGAATTTTGATGGAATCATGACGAGTTATCAACCCTTGCAATGTGTAGATCTGAATTCACACTAGCCATTAAGCGATGGTGCTTTGGTGATGACCTCATTCCAACTGTATATATTAGTCTTTTCTGTTTTTGTTTACTCAGCAACTCCTCCAAATCAGTTTCTTTCAATGATGTCATCAGCAATGTTTAAATTCATATGAAACTAACAGGGTATTGGGTTGTATTAATAGGGTGAGGTGGGGGAGGTCGGGGGAGGGAAAAAATGTTTAACAGGCTTGATGGACGAGCTGGTCTTTTCCTGCCCACCAATTTCATATGTTTGTAAGTAAAACAGAGAAAGGAGGTTAAAATTGACTAGATTCATTGTTTGATTTGGGTACGATGGTGATTTTTTTTAACGAGCAAATCATCTGACTACTGATTTGAACCTTTCTGTTTTTTTCAACTGCAGTAACAGATTTCCTGCAGCCTGAAAATTTCCTAAGGTAGGTAAGTGACCATTTGGTAAAAAACAGTGGCAATAGGCCATTATATCCCATTATCTTAGCTACTAGGCAATTTTTCAATTGATAAATCTAGGCAGGTTCTGTAGTTGTAAAAGGGCTAACTACAAACTGGTGATTATTAGATCAGCCATTTGTTGGACTGAATGTTTTGTTTTACTGCAACATATTTGGAAGATGCTAACTACTTAAAAAATATACATTTAAGTCTGGCATTTTGGTTTAGATAATTGAAAATAAATTTCAAACCATTTTTATACAACTTTGTACTTTCTAACAATTTAACAGAACAAGGTTAAGGGAAGGAAATTCTCTTGATCAGTTCCAGCTGATCAGTGAAGGTAAACAATATAGCTAACTTCATATCAGTTTTTATGTGATCCAACCATAATTCTGATCGACTTACTGAAGTCCAGTGTAGCAAACTCTTTCTCATTCACTCACATTGCATATAACTATTGGTCCAAGAGAACACTTAAATACAAAATCTCAATTTAAGCATGAAATATTCCCATTATCAGTTGTTAGTGCTCAGCATATTAAATGTAGTCAAGCAATTCAAATTTGATGTGGAAATAGTTGCATATTTCAGGGTGCCTATTCTATTTGTGTAAAAAAAATTATACCATGTGTGATCTCATCCATATAATAATCTTTTATATATATTGATGTTATCACATTCTCATTGGAAAACTTCTTTTCCAAATGCATTTTTATATAGAACCAGAACAGCTGTCTAGAAGTAACAATATAAGAGATTTTCTATGCATTTACAATCTCAATAGTACATCACAGAATGACAAAGTAACAGTCATACTGCCAGGAACTAAGAGCAATTTAAATGCCACTGGCAGCAGAAGGACGCAACAGCATCTCACACCTAGGAAAAAAGAAATGGACAGTTTGCAATTTCCAATCATTTACATAATTATTCAGCACTCCCCTCAATCTTGCACCTTTCATGTTCTCAAAGAGCTCAGCCTAACTCCAATACCTCCCCACTCTATCACAGAGTCTCAATCTCCTTTCTAAATCTCCCACTCTCTCTTAGGTTACTCGGCCTACTTCTTGCTCTGCAAGCTTCTCTTGACAAGCTTTGGCCTTGTGTTCTGTTCACTCCCTCATCCTCCAGCTCTGAAATGAGATTCAGCCAGTTAGAGTCACTCACTACCCTCCCTGTCTTGGCCCTGACCTCTGCACCCATCAAGCTTGTTCAAGCAGATTTGCAAGTTTGATTATCGTTTACAGATTTGTAAATCGAATATTTTGAAATCAGTGGGTCATAAAAATCCTCATTCAAGTTCCATCTTGTTTGAAACATTTCTTAGAAAATTATATGTAAATTTATAAGAACTTTATGTGCACATCTTCTATCAGCACGTATTCATTCATACTGTGAGGGGATTCAATAATGAATGGGATGAAATTGGCCTTTGGTGGTAGTGGAAAATGAGTGATAGCAAATTCCAGCCTGTTTTACAACCTGCCCAATTGTCATTTCCATTTAAATCAATGGAAAAGAAAATTGAGAGGGGTGTAAAACGGGCTTCCGATTCCTTATTGCTAGTTTTGCGCTAAGGCCAAAGACCAGTTTCATCCTCAGTCAGTCCAAAATAGGTTGAAAGGCACAGGGGTCAGAACACTGCCCTTTCAATGACATAGATTTGAATACTGACTGGATGGGAGTCTTTGTTCTCCACCGCCCATAAGGGCTCTTAGTGGAATGCATTTTATCTGTTTCAACCCAGTTCATAGTGGTCACATGGCCACAGTACAAAATTGCCTATAATTCAACATTAAATTGGCAATTTCACTCAGAGATACCACATGAGTAAATGATGTGGGAAATGGGAAATTCACATTGAAGCAATAAGGGCTGCTCTTCTGAGTTTGCAGTTAAAGCATTTATTGAACAGAGCTTTATCGAGCAACTAATCAAATACTATACTTGATCTGGTGGAAGTGTACAATGCTGACAGTAGGTGCTAAAGTAGAAAAGTAAATGGCCTTCATCTAACAGAGGACATATCTTACCAGACAAAAGATTATACTACTATGTGATTTGAATAGTACCAAACAGATATATCTGCTCCAATTGCATCTGAAATAGTCACTATTCTAACATGCTACATGTTGCAAACAATAAAACGACACAAAGAGGATTACCATCTAAGTTACAGGAATTGTTATTAATTTGAATTAGATGACTAATATTTAGGAAAATTCTGAAGTAAATTTAGGAATTAAATAAGGATTTGAGGGCTGATTCAAAGATCACAGAAAAGGTGGTGCCAAGATTGTTGTTCTCCCATGATCCTTTGTTCAAATGGCGAGGAGCTGACCTCACTGGATTCAGCAAGGTCTACTCATTATAATAATTTGAAATTGCTTCCAGCACATTTTCTGTGAAACACAGGGAGCACAACGAATGGAAAGGGTTCACAAAATTAGCAGCTCTTATGGGGCCGCTGTCCCATTTGAACATTGCTAGATGCTTGGCTGTGTTGAAAAACAACTATGGAAGATTGACAAGATTGGACAGAACTGTTCCCTTTGATGATGACAAACTGGATGTCTGGTGGAAGAGCTGCAATAGAGGATGATAACAATATTTGGGCCTGATGGGAACCATAATCTGTGCCCCTGTGCACAGCAAGCATGGTAGAAGGTGACTGATAGGGTCAGTATTATTTAGGTCATGAGAAATTCTCAGGCCTGAGGAAGGTTACCAAGGTAAAGCTGCCCACAGTTTGGCAACTCAAATTAAACTATGCCCATAGTATATATGTCACAAGCATTGTATATGGAACATGGTGCAGCATAAGTGATGGAACATGGAAAGCATTGGCAGAACCTTTTGCATCTTTCATACCTACACTTCCATGTCTATAATGCTTGAAATTGAACTTTGTGTCTGGCACTAAAAATGCTTCTAATGTCACACCTAACTGTTGTATTTTGTGCCACCAAGTCAAAATGCCACCTGGAATTATTTGCATGCTGTTTAGTTACCTCTTCATACAAAGTAGACTGGGCACTGGAATGCAACTCTATCGGATTAATTCCCCATTTGGATGCTTCCGATAAGGAATGGTGCTCAAAGGGTGTATTGGTCAGGAAATAGTTAGCCCACCGCCTCTGATTTTCCACCCATTAGTTTAAATAGACAGAAAATTGAGGTCTGCGGACCTAAGGTTTCCTAACAAACACTCACCGTGAGTATTGTTCCCTGTTAGGAATGTCCGATGGAGAAATCAGCCCTTATATTCCTCCAATTGCTAAACGCTGTACGTTTTGTCTGTTTTTAAAGGAGAAAGCTACCCAAAATGCCAAAGAGGCCCATCAGACTTGGAGGCAATTGATCATCATGAGGAGGTAGACATTCAAATTGTGGGAGTTTGGACAAAAAAGGATGTGCACCAGAAACACTTCAGCATTTGGTGGCACTCCAACAAGGCAAGTGGTGGCCAAGGGTTTGTTCCCACACAGGTTCCCTGGTCATCTTCAAAGGATATCTAGCATCCAGGGCATGACGAAAAACAACACCACAAATGTGGCAGTTACCTCTCAGGGTGACGGCACATCCATCCAACCCAGCTGGCCCCATCAGAGAACTGAAGAAGCGGCAGGTCGCTGAGAGGAGAAGCTAGTCAGTTTGGGAATCAAAGTGCTGGAAGTAGTTGCAGGGCCAGCTCAAGACCCAGCACAAAAAGGTACAGTCCCACAACTGCATCGAGACCCATTGAGGATGTCACCATACTTAGTCCTCCCACTGGGGTAACATTTAGAATACGCACAAGATTAAACAGGAGACCCACACACCATACATTCCCACCAAAGGCAAACCCCAGCGAAGCAAACAGTAAGAGGACATACACAATACGTAGTGTGGAGATTTATTTTCAAAAGGAAAATGCTAATGGAGTCTATGGGTGGTTGATAGACACTCATGGTAGTAGAGGCAGTGTTGAATAGGCAGGACATGTTGTTCATGTAGCCAGTATATTGTGCTCAAGGCCATAGACTGTTCTTACAGGCACACATTTACAGAATTAGGTAAAAGATTTGACAACCAATAATTGATGCACTAGTCTCACTGGCTGCATGTTGCTCTTAATCATTTCTTATTCCTCCTCTCTGCCGACATTTCAGGCTGCCCCTTCCTGGTCTTCTTACTGCATGGTTATTCTTCCTTGGATGGTAAAATTCATTGATATACAGCAGGCGCAGATAATTCTGGATACCTTGACAGGGCTGTATTGTAGTGTTCCCCCACCTGCCCCCAATCTCTACAAAATATCAGAACCTTAGCATGAGCAAAGATTGCATCTTCGACCAGAATTCAAGTCAAGTCATGAGCTTTGTTGTGTCTGTATTCTGCTTCTGTTTGAGGAGTTTTAAATGGGGTCATTAGCCAGGTTTGTAGTGGATATCCTTGGAGCGCTAGTAGCTAGCTGTTCAGTCTGCCTGCTCCTCCAAATAATGGTGGCAACAGTGGACTGGTGCAAAATGAAGGCATTGCAGATGCTGCCAGGGCATTGCACATTTCTTGGATTATTCCGTTCCTGTGGTCTGACACCACCTGCACACTGATATAATGAAAGCCTTTTCTGCTCATATATACTATGGGGTTATTGCTAGGGGCCCTGATGGCTATGTATGCGTCATCAATGAGCGTCTCCCTTGTGAAGCATAGACAGTAAAGTCTCTTCAAACATCCAAAGTAGGTATGCCTAGGTCTGAAGACTCAGTTCAAGACAAGGCTAAGTGAATGCCAGATGTCTGAGGTGCAATTACATCTATCTTTTTTCCTTCTGCATAAATTCCTCTTCATCTTCCAAATTTAGCAATGGCATTGGAATGTCTAATGGAATTCTATGCTGCCATTGCTGCTAATGAACAGCTGCTGATAGCAATAGTTTTGTGAGAATAATCTGCAAAAGGAATGTTGCAAAGTTAAAATGCAGCTGCAAACACCAGCAGAAAGTAACGTGCCAAAGATAATGCAGATACAGCTTTGTGAAAGACAAAGAAAATGTTACACTCCGTTATTAATCACACCTTTAAGAATCATGGGGTAGAATTTCTGCTAGGGTTCTCCCGATATCCCACCTTAACTACGACTGTAGATCAGCAGAATCTCCAGGGAAATGGCATAAACAAATGGTTATGCCATTTATCTGCAGTTTCCATTAATTTTCCACTGAAGTTACAGCAGGAGATAGGGACAATCCCTGCAGAAATTATACCCCTCTGCATCTAAAGGCCAGAGCAGGAAATCCCAGCAGTGGCATTTAATACAAGCGAGCAGCACTGAAACGGTGAACAGGTGGAAAAAGTTTCACTGATTTCAATGTGGCACCAATTTACATAGAATTGTCAATTTACATAAGCTAACGAATGCTCTTTGTGTGCATCATCACTGACTCAGCCCTATACTATTTGTTGACGATCTGATTTCCCACCAATCAATTGTAGTTTGCCACTTAAACTTCAATGATTATATCACAGCTGCGAACCCTTCAGGGTCGATATCATCAACCTTCAGTTATATGTAAACACGTTACCTGCTGTCTGCTAAAAATACAAAATTGACACAAAATGGAGTAAAACCATTTGTAATAACTGCATGACATTTTTTTTTAATGAATGCATTGGAGGGAATTCAAGGCTGTAATATCTTGTGAGGATTCAGATGATTATAAACTGCTCAAGCTTCTTTCTTATAGCTGGTGATGTCATATGTACCCATTAATCATATTCCTGCAATGTAAATACCCTTACCCCTTTTGTTTATTATTAATAATACAAATAGGTTTTAGTGTATGTTTACAGTGTAGCTGGCCTTGAATCACAAGATCTGCCTATACTGACTGGTTAACAGAATTGCCTGGTTAAAGGAATTTGAATAACAGGAACTTGTACAGATGATTTAAGGGGATTCAAATGAATTTTAATCCTACTTCTACAGAGCAGTATTTGGAGCTGTGCAGTCTAACTATTCATGGACACTCAATTTGGTTTCCATCTATCCAATACACATAATATTTATGGGTGTTATAAAAGTACTAAGTGCAATAGTAAGGCAATTGCACTTGCAAAATAGTAACATTTAGATATTAATATATCAGTGGTAGTTTCAAAAACCACATCGTGCTACCCTAATGGAATCTCTGGAATATTTGTGTAATGCTTATGATATAGTCTGTTAGTAAATATAGTCTATCAGTTTCAATATGTGGTTGTTTTTCAGAAACCCACGACTCGAAAGGAATTAACAGAAAGTAGTCATCAGCATGGAAATGTGATAGTCCTGCAGTCCTGTAGGTACAATAGCCTGTTGCTAATTCATAAACGAAGGAAACAATACAGCCACTTAGAAAACATTTAAAGATGTCTTAGTCCTTATACTCCTGAATGAAGAAAAACTTGTAGTAGCTTTCGCACCTTTGAGTCAGCAGTTTGTGGGTTTAAGCCCCACTCCAGGTCTTGAGCAAATAATCTAGGCTGACACTCCAGTGCAGCACTGAGGGAGTGCTGCATTGTTAGAGAGGCCGTCTTTAGGATGAAACATTAAACCAAGCCCCATCTACCCTCTCAGGGTATGGTAGCATAGTGGTTATGTTACTGGGCTAGTAATCCGGAGGCCTGGACCAAAAACCAGAGTCATGAGTTCAAATCCTGCCACGGCAGCTGGTGAATTTTAAATTCAATTAATTAATTAAATTCAATTAATTAAATAAAAATCTGGAATTAAAATACTAGTATCAGTAATGATGGCCATGAAACTACCGGATTGTCGTAAAAACCCATCTGGTTCACTAATGTCCTTTAGGGAAGGAAACCTGCCGTCCTTACCTGATCTGGCCTATATGTGACTCCAGACCCACAGCAATGTGGTTGATTCTTAATTGCCCTCTGAAATGGCCGAGCAAGCCACTCAGTTGTAAAATCTCGCTACAAAAAGTCACAATAAGAATAAAACCGGACGGACCACCCGGCATCGGACCACGAGGCACCGGACACGACAACGGCAAAACACCAAGCCCAGTCGACCCTGCAAGGTCCTCCTTACGAACATCTGGGGACTTATGCCAAAATTGGGAGAGCTGTCCCACAGTCCAGTCAAGCAACAGCCTGACCGAGCCATACTGACAGAATCATACCTTTCAGCCAACGTCACAGACTCTTCCATCACCATCCCTGGGTATGTCCTGTCCCACCGGCAGGACAGACCCACCAGAGGTGGCGGTACAGTGATATACAGTCAGGAGGGAGTTGCCCTGGGAGTCCTCAACATTGACTCTGGACCCCATGAAATCTCATGGCATCAGGTCAAACATGGGCAAGGAAACCTCCTGCTGATTACCACCTACTGTCCTCCCTCAGCTGATGAATCAGTCCTCCTCCATGTTGAGCACCACTTGGAGGAAGCACTGAGAGTAGCAAGGGCACAAAATGTACTCTGGGTGGGGGACTTCAATGTCCATCACCAAGAGTGGCTCGGCAGCACCACTACTGACCGAGCTGGACGAGTCCTGAAGGACATAGCTGACAGACTGGGCCTGCGGCAGGTGGTGAGCGAACCAACACGAGGGAAAAACTTACTTGACCTCGTCCTCACCAATCTACCTGTCGCAAATGCATCTGTCCATGACAGTATTGGTAGGAGTGACCACCGCACAGTCCTCGTGGAGATGAAATCCCGTCTTCGCACTGAGGACACCATCCAACGTGTTGTATGGCACTACCACCGTGCTAATTGGGATAGATTCAGAACAGATCTAGCAGCTCAAAACTGGGCATCCATGAGGCACTGTGGGCCATCAGCAGCAGCAGAATTGTATTCCAGCACAATCTGTAACCTCATGGCCCGGCATATTCCTCACTCTACCATTACCAACAAGCCAGGGGATCAACCCTGGTTCAATGAGGAGTGTAGAAGAGCATGCCAGGAGCAGCATCAGGCGTACCTAAAAATGAGGTGCCAACCTGGTGAAGCTACAACTCAGGACTACATGCATGCTAAACAGCGGAAGCAACATGCTATAGACAGAGCTAAGCGATTCCACAACCAACGGATCAGATCAAAGCTCTGCAGTCCTGCCACATCCAGTCATGAATGGTGGTGGACAATTAAACAACTAACGGGAGGAGGAGGCTCTGCAAACATCCCCATCCTCAATGATGGCGGAGTCCAGCACGTGAGTGCAAAAGACAAGGCTGAAGTGTTTGCAACCATCTTCAGCCAGAAGTGCCGAGTGGATGATCCATCTCAGCCTCCTCCAGATATCCCCACCATCACAGAAGCCAGTCTTCAGCCAATTCGATTCACTCCACGTGATATCAAGAAACGGCTGAGTGCACTGGTTACAGCAAAGGCTATGGGCCCCGACAACATCCCAGCTGTAGTGCTGAAGTCTTGTGCTCCAGAACTAGCTGCGCCTCTAGCCAAGCTGTTCCAGTACAGCTACAACACTGGCATCTACCCGACAATGTGGAAAATTGCCCAGGTATGTCCTGTCCACAAAAAGCAGGACAAATCCAATCCGGCCAACTACCGCCCCATCAGTCTACTCTCAATCATCAGCAAAGTGATGGAAGGTGTCGTCGACAGTGCTATCAAGTGACACTTACTCACCAATAACCTGCTCACCGATGCTCAGTTTGGGTTCCGCCAGGACCACTCGGCTCCAGACCTCATTACAGCGTTGGTCCAAACATGGACAAAAGAGCTGAATTCCAGAGGCGAGGTGAGAGTGACTGCCCTTGACATCAAGGCAGCATTTGACCGAGTGTGGCACCAAGGAGCCCTAGTAAAATTAAAGTCAATGGGAATCAGGGGAAAAACTCTCCAGTGGCTGGAGTCACACCTAGCACACAGGAAGATGGTAGTGGTTGTTGGAGGCCAATCATCTCAGCCCCAGGACATTGCTGCAGTAGTTCCTCAGGGCAGTGTCCTAGGCCCAACCATCTTCAGCTGCTTCATCAATGACCTTCCCTCCATCATATGGTCAGAAATGGGGATGTTCGCTGATGACTGCACAGTGTTCAGTTCCATTCGCAAACCCTCAAATAATGAAGCAGTCCGAGCCCGCATGCAGCAAGACCTGGACAACATCCAGGCTTGGGCTCACAAGTGGCAAGTAACATTCGCGCCAGATAAGTGCCAGGCAATGACCATCTCCAACAAGAGAGAGTCTAACCACCTCCCCTTGACATTCAACGGCATTACCATCGCCGAATCCCCCACCATCAACATCCTGGGGGTCACCATTGACCAGAAACTTAACTGGACCAGCCATATAAATACTGTGGCTACTAGAGCAGGTCAGAGGCTGGGTATTCTGCGGCGAGTGACTCACCTCCTGACTCCCCAAAGCCTTTCCACCATCTACAAGGCGCAAGTCAGGAGTGTGATGGAATACTCCCCACTTGCCTGGATGAGTGCAGCTCCAACAACACTCAAGAAGCTCGACACCATCCAAGATAAAGCAGCCCGCTTGATTGGCACCCCATCCACCACCCTGAACATTCACTCCCTTCACCACCGGCGCACCGTGGCTGCAGTGTGCACTATCCACAGGATGCACTGCAGCAACTCGCCAAGGCTTCTCCGACAGCAACTCCCAAACCCGCGACCTCTACCACCTAGAAGGACAAGAGCAGCAGGCACATGGGAACAACACCACCTGCACGTTCCCCTCCAAGTCACACACCATCCCGACTTGGAAATATATCGCCGTTCCTTCATTGTCGCTGGGTCAAAATCCTGGAACTCCCTTCCTAACAGCACTGTGGGAGAACCGTCACCACACGGACTGCAGCGGTTCAAGAAGGCGGCTCACCACCACCTTCTCAAGGGCAATTAGGGATGGGCAATAAATGCTGGCCTCGCCAGCGACGCCCACATCCCGTGAACGAATAAAAAAAAAAAAGATTCCATGGCAGTATTTTTGTTTATTCGTTCATGGGAAGGTCATTGATGAAGCAGCTGAAGATGGTTGAGCCTACGACACTGCCCTGAGGAACACCTGCAGCAATGTCCTGGGGCTGAGATGATTGGCCACCTACAACCACTACCATCTTCCTTTGTGCTAGGTATGACTCCAGCCACTGGAGAGTTTTCCCCGATTCCCATTGACTTCAATTTTACTAGGGCTCCTTGGTGTCACACTCGGTCAAATGCTGCCTTGATGTCAAGGGCAGTCACTCTCACCTCATCTCTGGAATTCAGCTCTTTTGTCCATGTTTGGACCAAGGCAGGAATGAGGTCTGGAGCCGAGTGGTCCTGGCGGAACCCAAACTGAGCATCGGTGAGCAGGTTATTGGTGAGTAAGTGCCGCTTGATAGCACTGTCGACGACACCTTCCATCACTTTGCTGATGATTGAGAGTAGACTGATGGGGCGGTAATTGACCGGATTGGATTTGTCCTGCTTTTTGTGGACAGGACATACCTGGGCAATCTTCCACATTGTCGGGTAGATGCCAGTGTTGTAGCTGTACTGGAACAGTTTGGCTAGAGGTGCAGCTAGTTCTGGAGCACAAGACTTCAGCACTACAGCCGGGATGTTGTCGGGGCCCATAGCCTTTGCTGTATCCAGTGCACTCAGGCGTTTCTTGATACCATGTGGAGTGAATCGAATTGGCTGAAGACTGGCTTCTGTGATGGTGGGGATATCGGGAGGAGGCCGAGATAGATCATCCACTCGGCACTTCAGGCTGAAGATGGTAGCAAACGCTTCAGCCTTGTCTTTTGCACTCGCGTGCTGGACTCCGCCATCATTGAGGATGGGGATGTTTACAGAGCCTCCTCCTCCTGTTCGCATTCAAAGAAGAGCAAGGAGTTAAGAACATAAGAAATAGGAGCACGATTGGGCCATACGGCCCCTCAAGACTGCTCCGCCATTCAATAAGATCATGGCTGATCTTCGACCTCAACTTCACTTTCCCGCCCGATCCCCATATCCCTTGATTCCCTTAAAGTCCAAAAATCTATCGATCTCAGTCTTGAATATACACAACACTGGAGCATCCACAGCCCTCTGGGGTAGAGAATTGCAAATATTTACAACCGTCTGAGTGAAGAAATTCCTCCTCATCTCAGTCCTAAATGGCCGACCCCTTATCCTGAGACTATGCCCTCTAGTTCTAGACTATCCATCCTGGAGAAACAGCCTCCCAGCTTTTACCCTGTCAAGCCCTCTCAGAATCTTATATGTTTGAATAAGATCACCTCTCATTCTTCTAAACTCCAGAGAGTATAGGCCCATTCTACTCAACCTCTCATCATAGGACAACCTTCTCATCCAAGGAGTCAATCTAGTGCCTTCATTTCACCACCTCTAAGGCAAGTATATCCTTCCTTAGGTAAAGAGACCAAAACTGTACACAGTACTCTAGGTGTGGTCTCACCAACGACCTGTACAATTGCAGTAAAACTTCTTTACTCTTGTACTCCAATCCCCTTGCAATAAAGGCCGATATATCATTTGCCTTCCTTGTTGCTTGCTGTACCTGCATGTTAACTTGTTGTGTCTCATGTACAAGGACAGCCAAATCCCTCTGAACACCAACATTTAATAGTTTCTCATCATTTAAAAAATATTCTGTTTTTCAATTCTTCCTACCAAGGTGAATAACCTTACATTTCCCCACATTATACTCCATCTGCCACCTTCTTGCCCAATCATTTAACCTGTCTATATCCATTTGCAGACTCTGTGTCCTCCTCACAGCTTACTTTCCCACGTAGCTTTGAATCGTCAGCAAACTTGGATACATTACACTTGGTCCCTTCATCTAAGTCATTAATATAGATTGTAAATAGCTGAGGCCCAAGCACCAATCCTTGCGGCATCAAACAGCCTGCCAACCTGAAAATGACCCATTTATTCCTACTCTCTGTTTTCTGTCCGTTAACCAATCCTCTATCCATGCTAATATATTACCCCCAACCCCATGAGCCCTTATCTTGTGTAACCTTTCGTGTAGCACTTTATCAAATCACTTTTTGAAAATCCAAATATACTACATCCGCTAGTTCCCCTTTATCTACCCTGCTAGTTACATCCTCAAAAAACTAATAGATTTGTCAAACCCAATTTCCCTTTCATAAAACCATGTTGACTCAACCTAGTCATATTATGATTTTCTAAGTGCCCTTTTACCAGTCCTTAATAATGGATTCCAGCATTTTCCCTACGACTGAAGCCAGGCTAACTGGCCATTAGTTCCCTGTTTTCTCTCTCCCTATTTTCTTGAATAGCGAGGTTACATTTGCTACCTTCCAATCCACTGGGACCGTACTAGAATCTAGAGAATTTTGGAAGCTCAGAACCAATGCATCCACTATCTCTGCAGCCACCTGTTTTAGAACCCTAGGATGTAGGCCATTGAGTCCAGGGGATTTGTCGGCTTTTAGTCCCATTAATTTCTCCAGTACTTTCTCTTTACTAATATTAATTACTTTAAGTTCCTCATTCTCATTAGACCCTTAGTTCCCACTATTTCTGATATGTTTTTTGTGTCTTCTACTGTGAAGTCAGATACAAAATATTTGTTTAACGCATCTGCCATTTCCTTAATCCCCATTATAATTTCTCCTGTCTCAGCCTCTAAGGGACTCATGTTTACTTTCGCTACTCTCTTCCTTTTTACATACTTGTAGAAGCTCTTACAATCTGTTTTTATATTTCTTGCTAATTTACTCTTGTATTCTATTTTCTCCCTATTTATCAATTTTTGGTCATCCTTTGCTGGTTTCTAAACTCTTCCAATCCTTAGGCTTACTACTTTTCTTGAAAATTTTATCAGCCTCTTTTTTTAATCTAATACTATCCTTAACTTCTTTAGTTAGCCACAGATGGATCACTTTTCCTGTGGAGTTTTTATTTCTCAATGGAACGTATATTCGCTGAGAATTATGAAATATTTCTTTAAATGTTCGCCATTGCTTATCTACCGTCATATCACTTTAATCTAATTTCCCAATCGACCTTAGCTAACTTGCTCCTCATGCCTATGTAAATGGCTTTGTTTAAGTTTAAGACTTAAGTATGTCGCTATCGAACCCAATGTGAAATTCTATCGTTTTATGATCACTCTTCCCCAGAGTATCCCTTACTATGAGATTACTAATTAACCCTGACTCATTACACAAGACAAGATCTAAAATAGCCTGTTCCCTGGTTGGTTCCACAATGTATTGTTCTAGGGAACTGTTTCGAATGCATCCCATGAACTCATCCTCCAAACTACTTTAGCCAACTTAATTTGCCCAGTCTATATGAAGATTATAGTCCCCCATGATTATAGCATTACCTTTGTTACAAGCTCCTTTAATTTCTTGATTAATACTCTGTCCATCAGTATAACTACTGTTAGGAAGCCTATAAACTACTCCCACCAGTGTTTTCTGTCCCTTGTTATTTCTTGTCTCCACCCATACTGAATCTACTTCCTGGTCTTCTGAGCTTTAGGTCATCCTTTATTATCAGGGCTAACCCCCCACACACCACTCCTTTTCCATTTTGTCTGTCTTTTCCAAAAGTCAAGAACCCTGGAATATTTAGTTCCCAACCTTGGTCACCTTGCAAACATGTCTCAGTAATGGCTATTAGATCAAACCCACTTATCTCTATTTGTGCCATTAATTTGTCTATCTTGTTACGAATGCTTCATGCATTCAGATAAAGCACCTTTAATTTTAACTTTTTACTATTTTTCCCTGATTTGATCTTATTCACTGATGCACTATTACCATTAATCTCTCTGCCTCTTCCTGTCACACCCTGCTTATCTTTACTCAAATCACTACACTGCTCTCTGGCCTTGACTTTTCTTTTTAGATTTATAAATTTCCCCTCACCTGAACCTACCCCCACCCCTTTTTAGTTTAAAGCCCTATCTACAGCCTTAATTATTCGATTCGCCAGGACACTAGTCCCAACCCAGTTTAAGTGGAGCCTGTCCCAACGGAATAGCTCCCTCTTTCCCCACTACTGGTACCAGTGCCCCATGAATCGAAACCCCTGTCTCCCACACCACTCTTTGAGCCATGTATTTAACTCTCTGATCTGTTTGACCCCATGCCAATTTGCACGTGGCTCAGGTAGTAATCCAGAGATTATTACCTTTTAGATTCTACTTATTAATTTGGACCCTCGCTCCTCAAACTCCCTCAGCAGAACCTCATTTCTAGTTCTACCTATGTTGTTGGTTTCTACATGGACCACGACAACTGGATCCTTCCCCTCATGCTCCAATTCTTCTCCAGCCATGAGGAGATATCTTTACCCCTGGGACCAGGCAGGCAACACAGCCTTCAGGTTTCCCGGTCGCCACTGCAGTGAACAATATCTATCCCCCTGACTATACTATCCCCTACCACTACCACATTCCTTTTTACTCCCCCACTTGAATAACCTTCTGTACCATGGTGCCGTGGTCAGTTTGCCCATCCTCCCTGCAGTCTTTGTTCTCATCCGCACAGATAGCAAGTACCTCATACCTGTTGGCAAGGTCAAAGGCTGAGGCTCCTCCATCACTGCATCTTGAGGTCCCCATACCTGCCTAACTCACAGTCATATCCTCCTGTCCCTGACCACTGACCAATCTAAACTACTACCTAACCTAAGGGGTGTGACTGCCTCCTGGATCAAAGTGTCCAGGTAACTCTTCCCCCTCCCTGATGCATCGCAATGTCTGCAGCTCGGACTCCAGCTCAACAACTCTGAGCGAAAGTTCCTTGAGTTGCAGACACTTACCGCAGATGTTGTTACTCGGGATCTCGCTGGTCTCCACCAACTCCCACAAGCTGCAGTTAAGACACACCACCTGCCCTGTCATCCCTATCTAAACTTGTTTTATATATTTAAATAGTTAAAGTTTTTATTCACTCAATATTTTTAGTTTCATTAACTAATTAGTTTATCTAGATTAAGTTATTAATTTAATAAAGTCATAGCAAGTTATAGTTTCCCAGCTCTTCGTTAAACCACTGCTTTAGCTTAGAGACCAAAAAAAGGGTAATACTGACCAACCAGTCCCTACCTGCTCTCCTGTGACATCACACTGATTATTTTTTTTCTCTCTCTATTACTCCCTTATACCGAGTCTCCCTCTCTCTCTCTCTATTGCTCCCTTATACCGAGTCTCTCTCTCTCTCCATTGCTCCCTTATACCGAGTCTCTCTCCCTCTCTCTCTATTGCTCCCTTATACCGAGTCTCTCTCTCTCTCCATTGCTCCCTTATACCGAGTCTCTCTCCCTCTCTCTCTATTGCTCCCTTATACCGAGTCTCTCTCTCTCTCTATTGCTCCTTTATACCGTCTCTCTCTCTCTTTATATATATTGCTCCCTTATACCAAGTCTCTCTCTCTCTCTCCATTGCTCCCTTATACCGAGTCTCTCTCTCTCTATTGCTCCCTTATACCGAGTCTCTCTCTCTCTCTCTCTCTTTCTCTCTATTGCTCCCTTATACTGAGTCTCTCTCTCTCTATTGTTCCCTTATACCGAGTCTCTCTCTCTCTCTCTCTCCATTGCTCCCTTATACAGAGTCTCTCTCTCTCTCTCTCTCTCCATTGCTCCCTTATACCGAGTCTCTCTCTCTCTCTCTCTCCATTGCTCCCTTATACCGAGTCTCTCTCTCTCTCTCTCTATTGCTCCCTTATACCGAGTATTTCTCTCTCTCTCTCCATTGCTCCCTTATACCGAGTCTCTCTCTCTCTCTCTCTCTCTCTATTGCTCCCTTATACCGAGTCTCTCTCTCTCTCTCTCTCTATTGCTCCCTTATACCGAGTCTCTCTCTCTCTCTCTCTCTCTTTCTCTCTATTGCTCCCTTATACCGAGTCTCTCTCTCTCTATTGTTCCCTTATACTGAGTCTCTCTTTCTCTCTCTCTCCATTGCTCCCTTATACCGAGTCTCTCTCTCTCTCTCTCTCTCTCTCCATTGCTCCCTTATACCGAGTCTCTCTCTCTCTCTCTCCCCATTGCTCCCTTATACCGAGTCTCTCTCTCTCTCTCTCTCTCCATTGCTCCCTTATACCGAATCTCTCTCTCTCTCTCTATTGCTCCCTTATACCGAGTCTCTCTCTCTCTCTCTCTATTGCTCCCTTATACCGAGTCTTTCTCTCTCTCTCTCCATTGCTCCCTTATACCGAGTCTCTCTCTCTCTCTCTCTCTCTCCATTGCTCCCTTATACCGAGTCTCTCTCTCTCTCTCTCTCTATTGCTCCCTGATACCGAGTCTCTCTCTCTCTCTCTCTATTGCTCCTTTATACCGAGTCTCTCTCTCTCTCTCTCTCTATTGCTCCTTTATACCAAGACTCCCTCTCTCTCTCTCTATTGCTCCTATATACCGAGTCTCCCTCTCCCTCTCTTTCTCTCCATTGCTCCCTTATACCGAGTCTCTCTCTCTCTCTATTGTTCCCTTATACCGAGTCTCTCTCTCTCTCTCTCTCCATTGCTCCCTTTTACCGAGTCTCTCTCTCTCTCTCTCTATTGCTCCTTTATACCGAGTCTCTCTCTCTCTCTCTCTTTTTCTCTATTGCTCCTTTATACCGAGTCTCTCTCTCTCTCTATTGCTCTTTTATACTGAGTCTCTCTCTCTCTCTCTCTCTCTATTGCTCCTTTATACCGAGTCTCTCTCTCTCTCTCTGTCTATTGCTCCCTCATACCAAGTCTCTCTCTCTCTCTATTGCTCCCTTATACCGAGTCTCTCTCTCTCTCTCTCTCTATTGCTCCCTTATACCGAGTCTCTCTCTCTCTCTCTCTCTATTGTTCCCTTATACCGAGTCTCTCTCTCTCTCTCTATTGCTCCCTTATACCAAGTCTCTCTCTCTCTCTATTGCTCCCTTATACCGAGTCTCTCTCTCTCTCTCTATTACTCCCTTATAGAGAGTCTCTCTCTCTCTCTCTATTGCTCCCTTATACCGAGTCTCTCTCTCTCTCTCTATTGCTCCCTTATAGAGAGTCTCTCTCTCTCTCTATTGCTCCCTTATACCGAGTCTCTCTCTCTCTCTCTATTGCTCCCTTATACCGAGTTTCTCTCTCTCTCTCTATTGCTCCCTTATACCGAGTCTCTCCCTCTCTCTCTCTCTCTCTCTATTGCTCCCTTATACCGAGTCTCTCTCTCTCCCTCTCTATTGCTCCCTTATACCGAGTCTCTCTCTCTCTCTATTGCTCCCTTATACCAAGTCTCTCTCTCTCTATTGCTCCCTTATACCGAGTCTCTCTCTCTCTCTCTCTCTATTGCTCCCTTATACCGAGTCTCTCTCTCTCTCTCTATTGCTCCCTTATACTGAGTCTCTCTCTCTCTATTGCTCCCTTATACCGAGTCTCTCTCTCTCTTTCTCTCTATTGCTCCTTTATGCCAAGTCTCTCCCTCTCTCTCTATTGCTCCTTTATACCGAGTCTCTCTCTCTCTTTCTCTCTATTGCTCCTTTATGCCAAGTCTCTCCCTCTCTCTATTGCTCCTTTATACTGAGTCTCTCCCTCTCTCTCTATTGCTCCTTTATACCGAGTCTCTCTCTCTCTCTCTCTCTATTGCTCCCTTATACCGAGTCTCTCTCTCTCTCTCTCTATTGTTCCCTTATACCGAGTCTCTCTCTCTCTCTCTATTGCTCCCTTATACCAAGTCTCTCTCTCTCTCTATTGCTCCCTTATACCGAGTCTCTCTCTCTCTCTATATTACTCCCTTATAGAGAGTCTCTCTCTCTCTCTCTATTGCTCCCTTATACCGAGTCTCTCTCTCTCTCTCTATTGCTCCCTTATACCGAGTCTCTCTCTCTCCTCTCTTGCTCCCTTATAGAGAGTCTCTCTCTCTCTCTCTATTGCTCCCTTATACCGAGTCTCTCTCTCTCTCTCTATTGCTCCCTTATACCGAGTTTCTCTCTCTCTCTCTATTGCTCCCTTATACCGAGTCTCTCCCTCTCTCTCTCTCTCTCTATTGCTCCTTTATACCGAGTCTCTCTCTCTCTCTTTTTCTCTATTGCTCCTTTATACCGAGTCTCTCTCTCTCTCTCTATTGCTCTTTTATACTGAGTCTCTCTCTCTCTCTCTCTCTATTGCTCCTTTATACGGAGTCTCTCTCTCTCTCTCTCTCTGTCTATTGCTCCCTCATACCAAGTCTCTCTCTCCCTCTGTCTATTGCTCCCTCATACCAAGTCTCTCTCTCTCTCTATTGCTCCCTTATACCGAGTCTCTCTCTCTCTCTCTCTATTGCTCCCTTATACCGAGTCTCTCTCTCTCTCTCTATTGTTCCCTTATACCGAGTCTCTCTCTCTCTCTCCATTGCTCCCTTATACCAAGTCTCTCTCTCTCTCTATTGCTCCCTTACACCGAGTCTCTCTCTCTCTCTCTATTACTCCCTTATAGAGAGTCTCTCTCTCTCTCTCTATTGCTCCCTTATACCGAGTCTCTCTCTCTCTCTCTATTGCTCCCTTTTAGAGAGTCTCTCTCTCTCTCTCTATTGCTCCCTTATACCGAGTCTCTCTCTCTCTCTCTATTGCTCCCTTATACCGAGTCTCTCTCTCTCTATTGCTCCCTTATACCGAGTCTCTCCCCCTCTCTCTCTCTCTCTCTATTGCTCCCTTATACCGAGTCTCTCTCTCTCCCTCTCTATTGCTCCCTTATACCGAGTCTCTCTCTCTCTCTCTATTGCTCCCTTATACCGAGTCTCTCTCTCTCTATTGCTCCCTTATACCGAGTCTCTCTCTCTCTCTCTCTCTCTCTATTGCTCCCTTATACCGAGTCTCTCTCTCTCTCTCTATTGCTCCCTTATACTGAGTCTCTCTCTCTCTATTGCTCCCTTATACCGAGTCTCTCTCTCTCTTTCTCTCTATTGCTCCTTTATGCCAAGTCTCTTCCTCTCTCTCTATTGCTCCTTTATACCGAGTCTCTCTCTCTCTTTCTCTCTATTGCTCCTTTATGCCAAGTCTCTCCCTCTCTCTATTGCTCCTTTATACTGAGTCTCTCCCTCTCTCTCTATTGCTCCTTTATACCGAGTCTCTCTCTCTCTCTCTCTCTATTGCTCCCTTATACCGAGTCTCTCTCTCTCTCTCTCTATTGTTCCCTTATACCGAGTCTCTCTCTCTCTCTCTATTGCTCCCTTATACCAAGTCTCTCTCTCTCTCTATTGCTCCCTTATACCGAGTCTCTCTCTCTCTCTCTATTACTCCCTTATACCGAGTCTCTCTCTCTCTCTCTATTGCTCCCTTATACTGAGTCTCTCTCTCTCTATTGCTCTCTTATACCGAGTCTCTCTCTCTCTCTCTCTCTCTATTGCTCCCTTATACCGAGTCTCTCTCT
The DNA here is from genome assembly GCF_035084215.1 of Heptranchias perlo. NCBI lineage: Eukaryota > Metazoa > Chordata > Chondrichthyes > Hexanchiformes > Hexanchidae > Heptranchias > Heptranchias perlo. The sequence goes on from NC_090337.1 coordinate 42,189,528, forward strand.
CTCTCTCTATTGCTCCCTTATACCGAGTCTCTCTCTCTCTATTGCTCCCTTATACCGAGTCTCTCTCTCTCTCTCTCTCTATTGCTCCCTTATACCGAGTCTCTCTCTCTCTCTCTATTGCTCCCTTATACTGAGTCTCTCTCTCTCTATTGCTCTCTTATACCGAGTCTCTCTCTCTCTCTCTATTGCTCCCTTATACCGAGTCTCTCTCTCTCTTTCTCTCTGTTGCTCCTTTATGCCAAGTCTCTCCCTCTCTCTCTATTGCTCCTTTATACCGAGTCTCTCTCTCTCTTTCTCTCTATTGCTCCTTTATACTGAGTCTCTCCCTCTCTCTCTATTGCTCCTTTATACCGAGTCTCTCTCTCTCTCTCTCTATTGCTCCCTTATACCGAGTCTCTCTCTCTCTCTCTCTATTGTTCCCTTATACCGAGTCTCTCTCTCTCTCTCTATTGCTCCCTTATACCAAGTCTCTCTCTCTCTCTATTGCTCCCTTATACCGAGTCTCTCTCTCTCTCTCTATTACTCCCTTATAGAGAGTCTCTCTCTCTCTCTCTATTGCTCCCTTATACCGAGTCTCTCTCTCTCTCTCTATTGCTCCCTTATAGAGAGTCTCTCTCTCTCTCTCTATTGCTCCCTTATACCGAGTCTCTCTCTCTCTCTCTATTGCTCCCTTATACCGAGTCTCTCCCTCTCACTCTCTCTCTCTATTGCTCCCTTATACCAAGTCTCTCTCTCTCCCTCTCTATTGCTCCCTTATACCGAGTCTCTCTCTCTCTCTCTCTCTATTGCTCCCTTATACCGAGTCTCTCTCTATTGCTCCCTTATACCAAGTCTCTCTCTCTCTATTGCTCCCTTATACCGAGTCTCTCTCTCTCTCTCTCTCTCTATTGCTCCCTTATACCGAGTCTCTCTCTCTCTCTCTATTGCTCCCTTATACTGAGTCTCTCTCTCTCTATTGCTCTCTTATACCGAGTCTCTCTCTCTCTCTCTCTCTCTCTATTGCTCCCTTATACCGAGTCTCTCTCTCTCTTTCTCTCTATTGCTCCTTTATGCCAAGTCTCTCCCTCTCTCTCTATTGCTCCTTTATACCGAGTCTCTCTCTCTCTTTCTCTCTATTGCTCCTTTATGCCAAGTCTCTCCCTCTCTCTATTGCTCCTTTATACTGAGTCTCTCCCTCTCTCTCTATTGCTCCTTTATACCGAGTCTCTCTCTCTCTTTCTCTCTATTGCTCCTTTATGCCAAGTCTCTCCCTCTCTCTATTGCTCCTTTATACTGAGTCTCTCCCTCTCTCTCTATTGCTCCTTTATACCGAGTCTCTCTCTCTCTCTATTGCTCCTTTATACTGAGTCTCTCCCTCTCTCTCTATTGCTCCTTTATACCAAGTCTCTCTCTCTCTCTATTGCTCCCTTATACCGAGTCTCTCTCTCTCTCTATTGCTCCTTTATACCGTCTCTCTCTCTCTCTATTGCTCCTTTATACAGAGTCTCCCCCTCTCTCTCTATTGCTCCTTTATACTGAGTCTCTCTCTCTCTCTCTCTCTCTGCCCCCCCACCACCATTGCTCCTTTATACCGAGCTGCTTTCTCTTTCTCTTTCGCTTTCGCTTTCGCTTTCGCTTTCTCTCTCTCTCTCTCTCTCTCCCTCTCTCCCTGTTGCTCCTTTATACCGGGCCATTGGGTGGGGGGGATTCCAGTCAGTTCTCCTGGTGTCCTGGCCAATATTTATTGCTCAAGCAGCACCACTAAAATTAGATTATCTGGTCATTTACCTCATTACTGTTTGTGGACATTGCTGTGTGCAATTGGCTGCTGCATTTCTCTACATTACAACAGTCACTGCACTTCAAAAAGTACTTAATTGACTATGAAGTGCCTTGGAACATCCTGAGGATGTGAAAGATGCTATTTGAATCCAAATCCTTTCTTTCTTTAAGTCTGTGCCTGAAGCAAATGCTACTTTAAAAGATGATAAATGTTGCAATTTAAGGGGCCAGTTGTATCACAGATAGGCTCTCAGACAAACACTCTGGTTCATTAATAGGAGGTTATAACTGAAGGGTGCATAATTGTAAGTACTGAGGGGAGACATGGTGGTACAAAAGTAGTAGGAAGGCTGACAGATTTGTTTTTTTGCAAATGTTTTCAGCACTAATGAAATTTCTGAAGAATGAGTGGGGTAAGATGGGACCATGCCTGTGAAAAAGAGTAGCAGAATGCTTTCCAAATGACAGACTTATGGAGGAGATCTACATGTCAGCAAATCACTGAGTTGATGTAGTTGCCAAAAGGGGATCATGATGGCAGGGCTGATTTTTTAGTTGGCACAGATCTTATTGAAATCAAGGTGTGCATTATTAGCTGTGTCTGGCAACAGGTTCTTGCTGAAGCAAGGCTTCGGCTGCCACCATAACCAGCTGCCTTTCCTCACTTTCCTCTTATTCCTCCAAGATATGGGTTCAGTGGACTCTCGAATGAAAGCATTATTGTCTCCCGTGCGTCATGGATGAAAGTCCAAAAAACATCTCCACACCACCAGCAGCAATGCAGAGGTTATTAGCAAGATCCATCCCAGGGCTTTAAAGGAAGTAGGTGAGCACATTGCAGATGCCCTAACTATAATCTTTCAAAGTTCTCTAGATTCAGGAACTGTCCCTCTGGATTGGAAAATTGCACATGTCATTCTGCTTTTTAAGAAAGGAGAGAGAGGGAAACCAGGGAATTATAGACCAGCTAGCCTAACATCTGTTGTGGGGAAAATGCTGGAGTCTATAATTAAGGATAGGGTGACTGAACACCTCGAGAATTTTCAGTTAATCAGAGAGAGCCAGAATGGATTTGTGAAAAGTAGGTTGTGCCTGACAGACCTGATTGAATTTTTTGAAGAGGTGACTAAAGCAGTGGACAGGGGAATGTCAATGGATGTTATTTATATGGACTTCCAGAAGGCATTTGATAAGGTCCCACATAAGAGACTGTTAGCTAAGATAGAAGCCCATGGAATCGAGGGAAAAGTATGGACTTGGTTAGGAAGTTGGCTGAGCGAAAGGCGACAGAGAGTAGGGATAATGGGTAAGTACTCACATTGGCAGGATGTGACTAGTGGAGTCCCGCAGGGATCTGTCTCGGGGCCTCAATTATTCACAATATTTATTAACGACTTAGATGAAGGCACAGAAAGTCTCATATCTAGGTTTGCCGATGACACAAAGATTGGTGGCATTGTAAGCAATGGAGATGAAAACATAAAATTACAAAGGGATATTGATAGATTAGGTGAATGGGCAAAACTGTGGCAAATGGAATTCAATGTAGACAAATGTGAGGTCATCCACTTTGGATCAAAAAAGGATAGAACAGGGTACTTTCTAAATGGTAAAAAGTTAAGAACAGCGGATGTCCAAAGGGACTTAGGGGTACAGGTACATAGATTATTGAAGTGTCATGAACAGGTGCAGAAAATAATCAATAAGGCTAATGGAATGCTGGCCTTTATATCTAGAGGACTAGAGTACAAGGGGGCAGAAGTTATGCTGCAGCTATACAAAACCCTGGTTAGACCGCACCTGAAGTACTGTGAGCAGTTCTAGGCACCGCACCTTCGGAAGGACATATTGGCCTTGGAGGGAGTGCAGCGTAGGTTTACTAGAATGATACCCGGACTTCAAGGGTTAAGTTTTGAGGAGAGATTACACAAATTGCGGTTGTATTCTCTAGAGTTTAGAAGGTTAAGGGGTGATCTGATCGAAGTTTATAAGATATTAAGGGGAACAGATAAAGTGGATAGAGAGAAACTATTTCCACTGATTGGGGATTCTAGGAGTAGGGGGCACAGTCTAAAAATTAGAGCCAGACCTTTCAGGAGTGAGATTAGAAAACATTTCTACACACAAAGGGTGGTAGAAGTTTGGAACTCTCTTCCGTAAACGGCAATTGATACTAGCTCAATTGCTAAATTTAAATCTGAGATAGATAGCCTTTTGGCAACCAAAGGTATTAAGGGATATGGGCCAAAGGCAGGTATATGGAGTTAGATCACAGATCAGCCATGATCTTATCAAATGGCGGAGCAGGCACGAGGGGCTGAATGGCCTACTTCTGTTCCTATGTTCCTAAGATGAAGATAGAAAAAGCCCCCCCAAAAAAAAATTCTTCAGTAATAAAATTTGACCACATGTATTACCCTAATAAGGTAGCCTTTAACAGTATTTCTACCTGACTAATGCCACCTCGCGACCAGCAGTTACTCTTTTATACAAATTTTGTTTTTCTGAGTGCCCACAGCTGGTAGGAGAGGAAATTCAAATTTGTGCTTCAGAGGCTAATTTAAATCACATTTGCATGTGGTGAATGGAACCCGAGCGGGCACTATGGGTCACCCACATTGGCAGCAGAGGAAAATTGCAACGGTGTTTTGGACTGGTGGGAAATTGGCATTCGACCTCCCTACCCCATTCTCCTCGACTGTCTGCCCAGAATCCACCACAACATAGATAGTAAACAGGAGGACAATCCAGCCCAAACAGTTATATTGTTTCAAATGGTCCATATTTTACATAAAAACTTCTAACCAATGGATAAAATTATGCATAAAAATAAAAGTATTAAAAAAAGCTTCGGGGATAAACGATGATAATTGTTATAAACCCCTAATAAAGAGAATGTTTAATGCAATTATATTAAAATGCCGATTTGAGCAGTTTAAATTAGCCATTGAACCAGAGTAAACAGAAAATAATTTCTCATCAGTGATATGTTGCAATATATGCAAGCTCAGCTTCTATAAAAGGATTTTTGTGAGTAAGAATACCAATTAAATTTTTTTAAGCAAACTTCCCTGGATAATTTAACTCAGTGATTTTGAGTAGAAAAAGTCTTGGGGTCTCAAAACTATCGGATCCTCATTTTACCAACATTATAATTTTTTTAGTGGGATTATTTTACCTCAGGGTTTGGTCTGATTGAACATAAGGTCCAGAGCGAACATGGCATAATTCTTTTTCAGCAATGATCCATTTCCCAGATGAGCTTTGTACAGTGCAAAAATAAATAGATCAGTTTGATATTATTAATCTTTTTAACTTCTAATCAATGATTTTATTTAGCCTATTTTAGAAAGAAATAGGCATCTAACCAGTAATACATGAATCTTCAATTTAATTCCAATTTCTTTGTCCTTCATTTATTTTATCCTCTCCATACTTATCGAAAGAATTTGGCAGAGGACATGTTTCATTTGGCTTAAGTGTAGCAGAATGATTAATAAAGTCTTTGGCTGTTTTATCTACGATTAATCTGATTTGTCATGACTCTAGTATAATTAATCCCCTAGGATTATTCTTGTATAATGAAGATTAATCCCCAGCAGAGAGAAAACTCATTTCAACCTGCTACCACTGCTCTAAATGTGATAGAGTAACTCCTTGAACTTCCCAGAGTGAATCTGTACTGCTTTCACAGATATTTAAATGTGGGAACATTTCAAGAAAATTCTTAACATAAATCACAATCAAAAAAGCAACAAGAAAATCAAAACCATCAATACACTAGCTTCATGAACTGGAAAATTAACAATTGATTTGCGAACTAAAATAACAAACTGAAGACCGGTTTTCGCAAAAACATTTAAATAAAGATTGTACTGGATGATTAAAACTTTCATATTGGCTTGCATTTCTATTGCCTTGATTCTGTTCAACAAAAAATCATTTTTAATTGGCTTGGTGTAGAAAAGATGAAGCCTACCTGAAATAAAGGTAGGAGATATATTAAAATGATGTATAAATAAAAGAAAATAGTCAAATAATAAATGTTAAAAATATTATGCAAAAAGATGAATCACTAAATTAAACTATACTGTTGTGTAGGTATCCTTAAGGCATGAATGTTAGATCATTAAGTAATTTCAAGTCTCTTTGATTTTCAAACAAATTTCAGTTTTCTAAAATCAACTATAGTTAGTCTGATTGATATGAAAAGAGACAAGAAACAGGAATTTAACAAATCATGGAATCATAGAAAGTTACAACACAGAAGAAGGCCATTCGGTCCATCGTGTCCATGCTGGCCGAAAAAGAGCTAACCAGCTTAATCTCACTTTCCAGCACTTGGTCCATAGCCCTGTAGGTTACGGCACATCAAGTGCTCATCCATCATTAAATCATTAAATGATTTGAGGGTTTCTGCCTCTACCACCCTTTCAGGCAGTGAGTTCCAGACCCCCACCATCCTCTCGGTGAAAAAATTCTCCTCAGCTCCCCTCTAATCCTTCTGCCAATTACCTTAAATCTATGCCCCTTCGTCACTGACTCCTCTGCTAAGGGAAATAGGTCCACTCTATCTAGTCCAGTCATAAATTTATATACCTCAATTAAATCTCCCCTCAGCCTCCTTTGTTCCAACCCCAGCCTATCCAATCTTTTCTCATAGCTAAAATTCTCCAGCCCTGGCAACATCCTCGTAAATCTCCTCTGTACCCTCTCTAGTGCAATCACATCTTTCCTGCAATATAGTGACCAGAACTGTACGAAGTACTCAAGCTGTGGCCTAACCAATGTTTTATACAGTTCTAGCATAACCTCCCTGCTCTTGTATTCGATGCCTCAGCTAATAAAGGAAGGTATCTCATATGCCTTTTTAACCACCTTATTTACCTGTCCTGCTACCTTCGGGGATCTGTGGACATGCACTCCAAGGTCCCTTTGTTCCTCTATACCTCTCAGTATCCTCCCATTTATTGTGTACTCCTTTGCCTCGTTTTCCCTCCACAAATGCATTACCTCACACTTCTCTGGATTGAATTCCATTTGCCACTTTTCTGCCCACCTGACCAGTCCATTGATATCTTCCTGCAGTCTACAGCTTTCCTCCTCACTATCAACCACATGGCCAATTTTTGTTTCATCTGCAAACTTCTTGATCAAGCCCTCCACATTCAAGTCCAAATCATTAATATTTACCACAAAAAGCAAGGGACCTAGTACTGAACCTTGCGGGACCCCACTGGAAACAGTCTTCCAGACGCAAAAACACCCGTCAACCATTACCCTTTGCTTCCTGCCACTGAGCCAATTTTGGATCCAACTAGCCACTTTCCCTTGGATCCCATGGGCTTTTACTTTTTTGACCAATTTGCCATGTGGGACCTTGCTAAAATCCACGTACACTACATCAAACGACGTTACCCTCATCGACCCTCCTTGTTACCTGCTCAAAAAATTCAGTCAAGTTAGTCAGACACGACCTTCCCATAACAAATTCATGCTGACTGTCCTTGATTAACCTGTGCTTTTCTAAACGACGATTTATGCTGTCTCTCAGAATCGATTCCAATAATTTGCCCACCACGGAGATTAGCCTGACTGGCCTATAATCACTCAGTCTATCTCTTTCTCCCTTTTTAAACAACGGTACAAAGTTAGCTGTCCTCCAATCCTCCAGCACCACGCCTGTAGCCAGGGAGGATAGGAAAATGATGGTCAGATCCTCTGTTATTTCCTCCCTTGCTTCTTCTAACAGCCTGGAATACATTTTATCCGTCCTTGGTGATTTATCTACTTACAAAGATGCTAATCCCCTTAATACTTCCTCTCTCACTATGTTTATCCCATCCAATATTTCACACTCCTCCTTAATTACAATCTCCGCACCGTCCCCCTCCTTTGTGAAGGCAGACACAACCGCAACTGCATCCTGGCTTTATTTCCAGGTTTAATGTCGGCGCATAAAAGTACAGGCTTCCCACTGGGAATGCAAAGCCTGAAAATTTTGCGATTGCGACCCAAAAAAACAACTATTTTCAACTCCCACCCGCCCCCAACCCACCCATTCTTGTGGTTTAAAATCACCCCCAAAGTATTCATTAAGAACCATACCCACATCTTCTGTCTCCACACACAGGTTACCTTTTTAGTCTCTAATAGGCCCTCCTCTTTCCCTAGTTATCCTCTTGCTCTTTATGTATTCATAAAACATTTTTGGGTTTTCCTTAATTTTACTTGCCAGTATCTTTTCATGCCCTCTCTTTGCTTTCCTAATTTCCTTTCTAATTTCACCCCTGCACTTTCTATACTCCTCTAGGCTTTCTGCAGTATTGAGCTCTTGGTATCTGACATAAGCTTCTCTTTTTTGCCTTATCTTACCCTTTATTGAGAAACGGTACATCCACCGTATCTCAAAGTTTTGTAATTCCAGTTTCACTTTAATGTTGTGGATTTTATTTCCTTAAGGAATGATCAAGCACAAATTGTAAAATGCTTTGGGGAGGCAATTAATATTTTAATAAGAACTTCCTCAATAATATTTTAACTAAATTTCAGCTAAACATTTTATCAGCAGAATTTTAATGTACAAATATAATTTGCATACAATGTTGCTCAGCTCAATTTCACCTATTTATGAAATGCAACATATGGAATTGTAATGAAAATATTATACATTTTTTTTAATAGTCAATAAAATCAATTTTAAAAATAAGTACCTATCCATGAGACGATTATGCTGAAGAAAAATTGCAGTGCAACACCTCATCCTTTGATTTTGGGATTGCAAATGCACAGTCTCCCATTACCATGATTCATGTAACTGGACTAGAACTTTGAGGTCTAGAAACTAGATCATGCTGCACCCGCTTTACAGGCATAAAACAGTCGCCTAAAAGTCCAATAGAGTTGGTGGTGTGCGCACACTCATTCCATGCCAGAAGTGCGCTGCTTGCCATATTGGCTAAGACTCCTCCGTCAGCGCTAGGCCTTTTGCATATGCAAATAGGGAGCCCAAGCCATTTTGAGGCCACCCTTGCAAAATCCAATTACGCATGACCACAACATGTGCCGCGAGGACCACTGGAGGCTGCCACTGGACAGGTAAGTCACAATTTTTTTTAAGCTTACCTTATTGTGGAGCACATCTGCTCCTTCCAGCCCCACATTAAATGCACGGACCACTGTCGTCCACCACTCAGCCCCCTCCCGATTTCCTCCTTCTCCGCTCCCCCCCCCCCCACCGGACTCCAAGGACCCCAGCCGACATCCGATCTGGTCTCTATTGCTGCACCCTGAGGGGTCTAGTTTTGAGCTGCCTCTGGAGGCGTGGATGCTGCCCGCAGCTTGCAAATAAGGCCGGCGGACCAATTTGCTGTTTAGAAGTTGCAGAACAAATCAGAAGAATATTCTTCCTTTTGTTTCAATAATAACTGGCACAAGCACATTGAAAGTAACTCTTCTGGTGGAATGGGTAGTACAATGGATTAACTTTTCATTTCTGGGTCCAATTCCACTTCCGCAGAAAGGCAACCTTTGAATTTTTCACATTTCTGCAGCTAGGGACAACCGTCTTTCATTGTTAAGGTGACTGTGGCCTTGAACTTTTAAACAGAAGACTAATTCCATGCAATATCTTGAGATTGCGGCTAAATCACCCAACCTGCAGTGCAAACTTGCATCACACAAGTCACAGACACCTAATTTGCCCAGGCCTCTCAATTCATTAACATCTCCATGAGAAACAGACAGAGGTATGCACATCATGAACTTGGGGAGATCATGACCTCACCTTCCCCACTCCTATTTTCTCCATACTCAAGGCCCTTTCTTCATAAGGAGTGATGGGTGACAGCCTAGATGAACCTCCTCCTGTCTGCATCCACTGGTGCACGTTTTCAGTAGCGTCTTGAAAGCATTTAGAACAGATACGTATGTTGGAATAAGGAATAGGAGAGTTCCATGTGACAAAAATGGCCAGACCAGCAACCACTTTATATGAATGTGCGGACATGATGTATACAGGTACTTTCTGTGGTTAGCATGCTTGATGTTTGTTGCTTGACAAATGTCATGGGCCACAAGCCAAATGTATTGCGATGGTAGGAAGGCGGAGTGTCCTGGTAAAGCATGGGCATGCTATTGCTCTTGAAAAATAGCTGAACAGTTTCTAGAAACCTGGGTATAGTTTCTCTGTGATGCAAAACCGTGCTTTCCCTGAAGTACTATTAAGATACCTTGCAAGACAACACTATCACTCTGCCATCTCCATCCAGGTTGCTCTGGCAGTACTCTTGACTGGAAGGTGCCCCTCTGCTCCAAAAACATCCACCCTTCACTGTAGTACCTCCTGCAGAAGTACCATCAAAAGCTACTGCACCTTGCTGCCACCATAATTTTGTATTTTCAGCCAGTTCTCCTTTAAAGATATCAGTGGCCCTTTAAGAGCTCCTGATGCTCGATAACCCACCATTTGACCCCTTCTGGCTGTGCCAAGAGGTGAGAAAATTTACTTAATGAGCTGTTCTCACATTATAGTGCAAGCTCAGCTCAATGGAACGCAGGCGCAAACAACATTTCACATTAATGACATGAACAAAGCCTTAACAAGCAAACATTAGCAACTATTCTTGCTTTTTGCTGCATTTTTAAATCTATTTTTGGAGGGGTAGAAATCCTCAGAGCAGCATTAAGCATCGATAAACAGTCTGTTGCCATTTCTACCTACATTACCACACTATTTACAGATATCTAATTTTTCACTGGAAATATGATGAAAGCACAAATGTCTGTCACCAAATTATATGTTATGATGTGGAGATGCCGGTGATGGACTGGGGTTGACAATTGTAAACAATTTTACAACACCAAGTTATAGTCCAGCAATTTTATTTTAAAGCTTGTGAATTTAAAATAAAATTGCTGGACTATAACTTGGTGTTGTAAAATTGTTTAAAATTATATGTTCCCACACAATTCATAATAAATCAACTTGCACTTCGACATCAAGTTATTCCTTTTAAAGAAACGGTAAATGCGTTTTAATTAAAACCAATAAGGACACATTGGGGATAATTTTCTGAGTACATGCTGGTGGCAAGGAAGTCTGATTGCTGCCAGCACATTGTCAGAAAATCACTGGCACTGATACACACTGGCGGTGGACAAGATTCCCCATGCTAGCACGTACTCAGTAAACTACCGCATTTTGCTCAAACTGACCAAACACAAATGTCCTTAGTTACGTTACCAAATGTATAAAAGAAAAATTCAATTCCCACATTTGTCAGAAGCATTAAGAATGTTTCAATATGTCTCAATATATATGGTTATAAATTCCAATCAAATAGTAATATCCTAGATTTAAATGAACTTTGGGGATGAGACCTATACATTAAATAAAAAATGCCTGTTGTGCAGCATAGCAGGAGATATGTATTCAGCTGTACAGGCAATTTCATTTTTCTTATCTTCTATACAAGGAGATGAACATGTTTGCAGTTAAACCTCCTATTCTTTAGTGTCCTTCCAAATTTCCCAAGTTAATTTAGTGATGTCATAATAAATATCGGTTTAAGGATTTGATCATTATTGCTTTATCTTAAATCTGTATGAAGATGAACAGTGCGCAATCTGCCATCAATTTGGTTCAGTACTGATTGCATACTAAGTGCTTCAAATATGGAAATGTGGTTAAACATTACAACCAAGATTATTTGTTCATGCATGTTAGAAGGGAAAACACATCACGTTCTGCCTGAGTGATACACCAAACTTTGTGTGGCTATAATTAATAACCTAATTTCAGATATACACCCTTCTAGGATGCTATCCAAGCTGAAGTGACAATTGGTGCACATTCTTCAAAAGTCTCTGTAGAGTCTTAATCTTTCCATTATAACCCAGAGTTATTTAGTATGAAATACATTGGGCCAGAAATTGCTCCAAGCAACGATCCAGCAGTGCTCACCGCTCATTAGATTTAAAATCGCCCACTAAATTACCGTGTTCTTTTTGACAGCAACTTCCTTGAACTGCGAGTTCAGATAACAGCAGCGTTCTTTCCCGGGCTGTGTGAGTGGTGAAAGGATCTCTAAGGCCCCTCAACCAATCAGCTTGAAACAAGCCAAGCTGTGAGAACCAGGAAGTGCAGTTCATAGGCAAACAACGCAAACTAAAAACCCGGATGTGCCCGATAAGGTATTATACAAATGACATAGAGAAAGCAAATTAAAGAGAAGGTAAGATTAAAAGACTGAGATAAAAAGAGACAGAAAGAAAAAGTAAAATAAAAAATTTAATTTTTTAATCAAAAACATTTTTTTTAAATGTCTAAAAACTATTAAAATCTGGAGTAATGAGACTCCACATTTTTAAAAGTTAATTTTTAGTGCCTGAGAGGTTGTTTGGCAGTCATAAATACTTACCATGCTTGATTTAGATCTAAAAAACTCAGCGTAGGTGTTTTGTGGGGAGATTAGTTTGTTTCCAGCTGGGAAGTGCAGCAAGTTGGCGCTGGTCCATTGATTGCAGCCGCGAGGTTCCTTTAACATGAAACTGCCAGATCATCAGTGAACCAGAAAGAGCAAGTTCCAGATTTTCATGTTTTCCTGCGCATATGCGGTCGCACATGAGCAGGAAAACATGGAAATCTGGAACTTGCTCTTTGATTTCGCCACCAATAAAGGTGAGTGCTGTTAGGCTCACTGTTATTTTAAAAGCAATTTCCGGCCCATTATTTTGGTACCAAACTAATTCTAGAATGGAGGGTTTATGTTCAATCCCACTTGTGGCCCTTATGAAGTGAACCCTGATGATAGCGGGCATTGGTGAAAGTCAGGATAAGACAAAAATCAGGCTCAGCTTTGATGAATGCTCCCTCTGGGAAAATTCACTCGGCCCAGAATTCCAACGGCATCATTGGAACTGAGGCACAACAAGACATCCACCTGCCTTAAGCTCATGATGCTGACTCCGATATAAGTTGCAGAATCAGTTAATTTAAATATTGAGAAGCGTGCAGCCTTTGAAGTGGTTAGATGTGGAGTGCGGCAACTGAGAATATTTAGAAGAAAGGTAAAAACCTGGTGCACCAGCAGGATATAAAATCTTCTGCTGTTTAAAAGGAGCAATGGGAGAAGCAGGATGAATGGCAGTCAGATCGAAGAAAAAAGTCTCGAGAAAGGTTGAAACGTTGACTGCTGATTTTTCCACGGATTCTCACTGACCTGCTAAGTGTTTCCAACTTTTCCTGTTTTTATTTTTGAAGAAACAATAGGCAAACATTATGGAGCCAGCCCTGCATGTAATCTAATTGGATATACAAAGCAGGAGGGTCAATCTTTGGGTTTGGGGACCTGAGACCCACCAGGAATGTGGTGCACATTTTGTGGCGGGAGATAACTATGCTAATGATTGCCACCTCCTTGAACTGACAGGACTCCTTTGCAGAGCAGGAAGTTTAACAATCTCACCAGAACAGCCGAGGTAAGCTCTATGCTCTCCCTGAGCCTTCATTGCTATCTCTTTATTTGTGGGGAACTCCTTCATTCATTACGCTCATGGTGCCAGAGGAGTTAGAAGTGAAAATGGGATCCCACATTCTGCTGAAGTCAATCCCCGACTCCCAAGTCTGTTGGCTCAGACCTCTGGGATCCTACTTTAAAAAGGATGCTGGATGAGTATCACACTCACATGGAGGCACTGAGGATCATCTCACAAGACCGAGACAGATGACAGGGATCACAGCTGATTCCACTGCCAATGCCAGTATCTGAGAAGGATTCGACACATTGCAGCCCCACTTAGTGCAGGTGGTGGTACCAGAAACAATTGCATGTAGCCCCAATGCCAGGTATCCAGACAAGTCAGTGCATCCTAATTCTGCATGGATACTTGGATCACTGACCTTCAGGCCTTGGGAGATCATTTGGAGAGAACAATGATATGCGGCTTCCAAGAAAGCTGGGGCAATATCTCTCAGGGTCTGCAGGATCTAACTAACACTGCCCTCCTGCTGATCAATGGGCACCCAGATCCAGGACCCAACACAAGTGATGTAGCTAGAGTTCACCTTCATAATGCAGTTCTCTCTCCAGTTGACCTTTCTAGCCAGCTCTCTCAGGTGCTTGTTCACATTGGTGTTAGGGATCAGGAAGAGGCTTCCCTCATCATCCCGTAGATCGAATCGGGCCAGGACCTACTCCGTTAATGGTAGGGCATTGGGGAGAGTTAAAGAACAAAGAGATCTAGGAGTACAGGTTCATAGCTCCTTGAAAGTGGAGTCACAGGTTGATAGGGTGGTGAAGAAGGCATTCGGCATGCTGGGTTTCATTGGTCAGAACATTGAATACAGGAGTTGGGATGTCTTGTTGAGGTTGTACAAGACATTAGTAAGGCCACACTTGGAATACTGTGTACAGTTCTGGTCACCCTATTATAGAAAGGATATTATTAAACTAGAAAGAGTGCAGAAAAGATTTACTAGGATGCTACCGGGACTTGATGGTTTGACTTATAGGGAGAGGTTAGATAGACTGGGACTTTTTTCCCTGGAGAGTAGGAGGTTAAGGGGTGATCTTATAGAAGTCTATAAAATAATGAGGGGCATAGATAAGGTAGATAGTCAAAATCTTTTCCCAAAGGTAGGGGAGTCTATAACGAGGGGACATAGATTTAAGGTGAGAGGGGAGAGATACAAAAGGGTCCAGAGGGGCAATTTTTTCACTCAAAGGGTGGTGAGTGTCTGGAACGAGCTGCCAGAGGCAGTAGTAGAGGCGGGCACAATTTTGTCTTTTAAAAAGCATTTGGACAGTTACATGGGTAAGATGGGTATCGAGGGATATGGGCCAAGTGCAGGCAATTGGAACTAGCTTAGTGGTATAAACTGGGCGACATGGACATGTTGGGCCGAAGGGCCTGTTTCCATGTTGTAACTTCTATGATTCTATGATTCTATGAAATCTGTTAACTAAGATTTTTTAAATGGCTTAAACTGTAAAATGTTGAAAAATGTAATCTTTATTATATTCATTTAAGATATATCTACATATTAGTAATGTTTCACTTTACCACTCAAGAATATATTACTGCATTGATCTATTTAACCTTTGAGCCCAAAGGTTTCAATTTGCTTTCAAAGCATAAAGGTACTGCTCATTACATACCATCTATAGACATTTTCTATAATCTACGGTTTTCTGTATAAACTAAAAATCGAACTGTACAAAACTACCATTTTGCTCAAATGTTAAATATACTGTTCACATATCCCAATCTGTTCAAGTTTTTTCTTGATTATGACTAATATGCATGGTGTGATTTATATCCTTACTGAACAATTTGAGTCGTCATATTGGCTCGTTGACTGTCACCCAAGCCAATGAAGAATTTTGATTCTATTTAAAGACAATACTACTTGGATTATCTAGCCTGGTTAAATCGCACGTTTCTCTTCGAAAACGTGCTTTGAATGTTAATCTGCAGTCCGCTAGGGTAAATTGTAGGATTTAATCACACCTTTCTAAACTGCTTTCTCTAAATTATCTACCCGGAGACAGCACAAATCATTTAACATTTTCTTATTTTCCAACAGAAAGTAGACATGCCGATTCGCGCAGTTCGTGGTTAGGGACTGATCGGAGAGTCCTGCCCGAGTTGTGCTTTTCAGCACCAGTGACAGCTCCTCCGGGTTCACGAGTGTAAAGAGATGCTTGCTGTTCATCAAGCGGTAAATCAGAATTATGGGCAAAGCATAACTGAATATTCAGAGGAGCATTTCCCCCATTATTACTGCGCTCAATTTGTTTCGATTTGAATGTTTTGTGCAGAAACGCGGATCGAGATTATGGAATTTTACAACATTCTACTTTTTTCAACAGTATTTGAATTACCAGAGTGAAGGACGCATCAGACTCTTCTATAATTTCGATTTATCGCGAATAATGCAGTACGTGCAGGTTAATGAGTCAGTGCACCAACACCCCTTTAAGAAACTCATTTCTTGTTTCTGTTTGCTGCATTGCTCCAATACACAGGGCAACAGCGTCGTCTCCTGTTCATTGTCACAAACAACCGTATGGAAAGTAAAGTGCCATTCTCGTACGTTGCAGTTTGCTAAGAATGTGGTTATTTTTGTGTTTACGGTGACACACACGCACACACGCCACAACAGATTTTATTGCTCGTTTTGAATTAAGTTTATTCCATACATCATTGAAACAACCACTTATAAAATCATACTGGGACACTGTTTGTCAGGTGGGGCAATAGGAAAAAAACTGCGTTATGACTCTGCAAAAGTTCCAAACGATTCCACCGATTAATTAACTTTTCATTACAGTAATCTATTATTTGAAAATTAACCACAATGTACAGAGCACTGGTGGGCTGACTTAGCTTCAGTATAAGGCATTTGCTTGGAGTGCACTATCGATATCTATCTCTGCACGTACTTCCTATCTGCACATCTTGACTTCCTGTTGTAGCTTTTGTTTATCAACGTTGTCCCATTTTAAATTCCCATGTCCACATTTATGTAAACTGTAGATTCAAATTGTGCAATCTGGCCATCAGATTCCTACAAGTCACACAAAATGCTTTTTGATTTTTTTCTTCATGTACCATTTTTCCCCAGTAACTGAAATTTCCATGTCCATAATAAGGGTTGAAACAAAAATATGAAATATATATTTCAATACCAGCCTGATTTTGTTTTTATCAATTGAATTGTCTTATTATGTCTTTCATTATAGTTTTTATTTGAAAGCTTCGGCCTCTCCTAGAACTATGGCTCAGTGAGCTGAATTTGGATTGTGCAGTCTGAGCATGTGCAGTTTACCTAATTTTCCAGAAGGCATCAGTGACTTCTATGGCAAAGAAAATCAGATAGGGTGTAAAACAGGCTGCCTATATACTGTTGCCCATTTTGCTCTATTGTCCAAGATTTTTTTCATCCCATGAAGCATTATTTCAAAATTCCAAGTTAAGTTCAATAATAATTCTGGATTCTCTTGAGCTTCATTGTACCTGTAGAGTACTTCTGTTTGTGGTTGATGTATGTGATGAGGAGTGGCACAGCACACAAATGTGAGCGAGTAGCATTTACATCAGAACCTGACTGCAATGCAGAAAGAAGTTTAATGATTTCACCAGGAATGCTAAGGTAAGACTCCCCTTCATCTTTCTCATTCTTTCTGCACAGCCCTGTAGGATACTCTCTTTGCCTCTGCACAATCATTTCCTTTTCCACTTCCCGTGGTTGTCTCTAAGTCAGCAGGGACGTCTTCACTGCACCTCCTTTCCACTTTCACTTACCCCTTCAAAAACTGCTACTGTCTTCCCAACTATATCTCCCTCTTGGCCACATTTGCTGCTTTTTAGCATTATAATGCACTCTATTGGAAAGCTGGATCATACATGGCAAGGGTTGAAAACCCTTGCCCTGGGATCGCATTTACCCACTTCCACTCTTTTTCGCAAGAGAAGCGTTCACACAACAGGAGGGAAACAACCAGGAAGGGAAGGTCCTGACACTCTCCAAGCACTCAACCATATGGAAGAAGCTGCCATTGGCAATGAGACGAGACACAACAGTCCACACCGGAGTTGGTGAAGGTGGAGGCCTAATGCTATAACTAGGATGTTAGCATCTTCCCTACCTCTTCTCATTCTGCTTAACTCTCAGTCATACAAGCTTCTCTTGAACAGACAACCTGGTTTGGCAAAGAGCTGCCAGTAATCTGGCACATGTTTGCCATCAATACTATATTGTCTGTCTCTTTCTTTTCTAGGTCCATCAGAAAACTCAAACACTATTTGCCAGTCAGAGAGAAGATGGAAATCTTAATAACGATGCTTATCGCTTGCTGTTACCATACCAAATACCAGCACAGTAATTATCATTCCATGTGACTTAGATAGAGAGTTTGGGGGAGTCGCACAGGGGCATTCAGTGAGCACAAGTGAGTATGAGAGGTGAAGTTGACAATGAAGGCCACGGTAAGAGCTAACTGGAGGGCCAGCTCATGTCTTAGCTCTACCGAAGAGGACAGAAATGAAAACTTCAGGGGACCAGCATGGAAAAAGGATTTCTGTGCACCAGCATTTGCTGATGGTGTTGGACTGCCTGACAAGGAGCTTCCAAGACATACTGAATAGTACAGTGGAGTTCACCTCCTGCTGTGGGGGGGGGGGGGGGGTTTAATGCATGATGTTGATTCTCTGCAGTCAACCATAGAGCATGTGGTTATTTTGAGGCTCATTGCAATTTAAGCCCCACCGCCCCCCCCCCTCCCTCCAAAGGGGTCTGTGTCACCTGTACTAGCATCTCTTAGAGATGCTCATACTGAGACAGGCAAACCTTCAGCTCAACCATCTCAAGCTGGGAGATCTAATCAATATGGGATTCACTCAGCTCAGTGATCTCCTAGATGGTGCTGCCCTGCAGAGCAGTGAAATTGCTGAGCTGCAACCCAGTAGAAGGGGCCCACATGCAATGGAAATGGGAAATTATACAATGCCTCGTGATGGCAACAACACTATTCTTCTGAGCTCTGGAACCAATGCCTGCCTCTTTGCCAGAAAGCTAGCTGCCCCAGCAGATGTTGAGATGTTGTAATCTGCAGCTGGACCAGTTTAGACCCAAGCTCCTAGGGGTCACCAACCATGAGTAGCCTACCAAGTCCTGCCCCAGGATCCACCTCTGCGCACCCATATTGCACTAAATTAAGGTCTCCACAATAAGTAATTTAAGGTCTCAATTGCTTTGCATACCAATGAGCAGTGTTCTTCATTGAATAATTCATTTTGTAAACAATTTCACTGAATTAAGTAAAAATTTAGTAGGGATGATTTTTCAACTTCACAGTCCCAGCAGTGAGCATCACCCAATGGGTGCATATAT
Organism: Heptranchias perlo; assembly: GCF_035084215.1. NCBI lineage: Eukaryota > Metazoa > Chordata > Chondrichthyes > Hexanchiformes > Hexanchidae > Heptranchias > Heptranchias perlo. The sequence continues at coordinate 42,208,186 of NC_090337.1, forward strand.
TGGGAATTAAAGCATGTGGTCAGCATGATACATATCATTAGTGACAAATCTCAGCTGGAATAGAGCTGGAATTAAATATTCCTGCCACTAGTGCTAGTTCTGAATAAAAACTGCACAATTCTATTAAATACCAATTAACAAGGTCTTTCCTGGGTTTTTTGTTGACTTTTCTCCCTTTGTCCGATACATCCAAACAGCACAGGAAAATTTGACGTAGTGGTAAAAAAATACTGTGCATGCTGGCGCTTTGCTCCATGATTTACGCTGCCATTAATTATTATTTTTTAGTCACTACAATTAGCACGGAAGACATATAGGTCACTGTTAAGACTAGGATTGCTGCTTACAAATAATAACTATGGACTGAAATTATCAATATCTTATGGGACATAATGGTTTCTGACCTACTGGGGGAAGAGGAAACATTGCAGCTGCAAGAATGGATGCGTACGCTGGATTTTGTATGATAACACAGATTGCCACGATAAGGTACATTCGAATCTTAAACAAATATTAATTAATTAACATCTTAGATCAACAAAGGGGTCGGCAGCCGTTCCTTTGTTGCATTTTGCACTTTCTTCTGAGTTCTTTATTTTATATTATCTTCTATTGCATTGTTTCTCTGTTCATTCTGTTTATATTGTTTCCTTCCATTTTAGAGCTTTCTTTTTCTGTCCGTTTCCATTTTTCTCTTCATTCCTCATTTATTTTTTCATTCTGATCAGGGTCTGACCTTGAAGGCATTGCACCTTGTAGCCCTCAATTTATACCATTTGTTAAGCTTGTAGTAGCAGCACTCATAGAATAATACACTATACAATTTGCCGCTCTTAGCTGGAAGAAAAATTGCAATTTTGTGGCAAGAATCAGAAGTGTAATCGAAATTGCAGTATATGAAGGGATTTGCAGTTTCCTCCTGCTCCCCACCCCTCCCCACAATCGCTGAACATGTAAAGAAACATGTCCTACTGCATCCCATCCCATCCATATATCGTTTGATCTTCTAGTTTCAGAGCTTTTTATTTTTCATGCTCATTTTCTCAGACAATTCTGTGATCATCAGCTATGAGTGCTATACAGTGAGCCATCATGCTGAAACACTCAGCCATAACAAGATATGTGATAACTTGGCTGTTGTTCTGCTTATTGAAGCATGTAGAAAGCTAATGATTACTTTTTTTAAAAAAGATGGTTTCTATGAGTATTCTGGTGTATACTGGCTGACTCAGTGTAAATTTTTCCTACTCAGATCATGCTTTGGGAAATCAGATTTGTTTTATATTTTATCTCCTTTTACCTTATAACTTCAGAGAATGTAGCTTCCTTCACTGCTGTAACCAGACAATTCACTCATTCACAAACACATTAAGGGCCAGAATTTGCTGGAGACTCATGCCCATTGTAATGGTGCATCTACATTGTAGGATCTGTTCCATGGTGCAAAAGTCCCAGGAAATTACAATGTAAGTGACCCTCGCCATTGCTTACGCCATGCCATAATTTCATGGAACTTTTGCATGCTCTGTTTCCTTCACCAAAAATTTTAAATTTTAAAAACAACCAATTCTCATAGCTCTGCCCCCTTTAAAATCAATGGCGATTTTTTAAAAATCAGTGCTCTGTTCACTAATGATCCTTTTTAAAATCAGATATATTTTGTTTTAATTTAAGCAATATAAGAACCTAAAATATTTAAAATATGGCAGCATTGCAGAAAGTACAATTGTGTTAGATCCTGAGACAAGAGGCAATGCACCAGCAATTCCTAAAACCCAGTCATACATTCTTAATAAATTTGTTCCGCTGCACTTTAATTCGATGTTTGATGGGCTCGATTTTCCCTTGCCCGAAAACGAAGATAACGTTCATGTTTACTTAAAGTTCTCAAATAAGCCTGCTATTAAATCTTTTAATCATAATTCAATAACTGGGACTATCCATTGACTGCATGCTTCTGATTTTGGCATGAATTCGCCACTGGAGGATTGGGGAGCACAATGGCCCAACTTATGGCGTTCGTAGCCAATATCTCCGTTGCAGTAAATTCCTGGCCCATTAAGCATTTGTATGGATACATTATGTGATCGACAAAATGAGCAAGGGAACTTTGGAAATCAATAGTACTATGCAACTCTATTGGGACTTAGACAAATAATGATAAAAGGCTTCTTCCCACCCCTGCTGTTTGCACAGTGAGTAGATGGATTACCTAGTGTAAGGATTACCGAGTTACTGAGCCATATAAGTGAGTAAAGTCCCTGGTTCAATCCCTGAATTCACTTATCTCAGTTGGGACAGTATCAGGCTACTGTACTTAGCATCAGCATCTCAAGACTACAAATAGGACAAATCAACCAGAGATCCTGCTTCTGATCATTGTACAGAAACCCCTTGTTGGAAAATGTCAGGTAAGAAAAGAATCAGGAGTCAGCTTTGATACCAAATGCTGGAATCGCCTTCTTAAACGCGCTGTTCAAATTAATACATGAAGAGCAACTTGAATGAGCCACACACATAGTCAATTGGATGGAAAGTACAATTACACCACCTGCAATTAAGCGGAGCAAAATGTATCATATGAGTTAGTCCCAATATATAAGGTGGTCAAATTGTGGTCAGGAAATAGATACATGGGCAAAAGAATCCTAACTTCTATTATATTATCAAATTGTTTGAAGAGCTGTGAGGATACCATTCCATAAATAACATTTTAAAATGCTTACCAGCTTGCAATGAAACATGTTTAATATTTAAACTTCACCAAGGAGCCCTAGTAAAATTGAAGTCAATGGGAATCGGGGGAAAACTCTCCAGTGGCTGGAGTCATACTTAGCACAAAAGGAAGATGGTAGTGGTTTTTGAAGGCCAATCAACTCAGCCCCAGGACATTGCTGCAGGAGTTCCTCAGGGTAGTGTCCTAGGTCCAACCATCTTCAGCTACTTTATCAATGACCTTCCCTCCATCATAAGGTCAGAAATGGGGATGTTCGCTGATGATTGCACAGTGTTCAGTTCCATTCACAACCCCTCAGATAATGAAGCAGTCCGTGCCCGCATGCAGTAAGACCTGGACAATATCCAGGCTTGGGCTGATAAGTGGCAAGTAACATTCGTGCCAGACAAGTGCCAGGCAATGACCAACTCCAACAAGAGAGAGTCTAACCACCTCCCCTTGACATTCAACGTCATTACCATCACCGAATCCCTCACCATCAACATCCTAGGGGTCACCATTGACTAGAAACTTAACTGGACCAGCCACATAAATACTGTGGCTACAAGAGCAGGTCAGAGGCTGGGTATTCTGCGGCAAATGACTCACCTCCTCGTTCCCCAAAGCCTTTCCACCTTCTACAAGGCGCAAGTCAGGAGTGTGATGGTATACTCTCCACTTGCTTGGATGAGTGCAGCTCCAACAACACTCAGGAAGCTCAACACAATCCAGGACAAAGCAGCCCGCTTGATTGGCACCCCATCCACCACCCTAAACATACACTCCCTTCACCACCGGCGCACTGTGGCTGCAGTGTGTACCATCCACAGGATGCACTGCAGCAACTTGCCAAGGCTTCTTCGACAGCACCTCCCAGATCCACGACCTCTACCACCTAGAAGGACAAGAGCAGCAGGCACATGGGAACAACACCACCTGCACGTTCCCCTCCAAGTCGCACACCATCCCAATTTGGAAATATATTGCCATTCATTCATCATCGCTGGGTCAAAATCCTGGAACTCCCTACCTAACAGCACTGTGGGAGAACCTTCACCACAGGGACTGCAACGGTTCAAGAAGGCGGCTCACCACCACCTTCTCAAGGGCAATTAGGGATGGGCAATAAATGCTGGCCTTGCCAGCAACGCTCACATCCCATGAATGAATAAAAAAAACTTGAATGATTGCCAATTTTAGCTTTGCTCCTGGTGCTCATCTAGTTATAGGTTTTAAGCTCATGAAGCACTATCATTTTAGCAAGCTAATTTTGTGTATGCATAGTAGAATTTAACAATGCTATGTACTTTGGAATGAATGAATTGCTGTCAACTATATAATCAGTTATATTCAGTATTACAAAAATGTTCCGTATTAAAGGTTATATATGGCATTTGCATTAGAATATGAATGATGAATTCATTTAAATTACACATACAGTGAAAGAACTTAATTTGATAGACATTTGCTTCATCTCTTCTTGAGCAACACAGTAACTTTCCTAAATCATGTATTCAACATTTAAAATCTGTTGGAAGCCATTAGTCATATTGTAAATAATTCCCCATTGCTTGATCAGATCTCATCACTGAAAGCTAGAAAACCACTTTCCTGAAGATACCAAATCATAAATTCACAAGAATAAGCAACCTTATTTATCCAGTGCAGTTGGATCTGGGACAAAAATGCTCGAGATACAGATTAAAGTTAGAATGAATGCATTGACAGGGTCAAGGTTATTCTTTTGCTTGACAGTGCTAACCGAAAAAGATGAAGAACTAAAGAGATTGATGTTGATTGGAAAGGACAAAAATAGATGGAGGAGCAGAGAGTGGAAGCAAAGGAGAAATGCTGCATATAGAAAAGCAGTTACATCAGATTATACAATGCACATTAAGTTTTTCTGAAGCTGTTTCATGCTTCCACTGAACTATTCTTTTTCCAAATAGTTCTGAACATATAAGCATGAATTGCATTATAATATTAAGAAATTCTACAAGTGCCATAAGATTGATGAATCTTTCTAGGTGACCTCATTGTTCAATCTCCAATCTCATTCAGATAGTACAGCACCTCTTGAAATATGCAGGGCCAAACCACATAATAGAAATAACACTTGCATTTATGTAGTTTCTTTCACAGCAAAACGTCTCAAAACACTATACACAACAAATTACTTTTGAAGTGATGACTGTTGTAATACACGCAAATATGTGACACACAGCAATATCTAAATTGCAAAATGAGCTGGACTTTTCTTCATAGTGGGTTTACCACCAGATGCCCAGCAAGAAAACACTTCAAACCACCGCTGTGGCTCTACTTTTCTCCCTTGCATTTTCCTGGGTCAAAACTGACTGCAGGCTCCCAGCACCATCTGCTCCTTCTATTGGGAGTTCACTTCTGGGGAAGGGAAATCTGGCACTGCTACAACATTTAAGTAGCTGCAGCATTTTCAAGGGACACATCAGCAATTATCTGGGAGCAAGAAATTCAATTACTGAGGCCCAGAGCCCCCAAGTTTTCTGAATTGACTATGGAGGTTTTATTATTAGAAATAAACCAAAGGAGGCAGCAGGTAGTTGGCACAGAGTGAAGGAGGCCAACCAAAGGCATGGTGCAGGCCCAGTGAAAGGAGATGGCCTTGGCAATGAGTAACCTAAATGGCTATTCAGTGCCAAACGAAGTTGAATGACTTTACTAGATTAACCAGTGTAAGAGGAGTCAGTAATACCTTGTAACAATGCAATATAATAACTACATTTCATATTCCAACCCACCTTGAACATCATCTACTGCTTACCTGAATTGACAATGAAGTTCCATAACAACTTTCACACCCCCTTCCTTCTCCTATAATGTTCCTTCACCGACAGCCTATCATGAAGGGAAGCAATGAAAGATTCGCATTATGTCTATTTGCTCATTTCCTCCAACTGTTATTACTTCCATTAAGGAATACTTTCTCACACTTGGGTTGCATTCAAAACAAAGCAAAGAATCTTCACACTCGTTTCTTTCTTCTTAAAGGAGAAAGTGGTCAACAATCAATGACAGAGAATTACTACAAGTGGTGGAACCCCCAGTCTCTGGTCTCTCACCCCTTACAAGGAGGCAGTCCTGGAACTCTTGAGCAGGCATTCGGGAAAAGCAGTGGGAGATGGGGAAGTAGGAGAGAGGTGCCAGCTGCAGGTTGGTCATGAAATTTATTCTCTTGTGTCTCTTACTGCAGCACAACTGAATACTTTGTGAATGTTTCAGTCCATACCTTGTGCTAAAAGAGCTATGGCATTTGCGAAGCTTATCTACCCAGGCATACCTTTATTCTTTTTCTATCCTGCTACATGTGCACAGCAACAAGCTGAGGAAGAGCAGCAGGAGCAAACTGTCTCCTTTGTTTCAGGCCCTACCAGCACCTCTTCACTCACACTGCCATTCACTATCTCCCTTGTAAGCAACAATGCAGAATCATCCACCGAGGAGAGTGGAGCAGCAAATTTATGCTCAGGCATTGAGGACGATGTAGCAGAATATACTGCAGTTGGTGGCTCAGTTAGAGGTGTCCACTACACCCATCTGTAGCACCACGACGAATGCATGTAAAGCCTTGTAGTCAACACTGGAGTGTGTGATAGCTTCAGAACAATGTGCAGCAAAGAAAATAAGGCCAGTTGCAGCTCCTGGCATGGCAGCTGTGACTGCTGCCATAGATGCCTTCAGTGCAGATTGGAGTGGGCTATGTCTCAGGGCTTCAAGAAACTGATTGGTATCATTTGGTCTGCTTTCCTGTGAGTCAATGCCCAAGCACAGCCAGTGCCAATGGCCTGGCAGGAGTTGGCATGCATAATAGTGCTGTCACTTAGGGCATCACTATATGTGTGCCCTCCTGCCAGCCCCCTCAAATGTTTGTACATGTGGCAAAAAATAGCAAGGGCCAGGTTACTCTTGCAGCAGCAGTTGAGTTTCAACCTGCAGTGGCTCCCTCTGGGGTCTCAGCTGCCCTGAGATGAGGACCACCTCAGACCTTCTGGCTACTGCCAGGAAGCATGAACCAGCCACTTCAGAACCTCCTGCCACTGAGGGAGCATTGAGGAAAAGTTGAAAACTAGGTTTGAAAGGACACACAATTTTAGTCGCGGGTTTGAGCTTGGGCTGGGGATCGGGTTGGGGGTCCAGGAATTGGGGGTCTGGGGATTTGTGAATTATGGTGGCCAGGAATCGCTAGGACCGATTGGGGGTCGGGAGAAGAGGCTGTGGGGGAGGATTAGGGGTCGAAAGCAGCGGAGATCGGGGGGGGTTGGGGAGGAGTGCTCCTCTTGGCTCCACATTCAGGTTAGTTACTTACCTTCTCTGTTACAGGCAATCCCTGGGGCTGGGTTCCCTGAGTGAAGCCGGTGATGGCACTGGCTGCCTTAGGACAAACCAATTTTGGAGAGGGGACCTCAACAGGCATAAGGCATCTTATTTGGAAAGACAAAGAGCCTAATGCGTGCTTCAGGTTTGGGTAAACAACACCTCTTGTTTGTCCTTACCCAACATGGTGGGCGGTGGACTTCCAGCTGGATGTGTGCATGCCACACCTGCCTGCCATATGGACACTTAGTAGGTCATTAAGTGCCTGGAAAATGGGCCCAAGGTGGCCCAAATTCTAGGCCTATGTGTTTGGTTTTTAATAGGTTGCACAATGTAAATTGCACTTGCTCCACAATAATGGGCATAATTGTTACTTTAAAGCAGTTAAACTAGTTATTTTGTCTGTTTTTGAGTCTGTACAACTTTGACTATTAAAGAGGCAAGAGGTACATTCAAATTTAACTAACTGCAGGTGCTTCTACAGTTATTTCAAAGTGAAAAAAATCCATATCATCAGCCTAACATATTTAGTTTTGATGGCACAGTGAAATATGTTATCAGAAGTAACGAAAAGGACAAGAAGACTAATGTCCTTACAGGTATTTGGGTCATTTTCAAAGAAAGATTGAAATAGTCTTTGAACAATTAAACGCTAGTAAAGTGGCTCTGACTTTACTTGCCAACGAGTGAACATTGCACTCTGTTATTGTGTTGGAAAGTGTCAAGACCGGCTTGGCAACTTGTCAATTTTTTTTTCATTTAAAGGAGGTGATGCCAATAGGCATAAGATTTGTGGCACATTGCTAATTTTTGCTATTATTAGCTCACTATCAGGGACAGTTCGAAACGCTGCACGAGGTTCAGCAAATAACATGCCTTGAAGTTACAATGGGCTCGAATTTAGCAGGCCTGCGGGTTCCCAGCGGGTGGTCCTCCGGGAGCGTCGAAAACGCGGACGGCTAATCGTGTGCGTCCCGCACGCGATCGCGGGATAATTGGACCCATTAAGCCCTGCTTCCGGGTTCTCCGCTCCCCTGCTGCGTGCCGGCCGGCTGCGCATGCGCAGTACCGTCGACGCGATGTAGGAGCTCCACTTAAAGGGGTAGTCTCCCAAAGCCCCTCCTGCTGCAATCAAGAGGTTTGAGACGATGGCTCAGCCAAGGGGAAAGGCTGCGCCCCGTTTTTCAGACCTGGCACTGCAGCTGACGCTCTTCCCAGAAGATGGACGCAAGTTCCCTGCCGCCGCCACCAGGAAGGCATGGGCAGAGGTGGCGGCGGAGGTGAGCAGCAGGGGCAACACCCCAAGGACTTGGGAGCAGTGCCGCAAGCGCTTCAATGACCTGACTAGGTCTGGCAAGGTGAGTACACCAACGCACCCTCCCACATCCCGTCCCCACCATCACGCCAAGCAGATCACAACCCCCTCCTGCACAGCCACCACTGCGCTCCATCAGCAATCCTCACAGCCACTCATTCACCATCCTCGCCGTGCACGCAAGTACCCACCGTCCCTGACCCCACCCGAACACTACCACACACCCCAATCCCCATGCAATGGGATGGGCACGTGGCCCACGCATCCTCCCATCCATCTGCACCACGCTCAACTCAACCACACCGATGCTCGATGCGTCTCACGATGCAATACGCACCCACTCACACATCTGTGTTTTGCCTTCACAGGAGAAGAGAAGCAAGAACAATCGCGAAAGGGCACGCACCGGAGGTGGGCCGCCGCAAGTGGTGGAGCTCACCGACGCCGAGGTGGAGGCGCTCGACCTCGCCCGCACGCGACATTGCCTGTCGGTGGCTGATGGCGAGTGTGTCGCTGCCAAAACAGCCGGTAAGGGAAAGCTGACACTCAACACCCATGATCGCGAGTGATCGTATCATCACCTGCCATCAGGCGCACTGTCAAGTTGGTCCACATGCCTCAAAGTGCCCTGTGTTCTCTTGCAGGTCCGTCTGTGTGTGAAGCGCTCGAGGAGGGTGATTCCTCAGAGGACATGGCGGTCTCTGAGGGTGCATCGTCACATCAGAGCCAACCATCCACCAGCGCAGAGACACGCACCTCGGTGGGTCCCCCTCGCCAACTAGTTGGGGTAGCACTTGGTGAGTCACCGCGCACGAGTGAGCATGAGCAGACCCTGGTGGCAGGGGCAGCCGCGGAGGGTCCGCGACAGAGGGAGCACTCATCTCCAGGCTCTGCTCAGCCGGACCCAGATGCTGAACCCAGGGGGCCACCAGTGAAAAGGAGAGTCGTCGAGGGCCACCAGCTAATTGCTGAGGTACTGGGAGAGGTGCCGCGCGCATTGTCCACAATAGCGCAGGCGATGGAGGAGTCCAACTCCTGCATGCGGGCATTGGTGGCGTAGGCACAGGAGGGTACCGGCGACACAGTGTCACGGGTAGGTGCGGGACTGTCCGCGGTGGAGGACAGGCTGGCCTCCCTCGAGCGTCACGCACAGCTCCAGATCGAGTCCTTGCAGGCCCTGACAACGTCTGTACGGATTCAGGGTGAGCAACATTCCGCCGCCATCAACAGGCTGACGGATACACTAGGGGTGGCCTTGCAAGGCCTCACACATGCCATCCAAACTGCCGTCCAGCAGGGTGGAAGGGGTGATGTGGGCCGAGGCCAAGAGAGGTATGATGGTGACCGGGGACATGGAAGCGGGGACGCAACTCAAGGCGCCCCCACGTCCCACCCATCGCCCACCTCTCAACCAGTACCCGCAATGGTGCCTCCTCTCCAGGTGGCCGAGTCTGCCCCTGCCCCGGGTGCAGGAGGAGCAGTCTGTGGAGGTGCCCTCATGGGCACCGAAACCCAGGGGCCGTCCGCCAAAAGCATCTACCCGGTCAAGGCGAGAACACGAGCAACCTGCCACTACCTCTGCTGGAGCCACAGGGGTAGCACCACGTAGGGGTACCCGGAAAAGAAATGCAAAGGCGTTATAAGCACAAAGGGAATACACCAGGGTGTCTATTAATTTGTACATTTTTTTTTATATAATGTCACATTGGAGATATTAAATACTCTATTCTCACCACTCCTGCCACCTCTCGTCCATTCTTCCGCGGCCTGTGCAATAGGTGCGTTCCGTGGAGGCCATCATGACGGCGAACACCTGCTGCCACCCATTGGGCACACTGCTGTGGGTGCAGGGGTACTGGCAACAGTCTTCAGTGGAGGGGGCTGGTATGGCCGCTCGCATGTGCAGGTGAGGAGATGCGAGCGCCTTGCAGTGTCTGACTCTAGGAGAACCGTTGACGTATGAGTGCCTCCCTGGCCCGGCGACCATCCCGGTGAGTCGTGGTTCAGCGCATGGGTCGTCCACTATCCTCTGGCGCGTCCTCCTCCTCCGCTTCCTCCTCCTCCTCCTCCTCCTCCTCCTCCTCACCCTCGCCTTCCTCAATGTGGGTGGCGGGTGTGGATGGGGCCTCCTCCAGCGGCACCCCTCTCTGTTGGGCCATGTTGTGCAGGGCACAGCAGACAACTATGATTCGTCCCACTCTGAATGGTGTGTATTGCAGCGCTCCCCCAGAACGATCAAGGCACCTGAAGCGCATCTTGAGAAGCCCTATGGTCTGCTCAATTGTAGACCTGGTAGCAGTGTGGCTGTCATTGTACCGACGCTCCGGCTCGGTGATGGGGTTCCTCAGAGGTGTCATGAGCCACGTGTGGAGGGGATACCCCTTGTCGCCGAGGAGCCAGCCGTTGCCGGCGTTGGGTGCCTGCAGGATGGGCGGGACGGCGGACTCCCTGAGGACGAAGGCATCGTGGCAGCTGCCGGGGTATCTGGCGCACACGTGTAGGAATCTCTGGCGGTGGTCACAGATGAGCTGGGCGTTCATGGAGTGATACCCCTTCCTGTTGATGAACAGCCCTGGCTCATGCGGAGGTGCCCGTATTGCGATGTGGGTGCAGTCGATTACACCCTGCACCCGTGGGAAGCCGGCCATGGCATGGAATCCAACCGCCCTCTCCATCTGGCTGCGCTCGTCCATGGCGAAGTTGATGTAGTGCGAGGCCCTGCGGAACAACCCATCGGTGACCTGCCTTATGCACTTGTGTGCAGAGGACTGACAGACCCCGGTGATGTCCCCGGTGGCACCCTGGAAGGAACCGGATGCGAAGAAGTTGAGGGCAGTGGTGACTTTGACGGCGACAGGTAAGAAGATGCTGCTTGGTCCATCAGGGAGCAGCTCGTCGTTAAGGAGGCTGCAGATGTCGGCGACTACCTGGCGATTGACTCTGAGCCGACGTATGCACTGCTCCTCGGAGAGGTCCATGAAGCTGAGCCTCGCTCTGTACACCCTGTGCGGAGGGTAGTGCCTCCTGCGACGCATCTCTCTCTGCGGTTGCCCTCCCTCCTGCTGTGCAGGTGGGTGTGCCGCAGCACCGTGTTGGGGGGCCCCACCTCTCCGAGGCAGACGGCGTGGACTGCGAGGCTGCTGGGGCTGGTCATGCTGTTCGTCCTCCGACGATGTCAATGCACCACCCATCTGGCAGGTGTTGGTCTGAGGGGTTGTGCAGGGTAGGTGGGTGTTTCCTCGGACTGGGGCTGCGGTTTCGTGTCGGTCTGTCCTCTGGCTTGGCGGGGGGTGGTGGAGGGCAGGGGTTGCCCTATGTGACGCGGTGGCCTCCTGCGTGGGTGAGGGCTCTCCCCCGTGGAGCGCACCTTGGCACCTGCCACAGGCTGCTGGCTGCAACACGCCTGGTTGAGGAGGGACTGTTTCCCCCAGTGTGGGAAACTCACTGCCTTGAACCGAAAATCCCACACTTCCTCTTTTGACAGCTGCTTCAGCTCATTAACTGACCACAACGAGCAAGGTAAGTACACTCAAGTGGAACCCCGCTGGCTTTAATTGCCTGCGGGATTCCCACCAGCGGGGCTTGCGCGCGCAGCCCCGCACGTCAGCGCGGTACCCGGAAGTGGCCGGGATTTCGTCGCGATCCGGTCACGTGACCGGATATCGGGATTTTCGGGGCCGCCCCGCTGGGAAACCGCCGGAAACACGATCCCAAAATCGAGCCCAATGTGTCGGGTTTAAAGTGGTATGGGCTGTGAATTATTCATTAGCTTGTCATTGTAGAAAAATGATATCACCAATTGGGATGCACTTGAGTTGTCTTTGGAAAATCATCATCCCTAAAATAGCTTTAAAGGGTTTTGTCTTAATTTCAGCTTTTATGGTTATGATTGCTTAGTTGCCCAAAGGTTATCATTAAGCCATAGAAATTTACAACACGGAAGGAGGCCAATCAGCCCATCATGTGTACTGGCTGTTTGCTAGAGTAACCCAAAACTAATCCCACTACCCCGTTCCCCATAGCCTGGTGACTTCTTGGGCTCGAATTTAGCAGGCCTGCGGGTTCCCAGCGGGTGGTCCTCCGGGAGTGTGGAAAACGCGGACGGGTAATTGTGTGCGTCCCCCACGCGATCGCGGGATAATTGGACCCATTAAGCCCTGCTTCCGGGTTCTGCGCTCCCCAGCTGCGTGCCGGCCGGCTGCGCATGCGCAGTACCGTCGATGCGATGTAGGAGCTCCAGTTAAAGGGGCAGTCTCCCAAAGCCCCTCCTGCTGCAAGCAAGAGGTCTGGGAGAATGGCTCAACAAAGGGGAAAGGCTGCGCCCCGTTTTTCAGATCTGGCACTGCAGCTGATGCTGGAGGGCGTGAGGAGGAGGAGGGAAACACTCTTCCCTGAGGATGGGCGCAAGTTCCCTGCCGCCGCAACCAGGAAGGCATGGGCAGAGGTGGCGGCGGAGGTGAGCAGCAGGGGCAACACCCCAAGGACTTGGGAGCAGTGCCGCAAGCGCTTCAATGACCTGACTAGGTCTGGCAAGGTGAGTACACCAACGCACCCTCCCACATCCCGTCCCCACCATCACGCCAAGCAGATCACAACCCCCTCCTGCACAGCCACCACTGCGCTCCATCAGCAATCCTCACAGCCACTCATTCACCATCCTTGCCGTGCACGCAAGTACCCACCGTCCCTGACCCCACCCGAACACTACCACACACCCCAATCCCCATGCAATGGGATGGGCACGTGGCCCACGCTTTCTCCCATCCGTTCCGCGCCACGCTCAACCCAACCACACCGATGCTCGATGCGTCTCACGATGCAAGACGCACCCACTCACACATCTGTGTTTTGCCTTCACAGGAGAAGAGGAGCAAGAACAACCGCGAAAGGGCACGCACCGGAGGTGGCCCGCCGCAAGTGGTGGAGCTCACCGACGCAGAGGTGGAGGCGCTCGACCTCGCCCGCATGCGACATTGCCTGTCGGTGGCCGATGGCGAGTGTGTCGCTGCCGAAACGGCCGGTAAGGGAAAGCTGACACTCAACACCCATGATCGCGAGTTACCGTCTCATCACCTGCCATCAGGCGCACTGTCAAGTTGGTCCACATGCCTCAAAGTGCCCTCTGTTCTCTTGCAGGTCCGTCTTTGGGTCAAGCGAGCGTGGAGGGCAATTCCTCAGAGGACATGGCGGTCTCTGAGGGTGCATCGTCACATCAGAGCCAACCATCCACCAGCGCAGAGACACGCACCTCGGTGGGTCCCCCTCGCCAACTAGTTGGGGTAGCACTTGGTGAGTCACTGCGCACGAGTGAGCATGAGCAGACCCTGGTGGCAGGGGCAGCCGCGGAGGGTCCGCGACGGAGGGAGCACTCATCTCCAGGCTCTGCTCAGCCGGACCCAGATGCTGAACCCAGGGGGCCACCAGTGAAAAGGAGAGTCGTCGAGGGCCACCAGCTAATTGCTGAGGTACTGGGAGAGGTGCCGCGCGCATTGTCCACAATAGCGCAGGCGATGGAGGATTCCACCTCCTGCATGTGGGCATTGGTGGCGCAGGCACAGGAGGGTACCGGTGACATAGTGTCGCGGGTAGGTGCGGGACTGTCTGCGGTGGAGGACAGGCTGGCCTCCCTCGAGCGTCACGCACAGCTCCACTTCGAGTCCTTGCAGGCCCTCACAACGTCTGTACGGATTCAGGGTGAGCAACATTCCGACGCCACCAACAGGCTGAGGGATACACTAGGGGTGGCCTTGCAAGGCCTCACACATGCCATCCAAACTGCCGTCCAGCAGGGTGGAAGGGGTGATGTGGGCCGAGGCCAAGAGAGGGATGATGGTGACCGGGGACATGGAAGCGGGGACGCCTCTCAAGGCGTCCCCACGTCCCACCCGTCGCCCACCTCTCAACAAGCACCCGCAATGGTGCCTCCTCTCCAGGTGGCCGAGTCTGCCCCTGCCCCGGTGCAGGAGGAGCAGTCTGTGGAGGTGCCCTCACGGGCACCGAAACCCAGGGGCCGTCCGCCAAAAGCATCTACCCGGTCAAGGCAAGAAGACGAGCAACCTGCCACTACCTCTGCTGGAGCCACAGGGGTAGCACCACGTAGGGGTTCCCGGAGAAGAATTGCAAAGGCCTTATAATCACAAAGGGAATACACCAGGGTGTTTATTATTTTGTACTTTGTTTCTTAAATGATGTCACATTCCAGATATTAAATAGTCTATTCTCACCACTCCTGCCACCTCTCGTCCATTCTTCCGCGGCTTGTGCAGTAGTTGCGTTCCGTGGAGGCCATCATGACGGCGAACACCTGCTGCCACCCATTGGGCACACTGCTGTGGGTGCAGGATTACTGGCAGCACTCTTCAGTGGAGGGGGCTGGTATGGCCGCTCGCCTGTGCAGGTGAGGAGATGCGAGCGCCTCGCAGTGTGTGACTCCAGGAGAACCGTTGACGTATGAGTGCGTCCCTGGCCCGGCGACCATCCCGGTGAGTCGCGGCTCGGCGCATGGGTCGTCCAACATCCTCTGGCGCGTCCTCCTCCTCCGCCTCCTCCTCCTCCGCCTCCTCCTCCTCCTCCTCCTCCTCCTCGCCCTCGCGTTCCTCAATGTGGGTGGCGGGTGTGGATGGGGCCTCCTCCAGCGGCACCCCTCTCTGTTGGGCCATGTTGTGCAGGGCACAGCAGACAACTATGATTCGTCCCACTCTGAATGGTGTGTATTGCAGCGCTCCCCCAGAACGATCAAGGCACCTGAAGCGCATCTTGAGAAGCCCTATGGTCTGCTCAATTGTAGACCTGGTAGCAGTGTGGCTGTCATTGTACCGACGCTCCGGCTCGGTGATGGGGTTCCTCAGAGGTGTCATGAGCCACGTGTGGAGGGGATACCCCTTGTCGCCGAGGAGCCAGCCGTTGCCGGCGTTGGGTGCCTGCAGGATGGGCGGGACGGCGGACTCCCTGAGGACGAAGGCATCGTGGCAGCTGCCGGGGTATCTGGCGCACACGTGTAGGAATCTCTGGCGGTGGTCACAGATGAGCTGGGCGTTCATGGAGTGATACCCCTTCCTGTTGATGAACAGCCCTGGCTCATGCGGAGGTGCCCGTATTGCGATGTGGGTGCAGTCGATTACACCCTGCACCCGTGGGAAGCCGGCCATGGCATGGAATCCAACCGCCCTCTCCATCTGGCTGCGCTCGTCCATGGCGAAGTTGATGTAGTGCGAGGCCCTGCGGAACAACCCATCTGTGACCTGCCTTATGCACTTGTGTGCAGAGGACTGACAGACCCCGGTGATGTCCCCGGTGGCACCCTGGAAGGAACCAGATGCGAAGAAGTTGAGGGCAGTGGTGACTTTGACGGTGACAGGTAAGAAGATGCTGCTTGGTCCATCAGGGAGCAGCTCGTCTTTAAGGAGGCTGCAGATGTCGGCGACTACCTGGCGATTGACTCTGAGCCGACGTATGCACTGCTCCTCGGAGAGGTCCATGAAGCTGAGCCTCGCTCTGTACACCCTGTGCAGAGGGTAGTGCCTCCTGCGACGCATCTCTCTCTGCGGTTGCCCTCCCTCCTGCTGTGCAGGTGGGTGTGCCGCAGCACCGTGTTGGGGGGCCCCACCTCTCCGAGGTGGACGGCGTGGACTGCGAGGCTGCTGGGGCTGGTCATCCTGTTCGTCCTCCGACGATGTCAACGCACCACCCATCTGGCAGGTGTTGGTGTGAGGGTTTGTGCAGGGTAGGTGGGTGGGTCCTCGGACTGGGGCTGCGGTTTCGTGTCGGTCTGTCCTCTGGCTTGGCGGGGGTTGGTGGAGGGCAGGGGTTGCCCTATGTGACGCGGTGGCCTCCTGCGTGGGTGAGGGCTCTCCCCCGTGGAGCGCACCTTGGCACCTGCCACAGGCTGCTGGCTGCAACACGCCTGGTTTGAAGGGTCCTGTTTCCCCCAGTGTGGGAAACTGACTGCTTTGAACCTAAAATCCCACACTTCCTCTTTTGACAGCTGCTTCAGCTCATTAACTGACCACAACGAGCAAGTTAAGTGCTCTCAAGTGGAACCCCGCTGGCTTTAATTGCCTGCGGGATTCCCACCAGCGGGGCTTTCGCGCGCAGCCCCGCACGTCAGCGCGGTACCCGGAAGTGGCCGGGATTTCGTCCGAATCCAGTCACGTGATCGGAGATCGGGATTTTCGGGGCCCCCCCGCTGGAAACCCGCAGGTAACCCGACCCTAAAATCGAGCCCCTTATGCTTCAAATTTTATCTAATCTTTCTTTAAAAGATGCAATAGTCTCTCAACCATTCCTTGTGTCAAAGCATTCCATGCTCCAACAATCCTCCATGTAAAGACATTTCTCCTTACCTCTCTCCTCACAATCAATGATAATTTGATGAGTCCCTTATCACTGACTCTCCAGCCAGAGGAGGTAATTTTTCCCTATTCACTATATCAAAACCCTTCATAATTTTAAAACAACCTCTATGAAATCTCCTCTTAGCCCTCGCTACTCCATTCGAAATAGTTTCAGTATCTCAAGCTTCTCCTCATAAGTATAGCTTCCCATTCCTCGCATCATCCTGAACCTATGTTGTATACTCTCTGTGGCTTTCATATTCTCTCTATAATGAGGTGCTGAAAACTGCACACAATACTCTAACTGTGGCCTAACCAATGTTTTGTATAAATTTACAATTACATCTTTACTCTTGCATTCTGTGCCTTTATTTATATAATACCCCAAATTATGTTGCTCTTTATGGCTTTATCCACCTACAGCCATACATTTAATGCTTTCAACATTGCTTTGGTGTAACCATTTTTTTACCAGTTAAACTATTCTTTGTATAAAAATGTTCAACTGATTTCATTTTGGTGTGAATAGTGAGAGATGGCAGCAAGATTGATGTAGTGTATTAAAAGACGACCTGAGCGCAGATGTATTCTAGAAAGATACTGTAAGAAAAAGACATGGAGCATCATGGCTGTGTGTTAATTGATAGTAAGTGTCTTTATATAAGACCATTGAAATATTCAATTAAGGTAATTGCTGGCCAAGAAAAAAAGAATTGCATTTAGCGCTAGCTGTCATTGTTATAATTAGACAATTCGAGGTGTAGAAATTAATTAAAACTGGATTCTCTATTTTCTCGCCCCGATTTTGAAAATTTCATTAACTATGGCTCCTATTTCAACCTCACCTTTGCTTGATACATCTCTGACTCTTTCCCTCCCTTCCTGGATTTCTCTTTCTCTAATTCTAGTGATGGGATTTCCACAGAAATCTATTATAAGCCCATGGACTTCCACTATTACCTGGATTATACTTCTTCCCACTTCTTTTCCTGTAAGGCTCTCTCCCTTTCTGCCAGTTTCTCCATCTCTGTCACATCTGTTCAGACTCCACCATCTGTATCTGAGCTGTTCAAATGTCCTCCTTTCTCCTCAACTGAATAATCTCCTCTGGTGTCATTGACAGGACCCCTAATCAAGTCCATCCCATTTCCCATGCTTCTGCTATTACCCACTCTTCCCCTTTCACAACCATGACAGAGTCCCCCTTGTCCTCAATTTCCACCTCACCAGCCTTTGCTCCATCAAATCACGTTCTGCCATTTCTAACATCTACATGATCTGACCAACAAAGGTATCTTCTACTCCTCTTCCCTCCCTGTTACCTGGAAGGTTCAATCCCTCTTTGACACCCTGGGTCCCTCTTCCACTATCACGACCTCCACTTGCCCTTCCCTTGGAATCTCACTGAGCAAGCACAGGAGATGCAATACCTGTCCATTCACCTCCTCTCATACTACTGTTGAGTACCAAACACTTCTGTGTGAGACAACAATTTACATGTACTTCCTCTAATCTATTTGTATTTATATACTGTATTTGCATCTTACGTGCAGTCTCCTCAATACTGGAAATATCAAACACAGATTAGGTGACTGCTTTGCAGAACACTTCTGTTATGTCCACAATTATGACCCTGACCTTTCTGTGGCTGACTACTTTAAATCCTCCTCCCATTCCCATTCTGATCTCTTTGTGTTTGGCCTTCTATATTGTTCCAATTAAACTCAATGCAAGCTTTCAGGAACAGCACTTCATCTTTCTCCTGGACATTCTGCAGCCCTATCCCCTGAACATTGACTTTACTAATTCCGGAGTTTAAATATAGCTGGCAACGTGAGAAAGGTCTGGGTGAAGGGGCATGGATTGATGCTTGGAGTGGAGACCCTTTGTCAGAACACACTACTGGCAATGGATTCAGTACTTTGTGTTAGCCTGCTTTTCTTCCCTTCTCGGGACTAGTGGACACCACCATATTTTGCCTGCTTCACCTGATTTAATTTCAGACCTGACCTTTAAGACTTTCAATCTATTTTTTAGTCTCTTTCTTGGGTTGCATCCCACTGTCTTAACAATTCTTATATTTTTTTGTTTTTCTAATGTCTTTAACTTTATTCCATTGTTTGATGCAATGATCATCTCGATCATCTATCCATCTCCTGTCTTTCTTTTAAACAGGTGACAGATCATTCCTCCAAGACTTCCTCTTTTCTTTCCCCCTGACCCTCCCCTTTGTTCAAATGCTATTAAAATATTTGTTCATCTTTCATTTTTTCAGTTCTGATGAAGAGCTGTGCCTGCAATGTTAACTTATCTGTTCTCTCCACAAATGCTGACTGAGCTTTTGTGTGTCTCCAATCATTTATTTTTTTTCAGAGTAATAGCTTTTGAATTTTTTATTTGCTTTTTATTCCCTATTTTATCTACCGTTCACCTGGATTAAGAAAAAAAGTGCAGTACATAACGTTTTAGTCCTTGTGCAAAGGTATTCCTTCTATACCCTGCCTTATGTGATCCTTTAAGAAATTATGGGAGCATCTCGCTATGGCCAGATATGAAACGAAAATTCACTACAGTAAAGTTCCTTTACAAGATATGTTACTCATCAGCAGCCTTTGGAGAAAGTGCTGTCTCACACTGTATACCTCAATAACCCTTTCAAATGTCATCAACACTCACTTCTCAGATTGTCATTTTTTAAAGAAAATTTTAAAAAATAATGTTTCAGTTATTTGGAATTCATTTTAAAACTGGGTTTTAAAATATGGAATTGATAGTGAAACTTGCACTTTACCAGTAGCTTTTTTGGGACCAAATCCAAATAAAGACCAAATATCTTAATGTACTAAATGATATAATTATAGAAGAGTAGCTGCCTTTCTATAGTAAGGAATATTGAGCATTTATTGCTAACTTAGCTACTTTGCCTGCTTGCAGCACAGAAATAAACCTCAAAATATGAAATTTCAAACTACATCTAATCTAGTTAAGAGCAAGAAACCTTGTTTTAAAAAAGTGATGTCTGTTGAATGCAAGATCTCAGTTTTTATATTTTCAACAGTATCTACTTGCATTTTCCAAAAAGGAATCACTTGGACACCTACAAAAAAAATCTACAAAAAAGCTTCAAAAGGGATTTTTCAATTATTTCCCTAGAGTCAAGTTTGTCATTTGCCTCAAAAATTGGAATATAGAATATAGAATGTGTGAAAATGCTAATTAGTGAATTTGAGGAAGGGATGCCAGATGAGTCAAAGCCACAAGTGACGAAGAGCAAATGGAGATGACAAGGGAGGAGGAAGAAAAAGGACATGGCCAGTCTGCAAGCCCACACTGTCAACTCTATGGGCAAAGGACTGGTGTCCTATTAGGCCTGCCTTCAGATGGGAGTTAATGCAGGAGCAAAAGACATTTTCACATTATTTGAGTCCATCTTCAGCAGCAGCTGCAGAGAATCATCAGTACTCCTCTAAAATTCTCAAAAATACAGTTTGATAGCTTAGCATCAGCAGTTCATGCAGCCATTTGAGAGCATGTGAAGTAACTTGTACAGTTTGGGGGTGTCAATGGAGTCCAAAATGTGCATCCAAGCATTGGTGGATTACTGAGCTGCAGACCACCATGACATCATCTACTCCAGTATGGTTGCTGCAAGGCCCTCAGTAGTAGACCCTGCCTTGTTCAAGCTTCTAAGCTCAGCCATGGCTTCCTAAGCAAATGCTGACTGAAGCTGTAGAGACCTTGGGCTACAATCTGTATAGTCGGCACTCACCGTTTTGGAGAACCAGATAATGGAAGGCTTCAACAACACCAATACTGTCCAACAATCTGCTGCCACACAGATCTTTGGCTATGCTAAGGGAGTGCCAAGCAGCAGGAGAATGGCAAGTGCTATTGAATAGCATGGATAATGGAGATGTCTCTCAGGGCAAAGCCACATTTGTATCACTAAGCCATTCTGCAGAAGTGACTACAGATGCATCACAGAACATACAAGCACATGTAGCTAGCACAAGGATCTAGTAGACCATCTCCATTCCTAGATGCAGACATTGACACCTCACTTCTTTCTCTCACTAGAGAAACACTGGAAAGAAGCACGTGGTTAGGAAGTACATGTTCACAAATGGACAAAACTCACTGAACACACCTGCATCACACACTGCAAGAGTAAATAAAAGTTGGGATGAACTGATACTGAAATGGGTAGTCAGATATTTTGACATGAGGCAGATTAAAGTAGTTGGGAGGAAATGCTGTAGTATTCATAGATCTTGACATATGGCTGGTGGCGATGCTTCATTTGACAAGGCTATTGATCACATATGTAGATGACTTTAGTGCATTGGATTTGGACACTTAATTAAATGTGATATCTACCTTACGATTCATGCTGAGTGCTCAGTTCGTTTTGCAGTCAAGCCTCCTGTCTCCTGGTCAGAGTCATCTTCTGCCAACGGTTGCTGCTGTCCGTCTTCTCACTGCTCTATGACGAGGCCTCTTTTCAGGGCAAATTTGTGTAAGATATGTGAGGTGTGCACCTCATTATACCACTCATCGGGTATTGTCCTTGGATGTCCTCAATAGGATAAGCAGTTATGGCTGCAGTGGATAGCCTTGGTTTCCCAGTGACCATCCATCCAGTCTTCTTGACCCTTGAAATGATGGTGGTGCAATGGTTTACCATAAAATTATTGAATCATGGCAATTGACAGGGTAGCAGGCATTAATGCCTATTATTCTGTAGCTATGGTCAGGGACCTGCTGTACATTCTTAGAGTGGAGCCCCTTTCTCTTCATGAAGGGAGCAGCATTAAGGCAGGAGCTTGTAAGCCCACATGCAGGCCATCAATAATGCCCTGTACTTTGGAGAATCCCATCACCAAAGGGCACATTCATATTGCTGCGTGTTTTCCATAGGGAATTTATCTATGGCCTGTCTCAGGCAACCAAACCATCTATCATCCATGTGATGCAACTGTGCATTACAGTTTGGGTGATTTTGGAAGATATCTTCTGCTGTTGCTTGGAAGAACTCAATAACATAAAAATTCAAGGCAGTGATAATCTTGACAACCATGGACAGAGCCATACCTGTCATGGAAGTGGTTCCCAGGTCTGTCTGCAGGAATCTAAAAAGTTCTGTTACGACTTCTTTGGCAAACCATAAAGGCCAATTATAATGTCCAGTATGCCCTGTCTGTGCCTGTTTCTGGATCGCAAAATTAGGCTGCAATCAGATCCATCAGATTTCCTCTTAATTTTGGTCCTCTTAACTTTCCAGTTAGGTCTGAAGAAGCAGATGGGAGCTTCATTACCTTATTCACAAAGGAGAGTAGAAGGCCCTTGTCCCTTACTGTGATCTGTGGATGTGATGGACTCTAAAGCACAGAAAACATGATATTCAGAATGCTGGCGCAGGACGCTCAGGCAGGAGGTCAGTTAAAGAGCAATATTTGGAAGCTAAGATTTTTTTGGTCATACTTTAATAATGGCTTGGACTATAGTAGCTACTGAGCAGAGGATGCAGTTTTTTACCTTCCCTTATCATATGTGCAACCAGGGATCCTCAAGATTTGTATCTAACTTCTAAATCAAATAACCTTGTTGAACAGTCCTTCCTCTCAATGCATTTTCATTGGTGTGAAGGCATACACTACCACATGAACTGCAAATTCACTGTTACCTTAAACTATACAAACAAGTTCGGTGCTCGTTTTGTATAAACTCACCATCGGAGCATAAAACCGCCATTGTGTGTCGGGCGCCTGCTCTAAAAACCATTCGATTTCAATGAACATCAGTTTTACACTCCAGCGACAAGTTGAAAATTACCCCCAAAGTCTCGTCAGTGAGAAACACACTAAGAATAAAGATTTAAATAATCCAAAGGCTTTAATATGGTTAGTGGCAAATATGGGTCATACTCTTTCAAATTGAAATTGAATTTGTTAAAAGCCAGTGTTATTAAAGAGCATTATGAAACAAAGCATTTATTATTCTTAACAATGTATTGTCAACAGAACAGTCCCTAGGAAATCTGCCTAGATGATTCCACATACCAACATTATAGCATTAGCACTATACTAGTTTATTATTTTAACATTTTTCTTCAAACCACATATAGGTTAAGATCAAGACTAAAGATTTACTTAACCTCTGTTAAACATTCTGTTACTCTTTTGAAAAGCTAACAATGCAAAATTGCAATAAAGAAAACCAAGTAAATGCCATATTGTCACAGACTTTATTGCTTTAATGGACTAATATCATGTACTCAGTACAATGTCAAGTTTATTTAAAATAAAAATCAACAAAATTAGGTTCACTTTTTATGATTATTTCAAATATTGGCTATTTCATTTATTGACCCAGCAAGGAGTAGATCTAAAACCAACAGCACATTCCAGTGTGTTACAAAATGACAGAATTATATATATATTTTTAAAAGCCTACTCTGGATACAAAAGAAACCCTGTAAATGTGCTATCATCCTCATTGCTGGCAAAAATCCCATTCCAGTCTCGAGTTATCATCAACCAGATTTCATCATTGGGTTTTAATTTAAGAATAACCATGCCAGATGCCTGATCAATATCTTGACCAAAAATTGCATCTCTACTCTTCAGGATCCGAGTACCATTTTTTACCAGACTAATTCTTACAGGTCTACTTCTCACAGTCATATGGTATGAAAACAGATAAACACCTCCAATACTGCAGCGGAACTTTCCGGTTTCTGGATTGTAGACATTTTGTTCATTGTAGAAATTTTTTTCAAATTTTATTGGGGTACCAACTGGAGGGAAGGACTTATTAGGCAACAATCCCACACTAAATGCAAATGGTATGACTTTTGTATCTTCACCTTTGTCTCCTGGCAAACCCCTTAGTCCACGACTACCCCTTCGCCCACGCAGACCTCTACTACCATCTCTTCCTTTTGGTCCTACTAACCCTTTTAGTCCCTGTTGTCCTCGATCCCCCTTGTCTCCTTTTTGTCCTACATTTCCCTTTTCCCCTCTCAATCCATCATTTCCTTTAATACCATCATTCCCTGACTCCCCCTTTCCTCCTTTGTCACCTTTTTCACCATCTGCCCCTGAATCTCCACGATCACCCTTCTCACCAATGTCCCCACATTCTCCTTTTTCTCCTACATCTCCTTTCTCACCTTTCTCACCTTTCTCTCCAGTTAACCCCATTTTACCCACATCCCCCTGCTCCCCCTTTTCTCCTTTGGTGCCATTTTCACAGGGACCTCCCTTATCTCCTTTATCTCCTTTAAATCCTGGAAAACCAATGTTCCCTTTATCGCCTTTTGTTCCTTGCTCACCTGAAAAAAAGCACAACAGAAATTAGGCATATTTACTGACTATTCAGAACTTGTAAATTGACGTGCATATATGATAATTACAATCATTCAGAAACACACTTCAAGAAGAATAATTTTACCTCAATTACAAACATGCAACTCATTTACTGTTAGTTGAAACACATAATTTAAGCTGGAGTAAAGGAGCAGTAGTAAGCTATTTAATTACACATTTTGTCTTGTACATTTAGTCATATATTAATATGTTCTAATTTTATTTTTCTTATTTACTTTGTATGTATGTGATACAAAAAAGGTGATCAATGCTGTGCATTTATATACATGTCAAGAATTGCACTTGAGGTCTGTGGCATTAAATTAAGTAGAAAAAAATCAGACAGAAGATACAGCAATCAAGTTATAGACAGGATCCTGAGCTTATATTAGACAGCAAGGAGCAATTAAATGAAAATTAGAGAAAAAAATACGCCTACACTGAACCAAATTTCATTGTTAAAATGTTCTCTATTACAAAAGTGTTTGAACAATATTAAACAAGTTAGTCTCCTTTAGTTTGTTTAAGGTGGCCTTTTGCCAAATAAACTTTGCAGCCTTTTTTGGCTGTTGTTTATTCTGCAGTTTCTTGAGTTTTGAGTTTTCCTAAAGGTATCCTGAATGTATAGAAAGTACCATTGCATATTGTTAGCCCTTCTAGTTTAATACATCATTTTTGACCTACTCACCATGCAAACCTTCAAAATCTTTGCAAACCTCGATTATTGATGCTAAAAACCTTTGGGTTAATCATTCTAGAGTATTTGCAGGTTTGCAGGGCACTTACAGTTTATGCAAAGTTAATCAAGGAAATAGTCCCCATAGACATTAGCTATGTTCATATGATCTCAAAGGTAAAGTATGGTCTGCTGAATTGCCCTGTAATCCTAAATGTTCTAAAGGAAGAGAATTGCACATTTCATCTAGTGTCTTTCAATTCCCTTTGGTTACCCTTTTTATGCTTCAGAAACTGCAATTTGAATAAGGAGTCCTGCACAATTGCTATCCCCTTTCATGATGCCACTGAAGCAGAAAGTAATGTTGTTGAACGGTGTGTGGAGGGGGGGGGGGTCCTACACGGAATGTCTGCTTTCAGACTATCTCTAACCAGCAGTTCTACAACTGGTAAATGTACAGTTTTCTCAGTATAACGGCATATTGAATTGTAATCCACTTCCACTTATATTTCTCCACAGTGTTCTAAAGATAAATTCTAGAACACTTTTTTGAAAGTTTAAAAGGTTTTGTTAGGAGACTAGCTGCTCTTTACAGAAGGAATTGATTCTTGTATAATCTGAGTTTACCATCAAATCAAGTTTTGCTGCACACAGTTGCATGAATACTGTGCCTTCCTTCAGCTCACTTCAGTTACTTAAATCAGCAGCTGAATTTAGGTGATTTTCTTCATCCTTTAAGTATACTAACCTGCATAGATTAATGATGTTAAATAATTACAAGTTAAGTGCTTAAATACCTACATGGAAGCCAAATGGGTCACTCTTTCTACCAAGAACATCATCACTATACGTACATTCTCCTAAATGCATCACTGAGGGTATATGTATGTTCACACAAACCATTAATAAATGTATCCTTACATAAACAAAATAGCTTGAACCTATGCAGTATTCGAATCTAAAGACAGATGTTGTGATATGTATATGGTATTTGAAGCTCTAAAAGTAGTGCTTTCACTCCTCTTTACTGATAAACTAATTGGTATAAAACTATTAAGCTTTTTAAAAATGTTGTTAAATGCTATTTCAAGAGCTGGGATATATGTTAATTTTTTGTGTCGAAGCCTAAACTATGAGTTGACTGGTCTTACACATGAAACTAAAAACATCACTGAGGATTTGTTTGATACTCAAATGGTGTAAATGTCAAGAACAAAATACTGACAAGGTGTTGCGACCAGCTATTCTGCTAAAGTCACCCTGCCAGAGTTGTGTTCCTAACTTTTGCTCCATGTGATGCGATGGGTAGACTTTTTGTCTGATGCAATAAATACATTCAACCAACTCCTAATGGGATGCCCATCTCTATCAGGGAGCCCACCCGGGAGGGGTTTATAAAATGGCTGTGGCAGGTTACCCAGATACCTGCCACAGTGTACCAGGATCGGCAGCCTCCGTAAAATAGTGGGAGGTGTTCAAAGAAGTATTTAGTACAATACAATACAATTGCATGCCCCTAAAGAGCAAAACTTCTATTAGTACAGTCAACCAACCATGGTCAACGTGTGAGGTAAGACATGGCATAAAGCTAAAGGAAGTGATTTACACAAATGCCAAGAAAAGTGGTAATCCAGAAGACTGGGAGAAATATAGAAAACAACAAAGGGACACAAAGAAAACAGTGACTTGACATGGTAAATGCCATAAATTAATCCATTTGTAACAGCAGTTCCAAGCAGGACAACAAAAACAGAATGCAGTACGAGCAACTGGAATTCATCTTTTTTAATAAAAGCAGGAAGAAGAAAAGTTCCTTCATGGAATCAGGTAGGCAGAGGCAGAGTCAGCTGGTGCGTATTGTGGATTACAGGAAGATGGAGGGAGCATCTCACAGGAGGCATTCCAAGAAAGGGAGCAGACACAGAAAGTGGGAAAAGTGAATGCAGGAATAGAAACTATAAGGGGAACAGCAGAAGTGAGTTCAGGAGAGTGAGTAATTAAGAAAGTGTAAGAATTATATTCAGAAAGTAGAATCAACCAAGGAGTGAGTGTGGAGAGCTTAATAACCAAGAAAGTGCAAGAGGGAGTACAGGGAGACATTAGCTGGGAGAAAAAGCTGAGTAGGAACCAAGGTGGAAATCAAGAAGGCTGAGTGTAGAAAAGTGAGGCACAAGCCAGTGTGAGGAACCCACTGACGGTCTCAGTGAGGAGAGCAGGGCGAGGGCCTGGGAACGAGACTGAGAGCAGCCTACAGTCTGGACCTGCATGGACATCGGCTGAGCTTGAAAGTGTAAGATGGTAAGACAAGTGCACAAAAGTATCTGAGGTTGAGAAGCAGAACCAAACAAGGACACAGCTGAGAAGAGTGCCTGCAGAGAGCTCCAGGTGCAGGAATAAGAGTGTCGCAGAGATCCCCAAAAGTCTGAGCCCTAAGGGACAAAATTTCTATTCTACTGTTCATCACGTGGTTCTTCATCAGTAGGTATTTAACAATATTAACAGCCATTGGGTCAGGTAAATGCTCAACGAACCAGCCTGCGAAGGTTACAGTTTGGTGGAAATGCCAGAAAATGGAACCATGGATAAACAAGCAGGCACTAAATGAACAAAATTAAACTTGTAAGCTTGTTTATCTTGCTTCATGATTATTGATTGCTTTCATTTGTAAGATTCTAAATTGTGAATTGAATATTTTGTTTCATATCTGATGGAGATACATCATTATTCATAAAAGTGTTCTTTTCTCAATGGCAAAATGTAAATAAATAACAAGACAAAAATAGTAAATAACCTTTTTCTGATCTACTGTGCTGCCATCTATTACAATCAAAATGTCTCTAATTAAAATGTTTTACAGCCACTGATATTCTTGATATTTTGCATCCTAATGCTGCATGTTATTAGACTATATAAGCTAGCCTTGTGATTGGATCCATTAAAAGCTCATTATGTGTAAGTAACATCTACCTTACCATACCTTTTTCCCCTGGTTTTCCAACAAATCCTGGAAGTCCATCGAATCCATCTAGACCTCGGTCCCCTTTTGGTCCTGAACAGCAGCAATGACTTATTTTAAAACATATACGTTAAGTATCATTTTAGAAAGTTTAATTTGTCTTTATAAATTGGACCATCTATCAAAAGTACAACAATAATTTTTTTAAAAGCTTTAACAAAATCCTTTACTATTTTCAATATGAAACATCCATTTATATTGATTCCTTCTTTAAACTATATTGTGTTTGAATTTGTCAAATTATGTATCTTGGAAACATATATCTAGCTTACCTCTTTCTCCATCAGAGCCCTTTATACCAGCTAGTCCTGGGGATCCAGGTGTACCTGCTATCCCCTGATCTCCTTTTACACCTGGAGCCCCTATAAAGGATGAAAAATAATAAATGTTGAATTGTCATGTGATTAATTTCATGCTCAATGTTTCTCTATGCTATCTATAAACAGACTAAGCAGGGAATTTTATCAAACCATACTTTTACAAATTAATGACAAATATGATATCAGATGATACTGTTGGATGGGACATGCTCCCTGCTCCCTTGTATGTGGCTTTACATCACTTACATACCTCAACTTGTTCAGTAGAGGACATGGGGATACAAATTCCAAAATCCATGAGGCCCGCTTTTTACAAAACTGAATGACTGTTGATAATTTGTATGTAGTGAACACAAAACACACCAAAACTCAAACATCAGTATCCTGAAAGTTACAGTTTGGGAAATTTCAGCTGTGATCTAAAATTAACTGTATTTTTGCCCTAGAATTAGAATCTCTAAAGTTGGCCTCAGCAGTGATAATTTGATTTACGTTGGCATGATCAAGATATTTAGAAGCATATTTAGCCACTTCATTCATTCCAGAAAAAAAAGTGACAAATTACTGTTGTGCCAAAATTAAAATACATCCTGAACCAACAAACATACTTGACACTATTCAAATTATTTTATTATTTAAGACTGTACTTTGTGAATATCTAATATTATGGGTACTCCCAATGACATCAACTCTGCTCCCCGCACATCAGAAACAATCTAGCCTGTGAGCATTGTTAAAATAAGAAAAAAACACATTTCAAATAAAAGTTTTAAAAATGTAATTAACATTTTTATAGTTCTGTGCTCCTATTTTGAATATTTTAACATTGATTTTAGCTGTGTAAATTGTGCTGTTGAAATGTAAGAACAGAAAAATTCCTAAGAGGATGTACACAATCAATAATAAAATAAGAACTATAATTGATAACTGCTCATTGCTTTGATTTTCTGGGATATTTTTCCACATTGAACACTAATATGTTATAGTGGTACAAAATGTAAAGATGATATTTTCAATTTAGAATAACTCTTAGCTGACTGCAAATTGGTTCTTCAGCTGCCTCGGCCTGTGGTGTTTAAATTGACCTTCCAGTTTCACATTGTTTGAAGATCAAAACTTGAATTTACCAATTATTTTTTTAATTTGAAAACACAATGACAAATCATTTCTACTTAAATACAAGTGTTAAATGTGGATTCTTTTACTTGTAGCTCATACATAAGAACAGCCAAATTTAAAATAAATTTATGCAGCTGCCTTTCATATTACACTGTAACCACAAGCTTCTATATAAATGGTATAACTGCAGTCACAAATATATAATTGCATGTAGTAAGACTGGGTTGCAGAATGACTAAGGATATTGTGATTTATCTCTAGTATCTGTGTTTGCGTCCAACCAAGATTCATGAAATAATAAGATCTTTCTCTCTGCCTGCTATAGGAATCCTATATAAAAGGAGTCTGGACAGATTCAACCTAATTCTTAGTAGATGTAAGTCCATAGTACAAAACTTACCACAATTCTGTACTAATTAGCACTAAGCTGATAATCTCACTCATGTTTTCTTGATGCTGCCAATTCTTACGCGATACCGATGTTGTTTGCACACTGCTGCAAAAACTATGACATTATGGTGCTGGTCACACCTCTTCAAGGAGGAGGTGAGTTTCATAGACACAGAACTTTTGCACATTGATGTTTGAGCATACTAACATACACATACATGTGCACGAGATGTCATGAACTTATGTGTGTTGTTTGACATTCTGGGGTGAGCATCGTTAGAGTTGACATTGGTTGCAGTTACACTGCAGTGACTGTGCTGCTCTATTCATATCAGACCATTACTTACAGTGACAGTACATTTTTGAAATTAGGTCAGTACCTGCAATGCAACACAGTAAAGAGATCACAAGGATGGGTGGTGTCGAGATGGGGAAGTTTTCACTACAGTAGATGATTGTTCTGAAATTGAGGAGACTAAACAAAGATTCATTCTACATTTAATTTGTGTTTTATCTGTCTTTGGGAGTGTTTGACACTGAGTGGCAAAAGTGGAAAAAGCACTTTCATCTTCCTGAGCTTAAAAATTCAATCAATTTTAGAAATGGATTTGTATTTCCAGTTGCACTTTAAATTCCCAAAATAAACAGTCACATCTTTTATTTTTTATTTAAAAAAATTGCCGAATAAAACCATGGATATAAACCATGAAAATTGTACATGATCAGGTATCAGTGTAGAACGTTATTCCATTACAAACCTAACAGTAAACATGAATGGAATGTTTGCCTCTTAGTATTGTTTTCTGGGGCTAATAGTACAATGTAGGCAAAATAGTGCTGGGACCAATGTTTTTTAGGCACCACGCATGTCTATATTGCTTTCTGCTGACCTCATTAATTCAAATAAATATTTGGCACTCTCGGCACTTTGTGTATGATGCACTAGGAGTGCCAAAGGGGCAAAGAGTCTGCAATCCAGTGCCAGCAATTCATAGAAGCCAAGTGGTCGCCCTTAAAGAGAAATTGTTTAAAACTTGCAAATGATCAGGAAGGCGCAGAGGCAGCTGGAATCCGACCTTAGAAGCTGCAAGCAAGCTGAATTGTTCATAAAGATAAATATATTAACAAGTCAACAGGAGAACAGCAAAGAACCATAGAAATAGCTGAAGAGAAACAAACCAGCTATGGGCAGCAAATCAATCCCAAGAAACCATGGTCCAAAAATACTGGAGCAGGTGTCCGCTGCATTGCATATTTCATATGTGCGCTGTGTCTGGACCACTGTTCAGACATTAAGTGCATTATTGGATAATTTGATTAAATTCAGGACCATAATGACAATATGCAGGCTCTCAGCACCACAGGTGCTTGCTGACTGCTTTATCAGTTGCCCTGTACACTGGGTGCTTAGCAAACCTTAGCATCCCATAATTTGGAACACTGGTGACCAAAGCAATGTAGTACTATTAGCACCAACGCTTGTATTATTGCCCTCTATATGTTTTCAGATTGTTCCTTCATAGCTATAGCAGCCTTTGCAGGAGTATAATGATAGTGACCATGATAATGATGATATTACATACTGGTTCTAAAAAGGATGCACAGGGTTTATTGCACATTTCTACTACTGTATCAACTTTACCTGCTTCGCCGGGCTTCCCCTGGTCACCTTTTTGACCTGGTACTGGGGGGCAGCAGTCACAACAGTTAAAAAGGAACTCGTCTGAATCAACAGTAAAATTTCCATTATCTTCAAAAGGAGGCACAGTTGGGAAGGTGTCAAATAAACGTAGAGATGTTGACTTCAATGTGGAACTTTCAGATGAAAGACCTGAATTATCAGTACCAAGTTCTTCTGCAGGTACAGTGGAGGTTGGAAATAGAGCTCCTGTAAAAACTTCATCTTTCTTAAACTCAGCTTTTGGTGATGGCGTAGTTTTTGTGGCTATTTGTGCTATGAAGAGGAACAACAGAAGGACCTTTGTATGCCATGGAAGGCTAAACATCCTTGCAGCTGAAAAAGATGAGGAGTCAACATTTTAACAGTACATGGTAACAAGAGACAAAAATAATACATGTTCCATGTCAGACACCATATTATATTTCACTTTTGTTTGTATTGTTAGAAGAACTTTTAATGTAAAAAGCTGAGATATGTACAGAATATGCAACTGTGATGTTCAAAAGTTCAATATCAACATGATCCCATTCGTGGAATTCTGCAACTCATCCATCATCTTTCTGTGACTGATGCCAGGTTCAGAGTTTGGATTTCAAATTTGATGGAGCTCAATGCAAATATGTCTATACTGTCATCTTCCAGAAAGCATTCATAGGAAGCCACGTTTAAAAGTGGCCATGATTGAAGGATGGCCAAAAGTGTGGATGTGCCACCAAAGTAAAAATGCTGAGAGAAAACTGACCATATTTTTCCACTTGATCAGAATGATGGAGACCACTTCCATCATGTGCTCAAATCGTGGATCCTGCTCCTTTTGTTTTCTTTTAATTCTAAAAGGTAGAGATCTACCCATAAGTTCTATTTTCTTTATATATGAACAAATTTCATATTCTACATAAAATAAACTGATACAATCAACCACCATCATACCATTTTGCTGCTCAGGATCTCTATAGAGTGCAATAAGCTTAGGTTGCAGTTATATTGCACTACCAATTTAAAACTTATAGCTATACAGTGCAAAGCAGATCAAGACTAGAATTATACTGAGGGCTGCAAATCGCACTTTGCCTGCCAGAAGAGAGCTCCATGCGGCCATGCTTGCACATTGTTCTGCTGTCTGGTGGCTATTTTGTTAATACTAGGAAAGTGTGGTAAAGTGTTCCTGCATATAAATGTTTGAGTCCAACACACATCAAAATGTCAAAATCATTTTTTAAAAAAGAAAGGCAGTCACTTCATACTAATTTCTCCTGATCTGGAGCATGGAAATTTACAAGCACCTGCCTCTTTCCTCACCAACAGTAATAACTGTGTAATACAAAACACCATATCATCTGACATCTGACTTACCAAGAACAATGCCGCAGAAGATCCACAGTGACAATTTAAAAAATTAAGTTTATAAAGTGCCCACGACATCCAGTGGAGGGGGTTCTCCTATTGCTTGACTTTGATGTCACCCAGAATCAGGGTGGGACTGGATTTCAGAGATTACACTGAGCTACATTGAGTCTACAGCACAGACACAAACCATTCAGCTCAACTGGTCTATGCTGGCGTTGTTGCTCCACAAGAGCCTCCTCCCTACTTCATCTACCTCTATCAGCATACCCTTCTATTCCTTTCTCCTACGTGTGCTTATCTAGCTTTCCCTTAAATGCATCTACGTTATTTGCCTCAACTACTCCTTGTGGTAGCGCATTACACATTCATACCACTCTTTGGATAAAGAAGTTTCTCCTGAATTCCCCATTGGATTTATTAGTGACTATCTTATATTGATGACCTCTAGTTTTGGGCTCCCCCACAAGTAGAAACATTTTCTCTACATCTACCCTGTCAACCCCTTTCATTATCTCAAAGACCTCTATCAGGTCACCCCTCAGCCTTCTCTTTTCTAGAGAAAAGAGCCCCAGCCTGTTTAGTCTTTCCTGATAAGTATATCCTCTCAGTTCTGGTATCATCCTTGTGAATCTTTTTTGCACCATCTCCAAGGCCTCTATATCCTTTTCATAATATGGAGACCAGAACTGTGCACAGTACTCCAAATGTGGTCTAACCAAGGTTCTATACCAGTTAAACATAACTGATCTCAGGTAGTAGGTGCAGCATTCTGCTCCAACTCCAATACATAAGAACATAAGAAATAGGAGCAGGAGTAGGCCAATCGGCCCCTCGAGCCTGCTCCGCCATTCAATAAGATCATGGCTGATCTGATCCTAACCTCAAATCTAAATTCATGTCCAATTTCCTGCCCGCTCCCCGTAACCCCTAATTCCCTTTACTTCTAGGAAACTATCTATTTCTGTTTTAAATTTATTTAATGATGTTGCTTCCACAGCTTCCTGGGGCAGCAAATTCCACAGACCTACTATCCTCTGAGTGAAGAAGTTTCTCCTCATCTCAGTTTTGAAAGAGCAGCCCCTTATTCTAAGATTATGCCCCCTAGTTCTAGTTTCACCCATCCGTGGGAACATCCTTACCGCATCCACCCGATCAAGCCCCTTCACAATCTTGTATGTTTCAATAAGATTGCCTCTCATTCTTCTGAACTCCAATGAGTAGAGTCCCAATCTACTCAACCTCTCCTCATATGTCCGCCCCCTCATCCCCGGGATTAACCGAGTGAACCTTCTTTGTACTGCCTCAAGAGAAAGTATATCTTTACTTAAGTATGGACACCAAAACTGTATGCAGTATTCCAGGTGCGGTCTCACCAATACCTTATATAACTGCAGCAATACCTCCCTGTTTTTATATTACCTGAAGTAAAGTTACTGGAAACATCTTCAGAAAACAAATAAATAGTAGGATTAACTACAATGAGTTAAGATTTTACAGATTTAAACTTGGTCAACACTATTTGCTGATGATTGCTTTATTCACATTACAATTTAGATCATTAACAATGGCATTAGTTTTATGTGGGAACAGTACAGAAAAAGCATAGAGTATCAATATAACCGACCATTTCAAAAAGCATGTCATGACCATTAACTTTCCTTGGTCTTCCTATTCACAAGTGAAAAGGGAGAAACTAAATCTTTGCCAGTTTCCTTTGATCATTGGATTTTGGTCAAGGTTCTTGCAATAGATCACTTTTAGGAGTATTTCAAAGCAATAGTCTAACTCGAGTATCACTGAGCAGTTCTTGGTTCCACTTGTATAAATTGCATTAACAAGGCATAAACAGAGTCACTGTTGTTTCGAGCACTTACCGTTACTGTATATCCATGCTAATGCAATATTTTAATGACAAAGGGTTATTTTTTCCGTCTATCAGGGTAACCAAAAACCAACAGTTACCCAAATAACAACTCAAGTCTTTGTTACAAAATGTAACCGAAGTATATTGTAACTTTGCTCTGTTGGTTCTGTAAAGCCACTGAAACAGAACGTTTGTTGCCTCTTTTACACAGCAATAGAGTTTAATGATTCTTATCACTTCCGAGTACATTTCAATGTTGTTAAAATGTTAAAAGCCTGAGGTTTAATGTTAACTGTAATACTAAAACAGCATTCAGAAGATAACAAGTGGAAACGTTCATATTTCGTAAAAGCCTCAAATTTGTGATCATTACCGCTGTTTTTATAGTTTTGAAATGCCCACAGATCCACTAAGCAACGCAGGAGAACTTTATAAAAAAGTAAAACGAAAATAGCATTACATGAGGCTTTACAACCCTTTCAATGGTGTGATCTATAATATCGACAGCTATAACTTGTTTCCATATTCATATTCATAAGTACCGAATGAAAACTAGAATGGCAATACTGTATCTATGTCTGCGCAAAATGCGTACTTTTTTAAAAATTAGGATTATTTTTAACATAAACTTCTCCCAATGATAATGTTAGCCTGGTTGGTTTCGGAATGTCTGCAGTCTCGAAACCAAAGGTTTTTTAGTTATTACAACTCTAAAGAATAAACCTTAAAAGCTAGAATATATCAATTTTGAAACAATACATGCTAGCTTTGGTCTTCCAGTGCAAATAATTCTTCCATTGGTGGCAAAAGTACCAATGCTAGCACAAACACGCTTATGGGCATACCTGTTGTAACGTTTTCTTTACCATTTATTCCAATCATCCAGGGCCAATTCGACCAAATGAAATACATGTCTTCCATGCACTGATTTATTTATTAATTACTTTTAGACCAGAACCAATGACAATGTATGAAGTAATTGTGGGCGCAGGGGATTGGCTGATTCCTTCTGCACTTTCTCCCTGTACAAACTCCAATGATTGGGCACAAACTGACCCTACTTTCCACTGATGTATTTTTGCATCTCAATGACTGTTTATTGTGCCGTATGAATGAAGCAAAAAAACTCAAATTGAACGGTTTCATTACATCTGATATAATTCAGTTTGCAAAACACATGCTGAGCTTCATTTTAATGTAATATATTTGTAGCATAAACATTGATCAACTAAAAAAAAGCTCAACCAAAGCTTTTACTGTACAGGTGCACATTTAAAATTATATTTCGTAATTGCACACTGACGTGTAACTGTGTTACCATCACTTTCTGATAGAAGCTTTAGGCGATTAATGTCCAAGAGAATTAACTCGATTTATTATTTGAGATTCATACCATGTGATCGAGATCTCTTCGTTCAATTAACCACGTTATAGCACCTTCTTCCCAATTTTTGACCTTTTAAAAATCGATTCAAAAACGTTACAATTTTTAGGATCAAAACAAATTACAAAATTGCCCAGGGTTTTTGCTAAACTACGAATTCAGGCATCCATGAAAAATCTATACGTACGGGTTGTTTTGTGACATTATTGAAAGTTATGGGCTGGTTGATGGCCATATATGAAGAGTTTCTAACACGGGCAAATTCGTTAACCCATCAAGGTCGATCTCACACTTTTACTCTGCGGTTACAAATTTGTGTTTGTTTTGTGGAGATGTGATATTGATATTGAAATTTATATCCTAAAGAGGCATCTTTATGTAATCTGAAATATCGAAAACCTCTTTTGAAAATGAGAAATTGCCAAAAATGCAACATCAGAAAAAGCTCGAAAGCCGCAGTATAGGAATCTGTTGGATTTATCTCGCGTTATTTGTTCTGCACTGATTTTTGATAGCACCATAAGGTTTTTTTTAAAAATTAAGTTCTAATGAAACATGC
The DNA here is from genome assembly GCF_035084215.1 of Heptranchias perlo. Lineage (NCBI taxonomy): Eukaryota > Metazoa > Chordata > Chondrichthyes > Hexanchiformes > Hexanchidae > Heptranchias > Heptranchias perlo. The sequence goes on from NC_090337.1 coordinate 42,244,626, forward strand.
TGCTGCACATCAGGAATCAAATTCGGTTTGAAGCCGTAGTACAAAACGAACCATCCAGAACCTGTGTGTATATAAATGTCTGTTATTGTTTTAACATCTACATGCAGTATAATTGGAATAAGTTCAATGTAATGACATTTTGACAGCGTTTGCATTGTAAATGGTGAAAACCAAAGCTGTAATGTGGCATTTAGCTTGGACAGTGCCCCACTGTGTATCACCTTGCAGACTCACTGTAACCGAAATGTTCTGCGGCAGTGGGTTTACCCTGAAATATTTTGGATGCAATTTCTTCATAGCCAATTTCTTCTTTAACGTCTAATTAACCTTGTGCGTCGTGGCAGTTTTCCAAAGGCCGACAAGTGGATCTTGCATGTAATGGCTTGCGTAATGTTTACGTTTCACTGGGCTACTCAGCTCATGTTTTCTTTAAGATATGGAATAGAGAGAAAGCATAAATTCGAAGATCAGCTGTATGCATATGTAAAAATGTTAACGTAGCAGTGACGTGCTAAACTACAATACTTCAAAAAGGTTTCTTCAACCCAAATTATCTGAATATTGTAGATATTAAAAGAAAACAAAGTCAAGGCACAGTTTAGGAAAGGGGAGCGTCTTAAACTCGTTAATTTAAAAAAGTGGGCAAAATCAGTAAGTTTTTTGACAATTACTTATTTTGTTGGAAGTTTTTCTTCATTATTATTGTTAAATCTGAAGGATCAGCAGCTTTACAGATAAGGGCACGTTAATCTTATTCTGAATAATAGTGCTTTGGAAGTTCAGACCAGAGTGCACGACTCTTCCATTAACAAACTTGTTTACTGTGGAGTAAAATATAATTCTTTCACCTCTGGAAGTTAGATTTCAACTTAGGCTGGAAAGATGGTATAATGTTATTTTCTCCCGTTAAGACTCTTTTGAAAAAAAAATAGACCCGCCAGTGCCAATTTAGTTCCAATAAGCATGCAGACTGCCTTTAAATTGACTAATAATAATGAGTCAATCTAGATGCAGCAGTTATCAATTATAATGTAACGAACAGATAGATGTGCAGGATGTGCTCCTCCCCAGGTACAAGTAAATGTTCGGCTGGCGGGGCGAGACTAATAGCCGAAAAAGAAGAAAAATAATAAAACCTACGTGTTTATACTAATGCTGCAAGCATTTTAAACAAGCTTACAGAATTGGAAACATGCTGAGATAGTTGATTAAAGTACCAGGTTACAGAGCCCACAGGATTAAATAGGCGAAGAGGGTAAGGAAGCATAGCATCGAGGAATTGAGAGCATATAGTAACGGGAAGAACGGTCATTTTTGGTCGTTGTTAGAGCTGAACAAGTGAGGATAGATAACGATGTGTTTTTACAGATCCAGGAGATTTTAATTGCCAAGATATTAACTTGGGAAAGAGCAGAGAGGAAAAATTAAAGGCAAACGCACGTTATCAGATGTGATACAGGATCACTTCCTCATTCGAATGTTGACCAGCCAACATAATCAAGGGCTATCTCGAATCTACTCTTAATAATGTAAAAGGAGAAATAAGGAACTATCTAGAATCCAGTAATCATAATATCATTAGAACGGCAATGCTCAAGATACATTGTTTTATATCGGGACTACGATACCATGTAATGCACAATGACTATTCTGCTATTAAGGTGTAGCTGCTTTTAATAGGCCTGTCCACTTCAGCCCCCAAAGCCTAACTGTGGTTAATAGGCCACCATGAGCTCAATCAGCTTAACTGCTACAGATGACCGAAGTTTGCAGATTGGCAGATGTTTGTAAATTGCTAGCTCCAGCTCAGTAGAAACCAACATTAAATTATTGTTTTTCCTTATATACTTTGAAAAGCCTCCTCCCTAGAACCCCACCATCACAGAAGCCAGTCTTCAGTCAATTCGATTCATTGCATGTGATTATCAAGAAATGGCTGACTGCACTGCATACAGCAAAGGCTATGGGCCCCGATAACATCCCGTCTGTAGTCCTGAAGACTTGTGCTCCAGAACTAGATGCGCCTCTCGCCAGGCTGCTCCAGTACAATTACAACACTGGCATCTACCCGACAAAGTGGAAAATTGCCCTGATATGTCCTGTCCACAAAGAGCAGGACATGCCCAATGCAGTCAATTACCGCCCCAACAGTCTACTCTCAATCATCAGCAAAGTGATGGAAGGTGTTGTCGACAGTGCTATCAAGCGACACTTACTCACCAATAACCTGCTCACCGATGCTCAGTTTGGATTCCGCCAGGACCACTCAGCTCCAGACCTCATTACAGATTTGATCCAAACATGGAAAAAAGAGCTAAGTTCCAGAGGTGAAGTGAGAGTGACTGCCCTTGAGAGCAAGACAGCATTTGACTGTTTGTTGCATCAAGGAGCCCTAGTAAAATTGAAGTCAATGGGAATCAGGGGGAAACTCTCTAGTGGTTGGAGTCATACCTAGCACAAAGGAAGATGGTAGTGGTTATTGGAGGCCAATCATCTCAGCTCCAGGACATCGCTGCAGGAGTTCCTCAGGGCAGTGTCCTAGGCCCAACCATCTTCAGCTGCTTCATCAATATCCTTCCCTCCATCATAAGGTCAGAAGTGGGGATGTTCACTGATGATTGCACAGTGTTCAATTCCATTCGCAACCCCTCAGATAATGAAGCAGTCCATGCCCGCATGCAGCAAGATCTGGACAACATCCAGGCTTGGACTGATAAGTGGCAAGTAACATTCGTGCCAGACAAGTGCCAGGCAAAGACCATCTCCAGCAAGAGAGAGTCTAACCACCTCCCTTGACACTCAACAGCATTACCATCGCTGAATCCCCCACCATCAACATCCTGGGGGTCACCATTGACCAGAAACTTAACTGGATCAGCCACATAAATACTGTGGCTACAAGAGCAGGTCAGTGGCTGGGTATTCTGTAACTCACCTCCTGACTCCCCAAAGCCTTTCCACCATCCACAAGGCACAAGTCAGGAGTGTGATGGAATACTCCCCACTTGCTTGGATGAGTGCAGCTCCAACAACACTCAAAAAGCTCAACACCATCCAGGGCAAAGCAGCCCACTTGATTAGCACCCCATCCACCACCTTAAACATTCACTCCCTCCACCACCAGTGCACCATGGCTGCAATGTGTACCATCGACAAGATGCACTGCAGCTTCTTCGACAGCACCTCCCAAACCCATGACCTCTACTACCTAGAAGGACAGGGGCAGCAGGCACATGGGAACAACACCACCTCTATGTTCCCCTCCAAGTCACATACCATCCCGACTTGGAAATATATCGCCGTACCTTCATCATCGCTGGGTCAAAATCCTGGAACTCCCTACCTAACAGCACTGTGAGAGAACCTTCACCGGACTGCAGCGGTTCAAGGCGGCGGCTCACCACCACCTTCTCAAGGGCAATTAGGGATGAGTAATAAACGCTGGCCTTGTCAGCGATGCCCATATCCCATGAATGAATAAAAAAAAGTATGCTGGACTGAACACTTCAAAAAAAATCATAGAGATGGTTACATATAGATATTACTTCATAACATAATACGTTAGTGGTGCTTGCACCTTCTAGCCAAATGCAGTATAGGGTCAAGAATTGAAGTGTGTAATGTATAACATTTTTTAAATGATCCCACAATACACCTTCACCTTTAGACCAATACCCAATGTCAAGTACCATTCCCAATTGACAGAGCAAACAGCTGACCTGCTGTTATGTCTATTTCAATGAAGATCTGTAACAGGTTGATTCTTCCAAGATTGAACTCACTGTGTAGAGAATTTCAGGTGCAAAGCTACATTTTACCACTTTGTCAGGCAGTGAAGTGATGCGCCAAGCTTTATATTAGATGATGCATTGCTGAGATATGTCACCACACCATTCAACAATCTTCAACTTACAAATTTGAGAATTAACTGTGCTCCGTATATCCTTATTGAGACATTTCTTATTAGCAATGGGAGCTTTCTTATAATGAACTTAAAGGACACAAAAATGACACACTGACAATGGGCACAAGATTGTCTGCACAGAGCCCCTCATTCACAAAAAAGAACAGGCAGGAAAAGCAGCTTGAAGATTACTTGGAGATATCTGAGTCAGGGGTGAAAAGTGTTTAAAACATAGGGGTGCTGTTTCCATTGTTCATTCACACATTCATCAATGTGCATTGCTTACAGATCTAGGCTGCCCACAGCCAGGACCAGGTGACAGGAAGCAAATGATAACAGGAGATAGCATTTGCCTTATGTGCCAGGGAAGTTATAGAGGGCATTGGAAAAGGTAAGTTTGGAACTGAGGTGGCACCACTCTGGAAGTATTCTCCATTCTCTTCAAAGAGGATATGGTTTGAGTACAGAGTAGATACATTCCCACGAGGGGGAAAGGAAGGGAATCGAATGCTAGAGCTCCCTGGATGACCAACGATATTGAAGGATTAAAATGAAACAGATAAAGGAGGCTTATGACAAATGTAAGGTTCACAATACAGTAGACAATCAAGCTGAATACAGAAAGTACAGAGGAGGTCTAAAAAAGGAAATAAGAGGGCAAAGAGAGAGTATGAGAATAGATTAGCGGCTAACATAAAAGGGAATGCAAAAGTCTTTTGTAAACATATAAATAGTAAAAGGGTAGTCAAAGGAAGCGTGGGACCGATTAAGGACAAAAAAGGAGATGATCTTGTGGCAGCAAAGGGCATGGCTGAGGTACTAACTGAATCACTTCATATCGGTCTTCACTGGAGAAGCTGCCATTGTAGCAGTAAAGTAGGAGATAGTAACGATATTGGATAGGATAAAAATAGATAAAGAGGAGGTACTTAAAAGGTTGGCAGTACTCAAAGTAGAAAAGTCACCTGGTCCAGATGGGATGCATCCTAGGTTATTGAGGGAAGTGAGGGTGGAAATTGCCAAGCTCTGGCCACAATCTTCTATTCTTTTTTAGTTATGGGGATAATGCCAGAGGGCTGGAGGATTGCAAATATTACACCCCTATTCAAAACAGGGGAGAGTGATAAACTGGTAATTACAGGCCAGTCAGCCTAACGTCGGTGGTGGGGAAACTTTTAGAGACAATAATCTGGAACAAAATTAATTGGCACTTGGAAAAGTATGGGCTAATAAATAAAAGTCAGCACGGATATGTTAAAGGAAAATCGTGTTTATTAACTTGATTGAGTTCTTTGATGAAGTAACAGAGAGGGTTGATAAGGATAGTGCGGTTGATGTGCATATGGACTCTCAAAAGTTATTTTAAAAAGTAGCACATAATAGACTTTTTAGTAAAATTAAAGCCCATGGGATTAAAGGAACAGTGGCAGCATGCATACAAAATTGGCTTTGGAACAGAAAGCAGAGAGTAGTGGTGAACGGTTGTTTTTCAGACTGGAGGGAAGTATATAGTGGTGGTCCCCTGGGGTCAGTATTAGGACCACTGCTCTTTTCTCATAGTATCATGGTAGGTACAGCACAGGGGGAGGTAATTTGGTCCATCGTGCTTGTGCTGGCTCTTTGAAAGAACTATCCAATTAATCACATTCTCATGCTCTTTCCCCATAGCCCTGTATTTTTTTTCCCTTCAAGTGTTTATCCAATTCCGTTTTGAAAGTTACTATTGAAGCCGCTACCACCACCCTTTCAGGAGTGCATTCCAGATCATTACAACTCTCTGCGTTAAAAAATGTTTCCTCATGTTGCCTCTGGCTCTTTTGCCGATTACCTTTTTGATAGATATTAATGATCTGGACTTGGGTATAGAGGGTATAATTTCAAAGTTTGCAGATGACATGAAACTCAGAAATATAGTAAACAATGAGGAGGATAGTGACAGACTTCAGGTGGACAGAGACAGGCCTGTAAAATGGGCAGACGCATGGCAGATAAAATTTAACGCAGAAAAGTGTGAAGTGATACATTTTGGTAGGAAGAATGAGGAGAGACAATATAAACTAAATGGTACAATGTTAAAGGGAGTGCAGGAACAGAGAGATCTGGTGGTGTATGTACACAAATCTTTGAAGGTGGCAGGACAAGTGGAGAACCCTGTTAAAACAGCATATGGGATCCTGGGCTTTATTAATAGAGGTAAAGAGTACAAAAGCAATACTAAACCTTTATAAAACACTGGATAGGCCGCAGCTGGAGTATTGTGTTCAATTTTGGGCACCACACTTTAAGAAAGATGTCAAGGCCTTAGAGAGGGTGCAGAAGAGATTTACTAGAATGGTGCCAGGGATGGAGAGACTGGAGAAGCTGAGGTTGTTCTCCTTAGAACAGAGCAGGTTAAGGGGATATTTGATAGAGGTATTCAAAATCATGAATGGTTTTGATAGAGTAAATAAGGAGAAACTGTTTCCAGTGGCAGAAGGGTCAGTAACCAGAGGACACAGATTTAAGATGATCAGCAAAAGAACCAGAGGCGACAGGAGGAAAACATTTTTTTATGCAGTGAATTGTAATGATCTGGAATGCACATACTGAAAGGGTGATGGAAGCAGATTCAATGGTAACTTTCAAAAGGGAATTGGATAAATACTTGAAGGGAAAAAATTTGCAGGGCTATGGGGAAAGAGCAGGGCAATGGGACTAATTGGATAATTCTTTCAAAGCGCCGGCACAGGCATGATGGGCCAAATGGTCTCTTCCTGTGCTGTCCCTACTAAATACAATGATACTTTGAATGGTGTAATCTATTTGAGTTTTCTTTGCTGAAAGTAGTAACGCTAAAGATGTTCTATTGAAGATTAATTTCAGAATATTTATTGTATGTAAATGAGTAGATGCCACTAGTCTCAGCAATAAATTTTCCTGAACTTGTATTATACAACTGCTTTTCATTGAAGAAAATCCTTTGGAATTGAATTGGAGTGCCAATCAGTGAAATTTCAATGTGACCCTTTAGTCCAATTGAAAATGCTTGAGCAGTCACAATGTTTGCACTGATTTATGACCATAATGAACCCTAGTAAAATAAATTTAAAAGGAAATTTAGTTTTCAAGGTTATATCATTACGGGGCAGAATATACTTCCTTTATTATTGTAACCAATCCGAAGATTCAATAGATTAATCACATTGAAATATTATTGACTCAGACAAACTGTATGATAGATGAAGAATCGGATTATTTAGCTCTTAATAAATATACACCATTCCTTATCACAAATGCAACGCAAAACTGATATTTTTATTCTGATGAGATTCATAGAGTTTTCTTCTGCACACATAAAAGAACAATATTGTAAGTTTCAATGTATAGTACTGAAATAACAGATAGTTTTGACATTTAAAAAACGTTCAAAACACTGATTTTAAACATTACATTGTACTTGACTACATATTGAATTATAATGTATATTTTAAGAAGCATATGATATTAACTGGGTTAGTACAACTAATCAGACGGACAGTAGAAATCCTGATAAGGTTGAAGTGCCACCCTCCCTCCGCCACCGTTAGCAAGTCCAAGCCAGATTTCATCCCCATTTGTGAGACGCAAGATCAGAGATGCAGAAGCCTGATGAATATTTCCATTCAACTTAACAGCAAAAATATTAAGAATATTGACACCATTCACAAAAAAGCCAACAGTCAGAGATCTAACTGAGACTAACACATTGTATGTAAATGAGTAGATGCGACTAATCTCAGTAATAAATTTTCCTGAACTTATATTATATAACAGCACTTCATTAAAGAAAATGAATTGCAGTTCCATTCGGTGAAAGTTCGACTCGACCTGGTAGTCCAATGGTTGAGCCGTCACATGTTTGCACTTCATTTTTTGCATCTTTAGGACCTGGAAGTTCAGTTGCTCCCTGTTGACCAATAGTTTCATTGATCCCTTCAGCACTTGAATTTTCTCTAGACCCCTGTAGTCCTTCTGGATCTGGTGATGCAGAAGGTCTGCTCTCTCTGCGAGGGCCTTTTTCTCCTTCTTGTCCTTGGGAACCCATTTCTCCAGGAGGAGCAGGAAGCCCTATATTACCTCCTGCTCCATGATTACCTCGGAAAGACCTTCTTCTTCTAGAAAATGGTTTGCGTCCCATTACAGAATTTCTGTCACCTCCTTTATCCCACTTTTGGCCCTTTGAGCTCAAAGGACAACAGTTACCAGGATTGTCCTTTAGACCCGAAGGCCCTATTTCACCAGAATCATCCTGTCCTTTATTTTCTTTTTGTTCTTGTTTCCATTTAGATGCCTTGGGAATATCAGTTTCATTGATAATGTCAGACAAACCTGAAAACAATATACATAGCAAACTATTAAAATTTTCTTCCCGTTTTTTTGATGCATAGTGGATATATTGAAATATCAAGATCTTTACAATAGAATTACTGCATCAATTACAGAGTTATTTGAATGCCTAAAGTAAAATACAGAAAAGGCAGTCATTAGGTAGATGCTCATATTTGATTTTTATTGCATTGCAAGACAAGTAGGATGAAAAACTGATACAAATGGTATTTTTCTTGAAATTATAAAACTTGGCCAATAATCTAACAGAAAACTTGAGTAAATTTTCTTATGGATATAAATTATAACATATACCAGGTAGAAATTGAACGCTGCTGCATCCATTTTTGGGTGCAGAATGGGCCTCATCCATGCAAGAATTAATGTATGTATGTAGGATTCCACCTGGCTTTATGATTATTTTGCATGATTACAACAGACCAATCAATCACATGGTTGGTAGGGATTAATCACATCTAACAAACACAATAAACAGCCATTGTCTTCTCCCCCCTCTCATCTGGGATTTACCTGAGGGCCGCTGTTAGCGAGGCAAGTGGCCACAATTCATCTGTTTCAAATTGGTGAGCTGCCTCTGAAGGTGCAACAGGCACTGGCAGCTCCTTAAATGATTGAAATGAGGCATGAGGCCTGAGGCCCAATTTCAGCCAGTCTCGAGCCTCCTGATTGGGGCCTGTGCTCCATGTGCGCCGTCAGTTATGGACCTGAAAAACGGGACATAACCAATTTCCACCCCTAAATATCTTCTTGCCCTCCTCTTACCTCCCCCCTTTCCCCATCCATTTTCCCCTCCCATCCTCACCCACCTTCCCATCTCCCCCTTCACCCACTTTGAAAAAAATGGACCACGGCCGATGCATCCTGTGCCACTGAGAAGAAAATCGTCTCTGGCCTATTTGCTACTTATCCATTCCTTATCACATAGGATCAGGGGTAGACCATTTAGCCCCTCGAGCCTGTTCTGCCATTCAATGAGATCATGGCTGATCTGTGACCCAACTTCATATACCCATCTTAGCCCCATATCCCTTAATACCTTTGGTTAACAAAAATCTATCAATCTCAGATTTAAAATTAACAATTGAGCTAGCATCAACTGCCGTTTTCAGAAGAGAGTTCCAAAGTTCTACCACCCTTTGCATGTAGAAGTGTTTCCTAACTTCACCCCTGAAAGTCCAAGCTCAAATTTTTAGGCTTTGTCCCCTAGTTCTAGACTCCCCAACCAGCAGAAATAGTTTCTCTCTATCTACCCTATCAGTTCCTTGAAAACTTCAATCAAATCACCCCTTAATCTTCTAAATTCCAGGGAATGCAACCCTAGTTTGTGTAATCTCTCCTCGTGATTTAACCCTTGGAGTCGAAGTATCATTCTAGTAAATCTACGTTGCACTCCGAGGCCAATATCTCCTTTCTAAGGCACGTTGCCCAGAACTGAACACAGTACTACAGGTGTGGTTTAACCAGGGCTTTGTGTAGCTGTAGCATAACTTCTACCCCTTTGTATTCTATTCCTCTAGATAAAAAGGCCAGCATTCCAATAGCCTTTTTGATTATTTTCTGGACCTGTCCATGACATTTTAATGATCTATGTACATGGACCCCTAAGTCTCATTGGACCTCCACTGTTTCAAGCTTTTCACTATTTAGAAAGTACTCTGATCTATCCTTTTTAGGTCGAAAGTGGATGACTTCACACTTGCCTACATTTAGATCCATTTGCCACAGTTATGCCCATTCACTTAATCTATTAATCTATTAATATCTCTCTGTAATTTTATGCTTTCATCTACACTGCTTACAATGCCTTTTTGTGTCATCGGCAAACTTGGATATGTGGCTCTATATCCCGTCATCTAAGTCGTTAATAAATACAGTGAATAGTTGAGGCCCCAAAACAGATGCCTGTGGGATACCACGAGTCACATCCTGCCAATTTGAGTACCTGCCCATTATCCCTATTCTCTGTCTCTTTCCACTCAGCCAATTTCCTAATCAGGTCAATAATTTGCCCTCAATTCCATGAGTTTCAACTTTAGCTAACAGTCTCTTATGAGGGGCTTTATCGAATACCTTCTAGAAATCCTAAACAACATCCCTGTCCACTACTTTAGTCACCTCTTCAAAAAATTCAATCAGGTTTGTCAGGCATGCTGGTTCTCTCTGATTAGCTGAAAATTTTCAAGGTGTTCAGTCACTCTATCCTTAATTATAGGCTCTAATAATTTCCTAACAACAGAAGTTAGGCTAACTGGTCTATAATTCCTTGGTTTCCCTCTCTCCCTTTTCTTAAATAGTGGAGTGACATTTGCAAATGGTTCTTGAATCGAGAGAACCTTGGAAGATTATAGTTAGGGCTTCTGCAATGTTCTCACCTACTTCCTTTAAAACCTTGGGATGGAAACCATCTGGTCCTGGGGATTTGTCACTCTTTAGTGCCATTATTTTCTTCATTACTGTTAATTTGCTTACGTTAATTATGGTGAATCCCCGTCCCTGATTCAAAATTAGTTTCCTTGAGGTGTCCAGCATGCTATCTTCTTCCTCTACTGTAAATATTGAGCAAAGTAATTATTTAACATGTCTGCCATTTCCTTACTTTCATTTACATTATCACCATTATCAGTTTTTAATGGGCTCACGTTGCTCTTGACCACCCTCTTTTTCCTAATGTAATTATAAAAGGTTTTTGTGTTGATTTTGATATCCCTTGCAAGTTTCTTTTCATACTCCCTTTTTGTTTTGTCACCCTTTGCTGTTCTTTGTATCTCTCCCAGTCGCCAGGATCTGTGCTACTTTTTGCATTTTTGTATGCTTTTTCTTTTAGATTTATGTTGTCCCTTACCTCTTTTGCCATCCATGGCTGTTGTTTTTGGCAAGTAAAGTTCTTGCCCCTTAGGGATATAAACTGGTTCTGCATCACATTATTTTTTTTTTGAACACCTCCCATTGATCTTCTGTCATTTTACCCACTAACACATTTGCCTAGTTTACTGTGGACAGTCTCTGTCTCATCCTGTTGATGTCGGCCTTACCTAAACTTAGAATCTTAGTAGCTGATATGGGTTTCTCCTTTTCAAACACAATGTTGAACTCAATCATATTATCATATTATAACTAAATCTGGCTTATTACTTATTATTAAATCTAATATGGCCTGCCCCCTTGTTGGTTCTAGGACATATTGTTGTAGAAAGCTGTCCTGAACACACTCAAGGAATTCGCTACCATTCTGACATGAGCTCGTCTGCTTATCCCAGTCTATATGAAAGTTAAAATCCCCCATTAAAACCATTCTGTCTTTGCTACAAACTTGTCTAATCTCTGCATTTATACATTCTGCCACTTCACAGCCACTACCAGGGGGGCTATACACAACTCCTTTTCTATTTCTTTTCCTTTTCCTTTTCACAGATCCTTTTCTATTTCTTAATTCTACCCATAAAGTCTCCACTGCCTGCTTACCTCTCATTATATCCTCTCTTATCTTTGAAGTAATTTTATCCTTAATCACTAAGGCTACTCCTCCCCCTCTACCAGTTTCCCTATCCTTCCTATAGACCCTATGACCTGGTATATTCAGTTCCCAGTCCTGACCGTCTTGCAGCCATGTCTCAGTAATGGCTTCCAAGTCATACGTACCCTTTAACTTGAATTTGCGCCTGCAATTCATTCAATTTGTTCCTTATACTCCGTGCGTTTGTATAAAGAACGCTTGTTTGAGCCACACCCCCTAATCTGTCCTTCTGCTCTGATGTTTTTCTCACACGTTTCTTATTTCTCTCTCCTAATCACCCATTGTCCCTCCTCCTCCTTCTCTGTTCCCCTTTTCTTCCTTTACTTTTTTCCCTTCCCTTTTCCCAGTCTCCATTATCCTCTTACTCTCCTTTACCTGTCTCCCCTCTCTCCCTCTCCCCTCCACTCCACTCCTTTTCCCTTCCATCTGCCTCCTCCCCTCTCCCTGCCTGAATCCAGTTATTCTAACCATGCTTGACCTGAATACTGCATTTGGTCTTGACTTGCCATGAGCAACATCACATGAGATTGCCATGTTACTGTAATAGAGCAAGAAGGAGTTTGTCTTGAGGATGAATTAGTGCAAATTAATCTCAGAGAAATTGTGACATCATAAGAGAACTAAATATTCCCTGGCTCCCTTTTATTTTCCTCCTCCCCCTTGGGCCCAGCAGGTTCTGTAATGTTGCAGAAGTACTAATTAAGTGTTGGGTAATTGGTGTTCAGCCCTGTAATTTTACTGATACTGTAATAGGTTCAAATGCATTAGCAATAGGATTCAGAGAGGGTGTAATAATTCAGAGAGTTGTAGTAATTTCTGATATCAGTACGTTGGAATTCTCAATGATGATGTAGCCCTTATCATAGTAGAAAGAACTAACCTGTGTTTGTTAATCTAGGCACAAAAAACAGTTGATTCATGAGGATTAATAACATTACCATTAATATTTAATCCCGTAAAAGCAGTTGTTTCAGTTTCAGTATTTTCATTATTTGGAAGGATAGTAACTTGTGGTGATGATATGGCAATTAGGGTACTTGCTTCATTCTCTTGAAATCCAGTATCAGTGGTTGTAAATAGATCAGGTGAAGTGTTCTCAGGTTCTGGGGAAGCAGGTCTTGTTAGGTCTGAAGACTCAGTTCCACTAGATCCAAAATCATCTAGTCCTATTGGTGTAAAAGCTGTGTCGGAATCAATCTTTGCAGGGGTGGTTGCATTCTGAGCTTGTATTCTCCAAGCCAGTACTGGCAGTATTAGCACAAATGTATGGAACATTTCTACAAGGTAATAAAAAATGATAAAAAAAGAATTTTTAAAAATGATTTAAATGTTATTTTTTTGTGTTCTCATCGAGGTGAGAACAATGCTGGGGAATGAAACACTTTACTATATTGGCCACCTTCTGTCAGCATCAGACACTCTCAAGTCAGACACAGAAACTGCACAATTAGGAGCCAAGGTTCCTATTCTCCCCTTCAACAGTATACCTCACAAGAGTAAACTTTACTTCATCAGTATATTTTTCCACATTATATTATTCTTGATGAGATTGCCATCTTGTACCAATGGGCAATGTTGTGATGTGCACTCAGACCCATTAGTAATTTTACATATGACAAATACAGCTGACAGGCATACTTTCATCCTATCAGTCTGACTAAATTCACACCCTGTTAGCTGAAGTGAATGGGTCAGTGTGCTATCCCACTGTACCACCCAAACTAATCTTTTATTAGTCCGAACTCTGCCCCACTTGAACATATAAACCGTAACATTTTACTATTTGGAGAAACTGCACTAGATGAAAAAATGGTGAAAAAGATAGTTTTCTGTATTCTTCCAAATATTCTAATTGCCTCACAGATGGTGAAAATGATTTCCAAAAATTAAACTAGCAAGCTTAAGATGTACCAAAACATTCCTGACACAATATCTCAGTCTTTTACTCAACTTTGGGATAAATATGTACCAAAAATCACCAGTTGCTTCTGCAAGTAGTGCACAATTCCTTTTACATTATTCCACCAATGTGTTGGATTCCTACCCGCTCACCCTGCACGTTATCTGCAAATTTGCCTTTGCACTGGACTGCAGTTATACCGCACTGGTAGCACCTCCTAAGAGGTCATGACACTAGTCTTTTGGATGGTCCACAGTCAGATCAGCAACCTGACTTTTCAGTTAAACTGCGTAGTTTGAATCAACACAAAAATGGTATAACTAATATAAAAGAAAGGTGTGCTTTAGCCATAAATCCCAGATCTTTGTAGGTTACAGTTTGTATTTTTGACTCGTGTTCAAGCTTTTCAGTTATGAATGGTTTGTTTTTCTATCTATTTTATAAGCTGGTCTGCCTTCAGTTTGGTAAGAACATTTAACTCATGCCAGGTCTGAATTACTGTGCATTGTGGATTGAGTTGAAACCTGCCTTTCCATTATCACTTTTGACCAATACTAACAAGTACATAATTCGACTACCATAGAAAATGTAAACATCAATGGGAACAACACCGTTCTTTTTTGCAGATTTAGTCTACACAAGCCTTTTAATAATGGTTTGAAAAAATCCTGGAACTTGCTTAAATCGGAAATTCCTTGAGTGTTCTGTTGCTGAAAATCTTATCAAGAAGTGAAGGGTTCACTGGAGCCACACAGATTGATTGTGCTTGTCATTCGGGAATGATCACATTTTGTTTAACTACTCGTATTACTTCAAGTGGACAAAATATATAAAAGGAAACTTGGCGTTAAATTCAAGAAAGTTATCTGGTCAATTTAACATTGTGTTCCCTCTTTCTCGTGACATCTAAGACTTAATGCAACGATATCAATAACATTTAGAAATGAAAAGGAACACAAAACCATCAGTTGGTTAAATCTTTTGGATCTAGTGCCTTTGAGCATTTCTCGGAAAACTTCCAATCAACAGGTTCAGCTCCAAACATCTAACAGCACTTTCCCTTGTTTAGTTTACTGTTAGTTTACTGTTTCCATTAAAAAGACGTTTGCACCGTTACAGTTGTATTTCGGTAAAATGCATATTCAATGAAATGTAAAACTATTCGAATCAAGTTTAGAGTCTTAGTAAATGTATGTCACTACTTTTTAAAGAAGCCCATATAAAAAACATGTAACCTCGTGGTTTTCAATCACCATATTAAGTAACGAGCACACACTTACTTTTTAAGGAAATCCACATAAAATAACTTTAATGCTCTTTTTAAAGAAATTAATATAAAATATCTAAATTTTCCGCTTGAGCTATTTCTTATTCACTTTCTGATTGTCCTAACAATGAGTTTACCTGCACAGAAAAATCCAACTTCACTGCGTTAGCTTCGACCAAAAATGATGTTTTTTCCTACCACCAGCAAGTCTTTTAAATACAATGTACATGGCATCAATGAAAATGGGCTTTTGTTGTTTACTAATTACATATTAGGTGCTTGTCCTTTATTTTTTTCAATAATCTAGGAATTTGAATGAAATTAGGGCCGCGCTTCAATGCTCAATCATAATCACCCTTCTCATGTTCCTATTTAATAGCCCAGTTTCCGAACAACTGGCTATCAATTGAATCCTACACCCTGTACTTTGTATAAATTAATGAAATTTCTAAGCCAACACGCTTCAGTACTGAACAGTTAATCAGAGAAACCGATGGTAATTTAAGAAAATTCCAAATACCAGTGATGTGCTTACTGACACAATACTGTTTTTATTGCTGTGCTTTCACAATGGGAGTTCAGTTTTGATAAACTGGTGTACGGCATCTACAAAAAATGTACAAACATACATTTACAGTGACTTTCTCAGTTGATTATGGCGTATTTCTGTGATGTAAATGTCACAATTAAAATAAAAATCTTCAAGTATGTTCGCAATTTAATTTTTTTATACATTAGTAAGGGGTAATTTCCATAGATTTTTTTAAATGACATCTACAAGGTAGGTTCACTTGCAACACTGATATAATTGGAAGCTGTACAAGAATGCTGTACAAAAATAAAGCATAGGTTTCAAATGCTCTGTATTAATAGGAGGACAATTGTAGCCATTCCGTTATCAAGTTCCAACAATTCTGGGAAAATTGATCCGATTACTGCAGAGTAATACAGCACGATTGCACCGCTGCTTGTACAACGTGGCGAAAAGTGACTGCACCTGATGGCTCTCAGAGCTTTTCTATAAAAAAATTAGCTAAATTGTAGTTTTTATTCAAGATTTGATCCATTAGATTGCGTGAATTTCATTAATACATTTTCACCATTGTTCAAAGACCAATAAAATGCAAAATTCTCGACATTAATGAAATATGCTTAAAGTGTAATGTCTCCAGAGTTCATGTGCGGATCTCTTTTACTCTTATTAATTTAAAATAAATATGATTTGATATTATTTGCGGGTGAATTTTCTTAATATATATTGACTAGGAGGTGGAATAACCTAGTCTAAGGCATTCAGAGCTACAACGCTTATTAACCATGTTACTAATCGCATATTCCCATTCAGTTTGACTACAGTCTGCACAGCTAAAAATAACAGTAGACAATTTCTTAAAGATGGAATACCTGATGTTTATTTTATAATTATAGTACATTAATTTAAAAGGATCCCAGTTTAACAGATTCATAGGAACATAGGAACAGGACTAGGCCATTCAGCCCCTCAAGTCTGTTCTGCTATTCAATTAGATTATGACTGATCTGGATCTTAACTCCACTTACCCACTTTGGTTCCATCTCCCTTAATGCCCTTACCCAACAAAAATCTATCAATCTCAGTTGTGAAATTTTCAATTGACCTAGCCTCAATAGCTTTTTGCGAGTGAGAATTCCAGATCTCCACTGCCCTTTGTATGAAGAAGGGCTTCCTGACATCAACTGGACAGAACTGGAAAATTGGCTAGCAACTGTCAGGAGAAACTGGAATTGGCATTAACTGGTAAACATGGACTCCAGATTTTATGGTGTACTCTATTCCCAGGGTTAATATACAACAAGAACTTGCATTTAAATGGCACCTTTAACAAAGTAAGATGTCTCATCGCACTTCAAAGGAGCAATTATCAAAAAAAATTGATACCAAGCCAAATAAGGAGATATTAGGACTGGTGATCAAAAGCTTGGTCAAAGAAGTAGGTTTTAAGGAGCATCTTAAAGGAGGGGAGAGAGATGGAGAAGCGGAGAGGTTTAAGGAGGAAATTCCAGAGCTTAGGGCCTAGGCAGCTGAAGGCACAGCCGCCAATGGTGGAGCGAAGAAAATCAGGGCTGCACAAGAGGCCTGAATTGGAGAAACGCAGAGATCTTGGAGGGCTGTAGGCCTGGAGGAGGTTACAGAGATAGGGAGGAACGAAACCATGGAGGGATTTAAAAACAAGGATAAGAATTTTAAAATCAAGGCATTGCCTGACTGGAAGCCAATGTAGGTCAGCGAGCCCAGGAGTGATGGGTGAATGGGACTTGATACGAGTTAGGCTACAGGCAGCAGAGTTTTAGATGAGCTCAAGTTTACGGAGGGTGCATGTTGGGAGACCAGGAGAGCATTAGTAGAGTCGAGTCTAGAGATAACAAAGGCATGGATGAGGGTTTCAGCAGCAGATGAGCTGAGGCAGGGATGGATACAGGCGATGTTAGGGAGCTGGAAATGGTCGGTCTTAGTGATAGAGAGGATATGGGGTCGGAAGTTCAGCTCAGGGTCAAAAGGGATGCCAAGGTTGCGGACAGTCTGGTTCAGCCTTAGACAGTGGCCAGGGAGAGGGATGGAGTTGGCGGCTAGGAAACAGAGTTTGTGGTGGAAAAAAAAGACAATGGCTTCAGTCTTCCCAATATTTAATTGAGGAAATTTCTGCTCATCCAATACTGAATGTCAGAAAAGCAGCGTGACAAATCAGAGGCAGTGGATGGGTCGAGAGAGGTGGTGGTGAGGTAGAGCTGGATGTTGTCAGCGAACATGTGGAACCTGACGTGTTTTTAGATGGTGTCACCGAAGGGCAGCATGTAGTTGAGAAATAGGAGGGGGCCAAGGATAGATGCTTAGGGGAGCGAGAAAAGAAGCCATTGCAGGTGATTCTCTGGCTACGACTGGATAGATAGGAATGGAACCAGATGAGGGTAGTCCCACCCAGATGAACAATGGAGGAGAGGTGTTGAAGGAGGATGGTTGGTCAACCATTTCAAAGGCTGCAGGCAGGTCGAGAAGGATGAGGAGGGATAGTTTACTACAGTCACATAGGATGTCCTTTGTGACTTTGGTAAGGGCCATTTCAGTGGTGTGGCAGAGACGGAAACCCACCCACTCAAACCTCATCCTCATCTTACCTGCACTTACTCATCTCGCCAGTACTCATCCCACCACTACCACTCAACCCAATCCTCATACAATCTCATGGCTCTATCTAATACTCACCTTCTCATGCATCTCTTTCACGGTCAGCCTCACCCAACCTGCCACTACCTGTGCTGCAGCCACAGGGCATGCATCACATATGTGTAGTAGGAAGCGTAAGGCAAACATGTTGTGAGCATGAAGGGGATACACACGGGTGTTTAAGGGTTTGTCATGGTTTTTACTTATATTTGATTTCTGATCAACTCACATTACATATTATATTGTCACCACTACTGCCACGTCTTTACAAATCTTGTCTGGTTTGTGCAATAATGCCCTTTCCTGAGGATCACCATGAAGACCCACAACTGATGCCACCCATTGTGTCACTGCAGAGTGGGTGTAGGTGTATTTGCAGGGCTCTTTTGTGCAGACGACTGAGAGACACCGGCAATGTCCCTGGTGGCACACTGGAAGGATGCGGAGGAGAAGTTGTTGAGGGCAGTGGTGACTTTGACAGCGACAGGTAAGAAGATGGTGCTCAGGCCAGCCGGGAGCAGCTCGGCATGAAGGAGGCTGCAGATGTCCACGACTACATGTCGAGTGACTCTGAGCCTCTGTGTGCACTGCTGCTCAGAGAGGTCCAGGAAGCTGAGCCTCAGTCTGTAGACCCTGTGGCGAGGGTAGTGCCTTCTGCGGCGCATCTCTCTCTGCAGTTGCCCTCCCTCCTGTGTGCTGTCCTGGATGTGTCACAGCACTGTGTTGTGGAGCTCCACGTATCTGAGGTGGACAGCGTGGCCGGTGAGGCTGGTGATGCTGTTCGTCCTCCGAGGAGGTCATAACTGCAGCTACGGCGGCCCCCATCCGGAAGATGTACGTTTGAGGGGGTCCGCAAGGTAGGTAAATGTGACTGCACACCGGGGTTGAGGTTGCAAGTTTGTGAATTTTATTGTTAGGAGGAGGGTGGTACCGGCCAAACTTTGTCCCAAGTGACAGAGTGGCCTTCCGCAATGAGTGAGGGTCTCCCCCACACCTGTCAAATGGACCTTTGCAGCCGCCACAGGCTGGTGACTGCAACACGTCCATTTCAACTGGGAGTGTTTCCCCCAGTACGGGAAACACGCTCAGTTTGGATGAAAATCCCACCCCTCCTAAAATATCCTACAAATCAAGTCTCCTAACGACCTGAATGATCACATTAATTGCCTTAAGTGGGATCCCGCTGGCTTTAATTGCCGGCGGGAGTCCTGCATACGGGGGCTGTGCGTGCATCTAAGTGCGTCATTGGGGAACCCGGAAGTGGGCGGGTTGGAGCCGGGCTCTGGACCCGCCCCGGGAATCCCCGATTTTCGGAGCCCCCCCGCCACGAACCCACCCGCTCGGACGTCCAAAAATCGAGCCCTGTGACTTGATTGTTGACATTTGCCCTTTCTGTCCTCTAAAACCACACCTAAACACAGCCACCTAGAATTTGCACCGGGTTCTCCAGTGGAAGATCGGCTGAACTCCTGGAGAAATGGCGTAAATGGCTAAAAATGGCTGTTTACGCCATTTCTCCGGGATTTCCTTCAAAATTACAGCGGGAGATTGGGAGAACGCCAAGAAATTTAAGATCAGCATTTCACTCATTTAGAGTGTGCTGAATATTTAACATAAGAGTTCTCACTAGGGGTTTCAGAAATCACTAATTAGTATACAAACATACGAACATACGAAAGCATCAGACAAGAAAAGTCCATTTAGCCTGTCCCATACAGTGAGGAATTGATGCTTCAGTTGAATAGAGCCTTTGTAAGACCCCATCTGGAGTACTGCATTCAGTTTTGGGCACCGAACCTCAGGAAAGATATATTGGCCTTGGAAGGGGTACAGTGCAGATTCACCAGATTGATACCAAGGCTAAAAGGTTTAAATTATGAGGACAGATTGCATAAACTTGGCTTGTATTCCCCTGAGTTTGAAAGGTTGAGGATTGATCTAACCACAGTGTTTAAAACGATAAAGGGATTGATAGGGTAGATACACAGAAACTATTTCGTCTGGTGGGGGAATCTAGAACAGGGCACAATCTTAAAATTAGAACTAGGTCATTTAGGAGTGAAATCAGGAAATACTTTTTAATCAAAGCCTTACTCATGAGGTTGTGGGTATATGTCTGGGAGCTAGCAATAAGCCTTATCACAGACATCGAAGAGCAACCTCCCAAACAAGACAGGCAGAAATTTTATTAATACAAAAGGAAGAACTGAAGCTTGGACAAAGGGGCAGCATGGAGCCAAGATGAGATGGTACGACATGGGAGAACAGGGACAAAATTACCAGAATTTTTTTTTAATTCTCAAGCATAGCGTTCCCTTTTGTCATAATGGGCTCGATTTTGGCGTCGGGTTTCCGGCGGGTTGCCAGCGGGGGGGCCCCGAAAATCCCGATATCCGGTCACGTGACCGGATCGCGACGAAATCCCGGCCACTTCCGGGTACCGCGCTGACGTGCGGGGCTGCGCGCGCAAGCCCCGCTGGTGGGAATCCCGCAGGCAATTAAAGCCAGCGGGGTTCCACTTGAGTGTACTTACCTTGCTTGTTGAGGTCAGTTAATGAGCTGAATCAGCTGTCAAAAGAGGAAGTCTGGGATTTTAGGTTCAAGGCAGTGAGTTTCACACACTGGGTGAAACAGTCTCTCTCCAACCAGGCGTGTTGCAGCCAGCAGCCTGTGGCAGGTGCCAAGGTGCACTCCACGGGGGAGAGCCCTCACCCACGCAGGAGGCCACCGCGTCACATAGGGCAACCCCTGCCCCACACCACCCCCCGCCAAGCCAGAGGACAGACCGACACAAAACCGCAGCCCCAGTCCGAGGAACCACACACCTACCCTGCACAACCCCTCAGACCAACACCTGCCAAATGGGTGGTGTGTGGACACACTCGGAGGACGAACAGCATGACCAGCCCCAGAAGCCTCGCAGTCCACGCCGTCCGCCGCAGAGACGTGGAGCCCCCCAACACGGTGTTGTTGCACGCCCACCTGCACAGCAGGAGGGAGGGCTACCGCAGAGAGAGACGCATCGCAGAGGGCACTACCCTCACCACAGGGTCCACAGACCGAGGCGCAGCTCCCCGGACCTCTCCGAGCAGCAGTGCACAGGGAGGCGCAGATTCGCTCGACATGTAGTCGTGGAGATCTGCAGCCTCTTTCATGCCGAGCTGCTCCTGGCTGGCCCCAGCACCAACTGCTTACCTGTCGCTGTCAAAGTCACCACTGCCCTCCACACCTTCTCCTCCGCATCCTTCCAGGGTGCAGCCGGCTACACCGCCGATGTCTCTCAGTCGTCTGCGCGGACGAGCCCTGCAAATACACCTGCACCTACTCTGCAGTAACACGATGGGTGGCATCAGTGGTGGGTCCTCATAGTGATACCCAGGAGCGGGCATTATTGGACACAGCGGACAGGATTCGCGGAGACGTGGCAGTGGTGGTGTCAATATAATGTGTGCTGTTTGTTGCTCTGAAATTCAATATAGGTAACACCCATGACAAACCCTCAGACACCCTTGTGCACCCCCTTCATGCTGACGACACGTTTGCCTTACGCTGCCTACTGCACATATGTGATGCATGCCCTGTGGCTGCAGCACAGGTGGTGGCAGGTTGAGTGAGGCTGGCCGTGAGGGAGATGCACGAGAGGGTGAGTATGGGATGGAGCAATGAGATTGTATGAGGATTGGGTTGCGTGTTAGTGGCAGGATGTGTACTGGTGAGGTGAGTAGGTGGAGGTAAGATGAGGATGGGGTTTGAGTGGGTATGAAGGGTGATGTGACAGAGTAGTGTTGGCGGTGCCGAAGGAGATGTGGGGTGGGGGCAGTGTTGTGGCAGACGGAGTGTAGGGGAAAGACTTCGTGTTCTCACTGTGGTTGACCTACTGCGGTCATTGCAGCGCCTCCTGCACTGTATGCAGGTGGGCCATATGTTGGTGGCGCAGGTGACCCCCTCTGCCACCTCGAGCCAGGCCTTCTTGGTGGCAGAGGCAGGCCGCTTCCTCCCGACCGCCGGGTGGAAGATCTGTGTCCTCCCCCTCCTCCTCACCCCATCTGATGATACCTGGGGTGAGGCATCATTAAACTGGGAGCAGCCTTCCCCCTGGGCTGCTCCATGCTGCAATTTGTTCCATTGGTTGCAGCATCTGTCAGTGGAGAACTGCCCCTTTAACTAGAGAGCCTCCAGCTGACAGATCGTACTGCGCATGCGCAGCCCGCCCGACGCGCAGGCCAGCGCCGCGGACCCCGGAGGATCAGGTAATTGATTCCTATTAGTGTGTTGCCTGCTACAATCGCGCGGGCAACCCACTAATTTCTCCGAGCGTGTTGACCACGCTCCCGAAACCGAACCCGCCGGAAACCCGCAGGCCTGCTAAAATCAGGCCCAATGAGTTTGACTGGCTCTCAAATACCATAATGGAACAAAGACTTACTGTACTTTAAACCATTTTTGAGGAGGAAAGGAGGGACAGCAAATATTTACTGGAGCATATGCAGAGCCTTATTAGTAAATTAAGATATTTCCAACAAAAATGCAAATTCCACGGATGGATTATCAAATTTTAGGACATCTATAATAGTTAAGTCACTCATTAGCTGATTGAGAAGTGTTAAAGCTTTGCTTTTACAGGTGTATTGCTATTTGGTTTTAAACCACTAAAAAAAATCACATTCTTAAGAATTAAACATTTGTTAAATTAAAATGAAAAAACAGAAATGTATTATTTTCTTAAATAGAGGAAAATATGGGCCAAAATGTGGTTTTCTATTTTATAATCTGACTTGTGTAACAGGTTGGGCAAAACTTGAAACTACTCCCTTCTTTAAAGGAAAATATCACAATCTAAACATAAAATAATCCTGTTAATTCTGGAGAATATGGAAAGAAGAAATATTTATCACATCCCCAGGACATCCTAAAGCACTTTACATCCAATTTTTGAAGTACAGTAACTGTTGGCTTTAATTTGTATACAGCAGGGTCCCACAAATGGCAATTGGGAAGAATACAGAAGAGAAGTGCAGTGGGTGGCAAAAGTAATGCTTTTTAGCAGGAGATTGGTGTGGCATTATCTGTAAATGCAAGAGAGTTACTAAACTGCTGCAATTAAATAGATTAGTTGGAGCATGACAAATGTAAATAACTATGGGAAATCTATTCCTTGCCAATAAGAAATTTACCCATCTACAACCTGAAGAAGCCTTTATATTCAGAGTGCAATGAAAACAGTAAATAGCTGATCTGATCACAAACAAAAGGAAATGATAAAGAAAAATCAAATATTTATAATGTCTGAATGGCAGCCCTCCAAGAACTCAAGCATAAAGCAAGACAATCACAGCAACTATTGCATAGTAGTGGCAAGTGTCACTATACACACACTAATAATTCAAAGGATGTTGTAACAGAAGAGTAAGGGGGCTAGAGAATAAACGTCCACTTTTTTGACTTTGTGGACCACACATTGCATGGAGCCTCGTGGGCCACATATAAAGTTTAAATGAATGTTCCTATTAATTTGCATGTATCTCAAGTTGCAGACACTAAGTAGGGTGATGTTAGTACTGTGCAATTGCGGGGTGCCCCGAGCCAGTCTGAGGCCCCAAGCAAATCCAGTGAAAGGACACCTAGGCAGTGGTAATACCTGATCCCAGATCATTTTGTCAATGATTTTTATATTATCTATTATAAATATGCCTTTTCATGATCAAATGTGTGGGAATCTGACACCAGATTAAGTAGGAAGTATTTAGTATCAATATCTAGTAAAAGGTAGGGGCCCTCGCAAGGGAAACACCACTTCTGACACTAACATGCCTTGGGTATTTAACCCAGTAATAAAACTAACTAAAAACCCTTTCCACGCCTCCAGGTCCATAAAGTTTAAAAAAGGGCAACATTGTAAATATAAGATCAAAGCACAAATATGAAAGAGCTGCCTGGGCTTCATGTGCAAAAATGCTAGGGCCCTTACTTTGACATCCCTCTACTACAGAAATGAGCATTAATGGGCCGAAAGACCTTCCTCGCCCTTATGCTCTCAATCAGATGAAGTATCCTCCCTCCTCCCAGATCTATGACTCATCCCAGCATTTTAAGATGTCTGGTTGCCTTGTCCTCCACCCTAATGGGTGTTCCCATCAGAGTTACCCCATTCTAATCTCTGCAGCCTGGGGCTCAGTTGGCTGCTCTTGGCTCACGCATCGTAGTTTCCATTTAAAAATTTAGAATTTTGTCTTCAGCTCCAACAACCTCCTCCGAGGGCCAGGACAGCTTCGCTTGGGTAAACACCTTCGAGGCCGCTTTACTACACTACCTGCAAAGGAGGGAGAGGAGTGTCGGTGGGGAGGAGGGGCGAGGGGCCTTTTCTATTTGCTTTGTCGCTCCTCACGCGGTTAGCGCTGATGGACAAGGCCCGTTTGGCCGACACCCAACTCAGGCTTTTAACCCAACTGCTTGTAAATTATACCTGACACAATCATGGCGCTGCCGCTGTTGTGTGTGAGTAATACAAAAGGAAGGAAAAGGAAAGTCCAGGGCAAATACATAATCGTGAAAGGAAAGTGCAGGGCAAATACATAATCGTTCAAGGTATAAAATATATTTTTCAAAAGATCCCCTGATTTTTGTTTGCAAAGGATAACATTTCTTGCACCATGGCATCTAACCATTCCACTGGGCACGAAGGTCGTCATTTTGGCTTATGATGTGTTCCTCACGGTAAAGAATCCCGTGGACTTGCGGCGGATGCGCGAGTGCCAGCAAGTGTACTTAGCCGCATCCTCCGCTACAATCAATTGGGATAATGTTCTTGACTTTTAGGAGGTCAGTGGCAGTTGGACTCCCTTCCCGAAGAGCTCCATCCTTTTAAATGGAGCACCACCCATTTGTCGTATCTGGGAGTCTGGGCCCATGGAGGATGTGTGGCTGGCGAATTGGACTGAGCCAGAGACAAAACTCATCACTCATCTTGGACGCTGGACAGGATTGTCCTATAGGGAGTAGAGTGTTGGTCATGAACCAGCAGGTGGCCGTCCTGCTCTGGTACCGGGTTGGTCACTTCGATTCCTCCTCCTGGATTTGTCAAAAAAATCCAGGGGAAGCTCACTGATTTCTTCTGGGACAAAGGGAGGCACTGGGTCTCTGCTAAGGCTCTGCGTTTCCTACTTGGGGAGACTGGTCAGTCGCTGGTGTGCGTTTGCACCCAGGTTGCAACTTTCTGCCTTCAGACCCTACAGAGATACGTTTACGTTGAGAACCTTCTCAAGTGGTGCGCATTGGTGACATTTTTCTTCCACCAGTTTTACGGCCTGAATTACGACAGGCAGGGATTGTCTGCATTGTTGCAGGAGCTGCCTGTCTTCTACCGGGATATACTAAAGGTTTGGAATATGATTGCTTCCAGCAGGGGCTCTCTCCCTACCGAGGTGGCGGTGCTCCTAGCGGAGCCACTCCTCTGAAACCCCGGTTGTGCATGTTCAGGTTAGCTACATGAGGCTAGCAGAGAGAAGAGTCCTTCCTTCAAAAGTAACCAGAGTCAGGGACCTACTGGATGGTGATGGAACAGGGTAGATGTTGCCAGAGGCAGTAGCTGCTCGGATGTCTTGGCCTTACATCTACCTTGTCCACGGGCTCCCTTCAAGCCTTTTAAGGCCGGTGGGCACCGCAAGATTTGTGTTGTTTCATTGATGATGGGAGTAATATCATATTCTAACTTGATTATGCATGTAATTTTAGTTTGTTAGAACCAGTTATTTTAGTGGTGCTCCCTGAGGGGGCAGTTGTTGGGAATTTGCCATTTCTGTGGCATTGAAGCACCCAATGCCACTTCATTGGTTCAAACAAAATAGGTCCACTGCAGTGATTGACAGGACTCTGTATCTCGTGCTTCGTTTGCACTATAGCAGTACCATCGCTAAAGCTGGTGTGAAGCGGAGTTAGAATCGCTGGAGAAGGGAGTTTCAGCCTGCCTCACTCTAGCGTCAGATTAGCTCCTTCCATCAGATTTATGAGGAGGCCAATTTTCCCAAAACAGTGTTTCTGAGGAGCCTTGGTCAACGGGAGCAGATATTATGGCTATGATTTGTCATCCATTATTCATAGAGAACTCGCCTATGATTTCCTGAATTGGGCTCCCAGCGGATGATGGTCTGTACAGGGAGCAAAATTTGGAAAATCAGCGCTTAGAGTTTCAATGTTGGGGTGAAGAAGTTTCACTTCACACCATGTTACCATTGTAATGTAAATGCATTCTCGGAGAGGCTCCATTCATTTTAGTGGGAGGCTGTGATTTTGGATCCCACCAGTATTGTATTTTCCTGGGGCTCGATTTTAGGGTCGGGTTTCCGGCGGGTTACCAGCGGGGGGCCCCGAAAATCCCGACCTCCGGTCACGTGACCGGATCGCGACTAAATCCCGGCCACTTCCGGGTACCGCGCTGACGTGCGGGGCTGCGCGCGCAAGCCCCGCTGGTGGGAATCCCGCAGGCAATTAAAGCCAACGGGGTTCCACTTGAGAGTACTTAACTTGCTCGTTGTGGTCAGTTAATGAGCTGAAGCAGCTGTCAAAAGAGGAAGTGTGGGATTTTAGGTTCAAGGCAGTGAGTTTCCCACACTGGGGGAAACAGACTCCCTCCAACCAGGCGTGTTGCAGCCAGCAGCCTGTGGCAGGTGGCAGGTGCCAAGGTGCGCTCCACGGGTGAGAGCCCTCACCCACGCAGGAGGCCACCGCGTCACATAGGGCAACCCCTGCCCTCCACCACCCCCCGCCAAGCCAGAGGACAGACCGACACGAAACCGCAGCCCCAGTCCGAGGAACCACCCACCTACCCTGCACAACCCCTCAGACCAACACCTGCCAGTTGGGTGGTGTGTGGAGACCCTCGGAGGACGAAGAGCATGACCAGCACCAGCAGCCTCGCAGTCCACGCCGTCCGCTGCAGAGACGTGGATCCCCCCAACACGGTGTTGTTGCACGCCCACCTGCACAGCAGGAGGGAGGGCTACCGCAGAGAGAGACGCGTCGGAGAGGGCACCACCCTCGCCACAGGGTCCACAGACCGAGGCGCAGCTCCCCGGACCTCTCCGAGCAGCAGTGCACAGGGAGGCGCAGATTCGCTCGACATGTAGTCGTGGAGATCTGCAGCCTCTTTCATGCCGAGCTGCTCCTGGCTGGCCCCAGCACCAACTGCTTACCTGTCGCTGGCAAAGTCACCACTGCCCTCCACACCTTCTCCTCCGCATCCTTCCAGGGTGCAGCCGGCTACACCGCCGATGTCTCTCAGTCGTCTGCGCGGAAGAGCCCTGCAAATACACCTGCACCTACTCTGCAGTAACACGATGGGTGGCATCAGTGGTGGGTCCTCATAGTGATACCCAGGAGCGGGCATTATTGGACACAACGGACAGGATTCGCGGAGACATGGCAGTGGTGGTGTCAATATAATGTGTGCTGTTTGTTGCTCTGAAATTCAATATGGGTAAGACCCATGACAAACCCTCAGACACCCTTGTGCACCCCCTTCATGCTGACGAGACGTTTGCCTTACGCTGCCTACTGCACATATGTGATGCATGCCCTGTGGCTGCAGCACAGGTGGTGGCAGGTTGAGTGAGGCTGGCCATGGGGGAGATGCACGAGAGGGTGAGTATGGGATGGAGCCATGAGATTGTATGAGGATTGGGTTGCGTGTTAGTGGCAGGATGAGTACTGGCGAAGTGAGTAGGTGGAGGTAAGATGAGGACGGGGTGTGAGTGGGTATGAAGGGTGATGTGATAGAATAGTGTGGGCGGTGCCGAAGGAGATTTGGGGTGGGGGCAGTGTTGTGGCAGATGGAGTGTAGGGGAAAGACTTTGTGTTCTCACTGTGGCGGACCTACTGCGGTCATTGCAGCGCCTCCTGCACTGTATGCAGGTGGGCGATATGTTGGTGGCGCAGGTGACCCCCTCTGCCACCTCGAGCCAGGCCTTCCTGGTGGCAGAGGCAGGCCGCTTCCTCCCGACCGCCGGGGGGAAGATCTGTGTCCTCCCCCTCCTCCTCACCCCATCTGATGATACCTGGGGTGAGGCATCATTAAACTGGGAGCAGCCTTCCCCCTGGGCTGCTCCATGCTGCAATTTGTTCTATTGGTTGCAGCATCTGTCAGTGGAGGACTGCCCCTTTAACTAGAGAGCCTCCAGCTGACAGATCGAACTGCGCATGCGCAGCCCGACTGACGCGCAGGCCAGTGCCGTGGACCCCGGAGGAGCAGGTAATTGATTCCTATTAGTGTGTTGCCTGCTACGATCGCGTGGGCAACCCACTAATTTCGCCGTTCGCGTTTTCGACGCTCCCGGAGGACCACCCGCTGGGAACCCGCAGGCCTGCTAAATTCGAGCCCCTGGTGTCTGACAGCTTTATTATTGGGAATCAGGTTATAGTGGATTCAGAACACTCAGGAAAGCCATGCCAGTACTTTCTTTTTATCAGCATGAACTATCCTTTTAAGTTTCCCATGGAGCTTTCACTTGGCCTTATTAAGGCTGTTTAATTTAAATAAACATTGAATTTTAAATATGGTAATTCCAAGTAGATCTGTGCATGCCTTGTGACCTGTAAGCTACTTCCATGGTCCTGCGGCTGCTGTTGTATGACACCAATGATGCTTACCACAGTCACATATGTAGCATGTTATTCAAGCAAAACAGATACAATGGCAGGGGAAAAGAAAGCAGTAAACTTTGTTTCATTTTGGAATTAAGAGAAAAGCAGTTCATGATGGTGATGAAGTTGTCAAATATACTGACAATTAGCCAGCTGTATGGATTGCTGATATTTGGAAATTGAAGAGAGATATCTGTCAATGGATCAATTGTTAAAACAAGATAGTAGAATTTAAGGCTTGCACTACAGTACCAATTGGAATATTCAAAACTCAAGAAGTAGCAATGTCAAGTGAATGGTAGAAAGTTTCACGTAACATGATTAGCACCTCTGGTTTTACAAATTAGATTAGAAACAGTGTCATCTTCTAAAAATGCATTATATTTTATTTTGGTAATTCTACAACTTGACATTTTCCTTCTGCATTCTAATATAATTTGTCAGAAAACTCAAGAAAATGGGTTATCCCTTGTAGATTAGCTGATTAGGGCTCTGGTTAGCTGATTAAGGCAGTGATTAGTTGATTGACTGAGCCATACAGACAAGAAAAGCCCCAATTTCAATCCCTTGTTTGTGCTAAGTTATTTGGTCTCAGCTGGGTTTTACCCACAGTGACCCTAGGTTAGGACAGGAAAAATCAGCCAGTTTTCCTTGCTTGGTAGATCCCTGCTGGAAAGTTTTCTTTTATGGATATTGAATGAAGACAGGATCAGACTCCACTGTTATGTCCTCTACTGTTGAATGACTTGGGTAAATTCAGTGTTGCTATGCTTGTAGGGAGTGTTGTCACAGATAAGGCTACAACACTGTAGTCCTGATTCTTTGACCCATGCTCCCTTCAAGCACAGCTCCTGCTGGGAGTGCTGTAAAATTCATGTTGACATGTGAAAAATGGAATCTGTAGGTCTGCTAGCAGCCATGGTACAATACCCCAGCATGAATCATGACTTCTGGAAAGAAGGGAGGGGAGGCATTTTTGTGTGGAAGGAAATCTACTAGGGACAATCAGGTGTTATTTTGTGTTTCCATGGGCCCGATGTTAGCAGGGCTGCGGGTTCTCGGTGGGGGGGGGCTATCGGGCGCGTGGGTAACACGCCCGGTGAAATTAGTCAGCTCCCCGCGCGATTGTAGCAGACAATCGACTAATTGGATCCACTTACCTGGTCCTCCGGGTTCCCCACTGCTGATCTGCGTGTCGGGCGGGCTGCGCATGCGCAGTAAGATCTGTCAGCTGGAGAAGCTCTATTTAAAGGGGCAGTCCTCCACTGACAGATGCTGCAACAAACAGAAAAAATTACAGCATGGAGCAGCCCAGGGGGAAGGCTACTCCCAGTTTAATGATGCCTCACTCCAGGTATCAATACATGGGTTGAGGAGGAGGGGGAGGACAGAGATCTTCCTCCCGGCGGGCGGGAGGAAGTGGCCTGCCTCTGCCACCAGGAAGGCCTGGCTCGAGGTGGCAGAGGAGGTCACCAGCACCACCAACATATCGCCCACCTGCATACAGTGCAGGAGACACTCCAATGACCTCAGTAGGTCAGCCAAAGTGAGTACACTTACTCTGTCCCCTACACTCCGTCTGCCACATCACCGCCCCCAACCCACATCTCCTTCTGCACTGCCAACACTACTCTGTCACATCACCCCTCATACCCACTCAAACCTCATCCTCATCGTACCTGCACTTACTCACCTCACCAGTACTCATCCCGCCACTACCACTCAACCCAATCCTCATACAATCTCATGGCTCTATCTCGTACTCACCCTCTCATGCATCTCTTTCACGGCCAGCCTCACTCAACCTGCCACTACCTGTGCTGCAGCCACAGGGCATGCATCACATATGTGCAGTAGGCAGCGTAAGGCAAACGTGTCGTGAGCATGAAGGGGATGCACAAGGGTGTTTGAGGGTTTGTCATGGTTGTTACTTATATTGAATTTCTGACCAACTCACATCACATATTATATTGGCACCACTACTGCCATGTATTCGCAAATCTTGTCTGGTCTGTGCAATAATGCCCTTTCCTGAGGATCACAATGAAGACCCACAACTGATGCCACCCATTGTGTCACTGCAGAGTGGGTGTAGGTGTATTTGCAGGGCTCTTTTGTGCAGACGGCTGAGAGACGTCGGCGATGTCCCCGGTTGCACCCTGGAAGGATGCGGAAGAGAGGTTGTTGAGGGCAGTGGTGACTTTGACAGCGACAGGTAAGAAGATGGTGCTCGGGCCAGCTGGGAGCAGCTTGGCATGAAGGAGGCTGCAGATGTCCACGACTACATGTCGAGTGACTCTGAGCCTCCGTGTGCACTGCTGCTCAGAGAGGTCCAGGAAGCTGAGCCTCGGTCTGTGTACCCTGTGGCGAGGGTAGTGCACTCTGCGATACATTTCTCTCTGCAGTTGCCTTCCCTCCTGCTGTACAGGTGGATGTGTCACAGCACTCTGTTGTGGAGCTCCACGTGTCAGAGGTGGACGGCGTAGATGGCGAGGCTGGTGATGCTGTTCGCCCTCCGAGGAGGCCATGACTGCAGCTACGGCGGCCCCCATCCGGAAGATGTACATCTGAGGGGGTCCGCAAGGTAGGTACATGTGTCTGGACACCGGGGTAAGTGTGCAAGTTGGTGACTTTGATTGTCAGGAGGAGGGTGGTGGAGGCCAAACTTTGTCCCAAGTGACAGAGTGGCCTCCTGCAATGAGTGAGGGTCTCCCCCCCCCCCAACCTGTCAAATGGACCTTTGCAGCTGCCACAGGCTGACAGCTGCAACAGGTCCATTTCAACTGGGAGTGTTTCCCCCAGTGTGGGAAACAGTCCCAGTTTGCTCTAAAATCCCACCCCTCCTCACATAATCCCTTAATCAGGTCAGTTAATGACCTGAAATACCTAAATAAATACTTTCAATTGGCATCCCGCTGGCTTTAATTGCCTGCGGGATTCCCACCAGCGGGGGCTGCGCGCGCACGCCGGCGCATTAGTGGGGAACCCGGAAGTGCACGGGTTCGAGGCGGGCTCCGGTCCCGCTCCGGGATTTCACGATTTTTGGGGCCCCCCCGCCAGGAACGCACCCGATAGCAGGTGCTAAAATGCTGCCCCATATGTTTGGTGGCCTCTTTTTTACCCATCAGTTTTTTTACTGAGGTGGACTGTTAACATGTTACAGTACTTGAACATCTAAAAGTGTAAAGGGAAGTTCTAAAAGTCTGGATTTTTTTGTGTACTTAATTAGAGCAAGGCATTGAAGTAGAACTGTTCTATTCAATGAAGCAACTTTGGAGGTGTTGGTACAGGAGATCCTGGTCAGAAGGGTGATGCTTTTTGGAGTTGAGAACAACCCTCCAGTGAAGAGCAGCACCAGAGCAGAAAGAATGAATGAAGTCTCATCTATGCACAAAACCAGGGGCAAATGAGAAAGAAATTTGTTGAGCTCAGGAAGGTTGGTAAGATAAGCATTGTTCACATTTTGCTTACAATGCATCTTAACAGAAATTCACTGTAGCATCACAGAAAAAGAATATACAGTGCACTAGCAACTGTTCATGTACTTTAAAATGCAGAGGCATGCCCATGTTTTACCAGGGAACTCTAAGTTGCTGCCATAACAGTGAATTTATCCTGTAGTACATTAAATGTGGCAAGCAACAAACACCAAGAAGCTGCTAACATATCTGCATGCTTACAGATTCACATAGGGTGGCTGTTAGGTTGGTGATTTGTGTGCCAAATATCTTCTTCCTGATTCCTTATTCCAAAATATGTTCCTTTTCTATCATCTTGCAAAGGAACACAGCAAATAATAGGCAATAAAGGATGCAGACTGGAGTGATGTCATCTAATCTACAACCCTGACTCCTCATAAGGAGAGGATCATGGAAATTCTAGGTGTTGAGGCAGTAGAATGAGTGGAGAACGGGGAGATCAGAAGCCTCCCTAAGCTGATACCCATGTACTACCTTTGCATTTCAATCTTCTTTCTTTACTGACTCATTCATCCACTCCCTCATCCATTGCTACACTGCAGCATATGATGTTTTCTGATGCATACAGTGTTTTAAGGGGCATCTTACTATTAGCATTCTGAAATTAAATTATTCATGGGTCTGAATGAATTGCTAGGTGTTAGAAATTTCAGGGCTGCCTTTGGTATTCCCTATGGTGCTGGTCACTCCTGTGAGTTCAGCCATATACTGCCCAATAACTAATTATACAGTAGCATAACTCAGGAGTGTGACAATTGAAACCCCCCACCTTGTGATCTGCACTGGATATTGTGCCTTCGTACATGCCTTTATATGCACTTCTCTGAAAATCAAAAAAATTGGTTTATATTGCATAATACACATGACTGATCAGGATAGTACTTCCAGTTTTTTTTAACTTCTTCTATAATGCTTCTTACAACAAATGACAAAAATGTGTCCAAATGGAGGGCAGAATGCTCACTTTTGAGTGTTCCTCTCTTTCTGGTAAGCCTCTTGTGTATTTGAAAACATCACTTTTTATCAGAGATTAATAAATAAAAACTCTGCACAAAACATTAAAATAAACAGCAGTAAAATAGTCAAGTGCTATGAATTATATCATAAAAAATATTTTAAAATGATTTTTTTTGCTTGGTGATTCTAATGAATCTAAGGGATGGTGCTATAGAACTTGATGAAGTTTGATTGAAATTAAAATGATAAAATACATCAAACTGCTTTTCTTGATATATATTAATGACTTGGGCTTGGGTGTACAGGGCACAATTTCCAAATTTGCAGATGACACAAAACTTGGAAAGATAGTGAACAGTGAGAGGATAGTGATAGATTTGAAGAGGACATAGGCAGGGCGGACATGTGGCAGATGAAATTTTAAAAATGCAAGGTGACACATTTTGGTAGGAAGAATGAGGAGAGGCAATAAAAGCTAAAGGGCACAATTCTAAAAGGAGTACAGGAACAAAGAGACCTGGGGGTATATGTACACAAATCGTTGAAGGTGGCAGGGCAGGTTGAGAAAGCGGTTAAAAAAGCATACGGGATCCTGGGCTTTATAAATAGAGGCACAGAGTACAAAAGCAACAAAGTCATGATGAACCTTTATAAAACACTGGTTCAGCCACAACTGGAGTATTGTGTCCAGTTCTGGGCACCGCAATTTAGGAAAGATGTGAAGGCCTTAGAGAGAGTGCAGAAGAGATTTACTAGAATGATTCCAGGGATGAAGGACTTTAGTTACGTGGATAGACTAGAGAGGCTGGGGTTGTTCTCCTTGGAACATAGAAGGTTGAGAGGAGATTTGATAGAGTTATTCAAAATCATGAAGAGTCTAGACAGAATAGATAGAGAGATAGATAGATAAATAGATAGAGAGAAACTGTTCCCATTGGCGGATGGGTCAAGAACCAGAGGGCATAGATTTAAGGTGATTGGCAAAAGAACCAAAGGTGACATGAGGAAAAACTTTTTTACACAGCGAGTGATTAAGATCTGGAATGCACTGCCAGAGGGGGTGGCGGAGGCAGATTCAATCATGGCTTTCAAAAGGGAACTGGATAAGTACTTGAAAGGAAAAAAATTGCTGGGCTACAGGGATAGGGCAGGGGAGTGGGACTAGCTGGATTGATCTTGCACAGAGCTGGCACAGACTCGATGGGCTGAGTGGCCTCCTTCCATGCTGTAACCTTTCGATGATTCTAAGACATCCATCCCCCCTCCTCAGTGTATTAACAGACTCCTGTCCATCTCTACCATGCTATCAACAAAAATTCCAGCACTAAATAAATTACCAAAGATTCCACGTCACTTAAGCATATTGCCCAAAATCATACCAAGAACATAGCTGAACTGTAGTGCATATATTAAAAATTATTTTAATTCTTACAAATGAAATATGTTTGGCCTAGTATGATGACTCTTGGGTCCAAATTTTCCTTGGAGCTGCTTTCACTCCAATATCATAACTTTGCTGGAACTGCGGTGGAAACATTGTTTACACATCTAAACAGGGTTTCTGGCGAAGTTATAGTGGCGCAGCAGAAGCAGCTCCAAGGAAATTCATGGGCCTGTATGCTCTGAACCGTAACTTGTGCTCTGTCTAGGTGCTCCCTTCATGAGTAGGAGTCACTGAGGTGGCTTTGTGTGGGGTCTCTTGCTTCGAACAGCGGTAAGAATAATATTGGCTGTGGGGCCTTCTGTCTGCTGTTCAAAACTGACAACCAAAAGACTTCCAGTTCCAAGGATGGTGTCTGGTACCTATAAAGAAACAATATTTATCTTTTTCTGAGCTCCCATCTTCTTGGTGCCTGTCGCTGTCAGATTCTCTGTCCTAAGAGGGCCTCGGCACAGGCTTAAGGTCGACCTCTCTGGGCACACCTCAAAATGCACGCCTTTCCTGGAGGAAAATAAGGTGGGAGGGCTGGTTATGCCCCCTCTGGCCTCATTATACGGTTACGCGTTCCTGGAGCCTGGCCATTCTAAATCATCGCCCTCCTCCTCTCCGAAATCTCTGCAAAATATAAAGCATAATGGGTTCCCATCCCCCTCCCACTTTTAACTCTGCTTTGTGCCCAGAAACTGAGCATCACCCTGTGTAAAGGAGAGGACAATCACCCCTCAATCCTTCAACTGTGGTAACTCCAGCCACACCCTTGACACTGGCTGCTATCTCAGCATGCCGACTGATTAGCACGATAGCAAATCTGATGCGATCAATGAAGCTGAGTGTAAGGCTTCTCTCATTGTGATTTCTGAGCATCTGGAAACTGTAAGAGAGAACCCACTCCATCCTGGAGCCTGAGAACTCTAACAACGGTCTGAGCATTCACGAAAGATGCAGTGATGAGCATAATATCTTTGCCAGCGGAGCTTTGCTGTAGATGTCTGTGGAGTTACCACATGCGCTACGGTAGTTTGCAATTCTGTAAAATCGTTCTGTTGAGAGTGTGCAATTGTAGATAGAGAACTCCTTTACAGTTAAACTTCCGTGCTCAACAAGCATAATTCATTTAAAAGTAGGATTCATGAGGTCCCATCACTGTGTTCAGCAGATAAAGATAGATGCAAGCTAGTTGGTTCCCGCTTCGCTTCCTCTGCCACCACCTGCGCAGCCGTGCATCACCTGGTAAAGCCTCCTCTAACTTAGTAAATAAATCCCATATGGTGCATGTATCTGAGCTTTTAGTAACAAGGAGTAGGAATGGTGATGTTAGATGATAAGAGATGCTGGTCATGTCAGTTGACCTCAGGTGTGGCTGTTTCCTGGGGCAAATCTAGAGACGAAAAAGAGGAAAGTAGATTACAATGCTGTCATCAAGACAACTCTTTAAATATAGCTTGCAGCGTGATAGGTCACATGGTAGTGTGGTCAACCATACTGTTTGGTGTATGTGAGTATGGTAGAAAGTAAGAGCTTGAGAAGAAAAAGTAGTAAACCTGGAGCTAAGTCAGGCACAAAATGACCAGCCGGCAGTCCTACACTGACTGCTGAGCCCAACACTCTGGCCCTGGTGCTTCATGAGCAACACACCCAGAGTGCCAGAAAATTATACAAATGAGATTACCTTGTGTTCTCTCACGAGGTTGGTTCATTTTTATGCAGAAGTACATAACACTTGCATAGTCATTCTGCACAATGTCATGTTGGGTAGTGATAACTTGGACTGTTCGACTCAACATTGACATGTAAAGTAACCTTCTCCCACACAGTCTGTGTTGCTCCTTTGTGTGATTGGCACCCTATAGTGCCAAACAGTGCCACCTCTCTTTAGTGCACTTGCTCAGTCAGCACTTCCCCTGATGTATCAGAAAATCTGGGAACTCTTAGTATTGCTTCTCTGGAGCTGACATTTTGGTTGGCACTCAAAAATCAACAGTAAACTTTCTACAATCAGGCAAGTGTTATTGCTGCTGCACCCATCTCCCGCTGGATCTGTGTATGTACTTTACAATCAGTGTTAATTTAATAGCAGCATTAAACCAAAGTAAATGGGTTACTGTCGGCATAAAATAACACAATCAGAAAATTTAGACATAAAAGTCTTCCTTAAGTACAGCACTTACTTCCTGTAACTATCACAGTTCTCAGTAACTTTTAACCTTAATAAAATTTAATACAATCATTGCCAATTTTTTTTATTGCTGCAGCGTCCAGGACAACTAGGTCCGAAGGCTGTACAACTGGTGGCCATTGCTGCTACTATGGACTAACTGGATATCTGCCTGCACATAGATAAGTCAGGCCAATTTAAATGACCTGAACCTGCAAATGCGAACAGGATCAGGTAAGGAAGAGCACATTCATTTGGTGGGGTGGGGAGGGGGAGGGGGCAGGGGTGACAAATCAGCCTTAAGAAATCAAACTGATGTTTAAAAAGGGGTTTATGATAAATCTAGGTTTAATAGTACAAAATAAAAACAAATAGAGTCTAGAAAATATAGAGGGGAACCAAGAAAGGAAATAAGAAAGGCTAATAGGTATGAAGACTAGCTGGAACGTAAATGGAAATAGTAAAGAATTTTATAAATACATAATCAGTCAAAGGTTTGTTAAAAGGAAGGGTAAGGCTGGTTAGTGGCAGAAAAATAAATTTCTGCATGGAAGATGAAGGAATGACATATTAAATGATGAACTGTGTCTTTGGTTTCCAGAGAAGAGTGCAATACTGAGAACAAAGATCATATAAAAGATGAGGTGGAGTAAGTAGATAGGCTATGTGCAGACAAGGAAGCAGTACTGAAAAAGTTAGTGGAATTCAACAATAAAAGGGCATCAGGCCCTGATGACATGCATCCTAGAATGCTGAAGAAAGTCAGAGGAAGTAGCAAAGGGTCAGATAAGGTGCCACAGAGGAGGCTTGATGGTATAATTAAGGCATACAGTATTAAAGGAAATGTGGCAACATGGATAGGAATGTAGCTAAAGAACAGAAAACAGAGAGTAGTGGATAATGGATAATTTTTGCACTGCAGGGGTGTAAACAGTAATGTTCCCCAAATGATCTGGGGACACAATATCAAAATTTGCAAGAACACAGAGGTTGGGGTAGATACGTGGGTTTAGGCCTCACTTGCCTATTTTCCCCCTTTTCCTCCACTATCTCATTCAGTTGCAGGTGGGATAGCAGAAGAAAATCCAGCCCTCTGTCTCTTCACTAGAACAGAGAAGATTAAGAGATCTGATACAAATATTCTAAATTACGATGAATTTTGATAAGATTAAAACTATTTCCATCGGTCAATGGGTTGGTTACTAGAGTACATAAATTTAAGATCATCAAAAGAATGTAGGGAAAGGTTAGGAATATGTCTTGATGCAAAGGGCTGTTATGACATGGAATCCCCTATCAGAAACAGATGTGGAAGCAGAATCCATAATAGGTTTAAGATGGAAGTGGATAAATTGTTGTAAAAGCTAAATTTGATAGGGTATAAGGAAAGGAAATGGGACTACTTGAATAGCTCTTTTAGAGAGATGATGTAGGTACAATAGCCCAAATGGCATCCTTCTGTGTTATAAAATTCTATGATTCTATGTTTGGTACAGATGGGCGGAGCTCCATGCTGGAAGTGCAGAAGTGGAAAATTTCCCCTATAGTTTGTTATACGAATACAGGTCTTCATAGAATACAAGTGATGTGGCATCTTAAAGCTATAGTAATACTGCACAATTAGTGGGTAGAATTCTATTCTTTGCCCCTCAATTTTAGCTAGAAAGCTCCTATATAATCGTATCAAATGCCTTCTATAAATCCATGTATATGACATCTGTTGATCCTCCTCTATCCACCACTTCAGTGACTCCAAACAACTCTATTGGGTTATTTAAACATCATCTACCTTTCACAATACCATGTTGTCTCTTCCTAATCAGCCTTTATCTTTCCAAATGCTCACTTATGACCTGATGATGGATTCTACCAATTCTCTTACTACTGACATTAAATTCAATGGCCTCCAATTCCTTTCTGTTATTTTGACTAAAGGTGTAAAGTTTGCTACCTTCCAACCCTCCTAAACTATACCCAAATCTAGTGAGCTTTGGTAGATTGTAACAATTGGATACCCAATTTCCTTGTCTCTTTCTTTTAATACCTTTGAGTGGAAATTATCTGTTCCTAGTGATTTGCCTGGCTGCAATCCCTTTACTTTATATAATACAATCTTCTGTTTATATTCATTTCTGTCAGTTTATCACTTTCAATAATTACCATGCTTCCTTGTACCTCAGGTGTATCCCCCTTCTCCACTACGAACACTGCAGAAAATATTCATTTAGCGTTTCTGCCATATCCTAAGATTCTACCACAGTCATACTTAAATCTGTGTTAATGGGCTCACCTCCTCTCTTAACATTTTACTTTTTCTGACATACTCACAAAAGCCTTTGTTAATATCCTTGATACCATCTGCAAGTTTTTTTATACTCCTCCCTTGCTCTTCTGATTATTTTCTTGATATTTTGTTATTACTTTTCACCTTACAACCTTTTTCCTTTTGTTTAATACTGGTCCTAGCCACTCTCTCAAACCGTGCATTACCCTGGAAGTGGCTCTTTTGCCTTTCAGGGTACATTGTCATTCACCAAATATCATCTTAATGAGCTTTCACTGTTGGTCTCTAGATTTACCAACTAATAATTTCTTCTACCATATTCAGCCAATTCCTTCTTCATCTCTTAAATTACCATGCTTTTCACATCATGCTTTTCACATCGTTCACCTGACGAAGGAGGAAGCCTCCGAAAGCTTGTGAATTTAAAATAAAATTGCTGGACTATAACTTGGTGTTGTAAAATTGTTTACAATTCTTAAATTAAAAACCTTGGTCTGTAACCCACCTATCTCCTCTTCAAGCTTGATAGTAAATTCAGTCATATTATGGTCATTATTACCAAGATGCTCTTTTACTTGTCAGATCAATAATCAAGCACCATTTATTCCTTTGTCAGGTTGAAAACATGCTGCTTTATCCTACTTATGCTGTTATTTCTTTTCCAATTTCATATGCAGGTAAAATCTCCCATTATTATGGATGGGATGCATCCTAGGTTGCTGAGGGAAGTAAGGGTGGAAATTGAGGAGATACTGACCATAATCTTCCAAACATCCGTAGATACAGGGGTGGTGCCAGAGGACTGGAGAATTGCAAATGTTACACCATTGTTCAAAAAAGGGTGTAAGGACAAACCCAGCAACTATAGGCTAGTCGGTTTAACCTCAGTGGTGGGGAAACTTTTAGAAGCAATGATCTGGGACAGAATTAATAGTCACATGGACGAGTGTGGATTGATTAGGGAAAGCCAGCATGGATTTGTTAAAGGCAAATCGTGTTAACTAACCTGATAGAGTTTTTTGATGAGGTATCAGAGAGGGTAGATGAGGGCAATACAGTTGATGTGGTATATATGGACTTTCAAAAGGTGTTTGTTAAGTGCCGCATGGTAGGCTTATCCAAGATTGCAGCCCATGGAATAAAGGGGGCAGTAGCAACATGAATACAGAATTGGCTAAGGGACAGGAAACAGAGAGTAGTGGTGAACGGTTATTTTTCGGACTGGAGGGAGGTGTACAGTGGTGTTCCCCAGGGGTCAGTGCTTGGACTACTGCTTTTCTTGATATATATTAATGACTTGGACTTGGGTGTACAGGGCACAATTTCAAAATTTGCAGATGACACAAAACTTGGAAGGGTGGTGAACAGTGAGGAGGATAGTGATAGACTTCAAGAGGATATAGACAGGCTGGTGGCATAGGCGGACACATGGCAGATGAAATTTAACACAGAAAAATGTGAAGTGATACATTTTGGTAGGAAGAACAAGGAGAGGAAATATAAACTAGAGGGTACAACTCTAAAAGGGGTACAGGAACAGAGAGATCTGGGTGTATATGTACACAAATCGTTGAAGGTGGCAGGGCAGGTTGAGAAAGCTGTTAAAAAAGCATATGGGATCCTGGGCTTTATAAATAGAGGCATAGAGTGCAAAAGTGTAGAAGTCATGATGAACCTTTATAAAACACTGATTCGGCCACAACTGGAGTATTGTGTCCAGTTCTGGGCACTGCACGTCAGGAAAGATGTGAAGGCCTTAGAGAGGGTGCAGAAGGGATTTAATAGAATGATTCCAGGGATGAGGGACTTTAGTTATGTGGATAAACTGGAGAAGCTGGGGTCGTTCTCCTTGGAACAGAGATGGTTGAGAGGAGATTTGATAGAAGTATTCAAAATCATGAAGGGTCTAGACAAAGTAGATAGAGAGAAACTGTTCCCATTGGCAGAAGGGTCAAGGACCAGAGGACATAGATTTAATGGGATTGGCAAAAGAACCAAAGGTGACATGAGGAAAAACTATTTTACACAGCGAGTGGTTAGGATCTGGAATGCACTGCCCGAGGGGATGGTGGAGACGGATTCAAGCATGGCCTTCAAAAGGGAACTGGATAAGTACTTGAAAGGAAAAAATTTGCAGGGCTACGGGGAAAGGGCCGGGAAGTGGGACTAGCTGCTCTTGCATAGACTCGATGGGCCGAACGGCCTCCTTCTGTGCTGTAACCTTTCTATGATTCTATGATTACCATATTTTCTTCTTACAGACTATGCTGACCTACATATATATGCATTTCTCCATTAAATCATTAGTCAGGAGGTCCAAAAAATATTCCCACCAACATTTTGCTTGGTTTGCTGTTATTTGGTCGATCCATAGTGATTCCATCAGCTGAGTACACTCATTGAAATCCTTCCTTTCTACTACTTTGGTGGTGTCTTTTGTTAGTACTGCCATCCTCCTTTCCTATTTTTCCCGTCCTTTCTGAGAACTCTATATCCTGGTGTATTTACAAGAGCGATACGGTGGATACCAATCACGAGAAAGAGGAAATGGAAAGGGTAGGATGGGGAAATGAAGAGGGTTTTCAGTAGGTCTTTGAAAGCAGAGGGATAGCAAGGTCGAGGGAACTGAGTGGAGAATTCTAAAGGGCTGAACTGTGGTATCTAAACAAGTGGCCACCAATAGGGGAGTGTAGAGAGCGAAGGATAAGGAGATGTCTAGTATTAGAGGGCCTCCCAATCTTGCCTGGGCTGCAGTGAGGTCTCTAATGTCTACCATACCATAGCCCTCCAGCTGGATTTATGCTTCTGTTTCATATATTTTATTTATAATACTCCAGCATTGGTAGAAAGACAATTTGTTTGGTTGACCGCTTTTGCTTCTTTAACTTTCCTACCAATTTGTCCCCTTGCTTTTGTTAATTTACCATCTTGCTTAACTCCTGTAAAACCTTCCACCTCCACTACCTCAACTTTTCCTCATGCTACCTCATGCTTTCTATTTTAAAATTTTGATTTGCACCCTGCCCCCCTCACTGCCATGCTAGCTTAAATTCTACCTCCTCATAGCCTCTGAATGCCCATGTTTAGACAGCAACAAATAACCTGTTTTCTATTAAAATTATTTTGTAATCTTCAAAGCTGGGAGTTTTTTCTCTGGTCTAGGAAAAACCATTATTACCATTGAAGTCAGCTTAAAAGACATTTCTTTGTCATTTCCAATTGTTACATATAGACTACTGGTGTAAAAAAAGGAATGCCCAAAACCTGATGTCTGCTGCACAAACCCAAATGTTAAACTAAAGCTGGCATATACTCTGACAAAGAAACTCAAGGATGGCGGAAATCTGCCCAAAAGTGAGTTTGCCATAGAATTAAAAATCATTGTCACATTCAGTGCATCATATGTACTTTATTAGCTGCTTTCATTTTATTCATATGTGTCTGATGCATCATGTCATGCTATAAGACTTGACCAATAGCACTGATTCGCAATGAATCAATAAATGAAATAATTCTCCACTCTATTTACAGCAGGACTTAACTATTCATGGCTAAAACAGATAGTGTAGTTGCAGCAATCTTGGACTACGGTGGTCTGCTCTTTACATGCAGGCAGAAATAAACATTTTCCTCTTCATCCCCATCATGCTTCTGTATGCAGACTCACAGGCACAAATACAAAAAACTCATAGATATACCATTGTATTACAGTACATTGGTACATCTATGAGTTGTTCTACTGAGCTCCCCCGCAGAATAGTAGTGCCAATTTGATTGCAAAAGACAACAATATTTTTTGACTGGCATCTAAACCCTTCTCATATTGAACTATCATAATTGTCATATTTCACCATTGTTTCAGCAAGAAATCACTGATATCATTAATTACTGCAATATGGTGGTGTTACTGGGAAAATCTGAAAATTATTAGGATGCCATTCGTGGTTACCACTAATACAAGAAGGTCTACAAAATTAATGCTCCCAGCACAGAGCAACATGTGACGCTAACACATTAGGAATTTGTACATGGAGTTAAAAACACCTCATACAATTTTTCATCCATAATGTGGAGGAAATACTAATTTGTAAAATCTACTCTATAGTTTCTAGCCATCAATTTTTTTGTCAATATAAGCAACTGTAGG
Source organism: Heptranchias perlo (assembly GCF_035084215.1). Taxonomy (NCBI): domain Eukaryota; kingdom Metazoa; phylum Chordata; class Chondrichthyes; order Hexanchiformes; family Hexanchidae; genus Heptranchias; species Heptranchias perlo. Next base: position 42,287,876 of record NC_090337.1, read on the forward strand.
CTATTTTAACAGAAAGTCACTAGAGGGTGCTATTGCTGCTGTGACATGGGTCATGGGTCAAAGTTGGTTGAATTCAAACAGAATGGAACAGGTCTTGAGAACGGGCAGGTCCTGGGACAAATGACAGGAACAAAAGAGAGAAAGAAAAATAATGATACAGAATTAAGAGATAGTTAAATGCCAGAAAAATAAGGAACAAGAGAGAAATACAATCTCTGCAAATAGAAAGGGCAGAAACAATCTGGAACGAAGAATAGGAGAAAAGTGAAAACACTAAGGGAAACAAATAACAGGCGTTTTGTTAAATCAGCTTTATTTTTCCTTTATGGAATGTGTGATGCCAGTCCTTGTGATGTACAGGTTGGTAAACATTGATGGAGTTAAAGCACAAGTGTAATAATGACTAAGCAACACAACCAGCCTAACAAAGGGTTTCATTTTAGAACAAATGTTTAATTAGAATAGGGATAAAATATATCTTTTAAGAGCTCTGATCCAGAAATATTCTCACTAACATGTGCCCATAATACTAATCGTTGCACGTACGGTGCTCGTATGTGCAGTACAGAGCTCTGGTAAGCTTCCCAATATGCAGTTTCCTGCTGCTCATCCAGCTAGGACCATCCTATTCATTGGGGCATTAGCTGCGGGGTTACCTGAAGCCAAATGCGCATAATTCCCATTCCCAGTGACAGCTCTCCATTTCCAGGTTTTATTAGTGAGTTAGGCTGATTAACTACACATTACAGAAAGAGAAAGAGTGCCTCACGCCAACAGAAAGAGAGAGCGCCACACGCCGACAGAAAGAGAGAGAGCGCCACACTCCGACAGAAAAAGAGAGCACCACATGCCGACAGAAAGAGACAGAGTACCATACGCCAACAGAGAGAGCGCCACACGCCGACAGAGAGAGCACCTCATGCCGTCAGAAAGAGAGAGCGCCTAATGCCGACAGAAAGAGAGAGTGCCACACACTGACAGAGAGAGAGAGAGCCACACGCCGACAGAAAGAGACAGAGCACCATACGCCGACAGTGAGAGCGCCAGACGCCGACAGAAAGAGAGAGAGCGCCCCATGCTGACAGAAAGAGAGAGAGTGCCATACGCCGACAGAGAGAGAGAGAGCACACGCCACACGCCGACAGAGAGAGAGCGCCACACACCGACAGAGAGAGAGTGCCACACGCCGACAGAGAGCGCCACACACCAACAGAGGGAGAGAGCGCACACCACACGCTGACAGAAAGAGAGAGAGAGCGCCACACGCCGACAGAGAGAAAGCACCACACACCGACAGAAAGAGAGGGGGAGCGCCACACGCCGACAGAGAGAGACAGCGCCACACGCCGACAGAGAGAGGGAGCGCCACACGCCGACAGAGAGAGGGAGCGCCACACGCCGACAGAAAGAGAGAGAGCGCCACACACCGACAGAAAGAGAAGGAGCGCCACACGCCGACAGAAAGAAAGGGAGCGCCACACGCCGACAGAAAGAGAGAGAGCGCCACACGCCAACAGAAAGAGAGAGAGCGCCACACGCTGACAGAAAGAGAGAGAGCGCCACACGCTGACAGAAAGAGAGAGAGCGCCACACGCTGACAGAGAGAGAGAGCGCCACACGCCAACAGAAAGAGAGAGAGCGCCACACGCTGACAGAAAGAGAGAGAGCGCCACACGCCAACAGAAAGAGAGAGAGCGCCACACGCTGACAGAAAGAGAGAGCGCCACACGCCAACAGAAAGAGAGAGAGCGCCACACGCCGACAGAAAGAGAGAGAGCGCCACACGCTGACAGAAAGAGAGAGAGCGCCACACGCTGACAGAAAGAGAGCGCCACACGCCAACAGAAAGAGAGAGAGCGCCACACGCTGACAGAAAGAGAGAGAGCACAACACAACGACAGAAAGAGAGAGAGCACAACACAACGACAGAAAGAGAGCGCCAGACGCCAACAAGAAGAGAGTGCCAGACACCGACAGAACGCCAGACACCGACAGAGAGAGAGCACCACACGCCGACAGAGAAAGAGAGCGCCACGCTCCGACAGACAGCGCCACACGCCGACAGAGAGAGCGCCACACGCCGACAAAGCAAGAGAGAGCGCCACACGCTGACAGAAAGAGAGAGAGCGCCACACGCCAACAGAAAGAGAGAGAGCGCCACACGCCGACAGAAAGAGAGAGAGCGCCACACGCTGACAGAAAGAGAGGGAGCGCCACACGCCAACAGAAAGAGAGAGAGAGCCACACGCTGACAGAAAGAGAGAGAGCACAACACAACGACAGAAAGAGAGTGCCAGACGCCGACAGAACGCCAGACACCGACAGAGAGAGAGCACCACACGCCGACAGAGAAAGAGAGCGCCACACGTCAACAGAGAGAGAGCGCCACAAGCCAACAGAGAGAGAGCGCCACATGCCAACAGAGAAAGAGAGAGAGAGCGCCACACGCCAACAGAGAGAGAGCGCCACACGCCGACAGAAAGAGAGAGAGAGCGCCACACGCCGACAGAGAGAGAGCGCCACATGCCGAGAGAGAGAAAGCGCCACACGGCGGACACTGGTCCTATTCCGGTTCAGGTGGAGCCCTTCCCAGCGGTAGGTCTCCTTCCTGTCCCAGTACTGGTGTCAGTGTCCAATGAAATGGAACCCCTCCTTCCCACACCATTCTTTCAGCCGTGCATTCGCCTTTCTGATCTGCCTATCCCTATGCCAATTAGCATGTGGCTCGGATAGTAATCCTGCGATTACCATCCGTGAGGTCCTACTTTTTAATTTAGTTCCTAACTTCTGATATTCTCTTAGCAGGACCTTCTCCTTTTTCTTCCCAATGTCATTGGTCCTAATATGGACCATGACAACTGGATCCTCCCCCTCCCTTTCCAAGTTCCTCTCCAGTTGCTCTGAGTTTCTCCTTCACCCTTGCACCAAGTAGGCAACACACCCTCCCTCCTTCACTCTCAGTCGCGGCTGCAGAGGATGTTATCTATCCCCCTAATTATCGAATCCCCTTAGACTACAACCATAGGGGGGCTTCCCCACCTCCCCCCCCTCCGCCAACTTTAGACTGCCTCCTGCTTCTCGGTGCCATGGTTAGCATTCTGGCTGTCCTCCCCACAGCCTTAATCCTTATCCTCACAGATAGAAAGTACATTGTACCTGTTGGATAAGACCAGTGTCTGTGAGACCTCCTTCTCTACCTGCCCTTGGTTCCCCTTACCCTGCTAAGTTATGTGTCAGAGTATCTCTAACTCGCACTCCAGCTCAAGGACCCTGAGCTGCAGACGTGGCAATCCAGGACAGTCTCGCTGTCCACAGGCTCCCACATACCACAGTCCCAACACACAACCTGCACAGCCATTTCTAGTTTTTATTTACTTATTTATTAGTATTCATTTAATTCTAGAACTAATAAACACTTAAAGTCTAGATTATATTTAGTAAATGGATTTTAGTTAGATTTTAAATTAATTAGTAATTAATTATTTTATTGAACTATTTATTTATAGTTTATAGTTAAAGATAAAATGTGTACAATAAATTAAAGACTGAGTTTAATTTCCTCGAGTTCTGCTGCTACCCCTCTGTGCTGACTATCATGTCACCTTTTAAGGTTTTTCCCTGGGTTTGTTTAACTGCTCTGGTTTCTCACTTTTTTTAACTCTTTGTTCAGCTTTAAGGCTTTTTAACTGACACCAACAGATTAACCACTAAAAACACTAACCACCACTAAAGACTCTAACCACTAAACACAATAACCAGTAAAAACTAAATACTTACACTGGCTTACCCTCGGCGCTCCTCTGTGACGTCACTTTTGACTTTTATATATAAAAAAATTATTTTGCCACGCAGGTCCACTCTGGCCGCGCCTCTTCCTTGTAAACCTTCAGGGCATCAGAACAGACCAGTGATCTATGCCTTTACTCACTTAACCTGCAGAGGAAAACTCACTAAAAAAAGGACAACTTCTGTTGCTTCACTCACTCACCTGATGAAGGAGGTAAGCTCCGAAAGCTTGTGATTTTCAAATAAAACTGTTGGACTATAACCTGGTGTTGTAAGATTCCTGACATTTGTCCACCCCAGTCCATCAACGGCATCTCCACATCTTGGGTTTGTGGGCCTTGCTTTGAGGAGTGCTTTAATGTTTGGTGAGGTTGTTGACCCAGTGAAGTTCTGCACATGTGGGCTGACAGTTGGTTAATTAGACATCATAACATTTTTTAGTAATATTAAGGTACCTAGATATCTTCCCTCAACCTCTGTTGAGGGAAGATATCTAGGTACCTTAATATTACCTAAATATTAAGGTACCTAGTGATTTTAAACTCCATTTCACCTCACATTGCTTTCTCTCCTCTGATTTCACTGCCCTTCTATCCTCCCTTAACTCTCCCCCCATATAAACCCTCCTACCATGTTCACAGCCACCCACTTGACCTTGCCATCTAACGTGACCCCTCTACTCCCATTGTTTCAATCAAAGACAAGGCCATCTCCAATCACTTCCTGTATCCCTCACCACCCATATCTCCCTATCCCCTTGCAACCTCACTTCCTTCTGCCTCTGCCCTGGAAAAAACTCTCCCCTGCCTCCTCCACCCTCAACTCCAACAACAGTGCAAGGATTTCATGGACTACTTTGTTACTAAGATTGTACCTCTGGTGTTGTATCCTCCCTATCCACTGCCTCTGCTGTCTGACATCCCATGCACGATGAGCTGCAATTTTCTCCAGTTATGTATTGGAAAGAACGAAGCCATCATCTTCAGCCCTTGCCACAAACTCCGTGCCCTTGCCACTGATTCCATGCCCCTCCCTGACACTGTCTTATGTTGAACCAGACTGTTCGCAACCACGGTGTCCTATTTGATCCCTAGCTGAGTTTCCAAGCTCATATCATCTACATCACAAAGATTGACTACTTCTACCTTTGTAACATCACCTGTCTCTGCTCCTGCATCAGCCCATCTGCTCCCAAAACCTCCATCCACGTCTGCATCGTCTCCAGACTCAATTATTACCATGCTCTCCTGGCCGGCCTCCCATCCTCCACCCCCCCTTAAGATCATACAAAACTCCATATTGTAACCCGCACCAAGTTACACGCACCCGTCACCCTTTCGCTTGCTGACCTACACTGGCTCCCGGTCCCCCAACACCTCCAAATTTAAAATTCTCATCCTCACGCTTAAATTCCTCACCCCTCCCTATCTCTGTGACCTTATCCAGCCTGCAACTTTTCGAGAACTCTCCATTCTTCCAACTCTGGCCTCATGTGCATCCCGAAATCCCTTCACTCCACTATTGGTGGCTGCCTTCAACGGCCTAGGCCTGAAGCTCTGGAATTTCCTCCCTAAACCTCTCCACCTCTCTCTCCTCCTTAAAACTCACCTCTTTGACTAAGCTTTTAGTCAGCCTTCATAATATAGTCTTTTTTGGCTAGGTGTTGATTTTTGTCTGATTACACTTCTGTGAAGTGCCTTGGGATACTTTTCTATGTTCAAGGCGCTATATAAATGGAAGTTGTTGTTGTAAATCTTCACCAGTGTCTTGGAGTACAGTAGAACTGCATGGTTTAGGTCTTGGATTATGGACTCTGTTACAGAGGGATAATTTGGTTCTGAACTTCCATCAGGTGTGTTACCTTGGTTTCACTTTGACCCCAAAGTGATGCAGCTTACCTTTCCCAAAGAGAGAGTCCCTGGTTGGCCGTTTGACAGCTGACAAATGCATATATGAATGCTGTCTAGGTGGACAGCAGGTAGCAGGAGTACATCGTGGGTGGCACAGTGAGTGGCACAACTGACTATAAAACATGTGAGTGCATTGCCACCATCTTCCTGATCACAACAGGGACACACAGCTTCAGCATTAGTAGCCTCCCTCTCTGCAACCCAATTAAGGTAGGTACTAAACCCTGAATATATGAGTGTATGTTCTCACACCTGGCTTCCAGGTAATACCTTCCTGCAGTATTCATCCCATGCCTCATTATTGCCTCAACAGCTATATGACAGACATCTGCCTTTAGTGTGGTGAAACGACCTTCTTAGAGCAACTTGTGTGCCAGCAACCATAATGTTTTAGATGTCCAAGTCCACTGTCCCATACTAGGTTTACTCAAGATTAACTTCTTAATCCAGGGTGAAGGGTTTTGGCAAAGAGGTGCTTGCTGTTAGTCTGACTTTCCATCCAGGGCACTTTGTGACAAGTCATTGTTGGCAGGAGCCTTCCCTCTATGCATCGCCTCCCCTTTTTGCCACAAATCCACCTCACAACTTGTTTCCTGACCTCACACATGGGCTGGAGGACACCCTCTGTTGCATGCCCAGGAGTTCTACCCATGTAAGAGAACAGATTGGACATTTCTTATGGGTCACAGGTCTGACCTGTGTTGGAACTTTGCTATCATTGAAGAAAGACAAGAAAGATCAAAGTGACTTACTCCCCTTCTTAGTGTAGTCCCAAAGGAATGTGTCCAAGCTGAAGTTAGTATCCACCATGATATAAATCAAGAATTGGAACTCTCCTCAAAGCAGTGACTCCTTGCTGGCATAAAGTCCCATAAGTGTGGCTCACCTTCCAAGTGGCCGTTAGTTATGTACACGTCTTGACAGTGACTGAGATGGCATGCTATACAACTGCAGCAGACATCACAGTCAAGCTGATCTTGTCCTCACCCAACGTTCACTTTTGAGCCCTTCCCTGGCTGATTTTCCCCTCCTTAACCCAGAAGGCCTGAGGCAAATTGTAGAATTCCTACTGCTGCCCCAGCTGATTCTGCAGAGTGGAGAGATCAAACTTTGGTCCTTCTTGATCTGCATGGCTTAATTAGTCACAAGGGATCTTTAAATTATGTCTTTAATGATTCCCTTGGCAGTGTTGACAAGCTTTTGGGAGAGAAGAGCTTTAGATGAACCAAATTGCAGAGGGATAAAACCACAATAAGATTGGGCCTAGTGGAACCAGAACAGATTGGACATTAAAACTTCAGTGGCAAGTGGCTTTTCCCAGCAAAATCCATTATTACACCAGATGTCACAGCACTGCACCAATTCATTAAATGTACTATCAGCTAACTGTTTAATAACTTATGAAACAGTTGTAAAAAGATTTGATTTGCCTTGCTTTGAAATCACACAGTGTGGTAGTTCTGCTTCGTAGATATCCATTGTTATACCCTTTCAAGAATGTCATTCATTGTCTATTCATAGTATTCAGTCCTGGCAGAAGAACAGTCAAGATAGTACATGTTTATTCTTCCTCATCAACCTGATCAGTGGCAAGATTATTAGCTGATTAATTTTCTGTCAGCCTTAATTGTATTTAATAACCTTTAGACTAATGGATATGTTTAAGAAATTTAAACTAATTTAATCTCAAGGTTTTGTTGGCATTCACCAATCATGTGCACATCGTTAATGATGTCATCACAATCTCACAATTAAGTTACACCTTGCAACTCCCTCAACAGTATACATTCTTCTAGATATGATTGCAATTTAAACTGGCAGAAAAACACTAGCTAACTGCGCTGCTGGTAAATAACAGATACATTACACAGAAGACTACTAAACACTGTCACTGTAGTGACAAAGCAATTGGCAGTATACAAGTTGGGGAAAGAAATTTATATGCTATTATGGTAGCGATGAATCCATTTGAATCCTAATAATGGAGAAAATATCAACTAGATTTCATGAGAGGGGTAGCGATGCAACATTGCTTCAGTGTTGCATCCATCTAATGCTTCACAGTCAGCTACTTAACCAAGTGAGCCTCAGTTGATGCTAATCACATACACGATTCTAGCTAATAAACTATTAAATATTACTAATAAGACAAAGAGTACTCAAATCATTGTGACTCTTCTGGGAAGCACCTTCCATTTATCAGAAGGATCTTGACCTTCCTCAGTTAATCTTGTCCACTCTCAGTGACTAGGCTGCTACATTCAACTGTACTAGGCCAGTCAAGTATAATTATCAAAACCAATCATCATTCAAGCAAATATCACAGAACTTGAAGACAAATAAAAAGTGAAACATATTTTCATGTTTAATGCAATGCCAGGATTAGACAGTCTTCTGTGTGAAACACCTATTCGTTTGATTCAAAGTTGTCCTCCATAATCTAGTAGGAGATTAGTAACCAGCCTTGTGGCTGTGGTACATGTCTGTTTTCTTTAACATACCTAGCAGCAGGTTATTAAACAGTCTTGTGTTCCTGCAGCATCTATACAATTAAATAACTCAAAATAAGTTCTTATCCGCTATCTATAGTTTAGCAAAATCCTCTCTAATATTATAGAACAGTTTTACTAACTCAAAGAAGCATGATTAAGAAACCCATTACCACGATTTGGACTTTTAAAATGTAATTTTCTCTTACATCCCTCCCGAACAGAAGTGCATTTCTTATGTGCTTTGCCTTTGCTGAGCTTATATGGCCCAAGTCTTAACAATTAACCAATATGCAGTGAATTGTGTAAACAATGTAAGTGGAATTCTCTATATCTTCACTGTTTGGATGCAGAAATATCACATGAAACACTACAAAAGTTTACGAACTCAACAAAATGTTACTACAAACAGCAATGTTTTAAAATACATACAGCAATAAAAAATTCTTTTAAAGAGCCCTTTGTTCTCTCAGCATTTTTTCAATAGAAAATTTTTCAAAATATCCAACAGTTCAATAAATTCCACTCCAGTAATATCTTTCAGTTTCCTGAGCTCTCCCTTTGTGTTATATGTAATGTCTGCTTGTAATAGAGTTCTTCTTTCTGACTGTTCAAGTTGAGCTATGAACTGCCAACTTTGTACAGTCTTGCTTTAAGTTCACTTCCATGTGTCAATCGATGCTGATTGAATTTAATATCAAAGTATCAATATTATTTTAACAAATTACAATGACACGCTCTCCTAATAATTTTCTAAGATTAAAATACAATATGACAAGGTCCTTATAGAATGCTAATGAACAAGTAAATAGACATTGTCTGGAATTTGAGTGAGCTTTGAACCATTATGACCAAAAGGCGTGGGTTACAACATCCTGTTGACGTGCCACATTCCCAGCTGCAAACCCTAGCACGCATAAATTTAGCAATTTACAACAATTGGAAAAATCTAATTCACATATGGATGAAAACAATTTTTTTCCAGGATTGGTCAGAAAGTAATTTTAAAACCAACAGACGGGCATCCATTTCACAATTCAAAAACAAACTTGGCATCAGACTTTAAATATATACTAACAATGACAAAACAACATAAAATTGTCACACCCAAACCCTTCCATTCTTTGAATTTTAGTAGAATTTTTTTTTAGAGACTAGTCCAGTATTTTCATATTTTCAGACTGCAGCACAGACTGGAAACTTGGTCTTGATTCGATATAGGCTCATTTTTCCTCCAAACTATAAAATAGCAGTCTTAAACAATTTATCAGGTGTAGCACTGAGCAATGCAAAGGGATTTCAGCAATGTAAAGGGAAAACCTAGCAGTCAAAGCAGCATTTTGGATTCAAGAAGGGGATGAGGAGTGCTACTGGAAGCAGGTGGCACATATCAAGCATTTGCTGACAATGCCTTCTGTCTGTTTATCGGTGCAAGGTCAGAACAAGCTGTGTTGCACTTGGATTTTTTTTGCATCCGAGATTTTTTACATTGGAAATCAGAGCATCAGTCATCAGCTTGGTAGGTCAGGCCATAAATTATAATTCGAAGATGTACCCAAGGTCAGGATGTTTATGAGATTTCGGCACAGTGCATTTGGATTTAAGTGGTGAAGTTGAAGTGATTAGAAAAGATAGATTTGTGTAAGTTTATAGGCATGTTTGTGATGTTTTTCTAAATTGTTCAATTTATTATGTTGTGATATTTTAGGGGTATATTGTAGGGTGGGTGAAAAAATATGATGGTGGCTATATGTTGGAGAAGTGTTTTCTTGTATTGTATCTTATAAAAGTAATGTGTCTAAAAGCTGTTGTAGTCATAAGGTGTAGTGTACCTTGAGTGTTTATAGTTCTTTCAGATCATTAATCATAAGGCATTGAAGCAGTAAACCAATCTGCAAGAATATCATCTGCATCAGAAAGAAGCTTGCATAATGGACAATTTGTGACCACTGTTTTTCCATATCAAATTTGTGAGTCATTGTCTGTCATATTGATCTGTCAAATGTACCCAGTGGGTGTAAGCTCAGCCAGAAGCATTGGTACCTACTAATTATCAACTGGAATGCATGCAAAGTTGCAAAACTTTGTGCATCACAGTGATATAAAGTTATAACTGAAGGGCCTTTGCCTCATTCTGATTGACCTTCCCTGGACAGCAAATTTGGTTTCACCAACACCACTTCATGCAGTTGCCACGTGCTCCCTCAGGGGCACCATCTCGAAATGAGAGTCCCAGAGACTTATATTCTGACTTGCTCAGGACACTTCCTTACCAAGTTTAAATGACATGCTAGAGGCAGTTGAGTAAAACAAAAGACACAGAAACAGGTTAGCAGTTAGTACACCAGAATCACACTTAGTAAAATACAAAACTAGTCCTGGGATACAGCTGAGAAAGATTTAGTCAAATAGATCAACTGTAAATACAAGTAAGGCAAATGAATGCCAAGCCAGGAGAGGAGAGGTGAGGAACAGTGACCAAAAGGTTGGTCAAAGAGATGGTCTCGAGGTGTTTAAGATGTGGAGAGATATGTTCCAAATAGTAGGATTGTGGTGGCTGAAAGCTCTACCACAAGTGGTGAGGTGTTGGAAGGACTTGGGGTGGGGGTGGGTGGGGGTAGGGGAGAGAACAGAGGAACAAAGTGTTCAAGATACGAAATAGGGCTGGAGGAGATTGCAGAGATAGAAGGGGGAAATGCTGAGGATTTTTAGACAAGGACAAGGATTCTTAATTTAATGCATTGGGGTGGGGAGCCAGTGTTATCAACAAGAATGGGGATGATGGGCAAGTGGGACTTAGTGCTGGACAGGATATGTGCTACTGTGTTTTGGACCAGAGTTTATGGAGGGTGGATGATGAGAGGCCAACAAGCAGAGCATTACAATAGTTGCGCTTGGAAATAATGAAGGCAAATGGAAGGGTTTCAGCAGTGGAGGGGCTAAGGTAGGGGCAGAGGCAAGCAATGTTGCAGAGTTGGAAGTAAACAGCCATGGATAGAATGTGGGGTTTAAAATTCAGCTCAGGGTTAAACAGGACACCAAGAGTACAAATGGCCTGCTCCAGCCTGAGAGTGGCAAGCAATGGGGATGGAATTAGTGGCAAAGGAGCAGAATTTGTAAAGGTGGCCGAAGATAATGACTTTGGTGTTCCCGATTTTGAAACTGAAGGAAGTTGTGACTCATTCAAGACTTGATGTCAGAGAAGCAGTGTAGCAGTACAGAGGCAGTTAGATCGAGAGAAATAGTGGAGAGGTAGAATTGGGCATCATCAGCGTACATGTGGAAGCTATGGATTATGTCACTGAGGATGCATCGTGTAGGTAAGGAAGAGGAAGGAGCCACGGATAGATCCTTGGAGAACCCCAGAGTTGATAGTGCAAGGGATGGAAGAGAAACCATTACTGAAGATGCATGGGCTGCATTCTGATTGGTAGGAATGTAACCATGTAAGGGAAGTCACATGGAGCTGGATGACAAAGGCGGAGGTCAACAGTATGGAACGCCGCAGAAAGGACAAGGAGGGATAATGCACTATGGTCACAGTCACAGAAGATGTCATTTGTGACTTCGGGCAACAGCAAACAGCGGCATGAGACAACACTGACCTGGATACAGAAGACACGTCTGCACAAGTAAACAGCAAGAATCGTAAAGCAGGCTCTAATAGATGACACATTTATTTAAGTGCCCGAAACATTAAAGGCACAACAAACGTCTGCAACATAGACACTGGTTCCAGTGTACATTAAAACCATGAGTGCGACAGCATTTTCCCCCAACTACCTTAATCTGCCCCATATGGGAAAAAATTGAAGTCAGGACCAATATCCTTGCAGGACAGTTCACTAGTGCTTTGGGGGAGGGTTTAAACTAATTTGGCAGAGGGATGGGCACCAGGATGTAGCATTGGTAAGGAGAAACAAGGTGCACAAAGGATTGGGAGAGAAAGATAGCACTTGAGTAAGAAATAGTACGGTATTAGGTGGGTTCAGACTAAGAGAGAATACAAGAAGGTCTAAGATAGGTTTACAGTGCATGTGTGTAAACACACGAAGCTTAGTAAATAAGGTTGGTGAGCTGCAGGTGCAATTAGCCACATTGGATTATAATGTCGTAGTGATAACGGAGACCTGGCTCAAAAAAGGGCAAGATTGGGTACTAAATATTCCTGGATTACATTGTGTTCAGGAAAGATAGGGAAGGAAAGAAATGAGGGGGGGTGGCAGTATTGATTAAGGAGAATATTGCAGTGCTGGAGAGAGAGGATGCCCTTGAGGGGTCAAGGACAGAATCTATTTCATTAGAGTTAAGAAACAATAGAGGTGCCATTACACTACTGGGTGTATTCTATAGGCCACTAACTAGTGGGAAGGATATAGAGGAAAAAATTTGCAGGGAAATTACAGAGAGGTGCAAGAGCCATAGAGTAGTGATAATGGGGGACTTCAACTATCCTAATATAGACTGGGATAGTAATAGTGTAAAGGGCAAAGAGGGGGAGAACTTTCTTGACCAGTACATTTCCAGCCCAATGAGGAAGGAGGCATTGCTGGATCTGGTTCTGGGGAATGAGGTGGGTCAAGTGGAGCAAGTGTTGGTAGGGGAACATTTAGGGAACAGTGATCATAGTATCATAAGGTTTAGATTAGTTATGGAAAAGGACAAGGAGCACTCTAGAGTAAAAATACTCAATTGGAGGAGTGCCAATTTCAGTGGGATGAGAACAGATGTGGCATGGGTAAATTGGAATCAAAGATTGGCAGGCAAAACTGCAATTGAACAATGGGCAGCCTTTAAAGAGGAGATGGTTCAGGTACAGTCTAGGTACATTTCCAGGAGGGGGTACGGTAGGGCAATCAAAGCCAGAGCTCCCTGGATGAAGAAAGAGATAGAGAGTAGGATGAAGCAGGAAAAGGGGGCTTATGACAGATGTCAGGTTGATAATACAAGTGAAAATCAGGCTAAATATAGAAAGTTCAGAGGGGAAGTGAAAAAGGAAATAAGAGGGGCAAAGAGAGAGTATGAGAATAGATTGTCAGCTAAAAGAAAAGGGAATCCAAAAGTCTTCCATAGGCATATAAACAGTAAACAGGTAGTAAGAGGACGAGTGGGACCTATTAGGGACCAAAAAGGAGATTGACTCATGGAGGCAGAGGGCATGGTCGAGATACTAAATGAGTATTTTGCATCTGTCTTTACCAAGGAAGAAGAAACTGCCAAAATCACAGTAAAAGAGGTAGTTGAGATACTGGATGGGCTAAAAATTGATAAAGAGAAGGTACTAGAAAGGCTGGCTATACTTAAAGTAGATAAGTCACTCGGTCTGGATGGGATGCATCCTAGGTTGCTGAGGGAAGTAAGGGTGGAAATGGCAGAGGTACTGGCCATAATCTTCCAATCATCCTTAGATATGGGGGTGGTGCCAGGGGACTAGAGAATTGCAAAAGTTACACTCCCTTGTTCAAAAAAGGGTGTAAGGATAAACCCAACAACTACAGGCCAGTCAGTTTAACTTCGGTGGTGGGGGAACTTTTAGAAACAATAATCCGGGACAAAATTAACAGTCACTTGGACAAGTGTGGATTAATTAAGGAAAGCCAGCATGGATTTGTTAAAGGCAAATTGTGTTTAACTGATTTGATTGAGTTTTTTGATGGGGTAACAGAAAGGGTTGATGAGGGCAATGTGGTTGATGTGGTGTATATGGACTTCAAAAAGGCGTTTGATAAAGTGCCACATAATAGGCTTGTCATCAAAGTTGAAGCCCATGGAATAAACGGGGCAGTGTCAGCATGGATACGAAATTGGCTAAGTGACAGGAAACAGAGAGTAGTGGTGAACGGTTGTTTTTTGGACTGGAGGGAGGTACACAGTGGTGTTCCCCAGGGGTCGGTACTAGGACCACTGTTTTTTTAATTTATATATTAATGACTTGGACTCGGGTGTACAGGGCACAATTTCAAAATTTGCAGATGACACAAAACTTGGAAGTGTAGTGAACAGTGAGAAGGATAGTGATAGACTTCAAGAGGACATTGGCAGGCTGGTGAAATGGGCGGACACTTGGCAGATGAAATTTAACACAGAGAATTGCGAAGTGATATATTTTGGTAGAAGGAACGAGGAGAGGCAGTACAAACTAAAGGGTACAATTCTATAAAGGGTGCAGGAACAGAGAAATCTCGTTGAAGGTGGTAGGGCAGGTTGAGAAAACGGTTAAAAACACATACGGGATCCTGGACTTTATAAATCGAGGCATAAAGTACAAAAGCAAGGAAGTTATGATGAACCTTTATAAAACACTGGTTCAGCCACAACTGGAGTATTGTGTCCAATTTTGGGCACCACACTTTAGGAAGAATGTGAAGGCCATACAGAGGGTGCAGAAGAGATTTACTAGAATGGTTCCAGGGATGAAGGACTTCAATTACGTGGATAGACTGGAGATGCTGGAGTTGTTCTCCTTAGCTAGGGCCTTAGACAGGGCTAGACAGACTGGATGCAGGGAGGATGTTTCCCCTGGCTGGGGGGTCCAGAATGAGGGGTCACAGTCTCAGGATACGGGGTAGGACATTTAGGACTGAGATGAGGAAAAGTTTCTTCACTCAGAGGATGGTGAACCTGTAGAATTCTCTACCACAGAAGGCTGTGGAGGCCAAGTCACTGAATATATTTAAGAAGGAGCTAGATAGATTTCTAGACACAAAAGGCATCAAGGGGCATGGGGAGAGAGCGGGAATATGGTATTGAGATAGTAGATCAGCCATGATCATATTGAATGGCGGAGCAGGCTCGAAGGGCCGAATGGCCTACTCCTGCTCTTATTTTCTATGTTTCTATGTTTCCTTAGAACAGAGAAGGTTGAGAGGAGATTTGATAGAGGTATTCAAAATCATGAAGGGTCTAGATCGAGTAGATGGAGAGAAACTGTTCCCATTGGCAGAAGGATCAAGAAAGGAGGACATAGATTTAAGGTGATTGGCAAAAGAACCAAAGGCGACATGAGGAAAATCTTTTTTTACACAGCAACTGATTATGATCTGGAATGCACTGCATGAGGGGGTGGTGGAGGCCGATTCAACCGTGGCTTTCAAAAAGGAATTGGATAAGTACCTGAAGGGAAAAAATTTGCAGAGCATGGGGGAATGGGCTGGGGAGTTGGACTGGCTGGATTGCTCCTGCAGAGAGCCGGCATAGACTCGATGAGCCGAATGGCATCATTCTGTGCATTAACCATTCTATGATACTATGATTCTATGATTACAATATCAGTCATTCACCTTTTAAGGATGGTTCAAATGTGTTCATTGATTTTTGCCCTGGTGCTTTCCTTTAGTGAGATTGTATGGTGCAAAGCTTCTGCATTCTAATCATATGAGCCTTCAGTTTCCCAGTGGAAAGAGAAAATGATGTGGATGGCTGCTATATGTCTAAGGATGGAGGTGGTCCATTATGTTCTTGTGCTTGGTTACTAAGTCACCATACAACTACTGATGGCACAGGTATTGAAACGATGGCTGCCTAGACCTGTATGCTATGTAACACATTTGTAGTCATTTGAGCATAATGGGTGATGAAATTATATGGTTTCGCCCTAAAGCACAACAGCATCACCCATGCCATCTTCTGCCATTCTGCTGCTGCTGGGCACTCCCTCAACATGCAAGATATCTCCATGGAAGCAGACCACTGCACATCAATAAGATCAATTTAACCCTGTGTTATGACTGTCTCAATTCGATTCCCCAACATGTTTAATCCAGAGGAGATAGACTAGGAGGCAGACTACTGTAGATTGGAGCTCAAGGTCTTCAAAGCAACAGTAAAACATTTGTGAGAGATTCCCAATTAGCCGCATGTGGTTAGTGGCTGACGTATTGGACAACATTGCTGTAGAACTAAACAGATCTCTAGGTAGGCTGAGAGAGTGCCCAGCTGCAGGGAAATGGCAGAAATTGGAATGGATGATGGAGATGACTCTCAGGAAAATATCACATACCAACCTCCCAGCCATACCACTCAAAATGACTACAGTAGGGTTGCCAATTGTACATGTGCAGACAGCCACTTCATCAGTAGCTGTGGCATCTTACTTTAAGAGGCATCTTTCGACCTAGCAAGAGGAGGAACTGGGCCACCTTCATCCCTAGAGGCAAGTACTGACCCAGCAGCCAACCAGCTCCCTTCCTTCCACTGGGGGATCACTTTAAAAGATCAAAACGTTAGGAAGTAGAAGACACACAATATATATATTAAGTGGAAGCACTCAGTCAAAACACACTGAACAAAGCAACACCATGCACTGTAAGGGTTAATAAGGTTGCACCATGGAGAAATTAGATTCTGTTCATAAATGCTGATGTACAACTAGGCCCAATGGAGGGAAAGCTTTATTTGACAAGGAGATTGAGCATATTTGGGAAGGAGGACTGTTATATGTTGATGGGAAAAAGCTATCAGTGAAAGGTTTGGGTAATTAGCTCCTGTCTGATGACTGTATCAGTCTGAGCAGCTTGTTCAGACTCATCAACTTCTTGATGCCTTTCTTCTCCTGACTACTCCATCATTGAGCTCCTTTGCCAGGTACATTAGCAGAGGACACAGTAGGAAACAATAATCCTACAGCTTTGTATGGGCCATACTGTAGAACTCCCCCGATCGGTCTAACAACTAAATCACTGTTTCAGGATGTCGAAGAAGTGTTCCACAATGCCCCTGGTGGATGCATGGGCTGCATTGTACCTCTCCTCAGCTCTTGTCCTTGGGTACCACTGGTGTCATGAGGGGAATATAGAACATTAACAAGACATTTAAGGCCCTGTATGATTATATGCTCTTAACTTTCATATCCTGTCGACGTACATCAAAGTAACTAGACACCTTTATGTCATAAAGTGGTACATCTTTAAGTGACAGTCACACAATAAAGATCATTTTGCATAACTACATTGTCCATATATGGAACTGTTTACAAGGTTACACTTGAGATTCAACATGTATAAACAGCTGCCAACACAGCAAGAATTGACAAGAAGAAGACAGGCATTAAAGTGGTATTAGGTCTGCCAACAAATTTATGGGAAAGGTATGGTAGCATCTATCATAGCACAAATTACACGCAGCACACTTATATTGTCACTACATTGTAATCGCAATTCATGTTTACTTTTGTTAACTCTGCAGGAGAAATTGGCTTTTAACAAATCCAGAGTAGGTGCACACCAGAAGCATGGCCTACAACACTAGACTACAAAAAGGAAATGCTGGATTGCATCCTCAGTATGAAGGTCATAAAGGGGTTGGTGAAAGGGATAAGAAGGGGTCAGTATGGCATTGTTGGTTAGTATAGTTATGTTAGGATAGAATGTCATTGACCCAGTGTTTCCAGTCATCTGGGGGACACAGATAGCACGCAGTCATGCTACAGTCAGTTTTGGTAACGATGAAGCATTTATCATTACCTAATATCAATACTAACGATGTGCCATCTGTTTTCACAGAAAGATGTGAAGCCCATAGAACAGGAGACCACATCCTCACACAAAGAGACAACTTCCCACACAGTCACAGCACGTGCGGACTAATGAGCACACTGCTCCCTCACATCTACAGACTACACATTCTTGAATAAATCTCAGGCTCTCACAAGAAGCTGTTTTAGTGCACATTCAATTGCTGTTTACACTTGAGCAAGCACCAATCCAGAACTACTAATCCTGGAGGACTTTAGTGAGTTTCAGGAGGGACCACAGGATGAAACAATCTTTGCACCATCACTTCAGGAATCAAACCTCACAGGGCATGCTTTCAAAAGAAGAATGCTGCTTAAGTATGAAAGTGTCCACCAGTGACTGGAATGTCTATTCATCCCATTTCAGGGTAGTGTGGCTACAGTGTGGAAGTCCATTTCAGCAGCCATCAACAGCTTAACTGGTGTGATGACAGAGCAGTTGCCTATACAGCATTCAGCTATCAGCTACTTGGCAACTTTGTGGAGCCCCAACTGGTTGTAACTGGCAGAACCACCAAAGAAATGGCATTTCCACCATTTCCCCACCAGAGTCATAGTGGGAGACTGGTGGAACTCCCGCAGAAGTTAAGCCCCATTGGGTTCTAAAATACAAGATTTAATAATGGCAAGCTTCAACATACTTGGAAGATAGAATTCAGGTAATCATGATAGATGTGGCAGTTGATGAGATCACTGTATTCATAAGGAAAAGGCCTATGGCAAGGTCTTGATTGCAGTAGCACAAAAACAGGCAGGTGGCTCTCGTGTCGATACCAGTCTAGTGCCACCATATGCCTCTGCACCCAGTAACAGGGGTACCTCTGAAAGTATGTAGCCCCCCACAACAAGTATATCAGTCCTGGCAGAAATGCAGGCCCTGCAGGTAGTAGCAAAATGTAACCAGCCACAACATTCCCAGGAAGCAAGCGACTGGACCGACCGATCCTTTGTCCCCTTCACCGTCAGGTCGGATTACCTGAAGGTGCTGGGGATCTGGTTCGGGGAGGCCGGGGCATGCACCAAGAACTTGAAGGAGCGTATTTCCAAGGTGAGGCAGAAAGTGGGACTATGGGATCGACGATCCCTCTCAATCGTGGGCAGAAACCTGGTCATCAGGTGCGCGGTGCTCTCGGTGTTGCTGTACTTGGCACAGGTCTGGCCCATACCTCGCTCCTGCGCCGTGACAGTCACCAGAGCCATCTTCCGCTTTATCTGGAGATCAAAAATGGACCGTGTCCGCAGGGACACGATGTACAAATCTCTGGAGAAAGGGGGGAAAGGCGTGCCCAACATGGCCCTCATCCTGAGGGCCACTTTCGTGTGCGGCTGCATCAAGCTTTGCATGGACCCTTGGTACGAAAACACAAAATGTCACTACGTGCTGAGGTTCTATCGATCCCCCGGTGTTGCGAAGGATGGGCCTGGCCACGCTGCCATGGAACACTCCGTCCAGTTAGAGCGTTCCGCCCCACCTGTCCCTCGTCGAAAAGTTTATGCAAAAAAACACTTTCAACCACAAGGCAATCAGTATGTGGTCCGCACGTAACGTCCTCGAGACCCTGTGGGAAAAGGAGATGATGGATCCTGTCAGTTGGTTCCCCGAGCAGACCGTCAATGTCATTTGGCAGAACGCCTCATCGCCAGAACTTTCAAACAAGCACCAAGACCTAGCTTGGCTGGTGGTGAGAAGGGCCCTTCCCGTCAGATCCTTCATGCACTCCCGGACTCTCAGCGCCACCGCGCGCTGTCCCCGAGGAGGCTGCAGTGCAGACGAAACCGTCACCCATCTCCTTCTGGAATGCGCCTTTGCAAAGAAGGTCTGGAGAGAGATGCAGTGGTATCTGTCCAGGTTCGTCCCGAGCAGTTCCGTAACACAGGACTCTGTGCTCTACGGGCTGTTCCCAGGGACGCACACCGAGGCAGACATCAACTGCTGCTGGAAGACCATTAACTCGGTGAAAGACGCCCTTTGGTCTGCCCGAAACCTGCTGGTCTTCCAGTGCACGGAGCTGTCCTCAACTGAGTGTTGCAGACTGGCACATTCCAAGGTCCAGGCTCTGTGGGGAAAGGCAACTATTTAGAGCCTTCCCTCCATTGTATACCAAGGGGCTGCAATCAGGGAAACCCCCCCCCCCCCCGGGCAGAATGTAAAATTCAAATTGCTGTAATGTACCTGTAATGAATCTGTAATGTACCTGTAATGAATCGGTAATCAATAATCTGTATTGAGTATAATGCAATGAGACACCCCAGAGAGTCATGAACTGTAATTATGTACAATGTGTTCATTGAACTGTACTTGATTTAACCTGCAAATTGTATAATCTGTATTGTGTACGTTTGGAATGTGATATGACAACTGTATTGTATGTTTTGCTACAAATTTTATGAATAAAGTATATTTTTTGAAAAAAAAACTTGAGAAGTTCATGAGTTACAGAATCGCACATTAGTGGCACACACCAAAATGGGATAACTCCGAGCACATACTGTTGAACATACTCATATCACGTGCACTATTGCAATCATTAATGGATTGTGATTCCTTGCACTCTAGGGAAGGCAGCATTGTAACACTTTGTTGTTTTATCCCGCTGATGCTGCTGGTCCATACTGAACTGGATGAAAGTGCTGACACAGTGAAATAAGGCATTTGTGATTCATCTGTGCACAGCAAACTGCCTAGCTTGTGTCAGAACTTGATTAGAACAACCCTGATGTATAGAGATTCTAGGGTACAGTGATTTTCACTGCCACTAATAGTACCACATGGGTGTCTGCAGATCTTCTTACAGCAGGTGGCAGTCACAAGATCACAAGATAATTTTAGTTCATCCATCAAGAGAGATCCTAACATCCCCCCATTGTAGCATCCAATTGTTTCTTAAATTAATCCAGTGTTTTTGCATACACCACTCTATCTGGAAGTTTATTGCACATGTTGATCACTTTTTGTATGAAGCATTTCCTGATACCTGTCCTAAAAGTTCCCTTCTATAGTTTAAACCTTTGTCCCTGAGCTCTAATCCTGCATTTTAATTTAAAGTAAATTTAAAGTAAAGTCCAATCATTCTGAAGATTGTTGAAGGACACAAACTTTTCCAGACTTCCTGAAATCATATTTGTATGATGTTTGCATAAAAATGAGGTAATATACCACACAGAGTTAAGGTGTCAAATTTAACCACAATTGACATTGAACTAAAAATATTAGGAATGTCTGCATTATATATTTCCCAAACCAACAGGCCTCTTTCATTTGATGCATAGAATAATATGAAAAGACACCACTCACAATTTGTCTAGGACTCACAAAACTAACTAATGATTTGAGCATGTTTAACCTGATTGCCCTAGACAAAACTTTAGCATTCTGCCTACTATGATTTTATTGCGATCCAGATGATAATCTCCATGATCTTATCTTTAATAAGGGTTGCCATAACTTTACCCACAATGGATGTCAAGCTCACTGGTCTATAGTTTCCTGGGTCACTTTTGCTACCTTTTTTAAAAATACGAGTAACATCTGTCTTTCTCCAGACCCCAAGCACCTTTCCAGTATTCAGTGATTTCTGGAAGATTTGTGCCAGAGTTCCTGCAATTTCTTCCCTTAGTTCTTTAAGGATCCTTGGATTTATTTACCTTAAGTTTGCACAACTGTTCAGCAACCATGTTTATAGTAATGTGAATAATGTCACAAATTACCTCTGCAACACCCTCTTTTCCCTTTCCAGATTAAATAAGTTACCTGTCTCCTCCTTGGTAGAAACCAAGGCAAAAAACTTAGTACTTTTGGAAATCCAATATATACCAGTTATGACTGACCAATGAACTAAGATACATTAAAGGCATCAGGAAAAACATCTTTACTTGAAGAATAAGAGACATTTGGAGTAATTTACCATACAAGGTAATAGAAGCAAAAACAATGGGGTCATTCAGAATATGATCAGATGCCACGATGGGAAAGTTAATGACTAGAGGGATGAGCTTCAATGAGCTAAGTTACCTTTTCTCATCCCTAACTTTACTGATCTCCCCATCAGCCTAGCAAGGATTGTCTAAGAGACCTCCAATCTGAAGCTTACTATTGATCACAAGAAAACCAATAAATAGCTTCTCCAAGAACCAAGACAACTTGAATTTTGTTTTTTTCCCATTTTCTCCCACCTTGCCTTGTCCCAACGTGAATCACATAGACCACAAGGAGAAATAATCTGCTCCTGGAACTCTGGCAAGACTACTGTTGACCTGGGCACCAGGACCTGGACCAGAACAGTTCTGGGTAACTTGTCCAATTATCCCCTCCCTCTCTGGGAGGAAATGCCTTTCTACACTCAGTATAACCAATACAGCACAGCTGGGATCAGGGAAACTGACAATGCTCGTTGGAGCACCAACATTGTGTACCCCCATACCCCAGATTTTTTCAGTGAAACATACCATGATGTTGAGAAACTGAGAACAGCCATATTCATGCTCACTGCTGTTCTTTTTTGAGGCAGGTCCCATTGAACCCACAAATACAAAGAATTTGCATTTATGTAGCATCTTTCACATCCTCAAGACATCCAAAGCGCTTTGCAGCCAATGAATTACTTTTGAAGTGTGGTTACTATTGTTCTGTAGGCAAATGCAGCAGCAAATTTGTACACAAGTCCCACAAACAGCAAATAAGATAATAGTGCAGTTAATCTATTTTGCTAATATTAGTTGAGAGATAAATGTTGGCCATGACAATGGAAGAAATCCCATGCTTTTCTCCGAATAGTGCCACCTGAACAGTTTAAAGTCTCATCCAAAAGACAGTAGGACAGATTTTCAACTTCCCGCCAGGACATAAAGCTGGTGTCGCAGATCTACTGCCCATTGTAGAAACCACTTGATTTTCTTTCCATTGATTTCAATGGAAATGAAAATCAGGTGGTTCCTATAACGACTGGCAGATTGCAACACCAGTTTTAGGCCCAGGCAGCAAGTTGAAAACATACCCCAACATCTTCAGCCTCATCTCACTCAAAAGTGAGAATGGTACCACCAAGTCAAGTGGTTTGAAGTCAGTCAAATTTGGGTATTTGTGCATGGTCTGAATTGAGTTTAGATTCCAAAATGGATTTGTACTCATCCCTAACATTTGTAATGTAAAAGCCTGATGCAAAATTGTCTTTTGGTAACCTAACTCTCCTCCACAGTCCTTGCAAAGATTAAAGCAACAAATATTTTAGAGTTTTACTTCTCGTAGCCCTTCCAAGTACTACTAATAGAGGTTAATTGTCTTTATTGAAAAGTAAACAAGCCATTCAACAGACCACATTAATTTCCCAATATTTGAATTCAATGTCTGCTTTTGGTTGCTTATGACAATTTTTTTCTCTTAAGATTTATTTGGAGAGCACGGACTCACTACATTTTCTATATATATTATAAAATCCCAATTTCCTTTGACAACTTATAAATATGAAATATTAGCGCTTACCAAAATTAAGACGACGTTTGGTTCAGGAACTAGCGATCTACAAAAATTGTGAAGTCAGCATTTTGGAACATCCCCAATCGATGGGCAAGTATGTGTGTTAGGTCCGAAAGAATTGCAGAGGCAGGCATATTCAAACTACTGAAAAATTCATGTATAAAAGTTTGTTTCATTTTTCAATAAATATAAACATTAATTTATGCCCCAATCCAGAGAGCAAGTAAAGTAGATGTTTCAACTGCATAAAGATTATCGTTATTGTTTAATACTTTTATATTATAAATATATCTATATACGTATTTTTCTCGTGTGAAATATTTATATTGACCTACATCAAGAGTCTGCTGGTTCTGGTTACTGCTATGTGACAGAGGCAATATGCTGGATCACGAACATGTGTCAGTTTATTTAGGGGAAGCTCACTGCCACTTTTTGTTGAAAGCGACTCAGCATGTTGCATAGGCGTAAGCACTGCATGTATTAATCTAGGTTGGCCGGTACGGCAGACTTACTGAGCATAAGTAGCTACCTGGGTTACACCGCCGTCTTAGTGCCGCAATCCTCTCGTGGCCCGGTTAATCCCTAACATAGCGTCTAATTTGGTTTATCTTAAACAGATTCAATGCAATCCTGGGGAATTTGGGAGGTGCGTGAGTTTCTGTATTACTGCTGGTTATCAGCAACTCCTGTGTTTTTATTAGTCAGTCATCTCAACTGCTGGCAGTAGTAAATTGGGGCAGGTGTGGCAAAGACACCTGCCTAACAGGTACCGGACTAGTTTCACTTTAGATAAACTAACTTCATGCGTTTGTGCCTCCCCACTGAGAAACAGCGACCAGTTGTATTAAATATCCCAAATTGTGGAAAGGTGAGACTTTATTCTTGTTGCTGACATTCTGACTGAAATCTATGTTGAAACTGGAGTGTAGGTTAATGCAAGATGTTTCTAGCACAATCTAAGTATGTGGCAGGGCCTGTCTTTAGTTTCCTGTACAAAATGTGGTTCAAAGTTTCTATTCCTGTAACAAAAACTTACTGTATGCATTGGACTAATGTATTTTTTTCTAGTTACTGTTCAAATTTACTGTAGCTTAAATTATTACATAAACCAATCCTGATACTGTAGTGTTTCAATCTGTCTGAATGCTGACTAGCCAAGCTGGATGGTATAAACAAATGTGCTGAAGGCAAGTACTGATATGTTCAGGCAAATAGTGATTTGTGTAGGTGCTGGGACATCCAGGCTGTATAAGTGAAGAAGTTGATTTATGAATCTATAGTGAAATGTATCTCAAAAGGTAACAACAAGATGAATAATGATGGAAATTGTGAACTGGTCCCTGAAGGAAGGATCAGAAACAGAAATGATCCCTGATTAACTGACTTGATTTACAAATTGTTGTGATTGAAGGTTGATTTGGATATATGTGACTTTTTAAAAAAAAACAAGTTGCTTATAAGTCTCATAATCAGAAATTGAAGATATAGGATAAAGGACATTTTTTTTTAAAAGGGAGACATGCATGCTCTTTTAGTATAGTGATCTGCATGGAAAGTGTGCAATGATGGACAAACTAGCTGTCACAATGTACCTGCAGTAATGATTCTTTTGTGCTAATGAGCCACTTGGCTGGTGTAAATGGCAAAATTTGGTAATCTAGATGGGAAATTCACAATTGTGTAAAATGGTTCAATGCCCATTTGAGAAAATCCTGGTTTACCAACTAAGCCTTGCATATGCTGGTAACCTTTGTTACAGAGAAACAGTAGATTTTTGGTGGGGGAGGGCAGCTACCAACTATACAAGGAGGCACCAAATGGTGCAATATATTTCTGAAAGAGTTGGCACTGTCTCAACCACTGGCTGGTAGAATGGAAGATGTTGCACAAATTAAAGAAGCATAATAGTAAGCCATGAATGTTATATAAAACATGTATGTGAAGGATAGTAGTTAAATAATATGTAAAAGAAACATGACCTATCCTCATAACGAAGAGCCCTTAGACTAGGAATCATTCTCTTCATCCTGACTTTGCACTTTTTTTCTAGGGCTTTGATATCCTTCACCATGTGTGGAGACCAAAACTGGACACAGTATTCTCAAGTGTGGATACAACAATAACGTTCATTTATATAGTGCCTTTAACATAGTAAAACATCCCAAGGTGCTTCACAGGAGCGTTATCAAACAAAATTTGACACCAAGCCACATAGAGATATTAGGCCAAGCCTTTGGTCACTTGTCCTAAGTATAGTGCTTTTGGTTTAATACTCAATGGTCCTAGCTTTACAACCTAAAATCCTATTTGCTTTCCCAATAGCTACCTTGTGCACTGTTATGAGGGATCAGTAATTTACCCCCCCCCCCCCCCATCTCTTTCTTGATCTAATACCCTTAATAAGTGGTATAAGCTTGCCTGCAGTTCCCCAACTCCAAATGCTTCATTAATGATTTTAACAATTGACAATGAACAAAAACTGTCTTTTTCCTCCCATTTTGCTAACGTATTCCTTTTTTTTGAAGGAGTAAGAATTCTTAGAGCAGAGCTAGACATGGGTGAATAGCCCACCTGTTTTTTCTCCTGACATTACTCCAACTAAAAATAAGAATTTTGGGCAGAGAGTCATGAGACACAATTTATATCCCACCTGTGAATTGGCCCATAATGCACAATCATCTGTGTCTTGCGTGAATTATGTTTAGGGTCTATATGGAGCATCTGCAGTATCTTACTTTTGTTATCTATTCTTTTGGGCCTTTGTCATAAGCTCTTAGTACTACACAGTAGGTGAGTAATTAAAATAAATTGATATAATTGTTGAATTGGAATGGGAATTAACTTTTTTTAGTGTGTCTTTTTTGCACTGCCTGCATAAAACTTGAAACCTATGCCGTGGAGATAACCGTCACGCTTTGTTAGTGTTTATTTTTTATTTTGTTATGCAAGAGCTGTACATTAATGATGCCATGTTACTACAATGGAGCAATTCCAGTTGTATTGTCAAAAGTATTGCAACACTAAAGGGGTGGAATAGCACTATCCCAAAAAACGTTTTAAAATCGTAAAGGTTCATATATTCAGGTTTGGTAAATGTTATGTAAGAAGAAAAAATCAACTTGGGAGACTATTACCAGTAAAACGTGGCGGTGAGTGCCTTAGATTGCTGTGTAGTGCCATCATAAAGGAATCTGTCAAGATTTCCTCTGTAAAACTGTAAATTCTTCTAGAATATGTGTACCATTTAATTTTGCTAGAAATTTTGCTAGGTGGAGGACGTCTTCACAAACATATTTCTAATGTTGCTGCACATAATGACTAGAAGATTTTTTACCATTATTTGAAGTACCACTGGTATGTTATTTTTAAACCTATCCCGTTCTGCAGGATGTAGAGTTAAATAGTAGATCCTGGTCTGCTTTTATAATTGAGATACTAGAAAATTCTGTGCTGGTTAGATGACACTCTCCATAAGTTCACTTCTGTCCTTTGTCATCAGAGCATATCTGCATCAAAAATTAAAATGAATCATTCCAGAGATCTCTGGCTTCATTTAGGATAGCTATAAAATGATCAGCCTAATTGTAACATTCTTCATTGTGGAAAACTCTAAAGCTGTTAACCATATTCTAACGCTGCTCTTTTAATCATTATTTTTGGGATTCTGTTACAGGTTTAGGAGAAAACAACTTCCAGAGTTTTGTGGCTGGCATCATTGCAGTTACACACATTACTCTACTGTGATCTTAAAGTTAGAAATTCAAACCTCCCTGTTCCAATCAGGTTAGTCAATTGTTCATGCAAGGTTATACTATTTGAGGGTTCCTCTGTAAAGGTGGCTCCTGAGACAGTCAATGTTAGAGTCACTGGATATCAGCTGAAACTGTCCATACAGTAATTTTAAACACTTGAAATATTATCCTAAAAATCTGTTGAATTTTGGAAACCCCCCCCCCACCCCCACCTCGAGTGGTTCACTGACTGACTTATTGTGGTAAGGATTTAACTTTCTTCAGTAGCAGTTTTAACTTTGAAGTTGTAGAATGTGTCTAAGCCAAATCTGAACCTGACATCTAAAGGCTGAAAGCACAAAACCCAACTCAGAATGGCAGTGGTCTTATCCCACATCATGGGTTCAATCATTTTAAAACCTATGCTAAAGTAGTATGGCTTGAGTAAGAGTCACTTCTATTTTTAATTGTAAACAATTTTACAACACCAAGTTATAGTCCAGCAATTTTATTTTAAATTCACAAGCTTTCAGAGGCTACCTCCTTCCTCAGGTGAACGATTTGGAAATGGTGAACCAGATGGGTGCACTGCCAACACAACCATCTACTATCCTCTCCTGTAGCCTATCAGGACTGGGTGAAAGAATCATCATCAGAAGGCTTTATTACTGCCACCTTACTAGACTACTAGAGATTAAATACGTTTCTGTTGGGAAAGCCTGCACTTAACACTAGCCATTGGGTAAGCAATAAAAACATTCTTTTAATTTCTTGTGGTTTTAAGCACAGTCACTCACCCCAATCACCACATACTTTATGAAACACAAATAGGGAACTGTGTGTGTGTGTGTGTGTGTGTGTGTGTGTGTGTGTGTTTGTTTCTAAATGGAAATTTCACTTGTGCTATTTCTGCTGCACATTGTTTGGCTACAAAGTAGTTTGGGCTACAGAGTCAAAAAATGTGCGATATGCTTTAGACTGAAGCCAAACTGTTCAGGATGGCATCAGGTGTGAAACCATCTGGAGTAAGCTGCCTTGCACTGCTTCAACTTTGCGCTTACAGCAGTATAACTTCAATAGGTGCAAAGCTAGCTTAAAATTTGAAATGTTTGAATGGTCTGCTGGATTTCCTTTTTGAGCTTTTAATGTTTAAAAAAAGCCACCAGACCAGTCAGCTGTTTGCAAAAGCTTACCAAACTGAGTTTGCAAAGACTGAACCCTCCTTCATGTGTGAGGAGCTTGAGGCATGTTTGTGGTTTCTTGCCTGCTCATAACTATTGGATGTTTCTGTCAAAGCCTTGAATTGTTGGGCTGGAATCCCGAATGACAGCATCTGGGAAAGGTAGAGAAGGCAGCGGGATGTTAATTTTTATTTTGCTTTCTGTCCCCAGGAGAGAGATGGGCAGTTGTTCTATCTGCCCAAGTTAGCCAGGGTGGAGGAGAGGATGGGAAGGCTTTTTGTGTAAGCTGATGAATTTAATGTTTTAAACTTTTGAATAATAAACTTAAAAAATGTTACCTCTGGGTATTTGTGACCAGATTCTGACTTACTTAACAAGGTATGATCTGCATGTGATGGCCATTCCCATGGTTTTGAAAAAGTTGGCCAAACTCACCAATTTTCCTTTTGTAAGATGTTGGAGCGTGAGGTGGAGGGGTTAGTTCCATCAAGTAGAATATCATCAGCATAGTGATATTTTGGTTTGGATTTTCCTCCACTATCCTGGAAATCGGGTGAGATGGTGGCAGAAAGTGGGCTGACATCGGGCAGTGACACTTTGACTTCAATTTCTCTCTTGCCCCAATTGGGACTGCCGCTGGCTGCTTCTTCCCCACCCACCAAAAGAAAATGTTTTTCCCCCCCAAGCCTGCAATGTTCCCAGCCCATTTCCCTTCCATTCGGCCCTATTTCCACCACTCTCCAGGACTGCCAGGTAAAACACGGCAGTAGGCCTAGGGTAGCAGTGGGAATGTCTTCAAATGGAAGGAGAGGCCCTTGTAGTGGCCTCCCCTCCCTCCAACTTTTTGCAATGACTCACCTCTGGCACAGCCAAGGCCTTCAGTGGATGACTAGGTCCAGTTCTTTGAGGTCCTGATTTAGGGATATAGGTCCATATGATGAACAGGAGGAGCGGTCTTTGCCTTTTTAATACATTAGTATGATTATAACTACCTTTTTAAACTTGTCTGGGAGGCTACCTGCTTCTTCAACATGCTGCAAGAATTTCAACAAAGGAGATGTCAGTTCAGAGAGCAAGGTCTGGTAGAACTCAGCTGAGTAGCAGTTGCTTTCCGGGACTGTAGGTACTGTATTACTGCTTGGATCTC
Organism: Heptranchias perlo; assembly: GCF_035084215.1. Taxonomy (NCBI): domain Eukaryota; kingdom Metazoa; phylum Chordata; class Chondrichthyes; order Hexanchiformes; family Hexanchidae; genus Heptranchias; species Heptranchias perlo. The sequence continues at coordinate 42,317,107 of NC_090337.1, forward strand.
CTTGACCTCTTAGGAGTGGTTGATAAGGTGGTGGGGGAAGAGGGAAGTTGGTAAGGTGGTGGGAATTTGCCTGATGGGTGGCCTGAGACTTTGAAGAGCTCAAAGAAGCAAGGAAATACATATTCCTTGTTGATCTCATGTGGGTCTGAAGTTAGCCTGCATTCTGAATTTTGAATTGATGGCTTGTTCTACATTTGTCACAGGATGTGTGCTAGGAGCTTCTCAAGGTTTGTTCCCTTTATAATATTTTGCCATGGTGTATTAGAGGAGCTTTTTGGCTCCCATGGTATCAGGCTGTTTAGTTCACCACTGGCCTGTATCAGAGCTCATTCATTGGTGTTGAGCTTCTGTACCCAATATTCCCCCATGCCTCTCTGGGTTTGCAGTACTTTATGCTTCTTGGAGGACAGGACACTGATATGCTTTGTACAAACTGCTTTGTTGTTTTCACAGAATAGCATTGGAAAGATATCAGGTTTTCCATTTTTACCTCTACAATGGGTGAGCTAGGTCTGTAAGGAAGACACAAATTCCAGCTTGCTGAGAAGCACAAAGTTTTTGTGCTGGAGGTAGGATGGTAGGTTAGAGAGGGCGAACAGGAAAGTAATTGGTGCATGATCAAAGATGGCTACGGGCATCATATGACAGCTCAGGACAGTTAGAAAGAAAGAAGGAATTGCATTCATATAACACCTTTCATGACTTCAGGACATACTAAAGCGCTTTACAGCCAATGAAGTACTTTTGATGTGCAGTCACTGTTGTAATGTAGGAAACGCAGCAGCCAATTTGCGCACAGCAAGGTCCCACAAACCAAACAGCAATGAGATATATGACCAGATAGTCCGTCTTATTAATGTTCATTGAGGGATAAATATTGGCCAGGACACTGGGAAGAACTCCCCTGCTCTTCTGCAAAATAGTGCCATGTGATCTTTTACATCCACCTGAGAGGGCAGACGGGACCTTGGTTTAATGTCTCATCCAAAAGACAACACCTCCAACAGTGCAGCACTCCCTCAGTACTGCACTGATGTGTCAGCCTGGATTATGTGCTCAAGTCTCTGGAGTGGGACTTGAACCCACAACTTTCAGACTTGGGGGCAAGAGTGCTTCCACTATGGTGGTTATCCCACATTAATTTTACTTGTATTCTAGTGAATCTCTCATTCTTGTGTATTAAGATGACACTGCCAAAAGTAATTCACAATGGCTCCATTTACATGAACTTAATGGTGCATTTTTACTCAACTTTTCTTGGATTGATATTAGGAAATTCTTGGTCCATATGCAAATCTCAAATGTTTTGTCAACAGATTCATTACCAAATCTCAAGATATTGAATAATTCCAGAATTTTCTAACAACTAGGGTATACATGAATCCTCCCTTCTGGTGTATATTGTAAATAAACCCATCTTCTACCATTGCATCACATTATTCAGTCATTTTTTGATCTGGTAAATATTCCTCTCTAACGTTTGCTCTCCTATTAAACTGACTAGGCAAAAGGTTATGTAAATGTAGAGGATACATTACGAAGACTTGTGTAACACAATTTGTATCCCGTGAATGGACTGATGTGGTGACTCATAAATGGCCATGACAAATGGATAATAAAAACAGAAAATGCTGGAAACACTCAGTAGGTCAGGCAGCATCTGTGGAGAGTGAAACAGGATTAACCTTTCAGGTTGATGACCTTTTATCAGAACTGGAAGAAGTGACAGCTTATAAGCACATACCGAGTCAGGGATAAGGTGGGGCGGGGTGGGGAGGAAAGAAAAAAAGGGAAGGTCTGTGATAAGGTGGAGGGCAGAAGCGATTAAATGACAAATAGGATGATGGTGCAATGGGTTATAGTTAAACAAGTGGGATATAAACTCTATCCTACAGATATTCTTGATTTTATTCTATTTCTATGTTAATCCTTAGATTGCCAGTAAGTACTGGGAGGGAAGTTCAGTTCTCACTTCATGTCACACAATGTAATGTTGAAAGAAATTCTGATATTACAGCAATAAAACTATTCAAATATCTGTAGTTTTCTTACTTTATTGTTACTCGTAGACACTAAAATAAGCACTTAAAGCAAATTTAGGCATTCTAAATACTAATACTACTCACCCTGTCATTGCTTTCCATATTCCAGTCTTCTCATTCTCTAAACTATTTTTATTTTGAATTTTGCTTTAACATTTTTTTCTGTCCTAAGCTAAGATAATAATCCTTCCTAACTTTTTTTTTATGGGCCAAAACTTGCGCCACACTAATGTCGCATCTGTGGCGTACGCCATTACTATGGTGCAGAAATTTCAGCAAATTATGGCATGAGTGACTTATACCATTGCTTACACCACGCCATAATTTGCTGGGACGTTTGTGCCGCTCCAGAGACCCACGCTGACAAAGTGGAGCAACTAATTATTGTAGCTCCACCCCCCCCCCGCCCCCACCAATTGAATCAATGGCTGAAGGAATGCCACTTTGATCACCACAGCCACTTAAAGCATCGCAGAATGGTGATGGTGAGCACAGTATGTTTGCTGCAATCACAGGAATCGTAGTTTGCTGTTTAAATTAAGAAATAATCATGCCCTTGTTGGATGTTTTTTTTTCTTCAGGTCTAACAGTGTATAGGGTCGCTGGAGCAAAGTGTGTGTGTGTGTGTGTGTGTGTGTGTGTGTGTATACTCCTAGCCTTAAACTACCATCCAAATGTAGCTTTTGTAACATGTATTTCAGATTGTTAAACCTATGCGTTGTGAATGTGGTTGTTAGTAATCACAATGTGCCCATTTACACCTTGTAAAGTAATCCAAGAAGCAAATCAGAGATTGCAGACTGAGCAACTGAAGCATTGTGGGAACAACTTTTAATTGGCTGAAAACTGACTTCACAGGGCAAATTTTCAAAGGTCCAGAATGCAAAGATTGACATGACCCATTTTTATGCAACAAACATGAGTAAAGTGGCCAGCGCTTTGAAATATCCAGACAGGTAAACTTTTTAGTGTTGGAGGGGTTAAAATAAAATCGGTCAGAAATAGGTTTAATGGCATATTATTTTCCTTTGTGGTTTGAGTCCAGAGGTTGTTAATTAGCCTAAAGTGTTTGAACTTTTTTTTTAATAGGCTAAAAATGGCACACAAATGTATTTTAAATGAGATACCATATTTTTTAAGTGATCAGATGATTCATTGATTACAGTTTATAAGAGAGCTGAGCAACAGGGGAATATGGGATGGGAGCACTGTCGGTGCTGAAATTTTATGCTTAACAGTTTCAACTTGCATGGAAAATGGAAATCAGCCTGAAAATGGTTCAAATTGGGTAGCCAGTAATAGACAATACCTTTTTAATATATAAAGCAACATTGTTAACCAGCAGATAATCAGAAAAAAGGGGCTACTTTTTATTTAACAAGTTTTTATAAGCAGCATTGTAATAGACATTTATCATGGAATCATACAGCACAGAAGGGAGTAATTCAGCCCATTGTGCCTGTGCTGGCTTTCTGAAAGAGCTGCCAACTAGTCCCAGCACCCTGCTCTTTCCCCATTGCCCTGCAATTTTTTTCTTTTTAAGTAGAGATCCAATTCCCTTTTGAATGTTCCCACTGAATCTTCTTCCACCACCCTTTCAGGCAGTGCATTCCAGATTATTACAACTTTAAAGAGTTTAAAGAAAAATTCTCCTTTTTCTCCACCCCCCGCCCCCCCACCCTGGCTCTTTTGCCAATTTATTTTATATCTGTGTCCTCTGATTAATGATCCTCCTGCCAGCGGAAACAATTTCTCCCTATCAACTCTATCAAAATCCTTCATAATTTTGACACCTATTAAATCTCCCCTTAACCTTCTCTGCTGTAAGGAGAACAATCCCAGCATCTCTAGTCTCTCCAGATAACTGAAAACCCTCATCCCTGGTACCATTCTAGTAAATCTCCTCTGCACCCTCTCCAAAGCCTCTTGAAGTCTGCTACTATCCTCCTCACTGTTTGCAATTTTCCCGAGTTTCATGTCATCTACAAACTTTGAAATTATGCCCCCTATATCTGAGTCCGGGTCATTAATATATACCAAAAAGAGCAGTGGTCCTAATACCGACCCCTGGGGGACACCATTGCATACTTCCCTCCAGTCTGAAAAACAACCGCTCACTACTATACTCTGCTGTCTGTCTCGCAGCCAATTTCGTATCCACGCAGCCACTGCCCCTTTAATCCCATGGGTTTAATCCAAAAACAGAAAATTAGGAATTAATACAATCTGTGTGGTTCAGTTGATGTTATAAATTGAGCACAAAATTTCAGCAGCTTATAATAGTTATTTGAACCATGAGATTAAAATTATTGACCTGAAATCAGTTCTATGCACGTTATGTTAATTATACACTGAAGTGGGGTGGAATGTTTTTATTCTGTTTGGCTTCAACATCTTTTGACAGCGAGCTCCTATTTCTGGATGAACGTTGACGGCCAGGACTGTCCTTGCACTTGAAGTAACGGTAGTGATCTGATAATTGCATATTTCTTAAATACCAGCGTATATCGATAACTTTTTGTTCCAATGAAGCCTTACCCTAGAGCAGGGATGTCAAACATACAGATACAGCTTAATCCACGATACAATTTAATCCGGCCCATGCATGCTATGCTGAAGGTTGCCATATGTCCTGGAATGGGACATGAACTGAGTCTTTTAAACTTAATGTCGCAGTAATGCTTCCCCCACCCCCCCCCCCACCAGAGAGCCGATACACACCTGAAGTAATCGGGACTCGGGAGACTTAAATCAGGACTGCGGGGGTTGAGATATTAGGACTGGGACTAGTGGGGAGATTGGGACTGAGAATGGGGGGGTCGGGAGATAGGGACTGGGGAGCGGTCGGGGCGGGGAGAGGGAAACAGGGGTTGGGGCTTGGGCGAGGGCGAAGAGAGGAATGGGGTGAGCATGGCGACCAGCATTTTCTGCAGAGTCGGGAGGAGCAGCAACAACATGGTGAGTAGGAGCAGCAGAAAAGCGGTGAGCGAAACCTGGGGACCCCATTGTGGGTAAACAGTGAAAGACTGTTTCCACTAGCGGGCGATCGGGGAACAAGGGGATGGAGACCTATGCTTAGGGAGCAATACAAGCTCCAATACGTGGAGGAGTGAGATGCAGGAGGGCCGAGGGCGGGCAGCAACCTACAGTAGTTCTGTGGAGCTAGGAGGAGCACTCCTGCCCCTCCGTGCTCCACAGAAGGATAAGTTTTTAAAAAAAACTTGCCCTACCATTTCCTTTTAAGGACTGCTGTTTAGGCTGCTGTAGAACTAGACAAACTAGTCTGAGCTCACAAGCCACATGCTGCACCTAGTTTTTCACATATTTTCCAGAGTGTCCTGAAACAGGGAACCCTTTGTGTACTTAAATTGATCCATTGCTGATTTGAGGCATCCACTGGCACACCTAAAAACAGTGAAGACCAATATGGCAGCGGCCATGTCACCGGTGCAGATTAGGTTACAGGATCTCGCACCCAGAAATCGTATACATTGCACCCGTTTTACGCCCATAAAAACAGGCGAGGCACATACCAATTTCGACTCCAATGGGCTCGACTTTCGCACCCCCGAGCGGGTGCGTTTGTGGCGGGGGGACTCCGAAAATCGGGAATTCCCGGGGCGGGTCCGGAGCCCGGCTCCAACCTGCCCACTTCCGGGTTCCCCAGTGACGTGCTTACATGCGCGCGCAGCCCCCGCATGTGGGACTCCCGCCGGCAATTAAAGCTGGCGGGATGCCACTTAAGGTAATTATTTAGGTACTTCAGTTCATTTACAGACCTGATTAACATGATAGTTTAGGAAGGGTGGGATTTTCAAGTCAACTGGGACTGTTTCCTGTACTGAGGGAAACGCTCCCAGTTGAAATCGACGTGTTTCAGCCATCAGCCTGTGGCAGCTGCAAAGGTCCATTTGACAGGTGGGGGGGAGACCCTCATTGCAGGAGGCCACTCTGTTACTTTGGACAAAGTTTGGCCTTCACCAACTTGCACACTTACCCCGGTGTGCAGACACATGTACCTACCTTGCGGACCCCCTCAAACGTACATCTTCCGGATGGGGGCCACCGTAGCTGCAGTCATGACTTCCTCGGAGGATGAACAGCATCACCAGCCTCGCCGGCCACGCCGTCCACCTCTGACACGTGGAGCTCCACAACACAGTGCTGTGACACATCCACCTGCACAGCAGGAGGGAGGGCAACGGCAGAGAGAGATGCGTCGCAGAAGGCACTACCCTCGCCACAGGGTCTACAGACTGAGGCTCAGCTTCCTGGACCTCTCTGAGCAGCAGTGCACATGGAGGCTCAGAGTCACTCAACATGTAGTCATGGACATCTGCAGCCTCCTTCATGCCGAGCTGCTCCCGGCTGGCCCGAGCAACATTTTCTTACTTGTCGCTGTCAAAGTCACCACTGCCCTCAACAACTTCTCCTTCGTATCCTTCCAGGGTGCCATTGGGGACATTGCCGACGTCTCTCAGTCGTCTGCACAAAAGAGCCCTGCAAATACACCTACACCCACTCTGCAGTGACACAATGGGTGATATCAGTTGTGGGTCTTCATGGTGATCCTCAGGAAAGGGCATTATTGCACAAACCAGGCAAGATTCGCAAAGACGTGGCAGTAGTGGTGCCAATATAATATGTAATCTGAGTTGATCAGAAATTAAATATAAGTAAAAAACCATGACAAACCCTCAAACACCCTTGTGCATCCCCTTCATGCTCACGACACGTTTGCCTTTTGCTTCCTACTGCACATATGTGATGCATGCCCTGTGGCTGCAGCACAGGTAGCAGCAGGTTGGGTGAGGCTGACCGTGAATGAGATGCATGAGAGGGTGAGTATGAGATAGAACCATGAGATTGTATGAGGATTGGGTTGAGTGGTAGTGGTGGGATGAGTACTGGCTAGGTGAGTAAGTGCAGGTAAGATGAGGATGAGCTTTGAGTGGGTGTGAGGAGTGACGTGATAGAGTAGTGTTGGCTGTGCAGAAGGAGATGTGGGGTGGGGGCGGTGATGTGGCAGACGGAATGTAGGGGAATGAGTAAGTGTACTCACTTCGGCTGACCTACTTTGGTGATTGAAGCGCCTCCTGCACTGTATGCAGGTGCGCGATATTTTGGTGGTGCAGGTGACCTCCTCTGCCACCTCGAGCCAGGCCTTGGTGCCAGAGGCAGGCCACTTCCTCCCACCCGCCGGGGAGAAGATCTCTGTCCTCCTCCTTACCCCATCCAATAATACCTGGATTGAGGCATCATTAAACCTGGAAGCATCCTACCCCCTGGGCTGCTCCATGCTGTAATCTTTCCTATTTTCTGCTGCATCAATCAGTGGAGGACTGCCCCTTTAAATAGGGCTCATCCAGCTGACAGCTTATGCTGTGCATGCGCAGTCTGCCCGCGCAGCTTTCGAGCGCGAAACCCGGAAGCAAAGGTAAGTACCTTCAATCAAGCTGCGATTGCGTGCGGAGCACCCCGATTTCACTGGGCACGTTACCCACGCGCCCAGTCCACCCCCGCTGCCAACCCGCCGCCCTCCAAATATCGGGCCCAATGTGTCTAAATAACTTTTGCTGAATGTGGCTCACGCCAAGTGCCAGGTTGTCCGATCAGGCCCACCATGTAGATTGTGTTTGACACCCCTGCCCTACAGTGTCCTTTTAACAAGAACAGATTTTACACAAACAATTCGATCTCTAAAAGGTGTTGCCGTTTGTAGGTGAAATCCAGCTGTGGTGTTTGGTACATGGAATTAAGGGGAATATGACTGCATGAATAGAGAAATGGTTAGAGGGTTAAGTTTCTCAGACTGAAAAGATGTGAGTGGGGTTCTACAGGAGTCTGTGTTGGGACCACTCTTATTTACTATATCTGTAAATGATCTGAACTTGGTAACTGAGAGGAAAAATATAAAAATTTGCTACTAATGACAAATTGAGAGTTATGGTAAATTGTGACAAGGATTTGAAGGACTGCAAGAGGACATGGATAAGCTCTCAGGATAAGCAGTTAAGTGGCAGATACGGTTCAATGTAGAAAAATGTGAAGTAATACAGTTTGGAAGTAAGAATAAAGGTAAGATTTTAAATGGAGTGGAGAAGCAGAGGGACCTTGATGTCCAGATGCACAGGTCATTAAAGCTGGCAGCATAAGAAATGGCAAACTAAAAGTCCTTGGATTTTGATCTAGAGGCACAGAGTACAAAAGCAAGGTGCAATGTTGAACTTGTACAAGACATTAGTTAGGTTGCAATTGGTATGTTGTGTACAGTTTAAGGCACCCCGTTATGGGAAAGATATAAAAGAAATGGGAATGGTGCAGTGTAGATTCACTATAATGTTACCACGGATGAGGGGTTAAAGTTATTACATAGTTATACTCAGCCCAACTGGTCTATGCTGGTGTTTATGCTCCGTGAGCCTCCTCCCACCTCACTTCATCTAACCCTATCAGCATATCCTTCTATACCTTTCTCCCTCATGTTTTTATCTATGAAGAGAGATGCGCCAAGGGGCACAGACTTGACCATATATGGTGCCAGATTTTGCTGGACAATATCAAGCACTCAGGCTCTGCCCTCCAATACCAAAATTGCCCACTACTGCAGGATCATCCTGGAATGCAAAGATAAACCCTGGCTTCTTTTCTTCACTACCAACTGTCTCCTTAAACCCCTCCACCCTCGCCTCCAACAAGTGTGAGGAGCTCATGGACTTCTTAGTTTCAATCTTAGTGACAATCAGGTTCATCTGCCTCTGCCGCATCCTTCCGTTACCTTTGCCCTCCAAGCCAAGCTTCCCCCCCCCCCCCCACCAACCATAGTCCTGAAACCACATCTTTCTCTAATTTCTCTCCTATCTCCCCTCACGCCCTCTATCAGTTCAGCTTGTCCAGGAGACCCACCTCCTGCGCTCTCGACTTTATTCCCACTGAACTGTTGACCACCCAACTTCCCTTTCAGCCCCCGTGCTAGCTGACGTTGTAAGCAGTTCCCTCTCTTTGGGTACTGTTCCGCTCCCTTTGAAATCTGCCATCATTGCCCCTTCCTCAAAAAAAACACTCTTGACCCCTCTGCCCTTCAAACAACTGCCCCATCTCCAACCTCCATTTCCTCTCTAAACTCCTTCAATGTGTTGCTGCATGCCAAATCTGTGCCTATCTTTCCTGCAACTCCATGTTTGAACCTTTCCAATCAGATTGCTGTCCCTGCCACAGCACTGAAATGGCCTGAATCAAAGTCACAAATGACATCCTCTGTGTGGTGGACTATCTCTCCTCATCTTTCTTGACCCCTCTGCAGCCTTTGACACTGTCGACAATGCCATCTTCCTCCAATGCCTCTTTCCCCCGTTGTTGAGCTGAGTGTAACTGCCCTCATCTGGTCCCACTCTTGCCTATCTAGTCGTAGCTAGTGAATCTCCTGCTGTGGCTTCTCTTCCCACCTCTTCATCATTACCTCTGGAGTCCCCCAAGGGCCCCTGCCACAAACTTCGTTCCCTCGCCACAAACTCTGTTCCCTCACCACCAATTCCAACCCCCCCCCCCCCCCCCTCCACTGTCTAAGGTTGAACCAGACTGTTCACAACCTCCGCATCCTATTTGACCCTGAGCTCAGCTTCCTACCCAAATCCTCTCCATCACAAAGACCGCCTACTTCCACCTCTGTAACATCACCTGTCTCTGCCTCTGCCTCAGCACACCTCCTGCTGAAACCCTCATCCATGCTTTTGTTACCTCCAGTCTCAACTATTCCAATGCTTTCCTGGCTGGCCTCCCATCCATAAATTTGAGCTCATCCAAAACTCTGCTGCCCATATAACCTGCACCAAATCCTGTTCATCCTTGTGCTCGCTGACCTACATTGGATCCTGGCCCACTAATGCCTCAAAATCTGCCTCACCTCCTCCCTATCTCTCTAACCTCCTCCAGTCTGCCAAACCCTCCAACAACTCATTGTTGCTCCTACTCATTCCCCAGTCCCTTTTCCCCACCACTGGTGGCTGTGCCTACAGCTGTCTCGGTTCTAAGCTCATTTCTAATTCCCTCCCTAAAGCTCTCTGCCTCTCCACATCTCACTCCTCCTTTTAAGATCCATCTTGACACCTGCCTCTTTGAGGTTTTAGTCACCTCTCCTAATATTTCCTCCTTTGGCTGGCTGTCGATTTTTTTTTTTGTCTGATTACACTCCTATGAAACACCTGGGGACATTTTCCTATGTTCAAGATGCTGTATAAATGGAAGTTATTGCTGAGAAGTTGTGGCCTTTTTCACTTGAGCTGAGAAAATTAGGAGATCAACTGATGGAGGCCTTTAAGTTTATGAAGAGTTATGATAAGGTAATGTGATGGACTGTTTCCACTGGTTGGCAACAATTTGGTATAAATTTAAGATCACTAAAAGAATCAGAGGCAGTTAGATGAAATTTCTTTACATAGAGAATGGTTAGAATGTGGAATGCTCTGCCATAAATTGCTGAAAGTGTCCATAAATTATTTTAAAAAGGAATTAGATAGTTGCTTCAAAAGAAGAAAAACACCAGAGCCGCCTTAATTGGCCAAATGGTCTGTCTCGATATTGTAACATTCTATGATTCTATAAGCATTTAAAACAAGATATTTTTATTCAATCAAGATTTAATTTACTTTCATGCTCTACTTGAATCACATTCTACATAGTAGGACTGATAAAGAAGTAGCTTGGTACATCACAATTCTACTTGGGTCAGATATATGTTCATCTGATGTAGGCTACTTTGAAGTGGTTAAGAATTTTAAAAGTAATACTACAAGCATAGTTTGTGTCATTTCTTTTGAACTGCATTAGTTCCTTGCTTTAATAATTATGTAAAAATAGAGTGATCAGAAATTTCTAAATGTAAATATAATTACCCCCAATAAAATGCAATTCACCTGGTTAGGTCCAGTGAATTTTTTGTTTTGAGAATTTTATATAATTGTTTTAACAAAGTTCTCATTTTTAAAAGTTGTTTACTTCCTTCTTTAAAATAACCTACTGCTATTATAATACCTTACTTTGCTTACTGATGCCTTCTGCAATTAACCTCCAGTATCATTTTTTCCACCCTTTCATTGTCAATTGTTCTAGTTGGTCAATGGTTCTAGTTGGTCATTACAATCGGTCAGCAGGTCTCCATTGGCAGCTGCTATGGGGCCACTTGAGGGCTGGGTGACTTTTTTTCCCTGCAGTCTCTACGTTATTGCATCTTTATTTTGGGGGTTGTCGTGCTGTGCTGCTGTTTCTGCCTCTTCTGATAGTTGTGTCAGGTAGGTGTCTTTGTCTCTCTTGATGGCTGTTTTTTTCCGTCATCTTAGCTCCATGAGCTGCTCACATCCACACCTAGAGTTTCACCTCAGGAGCTCATCGATCAAGCCAAAAATGTAAGAATTGACATGATATCTAGTAAGCGCCACCCCCCACCCCCCGTTGTGATTATTGTGATCAATTCCCTGCCCCAGCTATCGACTCAAATATGGATTGATGAAACTAATTCCCCACCAGTGGCGCCAAGGGCATCCTTTTGTATCTTTACAAAAGCGAAGGATCCAAAACAGACTGCAGTAAATACAGGGCTATTACTCTACTGTCAACAGTAGCTAAAGTATTTGTTTGGCTGATGCTTGCTCACATCAAGAACCCTCGGGGACAAAAGCCTCAAGCAATAGGCTAGCTTCAGAGATTAGCTCAACCGTTGAACAGATATGTACAATATGGCAGGTGGCTGCCAAACGACACAAAGACATTGAGCCACTATATGTTGTCTACATCAATTTGAAAAAAGCTTTTGACTCACTGAATAGAGAATACCTATGGCTCCTGTTACAATCCCTTGATATCTCTACCAAAATTATATAATTAATCAGAGAGCTTTATGCCCACAAAAGCAGCCAAGTCCATATTGACAAAAAGCTTTCTGAGCCTTTCGAATTTGAGCTGTGTTCTAGCCCTAACCTTACTCTTTCTTGGTGTTGTTGACTTCATGATGCAGTCAACAACAGAAAAAAGTGGATGTGGGATTAGACTAGACAATGACCACGTACACCGATCTGGACTTTTCCTATGACATCCCACCTTCATTGAAACTGTGGACACTTACTGAAGCAGAACAAATCATTGACCAAGAGACGTCTACCCTTGGTCTTCAGGTCAGCTGGAACAAGGCAAAATTGCAATCGTAAAGACGCAATATCATTCCAGCTACCTTTCATAATAGATGACAATCCATCCAAGAATCAGTGACACAATTCATTTAAGTAGCATGATTTCCTCTAATGGGGACTGTTTTCCTGATGGCCATAGGTGCTTTGCACTTGTGAGCTCTGCAATGAACTATCTCCATATGTGGAGATTGAACATGTTGCAATCTCAAAACACAGCTGTTCTTGCCCCAAGGAACTTATTTCTCCTATCTCAACTCTTTTTTTCTCCCCTTGTCCAGTCTTTTCTGATCTCCGCAACTCTGCTGACACCCTCCACCACTTTAACAGTTTCCGGTTCCCTGGCCCTAACCATCTCCTTTTCACCATGGACTTCCAGTCCCTCTACACCTCCAACCCCCACCAGGATGGCCTAAGGGCCAGTTGCTTCTTCCTCGAACGGAGGCCGAACCAGTCCCCATCCACCACCACCGCACTCCTCCGCCTGGCTGAACTTGTTCTTACGTTGAACAACTTCTCCTTTGACTCCACTCGCTTCCTCCAAATGAAAGGTGTCACTATGGGAACCCGTATAGGTCCCAGCTATGCCTGCCTTTTTGTGGGATACGTAGAACATTCCTTGTTCCAGCCCTACTCAGGTCCCAGCCCTCACCTCTTTTTCCAGTACATTGATGATTATATCGGTGCTCCTTCCTGCTCTGGCCCCGAACTGGAAAATTTCATCAACTTTGCTTCCAATTTCTACCCTTCCCTCGCCTTCACATGGTCCATCTCCGACTCTTCCCTTCCTCGACTTCTCTATCTCTGTTTCTGGGGATAGGCTGTCAACCAATATCTATTATAAGCCCACTGACTCCCACAACTACCTTGATTACACTTCCTCCCACCCCGCTTCCTGTAAGGACTCTATTCCCTTCTCCCAGTTTCTCTGTCTCCGTCACATTTGTTCTGATGATGCCACCTTCCACACCAGTGCTTCCAATAAGTCTTCCTTTTTCCTCAACCGAGGATTCCCCTCCACTGTAGTTGACAGGGCCCTCGACCGTGTCCGTCCTAATTTCCCGAACTTCTGCCTTCTCCTCTTCCCTTCCCTCCCAGAATCAAAATTCTATAGACTTCTTCCAAAATTCTATAGACTCTGGAACAGTTCCTACAGATTGGAGGGTGGCAAATGTAACCCCACTATTTAAAAAAGGAGGGAGAGAAAAAACAGGGAATTACAGACCAGTTAGCCTAACATCAGTAGTGGGGAAAATGCTAGAGTCTATTATAAAAGATGTGTTAACAGAACACTTGGAGGGCATTAACGGGATTGGACAAAGTCAGCATGGGTTTATGAAAGGGAAATCATGCTTATCAAATCTACTGGAGTTTTTTGAGGATGTAACTAGTAGAATCGATAGGGGAGAACCAGTGGATCTGGTGTATTTGGATTTTCAGAAGGCTTTTGATAAGGTCCCACATGAGGTTAGTGTGCAAAATTAAAGCACATGGGATTGGGGGGAATATATTGGCATGGATTGAGAATTGGTTGACAGACAGGAAACAGAGTAGGAATAAACAGGTCTTTTTCCGGGTGGCAGGCAGTGACTAGTGGGGTACCGCAGGGATCAGTGCTTGGGCCCCAGCAATTCACAATATATATCAATGATTTGGATGAGGGAACTAAATATAACATTTCCAAGTTTGCAGATGACACAAAACTGGGGTGGAATGTGAACTGTGAGGAAGATGCAAAGAGGCTCCAGTGTGATTTAGACAAGTTGGGTGAGTGGGCAAGAACATGGCAGATGCAGTATAAGGTGGATAAATGTGAGGTTATCCACTTTGGTTGTAAAAACAGAAAGGCAGATTATTATCTGACTGGTGATAGATTGGGAAAAGGGGAGGTGCAACGAGACCTGGGTGTCCTTGTACACCAGTCGCTGGAAGCGAGCATTCAGGTGCAGCAAGCAGTTAGGAAGGCGAATGGTATGTTGGCCTTCATTGTAAGAGAATTTGAGTACAGGAGCAGGGATGTCTTACTGAAGTTATACAGGGCCTTGGTGAGACCACATCTGGAGTATTGTGTGCAGTTTTGGTCTCCTTATCTGAGGAAGGATGTCCTTGCCATGGAGGGAGTGAAACAAAGGTTTACCAGACTGATTCCTGGGATGGCAGGACTGACGTATGAGGAGAGATTGGGTGGACTAGGCCTATATTCACTAGAGTTTAGAAGAATGAGAGATGATCTCATTGAAACATATAAAATTCTAACAGGACTAGACAGACTCAATGCAGGGAGGATGCTCCCGATGGCTGGGGAGTCCAGAACCAGGGGTCACCGTCTCAAGATACGGGGTATGCCATTTAGAACCGAGATGAAGAGAAATTTCTTCACTCAGAAGGTGGTGATCCTGTGGAATTCCCTACCACAGAAGGCAGTGGAGGCCAAGTCATTAGATGTATTCGAGAAGGAGATAGATATATTAATGCTAAAGGGATCAAGGGATATGGGGAAAAAGCAAGAACAGGGTACTGAGTTAGATGATCAGCCATGATCATTTTGAATGGCGGAGCAGGCCCGAAGGGCCGAATGGTCTACTCTTGCTCCTATTTTCTATGTTTCTAACTATGATAGGGTCCTCTTGTCCTCACCTTCCACCTCACCAGCCTCCATATTAGCGTATAATCCTCCGCCATTTCCGCCAACTCCAGCGCGATCCCACCACCAAACACATCTTCCCCTCCCCTTTCAGCATTCCGAAAGAACAGCTCTCTCCGCGACACCCTGGTCCACTCTTCCATCACCCCCAACACCTGCCCTCCTCCCCACAGCCCCGTCCTGTGCGAGCGTAGGAGATGCAACACCTGCACCTTCACCACCTCCCTTCCCACCGTCCAGGGCCCCTAACATTCCTTACAAGTAAATCGCTGTTTCACCTGGACTTTCAATTTAGTATACTGTATTTGCCGCTCACAATGTGGTCTCCTCTACATTGGGGAGACCAAATGCAGATTGGGTGATCGCTTTGCTGAACACCTCCACTCTGTCCGCAAGCATGGCCCTGACCTGCCGTTCCCTTATAATTTTAATTCCCTGTCCCGTTCCCACTCTGACCTCGGCCTCAGACACTGTTCCAATGAAGCTCAACGGAAGCTCGAGAAACAGCACCTCATCTTTCATTTGGGCACTTTACAACCTTCCTGACTCAACATCGAATTCAATAACTTCAGATCATAACCACTGCTGCTATTTTTTTCAGACAGCAAGTGCTGGTAATGGTTCTGTTGTTGCCATTTACAGCTCCTCTAGACCGATCTTTTGTTTCTTAATTTGTCCCATTACCACCATCCTTGCCTTGCACCATCATCCGTTTTGTCAGTTAGTCACTCTTGCCCTCTACCCTATCACAGATCTCCTCCCCCCCCCCCCCCTCCCCACCCTTTCCCTGGCTCTGTACTTGCTTAAAAACTTTAACATCTTCCAGTTCTGACAAAAGGTCTTTGACCTGAAACGTTAACTGTTTCTTTTTCTACAGATGCTGCCTCGCTTGCTGAGCTTTTTCTGCTTTTATTTCAGAAAACCTATAATGGCTTTATAACTAAACAGTAAAAGCAAAATTGCACAGTCAAAAACATTCTTTGCTTATTTATTGTACTACAGTCCTTACAATGTTACAAATATATTTTTTAAAGTATTTTTACACTGAGTACTGTCATACGATCTTAAAAGCATTCATTTTCTGTAGCCTGAAATTATTTGCAATTCTTCTGAGTATCAGACAATTCATAAAGTTAGAAGTTAAAATTTAGTATTTTTGTGGAACATTGGTTTACATGTTGGTACAGTTGTCCATTTTAGTTATGACACAAGGACCATGTGTTGATGCAATAAGTCTGTTGACATATTGCATATAAACTCTACAAGTACATATAGTTAGGGAAATGTCTGATACCAAACTCATTGGTTTATAATTTAGGAAAATATTTTACTTTACACACAGGAGAATAAAGATTCCCTACTTTTAATCCACCAGCTTCTATCCTATTTCGCCGGATGATTCTGGCTATTAACTAGGATTCCACATTGGAAATGTTGAGTACTACACCTGTAGGAAATGGGTGTGGTATGTTTGGTATTTTTTTTAAACCAGCAAAATACTTCAATCTATTTGGATTGCTCTTAGAAATGCTTTGTCTAAACAGTCTACATTTTCCCTAGTTCATTTTTATGAAGTTTGATGTGACACTGAAAAGTTTTTCTACCCAAGTAAAGCAGCAGTGAACAAATATTGCATTTATTTGTGACTTATCCTAATTGAATTCTCTCTCTATTTAGGTTAACTTTCCTCTGCACACGAACAGAGTGAGAGATATGGACGTCAAAGGTGTGAAGGAAACGCTCTCCTGGCTGTATTACCAGTACCTGCTTGTTACATGCAGTTATGTGCTGGAACCCTGGGAACAGACCATTTTAAATTCTGTTTTGCTCACCATCGTGGCTATGGTTCTATATACAGCATATGTCTTCATTCCAATTCATATTCGTCTAGCACTGGAGTTCTTTTCTGGCTTAGGAGGGGGCCAGCCAGAAAGCACAGTTGCCATTATGACTTGACCCATAATGATTTTAAATATCAAGACTTTTTTTTAAAAAAGAAGAATCCTGTGAATCTGCTGACAACTCTGGGATGGATTTTGAACTTACTTCATGGCTGTAGGCTTATGTCTTTTGCACATCAATCATTTTGTGATCCAAATAATGCAGTAAATGGCATTGTTCTATATATTTTTTTTAAAAGCATACGGTAGTTAAAGTTAGAAATCCACAGTCACAGGCTAACACAGAAATGTCACTTCAGTGTGAAACTAGCTATAATATTATAACAGCCACTGGGAACAATTGCCACTGGTGTCAAATATTTACTCATCAAATCTAGTATTTGTCTAAACTCAATACTGTCAAATTGCTCACATCGACTACCTTCTGTGTTTTATGTAGATGTTTTATTGTAATGCTACAGTTTCATTTTAGTTTTTTTATAAAGAAAAAGATTTAATTTACTAAGACATATTTGTGTAAGTGACTCGTGGCTTTAAATCTGACTGTCTCAAACTGAACAAATTGTGAAGGACAAACAAATGGCAATTTATGTGACAGTTCAAACATATCAGGCCATAACATAATGTAATAGGTGACATCAGGGTGCCATAGCAATGTTGTTGCTTGGTGTTAAAATTCAGGGGTTGCTCTTTTATGATTCTAGCTAGTTGCAAAGAAAAAACATTTGAATATACATATATTTGCATGAAGGGAGCCATTTTTCTGCAATTGAATTGACTCGATGCAAGACTGATTATAAAGAAACATAGAATCATTTTAAAATGTCTTTTTTCAAATTTTGTACTCTATGACATAGAATTATACTCTATGACACTATACTCAAGTTAAATGCCGATGATGTTATTGGGCAAGGACACCGTAAATGGATACTTTGCCAATAAAAGATGAGGCAGCTTGTCATATGAAAACCCTGTATGCATCTATGGTCTGCTTAAAGTATCGTACTATTCTCCTTATGCTGGTAATAATTATCCAAATCAGAACCAGTGGACTATTTCTTGCAAAAGCAGTGTGCCTGTTGTCCAGATAAATGCATTGTAAATTAAGATTAACTTTTTTCCTTGCTGTATTGTTCAGGAAAATTGATAGTTATACATTATGGATTTTCAATAAAGTTTGTTTAAAATATCAGCTTTCTCATTTCACCATAGTTTGATAAGTTTAGATTAGTTCTTCCTTATTTGTAGCTGTGAATGCAACAATAAGCAGACGGTAAAATGGTCTCAGTTTGTGCCTGGGTACAGGTGGCCAGTTCTTCTTTCAACTCAATGCATACATAGAATTGTACAGCACAGAAGGAGGCCAGTTTATATGTATGGTTTAGAAGTATGATTTTTGACATACACTCAGGCCCAAAAAACAGGTATGACATGGACCACTATCTTCCCCCCTCTGTCACTTGTCTGCAGACTCATGCCTGCACATTGGGTTTGGTTTGGTTTCCCTTCTCATCTTCATCCTTTCTCCTTACATCCCTTGGTAAAGGCTGCCAATGAGTTGAGGTACCTTTTTGGAAACCAAAAGCTGTAAGAATTTATGCCCCCCATTTCAATTGTCTGCATCCTATTAAATTTCACCTACATGCAACTTTCCACTCCCACCACTGCTGTGCACAATCATGCAACGTACTGACTCCAGACAGAGCTAGTAACACATTACTATTCTGGTGAGATTCGCATCAGTTCTTCAACAATCATTTAAAACTGACTTGCATCGGTACATGAAAATTGGCCCATGACTTTGCAAGTGTTGTCCAAAGCAAGTATGAATATAAGCGCATAAGTCACAATAAACCTTTGTGAATTTAGAGAAGGATGTGGTTCTAGAATTTGTGTAATCAAAACTTGAAAAATGCCATTTTCTGAGGAGCAATGCAGCAGGAGGCCGTGCCTCTCCAGAGAAGCTGTCAGAGATCTGTACAGCCTTTTATAGCAAGAGCTGCAACCCACACAGCTGGTCATGCATTGTCTGTGGCACTGAAAGTAAGTACGGCCTTCAATTTTTTTCGTCTTGGCCACTTTCCAGGCTGCAGTATGTGATATCAGTCACATTAGTCAGACTGTAGTCCATACCTGCATAAAACAAGCAGGTCACTGATGCCTTCTTTGCCAAAGTCAACCAATTTATAACATTCCCTATGGATGCCAGCAGCCATCAGGCCAACTCCCAATAAGCTAGCCACCTGCCCAATCAGAAAAGGCTTCAATTCCCATTAGTGTTCAGCTGGCGAATGATCACTACCAACACACCATGCAGGTCTGTGCTCGCTTTCCTGGCTGCTGTCATGACACCTTCATATTGTGGTAGACTTACATCCCCTCACTCCTTGACCCAGTTCAGCAAGGCAGAGGATGGCTGCTTAGGGAGAAAGACTATTTTCTTTATATCTCAGGCCTTGGAATCCACTTGTCTGCTGACACTCAGTTGAGGGCCCCTAAGATGCATTTGGTTGGCAAACTCAAGGAACTCAGGCCTGATAATCACGTGGGACGTTAATCTTCATGTAGACTGGGCAAACCAAATTGGCAAAAGTCATTTGGTGGATGAGGTCATGGAATGCATCTGGGACAGTTTTGTAGAATAATATGTCGAGGAACCAACTAGGGAACAGGCGATTTTAGATCTAGTATTGTGTAATGAGACAGGATTAATTAGTAATCTTATAATAAAGGATCAGCTGGGGAAGAGTGATCATAACATGATAGAATTTCATCTTGAGTTTGAGAGTGATGTCATTAAGTCTGAAACTAGGGTCTTAAATTTATACAAAGGCAATTGTGTAGGTATGAAGGATGAGTTGCCTAAGGTAGATTGGGAAATTAGATTAAAAGATATAACGGTAGATAAGCAATGGAGATCGTCTAAAGAAATAATTCATAATTCCGAGCAAAAATACATATCTTTGAGAAATAAAAAACTCCACAGGAAAAGTGATCTGACCGTCGCTAACTAGAGAAGTTAAGATGTGGAGATGCCAGTAATGGACTGGGGTTGACAATTGTAAACAATTTTACAACACCAAGTTATAGTCCAACAATTTTATTTGAAATTCACAAGCTTTCGGAGGCTTCCTACCATGCACCTGGTGGGTGGTGTCAGGTGAATGTGGAAATGAAATCCTCGAACCCTTCGCATTTATAAATCACAGAACAATACCTGGTGATTACAGACAGTCTTTCCAACTGCCTGTTGCCAAGGCAATCACAGTGTGCAGACAGACAGGTGTTACCTACAGGGCCACCGAATATACAAACAACCAAAAAAAAACAGAGAGAGAGAGAGAGAGGCAGAAACATAGAAACATCCGGAAGTAAGAGAAAGACAGCAAATGACCCGTTATATCAAAAACAGGGAACTTTTGTTCGCTGGTGGGGTTACGTGTAGCATGACATGAATCCAAGATCCCGGTTGAGGCCGTCCTCATGGGTGCGGAACTTGGCGATCAATTTCTGCTCGACGATTTTGCGTTGTCATGTGTCTCGAAGGCCACCTTGGAGTACGCTTACCCGAAGGTCGGTGGCTGAATGTCCTTGACTGCTGAAGTGTTCCCCGACTGGGAGGGAACCCTCCTGTCTGGCGATTGTTGCGCGGTGTCCGTTCATCCGTTGTCGCAGCGTCTGCATGGTCTCGCCAATGTACCATGCTCTGGGGCATCCTTTCCTGCAACGTATGAGGTAGACAACGTTGGCCGAGTCACAGGAGTATGAACCATGCACCTGGTGGGTGGTGTCCTCTCGTGTGATGGTGGTATCTGTGTCGATGATCTGGCATGTCTTGCAGAGGTTACCGTGGCAGGGTTGTGTGGTGTCGTAGACACTGTTCTCCTGAAAGCTGGGTAATTTGCTGCGAACGATGGTCTGTTTGAGGTTGGGTGGCTGTTTAAAGGCGAGTAGTGGAGGTGTGGAGATGGCCATAGCGAGGTGTTCGTCGTCATTGATGACATGTTGAAGGCTGCGGAGAACATGGCGTAGTTTCTCCGCTCCGCTCCTCAGCTTGACATGTATGCTCAAGCTGTCAGGAAATGCGTCAATGCCAGATTCATCAGCCGCACTCAGAAGACAGTCCAGAATGTCACCCGAGCACAACGCAACGCCATCGACGCTCTCAAGACCAACCGCAACATCGTCATCAAACCAGCGGACAAAGGAGGAGCCATCGTCATACAGAACAGAACGGACTATTGCAAAGAAGCATACCGACAACTGGACAACCAGGAACACTACAGACAGTTACCCGCAGATCCGACCAAAGAACACACCCACCAGCTCAACAAACTGATCAAGACCTTCGGTCCAGACCTTCAAAGCATCCTACGCACTCTCATCCCACGTACTCCCCGCGTGGGAGACTTCTACTGCCTCCCAAAGATACACAAAGCCAACACACCCGGACATCCTATCGTATCAGGCAACGGAACCATGTGTGAGAACCTCTCTGGATACATCGAGGGCATCCTGAAACCCATCGTACAGGGAACCCCCAGCTTCTGTCGCGACACTACAGACTTCCTACAAAAACTCAGTAGCCAAGGACCAGTTGAACCAGGAACACTTCTCACCACGATGGACGTCTCGGCACTCTACACCAGTATCCCCACGATGACGGCATCGCTGCGACAGCATCAATACTCAACACCAACAACAGCCAATCTCCAGACGCCATCCTACAACTCATCCGCTTCATCCTGGATCACAATGTCTTCACCTTCGACAACCAGTTCTTTACCCAAACACACGGAACAGCCATGGGGACCAAATTCGCACCCCAATACGCCAACATTTTCATGCACAAGTTCGAGCGGGACTTCTTCACTGCACAGGACCTCCAACCAACACTATACACCAGATACATCGACGACATTTTCTTTCTATGGACCCACGGTGAGGAATCACTAAAGAGACTACACGATAACATCAACAAGTTCCATCCCACCATCAAGCTCACCATGGACTACTCCTCAGAATCAGTTTCTTTCTTGGACACACGAATCTTCATCAAAGACGGGCACCTCAGCACCTCACTCTACCGCAAGCCCACGGACAACCTCACGATGCTCCATTTTTCCAGCTTCCACCCTAACCACGTCAAAGAGGCCATCCCATATGGACAGGCCCTGCGAATACACAGGGTCTGCTCAGACGAGGAGGAACACGATGGACACCTACAGACGCTGAAAGACGCCCTAGCAAGAACAGGATATGACGCTCGACTCATCAATCGACAGTTCCGACGGGCCACAGCGAAAAATCGCATAGACCTCCTCAGAAGACTAACACGGGACGCAACCAACAGAGTACCCTTCGTCGTCCAGTACTTCCCCGGAGCGGAGAAACTACGCCATGTTCTCCGCAGCCTTCAACATGTCATTGATGACGACGAACACCTCGCTATGGCCATCCCCACACCTCCATTACTCGCCTTTAAACAGCCACCCAACCTCAAACAGACCATCGTTCGCAGCAAATTACCCAGCTTTCAGGAGAACAGCGTCCACGACACCACACAACCCTGCCACGGTAACCTCTGCAAGACATGCCAGATCATCGACACAGATACCACCATCACACGAGAGGACACCACCCACCAGGTGCATGGTTCATACTCCTGTGACTCGGCCAACGTTGTCTACCTCATACGTTGCAGGAAAGGATACCCCAGAGCATGGTACATTGGCGAGACCATGCAGACGCTGCGACAACAGATGAACGGACACCGCGCAACAATCGCCAGACAGGAGGGTTCCCTCCCAGTCGGGGAACACTTCAGCAGTCAAGGACATGCAGCCACCGACCTTCGGGTAAGCATACTCCAAGGCGGCCTTCGAGACACACGACAACGCAACATCGTCGAGCAGAAATTGATAGCCAAGTTCCGCACCCATGAGGACGGCCTCAACCGGGATCTTGGGTTCATGTCACGCTACACGTAACCCCACCAGCGAACAAATGTTATCTGTTTTTAATATAACGGGTCATTTGCTGTCTTTTCTATGTTTCTGCCTCTCTCTGTTTTTTTTTTGGTTGTTTGTATATTCGGTGGCCTTTTAGGTAACACCTCTCTGTCTGCACACTGTGATTGCCTTGGCAACGGGCAGTTGGAAAGACTATCTGTAAACACCAGGTATTGTTCTGTGATTTATAAATGCGAAGGGTTCGAGGATTTCATTTCCACAACATTCACCTGAGGAAGGAGGAAGCCTCCGAAAGCTTGTGAATTTCAAATAAAATTGTTGGACTATAACTTAGTGTTGTAAAATTGTTTACAATTGTCAACCCCAGTCCATCACCGGCATCTCCACATCATCTCCAACAAGAGAGAGTCTAACCACCTCCCCTTGACATTCAATGGCATTACCATCGCCGAATCCCCTACCATCAACATCCTGGGGGTTACCATTGACCAGAAACTTAACTGGACCAGCCATATAAATACTGTGGCTACGAGAGCAGGTCAGAGGCTGGGTATTCTGCGGCGAGTGACTCACCTCTTGACTCCCCAAAGCCTTTCCACCATTTACAAGGCACAAGTCAGGAGTGTGATGGAATACTCTCCACTTGCTTGGATGAGTGCAGCTCCAACAACACTCAAGAAGCTCGACACCATCCAAGATAAAGCAGCCCGCTTGATTGGCACCCCATCCACCACCCTAAACATTCACTCCCTTCACCACCGGCGCACTGTGGCTGCAGTGTGTACCATCCACAGGATGCACTGCAGCAACTCGCCAAGGCTTCTTCGACAGCACCTCCCAAACCTGCGACCTCTACCACCTGGGACAAGAGCAGCAGGCACATGGGAACAACACCACCTGCACGTTCCCCTCCAAGTCACACACCATCCCGACTTGGAAATATATCGCCATTCCTTCATTGTGGCTGGGTCAAAATCCTGGAACTCCCTTCCTAACAGCACTGTGGGAGAACCGTCACCACACGGACTGCAGCGGTTCAAGAAGGCGGCTCACCAACACCTTCTCGAGGGCAATTAGGGATGGGCAATAAATGCTGGCCTTGCCAGTGACGCCCACATCCCGTGAACGAATTAAAAAAAAGGATGTTTCCCCTGGCTGGAGAGTCTAGAATTAGGGGATATAGTTTCAGGATAAGGGGTCGCACATTTAGGACTGAGATGAGGAGGAATTTCTTCACTCAGAGGGTCGTGAATATTTGGAATTCTCTACCTCAATGCTGAGTATATGCAAGACTGAGATCGAAAGATTTTTGGGCTCTAAAGGAATCAAGGGATATGGGGATCAGGCTGGAAAGTGGAGTTGAGGTCGAAGATCAGCCATGATCTTGTTGAATGGCAGAGCAGGCTCGAGGGGCTGTGTGGCCTACTCCTGCTCCTATTTCTTATGTTCTTGTGTTCTGCGAGGGTCCAACTGCAGACTGCTGCATTTCAATTGCCGTGGCGTCAGTCTGGCCCAACTGGCTTTCTGGTACAATGGCAGCCATTGGTTGAGGGGGTGGCGAAGAGACCATCGTGCTGTCATCCTGAAAGAGGGCAACATGTACCACTCCCATCGCGCCACTGCCATTCCCATGGACTGCGGCTCATCACTCCCACTGATCTGTGGGAGAGTAACTGATAGGAGGTTTGTAATGCAATTGACCCCCAAGTCTTTAAAAGGCCTACTGCAAAGTCTGTCTTACCACTCATATGCCATCCAAGGGAAAGAGGAGCAACCTGTTGTCCACCTTTTCCAAAAGGATCTCTACTGCAAATCTAGGAGCTCATGACTATGACATCTTGCAGTTCACAAAATTTCAGCAACAATTTCAGGAGAGTAAAAGGGCACCTTGTTTTAATAGGTGCCAGACCTGCCGGACATCCTGCCGTCTTGATGATATCTGGCACCAATATCTACCCCATTGTTTTTGATGAGATTTACAATCGTGAATGCATTACAATGTTGCTACACATAACGATCAGAACAGTTCTTCTTGCAGATGCCATATAATTCATAGTAGAAATAAGCCAATGAGTGTTTACATAAAATGGATTATGCTTCAACCAAAGGCATGTTTGAACATGACACTAAGTGATCTACCTTCCAACGAGTACTTAATAGTGTACTTTTATTCTCTTTAACGCAACACAACCACATCGTACGATTGTTAAACATGTATCGTATTACTTGTGGTAAGCTACACCCTGTAGCTTTCATAAGTAGGAATGTGGGTATGAAGCAGTGAAGCCACCAATCATCAAATTCAGGTCATGCTTATTGTCAGCTGTGTAAAAGGTCAAAGGAAAAAAAACCAGGAAAATAGCCTTGCCTGGTTAAGTTGGAACATATTAAGACAAATGAAGAAAGGTTTCTTCAGCAAAAAGCTAGTCCTGTTAGGTGTCTCAAATAATCTGGAGAGTGAATGGGGTTGACTTTAATGATGAGCGGAGGACTGCATCAGACGGGAACCTATCCAGCCCTCGGCAACAATAGGCCTGGGAAATGTTAAGTCCTGAGCCTCAGCTGCACGCTTGGAGTCAGTCTCCCACCTGAACCCTACAGGAAGAAATATGTGGCCAATGGGTGGGGGTGGCATTTCAGGCAGCAGGAGGCCGCCACTGGGGACCCGATCGAATGGGAAGCCCAGAGGCAGGGGGCCCAAGTTTTCCTTGCGGGGCTGGAGGTGCACTCCTGCAATGGCAGGTGTAAGTGCGGTAGCTGGCTGCTGGGTATCAGTAGGAGCCTTTTGTATTGAGGTGGCCCTGTCCCTTCTTGTGGTGTGTCATGTTATGGCCCTGCAACTTACATTGCCACATCCAATATTGTAGTGGCTGGCTGGTCATGTCCACTTTCTGGCACATTTTTGGTTATTTGGGGATGGCTAGATGGATCAGACATGGTGTTCACCTGAGAGTGAACACCCTTATCCATATCTACTCCAGCCATGTCCCTCCTGCTGTGCACTTTTTAAAAATTCATTCATGGGATGTGGGCGTCGCTGGCGAGGCCAGCATTTATTGCCCATCCCTAATTGCCCTTGAGAAGGTGATGGTGAGCCGCCTTCTTGAACCACTGCAGTGCATGTGATGAAGGTTCTCCCACAGTGCTGTTAGGAAGGGAGCTCCAGGATTTTGACCGAGCGACAATGAAGGAACGGCAATATATTTCCAAGTCGGGATGGTGTGTGACCTGGAGGGGAACATGCAGGTGGTGTTGTTCCCATGTGCCTGCTGCCTTTATCCTTCTAGGTGGTAGAGGTCGCAGGTTTGGGAGGTGCTGTCGAAGAAGCCTTGGCGAGTTGCTGCAGTGCATCCTGTAGATGGTACACACTGCAGCCACAGTGCGCTGGTGGTGAAGGGAGTGAATGTTTAGGGTGTTGGATGGGGTGCCAATCAAGCAGGCTGCTTTGTCCTGGATGGTGTCGAGCTTCTTGAGTGTTGTTGGAGCTGCACTCATCCAGGCAAGTGGAGAGTATTCCATCACACTCCTGACTTGTGCCTTGTAGATGTTGGAAAGGCTTTGGGGAGTCAGGAGGTGAGTCACTTGCCGCAGAATATCCTGCCTTTGAACTGCTCTTGTAGTCACAGTATTTATGTGGCTGGTCCAGTTAAGTTTCTGGTCAATGGTGAAACCCAGGATGTTGATGGTAGGGGATTCGGTGATAGTAATGCTGTTGAATGTCAAGAGGAGGTGGTTAGACTCTCTCTTGTTGGAGATGGTCATTGCCTGGCACTTGTCTGGTGTGAATGTTACTTGCCACTTATCAGCCCAAGCCTGGATGTTGTCCAGGTCTTGCTGCATGCGGGCACGGACTGCTTCATTATCTGAGGGGTTGCGAATGGAACTGGACAGTGTACAATCATCAGCGAACATCCCCATTTCTGACCTTATGATGGAGGGAAGGTCATTGACGAAGCAGCTGCAGATGGTTGGGCCTAGGACACTGCCCTGAGGAACTCCTGCAGCAATGTCCTGGCGTTGAGATGATTGGCCTCCAACAACCACTACCATCTTCCTTTGTGCTAGGTATGACTCCAGCCACTGGGGAGTTTTCCCCCTGATTCCCATTGACTTCAATTTTACTAGGGCTCCTTGATGCCACACTTGGTCAAATGCTGCCTTAGTCAACACGTCCTTGATTTGCATGGAAGCAGACCTCTGGACAGTGATGAAAGCAGTAAGTCCCTGCCCAATGGATCTCTACATCTGATCTCCCATTTTGTGGAATGCAGACAAGTGGAACCCAAGGCCTCAGTGGCAGTAGTCTGAGCATTCATGAGAGATACTTTGACTGGGTTTAGGATCTCTGTCCTTGGGAGCTCCCATACAGGTGGCTCTGAGGTTTCATGAGCTCCATGGTGGACTGCAGTTCTGTTAAGTGGTCATGAACAACTGCATATATGTGGCTCATGAACTCCACACTCACTGCCAGATCTTGCAGGGTGCTTTGCACACTCTCAATGACTGCATAAAATATGGTGCCGAGATAACAGCATTCTTCTTTTTGCTGGCCCTAAGAGGTCCCAATCGCTGGGCTCGACAGGTGAAGAAGTATGCTAGCAGGTTCATGCTCCTCCAGTGCCACCTCCATTTCCTAATCCTGACTCATATTCAGTACTTCATCTGGTGCTCCCTCCTGGAACTCACTATCTGAAACCTGAGGTGGATGTACCTGTGCTGGTGCTTTCAAGAGGTGAAGTGAGTGACGCAGGATGGCGTGCAGGGCTGACTTCATCTGCAGCACTGAGAGCTTCTGGTTTTTGTGGGATTTCCACAGAAACATGTAAAAATTCTAGCTTCAGTGCACCCTTTAAATATTACTTACTTGGCAATATCGTGTGACTAGGTGTATGCCTTGCAGTAATGCATGCATGAGCAGAGAAATGTACAGGATTAATAGTAACCCTGAGTTTTGGAGATTGTCTTGGACTCCAACCTCCCCTGCTCTTTCAATGGCAATAAATTCCAGTATGACCTCTTCAAATGCACTCGAGGTCTCTGTTATATGTCCCCCTTTGTTGGAAGCAGAGAAACAGTGTTGAAATGTTGGAAGGCTCAGGAGCACATAAAGGTACAGCCAAAACCCATACTGCAAGCTATTGTGGATGTGAGTATATGTACATGTCCCCTACAGCTAGATTTTGTTAACAAAAAATTCTTCTGAGTGAAGGCTTGTAATGATGCCAGTATGCTAAGAGTTTCAGCTAAAATTACAGCTGCATTTTGTGCTTTGCCACAGAAAGACCAGGAATAGTAAGCATTCAAAGGACCGTATTGTAGGTTTTTAAAAGTTATTAATTCTCAGGATATGGGCGTCACTGGCAAGGCCAGCATTTATTGCTCATCCCTAGTTGCCCTTGAGAAGGTGGTGGTGGGCCTTCTTCAGTCCTTGTGGCGAAGATACTCCTACAGTGCTGTTATGTAGGGAGTTGCAAGCTTTTGACCAGGGGACAATGAAGGAACAGCGATATATATCCAAGTTGGGATGATGTATTGACTAGGAGGGGAATTTGGAGGTGATGGTGTTTTTCTTCTTTGTCCTTGCTACTTTTCCTGCCTATCATTTCAAAAAGATGATTTCAGAGGTGGTGTAGAATGGAGGGACCCCAACATTATGTATGATAGGGCAATAAAATGTGAGTTCATGACTGTGATTCTCCACGAACACATTCCCTGTTGGTGGCTTAGTGCTTTCCCACAGGGAATAAAGGAAAATCAGAGGAACAGTCACTCCTAGTAGTTGGCTATAGATTGGCATTTATTTCATCCAGTTTAGATAACTAATTTTCAAGAATGGTAAATCTTAAATAAAATCATTTCACAAATTTTGACAATAGGTAAATATAATTTATTTACTGACATCAGAGTTTGAGAGCTGTTCAAACCCTGCACTTCCAAAAGATGTCTCACTAAAAGTGCTAGCTAAACATTAAGTTATTCGGTGACTATGGAAATCATCACATTTATCAAGTAGATTTTAGTATATATGCCATTATTTAACAGATTTAGTACTGCAGAGTATCAAGGACATGGTCAATGACAGTCAGGCAGTTAGCTTCTAATGAGGATTTATTAAAATCTGAGTGATACTTTTTTAAATTTAAGTTACATAGCTAAAATTATTGTGATACATTATTTTGTTTCTTACAGAAATGAGATATCAATTATGCTTATGATAAATATTGTGCCTGATTGTAATTATGATTTTGTGATCATTGATGATATTGTAAGCTTAATATTCTAGGGAGTTGAGTCAAGCGCCTCCCCACCACTCCCCCACCCACGACCCCACTCCCACCACTACCCACCACCCATATGATTGGGGCTGGGATATGGGAGTGGAAATCTGGGTTTGTGAAATTCCATTCAGGCTTTTCTTGATTCATACTTTTTTTAAAATCCAAGCTTAGCATCACCTAATCGCTACTTCTCATCATACACCTAATCAATTCTGATTTACCTTTTATTTTTAATGAATTTGTCGTGTATGCGGGCTTTCATTTTATATCTTCTGCTGAAATATCCTTAATTTTTAAATGATATTAGAGCACAAAAGAGGAAAAAATAAATCTTGGAATGTGGAGAGGGTATAAGATGCAGCAAATTTCTTGAAGACTACACTTTAACACATGATTTGATCCATCAAGACAACTAAACTGGGTTATGAGCATGCGAAAGGCTCTCTGGCTTGCATTTGTATTGGATTGATAAGCCTCAATTTTTCTCTACAGTGCCCTCTGAATTTAGAAAGCAAAATCATCAGCCAGATGTTATTGGAATAAATGTTGCCTTCTACCTGTAACCTTGGTGGGCTAAGATCTGTCTGAGACTTCTTACATAGGGAGAATTGAAAGAGTAAAGAAAATGAAGTAAATAAAGATCCAGGTGCATATGCTAACACACCGATCATGATAACTTTGTATCACATTGGAACACTTCATCATCTGGATTTTCATAACACAGCTCAGCCCAGAGTTTCTCCTAGCTGGACTTGGAGCTTGTATTCTCTAACCTATCTAGGTCAGCCCTCGATCATCAGCAGTGAGGTTTCAATCTGACATATTACACAAACTCTTCAAAAACAACAATGCTTCAGGATTGTATGAAAGATATTATTGACCAAGGCATCAGTACATTCTGGCACATGGAGAACTGACTATTGTCAGATAAATTTCTAGTAGCAAATTGAAAAAAGCCAGCAGCTGAGGGCAAGTACCAGCTTCACTGCTGCAAGAAACAGTTTACTATTGACAGTGACCCCAAATTCCCCTGTGAGTCAGTATGTAGATCATTTATTGTATAAATCTACATTTGGATGATTACTTTGAGCCAGGAAATTATAATAGGTCCAACATAGCAAAGGATATTAGTTCCTCCTCAGTCTTCTGTGTGCAGCAACTGCTGCCAGCAACAGATCAAAATACAATTCTTAATTGTCAGGAGGTGACAGTTTCCTTGTGCCTCTTGGGCTATTTTATATGGTTACAATATGAAGACCAGCTGTTGGATGATTTAATTGATGCCGGTGATTAGTGCTGAGCGGCTGAAGCAAAACAAAAACTATCAAAAAATGCATGCCCAGAACCTTTAAACATTTTCATTTTCCTCAAAGGACATTTCTGAAGCATGTCTGACAGCTGTTGTATGTAAAAGTTTATTTTCTTCAAGAATAGCTGCAGAAGCTTTTAGTATTAATAATGATAGATACTATACATTATCAGCCTGCAATAGGTAAAATCTGGAGCAAGGTATCCCATGATGTTAATACAATTGATATCAAATATACAATTAAAAAATATTGTACCTGTTCTAAGTACATTAGCAATGCAGTACAAAATGGAATCTAATCCCAACGTATGTTGTGCCCTGTATTCCAATTAGCTTATTCAAAACTTTTGACTCTCAGCCTCATTTCTGAACAGAGATAAACCTGGAAGGTGTTGCTGCTGGACACTATTTAGTTGTCATTCTGGTCCTCATTTTAGTTTAAGCTTATTAATAAGTAACTGATTTTACAGTTTATATTAATAGTTTGGTATCTTCATTCTTAACTGATGAAGATTTTCATTTGTATGGTGCTGGATTTTTTTTCCTAATATATATGGACAACATATTATTCATGCATGGTATAAGATCCTGGTAAACCTGGAGTAGGATTTTGTTTAGTTGTTGTTATTGTTCTTATTTAAAGTTGTAGAGCAAATACATTTATGATCTTAAACTTAAAAAGAGTTTGGTTTGTAAATCTCTATGTTCATCAAAATATGCTCCAAGCAGATGTAATTGTTCTATTGACAGTCTGCTAATGGAGTTGTTTCATTTGCTGTGGTATTATCAAGATCAATTTTGTGTGTAGTATAAATCTTTTGCAAATTCAGTTGCACCTTTCTCATAGAAGCAGTTTTATTTTAAGTCCCAATACTCACTCCTTCAAGCTCTTTTGCAGATTCCTCACTTCAACAGCCTTCTCTGTGTACAGATCCCTTAAGCTAACTCTTCCATTGATCTTCAGTCCTGTACCCTTCATTCTTCTCAAGTTCTAAAATTAGGTTTTACTCCAGCAGCATCTTAGCATATCAAAAACAAAAAGATCCAATGCCAATATTTGAATATTTGCAACTGTTTTAAAAAGAGATGAAAAAAGATTTTAAAAATCACATGGTGTGTTTTCTTTATATCATGGGCCTCTGTTGGATAGAATCATAGAATCATAGACGTTTACAACATGGAAACAGGCCCTTCGGCCCAACATGTCCATGTCGCCCAGTTTATACCACTAGTCCCAATTGCCTGCACTTGGCCCATATCCCTCTATACCCATGTAACTGTCCAAATGCTTTTTAAAAGACAAAATTGTACCCGCCTCTACTACTGCCTCTGGCAGCTTGTTCCAGACACAGATGGCTTCCATTGACCTCCTATAGACACTGCAAAAAAGGGGACATCTTCAGTTCCAGTTACACATAATCACCAACAATATTATTTATAAATTTATATGTTTGTATACTTTTTAGGTATTTGATTGTTTATTTAATTCTTGTAACAATGTATGAATGAATGTATTTTATTGTGTCACTATAAAAGTTCCAATCCTAGAAGGAACAATAACACAACTCAATATCCTTCCCACATTTCAGAATCTTGCACAGCTCTCAGAAATCTTGAGACTTAGCAACAAAGTATCATTGGAGTACAAGGACACAAAGTCCTTTTTGAAGTGGAATGCATTGTTGACTGTCAAAGGTTTTCCATACTTCCTTTGAAATCAGGCGTACCCAGGTCAATACCTCAAGGTACGTGGTTACAAGTTTGTGCATTTCTAATTTGATCTTTATGGATTTTCTTTACCTGTGTCAATAGTGCCTACAAATGAAGCATCTGTAAAATAAGTGAGTAAACAGTGTAAAGCATATTATAACTTGACATACCTTTCTAGGTTATTAGTCTTCTGGGCTGTTCCCTCACCATAAAATCATTTTAAAAAGCATCAGTTAGAACTGTAAATATGGTATGTTTATTGTCCATGGCAACTAGGCAGAATAAATAAAGTGCAATAGACTGCAATCAGTCCTAATAATTATCCTAAACTAAAGAGATGTGAGTTAGAGCCCGGCTCAGGAATGGATGAATACTTTCACTTTCTATGTCTGGCTATTGATTTTAAAGTCATCTTTTGAAGATTTAGGCTGAGTTAGTTGAGATGGAAATCTAACTCTCTGTGATTTAAAAATAAAGTTTTGGTGAATCAAGTTCAGGTTCCAATTGTTGGATTATTGCTAATACCACTGACAGGAGAAAGCAAAACTAAAAAATAGGCTCCTCTCCCCAGCCAATCCTGCTACCTTGAGCCCTGTTTTTTTTTCCAGATAAACTCACCTTCACTTAAAGCACTCAGAACATTATCACTGCTATAAGCAGGCATCCTAAATTTCAGCCTTTTATTTTTATAGAGTTTTTTTTGGTTTCACCATATTCAGAATTTAGAAAAAGTCAGAATTAGCTTAAATCATGAAAAGTGGGACACATTAAAGGAAATACAAGAGTGATGAACCAGTTACTTATGAGCTTCCTGGTGCAGTTGTGCAGGTGGGATTTCTTAAATCAGACTGATAGTCTTATGGAAAGTGCCTAGTGAGAATATTTTGGTCCTTTTTGTTACATATAGCTCCCGATGAGAAAATATTAGTTTTTCTTGAAATTTTTGGCACTTTATTGGGATTTGCAACATAAATACCAAATTCTAAATTTTGCTATAACTGGGGTTTTATTGTTTAAATCGGAAAACCGGAATCCCTAAACATAAGGCAACTGAAGCAAAGCCCCTAATCAAATCTTATTGCACAGCATTGGAAATTAACCACAGCCATTATCATATAATAAACAAGAAAAAAATGGTGGTGCACCATTACATTTTTACACATTTTCTAAAAGATATGGTAGATTTTCTGATCCCAGTGCTGGGGCTCCAAGACTGGTGCTCAGCTATCTGGCCTGAAATGGGAAGGGCAACTATAAAAAAACATGTTCAGGATAAGTCCTAATTAGATATGCAGAGTGAGCCCTTGGCTGGATTGGACTTTCCACCATGAAGGGGGCCCTGCAGGTGAAGAGGCAGCAGTAACTTTTAATGAGGTTTTTTTCTCTCTCTCTGCAGCAAGATGATAGAGCAGGAAAGCATTGCAGAGCAATTTTGCAGAAGCTGTAAAGAACCTCATTAATTCAGTGATGTAGCTCTGCAGTTGCTCCTTCATAAAGTGGGTGAAAGGAAGATTGCCTTATTTGGCATTGAAGTGCTGCCCAGACTTTGTGGCAGCGGGTAGCAGAGAGTGTCTAACATTGAGCAGATGAGGGAGAAGTCTGCAAGCTTCAAAAAAATTGTCAACGTAATACGTGTTTCCCTAAAGTGGATGGCAAAGAGCTTCCTCTCAACCTAATACACCTTGTAAGAAAAGTGTTTAATGGTGATTTTAAAATTCTCAACCTTGTTTTCAAATCCCTCCATGGCTTCACCCCTCCCTATCTCTGTAACCTCTTCCAGCTCTACGACCCTCCGAGATCTCTGCGCTCCTCCAATTCAGGCCTCTTGCTCATCCCTGATTTTAATCGCTCCACAATTGGCGGCCTTGCCTTCAGCTGCCTAGGCCTTAAGCTCCGGCATTCCCTCTCTAAACCTCCCTGCCTCTCCATCCTCCTTTGAGACACTCCTCAAAACCTATCTCTTTGAACAAGCTTTTGGTCATCTGTCCTAATACCTCATGTGGCTTGGTGTGAAATTTTGTTTGATAACACTCCTGTGACATGCCATAGAACGTATTACTACGCTAAAGGCGCTATATAAATGCAAGTTGTTGTTGTTGAAACAGCTTTTAGCCAATTCTAAGAAAATTTCTGGTGTTGTCACAGCACTAATGTGCTGAAAACGGCA
This sequence comes from Heptranchias perlo, assembly GCF_035084215.1. NCBI lineage: Eukaryota > Metazoa > Chordata > Chondrichthyes > Hexanchiformes > Hexanchidae > Heptranchias > Heptranchias perlo. Next base: position 42,351,308 of record NC_090337.1, read on the forward strand.
AGGAAATTTACCCCCTTAGGCTCCAGAAATCCAGTGGGGATTGTATCCCACTATAAATGCTGGGATGTGCACACCACAGATCTTGGTTGCTAAACCTGCCAAAATTCATAGGGCTGTGCGGGGAGGGGGCAGGGCCTGCCTGAGCAGGCCTTTGGCAGTTTGAGGATACCTCTGTGCCCCCTCCCACACCCCCACCCCACTCCCACCCACCCCACTACTGAACAACCTAGAAACCGGAGGGAAAGTAGGCCGGACAGGAGGGTGAAGGGTTTCGGTGCCAGTTTCCCCCCCAAGAAAGCTACAGATTATGGCCCAAGCAGCCATTTGTGTCAGGGGATCACTTTAAAAAAACATTAAGGGTATTGACACCTCAGCATGGACCCCCAAATGGGCCCTGCTTCCACCCTTTTCAGACATGTATACCTGGTCAGACCAGGTGTACTGGTGCTGTGCTACACCAGGCCCTGATTGAAGGGCAGGAACACCTGACAGGGAGTCCTCACCCCTGGCCCTGTCTCCCTTATATCAATGGTCTTGTCGGGGCAGGCAGAGGCTCCACCCCCACATGCCATGTGAGAATCATCAATGCAAGGCCAGGACCTGGAATATCCGGGACGTAGCTCAGGTTCCAGTGAACTCCCACCAGAATTATAGCGGGAATGCTGTGGATTTTCAGGGCCTTAAGGGCTTACTTTAACTTCTCTAACTCCAGTGTCTAAACCATCACTATGGTATCCCTTCAACCTGTCTTGCCTTTCTGCTTATATTCAAAATTGATTTAAATCTGTGAGTAGTTGGTATTTTCTCCTACAAACCATTTCAAACCTGTCCGAGTCTCATCTCCATTCCTTTGGTTTCCATCAATTATCTTCATCTCCTTCCCCTTCAGTTATTCTCTTGGAGAGGCTGAGTCTCTTGCTCACTTTCAGAATTAGGCAAGATAGATTTATTGCTCTGTTATAGAGACTACAGATAAATAATCAGGCCAATTTAGATTTCAGTTTTGAGTTCGGCTTCAGAGATGTCAGCATGCATTAAACCAGTCTATAACCTAAGGACGTGGGTAACAGCCACTAACATTTTGGACTGGCCTTCCATTGACTTGAAGGAGATATACCCAATCATAAGAAACGTTATCCTTCCCAAGGGCTCTGTTATACTGATTCCAAGGGTCAGATGGACAGAATCACCATCATTTGATTGCTATCTTCTCCCCCTCCCCTTCAGACCAGCAGGGACGGAATGATCCCAACTCCAAGCCTGCCTGCTTGCTTGACATTGAACAGTTATAACTTTACCACATTACTGCATGATTTCTATCTTATTACATTTGTCAGGTGGGCTTTACCCTTTTTTACCTGCTAGAAGTGTTGGTATTTATTCTTTGTATTTATTCTTTATATTTATGTTTGAACTACTGCATTGGAGCGGTTTTTACTTTTGCATTCCCCTGCCACTTAAACCCCAGTCTGCACATTGGAGAATTTTTTGTCCAAGGCAATTAAAACACAAGTTGACATCTTGGTGTACTTACAGACTCTTGTGTCTGGGGGTGAGGAAGGTTTACTTTTTGGTAATGTTTTTTGTGTCTTTGGTGTTAGGCTCCTGCTTCCCTTTTTGGCACCAATTCTTTGTGGTCTGTTTGTACAGGCTGAGTAAAGAAATGTGCAAGTACATCCTGCTATGCTACATATATCACTTACACCTTCACACTTCACACACACATATGCTCCTCTCTCAGGATGCCAAATGGCAAGATTGTAAATTCACTTTTTATGCTCCTCATATTCACCCTGTTATAAATATGACACATGTGGTTGGATCCCCAAGATTAAGCCATTCAGTATTGAATTTGATGAAAAATGTTATCAAAACATTTTTAAACTTACATTTTTCTGTTTAAAGACTCTCTGTAGTAATGAGTTAAGAAGTAAAAAAGTACTTAAACATAACTGCCTGGAATTTCCACAGGGATCTTTGTGATCTCCGGCCGTAAAATCAGAGCGGAAGAATCCCCATGGAATTTCCAGGTGAGCAAATTTGGTTTTCTTTGTTGATGAAATTTTGGGAAAAAAGTACTTTTTATAGATTTATTCTTTATCTGCAAGGTCATACCATTTTTAGCTGTTTAATATATAGTAAAACCCATTTATAGTGAAATCAGACTATAATGAATGGTGTTGTCCTTGGGGTAGAATTTCTATGAGGAGTTCTCCCGATCTCCTGCTATAACTTAACTTTGGTGGAAGATCAGCAGAAATGGAGGCCAGCATTAGGCCTAACCCTAATGCAGCGCTTGCACCATTTCTACGGTGTTTTCACCAAAGTTATGGCAAGAGGTCGGGCGAGGCCCCTATAGAAATTCCAGGCCAATGCGTCTACTTGTCAGGATTTACAGTACTTTATATAGATTTATTCCTTATCTGTAAGATCATACCTAATCTATCTAGGCCTGATTTTCCTGGCCTCCCTCTGCTATGACACTGGACAGGTGAGGGGCAGCTGAAGTGCGTTGCACCTGTTCAGGCTCAGGACTGCCAGTATTTCCTGTTTCAGCCCAGTAATATGGGTCAGAATCCTCTACTGCATAGGTTCTCCCCCTGGCAGGGCCTAACACTGTCAAAAGGGGAGGAAATTTGAGGACAGCTACAGGCCTTTCAGATTTCTGGCTGCTGCTAGAGGGCAACATCCAGAAGGCCCCAGGCCCAAAGATCTGCTGGGTAAGCAAAACCAAATTTGAAACTTAACCTTCTGGGGTTCTCTTCAGCTTGCTGCTGGGCCCCTTCAGACCCACTTAATTAATTTCACAGCACTGGGTCTGTGCCTATCACAAGTACAGACCCAACTCCCATCCCATGGGAAAGCCTGGATTCTCAGGGCCTGCCCGGAACACCTAATAAATGGGCCCCATGAATTTAGCAGTGGGACCAATGCATGCCCAAATTGAGCACTGGCCTCTCTGCTAAATTACCTTGCGCCCAATTTCTACCCCTAGGTCTTTTGGATGCTCTTAAGAAAAACAAAAGCACTTCCCCCTTACATCCAGCTGCTACCTTGGAGCATCCATAAGGCATGTAGATGCACTGGGGTAGCATTTCCGTGCAAGTTCTCCTCATCTCCCCCCATAACCTCAGTGGAAGATCAGCACAAATAGTGTAAATGGCTATACTGTTTGTCGTGGATTTCCACTGATCTTCAGCTGGAGTTACAGCAGGATATCGGGAGAACCCCCCACATTTAGACATTTTAGCTAGAATTGTGGCAATATGGTTGAACAAAACAGTACAATATGGCAATAGCAAGTTTCAGAGAGGCAAAAAGCAACAAAATATCACAATTTTTTTTCAGGATACTACAACTTGGAAGTATCAAATTGCATCAGAATTTTAAATTTCACTTGGAGTTCATACACTGAAGTCACATGAAACAATTCACTTATGCTGTTTACTTTCTATGACAATTTAGTTAGATTTATTTCCTTTGCAAATTTCCAGTTCACCCTGAAGCTCCATCTGTTTCACTCCGTTTGTCTCTTATTTCTTGTTTTTTCAATAGCTCTTTCAATTTGTCTTCAAGTCTGCATCTGTCTCTCTCCTATCCATGTTTCTTTCTGTGCCTCACTTTTTCAGTTATCAATGTTATCCCTATTCTAACAGCCTCCATTGGAAGACAGCCTCCATTGGAAGGCCCACTACAATCTCCCTAGTCCTGAACCCCTGACTTTCTGATTTATCTCCCATTGTGCCCCATGCCCTCTCCAAGCTCATCTCAGCCATTAGACCGACCTCCTGCTCCCTCAATCCCATTTCCATTAAACCCCTGACCACCCAACTTCCCTTCCTGGCTCACCTTCCTTTCAAAATCTGCTATTGTCATCAACCCCTCCCTCAAAAAACTTGCCCTTGATCCCTCTGTTCTCGGTAATTACTTTCTCATATCCAACCTTCCTTTCTTCTCCAAAGTCCTTGAAAGTGATGTTGTCTCACTGATCCATGGCCATGTTTAAACCCCTCTGATCAGGTTTCTTTCCCTGCCCCAGCACTGAAAGAGCCCTAGCCAAAGTCACGAACAACATTCTCTGTGGCTGTGACCACTGTGTTATCTCTCCATGATCTCTCTGCAGCTTTTACCATAAACTGCATCATCCTCCTCCAGTGCCTCTCCTCTATTGTCCAGCTTGATGGGACTGCTATCTCTTGGTGCCACTCTTATTTATTCGGTAGTAGCCAGAGTATCTCTAGAAATGGCTTCTCTTTCCACTTTGACACCGTCATTTCTGGAGTCCCTCAACAATCCATTCTTGGTTCCTTCCTCTTCCTTATCTAAATATTGCCCCTATGGTGACATCATCAATAAAAAATGGGGTCAGCTGATGATACCCTGCACAGTTTCTCCACCGCCTCTCTTAACCTCATCACTGTCTCTGTGCTATCAGACTGCTTGTCCGACATCTAGTCTTGGAGGAGCCATAATTTCCTCCGGCTAACATTGGGAAGACCACAGCCATTATCTTCAACCCATGGCACAAACATCATACCCTTGCCTCAACTTCATCCCTTTCCCTGGCCACTGTCTCAGGCTAAATCAGACTGGTCACAATCCCAGCGTCCTGTTCAACTCCAAGCTGAGTTTCCAATGGTGATAGGTCCATGAAAATTTCTTCCTGCAGTTCATTTTTTTCCCCATAATGGCAAGACTGATGCAATTTGCATAACATTGTTATTTTCACTTCTACTACCTTACTCAATACATCTTTGCTAACTTTTCTCTGTACAAGTATTGTGTTTTTTACATACATCTTCAACAACATATTTTTCATTATATCCCAATATCTACTGCCATGCTACTCAATGATAACCATGATTTAATTTGTATCCTTCTCGAGGTTATACAACTTCTTCCAGACCTCCTAGGTCCACGAAGTAGTTGGCATGGAAGATAAATTAGCATGATTGTTTATCATGGGTGTATTGTAGTTAGCTGAAATATTTTCCATTCCACCAACAAAATTATTCTCTGCAATTGCAGATTTCAAAATATCACAAGATCACGTGATTTCATTAGTGGGTCGTAAATTATAATGAAAAGCAGACATGTTTCCTGTCGGTTTTTTTTTTAAAGAGGATAATCTAGCCTTAAATTGTATAAATATAGCAATCAATCACTTTTTGTTCCATAAGTTCAGCAGACTGATCCATGATCATGAAAACAGCCATCCACTGGAAATTCTAATTATCATTATGTTAAATTATACTCATTTAATGCACTTCAGAATCACTGTACATTTATCTCAAATATTAATGCTTGTTACCATGACAGAATTTTACATTAGTTGAACTAATTAAAAGAAGTACCAGTTTCTCCAGAGCTGTTGACCTTTACTTTTGTTTGAAATCAGACCAATTGCACATGTGCAAGAACGGGCACAACCCGAAGAGCTTTTGTGCATGTCCATGTGAATTCTTTAAAGAGACTTTTTTTTACGTTCTAAATACACTTTTTATTGCTTTCCATTCCTCTGATAATCTGGTGTAAACCTTGAATTTTAATTGATAGTTTTCACCTTCAAACTCTGGTGAGCTGCCACGCATGTGTGATTCTATCGGTTGAAAAATCTCACTTCTTGTTATTTGCTGGGCACATTTTAGCACTGCTTTTGCAATTTTATGATTGTTTCAGTTTAGATTTTGGACTGTAATACTGATTGTTATGTTCCTACAAAAAAGTTATTTTATATTATAAAAATATGAATATAAAAATATATTGTGAATTTGGCAGTATGATTGTCCTGTCATTATAAAATGGTGCATTCCCCAAGCCACTGTGAGCAACCACAAAGGACTCGTGTGCAGTTTCTTTTTCACAACCTGCACTTCATATGAAGGAAAAACACTTAAATCTTAAAATCTGGATGATCAAATTTATTCTTTTATTCCTCTGACTATCTTAAAGGATAAACTTTTCCTGATAAAACATATTAAAACCATAATTCATGATGGTAAAAGAATTGATGCTGTGGCAGTATTGAGCCCTATTGTTCCCATTCCTATTGAACTTGAGCTCTGTCTGACTCCAAACACCCTTGATGGCAACCTCATTCTCCTCTAAGCTCTCTTTAAGGAAAATTACAGATGCACCTCATTAAAGTTATGCTCTTACCCTAAAAATTCAGCCAAACCAGTGTGCTCTCATATTTAGTTATATTTATCATCTCCTGTTATCTTTTGTGGTGATTTTTTTTCTTCCTAATAAATGAAGGTATTCTTGGAAATCTTTCATCTTTCGGACCGATCTCCTTGTACTGATTGCTGAGGAACCTATTTTTCTTTGTTCTGTAGTTTTGCTGATCTTAGCTATTTTGAATTCGTAATTGAAAAGGAAAGTGGAGATCTGTAGGCTTGTGCATATAGTGCATCCATTGAGAGCTGGGGAAGAAGCAAAATTGAATCAGGATTGAGAGGTGATGAATGGAAAGCCAAGTACGTGGAGTGTGAAGTGAGGAAGGAGTGCTGGGAGGAGTTGTTGGTTGTGCAAGTGCTAAGATGTGAGAAAGGAATGCTGTTAGTGTGTGTTATAAAGACAGCAAAGGAAGAGGTGAGTGTGTTTGGAATGAGAAAGAGAGGCGTTGCAGTGTGCCCTTGTGATTGTTTGTTGTAGGACTCAACCTGGGCATCCTATTTGATCCTGAGGTGAGCTTCCGACCACATATCCGCTCCATCACCAAGACCGCCTACTTCCACCTCCATAATATCACCTGTCTCCACCCCTGCCTCAGCTCATCTCATGCTGAAACCCTCATCCATGCCTTTGTTACCTCTAGACTCGACTATTCCAATGCTCTCCTATACAGCCTCCCATCCTTCACTCTCCATAAACTTGGGCTCATCCAAAACTCATACCAAGTCCTGTTCACCCATCACCCCTGTGCTCACTGACCTACATTGGCTCCCGGTCCAGGAACGCCTCAATTTTAAAATTCTCATCCTTGTTTTCAAATCCATCCATGGCCTCGCCCCTCCTTGTCTCTGTAACCTCATCCAGCCCTACAACCCTCTGAGATCTCTGTGCTCCTCCAATTCTTGCCTCTTGTGCAGCCCTGAATTTAATCACTCCACCATTGGCGGCTGTGTCTTCTGGCCCTAAGCTTTGGAGTTCCCTCCCTAAACCTTGCCACCTCTCTACTTCTCTCTCCTCCTTTAAGACGCTCCTTAAAACCTACATCTTTGACCAAGCTTTTGGTCACCTGTCTTATCATCTCCTTATATGGCTCAGTGTCAAATTTTGTTTGATAATGGTCCTGTGAAGCACCTTGGAACATTTTACTATGGTAAAGGCACTATATGAATGCAAGTTATTGTTGTTGTTGTTGAAGATGCGATGGAGGGAAGAGAATTGTTGAAAGTGCTGGGGGAGGGGATGAAACGAATGTTGTCAGGCGTTGAGGGAGATGAAGAGCTGGACTCACCCTTGCTGCTCTTGGGATGTCATTGAACCTCTTTCTACATTGAACCCAGGTCCAGGAAGTGATGCTGTTGGCAGTGACCCTCTCAGCCATCTCTGTCCAGGCCTGCTAGATAGTCACCCTGTGTATGCTCTTGTGGGTGCTAAAGAACAACATCTCCCTCTTTACCCTGACCTCCTTAACCAGGAGAGGCATCAGATGACCTAGGGGCAGCCCTCCAACTTATTACTACCAACAGAATTCTGCCCACATTGTTGCAAAGACATCTGGTATCAGGGAATGCAACCTTGCACTAAGAATTGCGTTCCCACTTTAAATAGGTCTCGGGCGGCTCGCCGGAAATTGTGCAGCGAAAATTGACGGGCTCTCCATTTCCCAATACGATCAGGTGGGCAGCTCATCAATCTTATTCAAATGAGGCCTGGGAGTTAAAATCATCCAGGCCTCATGCTGGCAACATCATGAGGATTGCTGCTATCCCTGCCCCTGCCCGCCCATTTCCCGCTCCAAGTTAAAATTGGGCCTCATAAATGTATGAATGTATCAGAAAGTAAAGCTACTATGAGGAATGAAGGGGAAACAGTATAATAGGCCAGTGGTATCAGTATCTTTATTTCTAAGCTACTCATTTTTAATTATTTTACAATAATTAAGCTGTTATTAATGCAGATATTGCCATCTTCATAAATGCAAACATTGTGACACTTCTATGATTAACATCTATATTTCTTATTCCATTTTTTGCCCTTCCTTTCTTCTCCTGAAGGTATTACAGGGTGTCAGCTGTCCTCTAGTACCTTGTTGACAAGGCCACTATTCATGTGTGAGGCACTGACAATGGGTGTCTGACAACTTTTCCCATGGGGTGCGTAACATTGGAGCCTAATCCTTTCCTTCCTAAAGCCCACAAACATGTTCCTCCGGCAGAGGTCATCGGTTTGCTGAACCATCAAAAGAGTGGCAGACATTGGCATTTCTAATCATTGATGATAAGTAATCTCAGTCCTAAAAAACCTGTCACTGTCTTACAGGTTGCCCACGATTGAGCGCTTGCCACTTGGAAAGTGATTATAAGTCAATCCACATGGCACAGAGTAGCAATAATTATTCTGGACACTGCCTCAGGGATTGACTCTGCTGATACAATTACTCCACATAATGTGGCAAACAAATCTCTCTCTGCTAAATTATTAAATACAGCAATTTTTGCAGTCGCACATTACATATTAGGGTCAATTTGACTGAAGAATTTCAGAGATTTTCCTTTTTCTTAGGCCTCGTGTTCACCCGTTTCTGAGGCATTAGTGTGTGGAGACATGCAACACCGGATCTCTAACGGCTTTTGTGCCAGACACACACTTCCTGAGCCATCCCTGGCATGGGCGGGACGCTTCATCTGAAACAGACAGGAATATTTAAATTTTATGTAGAGCACGTGGGCATCATAGCGCTTCCTGCATCATTTTCCTGGGATTCTGCCTGGTGTCCACCAGAAAAGATAGAGGCCAAGAAAACTGGCCGTTAGCAGTTGTGGGCCTGGCCCTTCAGATCAGAGGATCTGTAAATAGGCAGTCAGCAATCTCCTCGGACCTCTGGAAAGGTAAGTTGGTAAAATAGGACTGCACCACAGGGCTGAAAGCCATTTCACTGCTGTTTCTGACAGCCATGATGTGGAGATGCCGGTGATGGACTGGGGTTGACAATTGTAAACAATTTTACAACACCAAGTTATAGTCCAACAAATTTATTTTAAATTCCACAAGCTTTCGGAGGCTTCCTCCTTCCTCAGGTGAACGGTATGGAAATGACATTTTCGAATCTGACAGCAGCCAGCAGGCTGCCATTCCATAATCAGCTAATGCTGCTATAGCCCATTAAGTGAACAACTTAGCTATCCCAATTTGGAGTCAGCACTGACACCCAGTCTGGCCCAAAAAAGACTTCCATTGACATAAAACGGGCTGTGAACTCGCTATTACTCGTTTTACACTATTGCACAAAGTCAAGATCTACCCCCTGGAGGGTTGCTTAGCCAATCCTTAGCTTGAACTTGAAGTAACCGTGGATCCCTGCATATAGATGAGTTAGTCTGCCTTCTCATCTCCGACTGCATTGAAGGAGTTCTATATGATTACCCTGTCTGAAATCGAGGAGTAATACAGACAATTAAAATGCTTGTCTACTAACAGCCAAAAGCAAACAAATAATCACTTTAGCAAAAACAAAATACTATGGATGCTGGAAATCTGAACTAAAAACAGAAAATGCTAGAAATACTCAGCATCTGTGAAGAGAGAAACATAGTAACTTTTCAGGTCGATGACCTTTCCTATTCTAATGAAAGGTCATCAACCTGAAACAATCACTTCAATAATATGGAATCCTAATGCCTCACCAATAATTTAAAATGAAGCAATGCTGAAGACCAATCTTCCTAGTGGAAACAAACTGAACATTGACATTAACCCAATGGCTAGTTTAAAAAAAATTCTTAAAAGGAACTTTTGTCAAACAAAATCCCAGACTCTATGGGGGTGATTTTAAACACCAAGAACGGGTGGGTTGGGGGAGGGTGGGAGTTGAAAATAGTTTTTTCTTGAGTCGCAACCGCAAAATCTTTGGACTTGGCATTCCCAGTGAGAAGCCTGTACTTTTCCACGCCAACGTTAAACCCGGAAATAAAGCCGGGTTGCGGTCGCGACCCAAAAAACAACTGTTTTCGACTCCCACCTACCCCCAACCCACCCATTCTTGGGATTTAAGATCACCCCCTATGTGTTTTGCTTGAGAGACATGCTAATCTGTTTGACATTGGGGGTCAGTTTAATGTTCACTCACTGGATATTCACAAAGCCCTTGGTTAGCTTCTATTATGCTTCCAATTTTCAGAGTGTATGTCATCAAATGATGGCAAAGATTGCTGCTAGTCACTCTGTACCTGTCAATCAGGAGCCTAGTGTAATTAGCTGTAATGAAAAAGACTTCAAGCAAGTCTTTTTGAAGATTTGGCTCTCTTTCACATGAGGTCTCTGCAAAAATTATGGTTCTGAGTCCTAGTCACACTACTAGCATAAACTTAGTATTGTATCAATTTAGTTTGTGAAATCTTAAAGCCAGAGTTTTACTAATGCAAAAAAAATTCACCCCTGACAATGGTGTTCACACAACAATATCAGGCTATACAGATTCTGGGTATCCGTTACAGGAAAGAGCACAATGTAAGCACATTCCTAATATGGCTTTGTATTCCATGTATTTGTTGATTGTGTCTCCAGGTAGTAGGTACCATACCTTTGCACCTTTGTGTACCTTTTGTGTTTGTTTAGCTATATTATGCTATGTTTACACAGAGGCCTGGTGCCTTAAACCAGTTTAGTTCTTAACCCTGCATGATTTGGCTGATTTGAGCTACCCTGTTGATGATCCTGCTTTTCAGCAGAGTAATTCTAGCCACCCATTCTGAGAACATAAAAGAACAAACTGCCTCTTCACAGACATGTCTTATTAATTTACAGGACTAAGACAGAAATTGCTTGAATGGAACAGAATGGATGCAGTTAACAGAATGAAAGGACGTAGCAGGTGGCAAAGGAAGAATGTTTTTCTGGTGATCTTCCAGAGTAGACGACACTACCTCTGAATTGGTCCTATCAAATTTGAATATCAAATTTGGAGCAGCAAAAAAAATTAAAAATCTTTTCACAAGTGTACAAAATTAAAGATCAGCGACCTTTACTTCATTGTGGCATTCATTTTTGAAGTTTATAATTTGTCTCAGATTACCTTTCACCTTTAGTTTCATTGCTTTAGTGTGAATACCAGAGTAATGAATATGGAAGGACAGTAGGTGGCTTAGCATGTCTGATATCTCTTAATATTTTGTGATTTTCTAAGTAACTTGCCTGAGCGATTCATCTTACTATGTGTCGTAATCGTCCAATTGCTTAGGCAATTTTTGAAGATTAGGCAGATATTCATTTATAAGCCAGAATTGGATAATTTTTCTGCCTAATCCAATCTGAAGTGAAATTTGTGCAGTTAACCTGCCAGTTGCAATATAAACTGTGAAGGAATGTTATCAATTTTTGATTTATTTAACCCCTGGTGTCTGGTGGCATTTTTTTTCCTTTGCATGAATCTAAACCTCCTGTTTTTTTTTATTCGTTCATGGGATGTGGGCTTCGCTGCCAAGGCCAGCATTTATTGCCCATCCCTAATTGCCCTTGAGAAGGTGGTGGTGAGCTGCCTTCTTGAACCGCTGCAGTCCGTGTGGTGAAATTTCTCTCACAGTGCTGTTAGGAAGGGAGTTCCAGGATTTTGACCCCGCGACAATGAAGGAACGGCGATATATTTCCAAGTCGGAATGGTGTGTGATTTGGAGGGGAACGTGCAGGTGGTGTTGTTCCCATGTGCCTGCTGCTCTTGTCCTTCTAGGTGGTAGAGGTCGCGGGTTTGGGAGGTGCTGTCGAAGAAGCCTTGGCGAGTTGCTGCAGTGCATCCTGTGGATGGTACACACTGCAGCCACTGAGCGCCGGTGGTGAAGGGAATGAATGTTTAGGGTGGTGGACGGGGTTCCAATCAAGCGGGCTGCTTTGTCCTGGATGGTGTCGAGCTTCTTGAGTGTTGTTGGAGCTGCACTCATCCAGGCAAGTGGAGAGTATTCCATCACACTCCTGACTTGTGCCTTGTAGATGGTGGAAAGGCTTTGGGGAGTCAGGAGGTGAGTCACTCGCCGCAGAATACCCAGCCTCTGACCTGCTCTTGTAGCCACAGTATTTATATGGCTGGTCCAGTTAAGTTTCTGGTCAATGGCGATCCCCAGGATGTTGATGGTGGGGGATTCGGTGATGGTAATGCCGTTGAATGTCAAGGGGAGGTGGTTAGACTCTCTCTTATTGGAGATGGTCATTGCCTGGCACTTGTCTGGTGTGAATGTTACTTGCCACTTATAAGCCCAAGCCTGGATGTTGTCCAGATCTTGCTGCATGCAGACTCGGACTGCTTCATTATTTGAGGGGTTGCGAATGGAACTGAACACTGTGCAATCATCAGCGAACATCCCCCATTTCTGACCTTATGATGGAGGGAAGGTCATTCATGAAGCAGCTGAAGATGGTTGGGCCTAGGACACTGCCCTGCGGAACTCCTGCAGCAATGTCCTGGAGCTGAGATGATTGGCCTCCAACAACCACTACCATCTTCCTTTGTGCTAGGTATGACTCCAGCCACTGGAGAGTTTTCTCCCTGATTCCCATTGATTTCAATTTTACTAGGGCTCCTTGGTGCCACACTTGGTCAAATGCTGCCTTGATGTCAAGGGCAGTCACTCTCACCTCACCTCTGGAATTCAGCTCTTTTGTCCATGTTTGGACCAAGGCTGTAATGAGGTCTGGAGCCGAGTGGTCCTGGCAGAACCCAAACTGAGCATCAGTGAGCAGGTTATTGGTGAGTAAGTGCCGCTTGATGGCACTTTCGATGACACCTTCCATCACCTTGATGATGATTGAGAGTAGACTGAAGGGGCGGTAATTGGCTGGATTGGATTTGTCCTGCTTTTTGTGGACAGGACATACCTGGGCAATTTTCCACATTGTCGGGTAGATGCCAGTGTTGTAGCTGTACTGGAACAGCTTGGCTAGATACGCAGCTAGTTCTGGAGCACATGTTTTCAGCACTACAGCTGGGATGTTGTCAGGGCCCATAGCCTTTGCTGTATCCAGTGCACTCAGCCGTTTTTTGATATCATGTGGAGTGAATCAAATTGACTGAAGACTGGCTTCTGTGATGGTGGGGATATCGGGAGGCGGCCGAGATGGATCATCCACTCGGCACTTCAGGCTGAAGATGGTTGCAAACGCTTCAGCCTTGTCTTTTGCACTCACGTGCTGGACTCTGCCATCGTTGAAGATGGGGATGTTTACAGAGCCTCCTCCTCCCGTTAGTTGTTTAATTGTCCACCACCATTCACGACTGGATGTGGCAGGACTGCAGAGCTTTGATCTGATCCGTTGGTTGTGGAATCGCTTAGATCTGTCTATAGCATGTTGCTTCCGCTGTCTAGCATGCATGTAGTCCTGAGTTGTAGCTTCACCAGGCTGGCACCTCATTTTTAGGTACGCCTGGTGCTGCTCCTGGCTTGCTCTTCTGCACTCCTCATTGAACCAGGGTTGATCCCCTGGCTTGTTGGTAATGGTAGAGTGAGGAATATGCCGGGCCATGAGATTACAGATTGTGCTGGAATACAATTCTACTGCTGCTGATGGCCTACAGCGCCTCATGGATGCCCAGTTTTGAGCTGCTAGATCTGTTCTAAATCTATCCCATTTAGCATGGTGGTAGTGCCACACAACACGTTGGATGGTATCCTCAGTGCCAAGACGGGACTTCGTCTCCACGAGGACTGTGCGGTGGTCACTCCTACCAATACTGTCATGGACAGATGCATTTGCGACAGGTAGATTGGTGAGGACGAAGTCAAGTAAGTTTTTCCCTCATGTTGGTTCGCTCACTAACTGCCGCAGGCCCAGTCTGGCAGTTACGTCCTTCAGGACTCAGCCAGTAGTGGTGCTACCGAGCCACTCTTGGTGATGGACATTGAAGTCCCCCACCCAGAGTACATTCTGTGCCCTTGCTACCCTCAGTGCTTCCTCCAAGTGGTGTTCAACATGGAGGAGGACTGATTCATCAGCTGAGAGAGGGCAGTAGGTGGTAATCAGCAGGAGGTTTCCTTGCCCATGTTTGACCTGATGTCACGAGATTTCATGGGGTCCAGAGTCAATGTTGAGGACTCCCAGGGCCACTCCCTCCTGACTGTATATCACTGTACTGCCACCTCTGGTCGGTCTGTCCTGCCGGTGGGAAAGGACATACCCAGGGATGGTGATGGAAGAGTCTGGAACGTTGGCTGAAAGGTTGCTTGTGCTGACTTTGACAATATTTATGTCATACAAATATATTTATAAATATTTTCCTTTTTTTCCTGACTATACTTTAATTTCGGCAAAGTAGTCAGAAACTATTCAACATTGGGGTAGGATTATGGAAACTCCCCTAGTGCGGAACACACCATCTTCCTTTTATATTGTTTATATCACATTGGAACACTTTAAGTAGGTACTGAGTGCTGGGTTTCTAAGCCAGTTTTCTTATCCCAGCTTTTTGGCTGGCCAATTTGATTAACCCTTTGGCACTAATAAAGTTTGACTTTTCCAGATTTACGTTACATAGTTTCCAATGACGGGAGGATTCTATTTGATTATGGAATATGGCATCATCCAAACTGTGAAAAGTATTTAGTTCCCACAGCGTAAATACAGAAACAAATGACTCACTGTACCACAAATTTTATTTTTTTAACTTCTTTTTACAACTATGAGATTAGTCATTATGCCGTACAAAGTGTGCGAGATTAGTACTTAATTGCTAATAACTATAACAATAAAAGTGTAATACGAGAATGGAATCATAAGATAATGATATACCAAAAATACCTACATAGAAAAAAAAGACGTTCATTCATTTGGCCCCTTTCACAACCTCAGGGCGTCCCAAAGCACTTCACAGCCAATGAAGTACTTTTGAAGTGTAGTTACTGTTGTAATGTAGGAAATGCGGCAGCCAATTTGCGCACAGCAAGGTCCCACAAACAATAATGTCATACCAATCAGATAATCTGTTTCTTTAGTGATGTTGGTTGAGGGATAAATATTGTCCAGCACATTGGGGAGAACTCCCCTGCTCTTCTTCGAAATAGTGACATGGGATCTTTTACGTCCACCTGAGAGGGCAGACAAGGCCTCGGTTTAACATCTCATCTGAAAGACAGCACCTCCTTCACATAGGGTGAATGGAATCCCTACCTAGAGGCAGACTCATCATGTGCTGTACCAACATGATCACTGGAGTTAGGTTAACCTGAGCTACAAGCCAATGTGCTTACAAAGGAAACAATAATTCCAGTTTCATATACATGCCAACTTAGAAAACTAGCAAAAGCTGGCCAATAACTGATGTAGCCCCAATAAAGCTGCCAGTTAAAAAAAAACAGCCAAGAATATAGACTGCAGCATTTTCCCCCCAGCATTCCATTAGGGGGGGAAAGATGAAACACACAAAAGTGCACTTTGCAGTAACAGTGGATTCAGAAATTATTGCAGGGCAAATATTGCAGTGAGATTTACGGTCATGGGAGGATCTGGGATATGAGGCCCTACCTAAAACATTTTAATTTTTGACACTTTATTTGGTGCATTTTCTGCCATTTTGGAGCATGTGGTCATATTGTCTTTCAAACCAAAAATAGTTCCTCCTTAAAAGGAGATATTTTAAATATGAAATTAAAAATAGTTTTAGGGACTTCAGTGCAACTCTCCCTTGGGATTCTAGTCCAACGTACATCATGTTAATTTGTGAACTGAAACCTTTTGCAATATTGCCCTACAATAATCCCAACTGGCAGTGCATTCCACATTCACAAGGCAAAACTGGCTCACTATCCAACTGTCCTGATCCCAGATGCCATGGCAGCCTAATGGACGACAGGGGTATACCTGGATTGAGAATATGCTGGTTTAAATATTTAAAACAAAAAACTTTTATTTTTGAGTAGCTTCAAGTGAGACAAGAGTGAGTCAATATCCTTGAAACAACACTTTAAAACTGAACACTGATAAAAGGTTGTACCCAACCATTAATCTGTCTTTTCTTCTTTCAGACATTGATCAACTTGCTACACATTTCACATATGTTTTTAAAACCTTAAAACACATAAGGCTAGAAATTACAGCTGGCAATAATAGTGAACTCTTAAACATATTCGTATGACATTCCTCTTCCTGTTATTTTAACGGAAGTGTTAATCTATTTAGAATAAGTGGTTGATCTGATTGGTTGACAGCCACCAATTCTGCCCTTGGACTGATCTAATTGATTGACAATATCCAATCTAAGTAAAAAAAATAGCAGATTTTCTGTTGAAATGCTGATTGTCAGCTTAAAACACTGACAGTTGGCTGTTATGATTTTAGCACAAGCAACTTTTTGTGGCTTAGAGGGGAGCTTGAAAAACTTATTCATGCTATGAAGAGAATGTTTTCATAGAGAGAGAAGTTTTTGACATTTTACTTATAAGACAACACATTGGCACATTGAGGTTATCGGTTCGGCTGTGCAATGTATTGTTTTGGGGTTAACATCATTTGGTGATAGTCCCTGAGACAGTGTTTTATGTATTTCGTATTTTGTTTTGAGGCTTGAAGTGCAGCTGTGAATTGTTCTTTCCCTGTCAGTTCTGTGTATGAATATATGGATTTTTTAACACACTCAAATTTGAACACTAATTAAGAGAAGTACTCAGAATTATTGCTGAGATGTAACTAATCCAAAAAATAACATTTTACTGCTATAGTTGTGAGCAGCAGAAGAAATTAAAAGCCAGTGATCCATACAGTTTGTTAGCTGCTTTGCTGAGGCATGTCTCATGCATTTATATAGTGCTATTTATCAGGATGCCCCTGTTGCAGTGAGATTAAACATAGCCATAAGGTAAATGAATATTTGAATTTATGGGGTTAGCTCTGCATTCTGAGCACATTTTTTTTCAGGATTAGTTTTGATGCTCTCAGCATCATTGACTTCACTCAACATCTAACTGACAATTATTTGACTTTCGGAGTGCGTAAATTTAATTTTTTCCTTATCAAAATGACAAACTAGCATACAGGCCAGACAAATATCTAGGGAGTACTAAAGTACCCTGGTTCCGTTATGGCAAAAATTCACATAATTGTGCTGTTAATAATTTTAATTACTTGGAAATCCATACCAAAGGAGAGCAAAATGGATTATGTTATATAGAGCAAGTTATATTACCATAGTAATGAAGATTTTTTTTCTCATTATTTAATTTTGAACTTTTTACCTGGTACTGCATTTAAAAATTATAGCGTGTAAAAAAAATATTGCTCTGTTTAAAATTGTTCCATGAATTTGTACAAATCGTGTAACCTGAAAATTTAGTTTTATTGAGGTAATCTGCTTACTGTTATCATTCCAAAGTTTGGCTCACTTAACAAAACAAAACGGTTAGCAGATTTGATGATGTGCCCATTAAAAGAGATAATATTGAAAAACACAGAATAATGTAACTTTAATAACTTTATAACTGTCTGACAAATCATCTAAAAGTGGAACAAAGTCATTTAGAGATTATTAACCTATAATTATGAACTATATAAATATGATCAAATAATTATACAAGCTGCATATTAACATTTTATATTCAGGGTAAGTAATTTGTGATTACTCAGGAACTAGCACTTTCCCTGCCTCTATGACTTTTTATGCAAAATTGCAGTACTTGAGGAATAAGTTCTTGGTTCAGCTGGGAGCACTCTCACATTTCTGAGACTGTTATAAGGTACTACATAAAACCAAGTCCACCTTACTTTTCTTTCAAATTGCATAACAAGTGTTGAAATCGGTGGGATTTGTCATATGATGTTACACTACGCCAAATCACTTGCCCTGAATAAAATACAGGAGAGAAAGAACGAAAGAAAGAACTTGCATTTTCAAAGCACCTTTTACATACTCATGGGGTCCCAAAGTGCTTTATAGTGAATGTATTACTTTTGAATTGTAGTCACTGTTGTTATGTAGGCAAATACAACAATCAATTTGTGCATAGCGGGGTACCACAAACAGCAATGAGATAAATGACCAAATAATCTGTTTTGGTGGTGTTGGCTGAAGTATAAATGTTCTCCCGATGTCCTGGCCAACATCATTGCTCTTCTTCAAATACTGCCATGAGATCTTTTATTTCCACCATAACAGATGGATCGGGCCTCGATTTAACATCTCATCCAAAAGACAACAATTTCAACAATGCAGCACTCCCTCAGTACTGTGCAGAAGTGTCAGCCTAAATTGCATACTCCAGTCCTGAAGTGGGCTTGAAACCACAACCTTTTGACTCAGAAGCAAGAATGCTACATCTTTGTATTACATCTTGGCGCAAATCCTCCCTTCCTATTAGTTTAATGTCGTTATGCTCTTGTTCTAGCCTCTAAAATTGTAAAACACCAATGCCATCAATTTTCGTGGGGGTTCTCCTGATCGTCTGCCCTAGCTTCAGCAGAATATCCAGGGAAACTCCGAGCAAATAGCATATACACCATTTACGCTATGTCTCTGGGATCCATAGATCTGCCGCCAAAGTTACTGTGCGTGATCGGGAGAACCCCTGTGGAAATTCTATCCCCAAGCCTTTTGTCAGGTGGTTGCCGATTTTCACTTTTAGTGGGGATGGAAAACTGGCAATAGCAGATCAGCTGCCCATTATACACCCTGCCCCATTTCGGGTGGGATTTGTAACGAGCGGCTGATCCGCTACCGCTGGTTTACTGCCACCGCTAAAAGTGAACATTACCCCTGTGATACTTAGGCACTCAGAAAAACATGCTGGATACATTGGCTGCAGGTAGAGGTGGTAATCCTGAAATGATAAACAAGAGCAGACTGTAAATAATACCAAAGATAAAAGTAATGTTAACAAGTGAGTTCAAAGCTTATGTATACTTATAACAGAAAAGGAGGGGGGTGGGGGTAGCCCAGTTAATAAAGGACGAGATAAAGACAGTAGTGAGAAAGGATCTTAGCTCAAAAAATCAGGATGTAGAATCGGTATGGGTGGAGATCAGAAATAACAAGGAGTAGAAAACACTGGTGGGAGTAGTTTACAGGTCCCCTAACAGTAGTTATAGTGTTGTACAAAGTATAAATCAGGAAATTCGAGGAGCATGTAACAAAGGTTATGCAATGATCATGGGGGACTTTAATCTTCATATAGACTGGGCAAACCAAATTGGCAAAAGTAGTTTGGAGGACGAGTTCCTGGAATACATCTGAGACAGTTTTCTAGAACAATATGTCAAGGAACCAACTAGAGAACAGGCTATTTCAGATCTAGTATTGTGTAATGAGACAGGATTAATTAGTAATCTTATGATAAAGGATCCTCTGGGGAAGAGTGATCATAACATGATAGAACTTCATATTGAGTTTGAGGGTGATATAGTTAAGTCCGAAACTAGGGTCTTAAATTTAAACAAGGGCAATTATGAAGGGCGAGTTGACTAAGGTAGATTGGGAAATTAGATTAAAAGATATAATGATAGATAAGCAATGGCAAACACTTAAAGAAATAATGCATAATTCCCAACGAATATACATACCCTTGAGAAATAAAAACTCCACAGGAAAAGTGATCCGACCGTCGCTAACTCGAGAAGTTAAGGATAGTATTAGATTAAAAGAAGAGGCTTACAATGTTGCCAAAAAGAATAGTAAGCCTGAGGATTGGGAAAGTTTTAGAAATCAGCAAAGGATGACCAAGAACTTGATAAAGAGGGAGAATATTGAATATGAGAGTAAACTAGCAAGAAATATATGAACAGATTGTAAGAGCTTCAACAAGTATATAAAAAGGAAGAGATTAGCGAAAGTAAATGTGGGCCCCTTAGAGGCAGAGACAGGAGAAATTATAATGGGGAATAAGGAAATGGCAGAGACATTAAACAAATATTTTATATTTGTCTTCACAGTAGAAGACACAAAAAACATACTGGAAATAGTGGGGAACTAAGGGTCTAATCAGAGGGAGGAATTTAAGGTAATTAAGATTAGTAAAGAAAAAGTTTTAGAAAAATTAATGGGACTAAAAGCCAACAAATATCCTGGACCTGATGGCCTACATCCTAGGATTTTAAAAGAGGTGGCTGCAGATATAGTGGATGCATTGGTTTTGATCTTCCAGAATTCCCTAGATTCTAGAATGGTTCCTGTGGATTGGAAGATAACAAATGTAACCCCGCTATTCAAGAAAGGAGGGAAAGAGAAAACAAGGAACTAGAGGCCAGTTAGCCTGACATCAGTAGTAGGGAAAATGCTAGAATCTATTATTAAGGACATAGTAACAGGTCACTTAGAAAATCTTAACATGATTAGGCAGATTCAACACAGTTTTATGAAAGGGAAATCGTGTTTGACAAATCTATTAGAGTTTTTTGAGGGTGTAACTAGCAGGGTAGATAAGGGGGAATCACAAGATGTAGTATATTTGGATTTTCAAAAGGCATTTGATAAGGTGCCACGTAAGAGTTTGTTACACAAGATAAGGGCTCATGGGGTTGGGGGGGGTAATATATTAGTATGGATTGAGAATTGGTTAACGGACAGAAAGCAGAGAGTAGGAATAAACGGGTCATTTTCGGATTGGCAGGTTATAACTAGTGGGGTGCCGCAGGGATTGGTGCTTGGGCCTCAGCTATTTACAATCTATGTTAATGACTTAGATGAAGGGACTGAGTTTAATATATCCAAGTTTGCTGATGATATAAAGCTAGGTAGAAAAGTAAGCTGTGAGGAGGATGCAAAGAATCTGCAAAGGGATATCGACAGGTTAAGTGAGTGGGCAGATGGAGTATAATGTGGGACATGTGAGGTTATTCACTTTGGTAGGAAAAATAGAAAAAAATGAATTTCTTTTAAATGTTGGTATTCAGAGGGATTTGGGTGTCCTAGTACACAAAACACAGAAAGTTAACATGCAGTACAGCAAGCAATTAGGAAGGCAAATGGTATGTTGGCTTTTATTGCAAGGGGGTTGGAGTACAAGAGTAAGGAAGTCTTGCTGCAACTGTGCAGGCTTTGGTGAGACCACATCTAGAGTACTGTGTGCAGTTTTGGTCTCCATACCTAAGGAAGGATATACTTGCCTTAGAGGCAGTGCAACTAAGGTTCACAAGATTGATTCCTGGGATGAGAGGGTTGTCCTATGAGGAAAGATTGAGTAGAAAGGGCCTAGACAGTCTGGAGTTCAGAAGAATGAGAGGTGATTTCATTGAAACATATAAGATTCTAAGAGGGCTTGACAAGGAAGATGCTGAGAGGATGTATCCCCTGGTTGGAGAGTCTAGAACGAGGGGACATAGTCTCAAGATAAGGGGTCATACATTTAGGACTGAGATGAGGAGGAATTTCTTCACTTGGGGTCGTGAATATTGGAATTCTCTACCCCAGAGGGCTGTGGATGCTCAGTTGTCGAGTATATTCAAGGCTGAGATTGATAGATTTTTGGACTCTATGGGAACCAAGGGATATGGGGATCGGGCAGGTAAGTGGAGTTGAGGTCGAAGATCAACCATGATCTTAATGAATGGCACAGCAGGCTTGAGGGGCCATTTGGCCTACTCCTGTTCCTATTTCTTTTGTTATGTAATAGGAGTTTGGATGACTGTAAACCAGTTCAGTTTAACTTTTGTGCTTTGATCTAATATAAACTCCTAGGGCATTTTCAGTTTTGCAACTTACTACAAGCTACTGCTTGTTCTTTATTCCCTCAATGCCTAGGCAGCAGGATCATCCTATATGCAACTGTTAAGACTATCTGTAAAAGTAGGATAACCACCTGTATTTACCTCCTCATCAATAAAAGAACATTTATGTATTTTCATGTTTTTAAAGCATTATGTCCTTTCAATAATTATCTTTAGTAATGATGTCAGCGAGGAGGTTTGCATTGAACTACAGGGACATGGGAGAAGCCTCCTTATACAACAGGGGAGAAAAACAGAACTTTTTTTTTTAAGGCCTGGAATCTGTGGCAGGATGTAGTGGCTATGAGATTTGTAGCAGCATTGGTTGATAGGGTGTAGTTTTTTTTTCAGTAATGGCTCCCATGAGGGAAGATACCAGCAGGCATGATTTTTCTCATAGATTTATGCAAATGCTTTTACAAAAATGTGCTTGCACAAGGTTTGGCCTTACTTTCCTGGCTACTGCAATTTTATTGCTTGGATGGGTAGACTGTTATACCTCAGCACCCTCCACAGTTTCTGTGGCAGATCCACAGTGTACATTCAAACTCATCAGTGAATGATTCCCATGAACATTTAGGGGCATAATAAAGAGTTCCTTTTAGTCTGTCCAGACAATAGAAGCTTATTTTAAGAATTCCAATTGTTCTTTCAATAACTAACCATCCAAATTCACGTGCTTCATTGTCTTTAAAACATAATTCATGCTCTATCAGTAGCTGTACCGATAATAGGTAATTTTATGAAATCACACTCCCAGTGTAGAGCTTCACCCAGCAGGAGTACATATCAGGAATTTGAGCATGTGCTCCCCATGATTTTACATTCATCATGGATGAAAAATTGTGAGAAGCATGCACTTGAATTCTTGTATTTAGTCCCACTGCACTGGGAGTATGATTCTGTAAAATTACCCCTATAGTCTGAAAAATTCTAGGCAGAATGGGTGGACATTGTTTTGTACCTGGGTAACTGACACATACACAAATGATGATATTCTGAGCTGATAACCTATCTGAACATTGATGGAATTGGATCTTTCCCTATTCATGTAAGCAAAGTCTTTCTGACAGGTACACATAACTTGACAGGTGTACAGTGAACACCACTAAATAACCTTGCAAAACCTGCTGTGTCATAAAATCTTTGTTGAGTGACCACCAGCTGCTTCTCTGGCGATAAGTAACAGTAAAAAGCCTTCATTGGCATTGCATAGATGATTTTCTTTATGCAGCCGTGTACAGGATTATGCCTGCAAAATCATACCTGTATATATTGATGACCCAGCAGCCTATGCAGCTACATTTAAAGTAGTTACAGGAGCATATCACCCAGACTATAGTCAAAGGACATTTCTTTTAAAATACTTTTTAACCGATTTTGAGGGGGAAAAAAAAATTGATCACTTGTGATTTACAGTCCACATATCCAGCTCTGTTATTCTAGATGCAAAATTGTTGGTTACTTTATTTTAGTCACGTCTTCACTTAACAATTGGTTTTGCTCATAACTCACAATGTGTGTGCATCACACACGTAGTTAATTGCACAAAATGTAAGTTTGCAGGAATTGTGCCAAAAGTTGCATTAACAACAAAATAACCTTTCCACCAGCTGGTAATGTTACCACAGAAATGACAGTTCCACCTAAGATACTGAGAGTGAATTTTGAAACTTTTCTCAGTCATTCTTTAAGAACACACTAAACAAAACCTTTTCTACTTATTATACTTTTTTAGCTTTATTTCTTTCTTACTGACTTTGATTTCTTGCCTTTATTACTTCATAAAAATTGTGGTCTAGTGCAATGACTAGGCCTAGTAATACCAAAATCATTGCTGACAGTCCATAGAGCAAACTAAACTTTTAATGGAGAGCTTTTTGATTAATGCATCATGCCCCAGCTACAAGAACTGTGAATGATACTTCGGATACAATTATTCTTGTTGCTTCTTGCAGCAAGCAAATAAAAATAGACTTTGTCAGTTACAGTATTAATGGGTCTTTATCACCAATAAAGGTGTCTGGCCAGACAAATTGTGTTACAGGGTTTCTAAACAGAGAAGTGCAATGACAATATGTTGTTTATTACCTCTAGTGATACAACATTTCAGACAACATAAAACATTAAAGTCTTAAGGACATTTCAAGAATTTCCTCTGTATCAGATAAAAAGCAGCACCAATTTATCCCAGTGGCCTAAATGGATGAAAGTGTTTCAGCAACTAAACTTGCCTCAAATGTCCTTCAGTTAAAATCAATGATGTTGTTATAAATGAGATAGAAGCCCTACCCAGGCTAAATTGGCTCAAAACAAATAAATCCCCAGAGATAGATAGTATTTATCCCAGAGTGCTGAGAGAGATGAGGGAGAAGATTTGTGAGCCACTGACAATCAATATGAGAGCATCAGTGGACACTGGGGAGATACCAGTAGATTAGAAACAGGCTTATATATGATACACATATTCAAAATGGGTGGCAAAACAGACACAGACAACTACAGGTCCATTAATCTTACTTCCATTCCATGTAAAATAGTGGAATTGATTATCAGGATTAAACTTGAGGATCATCCATACATCAATAACTAGATAACAGCAGTTAGCATGGGTTCAGATGGGGAAGATCCTGCCTAACCAACCTTCTTTTCTTCTTTGTGACAATGATAACCCAATTGGACAATGGTAAGCTCTATGATATGGTGTATCCTGGTACAGCGGTTGCACTTTTGCCTCTGAATTAGAAGGTTGTGGGTTTACGCCCCACTCCAGGATATAAAAGATCCCATGACAATATTCAAAGAAGAGCAGGGGAGTTCTCCTGGTGTCCTGATCAATATTTATCTCTCAACCAACACACTAAAACACATTATCTGGTCATTTATCTCAATACTGTTTGTGGGACCTTGCTGTGTGCAAATTGGCTGCTATGTTTCCCTACATTACATCAGTGACTACATTTCAAAATTCTTCATTGGCTGTGAAACACTTTGGGACATCCGAGAGGTGCTATATAAATGCAACTTATTTCTTCACCTTGATTTTCAAAAGGCTTTTGATAAAGTTCAATATGAAAGATTATTAATTAAACTCAAAATTGTGGGGATTCAGGGTAAACCCCGGGAATGGATAAGTCACTGGCTGAAGGGCAGGAAGCAATGAGTATCCATTAGAGGAGTTATGTCTAGGGGAGGGAAGTACTGAATGGGGTATCTTGGGGCATGGTGCTGGGACCACTACTGTTTCCAATTTGTATAAATGAACTGGCTACAGAAACTCAATGCAAAGTGGTCAAATTTGAAAATGACACCAAATTGGGAATTAGAAGAGAAAGAAAAGTTGGGCAAGATACATAAGTCGGCAGAATAATGGCAGATGGATATAATGCTATGCCCCCCAAATAGGTGTGCAGCCAATGAATAGCACGGGTAGCGCTGACTCCATGTCTGACTCATGCTAATCAGCAGGCAGCATGAATATTACGTGCTGCATGAAACAATGCTAACAGATGCATGCAGTGCGCACCCACCCACTGCGCGCCTGTTTTATGTAGGTCAAAGGACAGAGAATGACTTAGCTAAAACACCAAAATCATAGCCCTGTGCTTATCTACACAGCCAAACCAAACTGCACTTTGATCGCAAGCCAAAAGCTGACTAGCACTTTACGCAATACCACATCTGTGTTTGTCCATACACACCTCTATAAACAAATATTATCAAAACAGTAATAAAATACAATGAAAAGTAGAAATAAATTTGGAAAAGAATGTATTATTTAAGGTATACATACTGATCCAAGCGAATAATAAGGTGCTTTTTAAGATCTAATGCATTACCCATTTTAACAAGTTTACATCCAGTAAAAAGTGTTTGTAAGAAAGCACACAATACAATAACATAACCAGCATAAAAATGCAACATTGTAGTAACAATGTGGCATGATTTTTGTAACTTTTCCCTCCACAATCAAATAAAGGATTGAAACTTTTTTCCTTGCAACCTGTGCCGCTTTAAGTAGTAAAAAGTATAAAAGTTCACAATAAACTCTACAGTACTACAGAGCAACAGCAGGAGTTTGTGTAAAACCTATTCAATTATGTTAGCCGAAATGCCAAATTAATTTATGCAAAAGCTAACGAGCAGTTAAACACTCATTAAAAAAGGGTCGTAATGTTTGTTAACTTCATTTAAATTAAATGAAACACTGACTGTTGCTTCAACTTAATGTACTCAACATCTGTTAATGCAGTGATATAGTAGTTACCACACTAGTAAATACAAGCACTTTTCCTAAACATAGAGTCCTTTTAGAGGTAAAACCTACGAGGCAGAGAGGGAGCAGGCACTCGTCGACCTGAAATGTTAACTGTTACACTCAGCGCAGATGCTGCTTGACCTGTTCAGTGTTTCCAGCATTTTCTGTTTTGACTCCTCTAATGTTACTGTACCATTATGGTGCGAGTACTCTGTACTCAAAGGCCACAATCAGAAAGCTATTCAACACTGTAACATAACTCTCCTTATTTATCCTCCCAAAAAATATATCACCACATATTTCTCCAAATTAATTTTTATCTGACATTGATCTGCCCAATCTATTAATTTGTATGGGGGTGAAATTGGGCCATTAAGCACCCATTTTGTAGGCGCTTCGCGTTCACCTGAGTCCCGAAAATGACGTCCGAGATGTACATGCACACTTCCAACGGAAAGTCTGCAGGACGCCATCTTGGTAAAGGGGTTTGCGTGCGCGCACCTAAGGACCGTCGGCAGCATGTAGAGTAGGAAGATGATGATGCGGATCAGCATACAACACTGATTTGAAGCAACCGATGAAATTTTGGAATGCCGCATCCAGCCAACGCCCTGTCTTAACCTCGCACAGCTGAAAAGGACATAAACAGCATGAAGGACCAGTGCTATTTAAAGGGATCATGAAGTATTACAGGTTAGTTGCTGGATTATTTCTTCTGGCTACTGATGCAACTGTACATGTTTTTGGAAGTTTCCGATACTTGGCTAAAGTTGCAATATTCTATATAGAGTGGTCTGGCTGGTTTTGAAGTACTCTTTGTGTCATTTAAAATATAGCGCTGAGAAAAGTTGCTTCCAGACATGGGCGGCCTGGTAAGGCTTCCTCTGGGAATTGAACATTACTGGGAGAATGAAGAGAGGCCATGCAGTGCAGGACCAGCCACCAGAAGAGGGAGGAGGAGCAGGGCACTCAGCAGGAGGCCATATCGCATAAGGGTCTTTAGGGAGCAATTCTCTTACCTCAACTCCAGTGACGACCAATGCATCCGGTCAGATTGAAATTTGTCAACTGCTTCAGACACAACTACAGCCTCAAAGCAGGGAAAGGACAGCATTGCCTATGGCTGACAAGGTGAGCATAGCTCTTAATTTTTATGGCTCTGCCTCCTTTCAGGCTGCTGCTGAAGATATATGCAACATCTCACAGTTTGCAGTGCACTGCAGTATAAGGGAGATTAGTGAGGCTCTGTATGGAATGGGAAAAAGATTCATATCGTTTCCTCTTGCCAGAGACAAATGTTGCCATGCGTGCTGCTCATCTGAACTCGGCCATATTTATTAACAGAAAGGGATTCCACTCCCTCAATGTGCAGCTAGTGTGTGTGACCACAGGCAGCGCATCATGCAGGTCAATGCCCGCTATCCTGGCAGCAGTCATGATTCCTTCATCCTGCAGCAGTCCTCTGTTCCACTTGTATTTCAACCAGCACGGCAAGTCAAAGGCTGGCTACTGGGCGACAAGGGTTACCCCTCATGAAATGGCTCATGACTGGTCAGAAACGCACGCACATGTGCGCAGCAGGCCTACAACGAGAGCCAGACTGCCACAAGGAACATCATAGAGCACACCATAGGCAATTTCAAGAAAAGCTTCCGCTGCCTGGACCGCTCTGGAGGAGCCCTGCAGTACTCAGCTGAAGCGGGTATCAAGATTTCTCATTATGCTGCATGCTGCACAACCTGGCCATTATGAGGCACCAGCCCTTGCCACCCCAAATCAGGCAAGAACCTGAGCAAAGGAAAAGGTAGAGGAAGAGACAGAGGATGAGGAGGAAGAAGAAGCAGAAGAGGAAGTGGAGGAAGAGGCAGAGGTAGACAGGCCCTTTCTGCCAGGGCTGTGAGTGATCAGATAATTAACAAAAGATACCAGTAACCTCAACAATACCTCCCTATTCACCAACAGTCTCACACTCCTTACCTTTCCTCTCTCACATGACCATCAAATCATCCTCCTTATGATTGCACATTGCTTCCTCCCTCAGCTCATCGCAGAAATAAAAACCAACAACAAATGCAAATTCAAATGCACATTCATAAATTAATACATGAAATTATGTAAACAAACTGATGCTATTCCCCCTTGAGCATTTCCTTAGTGCCTGTCGTTCATGTGCCTTTACCTTTCCTAGTGCTCCTACGAGGTGCATCCCCAGTGGCTGGAGCATGGGAGGTGGAAGGCTGCTGACCTTCAATTGAGGAGACTGTAGATGGCCTTGGAGGATGACCTCGAGCAACTCTGGGCTGAGAAGGCCCTGCTTCAGACTGCACCATCTCGGCCTGGGCTGCAGCAGTCTGGCCTCATCAATCCTGGTGATCTGTTGGAAAACAGATTGCTGGACTGCTGTGGTGCCATGGAAGCCCCTTTCAACAGTGGTACCCAGATAGCAGCAGTCTGAGCTTCCAAAGCAGCAGTCTGAGCTTTGATGAAAGACGTTTGTGCTGCAATGGAAGCTGTGACATCGGTCATCAGATGCTGTATCACAGTGGGTTCCACAGGTGTGCTGATGGAGGTGACCACACGTTCCATGTGGGAAATGATGGGCTCCAAGCTCTGCGCAGAGCCCTGTGCCAAAATGGAGCTGGACTCCTCCATGCTCCTTAACATTGTGCGCAGGCTTTCTGGCAGGCTTTCCAGTGCCCTGAGCATTTGGCTGTGTACGCCCATCAGCCTACTTCTGTAGCCTGGCCAATTGAAGTCATCATCTCACTCCTCTGCAGCAGAACTATTGTGCGACCTCGCCCACTGGCGAGCTGGCACCTGCGATATCCGTTTCCCCCCCCCGCCCTGGCTCCTGTGCACTTGTGCCCAGTGTCTCACCTCATGTAGATCCCTCCTCTATCCTAGCCTCTAAAGTACGCGCAGTGTCAATATCTGATCTGGTGGCTGCGAGTGTAAGGTTGAATGATGGTGTCTCTTCATCATCACTGTCTTCTTCCTCTGCCTCCTCTGACTGAGCAGGTTCCAGTTCTTGGGTAACTGAAATGACAAAGGGACACAGGTTGAGTTGTGGTGAGGGGCGAGGAGAAAGTAAGAAGTGTGTGCTCACACCATCTGCAGCACGTGAGTCAGAAAAGATTGTGGGATGAGGGAGAAGTGGGAAGAGAGAAGGAGGATGAGGTATGCAGAGACCCTCATCATCGATACCTCCAGCACCGCCAGTGGCCATGGCCTTAGCGATGTCCCACACTGTCTCCTCCATGAGAGTTAAGATATGTAGGCGCACTTGTCCTCCTCCAGTTGTTTCTTGCTGCCTCCTGTCATGCGCCAACTTCTCTTGCAAGAAAGAGGGAAGTGTGTCCGTGAGTGTCCTGCAAGATGTTTGAGTGATGTGGCTGTCATGGTTGAATAGCTGCCAGTGTGTGTGACCTGTTAGTTGTGGGTGTGTGGCTTGCAACAGTGGTAATGTGTGAGGATGAGATAAAGCATATGATTTGAATGGTTGAGTACTGATTGAAAGAGTTTGTTGGTAGGTGGGTGATGGGGGTATAGTGCATTGAGCAGTGGATGACACTAGTAGTGCAGTTAGTATGATATGCGTCTTGAAACTTGAACTCACTCAGCTTGGCAACTCGTGTTAATTCATTGAACTTCTTCCTGCACTGCATCCATGTTCCTGGTGCTATGCTCCTGGCATTAACCTCCTCTGCTACTTCCTCCCACTACCTCTTGAGCAAATGTCTGGAAGGCCTCTTGCCCCTCCTGTGGATATAGGATGTCCCTCCTTCTCTCCACCTCTTCCACCAAGGCCTCTAGTGCATCATCAGAGAACCTTGGTGCACAGTCTCTCGCAGGCCCAGCCATTCTTCAATATATTGCAGCACAGATTGACTTCACAATTGATTTCCACCAATTCTTTGAGAGGGGCAGGCTGCCTTTAAGAAGCGCAAGCCACTCGCGATATCAGGGCTCCCTGCTGATGTGCGGAGCCAATCAACAGCGCAGGTAGCACTGGCTGCATGCAGCAATCATTTAAAACAGCTGGCAGCATGAATGTTACGTGCTGCCTGCATCGCAACCAACGGGTGCAGGTTAATGATGTACTGCGATTCCAGCACCCGTTTTAGAGTCATAGAGTCATAGAGTTATACAGCACGGATAGAGGCCCTTCGGCCCATCGTGTCCGCGGCGGGCATCAAGCCCTGTCTACTCTAATCCCATATTCCAGCATTTGGTCCGTAGCCTTGTATGCTATGGCATTTCAAGTGCTCATCCAAATGCTTCTTGAATGTTGTGAGGGTTCCTGCCTCCACAACCCTTTCAGGCAGTGAGTTCGAGACTCCAACCACCCTCTGGGTGAAAAAGTTCTTTCTCAAATCCCCTCTAAACCTCCCGCCTTTTACCTTGAATCTATGTCCCCTTGTTATAGAACCCTCAACGAAGGGAAAAAGCTCCTTAGTATCCATCCTATCTGTGCCCCTCATAATTTTGTACACCTCAATCATGTCCCCCCTCAGCCTCCTCTGCTCCAAGGAAAACAAACCCAATCTTCCCAGTCTCTCCTCATAGCTGAAGCGCTTCAGCCCTGGTAACATCCTGGCGAATCTCCTCTGCACCCTCTCCAAAGCGATCACATCCTTCCTGTCGTGTGGCGACCAGAACTGCACACAGTACTCCAGCTGTGGCCTAACCAGTGTTTTATACAGCTCCATCATAACCTCCTTGCTCTTATATTCTATGCCTCGGCTAATAAAGGCAAGTATCCCATATGCCTTCTTTACCACCTTATCTACCTGTTCCGCCGCCTTCAGGGATCTGTGAACTTGCACACCAAGATCCCTCTGACCCTCTGTCTTGCCTAGGGTCCTCCCATTCATTGTGTATTCCCTTGCCTTGTTAGTCCCTCCAAAGTACATCACCTCGCACTTTTCCGGGTTAAATTCCATTTGCCACTGTTCCGCCCATCTGACCAACCCATCTATATCGTCATGCAGACTGAGGCCATCCTCCTCGCTATTTACCACCCTACCAATTTTTGTATCATCAGCGAACTTACTGATCATACCTTTTACATTCATATCCAAGTCATTAATGTGGACCACAAACAGCAAGGGACCCAGCACCGATCCCTGTGGTACCCCACTGGCCACAGGCTTCCAGTCACAAAAACAACCTTCGACCATCACCCTCTGCCTTCTGCCACTAAGCCAGTTTTGTATCCAAAGTGCCAAGGCACCCTGGATTCCATGGGCTCGTACCTTCTTGACCAGTCTCCTGTGGGGGACTTTATCGAAGGCCTTACTGAAATCCATGTATACCACATCCACTGCGTTACCCTCATCCACACGCCTAGTCACCCCCTCAAAAAATTCAATCAAATTAGTCAGACATGATCTTCCCTTGACAAAGCCATGTTGACTATCCCTGATTAATCCTTGCTTCTCCAAGTGGAGAATAATTTTCCTACCACTGATGTTAGGCTCACTGGCCTGTAGTTCCCCGGTTTTTCCCTACTCCCCTTCTTGAATAATGGTATTACATTAGCGGTTCTCCAGTCCTCTGGCACATCCCCTGTGGCCAGAGAGGTTCTGAATATATGTGTTAGAGCCCCCGCAATCTCCTCCTTTGCCTCACACAGTAGCCTGGGATACATTTCGTCCGGGCCTGGGGATTTATCCATTTTTAGGCCTGCTAAAACCGCCAATACCTCCTCCCGCTCGATGTTAATATGTTCGAGTATATCACAGTCCCCCTGCCATATTTCTCTGTCTACATCGTCCTTCTCCATAGTGAAAACAGATGCAAAAAATTCATTTAGAACCCCTCCTACATCTGCCGGCTCCACACACAGATTGCCATTTTTGTCCCTAATGGGCCCTATTTTTTCCCTAGTCATCCTCTTACCCTTAATATACTTATAAAACATCTTAGGATTTTCCTTTATTTTGCTCGCCAGTGTTATTTCATGGCCCCTCCTTGATCTCCTAATTTCTTTTTTAAGTATCCCCCTGTACTTTTTGTACTCCTCTAGGGCTTCCTCCGTCCTTAGTCTTTTGTATCTGCCAAAAGCCCTCCTTTTTTTCCTAATCCATTCTCGTATATCCCCTGACATCCAAGGTTCCCTGGAGTTCTTGGAACCACCCTTGACCTTTACGGGAACATGTTGCCATTGTATGGTCTCAATCTCCCTTCTGAAAGACTCCCATTGCTCCGATGCGGATTTTCCTACAAGCAGCTGATCCCAGTCCATTTTGGCCAGATCCTGCCTTATCCAATTAAAATCGGCCTTCCCCCAATTTAGAACCTTTATTTCCGGCCCCTCCCTGTCCTTTTCCATGACCACCTTAAATCTCACTGAATTATGGTCACTGTCACCAAAGTGCTCACCTACTAGCACTTCTTCCACTTGGCCGGTCACATTCCCTAGAATTAGGTCCAGTACCGCCCCCTCTCTTGTAGGACTTTCTACATGCTGGCTCAAAAAGCTCTCCTGGATGCACGTTAAGAATTTTGTACCCTCTAAGCCTTTTACACACTTAGGGGGTTATCCAATTTAATTCCATATGTGTCCTTCTGAAGTCATTGCAGTCATCTTCACAGTGAACCACATTCCCTATTATTATGTCAACTGCAAATAGCCAAGACCAGATCATTAATATGTATTTTGAGAAAAGCAAGTCTTAACATTAACCCCTGGGGAACACTACTATTTACATCCCTCCAGTCCAAAAGATATCTATTAACCATTAGACTTTTTTTTGTCTTTAAGCCATCTTCACATCCATGCTGCCACATTACTTTTAATACTGTGCACCTTCTATCAACAAGCCTCGAATGCAGAATCTTATCAAATGCCTTATATAAAAATCTAAATGCACAACTTTCACTGCATTTCCTTTACTACTATGCTCTGCTATTTTCTCAAAGAACATTATTAAATTTGTCAGACAAAATTTCTCTTGTTACAAATCCATACTGACTGTCCTTACTAAGCCCATATCTTACTCAACATGTATTAATTTTATCCCATATTATGTCCCTATTATAGAGGTTTACCCACTACCGATGTTAGGTCTAGTTACCCATTTTATTTCTTTCTCCTTTCTTGAACAGACACGTTACATTGACAACCCTCCAGTCTCTGACACAACTTCCATATTTAAGGGATGTTTGAAAGATTGTGTTCGGAGTCTTCACTATTTCCTCTCTGACTTCTCTCAGCATTCTAAGAACTATGCCATCAGGGCCCAGTGCCTTTTCTACTTTGAGTTCCCACCAACTTTGTAGATATTATTTCCTATCTATAGTTATCCTATCTAATTACTCCACCTGCTTCTCTTGTACCCTTTCATTCCCATTATCACAATTTTCTGTGAAAACTGAGGCAAAATAATCTTCTGGTATTTAAGAACATAAGAAAGAGCAGGAGAAGGCCATACGGCCCCCCGAGCCTGCTGCGCCATTCAATAAGATCGTGGCCGATCTTCTACCTTAACTTCACTTTAGTGCCTTATCCCCATACCC
This sequence comes from Heptranchias perlo, assembly GCF_035084215.1. Classification (NCBI taxonomy): domain Eukaryota; kingdom Metazoa; phylum Chordata; class Chondrichthyes; order Hexanchiformes; family Hexanchidae; genus Heptranchias; species Heptranchias perlo. The sequence continues at coordinate 42,384,927 of NC_090337.1, forward strand.
CTTGATTCCCTTAGTGTCCAAAAATTTCTGCCAGAAACTCCTTAAGATTTCATTTTTTGTCACTGATCAATTTTCGTTAATTATTTTTAGATAGAGAGAAACTATTCCCATTGGCGGAAGGGGCACAAACCAGAGGACATAGATTTAAGGCAAAAGAACCAAAGGTGACATAAGGAAGAACCTTTTTTACACAGCGAGTGGTTAGGATCTGGAATGCACTGTCTGAGGGGGTGGTGGAGGCAGATTCAATCATGGCCTTCAAAAGAGAACTGGAAAAGTACTTGAAAGGAAAAAAATTGCAGGGCTACGGGGAGAGGGCGGGGGAGTGGGACTAGCTGGATTGCTCTTGCATAAAGCCGGTGCAGACTCGAAGGGCCAAATGGCCTCCTTCCATGCCGTAACCTTTCTATGATTCTATGACTTTTTATACTTCCCTTTATGTTGCCTATCAGAATTTCTTTATACCCCCTCTTCGCCTTCCCAATCTTCTTTTTGCTTCCCCCTATATTTTCCATAATCCGTTTGATTTTCTTTTGTATTATATTAGATTTGTCATTAGCCTCTTTTTAAGTCTCATTTTAGTTTTAATTTCTTTACCCTTCCAAGAAACTACAGCATTTACTGTACTCCTTTTCCTTGTGTGAATATGTCTAGTTTGTATCCTAATCATCTCCTGTTTAAAATTTTCCTATTGTTTGTCCACTGTCTTATCTGTCAATTTCTCTTTCCAGTTATCTGAGCTTGTTCCCTTTTTATCTCACTGAAATGTGCTTTTGTCTAGTTTGGTCATTCCTTTCAATTTTATATTAAACCTAATTATTTTAAGACTGCTGTATCCTCGATTTTTCCTGGCCTTTTAATTATATTTTTGCCTCACATAGTTTCCTAAAAGGAGATCCAATGCTGCCCTAATTTTCATTGCTTCTCCTCCATAGTTTTATCTTAGTCCCCTTTACAAACATTTGCTTTGGCTTGGGGTTAGGTATTCAGACTTTACCTTCCAGCTGTGAACACAGTGATCTACAGGCAGTCAATAAGGTTTTAAACAGAAAGCTGCAAGGACAAACTTTGGCCAGGCTCAGTAGGAGACGGCAGGAGGGCAGTTAGGAGTTATTTTGTTTAATTCAAGCAAATAGCCCACTGATGTGGGGAAGCATGCCTTGTTTTTATTTTATATCACAACACAAAGACAAGTTGTACCAAATGAATTGAATGATGCCAATCATAACTGCTGCTCTGTATGTCACTTGTTCTGAAATAAAGTAGCTTAACGAATATATCTGGTGGTGGTTGTTCCAGACAATTTGAATAGTTCACTATCTTCAGTTTGAAGATCTCATTGTGAGAACCTGCGCCGTTGTTCTGACGATGGGTTCCCCATCTTCACCCTAGTCCTCCTCCTCATCCTCTTCTTCAATGTTGTCTGCAGATGCGGATGCCTCATGAGTGCATTGGAGCTCCTCAACCTGTAACTCGCTCTGCTGAGTGATGTTGTGCAGGAGGCAACACACGACGATTATTCTGCACACCCTCGATATTGAGATCGATCCAGACACCTAAAGCGCATCTTCAGCATTCCTAAGGCTTGTTCAATGACATGCCTGGTGGTGATGTGACTGTCATTGTACCGCTGCTGTGCCTTGTTGGTGGGGTTTCTCACAGGTGTCATGGGCCATGTCTACAGGGGGTATCCCTTGTCTCCAAGGAGCCAGCCTTAAGTCCGTCTTGTGCATGGAAGAGGGCCGGGATGTTGGACTCGCGCAAAATGAAGGAATCCTGGCAGCTGCCAAGGAATCTGGCGCACACCTGCAGAAACCTCCTCCAGTGGTGGCAAACCAGCTGCACAGTCTTGGCTCATGAGGAGGTCCTCGAATTGCTATGTGTGTGCAATAAATTGCGCGCTGCACCCATGGGAAGCCAGCCAGAGAGTTGAAACTGACTGCCCTCTCAGTCTGACTGATGCCATCGCAGGGAAAGTTGACAAGAATTTTGAAATTGACATGCTGGAGCATGGGGAACCAGTGAAGCTTGGACAGGATGAAATGATGGTTGTGTGAGACTTAGCGCAGGTAAGTACATGGGCTGCAACATTTAAGATGAGTCGAAGCTTGCGGAGAATTCAGGAAAAGCAACTAGGGGGGTATTAGAGAAGTCGAGCTTTGAGGTAATGAGCACATGAACTAGGTTTTTTGTCAGGAGAAGGGGAAGGATAGAGCGGAGGTGGGCAGTCTTGCCGAGGCGGAAGAAAATGTTTTTAGTGACGGAGCAGATGTTGGGGGGTGAGGGTTATGTGGGGAAGCTAAACTTGGGGTCAAACAGGAAACTAAGATTCTGCGGACTGGGTTTGCTTTAAGAAAAGTGTCCATTTTTGGTTAGTGCAGAGGCATTTTGGGAAGTAAGATGGGGGACAGAGAGGCCCTCCAACTAAGCTCCAGCTCAAAAAATGGCCACTGTAATGGCACCTAGGTGGTGCTCCTCCTTCTGACATTAATAGTCAGTGTTGAAGTATAGCGTTGAAGTAACATTCGGGCCAGACAAGTGCCAGGCAATGACCATCTCCAACAAGAGAGAGTCTAACCACCTCCCCTTGACATTCAATGGCATTACCATCACCGGATCCCCCACCAACATCCTGGGGGTCACCATTGACCAGAAACTTAACTGGACCAGCCATATAAATACTGTGGCTACAAAAGCAGGTCAGAGGCTGGGTATTCTGCAGCGAGTGACTCACCTCCTGACTTCCCAAAGCCTTTCCACCAAGAACATAAGAACATAAGAAATAGGAGCAGGAGTAGACCAATCGGCCCCTCGAGCCTGCTCCGCCATTCAATAAGATCATGGCTGATCTGATCAGGAGTCAGGAGTGTGATGGAATACTCTCCACTTGCCTGGATGAGTGCAGCTCCAACAACACTCAAGAAGCTCGACACCATCCAGGACAAAGCAGCCCGCTTGATTGGCACCCCATCCATCACCCTAAACATCCACTCCCTTCACCACCAGCGCACTGTGGATGCAGTGTGTACCATCCACAGAGTGCACTGCAGCAAATCGCCAAGGCTTCTTCGACAGCACCTCCCAAACCCGCGACCTCTACCACTTAGAAGGACAAGAGCAGCAGGTACATGGGAACACCACCACCTGCACGTTCCCCTCCAAGTCACACACCATCCCAATTTGGAAATACATCGCCGTTCCTTCATTGTCGCTGGGTCAAAATCCTGGAACTCCCCTCCTAACAGCACTGTGGGAGAACCTTCACCACACGGACTGCAGCGGTTCAAGAAGGCGGCTCACCACCATCTTCTCAAGGGCAATTAGGGATGGGCAATAAATGTCGGCCTCGCCAGCGACGCCCACATCCCATGAACGAATAAAAACAAATAGCTCCAGCTCTCTCTGTCTGTCTGTCTGTCTCACTCTCTGCCCCTTTGAATGACTTACTGTGCTTGTGGTCATTTTAGCTGAGCAGCCTTTCAACTGCTGGAGCCTGCCCCGATTACCCTCCCTCCAAGCAGTGGAGACCCAGTCAGCAGCGAGATTCTCACTGAAATCCTGCTCTGCATACTCAATGAAGCCACCCCAAGGAAAATGCAATCTGGTGCCAGGGGGATCATGTGGGCGGGTGGAAGTCCCACCCCATCATTTTACCAATAATGTCAGGAAAATCTCACTGTGCACCTCCTAACTCATCTTGGGATGGAAGTCAGGGAGGTTGATGGAAATAAGGCCAGAAGCTGACAGTAACTAAACAGGATGGTCTCAGTTTATCTAAGATTTGGTTGGAGGAAGTTTTGGTTCATTTAGTTCTAATATCAGACAGGCAATTTGAGAGTGTAGCAACAACTTTTGGGTCAATGGAGGAGGCAGCAATGCTGTCATTGGCATACAAACCTGAGTCATATCTCAAAAGCTGGCAAGTACACCTCTACGTTGTATTTGTCTCCATCTACTGGGTAAGTCAGGTTTCTATTATTCCACAGTTCCCTATTACTACAACTTTTATCAGTTTCATATGAGTCAAGTTACTTCCCTGCCCTCACCATCCCTGTCTAGTTTTATTGATTCATGATAGCCATCTCTCTGTTCCTCACTTGTCTTATGGATTCTATTCTATTAAGATACAGCCTGTCTTTTCTAAACCAGTTTGCTTTATCCTGAACACAGCTCCAAATACTTATGAAAATGGTATCATTATTGTAACACCATTGCCAGCTTTTGTTTACATCATCTATTTTACCAAGCAGCTAAAGTATGCTTGAGAACATTACATTCCTTGTTGTTAAGTTTCAAGGAGATCCTCACATACGTGTCCTTGAGTACCTCAATACGATTTCTTCCTACGCAGCTACACCTGCATGGATCACTGCTGCTGGGACTGGCCCTATTTCTTTCACAGTCACCCTTCTACTCTTTCCTAACTGCATTGCTCTAGCTCCAGATCAGCAACTCATTGTCCATTGGATTTTATCTTTGTGACACTTGGCCCTCCACTTTTCTGAACAACTAACCCCTATGACTACATCTCCCTAGGTCTTACAGTTTGCCTCTATATTTAGTAAGTGTATCGCTTGGTTTCTGTTGGGAGGAGCAGGAGTTAAAATTCTGTCTACAGTTAAAGTTACCTCCAGAAAATCCTCTTTGGTCTTCTTTCTTTTCTTGAAATTTTCTACTATTTCAATCCATCTATGATGGAGAATGAAAAAAGGATGTGGGGTATAAATTGGACGCCATTGTGCCCATTTTCTGGGAGGTCCAATTTAGGGTCCATGACGACAGCCTAAATCAGATTTTAGGCCCCTTGCATATGCTAATGAGGACCTAACACCTGTTTATGAACATAAGAAATAGAAGCAGGAGTCGGCCATGCGGCCCCTCGTGCCTGCTCCACCATTCAATAAGATCATTGCTAAACTTCGACCTCAAATCCACTCTCCCGCCCGATCCCCATATCCGGAGAAGGGTATGGGTACGGTAGCATAGTGGTTATGTTACCGGACTAGTAATCCAGAGGCCTGGACTAATAATCCAGAGATATGAGTTCAAATCCCGCCACGGCAGCTGGGGAATTTAAATTCAGTTAGTTAAATAAAATCTGGAATAAAAAGCTAATATCAGTAATGGTGAATCTGAAACTACCAGATTGTCGTAAAAACTCATCTGGTTCACTAATGCCCTTCAGGGAAGGAAACCTGCCGTCCTTATCCAGTCTGGCTTCTATGTGACTCCAGACCCACGGCAATGTGATTGATTCTTAACTGCCCTCTGAAATACCTAGCAAGCCACTCACTTGTACAATCCCGCTACAAAAAGTCATAATCAGCGGTTTAAAAAGGTGGCTCACCACCACCTTCTCAAGAGCAATTAGGGATGGGAAATAAATGCTGGCCTTGCCAGCGATGCCCACATCCCATGAACGAATTTTTAAAAAACACCTTCATTCCCCTAGAGTCCAAGAATCTATCTATCCCAGCCTTGAATATAATCAACGACTCAGCATCCATAGCCCTCTGGGGTAAAGAGTTCCATGGTAGAGATTCACAACCCTCTGAGTGAAGAAATTCATCCTCATCTCAGTCTTAAATGGCTGAGACTATGCCCCCTAGTTCTAGACTCTCCAGCCAGGGGAAACAACCTCTCAGCATCTACCTTGTCAAGCCCCCTCAGAATCTTGTATGTTTCAATGAGATCACCTCTCATTCTTCTAAACTCCAGAGAGTATAGGCCCATTCTACTCAATTTCTCCTCATAGGACAATCCTCTCACCCCAGCAATCAATCTAGTGAATCTTTGTTGCACCGCCTCTAAGGCAAGTATATCTTTCCTTAGATAAGACCACCAAAACTATACACAGTATTCCAGGTGAGGCCTCACCAAAGCCCTGTACAATTGTAGTAAGACTTCCATGCAATAACTCCAACCCCCTTGCAATAAAGGCCAACATACCATTTGCCTTCCTAATTGCTTGCTGTACCTGCATGCTAACTTTTTGTCTTTCTTGTACCAGGACACCAACATTTAATAATTTCTCACCATTTAAAAAAATTCTGTTTTTCTATTCTTCCTACCAAAGTGAATAACCTCACATTTCCCCACATTGTATTCCATCTGCCACCTTCTTGCCCATTCACTTAACCACCCACTAGTACGGGTTTCCCAGACGTCCTTACAATTTTGACGCAAGAACGTCTTTTATTTTTTTTGTCGGTTTCCCGTCCAACTGACCGGCTGATTGACAGACAGGAGACCAGCCAGGGAGAGAACGTCTTCAGGTAAGTCTTTGTTTGCATGAATGGGGGGGATGGGATCGGGGGTCAGTCACGGGGGAGGGGGGCCGGGATCGAGGGTCATTGCAGGGGTCCGCAATCGCTGAAGGGGAGGATCGGAGGTCGGAGGGGGAGGGTCGGTGCAGGTAGGCTTGTTGGGCCTGGAGGAAGCACTTCTGCTCCTCCGGGCTCACAAGCTGTGCCTTTCGAGGCACCTACCTGTTAGGCTCAAGCCTTCTCACCTCCTTTCACGAGTTGTAAAACAGAAGGCCCGAGAATCCTGGCCCCCAGGGGTTGAAATCGGGAATTAGTGAAAAATGGAGGCCCGAAGCCTCCTTGAAAAGGTTTTAAGCCTGACCCACCTCCTGGGAATGGGTTGGTTGCCCGCCCCTCATCACGCCCCCATGAAAACCGGAATTGGGCGGGTTGGAGGTGGGTCTGAAATGGTGGCAATTTTCAATGCATCCCCCCCCCCCCCCCCCCCAAGCCACCCGTTTTATAAATTGAAAATTGACCCCTTTATGTCCTCCTCACAGCTTGCTTTCTCACCTAGCTTTGTATCGTCAGCAAACTTGAATACATTACACTCGGTCCCTTCATATAAGTCGTTAATATAGATTATGAATAGCTGAGGCCCAATCACTGATCTTTGCGGCACTCCACTAGTTAGAGCCTGCCAACCTGAGAATGACCCGTTTATCCCATCTCTCCATTTTCTGTCTGTTAACCAATCCTCTATCCATGTTAATATGTTACCCCCAACCCCATGAGCCCTTATCTTGCATAACAACCTTTTATGTGGCACCTTATTGAAACCCTTTTGAAAATCCAAATATACTACATCCACTGGTTCCCCTTTATCTACCATACTAGTTACATCCTCAAAAAACTAATAAATTTGTCAAACACCATTTCCCTTTCATAAAACCATGTTGACTCTGCCTAATCATATTATGATTTTCTAAGTGTCTTGATACCACTTCCTTAATTACAGATTCCAGCATTTTCCCGACTACTGATGTCAGGCTAACTGGCCTGTAGTTCCCTGTTTTCTCTCTCCCTCCTTTCTTGAATAACGGGGATACATTTGCTACCTTCCAATCCGCTGGGACCATTCTAGAATCTAGGGAATTTTGGAAGACCATAACCAATGCATCTACTATCTCTGCAGCCTTTTTGAACCCTAGGGTGTAGGCCTAGGGGATTGATTAGGTTTTAGCCCCATTACTTTCTCCAGGTACTATTTCTCTACTGATATTAATTACTTTGAGTTTCTCACTTTCGTTAGCCCCTAGGTTCTCCACTATTTCTGGTATTTTTTTGTGTCTTCTACTGTGACGACAGATACAAAATATTTGTTCAACGTCTCTGCCATTTCCTTATTCCCCATTATAATTTCTCCTAGCTCAGTCTCTAAGGGACCAACATTTACTTTTACTACTCTCTTCCTTTTTACATACCTGTAGAAGCTCTTACAATCCGTTTTTATATTTCTTTCTGGTTTACTTTCATTTTCAATTTTCTCCCTTTTTATCAATTTTTTGGTTATTCGTTCCTGGTTTCGAAAACTCTCCCAATCCTCAGGCTTACTACTCTTCTTCGCAACATGATAGGCCTCTTCTTTTAATCTAATACTATCCTTAACTTCTTTAGTTAGCCACAAATGAATCACTTTTCCCATAGAATTTATATTTCTCAATGGACTGTATATTTGTTGAGAATATTGAAATATCTCTTTAAATGTTTGCCATTGCTTATCTACTGTCATACCTTTTAATTTAATTTCCCAATCTACCTTAGCCAACTCACCCCTCATACCTATGTACTTGGCTTTACTTAAGTTTAAGACTCTAGTTTCTGCCTTAAGCACGTCACTCTCAAAGTCAATGTAAAAGTCTATCATATTATGATCACTCTTCCCCAAAGGATCCTTTCTTGTGCGATTACTAATTAACCCTGTCTCATTACACAAGACAAGGTCTAAAATAGCCTGATCCCTGGTTGATCTCATGACGTTTTGTTCTAAGAAGCTGTCTCGAATGCATTCCATGAACTTATCCTCCAGACTGCCTTTGGCAATTTGATTTGCCCAGTCTATATGAAGATTAAAGTCCCCCACGATTATTGCATTACCTTTGTTACAAGCTCCTATTACTTCTTGATTTATACTCTGTTCAACGGTATAGATACTGTTAGGGGGCCTATAAATTACTCCCACCAGTGTTTTCTGCCCCTTGTTATTTCTTATTTCCACCTATACTGATTCTACTTCCTGATTCTCTAAGCCAAGATCCTTTCTCACCACTGTCCGTACGTCATCCTTTATTATCAGGTCTACCCCTCCTCCTTTTCCACTCTGCCTGTCTTTTCAAAATGTCAAGTACCCTGGAATATTTAGTTCCCAACCTTGGTCACCTTGCAAACCACGTCTCAGTAATGGTTATTAGATCAAACCCATTTATCTCTATTTGTGCCATTAATTCATTTATCTTGTTACGAATGCCTCGTGCATTCAGATAAAGAGCCTTTAATTTAACTTTTTACCATTTTCCCTGCTTTATTCGCTGATGCACTATTATTGTTAAACTCTCTGTCCCTTCCTGCCACTGTCTGCATATCTTTCCCAAATCACTACACTACGCTGTTGTCTTGACTTTTCTCTTTAGATTTCTAAATTCCCCCTCACTTGACCCCTCCCCCCACCTTTTTAGTTTAAAGCCCTACCTACAGCCCTAGTTATTCGATTCACCAGGACAGGGGTTTAATGGCCCCTACCTGAAATTGGACTACCCTGAGCAGAGCAAACGCCAGGCCTGCTGTGCTCATTTTTTCCAGGAATAGATGTGGCCTAACGGAGTTCTTTTGTTAAAAAAAACAGGAATGCTCCTTCTGGCTCCACAGCTCTCCTGAGGGCTGCTGCCAGACCACGATCACCGTCCTCCCATTCTCCTCCCTTCCCACCCACCTCCAGCAACTACCAGAAGGCCGCTGCTGGTGTCGCATTGGCCCGTAATTGACCTCTGCTTCACTGGCAAGCTACCTGGAGTCGCATAATAGGCATCAGCAGCTCACTGGACTTAATAAAACCAGGCCCGAGGGCCACTGTCAATCGAGCCTCGGGCCTACCTAATTGGGCGTAGGGATCGTTCCCTGCACCCAGTCTGTGCTGGCCTAGCGGTGCTAATGAATTTCTACCTGTTTTGCTTCTTGCACTCAGTGTCAGAATCAAGCAGATCAAGTGTATCGCAGGTTCGATGTCAACTAAACAAAAAGCAAAAAACTGCAGAGGCTGAAAATCTCAAACAAAAACAGAAAATGCTGAAAATGGTCAGCAGGTCAAACAGCATCCTAGAGAGAATAGATGAGTTAATGTTTCAAGTGTAGACCCTCCATTTTCCAAAAGGTTACACCTGAAACACTAACTAATCTGTTCTCTCTACACGTGCTGACTGCTGAGTATTTCCAGCATTTGCTATTTTTCTTTTAACTGTAAAATAAAGCTGTCTCTACCTCAACAAATGTACCTTTAACTACATCTCAGTGTTCATCAGGGTTTCCATTCCTTACACCAGCCGTCCTTGTGGTCTCCCTGAGCGAAACAATCAGTTGCATCTGTATTAGTTCAGTTTTGTGTCATGGATCCATGCCCAACAGGACTAGATTGAATCTATTTAAACTCATTTCACATAGGACTCTCACAGGTAGACGTTCATTCCTTCAGTCTAGTCTAGCTGGACTTGTACTTAGATCGTAGAAGTGGAAAAACATTCCACTAACCCACTTCAACACCCAATCGCCCATGATGAGTCATTTTTAGAAATGAATTGAATAGCAACTACAATTTAAAATGTTATTGTGTTCTCTGCAACAAACCAAAGTATGGAGCAGAATACCTATGTGAACTATCAGCATCAAGGTTAATAGCTGCTAGATGCAGGCAGTGTGATGAATTACTACAAGGAGTGAGGGTGTCATGTCAATTCAGTGTGAGAAGCCAAAGTATTACGATGAGTTAGTGTCAGAAGTGTAGAGCTGCACATCATGACTTTCTACATCAAAGTGGAATGTCAAAGTGAATCACTGTTTCTGTGTAAGAAACAGCTTGAATCATTTTAGAAGGCATGCAAAATGGACACCCATCCACGTATGAGATGTCAGCTTTGCTCAGTTTGTAGCACTCTTGCCTCTGAATCAGAAGGACATGGGTCAAAAACCAATCCAGCACATAATCTAGGCTGATACTTCAGTGCAGTAGTGAAGAAGTGCTGTGTTTTACATAGAAGTTACAACATGGAAACAGGCCATTTGACCCAACTAGTGTCGATGTTTACCTTCGTTTTGAGCAATTAGTCCTAATCCCATTAACCCACCTTGTTCCCTTATCTTTTTATTTCCATTTCCATCTCCTTTCCAATATAATGGAGGGTTGGCATATTTTCTACCTCAATCACTAACCCTGGAAATGAATTCCACAGCCTCAGAAATCTCCATAAATAAATTTCTCTTGCTCTCAGTTCTAAATCTCACTTAACGTTATATTTATGGCCAATATTTGTAGACTCCTCAATTACTGGGTACTGTCTGCTTCTATCTATTGCGCCTCATCCTTCCATAATTTTAACACTTCTATCATATCACCTCATAATCTGTGTTGTTCTAAAGAAAAAGGCCCTAATTTTTCAAGTCTTCCTTCATGTTTGTATTTTCTCATACCAGGCAGCATCCAAGTGAATCTACATTGGACCCTCTCTAAAGCCTCAATATTATTCCTATAGTGTGGAGCTGGGCTAGAACTTCCATGGACTCTATCAAAGGGATGGAAGCATAGTGATGTTGGACTTCCATCTGCTACTTTTGTCTACAGGTGACACATCCCATATCATGGCGACAGAGTGATTCATCTATTTGGGGAGGCTACTGTCCCACTCCGAGAGGGAGAAATCCTACCCCCAGTCCCTTATTGGGCTAAAAGATTTTAAAAATAAAAAAATTATTTTCATCGCATGAAACTGAGTAACAGCATTTTGGTCCTTCAGGAGGTCTAGAATGGAATCCATGCCTCCTCTCAGCAGATGTGGGATCTGCTGGGCCTAAGCAGGGGTGAGCTGGACGGAGTTCCCGGGATAGCCCAGGTACATCCCAAGACAAGACCCCAAGCAGCTGCTGGGATGTAGAGACTGATATTTTCTTCTTAGGGACGGAAACCTGGTGAATCCTGGTCCTAACCCAAATTCTACCTCGCTGTACGACACCGAAAATTGTCATTCCGCCATACTGATGCTGTTGATTTTGCTCAAGTTTTCAGGAAATTCCTGGCCGTTAAATCTAACCAGGCCAATTACCATCCTATCAGCCTCCTCCCAAACATCAGTAAAGTAATGAAAGGAGTCATCAACAGCGCCAGTTTAATTGGACCAGACATATGAACACCGTGGCTACAAGAGATAGGCAGAGGCAATGTACTGTGGGATGAGTGGCTCACCTTCTGACCTTTCAAAGCTTCTCCACCATCAAGGCTGAAGTCAGGAATGTAATGGAATACTTGGTACTCACCTGGATGGATTCAACTACAGCAACACTCGAAGCTTTGCAGCACCTAGGACAGAGCATTCTGCTTGATCGGGGTCCCTGCCATTCCACTCAGTAACCACCCCCTTCACCAGTAGTGCACTGTGGCTGCAGTATGTACTGTCTACAGCATGCACTGCAGTAACTCGCAAAGCTTACTTCAACAGCACCTCCCATATCCGGGAACTCTATCACCAAGAAAGACAAGAACAGCAATATCGTGGGAACATCACCACTTCCAAGTTCCCTTCCAAGTCACATAGGGTGTTATATTGGAAAGCCCCTGAAAACAGGCGCTAGGACCGCAGTGCACAATTAACCCGTGCCCGTTTGTTGTGATGCTACGTACTGCCTGATGATTTAAATGATTTCTGCGTGCAGCCACCACTACCTGTGCTGTTGACTGGCTGCATGCATTTGCAGGGGCCCCGATATCGGAAGTGGCTCGCACTACTTAAAGCTAGCCTGCACCTCTTAAATGGGAGGTGCACTGTGGCTACAGGAAGTGGTGCAAGTTAATTGTGAAGTGAATCCGTGCTGCAATATATTGAAGAATGGCTACGTCTGTGAGAGAGCATGCACCAAGGTTCTCGGATGATGCACTAGAGGCCTTGGTGGAAAAGGTCGGCAGAAGGAGGGGCATCCTATATCCGCAGGGGGGCAAGAGGCCCTTCAGACATATGCTCAAGAGGCAGTGGGAGGAAGTAGTAGACGAGGTAAATGCCAGGAACACAGCGCCAAGAACATGGATGCAGTGCAGGAAGAAATGCAATGATTTGACAAGAGTGGTCAAGGTGCATGAGATAAAATGTCAAGTGGCATCTCCTACCAACTGCATCACTAGCCGCATCCACTGCTCCACCCACTACACCCCCATCACCCACCTATCAACAAATTCTTTCAATCATTATTTAACTCTTCAAATCAGATGCTTCATCTCACCCTCACACATTACCACTGTTGCAAGCCCCACACCCACAACTCACAGGTCACACACACTGGCAGCTATTCAACCATGATAACCACATCACCCAAACATCTTGCAGGACACTCGCTGACACACTTCCCTCTTTCTTGCAGGAGAAGGTGGCACATAACAGTAGGCAAGAAACAACTGGAGGAGGAAAAGTGCACCTACACGTCCTAACTCCCATGGAGGAGACAGTGCTGGCCATCATTAGAAGGGCCATCGCTGAGGCCGTGGCCATTGGCAGAGCTGGAGGGATCAATAATGAAGGTCTCTGCATACCTAATCCTCCTTCTCGCTTCCCACATCTCCCTCATCCCACAATCTTTTCTGACTCAGGTGCTGCAGATAGTGTGAGCACACACTTCTTACTTTTCCCTCTCCCCTCACCGCAACTCAACCCGTGTCCCTTTGTCATTTCAGATACCAAAGAACTGGATCCTGCCCAGTCAGAGGAGGCAGAGGAAGAAGACAGAGATGAATGAAGACACACCGTCACTCAATCTTACACTCGCAGCCACCAGCTCAGATACTGATGCTGCACGTAATTTAGAGGCTGGGATAGAGGAGGGATCTATACGAGGTGAGACACTGGGCGCAGTGGGGGGGGGGAGAAACGGATATGGCAGGTGCCACTCGCCGGAGGGCGAGGTCGCTCACTAGTTCTGCTGCCGAGGAGTCAGATGATGAAATTGATCGGCCAGGCTACAGAAAGCGGTTGAGGGCATTCACAACCAAATGCTTAGTGCACTGGAAAGCCTGCCAGAAAGCCTACACACAATGTCAAGGAGCTTGGAGGAGTCCAGCTCCAACTTAGCACAAGGCTTTGCGCAGAGCTGGCAGCCCATCCTTTCCCACCTGGAACGTGTGGTCACCTCCATCAGCACACCTGTGGAACCCACCATGATACAGCATCTGATGACCAATGTCACAGCTTCCATTGCAGCACAAACATCAGCCATCAAAGCTCAGACTGCTGCCTTGGAAGCTCAGACTACTGCTATCATGGTTCTGGGTACCACTGTTGAAAGGGACTTCCAAGGCGTCACAGAAGTCCAGCAATCTGTTCTCCAACAGATCACCAGGATTGTTGAGACACCGCCTGGGGAGAATGACAGTGGTGCCATGGAAGGGGAATCTGCTGTCTGCTCTCAGGATGATACCATTCCTCCCACCCCTACCACTCCGCTAGTGCCCTTGCTGTTGCCCGTCAGCCAGCCAAGCCAGACTGCTGCAGCCCAGGCAGAGATGGTGCAGTTTGAAGCAGGGCCCTCTCAGCCCAGAGCTGCTCAAGGTCATCCTCCAAGGCCATCTGCAGTCTCCTCAATTGAAGGTCAGCAATCTTGCACCTCCCATGCTCCAGCCACTGGGGATGCACCTCGTGGGGACACTAGGAAAGGTAAAGGCAAACAAATAACAGGCACTAAGGAAATGCATAATGGTGAATAGTATCAGTTTGTTTGCATAATTTCATGTGTTGATTTATAAATGTGGATTTGAATTTGCATTTGGTGGTGGTTTTTATTTCTGCGATGAGCTGAGGGAGGAAGCAATGTATAATCATAAGGAGGACAATTTGATGGTCATGTGAGAGAGGAAAGGTAAGGAATGTGGGACCATTGGTGAATGGGGAAGTGTTTGAGGTTACTGGTATCTTTCATTAATTATCTGATCACGCAGAGCCCTGACAGACAGGGCCTGTCTATGTTGTAGCCTCCCTGCCACTTCCTCCTCTGCCTCTTCTTCCTCTTCCTCTGGTTCTCATCTGATAGGTGGTGGCAAGGGTTGTTCCCTCATAATGGCCAGGTTGCGTAGCATACAACAACAAATCTTGAAACCCGCTCAGCTGAGTACTACAGAGCTCCTTCAGAGCGGTTCAGGCAGCTGAAGCGTTGCTTGAGGATGCCTATGGTGTGCTCTATGATGTTCCATGTGACAGCATAGCTCTCGTTGTAGGCCTGCTTTACACGTGTGCGTGCGTTCCATCCAAAGTCATGACCCATTTCATGCCGTCCAGCTACCAGTCTTTGACTTGCCGTGCTGTTTGAAATATAGGTGGCATGGAGGAGTGCCACAGGATGAAGGAATCATGACTGCTGCCAAAGTAGCAGGCATTGACCTGCATGATGCGCTGCCTGTGGTCACACACCAGCTGCACATTGAGGGAGTGGAATCCCTTTCTGTTCATGAATATGGCTGAGTTCAGATGTGGAGCACGCATGGCAATATGCTTGCAGTCAGTGGCACCCTGCACCATGGGGAAGCCTGCAATGCGAGCAAACCCTCGTGCTCATTGCTGCTGCTGCTTGTCTCTGGCAAGGGGGAATGAGATGAATCTGTTTCTGAGTACTTACATAGCCTCAGTGACCTCCCTTATACATCAGTGAACTGCAAACTGCTAGATGTTGCTTATATCTCCAGCAGCAGCCTGAAAGGAGCCAGAGCTGTAAAAATTAAGCACCACAGTTACCTTGCCAGCCACAGGCTGTCCTTGCCCTGCTCTGCGGCTACAGTTGTGGCTGCAACCTCTGTAGTGATGCACTGGTCATAGCTGAAGTTGAGGTAAGAGAATTGGTCCCTGAAAACCTTCCTTGGATATGGCCTCCTGCTGAGTGCCCTGCTCCTCCTCCTCCTCCCACCTCTTCTAGCAGCTTGTCCTGCCCTGCGTGGCCTCTCTTCATTCTCCCACTCACGTTCAACTCCCAGAGGTAGCCCTAGCAGGCCACCCATGTCTGGAAGCAACTTTTTTCAGCACACTATAAAAAAATGCCACTAACAATACTGCAAGACCAGCCAGACCACTCTCTAAAGAATATTGCAACTTTAGCCAAGTATAGGAAACATCCAAAAACACATACAATTACACCAGCAGCCAGAAGCAATAATCCAGCAACTAACCTGTAACCCCTGCACGATGCCTTCAAACAGCGCTGGTGGGGGGGGGGTCCTTCATGCCGTTCAGCTGTCCTGTTCAGTTGTGAGAGGTTGGAGCGTGGAGTTCCAAAATGTCACCGGTTCCTTCAAATCAGTGTTGCACACTCATTCACGTCATAATCTCCCTAAACTACATGCTGCCGGCAGTCGTTAGGTGCGTGCCCAAACACCTTCACCATGATGGCGTCCTGCACACTTAATGTTGGAAATGTGCACTTCGGACACCATTTTCGGGGCTTAGGTGTCCGCGCAGTGCCTACAAAACGGGCACTACATGGCCCAATTTCACCCCCACTCTATCCTGACTTGGTCATGTACTGCCGTTCCTTCAGTGTTGCTGGGTCAAATCCTGGAATTCCCTACTGAACACCATCACCACAGGGGCTCCAGCAGCTCCAGAAGAAAGCCCACCACCACCTTTTCAGGAAAACTTGGGGATGGGCATTAAATGCGGCTATGCCAGCATCACCCACTTTCCAAGAGCAAATAAAAAGGAAACGTGCAACAATTATCTTAAAATTCCATGACAAAATTCTACTTTTTTGTTTTTGTGAAAGTTGTCAAAATTGAGATTTCCTCTATCTAAGCTATTTGCTCTCCTTCCTTGAGTTTCTTTGCACTATCCACAAGCAAAGGGAAACATGACCACTTGCTACCAATCTGCTTTTCACCA
Source organism: Heptranchias perlo (assembly GCF_035084215.1). NCBI lineage: Eukaryota > Metazoa > Chordata > Chondrichthyes > Hexanchiformes > Hexanchidae > Heptranchias > Heptranchias perlo. The sequence goes on from NC_090337.1 coordinate 42,401,338, forward strand.
ATGCTGCTTTTGAATTTGGCCACTCTCTCTTTCTCTCTGTCATGATACTGGCTCTCTGTGGTAGTGCGGCAGAGTTGGGAACTCACCAGTGGGATTAATTCCCTCTGTGCACAGGTTTTAGCACATCTCTTAGTATGTTCACATAAATTCTAGTGGGAAATATTTAAACGAAGATGTTAACCAGCTTAAAATAAATGAGTTAATGGACCTGAAATTCCCACTGTAATTTTGGCGGCAGATCACGGAACCCCCAGAAAAACGACATAAATCCCCACTGTCAGCCATTTACAGCGTTCCTCTGGGTTCTGCCAGTCTTCTGGAGCTTTCTTCTGGAGCTGCTGGATCCCTTGTTGTGATGGTGTTCAGTAGGGAATTCAAGGACTTGACGCAGCAACACTGAAGGAACGGCAGTACATGGCCAAGTCAGGGTAGAGTGGCGGTGAAATTGGGCCGTGTCGTGCCCGTTTTGTGGACACTGCCGAAGTTACGACAGGAGACTGGGAGAATTTCAGATCCAATGTCTGCATTAAAGTAGTGCAGACAGGAGTTTATGCAAATACATTATCAGGTGTGGTAAAATTAGCACACAAAGGGAACTAAATTTCATTGTAGGCAATGTGACTGTATACTGGCATTCTTCCATTCCATGATGCGAGACACAAGCTTCACCCTACTGCAAAACTGGTTTATTTTTGTTTCAAAAAATGTTTCCTTTATAAACCAAAAATCACACACTAAATATAATTCATGTATCCTGAAATTATCTTGGCCAACAACCAGTGCAGGAGGGAAAGAATGGAACTGACCAGATGGAAAGTTTTTTTAAAAAGTATCACACTTTCAGTAGATTGTATTTGTTACTAACATTGAAATTTGACATCTTTTACATATAGATCAGTTCCTCTTACAATGTTATCCTTCTCATTGACCTCAATATGCCAGGTTCTGTGATGCAAAGTGCATTTATACATAAAATAATTACATCTGCAATTGAGTACTAGCTTGGATATTGCAGTTTGTGCTCGGATCCCGCTGACCACGATTTTAACTCAGGTTTCTGGACGGGTGCCTAATCCTCCCACCCAAAGCCTTCTTTAAATATGCAGATCGGGTCCGGTGATGTCATTGGGCCTCAACTGCGATTTTTAACTCAAGCCTAAGTGGGCAAGTCTCCACAGCTTTCCTGCCAGGCCGAAAAAAGTCGGGCTCTGTCGGGAAGATGAAGAGGTCCATACAGGTAAGCTGTTAACTTTCTTTTGTGGGGCCAGGAGCAACAGGAGTGCTCCTCCAGGAACTCCCTTCCCCACTCCTACTTTCATGCTGGTGGATAGTCAAGGGCCACATGATTTTCTGCAGGCTGACAGCCACTTCTTGGTCTCTTCCCACCCATTCTGGACTGGCTATCAAGCGACAGCACATTAATGAGGCCCTGTGATTAAAATAGCCATGGCTTCATTCTGCCGTGGGTGAGTGGGAAATTAACTTACCAGCTCGGTTTCCTGCAAGTTACAATCCACCCCTTGTTCTTAACAGATGTCTGTTATGCCCTGAATTTACTCTGTATGAACAACACCCCACTGTATAGCTTAATATATGCAACTGCTTTGTCCATTATTTTAAATGGGTTAATGCCCCATTAAAGTAGCAAACAAAGGAACTGCATATGAGCATGTAAAGAATTTCTATTTTAATCTTCCTGTATCATAAATTCAAGGCCTAAGTTTTTACTGTAATAAGGGAAATAAACATTGCTTCAAAAACTTTATTACTTGTTGTTGCAAGGTTTTTCTATAAAGTATTCTGGTACGTTTTACAAGTACGGTACTATCAATGAGGTCCAGCTATTCTCAGAGATTTGCAGATCTAGAATCATAGAAAGGTTACAGCACGGAAGAAGGCCATTCGGCCCATCGAGTCCACGCTGGCTCTATGCAAGAGCAATCCAGCTAGTCCCACTCCCCCGCCCTATCCCCGTAGCCCTGCAAATCTTTTCCTTTCAAGTACTTATCCAGTTCCCTTTTGAAGGCCATGATTGAATCTGCCTCCACCACCCCCTCAGGCAGTGCGTTCCAGATCCTAACCACTCGCTGTGTAAAAAAGGTTTTCCTCATATCACCTTTGGTTCTTTTGCCAAACACCTTAAATCTATGCCCTCTGGTTCTTGACCCGTCTGCCAATGGGAACAGTCTCTCTCCATCCACACTGTCTAGACCCTTCATGGTTTTGAATACCTTCTTCTCACAACCTTCTCTGTTCCAAGAAGGACAACCCCAGCTTCTCCAGTCTATCCACGTAACTAAAGCCCCTCATCTCTGGAATTTTTCTAGTAAATCTTTTCTGCACCCTCTTTAAGGCCTTCACATCTTTCCTAAAGTGCGGTGCCCAGAACTGGACACAATACTCCACTTGTGGCTGAACCAGTGTTTTATAAAGGTTCATCATGACTTCCATACTTTTGTACTCCATGTCTCTATTTATAAAGCCCAGAATCCCATATGCTTTTTTAACTGCTTTCTCAACCTGCCCTGCCACCTTCAACGATTTGTTGACATGTACCCCCAGATCTCTCTGTTCCTGTACCCCTTTTACAATTGTGCCTGCTAGTTTACAGTGCCTCGCCTCGTTCTTCCTACTGAAATGTATCACTTCGCATTTTTCTGCGTTAGATTTCATCTGCCATGTGTTCACCCATGCCACCAGCCTGTCTATATCGTCTTGAAGTCTGGTTGTTAAATAATTAATTTAAATAACAGTGGCTCTCAAGTTTCTATCCTATGCTTTAATGTACTGTGAGTAATCTAATTCAGTGCATATATTTCATTGTAAAATCAATCAGTAAGTGACTTATTACATATTCATCATTGTCTTACATTCAAAAAGAAAAATCAGTAACCAGCTACTTAGTCATCATTCACTAACTCATTATTTATCTTTTAACAGTCAAAAAGCAAACAGGAGCTAGTTGCTTATTTGCTTTTCGACATTTGCCATTCACATTATGGACTTTAGACATACAGAAAAACAGATAGTGACATTATTTTCCTCCCAACAGTAAGTACTAATGACATCATTTGGGAAGCCGACATGGGGGTGATATTGAATCCAGCAGTGGAAGGGAGTTGAAATGATGCAACCATTGAAATATCCTTGATCAATCTTTATTGTAGCAGTGATACTTCATTCCATGAGTAACTTTCCATAATGCAATCAATGTTTATTCTTTAAATACAAGCAGACTTTGAAAAAAATCTACTGAAAAAGGGATCAATATCAATCATAATTTTAAAAATAAGCAGGTACGCTTTTTAATCCCATATAATGGAACTAATTAGTGGAGTCTTTTCTAGGCTGCAGTATCATGAGCTGAATGGTTATCTGAATTCTAGCTTGTTGTTTGCCCAGCTAAGCATTAACAAAGTAACTGCTGAACTCAAATTTTGTTGTGGTTATGCTAATAGTAACTAACTAGAAGTGACAAAGACTCAAATTTCACAAATAAATTCCTATGATATACTGCAACTGCAAACTGCAACCATAGGCAACTGTAATGATAGCAGGTATCTTATGAAACTGTTAAATGCTGAAAGACCTGGAGAATTTGTGCTGTGATCTCAATAGGCAACAAGATTGGTGAAATGGGACAGAGCAATCACAAGCAATCACAGCACTGTGGAGCAAATGGTTACCCAGGGGGAAAAAATAAAGATACTCACAAGAGCAAGCAAATAGTAATTGTGGTTGCCTATGATTAGAGGAATGGGGAGCCTTGATGCAACCAAGTATTTAATCCTGAAAGACAAAAGAAATACTTCTGGGGTAATCCAACTATAGTCTGCAAGAATGATTTGGACCAGGATTAAACAAAAGATGAAAGGTTTATGTAAGGATGAAGATTAGTGGCAAGAACGAGAATTGAGAGGACTACAGAATCCAACAAAAAGAGACAAAGAAAATAATGACAGAAAAAAGGCAGTAACAGCAAAGTTTTTTATAAATACATCAAGAAAAAGAGAATGGTAAAGGAGGAAGTGGGCCCGTTAAACAGAGATTTAGGTATGGTAATAATAGAAGGCAGGGACATGCTGGAATTCCTGAATAAATATGTTGTCTTGGTCTTTGCAGTGAGCAAAGAGTATACCAGAGGTACATTGAAGAATTGAGATTAGTATAGGGGATAAACTGTCAGGCATTAGTATAAATAAGAATATTGTAATGGATAAAATAATGGGACTGAAGCCAGACAAATCTATGGGCTTAGCCAATTTTCAGAGGGTAGTAAAAGAAACAGGGGAAGAATTGGGAATGCATTAGTTCTAATTTCCAAAGATTTCTAGATTTTTTGAAAAGGTACAAGAGGATTGGAAGTTAGCAAATATCACACTCTTATTCAAAAGAGGAAGGGAAAAACTCAGGAGCTCCAGGCCAGTAATTTTAATGTCAGTATTGGGAAAATTGCTTTAAACCATCATCAGAGACAGAGTAAGTGAGCATTTGGAAAAGTATAGGGTACATCCACCACTCCCACGCTCTCAGTAGGAGCTGCACTCAGAGACTGTAGGTTGGAGACAGAACTACCACACTGTAGTGCCAATTGTCTGACTTATACTCCTATCAAACAGCTATCAAAAGTAGTAAAATTGCACATTAGTTTCTGCATTGAATGGGCAAGAGGGACACACTACCTGGCCGTAACATGTAATGTTTTTAGATAGTTACATCTAATGTAGTTACAAGTAGTGAAATTACTGCACTTATGGCCTCTTAACATAAGCAGTAACATAAATTTACCCATTTTCTCAGCCCTGAGAACTTGAACAGAATATTTCCTTCTAGAACTGGAGAGAAAGAGGGAAAACATGAGCCAAATTATACACTTAGGGCTTTTCTCCAGAAGGTCCCACCTGAAGAAAGAAGGCACTTCTTCTCCATGAAGACGGAAGCTACTATCCCTCCATGAAAACAAAGGACACTATAGCCAGAATATTCCTGCACGATTCCAGAAGTCAGTGATGGAAAATGCCTCACCGCCTTGTGAGAAATAATGAAATACTACCTCCTCTCTCAGCCTCCCCGCCCCCCATCCCAAACCAGCCGCCAAAAACTTTTAAAACACATTTGAAACATAACCTTTTGAAAAATGACATTTTAAAGTATTAAATATTGCTATTTGCCCTTTACATTTGAATTTGGTAACTGACCACATCCTAAATCATCATAGCTGTTTAGGATTTAGAACATATCCTTCAGTATTTATCACCTTAATTCAAAAGCTACTGATGCAAATCCAGAAAGTGATTATGGAATATAGGCTTCACTGAATGGAGATATAATATTTCATACTAGCTTTTCCAGTTATGATATTTTTAATCCACATTTTATTTTTTTCTCATCTTTAAGTCCCTGTGCTAAGCATCAATCCCAGATTGAAAGGATAGATATAGAACCTACCTCCAGATATTTGTTAATGCCTCTCTATAACTGGCCACTAGAAAGTACCTGAGAAACATCTGGGATACTTCATCAGGGATTTTCCCACTCTCCTGCTGAAAAAACACCAACCCTTATTCAGTACCTCCCTTAATGGTGTAACCAAAATCACAAAGTTACATAACGGGGAAATCCCAGTACAAATCCGTACCTTAACGCTCTATGATGCAGCATGTTAATAGACTAAAAGGATAATATTTCTTGATTAGCTTATTTAGCATTAAGATGTTATTTACAAAATGAGCACAATATTACAACAAATTAGCAACAAAATCAGTGCTAGAACTTCAATGGCTTTCAGTGACACAACTGTATGTCAGGTTTACCCTAAACATGAGTAAGGTCAGTACTTAGTTTGAAAAGGATAAATGTACGGACTTATTGAGTCAAACAGTTCATGGAGAGCAGAAGAATATATTCTACAAAAGATTCTCTACTACCATACCTGCACTGACCCATCATTATAGAATTCCAAGCATATATGGGTTTTAAATATGCTGAAAGAAAAAAAAACTTTCCTTATCCTTGGGGTAGAAATTGTTCCTTGTTGTGCCCATTTTGAAGGCATAAAATGGGTGCAAAAAGGACCAATTTCAGGGTGCAACATCCTGTGCCTCAAGGATGCCTGAAAAATGTTTGACCCGAAATTGGGTCGAGCCATTTTTCAAGCATTTGGGTGGCCACCTAAAACAAGCGGTGGGCCCATGACATATGCTAATGAGGAGCCTAATGCCTGTTTCAGGACCCTTACCAGAGGTTTTCAGGCCCCCACTAAATATTCAGAGTGAGCTGCTGGCACCTGTCACGACTCCATAGGCAGCTCTCCAACAGAAATATGCAATTTTGGGCTGATTGCCTCACCAGCAGTGATCCTCAGGTAAGTCCCAGTGGGGGAGAGCGGGGGGGGCCTATCACGGCCATTGGAAGTACTGTGGAGCCAGGAGGACCATTCCTGCTCTTCCTGGCTCCACAGAATTTTTCTTAAAACGTTCACTTACCTTTTCGGTGGTGGCCGCAGCCATGTCGCAAAAACCTGACCCAAGGCCTGCTTTGCTCAGGGTCTGGTAAAGGTTTTCAAACTGGTATTAGACCCCTTATTAGCACATGCAAGAGCCAAACCACCTGTTTTGGAAGGCTGCCAAAATTTTCAATTTCCCAATCCCAGGCGTACTTTGTACCTCGAAATTGGTCTTTTTTGCGCCCGTTTTATGCTTGTATGGCCCGAGGACCAAATTCTTCCAATTCCCGGGCCTCCACCTTTAGGTGCCCATTTGGCGTTTTAAAAATGGCCTAAAGGAATTTCTAGGCCAATGAGTCTCAGAGTCATTCAGTATTGTTATTAGGACCAATTTCACCCTCTTTTTCAGGCAGCACATATAGTTGCCACATCTTCCAGTCAGGCCAATAGCAGGTCAGTTGGGACATTCCATTTTACAATGGGTGAGTTCAAATAGGCATTTAAGAAGTCGTTGTCTAATCCGGCACACCAACACTGCTTATAATACATAATTACAACCTGGCCAAACTACTGTGTGATGTAATGAAGGAATTATTCTTAGCTTCCAGGGTCTTCTAACAAAGGTTTAATGTGTTCGGTAATAGAGTCTCTTTTTCTGATAGTCAGCACTGTAATTTTACTGAGTAGGTTGTTAACACATTCAACAAGTGAAATTTTGATTGTATGTTGTCATTTGCAAGTGGTATTTAGGTTATGAAATTTCAAAGAAAGAACAATGTCTGAGGATAAAAGTAAGTCATCTTTATGAGGGTCTTTTACATCATTAAATATAGTTTTCTGTCTAATAATTCACAGTCTCTTAGATAGACCATATAAATACCATAGTAGTATACTCGAATAAAGGTTATTAGGAGTTTACTCACTTTTAATGGGTAATTTTCTCAATAGGTATCTCATAACCTTCATCAGCATTGTATAATGAATATGAAGTTATTATTAAGGGAAACAATATCACAGCTGTCTTCGTTTTATCTGCCAGCCTTATCCTAACCATGCAGCTTTGCAAAGATTTTAAATGAGCAGGAACTGCAATAACCAATATGAATACACAAAAAACTGGGGGAAAAAAAATATCAGCAGAAACATGGAAAGCTTTCATGAACACTGCCTATTCTTCTGCAAATGTCCCAAACAATTTCACGATAAGGCCCTGAATTTATTCACCGTTTCCAGCATTGTAGAGGTGTTAGAATGGCATAACCGCATTTTGTGGGTAGCCAATTGGAGCAGGACATGTTTACACGGGGTTTTGAACATTTTTCCAGAGGCATAATTTCCAGGCAGATTTGGGGTCTCCATTTTCTCCGCCCATCCTTTCATTTGGGGCCTCACTTAAATATATTTAAATGAGGGCCGATAGTGTAGATGGGACAAAACCTCAGGATTTATGCTGCCATTGGACACGGTGTAATGTATACCAAGGCATTTTTTTGCCAGCACCCCATGATACTAGTGGAAATATTTCTTGCTTGCAGCCTGCATCTTCTTATTAAGGTTCTCAGGTGTTGCCTGTATATTTTGGGGGGAGGAGGTAATAGCTGATGGGGTGCATCCTCCATGAGTGCTGCCTCATTCTCCTTTCCTCAATTATATACATTTTTATGATATTTTAATGAACCAATCCCTCTTGTCGTATTTCCCATAAGTGAACCTTGCATTTCTTAAGAACTAGAAGCTGCAGCCTTACAGTTTTCTGTCCCTGCAAAAACCTTATATTCTTTAGGAGCCTCATAATCCTAGCTTGCTTGTGCCTACTGCACTTTATTTTTCTCCTAACCCCTCCAGAAGACATTATTAACACATCACTTTTGATTAGGGTTCAGATTCTAAATGAATGAATTAACCAGATTTTGTTACAGAAATTAAACAAGTAGGACATGTACAGAACACCACAGGCTTATGTACAATGACAGCAGAAAAATGCCTGATCTTTTAAAACTACACTCTGCTCCCAATAACAGTGAATGCAGTCAACCAACAATCTGTAAAACACTGCAACACTTGCTTTCAGTTCTGTTTCAGGCAGGACCACCATGGTTCCCACGCTTTTGTGCTTCGTCTTTCTCTCCATCTAGTCTTTCAAGCTAGAGTGCTTTAATGTCCCATAGCCTTTGAACTGCCTCGAATGCAGGATGAATTTCAAGTAGACATAAAATAATACAGATTGATCTTACAGACTTGATTGCATAGTAATTTCTCAGATAGTCCCATTTCCAGGTTAAATGAACCACAGGAGAGAGTCGTTCACAACTCCCAAACAGTCATCCTGGCTTAATTAACACATTAATACTTACGGAAGCTGAAGACAAATGTCATCTCCTGAAAACTAAACACACCAGGGTTGGGTGACCATCTTTGACCAGCCTGAGCCTTAGCTTTGCATTTTGTACAGAGCACAATGTATTAATTTATATTTATGCACATAGCTAGTTCTGTGCTATGTAAAATGGCAGTACCATTGGAATTTGTCGCAATTACATTATTTCAATCTGACTTTTGTCTTTTAACATTAACTAATATTTCATTATTTCTCACTTAAAGAACTACTACATTTTTCTGAATGTCAGAAAAACATACTAACAATGATTAGATTAGTAAGTTCTCAGTCACTGCAGATGCTAAATGCAAATAAATTATCATCTTGTTGAATCTCAGGTGTTGCAACTTCCCAGTAGTTGATATTGATAATGTGGAGATGCCGGTGATGGACTGGGGTTGACAATTGTAAACAATTTTACAACACCAAGTTATAGTCCAGCAATTTTATTTTAAATTCACAAGCTTTCGGAGGCTTCCCCCTTCCTCAGGTTTCGGAGGCTTCCCCCTTCCTCAGGTCAAGTAATAATAGGTAAGTGACAGTTCTGCAGGGATTTCAAACATTGAATTGGCTTGCTTTGCTGAAATTGGCAAATTTACTGCTAATGCTCAGTTTTAAAATAGAAAGCTCAAACTTTGCAAATCACACTCCCATTTTCTTGGGAAAGCTGTCCGCAGTGGAGTCAAGCTTGTGAATTTAAAATAAAATTGCTGGACTATAACTTGGTGTTGTAAAATTGTTTACAATTGATATTGATAAAGCAATTAGTTATAAATGATTTCCTTATGGCTCACAGCAGTACACATGCAATGTGCATATTTAATGATTAAGGAACAGCCCTATTTAACAAACACTAAAATTCAACAGCTCACACACCAATCCAAATAGTCTGTAAGGTGATCTGAGCTGAGTGCTGCTAATGTATCTTGTAACATGCTGTTTTTCAACACCTGGCTAGACTATTCTGCACTTTTTTTTTACTTACTGCTGACTCCACTGCGGACAGCTTTCCCAAGAAAATGGGAGTGTGATTTGCAAAGTTTGAGCTTTCTATTTTAAAACTGAGCATTAGCAGTAAATTTGCCAATTTCAGCAAAGCAAGCCAATTCAATGTTTGAAATCCCTGCAGAACTGTCACTTACCTATTATTACTTGACCTTTGACATTTTGTGCTTCAGCATAATTATGGATTTGAAAATGTTAGTACTGGATTGGTATTCAACCAGGTTTGTAGGATATTTGCCTCACCCCCGCACCTGACCCCACAAACCCCAATTGAAAGAGAAGTCTTTGTTTGCTGGAAACACCAGAGAACTATTACACAAACAAAAATCAGAAATTCATAAGTAGGAACATAGTCTGGAACTTTGATTTGGATGTAATCCTAGGAGAATGCCTGAGAGGACTGCCACATAACCACTACATATTGGCACTAATTCAGCATTCACAATCTGGCACTGCGTAAACGGAGAGCACCTGGACAATGGAAATATAAAGCTAGTGCAGAAGAGGCCTCCTCAAAATGCAATGACATACATTGTCGTGGAAAGATGAAGGAAATATATTTCTTAATTCCATCCCAGAAGGATGGATAGAATATTTTCTAATTACATAATATTGTCATTGTGCATAAAAATAAAACAGTCATGCAAAAAAATACAACTATATAAATTGAAAGTCTGACAGTTCGGCAATACGTTCTGTATCTCTCCTTTCCCCGACCACATCCTCTGCAGCAAAGGACCATCACATCTAGTTGCAATCACCTGCGCTTCTACTGTATCCTACAATGATTCGTACCGTTCTTTTCTAAATATCTTATGATCTTCCAAGCTTGCTCTTTCACCCAGGCTCAAGTATAATTCCCATTTTGCTGCTAAACTATTTCCATTCTTAAGTCCAGTCACGTCAATCTATGGAGTTATGTAGCAACAAGCAGCTGGCTCATTCTGAGTTCTTCATTTCTAATGTGTTCTTAGTGTCTTATGTTCCATCAGGATCCATCAGGAGTTCAATTTTCAACTTTCAATTTTGTGTTAAAAATAATTACAGAGACACACATCCTCGGATTCCTAAAGACTTTTGTAATTGACCAGTTGAAATGCAAGTAACTTTAAATGGGTGCAACTTCAATGGTTTACAAGGCAATAAAAAAAATGAAAGGATTTTTTTCAGCTATTCCAAGAACTGAACTTTCTTCAGTGTTCAAATCCCAATGGCACTTTCTTAGATGGAGTGGGCTAGGCGGGCTGAATGGCCTTTTCTCAGTCCAAATTTTCTCATGTACATACTTAGATACATAAAATGCCACACTGTAGTTTAAACATTAAGAAGAGACTAAGGAATAACAATATGATACAGATAATTTCTGAAAGTAGATTTTGCTTGATTATCAGCACTGTCCTCTTAGAATGATCATTATTTCCAGATGCAAAGAGCCTAATGCTTGTTTCAGGAATGGGCACTGCACGCCTTTTTTTGGCCTTTGCTTCCGGCTTGTAATGAGTGTGCGTTTCCTGTCCACTATATTGGAGGCATAGAAGGACGCTTAGCACCTGAAAAACGGGTGCTGCGCATTTGAATTTCTGGCCTATCAGTTTCCACTTTACATGTTATATTGATACTAATAATTTTATTTCTGACATTGTGTAAGTGCTCTGAAAATATTAAACAATGCTTATTGCAAAACTATTTCACTGGATAGATGCACTAGTTGTATTTTAAGTCCATAATCTGTAAATTATCTAAGGGGGCAGAACTTGCTGCCGAAATAACGGAGAGCTCAACAGCGCTATTCGTTTTTTATGATGAATCGAAGGAACAATTTGCCGAATTTGCACATACGTAGTAAAATACAGAAGTCGTGAACTTGCTCCTGTCAGTTCACTGGCGATTTGACAGCTGCGAATTAAAGGTCCATCGCACCCTACAGTCATAGAAATCACTGAAAATTTGCATATTTGCTCATCCGCCCAGCTGGAACGTAACTAATTACACCACCAAAATGGTACGCTTGAAAATACCAGGCTTAAACTAAGTTTTAAAAGCGTGATAGCTCTTTATGACTGCCAAACAACTAAAAATTTAATTTTAAAAATGTGGAGCCTCACAGTACTCTTTATTTTAATTGTTTTTGGTCATTAAAAAAGATTACATTTAATTTTTTTTTCCTTTTCCCTTCTGTCTCTTTAATTTAATTATTTCTTTGGCTTTTTATTTAAAAATTTTTTGTTTAAAATGACTTCCAGAATACTAACTTTAAGTGAATGAAGTCTACACGCCTGCTTGTGGGCGTGACTTCTCTTGCTGACAGATTTTGTGGGCGTGTCTCCTATTCTCACAGACATTTCCATGCGAATCAACCTATGCTGTTCAGAGGCTGGGTTGATTGCGCACAATTCTTTAAAAGTTCAAAATCACGCAAGTCGACACCACTGAGCCCTCAGTGAGTACATTTGTAAATTTATTTCGCAGGAGCTGCAGCGATCTTTGCCACGCTGCTCTGTGCAAGTTCCGTCCCCATTATTAAACAGCAACAGGAAAATCAGTTTTTCACATTCCAGCCATTCTATGTAATTCCAAAGTGGTGATTGATATTTATGTGGGAAATGTGAAGGATATAGCCATATATAGCTAAATTTATAACATCATACTGATATTCATGAAACAGTATTGGAACCCGTTTATTCACTATTACCTGTAATTAGGTAATAAAAGCTAAAAATGAGCACAAATGGAATAGTGATCTTATTGTTATCTGGAAGGATTTCTGGCACAAGAGCAGAGCAGTGGAACAATACTGTATTTACTGGTTGCCAAACTCCAGAACAAAATAATTTGAATGGCTTTAAGACCCTCCATTAACTGAGTTATCATCATTTGAAAATCTTAACTCTTTTCTTGCTAAAAGAGTAATGGGTTTGCACCTATTCCTGGACTAATCAGAACTATTCATGAAGGGTTGTGTAAGTCACTAGTCAGTGAGCAGAGAATTGTTCATCTCTGACAGTTTCTAACACCAACCTATAATTTGATTACTTGTTTGGCAAATTTCATTATGAATGGTGTGATAGTGTATCTTTTATTGATACTCTGGTATTGTGCTTTTGGATATTGCAGTGCATGGTTGGATATGGGAGGGGGGGGAGGATTAATATCAACATAAAAAATTAAAATGTCAAAGCTATTCAATGTACAATTCAAGATCAGCAATTTCCAAGGATATGATTAGTATTGGCATGAACAATAATATTTGTAGTTTTCACAAAGGTACAACTACTAGCAAAATAACTTAAATATTTAAATAAAGATAGACTCAAAATGACTCACCTGAAATATTAACCTGTCTTCCTGTCTCTTTCAGATTCTCACTGGTGCTGTGTATTCCCGACATTTCTTGGGATAAAAATTTGAAGGGAAAAAATTTGCAGGGCTATGCGGAAAGAGCGGGGGAATGGGACTGGGACAAACTGGATTGCTCTTACAAAGACCCGGCACAGGCTTGGTGGGCCAAATGGCCTCCTTCTGTGCTGCAACCATTCTAGGATTCTATGATTTCCTGTTTTTATTTAAGATACATTTCATTTATTTTTTACCTGTGTGCTTTTAACCATAAGAACTGAGCAACAAAAACAACTCTGCAACTAGATATTTTAGGACATGTTAGCTCAATCCCCTGCTTATTGTTTCACCTCAGTTGAGGTTTTATCCCCTTCAGTACAGAGTGTATCACCAGATCACCCAGGTCCTTCTTGTTTTCACTATATGGCTGTGCTCCTTCCTCCTTGGGGGGCTTTATTCCCCATTCTCTATTCATCTTTGTCGTTTGTTATAGTGATTGAAATCCTAAATTATACTCTTAAAGCTTTATCTCATATTCTTGGCATTAGGGACACTCATTCCAGCCAAGAGGTGAGCCAGCCAGCTAGCTCATCTTTTCTACTACAGAATTTGCTTCAGTTCTCTGTAGCATTTGCTATTCTCATATATTACATAAAGAGACTTCATGGGGAAAGGGGAGATTTTCAACTTCGGCCCAAAACAGGCGCGAAGTGGGCTATGCACCCGTGGTCTACACGCAAGGCCACAGTCGGGCCCAAACCATTTTCAGCTACGGGCCTCATTTAAATTTTACCAGCAAGCTGTGGGTGCCAAACAGGCATTCTGTTGCAGCTCACTGGTTTTGGATGGTGGAAAATTGGCCGGCTTCTGCATGGAGCCAGCCGGCAGGTAGGGCCTTTTTGGGGGGTGGGGAGGGATTCCTGGGGGCAGAGACAGGCCAGATAGGTTTTTCTGGCCCCACAAAAACCTTTTTAAAAACCAAAAAAAAATGACTTTCTCCTGAGCAGTCTCCTGTGATCCTTTAGGCCTCTCAACACCCAGTACAACTGGGACTAGTATGCACGGCACATGCTCCGTCCATTTGTATATTAAAATGGCAATCAAGGTCTAGCACTCCCACCAATTTGGGTGGGAATGCTAGACCCCTAGTTAAAGGCCTGCCTGAAAATTGAATCAGGCAGGCAAATGGGTATCCATGGTGCCCACCAGATCTTCCTCTGCCAGTCCCCCGTTTTTCAGGTGAGAATTAGGAGGAAGTTGAAAATCCCCCCCCCCCACCATGTTTAAGCTATGCCATCCTTTGACAATGGGATAAAATCATGCCAAAAGTATAGTACAGTTAAATATGGTATTAGAGTCCAACTAAAGTGATTTCATTTAAACATGGTTACCTTTGTTATTCAATTTTGAATGTGCATCCGTGCATAGTTAACAAGAGGGCGTATGGAATGCAAAACTTTTGTGACTATGCTGACCTATATATATTATTGAGCATTGCTTTTAAACTCCCTCAACACTTTAATTAAAAAAGATGAAGAACAACAATGTTCTTCATTTCCAACAGATATATCCCAACAGTATGGCCGAGATCATTTAACTGCAATATGGGAACTCCCGGCGTAAATTTGCATCACTTTTATGAGCCCTTTCCGTCCATTATACCCTGCAGTTGCCTTGCTTAAGAGTTTAAAAACAGTGTTATCATTAACCGATTCAGAACCGTCTGAAACTTTGATGTTACAATGCTGGTTCTTGCTCTCTGTGAAAAATCTTACATTGGTACATTTTATAAAAAGTTAAACAGAATGCTATTACTTTCAAAGAGTTTGGCTAAACAGAACTCATGTTACCATGTTCTTCATTCAGACTGTAAAACTGAACAAAACAATGCACTACTGCTTTTAATAAAATAAATCTACATCTCAGATATTTAGATGTTTCTTTCAAAACAGTTGTAACTTGAACTCTACTATGTCCCAGAAAAGCAGCCACTGAAACACCATACCCAAACTATAGCCAGAGTCTGTTTTCAGACATTACAGCCCTTTGTAATTTTCTTCAGCTAGCAAGCAATGCTGATTCATCTCGAGATACAGACCTTCTTTTCAAAGTATGTTTTGGTAACTGTAGATCTAAAACACATGAAGCAATTGATCTGTCCTATGCTGACCCCTGGGGTTTACTCATATTACTTGTGTTGTGCACTCAATCAGATGCCTTTTGTGTTCATCAGAGCTGAAAAAGCAAACCTCCTTTTAACATTTCACTCTGAAAAGCATGATTTAAGAGACTGTAACCTGAGGACAGTCCTTTCTTTACAAGGAATATTTATTGACGATCCTATTGTCCTAAAAAATGTCACGGTTCACAAGTATTTTCAATTGCACACTAAAATGTTGACAAGTTACATTCAATCCCATTCAGTGTTTCAGTTACAGAATGAAGAAAGTTTAAGATTTTCTACTTCCATCTCTAGCCATGGTAAGCATTCCTATTAACCAAATAATTTTGACTTTTTTTAAGCTTTGGCACAGGTCAGAAGCAATTGCACTAAATTTATTATTTTCTTTTTTTAAAGCGCTATAAAACTACGTGCAAATTATGTTAATGAGACTCTTTAATTTAATCTCTCACTTTGGAGCGTATAGGTGAGGAATGGCAGCAGCGCATATCTGGAAATTAAGCGTCATTTACCCAAACGTTACCTGGTAACAAGTACTTTTAATTAAAGATCCATTTGCCTTTATTTGCTGAATCTGGGTCCATCACCTCATGTTAAATACCCAATTTACACATTTTGGCAAGGTAGTAGCCAAATTGCTCACCTTTTGTGTAACCTATCAGCACCTTGCGTTAACAGAAAATTAAAAATAACAAACATAAAATAATTCACCTTTTCAAAAAAACCCAAATTAAAAGCACTCAAGCAAGCTCTCACTGCTTGGTGTGCTATTAAGCCATACAGACCAGAAAGCATGCTGGCTCAATTCTCATTTTGTGCCAAGTTAGCTCACCTCAACCTGATTCACAGTCAGGATGCTACAGTTGGGCTCAGCGCTTTGAATGGCCACTTGGACATGGCACTGGAACATGGAACTCTACTTTAACGACAGTCAACAACTTTGGGTGTGAGGAATAGAGGAAGAGTAGGGAAAATTGGGAGGAAAAAATAACAAATAGTGCTAAAGGAACTGTGTAACAAGAAGACAGCATTTATTTTTCAGTGTCAATTCCTGATCGATAAAGAGTTTTATGTAAAGCTGGTTATTCACATTAGAACATTAACTGAGAAGATTCATCAGATCTCACAAGTGGAAGAAAGATGAGCAAGGTCAGATATTACTGAAATGGGCACCAAATTAATTATTTAATTTCCTCGGGTCTACAGTAATGAAAACACTTCAATTCTCAGCAGACATGCCTGAAGCAGTCACGCAATGTTGTCATTATGTTCTGTACTATTCAACAACAACAACTTGCATATATAGTGCCTTTAATGTAGTAAAATGTCCCAAGGTACTTAATTTTGTTGCTCAGCATCACTTCATGGTTAAATTAAGTTTCCCTTTAAATCCTTAAAGGGTTTCATGCTTTCTTGAGAAATTATGGATTTGTTCATTCATTGTGAATGTTAAATACATAAGAACAACTTGGGAGAAGATCTGAAACCTCTTTGTATTCAATCAAGGAGAGGGGTCTAGCCACTTTAGCCCATTACATTATTTGGAGTGGTTTGCAGTGTTGGTGCTAATGCAAACTAGAAATATGTTTAAATAAAAATTGAAATATTAATTTTGATTTTACCTACATTTCCTGCTCCCAAATAAAAAGACAGTGGTGGAGAATTTCCAGAGGCTCTCCCAATCTCCCACTGGGATTTTTTAAAATTCATTCATGGGATGTGGGCGTCGCTGGCAAGACCAGCATTTATTACCCATCCCTAATTGCCCTTGAGAAGGTGGCAGTGAGCCGCCTTCTTGAACCGCTGCAGTCCATGTGGTGAAGATACTCCCACAGTGCTGTTAGGAAGGGAGTTCCAGGATTTTGAACCAGCAACGATGAAGGAATGGAGAAATATTTCCAAGTCAGGATGGTGTGTGACTTGGAGGGGAACATGCAGATGGTGGTGTTCCCATGCATCTGCTGCCCTTGTCCTTCCAGGTGGTAGAGGTCGTGGGTTTTATAGCACTTTAAAAAAAAAAGAAAATAATAAATTTAATGCAATTGCTTCTGACGTGTCAGGTCTTGCATTTGTGCCAAAACTTAAAAAATGTCAAAATTATTTTGGCGGAAGATCGACGGAAACCCTAGCAAGTGATATCAGTAGCACCCCCATGGTAATTCCAGGCAACTGTGTGTTGTGATAAGCATGGCCATTAGTATTAATACTAATGACAAAATTAGTATCTTGTCCTTTGTATTGGAAAAGTTGTAGAATTAACTCGTGAATCCTATTGAATGCTTTAAAAATGCCATTGCCAGAAGGAAGCAAAAATCCAATAGGATTCACAAGCTATGATTTTCCTCATTGCTTTGACAGCAACCACAGGATTATACTGTAACTGTAATTCACTTGCAATGATTGCACTGTCAAGTACATCCAATCTATGGCTAATTATTTTATAAACTGAATTCCAAATTAGTTTTGCACCTGCCAAAAAAGATGTGAAACCCAAATGCTTTAAACTGGATTGTTCATTTGTCGTTGTCTCAGTAATCGAAAGTAGATTTAATTTCTTAAACCAACAAATGTGAAATGATTCTATGATTCTATGAAATGGCTTCATGCAGTTAAGGACAAGCAAAATCATACAAGCTAGAACAACAGCATTGAATGAAAGTCAATAAACTGTTCCTTGAAAGAATGCACTGAGGCATATATTACCATGAGAACTCATGAAAATAAAGATTATTCATCTGAAAATGGATGCTTATGAAATAATTACGAGTTAGCACAACATTTTTCTTTAGTCAAGTCGAGATAAGTGCTGCTATCATGCTTGCATGATAATTATATAAAAGATGAGTCAAAGGGCAGCTAAAACGCTTCTGTGTTTTCACGACAAAATTCTGACTTGTGTCTGTACCATTTTCTATTGGTACTTATGACTGGTACATTAAAGGTTAGAGAAAGCTACACCACACAATTCTATGGGGGTGAAATTGGTTTTCGGTGCTACAGCAAGACAGGCAATAACAAATTGACAGCCCATTTACACCCCGCCCGAAAAGAAAACTGAGTGGGTGTAAAACGGGCTGTTGATTTGCTATCACCCATTTTGTGCTACTGCCGAAAATCAATTTCACTCCCTACTTGTCTAATTTTTGACCCCATCAGGGTTTTCTTCAAAGTTTAGCATTTAACTCTAACAGCTAAGCATTGCATTCCAAATCCCAGCTTAATTTTATACTGTGAGGGAGCACGGAGTAGCAGCTATCGACGGAGTCTGGTTTCGACAGAATCTATAATGGGGAATTTGGTGAGTGAGGGGATTCAGTGCAGTGAGGGGTGAGGTGCATTTGATTAGTCAGCAGAGAGGAGCGGACCGAGAGCGGGGAGGAGCGGGGAGGAGCGGACCGAGAGCGGGGAGGAGCGCACCGAGAGCGGGGAGGAGCGGGGAGGAGCGCACCGAGAGCGGGGAGGAGCGCACCGAGAGCGGGGAGGAGCGGGGAGGAGCGCACCGAGAGCGGGGAGGAGCGCACCGAGAGCGGGGAGGAGCGCACCGAGAGCGGGGAGGAGCGCACCGAGAGCGGGGAGGAGCGCACCGAGAGCGGGGAGGAGCGCACCGAGAGCGGGGAGGAGCGGGGAGGAGCGCACCGAGAGCGGGGAGGAGCGCACCGAGAGCGGGGAGGAGCGGACCGAGAGCGGGGAGGAGCGGGGAGGAGCGCACCGAGAGCGGGGAGGAGCGGGGAGGAGCGCACCGAGAGCGGGGAGGAGCGCACCGAGAGCGGGGAGGAGCGCACCGAGAGCGGGGAGGAGCGGGGAGGAGCGCACCGAGAGCGGGGAGGAGCGGGGAGGAGCGGGGAGGAGCGGACCGAGAGCGGGGAGGAGCGGACCGAGAGCGGGGAGGAGCGGGGAGGAGCGGGGAGGAGCGGACCGAGAGCGGGGAGGAGCGGGGAGGAGCGGGGAGGAGCGGACCGAGAGCGGACCGAGAGCGGACCGAGAGCGGGGAGGAGCGGGGAGGAGCGGGGAGGAGCGGACCGAGAGCGGACCGAGAGCGGGGAGGAGCGGGGAGGAGCGGGGAGGAGCGGACCGAGAGCGGGGAGGAGCGGGGAGGAGCGGGGAGGAGCGGACCGAGAGCGGGGAGGAGCGGGGAGGAGCGGACCGGGAGCGGGGAGGAGCGGGGAGGAGCGGACCGAGAGCGGGGAGGAGCGGGGAGGAGCGGGGAGGAGCGGACCGAGAGCGGACCGAGAGCGGGGAGGAGCGGGGAGGAGCGGGGAGGAGCGGACCGAGAGCGGGGAGGAGCGGACCGAGAGCGGGGAGGAGCGCACCGAGAGCGGGGAGGAGCGGGGAGGAGCGGACCGAGAGCGGGGAGGAGCGGACCGAGAGCGGGGAGGAGCGCACCGAGAGCGGGGAGGAGCGCACCGAGAGCGGGGAGGAGCGGACCGAGAGCGGGGAGGAGCGCACCGAGAGCGGGGAGGAGCGCACCGAGAGCGGGGAGGAGCGCACCGAGAGCGGGGAGGAGCGCACCGAGAGCGGGGAGGAGCGCACCGAGAGCGGGTCACAGCAACAACAAAACAAAACTGCAGTGTGACGTCACAGGTAAGGCAGGTAGGTGGTTGGTGGTGAGTATCTCTTCTGTTTTCTTCTTTCTTAGGACTGTGGGCTAAGTAACTTATAGCATAAAACTAAATTGTTTTCAAAAAAAACTAAACTTAATTTAATAAATTAAACAAGGCCAGTAGTTGGTTCAACCTAAAAATAATTTGATTGGCATTGTAGTAATCAATTAAATAAATAAAATAGTTATGACAGGGCAGGAGATGTGTTGCAGCTGCAATATGTGGGAGCTACTGGACAGTTTTGTCCAAGGACGACTACTTCTGCGGTAAGTGTCTGCGGCTTGAGGAGCTTCGACTCCGAGTTGAGGAGCTGGAGTCCGAGCTGCAGACATTGCGAGGCATCAGGGAGGGAGAAAGATACCTGGACACTTTGATCCAGGAGGCAGTCACGCCCCTTAGACTCAGGGACAGGAGGGTGTGACTGCGAATGAGGCAGGTACGGGGATCCAGCATTACAGGAGCCTCAGCCTCTGCACTTGTCCAATAGATATGAGGTTCTTGCAGCCCTTGTGGACGAGTGCAGGGACTGCAGGGAGGATGAGCAAACTGGCCACGGCGCCGTGGTTCAGGGGGCCATTCAAGTAGGGGGAGTAAAAAGGAATGTGGTTGTAGTAGGCGACAGTATAGTTCGAGGGATAGACACTGTTCTCTGCAGCCAATGACGATCCGGATTCTTTCCCCTCAGTCTGGTTCAGTAAAAACTGAAGTCGAATACATTTTAAAGTTCAACACATCTTTAATAGCAGGGTTCTTAGTCTGCAGCATTGATTTGGACTCCTGATAGAGTCCCTCTATGCTGGCAGAGCAAGAACAAAAACATACAGAAATCCACACGTTTTTATACAAATCAATAGGGTTGGAACATACTTAACGAGGGTCAACACCAATCATAAGCCGGGCACAGGTTGCCACGCGAGGTTACATTATTTCCGGCCAATCATAAATCGTCCATGTGCTGACCATGTTGCTGTTAGACATCAAAGGGGATACTTCCTCACCTTCCAACTTGGAATGTTCTTCCCTGTTCCTTCTGTTCCTTATCTCCCAACCTGGAATGTCTTTCAACTTTGGCTAAGCTCGTTACCTATATTGATCTGCCATAAACATGGAGACATTCAGACCAGTCCTTGAATCACATCAAAGACTCTACATTGCTAAGACCATGCAAACCTGCTGACTACGCAAACATATGGCCCAGCAGGAGGCCAGGCCACCTGTACCAATCTCAGTTACTAACTAATTAACCCTTTCTAACCATTTTACATTCTGCTTCTTTGCCACGTAGGCATTTTAATATTTTACCGAAAACTGACCACGTAGGGATTCTCACCAAGAGCGAGAGTCCCGAAGGCTGTGTTGCCCACCCGGTGCCAGGGTTAAGGACATCTCCTCAGGGCTGGAGAGAAACTTGGAGTGGGAGGGGGAGGATCCAGTTGTCGTGGTCCACTTAGGTACCAACGACATAGGTAGGACTAAGAAAGAGGTTCTGCTGAGGGAGTTTGAGCAGCTAGGGACTAAATTAAAAAGCAGAACCACCAAGGTGATAATCTCCAGATTATTACCTGAGCCACGAGCAAATTGGCACAGGGTAAATCAGATCAGAGAGATGAATGCGTGGCTCAAAGATTGGTGTGGGAGAAGTGGGTTTCAATTCATGGTGCACAGCACCAGTACTGGGGAAAGAGGGAGCTGTTCCGTTGGGACGAGCTTCACCTGAACCATGCTGGGACCAGTGTTCTGGCAAACCGAATAACTAGGGCGGTAGAGAAGGCTTTAAACTAAATAGAAGGGGGGAGGGCTCAGGTGGGGCGAAGTTTAGATTGATAGAGAAAAGACAAGGAAGTAGTACAGGAAAGTGATGGGGGTAATGATAAACAGAGTGTGTCAAGAAGGTACAGAGCGTACAAACATAAGAGTGGACTAGCAAATGGGGCCGGGATAGGAAAGAATGGTAAAAAGACAAAATTAAAGGTTCTTTATCTGAATGCGCGCAGCATTCGTAATAAGATAGATGAATTGACGGCACAAATAGAAACAAATGGGTATGATCTCGTGGCCATTGCAGACATGGTTGCAAGGTGACCAAGGTTGGAAGCTAAATATTCAGGGTTATTTAACATTTCAGAAGGATAGGAGAAAAGGTAAAGGTTTTGGGGATAGCTCTGTTAATAAAGGATGAAATTGGTATAATAGTGAGAAATGATCTTGGCTCAGAAGATCAAGATATCGAATCAATTTGGGTGGAGGTAAGAAATAGCAAGGGAAAGAAATTACTGATGGGAGTAATATATAGGCCCCTTAGCTATGGCTACACTGTAGGGCAAAATATAAATCAGGAAATATGGGGGGACTTGTAAAAAGGTAATGCAATAATCATGGGTGATTTTAACTTTCACATAGATTGGACAAATCAAATTGGCAAAAATAGCCCTGAAGAGGGGTTCATAGAGTGTATTAGGGACTGTTTCTTAGATCAATACGTCGGGGAACCAACCAGGGAACAGGCCATTTTGGATCTGGTAATGGGTAATGAAACAGGATTAATTAATGATCTCAAAGTAAAGGATATTTTATGACTCGCAACAAAAATATATCCCCTACACAAAAAGGGTGAACCAACCATGGCTAACTAAGGAAGTCAAGGATGGTATCAGGTTAAAAGAAAAAGCATACAACATGGCAAAGATAACTGGTAAGCCCGAAGATTGGGAAAACTTTAAAAACCAGCAAAGGATGACTAAAAGAATAATAAAGAGGGAGAAACGAAATTATGAGAGTAAACTAGCAAGAAATATAAAAACTGACAGTAAAAGCTTCTACAAGTCTATAAAAAGGAAGAGGGTAGCTAAAGTAAACATTGGTCCCTTAGAGGATGAGACTAGGGAAATCATAATGGAAAACAAGGAAATGGCAGAGGAATTGAACAGTTTTTGTATCTGTCTTCACAGTAGAAGACACTAATAACATGCCAATAATAGTAGAAAATCAAGGGGCAAAGGGGAGGGAGGAACTAAAAACAATCACTATCACTAGAGAAAAACCATTAGGTAAACTAATGGGTCTAAAGGCTGACAAGTCCCCTGGACCTGATGGCTTGCATCCAATGGTCTCAAAGGAAGTGGCTGCAGAGATAGTGGATACATTGGTTGTAATCTTCCAGAATTCACTAGATTCTGGAAAGGTCCCAGTGGATTGGAAAACCGCATACATAACACCCCTATTCAAGAAGGGAGTGAGACAGAAATCAGGTAACTATAGACCAGTTAGCCTAACATCTGTCATTGGGAAAATGCTAGAATCCATTATTAAGGAAGCAGTAGCAGGACATTTGGAGACTCATAATACAATCAAGGAGAGTCAACGTGGTTTTATGAAGGGGAAATCATGTCTGACAAATTTATTAGAGTTCTTTGAGGAAGTAACGGGCAGGGTGGATAAAGGGGAACCAATGGATGCAGTATATTTGATTTCCAAAAGGCATTCGATAAGGTGCCACATAAAAGATTACTGCACAAGATAAGAGCTCATGGTGTTGGAGGTAATATACTGGCATGGAGAGAGGATTGGCTAACTAACAGAAAACAAAGAATCGGGATAAAAGGGTCATTTTCAAAATGGCCATCTGTAACTACTGGTGTGCCACAGGGATCAGTGCTGGGGCCTCAACTATTTACAATAGTCCGGTGTGCGGACTACACAGTGTGTGCTGCTGAGAGTTCGGTGAGTGTGGGAGTTCGGTGCAGTGGGGGAAGGAGGTGCTGCTTTGCCTTGCTTTTCCTGACTTTTTCCCCAGAGCGGCAGTGTACCTGAGAGTAGAAGACTGAGATTGGGGAAGAAAGCAGCAGCAAACCTACAACAAGAGAAAACTACTGTGCGACGTCACAGGTGAGGCAGGAGAGTCCAAGAGGTGAGCACAGTACAAAATGGGAGACCTAGAGCGGGAAGAGAGTCTGAGAGTCTAAGGCAAGTCATGGCAGCAGAGCTCGCACCCGTGATATGCTCCTCCTGCACTATGTGGGAACTCATGGACACTACCATTGTCCCTGGCGACCATGTGTGCAGGAAGTGTGTCCAGCTGCAGCTACTGGCTAACCGTCTTTCGGAGCTGGAGCTGCGGGTGGACTCACTGTGGAGCATCCGCGATGCTGAGATTATCGTGGGTAGCACGTTCAGTGAGGTGGTCACACCGCAGGTAAAGACTACGCAGGCAGAAAGGAAATGGGTGACCGCCAGGCAGAGTAAACAGACTAGGCAGGTAGAGCAGGAGTCCCCTGGGGCCATCTCCCTCTCAAACAGATATTCTGTTTTAGATACTGTTGGGGGAGATGGCTTATCAGAGGAAAGCAGCAAGAGCCAGGTTCGGGGCACCACGGGTGGCCCTGCTACACAGGAGGGGAGGAAGAAAAGTGGCAGGGCTATAGTGATAGGGGATTCAATTGTAAGGGGAATAGATAGGCGTTTCTGCGGCCACAAACGTGACTACAGGATGGTATGTTGCCTCCCTGGTGCTAGGGTCAAGGATGTCACGGAGCGGCTGCAGGGCATTCTGGAGGGGGAGGGTGAACAGCCAGTAGTCGTGGTCCATATCGGTACCAACGACATAGGTAAAAAAAGGGATAAGGTCCTGCAAGGTGAATTTAAGGAGTTAGGAGATAAATTAAAAAGCAGGACTTCAAAGGTAGTGATCTCAGGATTACTACCGGTGCCACGTGCTAGTGAGTATAGGAACAGGAGAATAGACAGGATGAATGCGTGGCTGCAGGGATGGTGTAGGAGGGAGGGATTTAGATTCCTGGGGCATTGGGACCGGTTCTGGGGAAGGTGGGACCTGTACAAGCGGGACGGGTTACACCCGAGCAGGACCGGGACCAATGTCCTCACGGGGGTGTTTGCTAGTGCTGTTGGGGAAGGTTTAAACTAGAGTGGCAGGGGGATGGGAACCTAAGCGGGGAGTCAGAAGGGAATAAAGTTGAGAGCAGCAAGAGAGGGGAAGATCCAGGGGAAATCTACAATACAAATAGTACAAACAGTTGTTCAAGAACAAGTGAAAGGGAAAAGCGTAGAGCAGCGGAAAGAAAGTGTACTTTAGGCATGAGAGATAAAATAAAAATTAGAAGGTGCAAGGCGATTAACCCAGCATCAAAGCTGTGGCAGGGGGTTGGGAACCTGAGCAGGGAGACAGAGGAAAGCGTGTCAGGAAGGGACAGAAGGTATGGAGTAAAAGGTAAAGTGTTAAAAAAGGAAAAAGCAGGAACTAAGTGTCACAAAACATATTTGAAAGTTCTTCATCTGAATGCACGTAGCATTCGTAACAAAATGGACGAGTTAACGGCACAAATAACGACGTATGGGTATGATCTTGTGGCCATTACAGAAACATGGCTGCAGGGTGACAACGACTGGGAATTAAATATGCCAGGGTATTTAACAATCAGGAAGGACAGGCAGGAAGGAAGGGGAGGTGGGGTGGCTATGTTAATAAGGGAAGGAATCACTGTAATACAGAGAAAAGATATTGGGACAAAGGATCAGGATAATGAAACAGTTTGGGTAGAGATAAGGAATAATAAGGGGAAAAAAACACTCGTGGGCGTAGTATATAGGCCTCCTAATAGTTGCAACTCTGCTGGAAGAAGTATTAATCAGGAAATAGTCGGGGCATGTAATAAGGGAACAGCTATAATTATGGGGGATTTTAATTATCATATTAACTGGAATATCAAATTGGGCAGGGCAGCCTTGAGGAAGAGTTTATTGAGTGTATTAGGGATGGATTTCTTGAGCAGTATGTAACTGATCCTACAAGGGGACAAGCAACCTTGGACCTGGTCCTGTGTAATGAGCCAGGATTAATTAATAATGTCCTAGTTAAGGATCCCCTTGGAATGAGTGACCATAACATGGTTACATTCCATATCCAAGTAGAGGGTGAGAAGGTTGGTTCTCAAACAAGCGTACTGAGCTTGAATAAAGGAGACTATGATGGCATGAGAGCGGAATTGATTAAAGTGGACTGGGAAAATAGTTTAAAGGGTAAGACGGTACATGAGCAGTGGTGTTTATTTAAGGAGTTATTCTACAACTTTCAAAAAATATATATTCCACTGAGGAAAAAAGGGTGTAAAAGAAATGACAGCCATCCATGGCTAAGTAAAGAAATTAAGGATAGTATCCGACTAAAAACAAGGACATATAAGGTAGCCAAACTTAGTGGGAGGATAGAAGATTGGGAAGTCTTCAAAAGACAGCAAAAAGTAACGAAATGATTGATTTAGAAAGGGAAGATAGATTATGAAAATAAATTAGCAAAAAATATAAAAACAGATAGCAAGAGTTTCTACAGTTATATAAAAAGAAAAAGGGTGGCTAAGGCAAACGTAGGTCCCTTAGAGGATGAGACCATGAAATTAATGGTGGGAAACATGGAGATGGCAAAAATGCTGAACAACTATTTTGTTTCAGTCTTTACGGTAGAGGACACTAAGAATATCCCAACACTGGACAAACGGGGGGCTCTAGGGGGGGAGGAGCTAAATACGATTAAAATCACTGAGGAATTGGTACTCAGTAAATTAATGGGACTCAAGGCGGATAAATCCCCTGGACCTGATGGCTTACATCCCAGGGTCTTGAGGGAAGTGGCAGTAGGGATTGTGGATGCTTTGGTGATAATTTTCCAAAATTATCTGGACTCGGCAAAGGTCCCGGCAGATTGAAAAACTGCTAATGTAACACCGTTATTTAAAAAGCGTAGTCGGCAGAAGGCTGGAAATTATAGACCAGTTAGCCTAACATCTGTGGTGGGTAAAATTTTGGAGTCTATTATTAAGGAGACAGTAGCGGAACATTTGGATAAACATAATTTAATAGGACAAAGTCAGCATGGCTTTACGAAGGGGAAGTCATGTCTGACAAATTTGCTTGAGTTCTTTGAGGATATAATGTACAGAGTGGATAAAGGGGAACCAGTGGACGTAGTGTATTTAGACTTCCAGAAGGCATTTGACAAGGTGCCACATAAAAGATTATTGCTCAAGATAAAGAATCACTGGATTGGGGGTAATATTCTGGCATGGGTGGAGGATTGGTTATCTAACAGGAAGCAGAGCGTTGGGATAAATGGTACATTCTCGGACTGGCAACCAGTAGCCAGTGGTGTTCCGCAGGGGTCGGTGCTGGGTCCCCAACTCTTTACAATCTATATTAACGATTTGGAGGAGGGGACCGAGTGTAACATATCAAAGTTTGCAGATGATACAAAGATGGGAGGGAAAGTAGAGAGTGAGGAGGACATAAAAAACCTACAAGGGGATATAGACAGGCTGGGTGAGTGGGCGGAGATTTGGCAGATGCAATACAATGTTTGGAAAATGTGAGGTTATGCACTTTGGCAGGAAAAATCGGAGAGCAAGTTATTATCTCAATGGCGAGAAACTGGAAAGTACTGCAGTACAAAGGGATCTGGGGGTCCTAGTGCAAGAAAATCAAAAGGTTAGTGTGCAGGTGCAGCAGGAGATCAAGAAGGCCAATGGAATGTTGGCTTTTATTGCTAGGGGGATAGAATATAAAAACAGGGAGGTATTGCTGCAGTTATATAAGGTATTGGTGAGACCGCACCTGGAATACTGCATACAGTTTTGGTCTCCATACTTAAGAAAAGCCATGCTTGCTCTCGAGGCAGTACAAAGAAGGTTCACTCGGTTAATCCCGGGGATGAGGGGGCGGACATATGAGGAGAGGTTGAGTAGATTGGGACTCTACTCATTGGAGTTCAGAAGAATGAGAGGCGATCTTATTGAAACATATAAGATTGTGAAGGGGCTTGATCGGGTGGATGCGGTAAGGATGTTCCCAAGGATGGGTGAAACTAGAACGAGGGGGCATAATCTTAGAATAAGGGGCTGCTCTTTCAAAACTGAGATGAGGAGAAACTTCATCACTCAGAGGGTGGTAGGTCTGTGGAATTTGCTGCCCCAGGAAGCTGTGGAAGCTACATCATTAAATAAATTTAAAACAGAAATAGACAGTTTCCTAGAAGCAAAGGGAATTAGGGGTTACGGGGAGCAGGCAGGAAATTGGACATGATTTTAGATTTGAGGTTAGGACCAGATCAGCCATGATCTTATTGAATGGTGGAGCAGGCTCGAGGGGCCGATTGGCCTACTCCTGCTCCTATTTCTTATGTTCTTATGTTCTTAATACATATCAATGACTTGGATGAAGGAATGTAGGGCGCTAAGTTGGGCCATGTAACGCCCATTATTTCGGCGCTACGCGGCCTCGTCGACATCCAAGATGGCGTCTTGGATGCGTACGCACATTTCCAGCATGATGTGCGCCAGATGCCATCTTGGTATAGGAGTTAGTGAGGCGCAGATAACGAACGCTGGAATCATGTAAAGTAGGGAGAAAATGGCTTCAACCAGTGTACAACGCTGATTTAAAGTGATACACACAATTTTGGGACTTAACACTCAACTGAACGCACAATCATAACCCCGACCATCTTAACGTGTCTTAGAGTGCCTGGAGGATCTCCTACCAGTGCTATTTAAAGGGACTATACAGGATTTACAGGTTAGTGGCTGGATAATTACTTCTGGCTGCCCACACATTTACAACTCTTGAATATGAGGACGCAGGAACATAGCCTAATATTTAGAGCCAGGACGTGCAAGAGTGAAATTAGGAAATGCTTCTACATGAAAAGGTTGTAGAAGACAGAGGGTGGTTGTAGAGGGTTGTTTTTCAAACTGGAGGCCTGTGACCAGCGGTGTGCCTCAGGGATCGGTGCTGGGTCTGCTGTTATTTGTTATTTATATTAATGATTTGGATGAGAATTTAGGAGGCATGGTTAGTAAGTTTGCAGATGACACCAAGATTGGTGGCATTGTGGACAGTGAAGAAGGTTATCTAGGATTGCAACGGGATCTTGATAAATTGGGCCAGTGGGCCGATGAATGGCAGATGGAGTTTAATTTAGATAAATGTGAGGTGATGCATTTTGGTAGATCGAATCGGGCCAGGACCTACTCCGTTAATGGTAGGGCGTTGGAGAGAGTTATAGAACAAAGAGATCTAGGATTTCAGGTTCATAGCTCCTTGAAAGTGGAGTCACAGGTGGATAGGGTGGTGAAGAAGGCATTCAGCATGCTTGGTTTCATTGGTCAGAACATTGAATACAGGAGTTGGGATGTCTTTTTGAAGTTGTACAAGACATTAGTAAGGCCACACTTGGAATACTGTGTACAGTTCTAGTCACCCTATTATAGAAAGAATATTATTAAACTAGAAAGAGTGCAGTAAAGATTTACTAGGATGCTACCGAGACTTGATGGTTTGACTTATAGGGAGAGGTTGGATGGACTGAGACTTTTTTCCCTGGAGAGTAGGAGGTTTAGGGGTGATCTTATAGAAGTCTATAAAATAATGAGGGGCATAGATAAGGTAGATAGTCAAAATCTTTTCCCAAAGGTAGGGGAGTCTATAACGAGGGGGCATAGATTTAAGGTGAGAGGGGAGAGATGCAAAAGGGTCCAGAGGGGCAATTTTTTCACTCAAAGGGTGGTGAGTGTCTGGATCGAGCTGCCAGAGGCAGTAGTAGAGGCGGGTACAATTTTGTCTTTTAAAAAGTATTTGGACAGTTACATGGGTAAGATGGGTATAGAGGGATATGGGCCAAGTGCAGGCAATTGGGACTAGCTTAGTGGTATAAACTGGGCGACATGGACATGTTGGGCCGAAGGGCCTGTTTCAATGTTGTAAACTTCTATGATTCTATAAGTTTGGGAAGCTCTTCTGCAAATGGCAGTTGATGCTCGCTCAATTGTGAATTCTAAATCTGAGATTGATAGATTTCTGTGAACCAAGGGTATTAAGGTATATGGGGCTAAAGCGGGTATATGGAATTAGGTCACAGCTCCACCATGATCTCATTGAATGGCAGAACAGGTTCGAGGGGCTGAATGCCGCTGCCACTTGCTGCCTACTGATATGCGCTACCTTCTCCTGCAAGAAAGCGGGACATGGCTCTGGGCAATGTGCCTGTCATTTATGAATAGCTGCCAGTTTGTGTGGCCTGTGCTACTGTTGCAAGCTGCCGTACCACAACTCAATGTGTGAGCGTGAGAGGAAGCATCTGATTTGAAGAGTTGAGTTCTGATGGAAAGAGTTTGTTGGTAGGTGGGAGTTGGGGGGTTTAGTGCGTGGAGGAGTGAATGCGGCTGGTGGTCCAGTTGTTAGGAGATGCCACTTGACAGTTGACCTCACTCATCTTGACCACTCATGTCAAAGCATTGAACTTCTTCCTGTACTGCATTCATGTTCATGATGCTATGCGCCTGGCATTGACTTCATCCCCTACTGCCTCCCACTGCCTTTTGGGTATATGTGTTGAGGGCCTCTTACTCAACTCCCAGCCCCCCGCGGATATAGGATGTCCCTCCTTCTGTCCACCTCTTGCACGAAGGCCTCTGGTGCGTCAGCAGAGAACCTTGCTGTACGGACTCTCAGATCGGCAGATTGGTGAGGTCTGGTATGCAGATTGGAGGATGTGGGATTTTGTGGTGCGCAACCTTTATTCAATGTTTTAACATAACTCATCAGTATGTAAACATAGGGATGGGACCTGCATCTGTGTTTTACATGTGCAATGTCTGATCTCCGTTCAGGCTCCATGCAGACAGTGGGCTGTTATATTCAGCAAATAACAGGTATCAGCTACCTTTAAGAGATTTCTAACAGACGGCCTGCCTTTAAGAGATTGGAGCTCCCCCTGCTGGTGGAAAGTGCAAATTGCATGCACTGCTCATTCAACGCTGATTTCCAACGCAGACTGCTCAGGCCTGACGAAAATCTCGTCCTGCCTGAGCAGGGACCATTGGGCGCAGAGTAATAGAGGATTGTGCAACTCCCGCCCAAAAACAGGCCCTATCCAATTTTCCCCCCAGAGTGTCTTGTGGCCAAATTTGCCGATGATACAAAGTTAGGAGGTAATGCAAGTTGTGATGAGGACACAAAGTGTCTGCAAAGGGATATTGACAGGTTAAGCGAATGGGCAAAAATTTGGCAGATGGAATATAATGTGGGAAAATGTGAAGTCATCCACTTTGGGAGGAAAAATAAAAAAGCAAAATATTATTTGAATGGAGAAATGCTACAAAATGCTGCCGTACAGAGGGATCTAGGTGTCCTCATACATGAAACACAAAAAGTCAACATACAGGTACAGCAGGTAATCCGGAAGGCAAACGGAATCTTGGCCTTTATTTCTATGATGTGGAGATGCCGGTGATGGACTGGGGTGGACAAATATAAGGAATCTTACAACACCAGGTTATAGTCCAACAGTTTTATTTGAAAATCACAAGCTTTCGGAGCTCACCTCCTTCGTCAGGTGAGTGAGTATTCCTAGGGGGATGGAGTATAAAAGCAGGGAAGTCATGCTACAACTGTACAGGGTGCTGGTGAGGCCACACCTGAAGTACTGCGTACCGTTCTGGTGCCCTTATTTAAGGAAGGACATACTTGCATTGGAGGCAGTTCAGAGAAGGTTCACTACGTTGATTCCAGGTATGGGGAAAGATTGAACAGGTTGGGTCTGTACTCATTGGAGTTTAGAAGAATGAGAGGAGATCTTATTGAAACATACAAGATGCTGAGGGGACTCGATAGGGTAGATGCTGAGAGGATGTTACCCCTCATGGGGGAATCTAAAACTTGGGGGCATAGTGTCAGAATAAGGGGTCGCCCATTTAAGATGGAAATAAGGAGGAATTTCTTCTCCCACAGGGTCGTGGATCTTTGGAATTCTTTACCCCAAAAAGCTGTGGAGGCTGAGTCATTGAATACATTCAAGGCTGAGTTAGACAAATTTTTGATCAGCAAGGGAGTCAAAGGATATGGGGAAAAGGCGGGAAAGTGGAGTTGAGGTAAAAATCAGATCAGTCATGATCTCATTAAATGGCGGAGCAGGCTCAAGGGGCCGAATGGCCTACGCCTGCTCCGAACTCTTATGGTCTTATGATAGGCCTACATTGAGAACGTTCTTGCCAGAGCATAGGAGAAAGGGAAGCAGGCTTTTACATATCTGAGAATACCATCCCATGAAGAGAGTAGAGCAAAGACACTTATCTTGCTTCCTCCTCCTCTTGCCCATCCTTCATTAAGGAGAGTCACTAGTCAGCCAAGCACAAACCAAGATTAACAACAGCAATAGAGCTACATATCCTCTCAGGTAATGTATGAAATGAGAGCTGTGGGCTAAGTGTGTTGTGCAAGTGCTTGCCCTAGTCCAGAAAGATTTGCTGTCAAAGGCTACCATTTTCTTTCTCCATTCATGGGATGTGGATGTCGCTGCCGAGACCGGCATTTATTGCCCATCCCTAATTGCCCTTGAGAAGGTGGTGGTGAGCCGCCTTCTTGAACCGCTGCAGTCCGTGTGGTGAAGGTTCTCCCACAGTGCTGTTAGGAAGGGAGTTCCAGGATTTTGACCCAGCGACGATGAAGGAACGGCGATATATTTCCAAGTCGGGATGGTGTGTGACTTGGAGGGGAACGTGCAGGTGGTGTTGTTCCCATATGCCTGCTGCTCTTGTCCTTCTAGGTGGTAGAGGTCGCGGGTTTGGAAGGTGCTGTCGAAGAAGCCTTGGCGAGTTGCTGCAGTGCATCCTGTGGATGGTACACACTGCAGCCACAGTGCGCCGGTGGTGAAGGGAGTGAATGTTTAGGGTGGTGGATGGGGTGCCAATCAAGCGGGCTGGTTTGTCCTGGATGGTGTCGAGCTTCTTGAGTGTTGCTGGAGCTGCACTCATCCAGGAAAGTGGAGAGTATTCCATCACACTCCTGACTTGTGCCTTGTGGATGGTGGAAAGGCTTTGGGGAGTCAGGAGGTGAGTTACTCGCCGCAGAATACCCAGCCTCTGACCTGCTCTTGTAGCCACAGTATTTATATGGCTGATCCAGTTAAGTTTCTGGTCAATGGTGAACCCCAGGATGTTGATGGTGGGGGATTCGGCGATGGTAATGCCGTTGAATGTCAAGGGGAGGTGGTTAGACCCTCTCTTGTTGGAGATGGTCATTGCCTGGCACTTGTCTTGCACAAATGTTACTTGCCACTTATGAGCCCAAGCCTGGATGTTGTCCAGGTCTTGCTGCATGCGGGCTCCGACTGCTTCATTATCTGAGGTGTTGCGAATGGAACTGAACACTGTGCAATCATCAGCGAACATCCCCATTTCTGAACTTATGATGGAGGGAAGGTAATTGATCAAGCAGCAGAAGATGGTTGGGCCTAGGACACTGCCCTGAGGAACTCCTGCAGCAATGTCCTGGGACTGAGATGATTGACCTCCAACAACCACTACCATCTTCCTTTGTGCTAGGTATGACTCCAGCCACTGGAGAGTTTTCCCCCTGATTTTCATTGACTTCAATTTTACTAGGGCTCCTTGGTGCCACACTCGGTCAAATGCTGCCTTGATGTCAAGGGCAGTCACTCTCACCTCACCTCTGGAATTCAGCTCTTTTATCGATGTTTGGACCAGGGCTGTAATGAGGTCTGGAGCCGAGTGGTCCTGGCGGAACCCAAACTGAGCATCAGTGAGCAGGTTATTGGTGAGTAAGTGCCACTTGATAGCAATTTCGATGACAACTTCCATCTCTTTGCTGATGATTGAGAGTAGACTGATGGGGCTGTAGTTGGCTTTTTGTGGACAGGACTTACCTGGGCAATTTTCCACATTGTCGGGTAGATGCCAGTGTTGTAGCTGTACTGGAACAGCTTGGCTCGAGGTGCAGCTAGTTCTGGAGCACAAGTCTTCAGCACTATAGGCAGGATGTTGTCGGGGCCCATAGCCTTTGCTGTATCCAGTGCACTCAGCCGTTTCTTGATATCACATGGAGTGAATCGAATTGGCTGAAGACTGGCTTCTGTGATGGTGGGGATATCGGGAGGAGGCCGAGATGGATCACCTACTTGGCACTTCCGGCTGAAGATGGTTGCAAATGCTTCAGCCTTGTCTTTTGCACTCATGTGCTGGACTCCACCATCAATGAGGATGGGGTTATTTACAGAGCCTCCTCCTCCCGTTAGTTGTTTAATTGTCCACCACCATTCACGACTAGATTTGGCAGGACTGCAGAGCTTTGATCTGATCCATTGGTTGTGGAATTGCTTAGCTCTGTCTATAGCATGTTGCTTCCGCTGTTTAGCATGCATATAGTCCTGAGTTGTAGCTTCACCAGGTTGGCACCTCATTTTTAGGTACGCCTGGTGCTGCTCCTGGCATGCTCTTCTACACTCCTCATTGAACCAAGGTTGATCCCCTGGCTTGTTGGTAATGGTAGAGTGAGGAATATGCTGGGCCATGAGGTTACCAAAGATACAACAGCTAAGAATAGAGGGCATTGAATAAGTACGATTTGGAGAAAACTAATAGATTTCATATAATCTTCCACCTTCTACAGGTTGGGTAAACATTACACAAGGCATTTATTTTTATTTTGCTTTCTCTTCCAATTTTCTTCATTTATCTCTCCTCTCCAGGGCAACTCATCTTGTGCTATGGTCCTACAGGTAGGGACAGCAGCTTAATGGATATTCTTCATGTTGAGTTTAGACAATAGATGTCAGTGGGGTATTCTGTCATCACTATCAAAATTGATCTTGTCCTTACCCAATTTCCAGACAAAAGCACTTCCAGCAAGGGTCAATTGATAATAATCAGGAGAGAAAACTTTCATGGATTTTTCTTCTTGTTATCCCTGAGACTGATTCTATCTGTAACTCCTCTCCTCTCCCCATCTACCCGTTCCAACTGCCCTTGCTAATACCACTTTGCTCAGCAAAGAGCAGGAAGTAAACAAGGAACCTTCTTGCATTGCATGGGTCAGTGCCACTCCAAATAATACTTTTACCCAAAGCCATCAATGGGCAGGAGCACATGTTGAGGCTTTCTGAGTAACAGCAGCTCTATCTGACTAAAAGATGATAGAGACAATACAACCTCACCTTATAATAGCAAATGGCCAGTTGAAGGAACAACTGTATTTGTTTAAATGTAGCTTATTTCCTTCATTGTGTCCTCATCAATAAAACAATGAAGGCCCAGAGGCTTGGAGAATTAGACGATGAGGAAGTGGGCCTTATGTTGAAGTAAGTCTGCTGACTTTTGGAACTGTAAAATCAGTTGCATTTTTAATTACTGTCAAATTTCTAAAAGAAAACTCACAGAACTTTCCTGAGCCTGGAAAACTAAAGTGCCTGTCAGTGCTTTTCATTTAAATTCTATTCTATGCCAGAGGCAGTAGTAGAGGCGGGTACAATTTTGTCTTTTAAAAAGCATTTGGACAGTTACATGGGTAAGATGGGTATGGAGGGATATGGGCCAAGTGCAGGCAATTGGGACTAGCTTAGTGGTATAAACTGGGCGACATGGACATGTTGGGCCGAAGGGCCTGTTTCCATGTTGTAACTTCTATGATTCTATGATTCTATGATTCTATTGAAGTGTCTTAGCTGTGGCAATGCTTGGAATTTGTCCTCGTGCTCCACCGCAACTTTGCTGGAAGTGCAGCGGAAACCCCTTTTGCGCGTGTAAACGGGATTTCCTCTGCATATCAGCCGAAGTTATGTCTGTGAAGCGGTGAGGAAATTTACCCCAAACTTGTCCTTTAGTAGAAAAAAATGACAGTAAATGAGATATACAATACTGTTGTTAGACTCGAATTTTTGGAGCAAAACCAGACGGAGACGGAACTGCTGACAAAGTTAAAGTTTATTAGAAAGCTTTGTGCACAAAGGGAGAGTGGTAAGCTTCCTCAAGCTCGCACCTAACTCTCAAAGGAACATCAGCACTACAAGTATGTTTATACCTTTCAATAAGCAACACCCACCTGCTGTGAAAGGTGAGGGTACATGTTTACGTAACTACAGTGGGTTTCATTGGGTGGTATAGTCTGCCACTCACTTGTCAGGGGCTACCTTGGGTTGTCCCATGACATTAAACATCTCACATTCCTGAGGAGGACCCTTATCAGTCAACACATAAGTCCCAGACATTGAAACTGCACGGGGGTCTTCACAAGTCCTGATCAACTCATCCCTCACTCCCTTTTGTGCTGGGGTGACCTTGGAGATATCCACCGCTCCTCCCTTAATCATCCGAAGTAAGCTGGTTAGGATAAACAATGTCAGCCTCGGCCTTGGGTAAACATTCCTTAATGTGTTCTGGAGATAAGTGAGGTGGTGGCCATAAATCCAACAAACCTGCCTTTGTCAGCTTTTACAGTGTGGGTTACGAACTGCTCCCATAATGGTCAAGTATCCCATCATGCTTTGCTGCTACCTAAATGCTACATGTGCGATTTAACTACTTATGTATGTGAGGATAGGAGTGGCTAATCATTCTTTAATATATATATATCAGGGTAGGTGAGGGGAGGCTGGAGGTTTTGGATTTCTGTTCACAAGACTATTTTTCCAGTCCAACACTGTGCAACTTGAAATCCATATACAAATATTCTTCTTTATTTACTGGTTGGCTATTATCTACTAAACAGAGGTGACTGAAAGGAATTTCACTGCACTGACTTTTGTGAGACTGCCGTGGGACCAGAAAGCCAATTATAATATTAACAGAGGAACAGAGAATTTTTCAGTAATGACAGTAGATTATTGCTCAAAACCTTGCTGATCCAATTGTTCATGCTGTTGTGTATGAGTTATCAGGCATCAAAAATATGAAGGGCACACACTGATGGGATCTCTAATAATAACACTGCAGTAATCCACATAAACTTGAAAATACATGTACTTTAACTGCTTAAGTAATGCTGAGAAATGATTCAATTATGCTGATTAACCCTAGGGCTTCGACTTTGAGAAATCTGGATAAATGACAAAGCCCCAAAATACAAGGCACCAACAATCTTAAAAAGAGTTAAAGAATAGATGAAGTAGTTGAGTGATACCAAGCGTCTGGTTTAAAAGCATGTGAGGTTATAGATGGAAGGGAAGGGCTGTAGGGAGATCCATAATTTTGAGGTCCTGGGAAAGATTAAGATAGAGTAGAAGATATTGAAGTGAGCCTGCATTTCAACACAGTGAGGATGCAGGGAGGAAGAAGAGTGTAGAATGATATATTTTCAGTTTAAATGATTATTATTACATGATGGTTATTAATACAGCTGATGATATCATCTAAATCATTTGATTAGATATCTACCTTGTAATCGTTTCCCCTGCATCCATTATTCTCCACATTACCAGTACGTGCTAGAGAATAACTAAAGGAGTTTATACAGTATCCAGGTAATCCCACTCCTTCCCACCCACACTTCCCAGTAACAACCTAACTACTGGATGCTGCTTTTATTGTTATTTGTTTCAATTTGACAATAGTGGCAAGTTTCCAAAGGTTCCAAAATACATTGGGTCAAATCTTGCTGCAGCGTGTCATCTTGTGGCATACGCCGTTAGTTAGCCTTGATATTAAAATTCTCATCCTTGTTTTCAAATCCCTCCATGGCCTCACCCCTCCCTATCTCTATAACGTCCTCCAGCCCTACAACCCTCCAAGATCTCTGCACTCCTCCAATTCTTGCCTCTTGCACCTCCCCGATTTTAATTGCTCCACTATTGGCGGCCGTGCCTTCAGCTGCCTGGGCTCTAAGCTCTGGAATTTCCTCCTTAAACCTCTCTGCCTCTCTACCTCTCTCTCCTCCTTTAAGATGCTCCTTAAAACCTATCTCTTTGACCATGTTTTCGTTCACCTGTCCTAATATCTCCATATGTGTCTCGGTGTCAAATTTTGTTTGAAAATCGCTCCTGTGAAGCACCTTGGGATGTTTTGCCACGTTAAAGGCACTATATAAATGGTGGTGGTGGTGGTGGTTGTTGTTGTTGTTGTTGTTGTTGTGACCTGCTGGAAGTGTGAGCTGATAACAAGGGCAATGGACCATTTGGGACCTTAATGAACAACAGGATCAACAGAGATACAGTGTGTCTCCTCAACCAAAGAGATCTAAAGATTGAGACAGAAACAGAGGAATGACTGAAAAGGAGGGTGAATTAGGGTCCAATAAGGTATAGAAAGAAATAAAGAGCGGGAAAGAAAGATTGCATTAAGAGAGAGAAAAAAGTGATAGAAAAGGGAAAAAAAATTAAATTTAAAATTTGAAATCTGTAAGAAGAATTTACTACATGCAGGAATGAGACTTAGCAGTTCAAATTGTTCCCTTTCTGGGCCAGAGAGATTGATTAGCATTGGATTAACAATTATCACGTCGTTAAAAAGGTACTTACACTGTTAATTATGAGCTCTAACTTTCTGTGGTGAGTTTAATGGGCAATTAATGTGCAAATCCAGCAAGTTCTTAAAAATAACAGGGACATTGGGGGCGAGATGCCATTTATGCGATGCAACGGTGGAGCAGCATAAATAGACCAGCAAGTTCTGGAGACTCACAGCTCATGGCATAGCTCTTCATCCCCTGAACTTGCTGGCTGAATTGCGCATTAATAACGGTGTGTGTCATTAACACTCCGTTATTTTCCCAGGAAGATTTGACCCATTATTACACAATGGACCTGGAAAAGTAACGGCCGTTTGCTGCATATATACGGCATCTCGCCCTTAGCTGCCCTGTTATTTTTAAGAACTTGCTGGATTTGCACATTAATTGCCCATTAAACTCGCTGCAGAAATTTAGGTCTCAGAAAGGGAACAATTTAAACTAATGAGTCTCATTCCTGCAACGTGGTAAATTCTTCTTAGAGATTTTAAACATTGCAAATTTTTAATTTTAACATTTTTTTCTTACATTTCTTTTCTTAGAAACATAGAATCTTACAACACAGAAGGAGGCCATTCGATCCATCGTGCCTGTGCCGGCTCTTTGAAAGAGCTATCCAATTAGTCCGACTCCCTAGCTCTTTCCCCATAGCCTTGCAATTTTCTCCCCTTCAAGTATTTATCCAATTCCCTTTTGAAAGTTACTATTGAATCTGCTTCCACCACCCTTTCAGGCAGTGCATTCCAGATCATAACAACTCACCATGTAACAAAATGTCACCTCATTCCCCCCTCTGGTTCATTTGCCAATTACCTTAAATCTGTGTTCTCTGGTTACCGACCCTACTGCTAGTGGAAACAGTTTCTCCCTATTTATCCTATCAAAACCCTCCATGATTTTGAACATCTCTGTTAAATCTCCGCTTAACCTTCACTGCTCTAAGGAGAACAATCCCAGCTTCTCCAGTCTCTTCACTTAACTGAAGTCCCTCATCCCTGGTACCATTCTAGTAAATCTCCTCTGCATGCTCTACAAGGCCTTGACATCCTTCCTAAAGTGTGGTGCCCAGAATTGGACATAATACTCCAGCTGAGGCCTAACCAGTGATTTATAAATGTTTAACATAACTTCCTTGCTTTTGTACTATAAACCTCTATTTATAAAGCAAAGGATTCCGTATGCTTCTTTAACAGCCTTATCAACTTGTCCTGCCACCTTCAAAGATTTCTGTACGCAAACCCCCCAGGTCTCTTTGTTCCTGCACTCCCTTTAAAATTATACCATTTAGTTTATATTGCCTCCCTTCATTCTTTCTTCCAGAATGCATCACTTCACACTTTTCTGCTTTAGATTTCATCTGCCATGTGTCTGCCCATTTCACCAGTCTATGTCCTCCTGAAGTCTGCTACTGTCCTCCTCACCGTTTACTACTTTTCCGAGTTTCGTGTCATCTGCAAACTTTGACATTATGCCCTGTGTACCCAAGTCCAGGTAATTAATATATATCAAAAAGAGCAGTGGTCATACGACCGACCCCTGGGGGACACCACTGTGTACTTCCAGTCTGAAAAATAACCATTCACCACTACCCAATGCTTTCTGTCCCTTATCTATTTTCATATCCACTCTGCCACTGCCTCTTTAATCCCATAGGCTTCAATTTTGCTAACAAATTTTTTTCTCTCTTTTAATGCAATCTTCTTTCCCTCTCTCTATTTCTCTTTCTGGACCTGATTGGACTCTAATTTCTTTCTTAAATCTTAAATCTCATTGGTTAAGGAGATACATTGATGGTCCGGTTGTTACTAAGGTCCCAGATCCCCCGTTGCCCTTGCTGCGCTGTTATCAGCTCGCACTTCCAGCAAGTTACAGCACAAATTATTTTCAAGCCGAAGGCTGCAAGAAAGAGTCTAACAGCACAAGCAGATGCTCCACTCCAGTAAGATTTGGTCCATTAATACCGTGTCGGTTGAAGCCTGTTAAAAAGTAACTATGCAACATTTATGTGTAAAATTATATCAGTGTTTGCAATTTAAATAACGAGTCATGTTGAGCTGAAAGTTGCATGAAACTTATATCTCGGACAGACATTTTTAACTGCATCCCCTTTCCTAGTTCACTCTTTAGAATTGAATGATCCAGCATTGGTTTGGATAATCAATTTATGTTTGTTTAGTCCAGGGAATAGGTCATATGAGGTGGTTTAAGCATTTATTTAAGTAAGCAAAGCAAAATAACACATTAA
This sequence comes from Heptranchias perlo, assembly GCF_035084215.1. Lineage (NCBI taxonomy): Eukaryota > Metazoa > Chordata > Chondrichthyes > Hexanchiformes > Hexanchidae > Heptranchias > Heptranchias perlo. Next base: position 42,441,823 of record NC_090337.1, read on the forward strand.
TTTTAACAGTTATTTTGTTCATAATATAGAAATTCGCTAGCTTATGTCCATTTCCATACATTCCCATTGGCCAGCCTTTTTGAGAGCTGCTTTTTCAAGTTAAAACAAAATCTTTTTAAATATGCAGATAAATTAGAGTATGACAATGAGCTGGAAATTGCTTGTAAAGTAACGGTGAGCTTAACAGCACTTATCGTTATTAATAGGCAAATCGAAGTGCAAGTTCCAGCTACCGCATAGCTCAGTCAAATGTGGAAATCTGGAACTTGCTCTTCCTGATTCAGCAGTGATGTGAAAACTTTGCATTAAAGGGACCTCACGGCTGCAATCAAAGGGCCAGTGCCAACTTGCTCTCCTGCTCAGTTAGAAACAAACTAATTTCACCACAGAAAAGGTACATTGATTTTTTTAGGTCTAAACTAACTTTTAACAGCGTGGTAAATATTAATGACTGTCAAACAACCTCTCAGGCACTAAAAATTAACTTTTAAAAATGTGTAGTCTCATTACTCCTGATTTTAATAGTTTTGGACATTAAGAGAAATTATTTTAATTTTAAAATGTTATTTTTTTTTACTTTGCTTTCTGTCTCTTTTATCTTAGTCTTTAAATATTACCCTCTATTTCACTTTCTCTATCTCATTTTATTGTACATTTACTAACCTTATTAGGCACTTCCTGGCTCTCGCAGCATGGCTTGCTCCAACCTGATTGGTTGAGGGGACATAGCGATCCTTTCCCTACTCACACAGCCCGGGAAAGAATGCTGCTGATTTTTGAACTTGAATTTCAAGGTAGTTGCCGCCAAAAAGGGGGGTCACCATTGACCAAAAACTTAACTGGACCAGCCACATAAATACTGTGGCTAAAAGAGCAGGTCAGAGGCTGGGTATTCTGCGGCGAGTGACTCACCTCCTGACTCCCCAAAGCCTTTCCACCATCTACAAGGCACAAGTCAGGAGTGTGATGAAATACTCTCTACTTGTCTAGATGAGTGCAGCTCCAACAACACTCAAGAAGCTCGACACCATCCAGGACAAAGCAGCCCACTTGATTGACACCTCATCCACCAAACTAGACATTCACTCCCTCCGCCACAGTGGCTGCAGTGTGTACCATCCACAGGATGCACTGCAGCAACTCGCCAAGGCTTCCTGGACAGCACCTCCCAAACCCGCAACCTCTACCACCTAGAAGGACAAGGGCAGCAGGCACATGGGAACAACACCACCTGCACGTTCCCCTCCAAGTCACACGCCATCCCGACTTGGAAATATATCGCCGTTCCTTCATCGTCGCTGGGTCAAAATCCTGGAACTCCCTACCTAACAGCACTGTGGGAGAACCTTCACCACACGGACTGCAGCGGTTCAAGAAGGTGGCTCATCACCACCTTCTCAAGGGCAATTAGGGATGGGCAATAAATCCTGGCCTCGCCAGCGATGCTCACATCCCATGAACTTAGTGGGTAAATCTCATGAGCAGCGAGCACTGTTGGTTCGCCGGTCAGAGCAATTTATGGGCCATTATAATGTGCACAGGAAGTAATTAATCCAAAATATTTCAGCACTGAAGAAGCAATATCTGAGTGGCAGGTACTAAAAACACTAGCAGTGGCAGGAGTGCCATCTAATGACATGCATGAGAACTGACTGAAGTGTATGACTCGGTGACTTGAGATCAGTAGTTTGGAAAAATGCATAGTTTTGTATATCTTCATTGAACTTTTTTTAAAATCTCTCAAATAGCAATTATATTTAAAGACGCACAAAGCAAATGTAGTTAACAATGTCTGTCAGAGATATAAATTAGATTCAACTTTCAGCTCAAGATGGAACCTTTTAAAATTGCAAACACTAATGCAATTTTACACATATGTGCCGTATAATTACATTCAGGAACAATCACTGGGAATGACCTTGACCACCTTTCATGGGTAATTCATGACATTGTGCTTTTTTGTAAAAAGATAAGATTATTACCTAAAAAAAAATTGAAGCGAGTTTTACTTTTAAAAATTTAAACTGCTATCTATTCTGTGCTGGTAACATGTATTTCCATATCAATCTATTGTCCGCTATTATTAGAAACTGTGGCCTGGATATTAACTCGAAGCCGGCAAGAGAGCGGGGGGAGGATTTTTGGACGAGACACCCAGAATTAAGGGTTTCCTGCACTTCGTGATGATTTTGAAGGTAGGGTTTCTTTAAAATTTTTTCAGTAGGTTTCGTGCCCGGCAGCTAGCCAGATTGACAGGCTTACTGCCTGTCGGGGGGTGGGGAAAGCAGCCAGGGAGAGATCGGAGTCTTCAGGGTCTGTATGGGGAGGAGATCGTGCGGGGGGTTTGGGGAAGTCGGACATCATGGGAGGGGTGGGGGGGGGAGGTCGGCCGATTGCGTCGTGTTTAAAAGGCAAGCTTGGTGCGGGGAAGCACTCCTGCTCCTCTTGACCCACAAGCAGTGCAATAAAGGCATTTACCTCATGGATCTGGCCCTCTCGCCTCCATTTCACTGGCAAGATTCATGAGCCCCAGGAAACCCGTGCTGGTTCGATTAGTTTGAAGGGCTCTTAAAATTAATTTAAACAGACCTAATTAACGTCTCATAATGTCATTAATTGCTCCAATAACTACCCACCTGCCTGCAATAATTAGGGACCCGACTCTGGTGAGTAGGTTACTTGCACGGATCCAAACTCGTCTCCATTAAACCCAGATGTGGGCGCGTTGAAGCCGGTTTATGGCCTCGTTAGAAAAATCATTTATTTTAACTCCCCCCCCACCCCCACAACCCAGCCGTTCTTGGAGGTTAAAATTCCTCCCTTGTGTCAGTGTGTCCCTAGTACTTTAGCCAGGCTGCAACATTGCTGATTAGTCTGTGGTATCACATGGTTAGCATAGATCAATCAAATCCCAACAATGCTTTATGCTAACCACATAATAAAATATCAATCAGGCTTTTTTTGTTTCATACTTTTATTTTTAGATTTTTGTTTTTAAATTATTTTCACCAGGCCTCGCACTCATCACAAATTCAGACCCACCTTTTCTCACCCCTGGCCTTGAATTTTCCTGTTCCTATTTACCAGCCGACAGAAATCCAAATCTGCTCCATCATCCACCTCCCTGGGCTGTTCTGCTCTTGGTCTGTGCTCCAAGTGAAAGGATTGTAAGAAGTTCGGCAGTTTGTATAAGAATTGCCACTGAATTTAATTTTACAACAAACCTGAGATTAAAAAAAACTTTAGAGAAGCAGGAATAAACAACTTAAGAACAGAGCTGGAATCAGATCACTCATGACAAGTGCTTTTCTAGTGCTGGAGTTGGGACAAGCACTGAGTAGGGACAAAACCTGACAAGTTTATTGTAAAATAAATTTTTAAAAAAGGCCAACACACTTCTTTCTGTAACTCTCCCATTTCCATCCCTGCTGACTTTTCTGGCTTTGAAATAGTCCTAACGTTGTGTTAACTTTTCAATATTATAACATGTCAGTGAAGCATCTTCTGCAAATCGTTTCTAGACAGTTCATGATAGGGGAATTTATATAGAAAATTCCACACTTATTTCCGCACAAATGAGAAGTGAATAATAACAAATAAAATGAAATAAAAGTCTCTGCACTCCAGTGCCTCCTGACCCCAGTTTCTGTGCGATCTGATGATTTAGAGACAATGCAAAAAGAAAACTCGCTACCTTATAATTCATAGATGAACATCATTAATAGTATCTAATAGTATCCCCTGTCATATCAGATATGGAAAGTGCTGGCTTAAAGTAGGCAATACCAGTCAGCCATTAAATTCTCACATGCAGCTGGCTCACATGCAGAGTCTTTGCGGTGTACAGCTCAGAGAGGTCTAGAGTCACTGGAATCCCAGCAGTCTATGAGCAAAACCCTGCAGCCAACCAATTTCACTCCTTCCAAAAATAATTCACTTATTAGGAATGGTAGGTTAGATGTCACACATCTGAAATAAAACATCAGCGCCATGCCAAGTCAAGCTGCCAACAATCACTCACTACACAATAGAGGAAATAAATACCCTACACTTTACAATGTCCTTGTGCTGTGTTTGTTTGCATTTGGTTACAGCAAAGCAGGAGACCAGCAAAAGATGACATTTGAAGTACTGAGTATGAATGTTTAGGACAAAGTCAATATTTGACTGCTGCCACTAATTTCGCAATGGCATTTTACCCTCTTACTCTGCCATGGCTTTGTCATCCTGATCATTAAGCTGCACGCCCAGATCTCTTTTCAGAGAATGTGGCAGACAACAATTATTATGGGGCATTGTGCTGACTGTACCTGATCGATCCAGGTACCAATGATATGTTGCAGGTGCTTCACCATATCTGCACTCTGCTGGCCACATGGGTGTGATAAACCATGGCTGCATGAGGTGCCTTGGCCTAGTCTGCCTGGTGCCAGTCATCCAGTCTTCATTCCCCTTCAAATTAGGGAGGCACAGATAACTGCCTTAAAATGAAGTCATCATGAGAGCTGCCAGGGAAAGAGACATTGCCCTGCATGCTTCTGTTCTGCTTATCATATACTATGTCCACACCAAAATATTGGGGCATATAGGATACAGCATTATGCACGGGGGTCCAAATGCAACATGGTTGCAGGAAATTACCATTTGGGGTCTAAGAAAGCCAGTAGTTCTGTGGAAATGTACTGCCCTTTCATGCTGCTACTGTTGATCAGTGGTGAAAGCGATAAAGTCATTGGCCCTTGTGAATAATGCAATTGTGACCTCCTAGATACATCTGTTGGCAAATAACCAACTGATGTCTCCAGTACTTGCCTGAAAGGAGCTTACAGATTAAAAATTGTTGGCCATGCTGACTTTGATGGCTACTGGCTGTTCCAGCGGATGTTAACATAGAAACATAGAAAATAGGAGCAGGAGTAGACCATTCAGCCCTATGAGCCTGCTCCGCCATTCAGTATGATCATGGCTGATCCTCTATCTGAATACCATATTTCCGCTCTCTCCCCATACCCCTTGATGCCTTTTGTGTCTAGAAATCTATCTATCTCCTTCTTAAATATATTCAGTGACGTGGCCTCCACAGCCTTCTGTGGTAGAGAATTCCACAGGTTCACCACCCTCTGAGTGAAGAAATTTCTCCTCATCTCAGTCCTAAATGTCCTACCCATATCCTGAGATTGTGACCCCTCGTTCTGGACCCCCCCCAGCCAGGGGAAACATCCTCCCTGCATCCAGTCTGTCTAGCCCTGTCAGAATTTTATATGTTTCAATGAGATCCCCTTTCATTCTTCTAAACTCAAGTGAATACAGGGCGAGTCAACCCAATCTCTCCTCATACGACAGTCCTGCCATCCCAGCAATCAGCCTGGTGAACCTTTGCTGCACTCCCTCTATGGCAAGTATATCCTTTCTTAGGTAAGGAGACCAACACTGCACACAATACTCCAGGTGTGGTCTCACCAAGGCCCTGTATAACTGCAGTAAGACATCCTTGTTCCTGTACTCAAATCATCTTGCAATGAAGGCCAACATACCATTTGTCTTCCTAACTGCTTGCTGCACCTGCATGTTTGCTTTCAGTGATTGGTGTACAAAGACACCCAGGTCCCTTTGTACATCAACATTTCCCAATCTATCACCATTTAACTAATACTCTGCCTTTCTGTTTTTCCTTCCGAAGTGGATAACTTCACATTTATCCACATCATACTTCATCTGCCATGTATTTGCCCACTCACTCAACTTGTCTAAATCGCCTTGATGCCTCTTTGCATCCTCCTCACAACTCACGATCCCACCTAGTTTTGTGTCGTCAGCAAACTTGGAAATATTACATTTGGTTCCCTCATCCAAATCATTGATATATATTGTGAAAAGCTGGGGCCCAAGCACTGATCCCTGCGGTACCCCACTAGTCACTGCCTGCCACCTCGAAAAAGACCCATTTATTCCTACTCTCTGTTTCCTGTCTGTTAACCAATTTTCAATCCATGCCAGTATATTAGCCCCAATCTCATGTGCTTTAATTTTGCACACTAACCTCCTATGTGGCACTTTTTCAGTGCTATGTAGAGGGCTTTCTGAAGGTGCAGCCTTGCACATGTTTGGTTGCTAAATCCCAGCCCCCTTAGGCACATCACTACTGTTATTACCAGGTAGCTGTCTCTGAATGGGAGACCTATTATGAAGCGGCACAGCAGGATATAACACATGCACCACCTGATATCAAGGGTAGCCCTTTCCTGTTCTTGCTGGTTCTCCTTTGTCAAGTCCTGTGTATCACCTGAAAGTCAGTTTGAGCTCTGCTAAGGCCTAAAGAAAGGCCCTAAACCTTTAGAAGGGAAAGTAATTGATCCTAGAGTACTTTTTGAAGTATCAGAATGGCTCCCTTTGGAGCACGCATTTTCGTTTTGGCCTGGGAAGAACCAGGGTTAGTGGTTGAGGCAGAAACTAAGTCAACATTCAACATTAGGTTGGATAGCTGGATGAAGGAAAAGGGGATAAAGGGATATGTTGCCAAAAGTATATTGTCACGGCCTCAAAGCTTGCTGTGGCAGAGCAGTAAAAGTAACAAATGTGTAAGACAACTTCAATAGCACAGGGATCTTGTATAAAAAAAAAATCAACAAATTTGTAAATACTCATGTAAACTCTTTGATGCATTTTCCTCCATCACTAACATGAATGAAAACAATGTTTCTCTGTTTTATACTCACTAATTTTTTTTTTTATTCACATTGGTGACTGGGGGAAAAATCTTGAATGATAATAACCTTTAAAATTATCAATAGTTTCTTGCAAATCCTTAGTCCCCACATGCTGGCACCCCCTCCATAATGCCAAACTTCAAGCTTTCTGTCCTATTGCTAATTGGGGGGCGGGGGGTGGGAGGTGGAGGAAGAATGACAAATTATTTGTATGGCGTTTGCATAGCAAACCAGGAAGCAGATGCAATTTCATGCTGCCACAAAGCCAATAAAATGTAGCCCAAGAGGTCATGAAGCAGGTCACTTATACACCCTCTAGAGCATGGAACAATCTGTGATGTGGGGGATGTAAAAAGAGAAAGAAAGAAAGAAAAAATCAATTTAAAATGAGCACACTTTTCATATGAAAAAGGTCACATCGTACATACCCTGGCAAAATGTGTAGGAGTTTTTCTCAAATCTATTAGAGTATAAAAGAGACTGTTCAGTGAACTTTTGATTAAAACTCAAAAGTACTTTTAGTTCACAGAGATACAACTTGTGCTGAAATTATGGTGGAGCCCACTGGAACTCAGATCTAATAGCTATATAAAATGTAGGTGCCTTCTAGTCAAGTATTTTTGTCTAAGATTTAACATGGTCTTGACTTCCATTATTCTGTCATGGTGCATTAGGGCTTAAAGACCAGCTTCTGTCATAGAAATCATAACCCAAATTAAGATGATAAAATTATTACAGATTATAATTGGTTTGCCCGGCAATTTAATTCAAATACAAACATCTTATGGGACTTGTTCAAATATATATTTGATTGGCAGTTTTCTTTTAAATTCAACAGCTTTTTAAAAAAAATGTTTGGTCCTGGTTTTTTTTTAGAAAAGGTGTTTATCAACCTATCTTGTTTAAATCGGTGACTCTGTATGTAGCCTTTAAAGAGGGATAGTCAGGCCAGATATTTTGCGTAGACATTAAGAAAAGGGAAAAAAACACTACATAAGAATATTGGGCCAGATTTTGCTGTAGCAGAGCATCTAACGGCGTCTGCCGTTAGTTAGACTTGCCCTTGAAGCTAATGGTGGACAGCAACTTTTAGATATTTGAGTTTAACCTGAAGTTGCTGTTCCATTTGCGCATAAATAGCAGCGAGCGCCATTAGCCTCACCATTATTTTGACTGGAAAATCAGGCCCAATGCTTATATCAGAACACAGCTGTGACCTATTTATTATTTTCTTCTGCACAAGAACCTAGCTAAGTTTAAAAACCACCGCAAAAATAAGTGTTGTTTTACAGCCGCTATTCGCTTGCTCCTGGAATTTCTGCTGGCTTCTCTTGATCTTTTACAATAGCATCAGAAGAAGATTGATGGAATCCCCAGAGGAATGGTGAAAATGGATAAAAATGACCATTTATGCCTTTTCTCCAGGAATTCCACTAAAGTTACAGCGGGAGAACCCTGCAGAAATTCCCCTCCTTGATTTAATAATTTTTTGAATAAATTTATTTGGCAGTTAAAATCTATTGTGCTGTTATTCTGCTGGCTTCCAAAAACAAGGAGTATCACCTGGAGGCTATAAGTAAAACCAGCAGTTGAAATAAACTAAGAGGGTTATTAATTTGTTCCCTGGGCACAGTACAAATTTACCTAGATATCTTGGCAAGTGAAAAAATTGTTTTTGCAACAAGGGGGCTAGGGCTCAGCCTCGAAAGTAGTCTGAGATATGGAAGCCAAAAATAGTTAGAGTAAGAAAAAGTAAAGAAATGCAAAAGTGGCCATTTATGTATGAATCTTCACAGTACGTGTCACTAGGCCTTTAGTCCATGGGAAGGTATCACTACTGAGCTGACACTGTTCTCATTTGGCATCCATTCTTGTACACCTTCCAACAGGGGTCAGTAGATAACAATGTGGAGCAGGAACCTTGACTGATTTTCCCCTCACAAGATACAATGGCCAAATGTAGTTTCCCTATTGCTGTCCTAGCAGACATCAGCTAACTCTGTACAGAGCTGGGATCAAGCCTGGGACCTCCTGGTCTGCATGGCTCAGCAACTCATTGGATAAACTTGCTGACCCATGAGAAACTTCTTTTCTTTCTTTTTAAGAGAATGAGCAACAGGGTTGGCATTGAATGATTGTACATGACGTTTTGAAGAAACCACGTTGCATACCTCAAAGGTTAGTTCCCATATTTGTAATGCAGAGAGTATATTTAGTACTCACAACAGTAACGTGATAAAAACAAAAGCATCTGTTTATATGCTGTTAGTAACAGAAGGGTTTAGTTAATTTGATGGAAAGGTTCTGCTCACGGATTCAAACCTAGCATTCCGAGATCCACATGGTTATTCCAGGAAAATATCAGCACAGGTTAAAACTTGTCATGTGTACAATGCATACAGATTTTTATTAATATAACAACAACAACTTGCATTCATATAGCGCCTTCAACATAGTAAAATGCACCAAGGCACTTCACAGGAGCATTATCAAATAAGATCTGACACTGAGCCACATAAGCAGATTTTAGGACAGGTGACCAAAAGCTTGGTCAAAGAGGTAGGTTTTAAGGAGCGTCTTAAAGGAGGAAAGAAAGGTAGAGAGATAGCGAGGTGTAGGGAGGGAGACGGTTAAAGCATCTCTAAGGAATGTTGCCACTGTTGCAGTAGATGCTTTAGGGTCCAAAACCCAAGGAGCAGTTAAGGCCAGTTTCAACTGTCTTGGACAAACCTTGAGGACAACCATTAAGAAGGCCTTCAAATACTTCACAAAGACCCAGGGTTTTGCACGCTGGTTGTTGTGTTTCAATAAAAGAAGGGTTCTGGCAGTGACATTTATAGAGAAGCACATACTCACTGAAAATAAATTGCTAACTTGAGACTAGTCATTCAAAAGTCCATTCCTGCTTTTTATTATCGATTTCCAGTATCAAGTGTCTAATATGTAGGTCACTTCCATGCAATGTTGCCACTAAACCATCAAAGTCTCAAAGGTCTTTATAGCTGTCATTTCAGGCTTTGAAGTCCTTTACTGCTAGAACTCATACATCTATGGCAGTACATTACAAGATTAAGTATAGCACAAAGCATTAGTAACAGCATTTCATTGAGATGTTACATTCAGAAATTGCACTGGAGAGGATTTATGTATGCAGTGGACTATATTAATCAGTGCAGTTTCATATACTTCTGGAGGTGCACATAAATCATACTCCCTTTTCTTAAAATCTTGAATATCAGTGATTCCATTTGTTTGTTCCACCAGAGCTAGCAAACCACATTCCTTTTTAACCACTGCCCCACTATGGCTGGACAATCAAATCATAAAATTAGGGCAGAATTTGCAGCTAAAGGAGCTTTGGGCATATCCCCAGCACAAATGTAATCTGTGCATTTTTCCCAAAACAGCAAGACAAAAAATAACAGCAACGAAAAGCACACCCAGTCAATAATCTCCAGCACCAGACAGCACATTTCATTATATACAAGTAAGAAGACCTTATTGAACACTTGCTCCATAGTCACAGCAATTTTCAAGCCTACCATTGTGGGAAAGAGATAAGGCACAATGCATGAGATAAGAGCCCAATCAGCAGTGTTAATTTAATTTATTAATTTCAATTGCTTATGTAAAACAGACAGTTATCACTGACATTTCCAGGACTGAGAACAGAAATTTGCTCAGTTATTTTTACAGAGGTGAGGGAGGAAACTTATGCTGCAATAACAGCAGCACTACCTACAAATCTGGATGAAAATGTAAGAATTGGTATTAAGTTGTAAAACTTGCTTTGCTGGATGTTTTGTTAAAACTAAGCTATGGAAGCATTTTTAAAACACTTTTTAAATGGAATTTGGTTTATTTATAGCAGATGCTGCAGGTCTGTTTTGCTGACACAGATGCTGGGCACTGCTTATTGTGAGAGAAAGCACTGCTTCCCTACACATTTGGATATTTGTGATATTTAAAAATAAAGAGCAGAGAACCATTGAAATTATTCTTTTATTATTTAAATTCCTACTCTTATCAGAATTTCTTGCCTGCAAGCAATAAATTAATGTTGGTAAACATTCATAGTACTATTTCCTTGTATATAAAGCAGTATTGCTTATCATATAGAAAGATGTACGGTCTTTCTCGATCTTACAATAAACAGTGTTTGGAAGAAACTATGAGACTAAGAGAGTTATGAGACGATCATGCATTGATAATAAATAGTTAACTTCATTCTGGCTGCATCTCATAGGAAGGGTGGAATTGCTCATTAATTAAACTATTCAATGGTGATGCAAATATGGCTTTTATGCAGTCTGAAGGTAAATGACAATGTAATCATAGTTAAAATACAGAATGAAGATTAAATAAATTACAATGATACATATCAACTGTATTCAATAGTCAAGACCTCTTGCTATGTGATTGATTTCCAAGGAATGCTCAAACCTCGACAGACATGATAACACACATACTGCAAACAGACGTTCTTCCAATCAGTCAATAGTGCTCCTTTGAAAAATCCATTTGTCCTTTGCAGACTCAAAAAAGCATTTCTTTAAAACGTTCTGGCATCGGTAGTTCCAGTCAATGATCTGTGCCATGTATAAGGATGAAAGATTGAAGATATTCACTACATGAGCTATAAAGCTTGCAACAATAAACAATAAATGGTAAGAATGTGGAACTCACTACCACAAGGAGTAGTTGAGGCAAGTAACACAGATGCATTTAAGGGGAAGCTAGATAAACACACGAGGGAGAAAGGAATAGAAGGATATGCTGATAGGGAAAGATGAAGAGCGGTGGGAGGAGGCTCATGTGGAGCATAAATGCTGACATAGACCAGGAGACCAGGTGAGCCCAATGGCCAGTTTATGTGCTGTAAATTCTATGTAATGTAATATGTAATACTAAACAAATTGTTAACGGTGCTTGAGATTACATCTGAGAGACTAATTGGCATCAGCCAACTCTTGATGGGATTAGCATGGTAAAGACATGTCAAATCTTCTTTTACCTCAACTCATAGATAACACAACTTCTTTCTGACAGCATCCATGCTGGCAAACACCACACATCCTCAAAATATTTACCTTAGTTTCCCTTTGGATAGCACTTTTTAATTTAATTGCTGCCATGTTAGATTCTTTTACTGCTGTCCAAACATAAAATGAGGGTTATTAGCACTGTTAATGTTGATGTAGATAGTTAGTCCATAGCAGTGGTACCAAAATTGTATTTGTTTAGTGATATGATACACAGTTATGTGCAATGAGAGAAATAAAAGGATATTGTCACCATTTGTGAAGGCTAAATTCTTGGAACCACTGGCTCCAAAAACTCTGCTCAAATCCCAAAATATCAGACACCCAGTAAGTTTATGCTACAGCACAAGCAATTTCAGCCTACATGTGAACATTTTCAATTTTTCTTCTGTGGGTTATTACTTAATCTTTATAAATCATCGCAGCGATGCACAATCCAGTTCATTGCTCAATTGGTAAAGAACTCAAATTATAACATATTTCCTCCCTGATCCCAGTGCAAGCTCTCTTATAGCCAATAGAGGAATTGAAGCCTCAAAAAGATGAACTATTGAGGTAACAAAAGAACATGTTATACCCATGAGTTTGTAATAGTGGTCTGAGCATATTTAGAGCCACAGATTTCCAACGTGCTAAATGATTACTCATTTGCTCCCATTATATTAAATGCCTAATCCAGACATAATAATGCACTATTCATATGGTGAATCCAGAGCATGTCAATTATCTGTCACATACTAATAACTGCTTGTAAAAGATCATGTATTCCATAATCCATATTGTAGCACATGATCAAATGGGTCGGAAACAAATATTTTTAAAGAAGTAGTCTGCTGATATCCTGCTTTGAGCATAATAATTCCTGGCAAACAAGTCAGGCCTTCATCAAGATTGAACTGTTTATTCAAAAATAACAAGCAGCGCCTATAACGTACAAAAGCAGGAATTCCTAGTCACGCCAAAAAAGTCCATAATATCCTGAGCCTGAAGTGTCTTGATCTAAAATGTAACTTTCAGTTTAACTTTCACTTTGGGCCCCGCTCCGACCTCCGTTACCTAGCCATCGACTCCATCCCTCTCCCTGACCATTGTCTGAGGCTGAACCAAACCATTCGCAACCTTGGCGTCCCACTTGATGCTGAGATGAGCTTCCAACCACATATCCGCTCCATCACCAAGACCGCCTACTTCCACCGTCTCCGCCACGGCCTCAGTTCACCTGCTGCTGAAACCCTCATCCATGCCTTTGTTAAGTCCATTGGACTATTCAAATGCTCTCCTGGCTGGCCTCACATCTTCCACCCTCCATAAATTTGAGCTCATCCAAACTCTGCTGCCCGTATTCGAACTAGCACCAAGTCCCATTCTCACAATCATCTCAGCCCCAGGACAATCATCTCAGCCCCAGGACATTGCTGCAGGAGTTCCTCAGGGCAGTGTCCTAGGCCCAACCATCTTCAGCTGCTTCATCAATGACCTTCCCTCCATCAATAGGTCAGAAATGGGGATGTTCGCTGATGATTGCACAGTGTTCAGTTCCATTCGCAACCCCTCAGATAATGAAGCAGTCCGTGCCCGCATGCAGCAAGATCTGGACAACATCCAGCCTTGGGCTGATAAGTGGCAAGTAACATTCGCGCCAGAAAAGTGCCAGGCAATGACCATCTCCAACAAGAGAGAGTCCAACCACCTCCCCTTGACATTCAAAGGCATTATCATCGCCGAATCCCCCACCATTAATATCCTGGGGGTCACCATTGACCAGAAACTTAACTGGACCAGCCACATAAATACTGTGGCTACAAGAGCAGGTCAGAGGCTGGGTATTCTGCAGCGAGTGACTCACCTCCTGACTCCACAGAGCCTTTCCACCATCTACAAGGCACAAGTCAGGAGTGTGATGAAATACTCTCCACTTGCCTGGATGAGTGCAGCTCCAACAACACTCAAGAAGCTCGACACCATCCAGGACAAAGCAGCCCACTTGATTGGTACCCCATCCACCAGCCTAAACATTCACTCCTTTCACCACCGGCGCAGTGTGGCTGCAGTGTGTACCATCCACAGGATGCACTGCAGCAACTCGCCAAGGCTTCTTCGACAGCACCTCTCAAACCCGCGACCTCTACCACCTAGAAGGACAAGGGCAGCAGGCACATGGGAAAAATACAAAAGATGCAAAGATCAACAAAGGGTCACAAAACAGATAGTAAGAGCTACAAAAAGAGAGTATGAAAAGAAACTTGCAAGGGATATCAAAACCAATACGAAGAACTTTTATAGTTATATTAGGAAAAAGAGGGTGGTCAGGAGCAGTGTTGGCCCCTTAAAAACTGAAAGTGGGGATTTTTGTCATTGACAATGGGGAAATGGCAGACATGTTGAACAATTACTTTGCGTCAGTATTTACAGTCGAAAAAGAGGATAGCATGCCTGAAATCCCAAGAAAACTAATATTGAATCGGGGACAGGGACTCGATAAAATTAACATAAGTAAAGCAACAGTAATGAAGAAAATAATAGCACTAAAGAGTGACAAATCCCCAGGACCAGATGGTTTCCATCCCAGGATTTTAAAGGAAGTAGGTGAGCACATTGCAGATGCCCTAACTATAATCTTTCGAAGTTCTCTAGATTCAGGAACTGTCCCTCTGGATTGGAAAATTGCACATGTCACTCCGCTTTTTAAGAAAAGAGAGAGGGAAACCGGGGAATTATAGAGCAGTTAGCCTAACATCTGTTGTGGGGAAAATGCTGGAGTCTGTAATTAAGGATAGGGTGACTGAACACCTCGAGAATTTTCAGCTAATCAGAGAGAGCCAGAAAGGATTTGTGAAAGGTAGGTCGTGCCTGACAAACCTGATTGAATTTTTTGAAGAGTTGACTAAAGTAGTGGACAGGGGAATGTCAATGGATGTTATTTATATGGACTTCCAGAAGGCATTTGATAAAGTCCCACATAAGAGACTGTTAGCTAAGATAGAAGCCAATGGAATCGAGGGAAAAGTACAGACGTGGTTAGGAAGTTGGCTGAGCGAAAGGCGACAGAGAGTAGGGATAATGGGTAGGTACTCACATTGGCAGGATGTGACTAGTGGAGTCCCGCAGGGATCTGTCTTGGGGCCTCAATTATTCACAATATTTATTAACAACTTAGATGAAGGCATAGAAAGTCTCATATCTAAGTTTGCCAATGACACAAAGATTGGTGGCATTGTAAGCAGTGTTGATGAAAACATAAAATTACAAAGTGATATTGATAGATTAGGTGAATGGGCAAAACTGTGGCAAATGGAATTCAATGTAGACAAATGTGAGGTCATCCACTTTGGATCAAAAAAGGATAGAACAGGGTACTTTCTAAATGGTAAAAAGTTAAAAACAGTGGATGTCCAAAGGGACTTAGGGGTTCAGGTACATAGATCATTGAAGTGTCATGAACAGGTGCAGAAAATAATCAATAAGGCTAATGGAATGCTGGCCTTTATATCTAGAGGACGAGAGTACAAGGGGGCAGGGGTTATGCTGCAGCCAAACAAAACCCTGGTTAGACCGCACCTGGAGTACTGTGAGCAGTTCTGGGCACCGCACCTTCGGAAGGACATATTGGCCTTGGAGGGAGTGCAGAGTAGGTTTACTAGAATGGTACCGGGACTTCAAGGGTTAAGTTACGAGGAGAGATTACACAAATTGGGGTTGTATTCTCTAGAGTTTAGAAGGTTAAGGGGTGATCTGATCGAAGTTTATAAGATATTAAGGGAAACAGATAGGGTTGATAGAGAGAAACTATTTCCGCTGGTTGGGGATTTTAGGAGTAGGGGGCACAGTCTAAAAATTAGAGCCAGACCTTTCAGGAGCGAGATGAGAAAACATTTCTACACACAAAGGGTTGTGGAAGTTTGGAACTCTCTTCCGCAAACGGCAATTGATACTAGCTCAATTGCTAAATTTAAATGTGAGATAGATAGCTTTTTGGCAACCAAAGGTATGAAGGGATATGGGCCAAAGGCGGGTATATGGAGTTAGATCACAGATCAGCCATGATCTTATCAAATGGCGGAGCAGGCACGAGGGGCTGAATGGCCTACTCCTGTTCCTATGTTCCTATGTTCCTCCGCAGAAAGGAAATGGGTGACCGCCAGGCAGAGTAAAAGGACTAGGCAGGTAGAGCAGGAGTCCCCTGGGGCCATCTCCCTCTCAAACAGATATTCTGTTTTAGATACTGTTGGGGGAGATGGCTTATCAGGGGAAAGCAGCAAGAGCCAGGTTCGGGGCACCACGGGTGGCTCTGCTGCACAGGAGGGGAGGAAGAAGAGTGGCAGGGCTATAGTGATAGGGGGTTTAATTGTAAGGGGAACAGATAGGCGTTTCTGTGGCCGCAAACGTGACTCCAGGATGGTATGTTGCCTCCCTGGTGCTGGGGTCAAGGATGTCACGAAGCGGCTGTAGGGCATTCTGGAGGGGGAGGGTGAACAGCCAGTCATCGTGGTCCATATTGGTACCAACGACATAGGTAAAAAAAGGGATAAGTTCCTGCAAGGTGAATTTAAGGAGTTAGGAGATAAATTAAAAAGCAGGACTTCAAAGGTAGTGATCTCAGGATTACTACTGGTGCCACGTGCTAATGAGTATAGAAACAGGAGAATAGACAGGATGAATGCGTGGCTGCAGGGATGGTGTAGGAGGGAGGGATTTAGATTCCTGGGACATTGGGACCGGTTCTGGGGAAGGTGGGACCTGTACAAGCGTGACGGGTTACACCCAAGCAGGCCCGGGACCAATGTCCTCACGGGGGTGTTTGCTAGTGCTGTTGGGGAAGGTTTAAACTAGAGTGGCAGGGGGATGGGAACCTGAGCGGGGAGTCAGAAGGGAATAAAATTGAGAGCAGCAAGAGAGGGGAAGACCCAGGGGAAATCTACAATACAAATAGTACAAACAGTTGTTCAAGAACAAGTGAGAGGGAAAAGCGTAGAGCAGCGGAAAAAAAGTGTACTTTAGGCACAACAGATAAAATAAAAACTGGAAAGCGTAAGGCGATTAACCCAGCATCAAAGCTGTGGCAGGGGGTTGGGAACCTGAGCAGGGAGACAGAGGAAAGCGTGTCAGGAAGGGACAGAAGGTATGGAGTAAAAGATAAAGTGTTAAAAAAGGAAAAAGCAGGAACTAAGTGCCACAAAACATATTTGGAAGTTCTTTATCTGAATGCACGTAGCATTCGTAACAAAATGGACGAGTTAACGGCACAAATAACTACGTATGGGTATGATCTTGTGGCCATTACAGAAACATGGCTGCAGGGTGACAACGACTGGGAATTAAATATGCCAGGGTATTTAACAATCAGGAAGGACAGGCAGGAAGGAAGGGGAGGTGGGGTGGCTATGTTAATAAAGGAAGGAATCACTGTAATACAGAGAAATGATATTGGGACAAAGGATCAGGATAATGAAACAGTTTGGGTAGAGATAAGGAATAATAAGGGGAAAGAAAACACTCGTGGGCGTAGTATATAGGCCTCCTAATAGTTGCAACTCTGCTGGAAAAAGTATTAATCAGGAAATAGTCGGAGCATGTAATAAGGGAACAGCTATAATTATGGGGGATTTTAACTATCATATTAACTGGACAAATCAAATTGGGCAGGGCAGCCTTGAGGAAGAGTTTATTGAGTGTATTGGGGATGGATTTCTTGAGCAGTATGTAACTGATCCTACAAGGGGGCAAGCAACCTTGGACCTGGTCCTGTGTAATGAGCCAGGATTAATTAATAATGTCCTAGTTAAGGATCCCCTTGGAATGAGTGATCATAACATGGTTACATTCCATATCCAATTAGAGGGTGAGAAGGTTGGTTCTCAAACAAGCGTACTGAGCTTGAATAAAGGAGACTATGATGGTATGAGAGCGGAATTGATTAAAGTGGACTGGGAAAATAGATTAAAGGGTAAGGCGGTACATGAGCAGTGGTGTTCATTCAAGGAGTTATTTTACAACTTTCAAAAAATATATATTCCACTGAGGAAAAAAGGGTGTAAAAGAAATGACAGCCATCCATGGCTAAGTAAAGAAATTAAGGATAGTATCCGACTAAAAACAAGGACATATAAGGTAGCCAAACTTAGTGGGAGGATAGAAGATTGGGAAGTCTTCAAAAGACAGCAAAAAGTAACTAAAGGATTGATTAAGAAAGGGAAGATAGATTATGAAAATAAATTAGCAAAAAATATTAAAAGATAGCAAGAGTTTCTGTAGTTATATAAAAAGTAAAAGGCAAAGGCAAACGTAGGTCCCTTAGAGGATGAGACCGGGAAATTAATGGTGGGAAACACGGAGATGGCAAAAATGCTGAATAAATATTTTGTTTCAGTCTTTACGGTAGAGGACACTAAGAATATCCCAACACTGGACAAACAGGGGGCTCGAGGTGGGGAGGAGCTAAATACGATTAAAATCACTAAGGAATTGGTACTCAGTAAATTAATGGGACTCAAGGCGGATAAATCCCCTGGAACTGATGGCTTACATCCAAGGGTCTTGAGGGACGTGGCAGTAGGGATTGTGGATGCTTTGGTAATAATTTTCCAAAATTCTCTGGACTCAGCAAAGGTCCTGGCAGATTGGAAAACTGCTAATGTAACACCCTTATTTAAAAAGCGTAGTCGGCAGAATGCTGGAAATTATAGACCAGTTAGCCTAACATCTGTGGTGGGTAAAATTTTGGAATCTATTATTAAGGAGACAGTAGCGGAACATTTGGATAAACATAATTTAATAGGACAAAGTCAGCATGGCTTTACGAAGGGGAAGTCATGTCTGACAAATTTGCTTGAGTTCTTTGAGGACATAACGTACAGGGTGGATAAAGGGGAACCAGTGGACGTAGTGTATTTAGACTTCCAGAAGGCATTCGACAAGGTGCCACATAAAAGATTATTGCTCAAGATAAAGAATCACTGGATTGGGGGTAATATTCTGGCATGGGTGGAGGATTGGTTATCTAACAGGAAGCAGAGAGTTGGGATAAATGGTTCATTGTTGGACTGGCAACCAGTAGCCAGTGGTGTTCCGCAGGGGTCGGTGCTGGGTCCCCAACTCTTTACAATCTATATTAACGATTTGGAGGAGGGGACCGAGTGTAACATATCAAAGTTTGCAGATAATATAAAGATGGGAGGGAAAGTGCAGAGTGAGGAGGACATAAAAAACCTACAGGGGGATATAGACAGGCTGGGTGAGTGGGCGGAGATTTGGCAGATGCAATACAATATTGGAAAATGTGAGGTTATGCACTTTGGCAGGAAATATCAGAGAGCAATTTATTATCTTAATGGCGAGAAACTGGAAAGTACTGCAGTACAAAGGGATCTGGGGGTCCTAGTGCAAGAAAATCAAAAAGTTAGTATGCAGGTGCAGCAGGAGATCAAGAAGGCCAACGGAATGTTGGCTTTTATTGCTAGGGGGATAGAATATAAAAACAGGGAGGTATTGCTGCAGTTATATAAGGTATTGGTGAGACCGCACCTGGAATACTGCATACAGTTTTGGTGTCCATACTTAAGAAAAGCCATGCTTGCTCTCGAGGCAGTACAAAGAAGGTTCACTCGGTTAATCCCGGGGATGAGGGGGCGGACATATGAGGAGAGGTTGAGTAGATTGGGACTCTACTCATTGGAGTTCAGAAGAATGAGAGGCGATCTTATTGAAACATATAAGATTGTGAAGGGGCTTGATCGGGTGGATGCGGTAAGGATGTTCCCAAGGATGGGTGAAACTAGAACGAGTGGGCATAATCTTAGAATAAGGGGCTGCTCTTTCAAAACTGAGATGAGGAGAAACCTCTTCACTCAGAGGGTGGTAGGTCTGTGGAATTTGCTGCCCCAGGAAGCTGTGGAAGCTACATCATTAAATAAATTTAAAACAGAAATAGACAGTTTCCTAGAAGTAAAGGGAATTAGGGGTTATGGGGAGCGGGCAGGAAATTGGACATGAATTTAGATTTGAGGTTAGGATCAGATCAGCCATGATCTTATTGAATGGCGGAGCAGGCTCGAGGGGCCGAATGGCCTACTCCTACTCCTATTTCTTATGTTCTTATGTTCCTATGTAACAACACCACCTGCACGTTCCCGTCCAAGTCACACACCATCCCGACTTGGAAATATATCGCCGTTCCTTCATCGTCGCTGGGTCAAAATCCTGGAACTCCCTTCCTAACGGCACTGTGGGAGAACCTTCACCACACGGACTGCAGCGGTTCAAGAAGGCGGCTCACCACCACCTTCTCAAGGGCAATTAGGGATGGGCAATAAATGCTGGCCTTGCCAGTGACGCCCACATCCCATGAACGAATAAAAAAAACATCACCCCTGTGCTTGCTGACCTACATTGGCTCCCGGTCCGGAACGCCTTGATTTTAAAATTCTCATCCTTGTTTTCAAATCCCTCCATGGCTTTGCCCCTCCCTATCTCTCCCTAACCTCCTCCAGCCCTACAACCCTCCGAGATCTCTGCGCTCCTCCAATTCTTGCCTCTTGCGCATCCCCGATTTTAATCACCCCACCATTGGTGGCTTCAGCTGCCTAGGCCCTATATTCTGGAATTCCCTCCCTAAACCTCTCTGCCTCTCTCTCCTCCTTTAAGACACTCCTTAAACCCTACCTCTTTGACCAAGCTTTTGGTCATTTGTCCTAATACCTTCTTATGTGGCTCGGTGTGAAATTTTGTTTGATAATGCTCCTGTGAAGAGCATCAGGACGTTTTACTACGTTAAATGCGCTATATAAATGCAAGTTTTTTGTTGTTGTTAACCTTTCACTGGCGGTTATATGCTACCCAGGAGCCAAGGTCGGATGTTTACAATAAATTCAATAAACCCGATCTGCTTGAGTCTTTGCTCTAATTTTTCCTGGAATACAAAAGTTGAGCCTTCCTGTGAGATTCAGAAAATGAAAATAAAGTTACACCTCTTCTCATAACCCTAGCGACCTAAAGATTTTGTGACATTACCTGAAGGACTTATCGATGGACAACAACCATTCGCAAACAATCCTCTGGGTAAATGTGGGTGCTAAGCCATGTAAATGGCATTCTTTATAAATTTAAATTTGCTCAGTTCTATATCAAGAACAATATTTGTTCTAAAAATTTGTAATTATATTCATACAAGTGGTAGAGATAATACACTCTATAAAAAATGAATTATTCATAATGAAAATTATTCATTTCTATTGTGAAAAATGCAAACTAGCAAAAGCATAAGCTGTAAGAGCATTTTTTTGGCAAACTTAGGTAAAACTCTTCCTCTCTCCTCTTGCTCCCATTAGACTGTTATTGATTGCAGAATACTGTTAATCCATGGATTTTAAATTCATTACAGTGTAGTTTCAACTGCACCAGCAGTTATGTGCCTCCAGAGAAAAAGGAAATGAAATGGACCTGAGCATAGTCTGAAGTAACTATATTTTACTAGCATCTTGGTTTGGAGCTGACTGAAAAGGTTGTAAAGGGTACACATTACAGCAAAATTTATCCACTGTTTTGTTTGATGAGAATTTCAGCAAACCACAGGAAGAAAATAACTACAGAACTGCATGAAATCTGCTCCCATTAAATCCTGCCATGTACATGCTGTCTTGCATAAAATTGCACAAATACTAAAGGGTGATTTTATCAGAGAGCACTTGCACCATGAATAGAAATTATTTATCTCCAGGGTGCATATTTTAAAGCTCTTTTTAGTCACCCACGTTCCAGACCCGATTTAATATATTGGCCCGGATTTTGCTGTAAGTTAGACCGTTGTGCTCCCTGATCCTCCTGTGGCTAACTTACCACAATTTGCTGGAAAAATAACTGGAATGCACCGCAGCAAGTATAGCAGCGGATCGGGGGTGGGACGGCCAATGTCTGATACACATCCAAGGTACCAGGGCCCAACACAGAACGGAACAACAGGATGTGTTTAGGAACATTAGTTCTGATCTGATAACATGGGGACGGGTCACAGTGTGTACAATTTTTTTTAATTGTAGAGTATGAACCTTTAATATAACTATCTATTCTACAGAAAGAAGGCAAGTTGAATTAAGTAACTAATTCACTGGATTCTTCATCCAACTGTGTATGTGATCAAATTAACTGACGTCTGATTAATGAGATGAAGGCTAGATGACCAGTGTCAGTTGATGAGCCTAATAGCATAGTTCCATGCTCAGAATTATATTCAAATACAAACATTTGTACACATGACAAAAGCATTTATACAGTAGATATCTGTTGTACGTTTTCTTCAAATGCAGAAACAAATGTGCAAAAAGGAGTTGGACCACTGAAGATTTTTTCAAGCAGAACAACTTAGCTTTTCAAGAAACCTTTAAAAAAAAAGGTTTATCTAAATGTGCCTAGGCCATACATTAATATCAAACACAATGTTCTCATTTTGTATCATCTCTTACTAATATTTGGTGAATGGTAATTAGAAGACCGCCCAAGTTGCCTCCATTTTGAGGATGATACCCACAGTTCTGAACAATCACCTACAATTTTTGATGGACATACACTTATCACATTAGTCAGTTTGCTGGTATATCTTGTATCAAACAGAAGAAGTGAAGAGTTTGTGACAGCTTCTGGAGCCTAAAGTGAAGTGTGTAAAACTTTGTGAATCCCCAGCAATTTTGACAACACTTCATGCCTTCAGCACTTGGTTGAGTCTCCATCCTTATAAATATTTTTTCAGGTTTAGAAAAATGTGGAAACTGCTTGCAATAGTGTATTTTCCAAATACATGTAATGGATACACAACCACAATTCCGTGAATCATTGACATAATCACAGAGCTCTGATATGAGGAATAAGAAGCTGTCATCCTCTACCTACTGCAATTGGAAGTGCCAGTCCTCATCATTGAGCATGAAGATCATCTCTGGCAGAGATGATTGGAAGCAGTCTTTTGGAGAAGGTGACAAAAATGGTGTTCTTTCAACAAAATGATACAGCAATGCTTCCATTTTATTTGGTTGCAACTTGCTCAAGTAATAACTTCATGAACTCCAGCACAAATGGCACAAGAAATGCTTCCAAATGGCATGTATCTAGGTAGTAAAGAGATGGAGGGGATCTCAGTGTACAGTTCCTGACACCGTACATGGAGGTTTTGGAGACTATCCAGAGTGATACTTAAATTGTGATCACAGACAGGAAAATTCCTCAAATATACAAATAGCAGCTACAATACAACTAAGAAACAGAATTAGAAACCAAAGGCTTACCCAGTCTTAAAAGCACAAAATGGGGGGAGTTTTAATTCTGGACGATGGTGTAAAATGGGCAATATTGCATTAGCTGCCCATTATATACCACGTCCGATTTTCCTTTCTATTGAAGTCATTGGAGGGGGAAATCGGGTGGGGTGTAAATTGGGCGGCCAATTCACTGTCGTCCATTTTACACCATCACCCAAAGTTAAAATTACCCTCAATAAATCTTTAACATAATATGTTATGAGCGCACAATCTACAGGAAACAAAGAATCATAATTACTACTTCCGATTTTTTTTGACCTATGTGGGAAATCAGGGACCCTTCCGGTGTCCCTGACGACCATGTGTGCGGGAAATGTATCCAGCTGCAGCTACTGACAAACCGCATTGCGGCACTGGAGCTGCGGATGGATTCATTATGGAGCATTCGCGATGCTGAAAACGTCGTGGATAGCACGTTTAGTGAGATGGTCACACCGCAGGTAAAGGTTGTACAGGCAGGAAGTAAGTGGGTGACCTCCAGGCAGAGTAAGAGGAGCAGGCAGGCAGTGCAGGGGTCCTCTGTGGCCGTCCCCCTCTCAAACAAATATACCGCTTTGGATATTGTTGAGGGGGATGACTTATCAGGGGAAGGCAGCAGCAGCCAACTTCCTGGCACCAGGGGTAGCTCTGCTGCACAGGCTGGGAGGAAAAAGAGTGGAAGAGCTATAGTGGTAGGGGATTCTATCGTAAGGGGAACAGACAGGCGTTTCTGTGGCCGTAAACGTGACTCCAGGATGGTTTGTTGCCTCCCTGGTGCCAGGGTCATGGATGTCACTGAGCGGCTTCAGGGCATTCTCAAGGGGGAGGGGACATTGGGACCAACGACATAGGTAGGAAGGGAGATGAGGTCCTGCATCAAGAATTTAGGGAGCTAGGTAGCAGATTAAAGAGCAGGACCTCAAAGGTTGTAATCTCTGGATTACTCCCAGTGCCACGGGCTAGTGAGTATAGAAATAGGAGGATAGAACAGATGAATGCGTGGCTAAAGAGTTGGTGCAGGAGGGAGGGTTTCAGTTTCCTGGATCACTGGGCCTGCTTCTGGGGAAGGTGGGACTTGTACAAGTCGGACGGGTTGCATCTGAACCAGAGCGGGACAAATATCCTTGCGGGGAGGTTTGCTAGCACTGTTGGGGGGGGTTTAAACTAACTTGGCAGGGGGATGGGATACAGAGTGGAGCTACAATAGGGGGTGATGTGCAGCCAAATATTGAGAAAAAAACAAGTCAGCTTGGAAGACAGGGCAAATATGTAAGAGCAAGGCTGGATGGCATCTATTTTAATGCAAGGAGTCTTGCAAATAAGGTGGATGAACTGAAGGTGTTGATAAACACATGGGAGTATGATATTGTTGCTGTCACAGAGACATGGTTGAGGGAGGGGCAAGACTGGCAGCTCAATATTCCGGGGTAGAGAATCTTCAGGCGAGACAGAGGGGGAGGTATAAGAGGAGGGGGGGTCGCAATATTAATTAAAGAAACAATTACTGCCATAAGGAGAGATGATATATTAGCAGGTTCCTCAAATGAGGCCATATGGGTGGAGCTTAAAAACAAAAAGGGGGCAAGCACTTTGATGGGAGTGTACTATAGACCCCCAAACAGTCAGGGGGAGATAGAGGAACAGATATGTAGGCAAATCTCAGAAAATTGTGCAAATAATAGGGTAATAATAGTGGGGGATTTCAACTTCCCCAATATTAACTGGGATACTCAGAGTGTAAAATGCTTAGAGGGTACAAAATTCTTAACGTGCATCCAGGAGAGCTTTTTGAGCCAGCATGTAGAAAGTCCTACAAGAGAGGGGGCGGTACTGGACCTAATTCTAGGGAATGTGGCCGGCCAAGTGGAAGAAGTGCTAGTAGGTGAGCACTTTGGTGACAGTGACCATAATTCAGTGAGATTTAAGGTGGTCATGGAAAAGGACAGGGAGGGGCCGGAAATAAAGGTTCTAAATTGGGGGAAGCCCGATTTTAATAGGATAAGGCAGGATCTGGCCAAAATGGACTGGGATCAGCTGCTTGTAGGAAAATCCGCATCGGAGCAATGGGAGTCTTTCAGAAGGGAGATTGAGACCATACAATGGCAACATGTTCCCGTAAAGGTCAAGGGTGGTTCCAAGAACTCCAGGGAACCTTGGATGTCAGGGGATATACGAGAATGGATTAGGAAAAAAAGGAGGGCTTTTGGCAGATACAAAAGGCTAAGGACGGAGGAAGCCCGAGAGGAGTACAAAAAGTGCAGGGGGATACTTAAAAAGGAAATTAGGAGATCAAGGAGGGGCCATGAAAAAACACTGGCGAGCAAAATAAAGGAAAATCCTAAGATGTTTTATAAGTATATTAAGGGTAAGAGGATAACTAGGGAAAAAATAGGGCCCATTAGGGACAAAAATGGCAATCTGTGTGTGGAGCCGGAAGATGTAGGAGGGGTTCTAAATGAATTTTTTGCATCTGTTTTCACTATGGAGAAGGACGACGTAGACATAGAAATACGACAGGGGGACTGTGATATACTCGAACATATTAACATCGAGCGGGAGGAGGTATTGGCGGTTTTAGCAGGCCTAAAAATGGATAAATCCCCAGGCCCGGACGAAATGTATCCCAGGCTACTGTGTGAGGCAAAGGAGGAGATTGCGGGGGCTCTAA
The DNA here is from genome assembly GCF_035084215.1 of Heptranchias perlo. Lineage (NCBI taxonomy): Eukaryota > Metazoa > Chordata > Chondrichthyes > Hexanchiformes > Hexanchidae > Heptranchias > Heptranchias perlo. The sequence continues at coordinate 42,467,522 of NC_090337.1, forward strand.
CACATATATTCAGAACCTCTCTGGCCACAGGGGATGTGCCAGAGGACTGGAGAACCGCTAATGTAGTACCATTATTCAAGAAGGGGAGTAGGGAAAAACCGGGGAACTACAGGCCAGTGAGCCTAACATCAGTGGTAGGAAAATTATTGGAAAAAATTCTGAAGGACAAAATTAGTCTCCACTTGGAGAAGCAAGGATTAATCAGGGATAGTCAACATGGCTTTGTCAAGGGAAGATCATGTCTGACTAATTTGATTGAATTTTTTGAGGGGGTGACTAGGCGTGTGGATGAGGGTAACGCAGTGGATGTGGTATACATGGATTTCAGTAAGGCCTTCGATAAAGTCCCGCACAGGAGACTGGTCAAGAAGGTACGAGCCCATGGAGTCCAGGTTGCCTTGGCACTTTGGATACAAAACTGGCTTAGTGGCAGAAAGCAGAGGGTGATGGTCGAAGGTTGTTTTTGTGACTGGAAGCCTGTGGCCAGTGGGGTACCACAGGGATCTGTGCTGGGGCCCTTGCTGTTTGTGATCTACATTAATGACTTGGATATGAATGTAAAAGGTATGATCAGTAAGTTCGCTGATGATACAAAAATTGGTAGGGTGGTAAATAGCGAGGAGGATAGCCTCAGTCTGCAGGACGATATAGATGGGTTGGTCAGATGGGCGGAACAGTGGCAAATGGAATTTAACCCGGAAAAGTGCGAGGTGATGTACTTTGGAGGGACTAACAAGGCAAGGGAATACGCAATGAATGGGAAGACCCTAGGCAAGACAGAGGGTCAGAGGGATCTTGGTGTGCAAGTTCACAGATCCCTGAAGGCGGCGGAACAGGTAGATAAGGTGGTAAAGAAGGCATATGGGATACTTGCCTTTATTAGCCGAGGCATAGAATATAAGAGCAAGGAGGTTATGATGGAGCTTTATAAAACACTGGTTAGGCTACAGCTGGAGTACTGTGTGCAGTTCTGGTCGCCACACTACAGGAAGGATGTGATCGCTTTGGAGAGGGTGCAGAGGAGATTCACCAGGATGTTACCAGGGCTGGAGCGCTTCAGCTATGAGGAGAGACTGGGAAGATTGGGTTTGTTTTCCTTGGAGCAGAGGAGGCTGAGGGGGGACATGATTGAGGTGTACAAAATTATGAGGGGCACAGATAGGATGGATACTAAGGAGCTTTTTCCCTTCGTTGAGGGTTCTATAACAAGGGGGCATAGATTCAAGATAAAAGGCGGGAGGTTTAGAGGGGATTTGAGAAAGAACTTTTTCACCCAGAGGGTGGTTGGAGTCTGGAACTCACTGCCTGGGAGGGTTGTAGAGGCAGGAACCCTCACAACATTCAAGAAGCATTTGGATGAGCACTTGAAATGCCATAGCATACAAGGCTACGGACCAAATGCTGGAATATGGGATTAGATTAGACTGGGCTTGATGGCCGGCGCGGACACGATGGGCCGAAGGGCCTCTATCCGTGCTGTATAACTCTATGACTCTATGTGCCATGGACCCCGCAGATGTCCGCATCAAAATTAAAATGCATTTTTATTTGGGATAAAAGGGAAATTTTAATTTGAAGGACAGCAGTTGTCATGTGAATTTGATATGATGACTGAGACACGCAGTTAGCTACAGTGGATTGAAATGTGCCAGACCCAAGAGGTGCAAACAGCTCCCATATTCAACGTTGTCACCAAGAAATCGCTAACTGCAGAATCTACTTTTCAAATCTCTTTTAAACTCATGACAAAGATCAAATTATTTTTTATGCCACAGCAAACATTTCAAATTTGATTTAATGGCTATTCAAGTACCATCCTGGTTTGTCTTATCAAATAGAATTGAAAAATAAAGCTTTGTCATGTTCTTTGTAATTATATAGCTATTTATATCATTCACACAGTTAATACTTGGTTTTGACAGGTTTTATTAAAGCACACACTCTCTGTCCATGAAATTGGAGAGAGAAATAGCATGAGTTGGGTGAAAATGGCTGATTGTAGCCTATTTCGTGAGCTAGCAGGGCTTTGCATACACTCAAAACAAAAAGAGGAAATTGTGTGTGTGACTTTAATATACAAAGGAAAATTACGCTTATGCATAAGGAAAATACAAATGTAAGCAGAAAATAGAAAATCAACTCCAAAAAACTTACTTTTTTCTGGTTTTCACAAAGAGAACGGAGCAACTGGCCCAGTAAAATTTCAAATTGAAGCTGTATTCTCTAAACAAAGGACACCTGAAACAAATGCAGATCAGTAATAGGATTAAAAGGAGCTACTTTGGAAAACTAGTGGAGCTAAAACAAAAAAAAATTCACTTTAGTCAGACTGTAATGCCCAAGAAAGCTTTTAAAGAAGATGTGCTGTTGAAGGGCTTGTCCCAGTGGAATGTGACCCTCAAATGAAGGGTGACATTTCCATTTGACAACAGGATGTTAGATTTACTAAGTGATTTTTAGCATGAACTTTAAATTTCTGTGAAGGATTGGAAGTAAACATGTTCTTCTAGCTGAATGTTTTAAATTATGAATAGAATTATATAAATATGAAATGTAATAATACATTCCAGCTGTTTATGGAGCTCTGAATTTTGAAAATGACTGGTGAACCCAAACCCAAGGGCAGATTTCATCAGATTAATCTGCAGCAATTGACAGGTCGCACACTTTTTAAGTTATCAGCTGGTCATCAGGTCAGAGGACAGCATCCCAACGTGTTTACACCATCATGAAAGAGACTATACTATAAGAAGGTCCAAATTATCCGCAATCCTGCAGGAATGCGGAAGTTTTGTGTTGGAATGGGAACCTCAAGATCGACTTTGAGTGGGGTAACGTCTCTAAAAGGGATAAAGTACTTTTTTAGACTTTAGATTAAAACTTACAAATCTACAAGCTCTTTTACAAAACAGCATGGCCCTGGGAACCTTTTCCTGAAGTTACTGCAGAATTTTTAATCAGCTTTATGTGACTCAACAACTATTAAATTGGCTGTCTGAAGTGCAGGTCTTGTTGAACAAGTACTCATTTCCTCTCAATAAAAACAGAACAAGCTGTCCATTGTCCCTCATGGCTCCCCTGGAAAGTTTGGGATGCATAATGATCTGAGTAGCTTTCCAACATCAATTCAATCTGGATAACATTGTGAACTGAGACAATAGATTTAGGCAGCTTCAAATCCTGCTGAGGAATGGGAGGTCACACTTCTCTGATGGCAGAGGTTCCTTTTTAGATGTTGGGATAAAATCTACATTGTCAAGCCAATTCCCAACAAGAGCAGCTGGGCCTCACTATATCTGTCAGTGAAAATGTATAGGTGCCTCCACAAGTTACATGAGAAGTCTTGTCAATGCAAAACTTGAGCATCAACAAAAAGATTCATATAACCTTCCAATAATAGTCCAAAGTCTAACAAGAACAACATTTGTATATCTGAGGCTTCTTTCTCATTTAATTTCACCGGGTATTGGGCCGGAAATTGCTTAAAAAAGAACAGTGAGCTCAACAGCGCTCACCATTGTTAGTGGCCAAATCGAGGAGCAAGTTCCGGCACTCGCACATGCGCAGACAAACGTGGAAATCCAGAACTTGCTCTTCCTGGTTCTATCGGTCAGCTTCGCCTTAAAGGGATATCGCCAGCTGCAATCAACGGAATCAATGGATCAGCGGCAACTTGCTCTTCTGCCCAGCTGGAAAGTAACTAATGTCACCACAAAACACATACGCTTAAAAATACCAAGTCTAAACTAAGTTTTAACAGCGCAAATGTGGAGTCTCATTACTCCTTATTTTAAGAGTTTTTAACCATTACATATTTTTTAAATTAAAAAATGTTTTAAATTTTTTTTTACTTTTTCCTTCTGGCTCTTTTATTTAATTCGATTATTCTTTCCCCTCTCTTTTTTCGCTATCTATAACTGTTTTTACAAATGATTTTATTGTTGCACCTTTCACTTTCTGGTTTTTACGTGGGAGGTTGTTTTGACTCTTCACAGCTTTTAAAGGATGCTGGTCGAGGGGAGAGATCAATCCTCTCACTTCTTCCATGGATCCTAGCTTCGCTGGAACTAACGCTGGGCTGTTCTCCACTTCCTATTAGAGGAAGTGCCCACAATAAGTTAGTGGGTTAGTGTAAGTCTATGGAGCAGCAAGCACTGTTGGTTCACCACTGAGAGCAATTTCTGGCTCAATATGTTTTAAAAAAACATTGTACAGTATTGCAGTTTAGAAATAATTGTTGTTGACAATTGTGTATAAATGCTTAACACATTCTTATGACATTCCTTTGTCTACTATCTTAACAGAGGCACTAACTCTTTTAAACTAATTAGGTGAATGCCTCTATTACAATAGTAGAGAGAGGAATGACATACCAATACGATAGGTGTTCAGCCATGTTTATCGGCAACAACAATTTCTAACCTCGTCAGGAACAGGATTACCTCAAACACTACAAACAATTTCTGAAGATGTTAAGACATGAAAAACTCAGTGCTTCTCTGCAACTCACTGAACCATTTTTGTCAAAAAGAAAACCAAAACTTGTTGTAGTTATTAAATCTCAAGAAATGAGAAAGTTAAAGCCTCTCCATTTGTTAATTAATAAAGCAGAATTCATTTGTGGTAATTTGGGTATCAACTGACAGCTCCTTTTACTGCCTTGGGCACCATCATCTGTTATTCGTTATTTCTGTGAGTAGTTTGACAATGTTTTTTCTTCTCACACCCTGGCTGTTGCTCATTTGCAAAGATTTATTTTGAAATGTTTATGCAATACAAGTACAATGTATATATTAATTGTACAGTATATGGGTATTAATGGCTGGAATTTATTTCATTTTGACTTCAGGTTCAAATTGTGCCCCAAAAATCCAAAACTTGTTCAATAAAAAAGATTACTGAATGTCAGCAATTATTTTCAATTATGGTCCACAGATGGGAAGAATGCATCACCACAGAAAGCCGTCCTTGTCACTAAGCTAAAGAACAGACAGATATACCATTCTTAAGAAGCTACCTATCCACTAAACTGCCTTGGATCATTAAGCCTCTTCTAATTGATATGCTCTTCAGACTTAAAAACACATAGGACAACTATATTTTAATAAAAGGTCAACTGGATGAAGCATCTATTACATTTTTTTGGTTTATACTCCAACCACTGACTCTCCTGAGGCTGTTGCTAATATTTTCTTAACCACATCTTCACCCAAACAAAATTATGGTAGGGAACTTTAACTGAATTCTTAATCCTTGAACAGCATCCCCCTCTAGAACATTTGCAGCAAATCTTCAATATTGTTAGAAGCTAAAACATACACGCAAGATTCAGACTTAATTGAACATTTATAACCCATCCTCTCACATTGAACTCTACAGTAGAAGTTCTGTATTGTTGTGTGTCATATTCCCAAAACCTTTTGAATGAATATTGTCAATTATGCCCCTTTAAATGGTACCCTAAATTTCTCCCATTTATTTATTTAAATTATTGTTAAGGACAAAAAGAGACTTGAGATCATCCTTGGCCTTCCAGTGATAGATTGCCAAGGCTGTATGCAAACTCACATTAATTTTGTATGTGCTTGCAAAAGAAAGAAAAGGTACTCAACAGTGGGCTTGGAAGACCTTTACAAACAGTCCATAGAAACAACCTCTTACTGGTAAGCAGCTAGTGAATTGGGCTTCACTTACAGGCCATAGAGAGCGTGTGATCTGATTTACTGACACTCAGTGTTATGAACATAAGGTCAAGCTAGGTCATTTACTAACCTATTCCCTTGAAACACAGTATGCTCCCCAGGATATTAAATTTATTCAAAGTACTTCTGAAACAATACTTAACTTGAGCTAAATTTTATTCACTATACCCCCAGTTATTTTGTTTTGTGCTCCATAATTCAAGGCATTATGCATCAATATATTTCATAGCCTCCATTTTATTTTTACTTTAACCTTATTTTGTCCCTTGAAGCAATGCAAATTAATCATATTGGCACAACTCATGATTCTGTTCACAAAAAATGTGGCTTAAAGTCTGCATTCCATGGCACTGTTTACTGTGCGGCAGAGTATTTGAAGTGCCAGTCTGTTAAATAGTTAGTGAATTTGCTTTAGGCAAGGTTTTTATAAAGAATTTTGCGCAGATGTCACATTAATTTTGCTGATTATTCCAACAATCCCTGTAAAGGTTTAATTTTAATAAGAAAATTCTGAATATGTCTGATGAATTCAAAAAGATTTGGAATCTCAACCTCACATCAATTATGTACTTCTGCTGGCTCCAGTGAAGGTGAATGCTGCTGTCACCTACTATGCTACTGACACCTTTCAAACTACAGCAACTGTGGATACCAATCAGTCAGCAGTGTTCAAAATCATTTCACCAGTCACTGCTGTTTTACTCAGAAGAATACAAAGCTGTATCAACTTCCTAATGCACCCACAGCACCAATAGAAAATTAAATTATTCGTTGCTATTTCTGACTTCCCCAGTGCCTCGGGTTCCATTAGCTCTATTCACATACACAACAATGCACCTACAAAGAGCCTGCTGATTTATGGTAGTGGGAAAAGCTTTAATTCTATGAATGTGCAGGTGCTACATGATGTCAGAAATATCATCACAAATGTGTGGGCCAACTATTTGGTAGTATCCATGACTCATTTATCCTTGCTAATACATAGCTAAGCTGGAGATTTATGCAAGAAAATTTGCCCGGGGTGGATGACTGCCAGATAAGGCATTAACCTACAGATATCAATGTCTGTTCATTGTGTTTAATGCCAGTCTCCCTTTAGCAGGGGACAGAGCCTATGGTCTGAAGCATTGCTCATAACTCCAGGACCAAATCCCCAAATCCTCAGGATAAGAGAGATACAATGATACTCATACTACCGCAAGGATAATCATAGAGTGTGTATCTGGAATTTTAATGTTTTTTTGTGGATTCATCCTTTACACACAGGCAGTAAATGCAGGATATTTTTAACACCAAACCAATGACATGAAATTTATCACATTTACCAATGTAAGTTTATTATCAACAATAACTTATCCCATCCAATACAACAGTAGATATAACAATACAAACAAACAGCCTAAACACGTAACCTACTCTTGATTACGTGCTCTCCCTTAGGTAGAAGTGGTATGGCAGTGGACCCAAAAATGGTCAGTAACAAACAACATAAAAAATTCTAGAATTCCTCTGACGGCCTGAATAAAGGCACTGCCCAGAAGGTCCCAGGTTCAATTGCCAGTATATGCGTAATTATCTTATCTCAGCGATACAGCAGTTGGGGCAATAAAATTGGCCTTGCTGCCCTAAGTAAAAGAGGTAAATTAATAAATCAGCCAAGGCTCCTTTTCTGATTACTATCCTATGAGCCCTGTTAGAAAATGCATTTGTGTGAACACTGAATGAGAACAGAATCAGTCTTGGCACCAACAGAGTCCATGGGGGAGATTTTGACTGCGTTCACCAGATAAAAATGGGGTGGTAGTACCCAAAAATTGTGGGGGGGAGAACTTCCCGTTGTGTTCACACTGCAGATCTGGCTGTTGCCATTTTGTTTAGGTCTTTTTGATAGGTGACCCACGAGGTCGCCTGAAGCAGGCGTCAAGTTAATTTTGATATTTAAATTGGGCTCCTATGACATCACAAGGACCCTGATGCCATTTTGAGTAATCAAGGCGGAAGCAGCACTGAGGGGTGAACCTACCCAGTAGTACTGGGCAGTACAGGCTGGAATCAACAATAGGGAGGGCTATTAAAAGGGGCATTCGCCTGCAAACTGTCACATGTCAGGAATCTGCCAGAAAGTGCTTTGATTGCATTTTGGAGTGTCTTTTGCATGTATTTTTGGAGAGTTTTCTGCTATTTTTTTATTCCAGAATCTCTATATTACACATCAAGGAGAGCCTGGGAAGTTTGTAGGATGGAGTGATCCTTGTCACTCACCTGTGGGAGGAGGAGAAGGAGAAAGAGCAGCAGCAGCAGCAGCAAGGGGAACACAGTGGAGCTGCATTAGGACCAGTGAGGGCAGCACACTGGAGGAGTGCTGCTTGAATGCATCCCTACCCCCAGCATAGGGTATGCAGACCAAGGATTCCTACGCACAGCTAACAGAGGAGCAGTAATGGGGAGGCTAAGGTTTTCCAGACAAAAAGTGACAGATCTGTGCAGCCTCCTACAGGAGGATCTGCTGCCAAGTCTCCAGCAGGCCACTCTTTGCCTGTGGCAGTAAAGGTAACTGTGGCCCTTAACTTTTATGCCTCAAGCTCCTTTCAAGCTGCAGCGGGGGACATGGCTCACTTCAGCCAATTTGTAGGCTATGCCTGCATTAAACAAGTGACGGGAGCACTTTTCATTAAGGCTAATGAGTACGCTAAGTCTCCATGGACACCTTGAGCCAACAGGAATGAGCTGTGAGGTTTGTAACAATTGCAAGTTTCCCTTATGTGCAGGCAGCCATTGACTACATACATGTGGCCCTCAGCGCCCTGCCACATGAGCCAGTGGCATTCCTTAATATGAAAGGGCACCACTCCCTTAACTTGCAGCTGGTGTGCGATCACCGCCAGAAAATTAATAGGTGTCTGCCCGTTTTCCTGGAAAGTGCCTTGATGTTTACATAATATGGCAATCCACCCCCCCCCGCCCCCCCCCCCAACTGTTTGACGAGCAAGAACAGGTCACAGGTTGGCTATTGGATGAAAAAGGTCACCCTTTCTACACATGGGTCATGACACCTCTGCGGAACCCTCGAACCCTGACCTAACAATGATATAATGTGAGCCATCATAGCACTAGAGCAATCATTAAGCAGACAATTATGTAGAAACGTAGAAACATAGAAACATAGAAAATAGGAGCAAAAGTAGGCCATTCAGCCCTTCGGGCCTGCTCCACCATTTAAAATGATCACGGCTGATCATCTAACTCAGTACCCTGTTCCCGCTTTTTCCCCATATCCCTTGATCCCTTTAGCATTAAGAAATATATCTATCTCCTTCTTGAATACATCTAATGACTTGGCCTCCACTGCCTTCTGTGGTAGAGAATTCTACAGGTTCACCATCCTCTGAGTGAAGAAATTTCTCCTCACCTTGGTTCTAAATGGCATACCCCGTATCCTGAGACTGTGACCCCTGGTTCTGGACTCCCCAGCTATCGGGAACATCCTCCCTGCATCTAGTCTGTCTCGTCCTGTTAGAATTTTATATGTTTCGATGAGATCACCTTTCATTCTTCTAAACTCTAGTGAATATAGGCCTAGTCAACCCAATCTCTCCTCATACGTCAGTCCTGCCATCCCAGGAATCAGTCTGGTAAACCTTCGTTGCACTCCCTCCATGGCAAGGACATCCTTCCTCAGATAAGGAGACCAAAACTGCACACAATATTCCAGATGTGGTCTCACCAAGGCCCTGTATAACTTCAGTAAGACATCCCTGCTGCTGTACTCAAGTCCTCTTGCAATGAAGGTCAACATACCATTCACCTTCCTAACTACTTGCTGCACCCGAATGCTCGCTTTCAGCGACTGCTGTACAAGGACACCTAGGTCTCGTTGCACCTCCCCTTTTCCCAATCTATCACCATTCAGATAATAATCTGCCTTTCTGTTTTTACATGGAATAATCTCACATTTATCCATGTTATACTTCATCTGCCATGTTCTTGCCCACTCACCCAACTTGTCTAAATCACATTGGAGTCTCTTTGCATCCTCCTCACAGCTCACATTCCACCCCAGCTTTTGTCGTCTGCAAACTTGGAAATGTTACATTTAGTTCCCTCATCCAAATCATTGATATATATTGTGAATAGCTGGGGCCCAAGCACTGATTCCTGCGGTACCCCACTAGTCATTGCCTGCCACCCGGGAAAAGACTCGTTTATTCCTACTCTCTGTTTCCTGTCTGTCAACCAATTCTCAATCTATGCCAGTATATTCCCCCAATCCCATGTGCTTTAATTTTGCACACTAACCTCTTGTGTGGGACCTTATCAAAAGCCTTCTGAATATCCAAATACACCAGATCCTCTGGTTCTCCCCTATCTATTCTACTAGACACATCCTCAAAAAACTCCAGTAGATTTGTTAAGCATGATTTCCCTTTCATACACCCATGCTGACTTTGTCCAATTCCGTTAATGCCTTCCAAGTGTTCTGTTATCACATCTTTTATAATAGACTCTAGCATTTTCCCCCACTACTGATGTTAGGCTAACTGGTCTGTAATTCCCTGTTTTTTCTCTCCCTCCTTTTTTAAATAGTGGGGTTACATTTGCCACCCTCCAATCTGTAGGAACTGTTCCAGAGTCTATGGATTTTTTGGAAGATGATCACCAATGCATCCATTATTTGCAGGGCCACTTCCTTTCGTACTCTGGGATGTAGATTATCAGGCCCTGGGGATTTGTCAACATTTAGCCCCATTAATTTACCTAGCACTATTTTTTTTACTAATACTGGTTTCCTTCAGTTCCTCCCTCTCACTAGACCCTTGGTTCCCTACCATTTCTGGGAGGTTATTTGTGTCATCCTTTGTGAAACAGAACCAAAGTATGTGTTTAATTGTTCTGCCATTTCTTTGTTCCCCATTATAATTTCCCCCATTTCCGACTGTAAGGTACCTACATTTGTCTTCACTAATCTTTTTCTCTTGACATATTTATAGAAGCTTTTACAGTCAATTGGCATATTCAAACAACCAGAAAGAGTATCCTTATGGTTTTCTGCATCCTGCACAACTTAGCACTTAAACAGGAGCAGGACATGGAGCTAGCACCAACAGAAGACCATCCATCATCAGAAGATGGGGAAGAAGCTGGAGGAAGATCATCCCAGCAACTAGCCACAGCTCTGCACCAACAGCTCATGGAACAATGTTATAGGTAAAATGTGCCATCCACCCACCCCATCAACCGACCTCTACATTAACCGTCATCTAAACCAAATGAACAAGTCCATCCAACGTGCAACAAAGATCCTTCATACACTGGCCAACATTGACACAGATGCTACCCACCATTGCTGGCTCAGTATCTCCTAAGAACCCACAATTCGGACAAATTTGATGGATGACACAACTGCCATAACACAATATAATTATCCAAAAGTGCTTTTTTTAAGTGATTTTCTGCCTATTCAACTGCTTCTTTGTGGTGGCCCCCCAGTGACTTGAGCATGGATGGTGAACGGCTGCTGATGCTCAAATGAGGACTCTAGAGGCACATGTGGTTTGCAACCTCTAGGAGATCAGTGCTGTGAGGACCCGGCAGCAGACTGCAACATCTCAGTGGCTGCAGGGGCAGTCTGGCACAGCTGGCTTTCCAGCACCATGGCAGTCATTGGTTGAGTGGATGACAATTGAGCTGATGTGCAGTCATCATGAGAGAGGACAAGATGTGCCTCTCCCATTGGGCCACCGCCACTCCCATGGGGCTGTGGCTCTTCACTCTTCTGCGGGAAGAGTAAACTGCAGGAGATCTGAGACGTGGTTGAAGCTCCTATCAATGCGTTCCACCAACCTTTTGAAACCGGCGGTGATGGTGAAGCCCAGACCCGAATGACACCAGTTTGAGCTTTAATTAAAGCTGCAAGAGCTGGTGCCACACTCCTGTGCAGAGGGCGTAATTGCAGTATCCACAGAGGTGACCACACGCTCCATGGTAGATTGCAGTGTACTAATACCACTGGCCAGATTGCCGCAGGTGCTGGAATTGTACTCCTCTATACTCTCAGACATCTTGGGCATGCTGTCCAATACTCTCAATAATTGCTGGTGTATATCAAGCAGTTTCCTTCTGTAGGCTGGGCCTTCAAAGTCGGTACCTCTATCCTCCACAGCAGAGCTAGGACTATGACTTGCTGTCCGGCAAGCCATCTCCTGGGATAACCTTTGCATTACCTCCTGTTACTGCGACCAGATGAACACCTGTTTGTGCCTGTTGTGAGGGCATCAGCAGCTGGTGAGCGTGTGATTGCAACAAGGAGAGATGGTGTAGTGACCTGATGTGATTAGGGGAGAAGAATGTGGAGTAGGGGAGAGAACAAGTTGGAGTGCCATGGTGGCAAAAAACTGCTGTGGAAAGGTCTAATGTCGAGCGATAGTAACAGCAAGTCATCAATCTCACCCTTGCGGTTCTGGTCAGGTAATTGAACTTGTTCGTTGAATTTCTTGCAACACTGAATCCTTGTCCTTGGGATGATGCTCCGGGCATTTATTACTTTAACCATCTCCTTCCAGGCTTGCTGCTCAGTTTGTTTAGGGACCCTGGTTCCATCAAAAGGAAAGTGAACCTGCCTGCGTGCCCTCACCAACTCCACCAGGAACTCCCCCACTATGGCGCTGAACCTAGGGGCTCTTTCCTTTAACATCCTGTGTTGCACTGCCACAATTTGCTTTGGGTGAAATGGCACCTCTCTTTAAGAGGATGCATTCACCCTTTAAACATTTGTCTGCACTGGCAGAAACCCCGTCCACCAATTGGATAGATTGCCCATCACTGCTACAAATGCATGGGCTGGGCCTTCCGCTCACGTGATTGGGCAACCGGCCCATCAGCTGCCTGAAACCCGCCGCAGTCAAAATCTACCCCTATGTTTTAATAGCCTACCATCTAGTGTCCCACGTGACGAATGGCCACTTTGATGAAGTACCGAAGAGCTGCCAGCATCGATGAAGTGAACCACAGCAACATCAGCCCTTTAGGACAGAAGGGAGAAAATTGGAAAAGAAATGCCAAGAACCTGTTTAGTTTAACACACAAGGGATGAGCAAGGCAATACTTTGAAATAAAACTGCAGCGTAAAACAGAAAGACGGAACTGAGCACGTCTGCTATGTAATTTTTTTATTGCCTTTAAATTTCCAAACTCTCAGATATTTAGGCAACAGACAATAAAAATCACTAAGGAAAGACAGAACACTAAAACAATGTCATTATTTGGTACTGGGTGGTAATCTGTGTTGAAACACTATCCTTTCACCTTTGGAATATGGGTTTGAGTACAACCTACTCAGGAATGATAATGATCTGTTCTTTCTTGACAACAGCGAGGGGTCATAACTGAAATGAGCACTGGCAGCCTCAGTTTAGTTCCCAGGAGGTATGAGCCTACAGCACAAAACCACCATCACATTTAACACTAATTTGCCCATCTTGCTAGCAAACAGCACGAGGACGGAGTGCAAATAGAAACTGGCTCCTCGAAAGTTGCAACTGAAGCAAATTTTTCAGAAAAATTAAAATACAGTGTAATATTCATAGCACTATGAGAGGTTCACTTTAATAAGTATTGCACAGATCAAATTTTAAGGATCATAATTTTCCAGTCCAAGAAACTTCCTTTTATCCCTACTCTTTTTTCTGCCCTACAACCATCTCTTTATCCATATTGCCATATTCCTCTCAATTCCAGGTGCCATTATCTCTAATATAGTACCTTATCAAATGCTTCTTGTAAATCCATATAAACCACATGCATTGCATTTCCTTTATCTATCCTCTCTTTTGTTTCAGTGAATTCTACAAAGTTGGTGAAGCATTACCTGACTTTTAGAAATCTGTGCTGACTGGCCTTGATGAACTCGGGTTCCTCCAGGTGCTTAGCAATTTTGTCCTGAAATATTATAGACTCTAGTAATTTACCAACAACTGAAGTGAGACCAACTGGCCTGTAATTTCCCAGCTTATCCCAGCCTCCTTTTTTCAGGGAAGGTCACAGAGTTGCTACCCTCCACTCCTCTGGTACAATTTTCCTTCTTAAAGAACTTTGAAAAATTATTGTCAGATCTTTCTTCCCTAGTTTCCCTCTGGATCCTCACATATAAACCATCAATTCCTGGTGATTTGTCTATCTTAATTTTGAGAAACTTAGTTAGTATTATTTTTCTTTGAATAATAACCTCCACTAACTATTCTACAAATAGTAGAAAGTGGAGTTGAGGTCGAAGATCAGCCATGATCTTATTGAATGGCGGAGCAGGCTCGAGGGGCCGCAAGGCCTACTCCTACTTCTATTTCTTATGTTCTTGTTTTCTTACATACATCTCTGGATGTTCTACAAACTCAATATCCATCTCTTCTGTGAAAATTGAAGCAAAGTACTTAACACCTCGATTTTAAAATTCTCGTCCTCATGTTCAAATCCCTCCATAACCTCGCCCCTCCCTAGTTCTGTAAACTTCTCCAGCCCTGCAACCCTCCACGATATCTGCTTTTCTCCAACTCTGCCCGCTTGTGAATCCCCCATTTCCTTCACTCCACCATTGGTGGCCATGCCTTTAGCTGTCCAGGCCCTAAACCTCTCTGTCTCTCTACCTCTCCCTGCTCCTTTAAGACTCTCCTTAAAACCTACCTCTTTGACCAAGATTTTAGTTACCTGTCCTAATATCTCTCTCTTTGGCTCCGTGTAAATTTTTGTCTGATTACCTTCCTGTGACTTTTTACTATGTTAAAGGCTCTATATAAATGCAAGTTGTTGATGTTATTTAGTATTTCTGCCATTTCCTCTCCATCCACTACAAGTCTTCCTCCTTCATCTATTAGCCTGACTATCGTCTTATTACTAAACCATGTATTATTTAAAAGCTTTAGCAGGAGATATATAGCAAACATTAAATTTATGTGACAATAGTACAGGCTCGGAGACTTTTGCAGCATCTCTCACACATACATAAATACATATTTTTCTCCAGCCAAGAGGACAGAAAGATAACATATCCCAGGTCTCTGGTAATGTATCTGCCAGTTATGTGATAATCTGGTTTGACTCAGGCGCCAAATTTTCCTCGCTGCATGTCAGGAAATTCCCAGCTCTGCTTGGCATCCAACTCCAACAACAATGAGGATCTTACATTGTGCAGAACCACAGACACTGGCCTATGTTCTGCCACTCCCTTATATAGTATTTTAGTACAACAAACTATGCACATGTTTATGTTACCTTTAATACATTAAGGCAAAAATATTACAAGCAAATTTGGAAAAAAACACCTGCTTTTGTTGTTATGGCTCTAGCTGCTGATGTTAGAGACCAACACGTTGTCTGTCATAGCAGCAGGAAGTTGTGGCACAGCACAAAAAAATAGTGGTGTGCATGTTTCTACGTACCATTACTTGTTCATTTTGTTTTGATAGGAACAATGTACATCTGAACCTTAAGTTAACTAAATATCCCAAATGTACATCCTTGTCTTAAGGTGCTTGAATAAAAATTATCTGATGCTACTTTGCATATGTTTTATTATTAAATGGAACAGCTCAGTTTCCTGCAGTACATCAACTGTGTCACCTGAACTGTTAACGCATTCCCTGTACAACGCAGTTCCTGTGAGAATAACTTTGTTTTACTTTTCTATTTAAAATAAGCATACAATTGAGCAATCATGCCGCCAGCTATAAATAGATCATGACATACCATTGACAACGACCATATATCCTGTACAATTTAAAACAATTGTGTAAAGACAGTTACTGTATTGCAAAAGATGGAATTTATGAAATGTCTTTCTTTGAACCTCTGATATGTATTAAATGTCAATTAGTGTGCTGTGAAACTGACAACAATCGCCTACTAGCCTCAACTTATCTTATACTCCTGGGGAAACCCTGGCTGCATTAGTATGCCACAGAAACTTCATTAGGGCTTTAGGGCATCACCTATTCAGCAGTAAACAAATATTCTGCTGATTTCAGCATACGTCTTGCTGTTGCAGTGAATCCAAGATCACAGGAGCAGCTTAGTACTACAGTGTTATTAAAGAACATGGATAATGTTTATAGTGAATGCAAACCAGCAATATACTCTCAGATTCTAAGAATGCTGGGAATGTCTCTGTTTCCACAGCATAGCCATAGGAGTTTTTCAAAAGTCTCAATATGCCTAAATTCATTACAGGCATGAACACCCAGAATAACTGAAAACAGAGTTGTATGGTAAGACCAGTCAGTCCAAGTCAAGTCACACAGTACAATCTTTTTGAATGTAATATCAACCTGTTATTCCAAAATGTTATATTACATCACAAAGTCCAACAATTACATCAGTTTTTATGTGGATGGAAATTCACTCAAGCATGTTGTTTGCAACCCTAATCACGGCAATTTTTTGAGCTGCAATAATTGACACTCAAATGATATTCATCAGTGACTTAACATTGTACTGGAATTTATCTAGATAAGTATTAGAAAAGTCCTTACTACGAAGGAGAAAAATATCTTGGGGACAAAACTAGACCTCATTGCGCCCATTTTCCAGACATAAAACAGGGGCACAGAGGTCCAATTTAGGGGGTTGACTTCCTGCTACCAAAAGCGCCGGAAACACATCCAATGCCAAATTAGTTTGGGTGCTGTAAACCCTGGCATCAGCCTAAAACAGTTGTTAGGACCTTGAATATGCTAATAAAGGGCTTAAACCTTACAGTGGAGCCAGAAGAAACAGGAGTTCTCATTCCACTTACACAGAACTTTAAACTATTGCATGCATCCCAACTATACTGATATTTCTAAAACCATATGCACACATACATAAAAGCCTTACATCTAGCATGCCTCTGTCATACA
Source organism: Heptranchias perlo (assembly GCF_035084215.1). NCBI lineage: Eukaryota > Metazoa > Chordata > Chondrichthyes > Hexanchiformes > Hexanchidae > Heptranchias > Heptranchias perlo. The sequence goes on from NC_090337.1 coordinate 42,484,107, forward strand.
CCAGATGTCACATTTTGTTACAGATACAAAACAATCTTTTAAGAAAGAGAAAGAATGCTAGTTTGAAGAACTTGAAGTTTACATGCAGGTGCAACTGCTCTCTGGCGATCTCAGCAGTTTATAAGTAGTTACAATTATTTGACATTGTCTATTTAGAGCAGTTGACCAACCACTCAAAAGATGCCACTTAAGACTTACATTATCTCATCTGTACCAACTTTCATTTTCATGAATCTATATGCAGAAAAGATTACCTTAATAATATATCATTATGTGTGTATTACACATCATCCTAATATCTGTGGATCAGAGGCTCCTATTCAGCGTTCCGTGAAACAATATGAAAAATGGAGACGAGAGCTAAACTGGATGATTGTTATTCAGTCAACTCATCATGCTCTTCTAGAACCTGACCTTTATTTGGAGCTATACACAATTGTTCCCTAGTAACAAAATTGTCATAAAACTAGGAGTGACGAAGGTTGGTCTAAGCTGACATAATTCTTTTAAAATCTCAAAAATAAAAATTAAATGTGCAATACAAAGGAGTGGTAAATTCCACATTCTGCAATCTCCAGTGGTGGAAGGCTTATAACAACTGCTTGACATCATGTGCTGGTTCACAAACATCATCTCCAAGACACACGAGCTGTTAATAGAGACTATAATTTGTTATTAAGCCATTTACATATACAAAAACTGTGAAAGGAAATGTACTTTTATTCAACAACAACAACTTGCATTTATATAGCGCCTTTAATGTAGTAAAACGTCCCAAGGCGCTTCACAGGAGCTTCATCAGACAAAATTTCACATCAAGCCATATAAAGAGATATTAGGACAGATGACCAAAAGCATGGTCAAAGAGATAGGTTTTAAGGAGAGTCTTAAAGGAGGAGAGGTAGAGAGGAGGAGAGGTTTAGGGAGGGAATTCCTGAGTTTAGGGTCTGGGCAGCTGAAGGCATGGCCACCAAATTATATTCTAATTAACGTTTTTGTTTATGGAGCAGTAATTTCTAGATCTTCCTCTGGATATCTACCTTGATAATCTTGTTGCAAATGATATGTAATCTGCCCCTTTTGATTATTTTAATACTATTATCTTCTAATTTATATATTTTAGCTTTTGAGGAAGCGAGATAATTTACCTAGTTAGCATATTTTATACAGTGTCATTTGTAGCTGAATTATTTGTTATAGCGCAGATTAGGACATTATCCTCGCCAATGTCTTGGGGGAATTTAATCACTTGTGTATACAATTACATTCAATGCTTTATTTTCAGGAAAATAAAAATTGTCTCTTATGGGGGGATTCTTCTGTTGGCTTAAGCCTAACACTCTGTCTTATTCAGCTGAACCCTAATGCTATTTGAACTTGAAAGCTTTACAGAAAAAGGCTTGTTCTTGGATTTTAAGTGTATTCTGCCAGAAAAACAGCAAGGCTGTGGAACACCAAGGTTACACTGACTTAACAATGTAATATCAATATAATGACCTTGAAATTGAAGAAGTGCAGACACCAGTATAAAAGAGAGCTGGGGAAAATCAGTGGCAAGGCTTTATAATTACTGTATAAGTCTACATCTGTAATCAATAAAAATTGCCAACATAAATTTGTGTGCAATATTTTCATTTTAAAATCTTTTAAAATGATGATCCCAAATTTTACACAACATTCTCAACATCCATAAGATCCTCAATTTTCCTATAATTTTATGCTAGGGTACATTTGAGATCAGTTACATAAATATGTCTAATGTTATTACAAATAAAAATAAAGCAACTGCCTATTTTGGTAACATTTTAAATCTGTTGTTCTTAAAATAAAATCAGTCACAGTTTCATTGTTCTAACTTTAAGGCAAGTTCAAGTTGAGTATTTTACTGCTGATGAAAATCTCTTGCAATGTCAAATGAAGTTTGCATCAAACATTTATCTTTTCAGGCTATATAGCATCGGATAGGCTGATTATTTTCTATGTTCCAAACCATTCTCAACAATGGGTCCTGTTCATGATTCTTTAGCCATTAATCCTCAGATACGTTGCATTTTAGCATCCGCAATATTTATTCATGGCAACACTAAATGCAATTTTTCAGTCGGACAGAATTGTTCCCCCGAGGTAATTTTTGCTCACATTTGACGCAAAAAAAAGTCTCTCGAGAATTTTCGGGCTGCTTTTGCCCATGACATTCTGTGTCACAGTCACCTTCTTCGGTGTTGCCTCATTGTTATCATAGTAAACAAAACTTTAACTGCTTATGATCCATTGGCAGATATTAGGATCAAAGCATGATTTTTGAATGTAAGATTTTCAGTTTTAATACATTAAGCAACAAATGGGACACAGATCCAAAGATTGGCAACGTCATAACAAAATTGTCAGCTCACTTTTAAGCCACTAATTGACTTTACAAAGATTTTTCATCTCAGATTTATTTTGAAGTGAGTTAGCCAGGAGCTGAAGTGGAATGATTGCAATATTTTTCAGAAAGGGGTAGAGATTCATTGAGTCCCCTATCATTAATCTCCTTTCAGACTGTAGCTTGGATAATCGCCTGCAGAATTTCCAAGAACTACGAAATGGTCTTTGAATTTTTTTTTAGAAAAGTAAAAATGTGGCTTTTGATGGCAGAAATATCAATGGGTTGTAAAAACTTTTTAGATTGCACACACACAACAAAAATATTCTTGGAATATCAGCTTTGAAAGATCTAAAGATGCTTATCTATGTATTGTGACTCTGGTATTACGATTCAAATCCAGTCCAGACTGACGGGGTGAAATCTCCTCTCTGCTAACTATATAGTACATGAAATGAGTTTGACAGTCTCAACCCATTTTCTGGGGTGGTGGAGGGTATGGATTCAGAACACAAAATTGCTCCTAGTTTGGGAATCTCACTTAGAAAGGTCATAAATATGCTTAGTGTGAGAAATAGATATATATCACACTAATGAAGCATCGGCTGCTTTTGGGTGGTTGGAGTTGAAGCACTTTGTGAAGCATTGTGTTGTGCAATCTCAGACCTGGGATCATTTAATGCTGAGATCAGGTGCCCAAAGTGGAAATATGTTTCATTCCCCAACGCAGGTGTCCCTCACCATGATGAGCCCAAAGATCCACCAAAAAATAAATACATTTTTGAGTGACAGAGAGGGTCGATGAGGGCAATGCGGTTGATGTGGTATATATGGACTTTCAAAAGGCGTTTGATAAAGTGCTGCATAATAGGCATGTCATCAAGATTGAAGCCCATGGAATAAAGGGGGCAGTAGCATGGATACAAAATTGACTAAGTAACAGGAAGCGGAGAGTAGTGATGAATGGTTGTTTATCGGATTGGAGGGAGGTGTACAATGGTGTTCCCCAGGGGTTGGTACTAGGACCACTGCTTTTCTTGATATATATTAATGACTTGGACTTGGGTGTACAGGGCACAATTTCAAAATTTGCAGATGACACAAAACTTGGAAGCGTAGTGAACAGTGAGGAGGATAGTGACAGACTTCAAGAGGATATAGACAGGCTAGTGGAATGGGAGGACACGTGGCAGATGAAATTTAACGCAGAAAAATGTGAAATGATACATTTCGGTAGGAAGAATGAGGAGAGGCAATATAAATTAGAAGGCACAATTCTAAAAGGGATACAGGAACAGAGAGATCTGGGGGTATATGTTCACAAATCATTGAAAGTGGCAGGGCAAGTTGAGAAAGCGGTTAAAAAAGCATATGGGATCGTGGGCTTTATAAATAGAGGCATGGAGTACAAAAGCAAGGAAGTTATGATGAATCTTTATAAAACACTGGTTCGACCACAACTGGAGTATTGTGTTCAGTTCTGGGCATTGCACTTTAGGAAAAGTGTGAAGGCCTTAGAGAGGGTGCAGAAAAGATGAGGGACTTTAGTTACGTGGATAGACTGGAGAAGCTGAGAATCTCTTTGGAACAAAGAAGGTTGAGAGGCGACTTGATAGAGGTATTTAAAATCATCAGGATAGAGAGAAACTGTTCCCATTGGCGGAAGGGTCAAGAACCAGAGGACATAGATTTAAGGTGATTGGCAAAAGAACCAAAGGTGACATGAGGAAAAACCTTTTTTACACAGCGAATGGTTAGGATCTAGAATGCACTGCCAGAGGGAGTGGTGGAGGAAGATTCAATCATGGCCTTCAAAAAGGAACTGGATAAGTACTTGAAAGGAAAATATTTGCAGGGCCATGGGGATAGGGCGGCGGAGTGGGACTAGCTGGATTGCTCTTGCATAGAGCCAGCACAGACTCGAAGGGCCGAATGGCCTCCTTCCATGCTGTAACCTTTCTATGATTCTAATGACTGCCAGTAATATACACGTTGGATATGTAAATTTTTGTTCAAATTTATTCATATATAATACAATAAGCTTCCAAAGAAGCAGTCTGTCAGATCTTCACAACTGCCAATTGGCAGAAACATGTGTCCCTGCCTTCTTGTTTACAATAGCTGCCAATAACAATTCCTTCTGCAGCATTGTAGCATGTCCATTCAGAAATCGAAGATAACATTTAATCAATTTCTAGTATTCCATAGTCTCCTATCTCATTATATAGAAGCAAACATCTCATGACGACCTTCACATGCTTGATAACTTTTAAAATACAATGCCCAGAAAGATATCTGTATAAGCACACTAACTGCACAAAAAATGAGATAGATCTTGTTTAGCCTTAACACAGATAGTGTCATGAATTTTACAAATAATATTTATCATTCAGTGATAACGAAATATAACAATCAGAATGCCAGAACATGAAAACAAATAAAATATTCAACGATGATGCAAAATCAAAATAAGGAAAACAGAAGTTGCAATTTTTTTTACATATACATGCAATGCTTTTATAATGCATGGAAATAGTGTGAAACTGGAAAAAGTATAAAGAGACTATTGTGCAAAAGGTTTTCCTCAGATACAATTTACACTGGGAAATTTAGAAAGATTGCATAGCTTTGTGCTACAGTGATTGGAACGGTTATATTTATCAGAACACTACTGCCATCTACAGCACAATAAGACAACACTGGAATTCCTCACTGGTTCCCAAAGCTGTTCTTAGAATTAAAAGTGAGCAATAAACAAATAAGAGAGCATCCTATTGTACTACACCAATTCCACCATTTTGACATTCTATAGGAATGAATCATTAATAGCGATCACCTTAGACCAGTAGACAGGACATACAGCTTACTGTCAGAATGTGATTGTGTAAAGTTAGAAACAAAATAGTTTCAAAGTTGTCACAGTAAGAATCGAGTTATGATGTACACAATGAAGGTAATTACTAATATGTTCCTTGCCCCATTACAGCTGGCAGGATGTAATAATATCTATTACTGCTAAGCTAGTGATGGCATATAAGACCATGCTGTGTGGATCAGATAATAATGTGAATAACTAAATTAATGTTTAAGTGTTCTGAATTCAGAATTCATTGAAATTCAAACTTGACATTTCGGGAGTGAAATTGGTCTTGACACAATGGAAAATAAAATCGGGCGGGGTGTAAAACGGACTGCCGATTTACAACCGTCCATGACCAATTTCACCTCCTTCATCTCTATTTATATAAACAATTCTAGAATGTGACCAATTCAATTGCAATACTGTGATTGTTAATAATTTGAATTAAAGACAAACACAAAGGGGTAATTTTGACTTTGAGCAATAGTGTAAAATGGGTGATAGTGAATCAGCAGCCCGTTTTCATATCCATTGAAGTCAATGGAATAAAAATTGGGTGAGATGTAAAATGGGTTGCCAATTCACTATCACCCATTTTACACTATCGCTTGAAGTCAAAATTACCCCTAAAGGTAGATAGCTGTTCCAATAGCAAGTCTTCAAAGGCCCCAACAAATAAACAAGTTACTCAAGTGCCAGCTTATATGAGATTTCAAGGCTAATGATGCAATAGGCCTTTTCTTTTTTCAAAGTTAATGTAACAAAAAGTCCTTTAAATTTTCTGTGATTGTTCTATGTCACAAGAATGGATGGTTGCCATGAGTGATGATAAACTTGAGCTAGAAAAAAAATGCATAATTTTTGTGCAATTACAAGCCCTTATTTATGATCACCAAGTCAATGTAACTGATGGACTCTGTGCGGCAAGTGACCGTGCCAAATTGTTCAGCCACACGGGGAACAATGCTGGCCAGGATGTCTGGGAGTAAGTCTGCGTGAATGCCGAAAGGACTCAATAACAGATGGTGTTCCCAGTGATTTTCTTGCCTTTGTAGCCAGTCATTTATATCAACATGAGGGATGCAAGCAAAACCAAAAGCTGTCATGGAATCTTGCTGATATTATTGGCTTTAGATGGTTCTTCAGATTGTCAATAGCATGCACATCTAATGCATTAGAAGCCTGTATTACAATCTAAAAGAACATTCCATAGAATATTTAAAATATTGTAGCTATGCATTTATCTACTATGACTTTTTTTTAGTAAACTAGGTATCTAACTAGATGTTAACCTGTCACTATGCTTATGAATCATCAAATCAGAAGTAGTTTCCCTTTGCAAAGTGAAGAGGTTAATTACCAGAAGACAATGAAGTCAAATGTTATATATCCCAGTTTTCAAAAAAATATTTTGGCAAGATTCCTCAAAAAAACTTGTAAGATGAGAACAAATGAGGTCAAGGAAGAAGCTGTAAACTTGATAACAAATTGACTAAATAGCAACATACAAAAGATAATTGTTGGTGGAAATAGTTCCAGCTGTGTAATGGTGTCCACTGGTATAACATAAGAATCAACTCTGAGACTGGCACTATTCTAATATTTATTAGTGGTCTTGTTTTTTTTTGTAAATGAGTATTTTTTGTTTAAGGTATTTCTACATGGAAAAGAGCAACTACAGACCCATTAGATATTTTTCTATTCCATGTAAAATAATTTAAGTTGATTATCAGTACACTTGAGATAATCTGTATAACAATATCCTAGTCAACAGCAGTCAGCATTGATTCAGAAGGGGAAGATCCTGCCTGACCAACCTCCTCGACTTCTTTGAAGAAGTGACAATCAAAGTGGACTGTGGTAGACCCAATGCCGTGGTGTCCTTCGACTTTCAAAAGACTTTTGATAAAGTTGCACACAAAAGGCTGTTAATTAAACTCAACGCTGTGGGGATTCAGGGCAAACCCTAGGAATGGATAAGAAACTGGTTGAAGGGCTGGAAACAACGAATACTCTTGAGAAGAATTATGTCAGAGTGGGGGGGAAGTACTGAGTTGGGTGCCTCAGTGCCCAATGTTGGGACCATTACTGTTTCTAATTTACATAAATGACCTGGATTCAGAAACTCAACACAAAGTGGTCAAATTTGTAAATGTTACCAAATTAGGAGGCAGTGAAATCGTTGTAGAGGCAGTTCAGAAATTACAGAATGAGTTACACAAGATATGCAAGTGAGCAGAACAATGGCAGATGAAATTTAATGAAGCAAAATGTAAAGTGCTACACAAATAAAGAAATGATAGACAGCATGCCTACTCCATGAATGTTATTAAAATAGCTATGGATGAAGCTGAGACTTGACATCTCAGCAGGTTAGACATTAAACATATCAAACCAATGCAAAATAACAACCAGCAAAGCCAATAGGATGTTGAAATACAAAGCAAAAACAGTGGAATTTAAGTCAGAAGAAGTTAACGATTAAACATTATAGTGCTCTGTTCAGACTGCACCTTAATTACTTTTTTTTATATTCGTTCATGGGATGTGGGCATCGCTGGCGAGGCCGGCATTTATTGCCCATCCCTAATTGCCCTTGAGAAGGTGGTGGTGAGCTGCCTTCTTGCACCGCTGCAGTCCGTGTGGTGAAGGTTCTCAACACAGTGCTGTTAGGAAGGGAGTTCCAGGATTTTGACCCAGCGACGATGAAGGAACGGCGATATATTTCCAAGTCGGAATGGTGTGTGACTTGGAGGGGAACGTGCAGGTGGTGTTGTTCCCGCGTGCCTGCTGCTCCTGTCCTTCTAGGTGGTAGAGGTCGCGGGTTTGGGAGATGCTGTCGAAGAAGCCTCGGCAAGTTGCGGCAGTGCATCCTGTGGATGGTACACCGCAACCACTGTGCGCCGGTGGTGAAGGGAGTGAATGTTTAGGATGGTGGATGGGGTGCCAATCAAGCAGGCTGCTTTGTCCTGGATGGTGTTGAGCTTCTTGAGTGTTGTTGGAGCTGCACTCATCCAAGCAAGTGGAGAGTATGCCATCACACTCCTGACTTGTGCCTTGTGGATGGTGGAAAGGCTTTGGGGAGTCAGGAGGTGAGTCACTCGCCATAGAATACCCAGCCTCTGACCTGCTCTCGTAGCCACAGTATTTATGTGGCTGGTCCAGTTAAGTTTCTGGTCAATGGTGACCTCCAGGATGTTGATGGTGGGGGATTCGGCGATGGTAATGCCGTTGAATGTCAAGGGGAGGTGGTTAGACTCTCTATTGTTGGAGATGGTCATTGCCTGGCACTTGTCTGGTGCCAATGTTACTTGCAACTTATAAGCCCAAGCCTGGATGTTGTCCAGGTCATGCTGCATGCGGGTTCGGACTCCTTCATTATTTGAGGAGTTGCAAATGGAACTGAACACTGTGCAATCATCAGCGAACATCCCCATTTCTGATCTTATGATGGAGGGAAGGTAATTGATCAAGCAGCTGAAGATGGTTGGGCCTAGGACACTGTCTTGAGGAACTCCTGCAGCAATGCCCTGGGGCTGAGATGATTGGCCTCCAACAACCACTACCATCTTCCTTTGTGCTAGGTATGACTCCAGCCACTGGAGAGTTTTCCCCCTGATTCCCATTGACTTCAATTTTACTAGAGCTCATTGGTACCACACTCAGTCAAATGCTGCCTTGATGTCAAGGGCAGTCACTCTCACCTCACCTCTGGAATTGAGCTCTTTTGTCCATGTTTGGACCAAGGCTGTAATGAGGTCTGGAGCCGAGTGGTCCTGGCGGAACCCAAGCTGAGCATCGGTGAGCAGGTTATTGGTGAGTAAGTGCCGCTTGATAGCACTGTTGACGACACCTTCCATCACTTTGCTGATGATTGAGAGTCCGAGCCTGCATGCAGCAAGACCTGGACAACATCCAGGCTTGGGCTCATAAGTGGCAAGTAACATTCGCGCCAGATAAGTGCCAGGCAATGACCATCTCCAACAAGAGAGAGTCTAACCACCTCCCCTTGACATTCAACGGCATTACCATCGCCGAATCCCCCACCATCAACATCCTGGGGGTCACCATTGACCAGAAACTTAACTGGACCAGCCATATAAATACTGTGGCTACGCGAGCAGGTCAGAGGCTGGGTATTCTGCGGCGAGTGACTCACCTCCTGACTCCCCAAAGCCTTTCCACTATCGACAATGCACAAGTCAGGAGTGTGATGGAATACTCTCCACTTGCCTGGATGAGTGCAGCTCCAACAACACTCAAGAAGCTCGACACCATCCAAGATAAAGCAGCCCGCTTGATTGGCACCCCATCCACCACCCTAAACATTCACTCCCTTCACCACCGGCGCACTGTGGCTGCAGTGTGCACCATCCACAGGATGCACTGCAGCAACTCGCCAAGGCTTCTTCGACAGCACCTCCCAAACCCGCGACCTCTACCACCTAGAAGGACAAGGGCAGCAGGCGCATGGGAACAACACCACCTGCACGTTCCCCTCCAAGTCACACACCATCCCGACTTGGAAATATATCGCCGTTCCTTCATTGTCGCTGGGTCAAAATCCTGGAACTCCCTTCCTAACAGCATTGTGGGAGAACCGTCACCGCACGGACTGCAGGGGTTCAAGAAGGCGGCTCACCACCACCTTCTCGAGGGCAATTAGGGATGGGCAATAAATGCCGGCCTTGCCAGCGACGCCCACATCCCGTGAACGAATAAAAAAAAAAAAAAAAGACTGATGGGGCAGAAATTGGCCGGATTGGATTTGTCCTGCTTTTTGTGGACAGGACATACCTGGGCAATTTTCCACATTGTCGGGTAGATGCCAGTGTTGTAGCTGTACTGGAACAGCTTGGCTAGAGGCGCAGCTAGTTCTGGAGCACAAATCTTCAGCACTACAGCTGGGATGTTGTCAGGGCCCATAGCCTTTGCTGTATCCAGTGCACTCAGCCGTTTCTTGATATCACGTGGAGTGAATCGAATTGGCTGAAGACTGGCTGCTGTGATGGTGGGGATATCGGGAGGAGGCGGAGATGGATCATCCACTCAACACTTCTGGCTGAAGATGGTTGCAAACGCTTCAGCCTTGTCTTTTGCACTCACGTGCTGGACTCCGCCATCATTGAGGATGGGGATGTTTGCAGAGCCTCCTCCTCCCGTTAGTTGTTTAATTGTCCACCACCATTCACGACTGGATGTGGCAGGACTGCAGAGCTTTGATCTGATCCGTTGGCTGTGGAATCGCTTAGCTCTGTCTATAGCACGTTGCTTCCGCTGTTTAGCATGCATGTAGTCCTGAGTTGTAGCTTCACCAGGTTGGCACCTCATTTCTAGGTACACCTGGTGCTGCTCCTGGCATGCTCTTCTACACTCCTCATTGAACCAGGGTTGATCCCCTGGTTTGTTGGTAATGGTAGAGTGAGGAATATGCCGGGCCATGAGATTACAGATTGTGCTGGAATACAATTCTGCTGCTGCTGATGGCCCACAGCGCCTCATGGATGCCCAGTTTTGAGCTGCTAGATCTGTTCTGAATCTATCCCATTTAGCACGGTGGTAGTGCCACACAACACGTTGGATGGTGTCCTCAGTGAGAAGACGGGACTTCATCTCCACAAGGACTGTGCGGTGGCCACTCTTACCAATACTGTTATGGATAGATGCATTTGCGACAGGTAGATTGGTGAGGACAAGGTCAAGTAGGTTTTTCCCTCGTGTTGGTTCGCTCACCACCTGCCGCAGGCCCAGTCTGGCAGCTATGTCCTTCAGGACACGGCCAGCTCGGTCCGTAGTGGTGCTACTGAGCCACTCTTGGTGATGGACATTGAAGTCCCGCACCCAGAGTACATTTTGTGTCCTTGCTACCCTCAGTGCTTCCTCCAAGTGGTGCTCAACATGGAGGATGACTGATTCATCAGCTGAGGTAGGACGGTAGGTGGTAATCAGCAGGAGGTTTCCTTGCCCATGTTTGACCTGATGTCATGAGATTTCATGGGGTCCGGAGTCAATGTTGAGGACTCCCAGGGCCACTCCCTCCTGACTGTATATCACTGTACCCGCCACCTCTGGTGGGTCTGTCCTGCCGGTGGGACAGGACATACCCAGGGATGGTGATGGAAGAGTCTGGGACGTTGGCTGAAAGGTATGATTCTGTAAGTATGGCTATGTCAGGCTGTTGCTTGACTAGTCCGTGGGACAGCTCTCCCAATTTTGGCACAAGTCCCCAGACGTTAGTGAGGAGGACATTGCAGGGTCGACTGGGCTTGGTTTGCCGTTGTCGTGTCTGGTGCCTAGTGGTCCGATGCCCACTGCATCCAGTTCTGGTCACCAAGAAATAAGAAAGACATTCAAATGCTGGAAGCAATGCAGAAAAGAGCTACTCGGTTGATTCTCAGTATTCAACGCTCTCCTGGCCAGCCTCCCCACCTTGTACCCTCCATAAACTTGTGCACGTCCAAAACTCTGCTGCTCTTATGCTAACGCGCACCAAGTCCTGTTCACTCATCATCCCTGTGCTCGCTGACCTACATTGGCTGCCGGTCCTGCAACGCCTCGATTTTAAAATTCTTATCCTTGTTTTCAAATCGCTCCATGGCCTAGCACCTCCCTATCTCTAACTTCCTCCAGCCCTACAACCTTCCGAGATCTATGCGCTCCTCCAATGCTGTCCTCTTGCACATCCCCGATTTGGATCACCCCACCATTGGAGGCAATGTTTCGGGCTGCCTCGGCCCTAAGCTCCATTTTCATGTCAATCAGCTACTTCCTTAACCCTGTCATAAATCATGGGCAGCACAGAGCAGGACTTGGCCATTTCCAGCGCTGCTTAAAGGGGTCCTCATCTGGTCTCGTTTAAATCACTGCAAATGTTTGGCAAACATTGTTGTTAGCTCAGTCATTTTTGGCTACAGAAACACTTTTTTGCTGCTTGTAATGTGGCTGGACAGCCTTCTGGAATCTTAAAGGGGTACTAGCAATGCTTTTTTTCAGAATGTGGGAATCCTTTTAGCTATTTCATTCTGGCTAGAGGAGGAGGAGCAGCAACAATAGGTGGAAAGACCACATGGAGTTGCAGGATGACTGCAGAGAGCTCACAGAAATCCTCACCCTCCTAGCTGGGTATACACACAATTACATACCTGTACTTTTCAGTGAAGCAGTGTTTGAAGAGGCTGTCACGGACCTATGTCACCTCCTACAACCCACTGCCACAGCTGGGACTGCATTGCATATTGCAGTCAAAGTTACTTCAGCAACAAGATCTTTGCCTCTAGCTACTTCCAGGCTGTCACTGGGTTATCAGTAACATTAGTGAGTCTTCAGTTTATGCTTATATTAAGCAAGTGACTGTTAACCATAAAGCAAACAATTATCATGTTCCCTATGGACAATAGCATGATGCGGCTCTGGGGTTTGAGCACATCGTACTCGCTCATCTTTGATTGCACAGACATCATTATGCAGGGTCCTGCAGATGAGTTCACTGATCGATTGCAAGGGTTTCCATTCCATTAATGTGCGACTGGTGTGTGGTTACCAGCAGCACATGATGCAGATCTGTGCCTGCTTTCCTGGTAGTTGTTGCGATGCTTTTATCTTATACCAATCCTCCATACCCCCACTCCACATAGCAAGTAAGATGCTCTGGTTGGGGATAAGAGCTATCCTCTGTACAGGACTTTCAGAAACCTTTACTGTACTTTTTATAATGAGCTGCCAAAAACTCAAATGTTTTGAACACTTGCCTTTGTTCATGGAGAAATACTAACATACAACCAATTATTTTACATATCTGTTCAACAAGTTCTAACGATTTCACATCAGCATTTTGTGTTCAACAGGTATACAAACCCCTGTAGTATATAACATCAAGCACCCCCATTTCTGTTACAGCAAGGGTTAGGTCTTTAAGGATAGTTGTGCTACATTATGATCTGAGACAGGTAACTGTGGTGTGTGAAGTGCAGGCAGCAAGACTGCACATAGCTTTGACTTGCGAGCAGAGAGCTTTGTACATTTGTGCTTTGTTTCTTTAAAGAGCTTCGAAGGCATGCTCATTGCTGCAAATAATTGTAACCATGTCACATGTATACATCAACCTCTAAAAGGTTGATCCTACTCTTTTTGCAGAAGTGACAAATGCTGTTTAAAATCAATTTGTTCTTGTAATTCTGGATTGGTTGAGATTATTTAATATAGCTGTTTACAAGCTGCCTCTCAGAGTTTTCACTGTTGATGATGCTGGTCCCTACCCTCAAGAAATTCAGGTGTAGTGTTAAATAGGTAGAATTTGGATTGAACAATATTTCCATCCATTTTCCCCTGGTTTACATTGTTAGAATGCGCAGCCAAAAACAGAAAATTCAGACTTCAGTTTTCAACCTCAATAGTAATCATCCTTGCATGTAGTAAAACCTCACATGGTTGTATTCTCCATAATACAATACCATCTATAAATGATATATATGAGCACTTACTTTAGTGTATTTTCTCTTTAAAAATATAGAGATGTACCCCATTTATCCAAAGTACAGAAATTTTTATTTATACAGCACCTTTCATTTCCTCAGGATATCCAAAAATACTTCACAGGCAATTACTTTTGAAGTTTATTCACTGCTGTTGCACAGGCAAACATGGTAGCCAATTTGTGCACAGTAAGGTCCCATAAACACTGAGACAAATGTTGGCCAGGACCCCAGGAGACCTCCCTACTCTTCTTTGTCCACCTAATGCTCTTCTACCAATAGTGCCAAAGCAGACAGGGTCTTGGGTTGATGTTGCATCCAAAAGACACCGCCTTCGACAATGCATTAAAAAACACAAAACCAAACCAATTCAGTGTTATTGCGAAATATGTAACTGAGAAAACAATGCAGCACTCCCTCGGTAATGCCTTCATTAAAATTTTTACTTGAAGATGTAAAAGCCTGAGCTTGGACTTGATATTTTTGCTCAGAGCTGTGACTGTGCGCTGAAATTGAAATATGAGGGCCTATTTTAAATAGACTGAAAACGGGCAGATAATGGGCAAAACACGCCTGCTTTCTGCCAATTTTTGCCAGCAGGAACTCCAAGCCATTTAGAGGACTGAGCATCATTTCCATTGTACCGGCAAGCTGCAGGTGTCAAATGGGCATCCCGCTGCAGCTCATCGGTTCTGGGATGGCGAAAAATTGGCCAACTGCCATACCAAGCCGGCAAATAGTCAGAACCTACGGGAGAAGGGAGGTGATCCCAGGGAGACCTCAGATGGGCTGCCAGTGGCCTGGATTTTTTTTTTTGTGGGCCCAGGAGAAATAGTACCACTCCTCTTTGCCGCCTCAAAAGAAAAAAAATTATATTTCCTGGACTGTTTTGTGAGCAGCCTCCAGCTGTCAGTTCAATCTTTATAATTAGGGGGCATCGACACCAAAGGGAAGTAAATTAACACTTCACCAAGCGTGTAATGCAGTATTTACCAATTTCACTGGCAACAGAGAACAGGAAACAGTGAAGAATGCAACACTTCTACAAACATTGCAGTCCCTTTCCACCCAGAAGAGAGTGATGTATTGCCACTTCTGATCCAATATGCATAGTTTATGGCTTCTTCAATAGGAAAGACACCTCACTTTACCTTCCCCTCAATCTCAAAGCATGTTATACGGCCGGGGGGGGGGGGGCTTACTCTGCAAATGAAATTGTAGTTTTTAAAACTGTGACAAACCATTTTGTTAACTGTGCCCAAATTAAATGGTCAGCCTTAGATCCTCACTCAAAACAGACTATACAAAATGTTACCAGGACATTTTCTAATGTTTTAATACAATAATGGATACCTTGATTATGGCTGTAATCTTTCTTCACCACATCAACCCTAGCTTTCTCCAGGAATTAAGCTTCTTCAGTCAAGCAATTACGTCAAATATCCATTGTAAGTACGAGTAATGAGCACCAAACTGAATACAGATCTCAACAGGAGACAAATTGGGCATTTCTTTTCCTCCTCCAAATTCAGATTGTTTTTGCCGCAGGTGCTGTCTTTCGGATGAGGTGTTAAACCAAGACCCCGGGGGTAATTATAAACCCCAAGAACGGGTGGGTTGGGGTTGGGTGGGAGTTGAAAATAGTTGTTTTTAGGGGTGCAACCACAACCTGGCTTTATTTCCGGGTTTAACATCGGCGCATAAATGTACAGGCTTCCCACTAGGAATGCAAAGTCCGAAAATTTTGCAGTTGCGACCTAAAAAAACTACTTTCAATTCCCACTGGCCCCAACCCGTCCGTTCTGGGGTTTAAAATCACCTCCCCCACACCAGTCTGCCCTCAGATGAATGTAAATGATCCCATGGCAGTATCTGAAGAGCAAGTGAATTCACTCTCTCCTGGCCAACATTTATCCTTCAAACAACATCACAAAAAACAGATAATCTGGTCAGATTTCTCTCACTGCTGTTTGAGACATTATTGTGCACAAATTGGCTGCTGCATTTCCTATATTACAGTGACTATACTTCATTGGCTGTGAAGTGCTTTGAGATGTCCTGAGATCATGAAAAGAGCTATATAAATGCAAGTTTTCTTTATTTGGAAGCCAAGTGCAGGGATACCAGGCATTGACGTACTTCCTTTAATCAGATATTTTTATTTTAAGAGATTTTAATATAATTATGAATTAGACATTATTGTATACAGAGCTCATCAGCAATTTATATTTGTAAACCATCAGATCCAAGAATCTTGACTTCAAAAAGACAAAAAACTTTCACAAAAGGAAAGAAAGCTTAATCTAATCCTTTGATGATAAAGGGATAGTATGCAAATCTGATTTAAAAAGGCGCAAGTCTCAAAAGGCCGGCAGAAATGAGGTGCAGATAGATATATCTCCATACATACACGTTTCAAAACTTTATATATCACTTGTTATCATGCTCCCCGAATTGTACAAGAACAGATTACCTAAAAATTACTTAATTTCCTCAATTTCTACCAATTCCAAGATTAAATATTAATTTCAGAATATGGGCATACTAACTGGCTAGACTAAAAGCAGGTACACTTTTGCATATGAGAGTTCTGATACTTCAGAATGTGTGTAAACATCAGATCTTTACACAGGAGTGAACACCAGTATTACAGCAGGTAAGTTAGATCAATGGCTCAGGTTACCATTATTATGAGCAAAAGAAATGTTTAATTGCAAGAAGGCTTTCTTCACTCAATCATATCTGCTCCTTCACCACCTGTGGCATCAACAGAAATATGAAGGTCCTCCAACATCTCCGCTAAACTGATCCGAGGAGCACCATCGTCATCAGTATCGCTTTCAACTGGAATTTTTGAAGAATCTATGAACAAAAATGTTTACATTTTAAGGATATATTAAATTTACTATAATCAGTGATAACTGAAGTTTTGAGTACAACAAAGTTTCAAATGGAGCATTTTGAATTCTCATTAAATGTGGCGTCAAATAATATACAAGTATCAAGATTCTGGATCAACTGCGCTGACACAAATTCCTAATGTTGCATCCATCAGCACAATGGAACATTGCAGTCAGAAGGTTTGCCTGCAATAAGATATAGAAGCAGACACAGCTGATCATAGCAAATTTGGAGACTTGCAAGGTATAAAATGAAATGACTTTTTTGATGCGCTACACACTCATTATAAAACTATTAATTTTCCCAGTTTTTACACCTGATAAACCCAAGCACTGGATAGCACTCTGATGCCACCTAGGGATAAATGATAAGTATTGCTTTCCACACAATGAAAAACTGGACATGAAAACCACCTAAATACTCAACCAGTTTTTAGGTTTTTTTTTTAAAAATGAGACGGCTTTGAATGTACAGCAGGAATGAAAAAGATCCCTAATCCTAATGGACCAATAAGAAAGCCTCTCTTGGTAAGCATGAGTGTCATGTACTCTTGGTAAGTATGTAGCATTGACTGAGTATAATGCTGTCTTTATGCCTGATATTTCTCCATGAAAAGACGAGCATGTACATTGATCTCAGTTACGCAGATGGAGGTAGTTACTAGCTGATACGAGATGTTATTTCTCCACAAGGCTGCGGGATAAGTAACAACAAAGATTTCTACAAAACAGCAGAGATTTGGGGAGGGATGGGAAAGAGAAAAGTAATTTTCATTGAAAATACTCTCTTCTTCTCCCCTCACCACAATGATATCAATACTGTTGTCTTTTAAGTCATTTAGTACATGAACCTCTGTGAAACTCACCGCGATAAATATTGACATTTTTCCTAATGATATCATCATCTTCAAGGTCTTCAAGGAATTCCAAGTATTGTCTAGAATGTACAGAAATGTGTGTTATTTTATGTTCATTACCTCATCTCAAAGTATCATACATTCCATTTTCCCATGATACTATTTTTCATTGATCATGGTCACTATAATGCAATTGCCATCCAGAGACAATATTTAAAGTTTAAATATTTAAGTTTAAATAGATTACATTTAAAGGATCAGTAGTATAGTATATTAATTCAATGATGTTCTGTGTGAGGGATAAGTTGCCCATCTCAAAGTTCTCAGCATGTACTATTGGCATCTATTTCCAAGCACTCTTTTCAATGGGAGCAGATCCATTGGCTCAAGAGCCAAAACTTCTGCTCATCAGTTTAGACAGAAACTGGTGCACATTTGAAGACAGGGCAGGGAAAGAAAAGAAAATTAAAGTTTAGTGAATTCAAAAGGACTACTATGCATACTTAAATATGACCTCTCCTAATCTACATAAGGATGGGTATGGTACTGCACTGATTATATCAGACTAGCAACACAGGTTATGAGTTTGTCCCACCATGGCAATTTCTGAAACTGAATTCAATAAATCTGGTAAAATTCTGGGCAAGCACTAGGTGTTTAACCAACCTGATAAGAGTTTTTTGATGAGGTAACAGAGAAGGTAGATTAGGGCAATGCAGCTGATGTGGTGTACATGGACTTTCAAAAGGAGTTTGATAAAGTGCCGCACGGTAGGCTTATCAAGATTGTGGCCCATGGAATAAAAAAGGGGGCAGTTGCAACATACTTACAGAATTGGCTAAGGGATAGGAAACCAAGAATAGTGGTGAACGGTTGTTTTTCCGACTGGAGGGAGGTGTACAGTGGTGTTCCCAAGGGGTCAGTGCTGGGACCACTGCTTTTCTTGATATATATTAACGACTTGGACGTACAGGGCACAATTTCAAAATTTGCAGATGACACAAAACTTGTATGGGTAGTAAACAGTGAGGAGGATAGTGAGAGACTTCAATAGAACAGACAGGCTGGTGGCATGGGTGAACACTTGGCAGATGAAATTTAACGCAGAAAAATGCGGAGTGATACATTTCGGTAGGAAGAACGAAGACAGGCAATATAAACTAGAGGGTACAGGAACAGAGAGATCTGGAGGTATATGTGCACAAATCGTTGAAGGTGGCAGGGCAGATTGAGAAAGAGGTTAAAAAAGCATACGGGATCCTGGGCTTTATAAATAGAGGCATAGAGTACAAAAACACTGATTTGGCCACAACTGGAGTCCACTTCTGGGCACCGTACATTCGGAAAGATGTGAAGGTCTTACATTGGGTGCAGAAAAGATTTACTAGAATGATTCCAAGGATGAGGGACTTTAGTTATATGGTTAGACTAGAGAAGCTGGGATTGTTCTCCTTGGAACGGAGACAGTTGCGAGGAGATTTGATAGGAGGTATTCAAAATCATGAACAGTCTAGACAGAGTAGATAGAGAGAAACTGTTCCCATTGGTGGAAGAGTCAAGAACCAGAGAACAGATTTAAGGCGATTGGCAAAAGAACCAAAGGTGACATGAGGAAAAACTTTTTTTTAAAAAAAACACAGCGAGTGGTTAGGATCTGGAATGCACTGCCCGAGGAGTGGTGGAGGCAGATTCAATCATGGCCTTCAAAAGGGAACTGGATAAGTACTTGAAAGGAAAAAATTTGCAGGACTACAGGGAAAGGGCGGGGTAGTGGGACTCGATGGGCCAAAAATCCTCCTTCCATGCTGTAACCTTTCGATGATTCTAAGCACCAGATAAAGCGACCATGAAAGCTGCCAGGCTTTTGTTTAAAAAAAATCCAACTGGTTCCTGCCACCCCTACCTGGTCTAGCCTACACTTGACTCCAGTCCCACACTGCATGATTAACTCAAGAACAGGAGTAGGCCATTCAGCCCCTCGAGCCTGTTCCACCATTCAGTTAGATCATGGCTAATCTGTACCTCAACTCCATTTACTCACCTTTGCTCCATATCCCTCGACAGCCTTACCCCCAAAAAAATCTATCGCTCTCAGTTTTGAAAATGTCAATTCACCCAGCTTCCACAACCTTTTGGGGAACGGGTTCCAGGTTTCCACCACCTTTTACCTGAAAAAGTGCTTCATGATTTCACTCCTAAATGGCCTAGCTCTACTTTCAATATTATGGCCTCTTATTCTGGATTTCTTGATCAGATGAAATAGTTTCTCTGTGTCTACCCAAATGAATCCCTTTATCATTTTAAACACCTCGATTAGATCACCCCTCGACTGTATAAACTCAAGGGAATACAAGCCAAATGTATGTAACCTGTCCTCATAATTTAAGCCATGGTATCAATATTGTATCATCACTGTACCCCCTCCAAACCCTATATATCTTTCCTGAGGTTTGGTGCCCAAAACTGAACGCAGTACTCCAGGTGGGGTCTGACCAAGACTCAGTGCAACTGAAGCATCACTTCCTTGCTATTGAATTCCAACCCCCTTGAGATAAAAGACAACAGTCTCCATTAGTCTTTTTGATTACTTTTTGTACCTGTGTATTAGCTTTTAGTGATGTGTGTACATGGACACCTCAATCTCTTTGCTCCTCCATAGCTCCTAGTCTCTCACCATTAAGAAAATGTTCCGATTTGTCTTTTTCAGACCCAAAGTGGACAACCTCACACTTCCCTACGTTTTACTCTATCGGCCATAGATTTGCCCACCAACTTATTTGGTCTATGTCCGTTTGTAGCTTTCTGCTCCCATCAACACAACTTTCAGCACTTTCTAACTTAGTGTCAACTGCAAACTCGAATATACAAGTCTATTCCTTCATCCAAGTCATTAATTTTTTTTTATTCGTTCATGGGATGTGGGCGTCGCCCATCCCTAATTGCACTCTAGAAGGCGGTGGTGAGCCGCCTTCTTGAACTGCTGCAGTCTGTGTGGTGAAGGTTCTCCCATAGTGCTGTTAGGAAGGGAGTTCCAGGATTTTGACCCAGCGACGATGATGAAGGAATGGCAATATATTTCCAAGTCAGGATGGTATGTGACTTGGAGGAGAACGTGCAGGTGGTGTTGTTCCCACGTGCCTGCTGCCCTTGTCCTTCTAGGTGGTAGAGGTCGCGGGTTTGGGAGATGCTGTCGAAGAAGCCTTGGCGAGTTGCTGCAGTGCATCCTGTGGAGTAACAGCCACAGTGCGCCAGTGGTGAAGGAAGTGAATGTTTAGGGTGGTGGATGGGGTGCCAAGTGGGCTGCTTTGTCCTGGATGGTGTCGAGCTTCTTGAGTGTTGTTGGAGCTGCACTCATCCAGGCAAGTGGAGAGTATTCCATCACACTCCTGACTTGTAGATGGTGGAAAGGCTTTGGGGAGTCAGGAGGTGAGTTACGCGCTGCAGAATACCCAGCCTCTGACCTGCTCTTGTAGCCACAGTATTTATGGGACTGGTCCAGTTAAGTTTCTGGTCAATGGTGACCCCCAGGATGTTGATGGTGGGGGATTCGGCGATGGTAATACTGCTGAATGTCAAGGGGAGGTGGTTAGACTTTCTCTTGTTGGAGATGGTCATTGCCTGGCACGAATGTTACTTGCCACTTATCAGCCCAAGCCTGGACGTTGTCCAGGTCTTGCTGCATGTGCACACGGACTGCTTCATTATCTGAGGGGTTGTGCAATCATCAGCGAACATTCCCATTTCTGACCTTTATGATGGAGGGAAGGTCATTGATGAAGCAGCTGAAGATGGTTAGGCCTAGGACACTGCCCTGAGGAACTCCTGCAGCTATGTCCTGGGGCTGAGATGATTGGCCTCCAACAACCACTACCATCTTCCTTTGTGCTAGGTATGACTCCAGCCACTGGAGAATTTTCCCCGATTCCAATTGACTTCAATTTTACTAGGGCTCCGTGGTGCCACACTCAGTCAAATGCTGCCTTATATATGGTGAAAAGCTGAAACCCCAGTACAGATCCCTGGGGAGCACCACAATCATATCCCATCAATCAGAGAATGTTCCCTTTATCCCTACTCTCTGTCTATTATCTCCCAAACACTTACTGACCTAGGTCTCCAATTCTGTGCACTCTCATTTTTGCTAATAATCTCATGTGCGGAATCAATGCCTTCTGGAAGTTCATATAGACAGCATTTATTGATACTCACCTATCCATTATGCTAGTAACCTCATAAAATTCAACTAGAGTTGTCAGATGACCTACTGTCACAAATCCATGCTAACTCTGATCAGCTCATACTGGTCCAAGTGCTCAGTTACTCTGTCCTTGGTAAGAACGCAAGAAATAGGTGCAGGAGTAGGCCATACTGCCCCGTGATCCAGCTCCGCCACTCAATAAGATCATGGCTGATCTTCTACCTCAACTCCACTTTCCCGCCCTATCCCCATAGCCCTTGATTCCCTTAGTGTCCAAAATAAATTGATGATAGATTCCAGTGACTTCGCAACAATTGATGTTAAACTGACAGGTCTGTAGTTACCTGGTTTAAACCGTCCTTCCCTTCTTAAATAATGGAGTGACACTCGCAATTTTCCAATCCAAAAAGCACAATTCTTCAATCTAGAGCGCTCTGGAAAATTATGACTAATGCATCTGCAATTTCCTCACCTATTTTAATATCCTAGGGAGGAAACCAGGTCCTGGAGATTTGTATCTTAAATCCCATTATTTTCTCTATTACCATTTTTAAAAACTTATATTAAATCCACTAAGTTCCTCCCCATGAATTATTTTTAGGTTTGCTTGTACCGCTCGTATTTTGTCCTGTTCGTCCTCTGTGAAAACAGATACAAAATACTAATTTAACAAGTCTGCCATTTCCTTATTATTCAAGGGCTCAGTGTCCTCTGAAGAAGTGGCCTAGAAAGCACCTTGTTTAAAAACAATCACAGTGTGGCAATAATTCAGGCCCAACAGCGCTGCTCACATCCTGAGAACAAATAAAAGATCTGCATGCTGTCCCTTATCATCTGTAGGCATGGGACTGGCTCCAGTATGCAGTATGACACCCAACTCTATTTTTCCACCCTTATGACCATCTCTGGGCTGTCTGATGTCAAGTCATAGATGAGTGAAAACTTCCTCTAATTGAACATCAGGAAGACCAAAGCCATTGTCTTTGAACCCTGCCATAAGCTCTACTCCCTTGCCACTGATTTTATTCTCCTCTCGGCCATTTGTTCTGACTGCGTGAAGACTTGGCATCCCGTTTGACCTTGATCTTCAAATGCCATATCCTATCCAAGACTGTTTATGTACACCTCCAGTCTCCTCCCCTATCTTGTTCCTCTCTCACTGAAACCTTCATCTATGTTTTTGTCACTTTTTGACTTGATCCTTCTTGCTAGCTTCCCATTGTCCACCTTCCATAAAGTCCTACTTATCCAAACTCAATCACCTGTAGCCTGTCCCACACTAAGTCCTACTGACCCAGTTCCCCAGCCCTTGCTGACCTACAGCAGCTTCCTGTTCGCCAACACATTAAATTTAAAAGTCAATCTCATTTTTAAATCCTGCCGCAGCTCACTCTATCCTATCTCGACAATCTCCTCCAGCCTCTTGTGTCCTATGATCCTGCAGCTCTAGACTTTTGTGCATCCTCCTCCATTTATCTCACCATTGATGGCAGAGCCTTCAGCAACCTTGGCTCTACTCTTTGGAACTCCCTCCCTAAACCTCTCTACCATTAAAATCTCTCAAAAGTTTATTTATCCCCCCCCCCCCCCGGAATAAGCTTTCGGTCACAACTCCTAATCTCCTTCTATGGCTTGGCATCTGTTCTCTTACTCTCTAGAAAACGTCACAAGGTGCATTACAGATTAAAGATGCTATCTAAGGGCAAACTATTATTGTTGACCAATATCATAGTTAATCCGGGCACAATCATTTTTAAAATTGACCGTAGCACAGGTATACTACTATTGACCAAACTTGAGCCAAAATAGCTCACGGTCATCTCTGTGCTGACATTTCCTTAAAGAAATTTTCCATGCATTTGTCCAATCATCTTTCAGAATTCATTCGGAGCTGTCTTAAGGAAAATTACACTGTAAATGTTGCTGGTGCAACTCTTGATTTTTCCAAGGAGATACTTGGAGTGATCTGACTGCGCAGACTTAGGAAAAGAGTGACCAACGCATACTAACTAGAAGATTCTGCACACACAAACTACAATATACCAATCAACTTTTTCAAAAAGGCTTGGGTGGGAGTATTTCATTTTGATGGTGTAGAATTAAAAAATAATTTTTTTTGTTACTTTATATTAATGTGATTTGAGGGAGGAAAAGGAAACTAGACTATACTTGTCATCATCTGTTCCCAAGTCCTCACGGTCCTTGTCCAGTTCTTTAAGCTTCCAGTTTCTATGATGTTGGCGCCTACCCCGATCATAGCTCTTTTTAACCAATACCTAGGAGGAAAAAGTATTATGGGTTACCAGACATAAATAATTTACTAATTATTTTGTCTTCACATTAATTAACACATCTATGAGAATTATCCCTTTACTTGGCCAGAAAATCTAGATTTAAAATCAGTTTGTTTAATCAAAGATCATCCTAAACTACAAGATGCTCCAATTTATTCACAGTTTAATTGTTAGGAATGACATATTACAAAAAATTAATTCTGTGTGTTTAACAATCACCATCATTTCAGTTACACCACCCACATACAAAAAATCTCAAAGTGCTTTACAAGACAGTGGAAAACAATGGATGCAAAGTAGGAAAGAAGAGGAGAAAACTAAAAAATTCAGGGTGTGCCAAATGCCCGTCAAAAAAGGTTTTTAAAAAGCCTGTTGAAAACAAGGAAAGAGGTGGTAAGGCAGAGAAACTTGGGAAAGTAAATTGCAGTGTAGTGTTGCAGTGGCTCAAAGAGTCAGCATGATGGTAGATTGGACAGTGTACAGAACATTAAGTAAACCAGGTTGCTAGTCCAGCATTATACCCAATTAGATTTCTGTAACTTTAAATGAGAACATTAGTAAAATCTCCCTTACCTTTCTCTGAAAAAAAAACTGCACATTACAAGAGTAGGAAGAGGAGCAAAGAACATACTGTAAATAATGGTTACGTGACTGATTACATTGAACTGTTAATTTGTCATTTTTTGAATGAAGGTTGCATTTGGTGCACAAATATTTACATATATTGGAACTGAATAGGTAGCATCTTCAATATTTTTGTTAAATAAATGAAGTAATCTTACTATGTTCCTTCCTCTGCACTAATAATTTATTTTTCACCACCCCAAGCCAAGAAGTCCAGCAGGTATCATCCCAGAACGCTGCAACTGCAGTCGATAGAGTTGTTATGACATCTATAATGCACAGAAACAAGCCATTTGACCCAACTAGTCCATGTTGGTGTTTATCGTCCACATAAGCAGTAGTACTAATTCTATGTGCCCAACCTGTTCCTATGTCTTTATTCCTCTTTCCTTCAATCACCTTATCTAGCCTATTCTTAAATGTTGACATGGTCTCTGCTTCAATCAGGTAGAGTATTCCACACCCTCAACTCTGTAAAGTTTCTCTTGCTCTCTGTCCTAAATCTTCTTACATTTAATGTTACATCAATCCATAATAAGTAGACTAGCCCCTAGATCTTCTCTTCCTCATATGCCAATTAGTTATGTTCATTACATATCCACATGTAAATATAAAAACTGAATCATGGTAAAGTTACTGTATTTGTGAATTACAAACAGTGCTCAACACCCCAGGTAGAATTTAATCTTAGTCAGACTGCCTACTCAAATTTGATAACCCAAAGTTTGACATCATAAACAATCACATTTAGTCCTTTTGCACTTGTTATATCATTCAGACTTACTGTATTTGAGTTGTGCAAAAATGAAATCAATTACACAGCTGTCTCTTATTGTACATAACCATTTGGAGAAATACATCAGCATTATTTGTACTGATGATTTTTTTTAAAAATCAAACTGGTCTACAACCTCTATCAGAGAAGGACGAACAGCAATATCTTCAGAACAGCTTCACCTCTAAGTTCTCCCAGAAGTCACACACCATGACTTGGTCAAGTATCACCATTCCTTCATTGTCACTGGATCAACAGCCTAGAATTTGCTATTGACAACAATGTGGGAGCATAAGGACTGCAGCAGTTCAAGGAGAAGGCCCACCACTGCCTTCTCAGAGAAACTAGGGATGGGCAATAAATGCGACCGTGCCAGTGTTACCCACATCTCAAGACCAAATAAAACTAGATTTAAATATTGATTGACACCTGGTTTCTTTATTTCATGCACTTTTTGAAATGTAAAGCAAAGATCGAATTAGGCAAACTCTTCAGATCAATCTGTTTCAAAGTGGAGAATTTTAGTTTGGATGTCCTTTATTGTCACCATGTTTAATTCACTAATGGAATACACATCACACCGAACAATTTCCTATAGAATATCCTCATAGAATCATACATCACAAAAGGTGGCCATTCGGCCCATCATGCTTGTGCCGGCTCTTTGGAAGAGCGATCCAATTAGTCCCATGCCCCTGCTCTTTCACCAAAGCCCTGCACATTTTTCCCCTTCAAGTATTTATCCAATTCCCTTTTAAAAGTTGCTATTGAATCTGCTTCCACCACCCTTTCATGATGTGGAGATGCCAGTGATGGACTGGGGTTGACAATTGTAAACAATTTTACAACACCAAGTTATAGTCCAACAAATTTATTTTAAATTTCACAAGCTTTCGGAGGCTTCCTCCTTTCTCAGGTGAATGGTGTGGAAATGAAATTTTCGAAACCTTCACATTTGTAAATCACAGAACAATGCCTGGTGATTACTGCCCGTTGCCAAGGCAATCACAGTGAGCAGACAGAGAGGTGTCACCTAAAAGGCCACCGAATATATATATTCTGTGATTTACAAATGTTTTATAAAGATTTAGCATAACTTCCTTGCTTTTGTACTCTAGGCCTCTATTTATAAAGCCAAAGAGCCCATATGCTTTTTTCTTAAAAAAAAATTCTTGACTTGTCCTGCCACCTTCAAAGATTTGTGTACATACATCCCAGGGGTCTCTTTTTATACCCACTTTAAAAAACTGTACCATTTAGCTTATATGGCATCACTTCACTCTTCTATGTTAAATTTTATCTGCCGGTTGTCTGTCCATTTCAATCTGTCTATGTCCTCCAGAAGTCTATTACTATCCTCCTCATTGTTTACATGTCATCTACAAACTTTGAAATTAAGCCCTGTATACCCATGTCCAGGTCATTAATATATAATCAAAAAGAGCAGTGGTCCTAATACCGACCCATGGGGAACACCATGTATACCTCCCTCCAGTATGAAAAACAACCAGTCACCACTATTCTCTGCTTTCTGTCCCTTAGCCAATTTTGTATACACGGTGCCACTGTCCCTTTAATCCCATGGGCTTCAATTTTGCTAACAAGTCTATTAGGTGGTACTTTATCAAACACCTTTTGAGAGTCCATATACAAAAACATCAAATGCACCTACCTCATCAACCCTCTCTGTACTTCATCAAAGAACTCAATTAAGTTAGTCAAACACGATTTGCCTTTAACAAATCTGTGCTGGCTTTCATTTATTAACCCATACTTTTCCAAATGCCAATTCATTTTGTCCTTGATTATTGTCTCAAAGTTTCCCCACCACCGTTAGGCTGACTGGCCTGTAGTTGCCGGGTTCATCCCTCTCCCCCTTTTTTGAAAGGGGTGTAACTCTGGCACCACTCCCATTATCTAGAAAGGAATGCAAGATTATGGCCAGAGCCTCCACAATTTCCACCCTTACTTCCCCCAGCAACCTGGGACGCATCTCATTCGGACCAGGTGACATTTCTACTGAGTACTGCCAATCTTTTAAGTACCTCTTCTATCCATTTTTATCCTATCCAATATCTTTATTACCTCCTCCTTTACTGTCACATTGGCAGCATCCTGTTCTTTCATGAAGACAGATGCAAAGTACTCATTTAGTAGCTTAGCTATGCCCTCTGCCTCCACAAGATGATCTCATTTATGGTCCCTAATCAGCCCCACCCTTCCTCGGACTACCTTTTTACATGCTTATAAAAAGACTTTTGGGTTCCCTTTTATGTTAACCACTAATCTATTCTCTCATTCCCTCATTGCCCCTTATTTCGTTTCAGTTCTCCTCTGTACTTTCTGTATTCAGCTTGGTTCTCTACTGTATTATGAACCGGACATATGTCTCAAGCCTCCTTTTTCGGTTTCATTCTAATCTCTATATCTTTAGTCATCCAGGGAGTTCTAGCTTTGGATGCCCTTCCTTTCCCCCTCGTGGGAATGTGTCTAGTCTGTACCCGAAATATCTCCTCTTTGAAGGTCTCCCATTGCTCAATTATTGTTTTGCCTGCCAATCTTTGATTCCAATCCAGTGAAATTAGCTCTCCTCCTGTTAAGTATTTGCACGCTGGAATGTTTTGTCCTTTTCCATAACTACTCTAAACCAATGTAAACAATTTTACAACACCAAGTTATAGTCCAGCAATTTTATTTTAAATTCACAAGCTTTCGGAGGCTTCCCCCTTCGTCAGGTGAACGATGTGAAATGAAATCCTCAAAATGAAATCATTTCATTTCGAGGATTTCATTTCACATCGTTCACCTGACGAAGGGGGAAGCCTCCGAAAGCTTGTGAATTTAAAATAAAATTGCTGGACTATAACTTGGTGTTGTAAAATTGTTTACAATTGTCAACCCCAGTCATTCACCAGCATACTCTAAACCAGATATGATCACTGTTCCCCAAATGCTCCCCCACTGAAACATGCTCCACTTCATTCCCCCAGAACTAGATCCAGCTTGGATTTATTATGTAAATAATTCATAGTTTAATTTATAATGAATTGTTTAATTTATTATATAAATAATTCAAGTGATTATTTTAAAACGAATTGTTTAATTTATTATAAAAATAATGCAAAGTTTAATTTATTTTATAAATAATTCAATAGTCCAGCTTGCTTCCTTCCTTCTTGGGCTGGAAACATACTAATCAAAAAAGTTCTCTTGCACACATTTCAGGAATTCCTCCTCCTTTCTGCCCTTTACACTGTTGCTGTCCCAGTCCATGTGAGGATAACTGAAGTCTCCCAATATCACTACGCTACATTTCTTGCAATTCTGCAATTTGCTCCTCTACCTCCCTCCCACTATTTGGTGGCCAATAGTATACACCCAGTAGCGTAATAGCTCCTCTATTGTTCTTTAATTCTAACCAAATAAATTCTGTCTTGGACCTCTTAGCTACATCATCCTTTTCCAGTGCTGTAATAGTCTCTGATCAATACTGCCATTCCCCTTCCTTTTCTTTTCTTTCCTTCCTTCCCTATCTTTCCTGAATATCTTGTAGCCACAAATATTAAGTGTGACGAATATTGAGTTCCCAAGCCTCCCCTCCTTTGAGCCAGGTCTCTGTTATTACCTCTATGTCATAGTCCCATGTGGTCACTTGTACCTGCAGCTCACCAACCTTATTTACCAAGCTCGGTACATTTACGCACATGCACTCCAAACCCATCTTAAAACTGCCCTGCATTTACCCCATGTCCGATCTTCCCTATTCTTGAACTATTTTTTTACTCTAATGCAGCTTGTCTCTCCCAGTCATTCATGCACCTTGTTTCTCCTCTCTAATGCTTCATCCTGGTGCCCTTCCCTCTGCCAAATTAGTTTAAACTCTCCCCCTCAGCATCAGTTAACCTCCCCGAGAGGACATTGGTCCCAGCCCAGTTGAGGTGCAACCCATCTAACTTGTACAGCTTCCCTCGGTCCCAGAACTGGTCCCAATGCCCCAGGAATCTGAAGCCCTTCCTCCTGCAACATCTCTCCAGCCAGTTGACCTGTCTTATCTTACTGTTCCTATAACTCACAAGCACGTGGCATTGGGAATAATGCAGATTACCACCTTTGAGGTCCTGCTTTTTAAACTTCCTCCCTAGCTCATGAAACTGACTGCAGGACCTCAACCCTTTTCCTTCCTACGTTGTTGGTTCCCACATGGACCACGACTTCTGGCTGTTCCCCTTCCTCCCTCAAAATGTTCGGCAGAAAAAAATGTTCACTTTTTAGAAGCAAGATGGTTAACAAAAATATTTGTATTCCTATTATAATTACAAGGATATTTCTTACCACATCAGGAACACGTTGGGGGTTCATTTTGTTCACATATTCATCATTAAGGTTTGAATTAACCAGATCAAACCTAAAATTAAAAACAATCATTTTCTTTATTTATATATATGTTTTGTGTATACATGCACATACAACTGAATCAAGTCACTTCATTCAGCAAACATATTATTCTTACAATGGTTTTAGTGCAACTAAAAGAATTATTTTAAATACTAGCAGAGCTGCCATGGCATTGCTCAGTGTGTTGGGGGATATGCTAACTTGCCACCCCCATGTTCATATAAATATAGTTCCCCGTGGCAGATTTATTGCAGCAGCTGCACCAATGTGAAAGATAGGCTTAAAAAAAAAATCAAAGCTTTAAGATTACTTAAATAAAGAGATTCTTAATTTGTTAAAGCATTTGAAGTATTAATACGACATATCTGTGTAGTATAAACAAGTGTTTAAAAAAAGCAGAGTTTGGTACTGATTTAGTCAGCATGAAAATCAGACACTTGGTGAACAGATCTGAAGAGGAAGAAAGTGAGGGAGGGTCAAGGGGATAGAGATAGTAACATGCAGGGGGGAGGGAGGTTGGGGAGGGCACAACACCCAACCACTATGAATGAGGATTTGAAAGCAGGTCCCAAGGTGGCCAGAAACAGGTTGGGTAGATCAGTCTGGGCACTAGGCTTAAGGCCAGCTTAACAGTACTGTGGAAAGGCAAGAGGGCAGATGGGATGTGGGTAGGTTGCCGCCCAAGGCCCAAAATTAGAATCAGACAGCCGCAATCTGGTTAGGTGACTTAGGGATGTGCCAAAAATCAGGTGAAAAAACAAATTTTGAAGTATCTGAAAACAAGCAAGGAAATACCCAAAAATTGGATGAAAACAAAATAGCGGGCAGATTTGGGTGACTCGCACAAGAGCACCACTTAGTGGCAGATGGACGGCAACTACAGTGCAACGGCCAACTATTGACATAAGCTTTTCATATTATAAAATGTTGATATACGGTTTTATGAAAAATTGATATGATTGAAAAATCATGACATGAAGGAAGATTAGTGTGGATAGGAAGAGTGTGACATATGCAAAATTTTCAATACATTAGATACATCAATATTTGAGATTACAGAATCTCACTCTTGAGTAAAGTACACAAGTACAATACACAGATTTAGGGTAATGACTGTCAAATGAGTAGCTTATGAAAGACCATAAGAGATAGGAGCAGGATTAGGCCATTAGGTCCCTAGCACCTGCTCCGCCATTCAATGAGATCACGGCTGATCTGATTTTTACCTCAACTCCACTTTCCCGCCTTTTCCCCATATCCTTTGACTCCCTTGCTGATCAAAAATTTGTCTAACTCAGCCTTGAATGTATTCAATGACTCAGACCCCACAGCTTTTTGGGGTATAGAATTCCAAAGATTCACGACCCTCTGGGAGAAGAAATTCCTTCTCATTTCCATCTTAAACGGGCGACCCCTTATTCTGAGACTATGCCCCCTAGTTTTAGATTCCCCCATGAGGGGTAACATCCTCAGCATCTACCTTATCAAGTCCCCTCAGAATCTTGTATGTTTCAATAAGATCTCCTCTCATTCTTCTAAACGCCAATGAGTATAGACCCAACCTGTTCAATCTTTCCTCATAAGACAACCCTTCCATACCCGGAATCAACCCAGTGAACCTTTTCTGAACTGCCTCCAATGCAAGTATGTCCTTCCTTAAATAAGGGCACCAGAACTGTACGCAGTACTCCAGGTGTGGTCTCACCAGCACCCTGTACAGTTGTAGTATGACTTCCCTGCTTTTATACCCCATCTCCCTAGAAATAAAGGCCAATATTCAGTTTGCCTTCCAGATTACCTGCTGTACCTGTATGTTGACTTTTTGTGCATCATGTACGAGGACACCCAGATCCCTCTGTACCACAGCATTTTGTAGTATTTCTCCATTCAAATAATATTTTGCTTTTTTATTTTTCCTCCCAAAGTGGATGACTTCACATTTTCCCACATTATATTCCATCTGCCAAATTTTTGCCCATTCGCTTAACCTGTCAATATCCCTTTGCAGACACTCTGCGTCCTCCTCGCAAGTTGCTTTTCCACACCTATCTTTGTATCAGCAGCAAATTTGGCCACAATACACTCTGTTCCTTCATCCAAGTCATTGACATATATTGTAAATAGTTGAGGCCCCAGTACTAATCCCTGCGACACCCCACTAGTTACAGATGGCCATTTCGAAAATGACCCTTTTATCCCGATTCTTTGTTTTCTGTTAGTTAGCCAATCCTCTATCCATGCCAGTATATTACCCCCTCCACCATGAGCTCTTATCTTGTGCAGTAATCTTTTATGTGGCACCTTATCGAATGCCTTTTGGAAATCCAAATATACTGCATCCATTGGTTCCCCTTTATCCATCCTGCCCGTTACTTCCTCAAAGAACTCTAATAAATTTGTCAGACACGATTTCCCCTTCATAAAACCATGTTAACTCTCCTTGGTTGTATTATGAATCTCCAAATGTCCTGCTACTACTTCCTTAATAATGGATTCTAGCATTTTCCCAGTGACAGATGTTAGGCTAACTGGTCTATATTTACCTGCTTTCTATCTCACTCCCTTCTTGAATAGGGGTGTTACGTATGCAGTTTTCCAATCCGCTGGGACCTTTCCAGAATCTAGTGAATTCTGGAAGATTACAACCAATGCATCCACTATCTCTGTGGCCACTTCCTTTAAGATCGTCGGATGCAAGCCATCAGGTCCAGGGGACTTGTCAGCCTTTAGACCCATTAATTTACCTAGTACTTTTTCTCTAGTGATAGTTTTTAGTTCCTCCTTCCCCTTTGCCCCTTGATTATCTACTATTATTGGTATGTTATTAGTGTCTCCTACTGTGAAGACAGATACAAAATATCTGGACAATTCCTCTGCCATTTCCTTGTTTTTCATTATTATTTCCCCAGTCTCATCCTCTAAGGGACCAATCCCTTAGCTACCCTCTTCCTTTTTATAGACTTGTAGAAGCTTTTACTGTCAGTTCTTATATTTCTTGCGAGTTTACTCTCAATTTATTTTCTCCCTCTTTATTATTCTTTTAGTCATCCTTTGCTGGTTTTTAAGTTTTCCCAATCTTCGGGCTTACTAGTAATCTTTGCCACGTTGTATGCTTTTTCTTTTAACCGGATACCATCCTTGACTTCCTTAGTTAGTCATGGTTGGTTCACCCTTTTTGTGGTGTCTTTCCGCCTCACCGGGATATATTTTTGTTGCGAGTCATAAAATATCTCTTTAAATGTTTGCCATTGCTTATCCACCATCATACCATCTAATCTGTTTACCCAGTCCACTTTAGCCAATTCTGCCCTCATTCCTTTATAATTGCCCTCATGCAAGTTTAAAACAGTAGTTTCAGACCCAAGATACTCGCTCTCAAACTGGATGTGAATTCTATCATGTTATGATCACTGCTTCCCAACGGATCCTTTACTTTGAAATTAATTAATCCTGTTCCGTTACCCATTACCAGATCCAAAATGGCCTGTTCCCTGGTTGGTTCCCCGAAGTATTGGTCTAAGAAACAGTCCCGAATACACTCTATGAACTCCTCTTCAGGGCTATTTTTGCCAATTTGATTTGTCCAATCTATGTGAAAGTTAAAATCGCCCATGATTATTGCATTACCTTTTTTACAAGCCCCCCTTATTTCCTGATTAATATTTTGCCCTACAGCGTAGCTACTGTTAGGGGGCCTATATACTACTCCCACCAGTGATTTCTTTCCCTTGCTATTTCTTACCTCCACCCAAAAAAGAAAATAAAGCAGTCACAAATTTTAGTATATGCACTTAAAATGTGCTTCCAAGTGTACTGTGCTGAAGGCAAATCACATCTTAGGTCATACTGCTTTACAATTGTTAAGTTAACTGTCTTTGTATAGGAAATTACTGACCCTAACACCAGGTCCCCGTGATTAAGCAGATGACCCAAATGAGTACGGCAATAATACTGCTGGTTAGTGTTCATCTCCGATGCTTTCTGTACCCAGACCTCAGCCAATGTATGCTAGAATATGATGAGAAAAAAAGTTAGTACATAGTTCAAACAAATAAAATCACAACTTAGCAGTCTCAAAAAAAGTTCACATTTTGATTTTGGATCTTTTCTTTAAGTGAACATACAATAACCTGAAAAACAGCTCCAATACATTTACTAAAAAGCTTTCATAACAATTATGATATTTTTCAATGCTATTTAACAAATGGTAAATCTGGGGTTTTGACTAATTTTTGGTCAAGGGTTCTTGGGAACTGTAACACATCGTGAGTTGGAGAAACTGAAGAGATGTTGACAGCCCAAGTATCAATTTTCAATCACAAGTCAGCCACGTAACCAAGGCCTTGCCTCACATCAACAATGACAGTTAAAACCAGCAAGCTATATCAATCAAGTCAGTGATAGCCTGTCTGTTTTCTAATCCCAGTTTGCTGTCCTATTACAGTTGATGTGGCTCCTCCGAGTTACTGACTGTTGGAGCAACTGAGTTAAGTCGCCAGTTAACTGCAAGAAATGTTTTCAGCCATCGTGTATCAGAAATCACCTGGAAGAGGTAGTCTCACACCATGAAAGATGGGACTCAGTTGTAATAATGAAAGCAACTAGTGCAAAGCCAGACTAAAAACAGTTACGCTTTTAAAAAGTTAAAACAAATTCTGGTAGCCTACCAAGTCACCATTCACATTTTAATGATTGAAAAAAAATCTCAACTATTTTCAACCATTAAAAAAAATCTGAGGTCATGGGAAGATGATCAATGTCCCTTGCATGCATTTTAGGTGCAAAGTCCTGCATTCCCCACCTTCAGACAGTTCTGAGCAGGCAATGAATATGTGGCTCCTACTTACATTATTGTGAAACCTTCAGTGCAGTATAAATGTGTTTGTCATTAATATATTTGACTCACCATTTCTCTATTGCTCTCTTTTTTCAAAAAATGGCCATTTTACTTTTTCTCTCACTATCTGAAAGGTCTATAGGTTTAATAGGCGGACATTAATAAACATTTCTATACTATAACACATTTTTTCTGTACTGCATGATTACTTAACTTCTAGAACATCAAGTACTTAACTGAAATGCCCAATACAAAAGCAGCATTGCAGCCCAGTCAGCCATTGCCATACAAGAGGCAGTTTCTTTAAATCTACACATTCAATACAGAAAACATTAAATTCCAGATCCCATGGCATTTATGACGTTAAACAGATACACACATGCATATGATGCACTGAATTTAAGGTAGACTCGTTTTAACTCTGCAACAAAGGTTTGTTTGGTTACTGTGAAGCTGGCTGCCCCAAAATACTAAACAATGTGTTACAGAAACCTGCACATTTTTAATTCGACTCCATTAAGAGTGGTAAAATCTCTGAATAATTGAATTTACAGTTGTTTACACAAGTTTTTAATATCATCCCAAGACCAGCCGTGTGAGAAAAAGTATCTAATATATGTAAACATGGTAGAGCACTAATGAATGCCTAAATATGAAAGAATGCCTGCTAAATTGGATGATGGAAGGAGGTAGCCTCCGAAAGCTTGTGAATTTAAAATAAAATTGCTGGACTATAACTTGGTGTTGTAAAATTGTTTACAATTGCTAAATTGGAAGAACCTGAACGCTTTTATTTATTTTTTCAATAATTCTGACATTAATATGGAAAACTCCATTTTTGCAAAAATTGCTTTCTACAAAAGCACTTTGTTTCCTTAGACTCCAAGCAGAACATTTTACTCCTCTTCAAATATTGTTTACTTACTCTGGTGGATTTTGTGCCTGTACCAGGAACACGCTTGCATTCACCAACTATGTCAATATCCATTACAATAAATTCCTCCAGCTGCCCAGGTTGATACAGGCTGTAAAAGGGGTACCGCCAATAAGTAGAGCCATCAATTTCAGCAACTACAAGTAATTTTAAAAAAGGTAAATTAGGACACTTCTTGGATACTGTAGTCCTACCTATTGTGCCACTCACTTTCTTACTGTAACATTGAAAGAATACCGCTACTGTAATTACAAAATTAGCTTTAAAAACTTATAACCAGCACAGTTGATTTGGAGTAGAGGATGTTAACACAACCAAGGGATTCAGATGCCAAACTGGGAGAGAATGCTGCTCAGGCAACACGCTATCTTGGCCAGCTAATGTTTTCAATATCTACAGCCATGTTGCTCAGTTTCTTTTACTACTGCCCACAGTGGACTGTTCAGATTCACCTAGAGTAGCCTGCGTCATGCAACAGAAGAAAAGGTGTCATTACTTGCTGTAGCAGGTTACACAGTAGATTATCTTGCATTAAAAAATGGTTTAATTGGGGTGGAGGGAGAGTTAATCTACAAGAAAAACAAACATTCATTCTCACTTCATTGTTCTATACAAAAATTTAAATCACAATGAACATCTCTTAATACTCTACATCACCATATCCCAGATAGATTTTTCTAAGCCTAGTAGAAGAAGTGAGGAAAAATTGCACAGCAATGTCCGTAGTAGACATAAGCACCTTCTATTGCAGCAACTGAAGTCTACAGTATGCAAGTGTGCATTCATTTAATTACAAGCCTTGCATTCATTAACAGTTAGACCCAAAAATAGATCATCTTAAATAAATTTAACATCCAGTAAAAATCCACTTTAGATCAAATTCAATGCATCATGTGCATATATAAATGTAATCATGCATCATTACCATAGCAATACAGGCATTATGCAATGGACAAACAAAATTCAGGATATACCCACAAATATAAGGAAGTAAATCAGATAAACACACAATTGCTCAATGACTAGGAAAACACATTTTCTAATTCTAGTCTGCATTAACAAAAATGTCAGAAAATGCTGAAAGCACTCAGCAGATCAGGCAGCATCTGTCAAGACAGGATGGTAGAGTTAACATTTCAGATCGCTGACCTGGTTCTGATGAGATCATCGACCTGAAACGTTAACCCTACTTGTCTCTCCCCACAGATGCTGCCTGACCTATTGAGTGTTTCCAGCATTTTCTGTTTTTATTTCAGATTTCCAGCAACTGCAGTATTTCACTTTATGTCTCATTACTTATCAGCATTTTGTCCTGTTTTCTCCTGAAGCAGTGATGCATGCTAGAATACAGTTCCATGGGCACGGATACTCCTACAATAATTCACCCGCGAATATCCATGTTTCTGCCTGTTATAAAACCACAGTAGTGGCATCAGAGCCAACCTTGGTCCTGTTTTCATGAACGTCTACACACACTTTCCAGCAAGTGCTACTGAAAGAGGTTGGGAATTAAAGCTGTTTTTAAACTATCCTAGACCAGAGACATCAGGGGTAACTGCAATGTTCACACTGCTGCCCTGGATGAGATCACAAATCATTGGGTAAATGCACTAAGTCATACCAGGACAATCCCAGAGCCATCTCATTATGTACTAACTGCATAATCACTCAGTAGTCCACATAATATATCAGTCACTATTCCGCATCTTAAATGTCATAATCAGCTCTAAATTGTATCTCTTTGTGGGCGTTGTTTTCAATTATTAACAGTTTTTCAACACTCTGTCTTCTCTGCAATGCAACTGTGATATTATGCATCACTAGTCTGAATTATGCACTGCAAAATTTCAGTTTTTACAGGGAATTAAAAGTGGACTTACATAATGTATTCAAGTCGCGCTCTCGGTTTGTGATAGTCAGAATCCCTCCGTTAGATTACAACCTTGAAACTGCCTCCACAGAATTCTTTATAGGATGATGGG
This sequence comes from Heptranchias perlo, assembly GCF_035084215.1. Classification (NCBI taxonomy): domain Eukaryota; kingdom Metazoa; phylum Chordata; class Chondrichthyes; order Hexanchiformes; family Hexanchidae; genus Heptranchias; species Heptranchias perlo. The sequence goes on from NC_090337.1 coordinate 42,521,599, forward strand.
CACTATCAATGAATTGTTGGTGCTACATCCTGGTTCAACTCTATAAAGTACCGTAATCATTGCAATTTTAGACTAAGCACCTTGGTCTTGGTGCATATAAAAATCGCTATTGCATATTAAAATTGGTAAGTGGGGCACACCATTCCACTTCAAAATGCCTGGAAAATTCCTGTCAGGTTCTGTTTATAGGGGGAAAAAGTCATCCAACATCAGCACCTATCTGTAATTCCACTATGTATGTAGGTGAAGCTGATTTCCACTTTAAACCTGTCATTTTGATGTTAGGTGAAAATGCTTTGGCATTGTTGACCAGGTAGCAGGCACTGGTGGCTCTACAACATTTGATTATTTTCAGCAGCTTATGTCAGACAGGGCCAAATAACAGGCAACCTTCCCATCATGATGTCAAGAAGCCTAGCATACTATTTTTACCAAGACAAAGGAGCACCCACGACCCACACACCACCCCTTCAAAAGGCACCCACTCCCCAAAGCATCAGGTGGAAAGCATAATTTCAGCTTCAGGTATGTAACACCTTAAAATTTCTGTTTTCTTAAAGGGACCGTTTTATTCAACCATTCTCTCAAAGCCTCCATTGCGGCAATGGCACAAGGGAGCATTGCAGATGCTTAGAACCATAATTTGCCAATTCTGCTGGAGTGTACACGTTGACTTGAGTAAAAGAAACCTGCTTCTCAATATTGACCTTTAAATTCTAACTGAAATTCCATATGCAGCCACTGCGTGCCCTCTAATGAGAAACAATGTTCCCTGTAGATATGAAAGTATGCAGCATCTCTTCAGTTATAAGAAATACCTATAATGTCTTCTGTGAAAAAGTTAAAATCCACAGACTAGCTTAATTTTTAAGTGGCCCCCTACCTCTATTGAGCATTTAAATTGCAGCCGCCAACCCTCTATCAAGGTGGATTGCCAGTGAAAGATCTTTCCTCCCATCAACAGCTTAGCCTCAATGAATTCAAAGATGGGTTAGTGAAGTTTAAGTTCATTGTTGTGATCAATGAATGCCCAAAAGAACATAGGGTTACTGAACGTACCACTAAGTTTCCAAATACATCATATTTCTCCTGACTGCAACAATCTCCTTTCCAACATTAAAAAATGCCAGGCCAGGCCGTAGGAATTTTGCTCCCCCACCCCCACTGATAAACTTCAGAGCCTAGGGGAGGGGAGGCTACTTTACCATAACGCCATTCCCCACCAAGAAGAAAAAAAATTATGCCTGGGGGAGAGAAGACTACCTCACCACAGCCCATCCCACCTGCTGAGCAAGTTTTCTGGCGCTCCCTGCCTTCTCTTTCCCCTTTTAAACCGCTCTCTCCCCTCCTTCGCCATGCGTCCCCACCCCTCCCTGTCCACCTTCCCCTATTCTCCTCCTCTTCCCCCACCCTTCCTCCCTTGCCAGAGTCCAATTATCCTCCTCTGATCTATAAACTGAATTTAGTCTTTATTCCCCATGTGCAATGTAATAGGAGATCAACTAGTGATTATTAAAATTTTCACTTGGACTTAAAATGCTTTTATTGAACAAAACCAAACAACACATTTAAAGCAGTCAGTTTTGAATTCTCTTCCTCCCTTTTATTGCTTTCACTCTTCCTAATTTCTAGGTTACACGTTCCCATCCATGAGGACAGGCCAGTCTACAAAACCACTCCTCCATGTCTGCAGTCAATTCAATTATGACCAACCACCGATTAATAGCAAACTGAGTCGAGTGGGCCACCGGACCACCCAAAGGGTATTCCTACTGAATATTTTACTGCAGTGTTAAAATGTGGAAACAAATACCATCAAAAAACCCTCCAACTTAGTCCTTGTAGACAGCATATTAATGAAAACATAATTATTTGCCAATAATACAGTACAAATATGAAGCAAAAGTGCTGTAGAAACTTACTCTGCAAGCTGTTGGGATCAATGAGGTGTATAGTACTGGTCACACGAACACAGACACAGATCTGACTCATGTTTCCAAGGCTCTGTGCTAGTCGTGGTGGCAAGCATACTAAATTGTCCTGTAAAAGAGAGAAATAAAGATTTAAAAAGTATAGTCTTTGTAATGTCTTTGCTGTGAAATGTTTGGTGGATCATTTCTTCATTATTGTTCATGTTCAAAACTGAGCCATTAGATGTTCTGCTACTTTATGACCACTAATGAATCCATTTTTTTTAACGTACACTATTATGTTCATGTGAGCTCAGTCTTATTTACCTTCCCTTTCAAAATTCTGCTTTAAGTCTTTATGCTGGCATCAATGATCAGTGCACTCGTGAAATGTCCATACTGAATGATTACTGCTATAGAATCAATTCATGTTTAGAATTAACAAGTGGCTAGAAACCAATACAGTAACTATGGAAATTTATTCCCCACGCTGCTGACAGTCCTGGAAAGTCTCAGACTTGGACGAGGCAACCCATATACTCTGATGCTGAAATATTATAGTAATAAAGAATCAAATATCAGGAACAGCATTATTAGAGTGATATCATATAGAACTAATACAGTTAAAACATAACTATGGGATTGCCTGTGATGTTTAGAGATACAAAGACCCAATCCAACAAAATTCAAGGGTTTTTTTTGTAATACAAAAAATGTTCAAGCCTAAGGGCAGTATGGCAGGCACACAAGTGTGTTCATCGCTCTTTCGCTGACTTATTTCCATCCCAAAACCACATTTTTAAGAGCGTAGCATGAAGAGTTCAATTTTATTGGTGAGGGGACGTTACACGAATTGGAAGTCCTACTCTACATGAGCTGTTTTGTTTGGGAGTCACCTCAAATGAAGCGTCCACACACTGGAATAGGAAAGATTAAACAAAACCATGAAGTGCCTTAAACATAACATTTTCATAGCAGCGACACTTAAACATTGTTTTTAAGCAAAAAATAATTCTCACCTTACAGACAGGAACAATTTCCACAGAGAATGTACTTTTGTAATTGTAATTGTTACTGTGTACATCATGGGAGATTAGACGCTGAGATGCCTTGTACCTTCAAAAACATAATACCTATTACAAGTGTTTGTTTTTGGATACAGAAAAAAAGTCAAATGTACTTTGCAGAAAATGAATTCACCTTATGCATTGTACTAATATCTTCTTGAGACAGGCTAGAGCAAAAGTGTCTATCATACACTCTCTTATAAAGTGATCTGCATATAAGGCAACTTTTCAACTTTCCAGCCAAAAAAACTGGGGTTGGATAAAATGGAACTGAAGGTCAGCATACAAAGAGTGAAGGCTGTGGCCAGTCTCCCACTCCATTTTATCCAGGGCAGATCCACCATAATATGTCCAGTATAACTGGCAAGTACAACAACAATCTACATTTATATATTGGCTTTAATGTAGAAAAATGTTCCACGGTGTTTCATGGAAGTGTAATCAGACAAAAATCTACAAGCCAAAGAATGAGATATTGGGAGAGGTGATCATGAGCTGTAGAAGGAGGTAGAGGTTTAGGGAGGGAGACCAGCCAGAAGAGCATTAGAATAGTTGAGTATGGAGGTGACAATGGCCTGGATGAAGGTTTCGGCATCAGTTGGGTTGAGGCAGGGGTAAAACCGGATGAAGTTATGGAGGTGACAGTAGGCGGTCTTTTTGATGCAGATTTGTGAAGACGAGACTTGATCCCCACAAGAACTGTGCAGTGGTTATTCCTACCAACGCTGTCATACACAGAAGCATTTGCAGCAGGTAGATCGGTAAGGATGAGGTCAAGTAGGTTATTCCCTTCCGTTGGTTCTCTCACCACCTGCCGCAAGGCCAGTCTGGAGTGGTGGTACTACCATTGAAGTCCCCCACCTAGAATGTACAACACAGAATCGGGCCATTTGGCCCAACATGTCCATGCCAGTGTTTATGCACCACATGAGCCTCCTCCCACCCTTCTTCATCTAACCCCATCAACATAGCCTTCTATTCCTTTCCCCCTCATGTGTTTATCTAGCTTCCCCTTAAATGAAATTATGCTTGTCGCTTCACCTTCTCCTTGAGGTAGTGATTTCCACATTCTGGGTAAAGAAGTTTCTCCTGAATTCTGAGCTATTGCTATCCTAGTACTTTCTCCAAGTGGTGATCAACATGGAAAAGTACTGATTCATCAGCGGAGAATGGGCAGTACGTGGTAATCAGCAGGAGGTTTCCTTGTCCATGTTGGGCCTGAAGCCATGAGACTTTATGGGGACCGGAGTCAATGTTGAAGACTCCCAGAGCCACTGTCCCCTCCCAAATGTATATCACTGTGACCCCACCTCTGGTGGGTTTATCCTGGCACTGGAGCAGGACATACCAGGGATGATGATGCAGAAGTCCGGGACGTTGGGTGAGAGGTACGATTCTGTGAATATGATTATGCCAGGCTGTTGCTTGACTAGTTTGTGAGGCAGCTCTCCCAACTTTGACATTAGTCCCCAGATATTAGAGAGAAGGACTTTGCAGGGTTGACTGGGCTGGGTATGTTTTCATCATGTGCTGATCCGATGTCTAGGTCGCAGCTGAGTGGTCTGTCTGGTTTTATTCTTGTTATTTTTTTGTAATTGTTTTAACCCACAACTTAGTGGTTTGCGAGGCCATTTCAGAGTGCAATTAAGAGTCAACCACGTTAGTGTGGGACTGGAGTCATATATAGGCTAGACCAAGGAAGAACTGCAGGTTTACTTCCCTAAAGGATTTATGGTTGGAAGCTCAGAATTGAATAGGATACAGATTGCGAACAGTCTGCTTCAGCCTGAGACAATGGTCAGGAAGATGATGGAATCGTTAGCATCGTTGGCAAGGGTACAGAGTTTATAGCGGGGACTGAAGACAATGGCTAAGTCTTTCCAATATTTAACTGAAGGAAACTGCGGCTCATCCACGACTGGATATCATACATGTGGAAGCTGACTCCATGTCTGCGATGATGTTGCCACAGAGCAACATGCAGTCACACAGAATGTTATTTGTGACTTTGGTAAGAGCAGTTTTGAGGCCAATGGCAGGGCAGAATCCTGACTGGAGAGATTCAAACAAGGAATTACGGGAAAGATGGGCACGGATTTGGAAGGCGACAACAGGGGCGAGGAGTTTGGAAAGGAAAGGGAGATTGAAGATGGGCCAGTGATTTGCAAGAGTCAAGGGTGGGTTATCTCGGAGGACACGAGGGCCGATGGGAAGTGGGGAAAGCAGCAGAAGCATGGAGGATGGAGGGGGGCAGGGGAGAGACGTTTAAAGAAATGCTTCATTTGAGGATGGGGTGGGGGGGGCGGTGAAAAGAAGCCAGGGGTTAAATTTGCTGCTAATGATAATCTTCAAGTTGTGGGCGGTTTATGCACATGAGAGCGATGCCCGAAAGCATTTGTTATGGTCCAGCCAGATCTGGTGATGCATGATAAAACCAGCTGCGTACCAGATATACTCAAATCTGCCCCCTTGGACTTGAGGAAGCAAAGATCAGGGCCATTGATGAGGTTACCAGTGGGCATGAGGTTGGGGCAGTTTGATTTGCTGCTTACGAGTTACTCAACCTCCACTTTGTACAGCACCAGTCTTTTCTTCAACTTAATGCTCACATTTGACAATACCTTCTACTTTAACCATCCAGGAATGACATAATGCCATGCCTTATATGTGGACATATGCAGTTTATAGTTCTATTCAATATTCTACTGATGGACAAAAAAAAAAATCTTTGAACCTCTCAAGTCTTTCTGCCTTGTCAGTAGTGGAATTGAAATGAACAAATATCTCTTATTGCACTTGCGTGTTTAATCATAAGTTTCACTGTAGCTGAGCTACTATCTAACGATCATAGGGAAGCATGTGAATGAAAAAGGTATGCATGCAGGAAAAAAAGAAATTTGGAGGAGGGATTATGAAAAAAAACCCAAGATGTATTCAATAAAGATGTCTTCTTAAATACTCCAGTCTTTACCAATGTAACAAAGCCATTTGAAAAATAATTAATGGGAGAATGTGCAAAAATTCTAAACTTAGTGAAAAATGTATTGTTACCCAAGCAATTACTGCAGTTAGCCTTCATTCCATTTCAGCATAGTGAAATTGTTGCAAAGTTAATACAATTGGCTTTAAAAATTGAATCCACTTCAACAATTTTTCCAATGATAAAGAATCCAAGTTCAGTTTAATTAATTGCACAATGACTATATTAGCAGAAAAATAAAGCAATAATAGAATGCATGAAAGCCCATAAGGACTAGCCATTGTTACTCAAACCAGATTCACAAGCATCTTTCTAAAATCACTGATGTAAATATTTTGTATAACATAAAAGCCACCACCTTCTGACAATGACATTTACAGTGAAAGGTCTAGTACCATTTAAAATGGATAAAGAAAGAAAACCTATGCAGGAAAGATGCAAAACATAACTATGAATAACTAGATATAAGCCCTTGGTTTGCAATAGGTCAAAATAGAGCCATCTTTTATAAGTAACATTTCATGCTAAATGATTTCTGGAAGATAAGTAATTAGACAAATAACTAATTGTGCACACTGTAACTCCGATTTCTACTCCAGGTAAGATTACAAAATGCCCAAGGCTGAGCAGCAATGATCACAAAAACCCCAGTAATACCTGAAAATGAGCTGATCTGGGCTGGAACCCAACAAGTGAATTAAAATTCTACTAAACTAAATCAAATGAATGTGAAAGACCAGTAAAATATTGCCAAAGATGAGTACCACAACGATGCAGCTGTCTTCAACAATGAGAAATCTAGCATATCTTAGTAATTGTAACGGAAGCCAACTATTTTTCACTATTGGAGCAAAGGGGGAAGAAAGAAAGAATGCTACAACAGATGCGAATCATGCTTCTAAATCACACAATTGGCCAGTCTCTAAATACAGGCTATTTAAAAACAAATTTGATGTGTACTAATTTGCTCTCCTCCTATTTTTTTTCCTACTGTACTACACAGAAAGTGATTATGACAGACAGGATTTCCATACAACATTCCACACAAGAAATGTAGTAACAGACAAATGAATGCTCCTTGAAATGAAAATAAGAAATGCAGGTGGTAACTTTGCTTCCCGGAAGATTGATACTGTTGAGATTGACCACTTGACTGCTTTGATGAAGATCTTCTCTCTGCTGGCCATAAGAGTCTTATATAATGTAAATTTAGGCAGTCTCAATCCAATTCTTTTAGTGGGCATGGGCCTACAGTACAAAATTGACACTCAGAAGACATAACGCTGAAGATGGAAAAAGGTAAAACATTGCAGAAGTTGCCAAGAAACATTGTTGGAGCAGAGTGGAAAGCACCAACCATGTTATACCTGATCTGGGAGTGCTTGAGGCTAACACCAGGTATCTTAAGGGGAAAAATGTTCCAATCCCCAGCACCAACATCCTTCACCTTGATGAACACAGAAGTCAAAAGAAATGCTAGAACCCATATGCGAAGGTCTGCTTTTTCCCCTCAGAAATGACCCTGCCTTCCTCTAGTGATATGCCAAAACTATCTTATGCCAGGGATGGCTTCAAGGTTCTGCTGGTGTTTAAAAACTTCCAAATTCTCCAAAGGTTTCCCTTTAAAAGGAGAGACCATTAGAGCTTTGACTCCAGGTCGATCAGTAGACTTAAACTTCTTAGCCAGGTAGAACTGCCGTGTAACAACAACGTGCAGCACCTTTAATGTATTAAAACGTCCCAAGTTTCTTCACAGGAGCATTACAAACAAAATTTAACACCAAGCCACAGAAGGAGATGTTAGGACAGGTGACCAAAAGCTTGGTCAAAGACATAGGTTTTAAGGAGGGTCTTAAGGAGGAGAGAGGTGTCGACAGGCAGAGAGGTTTAGGAAGGGAATTCCAGAGCTTAGGGCCTACGCAGCTGAAGGCTCGGCCGCCAATGGCTCCTATGTTCCTAAGGTAGCATCGTAAAAAAAGCTTTTGTAGATAACAATTTTAAAAAAAGCTTGCCAAATGTACATACTGGTGTAAATTACAGCAAAAAGAACAAGTCATCACTGGCCCATGCCACCTCCTCCCACACCATCCCCCCCCCCCTCTCTCCATCATTAAAAAAAAATCTGTTTTGTACTCTTAAACTGTAAGTGGAGTTAGTGGTGGATGACTTTTTTGAAAAAGAATGTAGAATAGACAATGAGGGATATTCTTGATAGTAAATAGCATGTCAATTTAAAAAAAAAAACAAATCTGAATGAGCACAGAAGCCTTCTAATACCACATATATCCCTCACACTTGTTGCTTAGTTTTGCCTGTGGTCTATACCTACTTGCAAGGAACTGTACACTGCAGGAAGTCCACCATCTTCTGGGCATGTTGCTTGGAACCGTAATAGAAATCCAGACCATCTAAAAACAAAATTCGGTCAATGCTGAAGCTAAACTTTTGGTTATTGTAAATCATTCAAAATCTCAAAATAAGCGGATATGCATGAACAAAGAGACACGTCAAAACCCTGCACTGCTTTTCCCAAAACTTATACCTTATAGATGGCTCAAATTTATCTTTCAAATATATACAAATGTTAAAAGCAGAAGACTGTTCATCCAAAATCAAATAGTAGATTGCTAAAGTAAATTTTAATTAGCATAAAGCATGCCTTTGACTTTCCAGTTACTTCCAAACTGCATCTCCCCTAAACTCCAATTTCATGTAATACCAAGCCTGTTGAAATTTACATTAGTTTAAATCTTGTTGGTTTTGATAGGTTATTTGACCATGGAGGGCATCAGAACTGAGCCCTAAACCATATTTCCCAAAGTTCATGCCTGTATGCTTTCCAGCAGGGACCGGCGGCTATTGATTAGTGATGGGAATCCAAACTGTTTTTTTTTGCCATCCATTGCTCTTCTGGTTGAGATCAGCTAACTCAAGATAGACTGGAAATTCATCCTGGGACTTTCAGCTCTGTATGGCTGTTATATATTGCCTTTACTAACTGTTCTCAGGAGAAGCTATGAATTCTTATGTATATAGGCGAAAAGTAGCTTTCAGTATAATTTTCTACAATTCAGTTTCCTGTTTTCTAAAACCTTTGGCATGGTGGGGGGGGGGGGGGGGGGGTGGGGAGTAGGTCGGACTGAACACTCTATCATCACCGTCCCTGGGTACGTCCTGTCCCACCGGCAGGACAGACAAACCAGAGGTGACGGTACAGTGATATACAGTCAGGAGGGTGTGGCCATGGGAGTCCTCAACATTGACTCTGGACCCCATGAAATCTCATGGCATCAGGTCAAACATGGGCAAGGAAATCTCCTACTGATTACCACCTACCACCCTCCCTCAGCTGATGAATCAGTCCTCCTCCATGTTGAACATCACTTGGAGGAAGCACTGAGGGTAGCATGGGCACAGAATGTACTCTGGGTGGGGGACTTCAATGTCCATCACCAAGAGTGGCTCGGTAGCACCATTACTGACCGAGCTGGCCGAGTCCTGAAGGACAGAGCTGCCAGAGCGGGCCTGCGGCAGATGGTGAGCGAACCAACACGAGGGAAAAACTTACTTGACCTCGTCCTCACCAATCAACCTGTCGCAAATGCATCTGGCCATGACAGTATTGGTAGGAGTGACCAACGCACAGTCCTTGTGGAGACGAAGTCCCGTCTTCGCACTGAGGATACCATCCAACATGTTGTGTGGCACTATCAACATGCTAAATGGGATAGATTCAGAACAGATCTAGCAGCTCAAGACTGGGCATCCATGAGCTGCTGTGGGCCATCAGCAGCAGAATTGTATTCCAGCACAATCTGTAACCTCATGGCCCGGCATATTCCTCACTCTACCATTACCAACAAGCCAGGGGATCAACCCTGGTTCAATGAGGAGTGTAGAAGAACATGCCAGGTGCAGCACCAGGCATACCTAAAAATGAGATGCCAACCTTGTGAAGCTACAACTCAGGACTATATGCATGCTAAACAGCGGAAGCAACATGCTATAGACAGAGCTAAGCGATTCCGCAACCAACGGATCAGATCAAAACTCTACAGTCATGACACATCCAGTCGTGAATGGTGGTGGACAATTAAACAACGAACGGGAGGAAGAGGCTCTGTAAACATCCCCATCCTCAATGATGGCGGAGCCCAGCACGTGATTGCAAAAGACAAGGCTGAAGCGTTTGCAACCATCTTCAGCTAGAAGTGCCGAGTGGATGATCCATCTCGGCCTCCTCCCGATATCCCCACCATCACAGAAGCCAGTCTTCAGCCAATTCGATTCACTCCACGTGATATCAAGAAACGGCTGAGTGTACTGGATACAGCAAAGGCTATGGGCCCCGTGGTGCTGAAGACTTGTGCGCCAAAACTAACTGCACCTCTCGCCAAGCTGTTCCAGTACAGCTACAACACTGGCATCTACCTGACAATGTGGAAAATTGCCCAGGTATGCCCTGTCCACAAAAAGCAGGACAAATCCAATCCGGCCAATTACCGCCGCGTCAGTCCACTCAATCATCAGCAAAGTGATGGAAGGTGTCGTCGACAATGCTATCAAGCGCCACTTACTCACCAATAACCTGCTCACCGATCCTCAGTTTGGGTTCCATAAGAACATAAGAAATAGGAGCAGGAGTAGGCCAATCGGCCCCTCGAGCCTGCTCCGCCATTCAATAAGACCATGGCTGATCTGATCCTAACCTCAAATCTAAATTCATGTCCAATTTCCTGCCCGCTCCCCGTAACCCCTAATTCCCTTTACTTCTAGGAAACTGTACTTCTGTTTTAAATTTATTTAATGATGTAGCTTCCACAGCTTCCTGGGGCAGCAAATTCCACAGACCTACTACCCTCTGAGTGAAGAGGTTTCTCCTCATCTCAGTTTTCAAAGAGCAGCCCCTTATTCTAAGATTATGCCCCCTCGTTCTAGTTTCACCCATCCTTGGGAACATCCTTACCGCATCCACTCGATCAAGCCCCTTCACAATCTTATATGTTTCAATAAGATCGCCTCTCATTCTTCTGAACTCCAATGAGTAGAGTCCCAATCTACTCAACCTCTCCTCATACGTCCGCCCCCTCATCCCCGGAATTAACCGAGTGAACCTTCTTTGTACTGCCTCGAGAGCAAGTAGGTCTTTTCTTAAGTATGGACACCAAAACTGTATGCAGTATTCCAGGTGCGGTCTCACCAATACCTTATATAACTGCAGCAATACCTCCCTGTTTTTATATTCTATCCCCCTAGCAATAAAAGCCAACATTCCGTTGGCCTTCTTGATCACCTGCTGCACCTGCATACTAACTTTGATTTTCTTGCAGTAGGACCCCCAGATCCTTTTGAACTGCAGTACTTTCCAGTTTCTCGCCATTAAGATAATAACTTGCTCTCTGCTTTTTCCTGCCAAAGTGCATAACCTCACATTTTCCAATATTGTATTGCATCTGCCAAATCTGCACCCACTCACCCAGCTTGTCTATATCCCCTTGTAGGTTTTTTATGTCCTCCTCCTCACTCTCTACTTTCCCTTCCATCTTTGTATCATCTGCAAACTTTGATATGTTACACTCGGTCCCCTCCTCCAAATCGTTAATATAGATTGTAAAGAGTTGGGGACCCAGCACCGACCCCTGCGGAACACCACTGGCTACTGGTTGCCAGTCCGACAATGAACCATTTATCCCAACTCTCTGCTTCCTGTTAGATAACCAATCCTCCACCCATGCCAGAATATTACCCCCAATCCAGTGATTCTTTATCTTGAGCAATAATCTTTTATGTGGCACCTTGTCGAATGCCTTCTGGAAGTCTAAATACACTACGTCCACTGGTTCCCATTTATCCACCCTGCACGTTATGTCCTCAAAGAACTCAAGCAAATTTGTCAGACATGACTTCCCCCTTCGTAAAGCCATGCTGACTTTGTCCAATTAAATTATGCTTATCCAAATGTTCTGCTACTGTCTCCTTAATAATAGACTCCAAAATTTTACCCACCACAGATGTTAGGCTAACTGGTCTATAATTTCCAGCCTTCTGCCTACTACCCTTTTTAAATAAGGGTGTTACATTAGCAGTTTTCCAATCTGCCGGGACCTTTGCCGAGTCCAGAGAATTTTGCAAAATTATTACCAAAGCATCCACAATCCCTACTGCCACGTCCCTCAAGACCATGGGATGTAAGCCATCAGGTCCAGGGGATTTATCCGCCTTGAGTCCCATTAATTTACTGAGTACCAATTCCTTAGTGATTTTAATCGTATTAAGCTCCTCCCCCACCCCCCCCCCCCCACCAGAGAGCTCCCTGTTTGTCCAGTGTTGGGATATTCTTAGTGTCCTCTACCGTAAAGACTGAAACAAAATATTTGTTCAGCATTTTTGCCATCTCCATGTTTCCCACCATTAATTTCCGGTCTCATCCTCTAAGGGACCTACGTTTGCCTTAGCCACCCTTTTTCTTTTTATATAACTACAGAAACTCTTGCTATTTTTTATATTTTTTGCTAATCTATTTTCAAAGTCTATCTTCCCTTTCTTAATCAATTCTTTAGTTACTTTTTGCTGTCTTTTGAAGACTTCCCAATCTTCTATCCTCCCACTAAGTTTGGCTACCTTATATGTCCTTGTTTTTAGTCGGATACTATCCTTAATTTCTTTACTTAGCCACGGATGGCTGTCATTTCTTTTACACCCTTTTTTCCTCAGTGGAATATATATTTTTTGAAAGTTGTAAAATAACTCCTTGAATGAACACCACTGCTCATGTACCACCTTACCCTTTAATCTATTTTCCCAGTCCACTTTAATCAATTCCGCTCTCATACCATCATAGTCTCCTTTATTCAAGCTCAGTACGCTTGTTTGAGAACCAACCTTCTCACCCTCTACTTGGATATGGAATTTAACTATGTTATGGTCACTCATTCCAAGGAGATCCTTAACTAGGACATTAATTAATTAATCCTGGCTCATTACACAGGACCAGGTCCAAGGTTGCTTGCTCCCTTGTAGGATTAGTTACATACTGCTCAAGAAATCCATCCCTAATATACTCAATAAACTCTTCCTCAAGGCTGCCCTGCCCAATTTGATTTGTCCAGTCAATATGATAGTTAAAATCCCCCATAATTATAGCTGTTCCCTTATTACATGCCCCGACTATTTCCTGATTAATACTTCTTCCAGCAGAGTTGCAACTATTAGGAGGCCTATATACTATGCCCACCAGCGTTCTTTTCCCCTTATTATTCCTCATCTCCACCCAAACTGTTTCATTATCCTGATCCTTTGTCCCAATATCATTTCTCTGTATTACAGTGATTCCTTCCTTTATTAACATAGCCACCCCACCTCCCCTTCCTTTTTGCAAGTCCTTCCTGATTGTTAAATCCCCTGGCATATTTAATTCCCAGTCGTTGTCACCCTGCAGCCATGTTTCTGTAATGGCCACAAGATCATACCCATACGTAGTTATTTGTGCCGTTAACTCGTCCATTTTGTTACGAATGCTACGTGCATTCAGATAAAGAACTTCCAAATATGTCTTGTGACACTTAGTTCCTGCTTTTTCCTTTTTTAACACTTTACCTTTTACTCCATACCTTCTGTCCCTTCCTGACACGCTTTCCTCTGTCTCCCTGCTCAGGTTCCCAACCCCCTGCCACAGCTTTGATGCTGGGTTAATCGCCTTACGTCTTCTAGTTTTTATTTTATCTGTCATGCCTAAAGTACACTTTCTTTCTGCTGCTCTACGCTTTTCCCTTTCACTTATTCTTGAACAACTATTTGTCCTGCTTTTTAATTTATCTCCTAACTCCTTAAATTCACCTTGCAGGGCCCCATCCCTTTTTTTAATCTATGTCGTTGGTACCAATATGGACCACGACTACTGACTGTTCACCCTCCCCCTCCAGAATGCCCTGCAGCCGCTCCGTGACATCCTTGACCCTAGCACCAGGGAGGCAACATACCATCCTGGAGTCATGTTTGCGGCCGCAGAAATGCCTATCTGTTCCCCTTACAATTGAATCCCCTATCACTATAGCCCTGCCACTCTTCTTCCTCCCCTCCTGTGCAGCAGAGCCATCCGTGGTGCCCCGAACCTGGGTTCCACCAGGACCACTCAGCTCCAGACCTCATTGCAGCCTTGGTCCAAACATGGACAAAAGAGCTGAATTCCAGAGGTGAGGTGAGAGTGACTGCCCTTGACATCAAGGCAGCATTTGATTGAGTGTGGCACCAAGGAGCCCTAGTAAAATTGAAGTCAATGGGAATCACAGGGAAAACTCTCCAGTGGCTGAAGTCATACCTAGCACAAAGGAAGATGGGAGTGGTTGTTGGAGGCCAATCATCTCAGCCCCAGGACATTGCTGCAGGAGTTCCTCAAGGCAGTGTCCTAAGCCCAACCATCTTCAGCTGCTTCATCAATGACCTTCCCTCCATCATAAGGTCAGAAATGGGGATGTTCGCTGATGATTGCATAGTATTCAGTTCCATTCGCAACCCCTCAAATAATGAAGCAGTCCGTGCCCGCAAGCAGCAAGACCTGGACAACATCCAGGCTTGGGCCGATAAGTGGCAAATAACATTTGCACCAGACAAGTGCCAGGCAATGACCATCTCCAACAAGAGTCTCTAACCACCTCCCCTTGACATTCAAAGGCATTACCATTGCCGAATCCACCACCATCAACATCCTGGGGGTTACCATTGACCAGAAACTTAACTGGACCAGACACTTAAATACTGTGGCTACAAGAGCAGGTCAGAGGCTGGGTATTCTGCAGCGAGTGACTCACCTCCTGACTCCCCAAAGTCTTTCCACCATCTACAAGGCACAAGTCAGGAGTGTGATGGAATACTCTCCACTTTCCTGGATGAGTGCAGCTCCAACAACACTCAAGAAGCTCAACACCATCCAGGACAAAGCAGCCCACTTGATTGGCACCCCATCCACCACCATAAACATGCACTTCCTTCACCACTGGCGCACTGTGGCTGCAGTGTGTACCATCCACAGGATGCACTGCAGCAACTCGCCAAGGCTTCTTCGACAGCATCTCCCAAACCAGCGACCTCTACCTCCTAAAAGGACAAGGGCAGCAGGCACATGGGAACAACACCACCTGCACGCTCCCCTCCAAGTCACACACCATCCCGACTTGGAAACATATCGCTGTTCCTTCATTGTCGCTGGGTCAAAATCCTGGAACTCCCTAACAGCACTGTGGGAGAACCTTCACCACACAGACTGCAGCGGCGGCTCACCACCACCTTCTCAAGGGCAATATCTAGAGGACTAGAGTACAAGGGGGCAGAGGTTATGCTGCAGCTATACAAAACCCTGGTTAGACCGCACCTGGAGTACTGTGAGCAGTTCTGGGCACCGCACCTTCGGAAGGACATATTGGCCTTGGAGGGAGTGCAGCGTAGGTTTACTAGAATGATACCCGGACTTCAAGGGTTAAGTTACGAGGAGAGATTACACAAATTGGGGTTGTATTCTCTAGAGTTTCGAAGGTTAAGGGGTGATCTGATCGAAGTTTATAAGATATTAAGGGGAACAGATAGGGTGGATAGAGAGAAACTATTTCCGCTGGTTGGGGATTTTAGGAGTAGGGGGCACAGTCTAAAAATTGGAGCCAGACCTTTCAGGAGCGAGATTAGAAAACATTTCTACACACAAAGGGTTGTGGAAGTTTGGAACTCTCTTTCACAAACGGCAATTGATACTAGCTCAATTGCTAAATTTAAATGTGAGATAGATAGCTTTTTGGCAACCAAAGGCATTAAGGGATATGGGCCAAAGGCAGGTATATGGAGTTAGATCACAGATCAGCCACGATCTTATCAAATGGCAGAGCAGGCACGAGGGGCTGAATGGCCTACTCCTGTTCATATGTTCCCAATTAGGGATGAGTAATAAATGCTGGCCTCGCCAGCGACGTCCGCATCCCATGAACGAATAAAAAAACTTTATCGTTTTTCCTACTCTTTGAAAACGCAATTTTGGTTCAGATTAATGAGATTTAAAATAAAGTGCACCTGTAAATGTCAACAGGCTTGGTATTATACTGTGCAAAGATTAATGTACGAATACTTAACACACTCTTACAGAATTCCTTTGTCCATTATTTTAATACAGCCATTAACACATTTAAAATAAGAAGGTTAATGTCTGGTAAAATAACAGACAAAGGAATTGTATTTGAAAATATTAAGTACTCATACGATAATCATTGCACAGTATAATATCACGGTTAAATAGATAAAATTTAATTGGTGGCCTTTTACACAGTGAGTTATGATGATCTGAGCGGTGGAAGCAGATTCACTAATAACTTTCAAATGGTAATTGGATAAATATTGAAGGGAAAATTTGCAGGGCTACGGGGAAAGAGCAGGGGCCTGGGACTAATTGGATAGCTCTTTCAAAGAGCCGACACATGCATGATGGGCCAAATGGCATCCAGTGCTGTATCATTCTATGAAATTTCCCCAGGCTCTCATGACATATGGCTACTTGTCAAACTGTATCAGCTTCATCAAAAGAAAAGGGGCTATAATTGGTGGGAAAATAATATGAAGAGTGAGAATTCCAGGACATTGCCAATCTAACAACCAAGACAAAGAACTAGCTCACAATATTCACTTACCATGGATTTCCTTGACACGAAGCGTGTTTTGATGCAGTTTATGTTTAAGAATTAATTGTTCCAGGTAATAAAAAGTTTTCTTATGTGGAGTCTAAGGAGGAACCAACAGAAATAGGAAGGAGAACTTTTCATTTAGCCAGAAATAAGATTTTAATGTAATTATTTTCAAATTATATTTTGAGAATACACTGTCCAAAACAAAACATTTCAGATGATAAGTAAGTCTGGAGATAAAACATGCTGCAAGACTTGATAGGGCACTTTTTGCAGATATCTATAGAATGATAGTAGGAAATTCATTGAAAATGTCATATGGATCAAAATTATCCTTGCATCCAAAAAGGTTTCCTCTCCCATTATTGCAGGTTAATAGGTACACTTTGCTTGCAGCTCACATAGTTAAATGTAGTCAAGTACATTTACTTGCAACTGAAAGCATTATGTTTGTATTTATGAAAATCAACAAATGCTTATGTTAAGAGACAAGGATAACCATTATAGTGTCGCTTGGAGAACGTAAAATCAATTCTCATTTGCCACGAAGGAGGAAAAAGTAGATTTAACAGCTTAAATTCCTAGGTATGATGCTGCAATATTGGTATTACATGCACAATTAGCCGAGGCTTTAAGCACCACCCCCCCCACTTAATTTTGGCACATATCTGGTGGGTGGGACCCACCCCTGTAATGTCCGCTATGGATCCGGCCACATTTCCGGCCCCAGAGTCATTAGCATAGAGAAGATGGGCTCCCTGGCCTACGCTGGCGAGTAGTGCCAGTCTGGAGGGTGAAACATGCCACAGCAGGCCCAAGGAAGAAAGTCAGCCAGTGCACTGCCTGGGGATTTTTTTTTTAAATTGACAAAGCCTGTATATAGCAGTCCAAAGACTCTCCATCGATATCTGAATATCGGATACACAAATGGGAGGAAACAAGTGTTTCTCTCATCCACATTCAATTTACATAGACCCAGCCACATATGGGCAGACATACTGTGGCCAAAGGGAACCGATCCCTGCAAACATTGGGAGACAACAAAGTGCGTCCCCAAGTAGCTTTCCACCTCCACCTGCCCCAGATTTGCCAAACAAAAAAAAACATTCAATCTGACAAAGTACACCAACTAAACTGGCACCTTTTCAGAAATTCCATTTTGAATTGATGTGAAGTTTGTGAATTGTTTTTTAAATTTAAGATTTAATTGAAGTGTTAAGAATCGGGTGTATTTAATGGTATTTGTTTTAGTATTTCAAATACATCTTTTAAAAGATCATAAATGCTGCTCAGCACATTGAAACGTTAAGGCTTTTTAACGTTACTTTTGCAGTTATAACAGCATTTTTCTCACCTTCTGTCGGACTTGTACTACTGCCTTCCAATAGTCCTTAGCTTCAACACGGTGGCAATCATCACACATCTGTTGCAGGATGACAAAATCTATCACAAAAACCTGTTGCAAGATTGCTCCACTCATTACCTGCACACAAAATTAGAAAATTTAAAAACAGGTTGAAAATTAAATACTGCAATTTAATTGTAGAACTGCAGCTATAAATAATTTCAGTGACGCACAAGGTCAGAACTGTTTCCTCAGTCAAAGGGTCAAGACACCTGGGAAATATAAAGTACTCAGACAGGCACAGACCGAAGGCTATCAGCAAGTTACCTGGCAACTCCATCAGCTAGGGACAATGCATGCCCCAGCAAGAAGAAAAAAAAATTCTACATCTATTGAATGGTATGAAAAACTGTAAGCACATTATAGTTCTACAAAACTCTATCGCAAACAAGGCCCTTCCCAACCAACCACCTCATCTGCATCAACACCCTAGGCCTGGCTGAAACCTGGCTCATTAACACTCACCCCTTTCCCTCTCACTAAGGCCATCCCACCCAGATACAGAAAATCTGCTCAAATTCTCATGGAAGGAAAGTGGGACTCATCTTTGCTTATTCCCTTACTTATCCACATTCAAAAATTTCAATCTCTCTCACGTTCCCAATTTTCCATTCAAGATCCTCAATGCTTCCCTTCAAAATATTCAATATAGCAGTGAGAATGTCACCTCAGGAAGCAGGTTCTTTTTTTTAAAAAAAACACTGACAACACTTCCCTCTACAGTAAGGTTCCCCAATAAATGCAGTGACTCAATAAAAGAAAAACCAAGAAATGGATAGTTACTATAGCTGGAGAATAACTTTCGACTCACCTCCTTTTGAACGGTAAGTTTGACCTTTAATCTCTTGGAATGAGGCTCGGTCCAAATAAAGCCTGCATCAATTAACCGTACCTGAATAAAAGAAGCAATTGATGTTGAAGTTGCAAGCAAAAGGTATCTCCACAATTAATTTTCCCCATTAACGGATTTTCTACACAGAAACACATCTGTCCAAATTAACAGTGCTTTATTTCATACTTAGATCATATAAAGATTCTAGGACAAGTCTTTGGAGCTCACCAAACCTTCCCAAAATGTCACAATACAACATATATTTTTCCCTCTGCCAATTTTCTCCCCTTTTCTGGAAGGGTCAACTCTGCTACTGTGCGCTACAAATCACCCTCCTGAATATTGTCCAACTGGCAATATTAACAAGAACATTCACAGCGACCAGTGAGGGGGAGGGTCATTACAGCCAAGCCCGATACTGTTCGCAAATACACAATTCCAGCAGGGTTCAATGGATAGAATTCAGGAGCGACAAGCCTGACCAATTTCTTACCCCCACTCCCCCTCTCCAGAGGAACTGAAGCCAATTTAGTGCATCTATTGCCACCGCAGCTTGAGATCAACCAACAGGTGAAACCAGAAATCAAACACAAGACTTTCCTAGTCTACATGGCTCAGCTACTTAGGGGTTAGCCCCAAAACATTTTGTAATAATATAAATTTATATAATAAATTTAAATATAAAGCTTTAGTGCAAAATTGAAAACTACATATTTACTAATGTTCTTTTACTGATCCAAATGTGTGGATTATTTTCACTATAGAATCGAAGGATTACAGCAGGTCTCAAAAATGACTTACTTTTGATTTTCAAACACATGGAATTAATGACTATTTAAAAGAAAATAAGGAATAGTGGTCAAGTTTAACCCATTCTCTTCATCAAGTTGAAAATACTTTAAATTAAGATTAGTAAGGACAGCAGTCGAGTGGTAGAACACATTAAATGCTCCGCTTCACAGACTAGATGGTTCCGGCTAACAGACACTCTGGTTTCTTATTCCCACCTGAGAGAAGAGGCTGTGGAGATGTCCATGGCTAAGAAAGGGAACATATTTTTTTTCTTTAAATGTTTAATCCGATAAGGTAACTTGCAGCACTACCTGCAACCTGTGGTCACCTCTATCCTTTTCATATTGAAAGAGGCTTTCAATATAGTGAATACTCAGAGCAAATTTTGAATGGCGCCCAAGCATTGTGTTATACTGGGGCTTTTGTTGAAAATGATCGCCAATCATTTCAATGATCTTCCCGTTTCCTTTACAGGTACAGCATAAACTAATCAATAATAATTCCTAAAAAGCAATTGTCAGTTTCAACATCGGGAATTTTTTTAAAAAATATGACTCATTGTTTGTATTTAAACAATCATTCAAAATATCAATGAATACCGATGACAAAGACAAGCCCATAGAAGAAATTGTCCAGTAAGCAACTTCTGTTCAGCAATTCTGCCTACGTCAATAGTTTTATGTGATGTTCTGCTGAGTTTTGCTATTGGTTAGTAGAAAATATAGCAAAACTCTACATGCTCATGCTTGCTAAACGGAACTGTGGCTCCTGATCAGCATATATACGGGATAACTATACTAAACTAACTAATAGCTGGCGGGTTTGATCCTGCCGCCTGACCTCTCAGCTCAAACACATTCTATCTGATTCACTGAAACCACTAGCTCCTGAGCCCTAAAGAGGACCCTGTGAACTGCTGACTAATCTTTATTAAATGGTAGACCTGGTCTCAGCCCAATTACTTGAAGTGGGGGAGGGAGGGAGGGAAGAAAAGATGACGTGGTAGAAATTGTCTATGGCCTGCTTTCAGGCGCATAACCAAAGGCGTGAAGACAGCACGTGCCTCAACCAGGAGGCCCGAGGCTCACCCGAAATTGGTCGTCGGGCCTCGTTTCAATAATTTGGACGAGCTGCCGGTGCTTCTCTAAAGGCAGCTCGCCCATTTGAAGAAGAATTTCAGGCCTCAGGTAAGTTCCAGGGGGGATTGCAGGCAGACAGTATCCCTCGTGAGTGCTGTGGAGCCAGGAAGAGCGCCCCTGATCAAACTCTTTTTAAAAAAAAAATTGCTCACTTTTTGTTGGCGGCTATTTAGCCGCAGCGACCGCTGAAGATTCTTGAGCAGAGAAAACTTGCTGTTTTAGCTATACGCCAGGGACGCCTGAAAAGCACCCATCCCAGTCTGGAGCTGGATGTCTTTCAGGTGTCCATGGGTGCAGAGTGATGCCGCCGCCGCCACCCCCCCCACCACCTCCAAATTGGTACGTTTTGTGTCCATTTTCCACCTGAAAAACAGGTGCACCACGGACCAAATTTTCTCCCATTTAATGATGGTGGTTTTTAGTATATTAGATATAAAGTGGTTGTGCTGAGAGGTCAGATGATTGGATCAAACCAGTCAGCTGGCAGGTAGCTCAATAAGGTTATTATGTATATAGGATCAGCAGCCACAGTTCTGTTTAGTGTGCATGATTTTTTTTTATTTTAGTTGTATTTTCTACCAACCAATAGAAAAACTCAGCAGAATCTCAAATAAAACTATTGACATCTATACAGAATCGCTGTTCAGAAGTTAATGCCCTACTGGACAATTTCTTCTGTGATTGTGTCATCTGTACTCATTGCTTAAAAACAAATATTTGAAAATAAAAATCAATAAAGCGACGACTGCATTGACTTTCCTCTTCATTAAATTAACATTCTGACATTTCCCAGTTCCACTTTGCAAAATTCAACATCAGAAATTTACAAAAAAAGCCTTGATATTAGAAGCATATTTGTATTTTAAAAATGTAAAGTATAAATAGACATCTAAGAGGGTATGTCGAAAGGTCAAGCAAATTTTTAAATAACAGACTGAGTTATAGTTGATAAAATAAGATTCCAAGGCACTGGCAAACTAACAATGCTATTAGTGCAAGGTTTCTTCGTCAGCACCTCCCAAACCCGGGACCTCTACCATTTGGAATGACAAGGGCAACAGGCGCATAGGAACACCATCACCTGCATGGTCCCCTCCAAGTCACACACCATCCTGACTTGGAAGTATATCGCGTTCTTTCATCGTCGCTGGGTCGAAATCCTGGAACAGCCTACCTAACAGCACGGTGGGAGTACCTTCACCACACGGACTGCAGCAGTTCAAGGCAGTGGCTCACCACCACCTTCTCAAGGGCAATTAGGGATGGGTAATAAATGCTGGCCTTGCCAGCAACACCCACATCCCATGAATGAATTTTTAAAAATTACTGCAGCTAATATGAGAAAAGAGACTGCTAATATTCATGTACAACGGTGGAAAATATTCAAATGTTAAAGTCACTATCAAAGAGTTTTGATAAGATAGGCTTGAAATAAACAACCAGATTTTCCATCGGATAAAAATATAACTACAAAATTAAGCTATGAAGCATAAATAAAAAGCACAATGTCAAAGTTTGTAGGTGACACGAAACTCGGAAATGTAGTTAACAGTGAGGAGGATAGTAACCGACTTCAGGAGGACGTAGACAGGCTGGTGAAATGTGCAGTCACATGGCAGATGAAACTTAACGCAGAGAAGTGTAAAGTGATACATTTTGGTAGGAAGAATGAGGAGAGGCAATAAGTCAAATGGTACAATTTTAAAGGGGGTGCAGGAACAGAGACACCGGGGGGTGTATGTATACAAGTCTTTGAAGGTGAGAAGACAAGTTGAGAAGGCTGTTAAAAAAAGGCACATAGGATGCTTGGCTTTATAAATAGAGGCATAGAGTACAAAAGCAAGGAAGTTATGCTAAACTTTATAAAACACTAGTTAGACCCCAGCTGGAGTTTTGGGGCCAATTCTGAACACCGCACTTTAGGAAGGTTGTCCAGGCCTTGGAGAGGGTGCAGAAGAGATTTACTAGAATGGTATCAGGGATGAGAGACTTTAGTTACATGGAGAAAATGGAGGAGTTGGGGTTGTTCTCCTTAGAGCAGAGAAGGAAAAGAGGAAATTTGATAGTGATATTCAAAATCATGAAGAGTTTTGATAGAGTAAATAAGGAAAAACTGTTTCAAGCAGAAGGGTCAGTAACCAGAGGACACAGATTTAAAGGTAATTGGCAAAAGAGCCTGAGGCGACACGAGAAAAATACTTTTTATGCAGCGAGTAGTTATGATCTGGAATGCACTGCCTGAAAGGGTAGTGGAAGCAGATTCAATAATAACTTTCAAAAGGGAGTTGGATAAATACTTGCAAGGCTATGGGGAAAGAGCAGGGTAGTGGGACTAATTGGATAGCTCTTTCAAAGAGCCAGCCCAGGCACGATGGGCCGAATGGCTTCCTTTTGTGCTGTATCATTCTATTCTATGATTCTATTTTGTGACTGCAATTAAATGATAGCTAAAAAAAAATTAAACATCCATTTTGCCAGATGACTGTCTACTAACTTTGGTCAAAGGGGACTTCAGTTTTTTAAGACACAAAGTTAAAAGTTCTCTTGATTCCAATGCACATTGTATCCAGGTTCCTGGAGGCTGAAGATATCTGTGGAACAAAAACAAAAGTCAACATGTGAGTTAATTCATCAAGGCAATCTTGTAGCCATTATCTATTAATGGATGAGTAGATCGATCATTAGGAGCTGGGATTTGTCCAACATAGCTCCAGAAAATCTTGCAAGCCAATGCCCCAACGGATGGAGTAGTCCTGGATGGACAAGCAGTGGAAAGTTTACCAGTGCCCACGTGCTGGTAAGCGGCATGGTTTTAGCTAGTTGAACTCTACGAGTACCACTGTATATACTTTAATCCCCAAGTCTTCAATCTGCATCTGAAAGATCTGGATTTAGGTGGGTGAGTTATCTGCCTATATAGAAAAAGTGTGCACCCTGCATCAGGCTTAGCTTAGTTCGAAAACTCGTAAGCATGGCGATGGGTTTCTGCTTGTATCAGACACATAGCTAACTTAAAAGAAATAGGCATTATTAATATTTACCAAGCTTGTTCTGGCAAAAAAATGAGGACATTATTTAACGTGTTCAAAACAATTTTGTTTTCCTTTTTAACAAAGGATACCAAGAGGAATGATGGAAATTACAGATAAAATCGGTGATTTCATTTCCATTTAATATGAAAACTGCAGATTATAACGAATAAACAAATCAAATTTAGTTTCCTAACAATGAAGATTTATTTTCTACTCAAGCAAAACTGTAAAACCATTCTTAACAAATGTATTTATAACTTAGACAGGAAATCTTATAATTTTTTCCAGAAAATTAAGTGTCTAAATAACTTTCATCTAGCAATCATCGATTATACCTCTGAATAGTTGAAATAATTCTGTAATGGTTTGTACATGAATAATTGTATCAAAAAAGGAGGAAATCTAATGGGCCAGATTTTGCTGAAAAAATAACAGCACCCAAATCAGCCAGCAACTTGTAGCAAGGAAGAGATACCCCGTGAATTGCGGATTGCCACACATTGCTAGCCGATTTGCACTGCTCCAGTTAGCTTCGCGAAAATGGCATCGCGTGCTTAACCTCTGTGATTTTCAAGATGTTGCTGGTTTTGCACAATAATTGCCCATTAAACTCACCACAGAAAGTTAAGTCTTGTAATTATCAGCACAAGTATCCTTTTAACGACATAATTGTTTGTCTGCCAATCAACCTCTCGCTCTGTAAATAAACAATTGTGTGGAGTCTCATTCCTTCAGGATGTGAATTGTTCAAGATTTTAAAAATGTCAAATTTTTTAATCTTACTTTTCTTTTCTGTCTCTCTTAATCCAACTTTTCTTTCCCTCTCTATTTCTTTCTGTACCGGATTTGACATTGAATTCACCCACTCTAATTTACCCTCCTGCTCAGTCCTCCCTCTGTTTGTTTCTCAATCATTAAATCTCATTGGTTAAGGAAATACACTGTTTGTCCTATTGTTCACCAAGGTCCCAGATGCCCTGCTCCCCTCGCTGTGTCATTATCAGCTCGCACTTCCAGCATCTTTGGGGCAAAATATTTTAAAACTTAAACCTGCAATTATAAGACTAACAGGGCAAGCCGCAAGATGCCTCACTCCAGCAAAATCTGAACCATTACTTTTGTACAAATTGAAGCATTCATAATAGAAAGCCTTAGAAAAAACCAAGGGTTTATTGTCAAATCTTTTCAGCTCAATCTTTCCAAAGTCTGTCCTACTAATCTAATCTTTAAATAATGCCAAAGCGGTTGACAAAAAAATAAAAACATTGGGCCTGATCTTGCTGGAAAATAATGTCATGTTAACAACGCACAGTTATTAATGCACAAATCAGCCAGCAGGAAAAAGTCTAATGGCATGCACCGCAAGATGCCCCATTCTAGCAAGATCTGGCCCATTATTTCAGAGACCTGAATAAGCAAATCATCACAGAGGTTTCCAGCACTCAACTGTCTTGAGCTAAAAAAAAATGGTAAGTTTAATCCTTTTAAACTCTGATCTACTGGTGGATTGAATTAAATTTTCCCACACTTCTGTTAAAAGGATTAATGATTCTAAAATTTTTCATCAATGTCCATACCAAACTATCATTTCTCCAAAGATTCATATGGATGCTTATTCTTAACAGAATATGGTAACTTTAAAACAAGTTAATAGTCCATACAAAAAATAACTTTTAGACAAGTTTACTTTTAGCCAGGACTATAAACCCTCCCCCTTGCACGAAGTCATTCCAGTTAAGAACTGACAGGCAAGCAATTCTTAGGCCTCTGAGGATATTGCTCTGAACTAGTCACTGCAAAACATCTGAGACAAGCACAGATCAACTCTTCCAATTTAGCCTGCTTCAGGGAAGAATCTCATCTTTCCTCAGCAGATCAAAACTTATAATTTAAGATATGGTAGTGAAAATTTGTGGCCTCCCATGCCATTATCACATCAGCATGCTGCACCAATCGAAAATGCTCCCCTAGACTCATCACATCTTTAAGTAACAAAAATAGTACAAAATAATTCTAATCTACAATCATTACCTCTCACACTGCTTGCAGAAATTGACATTTACTTGTTTTGGGATTCCTTCTGTGATGTCAACTTGAGTTCGTAAGCAGGCAACACACATGTTTGCAGGATTTGGAGAGATAGGAATACCACACTGGCAGCAGAGGCTGAGAATGGAAGGAAACCAATTGAATACATCTAAAAAAAAATCACTATGTCTGCCAAAGACATAAATGTTTACTTTTGAACAGTTTGAATATCTACTCTCCTATCAAGATTTTAAATGACTATAATTTCCTGTATTCTGCAAGGTAAGGAAACTGGTAACATTATAGTCTGAATCTTGTAACAGAAATCAGTAGTTCACTAGCCATCTTGATTTACCACCTCTATACAGTGATTTTTTGTAAACTTGACTATGAATAATTGGGAGAATACAATTTATTCTAAAGGCTCAAGTGACTTAAGCAACCCCCAACAGTTTATACATGATTGTAGCCTTATACTCACTTCTAACATTTTGTTGATAACATTCTGAACTCTCAATAAGTGATCCTGTGAGGTGGAAACTTATGCAAATTACTTCAGTTGGACATTTAAAGTTGAAAAAAGACATAGCTAATACTAGGAGTGTGCTACAGACCACTAGGTCAGAATATGAAACAGTGAAAGCAGTTCTATCACACTGTTGCTAGGAAATTCTGAGATTGGAACAAAACAGCTGGAAGGGATTGCCTGGAGGTCAAATACACAAACTGGTATACAAACAGGAGCCCAAGGGGATGGATTTGCACAAAGGTTCTCCCAATTGTCCGCTGTGACTTCAGCAGAAGAGCCACAGACACCCCACTAAACAGCGTAAATTTGCACCATTCCGGGATTTCCACAGCTCTTCCTGTCACGGCAGCAGGAGAATCCCCATAGAAATTAACCCCCATATATCTATGACTCCATGCCTACTATTAGGTTAGAACCATACAAGCTTACAGCACAGATGGCAGCCATAGCCGAGTGGCTTTTGTTGGACCAATACAAACTAATCCCATTGCCTCACCTGATCCTATAGCCTTGTATTCAGTTCTTATCCAATTTTCCATTAAAAGATGCAATGGTCACAGCCTCAACCATTTCCTGTGGCAAAGCATTCCACACTCCAACTACCCTGTGTAAAGAGATATCTCTTAACCTGTCTCCTCACTCTGTGGCAATTTTAAATTAACAGCACCATTTCACTGCCTCCCCAATGAGAGGAAGTAGTCTTTTCTATTTGTTCCATCAAAATCCTTAATGATTTTTTAAGTATTAAATTTACTTGTAAGTCTTTTGAGGTACAAGCAGCTGCAAGTGAACTTCTACACTTCCAACTAGTGGAATCACTGTTTGTGCAGTATGCTGGGTTACAAAATAGTGGCAATGCCTTTACATTTTATGGCAAGTCCTACTGCTCGAGGTCCTTATTACCTACTGTTCGAGGTCCTTATTACCTACTGTTCACCAACAAAGGGCTCATACCTGCCTGTGTCAGTTGTCTATTGACCAGTGACCATCGGACTTGGAGGGAGATAAGCAAAGTCTCTTTGGGATCGTTAGCTGCAAATTAGCACTCAACACTGGAAGAATGGAACCAAAATAATCCTCAGTAATCCAATATCTAAACTAGGTGGTGTCACTGTATTGTGGGGGTATGTAAATAACTGGCAAGCAATTCCATCCCCTCTGCAATCCAAGCTTGACTCATGGATCAGACCTGGAGGGGTAGACCAGTCACTGGAGACTGATTGTTCCCACTCAGTTCCTGCAAGCCAATGCCTAACAGACTGGCGCACATAGTTAGACAAACAGTAGGAAGTTTACCAGTGCTCTGTGTTAGGAAGCGTTGGGAGTCCCCAAGCCTTGGCTCTAACCAACCTCTGTCCAAATTGTTTGGGCTTAGGTAAGTAGTCCAGGTCCTTACAGGGAGAGCCTGTCCATTGCATATTACACAAACTCTCAATACTTGGTTTGAAGACTCTTAAGCAGGGCGATGGGGTTTCCACAAGCATCAGGCACTGAGTGACGGGGGAAAAAAAAATAAAACTTCAATCACAGAACGATTGCAAATACTACAATTATTCTACTTACATATGTCCCTGGGTGCTTGCAGCGGGTTTCTTCATGTATTCCATCTCTTCGGGCAAAGTTGACCACTGCACCGTGTGCTGATCTGTAAGAGAAGCCAAAGTACGTCAGTCAGTCAGTCAATCGGTCGGGTGCACAAGCCCCGCGCAGTGGAACGTCCATTTTTAAAACCCTGCGGCCGTTAAACTGTGTCCTGAACACGAGTGTGAGCCCGGCACGAGGAGCCGGTGCCGCAACCCCCTGCCGCTGGCGTTTACCGGTCCTGGACCTAGGTCCAGGTCCACAGCAGCCAACTCCTACTTGAAAGTAGAAAATCAAAACTCGACTAGCATTTACCCTGGTTTGAAAACGAACTGTTCGGGATTCCTGTCGTTATTCTCCTGACTGCCCGTCTCCCAGTGTCTGCATCCAACTCCCTCACAGCATGCCACCCGGAAACTCCCCGCTCAACATTTCCGGCTCCTCCGAATAGCTGGCTGCACTGTGCCTGAATTAGTGAGATTGAAAATTTTAGGCGTTTATAAATAAGATGGTATGTAAAACTATGCTGAGCAGTGTTCCTGTGGTTTTTTTTTACCAATTTAAAAGATGCTTGTACTGCTTTGCCGAGACCGCTAATTTGTGGACGTGCCCACTGCTCATTGTTCCCCCATATATGCCAACCTGGAAAACTGAGCAACAACTTCCAAAAAACCGAAACTCAAAAACAGTCTCGAGTATAAGCCCATAATTTATAGTTACACTGAAAGTGCAGTGGGGCAACGATTTATATTCCATCATTTGTATAGAGGAACACTGGCAAAGATAGTATTACCATCAAACGACTCATATTACATTGATGATATCCAATGAAACAGCCATTGTGGCACCCAGAACATGGTGCAATTGTACTCCAGGGCCACACAGACACATACAAAAGGTCAAAACATGGATAAGCAGCCAGACATACTGTCAAGTGCATCCTGGACTTGCGAATGGCAGATCCTAGCAAGCACTGGAGCAGATCTACAAGGCCACTGTGTTAAGAGATGTAAGGTTCAATATGTATTGTGATGTTTATTTGATTTGTCAATAGTGGGATTTTGGAGGCCAAATGGTGTTGTGGAGAAAGTTTGCCAGATCGTCCCTTTGGAAATTGAAAGGGTTGGGTAGAGTCCTTGATAGATAAATTCTACACAATTTGAGTTACTGGCTTGAATGGTTGACTGGCTTTTTTGCAATCTGTGTATTCTTATGTTTAAGACTGTCAGAATTTCCAACTGCAGCTGTTCATTTAGTGGCATGCTTTTCAAAGAAGCTGACAGCAGATATTAAAATTTGACAATGGCCACAAATTTCAAAACTGCAGCAGCCAATCACAGGTCACACTACCATAGGCCATCAATAGATTGACAGGCAATTAATTATCTCACAGTTTTGATACCAAGGTGGTGCTGGGCCAAAGACCCCATAATTCCGAAGACATAACTAGAAAAACAGATTGCTGACCAGTCATCTTGTCGGGCTGTGGTTGTGTATCAAGGGCTGCTGACAAAGTAATTCTTTGAGCACTTTAAGTTTGGCACTTGATGTTGATCTTGTTGGGTTTGTGACATGACCAAATCAATCTTTGAAGTCCTAAATCTCAACTGGCTGAAAAAACTGCTTGTGGAGCTGATTTTCAGACAACCAGAGCCCAATTTTGCATAACCTAGGTCACACCTCCAGAATGGAGAGTAGTATGTCACAGGCTCAGAATTAGATATTACAGTATTTAAAATAAATAGGATTAATTTTTAATCCTAATTTGTAAATACAGCATTCTAAAAGACTGTATTTACAATTTTGCTGGAAATAGTGATCGGAGGAAATGTTCCTGTTATATCTATGATGCTGTTAACACAAATAATGATCAGAGGGAATTTCCCCCAGAACCCTTTGCAATGAGACTGTTCCCTGTGTAGTCAGCCAAAGTGAAGTTTTGTGCTTGTGTACTAAAATGAACATGCAAACTTCTGCCCTGTATGATCTGAATGCAAGGACAGTCTGCTTTATACAAACATTAAAAGCATGAAGATAGTTCAGTGAACTTCTCAGGATCTTTTTCAATTTAGTTTAAAGTTTAAAAAGATGGCTTTGTACCTGTTGCAGTTATACGTCCAAGTGTGAAGCCTGAGCAATGTGAGACTACCTTTTTTGAGTGGTTTCATACTGCTTGACAAAATTTAGATAATACTACAATTGGTAACCTAAACTAGAGTAGTATTGTGCTTTGTGCTTCAATGCAACAAAATAAATACTGCAATACAACTGGTGTACTGGATAATGGATGCCATGGACGTCCATTCCCTCTACACCTCCATCCCCCACCAGGACAGCCTGCGGGCCCTCCGCTTCTTCCTTGAATGGAGGCACAACCAGTCCCCATTCACCACCACCCTCCTCCGCCTGGCTGAACTTGTTCTTATGTTGAACAACTTCTCCTTTGACTCCACTCACTTCCTCCAAATAAAAGGTGTCGCTATGGTAACCCATATAGGTCCCAGCTATGCCTGTCTTTTTGGATACGTGGAACATTCCTTGTTCCAGACCTACTCAGTTCTCCTCCCTCACCTCTTTTTCCGGTACATTGATGACTGTATTGGTGCTGCTTCCTGCTCTGGCCCTGAACTGGAAAATTTCATCAACTTTGCTTCCAATTTCCACCCTTCCCTCGCCTTCACATGGTCCATCTCCGACTCTTCCCTTCGCTTCCTCAACTTCTCTATCTCCAATTCTGGGGATAGGCTGTCAACCAATAGCTATTATAAGCCGACCGATTCAAACAGCTACCTTGATTACACTTCCTCCCACCCCGCTTCCTGTAAGGACTCTATTCCCTTCTCCCAGTTTTTCCATTTCCGTCGCATCTGTTCTGACGATGCCACCTTCCATACCAGTGCTTCCAATATGTCTTCCTTTTTCCTCAGCCGAGGATTCCCCTCCACTGTAGTTGACCATGTCTGTCCTATTTCCCGCACTTCTGCCCTCACCCCTTCCCTTCCCTCCCAGAAACATGATAGGGTCCCCCTTGTCCTCACCGTCCACCCCACCAGCCTCCACATTCAACACATCATCCTCTGCCGTTTCCGCCACCTCCAGCGTGATCTCACCATCAAACACATCTTCCCCTCCCCTCCCCTTTCAGCATTCCGAAGGGACCGCTCTCCCTGCAACACCCTGGTCCACTCTTCCATCACCCCCAACACGCGCTCTCCTCCCCACAGCACCTTCCCATGCGAGCACAGGGGATGCAACACCTGCCCCTTCACCTCCTCCCTTCCCACCGTCCAAGGCCCCAAACACTCCTTCCAGGTGAAACAGTGATTTACTTGTACTTCTTTCAATTTAGTATACTGTATTCGCTGCACATATTGCGGTCTCCTCCACATCAGGGAGACCAAACACAGATTGGGTGATCGCTTTGCTGAACACCTCCGCTCTGTCCGCAAGTGTGACCCCAACCTGCTGGTCGCTTGTCATTTTATTTCCCCGTTCCACTCCCACTCTGATCTCTCTGTCCTTGGCCTCTTGCACTGTTCCAATGAAGCTCAACGGAAGCTCGAGGAACAGCACCTCATCTTTCATTTAGACACTTTACAACCTTCCAGACTCAACATTGATTTCAATAACTTCAGATCATAACAGCTGCTCCCATTTTTTCGGACAGCTGGTGCGGTAATGGTTCTGCTGTTGCCATTTACAGCCAATCTTTTGTCTCTTAACTTGTCCCATTATCACCCTCCTTACCTTGCACCATCACCCCTTTTGTCATTTAATCACTCTTGCCGTTTACCCTATCACAAACCTTCCCTTTTGTTCTTTCCTCCCCTCCCCTCCAAACCCCCTTCCCCTTTCCCTGGCTCTGTACTTGCTTAAAAACTTTAACTCTTTAATATCATCCAGTTCTGACAAAAGGTCTTTAACCTGAAACGTTAACTCTGTTTCTTTCTCCACAGACGCTGCCTCATTGCTGAGCTTTTCCAGCATTTTCTGTCTTTATGTACTAGATTATGGTAGATCGTGTGTTGTCCCCTTCTACTTAACTTCAAACTTTTACGTAAAACAATATATAAATTAATCTTTCTTTGTGATGCTCTCCTATTTTATGTAGAGGTCTCTTGATGAGGCACTTGTTTATGGCTAAAATATCAAATTCTGATAGAACCTGTTTTCTTTGCATATTTATTGTGTGAAAAATCGGGTGCTCTTAACCTTAATCGGTTTATTCTAACTTTAATGATAAGCTATCATTTCTGCTATTGCATAACTCTAATAGTAAAACTTTCTGCTAACAAGTAACCTTGGGCCCGATGATAAGACTCCAGTCTTGCAAATCCTCTTATACTGAATAAAGTATTATTCTGCTATTTGAACTAACTATTGCAATTTAGTTTAGCAGAAAAGTTCATTGAAGATATTTTGTTGCCTATCAATTGCTTTGAAGATCAAACTTTATCCGTACTTAGAATTACATCACACGATCGATTTTAAATGCAAAAAGTGTTATTTTGCGTTTCATCCTGTCATTTATATTTACAGTAATAATTCAAAAATCCAGTATTCTGTAATACGGGGTAATACAATAGTACATTAGTATCAATAGTCACTTTTGCATAAAGGAAGCTGGCTCGATTGTGTCGGTTAGTTTTTACTTAGTTTCTTTGTTTGCTATTCATTACAAAACTATTTTGCTATTAAACATGCGAAAGTTACAAAGAGACTTACATCTTAACTTGCCGAACACGGTTAAATATTTAACATTAACATGCATCGAATTAGAAAGGCACAGACACGAAAGAAGTAAGTTGAAAGCAATTTATGTCGATCTGTATTAAACTTCATTGCTTAATGCTGCGTTATGTTAATACAGTTTTAAAAAAAGCAAGCACTTGAGAGATCCCTTTATATATGAAGAAATGTTTATTCTCTTTGTGCATTTTCAAAAGTTCTATTCGGAAATGCATTATTTATTGTAATTTACTTTAATAAATGGCAGTAATTTTTTGAGCCGCGCTACTAAAGAATGCTTACAAGGTTACACGATTCTATAAATGCCTGAAAGTGAGTATAAAGCTCATACGACTTTAATATATATATATATATAAAAGTCGAATGAACTTTGTATATATATATATATAATCCTGATTATCACAATTACTTTCAAATCAAGTGATTAAATATTTTTGGGAAAGTAACTAGAATTTTGCAATGAAACGAAAATATTTGATAGATATTACGTTTGTGGTAAAACTGTAATCATATTCGTTAGCTAATTTACTATGCAAATCTTAAGATTTATTCTCCCCTGATTGCAATGATTGCTCATTCGCCGTGCATTGTACCAGGAGCATCCTGGTACAATGCATAGGGAATGAGCAAGTGTTTGGAAATATAAAATGGGTGTTCCGATAAATAGAGTGCCCATTAGCCAGCATGAACTGTAGCTCTAAATATTTCTATAAAGGAACAGCGTATGATTGAGTTTTGATCCTTCTTACCTTCCGTTCGAATTCGCTTGCAGGCTGAAAAGTAGAATATACCAAACACAAAGGGGAATTAACGAACTGAAATAAACATCATGACAATTGCTGAGGTTTGTTTCATATATCGCTTCCCCCTATATATAGAAAGAGCAAGTTTTACCAAGTAACGCGATTAAACTATTTTGGCCAAGTAGGAAAAAAAAGAGGAAATGCTTTGCAGGAATTGAAGGTGTACCCCATGGCGTGGGATGGGGTGTTCCCGCAGAGGGAATGCGGCAGATCGTCTTGTCAGAAACAGAATAAACGGGGATCTTGGTGGAAGCGGTGTTGGTTGGGATCGTGAGGCACGGAATCGAATCGTTGCAAAATCATTTACTGTCTGAACACACTGAGCGATAGTGCAGTTTTCTATTGCCATTATCCCTTAGCGAGGTTTAGGTGTCAGAGATCCTGCTGCATCTTGTAGAGGATCGAACGCCAGAGACGCTGCCTTTTTTGCGCAAGTCCCTGTTGTAGAGGATGGTGAATTGATTGTTTGGTTCTCTTCAAGTTTGTAGAATAAATGATAGAAGATACAATGACTCTGTTGTCTCTTTTAGGCCGCATCATGCGTTATTTTCTTCTGAGGCCGGAAACTTTGTTTCTATTGTGTATCAGCTTGGCTCTTTGGAGTTATTTCTTTCACACAGATGAAGTGAAGACCATAGTGAAATCGAGCCAGAATGCGGTAAAAATGATGAAAGGGAAAGTGGTGGAAATCATTCAGAATGATCGGTTCGGGGGACTGGACGTCCTGGAAGCCGAGTTCTCCAAAACCTGGGAGTACAAGAGCAACAATGTGGCTGTTTATTCCATCCAAGGCAGGCGGGATCACATGGAAGATCGATTCGAAGTCCTTACTGATCTGGTCAACAAAAGTCATCCTTCCATTTTCGGGATTTTTGATGGACACGGAGGAGAGGTGAGTCGAGTAAAATTCACAGCAATTTGAGATTCGCTCGGTTTGTGATATGCTCCCTTCCACCTATATAATCATAAAAAATTCTAGGAGCATTGCGAGCTTTAAAAGGTACCGTACAACTGAAGTGTTAGACGCGGATGAAACAAGTGACGTCTTAAAGCTGCATCAGCTGGACCCTGGATTTGAAGTTTAAGCATTTGAGGAATTTTTACATCCCTTTTCAAATAACATTGTTAGGACCTTACAACTAAGATCGACAATTAGTTATTCTTAAAGATATAGGGGGAAACAATGCAAGTGGGATGCGTTTAAAATGTTTGAAATAAGAATCGACACCGATGTCAGTTTCAGAAGGACACGAGTTGAACCATAATTTAAATATTTGACATTGTCATTTCATTATTGCTATAATGGCATTATTTATTCTTTACCTTCGATTAATATATATGGGGTATTGTGTCCATTTTTATGGCGATACGTTTGGATACACTACCGACCTTTTAAGAAGGGACTTAACAAGTCCTTGACTGATAGCCTTTGGACATATAAGGCTGTATAGGTTAGTTAGTGATGCATCTTAGGTAACCCAAATTGTGTTAGTAAATGTGAGGTGTTACATTGCGGTTAAAAAAAAAGTAAACATGATTCTTTGAATGGGGGAAGGTTGGGTGAGGTGGAAGAGCAGAGGGATTTGGGCATTCAGTTTCACAAGACATTAAAAGTACCTCAAGTGGATACGCCCATAAAAAAGCTAATGGAATACTGGATCTTATAGCAAGAGGTATAGAATATAAAGATCCAGATATAATGGTGAATCCATATAAAATCTTAGTAAGATCACAGTTGGAGTACCATGTGCAGTTTTGAGTTGCACACTATAGGAAGGATGTTAGGCAATAGAGAAGGTACAGCACAGATTTACTAGGATGCTGCCTGGCATGAGGAAATACAAATATGAAGTAAGACTTGAAAAATTGGTACTGTTTTTGTTAGAACAGGGGAGATTACAGGGTGAATTAATAGAGGTGTTTAAAATTCTAGAGGGATTGGACAGGGTAGAAAGACACAGACAGTTTCCAGTGGTTATGGGGTGATAAATATAAGATTAGAGATTTAGGACAGGAGAAACTTTTTTTACACAGAGGATTGTAAATGCTAGTGATTGAGATCTTGTCAACATTTAAGAATACGTATTAGAAGGGAAGAGGGTAAAGGGATATAGGAACAGGATAGGTATGTGGGATTAGGACTACTAGAATTAGATAGGAATTTCTCAGTTTTTCCTGAAGTTGACCACACTTTTTTCCTTTTTTGACCTGCCCCAGGAGTTAGCAATTCTAGTGACTGGGAAGGGCAATGCATCAGACTGAACAGTCTGTTGGATAGAGTGACTAGTGATGGGGCTTAACATCTTTTCCTGCCTTTTTCGTATGCATGATAGTAAATTGAACTTATATCATACTGATCTGCATTATTGCATATTAAATTAACGAACACATTTTGGGTTGCTATTTTAAAACAAGTACAAATTCTTCTTGCACACGCTGTGAGGTACTTCTCTAGCATTAAATTCCAGAAGTTCACGCTTTTTATAAAGGAGTGTTCCCTAATTTTCTTCAGGTCTACTTAATATGCTTCGACCTGAGCAGAAGAAACTGTATGGATGGTGGTATCTCATTGTATTTAAGGTCTCCAAATGCACAATCTACATTTGCTGCACCAAAATCCAAATGTAATTGTAAGGACAAAGACAAACCCAGTGTGCACAGCAATAATGTGGTCTTCTATTTAAAATAATGTTAGATGTTTGCCCTGGATCGAAACGTTAGAAGATCACACTTTGTCCTTGTGAGCCTTTATGTCGCTATTTAGTTACATAAGTTCAAACACCCTGTCCAGTGATAACATGCTCACACCAGGTCGTAGCAACCAGAGATAATGCTACTGGCAAATGAATCATTGTGTTACCATGGTTTTGAAGGTAGTAGCCACAGTCTGCAACCTAGATCACACATATATAGACAAAATAAACAAAAAAGCCCTCTCTAAGAGAGCTATGGCAACCTTTTATCTGTTAATTATGCTGAAGTAAGGACTTGCATTTACCGGGATTGTCATTTTATCATTTAGTAATTTCCAGCACCATTGTGTTATGCAATCGATTATTATAGACTTTTGCTCCAACCATTTTAATGGAGTTTATTGTTTGCTCATTTGAGATTCTCTCTTGCATTTAGATTATTTCTCACCTTTCTAGTGATTATGAAACATATCCCATTATGTTATACTTGTCATATTCAGTTTGCTGGGCTCTCGTGAACCTTGAAATGAACGCATGTGTTGCAGGACTAAAATGGGAAAACGTGGCACTCTTGATCTCGACCTTCAGAAGTGTTTCCGATGTGAATGTTTAACTGTAGCTGCTGAGAAGGTATACATGTATAACCTTTATGAAGACTGGTGTGCCTTTTCGTTTGTCATCATGAGAGTTTGTGAAGAGGGCAGTAGCAGTAGAGCTGGTAGTCACATTGGTCGCGGATTGGGGAAGAAGTGTTCAGACAAAGCTGGGGGAGGTCTTTAGAGGAGTGAGCTGGTTTAGACAGGTGGAGCGGTTCTGCTGTGACTTCAGTGGGTGAGCTCATCTGCGACCTTGCATTTCACGGTTCTATGAGCAGCTGCTCTCTATGGCAGACTAAGACGTGTTTGGATTACTAAATAACATCTACATTATCAATCACCTATGCCTTGCGTCCTCCTTCCGCAATGAACATTAATTTAACATTTTTTTCCACTGGCAATAAAATGCCCCATAGGGCGCAAGTGCACTCTCTGATAACTCCTTTCCCATGAAACGAATTTCGATGCTAACTGCGTATTTCATTTCATTTGCTCCGTTAAAATTAAATAGCAATTGGTGCATTTACAACCCACATTGATCGCCTGTGATGTGACAACCAGAAAGTATTTAATGAAAGATGAAGGTGATGCCTCGAGTACAACGATATCCAGCCCTCGTTTGTCGCCCCCATGCGAAATCTACAGACGGAAGTAGATGATGATAGGATTTCATTATAATTATTATTAGTGTCATTGGGTGCTTCATTTTTGCATTTGCTGTTCTGTGGCCAGAAGGCATGTTTTTGAGAAGAGCATTTACGACCTCTTCACAGATGAAAACCTTAGACAGCATAGAGTAAGTTAGTCAAACAAGAAAAATATAGTTCCTGGCAAAGATTGCACAGTACATACATTAACTGATGCCAGACAACCCCGCACTTTGGTAAAACAGGTTGTGACAGAATTCTGCTTGGAATCAGAGCTTCATGAAAAGGTGCCAATTTCATCATTTGTATTAGAGCTAGTTTAAAATATTTGATTGTGAAATGGAGCTTAATTGTTAAAATATAAAAATCCATACAACTCACCTTCTCATAAGGTTGGGAAAATTGAGTTCTAACTTTTAAAATATCTTTTTGCCCTATGAGGCAGTTAATTATCACTTCGGTGTCAGCTTGAGTGAGGTGCCAGGACTCCCATCTGAGTGGGTTTGAGTCCCACACTAGGATTTGGGCATGTAATCTAGGCTGACACTTCAATACAGTACTGAGGGTGTGGTGTGTTTCCTGAGGTGCTGTTCTTAAGATGAGATGTTAAATTGAGGTCCTGTCTTCTGTTGCATTGCTTCAAGTGGACATTAAAGATCTCACTGCATTATTCACAGAAGAACAGAGAGTTCCTCAAATATTCTGGTCAACATTCAACTGTTTGTGGGACATTGCTGATGATGAATAACTGCCATGTTTGCCTGCGTAACAATGGTCATAGCACTCCAAAAGTAATTTGAGGCAATTTAATGATATTAAACGGTGCTATATAAAAACATTTTTCATTCTAACATGAATACTCTAACCATGACAAAAGTTATTTCTGAATGAAGATTTTACATTTAAAATTTTTTGTCTAGATGAGGATAAAAGTGAAATAAAAAGGAAAAATTACCTCTAGAAATCCCGTAAGGAAAAAAGGGATGGGGTTCACTATATGAGTGTAAGAAAATGTAGAAACACGTGAAAAGCATAATCAGAGGAGCCAAGAGGAACCTTGAAAAAAACTAGCTGCAGAGGCTAAACACAACAGTGAAAAAATCTTTCAGTCCATGACAGTACGAGGGCAGCCACAGTCTACAATAGTACAAAGACTTGAAACTGAAGATGAGCAAAAATAGTGAATATTGTGAATGATTACTTCATTCAAATATTCATAAGGGAAGACATAAGCAACATGTCCTCCCCAAACAGAGACAACCTAAGCAAATTCAATAATTTGGATACAAATTAGATGGAAAACTTAGACATGCTAGAGGGTTCAGAACAATTA
Organism: Heptranchias perlo; assembly: GCF_035084215.1. Taxonomy (NCBI): domain Eukaryota; kingdom Metazoa; phylum Chordata; class Chondrichthyes; order Hexanchiformes; family Hexanchidae; genus Heptranchias; species Heptranchias perlo. The sequence continues at coordinate 42,560,373 of NC_090337.1, forward strand.
AGTCCCCAGAAATAGATGGTATTTATTCCAGAGTTCTGAGAGAACTATTCTTTTACAATTGGTGAAGTTAGGAAGCCTTCCCAGTATGTTTACAATATTGCTAACATAGGGCATGATTTTTACTTGGAGCTGGGAAGAGAGCGAATGGGTAGATTTTTGCATAGGAAACCCTGAAATCAAGTGAGCCCGTAGGAATCTGCGATAGCAACTCAATTGAAGGCAATTAATTTTGCTTCCGGGTTTCACGTCTCCAAGCTGTGCAGTGGGCGTGCTGCGCACCGGCATGGCACGATCTGAAGTCCACTATTTAAAGGGCCAATGCAAAAATGGATTTTGGAGGAGAGAGGAGGAGGTGAAGCCATGGATTCAAAGAGAGCAAAGGCAGCATCCAGGTTCTCGGATGCTTCACTTGAAGTACTGCTGGGTGCAGTGAGAACCAGGAGGGAGGTAACTTATTCAAATGATAGGAAGAAGAAACCTGGTTCTGCCACTAAGAAGGCATGGCTGGAGGTGACAGAAGAGGTGAGCAGCAGGAACATGGTGCCCAGGTCTTGGCTGCAATGCAGGAAGCACTTTAATGACCTAACCAGGTCAGGAAAAGTGAGTACAGTTGCTGATTCACTCACATCCTGTGATGTACAATGCATCCCCTCTCATTCATTCAGTTTTTGCAAGCCTACTCCATGACATCACTCCTCTCACCCATCCTTCACTTTCTTTGCACTTCCTCACCTCCCAATTTATGCACCCACCATTGCCATTCACCCCAATCCTGATGCAATGTGATGCATCCGTCTGATTGTAAGCCTCTGATACATCTGTATGATAGTCAGCCTCACCCAATGCACTGCATCAATCGAGTGACTGTGTCACCTTCAGTCACTCACAGGTCTGTACTTTCACCCCTTCTAGGAGAAGAGAGCGCAAAACGCAAGGGAGAGAGCAAGGACTGGAGGTGGACCTCCACAAATAGTCTAGCTCACAGATGCAGAGGAGGAGGCCATGGAGATAAGTGGGAAATCTGCATCCCTATCCATCAGAGATGGAGAGACTGGGATCTCGCAGATGCCCGGTGACATGATGACTTTATTTCATCAATGACTGAACTATGAGAAACCTGAGTATGGTGATTGGCAAAATTGTTACTTTGCCATGATTAATTCATATCGCTTTCTGTTGTCTTCCAGGGCCTTCATGCATAGAAGAAGAATGTGGCGAGATGGAAGACATCGATTCCTCAGAGGACCTCATTCCTTCTGAGGGTGCACAGTCACAGGTCACACAGCCATGCACCAGCACAGATACTGGCACTTTGGTGGGTCCTGTTAGCCAGTTAGTTGGGTTGCCATCTGGTGAATCACAACTCACAAGTGAGCACGAGCAGACACTGGTGGCAGGGGCAGCTGTGGAGAGTCCGCATCGGAGGGCACACTCCTCTCCAAGCTCTGCTCAGCTGGACACAGATGCTGAACCCCGCGGGCTATCGTTGAGAATGAGAATGATTGAGGTACAGCTGCATCTTTGTGAGGTAATGGAAAACCCGCCACGCACATTCTCCACAATAGCGGAGAGGATGGAGGAGTCCAACTCCATCAGTAGTGAATTGATATCACAGGCAGTTGCGAGAATGACTACCGTGGAGAGAGTGGCCGCCTCCATGGAACTTCAAGCACGGCTCATAAATGAGTCTATGCAGGCCATGACCACAGCCGTGTATACCCTCGAAGCCAGCATGTCTGCCTTCTTAAACAGGATGACATACCTTATTCATGGCCTTACAGCATGGCACATATGTTCACCAACCTGCTGTCCAGCAGAGTGGTGGGAGTGATGTGGCACTGGCCCGGGAGAGGGATGAAGGCGAAAGGGGACATGGAAGTGGGAACTCCACTCAAAGCACTCCCACGTCTCGCCTGTTGCCCCCCCACACACCCCCGCCCCCCCCAACCCTCAACCAGTACTTGACATGCTGCCTCCTCTCCCGATGGCTGAGTTTGCCCCTGCACAGATGCAGGTAGAGCATTCTTTGGAGGGCTCTTCACGGTCTCCAAAACCCAGAGGTCATAGGCCAAAAGCATCTCCGCTGTCAGGGCAGGGATCTGAGCATCCTGCCTCTACCTCTGCTGAAGCCACAGGGGATGCACCACATAGAAGCGGTAGGAAGCGTAAATTTAAGCAATTGTAGTTCACCAATGATATGCACGAGGGTGTTTGAAGAAATGTAATGGTGTTAAGTCTCTTTTTTTATATAGGCACATGAAATTAATTGATTATGACCACTTCCACGTCTTGGCCATTATTGCATTGCGAGTGTTAAGTCGCCCTTTAATTTGCTTCATGATGAATGCCAGTACATGACTGCACCCATTGGGCGGATGTGCAGTGGGTGTGAGCGTGGTTGAAGGACTCTTTTGTGCAAAAGGGGGAGGTGGGGGTTGGTGATGGGGCTTGCGCCAAGCGGCTTGAGCGTCTCAATGTCTTTATTTTATCACTTTTTTTATTATGAGAACCTGTGAGAGATGAGGGCATCCCGGGCAGCAATTTGCGCAGAGAATCTGGCGATGGGTGCCCCATCTTCATCTTCCTCTGCATCCTCCTCTTCCTCTTCTTCAATGTTGTCGCCAACAGATCATCCTCCTCCACCTGTAAACCTCTACTGTGCTGTGTTGTGCAGGACGCAGTACACCACGATTATTTGCTGGTGAGTTCTGAAGGGCGCTTCCAAACCTACCCAGGCACGTAAAGTGCATCTTCATCATGCTATGGCTTGCTCAATGATACACCTGGTGGTCACGTGGCTCTGGTCGTATCGCTCTTCTGCCTCGTTGGTGGGGTTCCTTATAGATGTCTCGAGCCATGTTTACAGGGGATATCCCTTGTATCCAACGAGCCAGCCCTTAAGTCTGTCTCCTGTTTGGAAGAGGTCTGGAATGTTAAACTGGCGCAAAATGAACGCATCATGGCAGCTGCCAGGGAATCTGGTGCACACCTGCATAAATCTCTTCTTGTGGTCGCTCACCAGCTGTGCATTGATGGAGTGATAACCCTTTCAGTTTATGAAGACTCCTGGTTCATGTGGTGGTCCTCGGATTGTGCATCCTCATGTGTGTGCAGTTGATTGTGCTCTGCACCCGTGGGAAGCCAGCCAGAGAGGCGAAACCCACTGCTCGCTCATTCTGGCTGATATCATCACAGGGGAAGTTCTTGTAATTGGACACCCTGGCAAACAACCCATCCATCAGCTGCCTTATACACTTATGTGCAGACGATTGACACACACTGGAGATGTCACTGGTGGTGCCCTGGAGGAACCCAGAGACTAAGAAATTGAGGGTAGTGGTTACTTTTACTGTGACGGGCAATGGGTGGCCACCAGGTCCAGCGTGGAGCAGCTGTTCATCAACGAGACTGCAAATGTCTGCGACCACCTGCCGACTCAATCTGTATATCCTGTATATCCTCTCACGTGGGTAGTGCCTCCTGCGACCTCGGCCCCTCTATTGATCTCCTTTTGGTTGTTCTCCAGGTCCTTGTTGTGCACCTCTCTCTTGTGCACCAGCAGATCCCAACCCAGCATGACGTGGCTGCCGTAGATGGTAATTTTCCTCAGATGCTCTCTGGAATATATCCATTGAGCACCCCCTCAATCCTGATCTTGTCAGTTTGGGAGGCTCCAAAGTTTTTGCAAAGCTGTCTCAACATGAGAACTCTCAATCTCAACACGAACTCTCAGCCAGATGTTTGAGAGAACTGAGAGACCAGCTGCAATACCTGATCTTTTATTGAGATATTCAATCACAGATTTAAAAGGCCGATTCAACTTCGGCATGAATCTCGCCTCCATTTCACTGGCGAGACTCAGCAACATTGGTAAACTCGTGCAGGTGAAGTAAAATTCGTTTCTGTTTCAGAATCAATTGAAAAATACCTTTCTCAAGTAAATTGCCCCATTAACGAATCCCCCGCCAGCAGTAATTGGGGACGCAACTTCCGGCTGCGTGCGCGCATTCAGTTGCCCCCACGTTAAACCCGGAAGTGGGCGTGCAATTTCGACCTCCCACCCGTTAAAATTCCCCCCATAGTGTCCAGAGGAAATATTCTCCCAGTGCCCATTAGAAAATTACATCATGGGTTATGACACAGAACCGCTCATTATTGAGGACCTAAGTGCAACTTTGGGTGAATAATGATGTGCACAGTGTACTTGTATTTACAACTATTGTAGGAAATTTGTGCAATTACTTCTTTTACATTACATTAAAAAATAAAAGTGCAGTTATTGAACTGATGTTCTTTCCAGTTTGTTATGAGACAGGATATATATAATGTGGAAAATATGCCTATTTTTCCATGCTATAATTTTGATTTTCAATTAGCACAGCATAAAACATACGATTGGTTTATGTTTGTGTGCATCTACTAAAATCATAGAATGGTTGCAGCACAGAAGGAGGCCATACGGCCCATTGAGCCCATGCCAGCCCTCTGCAAAACCAATCCAGCTAGTCCCACTCCTCCGCCCTTTCCCCATAGCCCTCCAAATTTTTCCCCTTCAAGTACTTATCCAATTCCCTTTTGAAAGCCACGATTGAATCTGCCTCCACCACGCCCTCAGGCACTGCATTCCAGATTATAACCACTCGCTGCATCTAAAATTTTTTCCTCATGTCGCCTTTGGTTCTTTTGCCAATTACCTTAAATCTGTGTCCACTGGTTCTTGACTCTTTCACCAATGGGAACAGTTTCTATACTTTGTCTAGACCCCTCAATATTTTGATTGCTTTGTATTGCCATAGTATTAAAAGCCATTCAATTGGAAAATAGTTCTAGGATATTAGATAAAGGAAACTATTTTTAATCTGAAATAGAACTATTATGGCTAGTGTTTAAATATTTTTAAGCTATATCTGATTAGATTTAATGCTCACAGCTGAGGCATTGAGGATTAAGGTGATTAAGGATAAGATATATATATATATATATATCACACACCCTTGGCATTGACTTTGTGCTGCAGCCTGGATTTCCACAACAGGAAGGAGCCAGGTGGCAGCTTCTGTGAGTTCAGGCTTCTGAAATATTGTCCATTTTTTTTTACAGTTTTCTTGAATTCATATAGTGCTGCTTATGTAAAAGAACAAGGTGAAAGGCGGAATAAGAAAAGGAGGAAACAAGATCAGATGGGTTTTCAGGAGGCTTCTGAAGAGAGGGAGGGAAGTAGCAAGATGAAGTGGTTTTGGGAGAGAATTCCAAAGAGCAGGAATACAGTGACTGAATGGTTGGCTTGTGAAGGTGGATGAGAGGGGTTGGGGAGGTGCTAAGAGCTAAATTGTCAGAATTCTGAGAATCTACTGAACATACACCATCAGAACAATGAGAAGTGTCTCAAAAAGACTACACTTTGTCAGATCAAGTGCATTTTAGAATCAAACATTTTTTCAGAACATGTGGATTAATTGTGTCAAACTCACAATCCAATTTTGCCTTGACGGTATTATACCTTACATTAACTTGTTGTTGATCTCATCACAATAAATCTGTGTATTCTTATTTTGGAATTACAAAACCACTAACTCATTTCCTTATCTTAGAAATCTGAATGATGCCATATGCAGCTTGTTCAGTTGAACTTTTTTTTTTCCATTCATATATAATCATTCAATCCTTTGAAAGAAAGAACTTGCATTTATGTAGGAACTTTCATGATCTCAGGACATTCCAAAGCTTCACAGCCAATGAAATCGTGTTGTTATGTTGGGAAATATGTGAGTATGAAGCTGATGAATTCTTTCAATTAAATGTTCTAAAAGTTTTATGCATAAATGGAAAGGGCTTGAGAAGTTGTCCACCAAGAAAGAATGGGAATTGGCTTAATGGGGAAGGGGGATTTGCACTGGTAAAAGCATGTGTGCATATGGAGATAACATTATTATGGGGAGCAAGTCTCATTTGGAATGAATGCAAGCCCAATACATTACAGCAGTAACCTCAAGAATTCAAAGAATGCATGACGATACATTAGTTTTAATATTACTGTTATGGTGCATTTGCTCGCCGTCGTAATGAGAGATTGCACATGGACAACCTTTCCCGAATGTGGAGCATTGGACAGTTGATGCTGTGGGTTCAGATTTACTCCTCCATGATCAAAGTTTGAGTTTGAAGCAATACCAGCAGTGCATGGGATGTTTCCTTTATGGAGCTAATTGTTTTTTTGCAGGGGGATGAAATGGAGGAGGATGGAGCAGCAATTCAGTTAGGAAGTCAAAGTTTGCATCATTCCACTGGGTTAGTATAATGGGGCTTACAAATAATATTAGTGGCATTCCCCCCTTGTTCTTAATGAGTCACATAACGTGACCCTCAGAGCACCACCTACAGGCGCAATAACCTTTAGAATGCTCTGTATTTTAATAGCAAATGGATATATGTATGTGTGTTTATATACTTATGTATTCCACATATGTGTGCACATATATATATCTCCATTTTATATTAAAATTGGTACATGGGGTGCATGTTTCATTAAAAACTCATTATTAACTCTATATGTTACTCCTATAGGTGGTGCTGCGATTAGCCTTTTCAATATCGCAGTAAAATGCAGCCTTCAGCTGTTGGTGGTTCTTTTCCCTATCAATGTTAAAGTGTCACACTGTGTGACACACAATCGTTGATATTTTATACTGACGTTACATTATGATGTGATTACGCCACCTGGCCACTGGATTCCTACAAATTGCTCAAAGTGCTTTGTGACATTTTTTTTCATGTACAATTTTTTTTCTCAGTAACTGAAATTTCTAATTGCCAAAATAAAGGTTTAAACAAAATGTAAAATTCAAAAAAATTATATTTCAAAAAGCATGATTACATTTATCCACTGAAATGTATCTTTCAATGTCTTCATTAAAGTTTTTATTTGAAGGTCTCATCCTCTCCCAAAAGCCTGGGCTTAGGCTTGATATTTTTGCCCTGACTTATGACTCTGAGCTGAATTTGGATTGTGCAATCTGAGCATGTACAGTATACCTAGTTTGGTTCAGCACTATTCAGTCAGCTGTACTGATACAATACTTTTCTTTAGCATCTAGCACTTTCTACTTTTTTTTTCAAAAAGTTTTGTAAAAAAAGGACAAATTTCAAAAGCTTTGAGGTAAAATTGATATTGTTTCTTCTAAAAAGAGGTATGGGTGAGAGAGAGAAACGTAGAAAAAATAATTTTGTTCTGATTATATACCTGTTGCATTTTCTGATTTGTGTTCTAGAATCTTCAGAAAATGTATTACACTGAGCTAAGTACCTGGGGCCAGAGAAAGGTGGAGAGCGAGGTAGAAAGAGAGAGACTTTTTGTTCATTTTACTTCAGTTAATAAAACAGTAGTTGAATTTTGAAGTCAACTAATTATCCACCTGTCAAAAGCAAAATACTGCGGATGCTGGAAATCTGAAATAAAAACAGAAAATGCTGGAAATACTCAGCAAGTCAGGCAGCATCTGTGGTGAAAGAAACAGAGTTAACATTTCAGGTTGATAACTTCTTCCAGTTCTGACAAAAGTTCAAAGATTTAACAGTTTTTAAGCAAGTACAGACTAAGGCAAAGGAGGGGGGAGGAAGGGGAGGGGAGGAAAGAACAAAAGGGAAGGTCTGTGATAGGGTGGAAGGCAGGAGTGATTAAATGACAAAAGATTTGATGGTGCAAGGTAAGGAGAGTGGTAATGGGACAAGTAAAGAAACAAAAGATGGGTCTCGAGGAGCTGAAAATGACAAAGCAGAACCATTACCAGCACCTGCTGTCCAAAAAAATGGGAGCAGTGGTTATGATCTGAAGTTATTAAAATCAGTCTTGAGTCCGGAAGGTTTTCCGGAATTATCCACCTGTGTTTTGTTGGCAGTTAGAAAAAAGTGATTGCTAATTCCTTACGCTTGTAAGACAGAGATCCTAACTGCTAATACTTATGAGACAAAGACAGGGAGACAGAGAGAAAGACAGATAGACAGTCTCTTTCCTCATTCTAATTTGATTTCTTTTTTAAAAAAGCAAGTTTAATATTGAAAACAAACATAGCCTCCTTGAGGAAACCAATAGGAAGGGAGAGTAGGAGGGAGGGAGGGGAGGAGGGAAACTGGTTGAGAGTGAAGGGGTTTCCGGATTTTCGCCACCTGCTTTGGGGATGAGTAAGTAGAAGTAGGGTGAGTTAATAAAGGGTTAAGGGCAAGGTAACAGCGGAGTAAGTGGCAGAAGAGAATACCGGACATGAGCAGGTAGTTCAAAGGGGAGGAGGTAGGATTAGTGATGAAAATGAGGGGTGGTAGAAAGGGGATGTGATAGTGGGAAGATGAAGGGGTAGGGGATACAATGGGAGGGAGGGGGTAGGAAGAAGCATGAATGATTGGGGAGGGTATGGGAAGGAAACCGCTGAAGGCCACATTTTCTCTACAGTTCCAACCCCAAATGCAGCCTGATGGCTCCTTTCCTCATCACACCATGCCATTGTACCCACCACCTCCACCCAAAAGATACAAAGGAAAACAACAGATAAAAGCAGAAAGGGACAGAGATAAAAGCAAAATGAAGTGTTATGAAGAGATAAGAAAGACAGAAGTAGAAGAAGCTAGACAGAATGAGAAAAAGTAACCAAAAGACAGCAGAGAGATAAGAGAGCGACCCCCCTCTTACTTACCACATGCAATGCTGCAGGAGAATATATATATGTTATAAATTTTATAAATAAAATAACATATTTTGTTTTGGTTTCAACCACACTGAGTAGCTATTTGTCCATGTCATCATCTGAACAAGCCAAATTTAGATGCATTTTATTGATACTGTCTGCAATTCTAATTTAAATGTTGAGACATTGTATGACAGATTCAGAGATGTTTACTAAATATTTGCTATTGCAGGAAACACAGACCTTTAGAATTCTGCCTTGCTATTTGCTCAAAGTTTATGGCTTAAGATGGATTAGTTAGGTCATTCAGAGTCTGCTTACCTGCTTTCTTAGATTCCCATGCTCATGGAAGAAAGCAATCCCCTATTTTGCACTTTCTGGTGCCTTTTGCCCTTGTATTTAGTGTCTGAAAATCAAAGATGAGTGACACTTCCCGTAGCCACCTATCTATAATAATAATGGTGGTATCTTTCCGTATTCTAAAAACTCACTGAATGGCACTAAGAGATCCAACAGAATTAACTAGATTGTAACATCTAGGCCATACAAACATAGCAGGACATCCAAGTATGTAGCGTACTGGGCAACTGCCAGAAATAGTTTACTGTTTAACAGAGAGATACTTTCAGGACCTTAACTGGTTTTTCACCAGTGTGGTGAAGTCTTTTACTCATTGTTATCGCCTCCCAAATCTGTGCCCATTTTTCCTACAGCTCCGTGTTTGAATCTCTCCAATCATGTTTCTGCTCCTGCTACAGTACTGAAATGGCTCTAATCAAAGTCACCAATGACATCCTCTGTGACGGTGACTGTGGTGCTCTATCCCTCCTTGGCCTTCTCGACCTCTCTGCAGCCTTTGACACTGTCGACCACACCATCCTCCTCCAACACCTTTCCTCTGTTGTCCAGCTGAGTGAGACTGCTCTCACTTGGTTCCAGTCTTACCTATCAATCATTTATGCACCACAGAATAAACATCACCATCAACCTTATTTATAAGATGGGAATATGTTCTGATAACGCTTGACCATGATTAGTGGTTTATGCCATGTGAAATACTAATGAATGCAAATATAAAAGTCACAGCTGAAAATACAATGTAATGAATTGAAGCTTAAATTACAAAACTCTGTGTAGGAAGGCAGAGTTGCACTCCCCAAAATTTCATTTTTAAATGCCCTTAATTATAGTCTTTTAGTAAAAATGACAGCAGAAATGTTGATTGTGAGGAATCCCTGCTTTTATACAGAAGAATCGTCTAGAGAACAGCTATTACTTTGAGTAATAAAACTAAGAAATGTAGCACATTTCTTTCATTGTATTACTTTTTTGAAGTAACTGAAATATACTTACACATATTAAGCATTCTGAAATTTTTCTGTATCAGTTATCAATAATCAATTATCTTATTACCTTTCTGACAATTTAGATTGAAACCAAGCCTCTGGAACCTTGGCTTATGGTATGTAACTGGATACATTGGGGTAAATTTTATCTCACAAGAAAGGGTGGATTGGGGGCGGGTGGGCAGTCAAAATCCTCCGATATCGGAGCAGGACCGCATCTCTGTTCCAATGCATCGACTTCTGGGTTTGACCCAGACACAATTAGGGGTGCATGTGCTTCTGATACCCAGAAGTGCTGGAGGGACGATATTTAAAGAGCCAATTAAGGTATTTAAAGTCCTTAAAGCGGTAAACTGTGTATGTATTGACCTATGCAAGCCATTTTAACTGCTTATGAACGTGTCTCCCGTGGCCTCTAAAACACGCCATGGGAGTTCTTTGCGTTTAGACTGAGATTTCTTTGCTCACACTCAGAATTCTTACGTTCACACATATTTATCTAAATTTTGGACCCCCTCAAACTGACATCAGGATGTGGGGCATAATTGATTTATTCTACAGTACATCTGAGGAGGAGGCACATCATCACGAGTAAGCATATCACCAGACACAGCATGCAGTTCTGGGTGTTGCAGGTCCACAAGACAGAGGTGCGTCGCAAGGACCTGGAGAAGAGCAGAGAGGGGACCAACGGAAGGGCCGCATTGCAGGAGGCACTACCCATGTGGGAGGGTGTATAGGCAGAGGCTGAGCTTCCTGGACCTCTCTGAGGAGCAATGCCTACGCACACTCAGATTGATTCACCAGGTGGTCGCAGACATCTGCACGCTCCTTCATGCAGAACTGCTCCTGACTGGGCCTGGTGACCACACAGAGGAGAAGAAATTGAGGGCAGTTAAAGTCATCACTGCCCTCAATTTCTTCTCCTCTGAATAATTCCAGGGTGTCACCGGTGACACCACCAGGATCTCTCAGTCGTTTGCACATAAGTGTATACGACAGGTCACGGATGGCTCGTTTGCCAGGGCATCCGACGACGTTAACTTTCCCTGCGATGACATCAGCCAGCCTGAGAGGGCAGTGGGTTTCCAGTCCCTGGCTGGCTTCCCACAGGTGCAGGATGCAATTGATTGCACACACGTAGCAATCCGAGGACCTGCACATGAGCCAGGGCTGTTCATCAGCTGAAAGGGATATCACTCCATCAATGCACAGCTGGTTTGTGACCACCAGAAGAGGTTTCTGCAGGTGTGTGCCAAATTCCTTGGCAGCTGCCATGATTCCACATTTTGCGCGAGTTCAACATCCCGGACCTCTTCCATGTACAAGACCGACTTAAGGGCTGGCTCCTTGGAGACAAGGGATACCCCCTGCAGATGTGGCTCATGACACCTGTGAGGAACCCCACCAACAAGGCACAGCAGTGGTACAACAACACCAGGTCTGTCATTGTACAAGCTATTGGAAAGCTGAAGATGCGCTTCAGGTGCCTGGATCGATCTGGGGGATCCCTTCTGTACTCACCAGCGAGGGTGTGCAGAATAATTGTCGTGTGTTGCGTCCTGCATAACATCACTCAACAGAGAGGGTTACAGTGGAGGAGCTCCCATGCGCTCATGAAGCACCCGCATCTGTCAGCAACATTGAAGAAGACGAGGAGGAGGAGGAGGACGATGCGCAATACATCAGCAGAGCAGCGGCGCACATGGCTGCTCATGGTGCCAAGGAGTCACTCACATCTGATAGATTCTCATAAGGACATCTACAAAGTGAGGATAGTGAAGTACTCAGACCGCCTGGAACAACCACCTCCATTACCATCAACACCAGCCCACCACCCGCCCGTCGCCCCCTCTGCTTGCACAAAGCAGTCCTTCAACCACACATATACCCACTGTAAATGCACCCAATTGGTGGCATGAAGTCTTGCCGTTCATGATGAAGCACATGCAAGGGCGCTTTCACAAAAGGCACTCAAAACTTGGCAGTGGTGGTGATAAGCATGACATTTAATGTGAATGTAACAAAAAACAAATAGAAATGAAAAACATGCCATTTAGTCAGACACCCTTATGCATACCCTTGGTAATTAAAAAACCTTTGTCTTCCTCTTCCTACTGCTTCTATGTGATGCATCCCTTGTTGCTTCGGCAGGGGTAGTGGCAGGTTGCTCAGGTCCCTGCCCTGACTGCTGAGGTGGTCTCGGTCTACGCCCTCTGGGTTTTGGAGCCCGTGTGGGCCCTGCCAAGACTGCTCCATCTGCACCTGTGCAGGGGCAGACTCTGCCATCAGGAGAGGAGGCAGCAATGCGGGTTCTGGTTGAGGGGGAGGCAACGGGTGAAACGTGAGAGCACTTTGAGTGGAGTCCCCACTTCCATGCCCCTTTCGCCATCATCCCTCTCCACTCTACTGGCCAACAGCTTGGAGGACATCTGTGACGCGTTGTAAGGCCACTGCTAAAGTACCTGTCTGCATATTTAAGGCAGCAGAATAGTCGGCACCCTGAGTCTGCAAGGCTGTTGTCAGGGCCTGAATGGACTCATTTGTGAGCTGTGCTTGAAGCTCAATGGAGACTGCCATTCTCTCCATCGCAGACATTCCCACACTTACCTGTGCCACCATTCCACTAATGCTGGAGGTGGACTCTTCCATCCTCTCCGCTATTGTGGAGAGTGTGTGTGGCAAGTCTTCCAATACCTCGCAAAGGTGCATCTGTACCTCTATCATTCTCATTCTCAATGATGGCCCCCGGGGTTCAGCATCTGTATCTAGCTGAGCAGAGCTTGGAGAGGAGTGCGCCCCCCCCCACCCCCCCCCGCCATGCGTACTCTCACAGCTGCCCCATGCCATCGGTATCTGCTCATGCTAACTTGTGAGTGGTGAATCACCAGGTGACAAACCCAACTAACTGTCTAATAGGATCCAACAAGGAGTGAGTATCTGCGCTGGTGCATGGCTCAATATGATATGATGGTGCGCCCTCAGAGGTGTGGAGCTGCTCTGAGGAATTGCCCTTGCCAGGTCGTCTGTTGCTTCAGCAATCCTTGAAGGCCCTGGAAGAGAACATACAGCAATATTAAGAATCATTGCAGAAGTTATGTTACGATTAGCATACTGAGGTGTGCAACAGATAACATCAATTCATGATGTGTGTGAGGAATGTTAAAAGTTTTTTCACCAGACGTTTGTGCGGTGCCAGTCTCGGCATCCCCTACAGCTAGGCATTGGAGCATTCAGCTCAGCTCCAAGCCCTCCACCTCTGCCTCAGTCACGACCACTATTTGTGATGGGCCTCCTCCAGTCCTCGTCCTCTTCCTTGCATTTTGCGCTCTCTCCTACAAGGGGAGAAAGAACAAACATTTGAATGAGTGAGGGTGACGGAGTCACCCAATGGATGCATTGCACTAGGTGAGGCTGCCAATGAAAGAGATGCATCAGGGGGTGAATATCAGACAGATGTCAGGAAGATGGTAGTGGTTGTTGGAAGCCAATCATCTCAGCCCTAGGACATTGCTGCAAGAGTTCCTCAGGACAGTGTCCTAGGCCCGACCATCTTCAGCTGCTTCATCAATGATCTTCCCTCCATCATAAGGTCAGAAATGGGGATGTTCACTGATGATTGCACAGTGTTCAGTTCCATTCGCAACCCCTCAGATAATGAAGCAGCCCGTGCCTGCATGCAACAAGACCTGGACGACATCCAGGCTTGGGCTGATAAGTGGCAAGTAACATTCGCGCCAGACAAGTGCCAGACAATGACCATCTCCAACAAGAGAGAGTCTAACCACCTCCCCTTTACATTCAACGGCATTACCATCGCCGAATCCCCCACCATCAACATCCTGGAGGTCACCATTGACCAGAAACTTAACTGGACCAGCCATAGAAATACTGTGGCTACAAGAGCAGGTCAGAGGCTGGATATTCTGCAGCGAGTGACTCACCTCCTGACTCCCCTAAGCCTTTCCACCATCTACAAGGCACGAGTCAGGAGTGTGATGGAATACTCTCCACTTGCCTGGATGAGTGCAGCTCCAACAACACTCAAGAAGCTCAACACCATCCAGGACAAAGCAGCCCGCCTGATTGGCACCCCATCCACCACCCTAAACATTCACTCCCTTCACCACCGGCGCATTGTGGCTGCAGTGTGTACCATCCACAGGATGCACTGCACCAACTCGCCAAGGCTTCTTCGACAGTTTTTCCCAAACCCGCGACCTCTACCACCTAGAAGGATAAGGGCAGCAGGCACATGGGAACAACACCACCTGCACGCTCCCCTCCAAGTCACACACCATCCCGACTTGGAAATATATCGCCGTTCCTTCATCGTCGCTGGGTCAAAATCCTGGAGCTCCCTTCCTAACAGCACTGTGGGAGAACCTTCACCACACAGACTGCAGCGGTTCAAGAAGGCGGTTCACCATCTCAAGGGTAATTAGGAATGGGCAATAAATGCCGGCCTCGCCAGCGACGCCCACATCCCATGAACGAATTAAAAAAAAATTCATGACATTGCATCAGGATTGGGGTGAGTGGGAGTGGTGAGTTCACAAATGAGGAGGTGAGGAAGCGCACAGTAACTGAAGGTAAATTGATACTGAGCCTTAAGTGGGTGTGAGAAGTGATATGATGGAGTAGACTTCACAGGGCAGAGTGAGTGGGGGGGGGGGGGGGGGGTGGGGTGATGTGCACCACAGGATGTAGGTGAATAAGTAACTGGAGTCACTTTGCCTGACCTGGTTAGGTCACAGAAGCGCTTCCTGCATTGCACCCACAACCTTGAGACGGAGGTCCTGCTGCTCACCTCCTCTGTCACCTCGAGCCAGGCCTTCTTGGTGGCAGAGGCAGGATGCTTCCTCCTGTCAGCCGGGTAGTAGCAACTCCAGCGAAAAGTCACTGATCCAGGCAGCTGGTTTCATCCTTTGTTGCTCCATTTGGCTCAATTTCTCCTTTCTCCCTCAAAATCCCTGGTTGCAATGGCCCTTTAAATAATCCAGCTTCCAGCAAGTCATTCAGGTGTGCAGTACACCTGCAGTACAGCTTGGAGATGCGAAACCCGGAAGTCACATTAAGGGTCTTCAATTGAGTCGCGATCGCTCGAGAAAACAAACAAAATAAATTTCCGGGTTTCCCACGTGCGCATTGACCCACGCGCGCATTGACCCCCCCACCCCCACCGCGCCCCCCCCCTCCTTGCTGAGTTCCTGCCAGCATGTTAAAATTTACCCCACTGTATCTGATGTTGGTGGGAAGCTCAAGTGTGCATGGAATGAGAGCAGAAGTGCATCTATTTTGATATTTAAGTTGCCTCAATCAAACCCACACATTTCTGATCATTATTATTTTTAATGCTGTTCTATTCTAATATAGCCTTCAAATCAGTTGTCAGCTTCTAGACTTTTAGATCTTATTTATTTGAAATTGAGATATTTACATTTTTGTAGATATGAATTGGTCTATTTGGTATTATTCAAAAGGGAGCACAGTGAGACTCTGCAATTCACCTAGAAGGCTTTCTCATAGAAATATTGGCCAACACTCCATGGTTATCCACAACTTTGTGTTTAGTGCTGAGGGATCTTTACTGTGCACTAGAAAAAGGATAGATCTTAGCTTAACATCTCATCTAAAGAATGCTATTTCCAACAGCTCACTGCTACCTTAGCACTGCATGGGGACATTACTATTAATTACCATGTGAGCTGGGATACAGCTTACTATCCACACTCTCTGTTTGGACTGGTACTTGGCATGATGAGGCCCCAGAAAAAAGGGAGATAATAACTAAAAAGAGAATATACAAAAGAGAAAGACACAGTCACAGTCAATGTATATGAAGTACTTGGCATTCATGGAAACAATGGCCATGATTTTAGCATGCCGGCGGGAACACAGCGGGTGGGCAAATAATCGCGTGGGAAACCCGGAAATAATTTGAGCGCATCGGATTGAGAGATCGCAACTCAATTGGAGGCACTTAATTTTAATTCCAGGTTTTGCGTCTCCAAGCTGCGCAGCGGGCGTACTGCGCACCCACATGACATGATGTGAACTCCACTATTTAAAGGGCCAATGCAAAAATGGATTTTGAAGGAGAAAGGAGGAAACATCGAGATGCAAGGGCATAGAGCAAAGGCAGCATCAAGGTTCACCAATGAGGTCCTACTGGCTGGTGTGCGAAGCAGGAGGGAGGTGCTGAACCCAGCTCATAGGAGAGAAAACCTGCTTCTGACACCAAGAGGCATGGCTGGAGGTGAGCAACAGGAGCACGGTGTCCAGGTCTTGGATGCAGTGTTGGAAGCGTTTTAATGACCTAACCAGGTCAGGAAAAATGAGTACCTTTGCTGATTCACCCACATCCTGTCTTGTTCTACAGCCCCTCACCGCCACCTGTCACTCTGTGTTGGCACGTCTACTCCATCACATAACTCCTCACACCCACTTAAGCTTTAGCAACAACCATCCTTCACTTTCTATACACTTCCTCAACTGCCCATTTATTCACCCACCACTGCCACTGGCACCAATCCTGATGCAATGTGATGTATCTGCCTGATAGTCACCCTCTAATGCATCTCTTTCATGGTCAGCCTCACCGAAAGCAATGCTTTCATAGGATGAATACATTACCTTCAGTCACTCACAGGTCTGTTATTTGATCCCCTTGTAGGAGAACAGAGCGGAAAATGCAAGGGAGAGGACCAGAACTGGAGGTGGTCCACCACATATAGCAGAGTTGACAGATGTGGAGGAGTTCGGAAATAAGTGGGACCGTTGTATGCCTATCCGTCGGAGATGAAGAGACTGGCAACCCGCAGATGGCTGGTGACAGAACTTTAACATCTTTCACACACATGATGAATTGATTTTATCAATGAGTGAGCTGTGCCAGACCTCAGTATGCTCATTGGAAAGATTGTCACTTTTCTGATGAATAATTAATATTGGTTTCTGTTGTCTTCCAGGGTCTTCATGCCTTCAAGAAGAATCTACTGAAATAGAAGAAAGCGATTCCTCAGAGGATCTCATTCCTTCTGAGGGTACACCATCACAGGACATACAGCCATGCACCAGCGCAGAAAATCGCACTTCGTTGGGTCTTGTTAGACAGACAGTTTGGTTGTTACCTGGTGATTCAACACTCACACGTGAGCACAAGCAGATACTGATGGCAGTGGCAGCTGTGGAGAGTCCGAGTTGGGGGGCGCACTCCTCTCCAAGCTCTGCTCAGCTGGACACAAATGCTGAACCCCGGGGGCCATCGTTGAGAATGAGAATGAGAATGATCGAGATACAGCTGCACTTTTGCAAGGTACTGGAAACCGTGCCACGCACGCTCTCCACATTAGCGGAGAGGATGGACGAGTCCAACTCCATCGCTCATGAATTTTTGGCACAGTTAAGTGTGAGAATATCTGTGATGGAGAGAGTGGCAGCCTCCATTGAGCTTCAAGCATGGATCTCAAATGAGTCCATGCCGGCCATGACAATGGCCATGCAGACTCTGGATGTCAACATGTCTGCCCCTTAAACAGGCAGACAGGTACCTTATCCGTGGCTGTACAATGCGGCATATCTGCTCACCAACCTGATGTCCAGCAGAGTGGTGGGAGTAATGTTGTGCTGGTCCAGGCGAGGGATCATAGCGAAAGAGGACATGGAAATGGGGACTCCAATCAAAGCGCTCCCATGTCACACACCTTGCCCCCCGTCAACCAGTACCCGCAATGCTGCCTCCTCTCCTGATGGCCAAGTCTGCCCCTATACAGATGCAGGTGAAGCTGTCTTTGGCAGGGCCCTCACTGGCTCCAAAACCCAGTGGCCATAGGCTGCGAGCATCTTAGCAGTCAGGGCAGGTATCTGAGCAACCTGCCACTACTTCTGCTAAAACCACAGGGGATGCACCAGGTAGAAGTATTATAAAGAGAAAGGCTAAGCAATTGTCGTTCACCAAGGGTATGGACAAGGGTGTTTGACGAGATGTCATGTTGTTCATTTATATATTTTGTTTGTTATGGTACATTAAATTTAATCATTATCACCACTGCCATGTCTTGGCCATTATTGCGTCCCATGTGTGAATTTGCCCTTTCATTTGCTTCATCATGAATGCCAAGACATGACCACACCCATTGTGTGGCTGTGCAATGGGTGTATGCATGGTTGAAGGACTGTTTTGTGCAAAGGGGGGCTGGAGTTGGTGATGGTGGTTGCTCAAGGCGGCCTGAGTATTTCATAGTCTTCGATTTGCACATCTTATTATGAGAACCTGTTAGAGATGAGGTAATCACAGGCAGCAATGTGCGCCACTACTCTGGCGATGGGTTCCCCATCTTCATTTTCCTCCTTCTCCTCCTCGTCATTCTTCCTGCACATCCCCCTCCCCTTCCTCATCCTCTTCCTCTTCTTCAATATTGCTGCCAACTGAGGATACTTGATGAGCGCATTCGACCTCTCCACCCATAACCCTGTCTGCTGCGCTATGTTGTGCAGAACGCAGCACACAACGATTATTCTGCACACCCTCATTGGCAAGTACTGGGGTTTCTCACAGGTGTTATGAGTCATGTCTACAGGGAGTGTCCCTTGTCTCCAAGGACCCAGCCCTTAAGTCTGTCTCTTGCGTGGAAGAGGTCTGGAATGTTGGATTCACACAAAATGAATAAATCATGACAGCTGCCAAGGAATCTGACGCACACCTGCAGAAATCTCTTCGGGTGGTCAGACACCAGCTGTACATTAATGGAGTGAGATCTCTTTCGGTTTATGAACAGTCCTGGCTCATGTGCAGTTCCTCGGATTGCTACATGTGTGCAATCAATTGTGCCCTGCACCCGTGGGAAGCCAACCAGAGAGTTGAAACCCACTCCCCTCTCAGTCTGGCTGATATCGTCACGGGGGAAGTTCATGTAGTACGATGCCCTGGCAAACAAGCCATCCTTCACTTGTCGTACACACTTATATGCAGACGACTGACACACCCTGGTGACATCACCAGTGGCGCCCTGGAAGGATCCGAGGTGAAGAAATTGAGGGCACTGGTGAATTTAACTGCGACGGGCAATGCGTGGCCACCAGGTCCAGCAGGGAGCAGCTCTTCCTGAAGGAGGCTACCAAAGTCTGCAACCACCTGCCGAGTCAATCTCAGCCTGATTAGGCACCACTCCTCAGAGAGGTCCAGGAAGCTCAGCCTCTGCCTGTAGACCCTCTGGGTAGTGCCTCCTGCAACGTTGGCCTTTCCGTTGGTCCCCTCTCTGCTATTCCCCAGGTCCTTGTTGTGCACCTCTGTCTTGTGCAACTCCAGATCCCAGAATTGCACGCTGTGCCTGCTGCGGATGATGTGCCTCCTCCTCAGATGTACTGTGGAAAAGATCCATTGCGCCCCCCCCCATCCTGATGTTGTCATTTTGAGGGGGTCCAAAATATAGGTAAATATGTCTGAA
The DNA here is from genome assembly GCF_035084215.1 of Heptranchias perlo. Classification (NCBI taxonomy): domain Eukaryota; kingdom Metazoa; phylum Chordata; class Chondrichthyes; order Hexanchiformes; family Hexanchidae; genus Heptranchias; species Heptranchias perlo. Next base: position 42,579,843 of record NC_090337.1, read on the forward strand.
CACAAGAATTCTCAGTCTCAACAAAGAAATCTCAGTCTAAACATAAAGAACTCCCAGCCCAACATTTGCCTGAGAGAACTGAGTGCCCAGCTGCAGTACCTCTCCTTTTATTGAGATGTGTCGATCACTGGTTTAAAGAGCCAAATGAGCTTCGGCTCAACTTGCCTATGCTTCAATGGCGTGTTTCAGAAGCCATTGGAGACACGTTCAGGAGAAATTAAATCCGCTTCTGTTTCAGAATACACAAAAAGTTAAGTACCTCAATTGTTTAAAGTACCTAAATTGCCCCCTTAACTATCGGCCGCCGACTTTAAGTGAGGATGGGACTTCCAGGTTTCTGTTGCACGCGTGTATCCTAACATGCCTGGACTAAATCCGGAAGTGGGCACGTTGGAGCCGGGATGCGGTCCCGCTCCAAAAAAGCAACTATTTTTACTGCTCACCCGCCCCCAACCCACCTGTCCTTGGGGGTTAAAATTACCCCAATTGTACCTGTAACTGTGAGAGCTGTTGTGTCAGAATGCAATGTTTGTCTAGGAAATATTTCACTGATTCCTTCTATAAGCTACCAGACACTTCCCTAAAAATGAAACTAACTGAGGTGTGGTTGATTTATTTTCATAAAAATAGCTCAATATCATTTTCTGCCTCATTTTATTTGGTTTTAAATAGTGTCTAGAGCTGACTGATACAGATCTGTTCTTACTGATTATCATAGCCCCGTTCATTACTGCAGTTGGTTCAGTTTATTATCAAACTATGTCAATTGCACATTATTTATAGAATGTTGTAAATCTGTGAAAATGTCAAATGAACTAAAGGAAAATAGCACAGCTAAAAATACAGATTGAGGGAATACTGAAGGCCGGTTACTCAAAGCTATACTTAGGCATATGCTTGTGAAAGGACTAAAGATTACAGCTGACATCATTCTGTCCATGTTAGTAAACTTCACACTTGAGTGCACAGAATAATACTGCACTAAACTACCTGCTTTGGCAGTATCAGTCCTGGGAGGCTTTGCTGAATGTGTAAAATGTTGCTGTCACTGGGCCTGCTACATTGAGGATAGTACGAGGGAGGACAAGAGGAGCCAAGTTTCTGACATGCTGTCAGTTTAGCCAGAGACACAGATGTATCGGTTGTGTCTTAATTATAATCAGCTTCCTAGAAGAAATTGGTGAACTTTTGCTTCCTGTAAAGGATCTGTACTAAAATGGATTGAAACCAGTGCAAATGGGAATGCTTGCAGATCAAGGCACACTTGTATATTTCTATTTAAGAAGTCAAATATAGTTGAAAGGAAATCTCAAACTAAAGTTACATATTTACGAATATTTCAATATTCAAAAAAAAATGAGATTCCTGAAAAACTTGTGTTTCAAATCTCATCTGTCTCAGTAAACAAAGGTGCTCATCATCCATTTACACTTGATCTGTAGAGGTGGTGTCTCTCCTGAATGCCATGCACTGTGATGATAGGATCACCTTATTTGTATGGGTAAAATAATGATACCAATGTGGTACACTTCCATTTTTGACTTTTGAACCTAGATTTTCCAGCCCCAGTAAACTTCAAACTAGAATGACCTGAAACCAGTACAAAGCTAGCCAGAAATGTAGTGTGCTGATTGCACACAATTTTTCATGGTCAGCTCATCAACATAGTTATTTGTAGATCTATATTCAGATTTGGCTTTGTGCAGAGAGGTAGCCTAATTTTCAACAGGAAAATTGTGTTTTGGGTGAAACTTAAAGGGATGCAGATGCCAGCACAGCAGGGGATAAATTGTTACAGCCTTTGGAAAGTTTCAAAATGCTTTTGAACCTGTTAGCAATCTTTACCATTGTTGAAGAAGACAAAGAAGTGATCGGTAAAAATGAAGTGAAGCAAAACCTAGTGTTGAGGCAGGCAACAAAGCAGCTCAGCACCCAGTCCTATTTTTGAGGCCTGGTGAAGTGGAGGGATTTTTTTATTATTCATTCATGTGATGTGGGCATCGCTGGCAAGGCCAGCATTTATTGCCCATCCCTAATTGCTCCTGAGAAGGTGGTGGTGAGCCGCCTTCTTGAACCGCTGCAGTCCGTGTGGTTAAGGTACTCCCACAGTGCTGTTAGGTAGGGAATTCTAGGATTTTGACCCAGCGACGATGAAGGAACAGAAATATATTTCCAAGTCAGAATGGTGTGTGACTTGGAGGGGAACATGCAAGTGGTGGTGTTCCCATATGCCTGCTGCCCTTGTCCTTCTAGGTGATAGAGGTCGCGGGTTTGGGAGGTGCTGTCGAAGAAGCCTTGGCGAGTTGCTGCAGTGCATCCTATGGATGGTACACACTGCAGCCACGGTGCACCGGTGGTGAAGGGAGTGAATGTTTAGGGTGGTGGATGGGGTGCCAATCAGGCGGGCTGCTTTGTCCTGGATGGTGTTGAGCTTCTTGAGTGTTGTTGGAGCTGCACTCATCCATGCAAGTGGAGAGTATTCCATCACACTCCTGACTTGTGCCTTGTAGATGGTGGAAAGGCTTTGGGGAGTCAGGAGGTGAGTCACTCGCCGCAGAATATCCAGCCTCTGACCTGCTCATGTAGCGACAGTATTTAAGTGTCTGGTCCAGTTAAGTTTCTGGTCAATGGTGACCCCCAGGATGTTGATGGTGGGGGATTCAGCGATGGTAATGCTGTTGAATGTCAAGGGGAGGTGGTTAGACTCTCTCTTGTTGGAGATGGTCATTGCCTGGCATTGTCTGGCGTGAATGTTACTTGCCACTTATGAGCCCAAGCCTGGATGTTGTCCAGATCTTGCTGCATGCTGGTACGGACTGCTTCATTATCTGAGGGGTTGCGAATGGAACTGAACACTGTGCAATCATTAGCGAACATCCCCACTTCTGACCTTATGGTGGAGGGAAGGTCATTGATGAAGCAGCTGAAGATGGTTGGACCTAGGACACTGTCCTGAGGAACTCCTGCAGCTGGGGCTGAGATGATTAGCCTTCAACAACCACTACCATCTTCCTTTGTGCCAGGTATGACTCCAACCACTGGAGAGTTTTCTCCCTGATTCCCATTGACTTCAATTTTACTAGGGCTCCTTGATGCCACACTCGATCAAATGCTGCCCTGATGTCAAGCGCAGTCACTCTCACCTCACCTTTGGAATTCAGCTCTTTTGTCCATGTTTGGACCAAGGCTGTAATGAGGTCTGGAGCCGAGTGGTCCTGGCGGAACCCAAACTGAACATCAGTGAGCAGGTTATTGGTGAGTAAGTGCCGCTTGATAGCTCTGTCGACGACACCTTCCATCACTTTGCTGATGATTGAGAGTAGACTGATGGGGCGCTAATTGGCCGGATTGGATTTGTCCTGCTTTTTGTGGACAGGACATACCTGGACAATTTTCCACATTGTCGGATAGATGCCAGTGTTGTAGCAGTACTGGAACAGCTTGGCTAGAGGCGCAGCTAGTTCTGGAGCACAAGTCTTCAGCATTACAGCCAGGATGTTGTCGAGGCCCATAGCCTTTGCTGTTTCCAGTGCACTCAGCCATTTCTTGATATCATGTGGAGTGAATCAAATTAGCTGAAGACTGGCTTCTGTGATGGTGGGGATCTCGGGAGGAGGCTGAACTGGATCATCCACTCGGCACTCTGGCTGAAGATGGTTGCAAATGCTTCAGCCTTATTTTTTGCACTCGTGCTGGGATCTGCCATCATTGAGGGTGGGGAAGTTCATGGAGCCTCCTTCTCCCTTTAGTTATTTAACTATCCACCATCATTCACAACTGGATGTGGCAGGACTGCAGAACTTTGATCTGATCCGTTGGTTGTGGAATCGCTTGGTTCTGTCTATAGCACGCTGTTTCCACTGTTTGGCATGCATGTAGTCCTGTGTCGTAGCTTCACCAGATTGGTATCTTATTTTTAGGTACGCCTGGTGCTGCTCTTGGTATACTCTTCTATACTCCTCATTGAACCAGGGTTGATCCCCTGGCTTGATGGTAATGGTAGAGTAAGGGATATGCCTGGCCATGCGGTTACAGATTGTAGTGGAATACAATTCTGCTGCTGCTGATGGCCCACAGCGCCTCATGGATGCCCAGTTTTGAGCTGCTAGATCTGTTCTGAATCTCTCCCATTTAGCATGGTGGTTGTGCCACACGACACGAGATACGGTGTCCTCAGTGTGAGGAGGGACTTCGTGTCCACGAGAACTGTGCGGTGGTCACTTCTACCAATACTGTCATGGACAGATACATCTATAACAGGTAGATTGGTGAGGACAAGGTCAAGTAGGTTTTTCCCTAATGTTGGTTCTCTCACCTCCTGCCACAGGCCCAGTCTGGCAGCTGTGTCCTTCAGGACTAGGCCAGCTCAGTCAGTGGTGGTGCTACCAAGCCACTCTTGGTGATGGACATTGAAGTCCCCCACCCAGAGTACATTCTGTGCCCTTGATACCCTCAGTGCTTCCTCCAAGTGGTGCTCAACATGGAGGAGTACTGATTCATCAGTTGAGGGAGGGCGGTATGGATAGTTGGTGCTGCATCAGCTGATGGCAAGAAAGATGTTCCTGTTTGCCACTCCAGGGCACCATCCCCATAGGCCTGCATTACAGCATGCCTAGAAGCAAGTGAAGGCAAATTTGAGGCCACAGTAGACTGTTAGTCTCATCAGCTGTGCCGGTCCTATGGTGAATGTTGGCTGCAGGTGGCCTTGCACTAAATGGCACAGCTCTGCATAAGTGTCTCTGCTGACCCAGTGCCTATAATGCAAGTTCCCCACAGTAATTACCAGGTAAGTGTGCCAAGGCCTGCAAATATGGTGGGTGCAGCCAATCAGGCTATGATGACTTAATCTCCCTGGCATCCCTTCCTTCATCCTATGCTACTTAATGCATTAAATATTGTGATTATTGTGCTTTTGAAGAACCACCCAGATTATTGTTAGTCAGGCCAGCACCACGTTTGTGCCATCAGTCCTGCTATCATGGCGTCCCTTGAGAATTGGAGCATCCATATGTGCTAGTCCTCTAACAAAGCATGTTAAGTGCATCTCTATCTATAGATGCAATGGTAAGAGTACCAATGGTGAGTGCAGAACACTTCCAGTTTAGCCTGACCTGCCTGGCATCCCTCTGTTGGTTATCTTCTTCTTTCTCCAAAAATCAGAGATATAGGGGGATTCCACTGAAGAAGTCAACAATTGTCAACAAAAGCTCCTATAGAGCTAAGCCACAGCAGCAAATAAAATGGAAGAGAAATGGCCTAAAATTTTCAATTAGTCTTCTTTCAGGTCTCTTTAAATGATCCTTAGTAAACATCTCATTCTCTAGCAACCATGGAGGCCCTTTTATTTGGATGGGTAATTACGCAGGAATGTAAGGAAATTGCATGGTGATCAAAGTGATGTAACTGGAACATCCTCTGAATATTGAAATGAAGCTCTCAGCTGAAATAGATGAGAACATCCTGCATTCAATAATTTCCCCACTGGAAATATGTGTAATATGCAGACTGGCTGGAGATTTGGTGTAATCCATTTTATGATCAGTCATGTCTACTTTATGTCCAGAAATTGCTTTTACCAATTTGAAAATACACCTGTACGATTCTAATTGAAACAGAAGGTGAACAGCAAATATTCTTGAGATTGTAACCTAAGATCCACAGTCACACATTGGTGTAGGCCAGGCCATTCACTGAATAGTTTCCATATCAGTCCAACAAATGCATGATATTCTATTTATATATGCCATAACATTAGCAATTTGCGTAATTTATTTCCATCTTTAAAAATGCTTTAGTGCTCGCTTCTGTGAAGCAGGGCAATGTCCGATGGCACTGACTGACATGTTAATGCTATGGTACATTGCTAATTTACAAGTACATCTGTGAATTATTGTATTCAGTAGCTATTATTAGCAGTTTATGGGCCATTTTTGCAACATAAAAATCAGAACTGTAAATTTTGGACATATCCAAGGTGTGAGATTTTCAGTCTTGAACTATATATCTGAGGTATCCATTTGGACCAAAGCATAAATGGGGAAAGCTGCATCTGTTACTTGGGAGGCAAGGGATGAACAAGTAGCGTTCTTGTATTTCCTACCCTCGTGGAGGCCTTTGATTTTCGGTCTCTAGACTCAATGGGATCTATCGTGACGCTGGTCGGCCACTCATTCCGGCGGAGAAGTGACTCCAATGATTTTGAGGCTCTGGCCTCATTTATATTCGCCAAGCGAGTGGCACAGCGCTGAACAGGAGTCCCGACGCACCTCACCAGATTCGGCAAAGAAAAATGGGCCAGAGCTGCCGCCAGGAAGGTATGTTGCGGGAGGTTCTAGATTGCATTGGGTAGGGACCACGGGGCGGCAGCGTCCCAAATTATTTTTGTAGGCCCTGGAGGTGCAGTCCTGCTCCTTCGAGGCCCACAAAAATAATTCAAGACTTACCTTTGCTGGGCATCTTCTCTTCCATCGCCCGTGGAACTGGTGAGAGACTGCATTACGCAAGCTCTCACCAGTTCCTACCTAAAATGGCAATTGGGGTTCTCTTTACGTCATAGGACCCCGATTTCCATCTTAAAAGGTGGATGCTTTGGACACCCAGAGGTAGGCTCCTTTTAAAATGGTGCCAGCAGCAGCGCTGGTGTTAACAGGGCAACATGGCTACCCATCCCATTTTGAGGCCATTACCACTTCGTTAATGCCAGGCGAAGGGAATGAAAATCGACCTCAATAAGTGGTCACTCAGCAGATATCAGCTGAGAGACCGATCAATGAGTGCCATTGGAAATCATGCTAATTGGGTGCGGTAGTATAGTGGTTATGTTACTGGACTAGTAATCCAGAGGCCTGGACTAATAATCCGGAGTTATGAGTTCAAATCCTGCCACGCCAGCTGGGGAATTTAAATTCAATTAATTAAATTTAAAAATCTGGAATTAAAATACTAGTATCAGTAATGGTGGCCATGAAACTACCGGATTGTCGTGAAAACCCATCTGGTTCACTAATGTCCTTTAGGGAAGGAAACCTGCGGTCCTTACCCAGTCTGGCCTATATGTGACTCCAGACCCACAGCAATGTGGTTGATTCTTAATTGCCCTCTGAAATGGCCTAGCAAGCCACTCAGTTGTAAAATCTCGCTAAAAAAAGTCACAATAAGAATAAAACCGGACTGGCCACGAGGCACCGGACACGACAAAGGCAAACCAAGGCCAGTCGATCCTGCAAAGTCCTCCTCATTAACATCTGGGGACTTGTGCCAAAATTGGGAGAGCTGTCCCACAGACTAGTCAAGCAACAGCCTGACATAGCCATACTCACAGAATCATACCTTTAAGCCAATGTCCCAGACTCTTCCATCACCATCCCTGGGTATGTCCTGTCCCACAGTGATATACAGGAAGGAGGGAGTGGCCGTGGGAGTCCTCAACATTGACTCTGGACCCCATGAAATCTCATGGCATCAGGTCAAACATGGGCAAGGAAACCTCCTGCTGATTACCACCCACCGCCCTCCCTCAGCTGAAGAATCAGTCCTCCTCCATGTTGAAAACCACTTGGAGGAAGCACTGAGGGTAGCAAGGGCACAAAATGTACTCTGGGTGGGGGACTTCAATGTCCATCACCAAGAGTGGCTCGGTAGCACCACTACTGACCGAACTGGCCGAGTCCTAAAGGACATAGCTGCTAGCGGCAGGTGGTGAGTGAACCAACACGAGGGAAAAACTTACTTGACCTCGTCCTCACCAATCTACCTGTCGCAAATGTATCTGTCCATGACAGTATTGGTAGGAGTGACCACCGCACAGTCCTCGTGGAGATGAAGTCCCGTCTTCGCATTGAGGACACCATCCAACGTGTTGTGTGGCACTACCACCGTGCTAAATGGGATAGATTCAGAACAGATCTAGCAGCTCAAAACTGGGCATCCATGAGGCGCTGTGGGCCATCAGCAGCAGCAGAATTGTATTCCAGCACAATCTGTAATCTCATGGCCCGGCATATTCCTCACTCTACCATTACCAACAAGCCAGGGGATCAACCCTGGTTCAACGAGGAGTGTAGAAGAGCAAGCCAGGAGCAGCACCAGGCGTACCTAAAAATGAGGTGCCAACCTGGTGAAGCTACAACTCAGGACTACATGCATGCTAGACAGCGGAAGCAACATGCTATAGACAGAGCTAAGCGATTCCACAACCAACGGATCCGATCAAAGCTCTGCTGTCCTGCCACATCCAGTCGTGAATGGTGGTGGACAATTAAACAACTAACGGGAGGAGGAGGCTCTGTAAACATCCCCATCTTCAACGATGGCAGAGTCCAGCACGTGAGTGTAAAAGACAAGGCTGAAGCGTTTGCAACCATCTTCAGCCAGAAGTGCCAAGTGGATGATCCATCTCGGCCGCCTCCCGATATCCCCACCAACACAGAAGCCAGTCTTCAGCCAATTCGATTCACTCCACATGATATCAAGAAACGGCTGAGTGCACTGGATACAGCAAAGGCTATGGGCCCTGACAACATCCCGGCTGTAGTGCTGAAAACTTGTGCTCCAGAACTAGTTGCGCCTCTAGCCAAGCTGTTCCAGTACAGCTACAACACTGGCATCTACCCGACAATGTGGAAAATTGCCCAGGTATGTCCTGTCCACGAAAAGCAGGACAAATCCAATCCGGCCAATTACCGCCCCATCAGTCTACTCTCAATCATCAGCAAAGTGATGGAAGGTGTCGTTGACAGTGCTATCAAGCGGCACTTACTCACCAATAACCTGCTCACCGATGCTCAGTTTGGGTTTCGCCAGGACCACTCGGCTCCAGACCTCATTACAGCCTTGGTCCTAACATGGACAAAAGAGCTGAATTCCAGAGGTGAGGTAAGAGTGACTGCCCTTGACATCAAGGCAGCATTTGACTGAGTGTGGCACCAAGGAGCCCTAGTAAAATTGAAGTCAATGGGAATCAGCGGGAAAACTCTTCAGTGGCTGGAGTCATACCTAGCACAAAGGAAGATGGTAGTGGTTGTTGGAGGCCAATCATCTCAGCCCCAGGACATTGCTGCAAGAGTTCCTCAAGGCAGTGTCCTAGGCCCAACCATCTTCAGCTGCTTCATCAATGACCTTCCCTCCATCATAAGGTCAGAAATGGGGATGTTCGCTGATGATTGCACAGTGTTCAGTTCCATTCGCAACCCCTCAAATAATGAAGCAGTCCGAGCCTGCATGCAGCAAGACCTGGACAACATCCAGGCTTGGGCTGATAAGTGGCAAGTAACATTCGTGCCAGACAAGTGCCAGGCAATGACCATTTCCAACAAGAGAGAGCCTAACCACCTCCCCTTGACATTCAACGGCATTACCATCACCGAATCCCCCACCATCAATATCCTGGGGGTCACCATTGACCAGAAACTTAACTGGACCAGCCATATAAATACTGTGGCCACACAAGCAGGCCAGAGGCTGGGTATTCTGCGGCGAGTGACACACCTCCTGACTCCCCAAAGCCTTTCCACCATCTACAAGGTACAAGTCAGGAGTGTGATGGAATACTCTCCACTTGTCTGGATGAGTGCAGCTCCAACAACACTCAAGAAGCTCGACACCATCCAGGACAAAGCACCCCGCTTGATTGGCACCCCATCCACCACCCTAAACATTGACTCCCTTCAATACCGGCGCACAGTGGCTGCAGTGTGTACCATCCACAGGAAGGAAGGACAAGAGCAGATTGTACATGGGAACACCACCTGCACACACCATCCCGACTTGGAAATATATCGCTATTCCTTCATCGTCGCTGGGTCAAAATCCTGGAACTCCCTTCCTAATAGCACCGTGGGAGAACCTTTACCACACGGACTGCAGCGGTTCAAGAAGGCAGCTTTCATCACCTTCTCAAGGGCAATTAGGGATGGGCAATAAATGCCGGCCTCGCCAGCGACGCCCACATCCTATGAACGAATTTTTAAAAAATCCTAATGCTAATCAGGAAGCATAAGAATGAGTGCAGAGTTCACTAACGGGTCCCACAGCTGACATCAGGTGCGGAGTGTGAAATGGCAGGACTCCACAGGGCATGTGGATTCAATCTGGGAGTTTTTTTTGCCTTACCTCAACAGAAAAGTGTTGATTTAATTAAACGTATCCCCACTGCTATCCAAGCCACGTGCACATTTACTTATTTGCTTTAAGGGAAGTCGATTTTCTCATCAACAGAATGGCATCAAAAAAGTAAATCTACATCTGAAAGCCATTTCATTGGAAAAAATTATCCGAGAGTATTAGCAATTTCCCTATTACAATTTCTTTAACTCAAAGCTACACAAACTATTGCTTAATATTGTTTCAATTTCAGTTGTTGAAATTTGGCTTGAAGGCTGTATTGTTGAGAATCTTATTGCACAAGCTCATATAATAAATAGTAAGTTAGGTTTCGTCATTAGTATTGCATTCTTCTCCCTACTTCAAAGACAGTGTCCTTCCTTGCTCTTTTCCAATCTTGATTCCTGTGGCTGTGACTTCATAGTAACAGCCAGAGTATATAACATTGAATTTTAAACTTTCAATGGGTCCCACCAAATGAAAGCAATTGAATTTCCTCCCCCTAAACAAAAAGTATTTGAGGCTGTAAAATATTTGTTTTCTTCCAAGTCCCCTTTGGGTCTGCACAGGCAATGTACTAACTGCAGCCAAGTGGTCAAACTGCTCTCAAGATTCTATTAGTGTTACTCAAAACCTTCCACTTACATGTGTCAGAAAATGACCCATCAATGATGCACCTATTTTTGCTTTCCCCTATACGAAGGTGCTGCTTGTCGACTTCAATCACCTGACAATGGTGCGAATCTGAGAAACTGAGAGGAGGAACCAAACCTGAATCCAACAACCCTGTGGCACCACATATTAGTGCTCCAGTGTACTGAGCGACTGTGCTGCACATCCAGAAATAAAGTTGTTAGAAATGGTCAGCATCAAGCAACTAAAAGCCAAACAAGTTAGGGCCTCTCTGCCATCTACCCAGGTGTAATATAACATCAGAGAATGCAGTATGTGGTAATGGCTCTGGATATCATCTTTAAATACAAGCAGAATTGTTACCAGGTAGTACTTATACACAGAGGGTATAATGGCATATTCAATCATGTCTGACAAGGTAAGTTTAATATTGGTATCTTGGATTCAATTACAAAAAGGCAAAAAATGTAGAATTTGTGCTTCAATCGAGATACTACGGTGCCAAAGTGACTAAAGCTATATAGTACCATAATGGAATTTTCGGAGCCTGTCTGAAAAGTCTCCAATATGTTCTTTCTATCTCTTTAAAATGAAGGCTCCAGGAGTAGGATTCAAAGCTTGGAAAAATTGCATCAATTAGAAAAATGGTGTTAATTAATACCACTTTTAAAAGTATTGATCACAGTTATTTGCAATAAAGATGATTATTCATTCTGGAAGGCAGAAAATGGCGTTTAAAACAAAATTGTGCATTTTTAAACAGTGTGTTAACAGCTCTGTTATGTGTTTATGCATTTCCCACATCACTGTTTCATTGCTGCTCTCCATATGTGTGTGATTGCTCTGTGTTAGCTTTCCTCAGTGAAATTTTATTGCACCTGATCCACATGGAGTAGAAGTGTTCCAGTGATTGCTGTAGTGTACACATGGGGCCCAATATTAGGAGGGCGGCGGGTTCGCAGCGGGGGGGTCAACTGGGCGTGTGAGTAACGTGCCCAGTGAAATCGGGGTGCTCCGCATACAATCGCAGGCTAATTGCAGCCGCTTACCTGTGCTTCCAGGTTTTGCGCTGGAAAGCTGCGCAGTGGGCGGACTGCGCATGCACAGCATAGACTGTCAGCTGGAGGAGCCCTATTTAAAGGGTCAGTCCTCCACTGACTGATGCTGCAGAAAATAAGAAAAATGACAGCATGGAGCAGCCCAGGGGGAAGGCTGCTCCCAGGTTTAATGATGCCTCACTCCAGGTATTGGATGGGGCGAGGAGGAGGGGGAGGACAGAGATCTTCTCCCTGGCGGGCGGGAGGAAGCGGCCTGCCTCTGCCACCAAGAAGGCCTGGCTCGAGGTGGCAGAGGAGGTCACCTGCACCATCAACATATCGCGCACCTGCATACAGTGCAGGAGGCGCTTCAATGACCTAAGTAGGTCAGCCGAAGTGAGTACACTTACTCATTCCCCTACACTCCGTCTGCCACATCACCACCCCCACCCCACATCTCCTTCTGCACTGCCAACACTACTCTATCACATCAATCCTCACACCCACTCAAAGCTCATCCTCCTCTTACCTGCACTTACACACCTTGCCAGTACTCACCCCGCCACTACCACTCAACCCAGTCCTCATACAATCTCATGGCTCTATCTCATACTCACCCTCTCATGCATCTCTTTCACAGTCAGCCTCACTCAACCTGCCACTACCTGTGCTACAGCCACAGGGCATGCATCACATATGTGCAGTAGGAAGCATAAGGCAAATGTGTCGTGAGCATGAAGAGGATGCACAAGGGTGTTTGAGAGTTTGTCATGGTTTTTACTTATATTTAATTTCTGACCAACTCACATAATATATTATATCGTCACCACTACTGCCACGTCTTTGCGAATCTTGTCTGGTTTGTGCAATAATGCCCTTTTCTGAGGATCATTATGATGCCACCCATTGTGTCACTGCAGAGTGGGTGTAGGTGTATTTGCAGGGCTCTTTTGTGCAGACGACTGAGAGACGTCGGCGATGTCCCCAGTGGCACCCTGGAAGGATGCGGAGGAGAAGTTGTTGAGGGCAGTGGTGACTTTGACAGCGACAGGTAAGAAGATAATGCTCGGGCCAGCCGGGAGCAGCTCGGCATGAAGGAGGCTGCAGATGTCCATGACTACATGTCGAGTGACTCTGAGCCTCCATGTGCACTGCTGCTCAGAGAGGTCCAGGAAGCTGAGCCTCGGTCTGTGGACCCTGTGGCGAGGGTAGTGCCTTCTGCGACGCATCTCTCTCTGCCGTTGTCCTCCCTCCTGCTGTGCAGGTGGATGTGTCACAGCACTGTGTTATGGGGCTCCACGTGTCAGAGGTGGACGGCATGGCTAGCGAGGCTGGTGATGCTGTTCGCCCTCCAAGGAGGTCATGACTGCAGCTACATCGGCCCCCATCCGGAAGATGTACATTTGAGGGGGTCCGCAAGGTAGGTACATGTGTCTGGACACCGGGGTAAGTGTGGAAGTTTGTGAATGTTATTGTTAGGAGGAGGGTGGTGGAGGCCAAACTTTGTCCAAAGTGACAGAGTGGCCTCTTGCAACGAGTGAGGGTCTCCCCCCCCCCACCTGTCAAATGGACCTTTGCAGCCGCCACAGGCTGATGGCTGCAACACATCCATTTCAACTGGGAGTGTTTCCCCCAGTACAGGGGACAGTCCCAGTTGTTTGGAAAATCCCACCCCTCCTAAAATATCATGTTAATCAGGTCTGTAATCGACCTGAAATACCTAAATAATTACTTTAAGTGGCACCCCGCCGCCTCTAATTGCCGGCGGGAGTCCCACATACGGGGGCTGCGCGTGCATCCCAGCGTGTCACTGGGGAACCCGGAAGTGGGCGGGTTGGAGCTGGGCTCTGGACCCGCCCCAGGAATCCCCGATTATCGCAGCCCCCCCACCACGAACGCATCCACTCGGGGGTGCGAAAATCGAGCCCATGATCTTTAATGCACTGCAGATACTGTGAATCCATTCACTATCCAGTATGTAGGTGGAAGCACAAAAGCCAATGCAAATAATATGACGATGATTGCACTAGTGACTTTGAAAAGGAAGTTTAATTTGCAAATGGCTGTGGGTCTGCTGCTACAATATTGTTATAATCAAAGTAGACAGAAATACAGAAAAAGTAAATGGCTATGCTGCCAGATATATATCATCAGCTGCACAAATTCAAATTGCAGCAACGGGAGGGAACCACCTATTGCTCTCATGCATAATTCACTTGTGTAAAAACAAGAGAGTTACAGCATTCAGTTGAATATTTATTCGAATCAAATTATGCTTACTCAGCTTTCCATCCCCATCTTCAAAAGTAACTGTGTAGGGAAGCAGTGAACCATAGCCTGAGTTTTGTTGACAGATTAAATATCGACTTGTCCTGAAATCTCTTTAGATCATCAGTTATTTGATAGTACGTCTAGTCTGAAAGTCCTCACTGGTTATTAGCTGCTGCTGTTCAATATTTCCAAGTATTAGCATGTTATGATTTTGATGATTTCTACAACATAGAAAGAATTTAGAGTACTGCAGCCAGAAAAATGCTTTTGCACGTTCAAATTGAACATCAATCTTTACACACCTGAAGAACCACTGTCTTCATGAAAAAGCATTTAGCAAACATTTTTCACGTGAAAAAAAGTCAGAAAAACTATGGGGATGATTCCCTCTGTGTTATGTGCAGCAAAACTGTAAACACATTCCTTATAAATTGTTTTTAGAAAAAAGTATTAATTTGCATTTATTTAGTGCTTTTATCGACTTCAGGACATCCAAAGCAGTTCATAGCGTCCTAGGTTAACGTCTCATCTGAAAGACGGCACCTCCGACAGTGTATCAGTCCCTCGGTACTGCACTGAAGTGTCAGAATTTATATCGCACCTTTTAGATTTTGTTACACATAGCGCATAGAAGGAATTCCTCTTCGCCCCCCCCCTCCCCATAATCATTTGCCACAAACTCATTTTTAATGTAGTTTTACCGACTATAGTCCCAGCTCACTAAATTAGATCTTCCCTTGGAAAGATTGAGTTCGCCTTATGAGGCTGCTTGTTACATTTTGTTTTTTTTTATTTGAGCCCAGGGAGTACCCAGATTTGAGTCACAGGTGGATAGGGTGGTGAAGAAGGCATTCAGCATGCTTGGTTTCATTGGTCAGAACATTGAATACAGGAGTTGGGATGTCTTGTTGAAGTTGTACAAGACATTAGTAAGGCCACACTTGGAATACTGTGTACAGTTCTGGTCACCCTATTATAGAAAGGATATTATTAAACTAGAAAGAGTGCAGAAAAGATTTACTAGGATGCTACCGGGACTTGATGGTTTGACTTATAGGGAGAGGTTAGATAGACTGGGACTTTTTTCCCTGGAGAGTAGGAGGTTAAGGGGTGATCTTATAGAAGTCTATAAAATAATGAGGGGCATAGATAAGGTAGATAGTCAAAATCTTTCCCCAAAGGTAGGGGAGTCTATAACGAGGGGACATAGATTTAAGGTGAGAGGGGAGAGATACAAAAGGGTCCAGAGGGGCAATTTTTTCACTCAAAGGGTGGTGAGTGTCTGGAACGAGCTGCCAGAGGCAGTAGTGGAGGTGGGTACAATTTTGTCTTTTAAAAAGCATTTGGACAGTTACATGGGTAAGATGGGTATAGAGGGATATGGGCCAAGTGCAGGCAATTGGGACTAGCTTAGTGGTATAAACTGGGCGACATGGACATGTTGGGCCGAAGGGCCTGTTTCCATGTTGTAAACTTCTATGATTCTATGATTCTAAATCTGTAGTGTGCCCAGGGATTAAACAGAGAACCCTCTTCACTTTACTGGTTTTATCATGTGCCCTCATGTGATAGTCTTTGATTTTGGAAGGCAGCAGGATAACACTACACTAGACTTTGACTTTTACTTTAACTATAATTATCAAACAGACTTTCAAACGGTAAAATAATAAGTGAATTATGACTATGACAGAGTAGATTTTACACTAGTTATTAAGCTTTACTAATTCCTCGCATAAGTAGAAAATAAATAATCACGATTACTGTGCTAAACTGTAACCTACATAATTTTGTTATGTGGTAGTTCATTTTTTCTAACTGCCCATGGAAGCTGCATAACTATGTTCCTCTCAAAGCTTCAGTTGAATTCTTCAATTTAGATAAGACAAGCTGAGAAATATTTTACTAAAAATTGCTGGGAACAAGCAAATTTGTTGTTGTTAATTCCAAATGAGCTGCCAATCAAATATATATTTGAACCAAACCTACAAGATGTTTGTATTTGAAATAAATGGCTTGGCACCTCCCTTGGGCCCTATCTCAGACAAGCAACTGATTGCAATTAATGTATTAAAATAAGATGGAGTATTTTCTTTTCAATGAATGAAGCTGGTTTTTAACCCATTATTTGCCACGATAAAATTAAAGAAGCATCCTCATTCTTCTCGATCTGTCTCCAGCCTTCGATACGGTTGACCACGCCATCTTCCTCCAACACCTCTCCTCTGTCATCCAGGGTGGGACTGCGATCCCCTGGATCCATTCTTCTCTATCCAGTTGTAGCCAGAGAAGCACCTGCAATGGCTTCGCTTCTTGCTCACCGTTACCTCTGGAGGCCCTCAAGGATCTCTCCTTGGACCCTCCTATTTCTCATCTATATGCTGCCCCTCGGCGACATCATCTGAAAACACAACGTCAGGTTCCACGAGTACGCTGACAACATCCACGCTCCAGCCAATGCCCTGTCTTAACCTCGCATAGCTGAACAGGACTTAAACAGCATGAAGGACCCCCCACCAGCGCTATTTAAAGGGATCATGCAGGAGTTACAGGTTAGTTGATGTATTAGTTATTCAGGTTGCTGGTACAATTGTGCGCATTTGTGGAAGTTTCCTATACTTGGAGAAAGTTGTAATATTCTATAGAGAGTGGTCTGGGAGGTTTTGCAGTACTGTTAGTGGCAGTTAAAATAGCGTGCTGAACAAGGTTGCTGTCAGATATGGGTGGCCTGCTAGGGCATCCTCTGGGAATTGAACATGACTGGGAGCATGCAGAGAGGCCACATAGAGCAGGACAAACTGCTAGAAGAGGGAGGAGGAGGAGGAGGCGGCACAGGGCACTCAACAGGAGGCCATATCCAAGGAGGGTCTTCAGGGACCAATTCTCTTACCTCAACTTCAGCGACAACCAGTGCATTAAACATCTGCGGTTCACTAAAGAGGTCGTAACTGAAATTGGTCAACTGTTGCAGCCACAACTGCAGCTTCAGAGCAGGGCAAGGACAGCATTGCCTGTGGCTGTCAAGTTAGCCATGGCGCTTAGTTTTTATGGCTCTGGCTCCTTTCAGGCTGCTGCCGGAGATATAAGCAACATCTCGCAGTTTGCAGTGCACTATTGTATAAGGGAGGTCACTGAGGCTCTGTTAAGCAATGACAAACAGATTCATCTCGTTCCTCTTGCCAGAGACAAGCAGCAGGAGCTAACACGAGGGTTTGCTTGCATTGCAGGCTTCCCCATGGTGCAGGGTGCCACTGACTGCACGCATATTGCCATGCGTGTACCACATTAGAACTCGGCTATATTCGGGAACAGAAAGGGATTCCACTTCCTCAATGTGCTGGTGTGCGACCACACGCAGCGCGTCATGCAGGTCAGTGCCCGCTATCCTGGCAGCAGTCATGATTCCCTCATTCTGCAGCAGTCCAACGTGCCACCTATATTTCAACCAGCACAGCAAGTCAAAGGCTGGCTACTGGGCAACAAGGTTTATCCCCTCATGAAATGGCTCATGGCTCCGGTCAGGAACCTACACACACGTGAACAGCAGGCGTACAACGAGAGCCATGCTGCCACACGGAACGTGATAGTGCACCTCAACGACGTCCTCAAGCAACGCTTCCGCTGCCTGGACCTCTCTGGAGGAGCCCTCCAGTACTCAGCTGAGCAGGAATTATGATTTGTCGTTGTATGCTGCAAGCTGCACAACCTCGCCATTATGAGGGAACAGCCCTTGCCACCGCCTATCAGGGGAGAACCTGAGCAACAAGCAGAGGACGAGGAAGAAGAGACAGAGGAGAAAGTGGAGGAGGAGGAAGTGGAGGGAGAGGCAGGGAGGCAACAAGATCGACAGGCCCAGTCTGCTAGGGCTCTGCGTGATCAGATTATGAATGAGAGATACCAGTAACCTCAATGACACCTCCCCATTCACCAACAGTCCCCACACTCCTTACCTTTCCTCTCCCACATGACCATCAAATCGTCCTCCTTATGATTACACATTGCTTCCTCCCTCGGCTCATCACAGAAATGAAAACCACCACTAAATACAAATTCAAAACTACCTTTATAGATTTACACATGAAATGATTCAACCAAACTGATACTATTCACCCTTGAGCAGTCCCTTAGTGCCTGTCGTTCATGTGCCTTTACCTTTCCTAATGCTCCTACGGGGTGCATCCCCAGTGGCTGGAGCATGCGTGATAGAAGGCTGCTGACCTTCATTTGAGGAGCGTGCAGATGGCCTTGGAGGACGACATGGAGCAGCTCCGGGCCGGGAGGGTCCAGCTTCAGACTGCACCACCTTGGCCCGGGCTGTAGCTGTCTGGCCTGGCTGGCTGGCAGGCAACAGCAAGGGCACTGGCGGAGTGACAGAGGTTTGAGCAGGAACGGTGTCATCCTGAGACCGGACAACAGGTTTATCTTCCACGGCGCCACTGCCACTCTCCTGGGGCGGCGTCTCCGCACTCCTGGTGATCTGCTGGGAAACAGATTGCTGGACTGCTGTGATGTCCCAGAAACCCCTTTCCACTGTGGTACCCAGAGCCACGAAAGAAGCAGCCTGAGCTTCCAAGGCAGCAGTCTGAGCTCCAAATGCAGCAGTCAGACCTTGGAGGGCAGCTGTTTATGCTGCAATAGAAGCAGTAACACGGTCATCAGACGCTGCATCATGGTGGGTTTCA
Organism: Heptranchias perlo; assembly: GCF_035084215.1. Lineage (NCBI taxonomy): Eukaryota > Metazoa > Chordata > Chondrichthyes > Hexanchiformes > Hexanchidae > Heptranchias > Heptranchias perlo. The sequence goes on from NC_090337.1 coordinate 42,598,564, forward strand.
CAGGGGTGCTAATGGAGGTGACCACCCATTCCATGTGGGAAAGGATGGGCTCCAAGCTCTGCCCGAAGCCCTGTGCCAAGTTGAAGCTGGACTCCTCCATGCCCCTTGACATTGTGTGTAGGCTTTCTGGCAGGCTTTCCAGTGCGCCAAGCGTTTGGTTGTGTACGCCCTCAGCCTTCTTCTGTAGCCTAGCCCATCAAAGTCATCATCTGACTCCTCTGCAGCAGAACTATTGTGCGACCTCGCCCTCCGGTGAACTGGCACCTGCGGTATCCTTTCCCCCACCGCCGCCCCCGCCCCGGCTACTGTGCACTTGTGCCTGGTGTCTTACCACATGCAGATCCCTCCTCTATCATAGTCTCTAAATTACACCCTGTGTCAGTATCTGAGCTGGTGGCTGCGAGTGTAAGATCGAGTGACGGTGTGTCTTCATCATCACTGTCGCCTGCCTCTGCCTCCTCTGACTGTGCAAGTTCCAGTTCTTGGGTAGCTAAAATGGCAAAGGGACATGGGTTGAGTTGTGGTACAGGGAGGGGAGAAAGTAAGACGCGCGTGCTTACACCATCTGCAGCACGTGAGTCAGAAAAGATCGTGGGATGAGGGAGACATGGGAAGCGAGGAGGAGGATTAGGTCCGCAGAGACCCTCATCATTGATACCTCCAGCACCACCAATGGCCACAGCCGCAGCGACGGCCTGTTCAATGATGGCCAGCGCTGTCTCTTCCATAGAGGTGAGGACGTGTAGGTGTGCCTGTCCTCCCCCAGTTCTTTCCTGCTGCCTACTGTTGTGCACCACGTTCTCCTGCAACAAAGAGGGAAGTGTGTGAGTGAGTGCCCTGCAAGACATTTGGGGTGATGTGGCTGTCATGGTTGCATAGCTGCCAGTGTGTGTGTGACCTGTGAGTTGTGGGTGTGTGGCTTGCAACGGTGGTAATATGTGAGAGTGAGATGATGCCTCTGCTTTGAAGAGTTGCATACTGATTGAAAGAGTTTGTTTGTAGATGGGTGACAGGGGGTGTCCTGCGTGCAGCAGTGGTTGAGGTTAGTGGTGCAGTTGGTGGGACATGCCACTTGACAGTTGAACTCACTCACCTTGACCACGTGTCAAATCATTGAACTTCTTCCTGCACTGCATCCACATTCGTGGTGCTATGCTCCTGGCATTGACTTCGTCCGCTACTTCTTCCCACTGCCTCTTGAGTATGTGTCTGGAGGGCCTCCTGTCCCCCTGCAGATATAGGATGCCCCTCCTTTTGTCCACCTCCCCCACCGAGGCCTCTAGTGCATCATTCGAGAACCTTGGTGCATGCTCTCTTGCAAGCCCAGCCATTTTTCATAAAATCCCAGCACAGATTTACTTCCCAATGGTCTTCCAGCACTTCCTAAAGCCACATTGCACCTCCCCCTTAAGAGATACACGCTGCCTTTAAGTAGCGCTAGCCACTCCCGATATTGGGGCCCCCTGCCGATGCGTGCAGCCAATCAACAGCACAGATAGCGCTGGCTGCACTCACAATCATTTAAATCATCAGGCAGCACGAATGTTACATGCTGCCTTCATTGCTACGACCGGGCACGGGTTAATTGCGCACCGCGATCCGAGCACCTGTTTTCGGGGGTTATTCAATATAACCCCCTGGATGTATTATATAAATGGTGTGAAGAAGTATAACTCAAATTAGAATTTACATTTCTCTGATAATAATTAGCTTTATCTTTATTCCAAATTCATTACGAGGAACTAACTGAATCCGTAGTTACAGAACCACAGTTAGACACCAGAGAGTTACAGCCTTGGTCCAAACATGGACAAAAGAGCTGAATTCCAGAGGGGAGGTGAGAGTAACTGCCCTTGACATCAAGGCAGCATTTGACCGAGTATGGCACCAAGGAGCTGTAGTAAAATTGAAGTCAGTGGGAATCAGGGGGAAACTCTCCACTGGCTGGAGTCATGCCTAGCACAAAGGAAGATGGTAGTGGTTGTTGGAGGCCAATCATCTCAGCCCCAGGACATTGCTGCAGGAGTTCCTCAGGGTTGTGTCCTAGGCCCAACCATCTTCAGCTGCTTCATCAATGACCTTCCCTCCATCATAAGGTCAGAAATGAGGATGTTTGCTGATGATTGCACAGTGTTCAGTTCCATTCGCAACCCCTCAGATAACGAAGTAGTCCATGCCCGCATGCAGCAAGACCTGGACAACATCCAGGCTTGGGCTCATAAGTGGCAAGTAACATTTGCGCCAGACAAGTGCCAGGCAATGACCATCTCCAACAAGAGAGAGTCTAACCACCTCCCCTTGACGTTCAACGGCATTGCCATCGCCAAATCCCCCACCATCAACATCCTGGGGAGGTCACCATTGACCAGAAACTTAACTGGACCAGCCACATAAATACTGTGGCTACAAGCGCAAGTCAGAGGCTGGGTATTCTGTGGCAAGTGACTCGCCTCCTGACTCCCCAAAGCCTTTCTACCATCTACAAGGCACAAGTCAGGAGTGTGATGGATTTTCTTTGTAAAACAAACTCCGCACTAGATACGTCAAATTTGTATTTATTTGAATCATGTGCAAACATGCTTCCTCTTGATTTAAATGAAAACTGTCTCAGAGGAGACTGTGAATCTGCACTTGCATAATTTACCCAGAATTCTTAGGATGATGGATATCATGGCAACCCTGGTGATTTCAATACATAAGCACTGGAGAAACACCTAAGAAACACCCAGTAATAAAATGAGCAGATGAATATGTGATATAATTTGTTTTACCACTGGGATTTAGTTTTTGTTCACTGAAGAGTTATTCATCTCTCAGTATACGCGTAAATTTTATTTGATGCAACATCTGTTGAAAAACTTTAGGTCATTTCTCACTGGTAAATGTAATTGTGTAAAGTTAGGGAAATGTGCTGAAGGAATATCTTCAATTAACACACGGCATTCTTGAAAAACTCAGATTTTAAAAAATCTTATTATTTTTGGTTTTGAAGCAACAATGCTACTAAAAAGGTAAATGCCATACTAAAACTATTATTAAATCACCACAGTTACAGCATGTGGCTACTGCCAGAACAGGCATGTTCAAAGCAGCACCAGTTCCATCAACCACACTTCTCTCTCTCCTTCAGATACTGTGTGTTAAAACGCTCTTCAGACATATAACACATCCTCAGCTATTACCATTTGAACTAAGTGGAAGCTACAGAAAGTTAATCTATTTCCACTGACAATTTTGAGCTAGTTCAATCAATACAATATACAGTTAAAAAGAAGAATGTCCAAGACCTAGATTGTCTTGATTAAAAATACCCCCCCTCCCCCCTGGCTTCCCTCGCATTACAACTGTGACAAATATAGAAATGCCTGTTTTTATGTCATACAGTTTTGAAATAGCTAGAGTTCAAATGGAAACTTTCTTCCCTCACTAAGTGTCAAAATGGAAGATGGGAGATAGGTTGCCATGGGAACTAGGCAAAGTTGATTAAATTGGACATTAGTTGAAATAAAGTGCTTTATCTTAAGTGCATATTTAATTGTCCACTGTCAATCCCTTAGCAGATATTTGGGACTTAGAAGTTGTGTGACAAATTGCTCTTTATCGTCCCTACATTTTAGGGCTGATTTTAACTCGCTCTGCGTGGCATAATCGGGGTGGTAACAGCCTGAAAATGACATTGGGTCACTTACTACCCTGTTTACATTGGCATTCTAGATGCTGCCACCTTGGATAGGGTCCTGAGATGTGTGGCCGGAGTTTCAGGCTGGAGTCAATCGTAATATGCAAATCGGGGTCCTATGACGTACATAGGACCCTGAAGCAATTTTGAGGTCTTGCTATTTCAAATAGTTTTAGCCTGTGCAAATTGATCGGATGGCATGATATTATCTACTTTGGAAGGGACAGGAGAACATGGTGGGTAATCCATTTTTATCCAGTAATCAACATCCAATAATTAGATGTTAATTATTAAGCCTGGACATACATGCTAACCCATATGTGGCAAGTACAAGAACACTGATTTTAGTTCATAAAGACTTGGTCTGCTTATGGAAGCTGCATTTTATCAATGAACAGAAGACAAAAATATTGGGAAACAGCCCAAACTTCAACACCAGCTTCCATGAACATGCCCCTATTCTTATGGATGGCCAGGATGCCTCCGCTAATGCAGAACTGTGCCATTTCCTTCAAGTACATACAGCGGTATAGATAACTAAACTCATAGTATAATCAAATGACACTGTAAACCTTTTAAAAAATCTAAGTATAATTTAAATGTTGTTTTAATGTAGAGTGACCAATATTGTACACAATATTCCAAATGTGGCCTTACTAATGAGTTACACAGGTTTTATTAAAAAACTATTTCAATTTATAATCAAGTGTCCTTGAAAGTGACCCTAATGGTTTTACATTGACTGGATATTTTCAACATAATTTTAATTATCTCACTTAAATCGTTTCCCTGTGCTACCTGACTGATAGACATCCATTTATAGTGTACACGTTTCATTTTCCTTGTACCCATGTGTATTTCCATATATTGATCCTCATTAATTTTCATCTGCTATTCTGGAGATTATCCTTTAATTTGTCTCGATCTCTTTGAATGCTATCAATATCCCTTATATTTATCATCTAGCCAGAAATCTTGTCATTAGCAGCAGATCTTACATAATTACAAGAAATACCTTCTTCCATATTATTTAAAAATATAAACAGCAATCGAACCAGACTAAATCACAGCAGAGCTCTAATGGTTATTGGTTTTGACTTATAATCACCTTCTGCTTTCTATTGTATCATAGTATCATAATAGGTGCAGCACAGGAGGAGGCCATTCGGCCCATCGTACTTGTGCCAGCTCTTTGAAAGAGCTATTCATTTCGTCCGATTCCCCTGCTCTTTCCCATAGCGAAGTAAATTTTTCCCTTCAAGTATTTATCCAATTCCCTTTTGAAAGTTACTATTGAATCTGCTTCCATCACCCTTTCAGGCAGTGCATTCCAGATCATTACAACTCGCTGTGTAAAAAAATGTTTCCTCATGTTGCCTCTGGCTCTTTTGCCAATCACCTTAAATCTGTGTCCTTTGATTACTGACCCTTCTGCCACTGCAAACAGTTTCTCCTTATTTACTTTGTGAAAACAGTTCATGATTTTGAACACCTCTATCAAATCTCCTCTTAACCTTCTCTGTTCTAAGGAGAGCAACCCCAGCTTCTCCAGTCTCTCCACATAACTGAAGTCCCTCATCCCTGGCACCATTTCAGTAAATCTCTTCTGCACCCTTTCTAAGGCCTTGACATCCATCCTAAAGTGTGGAGCCCAGAATTGAACACAATACTCCAGCTGAGGCCTAACCAGTGTTTTATAAAAATTTAGCATAACTTCCTGGCTTTTGTACTTTATGCCTCTATTAATAAAGCCCAGGATCCCATTTGCTTTTTTAACAGCCTTCTCAACTTGTCCTGCCACCTTCAAAGATTTGTGTATGTGCGCCCTCAGGTCTCTCTGTTCCTGTACCCCTTTAAAATGGTACCATTTAGTTTATATTGCCTCTCCTCATTCTTCCTACCAAAATGCATCACTTCACACTTCTCTGCGTTAAATTCCATCTGCCATATGTTTTCCCATTTCACCAGTCTGTCGATGTATTCCTGAAGTCTGTTACTATCTTACACATTGTTTACTACCTTTCTGAATTTTGTGTTACCAGCAAACTTTGAAATTATACCCTCTATACCCAAGTCCAGGTCATTAATATATATCAAAAAGAGCTGTGGTCCTATTACTGACCCCTGGGGAACACCACTGTATACCTCCCTCCAGTCTAAAAAACAACTGTTCACCACTACTATCTGCTTTCTGTCCCCTAGCCAATTTTGTATCCACGCTGCCACTGTCCCTTTAATCCCATGGGCTTTAATTTTGCTAACAAGTCTATTGTGTGGTTCTTTATCAAATGCCTTTTGAAAGTCCATATACACAACATCAACTGCACTACCCTCATCATCGTCTCCACTACTTCATCAAAGAACTAAATCAAGTTGTCAAGCCACTTTTAAATTTAATTAACTAATTTGTCAATAATTTATTCAGCCTTAATATTCTTTAAAAGTCTCAGATATGGAAGTTGATCAACAGCCTGCCAAAATCTACATAAATCATATTTACTGAATTGTCTTTTCCTGCATTGAATTCCAGTAGATTCTCAAAGTACATGAATTTCAAAAAGGAAATGTGCAACTTTTTTTGTCTTCTGATCCTTTTTGATCCTACAGCGAGGTGAAAAGATTAAGACTTATGGATTAAAATTACAGATCAATATCTTTGTTAAAAATAGTAGGCAGGAAACTTAATTTCACACCATAAGTGTTACTGAAGCATCATTATAAAAACTATGGTTTCTCAACACTAATATAAAATCATTGTAAGGAGTCTTACAACACCAGGTTATAGTCCAACAGCTTTATTTGGTATCACAAGCTTTCGGAGCTTTCCTCCTTCGTCACCTGTGATTCCAAATAAAGCTGTTGGACTATAACCTGGTGTTGTAAGACTCCTTACATTTGTCCACCCCAGTCCATTACCGGCATCTCCACATCATAAAATCATTGGGAATAGTTGTGAAATGTAATGAAAAGTTAACCTAACTGTGCAAAGCAAAAGTTTGACAGACCATCAAAGTTTAGTATAAAATAATTCAATAGTTGGCAATCCAGCCCATGAATACCAGGCAACTTAGCACCATTTGGTGCATTGTTTTAATTGACTGGTTTACCCTATTTGAATTTGCATGCCTAAAACTTTGGAAAGGGCTGTCTTGGGCCTTATTGGTGGGTAAATCCTACATCGCAACACCCACAGCTGGTAATATTGACAGATTGAAATATATCCAAATTAATGGAAAGGTTGATTTAAACGTTACATGTGGCTCAGTAGGCTCAGTGATATGCACATAGCCAGTCCAGAAAGACAAATATCTTGGACACCCTTACCCTGAAACCTCAGAAAGTCATACTCTCACAGTACTTTCCACCTGTATGAAATTATTTTCAGTGCGATTTAAATTGAAATGTTTGATATCACTGTTGCATTGGGATCTTTAATGGGAAGACAGTGGTAGTCCGTACGTCAAATTCAATGCTTCCTAGAAGCAACAATAGATGGAAGGCTAAACTAAATTATTAAATTTTTATCCTGGAAATTAAAATGTCATTAAATCCAATAAAGCTTGGAAATCATGGAATTTAATTTTTTTAAAAGCTGCATTAATACTTGGATGTGACAGTGGGAAACAGTAACTTTTGGAGGGAGCTGATTCCATTTTATCTCTTATCTGTTGATTAAGACAGTACACCTACTGAATTACACTGGAAATCATATCAAGTACCAACGATATAGGTGTGGTTCCATAAAATGGTTTATTGTTCTTCAGATAATCACTGGACAGTAAAATTACCTTGCACCCATGTTTTTTGTTATTTCAGGATTTTTTTTAAACTTCTGATTTCACTGTTTTGTGGGACAAAAAAAATTCCAATCCTCCTGAAAGTGACAATAATTTCATATGAAAATCTCAAGGAGTACTCATAAATCAATAAACAACAATTTTTTGGTGGAACACAAGAAAGATAATAGTAATGTTTGAGAATATTTTTCACATACCTGGCCTCCTCTGTGGTGCTAGAGCTATTAGTGCATCATTGCAATCAAGTTTGAAGTTAAAAGGATATAAACACAAGTGTCAGTTAAAATACTTCTCCTCTGATTGTCAACAAACAATAAGAAAATGTAAATCACTTCAGAAAGCATAATTGTATTGCAATATTATCAATGGACCAAAATGATGCTCCCACCCCAAAATGACAATTTCCTTTAAATTCATATAAGGATGTAAAATCACATTTGTACTTAGCAGAAATGTAAAATAACTATGCACACATTTAAGATAATCACAAAACGAATTAAAGGGGAAGTTAGAAAAAACTCTTTATACAAAGATTGATTAGAATGTGGAATTCTCTATCACAAACTGTTGTTGAAGGAGAATCCATAAATTCTTACAAAAGGAAATTAGATATGTACTTGAAAAAGAAGACTATTAAAGATATGGGAAGCGAGCAGGAAAATGGGATTGGGCAAGGTGGTTCATATGGAGAAAATCCTCGTTGCAGACTCGAGGGACTGAATGGCTTGTTTCTGTGCGGTTACATTCTATGGTTATGTGCACATGGTGTATGCCATCACTTTTTAGTTGCTATCATTACAGCTGCAACAAATAATTCTGATCCTTTTAAGTTCACAATGCCTTAGCTAATCCCTTTTAATTCATCAAGCACTGAGAAAAAATTTCCACCTTAACCTCTGAAAAGATGTAAGTCACCTGTACTACAAGACATGGCAGAATCATTTAACATTTTGGTGAGAACTATTAAAAAGTATAGCGAGATCAATCCATTGTTGACTCCAAACAGATGATACTGCTGAAGAAAGCCTTGAAGCAGGTGGCAGCATTTTCTAACAAACCTTTGATTAATGATGTTGATTACTGATCCTATAGCCTCTCAGGCAGGGAGACACAGGCAGTATTGCCTCCTTCCACTCAAACCCATACAGTTGTTTTCCCTGAAGGTGGATTTTCTAATTTATCCCCAAGATCGCTTTTGAATTCAGTTTCCCTCAATTTTGGAGGCAGATCATTTGCAAAGTGAAAATGTGCTCTGAAGGGAGAAGGTAATTTCCTAATTGACAGTCAGCGTGGACAACAGTGGTATGCTAGAGCTGTAATCTTTTGTGATCATCTCCTCTTTTGAGCACCTTAAAAGGGTAAGCATTGTTGCCATTAGTCTCTGTCTGTGGCTCAGCTGCTGAGATCTATGAGACCACTCAATTTTTATGGCAGAAGTATTTGCTGTTGTCCCCGGAACCTTACTGGGCTATTCTGGAGAATTGTCAAAATACCAGAGCGTAAAGTCCGTATGATTTTTTTTTCTACTTATTCTGCTTTCTTGATCTCACTGTTCTACTTTGACTTCTAATGTTGCCAGATTTTCCTCTTGAGTCTGAAATCATCTTCAAAGTCACAATTCTTCAATTCCTATCAACTCTTCTTGAGTTTAGACTCAAGATCAGCTCATGTTTTCCATCCCCATCATCACCAGTTCATATGTGTTCAGGATTTCCTTCCAACTCAATCAACATGATAAAAGATTGAGGGGAGGTCATTTGTGTTTATTACTTTTTTTTCTCCATTTCTACCCTTTTCAACACCACTCAATTGAAACAAAGTCTGAGATCGAGAGGGACGTAATGAATTATGCAAAATTCTTCAGTAACTAAGGGAGTACAAAAACAATACCTTCCACACAGTGCATTAAGCTAATGTCATTCTCCTTCTATCTCAGCTCTTCTCATGTGACAAGCAGATCTCCCATGGCATTGCTCACAGTAAGCTGGATGAAACGTTTTATAAATACAAGTGTGTCATATGATGTAATGCACAATGCACTATTTTACTACGGTGGATTTATGTTTCTTTAAGGACATAAAGCCTAATTGTTGTTAAACAAACATAAGGTTAGGCAAAACAGAGTTTAAATGTTGTTTGGTCAGGGAACTTTGAAGATTAGAATATGTCAGTCTCAGGTTGCAATGCAGAAGCATGCAGCATTTGTAATAAAGTGTAACATCTGAAGTGTAATATCTGCAAACATTAGATGTGCTATTTTTAATATACAAATGGATTTTGCGATCCCCATAGGGCTAACCCTTCAATCAGCTGGTATAATCTGGTTACAGAAACTATCAATGTGAAAGCTGGTGGTAGCAACACGTTCTCTAATCTTTCTTTTGCTATTTTCTCTCTTTTCTCTTCTTTCTTGTCAGGATATATTATACAGCTATAATTCTATATAAATATATATAATATATTTATAAAATTATAACTGTAATTAATCCTTTTTACACTCTTATTTCATATTCTGTTTACTTCAATGTCAGTCTCTGGACAAATTTATGTTAGGTTTGCCATTATTTTGTTAGATTGACTTGTCTAGAAAGCTGATAACTAGATAAGGTTTTCATTTTCCAAAGCTGTTAAATTAAGTGAAACTCATTTTTGTGCTTGTCCAACGATTGCCTTTGTTCATACTTAAGCACTTTGCGCTAATGCACACTATATTAATTCTGACACCCGAGGCAGATACAAGTATTTTCAGCTCCCCCTGAAAAGAGCAGTGTGATCAGAACCTTCTATGCTCCAGAGCCCCTAGTGGGAAGCAACGCCCACAGGGAGTGCATCGTGGGAAATCATAGGCATATAGCATGTGAATTTCCATCCATTAATGGTCCACCATTTAGCAGTCAGTGCAACAAGTGAGTGATCTTTATTGCAAAGTCATTCATCAAAAAGTTCTGTGAGGAAAACAGTGTCATACCCGAGTGAAACACATATCCCTTCATACTTCTTGCCAGCTATTTGTCTGGTACACTAAAATTGACAAGATCATGAATCTTCTGTGTTGAACTGGGTTGTGAGCCGTTTCCAAAGTGTGCTCAAAACATCTTACTATAGTTAAAAAGCAATTGCATAACATCATTAACAAATCACTTTGGGATTAAGTTTCTGTAGTTCTCGCCAACTCAGAAGAGTGGAAGACAAATCTGACTTGTGTGCCAAGTCATTGTTGATGATTCAGCTCATTTAGCTGAAACAGCCAAACAACAACCCAAATCTGCTTTGTTAATATCAGCTGATTAAAAGGTGGCCTAAATTGCAGTCATTCAGATTTTATTCATGTAGTGATATAATCAGCAAGTTACTATGCTGTAGAATGAGGCTGGGGAATTTGATTTTAAATGACCTTGGACACAAACTATGATCTAAACATTTTGATTGTGACTCTCCCTCCAGGTTTCTAAGTGGATATTTGAGGGGTAATTTATGAATGTGTACTCGGAACACTGAAGGGGAATTTTGGCAATTCTTTTTTTTTATTCGTTCATGGGATGTGGGTGTCGCTGGCGAGGCCAGCATTTATTGCCCATCCCTAATTGCCCTTGAGAAGCTGATGGTGAGCCACCTTCTTGAACCGCTGCAGTCCGTGTGGTGAAGGTTCTCCCACAGAAGGGAGTTCCAGGATTTTGACCCAGCGACGATGAAGGAACAGCGATATATTTCCAAGTCGGGCTGGTGTGTGACTTGAAGGGGAACGTGTAGGTGGTGTTGTTCCACTCATTTAACATTTATTCCTCAATCACTAAAACAGATTAACATGTTTTATTATCTCAGTTGTTATTTGTGAGATCTTGCTGTGTGCAAATTGGCTGCCATGTTTGCCTACAATTCCACGATATTCCATTCTGATGAATGGAATATCATGGGGGCGGAGGGTTCGTGCCTCAATTCCTTCTATGCACTCTTGGCACAGGAAACTCTGTTCCAGGAGCACAAATTAGTATAATAGCTCCTTTGAAGTTTAATAATTATGCATATGCCATGTGTTCTAATTTTTGGCTTATGCACTTTAAATACAATTAATGAGGCATTTTATTTTTGTGCATGGGTTTGCTTCAATCAGTGTCAATAATAGGATTGCATACACCATGGAGAATGCCCAAAGGCTGAGAGTTCAGCCTCCAATAGACTTTTGAAAGATTGCTTTGTTTTAACCCTTTATTAGGATATTTGGTGTGGTCCAATGCCATTTGTCTAATGTCTGTTTTATATATGTTTTTTAAGTCTAGCTACTATTCGCAAAATGCATAATTTGCTGGGATCAGTAATAGCACTTTCACCTCTGAGTTAGAATGTCATGGGTTCGAGCCTCATTCCAAGACTTGAGCACATAATCTAGGCTAACACTTCAGTGCAGTGCTGATGGGGTCTTTCAGATGAGATGTTAAACTGAGATCCTGCCTGCCTTTTAGATGTACATAAAAGATATCATGACACTATCTGAAGAAGTGCAGGGGAGTTCTCCCAGTATCCTGGCTAACATTTATTCCTCAATCACTAAAACAGATTAACATGTTTTATTATCTCAGTTTTATTTGTGAGATCTTGCTGTGTGCAAATTGGCCGTGTTTGCCTACAGTACAACAGTGACTACATTGCAAAAGTAATTCATTGGCTTTAAATGCTTTGGGACATCCTGAGGATATGAAAGGCACTATATTAATGCAAGTTCTTTATTTCTTTTAAGAATTGTATATATTGGAATAAACAAAGTAGAAAGCCTAATCTTACTCATTTCCATATTTGATGTAGGTTATTCATATTGTTTAGATTCATGGATACGGAACCAATTATTTCATTTTTCCATCGTTGTCATTTTAATGAACGTTCAGTAAGACTGACATGACCCCTTTTCTGTCTTACTATGTTCCAATGAACCCAGAGACTGCATTCATGGAAGTTAACTTAGCCAGGAGACAGTCTTTTTTTATTCGTTCATGGGATGTGGGCGTCGCTGGCGAGGCCGGCATTTATTGCCCATCCCTAATTGCCCTTGAGAAGGTGGTGGTGAGCCATCTTCTTGAACCACTGCAGTCCGTGTGGTGACGGTTCTCCCACAGTGCTGTTAGGAAGGGAGTTCCAGGATTTTGACCCAGCGACAATGAAGGAACAGCAATATATTTCCAAGTCGGGATGGTGTGTGACTTGGAGGGGAACGTGCAGGTGGTGTTGTTCCCATGTACCTGCTGCTCTTATCCTTCTAGGTGGTAGAGGTCACGGGTTTGGGAGGTGCTGTCGAAGAAGCCCTGGCAAGTTGCTGCAGTGCATCCTGTGGATGGTACACACTGCAGCCACTGTGCACCGGTGGTGAAGGGAGTGAATGTTTAGGGTGGTGGATGGGGTGCCAATCAAGCGGGCTGCTTTGTCCTGGATGGTGTCGTGCTTCTTGAGTATTGTTGGAGCCGCACTCATCCAGGCAAGTGGAGAGTATTCCATCACACTCCTGACTTGTGCCTTGTAGATGGTGGAAAGGCTTAGGGGAGTCAAGAGGTGAGTCACTCGCTGCAGAATACCCAGCCTCTGACCTGCTCTTGTAGCCACAGTATTTATGTGGGTGGTCCAGTTAAGTTTCTGGTCAATGGTGTTGATGGTGGGGGATTCGGCGATGGTAATGCCGTTGAACGTCAAGGGGAGGTGGTTAGACTCTCTCTTGTTGGAGATGGTCATTGCCTGGCACTTGTCTGGCACGAATGTTACTTGCCACTTATGAGCCCAAGCCTGGATGTCGTCCAGGTCTTGCTGCATGCGGGCATGGACTGCTTCATTATTTGAGGGGTTGCGAATGGAACTGAACACTGTGCAATCATCAGCGAACATCCCCATTTCTGACCTTATGATGGAGGGAAGGTCATTGATGAAGCAGCTGAAGATGGTTGGGCCTAGGACACTGCCCTGAGGAACTCCTGCAGCAATGCCCTGGGGCTGAAATGATTGGTCTCCAACAACCACTACCATCTTTCTTTGTGCTAGGTATGACTCCAGCCTCTGGAGAGTTTTCCCCCTGATTCCCATTGACTTCAATTTTACTAGGGCTCCTTGGTGCCACACTCAGTCAAATGCTGCCTTGATGTCAAGGGCAGTCACTCTCACCTCACCTCTGGAATTGAGCTCTTTTGTCCATGTTTGGACCAAGGCTGTAATGAGGTCTGGAGCCGAGTGGTCCTGGCGGAACCCAAGCTGAGCATCGTTGAGCAGGTTATTGGTGAGTAAGTGCCGCTTGATAGCACTGTCGACGTCACCTTCCATCACTTTGCTGATGATTGAGAGTAGACTGATGGGGCAGTAATTGGCCGGATTGGATTTGTCCTGCTTTTTGTGGATAGGACATACCTTGTCAATTTTCCACATTGTCGGGTAGATGCCAGTGTTGTGGCTGTACTGGAACAGCTTGGCTAGAGGCGCAGCTAGTTCTGGAGCACAAGTTTTCAGCACTGCAGACGGGATGTTGTCAGGGCCCATAGCCTTTGCTGTATCCAGTGCACTCAACCGTTTCTTGATAACACGTGGAGTGAATCGAATTGGCTGAAGAATGGCTTTTGTGATGGTGGAGCTATCAGGAGGCGGCCGAGATGGATCATCCACTCGGCACTTCTGGCTGAAGATGGTTGCAAACGCTTCAGCCTTGTCTTTTGCACTGACATGCTGGACTCTGCCATCATTGAGGATGGGGATGTTTGCAGAGCCTCCTCCTCCCGTTAGTTGTTTAATTGTCCACCACCATTCACGACTGGATGTGGCAGGACTGCAGAGCTTTGATCGGATCCGTTGGTTGTGGAATCACTTAGCTCTGTCTATAGCATGTTGCTTCCGCTGTTTAGCATGCATGTAGTCCTGAGTTGTAGCTTCACCAGGTTGGCATCTCATTTTTAGGTGTGCCTGATGCTGCTCCTGGCATGCTCTTCTACACTCCTCATTGAACCAGGGTTGATCCCCTGGCTTGTTGGTAATGGTACAGTGAGGAATATGCCGGGCCATGAGGTTACTAGTCTGCAGAACTAGTGACTGTCTCTTTCATGTCCTATACCTCCACTACATGTCTTTTTCTGGATTGGTAGAATGGCTCTTCACATTCTGAAAAATTTACCTCATTAATGTCGGTTGCAGCTTTTCAGAAATCCAGTAATTGTCAGCCTGACCACTGAGGGTAATATCATAAGTGAAGGAGTGACATTTAGTTCAATGTGTTCTTAAATAAAGTCTGTTCTGCATTTGCAGAGGCACAAATTAATGTCCCTTTGCTAGTGTACAAACTTCCGTGGAAAGCATTTTTCCTTATTATTTTCAGGCCAACAGATATTGCAGAATCATTTGAAATTGTTTACGTTAAGCCAATTGTTCTGTTCTAAATGGTTTCTCTCAACCCGATATCCTGAGACTCTTAATTATCATTTAGACAGTAGTGCGGGGATGACATTCTAGTCCATTCAGAATCAGTATTAAAGCAGGAAATTAGCTTTTTTTCATTTTTCAGAATACTAAAACTCCAAGGTAACCACTTTAGTATTGTATACCCCTGGCACTTCACATAGCATCAAATCGTTATTATAGAATCATAGAAAGGTTACAGCATGGAAGGTGGCCATTTGGCCCATTGAGTCCACACCGGCTCTGTGCAAGAGCAATCCAGCTAGTCCCATGCCCCCGCCCTATCCCTATAGCCCTGCCATTTTTTTCCTTTCAAGTACTTATCCAGTTCCCTTTTGAAGGCCATGATTGAATCTGCCTCCACCACCCCCTCGGGCAGTGCATTCCAGATCCTAACCATTCGCTGTGTAAAGAAGTTTTTCCTCATGTCACCTTTGGTTCTTTTGCCAGTCACCTTACATCTATGTCCTCTGGTTTTTGACCCTTCCACCAATAAGAACAGTTTCTCTCTATCTACTCTGTCTCGACGATTCATGATTTTGAATACTTCTATTAAATCTCCTCACAACTGTCTCTGTTCCAAGGAGAACAACCTCAGCTTCTCCAGTCTATCCATGTAACTAAAGTCCCTTATCCCTGGAATCATTCCAGTAAATCTCTTCTGCACCCTCTCTAAGGCCTTCACATCTTTCCTAAAGTGTGGTGCCCAGAACTGAACACAATACTCCAGTTGTGGCTGAACCAGTGTTTTATAAAGGTTCATCATGACTTCCATACTTTTGTACTGTATGCCTCTATTTATAATGCCCAGGATCCCGAATGCTTTTTTAACCACTTTCTCAATGTGCCCTGCCACCTTCAACGATTTGTGCACGTATACCCCTAGATCTCTCTGTTCCTATACCCCTTTTAGAGTTGTGCCCTCTAGTTAATATTGCCTCTCCTCGTTCTTCCTACCGAAATGTATCACTTCGCATTTTTCTGGGTTAAATTTCATCTGCCACATGTCCGCCCATGCCACCAGTCTATCTATATCCTCTTGACGTCTATCACTATCCTCCTCACTGTTCACTACCCTTCCAAGTTTTGTGTCATCTGCAAATTTTGAAATTGTGCCCTGTACACCCAAGTCCAAGTCATTAATATGAATCAAGAAAAGCAGTGGTCCCAACACCGACCCCTGGGGAACACCACTGTACACCTCCCTCCAGTCCAAGAAACAACCATTCACCACTACTCTCTGTTTCCTGTCACTTAGCCAATTCTGTATCCATGTTGTTACTGCCCCCTTTATTCCACAGGCTACAATCTTAATGATAAGTCTACCATGTGGCACTTTATCAAACGCCTTTTGAAAGCCCATTGATTACCTTGAACCTCAACAGATAACATTCAATGACAATTTCAGGCTGAATATTATAAAGAAGGAAGTAAATAAAGACATGCATTTATATAGTGCCTTTCACAGTATGGCGTCCCAAAGTGCTTTACAGCCAATGAAGTACTTTTTGAAATGTAGTCAAATTTGTAATGTAGGAAATGCGGAAGCCAATTTGAGCACAGCAAGGTTCCACAAACAGCAATGTGATAATGACCAGATAATCTGTTTTGGTGATGTTGGTTGACGGATAAATATTTGCCAGGAGAGAACTCCCCTGCTGTTCTTTGAAATAGTGCCATGGGATCTATTACGTCCACCTGAGAGGGCAGACAGTTTAATGTCTTATCTGATGGATGGCACTTCTGACAGTGCAGCACTCCTTCAGTACTGCGGTGGAGTGTCAACCTAGATTTGTTCTCAAGTTTTTGGAAAGGAACTTGAACCCACGACCTTCTGGCCCACCCCACCTGAAACAACGTGATCTCCTGGGAGAAGCAAAATCAGCCGCATCAAAAAGATAAAGATGTGTTAATCTTTTGTCATATTTTATTCCTTTCAAATTAACTTCATATTCAAATGAAATGTTTTTTTTGCCTTAGAGTAGTGATATTTATCCCTCAGCCAACATCACTAAAACAGATTACCTGGCTAGTTGAATCATTGACCCCAATAATAACTCCAAGGCGGGAAGAGAACGATGGGGGGGGGTTTGCGGACGGGAAGCCTGGAAGTAAGGATTTTCCGCAGGTCCTGATGATTTTTACGGTAGGACCTGATGAAAACTTTTCACAGGCTGGAAAGCAGCTGGGGAACGGATCGGAGGTAAGTCCGACATCGTGGGGCGGGGCAGGGGAGGGAGTATCGGGGGGTTGGATATCTCGGGGAGGGTGAGTGGGGGGGATCGAACCTGGTGGGGATCGAACCTGGTGGGGGGATTGAACATTGCTGGGAGGGGGGGGTGTCGGCCGATCACGGGGTGTTAAAAAGATTAGCTTGGTGGGCCAGGGGGAAGCACTCCTGCACTCACCTCATAGATCTGGACCTTCGCGCCTCCTTTCATCTGCCTATAGGTGTTAAAAATAAAACATTAGTTAAAATGGAGGTACTCAACCTCCTTAAGATATTTTAGTGACCAACCTGCCTCCTGAGAGTGGGTTGGACACCCGCCTCCATTAAAACTGGGCGGGTTGGGGTCAGGTTGCCCATTTAAAAATTTTTAACCCCAACCACTCTGGTGGATTAAAATTACCCCCATTGTGTTACAGCAATTAAAGATAAAAGATCAACAAAGGGTCACAAAACAGATAGTGAGAGCTACAAAAAGAGAGTATGAAAAGAAACTTGCAAGGGATATCAAAACCAATACGAAGAACTTTTATAGTTATATTAGGAAAAAGAGGGTGGTCAGGAGCAGCGTTGGCCCCTTAAAAACTGAAAGTGGGGATATTGTCATTGACAATGGGGAAATGGCGGACATGTTGAACGATTACTTTGCGTCAGTATTTACAGTCGAAAAAGAGGATAGCATACCGGAAATCCCAAGAAAACTAATATTGAATCGGGGACAGGGACTCGATAAAATTAACATAAGTAAAACAACAGTAATGAAGAAAATAATAGCACTAAAGAGTGACAAATCCCCAGGATCAGATGGTTTCCATCCCAGGGTTTTACAGGAAGTAGGTGAGCACATTGCAGATGCCCTAACTATAATCTTTCAAAGTTCTCTAGATTCAGGAACTGTCCCTCTAGATTGGAAAATTGCACATGTCACTCCGCTTTTTAAGAAAGGAGAGAGAGGGAAACCAGGGAATTATAGAGCAGTTAGCCTAACATCTGTTGTGAGGAAAATGCTGGAGTCTATAATTAAGGATAGGGTGACTGAACACCTTGAGAATTTTCAGTTAATCAGAGAGAGCCAGCATGGATTTGTGAAAGGTAGGTCGTGCCTGACTAACCTGATTGAATTTTTTGAAGCGGTGACTAAAGTAGTGGACAGGGGAATGTCAATGGATGTTATTTATGTGGACTTCCAGAAGGCATTTGATAAGGTCCCACATAAGAGACTGTTAGCTAAGATAGAAGCCCATGGAATCGAGGGAAAAGTACAGACGTGGTTAGGAAGTTGGCTGAGCAAAAGGCGACAGAGTGTAGGGATAATGGGTAGGTACTCACATTGGCAGGATATGACTCGTGGAGTCCCACAGGGATCTGTCTTGGGGCCTCAATTATTCACAATATTTATTAACGACTTAGGTGAAGGCACAGAAAGTCTCATATCTAAGTTTGCCGATGACACAAAGATTGGTGGCACTGTAAGCAGTGTAGATGAAAACATAAAATTACAAAGCGATATTGATAGATTAGGTGAATGGGCAAAACTGTGGCAAATGGAATTCAATGTAGACAAATGTGAGGTCATCCACTTTGGATCAAAAAAGGATAGAACAGGGTACTTTCTAAATGGTAAAAAGTTAAAAACAGTGGATGTCCAAAGGGACTGAGGGGTTCAGATACATAGATCATTGAAGTGTCATGAACAGGTGCAGAAAATAATCACTAAGGCTAATGGAATGCTGGCCTTTATATCTAGAGGACTAGAGTACAAGGGGGCAGAAGTTATGCTGCAGCTATACAAAACCCTGGTTAGACCACACCTGGAGTACTGTGAGCTGTTCTGGGCACCGCACCTTCGGAAGGACATATTGGCCTTGGAGGGAGTGCAGCGTAGGTTTACTAGAATGATACCCGGACTTCAAGGGTTAAGTTACGAGGAGAGATTACACAAATTGGGGTTGTATTCTCTGGAGTTTCGAAGGTTAAGGGGTGATCTGATCGAAGTTTATAAGATATTAAGGGTAACGGATAGAGTGGATAGAGAGAAACTATTTCTGCTGGTTGGGGATTCTAGGAGTAGGGGGCACAGTCTAAAAATTAGAGCCAAACCTTTCAGGAGTGAGATTAGAAAACATTTCTACACCCAAAGGGTGGTAGAAGATTGGAACTCTCTTCCGCAAACGGCAATTGATACTAGCTCAATTGCTAAATTTAAATCTGAGATAGATAGCTTTTTGGCAACCAAAGGTATCAAGGGATATGGGCCAAAGGCGGGTATATGGAGTTAGATCACAGATCAGCCATGATCTTATCAAATGACAAGGAGCTGAATGGCCTACCCCTGTTCCTATGTTCCTATGTTCCTAACTAAGGAGGAGCAATACCAAGATACACAGGAAAGCAATTTGTTCCTAAAGAAAGGCTGAAATTAAAATAGACAGTGATTGATCTCTACAAAATTGTACATTACAGCTTCATCCCACTGAGTAGAATAACTTCATAGAAGGCAATTGTTTCTTCACATTACATTGCGTTACATTGAGTTTACGGCACATAAACTGGCCATTCGATGAAAGAAGTTTCTCCTGAATTTCCCATTGGATTTATTACTGACTATTTTATTTTATGACCTCCAGTTTTGGACTCCCCCACAAGTGAAACATTGGGCTCTATTTTAGCACCCGCTATCGGATGCGTTCCTGGCGGGGGGGCTCCGAAAATCGGGGAATCCCGGAGCGGGTCGGGAGCCCAGCTCCAACCCGTCCACTTCCGGGTTCCCCACAGATGCGCTGACATGTGCGCGCAGCCCCCGCATGTGGGACTCCCGCAGGCAATTAAAGCCGGCGGGGTGCCACTTAACAATATTTATTTAGCTATTTCAGGTCGTTAGCAGACCTGATTAAGGGAATTTGTCAGGAGGGGTGGGATTTTAGAAACAACTGGGACTGTTTCCCATACTGGGGGAAATACTCCCAGTTGAAATGGACGTGTTGCAGCTATCAGCCTGTGGCAGCTGCAAAGGTCCATTTGACAGGTGCGGGGGGGAGACCCTCACTCATTGCAGGAGGCCACTCTGTCACTTGGGACAAAATTTGGCCTCCACCACCCTCCTCCTGACAATCAAATTCACCAACTTGCACACTTACCCCGGGGTCCAGAGACATGTACCTACCTTGCGGACCCCCTCAGATGTACATCTTCCGGATTGGGGCCGTCGTAGCTGCAGTCATGACCTCCTCGGAGGGCGAACAGCATCACCAGCCTCGCCGGCCAAGTCGTCCACCTCTGACACGTGGAGCTGCACAACACAGTGCTGTGACACATCCACCTGCACAGCAGGAGGGAGGACAACCACAGAGAGAGATGCGTCGCTGGGGGCACTACCCTCGCCACAGGGTCCACGGACCAAGGCTCAGCTTCCTGGACCTCTCTGAGCAGCAGTGCACACGGAGGCTCAGAGTCACTCGACATGTAATCGTGGACATCTGCAGCCTCCTTCATGCCGAGCTGCTCCCGGCTGGCCCGAGCACCATCTTCTTACTTGTCGCTGTCAAAGTCACCACTGCCCTCAACAACTTCTCCTCCGCATCCTTCCAGGGTGCCACTGGGGACATCACCGACGACTCTCAGTCGTCTGCACAAAAGAGCCCTGCAAATACACCTACACCCACTCTGCAGTGACACAATGGGTGGCATCAGGTGTGGGTCTTCATTGTGATCCTCAGGAAAGGGCATTATTGCACAAACCAGACAAGATTCGCAAAGACGTGGCAGTAGTGGTGCCAATATAATACGTGATGTGAGTTGCTCAGAAATTAAATATAAGTAAAAACCATGACAAACCCTCAAACACCCTTGTGCATCCCCTTCATGCTCACAATACGTTTGCCTTACGCTTCCTACTGCACATATGTGATGCATGCCCTGTGGCTGCAGCACAGGTAGTGGCAGGTTGAGTGCGGCTGACCGTGAAAGAGATGCATGAGAGGGTGAGTATGAGATAGAGTCATGAGATTGTATGAGGATTGGGTTGAGTGGTAGTGGCAGGATGAGTACTGGCGAGGTGAGTAAGTGCAGGTAAGATGAGGATGAGGTTTGAGTGGGTGTGAGGGGTGATGTGACAGAGTAGTGTTGGCAGTGCAGAAGGAGATGTGGGGTGGGGGCGGTGATGTGGCAGACGGAGTGTAGGGGAATGAGTAAGTGTACTCACTTTGGCTGACCTACTTAGGTCATTGCAACGCCTCCTGCACTGTATGCAGGTGGGCGATATGTTGGTGGTGCAGGTGACCTCCTCTGCCACCTCGAGCCAGGTCTTCTTGGTGGCAGAGGCAGACCGCTTCCTCCCGTCTGCCGGGGGGAAGATCTCTGTCTTCCCCCTCCTCCTCACCCCATCTAATGATACCTGGAGTGAGGCATCATTAAACTGGGAGCAGCCTTCCCGCTGGGCTGCTCCATGCTGTATTTTTTCCTATTTGTTGCAGCATCAGTCAGTGGAGGACTGCCCCTTTAAATAGAGCTCCTCCAGCTGACAGACCTTACTGCGCATGCGCAGTCCGCCCGACGCGCAGCTCAGCAGTGGGGAACCCGGAAGAACAGGTAAGTGGACCCAATTAGGCTGCGATCGCGCACGGGGCAGACTGATTTCGCCGGGCGTGTGGGTCCCCCCCGCCGCGAACCCGCAGCCCTGGCAATATCGAGCCCATTTTCTCTACTACTACACCATCAAACCCTTTTAGAATCTTAAAGACCACTATCAGGTCACCCCTCAGCCTTCTCGAGCCCCAGCCTGTTTAGCCTTTCCTGATAAGTATATCCTCTCAGTTTTCACATCATCCTTGTGAATCCTTTCTGCACCTTCTCCAATGCCTCTATATCCTTTCTATAATATGAAGATCAGAACTGTACTCCAAATGTGGTCTAACCAAGGTTCTATACAAGTTTAACATAACTTATCTGCTTTTCAATTCTAATGCTCATAAATGAACCCCAGTGCTTGGTTTGCCCTTTTTATGGCCTTATCAATCTGAGTTGCTACTTTTAGTGATTTGTGTATCTGTACCCCAAGATCCTTTGTTCCACTACCCCATTTCAACTCTTATTATCCAAGCAGTATGTGGCCTGCTTATTCTTCCTACCATGCACAACCTCACACTTATCTATATTGGAATTCATTTGCCAATTACATACCCATTCTGCAAGTTTATTAATGTCTTCTTGCATTTTGATACTTTCTTCCTTTGTATTAACTACGCCCACAAATTTGGTGTCGTCTGCAAAACAAGCATTAATGGTCATAGCCTGGAAGAGGGATGAATCATATTCTTAAACTCTGGAGAGGGCTTTTGGTTTCAACAAAAATTTGTGCATTTGTAAAATGTCCATAAAAGCTGTTTTTTTGTGAAGCCATTCCCTTACTTTGAGCACCGCAGGTTTCCTTGCTTTGTATTTGTCTTCTTTCTTTTGAAATCAATTAATTATAATACACAGATGTTCAATTAAACCTTTAGAAAGTTCTTCTGAATTCTCTGCAGCTATTTCTCCACAACCCATAGATACTAAATTACCACACCTGCTGATGCTCCACTTGCTTCATGCAAGCCTTTATTGTTATTTACTTTTCCTTATTTCTGCATTTTAGGTCTAGCTACATAGATGGATGGATTATACAGGTAGAATCTGTAAACATTCCTAATTGGACCAAAAGAATTATCTGAATGCACAGCAGAATATATTTAACTGAATTAACCTGAGTAGCTAAGCAGAAAGCAAATTACTTCCAGGAAACTCCTTGGAGCTGCTCCCCCTCCTTTGCCAGAAGGGTTTGCAAGGAATTACCCGGCCATATGGGCTGAAATAGCTTTCCTTTTCCATTGATTGTCTGAGCCTTATGTTAATCTCCAGTTAATTCCTGCTGCGAGGAATGCAGATCCTTTCGAAGCATCATGAATGTGGTTTGTTTGAGTATTTTCAGCAGACATGTTTAAGCTGCTTCACAGTTGTGGACCTGCTTAGTTAGATGCACCTGGTCAGGTACAGTTGACCTTACAGCAGCAGAGTTAAATGTAAATGCCATGTGTAGCTGCAGGCTGTAAAGTCTGAAAGAAGTTAGTTAACTGAAAGGTGGCATATGTTACTCTGGGAAATTGAGGTGAATAATTAACTATTTTAACATGGAACTGTTGTGAGTTAAATGTCAGTGCAAACTGAGTTTTCTGCCCAAGCGTCACATCATGACCTGGGATGATGTAGCAATGGCCAGAGACAGTTCAGCATCCTACCTTTGATGCAAAGATCAAAAAGGATGTATCTTTTTATTAACCAAACCAGAACACATGTGCAAATGTATGGAAATAAAAATAGTAAATATTGAAAAAAAGAGAGCCTTAGGAAGGAAAATAGAATACAGGTGAGAAGAAAAAGCAGTTCAGAGTAGAACTTATTTTAATTCAGAAATTTTCAAGGTCTGTATTTTATTAGCATACATTAATATGGCAGTAATAAAGTTAATTCCAATATCACTGTAGTATTACTACTGAAATATTAGGTGTTTTTTTTTACCCTCACTGTGTATGCACTGAAACCTTAAAAATGGCGAGCCTGGTGAGTATAGGATTTCCAGGAACTACTGGCAGTCTCGGGTTTAAGGGCTAACTTCATAGAATCATAGAAAGATTACAGCACGGAAAGCGGCCATACAACCCATTGAGTCCGTGCCGATTACGTGCACGATTACCTTGATTAATAAGCATCAAGTGTCACTAATTGTATACATAGTGTGAAATAAACAAGAACCAGCTGATTTTTTTCCTGCAATAATGTTCAAAGTGCTCATCAGAATCATCATTCCTGGAGATTAAGACTAGATTTAAACAGTAAAATACAATTGGCTTTTAATTGGAGAAAAAAAAATATTCAGTGATGCAAGTTTTTGCAGTTTCCTAATTAGCAGTTTATGTCGACAATAGAATGATTTAATAGATTTTTTTTGAGAAGTATTACAGCAAATATCATTTCACAAATGTAATAATTTCATAAATTTAAGTATATTGTATAATAATGTACATAGTAATAAATACAATCACTTGACTGCGGTACTGTTATGGTTGTTTCCAAAATGAGTCCCACTATTTATATAACATGTTTAAATGTGCCTCTACAGCCTTAAACTGTTAATGTTATCCAAGTGGTAAATGCTGCCTAAGGTCCAGGATGCCACATTGTCAGCAATGGACACATTCTGATGTTTCAACAACTAAAAATGTTGTTTATTCACTAGGAGAATAGTGTTTGGAATTACATTCTGAAAGTAAGTTGATGGAAAATAAGAATGAGGATGCTTTGATAATTAGGGAAGAGTATTGGTAACCAAAAATAAATTAACAAACATATCATGTATGACCCGAAGTTAACCCTTGTTTCTAGCTCAATATTTTCCTTCCAGGTGAAAGTATATGAATTAATAAAGTGAAAAGTGTTTTTTAAAGTACTATCAATAAGTAAAAAATTTTATTTTTCATTTAAACTTGGCATTTTCACTGTAGAATATCTTCTGCATTGGCAATCTGTCAAGAGAAAAACAAATTCAAAGCTGACCTTGAAAGATGAACTGTAGTTTTTTATTTTGGAAACATAGCAACGATATATCTCACCACTATTTGCAAGTAAGGATAAGGTAATTTTATAAAGTACAAGTTTTGGCACACATACTGAAATTGATTTACTCAAGAGTTAAAGACTTTCTTTTCAAACTTTTGTTTATGGTCAGTTGACATAGCTGGCTTGTTCTATTTTCGGCATGCTACATGCTGTTATGGAAAAGTGCCAACATCATTGAAACCTAACACTCCTGCCTTGGTAAGTACTCAGAAATATCAAATGAATGTCACTGCTTCTGCTTTAGAATTCTTTCCCACTGAAATCAGCTAAACAAATCTGTGATTACTCATTGAAAAGTAGAAACAGGTGATGCTTACAGGTTTGGATTGTAGTATCTTCCTACACTTCTTGGAGTTACAGCAGGACTGAGCCCGTGGGCTGATCAAATTCGGCCCTAGTATATTTACAGTCATTACAACCATTATTATTCTCCTCAAAATGTCAAAACAACAAAGATGCTCCTCCTCAACATAACATTGATCTTTGAAACACAGTCTCGCACTTCTTATGTGGCCAAATGCTACCACAGAGCCAGATTTACCTTCGCCTTTTTCAGGCTTCAGATTAATTCACTCTCTTCTTCACCCCAGACACAGCTGTCAATCAAGACAACTACCCCAGGATATCAATCTTCTAGAATGTTTGGAGTTAAATGGGATGGCTTGATTCATTGATCTGTGCTAAATATTTTGAATTACCTGCTAAATGAATCCACATCCAGTTATAATGTGAACAATAAAAGGACATACCAAGGACTTGGAAAACTACATATGTATCAGTCCTTCTCTGAAGGACAAATATTAGGCAGACTATAATGTAAGTTCTATTCCACTTGAAAAATTCCCGCACACTGCCTAACTATAACGCTGCGTGCATGTGGTCAGCAATAAAGAGTCCCATGGATAGTCCAACAAAGACAAAATTGCTTCATTTTTTCACCCCCTCCATATGCCAGTACCTTCCCCAATGCTGCCTCCTGCTGTTAGGTTTTTCCCTCATCCTTCCGCCTCATACCTCTTCTCGGTGGTCCCAGGCTCTGGAATCCTACGCCATAGTGATAGCGTATCCTGCCCTCCTCCATGATTGCTAAACCCTGTAAACCCTCTCCCCCACTCCTGCCCAGATCCTAAGAATCAATCAGTTAATCAAACCTCACAATTGAACCGCCATGCTACCAAATCCTGGGTTTGCACTCCATAGTACTGCCGTAACCCAAAATCACCCCAATGCTACCAAAGCCCACCACCCTCCCATACCTGCTCCAAAACTGCACAGCTCCATCACCACTACTGCTAAACCCCACATGTCCACCTCTAATCTGCTGCATGTTGTCTACCATCCTCCTGTGTATTCTGGGCAGAACTACAGAATTTGATATCTAAATCCAAAGAAGTCCCAGGGTACCATGTATTCAGTCACCATAAATCAGTGGCCCTGGTAATACTTAGTACTTTACATGATATTAACAACCCCATTGGCTGAAATGTTGTCTTCAAATCACAATTGAAGAGCTAGCTGACATATGTGAGGAAAATAGGTAGAAAAACCACCAATTATGTACAGCTAAGAATATATGAAAGCAACAATTAAGCATGAACAGTCAGCAAAAATTACCAATAAAAATGGAAAAGCTTTATCCACATGTTTGTAGTGGAAGCGGTAGTAAGGGGGAATGTAACTTTCTGCTGCCAGCAGTGGCGAGAGCTTTGGCAAGTCTCTGCATCTCAGGCAGACCTCACACTCTGGAGACGGGCCTGCTTGACAGTGGAGTGGGTCTCAGGGAATGCTAATGCCAGTCATGGTCTTTGTGGCAATGCAATCGCTTCCCAAAATGGTTGCATTTGGGGGCAGGACCAGAAAGTGTGTATCACCTTGCCATTCCAGTCATATCCTCTCCACATTCTTGTCAGAATGCATGATTTATGGCCTCTGACTAGAATTGGGAAAGTACCAAGCAGCCTATATCCCTTTCTGGAGACCCATACAATAAATCCTACAACCGGGTGAGTTAGATTAAAATGACCCTATAAACCAGATATGAGAGCAGAGTGTTCTGGCCCACTATATCACTTATTCCCTTAAATACATGGCAACATTTTAACATTGGATGATAAGAAGTTCATGACCTAATTAATGATGTGCTCACTTTCTCCTGTGCTGAATGCCTTAACTCAAATTGAATTATGGAGTCACACTCAAATACAGAGAAGATGAGGTCATGATCCAAAGCCCTCATTAGCAAAGTGCTGAAATCAGCCAGCTTTACTGACTCAAGTTCAAATCATCACCTTGAACATAGGTACAAATCACAGGAAAGAGCTGTTTATGCAGAATACACAAGTAACTCATACACAATAACTCATATGGTTCCAACTAATTAATAACTTGTGGGGATGACTCCAAACTAGGCTACAAAGAAACTTTATAATTTTTGTCAGCAACTAAGACAGGTTGTCTCCTGGAGGAATTGATTTTGCTCAGGACAGCTCTTAGCATTCCATTCTACAGCAAGAACAAAACCATCAGAGCAGATGAAGGTGAGGCACTGGGGAATGTGCGTCAGTTTAAAATCTGTGAACATTTCCAGTAGTGAACTAGAATACAGTAACTTTGTGAAGGAATTTTATTACTGGCTATTAAACAGCATAGCTTTTTGGGAATTTATTTTGTTAGAAGCTATTATTTTGTTAAAAGAAAAGGAGAAATTTGCAGGGCTATAGGTAACGAGCAGGGGAGTAGGACTAATTAGATAGCTCTTTCAAAGAGACACAAATACGATGGGCCGAATGGCCTTCTTCTGTGCTGTGTGATGCTATGATTCTTTGAGATCAATGGAGATAAATACTTGTTTTCTGTGGGTTTGAATTTTTTTTGAAACAAAATGATTTTTGAATAATCTGAACTTGATACATTGTCACTTCTTCCCAACCAACATCCACTGACACCGGATTTTCTGCCGGAAGAAAAATTTTGGAACACCTCTTTGTGAATTTTATGCTTGTCAAGGTGATGAATGTTAGCAGTGGGGAATGTGGCACTTTCTCATTTTGAGCACTCCACATCAATCATTAAGTACTCCCAGGTCTGTATAGTATCATTAGATGTAAAGTAAAGCTCCACCTGCTCAGTGTCTCAACAACATGTCTCAGCCCCAACCTCAGGAGAACTTCTTATACTGCACCAGTATATCACGGTATCATAAGATTATAGTAAATTTACGGCACAGAAGGAGGCCATTCAGCCCATCGTGTCCACACCAGCTGAGAAACGAGCCACCCAGCTTAATCCCACTTTCCCGCATTTGGTCCTTATCCCTGCAGGTCACGGCACTTCAGGTGCACATCCAGGTATTTTTTAAATGAGTTGAGGGTTTCTGCCTCTACCACCTGCTCAGGCAGTGAGTTCCAGACCCCCACCACCCTCTAGGTGAAAATATATTTCCTCATTTCCACTCTAATCCTTCTACCAATCACTTTAAATCTATGCCCCCCTGGTTATTGACCTCTCCGCTAAGGGAAATAGGTCCTTTCTATCCACTCTATCTAGGCCCCTCATAATTTTGTACACCTCAATCAAATCACCCCTCAGCCTCCTCTGTTCCAAGGAAAACAACCCCAGCCTATCCAATCTGTCATCATAGCTAAAATTCTCCAGTCCTGGCAACATCCTCGTAAATCTCCTCTGCACCCTCTCTAGTGCAATTACATCCTTCCTGTAATGTGGTGACCAGAACTGTACGCAGTACTCAAGCTGTGGCCTAACTAGTGTTTTATACAGTTCCAGCATAACATCCCTGCTTTTATATTCTATGCCTCGGCTAACAAAGGAAAGCATTCCATATGCCTTCTTAGCCACCTGCTACCTTCAGGGATCTGTGGACATGCACTCCAAGGTCCCTCACTTCCTCTACACCTCTCAGTATCCTCCCATTTATTGTGTATTCCCTTGTCTTGTTTGCTCTCCCCAGATGCATTACCTCACACTTCTCCAGATTGAATTCCATTTGCCACTTTTCTGCCCATCTGACTAGTCCTTCCTGCAGTCTACAGCTTTCTTCCTCACCATCAACCACAACCACATGGCCTATCTTTGTGTCATCCGCAAATTTCTTAATCACTTCCCTCACTAGCCATCCTGTCATCAATCTGAGTAGGTTTGCTAAATAATGGGCAGTTTTCGTGCCATGTTAACAAGTAATCGTGTTCAGACTGCCCTAACTCATTTTAGGTAGGACTAACAATAATCAGGAGAGATTTTAATCACTTCAGTCTGAGCTAGATTTAAAGCCAGGTCCCATAGCTGAAAGGCCATTGGCTGCCAAACAGCACCAGCTGTTTGCCATGTAAAGGACAAATTACAGCAAGGGGGCGGAGTCTGGGTGAGAGACTACCTATGCTTGGACTTCCCGCTTTTTTTGCCTCAATCGGAACCCGGCGTATCAGTGGAGGACAGTATTGCCAGTGAGGCGAGATGTACCGACTCGACATGGAGGGATGTGGACCCCAAAGAAATTACCCCAATTTTTTTTGTTAAAAAGGTAGATTGCCCCTCTAACAAGGATAGGCAGGTTTCAAGAGTCTTTTGGCTACCATGGGCTTGCAGGCGCCAGAGTGGTGCCCAAAGTGATGCACCTACCTGTTCCATACTAATGAGGTATTCTCCATCTCAGCAAACTCCAGCAGAGGCAGTGCTAGAAGGAACTAGTAGAAATGATCCTGATGGCAATGCCGGGATCACAACCCATAGATTTTTGATCAATTTTTCTGTAAAATGCAATTTAGGCCATTGGTGCTATTTTAGGGCATCCTATATTTGTTGGAAATTGTGGAGAAAACTCATGGTTATAAAATATAAAAATAATAATCCAGTTTAAAGACCCCTTGTTCACCTCTCAAAAATACAAATATACAATTTGCGAATCATTCAGAATAAAAAGGAAATACTTACTGAAAATTTTTCATTTAAGTTTTACCGCTTTCTTGGTAATTTTGAAAATTCATGGAGGGAGATGGGGTGCACTACATTTCCACCAACTGAATTGAGATAGCATATGTCTTGCACCTAATAGTAAGGGACATTAGGGCCCGGAAATGGGCAGTAGCAGATCAACTGCCCATTAGACACCTTGCCTGATATTCCTTTCTATTGAAGTCAGTGGGAAGGAAAGTCGGGCGGGTGCATAACAGGCGGCCGATCCACTATCGCCCATTTTGCGCCTCGTCAGTATTTAATTTTACCCTCCAGGAGCCCAAAAACAAGTAGGAATAGAAAATAAAACATGGATATCTTTCTGTCAGCACCAAGCTATAGGATTCTGGTCCCATATATTTAGAGTCATAGAGTTATACAGCACGGATAGAGGCCCTTCGGCCCATCGTGTCCACGCCGGCCTTTATTTTAAACATTGATTGGCTCCAGATAAAAGTAAAATTTATTGATTTTCACAGGGAAATTAGCAGGAAGCTGCCTGTTGGATTATGTCAGATAGTAAGATCTTATGAACTTGCTTAAAATGCAAGCAATCCAAGGATTATTTATTTGCAAATGATTAAGTTGAAATAATATATGCTATATTTTTTATATGAATGTATCGGTGAGATGGCTTGTCTTGAGCCCGGTCAGTCACAGCAGCCTCCTCACTAGGAAGATTCTGTCTGCCTTACTCAGTTACAGTGTGCACAGTTGGTCAATTGGCTCAGAATGGGAAGTCTATCGTAATCTTCCCTTGCAGTGGTGATCTGTGGGAATGAATAAACTGAGCTTTGAATTGCTGACAAGGATTCCTTATTGTGCTGGGAAGGACATTATGCACGATTCCTTTCCGAAATGATGTCAAACTGGCTGATAAAATCTCATTCCAGTTCTGCTATTTGTCTTCATATATTTGCGTTGGTTTGCATCTGCAACAATGGAGCAAGTGCAATGCAGGTTTACATAGTACTGTATTTTGACAGAAAATGTATTTTGTACATTCTTAAAGGAGAAATTATTATTGTAAGTAGCTGTATAGTGTACAGTATATTATATATTTAACTAATTTAACAATAAATTGAGATAAGATTTGCTTATGATGGCCTAGTAGTGTATAGAATGGGGCTGTGGATGCTCAGTCATTGAGTACATTCAAGACTGAGATCGATAGATTTTTAGATGCTAAGGGAATCAAGGAATATGGGGATAGGGTGAAAAAGTGGAGTCAAGGTAGAAGATCAGCCATGATCTTATTGAATGGCGGAGTAGGCTCGAGGGGCCATATGGCCTATTCCTGCTCCTGTTTCTTATGTTCTAAATAGTACAATGCATTTTTTTCTTCTCCAGTTTCCTTTCAACTTTTCGCCTGATCACTCCTCTCCTGAATACAGTAGCTCATGCTTGAATATGATTCCAAACTCTTGATTCTGCCGTCATCCAGTGTCCACAATTCCAACAGTCACAAGATAGCGATCAGGAGCAAAAAAAACAGGCTATTTTTTCTCCTCCCTAGCCTGGTGATACTCCAGCTAATTATGGACAAACTCAACACAGCAATTGAACCTGGAACTAGCCTGGTGTATATGGCTCGCTTCCTCAGCTCAAGAGAAAGAACACTTCTTTTCCTTCAATTCTCCAGTTCCTGGCCATAATGTCAAGGGAAGTGGCAAGAGTATGTATACAAGGTGGAAGTGAAAATCTGTAACCAAGTCAACTTTGGATTCTTTCATGTATCTCAATGACGTGCGAGAGAGGGGGAGAAAATAAAATAAATATTTATAAAAAGATAGAACATTTCGCTTGAATTTCCGCATCGGTTCTATGGTGGAAGATTGTTGGAATTCACAGGAAGCAGCATAAATGGCTAAAGACAACCACTTCTGCCATTTCTGCAGGGATTCTGCTGATCTCCAGCCAAAATTACAGCAGGAGATCAGGAAAAACCCTGAGGAAATTCAGGGCCTTTATATATTTTTTTTATTCGTTCATGGGATGTGGGCGTCACTGGCAAGGCCAGCATTTATTGCCCATCCCTAATTGCCCTTGAGAAAGTGGTGGTGAGCCGCCTTCTTGAACCGCTGCAGTCCATGTGGCGAAGGTTCTCCCACAGTGCTGTTAGGTAGGGAGTTCCACGATTTTGACCCAGCGACAATGAAGGAACGGCAATATATTTCCAAGTTGGGATGGTGTGTGACTTGGAGGGGAACGTGCAGGTGATGTTGTTCCCATGTGCCTGCTGCCCTTGTCCTTCTAGGTGGTAGAGGTCGTGGGTTTGGGAGGTGCTGTCAAAGAAGCCTTGGCGAGTTGCTGCAGTGCATCCGGTGGATGGTACACACTGCAGCCACGGTGCGCCGGAAGTGAATGTTTAGGGTGGTGGATGGGGTGCCAATCAAGCGGGCTGCTTTGTCCTGGATGGTATCGAGCTTCTTGAGTGTTGTTGAAGCTGCACTGATCCAGGCAAGTGGAGAGTATTCCTTCACACTCCTGACTTGTGCCTTGTAGATGGTGGAAAGGCTCTGGGGAGTCAGGAGGTGAGTCACTCATCCTCTGACCTGCTCTTGTAGCCACAGTATTTATATGGCTGGTCCAGTTAAGTTTCTGGTCGATGGTGACCCCCAGGATGTTGATGGTGGGGGATTTGGCAATGGTAATGCCGTTGAATGTCAAGGGGAGGTGTTTAGACTCTCTCTTGTTGGAGATGGTCATTGCCTGGCACTTGTCTGGCGCGAAATGTTATATATAATCCAATTAATGCATTTATTTATGTTGTTACTCCTTGTGTTAATTCTTTGAGATAATTAATGAAAAGTTCAGTAGATTTTTAAAAGGATTTGGATTATTTGCTTATTAACACCTTTAAGGACTCAGGGTCTAAGTGTTGCCACATTCTTGTGCCACACCATAGTTAGCATGTTTTATTAGTCTGTTATTGATGGTGAAATTGGGATGACAGTAGGACAATTGCATCTCTATAGCTGATTAATATTGAGATTGAATGGACATGTTGTCCATGTTGTCAGTCGTAGTGAGTTGTGGAAATTGGGACCCAATGGTTGTAGGTCACCAAGTAGTTGAGCTTTTCCATAGATTTCATTAGTAAGCCCAGCACAGTGTTCTCTTGAGCCTCAGGCATTCATTTGCAGGTAGAAACATAGGATGATTTTGTAATAATATTATCAGCTATGAGTAATAATTCTTTGCATCAAGTTGAAGCAAGCATGAAGGATCTCTGTGTCAGTCCCTATCACAGCCTCAATGTATTGGAAGTGCCAAGAATCCAATATTTATAATAATTACTGCAACTCCACATATTCCACATTATATTTTATTGAGCTGTCACCCAGTTCTGCACGCTGAATCTAACTCCAATTAAGACAGTTATTATTGGGTGGATCCGATTTAAATAAGCAAATATTTTACACAAAAAGTAACCTCAAGCTGTGATGCTACACCAAATGTATGATGCATAACCTGGCTCAGTGGTACACATAATGCATCCTGGAGAACATTATTTCAAGTTAAACCATGATCTCCCCCTCACTTGTGGCCTCAGCAAACATGCTGATCAATGTGTATCCGAGCCTCCACCTACAGCCTGCCTATGGCCCTCACCAGACATGTTGCTCCAGGTACCTCCAGGCCTCCATCCATCTGCTGGCTCTGGGATGTTGGAGCCAGAACATAAATATGTACTTGACAAAAAGTAACTAACACTGACTCAGCCATTTGGAGTTAACAGTGCAATATATGGATTGCATTTTGCAACTAGTTGTTAGTATGCATCCATTTGCATCCATCAGCAAGTATCACGGCATATTGAAAAACAAAACAAAATAAGACTTCAGATGAGAAGAATAAAAAGACATCTGCTCCATCACTTATCAACAAATGGCAGTTTATTACTTTTAAAACACATTTGTAAAAGTAAAGAAGAAAGAATTTGAATTTACATAGCACCTTTCAAAACCCAAGGGCGTCCCAAAGTGCTTTTCAGGCAATGAAGTACTTTTGAAGTGTAATCACTGTTGTAACATAGGGAATCACAGCAGCCGATTTGCACATATCAAGGTCCCACAAACAGCAATGAGATAAATGACCTGATACCCTGTTTTACTGATGTTGGTTGAGGGATAAATTGTGACAAGGACACCAGGAAAACGCCGCTGCTCTTCTTTGAATTATTCAATGGGATCATTTACATCCACTGAAAGGGCAGATGAGGCCTCGGTTTAATGTCTCACCTGACAGTTCAGCACTCCCTCAGCACTGCACTGGAATGTCAGTTTACAGTATCTGGTCAAATCTCTTGGGGCTTAATCCCACAACCTTCTGACTCAGAGACAAAAATTAGACACCGAGCCACATAAGGAGGTATTAGGACAGGTTACCAAAAGCTTGGTCAAAGAGGTAGGTTTTAAGGAGCGTCTTAAAGGAGGAGAGAGGGGCAGAGAGGCGAAGAGGTTTATGGAGGTAATTCCAGAGCTTGGGGACTAGGCAGCTGAAGGCACAGCCGCCATTGGTGGAGCAATTAAAATTGGGGATTTTTTTTTATTCATTCATGGGATGTGGGCGTCGCTGGCGAGGCCGGCATTTATTGCCCATCCCTAATTGCCCTTGAGAAGGTGGTGGTGAGCCATCTTCTTGAACCACTGCAGTCCGTGTGGTGACGGTTCTCCCACAGTGCTGTTAGGTAGGGAGTTCCAGGATTTTGACCCAGCGACGATGAAGGAACGGCAATATATTTCCAAGTCGGGATGGTGTGTGACTTGGAGGGGAACGTGCAGATGGTGTTGTTCCCATGTGCCTGCTGCTCTTGTCCTTCTAGGTGGTAGAGGTCGCGGGTTTGGGAGGTGCTGTCGAAGAAGCCTTGGCGAGTTGCTGCAGTGCATCCTGTGGATGGTACACACTGCAGCCACAGTGCGCCGGTGGTGAAGGGAGTGAATGTTTAAGGTGGTGGATGGGTGCCAATCAAGCGGGCTGCTTTATCTTGGATGGTGTCAAGCTTCTTGAGTGTTGTTGGAGCTGCACTCATCCAAGCAAGTGGAGAGTATTCCATCACACTCCTGACTTGTGCCTTGTAGATGGTGGAAAGGCTTTGGGGCGTCAGGAGGTGAGTCACTCGCCGCAGAATACCCAGCCTCTGACCTGCTCTCGTAGCTACAGTATTTATGTGGGTGGTCCAGTTAAGTTTCTGGTCAATGGTGACCCCCAGGATGTTGATGGTGGGTGATTCGGTGATGGTAATGCCATTGAATGTCAAGGGGAGGTGGTTAGACTCTCTCTGGTTGGAGATGGTCATTGCCTGGCACTTATCTGGTGCGAATCTTACTTGCCACTTATGAGCCCAAGCCTGGATGTTGTCCAGGTCTTGCTGCATGTGGGCTCGGACTGCTTCATTATTTGAGGGGTTGCGAATGGAACTGAACACTGTGCAATCATCAGTGAACATCCCTATTTCTGACCTTATGATGGAGGGAAGGTCATTGATGAAGCAGCTGAAGATGGTTGGGCCTAGGACACTGCCCTGAGGAACTCCTGCAGCAATTTCCTGGGGCTGAGATGATTGGCCTCCAACAACCACTACCATCTACCAAGAGTAAGGGGCCAGAATTGGAGGAGCGCAGAGATCTCGGAGGGTTGTCGGGCTGGAGGAGGTTACAGAAGCCATGGAGGGATTTGAAAACAAGGATGAGAATTTTAAAATTGAGGCGTTCCTGGACCAGGAGCCAATGTAGGTCAGCGAGCACCGGAGTGATGGGAGAACGGGATTTGGTGCAAGTTAGGATACGGGCAGCAGAGGTTTGGATCAGCTCAAGTTTATGGAGGGTGGAAGATTGGAGGTCAGCCAGGAAAGCATTGGAATAGCCCAGGCTGGAGATAACAGGCATGGATGAGGGTTTCAGCAGCAGATGAGCTGAGGCAGGGGCAGAGACGTGCGAAGTTACGGAAGTGGAAGTAGGCAGTCTTGGTGATGGAGCGGATATATGGTCGGAAGCTCATCTCAGGGTCAATACTGAACTACTAAGCATAAGTGTAACTACTAGCTCAGGATAAATACTGAACTACTAAGTGTTTCCAGCATTTTCTGTTTTTATCCCTCTTCCATGTTGGTTAGCTGATTCAAATTTAACCTCCATGTTGGTAATGGTCCAGAATTTACTGAGAAAATAACAGTGAGGCTAACAGCGTTCACCGTTATAGATGCGCAAATCGGACAGCAACATCAGGCAAGGGTAAATGCGCAGTTAAATGCAAAAATCCAGAAGTTGCTATCCAAGATGTGCCACGTCACCATTAGCTTTGCGAAAATGGCATCTCGTCGTCTGACTCACCATTCCAATACATTGAAGGGTGTGAAGTTCACGTACTTACATGATAGATACGGACTAAACTCACCACAAAAAGTTAGGGCTTGTCCATTCCAGTCTAAACACCCTTTAAACAATGTGGTAAGTCTTAATTACTGCCAAGCAACCATTCTGGCACTGAAAATTAACTTTTACAAGTATGGAGTCTCATTCCATCAGCTTTTAATCGTTGGAGATTTTTTTTAAAAATGTAAATAAATGTTTTTTTTTACTTTTTCTTTCTGTTTCTTTTCTCTCTCTCTTAATCCAATCTTTTTTTCTCTCTCTTTATTTCGTTATCTGTACCTGATTTGACAATTAATTCACTATTCTAACTTACACTTCCTGGTTCAGACTCTGCCCCGCTCATTAACGATTCTTCAAACTGATTGGTTAAGGAGATGCACGGTTGTTTGCCCTGTTCACACAGGTCCCAGGTGCCCTGTAGAGGGTGCCGTGCTATTTGGATCTCTAACTTACAGTGACTTCCAGCGAAAAAGTGAAATGGAGAGTATATGGGCAAGGACAAGTCTAATGAACAGCTGCTTGTTCATCGCTCACAGCAAATTCTGACCCAATGTAAACAAAATGGTACAATTTTAAAGGGGGTGCAGGAACAGAGAGACCTGGGGGAGTACATATACAATTCTTTGAAGGTGGCAGGGTATGTTGAGAAGGCTGTTAAAAAGGCATACAGGATCCTTGGCTTTATAAATACAGGCATAGAATACAAAAGTAAGGAAGTTATGCTAAACCTTTATAAAACACTGGTTAGGCCCCAGCTGGAGTATTGTGGCCAATTCTGGGCACCGCACTTCTGGAAGGATGTCAAGGCCTTGGAGTGGGTGCAGAGGAGATTTACTAGAATGGTGTCAGGGATGAAAGACTTCAGATACGTGGAGAGATTAGAGAAACTGGGGTTGTTCTCCCTAGAGCGGAGAAGGTTAAGGGGAGATTTGATAGAGGTGTTCAAAATCATGAATGGTTTTGATAGAAAACATAAGGAGAAATTGTTTCTGGTGGCAGAAGGGTCGGTAACCAGAGAACACAGATTTAAGGTAATTGGCAAAAGAGCCAGAGGCGACATGAGGAAAAAAATTACGCAACGTGTTGTTATGATCTGGAATGCACTGCATGAAAGGGTGATGGAAGCAGATACAGTAATAACTTTCAAAAGGGAATTGGATAAATACTTAAAGGGGAACCATTTGCAGGGCTTTGGGGAAAAGGCAGGGGAGTGGGACTAATTGGATAGCTCTTTCAAAGAGCCGGCACAGGCACAATGGGCCGAATGGCCTCCTTCTGTGCTGTATCATTCTATGATTCTATGAAGTGATCTGCATAGAATTCCAGCACATCATGTAACTCAATTAACAAGTTTCACAAGTCTTGGATGCCTGTGTGTGCCCTGTCTAAGAAAGAATGCACAATTATATCTGCCTTGTTGCATTGTATAAGTCTTTAGTACCTGTTTCCACATTCTGTTGGTGTGTCAGAATTATTTACTTGAAAGTAAGAACAAGGAGGTCAGTTCATCTCTGAATTCTGGCCTGTGTTTCCTCTGAATTTAGATACAATGTGAGTAAAATTCAATTTCAGCGGAGGCGCGTAATGGGCAGTAGCAGATCGGTCACTCGTTTTGCACCCCACCCAATTTTCCTTTCCATTGACTTCAAAATTGGGTGGGATGTATAACGGGCAGCCGAAGTTGAATTTTACCTCCAACATATGCTGTCTTCACTGATAGTGCCACCGTTGAATGTCCATATTGTGGTGATATAACTGAGGGTTGGCTTTGAGTTTGTTCTCTGTGCTAGTGCTGATGAAATGTTCAGCTTTGATAGTGCCTGGGATGATTTTGACACAAATAATGTTATCGGATTCGCTGATGCGTTGGCTCCATATGTAGACATGATGTGGAGATGCCGGTGATGGACTGGGGTTGACAATTGTAAACAATTTTACAACACCAAGTTATAGTCCAGCAATTTTATTTTAAATTCACAAGCTTTCGGAGATTTCCTCCTACCTCAGGCAAATGTTTCAAGAGCTCCTTGAAGCCTACGCATTTATACATATAGAACAATACATGGTGTTTACAGACTGCCCCTGCAACTGCCCGTTGCCAAGACAGCACATGAATGTAGAGACAGCACATGAATTTACCTTGAGAATATAACAAAGAAATAGCATGTTTGAATATATTCTAATATTTATCACATATGTGACATCCTGGGTGACTGAACATTCAGAGAGCATTAAGAATCATAATCTAATTGAACATACCATTTTATGTTAAGTCTAGTATTTAAGGTTACTTGTTTTCCCAGGGAGTCGATATAGGAACGTGGGTCCAAATTCAGTCCGGAATGATTAGATGGAAGTCATCGCTTCTCGTTGGCTGTCAAGTTTCTACGTGAAAGGATTTTAAACAATCTTGTGAGTGTGGATCCATATTGTGATGGTGGATGAAATCTAATGCAGACAAGTGTAAAGTATTCCACATAGGAAGAAAAACTGAGCAGGTACAGGTAGTCCATAATGGTGAAATAGCTAAAGATTAAGTTAAAAGAGACCTAGGAGTCTTCTTTGCCTCGACACTCAACATGTTCGACCATTGCAGAGCAGCAATCAACAAAACCAATAAAATGTTGAACTATGGAGCCAAAACAGTAGAATAAAAGTCAGAGAAAGTTAAGTTCAAACTGTATAGTGCTCTGTTCAGACCACATTTTGAGTACTACTTCCAATTCTAGTCACTGAGAGACAGGGAGACAGTAGAGTGCTGGAGGCAATGCAAAGAAGAGTCATGGCGGGTTGGCAGCGAGGGGGTGAAGGATGGCGTGGCAAACCCACATGAACAAAACTTACCGTTTCCGACGCGATCGCATGTTGATTGCTGATGATTAACATCCTCTCCGGGTTTTACGTCTAGCAGCCAGCCCGATTGACAGGTTGGCTACCGTCAGGAGCTGCAACGCGAGGCGGGGGGAGAGAAAGAGAGAGAGCAAAACGTCATCCGGCGCTGGAATGGAACATCGGAGGGGGAGAGTGGAAGATCGGGGGGGGGGGGGGAGAATGGAAGATCAGGGGGCTGAGGGGAAGATTGGGAGGACATCGGGGGGGTGAAGAGGGGGACATCGGAGATGGAGACATTGGACATTGGAGCAGAGTAGATTCATTTTGTGTTTTAACTTCCTTCTATGGTGTTTTATGTAATTTATTTAGTTTCTTTTTCCTTGATCCGGCCCTTCGTATCAGAAGCGGTGGGCAAGCTGCCCATGTAAGTTAAAAATCATTGCAATTACTTCATCTGTCACAGGTAAAGTGCCTTAAGTACCTCAATGAGGTACATTTGGCTCTTTAACTGTCATCCCGCCGGCTTTAATTGCTGGTGGGACTTCCGTTTTCGGGTCTCCCGTGCACACACAGGTGGGTCCCTGGGAAACTCGGAAGTCGGCAGGTTGGAGCCGGTTTCCGAACCTGAACGAGATTTCCGCCATTTTCGGAGCCCCCCCATCCGCAACACACCCGCAATTGCCCCCTAAAATTCAGCCCATGAGACTGATCCCTAGTGTCATATGCCTCAGTTATAAGGAAAGACTGGAGAAACTTGAGCTTTTTAGCTTTGAAAGGAAAGGGCTGAGTTATGACCTTATAGAGGTATATACAGTAGTAAACCAATAATGAAAAGGTAGATGTCGAAAATTATTTTAAAGTAAATCGTGAAAGTAGGCCAATGGGACACAGGTTCAAATTAGCAAAAGGCTAATTTAGGACTAATATCAGGGCGTTCACACAAATAGTGATCAACATACGGAATGGACTCCTGGACAGAGTCGCAGTGGCGAAAATCCTGGAATCAATTAAGAAACAATTGGATGCTGCAAAGAAGGAACTTTAGATTCTTTCTGAACTAAGATAGTCTGAATTACCTTCTCATCTGTAATTATCTTGTGATCTTTTGTCTACTATCCAAAGTGCTGGGATATCACTTTAACATTTCTTACAACTCATAATTCATTAAAGCTCAGATTGGGAGTTGGTGTTGGGCCCTCCAAGACAATGTAAATTGGTTGTCCAGATCCCACAACACACTCACGTGGTTTGCTGTTTGTTTGCTTTGTAGACTGTACCTGCACCCATAGATTTATTCAAGATCCAGTTCAATCAAACTCTATGGAGAGTGCAGCAAAGATTATGGCCCAGAATTTGCTGTAGCTGGTCAACGAACGGCACCTGCCGTGAGTTAGACTTGCCCTTGCCCATTTTAACTTCCATGAGATTTTGCACTGGAAGTTGCTGGAAATGCGAGAGGGAAACAGCGCAGCGCCCTCTACAGGGCATCTGGGATCTGTGTGAACAGGGCAAACAACTGTGTAACCAATCAGATTGAAGGATTGTGAAATGAACAGCGCAGAGTCTGAACCAGGAAGTGTAACTTAGAATAATGAATTCAATGTAAAATCAGGTACAGAAAGCGAAATAAAGAGAGGGAAAGAAAGATTGGATTAAGAGAGAGAGAAAAAAGACACAAAGAGAAAGTGAAAAAAAATTAATTTAAATTTTTAAAAAATCTCCAACAACAATTAAATTCTGAAGGAATGAGACTCCACACTTGTAATGGTAAATTTTCAGTGCCATAGAGGTTGTTTGGCAGTAATTAATACTTATCACACCATTTGACTGAAATGGACAAGCCCTAACTTTCTGTGGCAAGTTTAGTTTGTATCTACCATGCAAGTACAGGAACTTCACGCCGTTCAATGCATTTCAATGGTGAGTCAGACAGTGAGATGCCATTTTCGCAAAGCTAATGGTAGAGCAGCGCATCTCGGACAGCAACTTCCAGATTTTCGCATTTAACCTCGCATCTGCCCTTGCCTGAAGTTGCTATGCGATTTGCGCATCAATAATGCTGAGCGCCATTAACCTCATTGTTATTTTGACAGCAAATTCTGGGCCATTGTACTTAAGAAGCAATATGTCAACCAACAACTAGAGCTTGAACTCATATGAATATTGGAAGGACCTGGAAGGATTTCAGATCATTATTCAAAATTCAGACTGACTGAGAGGTTCACCGCAGTCATGAAGTAATCCTGTATGATGTGAGGACCCACGTAAACATGGGATAACATGATCTTTAGCTTCCTCCACACGTAGTTATTTAATAATAACTGGCATTTAATAATAACTGGTAACAATGATCATAGTCAGCAACTGCAAAGCATTCTATTTTCCACCTTCCCATCTCTCTCCACAAAACCTTACGCACTGAATGTTGTCCTCCCCTTCCTCTGGGTGGGAGGAGTCAACTTTCTACTCTCCCACAACTGACTTACCCAGGATCACTACAGTGGGAATTAAATAGTGCTTTATTTTAAGGAGCTATGAACAAGTCTATAATAAAGTACAGCACTCAATACATTACTATGCAAGTAATTTTACATGCTGTGACTGTCGGTCCATTGTAGCCCTTTTACTGATCATGTTAATTTACTTTATCTTCTATTTGATTGTGCATTATATTACTTACTTAATTGTTTGAGACGATAAAATCCTGCTTTGTCTCCAATTGCTTATTATTCAACCCAACCCACTGAATGGAGTACAGCTATTGCCATGTGATCTTTCCTCATGATCCATTCCTGTCCATTTATTTGCATAACTTGTTGCAGTTGAATCTCTAAATCTGACAGCTATCAATGCAGTTCTTTGATGTTTCCATGTAGTCCACAGTTGATCCAATATCAGTCAATCCTGGAATACTTTCAAATGTGAACGCTCAACTTTTTTTCTTAAGTAAGAATATTTATGGTGTACTTCTGATTTACTTTTCATAATGACAACCCAGGTATATAAACTATAATTATTCCAATAAAGGACAACATTATTGGAAGGCAATTCTATTCAATTTTCTAAAGTGATGCTTTAGTCATTGCATTTGGAATAGCTATATTTATCAGACCCTAAGGCAAAGTAAAGACCTTTTAAAGTGCTAAATGACCAGCTAGTGACCATGAAGGAAGTGATAATACAAAGGTAAAGAGAGCAGAGGGCATTCTGGGGCATGACTATTGGTGGATATGAATTGTGGAGTTGTTTGGATACTGACAGGTGAGGGGGTAGAAGCTCTGAGATCAACACTTCTAGGCCTAGTGCGCCTAGTGTGATTTTAATTGAGGTTACTTAATCACACAGCATTAAAAATCATTTAGGTTATTTTGAACCCCAGGTTCCGGTTCAGCTTTTAACAGTCTAAAACTGAAGCCAGGTCCAAGTTGAAACTTTAAAACGACAATGCCTATTTAAAGTGTTATGGATGTAATTCATCTTCAGGGCTTCCAAGTCTACAAAATGTATCTCTATGTATAGCCACCATCTTCAACATTTAATTACCTATATTAATTACATAGAGAGTAGTGAATAGCCTGGTAACACACTGCATAAGATAATGATCTTGGATTCTCCTTGCGTGCATGTTCCAGTGAAGATCCAAATCGAAACAACAAACTGTGTAGATGACAATATAAATCCAAACAGAGAAAGTGTTTTGGCAACAGTGAAGAGACAAATTTCAATGGTGAAACTGAAGACTATATTGACTACATTATACAAATAATAACTAGCTGAATAGTACTGGTCCAAGGATTGCAAAAATGTTGTAAAACTTGAGTGTTTTTCCTTTGGTTGTTTACAGTGAGCCAGGTAGTGTTTCTAGAACACTGAAAATATAATATAACACTGCATTTATAATTTATGTGGCGTATGGGATTTTCCAACACTCTACTGCAAATCATTTTCTTGTAAAGTTGTAGTAATGATGTCACAAAGAGCTGTAATAACCTTCAGCAAATGCTACTTGGGGTTGCAGAGATTACTCTCAAGAATCA
The DNA here is from genome assembly GCF_035084215.1 of Heptranchias perlo. Taxonomy (NCBI): domain Eukaryota; kingdom Metazoa; phylum Chordata; class Chondrichthyes; order Hexanchiformes; family Hexanchidae; genus Heptranchias; species Heptranchias perlo. The sequence goes on from NC_090337.1 coordinate 42,641,541, forward strand.
GATGGCATGTAATTGCTCAAGGTTGGATTTATGCCATTATCTGAATGGCGTTATAATTCACTCTTTTGTATTATTATCCTCATAATTGCAAAGAAATGTACTTTCAAATAGCAATGCCACACCATTCATAATATGCAGCAGGGTTGCAACTCAAACTTATGACACTGTGTTTTCCAAAAGTTAGTTTGAAAAAGTCTTGGTCTACACGATAATGAAATTTTATATATATCAAATTGAGAATGAGAATTTAGAGACATTCCCTTAACACCAGTATGCGCTGTATCAGTGTTGCAATTAAGCAACTGTTTAGATCCAAGAGGAGTAAGCCAGTCTGTGAGATGGAATGTGTAAACTATCCTAAGGATCTAATTTTGTCCCCCTCCTATTTCTCATCTACATGCTGCACCTCGTTGACATCCTCTGAAAACACAAAGTCAGATTCCACAGCTCTACCTCACCATCACCTCTCTCGACCTCTCCACTGCCTCTGATTTTTAACTCGACTATTCCAATGTTCTCCTGGCTGGCCTCCCATCTTCCATCCTCCATAAACTTAAGCTCATCCAAAGCTCTGCTGCCCGAATCCTAACTCACACCATTCCCGTTTACCCATCACACCTATGCTCGCTGACCTACATTGGCTCCCGGTCCGGGAAAGCCTCAATTTTAAAATTCTCATCCTTGTTTTCAAATCCCTCCATGGCCTCACCCTTCCCTATCTCTGTAACCTCCTCCAGCCCTACAACCCTCCGAGATCTCTGCGCTCCTCCAATTCTGGCCTCCATTGCGCTTCTCCGATTTTAATCACTCCACCATTGGCGACTATGTCTTCAGCTGCCTAGGCCCTAAGCTCTGGAATTCACTCCCTAAACCTCTTCGCCCCTCTATCTCTCTCCTCCTTTAAGATGCTTCTTAAAACCTACCTCTTTGACCACCTGCCCTAATATCTCCTTATATGGCTTATGTCAAATTTTGTTTGATAACGATCCTATGCAGTGCCTTGGTACATTTTACTACGTTAAAGATGCTATATAAATGCAAATTGTTGTTGAATGCTACTGTATGTTTTCAACCATATTAAGTTTGGTTTCTGTTCCTTTAAAATTTGTGGCTTAATAATTAGGAACCCTAGAACATAAGAAAAATGTATATTCGCCCAAAAAGGAAGCAATATTCTGATGTATGGGAGGGTAATGCATCAGATCTCTCTGTTATCAAATTCCTTACAAAAGAACATAAGAAATAGGAGCAGGAGTGGGCCATACGGCCCATAAAGCTTGCTCCGCCATCCGCTGATCTTCTACCTCAACTCCACTTGCCCACCCTATCCCCATATCCCTTGATTCCCTTAGTGTCCAAATATCCATCGATCTCAGCCTTGAATATACACAATGACTGAGTGTCCACAGCCCTCTGAAGTAAAGAATTCCAAAGATTCACAACCCTCTGAGTGAAGAAATGTGTCCTCATCTCGGTCCTAAATGACCGACCCCTTATCTTGAGACTATGACCTCTAGTTCTAGACTCTGCAGCCATTGGAAACAGCCTCTCAGCATCTACCCTGTCAAGCCCTCTAAGAATTTTATATGTTTCAATGAGATCACCGCTCATTCTTCTAAACTCCAGAGAATATTGGCCCATTATACTCAATCTCTCCTCATAGGACAATCCTCTCATCCCAGGAATCAATCCAGTGAACCTTCGTTGCAACCCCTCTGAGGCAAAAATATCCTTCCTTAGGTAAGGTGACCAAAACTGTACACAGTACTCCAGATATGGTCTCACCAGAGCCCTATGTAATTGCAGCAAGACATCCATAATCTAATACTCCAACCCCTTTGCAATAAAGGCTAACATAATATTTGCCTTCCTAATTGCTTGCTGTACCTGCATGTTAACTTTCTGTGATTCATGTACAAGGACATCCAAATCCCTCTGACTACCAACATTTCTTAGTCTCTTAGGAAAATATTCCTCTTTTCTATTCTTCCTACCAATGTGGATAATTTCACGTTTCCCCACATTATACTCCATTTGCCAGCTTCTCACCCACTCACTTAACCTGTCTATATCCCTATACAGCCTCTTTGCGTCCTTCTCGCAGCTTATTTGCCCACCTAGCTTTGTATCGTCAGCAAACTTGGATACATTGCCCTTGGTCCCCTTATCTGCGTCATTGATACATATTGTAAACAGCTGAGGCCCAAGCACAGGTCCTTGTGCCATCCAACTAGTTACAACCTGCCAACCTAAAAATGACCCGTTTATTCCTACTCTCTGTTTTCTGTCTGTTAACCAATCCTCAATCCATGCTAATATATTACCCCCAATCCCATGAGCCCTAATCTTGTCTAACAACCTCTTGTATGGCACCTTATCGAATGCTTTTTGAAAATCCAAATATACTGCATCCACTGGTTGCCCCTTATCTACCCTGCTATTTACACCCTCAAAAAACTCTTAATAGATTTGTCAAACACAATTTCCCTTTCATAAAACCGTGTTGACTCTGCCTAACCATATTATGATTTTCTAAGGAGTAACTAAGATCATTATCTTCTTGCAGTATTTCACTGGATATTCACTATCATCTACATATTGGTATGATACAGAACAGCTTCATTCTACTGTAAGGGATCTTGTAAGGTTATCTTTACTTTTACCACCTGCATAGTTATCCCTCTGGTCATAACATTTTTAGCTGAACTCTGTAATGGGCCAGTGCCCTGTCTGGGTGTTGAAGAGGGATTTTTTTAATACAAAAATATTTGTCACCAAGAAACTTTCACAAGATATTTACAAATAAGAAAGGCCATTCGGTCTATCTTAATTCATTCATCCAAAAATCTTTTAACATCTCCCTTTGTAGCATCCAATTGTTTCTTAAATGATTCCAGGGTTTTTGCCTCCACTACTCTATGTGGATATTTAATCCACACTTTGATCACTCCTTGTTTGAAGAAGAATTTCCTGATATCGGTCCTAAAATGATCTTTTACTAGTTTGAACCTACTTCCTCTTGTTCTAGTCTCACAGATTAATTTACGGTAATATTCTGGGTTAACTTTTTCTATATCCTTAAGAATCTTATATACCTCCATAAGATCACATCTTCAACTCCTTTACCGCGAAAAATTAGCGTCGGAGGGACCAATTTGGATCGCCATCTCTAGCGACCAATCTCCTCTGGAATGAAATAAAAACAGAAAATGTTGGAAATATTCAGCAAATCAGGCAGAATCTGTGAAGAAAGAAACAGAGTTAACGTTTCAGGTCGATGACACTTCATCAGAACTGGAAGAAGTTGAAGATTAAACAGTTTTTAAGCATGTACAGAGCCAGGGAAAGTCGGAGGGGGGTGGGAGGAAGGAAGGGGAGGGGAGGAAAGAACAAAAGGGAAGGTCTTTGATAGGGTGGAGGGCAGGATTAAATGACAAAAGGGATGATGGTGCAAGGCAAGGAGGGTGGTAATGGACAAGTAAAGAAACAAATGATGGGTCTATAGGAGCTGTAAATGGCAACAGCAGAACCATTACCTGCGCCTGCTGTCTGAAAAAATGGGAGCAGTGGTTATGATCTGAAGTTATTGAAATCAATGTTGAGTCCAGAAGGTTGTAAAGTGCCTAATTGAAAGATGAGGTGTTGTTCCTCGAGCTTCCGTTGAGCTTCATTGGAACAGAGTAGGAGACCGAGGACAGAGAGGTCAGAGTGGGATGGGGAATTAAAATGGCAAGGGACCAGCAGATCAGGATTGCGTTTGCAGACTGAGCGGAGGTGTTCAGCAAAGCGATCACCCAATCTGCGTTTCGTCTCCCCAGTGTAGAGGAGACCACATTGTGAGCAGCGAATACGGTATACTAAATTGAAAGAAGTACAAGTAAATCGCTATTTCACCTGGAAGGAGTGTTTGTGGCCCTGGACGACGTGAAGAGAGAAGGTGTAAGGGCAGGTGTGGTATCTCCTGCGCTTGCACAGGAAGGTACCATGGAGAGGAGAGGGGGTGTTGGGGGTGATGGAAGAGTGTCGCAGAGGGAGTGGTCCCTTCAGAATGCTGAAAGGGGAGGGGAGGAGAAGATTTGTTTGGTGGTGAGGTCGTGCTGGAGGCGACGGAAATGGTGGAGAATGATACGTTGAATGTGGAAGCTGGTGGGTGGAAGGTGAGGACGAGGGGACCATATCATGGTTCTGGGAGGGAGGGAAAGGAGTGGGGGCAGAAGGGCAGGAAATAGGACGGACAGGGCCGAGGGCCTTGTCAACTACATGCGGAGGGGAATTCTCAGTTGAGCAAAAAGGAAGACGTATTAGAAGCACCGGTGTGGAAGGTGGCATTGTCGGAGACGGAGAAATTGGGAGAAGGGAATAGAGTCCTTACAGGAAGCAGGGTAGGAGGAAGTGTAATCGAGGTAGCTGTGGGAGTCAATAGGCTTAAAATAGATATTGGTTGACAGCCTATCCCCAGAAATGGAGATAGAGAAGACGAGGAAGGGAAGGGAAGAGTCGGAGATGGAAGCATGGAAATTGGAAGCAAAGTTGATGAAATTTTCCAGTTTGGGGCAAAAGCAGGAAACGTCACCAATACCGGAAAAAGAGGTGAGGGAGCGGACTTGAGTAGGACTGGAACAAGGAATGTTCCACGTATCCCACAAAAAGGCAGGCATAGCTGGGACCTATATGGATTCCCGTAGTGACACCTTTTATTTGCAAAAAGTGAGTGGAGTCAAAGGAGAAGTTGTTCAACGTAAGAACAAGTTCAGCCAGACGGAGGAGGGTGGTGGTGAATGGGGACTGGTTGGGTCTTCGTTCAAGGAAGAAGCAGAGGGCCTGCAGGCTGTCCTCGTGGGGGATGGAGGTGTAAAGGGACTGGATATCCATGGTGAAAAGGAGATGGTGGAGGACGTCGGAAGAGGCGCAGATGTAGGTCAGAAGAGATTGGACAAGGGGAGAAAAAATACTATCAAGAGGCATATGACATGCATAAACAGCTGGGATCAAGTGGATCCCTTGAAGAGTATAGAGATTGCCGGAGTAGAGTTAAGAGAGAAATCAGGAGGGCAAAAAGGGGACATGAGATTGCTTTGGCAGATAAGGCAAAGGAGAATCCAAAGAGCTTCTACAAATACGTAAAGGGCAAAAGAGTAACTAGGGAGAGAGTAGGGCCTCTTAAGGATCAACAAGGTCATCTATGTGCGGAACCACAAGAGATGGGTGAGATCCTAAATTAATATTTCACATCGGTATTTACGGTTGAGAAAGGCATGGATGTTAGGGAACTTGGGGAAATAAATAGTGATGTCTTGAGGAGTGTACATATTACAGAGAGGGAGGCGCTGGAAGTCTTAACGTGCATCAAGGTAGATAAATCTCCGGGACCTGATGAAATGTATCCCAGGACGTTATGGGAGGTTAGGGAGGAAATTGCGCGTCCCCCAGCAGAGATATTTGAATCATCCACCGCTACAGGTGAGGTGCCTGAAGATTGGAGGGTAGCAAATGTTGTGCCTTTGTTTAAGAAGGGAGGCAGGGAAAAGCCTGGGAACTACAGACCGGTGAGCCTGACATCTGTAGTGGGTAAGTTGTTAGAGGGTATTCTGAGAGACAGAATCTACAGGCATTTGGAGAGGCAGGGACTGATTAGGAACAGTCAGCATGGTTTTGTGAGAGGAAAATCATGTCTCACGAATTTGATTGAGTTTTTTGAAGGGGTAACCAAGAAGATAGATGAGGGCTGTGCAGTAGACGTGGTTTACATGGACTTTAGCAAAGCCTTTGACAAGGTACCGCATGGTAGGTTGTTACATAAGGTTAAATCTCATGGGATCCAAGGTGAGGTAGCCAATTGGATACAAAATTGGATTGACGACAGAAGACAGAGGGTGGTTGTAGAGGGTTGTTTTTCAAACTGGAGGCCTGTGACCAGCGGTGTGCCTCAGGGATCGGTGCTGGGTCCGCTGTTATTTGTTATTTATATTAATGATTTGGATGAGAATTTAGGAGGCATGGTTAGTAAGTTTGCAGATGACACCAAGATTGGTGGCATTGTGGACAGTGAAGAAGGTTATCTAGGATTGCAACGGGATCTTGATAAATTGGGCCAGTGGGCCGATGAATGGCAGATGGAGTTTAATTTAGATAAATGTGAGGTGATGCATTATGGTAGATCGAATCGGGCCAGGACCTACTCCGTTAATGGTAGGGCATTGGGGAGAGTTATAGAACAAAGAGATCTAGGAGTACAGGTTCATAGCTCCTTGAAAGTGGAGTCACAGGTGGATAGGGTGGTGAAGAAGGCATTCAGCATGCTTGGTTTCATTGGTCAGAACATTGAATGCAGGAGTTGGGATGTCTTGTTGAAGTTGTACAAGACATTAGTAAGGCCACACTTGGAATACTGTGTACAGTTCTGGTCATCCTATTATAGAAAGGATATTATTAAACTAGAAAGAGTGCAGAAAAGATTTACTAGGATGCTACCGGGACTTGATGGTTTGACTTATAGGGAGAGGTTGGATGGACTGAGACTTTTTTCCCTGGAGAGTAGGAGGTTGAGGGGTGATCTTATAGAAGTCTATAAAATAATGAGGGGCATAGATAAGGTAGATAGTCAAAATCTTTTCCCAAAGGTAGGGGAGTCTATAACGAGGGGGCATAGATTTAAGGTGAGAGGGGAGAAATACAAAAGGGTCCAGAGGGGCAATTTTTTCACTCAAAGGGTGGTGAGTGTCTGGAACGAGCTGCCAGAGGCAGTAGTAGAGGCGGGTACAATTTTGTCTTTTAAAAAGTATTTGGACAGTTACATGGGTAAGATGGGTATAGAGGGATATGGGCCAAGTGCAGGCAATTGGGACTAGCTTAGTGGTATAAATTGGGCGACATGGACATGTTGGGCCGAAGGGCCTGTTTCCATGTTGTAAACGTCTATGATTATATGATTCTATGAAGATAGAAAGAAATAGGTTCCGTGAGGCAAGAAGAGGCTGAAATGATGGATTTCCCGGGCCAGTCCTGTTGTGGATCTTGGGAAGGAGGTAAAAGCAGGCTGTGTGGGGTTGGGGGACGATGAGGTTGGAAGCCATGGGAGGAAGATCTCCCGAAGAGATAAGGCCTGTGACGGTCTGGGAAACTATGGCTTGATGTTCGGCGGTGGGGTCATGGTCCAGGGGGGGATAGGAGGAGATGTCATATAGTTGGCGTTCAGCCTCCACAGGGTAGAGGTCTGTTTGCCACACAACAACAGCGCCGCCCTTGTCAGCAGGTTTAATGACAATGTCAGAGTTGGACCTGAGACAACGGAGTGCTGCAAGTTCAGAGGGAGGTAGGTTAGAGTGAGTGAGGGGAGTAGAGAAATTGAGACGGCTGATGTCGCGCCGGCAATTCACAATGAAAAGATTAAGAGCAGGTAAGAGGCCAGAGGGAGGGGTCCAGGTGGAACAAGAATTCTGAAGGCAGGAGATAGGGTCCACTCTGCGGGGGGAAGACTCCTGGGCAAAGAAGTGGGCAAAGGTGACAGAAGAAGAGCTCAGCATCATGTCGAGCTCGAAATTCATTGAGGTGGGGACGTAAGGGACGAAGCTAAGGCCTTTGCTGAGGACTGATTGTTCGGGATCAGAGAGGGGAAGGTCAGAGGGGATAGTGAAAACATGATTAAGAGTGAGATTGGAGGGAGGGATGGGGTCAGAGGAAGGTGAAGGGGAAGAAGGATCAGGAGGGGCATTGGTAACCACGAGTTGCTAAAGCTTGCGGTCCTTGACACCTGAAAGGAAGAGAAAAAGTTTTTTGTTAAAGTGCCGGATGAGGCGAAGGATGAAATGGAACTGCAGAACAGGACAACTCTGGAATAGAGTGAGTCAGTACTGCTAGAGAGAGAGGTCGAGAGCATGCAAGTGGTGGCGCATGGCGATGAGCGTGGATCTCGGAGCGGCAAGAGCAGTGCTTCAAGGAATATCATGGAGGTATCTGTAATCACGGGTGGATCTGAAACATGAAGGGTGAAATTTAAGTTGGAATCCACGTGGAATAAGTCAGAGCCGGAGACAGTTGCTGAGGAAAGAGATGTGGCTGTGAAAGCGAGTTTTCGAAGAAACGTGATCAAACACGAGAAAGGAAACTAAAATTAATTAAGGTGAACTAGGTAAGAAAGACAAACTTTCTTTGGTGGTGTGCTGGCTACCAAATTAGAAGCTGGCAACTTCCAAGTATGCTGGGCACCCACCTGAAACAGGCGTTAGGCGCCTTAATATACAAATTGGTGTCCTAATGTCTGTTTAGGACCCCGTTCCGAATTTGGCATCAACTGAGTGAATGCTCTGCTCAGTTATTCCGAGTTTACAGGGGTCTAACCAACGGTCCTTAAAGGGACCACTGGAGGCTGTCCACAAAAAGGATAAATGAACTTTTTTATACTTTAGTTTCATTGGAGCAGGGAGAGGCAGGAGGGCTCTACAACAATACTGCGGGCTTGCTGGCCAGGGCTCGTCACACTCTGGTTCGCATTCTCCCCCCCAGGACTTACTTGCAGGTAGGCTCAGTGTCGAAGCCGGCCAACAAGCTGCATTGGAACACTTGATTGGCGTCCACAGACTTTATGCAGATAAGACCAGACACCTAATTTTCCGTAAGCCTCAGACCAATGTCCTTGGGCATGCATTCTAGTCACGACGACCATTCCGCACCAGTTTCTGCCGTTACATAAATTTCTTCCCCAACTATTCTAATGAGTACTCATTGTTTTCTCCCATTCAGCCAGTGTTATATGCAATCCCAGGATTTACCCCGAATCTCCAATTTAATTAATAACCATTCATGTGGAACTTTATCAAATGCCTTTTGGAAGTCTCAGCGCACCATGTCACAAGGCTATCCGCAGTCCACTTGGGTGTCAACCTTACCATGTAGCGTACATCTTTTTCATGACTAGCTCTGCTCGGTTCTCTTTTAATCATCCAGATACTGGCACATTATGGTTTCTTTGCCCTCAGCCAGGATGAGGAGGATTTTTTATACAATAACAGTTCTAGTAAACAGCAATAAATGTGGATTCAGAAGGTGAAGATCCTACCTGACCAACCTTGTTGACTTCTTTGTCACCAAATTTTCATTGACTTTACTGATTGCTTTTTTGATGGAAGATGCAGCTACAGTGGCTCTTGATACTTAACCCTAAGATAATTTAGCTATGAAAAGAAATGCATACTGACCCTACATCATTATGCTGCTATCATACAAGGTGCAAAATGTTTTCTAAATATTTTGGAGTCTTTTAGGTCCTTTTCATTAATTCCCAATGATTTTCACAAGCAGTCCCATGCTCCTCTCTGCAGTTTGCCATCCTATGGGACAGTATTATAAGTTAAAGTCCCTAACCTAAGGCTTCCCTCATTCTCACCAATGTTCCTGCTGCAGACATAGTTGCTCAAATTTTCTATTTAAACCCTTCTCTAAGAATTGGAAACACATTTCATTCAAAAGACACTTTCCAGTCTTCACAAATGCACCCTCCTCATCCTGGCTGAGAGCAAAGAAACCATAATGTGCCAGTGTCTGGATAATTAAAGGAGAACCCAGCAGAGCTAGTCATGAAAAAGATGTATGCTACGTGGTAAGGTTGCGAAAATCCATTCAAACTGTGTGAAGAAGAGAAAAGACTAGGCTTCTTCATTGGCACATTACCAAAGCAGGTTGAACACTTCAAAACTGCAATTTTTTCCCCTTGGAGAACTGCAAATTTACATTCATGTAACAATTTTGTCATTGTTAGTCTGGGTGGAAAACTTAAATATGCATTTTAAAACCTTGCCTCAGGGAACGGATATTATTTTGATTAATAATTTACAATCTATAGCACCACAAATGTCATCTGGGGCTTGTCCAGAAAAAATACAGTAGTGTACACAAGAAGACTCAGTCCTATAAACAGTGTGCTCTTTCAGTACTTTTGTTTAATGCTTACTAGACTGATTCACTTGTATTACTGCCAGCCTAAAAATTGCATGACTTGTTTTTCTTTGGTTTTCTTCTGCAAATAAGACAGTTTTCTTGCGTGGTACTTTTCAGTTTCATCAACAGTTCATTAACCCAATTCTTTTTCAGCTTTAACCCAATTATTTTTCAGCTTGTGGCCAGAACTTTGCTGTCACAGTGAAACACCAATGGGATCAACTCTATTTAGAGATGATTTTAAGTCAGACTCACCGCTCTGTCTAGAATCTTGGGACTACTTCCTGCACAGTAAACTGTTTGAAGGCTGAGAGGAAGGATTTGATAATCACTTTATAAGTGGAATTTTCCTCCTCATCATACAAGCCGCTTTAGAGGGCTAAATTGTGCAGCATGCAGCCCACAAGTACGTTCCTCCAGACCATCGCCAGGCTTTATTGTAGTGCTCTGTCATACTGCCACCTGTTGCCCATGCGGAAGAAATGAAATGACTTTCTCTAGTAAGCAGTGCATTTGTGACTTGCTTAATGCATCTGCGTGTAGCTAATTGGCAAACCTTAGTGATATCCCTAGTGACAGGTCTAGAATGAATCTATAACATAAAAACTAAGGGCAGTTGTGACTTTAACAGTCATTGGCTGTTAGCGGATTTCTCCTGTTACTGTCGCAACTATGAGTTGTTAATCCATCAACAATAACTTCTGCTTGATTCTAGCCTGAGTGGTGATAAAATAGCAAGTTTAGTAGATTGACTTACAACTGAGTTGCACTAAAGCTGCCTTCAACATTACATTCAACAAGTGTCATAGTTATAATACAACTGTCTACAGAGTACATCAATGACAAGCAATCAATACAACATGATCTGTCCGCGGATCCAGGTCGATCAGACCTGATCTTTGTGGACTGCCTGTGGCAATGGACTTCCGGCTGTCCCCTCTTGAGAGCTGTAACTTTTAGGAGGGAGCATGCCCTTTCTTTATACTATTTGGCTGCTTTGTTCTGTACATAAGTACCACAGGTCTTATCTCACGGTCATAAACCATCCCACTTTGCTGATTCTCAGAAACCACCAAGGATTGTTTATACTATCTGCTACATAAACTGTTTGTTCCATGTCAGCCTTGAAAATGGCTCCTGCGATGCTTATTGTTTACTGTTATCAGGTCTTAGTATGTGGTTCCTTTAGCAACCACATTTCTTGTCTTCGTGTAAACCACCATCTGATGTTAGCATCGAGAAACGGGCCATCTCTTGACCTTTGGGCCTGAAATTTCAGCAGGATTGTTTCTTACAAACTGTCTTTCATACACACACCGAGACACGACTTCGCCCCCCTCCTATTAACACCGCCCTCTTGCTAAATGTTTGGGAGCTTTATGCGAGCAATGCGACTTGGGATATTGACCATGCTTGGCTTTAAACCATATTCTTTAATTGGCAATGTGAAGTCTGTGGTGGTAGTGGATTACAGGTCTGGTTGCAATATGTGGCAGTATCCGTTGGAAAGAAAACCCTCTGCAGGCACTGCTCCCGGGTAGGCATTTCTCTTTACGTAGGAGTACTGGCAGGTGGGTGCTGTGTGCTTCTGGTGCTGCCTGACCAACCTGCAAATCCCCTTGGAGCTTCGTGCTGCACAGATTTCTGTAGCACCCAGGCAAACGTGAATACGATTGAAATATTTTTCCATTATAATATTTTTCCATTATAATTTTGCTCCATTGTAACTGGAGGGCCAGAGAAAACAAAGGTCAAAATAAAATTTCCCCTATTGCAGAATTTATAAAAAAACAAAAACAACAAACAATGGTATAAACCCATTTAGGACTTTTCCCAGTTAGGATTGAAGATTTTTATGCTAGTTGTGTTACGTACTGAAAATGTGATTGTAGCAATCATCACGGTAATAATGTTCAATTACCACCACTTGCTGTGTCTCACTCCTCCATAGTGATTGGTGTGAAAGTAGTAGTTCAAAATTAAACATGCTGTTTTGCATTTTGCTAAATAGAATTAACACCACATATCGCTGTTAGCAGAGACGCAAGAATGAAGTCTTCTTCTAGATTTTTTAATTGGGGCATTCATTCATTATTTTTGATTCATTATTTTTAATTGCATAATTTGTACTTTCTGTAATGAAAACATGGGTCCTGAGGTAATCCACGGACAATATATGCTGCAAAGATATTTCTGCGTTTTAACACTGGCAAAAATAAGCTCATACCGTTCATGTAGCTCAAGTAGCTCAGTGGGGAACTTATGGAATAATTACATACTTATATAAAAGGCAAAATTTGCAACAGAAACCCACTTTAAAAAGCTGCTACAAAGAATTCTGATTAACAATGGTATCCATTTGTTTACTACTGGAATTAGATTACCTTTGGATATTCCTGGCAAGTGCTGATGACATCATTTGGGGAACTGCATTTATTGAGCCTGACAAAAAGCTGAGTTAACAGTAGTAGAGATCTAGTCATTAACTCAGAGTTTTTCAGCACTTGTTCTACTAATGCAGTTGTGTATATTAATTCAGCTCCCTCCCTCACACTACTGGGCTCAGTAAACCCTCCAACCCAGTTCCATTGATGAGACTGTCAGCACACAAAGAAAACAAATACAGAAAGAGGCTGAAAACAAACAAATGTTTAAATTTAATATTAATTCTTTTCAGCTATTTGATTTTTAAGAAGGAGATTGATGTTAATATTTACTCTTTCATCACATTTATTTATAATTACACTAAAGAATCTTTTCATCTGTCTCATATCAGAAAATAACATTCACTGCTTGAAACTGTTTTAATGCGGCCTGTGACCCTGTGATTGTTAAAACAGTCTCGGATACTATAAACAGTAAAGATATATATAGCCCATGTTTTGGCTCCCAGTGCTGGAATGCTATAGAGCTGCAAGGCCAGAAGCAAAAAAGTTCAGTATTGCAAAAAGCAACTCTAAACAAAATCCTTCTTTCACCATTGACCAAGAGTGATATTCCAGCTGCACTTCAACTGACCTGGTGAGTCAGGGAATGCAGGGCACCCTACCCTCGAGATACTAGTTATTCCGCAACAAGTGTGTTTGAGCATGCTAGTTCTGTTGTCAGTGAGGCATAACAAACTACAGGATTGTAAACAATTTTACAACACCAAGTTATAGTCCAGCAATTTTATTTTAAATTCACAAGCTTTCGGAGGCTTCCTCCTTCCTCAGGTAAATGTTCAGGAGCTCCTCGAAGCCTACGCATTTATACATATAGAACAATACATGGTGTTTACAGAATGCCCCTGCAACTGCCCGTTGCCAAGGCAATCACCGTGTTCAGACAGAGAGGTGTCACCTGCAGAACCCCCGAATACACATTCAACAAAAAAAACAAACAGGAAAAAAAACAGAGAGAGGCAGAAACATCCGGAAGGCAGAGAAAGCCAGCAAATGACCCATTATATTAAAAACAGATAACATTTGTTCGCTGGTGGGGTAACGTGTAGCGTGACATGAACCCAAGATCCCGGTTGAGGCTGTCCTCATGGGTGCGGAACTTGGCTATCAATTTCTGCTCGACGATTTTGCGTTGTCGTGTGTCTCGAAGGCCGCCTACCAACCACTACCAAAATGGACCCCACTAGTCTCGCGGCGGACACAGAGGAATTCATCAGGAGAATGAGGCTCCGGGAATTCTACCACAAACCCCAAGATTTCAGCAGCGAACCCAATGAGACAATCGACGATCCGGAACAGCAGACAGAGGGATCCGCGGTACACCAACCGAAGAGGAAAGAGTCAAACTGGACTCCTCCGGAGGGTCGCTGCCCTCAGCTGGACATGTATGCTCAAGCTGTCAGGAAATGCGTCAATGCCAGATTCATCAGCCGCACTCAGAAGACAGTCCAGAATGTCACCCGAGCACAACGCAACGCCATCAACGCTCTCAAGACCAACCGCAACATCGTCATCAAACCAGCGGACAAAGGAGGAGCCATAGTCATACAGAACAGAACAGACTATTGCAAAGAAGCATACCGACAACTGGACAACCAGGAACACTACAGACGGTTACCCGCAGATCCGACCAAAGAACACACCCACCAGCTCAACAAACTGATCAAGACCTTCGATCCAGACCTTCAAAGCATCCTACACACTCTCATCCCACGTTCTCCCCGCGTGGGAGACTTCTACTGCCTCCCAAAGATACACAAAGCCAACACACCCGGACGTCCCATCGTATCAGGCAACGGAACCCTGTGTGAGAACCTCTCTGGATACATCGAGGGCATCCTGAAACCCATCGTACAGGGAACCCCCAGCTTCTGTCGCGACACTACAGACTTCCTACAAAAACTCAGTACCCACGGACCAGTTGAACCAGGAACACTTCTCACCACGATGGACGTCTCGGCACTATACACCAGTATCCCCCACGATGACGGCATCGCTGCGACAGCATCAATACTCAACACCAACAACAGCCAATCTCCGGAAGCCATCCTACAACTCATCCGCTTCATCCTGGATCACAATGTCTTCACCTTCGATAACCAGTTCTTTACCCAAACACACGGAACAGCCATGGGGACCAAATTCGCACCCCAATACGCCAACATTTTCATGCACAAGTTCGAGCGGGACTTCTTCACTGCACAAGACCTCCAACCAACACTATACACCAGATACATCGACGACATTTTCTTTCTATGGACCCACGGCAAGGAATCACTAAAGAGACTACACGATAACATCAACAAGTTCCATCCCACCATCAAGCTCACCATGGACTACTCCTCAGAATCAGTTTCTTTCTTGGACACACGAATCTCCATCAAAGACGGGCACCTCAGCACCTCACTCTACCGCAAGCCCACGGACAACCTCACGATGCTCCACTTTTCCAGCTTCCACCCTAACCACGTCAAAGAGGCCATCCCCTATGGACAGGCCCTGCGAATACACAGGGTCTGCTCAGACGAGGAGGAACGCGATGGACACCTACAGACGCTGAAAGACGCCCTAGTAAGAACGGGATATGACGCTCGACTCATCGATCGACAGTTCCGACGGGCCACAGCAAAAAATCGCATAGACCTCCTCAGGAGACTAACACGGGACGCAACCAACAGAGTACCCTTTGTCGTCCAGTACTTCCCCGGAGCGGAGAAACTACGCCATGTTCTCCGCAGCCTTCAACATGTCATCAATGAGGACAAACACCTCGCTATGGCCATCCCCACACCTCCACTACTCGCCTTTAAACAGCCACCCAACCTCAAACAGACCATCGTTCGCAGCAAATTACCTAGCTTTCAAGAGAACAGCGTCCACGACACCACACAACCCTGCCACGGTAACCTCTGCAAGACATGCCAGATCATCGACACAGATATCACCATCACACGAGAGGACACCACCCACCAGGTGCATGGTTCATACTCCTGTAACCCGGCCAACGTTGTCTACCTCATACGTTGCAGGAAAGGATGCCCCAGAGCATGGTACATTGGCGAGACCATGCAGACGCTGCGACAACGGATGAACGGACACCGCGCAACAATCGCCAAACAGGAGGGTTCCCTCCCAGTCGGGGAACACTTCAGCAGTCATGGACATTCATCCACCGACCTTCGGGTAAGCGTACTCCAAGGCGGCCTTCGAGACACACGACAACGCAAAATCGTCGAGCAGAAATTGATAGCCAAGTTCCGCACCCATGAGGACGGCCTCAACCGGGATCTTGGGTTCATGTCACGCTACACGTTACCCCACCAGCGAACAAATGTTATCTGTTTTTAATATAATGGGTCATTTGCTGGCTTTCTCGGCCTTCCGGATGTTTCTGCCTCTCTCTGTTTTTTTTCCTGTTTGTTTTTTTTGTTGAATGTGTATTCGGGGGTTCTGCAGGTGACACCTCTCTGTCTGAACACGGTGATTGCCTTGGCAACGGGCAGTTGCAGGGGCATTCTGTAAACACCATGTATTGTTCTATATGTATAAATGCGTAGGCTTCGAGGAGCTCCTGAACATTTACCTGAGGAAGGAGGAAGCCTCCGAAAGCTTGTGAATTTAAAATAAAATTGCTGGACTATAACTTGGTGTTGTAAAATTGTTTACAATTGTCAACCCCAGTCCATCACCGGCATCTCCACATCAAAACTACAGGATGTTTGAGTCATACACAGCGGTGGAAAGGCATAATGAGGTAGTTTGCATAGTCAAGAGACCCAATCGTCCAACATAACTGCTGGATCCACCTCATGAATATGCTAAAACCTCACCTCACCTATGAGGAAGTGCTCCTATGTATTATGGCCATTCTAGTGAAGGGTAAGAAAAGCGAGATTATAAATCTTTTGTCTGAGAGTAAAGCAGGTTCGTTGGTGGAATAGATTCATCTATCAGCTTACTCATTTCCCACACAAAATCAGCAAGCTGGGAAAATGTTGCTGGAAGTTCAGTCACTGTCCTTAGGCAAGTTAGGCTATGCAAAGGCACTTTAAAAACCAGTGGACCAATATGCATACACACAGTGTGAGAGAATACATGGAGAAGCAATATAAACTAAATGGTACAATTTTAAAGGGGGTGCAGGAACAGAGAGACCCGGGGGTGCACATACACAAACCTTTGAAGGTGGAAGGACAAGTTGAGAAAGCTGTTAAAAAAACTTATGGGACCCTGGGCTTTATTAATAATGGCATAGAGTACAAAAGCAAGGAAGTTATGCTAAACCTTTATAAAACACTGGTTAGGCCTCAGCTGGAGTATTGTGTTCAATTCTGGGCATCACACTTTAGGAAGGATGTCAAGGCCTTAGGGTGCAAAAGAGATTCATTAGAATGGTGCCAGGGATGAGGGACTTCAATTATGTGGAGAACTGGAGAAGCCGGGGTTGTTCTCCCTAGAACAGAGAAGGTTAAGGGGAGATTTGATAGAGGTGTTCAAATCATGAATGGTTTTGACAGAGTAAGTAAGGAGAAACTGTTTCCTGTAGCAGAAGGGTCAGTAACCAGAGGACACAGATGTAAGGTGATCGGCAAAAGAGCCAGAGACGACATGAGGAAACATTTTTTTATGCAGCGAGTTATAATGATCTGGAATGCACAGCAGGGAATTGGATAAATATACGGGGCTATGGGGAAAGAACAGGGGAACGGGACTTAATGGATAGGTCTTTCAAGGAGCCTGCACAGGCACGATGGGCCAAATGGCCTCCTCCTGTGCTGTACCTACTATGATACTATGATGTGCAGAAGTGCAGGAGCTGTTAGACCAGGGAGTGATACTGCCTTCCCATAGCTCATGGACATTGCTAGTATTGGTGGTCCCTAAGGAAGTGAAGATCACACAGTTCTGTACGTATTATTGGAACCTAAATGGAAGGTAATGCCAACGTCCTTGAGAAGTATTTGACAACTCTAGTCCTAACAAAAGGCTATCGGCAAGTGGCGCTAGGCACCAGGGTCCAATCATGCTATGTTTTTCTACAGCATCTGAGGTTGTAGTCATGCCTTTTAGAATGCAGAATACATCCACCGCATTCTAGTAGCTGGTAGATTCCGTTCTGACAAGGGCTGGGAATTATGCTGATCAGAGGGAGCCATCATGGATTTATAAAGGGCAAATCATGTCTAAGAACAAAAGAACATAAGAAAAAGGAGCAGGAGTTGACCATATGGCCCTCGAGCCTGCTCCACCATTCAATAAGATCAAGGCTGATCTTCTACCTCAACTCCACTTTCCCGCTAACAAACCTAGTTGAATTTTTTGAGGCGGTAACAAACGTGGTGGATAAGGGAGTGTCTGTATGTTATTTATATGGACTTCCAGAAGGTATTTGACAAGGTTCCACATAAGAGACTGATAACAAAAATGAGAGTGCATGGAATTGGAGGCAACCTATTGTCTTGGATAGGGAATTGTTTAGGAGGTAGGAGACAGAGAATAGGGATAGTGGGTATGTACTCAAATTGGCAGGATGTGACTAGTGGTATCCCCCAGGGATCTGTGCTGGGGCCTCAGCTTTTCATTATATTTATAAATGACTTGGATGAAGGAAAAGAGAGCTATATATCTAAGTTTGCTGATGATGGTAAATTAGGTGGCACAGTAAAAGGTGTAGATGGGAGTGGAAAGTTGCAAAGGGACATTGAAAGATTAAGTGAGTGGGCAAAAGTGTGGTGAGATGGAGTTCAATGTGAGAAAGTATGAGGTCATCCATTTTGCACCTAAGAAAGATAGATCAGAGTATTTTCTAAATGACGAGAAGCTAGGAACTATGGATGAGCAAAGAGATTTAGGCGTCTAAGTACTGAAATCACTAAAAGCTGGTGGACAGTACAAAAAATAATTTAAAAGGCTAATGGAATGTTAGCCTTTATCTTAAGAGGGCTGGAATACAAGGGGTGGAAGTTATGTTACAGCTGTACAGAGCTGTGGTTAGACCCCATCTGGAGTACTGCATTCAGTCCTGGGCACCGCACCTCAGGAAGGATATATTAGCCTTGGAGCGGGTGCAGCGCAGATTCACCAGAATGATACCGGGGCTAAAAGGGTTAAATTACAAGGACGGGTTACATAAACTAGGCTTGTATTCCCTTGAATATAGAAAATTATGGGGTGATCTAATTGAGATGTTTAAAATGATTAAAGGAGTTGATAGGGTAGATAGAGAAACTATTTCCTCTAGTGGGCAAGTCCAGAGCAAGGGGGCATAACCTTAAAATTAGGGCTAGGATGTTCAGGGGTGATGTCAGAAAGCACTTCTTCACACAAAGGGTAGCGGAAATCTGGACCTCTTAGCCCAAAAAGCTGTGAGGCTAGGTCAAATGAAAATTTCAAAACCAAGATTGATAGATTTTTGTTAGGAAAGGGTATTAAGGGTTCTGGAACCCAGGTGGGTAGGTGGAGTTAAGACGCAGATCAGCCATGATCTAGTTGAATGGCGGAACAGGCACAAGGCTGAATGGCCTACTCCTGTTCCTATGTTCCTATGCTCTGGCAAATGTTGATAATATCACGATTTTCAATTGTACATGCGGTGAACACCTCAATCCTATCACTTACATACCAAAAACCGTTAAGGCCAAGAAGTGTAACATCTGTGTGGCTGACATATTACATTTAGGTCACCTTGTAGGATCTGGGGAAGCAAAGGCCTAACCAGGCGAAGGTGGGCACTTTTACAGACTGGATTTGCCTCACAGCCAAAAACAATTATAGGCATTCCTTGGGTTAGCTGGCCATTATTGCAGGTTCATTCCAAACTATTGCAATACAGCTGTGCCATTAAATGATTTGACATAGAATGTGAAACGCAACCAAGTAATCTGATCCATTGATGTGGAAAGTGCTTTTCTAAAGCTGCAAGACTCTGTGTGTGCAGTTCTATGGTAGCTAGTTCAGATTATTCCTGAGCTTTCGAGGTCACATGGAAAATGGTGCAGCTTGTTTTCACGTAATAGTCTCAGGATACAGATGTTGGGGCCAATTTGCAACTACAGATCCAAGTCACCTCTAAATGGGTAAGAACTGGTGCAAATCTACCAGAAGGTCATCAGTAATACTCAATTCTCTGATATAAGTTCGTTTGCATAATTATTTCCAACTGGGTGTAGAGTTAGATGCTTTTAGGGATGAGGATTGTGTACATGTCAAATTTAAAGGAATGGGGACAATTAAAGGAGAGTATCACAATAGGGAGGGAAAGAAATTTAGAAAGCCTTAGAAGGCATCTCAACCCATTAGCAACCTTTGCCAAGGCTGATGGGGTAGGGATTAAGAATTGGAAGGCAAAAAAGAAGGGACAGGGAACCCTAGGTTCTGTATGAGTCTGCAGACGTGATGGAGCAACCCAGCGCCTGACCCCATTTGATTACTGCTGAAGTCAAAGTGGTACTGCATGAGGTGTTTGTGAGGATGGTTGCCCTCTGTGTAACTCCATGGTACTATCCTCATAGGTCAACATTGTTGAATGCCTGCAAGATGGCATAACTTTGCATCTGCCTCGTCTCTATTCCAGACCCTGAGAAGTTAGGTCCCCATGGTATTTGCCAGTAGGGCCTGCAAAAATGGTTGGTGGTAACTAGGTGGGTGTGACCAATCAGGTTACACGGGATCTTGATCACCTGGCATGCCTTCTTTCATTCAATGTCACGTAAAGTATGACATGCTATGGTTGGGGTGTTTCTGAAGAACCATCCAGCATAATAGTTGATTATGTATTCAGGCATTCATGTGTTACAATAGTTACGCCATTGGGGATCTGTTGTCACAGCTTCCTTTGGGAAGTGGAGCCTCCATTAATACTATGTCTGCAAAAATGAGGGAATTTCACCTGTATCAACAGATGCAAGTCTGCAGTTGCCAGCAGGAGGGTATGAAGCACCTCTTGGTATCCTCGATAGGTCCTCCTTTTCTGAACTTTTCAGCTCGGTTGATTCCCATTGGTGCCCATAATGGTCCTGGGGACAGAGATTAATAATTAAGATTCACTGATGTAAATGCCCATAGGAGCTTAAGTGTCAGCAGAGAAACCTTTCTTTTAACAAAAATGGATCTGAAATGGCCTAAACATACTTTAACATTCACTGCTCTTTAATTGCACTCCTGCCTGAAAGGTCCACCCCTAGCCACCCTGGCAGGCAGGTTTACTAGTTTGGGTTGGACTTGCAAAACCTGCAAGCTGGGAAATTATGTTGAGGAATTCGATGCCCCTTTTGGCATGTAGTAATGAATTTCCTTCCTGCTTCAGATAGGAACTGTCTAAAAGCAGCCAGAAGACCTTCAGTGCTGATTCCTGTCCCTGGGGGGAAAAAGAGACTTGGGTCTCTGTTTTTGCAGCCTGCATCTCTGATTGGAAAGTAGCTGAGCGTGGGTCCTAAGGCTCACTTGGTCCAGGCACTCCTCAAAATGGTGAACTGCCAACAATCAAAGATGAATATGAAGTAGGAGGCCTGGGAATGTCCTCTCCAACCTTCTTAACATGGTTGCACTCCATCTGGACAGAGCCACTGGGCCCACTCTCAGGGGAAACCTCGAAAATCCCAGGCCAGCGTGAAGGGAGTGGACAGTCAGCATCACTGATCTCTGCACCTTTATCCTGTCCTTTGTGCCTGGGGAATAAGCATTGACTTCAATAGAAATGAAAATCGGGAGAGGTGTATAACAGGCAGCTGATCTGATATCGCCCGCTTTACACAATCACCTGAAGTCAAAATTACCCCCCTGGTGTCAAAATTGAATATATCAGCTGATCAGGAGACAGATTAGTAACTTGATTGAATCATTAGTGATGGGTCAAACTTTTAGATAATTATTGGCTGACACTCGGACAAGATAACTCAATGATAAAGCAGTTAGGAGGACATCCTGAAACAAGAAATAGAGGCTTTAAAAAAGTTGTAAAGGTGCATATTTGCTGTGAATGGATACCACTGTGAAATCAAATGATGTACTCCTGCATAATGTTTTAACTTTTATTTGAGCTCAAAGGATGAAGTTGTGTAGCAGCACTGGAGTAGCGCACAGAGAAAACCCCATTTGACGAGTTGAAGGGTTGCTTTTTTACTGTTATTATGGCTGTCTCACAGACATGTTTCCTAACATCACGTTCACAAGCAATTAACATAATTTCTGACACATTCGGCATCTTTACATGATATTAAACATTACAAAATAGATTTCACTGATAACTGCTAGGAAGTTTTACCCATCAAGCTCAAGCTACACACCACAGATGCTGTGTAAAATATATCATCTCACTGATTAATACTGGAAGAAGCAACAGGACTTTCTGATCAATTTCCTTGTCTCAAATTTTGGTTGAAATAGCTTTAGAGTTTTGACAGCGTGACTTTTTGTCTTTTTCTTTCAGCTAGTTTCCATCCCCTGAAAAACAAAGAGTAATTTTTCATGATTCAGAGTGACCATCACAGAAGTTCTAATACTTAAGTTTAGTTGTGTTGTGCAGTTTTTTAGAAAGGAAATGTTGTTAGCCATAACATTGACAGCAATTTATTGTGATGGGAAATTTTAGATGTCAGAAATTAATGATCTTGAGCTGAAAGCCTAGGTTTTCGTGGTGAAATGTGCCCAATTTCTGGGAGAAGAGAACTGGTCTAGCAAAGGAAATTGTGCAAGAAGGCCTTCTGCCAATCCCCGCTTCTAAAACTGGCCGCACTGATTTTCCTCCGCTGACCCCGCCATACCCCGGATCTGCCTGCCCTAAGCCCACCCACTACATGAAGATGAAGGTGGAGAGAAATGGCTTAATCATCCCTGCTATTTTCTTGCTTTGCGCAGAGTTCCCACACTTAATTGTTAATCATGTTATTTAATAAAGACTGTGTTGTCTTTTCACTAGAATATTGTATTGTCAGTGTTTTAAAAAGTAACTTCCTTAAACCAATTAAACAGTGAATTTAAAATTTCCGTTTAATTAAAATAAAACAAATAAATGTATATAGCGGTATTGTTGATGCAACAGAATAGCATCCATATAGTAGAAATATAGAGGATACATATTAGAGATCATAAAATACCATTTATTTAGAAAGGATAGGGAAGGCAGAAGGGGGTGGGGGTGGGATAAGAAGAGATCAATCACGTTATTAGGTATATTCTACAGACCACCTAATAGTGGAAGGGAAGTGGAGGATGAAATATGTAGACAGATCTATGAAATGAGTAAAAAACATTGAATAATAATCATGGGAGATTTCAACTATCCCCAAATAAACTGGCAAGCAGAGATAGGGAAAATTAGCTTTTTTCCAATCTATTTCGTTGCTCTTGTCTTTCTTACGTCTTTCTCGATCATTATTTTAAACCTTATGCTCAATAAGAGAAGAATCACTGCTGGACCTAGTGATGGGAAATGAACCAGAGCAGATAAGGGAAGCAAGTGTATGGGGATCATCTAGGCAATAGCGATCATAACATAAAGTTTAAAATAATGATTGAGAAAGACATAAGTAATAGATTGAAAAAAAAAGCTAAATTTGAGGGGATGAGAATGGAACTAGAGAAGGTAGACTGGGAAAAAATTTTAACAGACAAAGAGACTGAACAGCAGTGGAAAATATTTAAAACAGTAATCAATAGAGTTCAGAAGAAATACACTCCTCTAAAAAGCAAGAACAAACTAGCCAATTTGGATCACCATGGATGAATAAAGAGATATAGGCAAAATTGAAACTAAAGAAAAAGGCATACTCTAAGTACATAGACAATAAGGAAAAGGATAACAAAAAGGATTACAAAGAGGTTAGGAAAGAAGTCAAAAAAACAATTAGCAAAGCAAAGAGGAACTACAAAATTAAATTATCAAGGAATATAAAAAGAAATAGTAAAGTATTCTACAGACACATAAATAACAAAAGAAAAATCAGAATAGGGATAAGACCACTAAGAGATGCACAGGATAAACTAATAGGTAATGACAGCAAAATGGCAGAAATATTGAATAATTACTTTGCCTCAGTATTTACCAGGGAGACTAACAAGGTGGGCATGACATTAGAAGAAGAGATCGAAAAAGACATAAAAATATTTAAGATAGAAAGGGGGGAGATAATTGATAAACTAATCAAACTTGGAGAGGATAAAACCCCTGGTCCGGATAGATTGCATCCGTGAATATTAAAAGAAGTTAGGGAAGGGAAAGCAGAGGCACTATTACAGATATATAAAAATTCATTAGAAATGGGAATAGTTCCAGAGGACTGGCGGACAGCCAATGTTACTCCTATATTTAAAAAGGGAGATAGAACAAGTCCAGGGAACTATAGATCAGTTAGCTTAATGTCGGTGGTAGGAAAGATAATGGCATTTTTATTTAAAGATGTAATAGAATAATATGTAGAGAACGAAAATATAATAAAGAAGTCAGCATGGATTTCAGAAGGGAAAGTCATGTTTGACCAACCTTATTGAATTCTTTGAAAATGTAACAAAGAGAGTAGACAAGGGTAATGCAGTAGATGTAATATATTTGGATTTTCAAAAGGCCTTCGATAAGGTACCACATTGTAGACTCATGACTAAGGTCAGAGCATGTGGACTCGGGACCCATGGCAGAATGGATAGCAAGTTGGCTACAAAACAGAAAACTGAGAGTAGGGTTAAGGGTATCTACTCAGACTGGCAAAAGATGGGAAGTGGCATTCTGTAGAGATCAGTGCTGGAACCACTGTTGTTCACAATTTACATTAACGATTTGGATTCAGGAAACGGAAGCACAATTTCAAAACTTGCGGACGACACCAAATTGGGGGATGTAGTTAATAATGCATCAAAATGCAAGAAGAAATTAATAAACTTGCAGAATGGATGTATAATTGGCAAATTAATTTCAATATAGGTAAGTGTGAGGTGGTGCATTTTGGTAGGAAGAATAAGGAGGCCACATACTGCTTGGGTATTAAGGGCTAGAAATTGGACTGTGTAGCGCCCATTGTTTCGGCATTACGCACCCTCCCGAAGTGCCAAGATGGCGTCTTGGCTGTGCATGCATGTTTCCAGCGTGATGTGTGCCGTCTTGGTATAGGTATTGGCACATGCGCAAGTACCGAACGCCAGCAGCATGTAAAGTAAGGAAAAAATGGACACAATCAGTGTGCAACGCTAATTTAAAGTGATAGACAACTGAACGCACAGTCTTAACCATGACCATCTGAACATGTCTTAGAGTGCCTGGAGGACCACCCACCAGTGCTATTTAAAGGGACCATGCAGGATTTGCAGGTTAGTGGCTGGATTATTGCTTCTGGCTGCTGATGCATTTGTAACTGTTTTTGGAGGTCTCCTACGCTTGAATACTAGGGCGTGAGGACATAGCCTAACATTTAGAGCCAGGACATGCAGGAGTGAAGTTAGGAAAAACTTCTTCACGCAAAGGGTGAGCGCAGTTTGGAACGATTTTCTGCAAACAGCTGCTGATGCTAGCTCAATTATGAATTCTAAATCTGAGATTGATAGATTTCTGTGAACCAAAGGTATTAAGGGATATGGGGCTAAGGCGAGTATATGGAGTTAGGTCACAGATCAACCTTGATCTCATTGAATGGCGGAACATTCTCGAGGGGCTAAATGCCACTGCCACTTGCTGCCTCCTGTTATGTGCCACCTTCTCCTGCAAGAAAGTGGGATGTGTGTCTGGGTGATGTGCCTGTCATGGTTGAATAGCTGCCAGTGCGGGTGGCCTGTGAGTTGTGGGTGGGCGGCTTGCAACAGTGGTAATGTGTAAGGGTGAAAGGAAGCATCTGATTGGAAGAGTTGAGTACTGATGGAAAGAGTTTGTTGGTGTATGGGTGATGCGGGGTGTAGTGCGTGGAACAGTGGATGCGGCTAGTGGAGCAGTTGGTAGGAGATGCCACTTGACAGTTGACCTCACTCACCTTGACCACTCGTGTCAAAGCATTGAACTTCTTCCTGCACTGCGTCCAGGTTCGTGGTGCTGTGCGCTTGACATTGACTTCGTCCCCCGCTGCCTCCCGCTGCCTTTTGAGCATATGTCCGGAGGGCCTCTTACCCCCCTGTGGATATATGATGTCCCTCTTTCTGTCCACTTCTTGCACCAAGGCTTCTAGTGCATCAGCAGAGAACCTTTGTGCACGCACTCTTGCAGGCCTGGTACAAACTCAAATCGTCAGATTGGTGAAGTCTAGCATGCAGATTGGAGGATGTGGGATTTAGTAGTGTGCAACCTTTATTCAATGTTTTAACATAACTCATCAATTTGTAAATATAGGGACGTGATCTGCATCTGTGTTTTATGTGTGCGATGTCTGATCTCAGTTCAGACTCCGTGTTGAGAACAGACTGTTATTTTTAGCAAATAACAGGTACCAGCTACCTTTAAGAGATTTTAAGAGACATCCTCCCTTTAAGTGATTGGGGTTCCCCTGCTGGTGGAAAATGTGCATTTACTTCAATCATTGTGTAAGGCCCAGATTTCAATGCTGATCGAAGGTAAGTACTGAGGATGGACAAAGTTCTCGCCCTGCCTGCGCAGGGGCCATCAAGCGCAGATGGGCCAAAGGCAGGTGTATGGAGTTAGATCACCGATCAGCCATGATCTTATCAAATGGCAGAGCAGGCTTGAGGGGATGAATGGCCTACTCCTGTTCCTTTGTTCCTATGTTCCTATGTTAATAGCGGATCGCGCTATGCGCACCCAATATTAGGCCTTATCCAATTTTTTTTTCCCCCCTAACAGTCTACTGAATGGGGTAGAGGAGCAAAGGGATCTAGGGTACAGATGCACAAATCATTAAAAGTAGCGAGGCAAATCAAGAACTGGGGTTCATTTCTACTGGGATGTAATTGAAAAGCAGAGAAGTTATGTTAAACTTGTATAGAACCTTGGTTGCACAATACTTGGAGTACTGTGACAGTTCTGGTCTCCATAATTATAGAAACGATATAGATGCATTGGAGAGGGTGCAAAAAAGATTCACAAGAATGATATCAGAACTGAGAGGACATACTTATCAGGTAAGGCTGAATAGGCTGGGGCTCTTTTCTCTAGAAAAGAGAAGGCTGAGGGGTGACCTGATAGAGGTCTTTAAGATAATAAAAGGGTTTGATAGGGTAGACGTAGAGAAAATGTTTCCACTTTTGGGGAGTCCAAAACTTGAGGTCATAAATACAAAATAGTCGCTAATAAATCCAATGGGGATTTCAGGAGAAACTTCTTTACCCAAAGAGCGGTAAGAATGTGGAACACACTACCACAAAGAATAGTTGAGGCAAATAGCATAGATGCATTTAAGGGGAAGCTAGATAAGCACATAAAGGAGAAAGGAATAGAAGGGTATCCTGATGGGGTTAGATGAAGTAGGGAGGGAGAGGCTCGTGTGGAGCATAAACACCGGCATGGACTAGTTGGGCCGAATGGCCTGTTTCTGTGCTGTAGTTTTGATGTGATTCGATGTAATTTATATTCCACAAGCATGTTAAGAATTTGCAAATGAGTTATAAAGGCCATCCTCACAAGTGGAATCTGGAGTGAACCATGCCAAGAGCAACAGGACAAAGTCGGTAAGAATAAAATATCATCATGTTCCCATTTATTAAAATAATTCTTGCAACATTAAATATTTTCCATCACAATAAATTGTTAATATCAGAGAGAATCCAAGCTAAAAATATTGCAGATGGCCTGCAGTACTTTCTTTTGTAAAAAGCAGGAAAACACTACTAAACTTAAGCAATACATCTTCAGTGAAAGCCCCTCTTAATATTTAATTTATATTACATAAAACAACAAATACCACAGGCAGTGAGCTAAAGACTGATATTCAGATTTGAAGTTCAGCTGTTGTTCACAAATAACCTCAGCTTCCCCTCACGGTTTATGTTCCCATCTGAAGTTTGTACATGACAGCTTTGTAACTCATTCCCAGTTATCTATTGTCTCTATCTCCCTGCACATAAACACTAGTCCACTAGTTTCCCCATCTGTCATGAGGAGGTTATGAATTTTCCTATCCTTCAGTGTTTTATCCAATGTTGTATGTTTAGATAGTGGAACAAATCCCAAACACTGTAGCATGATGAAGAGTCCACATAAGTGGCAAGCTCAGTTGTTATTTCCTTTAATTCTAAAACCTTTAACTCCCATTTCCTTTCTTTGTACACTTATGGCTGCCTTAAAAATCTAGTCTCAATGCCATTCTCTCAAACTAATCCCATGCAGTCTTAAGGTACTCAATCCATTTTTTTCCACATGCTATTTTTCTCATTATTTAATTCTCCGTTGCCTTGATATGTTTTGGCTGTCAAGTAATTGCAAGAATCTCTGTATCTGCCCATGAATACAAATGTGTCCCTTACATGCCTGTGCATATTTGAACTGTCCTTACAATGAAATAGGCAGTTCGGACATTTTATAGTTAATTCCACCACAATCATTTTTAGGGTGAAATTATTTTTGACTGGTTATGCCATTGGTGACAGCAACAAATAAATGTGCACGACAAAAATATTTTCAAGTTTCTTGTATATTTGAGTGGCTTGCCAATATCGATGCTTTTTTCTGCTCTTTAAGCACAACCCTGATGCCCATAGAAATTACAACACAGAGACATGGTGTGTTGGTGTTTATCCTCCACATGAGAAGTGATCCTAATCCCATATGCCTTCCCTGTTCCTATATCCCTTTATCCCCATTTTCTGCAACCACCTGCCTAACCGGTTCTTCAGTGTTGACATAGACCACAAATATCCTCGGACCTGCTCTCACTCCGTCACCGTAATTTTGCTGGAAGTGCAGTGGAAATGCCCTTATTTTTGTGTTAATTTTTTGCCTTTCTATTTGGCACTTAAACTTTATATTATGGTCACTAGTCCTAAGATTCTCACCCACACTTAACTCATCTATCTGTTCTATTTTGTTACCCCTAAGTAGATCTAGCAATCCCTTGTAGGGACATAAACATACTGCTTGAGGAAGGAGTCCTACACACATTTTAGGAATTCAATTCCCTTTTCTCTGTCCCAATCAATGATTTGATAATTTAAATCTCCTAGTACAATAATTTTGCTATTCCTACTCATCTACATAGAAATACATAGAAGTTACAACAGAAATACATAGGAGAAACAGGCCATTCAGCCCAACCAGTCCTTGTCAACATTTACCCTCCAGGTCAGCAAACAGTCTAAATCACATTTACCCACCCTGTTCCCATATCCCTTTTTCCTTCATCGACATATCTAATATATTCTTGAATATTGACACAATGTCTGCATTGAAGTGAATTCCACAACTCTCTGTGCAAAGGAGATCATCTCCCTGATCTGTCTACAAATTTCCTCTTCTATTTCCCTCCCACAGTTAATGGGTCTAGAGTACAACCCCACAAATGTAACAATCATTTTTTTATCTTTGATCTCTGGCGTAGTGATATTTCAGTACAATGGAAGTGCAGACCATTTGGATCACCATCAACCTTGCAGTCTGAAAATATTGTCCACTCGCATAGCTGTGGGTTTATCAATTCATAAATTTTACGTTGCACAAAGGTTTAAATGTTGTGCGGTGACCTTTTCAAACCACAATTACACCTCCACTGAGGTACAACAAGAGCTAATCTTACTACAGTGCACATACAGGCATATAAGAGCTTGTCAAAAACTGTAATACTGCTTGACAGAGCTTTTTTTACATTCCCCTCTGTCATGTTGGAGATAATTCAAAAGCACAAGCCAATCTCCACTTTCCAGATAGATTTGGTTTTATCTGACAGGTGATTTTGTTTGGCAGAATTATTTCAATTCTT
Organism: Heptranchias perlo; assembly: GCF_035084215.1. Lineage (NCBI taxonomy): Eukaryota > Metazoa > Chordata > Chondrichthyes > Hexanchiformes > Hexanchidae > Heptranchias > Heptranchias perlo. The sequence continues at coordinate 42,670,756 of NC_090337.1, forward strand.
CAAGGATCAAGGGAAAGAAAAAAAGTTAATACTGTAAGTGCCTCAATGCAGTACAAATGACACTGCTGCATAATGGCAGATGAGCTTTAGCTTTTGCCGTTGGCAGTTTCTGTAAATGATTTCTCATGCTTTTGGGAAATAAATGTTCTCTCTGTATCTTGTTGCCCCTTTCCCAAAATGAGGGTAATGCTATATTCTTGGCTGTGTTATTCAGAAATAAACATCAAAGGAGTCTCTGTGGCCTTCTTGAGCTGAAAAAAAGGTTCAAATATTGAGCCTTACCCTGCTACATAAAGAGTAATTGTATTTAGTTAGTGCAACAAATGTGGCAATCGTCACTCCTTGTAAGTTAAATAATCCTGACTCAACTGAATCCAGCTGAATTTCCATTATTTTTAATGGTATGGTTATAATACTGGTACCAACACAAATAAGGATAAATAGATTGCTTTAATATTAGATCATTACGTTTTTAGAACACACAAGAAATCCTTCAGAACATTAAAACAAATTTTCTACATGTCTTGCTACATCAGTTAAGGTAAAATAACTTCCATTTGTATAACAAGTATGAGTGTGTGCACAAACCCGATAGCAAAATTGTTGTGATAAACAAGTAACATTGACACATGATATTGCAACTGAGGTTACTTTATTATTAATCTTCCTTCTCCCCAAAGACAAGCTTCTGGCTATTTAGAGTGAAACTTCTTTAATTTATTGAATAAATGTAACTCATTTATTGTCTCATGTCTCACTCTTAACAAAATACAGTGTTGCATATAGTTAAATGGGTTTTCTACATGTCTCATTCTTTTTGATTATGATGTGGAGATGCCGGTGATGGACTGGGGTGGACAAATGTAAGGAATCTTACAACACCAGGTTATAGTCCAACAAATTTATTTTAAAATCACAAGCTTTCGGAGATTATCTCCTTCGTCAGATGAATGAATGAAAAGGTTCTCAAATCGCATATCTTATACTATGTTGGGACAGCATCACACCAATCAAAAGGTGTTGTTGTTATTCAAACAGGCCAGTCACGGAGAACAGCACGTCCCAGTACACTAGATATACATTGTGTCGATTACACAGGCAGGCAGAAAGAAACTCAAAATGGCACAGAGAGAGAGAGAGAATTTTAAAAAACATATAATTTTTTTCCCCCTTTTTGCTGGTGGGGTTACGTGTAGCGTGACATGAACCCAAGATCCCGGTTGAGGCCGTCCTCATGGGTGCGGAACCTGGCCACCAACTTCTGCTCGACGATTTTGCGTTGTCGTGTGTCTCGAAGGCCGCCCCGGAGAACGCTTACCCGAAGATCGGTGGCTGAATGTCCTTGACTGCCAAAGTGTTCCCCGACTGGGAGGGAACCCTCCTGTCTGGCGATTGTTGCGCGGTGTCCGTTCATCCGTTGTCGCAGCGTCTGCATGGTCTCGCCAATGTACCATGCTCCGGGGCATCCTCTCCTGCAAGGTATGAGGTAAACAACGTTGGCCGAGTCACAGGAGTATGAACCATGTACCTGGTGGGTGGTGTCCTCTCGTGTGATGGTGGTATCCGTGTCGATGATCTGGCATGTCTTGCAGAGGTTGCCGTGGCAGGGTTGTGTGGTGTCGTGGACGCTGTTCTCCTGAAAACTGGGTAACTTGCTGCGAACGATGGTCTGTTTGAGGACCCACGGCGAAGAATCACTGAAGAGACTACACGATAACATCAACAAGTTCCATCCCACCATCAAACTCACCATGGACTACTCCTCAGAATCGGTTTCTTTCTTGGACACACAAATCTCCATCAAAGACGGGCACCTCAGCACCTCACTCTACCGCAAGCCCACGGACAACCTCACGATGCTCCACTTTTCCAGCTTCCACCCCAACCACGTCAAAGAGGCCATCCCCTATGGACAGGCCCTACGAATACACAGGATCTGCTCAGACGAGGAGGAACACGATGGACACCTACAGACGCTGAAAGACGCCCTCGTAAGAACGGGATATGACGCTCGACTTGTCGATCGACAGTTCCGACGGGCCACAGCGAAGAATCGCATAGACCTCCTCAGAAGACAAACACGGGACGCAACCAACAGAGTACCCTTCGTCGTCCAGTACTTCCCTGGAGCGGAGAAACTACACCATGTTCTCCGCAGCCTTCAACATGTCATCGATGACGACGAACACCTCGCTAAGGCCATCCCCACGCCTCCACTGCTCGCCTTTAAACAGCCACCCAACCTCAAACAGACCATCGTTCGCAGCAAGTTACCCAGTTTTCAGGAGAACAGCGTCCACGACACCACACAACCCTGCCACGGCAACCTCTGCAAGACATGCCAGATCATCGACACGGATACCACCATCACACGAGAGGACACCACCCACCAGGTACATGGTTCATACTCCTGTGACTCGGCCAACGTTGTTTACCTCATACCTTGCAGGAGAGGATGCCCCGGAGCATGGTACATTGGCGAGACCATGCAGACGCTGCGACAACGGGTGAACGGACACCGCGCAACAATCGCCAGACAGGAGGGTTCCCTCCCAGTCGGGGAACACTTTGGCAGTCAAGGACATTCAGCCACCGATCTTCGGGTAAGGGTTCTCCGGGGCGGCCTTCGAGACACACGACAACGCAAAATCGTCGAGCAGAAGTTGGTGGCCAGGTTCTGCACCCATGAGGACGGCCTCAACCGGGATCTTGGGTTCATGTCACGCTACACGTAACCCCACCAGCAAAAAGGGGGAAAAAAATTATATGTTTTTTAAAATTCTCTCTCTCTCTCTCTGCCATTTTGAGTTTCTTTCTGCCTGCCTGTGTAATCGACACAATGTATATCTAGTGTACTGGGACGTGCTGTTCTCCGTGACTGGCCTGTTTGAATAACAACGACACCTTTTGATTGGTGTGATGCTGTCCCAACATAGTATAAGATATGCGATTTGAGAACCTTTTCATTCATTCATCTGACGAAGGAGATAATCTCCGAAAGCTTGTGATTTTAAAATAAATTTGTTGGACTATAACCTGGTGTTGTAAGATTCCTTTCTTTTTGATTAGAAATCTCATTGCATAAAGGCATACTTTTGACTCCCCTGAATGCCAGTGGTATCATCTAGAGAAAAACAAGCATTTTGTGACAGTGAGGTTTGGATGACATTTTAGCAGCATAATTTGGTATAACAATGTAAAATATTTCTTGAAATCAAAGTCTGAAACTAAAAGGACCAATTTACCAAGTATTCACTGACGTTGGGGAGCCTTGCCCATGGACAGTGCAGACTGGGGAACGTGGTCTTTAAATGTGTACTTTCCACTTTAGTTATCTGCAGTTGGTTAGAATCATAGAAGTTTACAACATGGAAACAGGCCCTTCGGCCCAACATTGTCATGTCGCCCAGTTTATACCACTAAGCTAGTCCCAATTGCCTGCACTTGGCCCATATCCCTCTATACCCATCTTACCCATGTAACTGTCCAAATGCTTTTTAAAAGACAAAATTGTACCCGCCTCTACTACTGCCTCTGGCAGCTCGTTCCAGACACTCACCACCCTTTGAGTGAAAAAATTGCCCCTCTGGACCCTTTTGTATCTCTCCCCTCTCACCTTAAATCTATGCCCCCTCGTTATAGACTCTCCTACCTTTGGGAAAAGATTTTGACTATCTACCTTATCTATGCCCCTCATTATTTTATAGACTTCTATAAGATCACCCCTAAACCTCCTATTCTCCAGGGAAAAAAGTCTCAGTCTATCCAACCTCTCCCTATAAGTCAAATCTCTCCCTAGAAGTCTAGGTATCTCAAAGATTACCATATTTCAGGAAGTTACCACTGTCGTTGAAGAAATGTTATCCTGTTAGTCTTGTACTTATTTTTAAAAGTTAATATGGATTTTTTTCTCTTAATTTTAAAATGGCAGATTAATGCCAATCTGTCTACAGAAGCCAAAGGCTTTATGTAATCTGGTGTGTGATTGAAATGCAAATGAAGATTGCAACATCAGCACCTGAACAAACATTCTGATAAGCCTTAGTGTAAGGTACACCTCAGCAATATAGAATTGATATTTAGCACTATTGGATGTCATCCTTGGCTTAGTGGTAGTGCTTTCAAATCTGAGTTAGAAAGTTATGGGTTCAAGCCCCACTCCAGAGTTCTGAACACATAATCTAGGCTGACATTCCAGTGCAGTACTGTCTTTTGGATGAGACGCTAAACTGAAGCCGTGTCTGCCCTTTCAGGTTGATGTAAAAGATTCTGCGGCATTAATCATAGAAGAGGAGGGACGTTCTCCTGGGGGTTAATTTTCACCTTTGGTGGCGGTGGAAGCTGACGGTCGCAGATTGGCCAGCCATTGAAGTCGATGGAAAAGAAAATGGGCAGGGCATATAACGGGCGGCTGATTTACTACCTCAAGTTTTCTGCCACTGCCAAAACTGAAAATCGGCCCCCTGGTGTCCTATCGCTCAGCCAACACAATCAAAAACAAAGTTATTATCTCATTGCTGTTTGTAGGACCTTGCTGTGCACAAATAGATTATCAGATGGGTACCAATTGTGAAGAGATGAGACTGACAGCTCACATGACTTACTGCTTGGTATTAAAGTTGCTTTCTTTCTAATAGTCCTTGTTAATGGTAAAAACAAAATATTCTACACATGTATACAGTCAAAGAACTCATTGTAAACTGTGACATACATAGAATCATAGAATCATAGCAAGGTTACGGCACGGAAGGAGGCTATTTGGCCCATCGAGTCCATGCCGGCTCTATGCAAGAGCAATCCAGCTAGTCCCATTCCTCCACCCTATCCCCGTAGCCCTGCAATTTTTTTCCTTTCAAGTACTTATCCAGTTCCCTTTTGAAGGCCATGATTGAATCTGCCTCCACCACCCCCTCGGGCAGTGCATTCTAGATCCTAACCACTCACTGTGTAAAAAGGATTTTCCTCATGTCACCTTTGGTTCTTTTGCCAATCACCTTAAATCTATGTCCTCTGGTCCTTGACCCTACCGCCAATGGGAACAGTTTCTCTCTATCTACTCTGTCTAGATCCTTCATGATTTTGAATACTTCTATCAAATCTCCTCGCAACCGTCTCTGTTCCAAGGAGAACAACCACAGCTACTCCGGTCAATCCACGTAACTAAAGTCCCTCATCCCTGGAATCATTCTAGTAAATCTTTTCTGCACCCTCTTTAAGGCCTTCACATCTTTCCTAAAGTGCGGTGCCCAGAACTGGACACAATACTCCAGTTGTGGCTGAACCAGTGTTTTATAAAGGTTCATCATGACTTCCATACTTTTGTACTCTATGCCTCTATTTATAAAACCCAGGATCCCGTATGCCTTTTTAACCTCTTTCTCAACCTGCCCTGCCACCTTCATTGATTTTTGCACAAAACCCCCCAAATCTCTCTGTTCCTGTACCCCTTTTAAAGTTGTGTCCTCTAGTTTATATTGCCTCTCCTCATTCTTCCTACCGAAATGTATCACTTCGCATTTTTCTGCGTTAACTTTCACCTGCCACTGTCCGCTCATTCCACCAGCCTATCAATATCCTCATGAAGTCTTTCACTTTCCTCCTCACTGTTTACTACCCTTCCGAGTTTTGTGTCATTTGCAAATTTTGAAATTGTGCCCTGTACACCCAAGTCCAAGTCATTAATATATATCAAGAAAAGCAGTGGTCCCAGCACCGACCTCTGGGGAACACCACTGTACACCTTCCTCCAGTCCAAAAAACAACCATTTACCACTACTCTCTGTTTCCTGTCCCTTAGACAATTCTGTATCCATGTTGCTACTGCCCCCCTTATTCCATGGGCCACAATCTTGATGATAAGCCTACCATGCGGCACTTTATCAAACGCCTTTTGAAAGTCCATATACACCACATCAACTGCATTGCCCTCATCTACCCTCTCTGTTACCTCATCAAAAAACTCTTATCAAGTTAGTTAAACACGATTTGCCTTTAACAAATCTGTGCTGGCTTTCCCTAATCAATCCACACTCATCCAAGTTAATTCTGTTCCGGATTATCGTTTCTAAAAGTTTCCCCGTCACTGAGGTTAAACTGACTGGCCTATAGTTGCTGGGTTTATCCTTACCCTTTTTTGAACAAGGGAGTAACATTTGCAATTCTCCAGTCCTCTGGCACCACCCCTGTATCTACGGATGGCCAGTACCTCTGCAATTTCCACCCTTACTTCCCTCAGCAACCTAGGATGCATTCCATCCGGACCGGGTGACTTATCTACTTTAAGGACAGCTAGCCTTTCAAGTACCTCTTCTTTATCAATTTTTAGCCCATCCAGTATCTCAGCCATATCTTCCTTTACTGAGACTCTGGCAGCACCTTCTTCCTTGGTAAAGACAGATGCAAAGTACTCATTTAGTACCTCAGCCATCTCCTCTGCCTCCATGAGTGGATTTATTCCATTCATAACAAAGGCTTGGACATGAAATGCCCAAACAGAAAAAGTGGTGGAATCAGAATCCATAATACCTTTTAAAAGTAAAGTGGATAAATATTTGAAAAAAGTCAAAGTGGGGAAATGACTGGGGAATGGAACTAAGTGGATAGCTCTTTCAGAAAACTGGCACAGATGTGATAGACTGAATGGCTGCCTCGTGTGCTGTAAAATTCTATGATTCTCTAATTTCCAAAATGCAGACATGCTTCATTCTATCAAAGAACAATTACAGGCAACCATGAGAGAGGGATTGAAAGACCTCTTAACTACCCACTGTTGTATGCTCAGAACGATTGATGGGTCTTGTGATAAGATGCCCTCTAGTAGTACATAGAATAGCACAAAGGCAGCCAGTTGCCACTCATGCCAATAAGTAGCCTTGATCAGGTGACATTAGGTGCAGCACCTAAAAGCAATGAACCCAAAGTGACTATGATAAAAGAGACCACTAGCACTGCTGTAGGTGCATCAGGGTTAGTTGCAGAGGTGGGGATCCCTGGAATTCGCCACTTGGTCATTCACCCACACACCAGTGATTCAACTATGACACATGTAGTAGTAGAGTATACATTTTTTTTATTTGTTCATGGGATGTGGGCATCGCTGGTGAGGCCAACATTTATGGCCCATCCCAAATTGCCCTTGAGAAGGTGGTGGTGAGCCGCCTTCTTGAACCGCTGCAGTCCGTGTGGTGAAGGTTCTCCCACAGTGCTGTTAGGTAGGGAGTTCCAGGATTTTGACCCAGCGACGATGAAGGAACAGCGATATATTTCCAAGTCGGGATAGCGTGTGACTTGGAGGGGAATGTGCGGGTGGTGTTCCCATGTGCCTGCTGCCCTTGTCTTTCTAGGTGGTAGAGGTCACGGGTTTGGGAGGAGCTGTCGAAGAAGCCTTGGCAAGTTGCTGCAGTGCATCCTGTGGATGGTACACACTGCAGCCACTGTGCACCAGTGGTGAAGGGAGTGAATGTTTAGGGTAGTGGATGGGGTGCCAATCAAGTGGGCTGCTTTGTCCTGGATGGTGTCGAGCTTCTTGAGTGTTGTTGGAGCTGCACTCATCCAGGTAAGTGGAGAGTATTCCATCACACTCCTGACTTGTACCTTGTAGATGGTGGAAAGGCTTTGGGGAGTCAGGAGGTGAGTCACTGCTGCAGAATACCCAGCCTCTGACCTGCTGTTGTACCCATAGTATTTATGTGGCTGGTCCAGTTAAGTTTCTGGTCAATGGTGCAATACATGCACAACCAGAGACATTCATTGCACACAAGATGCAAACACACCAGCAAAAGACATTAAATATGTCCACCACTACCACTGTACAATTGAATAAAATGATTCACTTTTACCCAACCTTGCAGCCTGTGATTCTTTGTGCAGGAAGGAAAGCATCAGTTGTCCATATAGCCTGCCTACACTCACTGTCTATGTTCATTGTGAAGAATGGGCATTGATGAGGTACAGGAGGGTGATGATTGGTATAAACAAAGTAGTTTAAAAAAAAGAAACTGTAGTTTCTGCACACAGTACTATGGAATTACTGATGTTATCTTAAATTTGGTGGTCAATAACAATTATTTTTCCTTGTGTCTGTTTTTTTAAATTGCAGGTGGTTGGAGGAAAATGCATTTAAAATGTTGAATTTTGAGCATCCCCATGTCTGTCCTTTCATTTGTAATAATGTAAAGTACAAGAAACTCAGATGGACTGAAACAATGTATTTTTAAAGATGTTCTCCCCTTCTGTCCTGCCGGCACTAACTTATGCTGGTTCATTGTGTCTTTACGCTTTTTCTGACATTCTCAAATGCCACAGCCACTGATCCATAGTGGGGCAGACTTTTGGATCATGTGAACTACTTACAATGTTGTAATTGATATTTTGGGTGAAAAGTTGGCATGTAAAAAGTTACAGTAGTGGAAACAGCCAAAGACAGCTAGATTACATGGCCGGTATAATACTTCACAAAGACTCTCTATTTCCAAAGGCTAACAAGTTACATTTATCAACCTATCTGTTTCTTCTTTGAAATTGTAAAAGAATTTCAGTTGTGTTAATACAAAGTTTCCATTGTTTACCTGTAATACAATCACAGAAATGACTCTAAAGTCTGTAAATCAGATAACTGTTTTTGACTGCTGTTTTTGAGTTAACCTTGTTTTTAGACTAAAAGGACACAACAAATGGAAGCTACTCAATACCTAGATGTTGAAAGCACACTTACCTTACAAGTGAAGAGGCATAATAACCATGTGGATCCTTTTCATGTGTGGGATAAGTAAGATCTAGAAAACTTCGGCTTCAAGTTTTACCTTTATATCACACACTTGATATAAATATTATTTTTTACTATTTTTAATAAGCTTTTAATGAGTATTAGTAAATGCATAAAGGAGATTTTAAATAAATGTAATTACTCCATGTGATACAGATTTCAACATTCCAGAGGTATTTGGCTGCTAGGTGGTAACTAATATTAAAACCAGGAATTAATACAACCCTCATATCAGAATGTTTTAAGAATTTTCAGAGGTATTTAAAATTGGTCCTGTAAATTTCTGTATTAACACAGCACCTTTATTGCAAAGTATGAGTAACAATGACCTTCTCTAGGAATAAGCTTTGAACTGAAAAATATCATTCACGTGAAGCAAATAATTTCAGACAAAGCTAAGTTTCTTTAATACTCAGTGGCTTTGTACGAATCGGCTTAATGTTTCAAATATGGACAAGAAGAAACGTGGAAATCTGGGACATAGAAACATAGAAAATAGGAGCAAGAGTAGGCCATTTGGCCATACGGGCCTGCTCCACCATTCAAAGTGATCATGGCTGATCGTCTAACTCAGTACCCTGTTCCCGCTTTTTCCCCATATCCCTTGATCCCTTCAGCATTAAGAAATATATCCATCTCCTTCTTGAATACATCTAATGACTTGGCCTCTACTGCCTTCTGTGGTAGAGAATTCCACAGGTTCACCACCCTCTGAGTGAAGAAATTTCTCCTCATCTCGGTTCTAAATGGCATACCCCGTATCCTGAGACTGTGACCCCTGGTTCTGGACTCCCCAGCCATCGGGAACATCCTCCCTGCATCTAATCTGTCTAGTCCTGTTAGAATTTTATATATTTCGATGAGATCACCTCTCATTCTTCTAAATTCTAGTGAATATAGGCCTAGTCGGCCCAATCTCTCCTCATACATCAGTCCTGCCATCCCAGGAATCAGTCTGGTAAACCTTTGTTGTACTCCCTCCATGGCAAGGACATCCTTCCTCAGATAAGGAGACCAAAATTACACACAATACTCAAGATGTGGTCTCACCATGGCCTTGTATAACTGCAGTAAGACTTCCCTGCGTCTGTGCTCAAATCATCTTGCAATGAAGGCCAACATACCATTCGCCTTCCTAACTGCTTGCTGCACCTGAATGCTCGCTTTCAGCGACTGGTGTACAAGGACACCCAGGTCTCGTTGCACCTCCCCTTTTCCCAATCTGTCACCATTCAGATAATAATCTGCCTTTCTATTTTTACAACCAAAGTGGATAACCTCACATTTATCCACGTTATACTGCATCTGCCATGTTCTTGTCCACTCACCCAACTTGTCTAAATCACATTGGAGCCTCTTTGCAACCTCCTCACAGCTCACATTCCACCCCAGCTTTGTGTCGTCTGCAAACTTGGAAATGTTACATTTAATTCCCTCATCCAAATCATTGCTATATATTGTGAATAGCTGGGGCCCAAGCACTGATCCCTGCGGTACCCCACTAGTCACTGCCTGCCACCCTGAAAAAGACCTGTTTATTCATACTCTCTGTTTCCTGTCTGTTAACCAATTCTCAATCCATGCCAGTATGTTCCCCCCAATCCCATGTGCTTTAATTTTGCACACTAACCTCTTGTGTAGGACCTTATCAAAAGCCTTCTGAAAATCCAAATACACCACATCCACTATCGTACTAGTTACATCCTCAAAAAACTCCAGTAGATTTGTTAAGCATGATTTCCCTTTCATAAACCCATGCTGACTTTGTCCAATCCTGTTAATGCCCTCCAAGTGTTCTGTTATCACATCTTTTATAATAGACTCTAGCATCTTCCCCACTACTGATGTTAGGCTAACTGGTCTGTCATTCTCTGTTTTTTCTCTCCCTCCTTTTTTAAATAGTGGGGTTACATTTGCCACCCTCCAATCTGTAGGAATTGTTCCAGAGTCTATAGAATTTTGGAAGATGATCACCAATGCATCCACTATTTCCAGGGCCACTTCCTTTCGTACTCTGGGATGTAGATTATCAGGCCCTAGGGATTTGTCAGCTTTTAGCCCCATTAATTTCCCTAGCACTATTTTTTTATTAATACTGGTTTCCTTCAGTTTCTCCCTCTCACTAGATCCTTGGTTCCCTACCATTTCTGGGAGGTTATTTATGTCCTCCTTTGTGAAGACAGAACCAAAGTGTGTGTTTAATTGTTCTGCCATTCCTTTGTTCCCCATTATAATTTCCCCCATTTCTGACTGTAAGGGACCTACATTTGTCTTCACTAATCTTTTTCTCTTGACATATTTATAGAAGCTTTTACAGTTAGTTTTGGACCTTAGATATGAACTTAGATTGTCCAAATGATGTGTGTCCGTCTCGGAATTTCACCAACTCATTCCTGTATCAGAATAGGTGCAACTGTTTAAAAAGCTATTTCTAGTGGAAAATGTGAACAAAGCTGCTTTATATCAGTGTGAGTGAAAAACAGATGTTCACCAAATACGCAAAGGACACAAACTACAATTTTATCATGCATGTGATGTTTGGGAACAGTTGCATCTTTTAAGGTGAGGGATGTTAGTGCTGAGGAATGGAACACTTTCTATTGCAGGCATGCAGACTTAGCACCAACTACTCCCATGTCATTTTTAGCACAGCGAGATGCAGAATAAAGTTCCTTCTATTTTGCCCCAACAATGTACCCAAGTCCAAACCCTAGAACCACACACTGTGTGGCAATTTTTCATTTCCCACACCAGCCTGTGACCTCTCTGAGTGACATTACCAAATAGTGTTGAATTAAATCAAAAGCAAAATACTGCAAATGCTGGAAATCTGAAATAAAAACAGAAAAACAGAAATCAGAACGATCTGACGAAAGGTCTTGAACCTGAAACATGGTGTTCGATATTACCAGGGCTGCGAGCGTGCCCGGCGAAATCAGTCTGCCCCCCGTGCGATCGCAGCCTAATTGGATCCACTTACCTGTTCTTCCGGGTTCCCCACTGCTGAGCTGCGGGTCGGGCAGACTGCGCATGCGCAGTAAGGTCTGTCAGCTAGAGGAGCTCTATTTAAAGGGACAGTCCTCCACTGACAAATGCTGCAACAAATAGGAAAAAATACAGCATGGAGCAGCCCAGGGGGAAGGCTGCTCCCAGTTTAATGATGCCTCACTCCAGGTATCATTAGATGGGGTGAGGAGGAGGGGGAGGACAGAGATCTTCCCCCCGGCAGGCGGGAGGAAGCGGCCTGCCTCTGCCACCAGGAAGGCCTGGCTCGAGGTGGCAGAGGAGGTCACCTGCACCACCAACATGTCGCCCACCTGCATACAGTGCAGGAGGCACTGCAATGACCTAAGTAGGTCAGCCAAAGTGAGTACACTTACTCATTCCCCTACACTCCGTCTGCCACATCACCGCCCCGACCCCACATCTCCTTCTGCACTGCCAACACTACTCTGTCACATCACCCCTCACACCCACTCAAACCTCATCCTCATCTTACCTGCGCTTACTCACCTCGCCAGTACGCATCCCACCGCTACCACTCAACCCAATCCTCATACAATCTCATGGCTCTATCTCATACTCACCCTCTCATGCATCTCTTCCACAGTCAGCCTCACTCAACCTGCCACTACCTGTGCTGCAGCCACAGGGCATGCATCACATATGTGCAGTAGGAAGCGTAAGGCAAACGTGTCGTGAGCATGAAGGGGACACACAAGGGTGTTTGAGGGTTTGTCATGGTTTTTACTCATATTTAATTTCTGAGCAACTCACATCACATATTATATTGGCACCACTACTGCCACATCTTTGCGAATCTTGTCTGGTTTGTGCAATAATGCCCTTTCCTGAGGATCACAATGAGGACCCACACCTGATGCCACCCATTGTGTCACTGCAGAGTGGGTGTAGGTGTATTTGCAGGGCTCTTTTGTGCAGACGACTGAGAGACGTCGGCGATGTCCCTGGTGGCAGCCTGGAAGGATGCGGAGGAGAAGTTGTTGAGGGCAGTGGTGACTTTGACAGCGACAGGTAAGAAGTTGGTGCTCGGGCCAGCCGGGAGCAGCTCGGCATGAAGGAGGCTGCAGATGTCCACGACTACATGTCGAGTGACTCTGAGCCTCCGTGTGCACTGCTGCTCAGAGAGGTCCAGGAAGCTGAGCCTTGGTCTGTGGACCCTGTGGCGAGGGTAGTGCCCCCTGCGACGCATCTCTCTCTGCGGTTGCCCTCCCTTCTGCTGTGGAGGTGGATGTTTCACAGCATTGTGTTGTGGAGCTCCACGTGTCAGAGGTAGACGGCTTGGCCGACGAGGCTGGTGATGCTGTTCGCCCTCCGAGGAGGTCATGACTGCAGCTACGGCGGCCCCCATCCGGAAGATGTACATCTGAGGGGGTCTGCAAGGTAGGTACATGTCACTGGACCCCAGGGTAAGTGTGCAAGTTGGTGAATTTGATTGTCAGGAGGAGGGTGGTGGAGGCCAAACTTTGTCCTAAGTGACAGAGTGGCCTCCTGCAATAAGTGAGGGTCTCCCCTTCACACCTGTCAAATGGACCTTTGCAGCTGCCACAGGCTGACAGCTGCAACACGTCTATTTCAACTGGGAGTGTCTCCCCCAGTACGGGAAACAGTCCCAGTTGTTTCTAAAATCCCACCCCTCCTGACATATTCCCTTAATCAGGTCTGTTAATGACCTGAAATAGCAAGGTAAATACTCTCAAGTGGCACCCCGCTGGCTTTAATTGCCTGCGGGAGTCCCACATGCGGGGGCTGCGTGCACACGTCGGCGTGTCTGTGGGGAACCCGGAAGTGGGCGGGTTGGAGCCGGGTTCCCAACCCGCTCCGGGATTCCCCGATTTTCGGAGCCCCCTCGCCAGCAACGCACCCGATAGCAGGTGCTAAAATAGAACCCATTAACTCTGTTTCTCTGTCCGCAGATGCTGCCTGGCTTGCTGAGCTTCTCCAGCATTTTCTGTTTTTATTTTATATTAGTGTCGAATTAAGAACAGTTTTTTTCCTGTAGGCCTATGCCCACTGCAAAGTGGATTGAGACTACCCAAATTGATTTTGCACAGGATTCTTACAGTCAACAGGCAGCGAAGACTTTCATCTCATAAAGCTGGGTTGAGTTTGAACCCAAGTCCTAAAAGGCCAATGTTAAACCAACCATACCAACTACTTCTCCAAGCCTTTTTTTTAATCCATTGTCTGATCTTTGTGTAAGTCGTTTTTCTTTTTCAGGGGAACAGTGACTTACTACATACTCTGTCAAATATATTGGGTCCGATTTTGCTGTGTACGCTTTTCATTAGACTTCCATTTGCCCATCGACTTTCTATGGGATTTTGCAAGAAAAATTGCTGTTAAACAAACATCCAAACAGCACGATGCCCTCTACAGGACATCTGGGGCCTGTGTGAACAGGGCAAGCAACTGTGTATCTCCTTAACTGATTAGATTGAAGAATCGTTAATGAGCAGCGCAGAGTCTAAACCGGGAAGTGTGACTTAGAATAGTGAATTTAATGTCAAATTAAGTACAGAAAACAAAATAAAGAGAGGATAAGAAAGATTGGATTAAGAGAGAGAGAAAAAGAGAGATAGAAAGAAAAAGTAAAAAAAAGTGTTATTTTTTAAATCTCCAACAATAATTAAAAGCTGAAGGAATGAGACTCCACACTTGTAAAAATTATTTTTCAGTGCCAGAGAGGTTGTTTTGGAGCAATTAACACTTACCACATTGTTAAAAGGGTACTTAAACTGGACTGTATAAGCCCTAAATTGGCTAGTTTAGTCAGTATCTACTATGTCACTACAGGAACTTCATGCTGCTCAATACATTTAGATGGGGAGCCTGGTGGCGAGGTGCTATCTTCACGCAGCTTATGGAGAGTCAGCAACTTCTGGATTTTAGCGCTTTTTTTTATTATTCGTTCATGGGATGTGGGCGTCGCTGGCGAGGTCGGCATTTATTGCCCATCCCTAATTGCCCTTGAGAAGGTGGTGGTGAGCCGCCTTCTTGAAACGCTGCAGTCCGTGTGGTGAAGGTTCTCCCACAGTGCTGTTAGGAAGGGAGTTCCAGGATTTTGACCCAGCGACGATGAAGGAACAGCAATATATTTCCAAGTCGGGATGATGTGTGACTTGTAGGGGAACGTGCAGGTGGTGTTGTTCCCATGTACCTGCTGCTCTTGTCCTTCTAGGTAGTTGAGGTCGCCACTGTGCGCCGTTGTTGAAGGGAGTGAATGTTTAGGGTGGTGGATGGGGTGCCAATTAAGCGGCTGCTTTGTCCTGAATGGTGTCGAGCATCTTGAGTGTTGTTGGAGCTGCACTCATCCAAGCAAGTGGAGAGTATTCCATCACACTCCTGACTTGTACCTTGTAGATGGTGGAAAGGCTTTGGGGAGTCAGGAGGTGTGTCACTCGCCGCAGAATACCCAGCCACTGGCCTGCTTGTGTGGCCACTGTATTTATATGGCTGGTCCAGTTAAGTTTCTGGTCAATGGTGACCCCCAGGATGTTGATGGTGGGGCATTTGGCGATGGTAATGCCGTTGAATGTCAAGGGGAGGTGGTTAGACTCTCTCTTGTTGGAGATGGTCATTGCCTGGCACTTGTCTGGCACGAATGTTACTTGCCACTTATCAGCCCAAGCCTGGATGTTGTCCAGGTCTTGCTGCATGCGGGCTCGGACTGCTTCATTATCTGAGGTGTTGCGAATGGAACTGAACACTGTGCAATCATCAGGGAACATCCCCATTTCTGACCTTATGATGGAGGGAAGGTCATTGATGAAGCAGCTGAAGATGGTTGGGCCTTGGACGCTGCCTTGAGGAACTCCTGCAGCAATGTCCTGGGGCTGAGATGATTGGCCACCAACAACCACTACCATCTTCCTTTGTGCTAGGTATGACTCCAGCCACTGGAGAGTTTTCCCCCTGATTCCCATTGACTTCAATTTTACTAGGGCTCCTTGGTGCCACACTCGGTCAAATGCTGCCTTGATGTCAAAGGCAGTCATTCTCACCTCACCTCTGGAATTCAGATCTTTTGTCCATGTTTGGACCAAGGCTGTAATGAGGTCTGGAGCCGAGTGGTCCTGGCGGAACCCAAACTGAGCATCGTTGAGCAGGTTATTGGTGAGTAAGTGCCGCTTGATAGCACTGTCGACGACACCTTCCATCACTGCTGATGATAGAGAGTAGACTGATGGGGCGGTAATTGGCCGGATTGGATTTATCCTGCTTTTTGTGGACAGGACATACCTGGGCAATTTTCCACATTGTCGGGTAGATGCCAGTGTTGTAACTGTACTGGAACTCGCCGGACATTGCTGTCGTTATTTTCACAGCAAAATCCGACCCAATGTATATAATTAGGATGGAGTCCGTTTTGTGGCAGGGTTACTTTCTTTGGGCTTTCCATATTGACAGCCAACACTTTGGTGGGAATTTTAACCCTACCCCCCCCCCCCCCCATCCCACCTGGTGGAAACTAGGCAGCATGGCAGTTACATTGGAGTGGGTGAAATAACCACTCTGTTCCCGCTTGGCTACAATTTTAAAATGCCTGATCTTTCAGGCATATGAGGCACCCACCGTCGTCAGGTTTATGCAAATTTATACATTTATACGAATTGGGGTCATATTACTTCAATAGGACCCCAATGCAATCTCTATCCAGAAGTAAATGGTCACTCACGGCGGCAGCCCCAACTGCTGAAATCTGGTCAGCCAAATGGAGAAGCCTTTCCAGGTAAGTTTTACATTTTCCTTTGGGGGGCCCGGAGAAGCAAAAGTGACCCCCTGGCCTCCACAGGGAAATATACCACTGCAAAAACTACATTTTTATATACTTTCAGTTTTTTTTAACCCTACAATAGAACTGAATATCGTGACAAACACATGTCCTACTGCACTCCCATTGTAACTACTTCTTTTCACATTTCATACATCAGGCCATTGGGTTTCAGTTTTCACAGAAAACAAACTGAATCGCAGAATGTGATTCCAAAACATGAATAAAAATCCTGAAATGTAATAAAGAGAAATATAAACTTATTTAGTATCTATAAACTTATTAATTCACATCATTAGTTTATACAAGGCTGTTTTTCAGTTCTACATTGTTTTTTGAGTTGATAGCTTTTCTGGAGCTGTCAGGTTTTTTTGAAGCTATTCATCAGCTTTTCTGAGATTTGTAGGCTTGTACAAGAGGTTCTTGGGATGGTTAAAAAGCAAGAGCTATGTATATTAATAATTCAGTCCTTAATAAGAGGCAGCAGCACACCTTCAACAAATCATTGACAATTCTTTACATCTTTTTGAAAGTTCCAAATGTCATTCCTCATTTTTGGTTACCTCTTGAATGAGCAAAATTCAGATTTTTATATCTTAAACTATCTTGACAATCTGATCAAAAGTCCCATCTCCTGAATTTTAAAAGACCCATTAAATTTTGTATTAACATAACATAGAGAAGTAACTAGTTAACTTTAGCTCCATAAGCAAGAATAAGACAAAAGACAGGTAACAAAAAATGGGGAATGACAGGGTCGAACTTTCAAAAAGAGGTAAGAACTGTCAATGGTTTGTTGATGGCATGCCCTTTAGAAGACTAAAGCATTAACATATCACTTGGTTTCTAACTGTCCCAAGTGACCTTCATGTTTGAGAATGTTATCAGAGTTGTACACTACTGCTGATAAAAGCTGTTCTGAGATTTTGATTTATCTGGCTGTGAAAATCAGAGTAAGAAATTTCCTTTTGTCATTTTGGACACTTTCCCCATCGCTCCAAGTCTCCATATCAGCTGAAGGATTTGAAGGCATTAACCCTATAATTTGAGTATTTGCTACATAATTCAGAATCATTGTCAGTATCAGAAGGTGCTGTCAGAAATTGTAATGATGAGAGAAAGAGTGGAATAATTGTGACAGTCCACATCTTATAGATTGGCTTCCCTGTAATTTTTTTCCTGCTAGACTTCCTATGAACAGTGGACTATTCCTGGTGCTCATAATGAGACAGGCTTTTGATTCATGCACTGACAACTGATTTAACTGTACTGGACATGGTTCAAACAGTGCTTAAAAATGAATTGTTGTCAAGTTAAATGGCAATACACTCTCCTTGATGTATGATTGTATCATCAATTTTAATCTTATTAAAAGAGAATATCTGTATAACTTTGCTTTGACTAAATAATTCTTCTGTGGTGCTATTTGGTGTGTATATACAAATTGATATTTAAAGACTAGAGTGTGAAAATACTATCAGTGTCTAAGTTGCCAAGCTTGAAGCAGCATGAAGGTCACTGGTAAGAGTATAGCAATGAGCCAAAGAATTAATCACAAATCTAATAGTGCAGTAAAAACAAGTCATAAATTAAAATGGTCCATATGGTAACTTATAAAAGGTTCCTTTTAGATTGATGTTCATCCTGATCTATGCAAGGTTAGTTCTTTGTACTGTATGAATATTCCCAGTCCTGTTTTAGTATATTCATTGCTTTATGGTCTGTTGTCAAACAGGTGCAGTCTTCATTTGCATTTCATTTTTGAAACCCCACTTTTCCATTAGGCAAAATATTGCTAACTTATTGTTCCCTCAAACATACCAGAAATTGATTCTCTCTTAATTAGTTAACCATGTGAATATTCAAAACTATTTATCTATAATACATTAAAATTCTTGAGACTTCCTGTATGTCATTCTTGTTGTCTTGATATAATTACACTCGTGACACTAGTTGCACCTATGTGATATTTGAATATGTCTTCATAGTGCCTAACATTATGTCTTCATAGTGCCTAACATTTAACAATTGTAAACAATTTTACAACACCAAGTTATAGTCCAGCAATTTTATTTGAAATTCACAAGCTTTCGGAGGCTTCCTCCTTCCTCAGGTGAATGTGGAAATGAAATGAGATTTCATTAAAATTAAACAGACTAAAGTATATTTGAAATCAAAATACAGTAAAATAAATAAATGAAAATATCATTACTTATGTGGCAATTACTCTCTCTCTGGTTAAACGTCACACCCTTCTGGCCTTTCACACTGCATTGGACTCTTGCAGCTCAGATGTAGAATTAGTGTTTGTCATTACCTTGTATTCAGAACTCAGAAAAATATTGACACACCATTAGACACAGATGATTTTGTACTGATTGTGCCTGCTGGTATTAGGCAAATTCACAATTACCTTCAGAAATACCGCTGGCAAATTGAAATCGCACTGAGTTGAATTAAGCTCTTACTGGAAAATTAGGATTCCTGGCAGTCACGCACTATAGCTTTGAGTTTCAATCTCAGGGTTCCCCTGACAGGTTAATGTTCAGCCATGGTTATGAAGAATTTTCTATGTTTTGGCAAGGCCGTTAGAAGCCTTTGACTGCAGAATTGTCAGTTCAGGAGAGAAAAGGCAGACATAAAGCACCTCTCTCTGTGACAAGCATGGCACCTGCTAGCTGAGGATGGAATTACAATAACTGCACTTCCTCTAGCTAAAGGATGCTGTGGATAGATAAGAGCCCCTGAGGCTGTTAAAAAGGACAAATCAGGAAAAATGTAAAATGGATCTATTGAATTCCAAAGTACTAACATTCAAAACTCACAGCTATAAAGCTAATTTAAGATGTGTCTCTTGTGTACTGTACATTTATATTATAGAGAATGGAAAATATATATTGCCACTTATTCAAACATTCTGGACAGTTCAGATAATGTTCTTCTGTAATCCTGATGCATTAGAAGCAGGGCTGAGTAAATTGGCTTGAGTTTGGCTGTTTCCATTAAACACAACCTCATGTGGTGTTATTCTTCTGATCCTTAAACTGGCTTTATTGCTGCTATTAGTAGCACTGAAAATGTTACTTTGGTCCTGTTTCATCTTTTCTCTCCTGTGGGGATAGTTTACCACAAATAAACAAAAAAATCAGACAAAATGCAGCTAACTGCTTCAGTACTGCACAAGTATTGAGAACATAGCTCTTCTGCTGCTGGAATAACTTTCATCTCTAACATCATAAGCAACATGAAACGGGTCATCACTTAAAAGATCAAGCCTAATCCAATACAATTCAGCTAAAGGAGAGAGCCAAACTTAAGCTAATTCATTCTCCTTAAAGGTTCAAGGCAAATTTGAGCCAGATGTTATAAAGTATGCTTTACAATTTTAAAAAGCACTTTACATCCCCTATTTTTCACATTAAGGTTCCCTTTTCTGGTTATTTCCATTAACTTGCAGAGTGGAATAGGTTAGTTACGTACAAATTAAGAGCAGGAATAGGCCATTCGGCCCCTTGAGCCTGGTCTGCCATTTGATAAGATCATGGCTGATCTGATTGCGACCTCAACCCTACTTTCCCGTCTACCTACTATAACCTTTGACTCACTTGTTAATCAGGAATCTATCTAACTCAGCCTTAAAAATATTCAATGACCCTGCCTCCACCGCTCTCTGGGGAAGGGGGTTTCACAAACTCAGAACCCTCTGAGAGAAAAAATTTCTCCTCATCTTCGTCTTAAATGGGAGACCCCTTATTTTTAAACTGTGGTCCCTAGTTCTAGTCTCTCCCACAAGGGGAAACATCCTCTCAGCATCTACCTCTTTTAGTCCCTTCAGGATCTTATATGTTTCAATAAGACACCTCTCATTCTTTTCAACTCCAGTGTATACAGGCCCAACTTGTCCAACCCTTCCTCATAAGATACCCCTTTTCTTGTACTTGTATTCAGTAGTTCTAGTTAAGAACATAAGAACATAAGAAATAGGAGCAGGAGTAGGCCAATCGGCCCCTCGAGCCTGCTCCGCCATTCAATAAGATCATGGCTGATCTGATCCTAACCTCAAATCTAAATTCATGTCCAATTTCCTGCCCGCTCCCCGTAACCCCTAATTCCCTTTACTTCTAGGAAACTGTCTATTTCTGTTTTAAATTTATTTAATGATGTAGCTTCCACAGCTTCCTGGGGCAGCAAATTCCACAGACCTACTACCTAGAGACCTACAGTTATAAATATCTGATGTGTAACAGATAAAAGTCACAAGGGGGGAAAATTTCAGGTCTACATGTTCTTTCTGAAATCTACCAAAAATTAGAATATGCTGAAATTAACATCAATGTAAACTGGGGAAAAGATGGAATTTCCATCAGTACTACATTTTAAAACATATCGGTGTTTAACTTGACAACCAGCAATGTCACATAAACAGTCTCAGTGATGATTAGCATTATTGAATTCCTACAACATATATGTTGCTACATTCTGTAGTGCAGGTCTGATTGAAAAATATTTGGATAGCATTCCTTTCAACACTTATATCTTTTTCTGTGCAGTCTGCTGCAGAATATGTGAAGATACACTTGCCTGAGGCACTGAAACAACATCTGCAAGACTATGAAAAAGATAAGGAGAATAGTGTGTTATCACACCAAACAATCCTGGAACAGCAGATTCTTGCAATAGACCGTAAAGTGCTTGAAAAACTCTCTGCGGCCTATGATGAGGCAGGTAAGTGTCACTGGAAAGTTTCCAACAACTTTCAGGCAAGCTTTAATCATTATGAATAATTTGACGTGTAATTCTTTTTGCAGGCTACTGACATTAAAAGGATCATTGTATTTACAATACTTACTCCTGAAAGCTGTATTGTCACTAACATCTTTACAAAACTAATTAGTGTGACTATGTACATTACAGACACTAATGGTATTTGCTCATAATGTGATTTGTGCACAGACCCATGAACCTCAGAGTGAATTTAATGTTCATCACAATGGATTAATTTCCACTACAAATGGCTGTTGGTCTGAACAGCTGTAGTGTAATATAACATTACAAATCACAGGCTGCAGACATTGTTATGCTGGATGACCCCACTTTTCTTATCTCCAGGTTAAAAAATGTCGATCCCAACAGAATGCAGGATGAATGGCTATTAGTTTAAGATTGATTATTCTTTTATTTTTATTTTGTTACCAATTTTCTCCTGTCAGCTCATCTCCTGGTGGAGTTGACTTCTTGCAATGGTGTGATTCCACAGTTGGCAGACGTGAGTCTTGGCAATGAATGTTAGCTGGTTTTCCAACTAAGAGGAACATCACAAAAGAGGTTGATCTTGTCATTCCTCACTATCCACACATGAGGGAACCTCATTCCTCACCGAATGTACGCTGCCCGCCATATTGGGTGGAGCTACTCAGTAAATGTCCAGGTTACATGCATGCAGCGGTCAGTTTCTTTAGGTGCTCAGCAGCCAAACCAGTAGTCTTTAACGGGACCATTAGAGGCTGCCACTGGAAAGGTAAGTTAAAAGTTTTTTATTTACCTTATTATGGAGCCAGGAGGACCGGGAGTGCTCCCCTTCCCGATTGCCTCCCCCACCTGGACTCTCCTGAGGACCTTGGCCGGCATCTGAGCCGGCTTATCTTGCTGCCCCCTCACGACTGGCGAGCTGCCTCTGAAGCCATGAATAGAAAGTAAGAAAGAAGAACTTTGTATAGCAGCCTCAGGATGTCCCAAAGTGCTTTTCAGCCAATGAAGAGCGGCACCCTAAGCGCAACTGTACTATCTTAATGAGGCTGGCGGAACAATTTGCCGTGGTACTGCCACCAGACCCATTAGGTGCTTGTGCTGCATTGCCCCGGGATTGCACCCCAATTCGGTTACAATACAATTTCTATGTCATTGGTCTTGGAACGGATATAGCACTGATTCAGCAGAATGATACCAAGGCATAAAGGGTTAAATTATAAAGACAGGTTGTGTAACCTTGGTTGTATTTCCTTGAGTTCACAAAGGCATCAATGGATAAGGAGCAAATGGAGTTGAGGTACAAATGAGCCATGATCTAATTGAATGGCAGCATTGGTGCAAGGGGCTGAACCAATTTCTTCTAATACCAAATGATCGTACAGTATAGCGAGGTTTAGAAAACACAGGAGTCTGGCCAGTAAATTGCTCCAGCACTTTAGCAGCTCTGGTGACTCCAGTTTCTATGATTTCCTCCTTCATAATTTAGAATGGCAGAAAAATTGCATTTTTAATTTAGGATTAATTTCAGCGTAATTTGGTCTCAAGACTAGTCCCATAGGGTTAAAATTGATTTGAGGCTTTTGTACTTAAATCTTTGAGAGCTTAATTAGAGTGGGTAGATTCTCAGGCTTTTGAGCACTGTTACCAGTTTTTAAATAGAAGTTTGAAAATGTGTATGGTTGATGAGACTGGAGCTGAGGACTGGATACATGTGGTAAAACCAGTGAGCAAGCCATATATGGATACTCAACAATGCGAGCGCCCGTGACAAAAATATGAGACCCCCATGTACACAAAAAGCAGGCCCCGCAAAAGTGATCCCACTTGGTGACAGCCTTATAGACAAAAAGGAGACCCCCATATAAAAAGTGAAACTCTCATACATACGGAAAGTGAGACAACTATACAAAAAGAACCCCCAAAAGTGAGCACCTTACACATATAAAGGGAGACACCCCCCCTCCCCAGCCCCCACACACAAATTCCTACACTGGAATTCCTGGAGGCCAGAATGTTGTATGAAATCAGACCCTTTGTACAGGAAGCCAAGGAGGATGTAGCTGGAGTCGGGAGGGAGGGGGTGTGGCTTGGGCAAACCCAACACCCTAAAGGTGAACAGGTGCTGGAGTTTTTGGCTGCGTGGTTCACTGGAGATGTGCCTGTAGAGAAGGGGGAGCTGAGGAGAGGAGGGGGTAGAGGGGGAATATCAAAATGATCCTGTCTTCTACCTCTTCCCCTTTGAACTACCTCTCCCCCTCCCCTCTCTCTCCTCCCACTCTTATTCCCATCCTTCTCCCTATCTCTTTTCAATTGCTTTCCCTACCCTCCCCCTACACCTCTGCTACTCCTGCCTTCCCCCTCCCCTTCTTCCACCCCTCCCTTTCCTTCTCGTACTCTTCCCTGCTGCCCTCGCCTTTCCTCCCATCTGTTCCCTCCATCCCCTTTCTTCCCCCTTCTCTCCTCTCTCATATTTCTACCTCTTACTCTATCCGCTTCTTGCTTCCCCATCTCCCGCCTCTCTTCTCAGCTCTCTCTCCCATGCTCCTCTCTCCACTGTCTCTCTTCTCCCCTCTCTCTTCTCTTTCTCTCTTTCCCTTCTCTCCCTTCCACCCTAAACACACTTGATCTAAATACTACACTTGGTATTGACTTCCCCATACAACACTACTGGAGATCGATTAGTGATATTTTTAAAAATCTGATCTTGCCACCTCCACCTGACTCCATCTTCTCCTTTCCAATGATACTGGATTGGCCACTATTTATAGCTCAGGCATCTTAGAGCATTTCGGAAAGATAAATCAATCCCAAAATCATCAAGTAGCATAATTCATAGCAACAACTGCCTGAAGCTTTACCATGATCTTTTGCAAACATTAGAATAAGGAGATGGTACCAAAGATCTTCTTATAATAGAGGCAAGCATGGATTAAGCCTGAAGATATCTTAAAACTGGTTGGGCAGGAGATTCCATTCCTCCTGCAGTTTTGAGAATCAATTAATTTTGTCTTCGTTTAGTTCTAACTATATTTGATTAAATCACATAACAACGTTGTGTATTTAGTGGACAATGGATTTGAATGAGCCATTGAGATCAAAATCCATACAGCACATGACTATGTTTATAATGGTGCTGCTAGTTGTGCTATGATTTTTCATCACATCATTTGTTCTGACAATGGCTTTTATATAACTAATATTGTGCCTTTAAAATCCCTCTACACTATCATTATTCTTCTGAACTATTTAGTTGAAGTGCAGTACTCAGTAAAGAAACTGGGCATTAAATTGAATAACCCCCGAAAACGGGCGGTGGGATCACGGTGCACCCGTGCCATCTCTAAAACTTTGAAGACTGGCTGGGCCTGCAAGAGAGCGTGCACCAAGGTTCTCTGACGATGCACTAGAGGCCTTGGTGCAAGAGGTGGAGAGAAGGAGGGGGATCCTATATCCACGGGAGAGCAAGAGGCCCTCCAGACAAATGCTTATGAGGCAGTGGGAGGAAGTAGTGGATGAGGTAAATGCCAGGAGCATAGCGCCAAGAACATGGATGAAGTGCAGGAAGAAATTCAGTGATTTAACACGAGTTATCACGGTGATTGAGTTCAAGTTTCAAGTGGCATATCGTACCAACTGCAACACTAGCCTCATCTACTGCTCAATGCACTACACCCCCCGTCGCTCACCTACCAACAATCTCTTTCAATCAGGCTTTGGGGAGTGAGGAGGTGAGTCACTCGCCCGCAGAATACCCAGCCTCTGACTTGCTCATGTAGCCACAGTATTTATGTGGCTGGTCCAGTTAAGTTTCTGGTCAATGGTGACCCCCAGGATGTTGATGGTGGGGGATTCGGCGATGGTAATGCCGTTGAATGTCAAAGGGAGGTGGTTAGACTCTCTCTTGTTGGAGATGGTCATTGCCTGGCACTTGTCTGGCGCGAATATTACTTGCCACTTATCAGCCCAAGCCTGGATGATGTCCAGGTCTTGCTGCATGTGGGCACGGGCTACTTCATTTTCTGAGGTGTTGCGAATGGAACTGAACACTGTGCAATCATCAGCGAACATCCCCATTTCTGACCTTATGATGGAGGGAAGTTCATTGATGAAGCAGCTGAAGATGGTTGGACCTAGGACACTGCCCTGAGGAACTCCTGCAGCAATGTCCTGGGGCTGAGATGATTGGCCTCCAACAACCATCTTCCTTTGTGCTAGGTATGACTCCAGCCACTGGAGAGTTTTTCCCCTGGTTCCCATTGACTTCAGTTTTACTAGGGCTCCTTGGTGCCGCACTCGGTCAAATGCTGCCTTGATATCAAGGGTAGTCACTCTCACCTCACCTCTGGAATTCAGATCTTTTGTCCATGTTTGGACCAAGGCTGTAATGAGGTCTGGAGCCGAGTGGTCCTGGCGGAACCCAAACTGAGCATCGGTGAGTAGGTGCCGCTTGATAGCACTGTCGACGACACCTTCCATCACTTTGCTGATGATTGAGAGTAGATTGATGGGGTGGTAATTGGCCGGATTGGATTTATCCTGCTTTTTGTGGACAGGACATACCTGGGCAATTTTCCACATTGTCGGGTCGATGTCATTGTTGTATCTGTACTGGAACAGTTTGACTAGAGGCGCAGCTAGCTCTGGAGTACAATGTCTCCAGCACAACAGCTGGGATGTTGTTGGGGCCCATAGCCTTTGTTGTATCCAGCTGTTTCTTGATATCACATGGAGTGAATCGAATTGGCTGAAGACTGACCTCTGTGATGGTGGGGATATCGGGAGGAGGCCGAGATGGATCATCCACTCAGCACTTCTGGCTGAAGATGGTTGCAAATCGCTTCAGCCTTGTCTTTTGCACTCACGTGCTGGACTCTGCCATCATTGAGGATTGTAAACAATTTTACAACACCAAGTTATAGTCCAGCAATTGCTGGACTATAACTTGGTGTTGTAAAATTGTTTACAATTGTCAACCCCAGTCCATCACCGGCATCTCCACATCATCATTGAGGATGGGGATGTTCACAGAGCCTCCTCCTCCCGTTAGTTGTTCACCACCATTCACGACTGGATGTGTCAGGGACTGCAGAGCTTTGATCTGATCCGTTGGTTGTGGAATTGCTTAGCTCTGTCTATAGCATATTACTTCCACTGTTTAGCATGCGTGTAGCTTCACCAGGTTGGCACCTCATTTTTAGGTACATCTGGTGCTGCTCCTGGCATGCTCTTCTACACTCCTCATTGAACCAGGGTTGATCCCCTGGCTTGTTGGTAATGGTAGAGTGAGGAATATGCTGGGCCATGAGGTTACAGATTGTGGTGGAATACAATTCTGCTGCTGGCCTACAGCACCTCGTGGATGCCTAGTTTTGAGCTGCTAGATCTGTTCTGAATCTATCCCATTTAGCACGGTGGTAGTGCCACACATGTTGGATGTTGTCCTCAGTGTGAAGACTGGACTTCATCTCCACAAGGACCATGCGGTGGTCACTCCTACCAATACTGTCATGGACAGTTGCACCTGCGACAGGCAGATTGGTGAGGACAAGGTCAAGTAGGTTTTTCCCTCGTGTTGGTTCGCTCACCACTTGCTGCAGGCCCAGTCTGGCAGTTATGTCGTTCAGGACTCGGCCAGCTCGCTCAGTAATGGTGCTACCGAGCCACTCTTGGTGATGGACATTGAAGTCCCCCACAGCCACAGTACAATCTGTGCCCTTGCTACCCTCAGTGCTTCTTCCAAGTGATGCTTAACATGGAGGAGGACTGATTCATCAGCTGAGGGAGGGCGGTAGGTGGTAATCAGCAGGAGGTTTCCTTGCCCATGTTTGGCCTGATGCCATGAGATTTCACTGGGTCTGGAGTCAATGTTGAGGACTCCCAGGGCCACTCCCTCCTGCCTGTGGACAGGACACACCCAGGGATGGTAATGGAAGACTCTGGGACATTGGCTGAAAGGTATGATTCTGTGAGTATGGCTATGTTAGGCTGTTGCTTGACTAGTCTGTGGGACAGCTTATTATGACTTTATTCTTATTTGGACTTTTTGTAGCTAGATTGTACAACTGAGTGGCTTGTTAGGCCATGTCAGAGGGCAATTAAGAATCAACCACATTGCTGTTGTTCCAGAGTCACATATAGGCCAGACCAGGTAAGGACAGCAGGTTTCCTTCCCTAAAGGGCATTGGAGAACCAGATGGGTTTTTACGACAATCCAGTAGTTTCATGGTCACCATTACTGATAATGTTTTTTTTATTCCAGATTTTTTTATTTAATTAATTGAATTTAAATTCCCCAGTTGCCACAGCAGGATTTGAACTCATGACTCCGGATTATTAGTCCAGTAACATAACCACTATGCTACCGTACCTGACTATTCCAATGCTGTCCTGGCTTGCTTCCCATCTTCCACCCTCCATAAACTTGAGCTCATCCAAAACTCTGCTGCCCGTATCCTACCTGGCATCAAGACTCGTTCAACCATCGCTCCTGTGCTCACTGATCTACATTGGATCCCAGTCCGGGAATGCCTTGATTTTAAAATTCTCAGCCTTGTTTTCAAATCCCTCCATGGCCTCGCCCCTCCCTATCCCTGTAAGCTACTCCAGACCTACAACCCTCTGAGATCTCTGCGTTGCTCCAATTCTTGCTTCTTGCACGTTCCCAATTTTAATCGCTCCACCATGGGCGGCCGTGCCTTCAGCTACCTAGGTCCTAAGCTACGTTAAAGGCGCTATATAAATGCAAGTTGTTTTTGTTGTTGTTTGGCTCCTGCCACAAACTCCATTGTTGAACCATGCAATAATTCAACCCGTATATAAACAGTGAGCTGCAGTGAACATAGCCCACCCCCAACAAGAACATTACTAAGCAAATAGTGTATCCATTAAGAACTAGGATTGTGCTGTTCCAACACTTATTGTCATCACATGTTCAGTATCTTGACTTCAATGTGATACCAGTCATAACTGATACAGCCAGATATTGTGGAATATGGATGTAGCCACTCAAATTTCTGATCTATTGCATAGACGATAGAGAATTAAAATTGAAGTATTAGAATTTATAAACTTTTAAAATGTCAGTTGTGATTTTACATTATTAAATGAGGACACACTCACCAAAGAAATCTATCTTCATTTTGTTATTTCATACCATTCTTTTCCGTCATAGATTCACTTGCCATTGCAACCCCCATTTATATATCCTCATCCAGTTGGGCATAGGGAGGGTTCATGCAAGGACTATAAAATTTCTCTTCAGCTCCCTTCAGTGTCACTCAGTGGTCGTCAGCTTGAGGTACGGATCTGCAAAATGTGACATGTACTGCTGGTCATTCCTCTCCACCACACAGTGTGCATTCTAGAACCCTGACTGGGAGGTGCGGCAATTCACCCAGAACGCTGATGGATTTGAATATTGAAGCTAAATAGTCAGAATTCAGTATAACTAATTTTACTCAAGCTAAGCACATTAGCTGCTGACTGGGATTAATGATTTTAAAACTAAAACCCCGATTTTAACCTAGGGTGGATGCGAGGCACGCGGGGGCCAGAGTGAGAGGGAAGCGCCTACTATGGCGCCAGTATGAGCCCTATCCTGATACTGACTCACGCTCAAAGCCAGTAGGGATGATGTGGAGGCTGGCAGGTGGGAGCAGGGACGGAGGCGGGAAATTGCATGGCAGCAGGCTGGAGACCCAAGGAAACCGTCCCCAGCGAGATTAATGACAGGGGAGATGGGAGAAGCCCAGGGCAAAGGGGCCACAAGGTTTCCACGTGGGGCCAGGAGACATAGCAGTGCTCCTTGTGGCCCACAAAGAAGCCTTAAAAAGAATTTTTTTAATTGAACTTACCTAGACCACATCTGGACCCGATCAGTTTGTGCATTTCACTGTTAAATTTGCATTTGGGCCTGGATTACATAATTGGACAATGACGTTCAAATATTTATGAGATCCCCACCTTCATGTGGCGGGCGGTTTTGGTGCTTCCAAAAACCTGGGAGATAAGATGGCGGGCGGCGGAACACAGTATTTAGCACCCGCGGGCAGTGTTAAAATCGGGGTTTAAGTCTCCCACAGTAGGCTTAGAAATGAATGAAGACCATAAGACCATAAGAGATAGGAGCAGGAGTAGGCCATATGGCCCTTCGAGCCTGCTCCGCCATTTAATGAGATCATGGCTGATCTGATTTTTACCTCAACTCCACTTTCCCGCCTTTCCCCAGATCCTTTGACTCCCTTGCTGATCAAAAATTTGTCTAACTCAGCCTTGAATATATTCAATGACTTAGCCTCCACAGCTTTTTAGGATAAAGAATTCCAAAGATTCACGACCCTCTGGGAGAAGAAATTCTTCCTCATTTCCATCTTAAATGGGGCGACCCCTTATTCTGAGACTATGCCCCCTAGTTTTAGATTCCCCCATGAGGAGTAACATCCTCTCAGCATCGACCCTATCGAGTCCCCTCAGAATCTTATATGTTTCAATAAGATCTCCTCTCATTCTTCTAAACTCCAATGAGTATACACCCAACCTGTTCAACCTTTCCTCATAAGACAACCCTTCCATACCTGGAATCAACGTAGTGAACCTTCTCTGAACTGCCTCCAATGCAAGTATATCATTCCTTAAATAAGGGCATGAGAACTGTACGCAGTACTCCAAGAGTGGTCTGACCAGCACCCTGTACAGTTGTAGTATGACTTCCCTGCTTTTATACTCCATCCCCCTAGAAATAAAGGCCAATATTCCATTTGCCTTCCGGATTACCTGCTGCACTTATATGTTGACTTTTTGTGTTTCATGTACGAGGACACCCATATCCCTCTGTACCACAGCATTTTATAGTATTTCTCCATTCAAATAATATTTTACTCTTTTATTTTTCCTCCCAAAGTGAATGATTTCACATTTTCCCACATTATATTCCATCTGCCAAATTTTTGCCCATTCGCTTAACCTGTCAATATCCCTTTGCAGACACTTTGTGTCCTCCTCGCAAGTTGCTTTTCCACCTATCTTTGTATCATCAGCAAATTTGGCCACAAGACACCCTGTTCCTTCATTCAAGTCATTGACATATATTGTAAATAGTTGAGGCCCCAGCACTGATCCCTGCAGCACACCACTAGTTACAGATTGCCATTTTGAAAATGACCTTTTTATCCCAACTCTTTGTTTTCTGTTAGTTAGCCAATCCTCTATCCATGCCAGTATATTACCCCCAACACCATGAGCTCTTATCTTGTGCAGTAACCTTTTATGTGGCACCTTATCAAATGCCTTTTGGAAATCCAAATATACTGCATCCATTGGTTCCCCTTTATCCACCCTGCCCGTTACTTCCTCAAAGAACTCTAATAAATTTGTCAGACACGATTTCCCCTTCATAAAACCACGTTGACTCTCCTTGGTTGTATTATGGGTCTCCAAATGTCCTGCTATTACTTCCTTAATAATGGATTCTAGCATTGTCCCAATGACAGATGTTAGGCTAACTGGTCTATAGTTAGCTACTTTCTGTCTCACTCCCTTCTTGAATAGGGATGTGACGTTTGCGGTTTTCCAATCTGCTGGGATCTTTCCAGAATCTAGTGAATTCTGGAAGATTACAACCAATGCATCCACTATCTCTGTGGATGCATTGGTTGTAATCCATTAGGACCCTCGGATGCAAGCCATCAGGTCCAGGGGACTTGTCAGCCTATTGACCCATTAGTTTACCTAGTACTTTTTCTCTAGTGATAGTGATTGTTTTTAGTTCCTCCTTCCCCTTTGCCCCTTGATTATCTACTATTATTGGTATGTTATTAGTGTCTCCGACTGTGAAGACAGATACAAAAACTGTTCAATTCCTCTGCCATTTCCTTGTTTTCCATTATTATTTCTCCAGTCTCATCCTCTAAGGGACCAATGTTTACTCTAGCTACCCTCTTCCTTTTTATATACTTGTAGAAGCTTTTACTGTCAGTTTTAATATTTCTTGCGAGTTTACTCTCATAATTTCTTTTCTCCCTCTTTATTATTCTTTTAGTCATCCTATGCTGGTTTTTAAAGTTTTCCCAATCTTCAGGCTACCAGTAATCTTTGCCACATTGTATGCTTTTTCTTTTAACCTGATACCATCCTTGACTTCCTTAGATAGCCATGGTTGGTTCACCCATTTTGTGGAACCTTTCCTCCTCACAGTGATATATTTTTGTTGCGAGTCATAAAATATCTTTTTAAATGTTTGCCACTGCTTATCTACCATCAGACCATCTAATCTGTTTACCCAGTCCACTTTAGCCAATTCCACCTTCATTCCTTTGTAATTGCCCTTATTTAAGTTTAATACAGTAGTTTCAGACCCAAGATCCTCACTCTCAAACTGGATGTGAAATTCTATCATGTTATGATCACTGCTTCCCAAGGGATCCTTTACTTTGAGATCATTTATTAATCCTGTTTCGTTACCCATTATCAGATCCAAAATGGCCTGTTCCCTGGTTGGTTCCCCGACGTATTGGTCTAAGAAACAGTCCCGAATACACTCTATGAACTCCTCTTCAGGGCTATTTTTGCCAATTTGATTTGTCCAATCTATGTGAAAGTTAAAATCACCCATGATTATTGCATTACCTTTTTTACAAGCCCCCCTTATTTCCTGATTAATATTTTGCCCTACAGTGTAGCTAATGTTAGTGGGCCTAACTATTACTCCCATCGTTGATTTCTTTCCCTTGCTATTTCTTACCTCCACCCAAATTGATTCGATATCTTGACTTTCTGAGCCAAGATAATTTCTCACTATTATACCAATTTCATCCTTTATTAACAGAGCTACCCCACCACCTTTATCTTTTTTCCTATCCTTCCGAAAAACCCTAAATATTTAGATCCCAACCTTGGTTACCTTGCAACCATGTCTCTGTAATGGCCACGAGATCATACCCATTTGTTTCTATTTGTGCCGTCAATTCATCTATCTTATTAAGAATGCTGCGTGCATTCAGATAAAGAACCTTTAATTTTGTCTTTTTACCATTCTTTCCTACCCCGGCCCCATTTACCAGTGCACTCTTATGTTTGTACGCTCTGTACCTTCCTGACACACTCTATTTGTCATTACCCCCATAACTTTCCTGTACTACTTCCTTGTCTTTTCTCTTTAACAATCTAAACTTCGCCCCTCCTGAACCCTCCCCCCCTCTATTTAGTTTAAAGCCTTCTCTACCGCCCTAGTCATTCGGTTCGCCAGAACACTGGTCCCAGCATGGTTCAGGTGAAGCCTGTCCCAAAGGAACAGCTCCCCTTTCCCTAGCTGCTCAAACTCCCTCAGTAGAACCTCTTTCTTAGTCCTACCTATATTGTTGGTGCCTACGTGGACCATGACAACTGGATCCTCCCCCTCCCACTCCAAGTTCCTCTCCAGCCTGAGGAGATGTCCTTAACCCTGGCACCGGGTAAGCAACACAGCCTTCGGGATTCTCACTTTTGGCTGCAGAGAATAGTGTCTATCCCTCTAACTATACTGTCGCCTACTACAACTACATTCCTTTTTACTCCCCCCACTTGAACGGCCCCCGAACCACGGTGCCGTGGCCAGTTTGCTCATCCTCCCTGCAGTCTCTGCACTAGTCCACAAGGGCTGTAAGAATCTCGTATTTATTGGACAAGTGCAGAGTCTGAGGCTCCTGCAATGCTACCTCCTGGATTCCCGTACCTGCCTACTCGCAGTCACACCTTCCTGTCCCTGACCACGTGCCAATTCTACAGTATTTAGTCTAAGGGGCGTGACTGCCTCCTGGATCAAAGTGTCCAGGTAACTTTCCCCCTCCCTGATGCATCGCAATGTCTGGAAATTGGAAAGGTTTTTTCAAGTCTAGGATCTCTATGGGATACATTCCTTCCGAATCTACAGGACAATTAATCTGGAAAAAGAGCATAACCGAATCTGTTTGATTTATCACATTTCTTCAGTAATGGCTATTTAGAGTAGGAGTGATTATATTGTATTAGGGTTTATTATATTATATTGTGGGCTAGAGATAAAGTAGAAACCTGATCCCCCTTTTCCCTCTGTTCAGGTAAGCTGCAATCCAATCCCTCGTGGAGTTGAGTCATAAAAATTGCCTCAAATCAAAAAAGTGTGACCACTGATAGACCTGAATTACAGTGCAGAGAATGTAAATGCCTCTTGATGCAGCAGAGGGTATTTTTCTGAAGGTAGGTATTGCATCTGGAAACAACTGTAATAACCAAAGATATCACTGGGACTGCTGAGAATTTGTGCTGGGATGACAGCCACTCATGCAAAGCTTCCTTGCAAATTCAACAACCTTGCTTCAGTGGATAATGACTTACTCTGCTTTTCAATTTCTGTCTTTATAAGGGAAAAGCTGAGACACTAGAAAGAGTTCCACTGGCAGGAGAAACAGTGTGAAAAGCTACTCCACACATAGTGTGTAGTATCGTAGGTGACTGGGACTGAACCAAAAGAGATTAAGCATTACCACCAGCTTCAAGCAAAAACAAATGTTTTGTAGCACTGCCAGCTACTGCCTTCTGTGCCAAATGAAATTTCTAAAGTGAAAATTATAAATGTGGGTTAACTGTCAAGTGACTGTGTACATAACATCTAAAGAAGTGTGAAATAAAAACAGAAAATGCTGGAGAAGCTCAGCAAGTCAGGCATTTTCTGTTTTTATTTCAGATTTCTAGCATCCACAGTATTTTGATCTAAGGAGGAGTAAAGGTTAAACAGCATCATCACATGTTAGCAGGCTATTTGCATATTCGTTAATGCTTGAAACATATTCGCAGTGTCGCTTGGAACTTTGTGGTTTGCCTGGAAAATAGGAATAAAGGAATGCTTTAGAATTTGTTCATGTTTAAGATGTTTCTGGGTCTAACAGACTGAACAAATTAAATAATAAGACTCTGTAAAGTAGATATAATTCAATAAAATAAGGACTGGAATAAATTATGTAAAATTCATTTGTGTTATGAGGTGGTCTGCTATTTCCTTTTATCTCATCCTTAGAATACTTTTTATAAACTTTATCACGAAGAATAATGAAAGTCTTTTTTAACAGAACCATCCTGTGTACAACTAAAGGCCATAGTACCCTACAGGTCATCTTTCAGTATTCAATTCCTTAACAATAATGTAGTTTTATCACAACATTCATTAAATGTTTTGATATTTTTCTTTTTAGGTCAACATATTCATATATTTTTTTTAAAATCAGTTTTCTAAGTTATGTATGTAATAAAACAAATTTGTTTGGAGTTTGCTTCGGGCTGTAGCTCAGAGCAGAAACTTTCCAAGTTCTCAGCATTGCTAATAACACCAGCAAAAGATCACCACTGTACCACTGAAAATCTGCCAAGCAAACATTGAAATATTCATATTAGACAGAGCAGAGGAGGAAAATATCAAAAGTGGACACAAACAGATTGAACTACCACTGCCCATGAATAACTGGTTGGTAATTTCTGCAGGCACAAAACGTTGTAGTTAATTATCGCTGGGGCCACTGGTTTACAGTGCCTAATAAGTCAAATGCTGTTTTATTATATGTGATTTCAGGATTTTTACTGATGGTTTGGGGATCACATTCCACAATTGTGTCCGTTATTAATTAGGACCACTAATTTATGATGACTGGTTAAGTCAAATTCTCTTTTTATTAAACAGGATTGTAGAGTTTTTACTAGTGATTTTGGGATCGCACCCAATGATTCCACCCAGTTAACCATGGAAACTGTAAACCAGCGTTCTCGATTATGGCCCTGAAGGCTCCTTAAAGATATTCCTGGCTTTAATTATTTATGTGGTATTCATGGACATGATTAAATACTGGTAGGTCTTCGTACAATCTATATATATTAAGTGTAGTCAGCCTTGAGGTTGACAGCATTTTGGCAGAATGCCTGAAAAGATCTGTTGGAGCCCTGCAATACAGCCCATCAAAAGTCTCCAGAATTATTGTAGCTTGCAGCATACTACGTAACATCACAATGAAGAAAGGCTTGCTACTTCCGGAAGCTGAGGGGGATGATGAATATGATGAAGATTGGGGGGGGAGGTTGGCGGGAAACACCACCATCCTCACAGCATGACAAGGATGCACAGGAAGGGGAGAACATGGAAAGGAGGACAGAATGCTTCAATGAATAAGAAAGAAATTAAGAACTTGCATTTATATACTGTCTTTAATGTCCTCAGGATATCCCAAAGCATTTCATATCATATGAAGTATTTTGAAGTGTAGTCACTGTTATCATATGGAGAAAAGTAGAGCTAAAGTTACACAGAGGAAGGACCCACAAACAGCAATGAGATAAATGGCCAGACAATTTGCTTTTACTGGTACTGGTTGGGGATAAATGTTGACCAGGAGAACTCCTCTGCACTTCTTCAAATAGTATCATGGGATCTTTTATATCTGGCAATAGGGCCTCAGTTTAATGTTGCATCTGAAAGACAACATCTCAATATAGTACTTTCTCAGTACTGCATTGAAATGTCGGCCTAGTCTCTGAAGTAGGGTTTGAGCTCACGACCTGCTGACTGAGAAGTGTGAGCCAATCACTGAGCCAAGGCTAACACGTAACAGTTACTACCCCAAATAAAGTCACTTAACACCAACTTACTCACCCATCCATATACTGACAAAGTCGCTCACTATCAAAGATTTTTGCCTATTTTCTTCATAAGACGTCTACATTTCCTGTGCAATCATCCAACTCACAAAAGTTCCAAGTATGCACAGAAATGAACTTCGAACTCTGTGTGGTCAAGACGCATTTACTTTACAAACCAACTTTCACAAACAAAGTGTTGGAAAATCCAGTCACTCTATCTACAACTGCATTTTAACACTGTGCCTAGCCTATCTGCCAGCTACCTTGCTCAAGGTCCTTGTCTGCTATTTCTATATAATCTATGTATATCTTTGTTTTTATGAGAATTACATTCTTTTAATCTATGAAAACATTTTTGTTTAAGTCTAATTTGCCTTTGTATATGACCAGTCTTAGTCTTGCCATGTGCCCTTCTTTTGACTTTAGGGACATACACGGAGGTAGAGTTTCCACTTTGGGCGCAATACTTGTCTTATGAGGAAAGATTGAACAGGTTGGGTCTATACTCATTGGAGTTTAGAAGAATGAGAGGAGATCTTATTGAAACGTACAAGATTCTGAGGGGACTCGATAGGGTAGATGCTGAGAGCATGTTACCCCTCATGGGGGAATCTAAAACTAGGGGGCATAGTCTCAGAATAAGGGGTCGTCCATTTAAGACGAAAATGAGGAGGAATTTCTTCTCCCAGAGGGTCGTAAATCTTTGGAATTCTTTACCCCAAAAAGTTGTGGAGGCTGAGTCATTGAATACATTCAAGGCTGAGTCAAACAAATTTTTGATCAGCAAGGGAGTCAAAGGATATGGGGAAAAGGCGGGAAAGTGGAGTTGAGGTAAAAATCAGATCAGCCATGATCTCGTTGAATGGCGGAGCAGGCTCGAGGTGCCGAATGGCCTACTCCTGCTCCTATCTCTTATGGTCTTATGGTAATCAGGAAATTGCGTCAAAATGCACTTGAAATTGCGCTGGTTAGGTTAGGCTGCCAGTTTCTGCTAAAATTCATTTGCATAATCACAAACGTAAAATCTTCCAGGAACCAGCGCAATCAGGCAGCGTTAAAGAACGTAATCCTCTTTTTTTTCCCATTAAAAAGTATTCCTTGATGTATTTAAGAGTGGTAACCTAGTGCAGTTTTATTAATACAGCGGAAAATGGATTTATCAGTAAAAATAAACATTTTTAATAAGGATGTCCAGTCCTCCACCTGTGAGTAACCTGATTTAAAATCACTGAAAATGACTTAAAAATCTATACTGAACCATTTAATAGTTTCATTGGTGTGCACTAGTCAGTTTCTTAGTAAATTTAATATTTTTTGATATGTAAAGCTTCTAAAACTTGCCTACCAGTGCCTGTGCACCTAAGAAAATGAGTGCAATTTGAAGAGTCTTAACTAACCAGTGCAATCGGCGGAATCTTGCAATTTTGATCTGGGGGTGTGGCCAGTTTTATGGGCGGGACCTGATCCGGGCAAATTGAATCTTAAACCAGAGGAAAAGATCACAGAAAACATGAACGTAAGTGGTTTTGGGGCGTAACTCACTTACGTTTAAAATTCCCCAATCTTTTGAGCTGGTTCGGCCGATTCCACCCAGATTGCGTTGATATTACAGGCGTAAACAAGCGGAAACTCAACCCCATGGTTTCTTTGTGCTTTAATAATCTCTTAAAGATTTGCCATTTGTCTTCAGTATCACTAGCATCCCCACTGAGTTTAGTTAACCAATTGATCCAATTTAAGTCTTCTGTCATTTTAATTTTACTCATTTTTTAAAAATCTTGAATTAGCATTAGATTTTCATCACATTTGGTTCTACTTACCAACTGAAATTGAATAATATTGTGGTCAGTATTGCAATATTGTGGTCTCCATTTCCTGCACATGAGATGGATGCACCCTAAACATAGCTTTTTTTGAAGAATGGGTCCATGAGATCTGGGTCTCTAAACTCCTCAGCCGAGGGCGATTGTTTCTCTATGGAAGAACAGCACTCTCCATCTTTTCCATTCCCACATCCTCATTCTGATTGGTACTCAGTACTTCACCCATTGACAACCCTTCTGACTCACTAACTACTTCCTCCTGGGTGGATTCCTTTCACTGATCTTTTATCCAAAATGTACTACTTCACACTTCTGTGCCTTGAACTGCAGCTACCATCTATCTGCCCACTCTGGTAACCTATGTCCTCCTGTAGTCTCCTCATTCTTTCTCACAGTTTTCCATGCCCTCTAATTTGAAGTCAGCAGCAATTTTTCCTATTATTCCTCTTATACCTAAAAAAGATTCCTATGAATTCTGAATCCAGAATTTTGAAAACATTACAATATGGTAAATGAGATCAATTTTAGTAGAATATACTATAAATGTACTTGTCACTCACAGAGCTTAAAGAATTCATTAGAAACTGTAATTTATATCAAAACATGAAATTACATTTCCAAAGGTTTGATGTGAGCATGTCAAGGAAACAAATTTGAACGAGAATATGAGAGTAGGTGGCACATCACTTCAAATCCACACAATGAAAAATTACTTCAATGAATAAATGTTTAGTTCCACAATGATTTCCATGTGGATAATTGAATTAATTATTTGCACAGTCACTGAAATGAAATCACTTGGTGATGTTGCCATAGTAAGGTGTTTTACATGGCATTTTACCATGATCATACACTGGGGAATTGATGTTACATGATTGATAAATGTTGTTAATCATGTCTGACACTATTTTGTAAAAATTAAGATGAAAAATTCAAAACTGTAAGTTTGTGGTGCAACAAATTTTACATAAAATTGCATCGAATTTTACAGCACAGGAACAGGCCATTCGGCCCAACAGGTCTATGCCGGTATTTATGCTCCACACAAGTCTCCTCCCACTCTACTTCATCGCACCCTATCAACATATCAGGCATTTTATCTGGTATTGTGGCAGCAGGCACCTGCTGGTAGGTAATAGAGGTTCTAGAGCACCAGCACACCCTTCACCTTCTAAAATTCGGAGCTGTACGGCTAACCCTTTACATTACACTCGGGTTCAGGGAAACACTAACTCAGGATCTTACAGAATGTGTCGCCATTTCCCCTGATAGCATTTACTTGCATGCAGAACAATAAAATATCTCTTACATCAGCTGTCCGATTACGACCTGGAAGACCTCACTCAATTGTTAGCCTTAACCTAATTCACTCACTCTTGTTGCAGGAAAAACTTGTGCACGATACCAAGATGTGTGAGACATCTAAGCATAGTGCACATGATGAAAGGAAGAAGCAGGCGGGGGAAGTAGTTGATGGGCAGCTGTGAGTCTTGAGTGTGCAAGTCCCTACAGAAGAAGGTGCAGTGAAGTGTCCCGTTGTGATTGGAGGAGAGGCATGGGAAGTGGGGGAAGGGAAGGATTGCTAATGCTGGGACTAAAATAATACAAATAACTTGAATGTATATAGTGCGTTTCATGACCTCAGGACGTCCCAAAGTGCTTTTCAGCAAGTGAAGAACTTTTGAAGTGTAGTCACCATTGTGATGCAGGAAATGCGGTAGCAAGATCCCACAAACAGCAATGAGATAATGACCAGATAATCTGGGTTTTTTTTAATGGTGTTGGTTGAGGGATAAATGTTGGCCAGGACATCTGGGAGAACTCCCCTGCTCTTCTTCAAAATAGTGCCACAAGATCTTTACATCCACCTTAGTTTAACATCTCATCCGAAAGACGGCATCTCTGACAGTGCAGCCCTCCCTCAGTACTGCACTAGAGTGTCAGCCTAATAGTGTGGTGCAGGGCTGTGCAGAGAGTAAGAGAGATGTGAAGGAGAGTCCTACCTTACAGTCCTAATGAGGCTATTAATTTTTTTGCCTGGACTGCTACCAAGTGCTAGTTACAATACTGCTGGCATTGACATGCTCTGCCATCTCTCTGCATTGTTGTTAGCAAATTTGTCTGGGCACCCAGCGCTCATCAGAGGGGAAGAGAACCTTCTTCCTCCTATTCACTTACTCTATGAGAACCTCAATGGCACCATCAGAAAACCTGGAGGCCCTGAATGAAGTAATTTTTTCAATGGATTCAGAAAATCGATTGCCACTAGCCAGCATTGAAAAGTGCACCTCCTCTTTTAAATAGTGGCAACTCCAGCAGATCTCCCGCCCTCCCAACCAGTGAGCTGCCAATAGAGAGTATGATTAATACTGGCAGCTTGCTGATTACATTTAAATAAGCCCCAAGTACGGAAATGGATAGGGCCTCCCACCGACATCATCGAGCAGGCAGAGCAGACCACCCCCTGTCCCCCACCCACAGCTCACCTGATCTATGCTCCATATCAAAATTGACCCAATCTCTCTATTTATCCACAGAAATCTAGCCTTTGATGCATCACTTTCACCTTAGAGGGATATACCTATTTTATACTCTATCCATCTCATA
Source organism: Heptranchias perlo (assembly GCF_035084215.1). Classification (NCBI taxonomy): domain Eukaryota; kingdom Metazoa; phylum Chordata; class Chondrichthyes; order Hexanchiformes; family Hexanchidae; genus Heptranchias; species Heptranchias perlo. The sequence goes on from NC_090337.1 coordinate 42,711,128, forward strand.
TTTATTTGAAGATTTCCCACTGCTGATCTGTCATCCTGTTCTTAATCTTTTCCCTCCGGTTAATTTGGGCCAGATCCTTTCTTATCTTATTGAACTTTGCCCTTTTTCCATTCCAAGACCTTTATCTTTTATTCTTCACGACCTTTTCTATTCTTATATTGAACCTAATTATGTTGTGGTCTCTTTTTCCCAATTGTTCTACCACTCTCAAATCAGTTAGTTGCCCCATTCCATCTCATTTTTTTGTTGGACTAGAAACATACTGATTTGGACCGCAGTCTTGGATGCATTCAATAAAGCATTCTCCACTTTCACCACGTGCATTACCTCTATTCCAGTCTATCTTGGGATAGTTAAAACTACCCACCTGCCCTGGTATTCTTACATATCTCTCTGAACTGTCTGAAAATATGTAAATTTTTGTTATAAAATGGAATATTAAACATAAGACTCTCTTAGCATGCTAAATTGCTCTGGAGTGTAGCCTGTACATATTGAATAAAAACTGAAGCTGCCAGGGATGCCTAATGTTATTGCTATTATTCTATATATTACATTTTAAGCAAAGAATACAATTCATTCCAAGGATGTTTTGCTCATGAATTCAATTTAATCAAAAGAAAGAAAGAAGAAAGAAATAACATTTATATAGCACCTTTCATGCTCTTGGGACATCGCAAAGTGCTTCATAACCAATAAATTACTTTTGAAATATAGTCACCATTGAGATGTAGGCAGACAGCAGCTAATTTGCACAAGGTAAAGTCCTACTTACAACTGTGAGATAAATGACCAGTTAATCTGTTTTGGTGGTGTTGGTTGAGAGATAGATGTTGGCCAGAACACTGGTGGACAGGATGGAGGTGGGCTACTCCATCCTTGAATTTACTGTCTGCAACATCAGAGAGATCTGGCTGGGCTGTCAATCCTCTGTAAGATCATAGTTAGAGCAGCATCACAAGAACTGCTGAAGTTTAAGTCATGCTTCCATGTTCATTCTTTGAACACAAGAGATACTGCAGTTACACCTCAACATTCCACATCCATGTAAAAGGTCTAAACTTTTATAGACTCTCCACGCAGTTTCCCCTCCACTGTACTCTATCCTAGACATTGCCACACAATCCCTTATATTCACAAGTTTAAGAGTAGAGTTAAATGTTAATTTTTGAACAATGGTTGTTCATGCATGCAGTAAACAATGGGAAATATTGTGATTAGCCAGATATGATCTCAACATTTATGCTCCAAACAACTACTAGGGTCAAATTGAAATCCATCTGTCCTTGTTACACTTGTTCCTAGCTATATTGTTATTGTGTTATCTAATATGTAAAAAAGAAAACATTGGGGGTAATTTTAACCCCCAGGACAGGCAGGAGCGGTGGTGGTGGGGGGGGGGGTTTAAAAATAAAAAAATGCCCAACCCCAACCCGCTTCCAATTTTAACGGACGTGGGTTGGGGTTGGGCGACTAGCCTGCTTTCCACAAGCAGGTCCATCCTTAAAATATTTTAATGAAGCTGCTTGCCTCAAATTTAACTTCTGTTTCACATTTAACTCTTGGGGGGCCAAGTTTTCCTGGCCTCTGGAAACCTGGCTGCTGAAGGGAGGTGCGAACGGCTGGCTGGCTGAAGTGCCTTTTAGCACTTCTTTTAGGCCAGATGGAGTAGGAGTGCTTTCCCCCGGCCCTCTAAGCTAACCCGCGATCAGACCCCCTTGATTGACTGACCACCCCACACCCGTGATCGGACGCCCGATATCCGACCCCCGTCCAATGTTTGATCTCTGATATCCAACTCCCCCCCACCCCGATGCCTGACGACCAACTCCCTCCCGCCCCAGATGTCTGGTGTCCAACTCCCCCCCTCCGATGCCTGGTGTCAAGCTTCCTTCCCCCCGATGCCTGGTGTCAAACTCCCCTCCCACCGATGTCTGGTGTCAAACTCCCTTCCCTCCGATGCCTGGTGTCAAACTCCCTTCCCCCGATGCCTGGTGTCAAACTCCCTTCCCCCCGATGTCTGATGTCCAACTCTCCCCACCTCCACACCCGCCGCCCCCCTTGACCAACTCACCTCTGCTCTGCTTCCAGGCTGCCTACCCTCCCGACAGCTAGCCAGCCTCTCAATCTGGCTGGCTGAGGCTGGGAAACCGATTCAAAAAATTTAAATCATATTCTGCCGTTAAATTCAGCAGGATCTCCAGGAAACCCGGAAATACGGGTTTCCCTGCTGATAAATCTTCCTCCCCACCCCCATCCCCACTCCTGTTATTATATGGGCCACTGATTCTCATCAGCCGAGTGTGACTTAGTGCATTTACCCGTTGAACAAAGAGACAATAGGAATGATTCCCTGACGTGGCCTTCTTGGCACGGAGAGACCTTTGCGTAATTGTTGGTTGGAAAATTATGGGCCTACGATTTCCTGACCAGTGTTCTCTGTGAATGCACTCTGCAAACATCACTCTGTGCTGGTAGTGCCTTATGTCTTAAGCTGAAACTTATTTCTAAAATCATATTTATTTCACAGGATGACTTGTGTTCACAGCTACAGAACCAAGTAATACCATGACCCTAATATTTACGGGGAGGCGGGGTGGGTGTGTGGGAGTGCGGAAGCAGGGGGGATCCCAGCATGGCCAGGGACACGGAGGTCCTGCCAAATTTAACAGCAGGACCTCATTATAATTTTTTTCTCTGTTTCCCATCCGGCAGCCGGCCAAATTGTAGTGAGTCACCAAGTTAATCAATTCTTTGTACATAGACCAGCCATATCACATACTTTGAGATAACACACATTAGTTATAGACTACTCATAAGTCATCTTGAAAATGTAAAGTTATTTTTTGAGCTGAGATTATAGGTCATTCACTATCTTGGGATATATATTGTGGTAAAACAGTTTAGCATTAATGTCTTCACTATTACATTATTAGCCTACCAAAGCAGTTCTTACACATAATATGGCAGATTTTCTTCTTATAGCATTTGGGCATAATCATTGGTTGGACAGAATGCATGGAGGAAATTTGGGCAGGGAGGATCGCCTCGGTTATGCCTGTAACAGAGCCTGCCTGATTTTCATTCTATTTAAGTTAATGGGCAGAAAATCGGGTAGGCTTGTTACAGGTGCTTGTACAGATTCTACCTGCCCCATTTTCCTTTATGCACTTTGTCCAAGTGATTCTTTACACCCAAGTGCTATTAGAGGAAAATCTGCCCTAATATCAGTAAATTTACTTTTACACTGTATGTACGTGCATTAATAATCCTGACCTTTAAGTTAAATTAATGAAGTAAGAAAATCTCCTTTAGATAATCAGAGCAAACGCATATTTGAAATGAAGTGGAGATTCCAAAAGATGTGAAATGGGGTTTGAAGTATATTATTCTACACAATAGTTGTGATACACTGTATTATTAAGTATTTTACTTACATCGATAAAGCATTATTACAGTTACCGTTATTCTGCTATTTCTGGTGCAAAGTGTATGTTTTGAGTATATAATAAAGCAATATTTGACTTACAACAATTATTTTTTCAAGAAAGTATCACACTTTCGATAATTTTCTCTGCATATTTAATACATGTTAGAGGTTTAGCAAATGTAAGATCTCAAAATGAATTTTACTCATTAATTTATTATGAATTTATAGGAATAACGGAGCTTCCTCACAGAAAATGAAGTTGCCTAAATTATGGCAAACCATGTAACTAATTAGTATTTGCTCTGCAAAATGCTGTTTTATGTAAATTGCAATTAAGTAGTCATGTGTAAGTTAGTATAAATGAGATTTAAGCCTTCAGGGGTATTGTACCTGGTATATTTTTATACTACATTAAAATGTACACATATAAATTCTCTGAGTAAAGATTAAATCTATTTCTTTCAAAAATTATAGTATAGCCTGAAGTGTTGCATGGGTACTGGGCTTATAAATCTTAGAAACAATTCCTCATAATAATAGTACTGAGTATTTGATGCATAATGTTACCTGACTCAATGGGATGACAGATACCAAGCCCTGTCCAGCAGCAGCAGATAGTAAAGGCCACATCAACATTGGAAAGTCTATTGACATTTTTTTATTCCCCACTGGTCAAAAAAATAATGAAATAAAAATATAAAATGCTGGAAAAGCTCAGCAGGTCAGGCAGCATCTGTGGAGAAAGAAACAGAGTTAACGTTTCAGGTTGAAGACCTTTCGTCAAAACAGGAAGATGTTAAAGAGTTAAAGTTTTTAAGCAAGTACAGAGCCAGGGAAAGAGGGGGAGGGTGGAGAGGGGAGGAAAGAACAAAAGAGAAGGTCTGTGATAGGGTAGAGGGCCGAACATCAAGCCATAGTTTCCCAGACAGTCACTGACCTCATCTCCTCTGGAGATCTTCCCCCCACGGCCTCAAACCTCATAGTCCTCCAACCCTGCACAGCACTCTTCTACCTCCTTCCCAAGATCCACAAACAGGACTGCCATGGGACACCCATCTTATTTCCTGCTATCTTGACTTTTTTCTTTGCTTGTCCAGTCTTTTCCAACCTACATCAGCAACTCTTCTGATGTCCTCCGCCACTTCAAGTTTCCAGTTCCCCGGCCCTAACCGTCTCCAACCGTCTCCTTTTCACCATGGACGTCCAGTCCCGCTACACCTCCATCACCCGCCAGGATGGCCTGCGGGTCCTCTGCTTTTTCCTTAAACGAAGGCCCAACCAGTCCCCATTCACCACCACCCTCCTCCGCCTGGCTGAACTTGTTCTTATGTTGAACAACTTCTCCTTTGACTCCACTCACTTCCTCCAAATAAAAGGTGCCGCTATGGGAACATGCATGGGCCCCAGCTATGCCTGCCTTTTTGTGAAACATTCCTTGTTCCAGTCTTACTCGTCCCTCACAGTCCCCTCCCTCACCTCTTTTTCCGGTACATTGATGACTATATCGGTGCTCCTTCCTGCACTCGCCCCGAACTGGAAAATTTCATCAACTTTGCTCCCAATTTCCACCCTTCCCTCGCTTTCACATGGTCCATCTCTGACTCTTCCCTTCCCTTCCTCAACTTCTGTATCTCCATTTCTAGGGATATGCTGTCAACCAATATCTATTACAAGCTCACCAATTCCTACAGCTACCTTGATTACACTTCCTTCCACCCCGCTTCCTGTAATAACTCTGTTCCCTTCTCCCAGTTTCTCCGACTCCGTCGCATCTGTTCTGACGATGCCAACTTCCACACCAGTGCTTCCGATATGTCTTCCTTTTTCCTCTGCCGAGGATTCCCCTCCACTGTAGTTGACAGGGCCCTCAACCATGTCCATCCTATTTCCCACACTTCTGCCCTCATCCCTTCCCTTCCCTCCCAGAACCATGATAGGGTCCCCGTTGTCCTCACCTACCACCCCACCAGCCTCCACATTCAACATATCATCCTCCACCATTTCCGCCACCTCCAGCGCAATCCCACCACCAAACACATCGTCCCCTCCCCTTTCAGCATTCCGAAGGGACAGCTCCCTCTGCGACATCCTGGTCCACGCTTCCATCACCCCCAACACCTGCCCTCCTCCCCACAGCACCTTCCTGTGTAAGCGCAGGAGATGCAACACTTGCCCCTTCACCTCCTCCCTTCCCACCGTCTAGGACCCCAACTCCACACTCCTTCTAGGTGAAACAGTGGTTTACTTATACTTTTTTCAATTTAGTATACTGTATTCACTGCTCACAATGCAGTCTCCTCTACATTGGGGAGACTAAACGCTGATTGGGTGATCGCTTGGCTGAACACCTCCGCTCTGTCTGCAAGCGTGACCCTGGCCTGCCAGTCGCTTGCCATTTTAATTCCCCTTCCCACTCCCACTTTGACCTCTCTGTCCTCGGCCTCTTACACTGTCCCAACGTAAGCTCAAGGAACAGCACCCCATCTTTTGTTTAGGCACTTTACAACCTTTCGGACTCAACATTGATTTCAATAACTTCAGATCATAACCATTGCTCCCATTTCTTCGGACAGCAAGTGCTGGTAATGGTTCTGATGTTGCCATTCACAGCTACTCTAGACCAATCTTTTGTTTCTTTACTTGTCCCATTACCACCTTCCTTGCCTTGCACCATCATCCCTATTGTCATTTAATCACTCTTGTCCTCTACCCTATCACAGACCTTCCCTTTTGTTCTTCCCTCCCCTCCCACCCCCCTTTCCCTGGCTCTGTACTTGCTTAACAACTTTAATTCTTTAACATCTTCCCGTTCTGATGAAAGGTCTTCGACCTGAAACGTTAACCTTGTTTCTTTCTCCAAAGATGCTGTCTCACTTGCTGAGCTTTTCCAGCATTTTCTGTTTTTATTTCATATTTCCAGCATCTGCAGTATTTTGCTTTTGCAAAAAAATAATGAAATTGGCTAGTTTTGGAGCTGTCATAAGTACTGATGGTTGTAGACCCTGGTGCAGAAAACTATTACATTAAACCTGCTAAGTTCACTCCATTTCTTTATTTCTGATAGTAACATCTGTATTTTATTTACAGGCACAACATGCCTGGTTGCACTGCTGTCGGACAAAGAGCTAACAGTTGCAAATGTTGGAGATTCTCGTGGTGTACTGTGCGACAAAGACGGAAATGCAGTTCCCCTTTCACATGACCACAAACCTTATCAGTTGAAGGAAAGAAAGAGGATAAAACGAGCAGGTAATGGTCAAAAGAACAGTAAACATAGAATACCGTGTTTCTGAAAAAGCTAAAATCAATGTAAAATATCATAGGATGCATTTTCATCGTCATCCTTGATGCTGTTGAACTGGGAGGACAGGCCCTTGTGTATCAGTACTGTTGACAATGTGATGGGGCCATAGGTCGATCCCCGCACCTGAATGGTGAGGCCAAGACCACCCGATTTTGGGCCTCAGGACTCATTACCATTGGGCTGGTGAGCTGCGGACAGTAACAGGCAGCTCGTCGGCGAAGCGCAATTGTAGATCGGGCCGCCGCGATGTCAGCAGTGGCCCCCAGGTAAGTGATGAAGGGGGCGCAACTGGGAAGGGGAGCAATCAGGTCAGGATGGAAGCAGTGACTGGGGACGGTAACGGTAGCAATCAGGAGGCAGGTAGTGGCAACGATCGGTGGGGATAGCCTGCATTCAGGTAAGCATATTTTAAAATCTACCTTGTTTGTTTGCTACCTAACAGGCAGTCCCTTTAAGGTCCATTTAAGCACCTTCTGTTAGGCCACATGTAGACCTGGTTTTCCTGGGAAGGCCATTCTTGCAGTGGGGCCCTTAAACAGGCGTTAGGCCCATTATTTACATGTGCAAAGGGCCTAAACCCTGTTTCAGGCTTAGGCAGTGCACGCCGATTTTTTGGCCTTTACCAATATGGCTGGTGGCGCACTTCCGGCTCGTAATGAGCGTTCGCTACCTGCCGGCCATATTGGAGGCCATTTAGTGCCCTCAAAACAGGTGTTTGCACCTGAATTTCTAGGCCATAATATCAGAAACCTCTTGATGCCTGATTATTTAGTAAATTGACAATGCAGGCTCATCAGTCAGAATCTAATTATAATGCTTTATATGATTTCTTTCAACGTAGGTGATTTCAACAACTACTTACAATCATGTAGCTCCTTTAACATTTGACACTGAGCATGAGATAAGGAGTTAGGGGAGACCAGAGCTGTAGGTTTTGAAAAAACTTTTGAATGTGGAGAGAGATGTAGCAAGGCAGAACATTAAGGAATATGATTCAAGACAGCTGAACAGTCTTCCACCTATGTAGTAGCGGAGGGAGAGGGACTAGAGATGGAAGAAAGGAGGGTGTATCCTGGGACCTAGAGATGGAGATCATTGCAGAAATAGTATGAGACAAAGCTACAAAGGGGTTTGTAAATGACAAAGGTTTCAAAATCATTGGGGTCGATATTAACGCAAAGGCGGGATCTGAGCGGGGGAACGATAGTGGGCGCAAAACGTGGAAGATAGTGGGACACATGGGACTGTCCGATTTCAACAGGGATGCCTCATTATAATTTTATTTATGGGTTTCGCTTCTCCAATGTGCGTGAGCGGGTGTGATGCAGACCCGCATGACGCCATTTCACCTCTACTATTTAAAGGGCCAATGCACAGATGGAATTTGGAGGAGTTGGATGATTTGTATTTGATAATTAGGAATAGAAATGGAATCAGAGAGGGCAAAGGCTGCACCCCAATTTAATGAGGCATCCCTTGACGTACTGCTGGGTGCAGTAAGGGTGAGGAAGGAGGTCCTGTTCCCTAGTAATGTAAATAAAATCCTGCTGCCACAACGAAGAAGGCCTGGCTGGAGGTGGCTGAAGAGGTGAGCGGCAGGTGTGTTGTGATGAGGGTGTGGATCCAGTGTAGGTAACGTTTTAATGATCTAACCAGGTCAGGAAATGTGAGCAGATTCACCTACATCCTGTAGTGCACACCCCCTCCCACTCTGTCTTGTCAAAGGTACTCCATCACATCACTCCTCACACCCACTTAGGTTTCAGCTGTTAGGTTTCACTTAGTTTCATTACATTTAAATGCACTTCCTCACTTCCTCCTTCCTCCGTCCACCACTGTCACTCACCCCAATTCTTATGATCTAATATGATCCCACCTCAGTCAACTCATCCAATTCTCAACACAAGTCCTCAAATGCACACCAGTGACATACATGATGCATCTACCTGATAGTCACCCTCACCGAATGCATTGCATCATCAGGTCTTACAGACACTCATTGGTCTGTCATGCCCCCCTTGCATGAGAAAAGAGTCCAAAAATACAAGGGAGTGGGAGAACACCAGAGGTGGACCATCGCAGATTGCGGAGCGAACAAATGCAGAGCAGGAGGCACTGGAGATAAACGGCATGTCATCGTCCCTGAGCATCGGAGATGGCAAGACTTGGACTTCACTGCTGAATGGTGACAGAATTAAATATCTCCGACCCATATCTCATACAAGACTAAGTCATGTTGACTTGAATTCACCACCAAATGAAATATGATCACCTTAATCATGTGCATTTGAACATTTGTACATTCCCATGACTAAATATATCCATCTCTTCTCTCCTCCAGGGCCATCACACAAAGAACAGCAGACCCTGCCCTTTGCAGACAATGATTCCTCAGAGGAGCTGATTCCTTCTGAGGGTGCACCATCACAGGACACACGTGAACTAGACACCAGTGCAGATACGAGCACTTTGGTGGGTCCTGTTAGAGAGTTAGTTGGGGTGTCACTTGGTGAATCACTCGTCACAAGTGAGCACGAGCAGAGATTGGTGGTAGGGACAGCTGAGGAGAGTCCACATAGGAGGGCGCACTCGTCTCCAAGCTCTGCTCAGCTGGACAGAGATGCTGGGCCCGGGGGACCATCAATGGAAAGGAGAATGAGAGAGGGTCAGCAGCAAACGTGTGAGGTACTGGCAGTCCTGCCAGGCACACTGTCCACAATCTCAGAGAGGATAGAGGAGCCCAGCTCAAGCATTTGTGGATTGATATCACAGGCCATTGCAAGAATATCTTCCTTTGACAGAGTGGCCTCCTCTATAGAACTTGAATCGCGGCAATCAAATCAGTCCCTGCAGACCCTGACGACGGTTGTGCAGACTTTGGATGCCAACATTTCTGCCGCCTTAATCAGGATGGCAGTTACATTAGCCATGACCTTGCAAGGCATCATTGATCTGATCCAAGCCGCTCCCCCTCAGAGAGGAAGGAGTGATGTGCCGCTGGCCCCGGAGAGGACTGATGGAGATAGGGAAGATGAAAGTGGCACTAAGGAGCCCTGGTAAAATTGTAGTCAATGGGAATCAGGGGGAAAACTCTCCAGTGGCTGGAGTCATACCTAGCACAAAGGAAGATGGTAGTGGTTGTTGGAGGCCAATCATCTCAGCCCCAGGACATTGCTGCAGGAGTTCCTCAGGGCAGTGTCCTAGGCCCAACCATCTTCAGTTGCTTCATCAATGACCTTCCCTCCATCATATGGTCAGAAATGGGGATGTTCGCTGATGAATGCACAGTGTTCAGTTCCATTTGCAACCCCTCAGATAATGAAGCAGTCCGTGCCTGCATGCAGCAAGAACTGGACAACATCCAGGCTTGGGCTGATAAGTGGCAAGTAAGTAACATTCATGCCAGACAAGTGCCAGGCAATGACCATCTCCAACAAGAGAGAATCTAATCACCTCCCCTTGACATTCAATGGCATTACCATCGCCGAAACACCATCAACATCCTGGGGGTCACCACTGACCAGAAACTTAACTGGACCAGCCACATAAATACAAGAGCAGGTCAGAGGCTGGGTATTCTGTGGCGAGTGACTCACCTCCTGAGTCCCCAAAGCCTTTCCACCATCTACAAGGCACAAGTCAGGAGTGTGATGGAATACTCTCCACTCGCCTGAATGAGTGCAGCTCCAACAACACTCAAGAAGCTCGACACCATCCAGGACAAAGCAGCTTGATTGGCACCCCATCCACCACCCTAAACATTCACTCCCTCCACCACCGGCGCACAGTGGCTGCAGTGTGTACCATCCACAGGATGCACTGCAGCAACTCGCCAAGGCTTCTTCGACAGCACCTCCCAAACCCACAACCTCTACCACCTAGAAGGTCAAGGGCAGCAGGTACATGGGAACAACACCACCTGCACATTCCCCTCCAAGTCACACACCATCCCGACTTGGAAATATATCACCGTTCCTTCCTCGTCGCTGGGTCAAAATCCTGGAACTCCCTACCTAACAGCACTTTGGGAGAACCTTCACCACACAGACTGCAGCGGTTCAAGAAGGCGGCTCACCACCACCTTCTCAAGGGCAATTAGGCATGGGCAATAAATGCTGGCCTTGGCAGTAACACCCACATCCCATGAACAAATTTAAAAAAAGATGCACTGAAATAACGGTGAGCCCTGTTAGCTTCGCCGTTATTTTCAGAGGAAAATCCAGCCCATTAAGTCACATAAAATTTATTAATTTGCACCACTTTCCCATGTTTACTATTCTTGCATGACGAGTGCCAACTCGTGTTTTCAGTTGCTTGGTGATGAATGTGAAGACATGAAGTGAGTGAGACCAATTGGTGCATGTGCAATGTATGGATAGTTGGTTACAGGACTGCTTGTGTAAATGGGGGGATGGGGGGTGATGGGATGAGGGATGTGATAGTCACTTTGGTCCCGTGCGAGTGACTAACTGAACCTTCGAGCTATTAGGTCATCCTTGGCAGCCCGAGCAGCAATGTGAGCGGCTGGTCTGGTGTTGGGGCCCCATCTTCCTCTTCCTCCTCCTCCTCTCCATTGGATGAGGATTGGTGAGCGGCTTGTTCCTCCTGCACCTCTAGTCCTCGCTGCTGTGCAATGTCATGCAGAACACGGCACTCCACGATTATCCTAGAGACCCTGACTGGTGAGTACTGAAAGGCACCTCCAGACCTGTCCAGACAACTGAAGCGCATCTTGGGCTTGCTCGATGACACATCTGGTTGTCATTTGGCTCGCCTTGTAGCGCTCCTGATGTTCATCAGTGGGGTTCCTCAGAGGTATCATCAGCCAAGTTTGAAGAGGGTATCTTTTGTCGCCTAGCAGCCACTCCTTAAGGGTGGTTCCAGGTACGAACAGGTTGGGGGGTTGGACTGCTGCAGTATGAAAGCATCATGGCAGCTCCCAGGGAATCTGGCGCAGACCTGATGGAATGAAATCCCTTGTGGTTGACGAAGGCTCCTGGTTGATCTGGTGGTGCTCAGATTGCCACGTGTGTGCAGTCGATGGCAACCTGTACCTGTGGGAAGCCAACCAGAGACGAAAATCCGAGTGCCTGCTCATTCTGGCTTTTGTCTACACAGGTGAAGTTTACATAACTCTCAGCCCTGGCAAACAATTTATCCGTCACCTGCTTTATGCTTTTATGTGCAGCCGACTGCAAGACCCTCGCTATGTCTTCGGTAACTCTAGGTGGAACCAGATGTAAAACAATTGAGGGCAGTGGTGACTTTCACAGCCACTGGTAATGCATGGCCACCAGGTCCAGCAGGCAGCAGGTCTTCTTCTAGGAGGCTGTAGATATCTGTGACCACCTGACGTGACAATCTCAGTCTTCGGAAGCACTGCTCTTCCGAGATTTCAAGGAAGCCGAGCCTCTGTCTGTAGACCCTGTTAGGTGAGTAGTGCCTCCTGCAACCTCAACCCCTCTGTTGCTCCCTTCTCTCTTAGCCACCTCCAGCTCCCTCCACAGCACGCCCTTGCTGCTGATTAATTTATAAAATCTGTGTGAGAATAGTTGGCTTTAATTCCCAACCACAAACTCAGTGCGCTACCAAGTTATTAGAGAAAAAAAAGACAAAGTACTCATGTTAATTTTGGATGTGAATTTCAGTGTAATGATACCCCTACGGGCTGGATTAATTATACATGGAAATGGATGGGAACTGCATAACTCAGATTTGTATTTGGTGGGATTGTGACAATCTTAACTAAAATATTTACAGGATAGCATTCTTCATAAATCATATGGGAGACTAAAATGGGAGAAAAATTGCAAATCACATTCTAAAATTTATTGAAACAATACTTCTTAGGTTTTTATAAGCCTTATAGGTGCCTCTGAAAAATATTCATTTTATGCATGTAAGAGAACCTGTCAGGTAACATAAAATCTTAAATAAATTTGTCTTATGTGTTCAATACTTCATCAATCCATCATTATATTATTAAAAATTAGTGTATGAATGGCCCTTTGGGGTGAACTGACTAGTCCGTGGGAACCATATCACCACAAAATGTCCCCTGCCAGTCATCATGGGTACCTCCTTCTAATTGGTTGATGCTTCACAGGGTCTAATCAGATCCAAATAACATTCCAGGCCACACCATAAAAAAGAAAAAAGAAAACAAAAAAAGAAAAAAAAACGTTCCAGGCCAAACACACATGGCAACCATCGCACTTCTACGCAAAAACCCTAATACAGAATTAAGTTAAATAACTCTAATCATTTAAAAACTGTAACTGAAAATTTAAATAAGTTGAAGTGAAAAGAAGTTAATTTTATTCAGCAATCTGATTGGTCTGTGGTATTACATAACCACCATCGACCAATATTGGGATCTGATCCATGCTAATCACATGATACCATGACCCAATCAGGAAGTTTACAGGCTCATTCTTATTATTACAATCATACAAACACAAAACTTTCTTTTATAATACATGCTTTATTTTATTATAGGTGGCTTCATAAGTTTCAATGGTTCGTGGAGAGTCCAAGGAATCTTGGCAATGTCTCGCTCTCTAGGAGATTACCCTCTCAAAAACCTCAATGTTGTCATCTCTGACCCTGACATCCTGTCCTTTGACCTGGATAAACTACAGCCACAGTTCATGATCCTGGCTTCAGATGGTCTCTGGGATGCTTTCAGCAATGAAGAAGCAGTGAGATTCATCAAAGAACGTCTTGATGAGCCTCACTTTGGTGCAAAGAGCATTGTTCTGCAGTCTTTCTACAGAGGATGTCCTGATAACATAACTGTAATGGTGGTAAAATTCAGAAACAACAGCAAGTCTGAAGACCAGTGAATTGCATTGAGCATAAGGTTCTTAAAATAATGCTGTGCAAATTTTAGCAATGTGTGTGATAGTAATAGTAATGTTCATGATATTCACATCTGAATGGTCAGTGCTAGACGGCTTGTAGAATTAGACAAACCAAGTAGCTGCACATTCATTTTAAACGGCTGAGGTCAAACTATCACCCTTTTTATCTATAACCATTTTCAAGTCTCTTCTTATAATATTTCTATTATATATAATACAATGCACAGTGCAAATCTTATGCTACAATGCTAAACTAATTGTGATCAACGGTTTTATAAAGAATAGCCAACTTAAGCAATAAAGCAAAAACTAATTAACATTCAGGAACCCTGTTGCTGATTCAGTGATTTACATAATCAGTAGAACAGCTACTGAGCAGCCATTCATTTGTGTAACTGTGGATTAAAAAGCTGAATAAATCTAACCAACCCTGACAAAAGGGGAATTCTTTTAACTCACTGCATGAAGGAGAGTAAATCTAGCTGCATAGTTGTTTTACAATTGCAGCATAAATTCTTAGGCACATAACATGTGGGCAATTGACATGTGACAAATATTTACTTGTTTAGAGTTGTCCCTCTTTTTAGCTCTCCCCTGCCACACACACTGTAAGCTCCAGACGTCTTTCTTTAGATAGGGTGCCGGGAAGGCATAACTCACGAACTTCTCTGTAGCTTTCCTCATTGCTAATCCGTGATCAGCTAACAAAGGTTAACTGATGCTGGGTAAAACGGTCTGTACACATTCTCCCGACTAATCCCCTAGTTACGCAGTCCATCCAAATTCAGGTTACATTCTAGAGTCCACGGAGGTCATTTTGACTTCAGAGTCAATGGAAATGAAAATCAGGAGAGATGCAAGCTGCAGATCCGATATCGTCCGTTTTACACTATCACCCAAAGTCAAAATTACTCCCTATATGTGCCCCGGTTATATCAACGGCTGACCCTATTATACAATATAAATATTGTGAAGTGACACTCTCAGACAGTTGAGAAGTATGCCTGCTTGGTCATGCCACAACCATTTTTATATATAAAGATTTGTTTCTCAGGATGACTCTAAGATCATTGTCAATGACAACTCTGCTTTTGATTGACAGGCTTAGTAAAGTGGCAAGATTGAGGAGCCTTTTCAATATGTCAGTGCTAACAAGATTGTTCTGAATGGTAGGATCAAGCAAGTAATCAGTCAGATGCTTTTCAACTGATCTTAGCTATTACGTAGGACTTACACTGGGAAGAGTGTATGGGATAGCGTCAATAGGCTTTTCTAACAGCATTTTCTTCCTATGGAGCACTCCACTATTGCACAGTACTCCACTTAGCAACCCAGATGTAACTGGTTAAACAGTCAGTGACAAATTAGGCTGGGATTCAGACTTGCATCCCTCTGATTTTACTGCTGGGGCTACTGGGATCCTCTAACATGCACCAAATTTCTTTGGTCCTATGTCACATGCAGTCAGTCCATGTCGTGCCTAAGTACTTACTTAGCAACGCCTAAGAGCCAATCCCCTGGAAAGGATTTATTTTCCTTATGTGTCAAATACAGTGCTGAAAAAACTATCTTTCAGACGTTGAACAAATATCAGACTTGGCATGCTGAGTTAATGATAATTTTAGGAAATGAAAAATTCAAAATAAACCATATAACATTTCAATGACAACAAGAACAGACAGTAAGTAAACTGATGTAATTTCATTTTATCATTGGTCCACAGAGTAACTTTCCTATTTTTAAAAATCTTTCTTTATTGTATATAGTCCACTGACCATTATATCAGAATCATGTGCGTTCAACAAAGAAAAAGCATACATAAATCTAGACATGGACCATCAATCCAGAGTTAATTACCAGAGTATAAATATATAAAAGGAAACAAGTCCAAGTATTATACTGATTTATATAATGAGGGAACTGCTCAGTTTTCTGCTACCTCATAAGAACATGAACTGTCCTGTTAAAGTAATATGTTAATCAGATTTTGAGTAGGACAGTATGTGGGCTTATCTACATAGATGTAAGGAGAGAAGAGAAAGATTGAACAAGTACCCTCTGAGTGCTGAATGTCTTTTGCATCTTATAGGAACACAAACCATTTACCATTGCAAAAAATAAACACAAATATTTCATTAAATTACAAAGTGGAGTCCTGATCCAATCAGCTCTGTTTTGCCATAAAAATAATCCTAATAGGGATTTGATGTGATCAAAGATAAAACTATTAAAAGAATAGTTCAGGATAAACAGAGATTGTTTATTACTAATATTGTGTGAATGAATTCAGAATCAGAATGCTGTTATGCTGTCAATAGTAGCAATTCTCAAGTCTTAATAGGATTATGTTTCGAATACCATTGTTTGAAATATCTTTGCATCACTAAGACAAATAGAAATAGTAGGGCTATGTTTTCCTCCATTTCCTAATTTTAGCAGAAAAGTAGATGTGAATATGGTATCTTGCTTTATAGTCGCAACTACTTTTTCATTAAAATCAGTAAATGGAGGAAAATATACACCCTAGTATCAATTAACACATTATTCATGAAAGATCCAAAGCAAATATATACAGTAATGGTTAAATTTACATCAACAAAAAAGATGTAATATTAGCTTCATATATCAACTGAAATATGTACAAACTTTGAAAGACATCTTTTAAGGTAAAACTATTTTTCCACTTGAGTCCCATCTGAAATGGATGTCTGGCTACTGGACTTGTCCAGCTTTGCCCACAGACTCATTCACTCAGATTAACAAAAATAAACTATTAGCATTGTATGATGAAGCAATATGTTGTCCTTGGTGCACTGTTGTTAAAGCTGTTGTCTGGATTAGATCAATTTGCATGAGTGATTTCGAACATCTCCTAAATAAATCACTTTTATATCTGAAAATAATTCTTAGACTAATACAAGAGTTCCAGCATACAATATCGGAAGTCTTCTAAAAGTATGAACTGTTGTTAATTGAGAAACCTTTGGGTTTTGTTCATGAACAAGTATGAAAAAGTAGGCATGCGTAAAAAGCAGCTATGAATGATGCTCTCAGCATTGCTACACCTGTGAGATAATAGAAATGCTTGCAAACGTTGAGAAAAAGGCTAAATGAACTTGTTATGGGTTCATAAAGATAATGAATGAGCAACATTCTGTGCCTACAAAGACACTTTGAAAGGTGATTATTTTACCAATAGTCAGAACTGGTATAAGTGAGGATTATGAATACAAAGGCCTGGAAATTCCTTGGCCACCACTCCGTCGATGTAAGTGCGGTAGAGCGGAACCTCAACCCGCTCTTGCCCAAAGCCAGACACTTTGTCCTAAATTCTGGGGATGGGATGATTTGCATACCTGGGACGAGCCACCGGTGCTGCAAGGCCCGATCCGAGCAGCCGGCCCGACCCGAGCTGATCCGCCTTTCCAAAGTGGAGCAGAGTCCTTCGAGAGGCCCAAATGGGCCAAAGAAAACTTTTTTTTAACTTTTCAGCTTCCACTGGAGCTACATTGACAAGCGAAGGCAATTGATCCTCTCCGGGATCAATGACCTTACTCTAGTGAAGGTTTGGGAACATAGGAACAGGAGCAGGCTATATAGCCCCTCGAGCCTGTTCCGCCATTCAATGAGATCATGGCTGATCTGTGACCTAACTCCACATACCCGCCTTAGCCCCATATCCCTTAATACCTTTGGTTAACAAAAATCTATCAATCTCAGATTTAAAATTAACAATTGAGCTAGCATCAACTGCCGTTTGCGGAAGAGAGTTCCAAACTTCTACCACCGTTTGCGTGTAGAAGTGTCTCCTAACTTCACTCCTGAAAGTCCTGGCTCTAATTTTTAGACTATGTCCCCTAGTCCTAGACTCCCCAACCAGCTGAAATAGTTCCTCTCTATCTACCATATCAGTTCCCCTCAATATCCTTTAGAAAGCCTGAGGGGTGGAGGGGGAGGCAGATGGAAGATCCACTGATAGCTCACCTGTCCAGAATCCCAGCAGAGTCAGGATCTAGCCCATTTCCGTGCCCCATTGATCCATCACATCACTCATTTGGGAATTGCCATTGCAAATTTGGGTATTGGACTTCCCCCTGCCTACTACCAAACCATCTTCTAATGTCATTCACAAGGAGGCAAGTGACTCCTCAATGTTTCTGCTGCCTCTATTTTAAAGCAGTCCCACTTCTCTCTTTATCCCAGTACAGCTCAGTAAGAACATGCAGCATGCTGGGCCTCTGCCCTGAAGTAGCTGGCCCCTCATCAACCAATACCACTGCTACCCCTTCCATACCCTTACCCTTACACTTTCGCTGTCCTTTGGCACCCTCATTAGTGGCAACATCTTCTGAATTGTGTGTTTGTGTTACTCCCTACTTCAAATGTGGTTGGTGACTGTTGATGCTCAGGTGTGTGGTGCTCCTTGGGTATAATTACTGGCTGAGTAAGTTTTCCTTAATCTGTGAAGAGAGCAGATGGTGCATAATCAGTACATATGCACATTTCTCCATTTGCATAGTGCATTATTACATAATTGCTCCCTGTATTGCTGTCACTGTGCTGTTTTCCACCACAGTTTCAACTTTACAGCTAGATTCTAGGACTCAAGTATTTTGTTAGCTGTTTTAGCAGCATGAAAAGGTCATTATTACAGGTGCATTGTGATTGGCTGTTACACTTTCATTGTCATATAATGAATTTGCATTTTTCACAATCAGCAAATGGGAATACAACAGATGCACTCAGCTTGAAAAAAACACATGCTTTAACGTCTGTTTTTTTTTTCTGAACTAAGGAATGCCAGGCTCTTTATTCTTTAGATCTTGATTGATTCAGACTTTGTCATAAAATCTATGAAGTAGAGTTTTGCCTTTACCACCTGGGTGTTAAGCATTACCTGGGCAGAGCGCAGAGAGGAAAATCGGACAGGAAGGGTTGCATGCCCATAACAGAGCCTGCCTAATTTTCCTTCCTTGAAAACTCGGGTGTGCCCTGTTATGGGCATGCGATCCTCCCCACCTGTTTTTTTTCTTTCTGCGCTCCACCCAGGTAATGCTAAGGCAGTAAAGACCCAATTCTACCCCTATGTTAAACCTTTATAAAACACTGGTTAGGCCTCAGCTGGAATATTGTGTTCAATTCAGGGCACCACACTTTAGGAAAGATGTCAAGACCTTAGAGAGGGTACAGAAGTGATTTACTAGAATGGTGCCAGGGATGAGGGACTTCAAATGTGTGGAGAAGCTGGGGTTGTTCTCCTGAGAACAGAGAAAGTTCAGGGAAGATTTGATAGAGGTGTTCAAAATCATGAATGGTTTTGACAGAATAAATAAAGAGAAACTGTTTCCAGTGGCAGAAGGGCCGGTAACCAGAGGAGACAGATTTAAGGTGATCAACAAAAGAGCCAGAGGTGACATGAGAAAACATTTTTTGACGCAACGAGTTGCAATGATCCGGAATGCACTACCTGAAAGGGTGGTGGAAGCAGATTCATTAGTAACTTTCAAAAAGGAATTGGATAAATACTTGAAGTGAAAAAGAATTACAGGGCTATGGGGAAAGAGCTGGGGAATGGGACTAATTGGTTAACTCTCTCAAAGAGCCGGCACAGCACACAATGGCCTCCTCCTGTGCTGTACCTACCATGATACTATGTCTTCACTAACCGCTTCCCAGCTAACAGAGTATAAATATGTATCAACTCATACTGTGCGTATGCTTTACACATTTCTATGATATGATGGGATTTGGGCTTCACACAAACTTGTACCATATAGTGTTCACTAATACAAAGGACGTGCAAATAGGACAGATTCAAAATAGTAAGAATATGTTGTTATTTTCCCTGTTTATTACCACTGTGAAATGTGATGCCAGTATAACAATTTTTAAAAATCTGTCTGAATTCAAAACACTCAGATTTGTAACCATAGAAATTAATTGAATGTGGGGAAGGAAGTACTGCATCAAGTAGAGAATAAGTTTAACAGCGGCAAGGATGCATCAGTCAGTGTGTTTCCATGACTGAAACTATAATATCCAAATCCCAGAACTTTCTGAATAGGAGCCCAGTCCAGGTCTTATTATATTTTGATCAACTGGTTCCAATTTTGTTTATATTGCTGCCTTATTTTAAATTCTATTTTATTTACTGTTTAATACTTATTTGTGTTTAATGAATGTGGACATGGAGTCTAGGATAAATATGGTTAAAATCTACAATAATTTCTTGTTTTAGGTTCTGAAGACCTGCATGGCTCTACATTTGTCTCTAGGAGACAGTACAGACTGCTAGTAATGAATCTGACAAGATATTTTGGATGTAAATAAACCATACTGTCTTAGTTACGTACTGGGCAACAAAGTACCATCCTTTGTATGCTTAGATTGTACAGTACATGATTCCAGAACATTAATTATATTAATAAAGGTAGTGGCTAGGTAGAACTGGTGAAATGATTATGTATATGTACTAACTATATGTAAATCACTGTGATGATGAACATCAGAAAGTGTCAAACTACTGAAAATGTGGGCAAGCAGCTGTGTTGTGTAAACAATAAAATAAAAATATGAATTTGTAATTCTGAGTTGAATTAATCTTTCATATGACACAGAATATTTGTGGAGATAAAGAGAATGAGTACAATAATTGAAGATGGCTCCACACTCTACAGCACATGTCACCTGCAACAATTCTTCACATCATTTTTACCAGAAATTCATGCTTTCTGGAATTACTTTCCAGAGACAGGTTTATGTTAGGTCCCTGAATGGGTAAATTGGATATTTTTCTCTCCTCATCCTTTCCTTCTGTATAAGGTTGGCACCTCTAGTTATACATATTCCTGGAGGTTTTCTCACATGACTACCCGCCTTCTACCACCCCCGCCCCCACCATTGGCCACCCGACACGCCCGTCCTTGTGGCGCACCGCCTTCCCACGCCAATTGGAAAGCGAACAGACTCTTTGTTGCCCAATTGGTTGATTTCTGACTCAGTCAAACAACCTTTTTAACCATTTCCAATATTTTTATAACAAACAACCAAAAGTGTTCAAATAAAATGAAAAAAAACACACAATTTTTTAATACCCCTATCATTTTTCTCTTGGGTTGCTTGCAGCAGTGTCTGGGTGATTAATCTTTAATTCCTGGAGACTCCAGGACAATCCTAAAGGTTGGTAACCCTACTCTGTAAGTGTCTCTCTCTCTCCTCATCCTTGTTCTCTCTATTTTTCTCCTTCACGTCTCTCTCTTTCCTCATTGTTTTTTTTTCATTTTCATCAGAGGCCCCAAAAATATGCATGTCCTTATCTGCTGCCATAAAAATTGCAGAGTGGAGCTTCTGGCCCCTGGCGAGTCACTCCCCTTCCCCATCCAAATTCCTGGGATCAGGGGCATTTCATAATTTGGGTGGATACCTGCACCATTTATAAACAATTTTACAACACCAAGTTATAGTCCAACAATTTTATTTGAAATTCACAAGCTTTCGGAGGCTTCCTCCTTCCTCAGGTGAATGTTGTGGAAATGAAATCCTCGAACCCTTCGCATTTATAAATCACAGAACAATACCTGGTGATTACAGATAGTCTTTCCAACTGCCCGTTGCCAAGGCAATCACAGTGTGCAGACAGAGAGGTGTTACCTACAAGTCCACCGAATATACAAACCACCAAAAAAACAGAGAGAGGCAGAAACATAGAAAAGACAGCAAATGACCCGTTATATTAAAAACAGATAACATTTGTTCGCTGGTGGGGTTACGTGCAGCGTGACACCGGCATCTCCACATCATGCACCATTTATGACACAGCTGAGGTGCCTGCTTGGTGGGTGGCAGGAAATTTGACTATGGGGCAATGCAACAACATTGGAATAATGAGTGTGCCAGCTAAAGGTTTGCAAAGAAGAGATCTGTTTCCAAATAGGCAGGTTACCCCAAGACAATTCATTGGCAGAAGAAAAGAGCCTTTAAAATCGCAGCGGGTTTCACTTCCAACAGGCATCCATAGCACTGGGGACAATGGAGGCGAATCCAACGCTAGTCCCTCCTCTTTCACTAACATCCACACTGTTTTAAAAGAATCAATACTTGTGCATGCTGGTATATCATGTCTTGCCTCAAGGGTCTTTGGGCTCTCCTAATGTATTAGTATAACCTTGCTATGGTATCATTAATTTGCTTTTTGGCTTATACGCTATTATTGGCGTAAACTGGTGGAGTCTGGTAGAATATATTGTCTAGGCTCATTGAACAATTGAACGTGGTGGCTGAAGATATTACTCTGTAATATAACATTTCTTTTGGTCCTGCTGAACCTGACACAACTGTAATTGGTCCATTTCTGCACAAAACAATGTTCATCATGTTTATACTTCTCCCTTTTCCTGCAGAGCTATGTAA
Source organism: Heptranchias perlo (assembly GCF_035084215.1). Lineage (NCBI taxonomy): Eukaryota > Metazoa > Chordata > Chondrichthyes > Hexanchiformes > Hexanchidae > Heptranchias > Heptranchias perlo. The sequence continues at coordinate 42,733,134 of NC_090337.1, forward strand.
TGATCAACAGTGATTTAGAATGCATCTCTAAAGGGTTTATGAATGAAATACTAACTCTGCCTCATCACAAAGGCCATATAGCTGAGGCAATCTGGGTTTATTTTAGCACTTTAGTTTAAATTTTGAAAAGTGCAAGCTTGGACACAGAGTACTGTTCACAGCCAACCAGATTCAGCTTAGCTGGAATATAGCTTCTGGGTGCACACAGTGATCCACTTTCCATTGAACCAGTGACTGAATTTATCACATATTGCTCATTTTAGTACACAGCCTGTATTTAATAAGACACATGCTTTAGCTGGTCCCCGTTCAAAAAGCTTCCTGGTGAAAACCATTGGACCTGTTTTGTTCTCTCTGGCTACACCTTGGCATTTAAAGGTCAACCAACAGTACAAATGATCTGTCAAAATTTGGGAGGCCAGGACAACAGTATTCAGAAGGGCTTTAAATATGGAACTACACTTAATGGTCCAATTTTCGGGAGTCAACCATTTGTGTACTGGGTTGCCTTTTTCCTTTCTTCCACAATTCCTCTTTTTGGGTCCAGACAGCAATGAGTAGAGGATTAGCCATAAGCGCAAATTCAACAACAAAATAGCTATATTAATTAACTAGGCCAATTGCTGATCTGATTCTCGTTTCAGAGGGGGTCTTACTATCTTCAGCCATCAAATCAGCTTCAGACAGTCTTGATATTGCAGACAGTTTATCAGTGTCAGCCATCACCAGATGTTTCAAAAAGCACATAGTACAGCATAGGAGATTTTACTTTTTGGATGCCAGCTTGACAGCGTGCTTCTGTAAGCAATTAAAGACTAGCTCCAGTCTCTGTAATGTTGTTTCTTCATCAAGTACAAAGACATAGAGGTCATCTAGATAGCAAAAGAGGCTGATTAAATTCTTGTCTCTGAAAACAGAAGTCACGATTCTCAAAGAAGAACTGGGGGAGTTAAAGAGAGCTGCAGATAATCAATTATCTCAAATAAGGCCCATGATGTACTTCTTAGTGCTGATTTTAACTTGAGGTACGAATCGGGAAGGCAGGGGGTGGGGCAAGTGGGAAGCCCCCATGATGTTGCCAGTGTGATCGCTAGACAATTTTAATTCCCAGGGTGATTACAGCTCTTTATCTCTCCAGGTCTCCCACCAACACCTGACAAAACTGCTTTCACACCCTTCACTACCACTCTCAACAATTACCTCCCTTCATCATATCCTTCAGCATACAATCAAAAGGGCACACTGCAACACTTTTCATTCTCATTCCAAACACACTCACCTCTTCCTTTGCTCTCTTCTCACCACACACTAGCTGCATTCCCTTCTCATATCCTAGCATTTGCACAACCACCAACTCCTCTCATCACTCCTTCCTCACTTCACGTTCGACACACTTGGCTCTACATTCATCACTTCCCCATCTTGCCTCTTCTCCACCTCTCAACATAGGCCTACACATCTCCATTCACCTTTTCAACAGCCATTCACTAACTCTCACCCTCTCTTTCTGCAGAACAAGTCAGCACATAATTTGAGGGGAAGGACCAAAACTGGGGAAGGAGTACTTGACACCGTAGCCCTCACCCAAGCACAGCAAGAGACCCTGGAGATTAGTGGCCCACGCAGAGCAAAGAGCATCAGGGAAGGCGAGGCTGGTAGCTTATCTGAGCAGGGTTTCTGCATATTACTTGTAACTCTTCATTCACCTCAGCAAATATTCAGCAAGCTTTATCGATACAAGTTGCATTCTCAATTCTGTCATCTGCTAATGTCCAGCCCCTCAGTGCTATCCGAACTCTTGTCCACTTTCTTTTTCCTCTAGGTCCTTCTCATGAGCAACGGTTTTGTGAGGAAGAAACCTCAGAGGAGAACAATCCTCCTGAGGATGCACTTTCATGCGCTCCGTCCCTCCCAAGCACCAGCACAAATATTAACATTCTGCCTGGGTTGGATAGTGAGGCAGAGGGGTCTGCACATGGTGAACACCCAGGACAAGTGAGCAACAGCATGTGGTGGCAGGGACAGTGCAGGAGAAAGCTCGATGGAGGACGAGATCCTCTTCCAGTTCTGTTGAGCAGGACAGAGATAAGGACTTCAGCGGCCCAGCCGCGAAAAGAACACTTGCACAAGAAGTTATTCCAGGTATTGGAAGGCCTGCAAAGAGTTTCTGAAAGTTGATGAATCTACTTCTAGCGTGTGTGACATACATGGGTTCAGTGTCAACATATTTTTGGTGCTGGTCAATACCAGTATCATCTTGGTACCAGTCAATGCCAGTGCTCTGCCAACACCGAGGGCATAAAAGGATCATTGGCACCAATTGTTACTTTTGTTGTCCAATGTCAGTAGGTCCCATGAAATCGACTTAATTTGTTGCGTCCTCGGTGTCATGCAATGCCGATGTTTCCTCGGCACCGGTTTATTTCACTTGTTTAGCAATGCCTAACTGGACATTGCTGGATTTTGTTAGGCTACCTGTGCTTGTCTACCTTGTTCTGAATAATGCAGGAAATGTAGTGCAGCCATACCTTACTGATAACTTAGCAAGCTTCGGTATCATGTTTAGATATGATCATGAGTGTCAGTGATCATAAATCAATTTTCACAATATTTAAAGCCTTTGGCAGACATTTGTGCAGACATGCTTGCCCAATTATGGAGGCACAATTTGTTCTTGATCCCGGCAGTGTGCTGTATGAGTCAGTGTTTAAGGGCATATATCGTCTGACCACAATCCAGCTGGGGAACACTCTGCACTGAATGTAAAATTTAAATTTATGCCTTAGGCTCTTGTATGCTAATGTTTGTTTGACCTGTTTTATTTGCTCCCTATTTGACCATGTAGGGAGTATAGGATTAGTTGCTGGACTTACCATATGACATAAACAGTATAGCTTTTCTGAAGCCTCAGAGGCCTAAGATGACTCGTCTCAGTGAAGCAGCTATTCTAAAGAAGCCAGCCTCCAGCAGCCTTTCTCTTGCATTGCCAAGGGGTGCCAGGCTCATATCTGCAGCTCCCTCATGTGTAAACATTGGAGGAGGCCTTAAGGCAGCACAGACAATACCACTCACTGGAGAGATAGTGACATCTGCACCCGGTCTTTGCAGACACTAGTGTTGGGTACAGGTTCAGCAGAGCTAGTGGTCGGTTTCTATACACGTGACCATGTATGCTCCCTTTATCAATCCCATCACCTACAGCAAGAAGATAGGATTCTATTAACACAATATCCACCTAGCTTGTGACTAGCAGCGCCACATCTTGAAAGTAAATCCTTATTTTCCTTTCATCTGCCAGATGCCTCTATTTTAAGGCAGTCCACAGTGCTACCACTCTTTCAAACAGAAATGCAAGTTTATGAATGAATCCTGGGAGATCAAAGATTTCCTCTGCATCCATGCTGATGACACCTGTGCACTTACCCTGCACATCAATTGAGTATTGCTATAATGTCCATTCTTCCATCAGAGTTATCATAGAGCACACTATTGGAGAGTTGAAGCCTTGCTTCAGGTGCCTGGATTGGTGTGGAGATGCTCTGCAACATTGTAGTCTCGAGGATCATGGCAGTGTGCTGCCTTCTGCACAACTTTGCCTATGAAGAGGCTTCATCTTGTAGGAATTGAATTCCGAAGGCACCCGAGGGGCAGCAGGTGGATCAGCTAGAGAAGTAGTAACAACTGGAAAAGGATATGGAGAACAACCCTGTTATGTTTATGGTTCTTTGCTGCCTTTATTACTAAATGTTTCAGCTTATTTTATACTACTCCGAAAGCCACAAGAGTATCTTAATCAGCTCTGATATCTAGGTAAATTTTTGACAGCAGGCCAGCACAATGAACAGAAAACTTTCTTTAGATTTTCTTAACTACAGAGTTTATCCTATGCCTACTATAGGATTCTCCTGGTCATTGAAACTGGTAGGGTAACATTTACAACAGACTTTAAGTGCCAAACAAATTTATTGAACATTAAATAAGTGAATAACAGTAATATAATTTGTAAATTTACAATAGCTGTTAGACAATACTAGCTCCTTGAATAGGAAATATAATAAATAGTTTGCAATATCAATGTGAAATTATAATTTTATAATTAACTATTATGTATATGTAATTTTTTTCTTAAACTCTTATCAACTGTGGGAGCTGTCTGGTCTTAATCATTTCTTTGCAATTCTAGACTGACAGTCTCACTAATTTGAACAGTCCAAGCTAATTAAATACCTCAGAAAACTGACTCTGCCGTAGAGACCAGTAGCAGCATCGCACAGGTGACGCTACAGCTCCAGGAGCCCATAGAGCAGTTGATTACTGCTTTGGAATATCTGGCAGATCCCCTGCAAGAGGACAATGAAGTAGAAGTTAGGGCCCCCAACTTAATGCAGGCTCAGGCTTCTGCTCTTCAGACTTTGGGAGACAGACTGGAGGAGAGCATGACGACTCGCGGTTTTCAGTGTTTCAATGAGGCCTTATGGGATCTGAAGGCTGCCATCGTTCCACCCATCTGTTTGCTGAGGCCGCAGATCAATTCCACACCGGTGGATCGGCTCGTATGGTCCGAGTGGCTGATGTTTCCACCTTACAGCAGCAGGCACCATTGGCAGGTTTTTTTTAAATTCGTTCATGGGATGTGGGCGTCGCTGGCGAGACCAGCATTTATTGCCCATCCCTAATTGCCCTTGAGAAGGTGGTGGTGAGCTGCCTTCTTGAACCGCTGCAGTCCGTGTGATGAAGGTACTTCCACTGTGCTGTTAGGAATGGAGTTCCAGGATTTTGACCCAGCGACAATGAAGGAACGGCGATATATTTCCAAGTCGGGATGGTATGTGACTTGGAGGGGAACGTGCAGGTGGTGTTGTTCCCATGTACCTGCTGCTCTTGTCCTTCTAGGTGGTAGAGGTCGTGGGTTTGGGAGGTGCTGTCGAAGAAGCCTTGGCGAGTTGCTGCAGTGCATCCTGTGGATGGTACACACTGCAGCCACAGTGCGCCGGTGGTGAAGGGAGTGAATGTTTAGGGTGGTGGATGGGGTTCCAATCAAACGGTTGCTTTGTCCTGGATGGTGTTGAGCTTCTTGAGTGTTGTTTGAGCTGCACTGATCCAGGCAAGTGCAGAGTATTCCATCACACTCCTGACTTGTGCCTTGTAGATGGCGGAAAGGCTTTGGGGAGTCAGGAGGTGAGTCACTTGCCGCAGAATACCCAGCCTCTGACCTGTTCTTGTAGCCACAGTATTTATATGGCTGGTCCAGTTAAGTTTCTGGTCAATGGTGACCCCCAGGATGTTGATGGTGGGGGATTCGCGATGGTAATGCCGTTGAATATCACACAAGACAGCTAAGGATCGCAATCCCGGGCTGCAGGCAGCAGCATTCCTGCTCCAGGAGCACATGGCTGTAAGAGTCGGTGAGTCACATGACCACAGCTCATCATCCATCCACCACACTGCAAGTAGCCACACAATCCATGTCGGATGGTAGGCAGGGCAAGGCAGGGGCCAACTGGTAGAACAGCACCGGAGCCAAGTGAGGTGTCTTGAGGGAGTAGGGGGAATTTAATTCCTGTCTCTACCACTTTCACTTTCTCCTCCATGTCGTCCAATGGGGGCAAGCTGCCAGGCTTATTAAAGTTTAATACAGTTTTTGTACAATGTTTTTAAAGTTTACATAGTTTGAAAGATATTTGTTGCACACTTATTTAAGTTTATATAATGTTTATACAGTTTTCCTACAATTTCTGAATTTCCAAAATGTTTGAACTCTTGTTCATGTTTAAATGTTAAAGTTTAATACAGTTTTTGCACAATTTTAAAACAGTTTACATTGTTGGGTCTTACAAATTGTTAAATTATATATTTGCACTTGTACGTAGCTATATTTTGAGAAAAGCAAAAGAAGTTTAATTTTTTATGTGTTTTCTATTTATCGTTGACAGTTGGAGATTTAAATTTCTTAATAAATCTCTCTTGAATTTGAACAGATCAGTGTCCGAGGCTTCTTTTGCTTGCTGCCTCCGGAGGGAGGGGTTAAATGAAGGGGAGGGACTCATTGTGTGAATGTCTGTGCCACAAGCTGTGCTCCGACAGCCGTGACTTGTCAGACACTTGCCTCCTATGCAGGTGCCGCGTTCCTCTGCTCCAGATCCCGCAGCACTGTATCTTCAGTCTGTATCGGCTCCTCTCCTGGAACGACCTTCTGTCAATGCAAAGTTGTGTAACACAATACTAGCCACTCTCTCTGGGGAATGTTGAAGTACGCCCCTGACCAAGCAACTGAAGGATGGCTCATTTTCTGGCTGTCCCACTGCCATGTTTAAGCATGTTACTGCTTGTTAGTTTCTCTTTCTAGTGGGCTAATGATATTAATTAGAAATAAACTAAAATCACAAGTGTGACAGGGCTATGTTAGTGGTTTGTTAGTGTCAGAAACAGGATAAACATAATTTAACGGGTTAGTAACTGGGAGTTGGATTTTGTGAAAATCTGCATAGTTTAGTCACTATTGCCCAGAAATTACTCGGAGCGGCAAACCAACAGTGCTCACCACTCCATAGATTTATGCTAGCCCACTAATTTACCTTGACTGGGTGCAATTCCTTTAATAGGAATTGGAGGAGAGAGCTCAGCGTTAACTCCAGCGAAGCTAGAACACATGGGAGAAGCAAGAGGATCACTCTCTCCCCTCGACCAGTCAAACTGCAGCATTTTTGACAAGCTGCAAACATTTTCTGCAAGCTAGAATGTAAAATCTAGAAAGTGAAAGGTACAACACTAAAATCATTTGTAAAAACAATTATAGACAGCAAAAAAAAGGTAAGAAATAATCCAATTAAATAAAAGAGAAAGGAGAAAGTAATTTTTTAAAATGAGTAGTAATGAGACTCCACATTTTTAAAAGTTAATTTTTTGTTGTTTGGCAGTCATTAAGACTTACCGTGCTATTAAAACATAGTTTAGACCTGGTATTTTTAAGGATACCTGTTTTGTGGTAGTATTAGTTATTTTCCAGCTGGGCAGACAAGCAATTTGGCACAGGTCCCTTGTTTCCACTGATTCCAGCCGACAATTTCCCTTTAATGTGAAGTTGGTGAACCAGTAGGAGCAAGTTCCGGATTTCCGCGTTTCACTGCACAGGTGTGAATGCCAGAACTTGCTCCTCCATTTCGACACTAACAATGAGCGCTGTTGAGCTCACCGTTCTTTTTTAAGCAATTTCTGGGCCTATATATTTTCTATATCTCATTCAAACACTTGGTTCTCTCCAATTCTTTGAGCTGTTTCCAGTAACTTATCAACTGAAGTGGAGTGACATCATGTACTGCAATCAACCTACTAAAAAGGCAACTGTCAAACTTCAGTTTTTGTAAAAAGAACAACTTCCTTTTTTCTGGAATATATAAACTCACACCTAATATCTTTAAACAAATTCCAACATATGCATCTTCAAATCTAATTGGTTTAACGTGGCTCATCATTTTATAAATCTTTAAACCTAACTTCCCAGAGAAAACATATCCAAGGCCACTACAATATGGAGGGTATATACTGAAAGGATAGTCACTATATGGAATGTATGCCTTTGAAACAAAACCTCTGTGTGGTTTAGTGTTGATAAAGGGGTAGCCTGTGAAAAAGTCACTGGAAATATTTTTGTTAATTTTCAGCAGAAAATTAACTAAATACTTTACATTTATAAATATATCGGCATCTGCTTTCATCACATATTCAGCCTTGGGGCAAAACTCTGAAATCCACTGAAATGCCATTATTGTCTTTAAGGTCAGGTTATCATAAGAGTCCATAAAATTTTGACTGATTATATCTCCAAACAGGATATTTTCTTCCTCTATTGACTGTCTCATGTGACTGTGATTTTCCACATCTTTTCCAAGCAAGAACAGAGTAATGACTTTCTTCCCCAACCATATCTGAATCTGTCCCCATGTTAATCTGATTGCCTGCCGTGCATCTGTTTCTTTCGGCCTTGTGGCAACTAGTATGACTAGAAAGGGATCTTCATGTTCACACTTTAAATGTTGACTCATGGTAAAATTAAAGTTTTTTTTATAGATTGGTTTCTGGTGGTGAAAGAACATCCAGTGGACCTTTTCCTTTGAACTGTTCAAACAAATTATCAAATAACAAGCTATAAGGAAAAGGCCGAGCCCAAAAAAACACTTCCTCTGGGAAAACAGATTCATATTATTCACTGCCATTGAACGAATGAATGGAATCGTAGTGCTTGCAACACATTTCAATTAACTTCTCAGCTTCATTCTTGTTTTCCTCACAATCTGCAACAATAAAGATAAAATCAAATATCTGTATCACTCCTGAACCTTCATTTTTCAGGTTCATATGATTAACAATACACATTTGTAATTTATTCTACTAAAATCTGCTGTTGGACAGTGTTCTTCTGGGAAATAGCTTATTGAACCACTCAGCAGAATAAATGTGTGTAATGCTCCAAACAATACTGTAGTGTCACAATAATTTAGTTCCTTCAGTTTATACTTATGATTCTTTTACTATATTTTACCCTTTGCAAGGTAGAGAATTAACTGTGTAAAGAAGTTAAATAAGGTTAATGTTAATCTCACTCATACCACCTACCTGATTTGATACTTGTTTCTTCACACCAGGTACTGCCATGAAAAAAAAATCAGAGCTGATCACTTATTCATTACAGCCAGACCAGTGGTTGACTCTTAATGCCCTCTGTAGGGGCATAGCAAGCCCCTGTGTTAAAACAATCACTACAAAACAGGTAAGCATAGACTAAACAAATGTGATGCTAAATAGAATCAGAAGCAAAAGGAGATAGAAGAGCTGATATATTTTTGAGACTTTTTAAATCTTCTTATCCTAGATTATTTCACCTCTCATATTGTAGATCATTGTTATGGGCGAGTCACAATTCCCCATATCTTTACCGTAGTTATAGTAGCCTTATGGTTATGGTACTAGACTAGTAACCCTGGAGGTTAGGAGTTCAAATCCTAGCTGGCAATTTATGAAACTGAATTCAATAAGTGTGGTAATTTGTGGACTAATGGCAGGGAAAATGATCAGGAAAGTTGCTGGATTGGGGTAAAAACTCAGCAAAGGGATATGTTGCCGCTACCTGGTCTGGCCGACATGTGATTCCATCAACTTTGTGCTTGACTCTTAATGCCCTCGGGGCAACTAGAGGGGGGACAATAAATATTGCCTTGTCAGTGTTGCCCACATCCCAGGGACAAACAAAAAAGGATCTATCCTTGCCTTGAGATATAAGTACATTTTTGGTAATGCACCTAAGAAAATGAACACCAAACTCTCTTTGGTAATTGCTTTTAGATACTGAATTGTTTTATGTCTCTGTAAGACCTTGGTTCAGTCTTTGAAAGCAAAAGACTTCATTTTTAAGATTAAGATATCGCACACATTTATTAAACAAATAATGAATACGTGAATATCTTAAACAAAAGCAAAATACTGCAGATGCTGGAAATCTGAAATAAAAACAGAAAATGCTGGTAACATTCAGCACATCTGAATTGTTGTTCTGATGAAAGGTCATCGACCTGAAACGTTGACCTTTTTATCTCTCCACAGATGCTGCCTGACCTGCTGAGCGCTTCCAGTGTTTTCTGCTTTTATTTAAGTGAATAACTTATCTGTTTTTTTACAAAGTGAACGTATAATTTTATATATATATATATATATATATATATATACACACATACATACACACACACACATATACACTATGTAAAAAGCCATGTACCTAAAAAAAAGTAAAAGAATTACAATCTAATATTAAGTTTTTTTTAATATAGGTAACTTTTACAAACATAAACCTTTTCCTTTTTTTTACAATTTTTGTGACTACAAGAGTTAGCTAGTCTATCTTATCTTTTCCTCTGAAATTTCTAAACAATTCATCTACCTTCTGATAACTCAACTCAATGAACAAATCCAGACATTTAAATACCCTTTCACCAGTTGCTGTAGCTTTTTGGGGATTTTTCATAACATACAGTCAGATTTGCTGTCATGGATTTAACTGAATGATTCACACCATTGGTGATTGTCCAGACTTCCTCCCTCAACCCTACAGTCCAAAACCTAATTTGAAACAACCTCGCAATATAATTAGGAACATAGGAACAGGAGTAGGCCATTCAGCCCCTCGTGCCTGCTCCGCCATTTGATAAGATCATGGCTGATCTGTGATCTAACTCCATATACCTGCCTTTGGCCCATATCCCTTAATACCTTTGGTTGACAAAAAGTTATCTATCTCAGATTTAAATTTAGCAATTGAGCTAGTATTAATTGCCGTTTGCGGAAGAGAGTTCCAAACTTCTACACCCTTTGTGTGTAGAAATGTTTTCTCATCTCGCTCCTGAAAGGTCTGGCTCTAATTTTTAGACTGTGCCCCCTACTCCTAAAATCCCCAACCAGCGGAAATAGTTTCTCTCTATCCACCCTATCTGTTCCCCTTAATATCTTATAAACTTCGATCAGATCACCCCTTAACCTTCGAAACTCTAGAGAATACAACCCCAATTTGTGTAATCTCGCCTCGTAACTTAAACCTTGAAGTCCGGGTATCATTCTAATAAACCTACGCTGCACTCCCTCTAAGGCCAATATGTCCTTCCGAAGGTGCGGTGCCCAGAACTGCTCACAGTACTCCAGGTGTGGTCTAACCAGGGTTTTGTATAGCTGCAGCATAACTTCTGTCCCCTTGTACTCTAGTCCTCTAGATATAAAGGCCAGCATTCCATTCGCCTTCTTGATTATTTTCTCCACCTGTTCATGACACTTCAATGATCTATGTACCTGAACCCCTAAGTCCCTTTAGACATCCACTGTTTTTAACTTTTTACCATTTAGAAAGTACCCTGTTCTGTCCTTTTTTGATCCAAAGTGGATGACCTCACATTTGTCTACATTGAATTCCATTTGCCACAGTTTTGCCCATTCACCTAATCTATCATTATCACTTTGTAATTTTATGTTTTCATCTACACTGCATACAATGCCACCAATCTTTGTGTCATCGGCAAACTTAGATATGAGATTTTCTATGCCTTCATCTAAGTTGTTAATAAATATTGTGAATAATTGAGGCCCCAAGACAGATCCCTGCGGGACTCCACTAGTCACATCCTGCCAATGTGAGTACCTTCCCATTATCCCTACTCTCGGTCGCCTTTTGCTCAGCCAACTTCCTAACCAAGTCCGTACTTTTCCCTCGATTCCATGGGCTTCTTTCTTAGCTAACAGTCTCTTATGTGGGACCTTATCAAATGCCTTCTGGAAGTCCATATAAATAACATCCATTGACATGCCCCTGGCCACTACTTTAGTCACCTCTTCAAAAAATTCAATCAGGTTTGTCAGGCACGATCTACCTTTCACAAATCCATGCTGGCTCTCTCTGATTAACTGAAAATTCCCGAGGTGTTCAGTCACCCTATCCTTAATTATAGACTCCAGCATTTTCCCCACAACAGATGTTAGGCTAACTGCTCTATAATTCCCCGGTTTCCCTCTCTCTCCTTTCTTAAAAAGCGGAGTGATGTGTGCAATTTTCCAATCTAGAGGGACAGTTCCTGAATCTAGAGAACTTTGAAAGTTTATAGTTAGGGCATCTGCAATGTGCTCACCGACTTCCTTTAAAACCCTGGGATGGAAACCATCTGGTCCTGGGAATTTGTCACTCCTTAGTGCTATTATTTTCTTCATTACTGTTGCTTTACCTATGTTAATTTTATCGAGTCCTTGTCCCCGATTCAATATTAGTTTTCTTGGGATTTCCGGCATGCTATCCTCTTTTTCAACTGTAAATACAGACGCAAAGTAATTGTTCAACATGTTCGCCATTTCCCCATTGTCAATGACAATATCCCCACTTTCAGTTTTTAAGCGGCCAACACTGCTCCTGACCACCCTCTTTTTCCTAATATAACTATAAAAGTTCTTCGTATTGGTTTTGACATCCCTTGCAAGTTTCTTTTCATACTCTCTTTTTGTAGCCCTTACTATCTATTTTGTGACCCTTTGTTGATCTTTGTATCTTTCCCATTCGCTAGGATCTGTGCCATTTTTTGCCTTTTTGTATGCCCTTTCCTTATGTCTTATACTGTCCCTTACCTCTTTCGTTGTCCATGGCTGTTTTTTTTGGCAAGTAGAGTTCTTGTCCCTCAGGGGTATAAACCGGTTCTATATCACGTTAAATGTTTCTTTAAACATTTCCCACTGATCATCAGTCGTTTTACCCATTAACAGATTTGCCCAGTTTACTGTGGACAGTCTCTGTCTCATCCCATTGAAGTCGGCCTTGCCCAAGTCTAGAATCTTAGCAGCTGATTCACTTTTTCCCCCTTTCAAACACTACATTGAACTCGATCATGTTATGATCACTATTGGATAGATGTTCACACACAGTTAAGCCGTTAACTAAATCTGGTTCATTACTCATTACTAAATCTAGTATGGCTTGCCCCCTTGTTGCCTCTAGGACATACAGCTACAGAAAACTATCCCGGACACAGTATTATTAAAATCTTTGCATATGGTGCACAAATATTACTTCCTTTAAAATTTTCAATCTCGATATTTATAATGGAAACTTGCTATGAAAAAATTTGCAGTGTGATTCTGTATGTATTCTACTTATTAGCACCTGTAAGACAGATTGACAGAGAGAGAGAGTAGGTGAGAGAGACGAGATACAGACCCACAACCACAGTGCCTTTCCTCCTCCTAAATTGAGTTGAATTTGAAAGCAAACAAAAAGCCTTCAATTTATCACCTGATTAGCGCCTGCGTTTTGTTGGCGGAAAAGTAAACATTCTAATCACTGACATCTTTGAGACAGATTGACAGTGAGAGAGAAAGTGACAGAGGCAGAAACAAAGAAGGAAAAAGAAAGTCACATACACACGCATACATGAACGCACACACAAACACAGTTAAGAAAAAAACTGTGGTGAACCTATCTTCGGAGTCCAGGCCTGGATCCCGACAGTGGGCCCCACTTCTGCCAGGATAATGGCTGGTATGTCTCTTCTCACTAGTTGCACTGACCATCACTGTTCCACCAGGTCTTTAAGAGGCCAGGAACTCCCAATATAGGAAGTCCCTGACCTTAGCCCTATGTCTTTCAAGGGGCGGGTGGACACTTCACTTTAAACAAGACTATTTGGATGGTTAGCGTGAAGGTTGAGACTCAGCCAATCCACGTTCCAGCATAGTTTGCGACCCTTCCAGCCCTTCCGCCACAGAGTTGTAGTGGGTATGCAACAGAAGGGCTATGGAATTTCAGCCCATATCATTACAAAAAAAGGCCACTCATTTACAGATATCACAGAATTATAGGCAGTCATTGAATTCAATCCCTAAAGCATCAGTAAAATCCAAGAATAGCATTTAATAAAAATGAAATTTGACTTTTAATATGTTTTTAAAAATCCAATATATTACATCCCTACATAGCGTAAATACCCCTATTGTTACAATATAATGTACCCTCTGACTCATCGTGAGCAATGCCACAGGGAATCAGGAAGCGTATCAAAATAAGCTCAATGCAAGTATCTGAACTGCAGTTGTTTTTTTTAAACTGCTTATGCATAGTAACTGGATTTAATGGTACAGTCACTAACTAAAACTAGACAAAATGTATATTGGACAAATATAGGAACTTGCAGAAAAAGGTAAAAGGATGGTCAGAGTAGCATAGCTACAATGCAAAGCATAACCGTAAGAAATTTGTTTTGTACTTTAACAGTAAGAGGACTGTCAGAAAAGAAATGAAAACAAAGAAGATGCAAATAAAGCTGAAACAGAGGATGATCATGAGGTAGCTAGTATTCTTAATAATTACATCCTCCAAATATTCACAAGAGTGTTTATGAGCAACAAGAACCCGTAAAGGGCGATAACCTAAGTACAGTTAATGACTTGAATATAAATGAGATGCAAGTCCTAGATTGGCTAAAAGCTGAGGCAGTGTTAAGACCATGCAATCTGTGTAATTTCACAGGGCCCCAAGCGGTTTCAGTGAAAGGACATCTACACAATGGTAATAGCTGATCCCTGACCATTTTGTCAACTATTTTTATATTATCTATTGCAAACATGTCTATGTGTGCAGATATGACACTAGAGAAAAGGGTTGAGGGCCTGCAGTCAGAGTTTCAGGAGCTAGGGAGGAAGTTAAAAAGCAGGACCTCAAAGGTAGTAATCTCTGGATTACTCCCAGTGCCACATGCGAGTGAGTGCAAGAATAGTAGGATAAGACAGATTAATGGGTGGCTGGAGAAATGGAGCAGGAGCGAGGGCTTCAGATTCCTGGGGCGTTAGGACCAGTTCTGGAGCAGAAGAGATCTGTTCAAGATGGATGGGTTGCACCTCAACAGAGCTGAGACCAATGTCCTCACAGGGAGGTTAACTAGTGCTGTAGGGGAGGGTTTAAACTAATGTGGTAGGGAGATGGGCACCAGGATAAAACATTACAGAGGAGAAAAAGATGCACAGGTGACTGGGAGAGGCAAATAGCACTGGAGTAAAGATTAGTTCAGAAATAGGATGAATCAGACAGGGGGCAAATGTGAAGCAGTCTAAGATGAGTTTGGAGTGCATGTGAGTAAATGCACGTAGTGTGCTAAATAAGGTTGGTTAGCTGCAGGCTCAAGAAGCCACATGGGACTTTGATATATTGGCAATAACAGAGACCTGGCTCAAAGAAAGGGAGGATTGTGAACTTAATATTTGTGGCTACAAGGTATTCAGGAAAGATAGGGAATGAAAGGGGGGGTGGCAGTATTGATCAAAGAAACTATTATGGCATTAGAAAGGGATAATATAGATGAGGGGTCAAAAACAGAATCTATTTAGTTAGAATTAAGGAATGCTAGAAGTGCTATTTCGCTTCTGGGTGTATATTATAGGCCACCAAATAGTGGGAAGGAGATAGGGGAGCAAATTTTCAAGCAAATTACAGAAAGATGCAAGAACTGTAGAGTAGTGATAATGGGGGACTTCAATTATCCCATTATAGAATGGGATAATAACAGTGTAAAGGGCAAAGAGGGGGAGGAATTCCTGAAATGAGTACAAGAGAACTTTCTTGATCAGTGTTTTCCAGACCAATGAGGAAGGAAGCAGTGCTGGATCTAGTTCTGGGGAAAGAAGTGAGGCAAGCGGAGCATGTTTCAATGGGAGAGCATTTGGGGAACAGTGATCAGGTTTAGAATAGTTATGGAAAAAGACAAGAAACAATCAAGTGTAAAAATACTTAACTGGAGGAGGGCTAATTTCAGTGAATTAAAAAGGGATCTTGTCCAGGTGGATTTAAATCAGACATTGTTAGGCAAAACAGTAATTGAACAATGGGAAGCTTTCAGGAGGAGCTGGTTCGGGTACAGAGTAGACACATTCCCACGAGAATGAAAGGAAGGGCATCCAAAGCTAGAGCACTCCTTGGATGACTAAAGATATAGAGATCGAAATGAAACAGAAAAGGAGGCTTATGATAAATGTAAGATTCATAATATAGTAGAGAACCAAGCTGAATACAGAAAGTACAGAGGAGATGTAAAAAGGAAATAAGAGGGGCAAGGAGAAAGTATGAGAATAGATTAGCAGCTAACATAAAAAGGAACCCAAAAGACTTTTATAAACATATAAATAGTAAAAGAGTAGTCAAAAGAAGGATGGGGCCGATTAGGGACAAAATGATCTTCTTCAGAGGGTATGGCTGAGGTAACAAATGAATAGTTCGCATTGGTCTTCACTAGAGAAGAGGATGCTGCCAATGTAGAAGTAAAGGAGGAGGTAGTAGCGATATTGGATAGGATAAAAATAGATAAAGAGGAGGCACTTAAAAGGTTGGCAGTACTCAAAGTAGAAAAGTCACCCAGTCTAAATGGAATGCATCCTAGGCTACTGAGGGAAGTAAGGGTGGAAATTGCAGAGGCTCTGGCCACAATCTTCCAATCCTCCTTAGATATAGGAGTGGTGTCTGAGGACTGGAAGATTGTAAATTTTACACCCCTATTCAAAAAAGGGGGAAGGGATAAACCAACAATTACAGGCCAGTCAGCCTAACGTCAGTGGTAGGGAAACCTTGAGACACAATAATCTGGAACAAAATTAATTGGCACTTGGAAAAGTATGGACTAATAAATGAAAGTCAAAGGAAAATCGTATTTGACTAATTTGATTGAGTTCTTTGATGAAGAAACGGAGAGGGCTGAAGAGGGTATTGCGGTTGATGTGTATGTGGACTTTCAAAAGGCATTTGATAAAATACCACATAATAGACTTGTTGGCAAAATTAAAGCCCATGAGATTAAAGAGGCAGTGGCAGTGTGGATACAAAATAGGCTTTAGGACAGAAGGCATAAAGTAGTGGTGAGCGGTTGTTTTTCAGATTTTGGTGGGGGGGAGGGGGGGGGGGGGGGGGGGGGGGGGGGGAGTATATAGTGGTGTTCCCCAGGGGTCGGTATTAAGACCACTGCTCTTTTTGATATATATTAATGACCTGGAATTGGGTATAAGAGCGTATAATTTCAAAGTCTTCAGATGACACGAAACTCGGAAATGTAGTAAACAATACAGAGGATAATAACAGACTTCAGGAAGACATAGACAGACTAGTGAAATGAGCAGACACATGCCAGATGAAATTTAACACAGAGAATTGTCAAGTGTTGCTTTTTGGTAGGAAAAACGAGGAGAGGCAATACAAACTAAATGGTACAATTTTAAAGGGAGTGCAGGAACAGAGAGACCCAGGGATGTATTTCCACAAATCTTTAAAGGTGGCAGGACAAGTTGAGAAGGCTGTTGATAAATGTATGGGAATCTTGGCTTTATTAATAGAGGCATAGAGCACAAAAGCAAAGAAGTTATGATAAACCTTTATAAAACACTGATTAGGACTCAGCTGGAGTATTGTGTTCAATTCTGGGCATCACACTTTAAAAGGATGTCAAGGCTTCAGAGAGGGTGCAGAAAAGATTTATTAGAATGGTACCAGGGATGAGGAACTTCAGTTATGTGGAGAGACTGGACAAGCTGGGGTTGTTCTCCTTAGAGCAGAGAAGGTTTTTTTAAAAAATTCATTCATAGGATGTGGGCATCGCTGGCAAGGCCAGCATTTATTTCCCATTCCGAATTGCCCTTGAGAAGGTGGTGGTGAGCCGACTTCTTGAACCGCTGCAGTCCGTGTGGTGAAGGTTCTCCCACAGTGCTGTTAGGAAGGGAGTTCCAGGTTAGGGTGGATAAAGGGGAACCAGTGGACGTAGTGTATTTAGTCTTCCAGAAGGCATTCGACAAGGTGCCACATAAAAGATTATTGCTCAAGATAAAGAATCACTGGATTGGGGGTATTATTCTGGCATAGGTGGAGGACTGGTTATCTAACAGGAAGCAGAGTTGGGATAAATGGTTCATTGTTGGACTGGCAACCAGTAGCCAGTGGTGTTCCGCAGGGGTCGGTGCTGGGTCCCCAACTCTTTACAATCTATATTAACGATTTGGAAGAGGGGACCGAGTGTAACATATCAAAGTTTGCAGATGATACAAAGATGGGAGGAAAAGTAGAGAGTGAGGAGGACATAAAAAACCTACAAGGGGATATAGACAGGCTGGGTGAGTGGGTGGAGATTTGGCAGATGCAATACAATATTGGAAAATGTGAGGTTATGCACTTTGGCAGGAAAAATCAGAGAGCAAGTTATTATCTTAATGGCAAGAAACTGGAAAGTACTGCAGTACAAAGGGATCTGGGGTCCTAGTGCAAGAAAATCAAAAAGTTAGTATGCAGGTGCAGCAGGTGATCAAGAATGCCAACGGAATGTTGGCGTTTATTGCTAGGGGGATAGAATATAAAAACAGGGAGGTATTGCTGCAGTTATATAAGGTATTGGTGAGACCGCACCTGGAATACTGCATACAGTTTTGGTGTCCATACTTAAGAAAAGACATACTTGCTCTCGAGGCAGTACAAAGAAGGTTCACTCGGTTAATCCCGGGAATGAGGGGGCAGACATATGAGGAGAGGTTGAGTAGATTGGGACTCTACTCATTGGAGTTCAGAAGAATGAGAGGCGATCTTATTGAAACATATAAGATTGTGAAGGGGCTTGATCGGGTGGATGCGGTAAGGATGTTCCCAAGGATGGGTGAAACTAGAACTAGGGGGCATAATCTTAGAATAAGGGGCTGCTCTTTCAAAACTGAGATGAGGAGAAACCTCTTCACTCAGAGGGTAGTAGGTCTGTGGAATTTGCTGCCCCAGGAAGCTGTGGAAGCTACATCATTAAATAAATTTAAAACAGAAATAGACAGTTTCCTAGAAGTAAAGGGAATTAGGGGTTACGGGGAGCGGGCAGGAAATTGGACATGAATTTAGATTTGAGGTTAGGATCAGATCAGCCATGATCTTATTGAATGGCGGAGCAGGCTCGAGGGGCCGATTGGCCTACTCCTGCTCCTATTTCTTATGTTCTTATGTTGTTGGAGATGGTCATTGCCTGGCACTTGTCTGGCGTGAATGTTACTTGCCACTTATCAGTCCAAGCCTGGATGTTGTCCAGGTCTTGCTGCATGCGGGCACGGGCTGCTTCATTATCTGAGGGGTTGCAAATGGAACTTAACACTGTGTAATCAGCGAACATCCCCATTTATGACCCTATGATGGAGGGAAGGTCATTGATGAAGCAGCTGAAGATGGTTGGGCCTAGGACATTGCCCTGAGGAACTCCTGCAGCAATGTCCTGAGGCTGAGATGATTGACCTCCAACAATCACTACCATCTTCCTTTGTGCTAGTTATGACTCCAGCCACTGGAGAGCTTTCCCCCGATTCCCATTGACTTCAATTTTACTAGGGTTCCTTGGTGCCACACTTGGTCAAAAGCTGCCTTGATGTCAAGGGCAGTCACTCTCACCTCACCTCTGGAATTGAGCTCTTTTGTCCATGTTTGGACCAAGGCTGTAATGAGGTCTGGAGCCTGGCAGAACCCAAACTGAGCATCGGTGAGCAGGTTATTGGTGAGTAAGTGCCGCTTGATAGCAATGTCGACGACACTTTCCATCACTTTGCTGATGATTGAGAGTGGACTGATGGGGCGGTAATTGGCTGGATTGGATTTGTCCTGCTTTTTGTGGACAGGACATACCTGGGCAATTTTCCACATTGTCAGGTAGATGCCAGTGTTGTAGCTGTACTGGAACAGTTTGGCTAGAGGCACGGCTAGTTCTGGAGCACAAGTCTTCAGCACTACAGCCAGGATGTTGTCAGAGCCCATAGCCTTTGTTGTATCCAGTGCACTGAGCCGTTTCTTGATGTCATGTGGAGTGAAACGAATTGGCTGAAGACTGGTTAAGAGGAGATTTGATAGAGGTGTTCAAAATCATCAATGGTTTTGATAGAATAAATAAGGAAAAACTGTTTCCAATGGCAGATGGAATGGTAACCAGGGGACACAGATTTAAGGTGATTGGCAAAAAAAACCAGAGGCGACATGAGGAAATATTTCTTTACACAGCGAGTTGTTATGATCTGGAATGCAGTGCCTGAAAGGACGGTGGAAACAGATTCAATAGTAACTTTCAAAAGGGAATTGTATAAATACTTGAAATGAAAAAATTTACAGGGCTATGGGGAAAGAGCTTGGGAGTGGGACTAATCGGATTGCTCTTTCAAAGAGCTGGCACAGGCACAATGGGCCGAATGGCCTCCTTCTGTGTTGTATCATACTGATACTATGACTATGATAGATTAAGTAGGTAGTGTTTAGTATCATTGTCTAGTAAAATGTAAGGGCCTCAAACTAAACCTTTACATGGGGCCACCACAAGGCAAACGCCATTTCTGGCTAACAGAACTTAAAATAAATAAATTCCAAGGTAGGTGATATTTATCTCAGAGAACTAAGAGAGCCAAGGTTTATGAAACATTGACTGTGAAAGAGTTCAGGAACATAAGTACCACCAAAAAGGGTGACTTTCTGTATCTTCATAGCTTAAAAATAGAGCTTAAAATCATTTCATCTTTTTAAAAATTCTCACTTTGCCTTCAGATCCTAGTATTACTATTAGTGAGAGTATTCGTGAGGCTAGTATTAGTGAGGGCCACTCCTGAGATGCTGATGAGCTGCCGTTTTACACTGCAAGAACATAATTCATTTGTTGAACATCACCATTCTTTGGACCAGTAAATCTGTTGAAGTTTATCATTTTTAGAACCAGTTAGCCTACCCATTCCCTGACTCGCTGTGTATTTCCAGCATTTACTGTTTTTATCTCAGATTTACAGTATTTTCAGTAATTCCCTTTTATTTTAATCAAATTCCTTCTCCTTCATTCATAATGATCATTAAAGTCATTTTATATTGCCAAATTTAACACATGGGGCAAGAAATTCATTGGAACTGCTCCTGCTGGAGAGTAGCTTGGAGGAGTTTCCCATGGGTGTTTTATTTTTACAATAAAAATGGGAGAAAACTTGTGCAGAAAAATTAGACTCAAAAATTTGAAGAAAGTCAGTTTAAAAAAAAAGTTTTTCTTTTGAACGTGGCCATAACTCAAGAAAACAACCAACATTAAAAAAAAACTACAGTCAAGCTAAATGACAACCCATAATTATTGATATCATTTGTGGAGATGATGTTAGGGATCTCAACAACAGTCTCTCACTTAACCCCTAGATAGTTTTGTTTTAATTAAAAGTGAAATTGAAGAACCTATGTTAGTAGTTGGACTCCAGCCACTTACCTGGTACAATGATGGTAAAATAAATTAAATTGTTGGAGATTATGCACAGGGTAATAGTTGTGCAATAGCATTTAATAAATAATTATTTAATAAATAATTATTTAAGGGTCTCTTTAAAAATGCAAATTGCACAGACATCATTTATTTTCCTGCCAAAAATTGGATCCAGGAACGTGTGCATGTCACATTGGCATGGCATGTACAGCATGCATATTAATGTCACAGATGCAATGCATGTGCATTTCTGGACCTGATTTTTTGGTAAGAAAACAATTGGCCAGAAATTTCCTCGGAGGTACTCCCAATCCAGTGTAACTTTACCGGGATTGTGGCAGAAATCATGTTTCAAGAGGAAATTAGTCTGTTCCTCCCCTCCCCTCCCCCAAACAATCCAGAAAGCTATCAGCAGAGATTGGTTTTAAAAAGCACTATTTTAAATCATTTCTATTTATTAAGTAGATGGATAAGCTCCAAGGTTGAGTGGTAAATGGGATTGCGCATCCCATTATTTGCGCAACGATTTAGCTCTTACAAGTCTGCAATTCAGGCAGTTAATTCGGCAAAACTAATACATTTTGCTCAAACTACTTAAGGGTTACATTTTTTTTTAAGAACTGCTCCGAGAGTTTTAGTTTGAACTCTTAAGGGTAGGAATGGTAGAACAGAAGAAGCTGATCACACTGCTTTTATTGATATTTTTAATGACTTGGACTTGGGTGTACAGGGCACAATTTCCAAATCTGCAGATGACACAAAACTTGGAAGTGTAGTGACCGGTGAGGAGGATAGTGATCGACTTGAAGAGGTATAGACAGGCTGATGGAATGGGCAGACACGTGGCAGATGAAATCTAATGCAGAAAAATGCAAAGTGATACATTTCGGTATGAAGAACAAGGAGAGGCAATATGAACTAGAGGGCACAATTCTAAAAGGGATACAGGAACAGAGAGATCTGAGGGTATATGTGCACAAATCGTTGAAAGTGGCAGGGCAGGTTGAGAAAGCAGTTAAAAAAGCATACGGGATATTGGGCTTTATAAATAGAGGCACTGAGTACAAAAGCAAGGAAGACATGATGAACCTTTATAAAACACTGGTTCGACCACAACTGGAGGATTATGTCCAGTTCTGGGCACCGCACTTTAGGAAAGATGCGAAGGCCTTAGAGAGGGTGCAGAAAGGATTTATGAGAATGATTCCAGGGATGTAGGACTTTAGTTATGTGGATAGACTGGAGAAGCTAGGGTTGTTCTCCTTAGAACAGAGAAGGTTGCGAGGGGATTTGATAGAGGTATTTAAAATCATGAAGGGTCTAGGCAGAATAAATAGAGAGAAACTGTTCCCATTGGCAGAAGGGTCAAAAACCAGAGGACATAGATTTATGGGGATTACCAAAAGAACCAAAGGTGACATGAGGAAAACCTTTTTTACATGGCAAGTGGCTAGGATCTGGAATGCACTGCCAGATGGGGTGGTGGAGGCAGATTCAATCAAGGCCTTCAAAAGGGAACTGGATAAGTACTTGAAAGGGAGGAAATTGCTGGGCTACAGAGATAGGGCAGGGGAGTGGGTCCAGCTGGATTGCGCATGCATAGAGCCGGCGCAGACTCGATGGACCGAATGTCGACCTTCCCCGCTGTCATCTTTCGATGATTCATCATGATCACTTACCACACTTTAAGCATTTACTTTCTCGCATCACTACAGTACCCGACATTTGAACACCACTACAAACTGCGGTACTCGCCTTTCCCTCGCTGCGCCGCTGATGTATTTTTTTTTCCACAACTTTCCTCTGGCCAAAGAGAAATGTCGTCGGAGCCAAATCGAGTGGTTGGATCCAGAGGCCAGACTACACACTCTGCTTGTGCCAGTTTCAACCCCTTTTATTTTTTTGCATCTGCAAACCATCTGACGGGAAACAGCCACGAATAAAACACATACCTCGTCGTCAGTTTTGCTTCCTCGGGCTGTTCCTGCGCACTTGACCGGACTCGGGATGACCATCATTCCCAGATGCGCTTCAAATCAACTTCCATTCAGATGAGCATGCGCCGCCGCAGCGGGAGGAGGAGTGGCAAAGAGGTGAAAACATAAAAATATTAATACACAAACTAACTATAGAACAGTTGTGCAAAAATAGCCCGAATAAGCTATTAAACAACACTACCTACTGGAATGTGTCATTCAGCTTTTTTAAAAAAAAATCATCTGTTCATTTTTATTTATATTTGCACTTTGCAACGAGCAGTTTACCCTTTGTGCATTGAGGATAGTGAGTGCGTTTACAATTTCACTACATTCTAGTGCAAGAGCAAATATTCCCGCATTCTTTATCACATTTTTCTTAGCCCAACACTAAAATAGTATTGATAACAATGGATAAATGGAATATGGTGAGGGGGATAGTAACTCATTTATGACACCTTGGCCCACGTTTTCAGAACATAAGAAATAGGAGCAGGAGTAGGCCATACGGCCCCTCGAGCCTGCTCCGCCATTCAATAAGATCATGGCTGATCTTCAACCTCAACTCCACTTTCCAGCCTGATCCCCATATCCCTTGATTCCCCTAGAGTCCAAAAATCTATCTCGGCCTTGAATATACTCAACAACTCAGCATCCGCAGCCCTCTGCGGTAGACAATTCCAAAGATTCACAACCCTCTGAGTGAAGAAATTCCTCCTCATCTTAGTCTTAAATGGCCGACCCCTTATCCTGAGACTATGCCCTCTAGTTCTAGACTCTCCAGCCAGGGGAAACAACCTCTCATCATCTACCCTGTCAAGCCCCCTCAGAATCTTATATGTTTCAATGAGATCATCTCTCATTCTTCTAAACTCCAGAGTATAGGCCCATTCTACTCAATCTCGCCTCATAGGACAACCCTCTCATCCCAGGAATTAATCTAGTGAACCTTCGTTGCACCGCCTCTAAGACAAGTCTATCCTTCTTTAGATAAGGAGACCAAAACTGTACACATTAATCTAGGTGAGGTCTCACCAAAGCCCTGTACAATTGTAGTAAGACTTCCTTACTCTTGTACTCCAACCCCCTTGCAATAAAGGCCAACGTGCCATTTGCCTTCTTAATTGCTTGCTGTACCTGCATGCTAACTTTGTGTGTTTCTTGTACGAGGACACCCAAATCTCTCTGAACACCAACATTTAATAGTTTCTCATCATTTAAAAAATATTCTGTTTTTCTATTCTTCAGCAGAGCTGCCAGCACTTAACTTTCTGTCTATTAAAAGAATGGGGGTTGATGAGCATAGAAGCAGAAATGCTAACCCTTATTCCTGAGTTTCTGAGGGTGCGCTGAGACTACACATTCAGTGTTAGCCCCAAGCAATTTCTTGCAGTGTAAATCTGTAGTCAAGCGCATGGATTTTTCTCATAAACCCTTATTATTGCCAGAATGGCTATTGGCTGGTTTTAGACAGAGTTGCATAGAAGTGAACTCATTTACTTAGGTCAGCTGATTAGCATAACTTTGGGTATTGATTTGAAATGATCTAAAGAGCGGATCCTAGTAGTGGGAGTGAAAAATTGGGAATAAATGAAGCTTAAAGGGATGGAGACAATTAAAGGAAAATGTTACCATACAAAAAATGTAAATTTCTTCTCAACCCAGGGCTAAAGTGGCAGAAGACTAATAAAAAGGCAAAAATGAAGGGAATGGAGATGCAAAGTGCAGGCAGGAATCTGGAGGCAAGTGATGGAGCAGCCAAGCACCAGCTCCCTGTTTGATAGCTTCTGAAGTGGAGGAGTGTTGCCCTTTGATCCACTCCAAAGTGCCATCTCCATAAATCAGCTCAGCAATATATCTGCATGGAGACAGCTGATCATTACTGTCACTTCATAAGCCAGTCCAACGCTACCTATTGGTTGCATGTATCCTTGCAGCTGATGGCACAGCACTGCACCTGCCTTTGTGGACCCAGACCCTGAAAAGATAGTTTTCCATGATCATTACCAGATAGTTGTGCTAGAAGCTTCAGAAACAGTTGGTGGCATCTTTAAATTCCCTCCCTTGTCTCTCCTCTCTGCTGCTACATCCTGGTTCCTCTCCCCCTGCCAAATTAGTTTAAAACCTCCCCCACAGCACTAGTTAAGCTCCACACGAGGACATTGTCCCCAGCCCTGTTCACTTACTCTTTTTCAAGCAACTATTTAATTCCCTTTTAAAAGAATTTACAAACTCTGCTTCAACAATAGCTTGTGGCAGAGAAGTGCAAACTCTAACCAATATCTGTGAAAAGAAATTTATTCGAACCTCCCCTTTAATTCCTTTTGCGATTATCTTAGAATCATAGAAAGTTTTACAGCACAGAAGGAGGCCATCATGTCTGCGCCGGCCGAAAATGAGCCACCCAGCCTAATCCAACTTTCCAGCACTTGGTCCATAGCCTTGTAGGTTATGGCACTTCAAGTACATATCCAGGCACTTTTTAAATGTGATGAGGGTTTCTGTCTCTACCACCCTTTCAGGCAGTGAGTTCCAGACCCCCACCACTCTCTGGGTGAAATTTTTTTCCTCAGCTCCCCTCTAAACCTTCTACCAATCACTTTAAATCTATGCTCCCTGGTTATTGACCTCTCTGCTAAGGGAAATAGGTCCTTCCTATCCACTCTATCTAGGCCCTTCATAATTTTGTGCACCTCAATTAAATCACCCCTCAGCCTCCTCTGTTCCAAAGGAAACAACCCAGCCTATCCAATCTTTCCTCATAGCTAAAATTCTCCAGTCCTGGCAATATCCTCTGTACCCTCTCTAGTGTAATTACATCCTTCCTGTAATGTGGTGACCAGAACTGTACACAATACTCAAGCTATGGCCTAACTAGTGTTTTATACAGTGCCAGCATAACCTCCCTGCTCTTATATTCTATGCCTTTGCTAATAAAGGAAAGTATTCCGTTTGCCTTCTAACCCACTTTATCTACCTGTCCTGCTACCTTCAGGGATCTGTGGGCATGCACTCCAAGGTCCCTTACTTACTCTACACCTCTCAGTATCCTCCCATTTGTTGTGTATTCCCTTGCCTTGTTTGCCCTCCCCAAATGCATTACCTCACACTTCTCCAGATTGAATTCCATTTGCTACTTTTCTGCCCACCTGAGCAGTCCATTGATATCTTCCTGCAGTCTACAGCTTTCCTCCTCACTATTAAGCACACGGCCAATCTTTGTATCATTTTCAAACTTCTTAATCGTGCCCCCTACATTTAAGTCCAAATTATTAATATATACAACAAAAAGCAAGGGACCTAGTACTGAGCCCTGCGGAACCCCATTCGAAACAGCCTTCCAGTCACAAAAACACCCGTCGACCATTACCCTTTGCTTCCTGCCACTGAGCCAATTTTGGATCCCATGGGCTTGTACTTTATTGACCAGACTGCCATGTGAGGATGGTTCAAATCTTACTCGTCCACATTACCAATTCATTTTCTTAACTTTCCATTGTAGATTTGAACTTACAACCTCAGGGCTGCAAGTCCAGTACCATAACCATTACACTACTGTATCCATCTTAAATCTGTGCCCTGTGTTGCCAACAAGTGGAAACAATTTATCACCATATCATCTTGAAGAGTTCTATCAGAGCATCCCTTAACCTTCTCGGCTCTGGTGAAAAAGGCCCTAACTTCTTACATTTCTCTTCATAACTGTAACCTCTGATCCTTGGTCACATCCTAGTGAATCGATATTGCACCTTAGCCATTGATTTTATATCCTTCCTAAAATGGGCAGCATAAAACTGCACACAGTACTACAATTCAAGCCTAACTAAGTCTAGTACATTTAATTGTAAACAATTTTACAACACCAAGTTATAGTCCAGCAATTTTATTTTAAATTCACAAGCTTTCGGAGGCTTTCTCCTTCCTCAGGTGAACGATGTGGAAAATCGTTTCCACATCGTTCACCTGAGGAAGGAGAAAGCCTCCGAAAGCTTGTGAATTTAAAATAAAATTGCTGGACTATAACTTGGTGTTGTAAAATTGTTTACAATTGTCAACCCCAGTCCATCACCGGCATCTCCACATCATAGTACATTTAAAACTACTTCCTTCCTTTTGTATCAAATGCTTCTAGATATAAAACCAAGATTCCCTTTGCCTTTTTTATGACCTTATTTAATTGCATTGCCACTTTTAATGAGCTGTATATCTCTGCAACAAGGTCCTTTTGCTTCTTTATTCAATTAAAATCTTATCATTTACAGTATATTTTCTTTCCCTAGTCTTACTTCCAAAAGGTATTACTTCACATTTTTCACTGCCATTTCTCCATTTGCCCTACCTTCAGAGAAATAACAATTCCTTCAATGCAGTACACATACGAGAACCTCATAGCACCTCAGACCTCGTTGCCCCCACCTGACCATGCAAATCTTTATAATCTCCATGAATATGATAAATACACCTTCTCTTTTATTGTGAACAGTTCCAGAGTGATCATGCATGGAAAATGAAAGTGATTTGGGCAATATATTGAAGCTATCCTGACAATGCTTAGTGTTAAAATTGGATAGCCACATAGTGACGGATAGAATACTAGAGCCTTTAGTTGTTTCCAAACCTTTACTCAGAGAGAGTCCCCTTACATACACACCACACCCTAGCTAAGCTCCCCTATAAAATGGATACAGGTGAGTCCCCAATTGATACCCACCACCTGAATACAATTAACACTAATTGATATAAATCATACAATTAACACTCAGTGGCAGTGAGTAAAGCAAATCGGATGTTGGGATGTATTAAAAGGTCAATATTGAGCCAAAATAGTGAGGTAATCCTGCCACTTTATAAATTATTGGTGTGCCCACACTTTGAATACTGTGTACAGTTCTGCTCACCACAGTAAAAAGGATATTGCAGCTATTGAAAGGATACAGAAGAGAGCAATCAGAATGACTGAGTGGATGGAGGGATTGGATTCTGAAATTATATAAATTGAACATGTTCTCACCGGAAAAGAGAAGGTTGAGAGCTGATATGATTGCTGTTTTTAGGATTTTAAAGGGACTAAATGATATAGGCCATAACAAGTTGTTTCACCTTGTCCAGAACAGTAGAACCAGAGGGCGTGGCCTGCACTTGAAGTGGGGTAAATTCAAAATTAATCTGCAGAAACATTATTTCAGTGAACGAGTGGTCAGTCTATGTAACAGGCTCCCCAGGGAGATGGTGGAAGTAGGTAGTATAGATTAATTCAAATGCAAATTAGATTGATTTCTTTCATATAATAATATTTTGGAATACAATATATAAGTAATTTGAGACATGACATATATATGGTAAGTGTAGCATGCTTAGGAGGAACTGGTGACTTTGGACCTGTGGTTCCCAAATCTTTCCACCACCGGGATTTTCCACACCTCATGACTGGGTCTGATAGAGATTGATTGCTATGATTAGTCAACAACTCCATTATCATTGTATCATGCAGCTACCAGGATAGTAGAAGGTGAATTAGATGGACCATATTCTTTTCTTGTCTAGCAATTTCTATGTTCCTAAGGTAATTTAAATCTATTTTAATTTGGGAAAGCATTAATGAGAAGATCAGTGAGGGGAAAGGTGCAAACTCTCCCTGCTTGTAGATCATGGCCTTCCCATAGAATGGCACTTTGTGCACATTGAGTGAGAAACAGGCATAAGGCCTACTTGCCTGATAATAAATCCATCACATGTCCACAGTGCTGGAGCTACTGATCATATAATTGATCTTTAACTGCTGTATTCATGGAAGTTTAATGGCACCACAAAAAGTGAGGTATTCTGTATTTTCTTTCTTGCATAACTTCTGGAAATTGACAATTAAAGAAAGATTAAAGGGAACAAAAACACATGTTGGTACATCCATAAAAAGTTTTCTGAATGTTATGGAAATCAGTAACATTATGATTAGTTTAAAAATGATTTTTCAGAGCTTTATCAGACTCTTTGGGTAATTTTTATGAGGTGAAGTTCTGGCATTGATTAGACAACCTGGAAGTCAGCACACCTGATTCACAACACTCTTGATTTTCTGGTTATTTAAATGATTTACTGGAAAATTGTGAGTGCCATGAATCAGGCATGCTGAACATTGGGCCCAATTCTTCAATCCATGCTCCCATTCAGCGAAGCTCAATGCTGGGAGTGGGGCGTCACAAAATTTACCCTGTTGTTCCTAATGGATTTAGATATATGTAGGTTTGACTGTGTGGAGAAACAAAATAATATTCCACGAAGAATCTCCTCTGGTCACTTTTAGATTATGAAGATAGTGCACAAAACAGCATAATGTCCATCAAGAAATACATTAACTAATCATAATAGAAAAAATATTAATTCACGTGCAAAGCAGAATAAAACATAGCTCATCCATATGTCAGTATTATAGAACCACCTCAAAACAATATATGAACATAAGAGCATACCCTGCCTCTATTTCTGTTGTCCTCACCCCAGGCCTAGGAGCAACATCACTATGATCAAATATTTCTTGATAATATAAGAGTAGCACAATGGCTTCTTGGCCATGGGACTCCAACAGCTTAAAGACCAGATGGACAGGCAGCTGGAGGCAATCCATATCTCATTTGATGCTATTAATATTGACTCCAAGGCCTCTTTCTGTGGCCCAAAAGGACACAGCCACTTCTCTTATGGCAGAATTTGTAGGATGTTACATGACCAGCCAAATAGTTCATTAGAAAGGGGCCTGCAAAGGAACAAAATAAGGAACAATTGCATTTTTTGAACAATACATAACTTTCCCTGTCAATATTCAGTTTTTTTATTTGTCTTTTTAAACCAAATTTATTTTGTAAAATGATATGCTCTGGTAGGGTTTGGTGAAGGAGGATCATCTATCCCACAGATGTTAATAATATATTAAGAATTTTATGCAAATCTGTGATTTGTAGAGCAGAACTTGATGGAAAATAGTATGTTGGGGAGGTACATTACTAAAATAATTTGCATTTGGAATTGCTCTATGAAAGGCCTTTATATAAGAAAAATCTGTGACAAATCTGTGACATCATGGAATTTTTGAAAATGATTTACCCCTTTGTCAAATAAAGTGGTTTTATAAAGTAAAAATATGATTTTAATGCAAACTAGTACATTATAATAATGTAACTAACTCAGTGTTAAGGGGCATGTACTTCAGCTGAGGAAAACACTAAGGTTATTTTCTTCAACTAGAGAATGATCCAGTTAGTTGCAGCTCTGATTTCTGAAGTGCCAGGTAAACAATTGATAGCTACAAATTAACAAGCTTCAAAGACATTATAATAATATATAGATGTATAAATTATAAAAGGTATGAATGTAATCTAGGCAAAAAAACATTCACTTAGCAGATAGTTAAGAAAGAAGTTGCATTTATATAATACCCCAAAGCACTTCACAACCAATGAATTACTTCTAAAGTGCAGTCACTGCTCTTCTTGTAAGCAAACATGACAGCTAACTTAGACACAGCAAGGTCCCACAAACAGCAATGAGATAAACGACCAGTAAGTCTGTTTTTGGTTAAGGGATAAATGCTGGTCAGGGCACCAAAGAACTCCATTGCTCTTCTCTATTACATCAACTTAAGTAGATAGAACCTTGGTTCAATATTTCCCCCCAACTATACAGTGCTACCTCAGTACTGCACTGAAATGTCACCATAGATTATGTGCTCAAGTCCTAGAATGGGCTTGAAGCCACAACTTTCTGATTTAGAGGCTACCACTGAGTGAAGGGTTACACTTGCACTGCAGTAGCAACTTTGATGTGTTCAGAACATCCCAAAGAACTTTACAACCAATGAATTACTTCTGAAGTGAGTGCTGTTTCATCAGCTAAGTTCAAGGATTTCTGTTTGACCTCTTGGCTCACTACCTTAAATATTGGACATATAAGGGTACATTCTGATTCGTAGGGACCGAGGGCTCGCTTATGGGGCTTTGGGCCTGAGCATTAGGAAAATATCTGAGTAAAAACACAATAGAGTCCCACATTAAAACAGGTGGTGTTGTTAAGAACAGATGCTATTCGATAAGAGAAAGAAGTACTAACTCTACAAGTGGCAGCCACAGTACTGCTGCACATTACTGTTCATTTCCCTTGGAAACACTATGGGAAATTGATCGCTGGCCGCTGTATTTGCTATCCTCACCCCTGGGACTTACCCGAGGGTTGCTGTCGGCAAGGCAGGCGGCCCAAAATTCGCTTCTTCAGTCGGGTGAGCTATCTGTGGAGGTGCAACGGGCACCGGCGATTATTTAGATGAGCCCCGAGGGCCAATTTCTCATGATCCTCAGGCCTCCATCTTCGGGCACATAGGCATTCATTTGGCACCTTAAAATTGGCTTAACAAGTTGGGACCCCCAAAGAAATACCCATTTCACCAATTTATGTGCAAAATGGTGGACTACCCAGCAAAAAGAATGAATGCATGGAGCAAATCTAACAGAAAACCCCCAAAAAGGCGTAACAATAACTGAGGGCCAATAATATCCTTTTAAGAACTTTATTTGGACAGGCCAGGTTCCAAGATTACTGACATATCCATTTCATACATGTGAGGTGCACGCTGGGAGTGGAGCCTTGCATAAAGTTCTAAAATTCTGCAAAAGACTTGATTTCAATATTTCAAGCATGCCAACAGACATCCCCCTTAGAAATACACCACTAATTTTGTGCCTTCAACACTCGGATTTCCCCCTTTACACTTTCTTGTATTCATGCTTTTTATCTTTCAATACAATTGAAGAAATGTTAAGTATATCTACAGTTTAAGTTACAAAGTCTGTGTAACTACCTGCTGTCACATAACCTAGGCTTGTAATCAGCACTGTTCTTGAGTTGTCAGCTTTTAGGGGATGGGTCAGCTTTTCTGAAGCAGTTGGTCAGGTTTTGCTAGTTTTCTAGGTTGGCATATATGTGGCAGTAGTGTTCCATTTAGCTCAACTGAGGTCAGGCACACAGATCTGTACCAGCCACTCCCTTTTTTTGATGTCAGGTCTACGATATCTGTGACCCCTCACTGATTTTTCCAAATCACTTTCAACTAATGGAGGCTCTATCTCCTCCATATGCTGTAAGTGCTTCTGTACGTGTGACTCATTAGGTTCTGGAGGCACAGGGGTGTCTGATTTGTGCTGTGACTGCTACGGTGGTGTTGTTACGTGAACATCTTCTTGTGCAGTGTTGTGCTCCAGAGTCTGGAAGATCCAGATGTTTCTGTGGAGAAAATAGAAAAATAGATAATATTTGTTCACTATATAGGTAGAGTATGAGAATCCAAAGTATTGCTCAAATGTATCTACTTTGATCTATCAACAAGCATAATAATCATTAAGATTGCATGTTTGAAACTACTCAAAAACATGATTAAAATTGAAGGCAAGGTCGATGGTGCATGCCCTAAGTAGTCTTATAGGTTAACACCACCATGTTAAAAATGATATGTGCTAAATGCATTGTTGTTTTGATGTTTATGACAGATTTCATAAACATCACTGTTCATTTCTCTTGGAAACACTATGGGGAATTGATCGCTGGCTGCTGTCATTGGCTGTAAAGAACTTTGGAATGTCCTGAAGACATGAAAGGCACTATATAAATGCAAGTTCTTTCTTTACTTGATTCTTCTGTACCCCTTCAGTCTGACTGGACCTTGCTGCCTGTGTTGCTGCTCAGCTGCATTATCCTGAATGCTACTTGGTTGACTCATCTTGCCCGGCCTCCCTTTCCTCAACCATAACTACATACCAATGGAGTTTCAACCTCAGCAGCTTGTCCACATCAGCCTACACCTACCAGAGTCTAAGGGACCAAAAATGCACTGAAAATTGCCCAAAGTGCAGCTCCGCACCAGGTGCTGCCATCTCGCATTATAGGGTATGGAGGCTAGAAGTCTAGATTTTCCTAGATTTGTTGAAATTTGTACGGCTGGGGTATTTGAAAATTCAATTCTTGAAGTGATGAGATTATGCATTAGGGTTTCAGCAGTAGTAGGAGAGAAATAGGGTTATTAATGAATCTAATATTAATGTCCCACAGGTGATAGAACGGAGCCTTGATGATAGGCTGTGGTGCGATAAGCTCAGCTAAAGGTTGAACGGAATGCCAAACTCATCACTAGATGCAGCCTGAGCGGACAGCTGCGGTGGTTGATGGAGTTGGAACTGGAGGCACATAGATGCTGCCAAAACTATGGCTTCACTTTTGTTGAATTTGAGATGAAGGAAACTTTGGCTCATCCAGGATTTGATGTCACAACCAGCAGTTCGATAGTACAGCAACAGATTTAGATTGACACTGATGAGTCGCTGTTAAATGATGCCAAGGAGTAGCATGTTAATGGTGAATATGCTCATGTATATTCACTCATGCATATTGATCTTGACTGATATGTATTCAATTCATTTCAATCTTACCCTATAAACCCTCAGAGTATCTAGTGTATTAGGTTCTCTTGGATAAGGAGGAATCTCAGTTGTAATATCTCCCCTTTATCCATAGCAGATGGTGCATGCAGCACTAAGAAAAACAAATGTGCCCTTTGGAATTAAGGTGTGGATCTATTAGAGACAAACTGATACGCTGTTTAATGGCTGAAATTCATTTGTAACATGCAATGCATGAATATTTGGTGTTTTCATTTGTTTAATGCAATATATTTTTGCAATTAAGAGGGAAAGGGCAAAGTGAGTTACTCACATTATGAAAGGGCGCTGTTTCTCTGTTTAATTAAACTTATTTCTAGGTGACTCTCCACCATCCTTTTTGCTGAAGCCTGGGAACAGCATTAAAATAAGAGTTAATAAGACAACTGGTGAACTGCTGCTAAAGATGAAGGGGGGGAAATTGGATAGGGCCTGTTTTTGGTCGGGAGTTGCACAATCTGCTATTACTCCGCGCCCAATGGTCCCTGCTCAGGCAGGACGAGATTTTCGTCAGGCCTGAGGACTCACCTGCAATCTGCGTTGGAAATCAGTGTTGAACGAGCATTCCATGCAATTCACACTTTCCACCAGCAGGGAGAGCTCCAATCTCTTAAAGGCAGGCTGTCTGTTATAAATCTCTTAAAGGTAGCTGGTACCTGTTATTTGCTGAATATAACAGCTTGCTGTCTGAACGGAGATCAGACATCGCACACAATGCAGGTCCCATCCCTATGTTTACATACTGATGAGTTATGTTAAAACATTGAATAAAGGTTGCGCACCACTAAATCCCATATCCTCCAATCTGCATGCCAGACCTCACCAATCTGCCGATCTGAGAGTCCATGCACCAAGGTTCTCTGCTGACGCACCAGAGGCCTTGGTGCAAGAGGTGAACAGAAGGAGGGACATCCTATATCCATGGGAGGGGGGCGGGAACAAGAGGCCCTCCAGATTTACACCCAAAAGGCAGTGGGAGGCAGTAGGGGATGAAGTCAATGCCAGGCACACAGCATCATGAACATGGATGCAGTACAGGAAGAAGTTCAATGCTTTGACATGAGTGGTCAAGGTGAGTGAGGTCAACTGTCAAGAGGCATCTTCTACCAACTGCACCACCAGCCGCATCCGCTCCTCCACGCACTAAACCCCCTAATACCCACCTACCAACAAACTCTTTCCATCAGAACTCAACTCTTCCAATCAGATGCTTCCTCTCACCCTCACACATTACCACTGTTGCAAGCTGCCGAACCACAACTCACAGGCAACACACACTGGCAGCTATTCATACATGACAAGCACATTGCCCAGACACACGTCACACTTTCTTGCAGGAGAAGGTAGCACATATCAGTAGGCAGCAAGTGGCAGTGGCATTCAGCCCTTCGAGCCTGTTCCGCCATTCAGTGAGATCATGGTGGACCTATGACCTAATTCCATATATCCGCCTTAGCCCCATGTACCTTAATACCCTTGGTTCACAGAAATCTATCAATCTCAGATTTAGAATTCACAATTGAGCGAGCATCAACTGCTGTTTGCAAAAGAGCTTCCCAAATTTCTCCCAACCATTGCATGTAGAAGCATTTCCTAACTTCACTCCTGCATGTCCTGGCTCTAAATGCTAGGCTATGCCCTCTAGTCCTAGTATTCAAGTATAGGAGACCTCCAAAAACAGTTACAAAAGTCTTGGCGGCCAGAAGCAATAATCCAGCCACTAACCTGTAAATCCTGCATGGTCCCTTTAAATAGCGTCAGTTGCGGGGGGGGGAGGGGGTCCTCCAGGCACTCTATGACACGTTCAGATGGTCGGGGTTAAGATGTGCGTTGAGTTGAGCGTTAAGTTCCAAAATGGTGTGTATCACTTTAAATCAGCGTT
Source organism: Heptranchias perlo (assembly GCF_035084215.1). NCBI lineage: Eukaryota > Metazoa > Chordata > Chondrichthyes > Hexanchiformes > Hexanchidae > Heptranchias > Heptranchias perlo. Next base: position 42,768,244 of record NC_090337.1, read on the forward strand.
GTACACTGATTGAAGCCATTTTCTCCCTAATTTACATGATTCCAGCGTTCGTTATCTGCGCCTGCGCTAACTCCTATACCAAGATGGCGTCCGGCACACGTCATTCTGAAAACGTGCGTGCGCATCCAAGATGCCATCTTGGATGTCAAAGAGGCCGTGTAGCGCCGAAGCAACAGGCGCTACATGGCCCAATTTAGCGCCCGAACAGCCTTAAATTGTGTAGTGTTGTATGGAATGGATTCTTAAGGAGTCTGGATGATGTAGTGGGTTAGTCATCATCATCATTTCTTGTCCAAATTTGGTCAAAGGTCACCACAATTGAGGGCTCATGATAACCTGTCGTCACTCATCAACTCAGTGGGTTACCCAGTGTCCTCTGGAACATGGGTTTGAATTGAATGGAAACCAATTGTATCAAAATGTCTCTCTTATGCTCTCTCTAATTGTCCAAGTATGAAATGAGTTTGGGCAGTCTGGACCAAGTTCTTGTTGATCACAGGCCCACAACACAATAGTGACCACAATTTGGAACATATTATAGGAACACAGGAACAGGTGGAGGCAATTCAGCCCTCTAAGCCCGTTCCGCCATTGAATTAGATAATGGCTGATTTGTATCTCAACTCTATTTACCTACCTTTGTTCCATATCCCTTGAGACCCTTAACGAACAAAAATCTATCGATCTCAGTCTTGAAAATTTCAGTTGACCCAGCATCCACAGCCTTTTAAGGGAGCGAGTTCCAGATTTCCATTACCCTTTGTGTGAAAAAGTGCTTCCTGATTTCACTCCTAAATGGCCTTGATCTAATTTTAAGATTATGCCCCCTTGTTCTGGATTCCCCCACCGGAGGAAATAGTTTCTCTGTATGCTATCGAATCCTTTAACCATTTTGAATATCTCAATCAGATCACCCCTCAACTGTCTAAACTCAAGGGAATACAAGCCAAGTTTATGCAACCTGTCCTCATAATATAACCCTTTCATCAGAAGTAAATTAGCAATCTCATTAATGGGGTAGCTGTTTAGAGGAGGAGCGAGGGAATTCAGTCCGGTATTCTGGGCAGTGTTTATCCCTCAACCAACATTATTAGAGCAGATTGTCTGTCATTATCACATTGCTGTTTGTGAGGTCTTGCTGTGCACAGGTTGGTTGCCGTGTTTCCTGCATTGCGGTCGTGACTGCTCTGCAAGGGGTGCTTCATTGACTGTGGAGCGCTTTGGGATATCCTGAGGTCATGAGGGCTGCTATATAAATGTAAGTCTTTCTTTTTTTTTCCTTCCTCTGTAGTTGTTTGTTGTTGGCACCAACTTGTGTACAGACCTTTCCAGCAGGAATCACTGGATAGCGATTGGGAGTGGAACTTTGGTTGTGGCTTAGGTCTCTGCCTTTTCCAATTCTAGTGTTCCTACCAACTGAGATCAGCTAATTGAGCACAATCTGCTGATCAAGCCTGGGACCTTTTGATCTGTATCACTCAGGTGTGTGTGTGTGTGTGTGTGTGTGTGTATGTGTATGTGTAAGAGAGAGAGTGCAATAGGCCATTTGTCTCATCAGGCTGCTGTGCCATTTTGTTAGCCATGGTGAGGCAGACAGCAAAATGCCGTTTTCGCGAAGCAAACTCTAACCGAGCATGATACTCCTCGCCTGAAGTTGCTGTACCATTTATGCATTCATAATGGAGAGCACCATTTACCTCACCGTTCTTTTGACAGCAAAATCTGGCCCAATAATCGCACAAGTAACTGAGCTATCTCATCACCTTTGGCAGAAAAAAATAAACCAGCAGCAGTATTCACACCATCTGCCAAATCTGTACATATATTATATACCGTCCCCTGCTTGCACTGCGACAATTGAAGAGTAACATAAATGTGAATCATTGGGGTGGAATTGCTCATCATCAGTAGTGCAAAACAAGCTGAAGTGAATTGGCACCCAATTTTCTTTTGATTTCGCTGCACTTATAGTGCATAAGTCACCCAGTCCGGATGGGATGCATCCTAGGTTGCTGAGGGAAGTAAGGGTGGAAATTGTGGAGGTACTGGCCATAATCTTCCAAACATCCTTAGCTACGGGGGTGGTGCCAGAGGACTGGAGAATTGCAAATGTTACACCCTTGTTCAAAAAAGGGTGTAAGGATAAACCCAGCAACTATAGGCCAGTCAGTTTAACTTCGGTGGTGGGGAAACTTTTAAGAATGATAATTCGGGACAGAATTAGCAGTCACTTGGTCAATTGTGGATTGATGAGGGAAAGCCAGCATGGATTTGTTAAAGGCAAATCATGTTTAACTAACTTGATAAGAGGTTTTTGATGAGGTAACGAAGAGGGTAGATGAGGTCAATGCAGTTGATGTGGTGTATATGGACTTTCAAAAGGCATTTAATAAAGCGCCGCAAAATTGGCTTGTCATCAAGATTGAAGCTCATGGAATAAAGGGGGCAGTAGCAGCATGGATACAAAATTGGCTAAGTGATAGGAAACAGAGAGTAGTGGTGAATGGTTGTCTTTCGGACTGGAGGGAGGTGTACAGTGGTGTTCCCCAGGGGTAGCTACTAGGAACACTGCTTTTCTTGATATATATTAATGACTTGGACTTGGGTGTACAGGGCACAATTTCAAAATTTGCAGATGACACAAAACTTGGAAGTGTAGTAAACAGTGAGGAGGATAGTTATAGACTTCAAGAGGACATAGACAGGCTGGTGAAATGAGTGGACACGTGGCAGATGAAATTTAACGCAGAAAAATTCGAAGTGATATATTTCGGTAGGAAGAATGAGGACAGACAATATAAACTAGAGGGCACAATTCTCAAAGGGATACAGGAACAGAGCGATCTGGGGGTATATGTGCACAAATCGTTGAAGGTGGCAGGGTGGGTTGAGAAAGCCGTTAAGAAAGCATAGAGTTCTGGGCTTTATAAATAGAGGCATAGAGTACAAAAGCAAGGAAGTCATGATGATTTATAAAACACTGGTTCGACCATGACTGCAGTACTGTGTCCAGTTCTGGACACCGCACTTTAGGAAAGATGTGAAGGCCTTAGAGAGGGTGCAGAAAAGATTTACGAGAATGATTCCAGGAATGAGGGACTTTAGTTATGTAGATAGACTGGAGAAGCTGGGGTTGTTCTCCTTGGAACAGAGAAGGTTGCGAGGAGATTTGAAAGAGGTATTTAAAATCATGAAGGGTCTAGACAGAATAGATAGAGAGAAACTGTTCCCATTGGCGGAAGGGTCAAGAACCAGAGGACATAGATTTACGGGGATTGCCAAAAGAACCAAAGGTGACATAAGGAAAAAGTTTTTTATGCAGCGAGTGGTTGGGATCTGGAATGCACTGCCAGAGGGAGTGGTGGAGGCAAATTCAATCGTGGCCTTCAAAAGGGAACTGGATTAGTACTTGAAAGGAAAAAAATTGCAGAGCTGTGGGGATAGGGCGGGGGAGTGGGACTAGCTGGATTGCTGTTGCATAGAGCCGGCACAGACTCGATGGGCCAAATGGCCTCCTTCCGTGCTATAACCTTTCAATTATTCTATGATTCTATGATTTGCTGTCAGCCCATTTTGCGTGACTGCCATTGACCAATTTCATACCTATAAGTGTCTAGAATTCAATTTAAACCAATACAAACTGCTAAAGATCTATTTTGTTTAATATCATAGTCGTCAACAAAATGCTAATGAAGTTCCTCAGATCTTGGAGGAAGGAAGAAAAGTCAAAGGGATTTTGCTGTCTGCCAGTAATTCCACTGATGCTTTTCATTTTATGAGTTTGCATCTATTGCTCCAATGACAGATTTAAGTCTTCAGTAAACATTTCCCATGAAACTCAACAGTTGGAGTTAATAATTATTGAAACAGGAACTGAAAAAATAAGAAGTCAACAAACAAGCAGTGTCACTTGGAATTTTTGTAGTTGTCCTTGAAAAGACAATAACAGAAGTGTGCCTGCTCTCTTGTACTGATACTACCTTAGGTAGATTTAATCAGTTTGATGTTCCAAAGTCCATACTATAAAGTTACATAGATTAATCTGTGGTAACTTTTTTAGTTCACCAAAGTGAAGAATGAGTGAGAGCATCAGTGAAGAGGAAAATGGGCGAGGGCGCCAGTAAAGGGGGAAATGGGTAAGAGCACCAATAAAAGAGGTGTTAATCATATCTTTAACTCTTTCAAGTGTCCTTTAAGATAACATTTTATATTAGCACTGGTAATTTTTTTTACTGCATTTCTCCTTTCTAAGTACATTAAAACTATTATACTAACATCTTATAAAGTAAAATTCCTTCTATGACAAAACTTGAGTTTCTAACAGTTGTATATGATATTATGCAGTATTCATGTTTATTGAGTCCTAGATTTAATCATGATATTTATTGTAATAAGAGTTCAAAGACCACTGAGGTGTGTTTAGCAAAGTATGATGTATTCAGGAGTTCTGCTCATTTGATTATTATTTTATTATTTTCCAATGTCTGGTACCAGGTGGTGCATGTGCAAAGGAGAATGATTAGAGCTCAAGGAGTTTTATTGAATCCAGTCAAGTGCTCCATGTCTTTGCTGGATTGACAATTAAGAATTTTGATAAGCATCACTCCTCAGTGATTGGCCAAATTTGGCAAGGATTCCTTACTCAGCTGTTCATAAAAACATTACTTGGGCTCCGTCCTGCCTGGAGCTAGCACTTTGTAATTAGTAGAAGCTCTTTCTTAATTTACAAACAATTAGAAAAAGAAGCTATTAGTAATTTGTATGTGGTTTAAAAGAGTTATTGGAGGAGAAATTGAACATCGATACGCCCATTTTTTGGCATTAAACCATCCTTGGGGAGAGGGGGGGATGGATTCGGGGTCACGATCTCCCATGCCTGATCTCCCTCAGAAGTACGCTGGCTATCAAATTGGAAGCCGGCGAGTTCTAGGTGTACAGGGTGTCTGTTTGAAACTGCCATTAGGTGTCCTGGATATGCAAATTTGGGTCCTAATGCCGGTTGTAAGACACCAATTGAAATTGGTCAGAAAATAGGATGAGCTTGCGCCGTGCATGCTCTGCAAAGTTGATCCGGGTCTTCAGCAGCCTAACCAATGGTCCTTGAAGGGATCATTGGAGGCTGCCAACAAAAGGTTTAAAAAAAAAATTTTATACTTTAATTTCTGTGGAGCCAGGAGGAGCACTTATGCTTCTCCTGGCTCCACAAAAACACTGCAAGATGCTGCTGGCCCAGGCTCACCCCCTTCGACCTCCCCTCCACCCCAGGACGTGCCAGCTTGGCATTGAAGCCGGATGAAATTCTGACGATCCCGACTCAGGAGCTGCATCGGGACATCCAATTGGTGTCCGCAGATTGACGGCTTAATTTAAATGAGGCCTGAGGCCTAATTTGGCTCGGGCCTCTCGCCACATGTTCGGGCACACGTTCAAATCGCATCATCCATTTTGTGCTGGAAACCAGTCCGAGTTGAATTTCTCCCCTATTATATGACTATAAGACTATGGAAATGTTTAAGAAATATATAGCACTTTATCACATCCTCAGCATGTCCCAAAGCATTTCCCATTCAATTAATTACTTTTGAAGTGCAGTCACTGTTGTTAAATTAGGCTAACTTATTTTAACCTAAATTTTAACCTATTTAGGCTAAAATAAGTTACTATTATCATTGCATCACAATGTAATAATGAACCAAGTTATTATCCTTGTCAATATTTGTTGGTGATAATAAACTGAATGCTTTATTGTATTTTTATTTTATACATTCACAATATTCATATCCATACAGCTGATTCAGGGGCAATCCTTTCGCTTTGTGGTAGCATTCCACCTCAAGAGTCAGAAGGCGAAGAGTTCGAGCCCCACTCCAGAGAGCCCTGGTGACTAGACACTAGAATGTAGTCTCTAAATACTGGGCTGACATCCAATTGGGTGCTCGTGTCTGGACAGAGAGACCACTGGCTCAGTGATAGTATTTGCACCTCTCAGTCAGAAGAATTGGACTCAGGCCCTTCTCCACACATCCTCTGGAGCAGAGACAGAGACTGGAGCGCTGGTTCTGAATACTGCCTTGTCATCCAGCGAGGCACTGCATCTGATGGGTTAGGACATGTTAGGAATAACATTTATAATCAGCAAAAGTGGCACAGATTACAAATACATTTAAACTCCTTTTATTTTTCAGAGTGGAACACACCAAAACAGGTTAACAAAGAAGGATTTCCACATGGGTTCCCCAATACCCCATCTTACCGTTGGTGGAAAATCAATGGAAACCTGGGTGTAATGGCATAATCGACAGTTCCTATCATTTTGCAGGATTTCCGCCAATCTATGCTGAAGTTATAGCTGGAGATTGTGAGAACCCCTGGATAAATTACTGGTGTACATTTTTAAATCAAAATTAGTTATTTTTACATTTAAAGATTGATGCCTGGCACATCTGTTTTATATATATATATATATAATATATATATGAGCTTGGCTCACTTAATAGCATTCTTGCCTCTTAAGGCCAGTTAGATTAACATCTGTCACAGGGAAAATGCTACAATCTATTACTAAGGCGGTTATAGCAAGGCACTTAGAAAATCTCAATGCAATCGGGCAAGGTCAACACGGCTTTGTGAAAGGGAAATCGTGTTTGACTAATTTATTAGAGTTCTTTGAGGAAGTAACAAGCAACGTGGATAAAGGGGATCCTGTGGATGTGGTGTACTTGGATTTCCAGAAGGCTTTTGACAAGGTGCCACATCAAAGGCTACTACACAAAATAAAAGCTCATGGTGTAGGGGGTAACATATTAGCATGGATAAAGGATTGGTTAGCTAACAGGAAACAGAGAGTAGGCATAAATGGGTCATTTTCAGGTTGGCAAGATGTAATAAATGGAGTGCCACAGGGATCAGTGCTTGGGCCTCAACTATTTACAATCTATGATGTGGAGATGCCGGTGATGGACTGGGGTTGACAATTGTAAACAATTTTACAACACCAAGTTATAGTCCAGCAATTTTATTTTAAATTCACAAGCTTTCGGAGGCTTCCTCCTTCCTCAGGTGAACGTTGTTGGAAATCAACGTTCACCTGAGGAAGGAGGAAGCCTCCGAAAGCTTGTGAATTTAAAATAAAATTGCTGGACTATAACTTGGTGTTGTAAAATTGTTTACAATTTACAATCTATATCAATGACTTGGATGAAGGGATCGAATGTAAGATTGCTAAATTTGCTGATGACACAAAGGTAGGTAGGAAAGTAAGTTGTGAAGAGGACATAAGGGGCTCGATATTACCAGGGCGGCGGGGGGGGCCGATTGGGCGCGTGGGTAACGCGCCCGGTGAAATCAGTCTGCCCCGCGCGCAATCGCAGGCTAATTGGAGCCACTTACCTGTTCTTCCGGGTTCCCCGCTGCTGAGCTGCGCGGTGGGCGGACTGCGCATGCGCAGTAAGGTCTGTCAGCTGGAGGAGCTCTATTTAAAGGGGCAGTCCTCCACTGACTGATGCTGCAAGAAATAGGAAAAATTACAGCATGGAGCAGCCCAGGGGGAAGGCTGCTCCCAGGTTTAATGATGCCTCCAGGTATCATAGGATGGGGTGAGGAGGAGGGGGAGGACAGAATCTTCCCCCCGGCGGGCGGGAGGAAGCGGCCTGCCTCTGCCACCAAGAAGGCCTGGCTCAAGGTGGCAGAGGAGGTCACCTGCACCACCAACATATCGCCCACCTGCATACAGTGCAGGAGGCGCTGCAATGACCTAAGTAGGTCAGCCAAAGTGAGTACACTTATTCATTCCCCTACACTCCGTCTGCCACATCACCACCACCACCCCACCCCTCCTTCTGCACTTCCAACACTACTCTGTCACATCACTCCTCACACCCACTCAAACCTCATCCTCATCTTACCTGCGCTTACTCACCTCGCCAGTACGCATCCCGCCACTACCACTCAACCCAATCCTCATACAATCTCATGGCTCTATCTCATACTCACCCTCTCATGCATCTCTTTCACGGTGAGCCTCACTCAACCTGCCACTACCTGTGCTGCAGCCACAGGGCATGCATCACATATGTGCAGTAGGAAGTGTAAGGCAAACGTGTCATGAGCATGAAGGGGATGCACAAGGGTGTTTGAGGGTTTGTCATGGTTTTTACTTAGATTTAATTTCTGACCAACTCACATCACATATTATATTGGCACCACTACTGCCACGTCTTTGCGAATCTTGTCTGGTTTGTGCAATAATGCCCTTTCCTGAGGATCACAATGAAGACCCACAACTGATGCCACCCATTGTGTCACTGCAGAGTGGGTGTAGGTGTATTTGCAGGGCTCTTTTGTGCAGACCACTGAGAGACGTTGGCGATGTCCCCGGTGGCACCCTGGAAGGACGCGGAGAAGTTGCTGAGGGCGGTAGTGACTTTGACAGCGACAGGTAAGAAGATGGTGCTCGGGACAGCCAGGAGCAGCTCGGCATGAAGGAGGCTGCAGATGTCCACGACTACATGTCGAGTGACTCTGAGCCTCCGTGTGCACTGCTGCTCAGAGAGGTCCAGGAAGCTGAGCCTTGGTCTGTGGACCCTGTGGCGAGGGTAGTGCCCTCTGCGACGGATCTTTCTCTGCGGTTGCTCTCCCTCCTGCTGTGCAGGTGGATGTGTCACAGCACTGTGTTGTGGAGCTCCACGTGTCAGAGGTGGACGGCGTGGCCGGCGAGGCTGGTGATGCTGTTCGCCCTCCGAGGAGGTCATGACTGCAGCTACGGCGGCCCCCATCCGGAAGATGTACATCTGAGGGGGGTCCGCAAGGTAGGTACATGTGTCTGGACACCGGGGTAAGGTTGCAAGTTGGTGAATTTTATTGTTAGGAGGGTGGTGGAGGCCAAACTTTGTCCAAAGTGACAGAGTGGCCTCCTGCAATGTGTGAGGGTCTCCCCCCCCCCCCGACCTGTCAAATGGACCATTGCAGCTGCCACAGGCTGATGGCTGCAACACATCAATTTGAACTAGGAGTGTTTCCCCCAGTACGAGAAACAGTACCAGTTGTTTGCAAAATCCCACCCCATGTAAAATATCTCCTTAATCAGGTCTCTAAACGACCTGAAATACCTAAATAAATAGCTTAAGTGGCACCCCGCCAGCTTTAATTGCCTGCGGGAGTCCCACATGCGGGGACTGCGTGCGCATGTCAGCGCGTCTGTGAGAAACCCAGAAGTGGGCAGGTTGGAGCCAGGTTCCCGACCCACCCCAGGAATCCCCGATTTTCGGAGCCCTCCCACCAGGAACGCACCCGATAGCGGGTGCTAATATCGAGCCCAATGAGTCTGCAAAGGGATATAGATGGGTTAAGTGAGTGGGCAAAAATTTGGCAGGTGGAGTATAATGTGGGAAAATGTGAATTTGTCCACTTTGGCAGGAGGAATAGAAAAGCAGTATATTATTTAAATGGAGAGAGATTGCAGAACTCTGAAGTACAGAGGGATCTGGGTGAACTAGAACGCGAATCATAAAAAGTTAGTATGCAGGTACAGCAAATGATTCGGAAGGCAAATGGAATGTTGTCATTTATTGCAAGGGGAATGGAATATAAAAGTAGATATGTTTTGCTACAGTTGTACACAGCATTGGTGAGACCACATCTAGAATACTGTGTGCAGTTTTGGTCTCCTTATTTAAGAAAGGACATAATTGCTTTGGAGGCGGTTCAGAGAAGGTTCACTCGACTGATTCCTGGGATGAGAGGGTTATCTTATGAGGAAAGGTTAGACAAGTTGGGCCTGTGTACACTGGAGTTTAGAAGAATGAGAGGTGAATATTCTTTGGCTAGATAGCTGTTATCATAGAATGGTTACAGCACAGAAAGAGGCCATTTGGCCCGGCGAGGCCGTGCCAGTTCTCTGCAAGAGCAATCCAGCTAGTCCCACTCCCCCTGCCCTTTCCCCATAGGCCTGCAAATTTTTTCTCTTCAAGTATTTGTCCAATTCCCTTTTGAAAGCCACAATCGGGTCTGCCTCCACTCCCCCCCCCCCCCAACAACCAGGCAGTGTATAAGTTACTGTTTGAGAGCTGATTGGAGAAGTTTATTTCCAACATTTCTACAATTTTATTATGCAGTATATATCCGACAGTAAATTCATAGACGCATATCATACTAAAAAAAATATATGGAACAGGTTCCTACAGCATGCCTGTCAGTGTGCTATAAAACCTGAATATTAGGCAACTCTCTCTGAAAGGCGGTTCCTTGTTCACCTGTGTGTACTTTCCCCTTATGCCACACACACATTGTCCCAGCCTGCCCTCTGCTCAGGTATATCAATATCAGCGCCCAAACCAAACATCCTCTTATCTCTTACAGTGTTCGATAAGGAGGCACTGGATAAATAGCCGCAGGTGCTATCAGTGTGCTTCACAGGTCTGTGGCTGAGACACGGAGGTATCTTTCTTCACAGACCCCCCCCCCCCCCAAATATCTGGTAGTAACGTGCAAGCGGTAGAACAGTTACAGCATAGAGAGAGATACGTTGTTGACTCCAAATGGGTTTGTTAACCTCCAAAGAATCTAAAGCGAAACAAGCTCGCATATTGATGCTGGGTCTGGATGCAGCAGGTAAATCCACGTTGTTGTACAGACTAAAATTCAGTAATACTGAATTTTTCACAGTCTCGACTATAGGTTTCAACGTGGAGATGCTGGAGTGGGATAAAAACGTTGCCCTTACAGTTTGGGATGTTGGAGGACAGCACAAGATGCGACAACTCTGGCATTATTATTTTCAGGACACCGATGGGCTTGTATATGTCGTGGACAGTGCAGATAAGGAGCGCATGGAAGATTCCAAGAAAGAACTTGAACGGACGCTAAAACACGAGTGTTTGAAAGGGATCCCTGTGGTGGTAATGGCCAACAAACAAGATCTTACCGATGCGCTGACTGCAGAGGAAATCACCAAACGTTTTCACTTGAAAAGATGCTGCTCCGATCGATACTGGTACGTACAGCCATGCTGTGCCAAAACGGGCGAAGGTTTAATGGCAGCCATAAAAATTGTAATTTCACACGTCAAAAAGAAAATGAACTCTAAAGACGAAGGATCACACAGTGATATTCAAGAGGACAGGTTATGAAATAACGCTCTCTAAACTGTGTAGAACCCCCACGCCTCTTGTCAATCTCTTGTTGAAGCTAAAGAACACGAACGCTTCCAGACGTTGGTATTCTTACATTGATGCCCTCGACCTAATTTAAAGTCCGACGATTGCGGTTCTGTCTCCATCCTTGTTTACTACTTGTATCCGAACTGTCACGCCAACTAAACGAGACAGTTAATTAAGAATATAGAAAAAAACTTGTAATCAAATTTTGGAGTACAGTATTTGGTATTGTAACGGGTGTTATCTGAGTTATAAGCTGTGTTAATTTATAGGGATTTATGAGACGAGACGCTTAATAAATGGCATTTAAATTATGTGTCTTGAAATTACAATTTTAATTGTTTAGGGCTTTATTCAAACATCTTTATTGTCCAATCCAAAAAAGAGCGTCCTGGAACTGGAAATACATGAATACATCCTTGTAATTCACCATACTTTGATGAAACAGTAAAGACCTTTAACCCCTGCAGCAGTACACAATTTCCTGCCCACAAATGGATAAGCTCCCAATGGAATACATTGCTGATATTCAGCATGACAGAATGTTAATCGGGCTGGTCCAGGAATAGAGGTGGGGTTAGCACACTAACAGGCAGGTGAGTGCTCACTGCCCCACTTCCCACTTTCACACCAGCCAGTGCTACCAATTTCATATTGATGCCATCAAAAATGGCAATTGAACTGCAATCTTACAGAACAGCACAATGCTTTAATTTATTCTCTCTGCTTTAATTCGTAGGAAAGGAACAACATCATGAGCTTTATTACCTATGAAACAATGTGCTGTAAAAAAAAAAGTGTTTTGTCTCTTTGCCACACATAGCCTGTTGAAGAAAGTAATGATGTAAAACCTGAGAATTGTCTATTATAACTAACACGCAAGCATATGATGGACAAGGTGTACAACCATTAAAAACATGTAAATTGGTCGCCTCCTAATCGATCAGGACTATTCCATACTGAGAACGGGCAACTCTCTATTAAACCAAATGCATTTGAACCATGCTAGCTTCAAAAGCATGCAAAGAAATGATTCTGCTTTATAATAAACCCTGCTCTCACAGGCAATGGGGTCATTACAACAGCTAAGCTACACAAGAACTGTTGTAAGATTATACCAGCCTGTGCCTTTCTTCTTGCAAAGCTATTAGCAGATACCATGTTAGTTTTTGTAGAGATGCAACTAATTTTTGTAACTGACACAAACATGGAAATAGTAAATACACAAGGTAGTTTTATTTATTTTTCTAATTATTTGCATTTCCACTGTTTTTCCATATATAAAGATATTTTAAAACATTTAAAAACACTAATATCAACGTTCAATTCTTGTCATCTCATACAGAAGCAAAATTTGCTTCACTTCTACAATTTCCAGTTGAGCTTAAATCAGGATGTGACTGGTGGAGTCCCGCAGGGATCTGTCGTGGGGCCTCAATTATTCACAATATTTATTAACAACTTAGATGAAGGCATAGAAAGTCTCATATCTAAGTTTGCCGATGACACAAAGATTGGTGGCATTGTAAGCAGTGTAGATAGAAACATAAAATTACAAAGCGATATTGATAGGTTAGGTGAATGGGCAAAACTGTGGCAAATGGAATTCAATGTAGACAAATGTGAGGTCATCCACTTTGGATCAAAAAAGGATAGAACAGGGTACTTTCTAAATGGTAAAAAGTTAAAAACAGTGGATGTCTAAAGGGACTTAGGGGTTCAGGTACATAGATCATTGAAGTGTCATGAACAGGTGGAGGAAATAATCAAGAAGGCAAATGGAATGCTGGCCTTTATATCTAGAGGACTAGAGTACAAGGGGACAGAAGTTATGCTGCAGCTATACAAAACCCTGGTTAGACCACACCTGGAGTACTGTGAGCAGTTCTGGGCACCGCACCTTCGGAAGGACATATTGGCCTTGGAGGGAGTGCAGCGTAGGTTTACTAGAATGATACCCGGACTTCAAGGGTTAAGTTACGAGGCGAGATTACACAAATTGGGGTTGTATTCTCTAGAGTTTCGAAGGTTAAGGGGTGATCTGATCGAAGTTTATAAGATATTAAGGGGAACGGATTGGGTTGATAGAGAGAAACTATTTCCGCTGGTTGGGGATTCTAGGAGTAGGGGACACAGTCTAAAAATTAGAGCCAGACCTTTCAGGAGTGAGATTAGAAAACATTTGTGCACACAAAGGGTGGTAGAGGTTTGGAACTCTCTTCCGCAAATGGCAATTGATACAAGCTCAATTGCTAAATTTAAATGTGAGATAGATAGCTTTTTGGCAACCAAAGGTATTAAGGGCTATGGGCCAAAGGCAGATATATGGAGCTAGATCACAGATCAGCCATGATCTTATCAAATGGCGGAGCAGGCATGAGGGGCTGAATGGCCTACTCCTGTTCCTATGTTCCTATGAAAACTATTATTCCAATAATACATCTATCCCAACCCAGATTTGAACATCTCTAATCAAGACAAGGCTAGTGATAAATAACCAGGGCCTTAACAAGCAAGTGTCTATTTCCCAACTATAATATTTCTCTATCAGATAAGCTCTTACATCATTTTTTTCTTTGTGTACAAAACCTTTAAATTCTTGTTCGTGTAGTCAGGAATCCAAAGGTAATACTGGCTGATTATAATTCCCCCACCTTTCTTTGTAATACAGATTATTAAACTTTAATAAAGCTCACATACATACATGCAGGTGAGGTTCAGCCACTTTTCTAAAATTCCACATTAAATGGACATTCCAAGCTGTAACACTCTTTATCCTTAATCTCAGTTTTGTGGATTTTATCTTCAATCTACCTTTAGTGACCACCAATTCCTTTACCTCCATGCAGCTTCTTGATAGATTAAGAACAGATCCAGCAAATCAAAACTGGGCATCCATGAGGTGCTGTGGGCCATCAGCAGCAGCAGCAGAATTGTATACCACCACAATCTGTGACGTCATGGCCCCGGCATATCCCTCACTCCACCATTACCATCATGTCAGATTACAAACCCTGGTTAAATAAGGATTGTAAAAGAGCTTGCAAGGAGCAGCACCAAGTGTACCTGAAAATGAGGTGCCAACCTGGTGAAGCTACAACACAGGATTACATGCATGCTAAACAGCAGAAGCAGCATGATATGGACAGAGCTAAGTGATCCCATAACCAATGGATCAGGTCAAAGCCTGCCACATCCATTCATGAATGGTGGTGGACAATTAAGCAATTAACGAGAAGAGGAGTCTCCATGAACAACCCCATCCTCAAGAATGGTAGAGCCCAGCATTTGAGCGCAAAAGATTCGCAACCATCTTCCGCTAAAAGTACCAAGTGGATAATCCTCTTGGCCTCCTCCTGAGGTCCCTACCATCAGAGATGACTATCTTCAGCCAATTCAATTCACTCCATGAGACATCAAAAAACAGCTGATTGCACTGGACACAGTAAAGGCTGGAGGCCCTGACAATATTCTGGCTGTAGTGCTGAAGACCCATGCTCCAGAACTAGCCACACCCTTGGCTAAGCTTTTCTAATACAGCTACAACACTGGCATCTAACCAACAATGTGGAAAATTGTCCAGGTATGTCCAGTCCACAAAAAGCAGGACAAATTGAAACTGGCCAATTACCGCCCATCGGCCTACTCCCAATCATCAGAAAAGTGATGAAAGGTGTCGTAACACCGATATCAAGCAGCACTTACTCACCAATGACCTGCTCACCGAAGCACAGTTTGGGATCCGCCAAAACCACTCGGTTCCAGACCTCATTACAGCCTTGGTCTAAACATGAACACAAAAGCTTAATTCTAGAGGTATGGTGAAAGTGACTGCTCTTGACATCAAGGCAGCATTTGATCAAAGATGGCACCAAGGAGCCCTAATAAAACTGAAATCAATGGGGATCAGGGGGAAACTCTCCAGTGGCTGGAGTCATACCTGGCACAAAGAAAGATGATTGTGGTTGTTGGAGGCCAATCATCTCAGCCCCAGGACATCGCTGCAGGAGTTCCTCAGGGCAGCATCCTAGACCCAACTATCTGGCTGCTTCATCAATGACTTCCCCCATCATAAGATGCTAAGTGGGGCTGGTCACTGATGATTGCACCATGTTCAGCTCCATTTGCAATTCCTCAGGTAATAAGCAGTCCATGCCCGCATGCAGCAAGACCTGGACAACATCCAAGCTTAGGCTGATAAGCTTAAGGGCTCAAGGGCAACTAGGGATGGGTAATAAATGCTGGCCTTGCTAGTGATGCCCATATCTCCAGAATGAATAAAAAAAGAGTTGCAAGTAACATTCGCCCCACACAAGTGTCGGGCAATGACCATCTCCAAAAGAGAGAGCATAACCACCCCCCCTTGACATCCAATGGCAGTACCATCACCATGTCCCCCACCATCAACATCCTCAGGGTAACCATTGACCAGAAACTGAACTGGACTAACCATATAAATGCCATGGGTTCTCAAGCAAGTCAGAGGCTGGATATTCTGCAGCAAGTGGCTCTCCACCTGGCTCCCCAAAGCCACTCTACCACCTACAAGGCCTGTCAGAAGTTTGATAGAATACTCTCTACTTCCTTGGATGGGTGCAGCTCCAACAACACTCAAGAAGCTCTTCACTATCCAGGACAAAGCAGTCTGCTCGATCGGCACCCATCCACTGGCTTAAACATCCACTACCTTGACCTTTGGCGTACCAGAGCTGCAGTGTGTCTTATCTACAGGATGTACTGCAGCAACTCGCCAAGGCTTCTTTATCAGCACCTCCCAAATCCACGACCTCCACCACCTAGGACAAGAGCAGCAGGTGCATGGGAACACCACCACTTCCAAGTTACACACCATCCTGACTTGGAAATATGTCACCGTTCCTTCATTGTTGCTGGGTCAAAATCCTGGAACTCCCTATCTAACAGCATTGTGGGAGCACCTTCACCACATGGCTGCAATGGTTCAAGAAGGTATTTCACCACCACCTTCTGAAAGGCAAGTAGGGATGGGCAATAAATAATGGCCATGCCAGTGGTGCCCACATCCTGAGAATGAGTTTTAAAAAAGGCTATTTTTAGTTTAGGATATGAGATTTAAATGGGGTATTCCTCTCTCTCAAATATACTCAGAAACTCTGTTTGGACCGATCCTTTGGGGTGTCAAATTGCTTAACTTTGGTTTTCTTTTTTATCCCCTTGGCTTTCAATTATTATAACAAACCAAGATTTTATTTAACAACTGAAAACAGAAAGCAATACAAAACGCCAGCAGTACTGTTGGAAGATGTATTTGTTTATGATTGGATGTTCTATCTATTCCTCATAATAAATAAGGTTCTTGAAAAATTAAAGTCAAGTGCTCATAGATTTACTAAGTTTATAGTACTCACTTAAAATAGTACTTACAACCACAACGGGTGATGATGATTGAGCAAATCAGGACATTACAGTTCTGAGCTCAGTATTCAGGTTGCTCAAACCTTCAAATCCAAATTCTCATTGCAATAAGTGGCCTTACATACCTTTTTCTTACTCCTGCTACATGATAATCAGCATATCTTTGCATTACATGGTTATGCCAAAAGCTAAAAATAACTCCATATAAGGAGAAACTGGTAAGAAACCTAGACCTTATCAATAACTCAGTCAACAAGCTGAATTAATTGCTGTTCTACCATGTGAATCTGTTCTTATCTTTGATTCTGCATCCCTCAGCACTAACTCTGGTCCTCCCACTCTACATAAACTTTAATTATAAAGATAACATTTTATACAGATGTCCTCTTCTACAGGTCTAACTCTGGCATGTTTGTACACATTCTCTATCAGGTGATTAATTCACACAAGCTATAAGGGTTAGTCTCAGTTCAAAGGTCCAGTGGTTACCATCTTAGAATTGCTGTGTAGCCATACAATTGTAGCATCAATTAGTTATTTTAAAACATTACAATTTAAGACTATTTACTTAACAAACAACCAAAGCTTAAAAGTTAACATTACAGCAATATAAAATCACTTCAAGTCAGCAGCAGAATTCTGTTGCTACTCTGATTAACCTTTTCCTTACTATACCATGTCCACTAATATTAAATTTAGGGACAAGTTAATCTGTCATTCAACTTTACTCAACGAGAAAGAATTTCTTTTAAATAAAGCTTTAAGAAACAAGTTTAAATAATGAAGAACTGGATGGCTCCAATGGTACAGCATGTTTGTGTACATATACAAAAATCATGATTATTGACATGTTTGATGGCATCTTCCTATTTGAACTTTTTTGCAAATTTCAAATCAATTAATGGACAAGAGTATCTTACAACAGACACCTATTTGAAGCACACTATGAAACAATGTGCAATTGTTTTTCCCCTGGTCATTTAATTCTTGGAATAGTCCCATTGAAATAACCTGTTTCAGCAAAATCTCTCACCTAGCCACCAAGATACTTCATTCTGTGGTACAGATTTTATTTGTGGTGCTCAAAATTTATGTCAGGACTCAGTAACTGTTGCCTTTATTCATAATCACGTCAAAGTCTAATAAACTTTCTTCATCCACTCTGAAAATACATAGTGCACGCTGTTAACAGAACCTGCCTGATTCCTCTTCCATTTGAAATAATGGAAGAAAAATTGGGCGGATTTTATAATAGTCGTGCCAGCCTCCCAACTGGAGTTTCCTCTTTGCTCTCCATCTAGACGATACTTAATGCCCAGATTGTAAAGATGAAAATGCACCCCGTACTTTAAAAACTGTTTCTGCCAACCAGAAGCCCAATTTTATTTTCTGCATCATGAAGAAAAATGGTATATGTCAGAATTGTAGTGGAGAAGTTTGAATCAGACATGGTTTTACTAACTCTAACCTAACAGTGAAAAGAAGCACAACAGTACCCAGGATTCTATATCTGAAGGGGTTACATAAGGATGGAGCATCCGAATAGAGAAATATAGTATGTTAGCTGATAATCGACTCAATAACTACATGAGTGGGGCTGCATGTGAGGCTGAATTGACAGTTTTCATATATTGCCACAGGAAAAATAATTTTGATTTATTTAATTAGATGGTAAGTAGTTTTCAAAATATTAGAAGGGCAGGATTTCCAGTGGGCGCAGGATATATTTAAAGATAGGCCGCAGGATATATTTAAAGATAGGCCGCACCTTTTAAAACGAGGTGTGTTTTTTTGGTGCTGAGACTTTTGGAGTTTTTCTTCAAGAAGACTGTGGCACATGGAATAAGAGTCCCCAGGCAGACTCTGCAACAGGCCAAGAGAGAGATATCAGAACACGTAAACGCTAACAGCAATCCCCCCAGGATATGGGTACAGTGCAGAAAAAAGTTAAATGACCTTACCTGGTCAGCCAAGGTGTGAATCTCTTCTTGCTCTGACTTATTCTGTGCATCCGATGTTGTGACAGCACTTCCCTTCCTTCCCTCCCTCCCTCCCCACACCACTCCGAGCACTTTCCTTCCCTGCTCCACGTGCTTATTTTCCAATCACTACTGCACCAACACTCGTTCTCATTACAATCAGGCTCTCAACAGCTGCTGCTACCCGCACAACAGGCACAGGCAACATTCAGCTTTCACCTAGTAACAACTGGAAAGCTTTTCATTCTTCTTGTAACTGCTGGCAAATGTCACATGGCAGTCACTACCTTACACAGTACCACCAACCCATGTAGGGGATCATGGGTGAAAAAGAGTTAAAATATAGAATGCTGACCCCATAGTCTAAAGAAACAGCACACAAAAGTACACAGAAGACTCAATTCTCTGTCTAATCAGCATTCTGAAATGGCAGATTCCACCTACATTCTCTGGACCTTGAAAATGTCCATATATCGTACTGACTGATACTAAAAGAAAGAACTTGCATTTATATAGGGCCTTTCACAGCCTCAGGACGTCCCAAAGTGCTTAATAGCCAATTAAATACTTTTGAAGTGTAGTCATTGTTGTAACGTAGGAAATGCGGCAGCCAATTTGCAAACAGTAAGGTCCCACAAACAGCAATGAGATAATAATCAGTTAATCTGTTTTAGTGATGTCGGTTGAGGGATAAGTATTGCACAGGACACCGGGGAGAACTCTCCTGTTCTTCTTCGAAATAGTGCCATGGAATCCTTTATGTCAACCTGAGAAGGCAGACAGGGACTCGGTTTAATGTCTCATCCGAAACTTAATTAATGGATGGTCTGAAAACCTACAGAAAAGATAAGAGAAACTTGTTTACTTTTGTTTGTAGGAGGGTAGATAACAGATGACTGAACATTGAGTCAGCTTTACCCATATCAAAGAACCATTGTATTATGAAGATTGTAGCTCAGAAATGTAAAGTTGCATCTGAACCAGGTATGATTAGGTCATGCTGCCAGGATGGACAGGCCATATAAGGGCATTTTGATAAGAATCTTGAAAGAAACACAGGTGTTTAAAGCAGCGTTTTGTTACGCAAATTTGGATTTGACCCTGGATGATTGCGCTCAAGAATTGTAACTTGAAAGTCATAATTTCCCCGGCCATGCTGGCCTGGTTGTAAATTCTTAGCTTTATTTGCGGTATTGACGCTATTGATAAATGAACTTTGCCTGTGAGCATATTGTTTTAGTATCATTGATTGAACTCACATAACTAAGTTGAATAATACCCATCCTGCTCACTACTTGCTCTCTAAAGCAAAATACAGCGGATGCTGGAAATCTGAAATAAAAACAGAAAATGCTGGAAAAACTCAGCAAGTGAGGCGGCATCTTTGGAGAAAGAAACAGAGTTAACATTTCAGGTCAAAGACCTTTCGTCAGAACTGAAGATGTTAAAAAGTTAAAGTTTTTAAGCAAGTACAGAGCCAGGGAAAGCGGGGGTGGGGGGGTGGGGGGAGGAGGTCTGTGATAGGGTAGAGGGCAAGAGTGATTAAATGACAAAAGGGATGATGGTGCAAGGCAAGGATGGTGGTAATGAGATAAGTTAAGAAACAAAAGATAGGTCTAGAGTAGCTGTAAATGGCACTTGCTGTCTGAAAAAATGGGAGCAGTGACTATGATCTGAAGTTATTGAAATCAATGTTGAGTCCGGAAGGTTGTAAAGTGACTCATTAATTCATTCCCCATCCTTCTGCAGAACAAGATGTCACACAACACAAGGGAGAGGACCAGAACAGGAGTAGGGCCAGCTTCCCTTCAAACCCTCAGCGCAATGGAGCAGGAGATTCTAAGAGTGTTGAGATGGAGAGACTGGAGGATGTGTTGAGCAGGACTCTGAGTATTTTTCTTTCCTTTCTCGCTCCTCAAGCAAAAACACATTCAGGCAGCATGGCAACTTGATTCTGCCTCATGTGGCCAGGTATCTGTTGCACCTTAACTTACCAATTGCCTTCTGACTCTTGTCCTTCTCTCCTCTCTACAAGTCCTTTTCATGACTTGGGCCCTGTTGGCGAAGAAGGCGTGGAGAACCAGCCTCACAAAGATGCACCATCACTCACTCCATCTTTCCCAAGCACCAGCACATTAATTGGCACCCCAGGTAGGAGAGATAGTGAGCTAGAGGGATGTGCACAGGGTGATTCTCACATCACTTATGAGCAGCAGCTGGCAGTCATGGAAGGGACAGCTGTGGCCACAGCTGGCTGGAGGGTGAGCCCAGATCCAAGCTCTGCTGAAGAAGGCAGAGATGCAGACATTAGTGGCCCAGGATTTAAAAGAAGTATGTCACGTGCAACAGCAAATGCTCGAAGCATTTGACAATTTGCCTACGAGCTGCTGCGTCGTGTCTGACAGTACAAAGGAGTCAATCTCCACCTTGTGTGTTGTTCTGGCACTAGGTATGAGCACTCTGCAGTCTACCATGAAGCATGTTGTCTCCTCTACAGAAGCTGCAGAGAGGCTCGCACTTCATGAATCTCTGGCACCAGCTATGGCAGCTTTAATTGAAACTCAAATTGTTATCATTCTGGCTGTGGCCTCCACACTCTGCAGCAGTCTGGAAAGGCCGAGAATCACATGGATAGGGGCTTTGATTGCATCATATACCTCATACAGTTTGCTCTCCTGCAGATCAATGGAGTGCTGAGCCACAACCCCATGGCAGTGGCATTAAGGAAATAGTGCATGCTGTCCTCTCTCAGGATGACAGCACATCTACAAATGCTGACCCAGGTGCCAGGAAGCAAGCTGGGCTGAAATTTTCCGACAGCAGCCGGACCCTCTTGGGTCTGAGCTTCTAGAGTTTGCTGACCACGAGCATTTTAAGTTCCCTTATTGGAACAGAGGACTACTACAGTAGCTGAAATGGGACTGACTGGATAGCTCTTTCAAAGAGCCGGAACAGGCACGATGGGCCGACTGACTTTCTCCTCTGCTGCATCTACTATGATACTATGAAAGATCACTTATGAAAAGCAGTATTGGGTAACAACTGGACGATAACGTTGTTTCATGTGAACGGTTGAAGCCATTAAAAAAAGTAGCTCCTTTTTAAATTCTGGCACCATTTTGAAGCTGGTATTACCATATTTATACCAGGTGGGCTGAGTTAAAATCAGCCTCAATGCTTTCTGTATGAATTAAAAGCTAAGGCAAGGGACTTCTGCCAAGCATGAGTGATGTTTGGCCTCTATCTGAAACAGGGAAAATACTGTTACATCTCGACTATTACATTCCATGGGCCCAATATTAGCACCCACTATCGGGTGCGTCCTGGCGGGGGGGGTTCCAAAAATCGGGGAATCCCGGAGGGGGTCGGGAGCCCGGCTCCAACCCGTCCACTTCCGGGTTCCCCACAGATGCGCTGACGTGTGCGCGCAGCCCCCGCATGTGGGACTCCCGCAGGCAATTAAAGCTGGCGGGGTGCCACTTGACAGTATTTATTCTGCTATTTCAGGTCGTTAACAGACCTGATTAAGGGAATATTTCAGGAGGGGTGGGATTTTAGAAACAACTGGGACTGTTTCCCGTACTGGGGGAGACACTCCCAGTTGAAATGGACGTGTTGCAGCTATCAGCCTATGGCAGCTGCAAAGGTCCATTTGACAGGTGGGGGTGGGGGTGGGGGTGGGGGTGGGGGTGGGGAGACCCTCACTCATTGCAGGAGGCCACTCTGTCACTTTGGACAAAGTTTGGCCTCCACCACCCTCCTCCTAACAATCAAATTCACAAACTTGCACACTTACCCCGGGGTCCAGACACATGTACCTACCTTGCGGACCCCCCCTCAGATGTACATCTTCCGGATGGGGGCCGCCGTAGCTGCAGTCATGACCTCCTCGGAGGGCGAACAGCATCACCAGCCTCGCCATTCACGCCGTCCACCTCTGACACGGGGAGCTCCACAACACAATGCTGTGACACATCCACCTGCACGGCAGGAGGGAGGGCAACCGCAGAGAGCGATGCGTTGCAGAGGGCACTACCCTCGCCACAGCGTCCACAGATCGAGGCTCAGCTTCCTGGACCTCTCTGAGCAGCAGTGCACAAGGAGGCTCAGAGTCACTCGACATGTAGTCGTGGACATCTGCAGCCTCCTTCATGCCAAGCTGCTCCCGGCTGGCCAGAGTACCATCTTCTTACCTGTCGCTGTCAAAGTCACCACTGCCCTCAACAACTTCTCCTCCGCATCCTTCCAGGCTGCCACCAGGGACATCGCCGACGTCTCTCAGTCGTCTGCACAAAAGAGCCCTGCAAATACACCTACACCCACTCTGCAGTGACACAATGGGTGGCATCAGGTGTGGGTCTTCATTGTGATCCTCAGGAAAGGGCATTATTGCACAAACCAGACAAGATTTGTAAAGACGTGGCAGTAGTGGTGCCAGTGAGTTGGTCAGAAATTAAATACAAGTAAAAACCATGACAAACCCTCAAACACCCTTGTGCATCCCCTTCATGCTCACATGTTTGCCTTACGCTGCCTACTGCACATATGTGAAGCATGCCCTGTGGCTGCAGCACAAGTAGTGGCAGGTTGAGTGAGGCTCATCGTGAAAGAGATGCATGAGAGGGTGAGTATGAGATAAAGCCATGAGATTGTATGAGGATTGGGTTGAGTGGTAGTGGCGGGATGAGTACTGGCGAGGTGAGTAAGTGCAGGTAAGATGAGGATGAGCTTTGAGTGGGTGTGAGGGGTGATGTGACAGAGTAGTGTTGGCAGTGCTGAAGGAGATGTGGGGTGGGGGCGGTGATGTGGCAGACGGAGTGTAGGGGAATGAATAAGTGTACTCACTTTGGCTGATCTACTTAGGTCATTGCAGCGCCTCCTGCACTGTATGCAGGTGCGTGATATGTTGGTGGTGCAGGTGACCTCCTCTGCCACCTCGAGCCAGGCCTTCTTGGTGGCAGAGGCAGGCCGCTTCCTCCCGCCCGCCAAGGGGAAGATCTCTGTCCTCCCCCTCCTCCTCACCCCATCCAATGATACCTGGAGTGAGGCATCATTAACCTGGGAGCAGCCTTCCCCCTGGGCTGCTCCATTCTGTAATTTTTCCTATTTCTTGCAGCGTCAGTCAGTGGAGGACTGCCCCTTTAAATAGGGCTCCTCCAGCTGACAGAGCTTACTGCGCATGCGCAGTCCGCCCGAAGCGCAGCTCAGCAGCGGGGAACCCGGAAGACCAGGTAAGTGGATCCAATTAGGCTGCAATCGCGCACGGGGCAGACTGATTTCACCGGGTGCGTTACCCATGCGCCCAGTCGCCCCCCCCCCGCCGCAAACCCGCAGCCCTCCTAATATCGAGCCCCATATCTCTAAACATAAAATGCAAGATACTGCAGATGCTGGAAATCCGAAATAAAAACAGAAAATGCTGGAAATACTCAGCTAGTCAAGCAGCATCTGCGGAGAAAGAAACACACTTAAAGTTTCGGGTCGATGACCCTTTGTCAGAACTGGAAGAAGTTGAAGATTAAACAGTTTTTAAGCAAGTGAAGAGCCAAGGAAGAGGGAGAGGGGAGGAAAAAATGGATGGGAAGGTCTATGATAGGGTGGAGGGCAGGAATGATTAAATGACAAAAGGGATGATGGTGCAAGGCGACGAGAATGGTAATGGGACAAGAAAGAAAAGATGGGTCTGGAGGAGCTGGATATGGCAATATCAGAACTTGCTGTCCAAAAAAATGGGAGCAGTGGTTAAAGGAGAAGTTGTTCAACGTAAGAACAAGTTCAGCCAGGCAGAGGAGGGTGGTGGTGGATGGGGACTGGTTGGGCCTCCGTTCAAGGAAGAAGCGGAGGGCCCGCGGACTGTCCCGGTGGGGGATGGAGGTGTAGAGGGACTGGACATCCATGGTGAAAAGGAGACGGTTAGGGCCGGGGAACTGGAAACTGTTAAATTGGCGAAGGGCGTCAGAAGAGTCGCGGATGTAGGTCAGAAGAGACTGAACAAGGGAAGAAAAAAGAGTCGAGATAGGAAGAAATAAGTTCCGTGGGGTAAGAACAGGCTGAAATGATGGGTCTCCCGGGGAAATCCTGTTGGTGGATCTTGGGAAGGAGGCAGAAGTGGGCTGTGCGGGGTTGGGGGACAATGAGGTTGGAGGCTGTGGGGTGAAGATCTCTGCAGGAGATGAGGCCTGTTATGGTCTGGGAAACTATGGCTTGATGTTCAGTGGTGGGGTCATGGTCCGGGGTGGGGAGGGGCGGTAGGAGGTGGTGTTGGGGAGTTGGCATTCAGCTTCTGCAAGTTAGAGGTCTGTTCACCACACATCAGTGCTTCCCTTGTCAGCAGGTTTAATGACAATGTCAGGATTGGACCTGAGAGAACAGAGTGCTGCAAGCTCACAGTACGTTAGAGTGAGTGAGGGGAATAAAGAAATTGAGGCGGCAGATGTCACGTTGACAACTCGCAATGAAAAGATCAACAGAGGGAGGTGTCCAGGTGGAATGAAAATTCTGAGTGGAGGGAGGGGGGAGATCCCTGGCCAAAGAAGTGGGCGCAGAGGCAAAGATGACAAAGAGCTCAGCATCGTGTCAAACTCAAAATTCATTGCAGTGGGGGCGTAAGGGGATGAAGCTAGGGCCTTTGCTGAGGACTGATTGCTGGGGGTCAGAGAGGGGAAGGTCAGAGAGGATAGTGAAAACATGACAAAGGGTGAAATTGGAGGGAGGGATGGTATCAGAGGAAAGTGAAGTGGAAGAAGGATCAGGAGGGGCGTTGGTACGAGTTGTTGAAGCTTGCGGTCCTTGACACCTGAAAGGAAGAAAAAAAGTTTTTTGTTAAAGCACTAGATGAGGCGAAGAATGAAATGGAACCGCAGAACAGGACAACTCTGAAATAGAGTGAGTCGGTGCTACTGGAGAGAGGTCGAGAGTGTGCATGTGGCAGCGCATGGCGTTAAGTGTGGATCTCAGGAAGTGGCAAGAGCAGTGGTTCGAGGAACGCTGAATATCATGGCGATACCTGTGCTCACGGGTGGATCCGAAACATGAAGGGCGAAATTTAAGTTGGAATCCACGTGGAATAAGTCGGAACAGGAGATAGTTGCTGTGAAAGTGAGTTTTAGAAGAAACCTGATCAAATATGAGAAAGGAAGCAGAAAACAATGAAGATGAACAAGGTAAGAGAGACAAACGGAAATCCCCTCGGAGAGAAGAGCAGAACTTCTTCAAGGTGGGCATTCCTGGTACAGAAGTGGCATCAAACCTAGTATTCCACCTTTACAACCTGTTCAGGCATTCACTAAAACCATTCAGAAGTCAAACTTTTTTTTTGGAAGTGAAGGGAGCTGACAGGACATCACAAAAACAAGACCTTTGACCACAAATCCGGGAACTCGGAATTCAATAGGAATTTTGTTTTATCAATGAACGGGCCTCGTTCACACCGACACAAAGAGTTTGCTCCGGGGCTCACACCGCACGGGTCAAAGACAGCATTCCCAGTCCCGCACCAAAAAAAAAACAGCGCCCTCAAGCCCGGGACTGGCTGTAACTACAAATCCCCTCCACACACACACACACACACATAGACAGAGTCTCTAACTCGTATTAACTCCAATATGGCACCGGAAAACGCGGTTGCTAGGGAGGGGGTGGGCAGGGCAGCGCCTCCCTGGGCCCGGATGACCCCGTCGCGCCGCGATTGTCCCCACCGCATCACTGGGCCGTCGCGAACCAATCAGGGCATTTTTTACTGCTAGCTGCCTATTGCGGTGAAAGCGAGGCTGAGCGTTTTACCGGCATTTTGCCTTGTTCCGGAGAAGCAAAGTGGGGGGAAAGGCAGGTGCTGGAGCTTCTCGTTATTCTTTCTTTTTTAATTACTGGTCATTTTTTAAAAAAAAATAAGTTTACTTCTCCAGAGGCGAGAGACAATGGCGGACAACGATAAGCAGAGGCTGAAGAATTTCAAGAACAAAGGGCGGGATCTGGAGGTGAAGGAGTTTTTTTTATTGTTCCGTTTGGTGTTTGTTGGCGGTGCCGCCGCTGTGACGTCTTTAGTAATTTGTGAGTAACCCGAGTCGGGCCTGTGTGAGGCCTAACCGAGCTGCCAGGCGTGAGCAAGGCAGCCACTCGGGATGCGTTAAAAGTTTAAAGATATGTCAAAAAAGAGCCTTTAAAGTAACTTCGTTCTACAGCAGGATTCAGGATTACTTATTAAAATCGGGTTAACTACATTTATGAGCGACAGTTAGCATTTTCATGCGATTTGAAAGTAAAAGGTTTCTGGAAAATGTGTCAGTTGCCTATATTATTGTAAAAGCTGGCGATTTATAAACAGTGAATGTTTTAAAATATTGCAGGTAAAGGTCGTCATTTTTGATACTGTTAACGCATTTTATAGGAACATAACCTATAAATGCAATGGATCAAATTAAAAGGTAAATACTCCCAAGTCTAGTTAGTTCCCACCCACATATCTTTTTCGTAAATAATTATAATTGTTAAACTGTTTTAAGGATACATATTTATAAAGCAAGTAGTGAAGCAACCACTCTACAAGGAATATAAATTCCCATCTAAATAAACTCACCTCATGAAGTACATTACAGTATACGTTACGTGAAAGTGATTTTAAGGTTTCAATCTCACCTCAGCTCAAAGGATTGAGACTAACCTACTTGTGCATTATTGCTATGATGCACAGGTTGGTTATAACTTCTGTGAAGTCGTTTAAACTTCTCATTATTACCCTGCAATCACTAGAAAATAGTATGGGAAAGTTTTTAAAATTAATTTTAAGAATAATGGATACCTCGGAGTGATGCAAGGTAATTTGAGTTTAAATTACTTCACAGAAATTATAACTAACCACAAGTAGGTTCATCTTGATCTTTTGAGTTAACAGATGAATTTGGTGCCTAAAATCACTTACTTTTGCATAATGTATACTGTAATGTCCTTCATGGGGTGATTTTTATCTAGTTGGGAATCATTTTGATGCGGTTAGTGTACATCATGTGTTCATGTATGATCAATGCAAGTTTGAGAAATGATTGCATTGATTACTGGAAAGTATAGTTAAAATATGTTTGTATTGCAGGAAGGATCCCATGAGTGTCAGAGCTATAATGAGGGCTAGCATTATGACAGGACTTTATCCTCTTTATCCATCCCCTTCCACCAGAAAAACCTACAAGGCTAACAGTAACTCCATGAATTTAATTCTGGTTCCTGTTGGCTTTTAACCATTTACACTTTTTTTTACTTGCTGAGAAAATAGTATCTGACATACATAAGAGTAAAATATGAGTGTGATTTGTATTGTAAGGGCATGTAAACAAAAAACCTGTTTTATTGACTTGAATATTTTTGTTTAAACATTGAATACTGCTGATATCACTGGTAAGGATTAACTGATAACTTGATGCTTTAGTGGAGTTGAACTAAAATACATAGCTGGTGCTGAATCATATTGGGTTTATGAACATTAATGTTAAAATATAAATTAACAGTTTGCCTTAGTAACTGTTAAAAACTGGTAATCTTGATTGTGGTCACAACAGAAAAATGAGACTGCAACTGTAAACTGGAAATTTAGACAGGCATAAAGGAAAATTATATTTTAGATTTTGAATTTTCCACTTTCAAACTTTATGGTGGTAAAGGATAATGGTCCTTCTGTAAATAATTTTGGGATGTGCTCTTTAGTCTTACTGCTCTTTACATTGAAGAGGTGAGGAAAGGGACAGCAATTTTTTTTGATAAAGACATAGGTGCCAATGGATGTTCAGTATTGGGGAACAATTTTTTTTTGTCTTTTACATCTTTTACAACTGTTTTAAAACACTGTGCTCACTATAATGGAATTGAAAAAATAAAGCTTGTTTCAAGAAACAGGATGAGCCAGGAATTGCTCCCTAAATGGAGGAGCTCAACAGCACGCTCCGTTTTTAAAGGCGAATCGAAGGAGCAAGTTCCCGCGTTTGCACATGTACACTAAAACGCGGAAATCGTGAATTTGCTCCTGTTGTTCGCTGGCGATTTGACAGCTTCGAATTAAAGGGCCATCGCACGCTGCTATCATTGAAATAACTGAAAAATCGCAAACTTCCTCATCTGTCCAGCTGGAAAGTAACTAATTACGCCACCAAACAGGTACGTTTAAAAATACCAGGTCTAAACTAAGTTTTAAAAGTGCGGTTAGCCTTGATGACTACCAAACAACTAAAAATTAAATTTTAAAAATGTGGGGTTCTCATATTACTCCTTATTTTAATAGTTTTTGGTCATTTAAATAAAAATTAAGAATAAATTTTTTACTTTCCTGTCTGTCTCTAATTTAATTCTATTATTTCTTTGGCTTTTTATATATAAAAAATTAAAAATTAAATTTACAAAGACTTTAAACTTTAAATTAATGAAGTCTGCTTGTGGGCGTGACTTCTCTTCCTGACAGATTTTGTGGGTGTATCTTCTATAGACTGTTACATGCGCATCAACTTGCGCTTCTCAGAGGCTGAGTTAATAGCACACATTTTTTTTAAAAATTCAAAATCAAGCAAGTGGACACCACAGAGCCCGCAGTAAGTGCATTCGTTAATTTAATTTGCAGGCGCTGCTGTGAGCGTTGCTACGCCGCTCTGTGTAAGTGCTGGCCCATTATATTTTAAAGCAAACTGGTGAGGATATGTTTTCCTTATTTATTGATAACTATGCATGTAGCTGTGCCGTTAACTATTGGGAAACACCCTTGAACGATAGAAAATAGTGGATGGTTTAGCTCCCTGGAGGAACTGAGGAAACTTTTCCAACTGAGGCAAACATGAGTATCAGCTGATCAACTTGTAGTCTTCTGGTTAAGTATCCAGACGTTGTGCCTTTTGAACTACTTGGTCACCATGATAACAACTTGCATTTATATAGCACACTTTACTGGAAAAAAATCCCAAGGTACTTCACAGGAGTGTAATCAGACAAAAATTGGTGCTGAGCCAAAGAAGGTGATATTAGGATACTAGGACCATTGACTGAAAGCTTGGTCATAGAGGCAGGTTTTAAAGGAGGGCCTTAAAGGAGGAAAGGTGGAGATGTTTAGAGAAGGAATTTGAGAGCTTAGGGCCTAAACAGCTGAAGACATGGCTGCCAGTGATGGGGCAAAGGGAGTGGGCGATGTGAAGAAAGCCAGAGTTGGAGGAATGCAGAGTTCTTGGAGCGTTGTAGGGCTGGAGGAGGTTACAAAGATAGGGAGGGACAAGGCCATGGAGGGATTGGAACACAAGGATGAGAATTTTAAATTTGAGGCATTGGTGGACCGGGAGCCAATATAGGTTAGGTGTGGGTTAGGATACAGACAGCAGAGTTTTAGATGAGCTCACGTTTATGGAGGCTGGAGGATGGGAGGCCGACCAGAAGAGCATGGGACAATATCCTTTATTTTTTTGAAGATTTGAAAGTTTAATTAGAGATTGTTCTGAGTGTTTTGGTTACTCCAATATTTGGTATAAAAGATGAGTTTACATGTTCATTTTAGCTAGCTGGCAAAAGATCAGTGGATTCTGGTGTCGAACTTGCACCCAAAGATTTGCAGATCTGAAAAGTTTAATTGTGGTAAAATTTGCGTGCAGAATGTTATCGTATGGTAAGCTTTCCTCCAAAAGCATACTGTCATGGCACTTTTTTTTACACAATTCAGTGGGTGATTACAGAGAATTCTCCTCAATCAAAGCGTCAACCTTGGCTCAGTGGTGGCACTCTTGCCTCTGAGGCAAAAGGTTGTGTGTTCACGCCCCACTCCAGAGACCTGAGCACATAATCTATGCTGGCACTTCAGTGCAGGCCCCGTCAGCCTCCTCCGGCGGATGTAAAAGATCCCATGGCACTTTTTAAAAGAAGAGCATAGGAGTTCCTCTGCTTTCCTGGCTAACATTTATCCCTCAACCAGCACACACAAAACAGATGATCTGGTCATTTATTTCATTGCTGCTTGTGGGACCTTGCTTGTGTGCAAATTGGCTGCCTCATTTCCTACATTACAACAGTGACTACACTTCCAAAAAGTACTTAATTGGCTGTAAAGTGCTTTATGACATCCCGAGGTTGTGAAAGATGCTATATAAATTCATAAAACACACTACTGCTTTAATTTAATGCATTACTAAATACTTAATACTGGATATTTAATGGCGACAGCTATTTGTCAAAACATTTCAGTACATATAAGGCAAGGCATTTCTGATCCTGATTTACATTGGTCTGTAAAATAGGACATTCAGTTTTGATGAAAGTAATGTGAACAGAACATTGTTTTTCTGTGTGTCTTACGTCGGCTTGTGTACTGATCTGCCTACATGGACTTTCTCATTGTAAAAAAAATGGTAGAAGACTTGCATGAGGCATGTTTAAAAGCCTGATGAGTCTTTTGTAGTGGAAAACTGGTAATAGGTGGGCATTCTAAAATTTCTTGGGCACACTGCAAATTTCCATGTGCTGCATTTAAATTAATTTGTTTGCACCATTTATGAATTTGAGATGTTAATTTCTTAGTACAGGTAGTAAAATACCTGAAGAATTGTACTAAGCTGATAAAAATGGCATGTTTGTCATGGTAGGTTAAATATCCATACATCACTGAGGATTCTGTCTTTTTAATTTACAGGCATTTTACTAGTGAAGTCTGAAATAAATTAGCTTATTAATTTCCACAATCTGGTTGTATCACAGTTTATGTTGGTGTTTTGGCACTTTTGTCTAGATGTACTACTGACGATCCGGATTCTTTCCCCTCAGTCTGGTTCAGTAAAAACTGAAGTCGAATACATTTTAAAGTTCATCACAACTTTAATAGCAGGGTTCTTAGTCTGCAGCATTGATTTGGACTCCTGATAAAGTCCCTCTATGCTGGCAGAGCAAGAACAAAAACATACAGAAATCCACACGTTTTTATACAAATCAATAGGGTTGGAACATACTTAACGAGGGTCAACACCAATCATAAGCCGGGCATAGGTTGCCATGCGAGGTTACGTTATTTCCGGCCAATCATACCAGGCCACCTGTACCAATCTCAGTTACTAACTAATTAACCCTTCCTAACCATTTTGCATTCTGCTTCTTTGCCACGTAGACATTTTAATATTTTACCGAAAACTGACCACGTAGGGATTCTCACTACAATCCCTGAAATATGCAGTGTGAAACACAGAACATGGAGAGTGCACTTCTCATTCCACCCCAAATCCATTGGCTCCACTGTTACAGATCAGTTAGGATGATGGGCAATTCTTACGTCACAGTACAATATACAGGCTTGAAAATGATCAGGCTCAAATTGCAGGCCTTAATAGCTTACCAAGAGAATTAGTCCCTTTTTAAAAAGTACTTTTAAAAACTTTTCAGAAAATAATAGTATGGATGATCTCGGGCAATGATCTCATCAATGAATCAGATGATATGAGTGTGAAGCTGGGATAGTTATTTTGTAACTTTTTTTTGGTTGTTCATTGTGGTGATGGATTTCACTGTTGGGGAATGGAACAAACTTCTACTTTGAATACCCAGTGTCTGCAGTAGTCTCTAGTATATGTCACGATAGAGCGCAAAGCACTCGATTCTGCCTTAATTCCAGGCTTAGAGGAGCACACCATAGTGCACCAATGTCAATTTTCCCATTTTCCACTCCTTGTAGCCCTTTGAATGAAACTGCCAATATAATGGCCGTTTTGTGTTGGGGGGTCCAGTGCACTAGTAACTACTTTCAGGTTCCCCAGAATCTCCACATAGGGTTCTTTAAAACCAATAAAATACTTTCATCCCATCAATCTGGACTGGATTCAACATATGTGAAGACAGTTTTAATCCACTGTAACATTCCAGTCTCACTTGGTTCAAAACAATATTGAGAACCCTAAGATCACTCCCATGTAACGTTTATGTCTATAGTAGTTACTTTTAAGGGTTTCAGCTGATAATGGATTTGATTTTTGAGTATCCTAACTGGAGAATTTGAGCATGCCCCAAGACTCTTGAGGTGCATTAGAATCAGTCAAGGCTTAAAAGATAGTTGCAAATTTCAGCTTCTCAACCTGAATCACCAACTCTATAACTGATTGCTACAATCCCAAGTAGCAAACACTTTTTCACTTTCAGTTTGAATCAGTAGAATGATTAAAATGTAATAAATTGGGGAGTGTGCCACTCTTGAAAAAATATAAGTTGATGCAAATGTTCCATCTACTTTTAAGCAATTTAGATCGTTCAGTGAGCCTATTAAGTAATGTACTACATGATATTTACCACTTCTGATGTGGATAGAAAGGAAGGACTAGTACTTTAAACTGACAAGCATTTTTTTGTACAATTTTATTTTTATATATAAATAAATTTAGAATGTGTTGAGTGGCACACTGCTTTGGTGCCGTGGAATGGAAGAATGTGACTTTGTAGCTGCTGTTCCCAACACAGTGAATTATAGATCTTTGCCATGATGCTGGGGTAGATGCAAAGGGGACCAGGTGGTAAATACGAGGAGAGATCAGTATATGCTGCTGTCTTGCTAACTTTATAGTCAACTCAGGAACAATATTTGGTAGCGGCACGGGAACAGATTATCTCCTCACCCTCAGGCAGGAAATTGTCTCTGGTGCAAGCAGATATAAAGGAAGGGGAGGAAATAAAACCTTAAATTAGGCCATTACTGTTAGTAAATGGCTCTACCTAAGGGAATTGGTTCTTTTCTGGTTTATTGGCACTTACCAAGGCATGGGATGTCGCTGCTTGGGAACTGAGCTTGTTTCCATTTAAGGCACCCAGTATCAGAAAGTTATAGTACAGTTATTGAATAGATGTGTTGCACTTCTGCACTACCCAAATCATGACCTAAAAGAATGTCCTATGCTGAATCCATATGCTTTTTCTGTTTTGCTCCTTGTGACCTGAATGACATTGGAAATTCAGCCTGTTTTATATAATGAACCCATGCATGTTAGGAACTGGGTTGAGCAATCTAACCTAATTGCATGTAGATTCCTACAGCCAGCAGAGAGAAGAAACATTTATCCCATTGGCCTGAACTTCATTCAAGCCCACATCCTGGATGTGTGTGAGGTAACCTGTAGTGTCACCCAATTTCTTTCTTTGCCTCCTTTGAGGAGTGGTTCTACACTTAAGTTTTAACAAAAATTATTGTTGATTTAATGTAATTAATGTGCTGTTAAAATTGTTCCAATTTATGATCATGAGCTGTAATCAAACTTTAAATGCATGTATTTAATGTTGAAAGCTTCAGTTGTAAACTTTTCTCCTCAGTCATCGTCTCTACACTCTGTTCTCTTGCTTTAGTTGTGATTTTGCCTTTATAATTTGCATGATGGGGGGAGGGTTGGTGGTGGGGAATTGGTAAATCTTAGCGAGGGGCAGAAAATCACCTCAGCAGTTATGTGGGGATATACAGGCTAAGTGGGGGGGGCGGGGAGAGTAGCCAACGACATGCTCAGTTGGGTGGGGTCTTGTTCAGTAGGAGCAGGGGATTGTGATCGGACTACATAGAGACTGGAGGTAAGAAGCCTGAAATAATGCTGAGCAGACTGACGGAGAACTTTCTCAATGGAGTGCTCCACGCTGCAACTATACGTGAGAATCTAAATCGAAAGCAAAATACTGCAGATGCTGGAAATCTGAAATAAAAACAATATGCTGGAGATACTCAGCAAGTCAGGCAGCATCTATAGAGGAAGAAACAGTTAACATTTCAGGTCGATGACACTTTGGAAGAAGTTGAAGATTAAACAGTTTTTAAGCAAGTACAGAGCTAGGGAAAGCGGAGGAAAGAACAAAAGGGAATGCCTCTGATAGGGTGGAGGGCAGGAGTGATTAAATGACAAAAGAGATGATGGTGCAAGGTAAGGTAGTTGGTAATGGGACAAGTAAAGAAACAAAAGATGGATCTAGAGGAGCTGTAAAAGGCAATATCAGAGCCATTATTGGAACTTGCTGTCCAAAAAAATGGATTCCTCCTTCGTCAGGCGGATGGTGGAAATTTCCACCATCCGCCCGACGAAGGAGGAAGCCTCCGAAAGCTTGTGGAATTTAATTTAAAATAAATTTGTTGGACTATAACTTGGTGTTGTAAAATTGTTTACAATTGTCAACCCCAGTCCATCACCGGCATCTCCACATCAAAAAAATGGGAGCAGTGGTTATGATTTGAAGTTATTGAAATCAATGTTGAGCCCAGGAGGTTGTAAAGTGTCTAACCGAAAGATGAGGTGCTGTTTCTCGAGCTTCCGTTGAGCTTCATTGGAACAGTGTAAGAGGCTGAGGACAGAGAGGTCAGAGTGGGATGAGGAATTAAAATGGCAAGCGACCGGCAGGTCAGGATCACACTCATGACTGAGCAGAGGTGTTCAACAAAGTGATCACCCAATCTGCATTTGGTCGCCCAATATAGAGGAGACCACATTGTGAGCAGCGAATACTGTATACCAAATTGAAAGAAATGCAAGTAAATCACTGTTTAACCTGGAAGGAGTGTTTGGGGCCCTTGATGGTGGGAAGGGAGGAGGTGAAAGAGCTTGTGTTGCATCTCCCGCTTCTGCACGGGAAGATGCCATGGGGAGGAGTGGGTGTTAGGGGTGATGGAAGAGTGGACCAGGATGTCGCAGAGGGAGCGGTACCGTCAGAATACTGACCTTTCAGCGACACCCTGGGTTCACTCTTACAACACCCGCTCTCCTCCCCACAACACCTTCCCGTGCGAGCGCAAGAGATGCAACACCTGCCCTTTCACCACCTCCTTACCCAGGGTCCCAAATGCTCCTTCCAGGTGAAAGATTTAGTATACTGCTTGTAGGAATGTCATGTAGAATTTTTAAGTGAGTTTATTTTCTGCTTTGGTGTTGATTTAAATTTTAATACGCTTATAGTTTTTCAACTGATTGGTAGCATTGTACAATAGGTACCATTCTAGTTAGGTGGAAGATGAGTTTAAAACTGTAAGTAAATGCATTAGAAATCCTAACTACTTATTTTGATATTGGTATGTTGATCTTCTGGAAACTGCTTCAGGCTCCCAGTCACCAGGAGCTGAGTTCAGTTCTACAGACACTGGTAGCCCTCTGGTGCCCTCCTCAAGTGCCCATTCTTCATATGTGAACTTGGACAGTGGGTGTCAGTCAGTTGGTATTTGACCTTCAGCACCAAACAACCTAGCCTAGCTGAGTCCTACCTTATGTCTTTACATGTACACTTTCCAGTAAAGGTCTGTAGGATAGCGATTTAAAAGTAAGAACTCTAGTTGCTTC
Organism: Heptranchias perlo; assembly: GCF_035084215.1. NCBI lineage: Eukaryota > Metazoa > Chordata > Chondrichthyes > Hexanchiformes > Hexanchidae > Heptranchias > Heptranchias perlo. The sequence goes on from NC_090337.1 coordinate 42,804,052, forward strand.
CTCTCGTCACCTAGCCATGGGATCAGATCTTGGACCATCCTGATCTGTCTTGGTCAGCACCACCTGTATTGCATTTACCACTAAGCGATTTGAAGATATCTATAGCTATATACTGCACTATTAATGGGAATGGCAGTAGCTGAGGTTCATGTTCATGTTTGAATACTATTTACCTTAATCACTATTATCTACACAGCTATGCTAGAATAACAGTTCTAATTTTAAAAAAATCCTTTGATTTAAATAGCAGAATTATAATTTGTTGTAACCTGGAAGATAAATTAAATTAACCATAAACTTTTCTTTTTCTTTAGTCTATGAGAAGACAACGAAATGAAGTGGTTGTAGAACTAAGAAAGGTAAGAATGCCTGGTAAAGCAACCCAGCTACAAAAGAAAAATAGAGGTTAATATTTAGCAACTAAGTCTATGTGCTAACTGTTTTTCTAGTAAGAGGTTATGAAAATGAGAACCATATAAACCTATGATTGCATTTTTTTGTGTAGATGAAAAGTTGCTTAAAAGGTTTTGTTAATGTTAAACTGGTTGAATGTACACAAGATGCCATGTAGAATATCAACATGTTACTTTGTATATATGCAGAGAAAATTAAATTACATGCACCTGTGAGAAAATTGGGATAATCACAGTCAACCGTTTTTGAGTCATTTGGATTTTTGTTGACATTTTAATGTTGCAATGAAAAGTTGCTATTTCTCATTGAACAGCAAGATATTTCTGTTTTTGTATAGAACAAGAGGGATGAACATTTATTAAAGCGAAGAAATGTACCTCAAGAGGATGCTTGCGAAGACTCTGACCTTGATGGCGACATCAGAGTGGTAAATACTTTTACTGCTGTATGAGACATACTTAGTAGAATTTGGGGCTCAAATTTTGATGCTGTCGTTGACTGACTGAACATTGCCACCATGCCTGCTTCTGCTTTTGAAACATCGCCAGCATTTTGATTATTGGCTGATTAGATCAATTGATCAGCATTTGCTAGTTAAGCTAGTAAGATGCAAACACTAATTGTGGAAGTAGAGATTTTAAAAAATTCATTCATGGGATGTGGGTGTCGCTGGCAATGCCAGCATTTATTGCCCATCCCTAATTGCCCTTGAGAAGGTGGTGGTGAGCTGCCTTCTTGAACCGCTGCAGTCTGTGTGGTGAAGTATCTCCCACAGTGCTGTTAGAAAGGGAGTTCCAGGATTTTGACCCTGCGACGATGAAGGAAAGGCGATATATTTCCAAGTCGGGATGGTGTGTGACTTGGAGGGGAATGTGCAGATGGTGGTGTTTCCATGTGCCTGCTGCCCTTGTCCTTCTAGCTGGTAGAGGTCGTGGGTTTGGGAGGTGCTGTCGAAGAAGCCTTGGCAAATTGCTGCAGTGCATCCTATGGATGGTACATACTGCAGCCACTGTGCGCCGGTGGTGAAGGGAGTGAATGTTTAGGGTGGTGGATGGGGTGCCAATCAAGCGGGCTGCTTTGTCCTGGATGGTGTCGAGCTTCTGGAGTGTTGTTGGAGCTGCACTCATCCAAGCAAGTGGAGAGTATTCCATCACACTCCTGACTTGTGCTTTGTAGATGGTGGAAAGGCTTTGGGGAGTCAGGAGGTGAGTCACTCACTGCAGAATACCCAGCCTCTGACCTCTTGTAGCCACAGTATTTGTGGCTGGTCCAGTTAAATTTCTGGTCAATGGTGACCCCCCACGATGTTGATGGTGGGGTATTCAGCGATGGTATTGCCGTTGAATGTCAGGGGGAGGTGGTTAGACTCTCTCTTGTTGGAGATGGTCATTGCCTGGCACTTGTCTGGCGCGAATGTTACTTGCCACTTATCAGTCCAAGGCTGGATGTTATCCAGGTCTTGCTGCATGCGGGCTCGGACTGCTTCATTATCTGAGGGGTTACGAATGGAACTGAACACTACAATCATCAGCGAACATCCCCATTTCTGATCTTATGTTGGAGGGAAGGTCATTGATGCAGCAGCTGAAGATGGTTGTGCCTAGGACACTGCCCTGAGAAACTCCTGCAGCAATGTCCTGGCGCTGAGATGATTGGCCTCCAACAACCACTACCATCTTCCTTTGTGCTAGGTATGACTCCAGCCACTGGAGAGTTTTCCCCCTGATTCCCATTGAATCAATTTTACCAGGGCTCCTTGGTGCCACACTTGGTCAAATGCTGCCTTGATGTCAAGGGCAGTCACTCTCACCTCACCTCTGGAATTCAGCTCTTTTGTCCATGTTTGGACCAAGGCTGTAATGAGGTCTGGAGCCGCGTGGTCCTGGCGGAATCCAAACCGAGCATCGGAGGTCTTGTTATTTCACAGTCAAAATATTACTTTCTTTCCCAACCTTTTGGGGTGAGCGAGGTGAATGAATTATTGTACTTATAAGTTCATTTGCTGCTCTTGAAATTTATTTTTCTGTAAAGTTTGCACTGTTCAAATGGATATTTATATGCTAGCAAGGTTTCTTATATATAACAATCTATGATGAAAGTTGGATTTCTTATTTTAAACTTAGTTTTATCCTGGTCTAAATGTTAGCTATGAATTTAGCATGGTAATATTTGCAATCAGAACAACATTTTCATTACTAGCAATTACAGTAGATGCAGGAGAATATTTTTTATTTCATGGAGATAATATCACAATTGAAAACAGATCTCATTGTAGGGGAAAATTTGAGTGCCGTTAGAATCACTTTGTAATTCATATCAATTTTGTTCCCCATTTAATTTAGGATTTACATTTAACTTAATTGTAATTACTTAAAATTACATGATATAAACAAAATACATGAAAGCAGATGCAATCATCTTCCGGTTCTGGCAATGATGCCACTCTTTAGTTATTGGTTCAGTTCTCTTAAATATAAGTCATATTCCATAGCACTTTATCATGTACCTTAACGTAATTCTAATCAGTAATGGTAATACCCAGTGGTAAAGTTATGTCTGCTTTATTATTGTAAGTTGAAAGATACTCGGGGTTCTTAAAAAATCTGTTAGGCTAGAATCGGGACTCCATGTCTGCCTTTGGGGGCATTTTGCCAGATTGCACGATTTGTTTTTGTAAAGAGTTTTGTAGCAATTTTATATTGTCGTTCACCAGTTTCAGTAAGCAACTTTTCTATGTGTATCTAAACAATGCATAAATAAAATTTGTGTTCTTGTACATTTTGCTTTGGGACTGATTTACAATACAGTAAATAAATTGGTTGGGAGATTAGTAACATAGCAAAGTTTTTTTTTCCCCCACAAATTGCCCTGGTGTTAATTTAAACTACTGTAACTTTTTTTCAAAATGTTTTGAAAACTAATGTTCCTATCTCTCTTTTATTCCCTTTCTGCAGCAAAATACATCGCTAGAAGCAATAGTGCAGGTGACCAACTTTAATGTTAAAATTGTACTTTTATTTGCCACAATGTGAACTTAAATAAGTATTTACTAATTGTAATAATTTTATCGAACAGAATGCTTCCAGTGACAACCAAGGGCTTCAGCTCAGTGCAGTGCAGGCTGCTAGGTGAGATTGTCACTCTCTGAACGTTCTAAAATTTGATAGAATCTCAAAATATAAGTAACCTATATCTCTGGAAATAAATGCCAGTTCATTTCCTGTAGAAAATTTAGAGGCTATTGTTTGTTTAAAAAATTTGTATGCCGCTTGTCCGACATCCAATATTGGATGAGCAGAAATTTCCTCCAGTTAACTATTGGGAAGACCAAAGCCATTATCTTCAGTCCCCGCCACAAATTCCATTCCCTAGCCATCGACTCCATCCCTCTCCCTGGCCACTGTCTGTGGCTAAACCAGACCGTTTGCAACCTTGGTGTCCTATTTGACCCTGTACTGAGTTTCTGACCCTATATCCTCTCCATCACTAAGACCACCTACTTTCACCTCCATAACGTCGCCCGTCTCCACCCCTGCCTCAGCTCATCTGCTGCTGAAACCTTCATGCCTTTGTTAACTCTAAACTCGACTCTTCCGATGCTCTCCTGGATGGCCTCTCACTTTGCACTCTGCTTAAACTTGAGCTCACCCAAAACTCTGCTGGCCGTATCCTAACTCGCACCTAGTCCAGTTCACCCCTGTGTTCGCTGACCTACTTTGGCTCCCGTTCTGGTAACGTCACGATTTTAAAATTCCCACCGTGACCTTGCCCCATCCTATGACCCACAACCCTACAAGATCTCTGTGCTCCTCAAATTCTGGCCTCTTGCGCGTCCCTGATTTTCATCGCTCCACTATTGGGAGCCGTGCCTTCAGCTGGCTGGGCCCTAAGCTCTGAAATTCCCTCCCTAAAACACTCTGCCTCTTAACTTCTCCCCTCATTTATGACACTCCTTATAAACCTACCTCTTTAAGCAAGCTTTTGGTCACCTGTCCTAATATCTTATATGGGTTGGTGCCAAATTTTGTTTGCTAACACTCCTGTGAAGCGCTGTGGGACATTTTACTACGTTAGAGGTGCTATATAAAAGCAAGTAGTTGTTGAAGTAAAAACTTTCCAAGTTTTCAAGTTGCCTTTTGTTTGTTTCTTCCAACAGGAAGCTGTTGTCAAGTGATCGCAATCCACCAATAGATGATTTAATAAACTCTGGCATTTTACCAATTCTTGTGCATTGTCTAGAACGAGATGACAAGTGAGTAGTGAACATGGCCATTTTTATTTAAAATAAACTTTTTAGTCTACAAATGGTTTTGAAATTTTAAATCTCTGGATTGAAAGAAAATAAAATGAAAACAGCTTTTGTTTTCTGATATTTAATGATTAAAGTGAAAAGCTGCATTTTGCAATGCTTCATAAAATGACCTGCAGACTTTTTAATTTGCTTTGTCTTGTTTATAGCCCTTCGTTACAATTTGAAGCAGCATGGGCTTTAACAAACATTGCTTCTGGCACTTCAGAACAAACACAGGCTGTGGTTAAATCAAGTGAGTATTGCCTTTTTTTTCTTTTAGATACTATGATTTTGGAGGCTACTGAGATATTACTGGTAGTTGTACAAGTAGCCCTATAAATATATTTGCAACGAACTTGAATTAATAATTCCCTGTAAAGCTTACAACCTGATAGTTTAATTTAAAAACTATACTTTAAATTTTAGTTTAATCAAACAAAGTTGTGTGCATTTTACTGATTGAATCCTTTAGGACAACAAATGATTTGTGTTTGGTATGTTTTGGATAATGCTTTAAATAACTTGGTAGAACAGTGGTTTAAGAAAACACCTATCTGTGAATTGCTTCAACTTGTGAATAATTCATAGTTTATTTTCAAAGTTTAAAAATTTTGAACAAACTTTTACATTAAAAGCCCCATCTTTGCATTTTAATTGGACTTTTTCTTCATTGATGCTGATTCTAAAACCTCTAACTGCAATATTATGATTGCTTAAAACAAACTAAAAGTAAACTGCAATGTGCCTTGCAAGAATAAAATCTAGTTATTCTCCTTTTTACTGAAATGTAAATCTTTCTAGAACTTGTTTCATTGATTTTCTTCTTCCTGCTAGATGCTGTTCCCCTTTTTTTAAGACTGCTGCACTCTCCACATCAGAATGTGTGTGAACAAGCGGTTTGGGCTTTAGGCAACATCATAGGTATGTTTTGTCATTTAACATTGTTTATTCTGATGGTTAAAAGCTTAGAAAGGATCTTTCTTTTGTTGTTATTGGAGTAGATTTGCAACTTGCCACCTGGGTATAAAACTGGCATTGTGGGTCATCTACAAATGAAAATTGGGCTGTTTCTATTATGAGGGGTCAATCCACTATACTAGCTTTACCCCTGGGCAACAAGTTGAAAATCTATCCCATTGTATTATGTAGGAAATCTGGGTGTGTTAAGGGGCTGCAACACAGAGGAGTCATAACTTGTGAAATTGGAACTTGAATTTAGGTTAGCTTCCACATGTACACTGACATCCCAACTTTACCTCTCTACCACTTTCCTTGACTCTTTGTTTGCCTAAATGCTTTAAGACTGCTGGTTTGACATCAAATCCTGAGTGAGTTACAGCTTCCTACAGCTCATTATTGGAAAGTCTGAAGCTATCATCTTCGGCCCCTGCCACATGCATCGCTCTCTTGCTACTAATTCAATTACCTCTCCCTGTCTATTTTCTCAACCTGAACCAAATTGTTTGCAATCTTGGCGTGTTGTTCGATTTTGAGCTGAGCTTTAAACCACATATCCTATCCATTACTAAGATTACTTGCTTCCACCTTGCAAAATCGCTGCCCCACCTCACCATTCTCCACCACTGAAACCCTTGTAAGAGCCTTTGTCATTTCTAGTCTTGACTGTTCCAATACCCTCCTTGCTGGCCTCCCATCCTCCTGCCCCCATGAATTATATCTTGTCCAAAACTGCCATTTGTGTCCTGTGCTGCCCTGTCTTGGTAATTTATTATTCCCGTCCTTACTGGTTTCCTATTCCCATTGTGTTAAATTTAACTTTCCTCATCCTTATCTACAAATCCATTCACAAATCTTTCCCATCTTAACCCAGTCAGCTCCTCCAATCCTATAAATCATCCCAAATTCTCTGTTCCTTTGATTCTGGCTTTCTGCCCCACCACTGTCCCGCCATTAGAATCTTTCAGCCGCATCAGTCCTGCTTTATGAAACTCTCTCCTTAGGCCACTTCTCTCTTCCTAGGCCTCTTCCACCTTCTAAAAAAATCTTTTCAAAACTCATCTCTTCGCCAAAACAGTCTTCCACGTCTCCTAATCTCTCTCTCTCCTGGCTTGGCATCCATTTCTGTGAAGTGCCTTGAGCAGTATTTTTATGTTATAGGAGATAGGCAAATTCAAGTTGTTGACTATTTTATAGGCGTCTCAACTTCAAGATGTTTTATTCATTTGAAACACACAGAGTGTTCTGTACAATATGTAGAATTGTAGTGTTTTATATTCAATTTACTATTTGCGTTTTCTTTTGCCGATGAAGGTGTGCAACAAGTGTTCGGATCCTATTTGGTGTATGTTAGGGTTAGGCTAGAAGAGATACTGCAATTTATTTCAACGTGGTAGAGAAGAATGTTAACATTTTCAAAATGATATTGTCATTACTGAAAACAAAGGGCGTACTTTTGAGAAATGACTGAAAAATAGAAAGATACTTGCTTGCCTTGTTTATGGTTTTAATTTTCTGTTGTCATCAGCTTCCCCTCGATACATGTAATTTGGCAGATATTGGATGTAAAATATTTAAACCCATTTTTTTCATCTGATCGATCAGTTCATCGGATGAAACTTTGAAATTTAAGTATATGCATTCTTTAATTATTGTATACTTCTTGAAATAAACATTTCTTCAGAGTACTTATATAAGAGACCTTTTTTAAAAAAAAATGGCATTTATATAATTAGGCTAGTATTTTATGTCGATCGACAGTTGTTGCAGGTAGAAATAACTTATATTCTACTTTTTGTTTGGATGTATTGGGAGAATTAATTTTATTGTTAAACAGCCTAAATGTGCCTTGAGTGCTGGCTTGGTTCAGTGGTGGCATTCAGGTGGCCTGAATCAGAAGGTTGTGCGTTAAAGTACACAATCTTGAGCACATAACCTAAGCTGATATCTCATTGCAGTACTCGGTGCTGCATTGTCGGAGATGTTGTCTTCAGGTGACCCAGTCCACCTGTTGAGGTAGATGTAAAAGATCACGGCTATATTTTGAGGAAAAGCGGGCCGTTCTCTAGTTGTCCTGGCCAACATTCATCCCTCAACCAATACTACTGAAACAGATTAACTGGTTATTCATTTAATCACTTAGAGTTTTCTGTGTGCAAGTTGGCTGCCGTGTTTGCTAACAGAAACACTTGATTACACGTCAAAAAGTACTTGATGGGCTGTGCAGCACTTAGAGATATTCTATAGATGTGAAATGTGCATTCAGAAATGCAAGTCTGCCTGTCTTTTAGCTTTGTATGGAATGGGCTGGTGTTTTTTCATGTTGATTGGCATTTTGCATATTGTGCTTTGTGTGATGTTAAAACTGAAATTATTTTTTCCCTCAATTGTTACAAACAGGGGATGGCCCTCAATGCAGAGATTATGTCATTAGTCTGGGAGTTGTGAAGCCCCTACTTTCTTTCATTAGTCCATCTATTCCCATTACCTTTCTTCGAAATGTCACTTGGGTGATGGTTAATCTCTGTCGTCACAAGGACCCTCCCCCACCAATGGAAACCATTCAGGAGGTAAGTAATTTGAGGTTTGTCAATTTGTTTCACAATTTTTAAAAAAAGTCTCAGCTGAATCATTTAAAAGCTAAAATTGGCACTAATTGTAATCCGAACAAAAAACTTTTTCCTAGATTCTTCCAGCCTTGTGCGTGCTCATCCACCACACAGATGTTAATGTAAGTATGTGAAGTCAGCACACGTGCATAAATTGTCTCCCGAATGGTGCGGCTTAGCTTGCACAAGTGAACTGCACAATGTTTGAAAGGCTGAAAGTGCATTCCCTTTCCAATCTCCACCAGCCCTGCATGCCAGCATGTGGTTCCTGTTCTTTCAATCCGGTTTCCCTTGTAACCCCACTTCCATCCACTTTTGGTGGCAGAGTCTTTAGCTGTCTTGATACTACACTCTGGCACTTTCTCCCTAAATCCTTCCACTTTCCTACTTCTCTCCCCATCTTCAAAACCTCCTAATAATGTGCCTCTGTGTGCATTCAATCGTCTCACTATTACTTGACCTCAGTTTCTTTTCCTCTGGAACACCTTTTACTAGAGTAAATCCAAGTTGTTCTTGCTTAATTTCTGAGCTTTGTAAAGTGTTTAAATATTGCTCTTATCAGTGTTGGGGTAACAATTTACAGATGAAAGGATAAATTGTAGCTGATTAGCAGCAATAATATTCCATATGACTTGTCCTTGTTTGGAGCCAGTGTCAAGTGGCGGCATTAAAAGGAAGAGGAAAATCAGAAGGGAGTTCTCTTTTGTGGGTGGTGGTGTAATTCAGACCATGTACTTCAGCTCTTAAGTAATTTTGTGTGGATTACAATTTGTAAAAGCTTCATGCATTTTAAATAGTAAAATATATGGCTAGCAATATAATCAAGTGTTGATAATAGTCTGCTGTGCAGTCTTTGAGTTAAGAATATCAACTCTGTATTTTGTGTGTGTATATTTGTATAGTATATATGCTCACCAAATACTTCAAATTTTTATGACCATCAAATATACAGTCCAGTATTTGTCAGTTTATTTACAACTAATGGGTCTCCCGTGGCATTTCTCACAGTTAATCAGAGTATAACAGAAGTTTGTGAAGACAGTGGAATAAGAAGGGATTCTGAGCTAGCCCAGGTATTACAGGCTAGTTAGTTCAACATCTGTGGCAGGCAAAATTTTGGAATCTTTAAAAGTAAAATTAAAAAATAATCTAGATGAAGAGGGAATGATTAGAAATAAGGATTTCAAGCAGGAAGATCATGCTTGACAAACCTGATGGAATTCTTTTGAGGAAGTGACGAATATAGTGAATGGGCGAAATGCTGTGGATGTCACATGGACTTTCAGAAAGCCTTTCCAAAGTACCACACAGGAGACTTTTGGAGAAGATTAACAGGTTTAGAATTAAGGGAAGGGTAGCAAATTGGATTAAAAACTGGTTAAAAGGGAGGAAACCAAGTAGGAGTTACAGGCAGTTTCTCAATGGTTGGAAGTGGGTACTGGTGTCCCTTTGGACTCTGTTCTGGGACCACTTCTGTTCACTGTGTACATCAGTGATTTGGATATAGGGCTAGAGGGAAGAGTGTCCAAATTCGGAGACAATATTAAAATAGGTGGCTCAGTAAAGAATTCTGAGGACTAAAGGAAGCCACAAGTGGATATTGATAAGATGGTGGAATGGGCAAAAAAGTGGCAGGTGGAATTTTATGTCTGTGAACGTGAGGTGATACAATTTGGTAAAAAAAATTATATAGTTTGCGGGAGGGCTTTGTGATGCGGAAGAGCAGAGGGATTTGGAAGTTGAGATTCACAACGTTAAAAGCAACACCACAAGTGGATAAGGCCTTAGTTAGGAGAATGCTGGGTTTTATAGCAAGAGGCATAGAATATAAAAGTCTGATGTGAATCTATATAAAACCTTAGTAAGACCACAATTGGAGTACTGTGTGCTGTTGTGGGCTTCACGCTATAGAAAGGATGTTGAGACAATAGAGAGGGTACAGCGCAGGTTCACTAGGTTGTGGCCTAGTATGAGGAAATACAAATACGAAGAAAGACGTAAGAAATTGGGTCTGTTTTCATTAGAGCAGAGAAGATTAAGGGGTAATTTGATAGAGGTGTTTAACATTTTGAAGGGATGGGTCAGAGTAGATATAAACAGACTGGTTCCAGTGATTAAGGGGTATAGATTGGGGCACAGCTGCAAGATTAAATGCAAGAGACTTGGGAGAGAGCAGGAAAAACTTTTACACTGAGATATGTGAGGCTGTGGAATGCACTACCAGAGCTAGTGATTGAAGCACACACCATGTCAATATTTAGTAAGTTAGGTGGTTGAAGGAAAGGGGGATATGTGCCCAGTGGGGATACATGAGATTAGGACTATTGCTCCTATGGCGGTTAAACATCAACCCTGACTAGTTGGGCCAAATAACCTGTTTTTGTGTTGTAATTTCTGTGTCACTACTTAAAAGTGGATGAGATGGATAAGTGGTGAAGTGTTTTTTCATTGGCTCAAATTTCCCAGGAACTAATCAGAAGAGCATGACTGGTTTTTCTCGTGTTGCAGAAATGTTTAAAGTGCATAAAAATATTTTTAGTATCACAATTGTCGGTCTCCATGGTATTGCATGCTCTGTGATTAAATCCCTTCGTAGTCTCACCCCTCTATATGTAATCTCCTCCAGATCTCTTGCTCCTCCAACTTTGGCTCTGTGCAACCCCCCTTCCGTCACTCCACCATTGGTGGTCGTGCCTTTATACCCCACTCTCTGGAATTTCCTCCCTAAACTCCTCCACCTCTCTCCGCATTTAAGACCCTCCTTAAAACCCATCTCTTTGACCAAGCCTCTGGTCATTTCTTATATCTCCTCCTTTAGTTCTGCATTCATTTATATCTCATTACGCCTCTGTGAAGCACCTTGGGACATTTTTGTAAATTGAAGGCACTATATAAATGCAAGTTGTAAGTCAGGGAATATGATCCCTCATGCCCCTCTCTGTTGTCTTTGTGTTCCTATTTCTCGCTGTTTCTCTTCTGGCCTGTGTCCCTCCTCTTCTGCTTCTGTTCCCTTAACTCTTTTTTTCTTTTTGGGTGGGAAATAGTTGGTGATATGTCAGGGAAAGGAGCTAATACAGCTACATTTGGGGATTATGGGGAAAATGTGGCCCTCAGTAGCTCTCTTCCCATCTCCCCAATTACTGGTGCTCATCTCCCTGTTCACTGTTCCCATCACATCCTCTTCCCCATCACCTTCTCAGTACCCATTGCCCTTCCATTATTCCCTTTACTTCTCTACCCACTCAATGCCTGAATTGTCCTCTCCCCTTTTTCTGCTGTCACTTCACCCATAACCCTCCGTTCACTCTTCTCCCCCCTCTCCGCAAGGAGGCTAGAGGACCCCATAACCAGTTGCACTCTGTTTTCAACCCACCCCCCACCCTGGCCGCACTCTGCCTTGCCATCTGTTTTGCTCCAAGGTTTTGTTTGCAGTCAAAAATAAATTTTGTTTTTTTTACAAAGAAATCAAATTAGAATGAGGCAAGAAATTGCCTGTCTTTCTCTTGTGTATTTTCTGTCACTCTCCCCCTCTTCGTCCTCTCTTTTCTCCACCCTCCTCATCGCCTCTGGAGGGGGGGGGGGGAGAGGAGAAGAGAGGGGGCGCGGACCCCTTTGCCCCCGACCTCTCTTCCCACCGCCCCCCTCTCTCTTCCCCACCCCCTCTTGTCTCCTTGGTTTCCCTCACTTTCTCTGCCTCTTATGTTTAAAAATTAGAATCTGTCTGACAGATATAAGCCATTAGCATCAACCTTTTTCAACTGAACAAAACAGCCCTGACATAGTATAGACAAGTTACCTTTTTTTTAAATTGAGGTAACATTTACATGAAGAAAGAAATACTTTCTCCATAAATGTAGACACTAATTTATAATGGAAAAATTGAGACAAAAACATGACTGAATTCAAGTGGTGCAGGCAGAAAGCACATGTAGACATCAGATTTTTAGTATGTTATAGATAGATGCATATTTTATGTTACTCCATTTAGTAAACTGGCAATGCACTAGATACCTGGTGTGTAGAACGAAGTGTACCACTTGTGCCTTTGGGGTGATTTACTAACCTGATGCCACTCAGTGTATTTTCCATATACTGCTGAATTAAGTGGAACCTTATTTAAAAAAAAACTTTTTAGAGTTTTCTTTATTGTAACTTTCACATAGTTGCTCATATACTGAATGTTTGTTGTTGTGGACTTCAGATTTTAGTAGACACTGTTTGGGCCCTGTCCTACCTAACAGATGCTGGAAATGAGCAGATTCAGATGGTTATAGATTCAGGGATAGTTCCTCATTTGGTGCCCCTTCTCAGCCATCAGGAGGTCAAAGTTCAGGTAAGGATACTGTCAGCCGAGCAATGAACATATTCCTCTGATCTTTTGGCTGAAAATAAAATCTTAAATTTGTAAAAACATTTGCATCTTTACCTTTCAAGTTTTTGCTGTGTTATTATTTATCAAAAGTTTAAAGATGAACTTAACATTTATCATTATGTGTTCTGCTTTATTTATGTTGAGGCAGCACAGAACCCTAGAGTTGAGTCTTGGAGCCCCTGAACTGGAGTTTCAGCATGATTTCCACCCAGATATCAGCATAATCTGGGCGGAATCAAATGAAGTAGCACCAAAGAGCGCGGAATTTTAAACTTAAATTGAGCCCATAACTACTTTATACTCATAGCCGCGATCTTTTACACTGGTTCAGTGGTCACATGAATGCAATGTTGATCACACGTACCTTCAGTGACCAGCAGTCAATTGAAGCCTAACCCCTGTTGTGCTTCTTCTGCTGCAGTTACTTCAAATTCAGTTTGAATTAGTCTAAATTCAGTCAATTACAGCAGAGCAGGATATACCTGCGTGGCTTCAGTTCCCTGCTGGTCACAGGTCTTATGTATTAGGGACAGATCAAAGCAGTCAATTGAAGACAATTAAATAGTAAGACCAGGAGCATTAAATCAGTCAATTGAAGAATGGCTCATTTCCTGGTACTCCCACTCCTCTTCGTGATGCTGGAGCATGCCGTGTTCTAGTCACGAATTGATTACACTGATTCATGGGAGATTTTATGTTAATGAGTTTGCGCAGAAACTTGAGCATAATTTCACCTCAGCAAAACCAGCGCATGCTGGGCGCATGTTGTCAATTGCTCCCCTGGCTGAAACTTCATGCCCCTGAGTTGAGTCTCACGAGTTAAAATTGGCATTTCTGTGATTTCAATCTGACCCACATAGCTGTGAATCTGATTCAGTGTTGATACTGCTGCAATTCCTTGGAGAATTAAATGAGTTATATACGTGTGATTTTAAATTAAAGGTACTATTGATTAAACAAATGTTGCAAAATGTGGTACATGTTGGAATGATCTTAAGAAAGTAGTATAATTATTAGCTTCAATGAATGTGTGCTATTTTTAGTAAATACATGAATTTGTTTTTGGCTGTCCAGTATTTACCAAGAGAAATATGTAAATGTTCCAATATGTGCACTTTCTGGTATTTTAAAAAAGCAGGATAAAACTTATTTGTATATACATTTTTGTGATTTAACAAAATATTGACATTTGCCCAGACTGCAGCTTTGCGAGCCGTGGGAAATATTGTAACTGGTACTGATGAACAAACACAAGTAGTCCTCAACTGCGAAGCTCTTTCTCATTTCCCAGGATTGCTGACTCATCCTAAAGAGAAAATCAATAAAGTAAGAAACTCCAGCATTCACTTCTGCCTGGTAAATCCCATGTTCATATGGATTATGTATAGCTACAGTTCTCTTGTTCCTTATCAAGTCTAATAACATTTAGAGCAGTTCTGTTGGAAATGATGAAATGGAGATTATTGGCTCTGTGTGTCTGTGTGTTAAGTGCTGGGGTGCTTTTTAATGTGACTTTGTTAATGGTAAGATACAAATATTTAAAAGTAACATATACATAGAAAAATTGATTTTCTGAAATATTCTTTTGTAACGATGCAATAATGTCAAGATACAATAGTTTAAAAAATACTGTGTGTGTGTGTGTGTGTGTGTGTGTGTGTGTGTGTGTGTGTGTGTGAGTGAGAGAGAGAGAGAGAGGGGGGTGTTGGTAATGTGGATCTGATTTCATTTGTGAACACCAGTGCTGATACTGAAGTGCATCTGAAGGCAATCACATTTCATTTGAGGGGCTTTACAGTGTGATTTTTGCTGATGATTACAGCCTCAAACAGTCCACTTGCCAGCTTGGGCATGCCAGAATTCTCTGACTGGGTGGCATTGTTGTGACCCTGTGAGCTGATCCAACAGAGTTAGCATCTAAAAATATATTTTCAAGTAAGATCTTTGAACTTGTACGCTGTCTTTGGGAAGTTGCTTTCTGCAGCCCATACCTACCCTGTACAAAGACATTTTCAGTAGTGAATCAGTTAATATGCATAATTTAAATGCTTGCTCATAAAGTCCAGATGCCTCAAAAAAAAATGAGAACAGTACAGACAAATGTTACTTCTAAATAAATGCTCAATGCACTTTGTACTTTTACTTGACCTCCCTTCTGTCCGCTAATTATACAGGAGGCAGTATGGTTCCTATCCAACATCACAGCTGGCAACCAGCAGCAAGTACAAGCAGTGATTGATGCAAACCTTGTTCCTATGATTATACATCTTTTAGATAAGGTGAGAGGCTACAACTTGATTTTTCTTTTGCATTTATATAGTGTCTTTCATGTTGAGACTTTTCAAAATGCTTTATGCAATTTATTTTTTAATTGAATTATGTAGATAAACTATTATTCAATTCAGTATACAAAGGGAATGTTAGAACCATTTCCATATTTTGAAACCTGGTCAAAGTGATAAAGTGCAAAAAGTTGTCGCAGGGAGAGCAATGTTATTAGAAATGTAATGGTTTGTAAAGTCATTCCTTTTTTATATACAACGGTGCAGAGAAGAACAGTATTCCTGGGTCCATATGATTTTAAAATAGCCCCCAAAAATTCTAAATCAGTTCTGCTTCATTACTTCACTGTGGTTTAAATTCTAGCTTGCTTGCTTACTTTTTCTTTTTCTTCCTACCTAGGGTGATTTTGGTACTCAGAAGGAAGCTGCTTGGGCAATAAGTAATTTAACTATTAGTGGCAGGAAAGAACAGGTGGGTAATACTAAAGTTTAGGTAAAACTGCTGACAGTGTCAGGAAGTCATAGAGTTAATTCATTGATAAGCTATTGTATTTCATTGTAAAGTTTTAGTTTGTAAATTTCACTTGGATTTTGTGTAAATTTTTTTGTACAAAATGTTTTGTCATTCCTGTTTTGTAAAAGACAGAAATATGATGTGAAACAGCCTAAATTATTTTTCATTAGGTTGCATACCTGATCCAACAAAAAGTAGTCCCTCCATTCTGTAACCTGCTAACAGTGAAAGACTCACAGGTAGTGCAAGTGGTATTGGACGGATTAAGTAACATCCTCAAGATGGCAGATGATGAGGCAGAAACAATAGCTAGTCTGATTGAAGAATGTGGTGGTAAGAATGAAATAATTTTAATCCTCTGCATGAAAGTACTTAGAGAGTTTGACTTTCAACTAGATGTTAAGTTTGTAATGTAGTCTTGATTGACACTGCAACCAGATTTTCTCCTAGGTAGAAGGTTTTTTCAATCACTGATGTCATGTGGGTAAGGGTGTGAAGGGAAACTGGGGTTAGGGAAGAGGTGCCTTCCCTCAAGAATGCCTCCCAGCAAATTGGCAACAGAGCAGAACTGACTTGTCTCCAAGGTGAACAATGCTAAGCAAAATCTGCACGCTGTCTCTATGTACATATCCTAATATTCTTAATTTGAAGATGGATGAGTAGTTATTTGGGTTTCATAGTAGACATTCTGTTTCTGCAGTGGTGTCAAGTGTCACATTTATTCAATGTGTCCCATTAAATCATATTATGTATCAATAATTTGTTGGAAACTTCCTCATTCCAATCTTTTGACCACAAAATATGGTGAGATCTAAAACCTGTTTCTTTAAAAAAAAAAATTATCCTTACTAATCAAGAAGCTATTCCTCTTGAAATCCTACAAATGGCCACAACGACCATATAACCAGACTTAGTTTATCCAAATCATTTTGGAATACCTGGTTTAAGTTTGGATTAATCAGATGCCCAAAAAGATACCTTCTTTCTGTGTTAAATGACGATTAAATGCTGGTATTCATCACAGTGATAATGGGCAGCCAGGTCAGTCTGCCTGGGAATAATTGTTACTGTAAATACTAGAGTATAAAATTAGAAATGTTTATCCCTATTTGGGATTAAAGTAGGGTTGGAGGAGAAAAGCTATATTGGCCCAGAATTTGCTGTCAAAATAACGGTGAGGATGTTGGCGCACAGAGTTATTTATGCGCAACTCGCAAAGCAACTTCAGGCGAGGAGGGCAGGTGCGCAGTTAAACACGGAAATCCAAATGACGCGCCACTCCGCCATTAGCTTCATGAAAACGGCATCCCCCTGTCTGCCTCGCTATTGAAGTGCATTGAACGGCGTGAAGTTGCTGCATTTGCGTGGTAGATACAAACTAAACTCACTGCAGAAAGTTAAATTACGTCCAGCTAATTCAAATCTAAGCACCCTTTTAACGATGTGACAAGTGTTAGTTACTGCCAGTCAACCCCTCTGGCGCTGAAAATGAACTATTTTTAAAAACATTTTTTGTCTCTCTCTCAATCCAATCTTTCTTTCCCTTTTTGTATTTCTCTTCCTGTACTTGATTTGACATTGAATTCACTATTCTAACTTCCACTTCTTTCTCAGTCCTGTTAATTTCACAATCCTTTAATCTGATTGGTTAAGGACATACACAGTTGCTTGCCCTGTTCACTCAGGTCCCAGTTGTCCTGTAGAGGATGCTGCGCCATTTCCATCTCGCACTTTCAGCAACTTACGGCGCAAAATATCGTGGCGATTAAATGGGCAAGGGCAAATCTAACTAACGGCGGATGCCGTTCATTGACTGGCTACAGCAAGTTCTGGGCCATTATAACTATCTGTATCTTCCTTCAGGGTTCCCTCCCGGCTGGTGTCTTTCCAACAAAACAATTTTGCTGAAGTTGGTGGACCCAGCAGCAGCACTGTGCCGTGCATTGCTATCCGTTATTGTTGCCAGCTGTTGCTCTACATCTCTAGTGCTGTGATATTTAAATTGCAACTTCCTATCTGATCCCCGACTTGAGTCCTGCTGACATAAAATCTGAGAGAGAATCGGTGCAAGAGGAGGAAATTTGAAAGCAGAGTTCGGGAGCCAGGACCAAATTTTGGAACGAGAATTGCAATTTAAATATCATACCAGAGAGCGGAGAAACAATGGATAGCGAAGGACAAAAAGAAAGCGTAATTGTGGACACTAGCCAGCATGTAGGTGAGAATAGTAGAGAATAGAAGATTTTTAATGTTGCTCCTTCTCTTACATGAAAGTTGTGCATTTTTATTTCAGTTCAAGGTTGTTCTACATAAGTAAAGATTGGTGTTAGACAAAGTGCTGGGAATCTGATGTTTGGTATTTGTTTCAGAGCAGAGATGTATGAATTAACTGTGAAATGAACATTAGTACTGGTTGATTACAGTAAAATATCAACAGATTCCAAGACATACAGACTATTGCCTTTCACGACCTCGGGACATCCCAGAGTGCATTACAGCCAATTAAGTACTTTTTGAAGTGGTCACTTGTAAGGAAACGCGACAGCCAATTTGCTAAGCAAGGTCCCACAAGCAGCAATGAGATAAATGACCAGATAATCTGTCTGTGATGTTGGTTGAGAGATAAATGTTGGCTAGGACACCGGGTGAACTCCCCATCTCTTTAAAATCTGCCATGGTATTTTTTACTCTCAGTTTAAGGTCTCGTCTGAAAGACAGCACCTCCAACAGTGCAGCACTGGAGTGTTAGTCGAGATTATCTGCTCAAGTCTCTGGAGTGGGGCTTGAAGCCACAACCTTCTATCTCATTTATATAGTGCCTTTCACAACCTCGGGAGATCCCAAAGTGCTTTACAACCAGTGATGTATTGTAGAAAACTCTTGAGGCGAGAGTACTACCAATGAGCCATGGCTGACAACTATTATCACCTTGCAGTACCCCATTTAACGTGCAAAGAGAAAATTGCGGTTTTATGTTTTTCCTGGGTTATTTGTGGTATTTGTTTGATTCTTTACTTGTTTGGCCAAAATTGTTTTATTGCAAAAGGTCAGCATATAAGGGATGATTCTACAGGGGGATAGCACTTGCAGGAAATCTTGAGAAATTGTTGGTGTGTAGCCTGTGATTTTTTTTTTTGTCCGTTGCAGGCTGCAAGCCTGAGATTTCCTAAGATGCAAATCCTATGAGTGCTGCCCTCCACTGGGAAAGCCAATCGTAGAATTGCCCCTGTAAAATATTTGCTATCTGGTGAAAATGTATCCAAATTACAGGATGTTAGATTTTAAAGAAAAATTACAACTAATGCACTTCAAATTCTCTTCAGGTTTGGAAAAGATCGAACAGTTACAACACCATGAAAATGAGGACATCTATAAATTGGCATATGAGATAATTGATCAGTACTTCTCAACAGATGATGTAAGTTTAAGGAGCATCAAAATGCATCAAATCTTTCTGTGTCAGGATTTTGAGTCATGTTCTTTGTCAGCATTTATAATGTTGACCTGTTGAGATAGGGTTTTGCTGTTATACATGTCTACATACCAACTGTATGTAAACATTTACAATAGAAAACCTTATCTTAATATGTCAACATTTTGCTGTCATGGTCTGTTGATGCACCAATCAAATCGATCGAACGGTTTCATTGACAAATAAATCTTTTTTACTCCATATTTGAAATGTCTAGTGTGTAAAATAAGGTTTTAAACAATTTTTTTAATGAATTCAAAAGATTGTACATTTCACAATAATATGATTGAATTTACCCGCTGCATTGTCTTTTGTGCCTTTTAATGCCTTCCTTAAAGCCTGGGCTTGACCGTGATTTTTTTAAAATCAGAATGGCGACTGTCAGCTGATGGCCGATTCTGCTGTCTGAACATGTGCAGTATGCATTAGCATTTAGCTAGCTAAATACTTTTTGTTTCTAAAAAATCTATTTGGTTGTCTTTCAAAATTATTTTCAGAAAAACTAGAACAAATTTCAAAAGTTTGGATTTTCTTTCAACAGGCTGTATGCAAGTGTGAAAAACATGACTACTGATTAGACATGTTGGAGCTTTTTGTTGGTTTCAAATTATAAATACTCTCTAAACTTCAGAAAGCATATAGACAAAAAAGGTGCAGTGTCTTTCCTCACTCTAATTTGATTTTTTAAAATTGAAAGCCAAGTCACTATCACCTATGCTGATGATTAGAAAATGTAAACATTCTAATTACCGATGCCTTTGTGTCAGACAGACAGACAGACACAGATAAACTTTCAGGAGCAAAGTACAAAACTACAAATGTAATATTTACAGACATCTCCTGAAAGTTGCTGGACACCCTCAGCCCCACACAGTGCTGCCAGCCCATTGCTCTGCCCTTTCCCTCACTGACAGACACCACGAATCCACAGTGATTCCAGCCCAAGGTAACCCCCTCCCCACGCTGCCAAGCTTCGGTGTCCCCTTCCGACGGTGGCCGAAGCCTGGAAATGTCCCCAGCACTAACAAAGCCCAAGATTGCTCCTGTGCAGCTAAACCCCTGTTCCACATACGCAGTATTGCTAAATATCTTGTATCTAAACTCTTAACTGTACATCTTATACTCTTGCTGTATATTTTCAGCTTTAAAGCTGGTATGGGATAAACATTAAGTACATAGGTAAAGGAGTTTGTGTGAGTGGAAGGAAAAACGGTTTTCACAGAATAATGGATAGTCATGGTATTCAATCTGCAAAATACCAACAAAAATTGTAGCGTGCCATTTAGTGCAAATGGAATTAGGCTTATTCAGTTACTGTAAATCAGTGGCCCTGATTGTATCCCCTACATGGTATAAACACCCCTATTATTATAAAATAATGTATCCAACTGACTGTGAACAACAGTGGGAAATTTGCCTATTTTATGCAGTAATGTTTACAGTGAAATTTTGATTTAGTAAGCTTGTTATGGATAGCACCATGATTATAATGCCATTTAATTAATTCCAAAGGAATTCTGGAGGCTGGAACAAAAAAAAACTTTTAAAGGTGTACACTCAAGTGCCTGGAACTGCTAAGTGCACCTGGCCCCAAGTATTATACTCGAAGTGTAATCTTTGCATTCACTCTAAACAAAATCTAGATGAGGTGTGCCTTTAGATATCTTTTTTTCTCCATTTGTAGCACATTGGCAGTGAGTAAGATTAAAACCTTTTTGTTGCTCAAAAAAGGAGAAAAATGGCTTGCTTGATGGTCAGTTGGTAAAGTTAACATGTCACTGAGCCATACAGACCTGAAGGTCCCAAGTTCGATTCCTGGTTTATGTTGAGTTAGCTGATCTCAGCCTGGGTTGCTGGTACGATTGCTATAATTGCTGTCACAATCCCTGTCCAGTGAAAGAAAAATCATCTAGAGTTCTCTCTCCTGATCGGTATCTAGTGATCCCTGCTAGAAAATGCATGCGCGTAGAAGTTTCAGTGATTGGATTGGCTCTAATGTCTCGCATGAGACAAAAATCCTGTCTAGACTTGTAAATAAAGAATAGCCACTTGTTGGTTAGTCTCCTGGCACAGGAGACAACCCATTCTAATACCATTGTCTGTCCAGAACAAGATATTTGACTCCATCGGACTATCATCGTGCCATACACTCAGCAGATAGTTCTCTACAGTTGATGTTTATATTTACAAGCCTGTGACAGACTCGTCCTGTCTGAGTTGTTTCTATGACTAACGGTATTTTTACGTGGGCGGGTCGTTAGCCTGATTTGCAATCCACTAGCAGGAAAACTGGCAGACTACCTTTAATCTGGCTCCTACCTTATGATCTGTCTGGCTTGGGTGGCCCTACGAGGAGTTATACTCCCACCAGCATAGCTCTCAGGGTCATAGGAGCATGCAAGTCTTCCTACCACGTCACGGTGCAGTCCCTAGGGAAGGAATAGCCATTTATGTGAGGTACTGGAGGACAACTAGTGCACTTGAAACTATACCCACAGCAAGCGATAATGCCTTCCAGAGAGAATCATAGAATCATATAGCACAGAAAGAGGCCATTCGGCCCATCGAGCCTATGCCAGCTCTTTGAAATTAGTCCCAATCCCCTGTTCTTTCCCCATAGCCCTGCAGTTTTTTCCCCTTCAAGTATTTATCCAGTTCCCTTTTGAAAGTTACTATTGAATCTGCTTCCGCCACCCTTTCAGGCAGTATATTCCAGATCATAACTCGCTGCGTATAAAATTTTCTCCTCTTCTCCCTTCTGGTTCTTTTGTCAATTTAAATCTGTGTCCTCTGGCTACTGACCCTCCTGCTAGTGGAAACCTTTTCTCTCTATTTACTCTATCAAAACCCCTCACAATTTTGAACACCTGTATTAAATCTCCTCATAACCTTCTCTGCTCTAAGGAGAACAGTCCCAGCTTCTCTCATCTCTCCACATAACTGAAGTCTCACATCCCTGGTACCATTCTGGTAAATCACCTTTGTAACTTCTCCAAAGCCTTGAAATCCTTTCTAAAGTGCGGTGCCCAGAATTGGACATAATACTCCAGCTGAGGCCAACCAGTGATTTATAAAGGTTTAGTATAATTTCCTTGCTTCTGAACTCTATGCATCTATTTATAAAGCCAAGGATCCCATATGCTTTTTTTTAACCTCCTTATCAACTTGTCCTGCCACCTTCAAAGATCTCTGTTCCTGTACCCCATTTAAATTGTACCATTTTAGTTTATCTTCTCATTCTTCCTTCCAAAATGGGTCACTTCACAATTCACTGCATTAAATTTCACCTGCCATGTGTCTGCCCAATTCACCAGCCTGTCTATGTCCTCCTCAAGTCTGCTACTGTCCTCCTCACTGTTTACTACATTTGAGTTTTGTGTCATCTGCAAACTTTGAAATTATGCCCTGTATACCCAAATCCAGGTCATTAATATATATCAAAAAGAGCAGTGGTCCTGGGGGACACAACTGTACATTTCCCTCCAGTCTGAAAAACAACCGTTCACCACTACTCTCTGCTTTCTGTCCCTTAGCCAATTTCGTATCCATGCTGCCACTTCCCCTTTAATACCATGAGCTTCAATTTTGCTAATAAGTCTATTTTGTGATACTTTATCAAACGCTGTTTGAAAGTCCATATACACATCAACCACGCTACCCTTATCAACATAAGAAATAGAAGCAGGAATAGGCCATATGGCTGCTCGAGCCTACTTCGCCATTCATGCTGATCTTCTACCTCAACTCCACTTTCCCACCCTATCCCCATATCCCTTGATTCCCTTAGTGTCCAAAAATTTATCTCAGTCTTGAATATACTCAATCCCCTCTTTGATGAAGTAACATTTTAAAATTTTAAACGGTCAAAAAATCATTCATTAGGCAGTTGATATAAACTATAAACAGCAGAACCGAGGACAAAGACTGATTAGTTGTTTATTTCCATAGTTCTATTGTTGGACTATTGAATTTTTTTTCCCCATTAAATCCATGATTTATCTACTGAAGCTTTATCCAGATTTTTGGGGTTTTAAAAGCAGCAATATTACTTCAAAAAATCAGTTGGTTATTTAAAGAAAAAATTGGCCAAATTGTTCAAGATAATTACAGATTAGGGTGGCCTTTCAGCCCACCTTAATTCATTCATCCAGCAAGACCCTACAGTTTCTCCTCTACCCTGCCCCCATTAGAGCCTTTATTATTTCTTAAATGATTTGAGTTTTCACCTCTACTACTCTATCTGGAAACCTGTTCCATGTAGCGATCACCTGTGTATATGTGTGTGAGAAGACCTTTCTCATATCTGTCTTAAAATTTACATTGTAGTAGTTTGAACCTGTGCCCACTTGCAATTTAAAGTAGTATGACGGATTTACCTTTTCCATTCTTTCAACTATCTTCTATACCTTTATATGGTCACCTCAGAAAACTCTTTTCTGGGTTAAAAAGCCCAAGTTTCTCCAAATCTTTCTGCGTAACTCAGACCTTTGACACCAGGGATCAGCCGCGTGGCTCTTCTCTGCACTGCCTCCAGTACCTGAATGTCTCCTTTGTTTCTCAGCAGCCAGAACTGGACATAGTACTCGGTGCAGTCTGACCAGAGCACTGTATAGTTTGATTGCAACTTCCTCTGACTTATATTCTACTGCTTTGGTCATATAGTTCAGCATTCTATTGGCTTTGTCAATTGCTGCTCTGTGTTGGTTTGGCATGATGTGTTCAGTCTACCAAGACTTTTTGCTGTTTCAGCACTACGCGTGGAATATGGGTGTTGCACATTTTTCCTTCCTTTGTGCAATAATTTACACTTGTCAGCATTAAATTTCATCTGCCATTGTTCTACTGACTTATATATTTTGTCCAACTCATTCTGTACTTTCTCGAGCTGCCTCGTCTGATTCCACTGCCCCTCCTGGTTTAGTATCATCTGCAAATTTGAATAACACCATTTAGGTTTCTGATTCCAAATCATCAATGTAAATCAGGAATAGTAGTGGCCCCAACACTCAGCCCTGGGACACTCCATGCAGAATTCTCAATCCATCTCTCCTCTTCCCCACCCCCCCCCCCCCCCCCCCCCCCCCACTCCCCGCTCCAACCAAGTACCTATTATTTTTGCTAGATTTCAGTTTAACTAGGAGTTTTTCATGTGTAAAATTCCTTTTGTAAGCCTAGGTACACCACATTGTAGGGTTTTCTCCTACAATGTGGTGTACCTAGTCTCCTTGGGTTATAACCTCCTACCTCCTGGGAGATCGGTCAAGCAAGATCTTCTCCTAAAGTCATGCCAACTGCTGTTTACTAGGTTATTGTACAGATGATCAAGTTTACTCAAGATAATCGATTCTATTATTTTACATGGAATTGAAATAAGACTAATGGGCCTGTGGTTGCCTGTTTCTGATTTGTCACCCCTTTTGAATTTGGGTACCACATTAGTCTATTTCTAATCTATTGGTACCATTCCAGTATCTAGTTGTTCCCTCATAAGGATTGTCACTGCCTCACAAATCTCCTCCCTGGTGTCTCAGCTCTCTGGGTTAAGTAGGATCTATCCCTGGAAATTTATTTGTTTTAAGCCGTTTCACCCTGTAAGACTTCCATCTCTTTTGCCTTGGTTAACTCTGGCAAGAGCATGTTGCTCATGTTTTCCCCATTGAACTCTTGGAGGATGCAATCATTCAGAATATTTACTGTTTTATGTTCTTCCACAGTTTCAAGCCTGTTTCCATTTTTATCATCGTCTCCACTTCTCTGACTACTTTCTTAACTATTGAAGTACCGAAAGAATTTTTTTACTGTCAGGCTTGCCTTAGTTAACTTTTTCCTTTTTCTTTTTTCTTTTAAGATTGATGAAGATCCCGCCTTGGTTCCAGAAGCAATTCAAGGTGGGACATTTGGGTTCAACTCTTCCACCAATGTTCCAGCAGAAGGCTTCCATTTCTAGAAAGGCATAATTCCTGGAGCAAGTGAAATAATGCAGCACTAAAGGAAGGTTTGATCGATCATGCTTGGCTCATGTGGGATCCACTGCTGCATTAAATCGGAGAGCTGTTTTGCAGACTGCATTTGGTATCCGAGAAAAGCCCAAATGAAGTCAAGCTGGCGAGTGGGTGCGAGTGCGCGTGAGAGTGGTAAAATGTTATAAAATTTCACAGTGAATGCTATTTAGGTTGTTTAAAGAAAGGGGGCTAAAAGTCAAAGAAAGGTCAATGTCAACAAAGTAACTAAACCAAGATCAAATTCAGTTATCTAGAATAATTAGAAGAATGAAGCACTTAAGATACTTCAAACTTCATAAACCAAGAAAGGGACATCGACCAAGTCAGAAGACCGAGTCAAGGCCTTGCTAAGAAGCACTGTGTGAATGTACCCACTGTATGAATGTCTGGACTCAGTGCTGTGGAGCCAGGTTCATTACTTGAAATCTTGGGCTCTGTATTCACTCATGAAAATAAACTCCTAGTCATGGAGTTCTGTGTGGAAGAGAGTAGTGTATGGGCGTGATGTTGTATGTGAACGCATGCAAACTTGATTGCCTTCAAGCGGCTAATGAATAAACCCAGAAAAACACCAAAATGAGTTTGTTTTTATTAATATTTAACATACACTGGAGAATTTAACCGATTTAGCAGCAGTGCATTGTATAATTTATCTGTAGCAATTTGGGTTGAATCTTGCAGCATATGTTTTTGCTTGTTTTATTTCCACCTTGGCCATTCTAATTTTTTTTAATGTTTATCAACTTATGTACTTTATTTGTAGTTATGAATTGTTCCTCACTTAACAATTCCACCAGTTAAAATCGATAAATGCTGTGAGTTGCTTTCCACATAATCACGAATACAATAATAAATTAACGGAGAGATGTAATGGTGGTAAGCGGCTCACATGCACAAATTTTGCAGAGGAAAATAATAGAACATGTTACATGCTCTGCTGCTTAATAAACTTTGAAAAGTTGCCATAATTTAAATCCAGGGAACTTCAAACACTAGCAGTGTTGTGGAGCTCATCATCTTTATTAGTCATAACTTGGATAAATGAAGTTGGCTAAGATAATCAAATCGCATGCATCTATTAATTGATGGCTACTTCTGATTTATTTTAGCTATATTTTTAGTTAGTTCCTGTGTAGAATATTGCACAGTACCTTTTGGGGTAAATGCTGTTTCTAAACATTTGTTTCCTATTTTCCTGTTATTTTTCCTGATTAAAATATTTGGGTTGTGACTAATTTTGGTGCATACTTTCTGCTGAAGGGGGATTAATAAAAGTATGTATAGATGAACTAATCAAATGTGAAAACACCCTCAACATGTTTGATATTTTTAGGGAGGACCTTTTTTAAATTAGATACAAGTAGCCATGAACCATCTGAGCCACTTTAAAAGAGTATGTTGTATTTCAAGAGACTTGCATGCCAACCATGCAAGTTTTTAAAAAGAAAAGTATCTGGAAGGTAGTTGCTTCCTTGAAGAGGTCCAGTACACTATAAATTTGATCCATTGATCAGTTTTGTTTATAAAAGAAAATGCTTACCCTCTTGGTAAGGTGGCTCATTGTAGGAAATACTGTGCCTTCTCCCTTAGAGCACAAGTGTTGCATGAACAAGTGTTGCTGTATTTAAAACCCAAGGTAATAGTCACTAAAGGGAAATGTGAAAAATGATTACCTGATTCCTATTTTGTGTTTAAAATTTTGGAATATTGTAGACTGGATTAATATGTAGTTGTGATTTCTTTTGTAAATTAGTTGGTTTACCCTTGAAGCATTCCTTGTCGTCATACACATGCTTTGAAAGCTAGACAAAAATT
This sequence comes from Heptranchias perlo, assembly GCF_035084215.1. Taxonomy (NCBI): domain Eukaryota; kingdom Metazoa; phylum Chordata; class Chondrichthyes; order Hexanchiformes; family Hexanchidae; genus Heptranchias; species Heptranchias perlo. The sequence continues at coordinate 42,830,780 of NC_090337.1, forward strand.
GGAACAGGCAGAAAATTGGCTTGCTTACACTGTTTTCCATTAGAATGCAGGCTAATCTGTCTTAGAGAAAAATAAACTTTGAAATTATTCTGTGTGGCCTGATGTTCCATTGTAGTATTAATGTGTTATGTGATAGGTTCTATGGGGTGGACTAATCTATTGAACAGAGGTTTATTATTAATCTGAGTTGTCCAGCCTTGATGCATTTCTCAAAAAAAATGCAAGTGTTCAAATCACGTGCTTGAATTGGTAATACATTAAATTTCAACATCTATGTTGATTCCTTCCATTGTGTTCTGTCCTAGGGCAGGTCCTGACTCAAATCTCATACGAGATTCTTGAGCCACTTACGAGAGAAGAATAGCTGAGGTGATTTCTAGTTGCCATCCTCACAGTTTTTTTTAACTTCGGAGCACCTTCTCCTAGAATCCCACCTACCCTTTACGAGGGGGCACCCCCACCCATCGGAGCAAGTGCCCCCGCAGGATGTCAACCTAGTATTCAGAGCCGGCATCTGTCTGGAGTAGAGCCCGAACCCAACCCTTCTGACTCGGGTGGGAATTCGACCACTGAGCCCATGGTCACTCTGAACCAGAGTACCCTGCTGGATGTCAATCCAGTATTTAGAGACTATATTCTAGTCTCCACTTGCTGGGGTGGTCTGGAGTGGGGCTCGAACCCTTCACCTTCTGACTTACGTGGGGATGCTACTACTAAGCCAAAGGCTCACTATCTTGATTATTCCCTTTTGTTTTTTCTTCTGGTATATTCACTAATGGCGTAATACAGTAACAAGACTGCTAATGTGTCTTCCCACATGTGTGTATTTGAAACGCTGTCACGTTCATGTAGAATGCCTCTGGTGTTTCCATTAAGCCCCATGCTTGTGCCTTGCAAAAAAGACAGACTCGGCAACATTAAATCCCATCTGCTTAAAAAAGAAAACGGCTGCTATCCTTGAGAACAAAGCTGAGAAGAAAACCCACAAGGAGGGTTCCAAGTACTACCAATGAAGCTAGTGCTTAATGAGAAAGCAATAAAGGACTGGGCATAATCACTTCTGAATTGAGTTGGATTCTTTACTACCTGTTGTGTTGGAAGATGCAACCACGTTAGAATTTGTTGAGTAGGTCTGTACGTGGAGAATATGTTTTGGATACTGCATGTGACCTTTTCTTTGGGAGGTGAGGGCACGACCGTGATATGTGGTCCTATCCCACTACATTTTTCTTGAGCATTTTTTGTGCCCCGCCTCCCCCAAAGTTGGGGAGGGGGGGCAAAAAACACGACAACATTCCAATAATATTACTTTTGCTAGAAAGCTGCCCAATTGTAATAGAGTTATTAATTTTAAAGTAAAGGGAAGAAAGTTAAATATTGGTTAGTTTATCCCTAGCAGAATAAGCACTAGAAAGGGTTTTCTGAACAGTGGAATTTTATGGAATCTTTAACTATTTATGTTTGTGTAATTAGGCTTATTTTGTCTGCAGTACTGGCTAAATACAAGGGGCCAGATTTTGCTGTAGCAGGGCACTTAATGCCTTCTGCCATTTGTTGGACTTGCCCCGCACCCTTCAGCTCAGAACATTTTTGCCCACAAAGTTGCTGAAAGTGCAAGCTGCTAACAGCGCAGCGAGGGAAACGGCATCTGGGATCTGAGTGAACAGGGCAAGCAACATTGTATCATCTTAACTAATGAGATTTGTGGATTGGGAAATAAACAGCGGGTAAATCCAATAGGGAATACAGGAGAAACTTCTTTATCCAGGGAGTGGTTAGAATGTGGAACTCGCTACCACAAGGAGCAGTTGACTACCGTAGATGCATTTAAGGGGAAGCTAGATAAACACATGAAGGAGAAAGGAATAAAAGGATATGCTGATAGGGTTAGATGAAGTAGGGAGGGAGGAGGCTCGTGTGGAGCATAAACACTGGCATGGACCTGTTGGGCCGAATGGCCTGTTTCTGTGCTGTACATTCTATATAATTAAAGGGGGTGAATTCATTGTCAAATCAGGTAGAGAGAGAAAGATTAGATTAAGAAAGAAAAAATTGACGAAGGATAAGTATGAAAAAAATTGAATTTAAAATGTGACATTTTTAAAATCACCCTGAAAAATTCAAAACCTGAAGGAATAAGACTCTACATTTGTAATAGTTAATTTTCGGTGCCAGATGTTGATTGGCAGTAATTAACAATTGTACTACTAATTAATACCCCTAAATATATGTGGCAAGTTTAGTCCATGTGCAAATACAGCAACTTCATGGCATTCAATGCATGTCAATGGTGAGGCAGACAACGAAGCAGGGCAACTCGGATAGTAACTTTTGGATATTCACATTTAACCACACATCTGCTTCTCGCCTGACGTTGCTGTATCGTTCATGCATGTATAACAGCGAGCAACATTAGCCTCAGTTATTTTGATAGCAAATTCTGGTTGAAGATTTATTAAAGCAGTTAGTATCACTCCTGTAAATCAACTTGCTAGTCAGAATACAAGTTTCATGATGGAGAGAAAAATAGTTGCTGCTTTCACTAAAGAATATCCCAGTTCAGTTGAAGAAGGAAATGGCTAACATTTCTCTTCCATTTGGAAGCAAGATTGGAGCGGGTTAGAACGTTTTCATTGCAGGGTAGAGCGTTGAAATCTTTTTCTGCCTAACAAAGCAAGAAATTAAGTATTGAAGATGGCCTGTGACAATGATGGCAGCATTTTAATTTACACCTCATATCAAGCTCCATTTGTCCAAAAAAAAAGGGGGGGGTGATTTTTGGGTTTAAAAAAATATTTTGCCCAATGTAGAGGCATCTAATCTTCCCTTTCTCCTATGCTGTATGAGCTATGGTTGCAGACAAGTTGGTTTTTTTTAGGCTGTAATTGGCAATTGCTCATTGGAAAATATCAGTCTTTTCTGCACAAGTTAGTGTTAATTTCATTTTGGAGCCACAGCCTTTTTTCTTAGTCATGGTTGGAAGAAGTTTTGTTATGAATTGGGTTGCCCCATTTGTTAAATTTGAAATACTGCTCTGGTTTATATATTAGTATATAATAGCATTGAGTTCTCATTTGTACAAGTCCCACGATGGGGCTTTATGATTAGTTTTTTTTACATTTCATCAAGGTCCAACATCACTCTCTCCACATGTGTTCATTTATATAGGCTAAAGCAATTCCAAATGATTCTGGAGGATGGGATATCTTCATTTGACCCCTGAGGAGCCATTCTTCAGAATTAGGTCTGGCAGTCCAAATGTGAAAAAATACAAGTACTCCAGATCAGAGTTACCTTGCACTAGAGGCATATTAAGTTGCGGTACCAAATCATCAATTAAGAGAGTCAAAATATTGCCTTATTAAGCTGGGAAGAAACCATTAGACTGTTGGCCATCCTGGAATTAGTTGATTTCACTGTAGAACCATAGAAAAGATACAACACAGAAGGGGGCCATTTGGCTTATCGTGTCTATGCCAGCTCGAAGAACAACCAGGTGCCCATTCTAATCCCACGTTCCAGCACCTCGTCCATAGTCCTGCAGCTTACAGCACTCTAGGTGTAGGTCCAGGTAAGAGTTGAGGGTCCCTGCCTCTACCACCAATTTGGGCAGCGAATTCCATTCCTTCTGGGTAAAAAAGTTTTTCCTCATGTCCCCTCTAATCCTTCCACCAATCAGCTTAAATCTATGTCCTCTAGTTCTTGAACTCTCTGCCAGAGGAAACAGGTACTTTCTGTGTACTCTATCTGGGCCCCTCATAATTTTGTACACTACACCCACTGCTTCAGTCTTTGACATACTTTGGAGTCTAAAGGCTTTTTCCTGAGGGGAAGCCAATGAAAATGGAAACTTTCTGACAATCACTTCTTGAATTGGATCTGAAATAAAAATAGAAAATGCTGGAAACGTTCAGCAGGTCAGGCAGCATCTGTGGAGAGAGAAACGGAGTTAATGACCTTTCGTCAGAACTGGACGAAGTTTGAGATTCATCAGCTTATAAGCAAGTACAGAGCCAGGGACAGAAGGGTGGGGATGGGAGTGGAGGAAAAAAAAGGGAAGGTCTGTGGTAGGGTGGAGGGCAAGAGTGATTAAATGACAAAGGGATGATGATATAAGACTAAAGGAGGTGGTAATGGGCCAAGTAAAGAAATAAAAGATGGGTCCAGAGGAGCTGGACATGGCAACAGCAGAACCATTACCAGCACCTGCTGTCTGAAAAAATTGGAGAAGTGGTTATGATGTGACGTTGCTGCAGGAGTTCCTCAGGGCAGTGTTCTAGGCCCAACCATCTTTAGCTGCTTCATCAATGACCTTCCCTCCATCATAGGGTCAGAAAGGGGGATATTTGCTGATGATTGCACAGCGCAGCCCCTCAGATAATGAAGCAGTCCATGCTTGCATGCAGCAAGGCCTGGACAACATCCAGGCTTGGGCTGATAACTGGCAAGTAACATTTGCGCCAGACAAGTGCCAGGCAATGATCATCTCCAACAAGAGAGAGTCTAACCTTGACATTCAATGGCATTACCTTCGCCGAATCCCTCACCGTCAATGTCCTGGGTGGTCACCATTGACCAGAAGCTTAACTGGACTAGCCACATAAATACTGTGGCTACAAGAGTTGGTCAGAGGCTGGGTATTCTGCAGCAAGTGACTCACCTCCTGACTCCCCAAAGCCTTTCCACCATCTACAAGGCACAAGTCAGGAGTGTGATGGAATACTCTCCACTTGCCTGGATGAGTGCAGTTCCAACAACACTCAAGAAGCTCGACACCATCCAGGACAAAGCAGCCTGCTTGATTGGCACCCCATCCACCACCCTAAACATTCACTCCCTTCACCACTGGCGCACTGTGGCTGCAGTGTGTACCATCCACAGGGTGCACTGCAGCAACTCGCCAAGGCTTCTTCGACAGCACCTCCCAAACCTGCGACCTCTACCACCTGGAAGGACAAGGGCAGCAGGCACGTGGGAACAACACCATCTGTATGTTCCCCTCCAAGTCACACACCATCCCGACTTGGAAATATATCGCCATTCCTTCATCATTGCAGGGTCAAAATCCTGGAACTCCCTTCCTAACAGCACTATGGGAGAACCTTCACCACATGGACTGCAGCGGTTCAAGAAGGCAGCTCATCACCACCTTCTCAAGGGCAATTAGGGATGGGCAATAAATGCTGGCCTTGCCAGCGATGCCCACATCCCATGAACGAATAAAAAAAAAGTTGTTGAAATCAATGTTGAGTCCGGAAGGTGCCTAATCGAAAGATGAGGTGCTTTTCCTTGAGCTTCCATTGAGCTTCATTGGAATAATGGAGGAGGCTGAGGTCAGAGTGGGAGTGAGACAGAGAATTAAAATGACAAGTGACCGGAAGCTCAGGGCCATGTTTGCAGACTGAATGGAGGTGTTGAACAAAACAAGCACCCAATTTGCAGATGAGACAAAACTTGGAAGGGTAGTAAACAGTGTGGAGGATAATGATAGACTTCAAGAGGATATAGACAGGCTGGTGGCATAGGCGGACACACGGCAGATGAAATTTAAGGTTAAAAAATGTGAAGTGATACATTTCAGTAGGAAGAACGAGGAGAGGCAATATAAACTAGAGGGCACAACTCTAAAAGGGGTACAGGAACAGAGAGACCTGGGGGTATATGTGCACGAATTGTTGAAGGTGGCAGGGCAGGTTGAGAAAGCGGTTAAAAAAGCATACGGGATCCTGGGCTTTATAAATAGAGGCATAGAGTACAAAAGTATGGAAGTCACAATGAACCTTTATAAAACACTGGTTCGGCCACAACTGGAGTATTGTGTCCAGTTCTGGGCACCGCACTTCAGGAAAGATGTGAAGGCCTTAGAGAAGGCGCAGAAGAGATTTACTAGAATGAATCCAGGAATGAGGGACATGGATTGACTGGAGATGCTGGTGTTCTCTTTAGAACAGAGATGGTTGTGAGGAGATTTGGTAGAGGTGTTCAAAATCATGAAGGGTCTAGACAGAGTAGATAGAGAGAAACTGTTCCCATTGGCGGAAGGGTCAAGAACCAGAGGACATAGATTTAAGGTGATTGGCAAAAGAACCAAAAGTGACATGAGGAAAAACATTTTTACACAGCGAGTGGTTGGGATTTGGAATGCACTGCCTGAGGGGCTGGTGGAGGCAGATTCAATCATAGCCTTCAAAAGGGAAATGGATAAGTACTTGAAAGGATATAATTTGCAGGGCTACGGTGATAGGGACTAGATGGATTGCTCTTGCTGGTGCAGACTCGATGGGCCAAATGGTCTCGTTCCGTGCTGTAACCTTTCTATGATTCTATGTAAGAACAAATTCAGCCAGGCGGTGGAGGTGGAGGTGGTGGATGGGGACTGATTGGGCCTCTGTTCAAGGAAGAAACGGAGGGCCCGCAGGCCGTCCTAGCGTGGGATGGGGTGCAGAGGGACTGGACGTCCATGGTGAAAAGGAGACGGTTAGGGCCAGGAAACTGGAAACGTAAAGTGGTGGAGTACGTCCGAAGAGTGACGGATGTAGATCGGAAGAGACTGGACGAGGAGAGAGAAAGTAATCGAGATAGGAAGAAACAAGTTCTGTGGGGCAAGAACAGGCTGAAACGATGGGTCCACCAGGGCAGTCCAGTTTGTGGATCTTGGGAAGGAGGAGAAGCAAGCTGTACAGTGTTGGGGGACTATGAGGTTGGAGGTCATGGGGAGGGGGGGGAGAGATCTCCAGAGGAGATGAGATCAGTGATGGTCTGGGAAATGATGGTTTGATGTTCGACGTTAGGGTCATGTTCCATTGGGAGGTAGGAGGAGGTGTTGGAGAGTTGGCGTTCAGCCCCTGCAACGTAGAGGTCTGTTTGCCAAACAACAACAGCGCGTCCTCGTCAGCAGCTTTAATGACAATGTCAGGATTGGACCTGAGAGTTCGGAGTGCTGCAAGTTCAGAAGGATGTAGGTTAGAGTGAGTGAGGGGAGTAGAGAAATTGAGACGGCCAATGTCACGCCAGCAGTTCTCAATGAAACGATCAAGAGAGAGTGAGAGGCCAGGGGGAGGGGTCTAAGTGGAACAAGAATTCTGTAGATGGGAGAAAGGGTCTGCTGTGTATCTGTCTGCTATTGTTGAAGTTGCAGGCTAAATCATGAACCTAGTGGGCCATCCTAAAAGTCCAGGTTATCTCTTTCCACATGTGAACTGCCACATGAGTGGAATAGTGACATTTGAGTTTGTTCAGCTCTACTCAATAGAGTACAAATAGAGTCCCAGTGGTTAATAAAGCTTTTTTTAAAAAATAGACACATTGATTCCTTGTTGATATTCTCGGTAAACTGTAAAACAGCTTCCTTACAAAGGAAAACTGGAGAACATAGGGACAGGGGTAGTCCATTCAGCCCCTCGAGCCAGTTGGAGATGCTGGTTATGGTTTAAGAAGCACCAGTAAAGTCTAAAAACCATGAATGGCACGTAAAACAAACGACTGGTTTTAAGTGCTGTGGCTAGGGAAATCAGCAAGATAAGAAGGAAATTAACTCTGCTAGTCTTCATACCTCGGGACCCTGCCAATAATGGATAATTACTTTCACTTATGTCTCTAATTCAGTTATTAAGGAGGTTTGAGGATATGATTTTTCATTCATAAGGCTTGAGACCTCGATATTAAAATTATGGATTAGGAAAAAATCCCACGCTTCAAAGGTGCATTTCCTTGGGTCAATTAAATCATCTTCATTGCATAAATATCTTGGCTTTTCGGGTTCTCTATCTTATAAAGTCATATAGCAGCTTAAGTGGAAGAAATTAAAAGGTTTTCCAGTGGAAAATTAGATTTTCTACTCTCTTGGGAATCCAGCTTCGTCGGTTACATCAAGTCTACAGCACAGAAACAGGCCATTCGGCCCAATGCCGACGGTTATGCTTCAGGAGCCTCCTCCCTTCTTCATGTAACCCTATCAGCATACCCTTCAATTCCTTTCTCCTTTGTGTGCTCATTTAGCTTCTCTTTAAATGCATCTATGCTATTTGCCTCAACTGCTCCTTGTGGTAGTGTGTTCCACATTCTTACCACTCTTTGGGTAAAGACGTTTCTCCTGAATTTGCTTCTGGATTTATTAGCCACTATTTTATATTTATGACCTCTAGTTTTGGGCTCCCCACAAGTGGAAACATTTTCTCTACATCTACCCTATCAAACCCTTTCATTATCTTAAAGACCAGCTTATTGACCAGATGCGAAGAGCAAGGTGGTAGTAATACTGCTGATTCTAGCGGAATGTCCGAGCGATTGGTTACGGGCTCTGGATAAAAACAGCACAGGTTCTACACCGAGAAAATGCCTTCGCGAATGAATCAATCCTAAACACGCAATGTGCTAAACACCGGTTACCAGTAGGGGGTGCAGTAGGAAACACAACTGAAATTTACTCGTGCATTCCAGCATGGTGTGCGGTTACTGATCACAATTTTTTTCATAATAATGTTACAGCAGTGCACTTTTCCCCCCCCCCCAAACTAATTTTTCTCGCATTTTACTGACTGCCGATATGATCCGTCAGTACCTCGTTTCAGTTTCCTAGATAATTCGGGAAATTGTTAGAAAATATGCAATGAATTGACAGTTTTTAATCACTCAATTTATTTTTTCTCTCATTACCCAGTAAAATAAAAGTAGGGCTACAATGAACAGTATTGCAGATTGAGGGTATAGTTTTCTTTAAACTATTTCCGAAAGGAGCTGATAGGTGCTACTTTGTGCAAGGAGTCGCAAGCTACAGCGTTCACTTTGTGGCAGTGTTGGGCATGCAGTTTGGGGGCTCGCCCTTATCGGCTGAAGACAGTTTGATTATTTGTTGTACTTTTAAAATTCAAATCTGAGCAGTAGCCTCGGCGATTCGCTGATTTTGAGAACGGGAATTTCCAGACATGCGCGTTGCTAAACTGAACTGGGAAATTGCAGTGTAAGCGAACCCACCAGGGACGGGAATGGTTCATTCAGCCAGGAGAAGAGTCCTCTAAATACGCTGCACCTTCATCTTCCCTGGTGAGTGCTGCCGATTTCTCTATTTTTGTTGTCGCGGTCTTACACCAAAAGGGACAGCGAAAAGCCTTAAAGCTGTTAACCAGTTCCAGGGTTCAATTTAAGGCCCGGTCAAATGCGATGTGGAAGAAAGACCTTGTGATCTTGTAGTTCGAATCCACCTCATAATCCGGGAGCATCGACCACGAGGAAACCGTGACCTCCATTTGCAGATGTACATGATTTATTATTAATATAACGTCTAATAACCTCAACAATGGAATATCTTGAGAGAAGAGGAGCCGAGGCAGCGTCTACTCCGAAGCAGCTTCCTTCTAAAAATAAATAGCAAAGCATATTGGATTCATTCAGGTGAAATCGCGGTTACAAATTGTACAGTGGGAAAAGAAATCTTAAATATAACATTTACTGTCTAGGCAATCGAGTATCTTTTAGTGTTTAATAGAATCCTAACTTGACATTATATCAACCTCGAACCATAAAAAGAGTACTACTTACATCTTAGCCCTCCCTTTCTGGTTTTAGACCTAAAACAAATATGAATCCAAAAACTGGCCTGAAGGCTGCTGTTATGCTGCCTGTTTCAGTGCTCATTGTTTTAATGGCGACTGCACGTAATTAATTAATTACCAGAGATTATTGTACATAATCACTGTTATGAGGGGCAATATTTTAGCACAAAAGTCTAAAGCACTGCTCTCAATATTTGTTACATTTTTGCCTAAGGTATGGTTGATGTTTGCTTAAAATTACTAAACAGGACAATGACCACAGTACCAATTTATTGTTACCTTGGTGGGTAATAGGCATGTTTGTGAAATAAGCAGCGAATAATCTTCTATGACATCCTGCTGTGAGGTCACTTTGGAGGTAAACACAATGAATGGTAAATACTTACCCCTAAATGTATTCTAGGGTGATAGTTTTATTTTTATGTTTATTTGTTTTAAACTATTATATTACACAGCCCCTCTATTTCATCAAACAATGAATCAAATAAGCTGCTACAGTCTTCTTCATAATTCCCTTGGAATGATCAGTTATTTTAACCCAAATTCAGGATATTTGGGGGTCCATTGCGTAAGGGTCTTGCTTATGCTGCTGCATTCTGTGATGCCTTTATGACATTCAAGACACCACCAACCTGGACACCATTCTCTCAATTCAAAGTTTCATAGACACTATTGAATTTCATTCCAAGATCATCTGCCATTTATGCAAAGCTGAGTTTTCAATACCAGCTTGTCCGCATCGGTCTAGACTCAATTTCAGACTGTGGAGTTTCTGGTGTTGCTTTTCCACTCCATCCAAATGATCCTGAAGATTATGTCCTCAGAAAATTCTTCCCCCTTTCTCGGTCAGATGCCTTGGAACTGTAAATGGCACAAATCACAAGTTCTCTGGTGGCTATTTTCTCCTTTCCCTCTACAGGGATCTACGGACCACTTTCCCCTCTGTCAAAGGCAATGTTGAAATGAAAGCAAAATTATTTTCATTATTTGAAACAATTATATAGAAATTAAAAATAGGTACAGAAGAAAGAAATTTAAAAAAAAATTCTTGTGATTTTACATATCGTTATTAAAGAGGGTTTTCACTTTTTGGGGCGGGGGACCTGGAAAAGATGGATGTGACCGTGACCTCATTCATAAATGATACAGTGACATCTTTGCAATACATATATCATGGTAATGCATATTTATCAATAGGAGATAAAGTCTTGCCTAACATGGGTGACTATGTCCCTTCATGTAATAGATTTAGAACTATCAACATTTATAAATTTTTAAGTCTCATTAAAAAAAAGCCTTTTCTAAGAAAAAAATCAGATGATACCCAGGTTAAATTTTCCTGACCAAAATTTCAATGCACCATCTCCTAACTTTAAAATTATAACGTGGTGCAATTCCACTAAATCTCGATGCTGTGACGGGTAAATTTGAGAGGGGCACCTGAATGCTCCAGATTCCAACCTTTCTTATATTAGAATAAGAAACAGATTACCACCTAATTGTATTTGTAGTTCAATCTCCAGGCAGGCAGCCCTCAAGAGGAAGGAAGTTATTTATTTGCCTTTGTTCTTTCTGTGCGAAAATGACATTAATTTCCATTTCTTAACCCCAATTTTGAAACTCGGTAAACATAATCTTATTTGCTAAAATTAACAACTAGGTTCTAATAGTTTTTTCCAGCCACACATTTTTTGATATAACCTTTTACTGTGATGAGTCATGTTAGAAATGGAAATGGATTTTTCTCAAACGACATTACTTACTGCACATACAAAAGTAATGTTTTGCGTCAGAAAAATAATGAATGAGAAAATAGCACTCGAGTCTGTGAATTGCTCTCCAGTTATTGCTTTAAGCAACAATTCGTTTTTGAGGATCATCTATTAAAATCATTAGTGGACGTTGCCCTGGTGGTTCAGCAAGTGAGAGCAGGATAAACCAAGAAACTGCTTTACATCTCATCCCAGATATGTGCTGTGTTATTATTCTGAGTGATGGTAGGTATACTACAATTGCCGCTGAGTTAGGGAAGGAAAAATCGATACCCAGTGATTCCTATATACATATGTGAACATTGGATAAGAACAGAATTGGCCTCTGCTGTGATGCCTACAATGGTCCAATAGCCTAGACACACATGAAGAATGGATAGCTGGGTGAATTACTGGGCGAGAAGTCAATGCTTTTGAAGAGTTCAAGGAGAATTTTTTTTTAATATATTTGTTCATGGGATGTGGGCTTTGTTGGCGAGGCGGGCATTTATTGCCCATCCCTAATTGCCCTTGAGAAGGTGGTGAGATGAATAAATGAAATTCAGGTTTGAAAATGATGACTTCTAATGACACAGCACATATACATTGACTACACTGACAGGTTTCACCCATAGTACAGTGACAGCAATAAATACATAGTTATGTAAACACCTATGCAGTATTTTGAAATACTCTACCCAAATGCTAAAATATTATGCAAACAATTACTCAAGTAAGCAGGAGAAAGTGAAAGATAATTCTTGAATCTAATTTTAAAATACACCTACATTTAAATCATTGGCTGGTAAGGTCACATAAATACTTTCAATGTAAGATGTTTTGCAGTACCTGTAACAGACCTTTCCAGCAATCACGTTAAAAACAAGCTGTTAAATCTATGTTATAAACTGCTTGTGTCAAATTGGCTAATTTTGCAAAATAGATCCTTTCCACTAAAAGCTGACTTATATTGCAGTCCTATAAACAAGCTGTTCTATTACTTTGTAAATGATATGGGATTTTATCCAGTACAACTTAAAGCTCACAGCAGTGGGACTTCTCACCCACATTTATGTACTAAATAATATCATTACCTTATTTGTTAATTGTATTTATTATTCCAAACACTGACATGAAAAAGCATGTTTTTATCAGGAAATTCTTAAACTTTTGGTTATTTAATTTTGGAATAATATCCCCATGCCCAGTCTGTGAAGTATGAAAGTCAAGGTGCCTGTAAAATAATTTGTCTCAATGATGTATATATGCACACACACATACCAGGTGTGCTCTCAGAACCCATGGGATAATTTGTTTTGTAATTCTGCGTATGTTGCAAAATACCTGTTGGGCAACAGTTTCCTTATTATGCCTTATTAGCTTATCCAACATTATGGTTTACTCACAACATTATAAAGACACTTGACAGCCTTTAGTTTGTATTTTTGCACAGGTATAATAGACAATATATTATTACTTGAAAAGGTTAGAATGCGGCATCTATTTCATGAATAAGGAAGTTCAGTAATGGGATGAGTGAGAAACATTTCTCTCATAGTAAGTGAAATAAGCTCTTGATGTAATTTTAACACATTTAAAAAAAAATTGTAAATAGCTTCACAAATGTAATATATAGTTAAAGATGATAACTGAAAATAAAACAGAAAATGGTGCGATTGTACAGCAGGTCGGCCAACACCTGATGATCATCAAGCAGGGGTTTCCAAGCATTTTGTTTGCGTAGGCCACATACGTTCCTACCATGGCACATATAGGAGCCGATGATGTGGTCCTGGCACTGGCCGTACCTGCATGAGAAAGAACTGACCTCATACGATGATGTGAAGTCAGCTCATTAAAATATTTTAGTGGCTGCCCCAGTGTAATAAGCATGATGTGCTAGAGAGCACCAAGGTCTCAGGAATGGGATTTTCCTGGGCAGCCAGTTTGCAAAGGGCTGCTAGTGTTTTGAGTGCACCGCTACTATTTTGTTTTGGGGGGGTGGGGAGGATGACAGCGGCTGCAGTACATTTTCGTTTTGAGGACAAAGTCCAGAAGAGGAGTTAAGTTGGGTGGTCCTGGTGGAAATTGAGAGTCACCCAGGGAGAAAAAAAAATCAAAATTAACCTGTAATCCTTCCTTGCAGCACCCACTTGCAGTGAGCACTGAGCAACTCTTTTCAGGTGCAGCAGCCGCATTATGGGGAGCAGGCCACATTTGTATTGCAAATGAATCTTGCATACAGTTGGTGCATTGGCTTCTAACATCCTGGAAGCTTCCCACCTGCATTTCCCTGCGCTCAGTATATCAGGCCTCACCAAGGAAGCCACAGGCTTCTGTGCCTGATAATATTTGCTCCACTGCCCAAATCACTCTAATGCATTGGGTGCTGTTGACTGCATTGGCAGCTCTGTAAAGTTTAAATCCATATTACTATTAGTTTGCATAAATCGCAGGTTGCTGATACTAACAGATTTAAAACCTGGACTTTGTCTTCAAAAAGCTAATGTACTGCTGCCGCTGTCATCCTCCCCGCCCCCTAAAATAAAAAAGAATTTAAATGTATCCGTTAATGAGGCAACAGTGATTAAAAACCTCCCTTTTCAACCCTCTGGCACCATAAAATTCAAGCAGGAGAGATCCGCACGTAAGGAAAACAAGCACAAATAGGATCTAGTTGTCTGGACTTTAAGGCCAAATTGCCAGGGCTTGGGGGGTGGGGGGAGGTCAAGTGTGGCCCATAGGCCATAGTTTGTATACCCTGACATAGAGCATTGTAGAGCAATTTCACATTTGCAAAACCATCATCAGAAAAATTAGGATCATGCTTCTCTTTCTCGTGGTTTAATACTTCAATGGAAACTAAATTAACATGTCAAATTACAGCAAGTGCGGGGTTTTTTTAATCAATAGTTCTCCCCTAAACTTTATTTAATTTGAGGACCTGTGCAATGTTTTAAATTAAGGAGGATTTACTATAGTTAAGCAATTCAGCAGTAGCAACCATTAATTACGTTATAAACTTTAACTATGGTTCTCTAAGAGACAAGCACCCTAACTCAATACTATCAGCAGAATATAATATTTCTTCCCCTTCCTCTCTCCTTCTGAACATGGTGACTGTGTGTGTGCCAGGTGTAGCGGAATTGGAAACCCGCTCTTCGCAATTCCATGGGCACTAGGTGTCCTCTGCAACTGGTTCATTCAGCAAACACTCAACACTTTTCCAATAAATTCAATTACTTATTCCAAAATTAATTTTGTGGGTTTGCCTGTGGCTCAGCCTGGTTATCCAATAAGTAAGTACGCTGTATAGGCCATGAAAGCCCTAGGTTCGATCCCTGGTTTCTGCTGAGTTAGCTGGGGGGTAATTTTAACCCCCAAGAACGGTTGTGTTGGGGGTGGGTGCGAGGTTAAAGTAGCAGCTTTATGGAGGGGAATCGCATCCCAGCATCAATGCGCCCACTTCCGGCTTTAACCCAGGCGCGTTAGGATGCGTCCTGTCCCCACTTAAAGCCTGTGGGCTGCTATTTAAAGGGCCAATTCAGGTAGTTGGAACACTTTAGCTACTTAACTTCTTGTGGATTCTGAAACTGGAGCCGATTTAACTACTCCTGAATGGGTCTCCAATGGCTTCTGAAACACACCACTGAAACAGAGGCAAGTTGAGCCGAAGTTCATTTGGCCCTTTAAATCAGTGATCGACACATCTCAATAAAAGGTGAAGTATTGCAGCTGGGCACTCAGTTCTCTCAGACAAATGTTTGGCTGGGAGTTCTTAGTGTTTAGACTGAGATTTCTGCATTGAGATGGAGAATTCTTGTGTTCAGACAAATTTATCTACATGTTGGAGCCCCTCAAACTGGCAAGATCAGGATGGGGGCATAATGGATCTATTCTACAGTACATCTGAGAAGGAAAATGAAGATGGGGAACCCATTGCCAGAGCAGCCGCATACATTACTGCCAGGGATGCCCTCATCTCCAACAGGTTCTCATAATGAGATGTGCAAATTGAAGACTTTGAAATACTCGGACTGCGTGGAACAACCACCATCAACACCACCCCTCCCCCAACACAAAACAGTTCTTCAACCAAGCATACACCCATTGCACATGCGCCCAATGGGTGGCATCATGTCTTGGCATTCATGATGAAGCACATGAAAGGGCAAATTCACAAAAGGGACTCAATAATGGCCAAGACATGGCAGTGGTGGTGATAATGATTAAATTTAATGTGCCATTAAAAAAATACATAAATTAACAACATGACATCTCGTCAAACACCCTTGTGCATACCCTTGGTAAATTACAATTACTTAGCCTTTCTCTTTCCACCGCTTCTACGTGGTGCATCCCCTGTGGCTTCAGCAGAGGTAGTGGAAGGTTGTTCAGATCCCTGCCATGACTGCTGAGTTGCTCTCGGCTTAGGACCTCTGGGTTTTGGAGCCCGTGAGGGCCCGCCAATGACTGTTCCACCTGCACCTGTGCTAAGGCAGGTTCAACCATCAGGAGAGGAGGCAGCATTGTGAGTACTGGATAAGGAGGGAGCTACGGGTGAGACGTGGGAGCACTTTGAGTGGAGTCCCCATTTCCACGTCCTCTTTCGCCATCACCCTTCTCCTGGGCCAGCGCAACATCACTCCCACCACCCTGCTGGCCAGCAGGCTGGTGAGAAGATGTGTTGCATTCTAAGGCCATGGCTAACGTGTCTGTTTGCTTGTTTAAGCTGGCAGACATGTTGGCATCCAGAGTCCGCACGGCTGTTGTCATGGCCTGAATTGACTCATTTGTGAGCTATGCATGGAGTTCAATGGAGGCTACCATTCTCTCCATCGCAGATATTCTTGTAATTACCTGTGCCACCAATCCACTAGCGATGGAATTGGACTCCTCCATCTTCTTTGCTATTGTGGAGAGTGCGTGTGGCAATTTTTCCAATACCTCGCAAAGTTGCTGCTGCACCTCAATCATTCTCCTTCTCATAGATGGTCCCCAGGGTTCAGCATTTATGTCCAGCTGAGCAGAACTTGGAGGAGTGCACCCCCCAACTCGAACTCTCCACAGCTGCCCTTGCCATCAGTATCTGCTTGTGCTCACTTTTGATTGGTGAATCACCAGGTGACAACCCAACTAACTGTTTAACAAGACCCTCCGAAGTGCGAGTAGCAGCGCTGATGCATGGCTGTATGTCCTGTGACAGTGCACCCTCAGAAGGAATGAGCTCCTCTGAGGAATTGCTTTCTTCCATTTTCTGCTGATTCCTTGCGAAAACCCTGGGAGACAATAGAAAGCGATAGTAATGATTCATCGCAAAAGTGACAATCTTTCTAGTGATCATACTGAGGTCCGGCATAGTTACATCATTGATAAAATCAATTCCTCATGTGCATGAAAGATGTTAAAGTTCTGCCACCAGCCATCTGTGGATTGTCAGTTTCTCCATCTCCGATGGATAGTCATGCGACGGTCCATGACCATGACTTATTTCCATGACCTCATCCTCCACATCTGTCACCTCCACTATGTGGTGGGCCACCTCCAGTTCTGCTCCTCTCCCTTGCATTTTGCACTCTCTTCTCCTACAAGGGGAGAAAGAACAGACCTGTGAGTGACTGAAGGTGATGTATGAATGAATTGCTTTGGGTGAGGTTGACCATGAAAGAGATGCATCAGAGGGTGACTATCAGACAGATGCATCACATTGCATCAGGATTGGGGTGAGTGGCAGCGGTGGGTGAATAAATGGGCAGTTGAGGAAGTGTATAGAAAGTGAAGGATGGTTGCAGCTACTGACACTTAAGTGGGTGTGAGGAGTTATGTGATGGGGTAGGCGTGCCAACACAGAGTGACGGGCGTGGGTGGGAAGAAGTTGAACAACACAGGATGTGGGTGAATCAGCGACTGTACTCACTTTTCCTGACCTGCTCGGTCATTAAAACACTTCCTGCACTGAACCCAAGACCTGGGCACTGTGCTCCTGCTGCTCATCTCTTCTGCCACCTCCAGCCAAGCATTTTTGGTTGCAGAGCCAGGTTTCTTCTTGCCATCCATTGGAAACATTACCTCCCTTCTGGCTGTCACTGTAGCCAGCAGTACATCCAGGGAGGCATCATTAAATCTAGGGGCAGCCTTTGCTTTCCTGGACTCCATTTCTCCATCAAAATCCATTCTTGGACTGGCCCTTTAAATAGTTGGCTTTAAATTGCGTCATTCGGGTGTGCAGTAGGCCCGCTGCGCAGCTTGGAGATGCGAAACCCAGAAGCAAAGGTAACTGACTGCAATCGAGATACAATCGCAGATTTAAATGCACTTACTTTGCTTCCGGGTTCCCCACATGCAAATCCACCCACCCGCTGAGTTCCCGCCACCATGCTAAAATCATGCCCCGATCTCAGCTGATGGAGTGTTGGGGGGGTGAGGGAGAGAGGGATAGCAGGAAGAGGGATAAGTAGGAACACTGCAGCTGGTTACTGCACCCTTGGGTTAGGGAAGGAACAATTGACAGGGTCCTTTCTCCCTATTACTGTTCAGTTAGTCCTGCTGCAAGTGTGCTTATGGGGATGTTGTGTAATGATAGGATTGGGTTCAGCTGTGATGCACCCTTGGTTGATTCGCCTGTCAACACTCACGAGGCTCCCAAATGAATAATGTTCATTTGGGCAAGGTACTGGATGCCAAGTGCTTGTGGAACCATAAGGACCCAATGACTTAAGGAGAGAAGGGGAGGGGAACATAAACTGGTGCAGCAAATCAGCAAGAGAACAAAAATTGTAACTTTGTGCTTATCGTGGACTTGCATGTCCACACTGATTAATGTCTATTCTTTTTTATTCGTTCATGGGATGTGGGCGTCGCTGGCGGGGCCAGCATTTATTGCCCATCCCTAATTGCCCTCGAGAAGGTGGTGGTGAGCCGGCCGCCTTCTTGAACCGCTGCAGTCCGTGTGGTGAACGTTCTCCCACAGTGCTGTTAGGAAGGGAGTTCCAGGATTTTGACCCAGCGACGATGAAGGAACGGCGATATATTTCCAAGTCGAGATGGAGTGTGACTTGTAGGGGAACATGCAGGTGGTGTTGTTCCAATGTACCTGCTAGGTGGTAGAGGTCGCGGGTTTGGGAGGTGCTGTCGAAGAAGCCTTGGCGAGTTGCTGCAGTGCACCCTGTGGATGGTACACACTGCAGCCACAGTGCGCCGGTGGTGAAGGGAGTGAATGTTTAGGGTGGTGGATGGGGTGCCAATCAAGCCGGCTGCTTTGTCCTGAATGGTGTCGAGCTTCTTGAGTGTTGTTGGAGCTGCACTGATCCATCCAAGTGGAGAGTATTCCATCACACTCCTGACTTGTGCCTTGTAGATGGTGGAAAGGCTTTGGGGAGTCAGGAGGTGAGTCTCTTGCTGAAGAATACCCAGCCTCTGACCTGCTCTTGTAGTCTATTGTGGCTTTTTATATGAAGAACAACCTGATAAATAGAGAAATCTGGACTGTGTGCTGACAAAGTAGAAACACTGGATCAATGTAAGTGACATTAAGGGAAAAATAGTTGACTGTTGGGTTCTGTAGATCAAGGAGACTAGACTTGGAACTTTATACTGCAATTAGAAGAATGAAAGAGATCAAAAGTAATTTTTGTGAGTGACTTCAGTTTACCAAAGATAAATTGGGAGGTCTGTAACGGGAGTAAAAGGAGTGAAGTATTCTTCTAGACATGATATTGGACTGTTACATGTCTCAAATGGTTAAGGAATCTACATGGGAGGGATATTATTAGACTTGATACTACATAACCAGCAGATGGTAGAGGAGGTTACAGTTAAAAAGTGGCTTGAAAATTGCAGTTGTAGCATATTTGAGTTCAAGGTTAGGCTTACGTTGGAAAAGAGAGCACTACAACAGAAACTGGAGGAAGGTGATGAGAGAACTAAGGGGAAGATTTTCTTTATGCACAAGGTGTGGTGAAATTGTAAATGTGTTTATAAAACAGGTTTATGACCTCACACAGGGAGGTAGTGGTGGCAGTCAGCCTGTTTGGTGAAAGAAGTGGTTGAGGGACAGTGGTGGCAGGACTGCTGCTTTTTGGATGCTGTATGTGCTGCAAAACTTTTAGCTGACCTTGCACTATATTACATGGCATATTATAATTTTACGTATATTGTTACAATCTCGGTGCACAGCACATGATATTATTGAGTGTGCTAGAGTGAAAGGGTGGGTCATCCGGTGCCAACACTTCTTAATCGGCTGATAGTCACATTTAAAAAAAAAATTGGAGTGCTTGTCAAGCGCTGGCGAATGGAACTTTTTCTATTTCAGGCATTCAGTGTCAGCATGAAGCACACCCAGGTCAGGTATAGCACAGCTAGAAGTAGAGTAAAGCTCCCCTTACTCTGCCATAACAATGTACCTTAGCATATCCTACTGCACCAGTCAGACATTTTTTCTCATTTCTCCCACCAGCCATCCTATGGTCAATTAACATCATGTGCATTAGGGATTGGATTGAGACTGCCTAAACTCATTTCACACACAATCACCAGACAGAGGAGACTGGATTTTAAGCCATATCCCAGAGGTGAAAGGCTAGTGTTTAACCTAATGTTCTATTTGGGGAAAGTAATCCTGCTACTGAGGGGAAGAAATAACTTGATCAAGATTAACGGGTAGAATGACACTATTCCAGGATGCAGCTTTGTATGTCCTGCTTCAGAAAGTCCTGCAGATAAGGGGGCACTTTTTTGGAGCAGAGGAACATCGTCCATTGAAGAGCAGCACCAAAGCAGCCTGAATGAGGTTGCTGAAAGAGTGAATGCTGCATCATCTGTGCACTGAGCTTGTGAGCAAGTGAGGAAGAAATTTGCTGAACTCTGCAAGGGTCCCGAGGTGGGTGTGCTGACACTGCCTAATTTTAGAATTTTGCCAAACAATGTTTGTACCAACATTTAACTGTAAGCTTGGTGGAGCATCGCAGAGGGAGAATACATAGCACCTACTTTCCAAATGCATAGGAATGCCCATATTTTTGATGTGCACTCTCTATTGCTTCATTTTAGCTGGGTCAATATCTGGAATTCCCTAACTAACGTCATCATGAGAGTGCTGACACCACAAAGGCTGGAGCGGTTCAAGAAGAGCCATCATCAACCTCTTGACAGCTAGGGATAAGCAATAAATGTGGCCTTGTGTTTGATCAAGTACCACATAGGAGATTTGTTGATAAAATTAAGGCACGTGGTACTAAAGGGAATGCGGGTAGCATAGATAGGAAGTTGGTTATAGGACAGGAAACAGTGATGGTTAATGTTTCCTGGATGAAGGGATTTAAACAGTTGTGTACTCTGGGGGTGAGTGTTAGGACCTTTGCAGTCCTCAATATATATATGAGCTGGACTTGGGTATAGGGACATAATTCCAAAATTTGCAGACAACATAAATAGGGAGTGTGGTTAACTGAAGAGGATGATACGGGAGCTTTGGAGAATATATTCAGGTTAGTAGATTGAATAGATAAGGAAAGCCAGCATGGATTTGCTAAAGGCAAATCATGTTTAACTAATCTGATAGAGTTTTTTGATGAGGTAACAGAGAGGGTAAATGAGGGCAATGCAATTGATATGGTGTAAATGGACTTTCAAAAGGCGTTTGATAAAGTATCGCATGTTAGGCTTGTCATCAAGATTGTGGCCCATGGAATAAAGGGGGCAGTAGCAACGTGGATACAGAGTTGGCTAAGTGACAGGGAACAGAGAGGTGTGAATGGTTGTTTTTCAGACTGGAGGGAGGTTTACAGTGGTGTTCCTCAGGGGTCATTACAAGGACTTCTGCTTTTCTTGGTATATAGTTATGACTTGGGTGTAGAGGGCACAATTTCAAAATTTGCAGATGACATGAAACTTGGAAGGGTGGCGAACAGTGAGGAGGATAGTGATAGACTTGAAGAGGATATAGACAGGCTGGTGGCATGGGCGGACACGTGGCAGATGAAATTTAACACAGAAAAATGCGAAGTGATACATTTCGCTAGGAAGAACGAGGAGAGACAATATAAACTAGGGGGCACAATTCTAAAAGGGGTACAGGAACAGAGATCTGGGAGTATGTGTACACAAATCATTGAAGGTGGCAGGGCAGGTTGAAAAAGTGGTTAAAAAAGCATAAGGGATCCTGGGCTTTATAAATAGAGGCATAGAGTACAAAAGCAAGGAAGTCATGATGAACCTTTATAAAACACTGGTTCGGCCACAACTGGAGTATTGTGTCCAGTTCTGGGCACGCACTTTAGGAGAGATGTGAAGGCCTTAGAGAGGGTGCAGAAGAGATTTACTAGAATGATTCCAGGGGTGAGGGACTTTATAGTTACGTAGATACACACAAAGGCTGGTAGACTACACACAAAGGGTGATAGAAGTTTGGAACTCTCTTCCGCAAACAGCAATTGATACTAGCTCAATTGCTAAATTTAAATCTGAGATAGATAGCTTTTTGGCAACCAAAGGTATTAAGGGATATGGGCCAAAGGCAGGTATATGGAGTTAGATCACAGTTGAGCCATGATCTTATCAAATGGCGGAGCTGGCACGAGGGGCTGAATGGCCTACTCCTGTTCCTATGTTCCTATGACTGGAGAAGCTGGGGTTGTTCTCCTTGGAACAGAGAAGATTGCGAGGAGATTTGATAGAGGTATTCAAAATCATGAAGGGTCTAGACAGAATAGAACCAGATGGCATAGATTTAAGGTGATTGGCAAAAGAACCAAAGGTGACATGAGGAAAAAATGTTTTTTTACACACAGCGAGTGGTTAGAATCTGGAATGCACTGCCTGAGGGGGTGGTGGAGGCAGATTCAATCATGGCCTTCAAAAGGGAACTGGATAAGTACTTGAAAGGAAAAAATTTGCAGGGCTATGGAGATAGGGCGGATAAGTGGGACTAGATGGATTGCTCTTGCATAGAGCCGGCGTAGACTTGATGGGCCGAATGGACTCCTTCTGTGCTGTAACCATTCTGTGATTCTATAATGGGGAAAAATGTGAGGCGATACATTTTGGGAGGAAAAATAAGGAAAGGAAATATGCACTAAAGAGCAGATTTTTTGTTTGATTCCTTGCACATGGTGAGATACTTTGCATGCCTCAGAAAATTGCAGGCTCACTGCCTGTGATTTTCCATTCATTGAAACCAGTAGGCCTGTGATTTTCCAATGCGCACTCAGTGTGTGCAAACTCTTGGAAAATCTAACCTTAAATTGTAAAACTTTACATGGAGGAGATGAACACAGTTAAGATACATCAATCTTTGCAAGTGGGAAGACAGGTTGATAAAGAGATATGTTTTCAGGAGACTTTTGACGTTTGGGAGAGAGACAGCAAAACAAGGGTTTAGGAAGTGAGTTCCAAGACAGCTGAAGACTCTCATACAGATGGTGGAAAGGCACAGAAGGCTAGAGTCAGAAGAGCAAAGGGCATACATTGACAGATAGGAGTGCAGGAGGAGTTAGGTTTGTTGACCAGAGTACTGCACATTTTGATCATTAGTTCATCTGACTCTTATTCTACTGTTTTGATTAGTTAAATTAATGTTCTGTTGACTTTGTTGATTGCTACTCTGCATTGATTGGACATGTTGAGCATCGAGCCTGCTATGATTCCAAATCTTTTTCAGTTTTATCCATAGCTATTTCAACTCCATTCTTGGAGTATATGTGTTGCCCATTTTCCCTTCCTATTTGCAGCATTTTACATTTGTCTGTATTAAATTTCATCTGCCATTGCTCCTCCTAGTTTGGTATCATCTGCAAATTTGACCAACTTGTATTCAGCTTGTGTCTAAGTCATTGATGTAAATCAGAAACAGGAATGGTCTCAACATTGATCCTGATCTTAGCCAGGGCAGCAGTGAGGATACTACAATCAGCCACAGCACCCTGAGGCTAGGGAGAAGAAATAGCAAGATCATCCTGACGAAGGAGCAAAGCTCCGAAAGCTTGTGATTTCAAATAAAGCTGTTGGACTATAACCTGGTGTTGTACGACTCCTTACATTTAATGAGATACAATGACCCTTAGTGAGAATAGAATCTGGGCTTGGCTTTAACGATTCTCTCTCGTTATATAGCCTGACTATGCATTGTCAAGACCTTATACATGAAGAATGAGTACTTTGGTAAAGGTATGAGGGTTGCCAACACCACACAGCCATACCCCTAGTGTGAGTCAGTCTCTTGAGGAGAGGATGGGACAAAAATCAAGTTGTGTTCCTTGTATAAAGGTGACCAAGAATATTTTTAAACAGTTTGTTCTACTGCAGCCCACAATTATTTATTGTCACGACAGTATCTTTTTATAAATGATTTTTTGGGGACCACACAAAAAGGGGTTACCGTGAGGGTTGTGCTATAGATGGTAAACCTGAGCTGTATTTAGCTTTTTCTCAGGGTGCAAGTCATTCTATGAACATGTTAAAATATATCAGCTATAAGCCTTTTGTAAGCTATGAGCATTTGTTTTTGATCAAGCATGTCAACCACGTTAAAAGACAAAAAGACTGAATGCATGATTAGTTTATTACCAGATAATCTTTAGGTGACCTTACACCCAGTTTCCGCCATATTTAAAAAATATGTACAAACTGTTCAGACAACTAAATCAAACTCTGATATCATTTCAAACTCCAATCTCATTCAGTGTCTAACACCGTACATTGTGTTGGAAAGAAAATTATTTTTGAGAGAAAATCTTTTACAAAATTTGAAATTAAAATGTGCCGTATTGATTGACTGTAAGGGATTGTTGATATTTTCCACATTCTTTGATATTTTGGTTTCGAGTCACACTTGAGATTACTCTGGAAAAGATGATGATCCATGTTTGTTTCCAAATTGTAGCACCCTAATCATAACTGAAATGAATGAATTGGAGGGATTTCAGCACATTAGAAAAACACCAGGAAAAATAAATGATGCTTCCTCCGTGTTGTTCCAGAGCTTGAACATAGGTTGCAAGCTCAGTCGGAATTGTACAAATAAAATGTATGTCCTCTCTGGGTGATATTTCTAACCATGTTGTTTTACAGTATTCCTGGTGGGGTGGGGGGTAACTTTAAACTAAAAGTGATGTCTCCCTTTAATTAAGCTACACTACTGGTTAGTTCAGTGTGTGGTTTGTCGTACAGATAACTTTGCACATAGGTGTTTTTGACATGTCTGGAAGAATTATAACATAAATTGTACACTGGAGCAGACAATCCTGAGGTGAGAATCAGAATTGATATGCACATGTTAATGAAGCTGTTATACAGTTATATATTTTGCCATGTAGCAATTTTATTTTTGTAAATGCAAACTGAAATATTTTCAAAGATAAACTGTTTAAACATTTAAGATTTAAATGTCTGTGTCATTACTTTTCTATTTAAATGTGGTGTGATTGGGCACATGGTTTAATCCTCTTGATGATTTTAACATTGGGATACTATAATAAAAAAAATCATATTTTGGGCATGCTGTTAAATTAACCTGTCTGATCAAGTTTATCTTTGGTGGTTGCAGGGATGCATTTAAACTTTGCAATTAGGATCAAAGCTATATTTAACATTTGGTATCAAAACTTGAAGGTAGAAGTCAGTTTGTAATTAACTGGTAGGTTCAGTTGCTCTTTATTGACCTGTGGAAGACAGTTTTCCTGCTTTACTCTTTGATTCTTATAATTCTGATCTCAATGATTCTGTGCCTGATATTTTCCTTCAACTGCAGTGGATAAATGTGGCTACTCTTCTACTAATGTCTAATGGTTGTGGTGAGAGTCATGTGGTCACACTTGCTGTGGTGGGGAATGTAGATTATAAATGGTAAAGCAGCATCATCTCTTCTGATGCACAGTGCCATCTGTTACAAGCAAAAGTGATGAAGATTGGAACTTTGATCAAGGAGTGGATTTTCTTTTGACAGTCCTTCAGGCCTAAATTACTTGGGCAACTAAAGTATCATTATTTGCTGTTTGTGTATTAATTAAGACACAATCCCTGCAGATCTAAGCCAATGCCTGCTTGACCTGCCCACTAGGAAACACCTCCCGCCCCCCCCCCTTCCCCCAAATATGCAGCTTAGCACAACTGTTCCTTCTAACTGTTGTGGAGTGCAACATTCCCCACAACAAATGTGGATGTAACAGCTGTGGAACATATGCCACTCAGAGAGATGAAGTGTTGACTCTGCCTGGAACTTGGGAAACACCGGGCAATCTGCAACCCATTCTCGGAAGCCTTTACAACCAGGCACTTCCCACACAGATGCCGACCACTTCCCACACAGATGCCGACCATCTCCCTGGGAAAGTCAGAGTGAAGTCACAAACTAACAAGCACCATCCAGTGTTCCACAAAAGACAATGCCTGAACCCTACAAAGTCTATCACCACCTTTGTATGCCCCTTGATGCCGTTGACCCAGCCAAATCCCAGGGACCATTGTCAAATTATCCTAACTCCCAAACAGTGCACTGTTCCCATCATGTGCATAACATACTGACTACTTTTTCGGATGAAATTTTAAATTGAGGCTCACCTAACCTCTCAGGTGGATGTAAATGGTCGCATGGCACTATTTGAAGAAGAGCAGGGGAGTTCTCCTGGTGTCCTGAGATTATCTGGCCAATTATCTCGTGACTGTTTGTGGGACCTTGCTGTGCACAAAATGGTTGCCGGGTTTTTGTACATTACTACACTTTGAAAATACTTACTAGCAGTGAAGCGCTTTGGGACGTCTTTAGATTACGGGATACAGTAGTTTATCTTTATGCTGGGCCAATGTTTTTCTTCTGTGGAGGATTCATCATAGGCTCCCAGCCTAGGTGCGGAATATTTGTCTTAATACGATTCATGACACTCAGCATCCTGCTTCAACAGCAACCTTCCTTTGTCTCCCAAGCGTCACATAAACTTTATTACATGAAGAAAGGATGTTGTATTTAAATAATGGTTCTTTTTGCTGAGTTAATACTCTGGTATTGTTGCAATTTATATCAATAAGTACTAGTTACCCTATCACAACATGTCCTTCATGCAGTCAATTGTTTTCAACCATGTGGATCTACTAACCCTAAGTCTGGTTGCTAGTCATTCTGAGAAACCTATCACTATCCAAGTCTGCCTATCTCATCCTGTAGTGCAAAGATATACCCTACTTGTTCTTCCAACCTCAACACTCCTCTCACCTTCTAACCTCGGATTCCACTTCCCTATTCGCTCACGCACTCAAAAAACATCTGTTTTAAACCATTTCCTTACGTACAACTGCAAAACAGTAATTAGGCACCGTTTCGTTACTTTAAGACATTGTGGTTTAAGGATCATATTATATTTGACAAATAAAAGTTAAAATTTATGCTATATAAAACAAAGCCTAGCAATGCTAAACTAACAGATTCAATCAAGTCAGCCACAGGATTTCTGCTGCTGTTGTGATTAACCATTTTCACACTGGTCTGTTACAAGCTTCATATCTATTATCCATCAAAGTCCTGTATGAAGCAAGCAAAATAGACCTGGGAATAGCAAGCACAATAAAGCAGGAGGATGGTATCAATACATAAGTATTGAATGTACAGGTTCCACATATTTCCACAGTACATTCAATACTTATTACTGACATTAAATGGGTTAAATCATTGTACAAAAGGGTGAGGCTCTGACACTGATTCTTAACCACCTCATCTGAATCATTTGCTGAGACAATGAGGGCAAGAAATATCAACACCTAAAGGCTCTCATTAACCCAATGAGTTAGAAGCAGAAACCTCACGGAGGTTATTCTTTACCTGCCAAGCAGGTTCTGAGAACAAGGAATGGTTTCCATGGAGAGCATTAAAGGCCGAGGGACATATGCCTTTGTTGAAAGAAAGAACAAACTTGGATTTATATAGTGCCTTCCACAACCTCAGAACATCCCAAAGTGCTTTACAGCCAATAAAGTATTTTGAAGTGTAGTTACTGTTGTAATGTAGGAAACATGGCAGCCAATTTGCACACAGCAAGGTCCCACACAGAGCAAAGAGATAATGACCAGTTAATCTGTTTTTGGTGATGTTAGTTGAGGGATAATTATTAGCCAGGACACTGGGGAGAACTCCCCTGCTCTTCTTCGATATAGTGCCGTGGAATCTTTTATATCCACCTGAGACAGTAGATGGGGCTTCCATTTAATATCTCATTCAAAAGACAGCATCTCCGACAGTGCAACATTCCCTCAGTATCAGCACTGGGAGTGTCGGCCTAGACTGTGTGCTCAGATCTCTGGAGTGGGGCTTGAACCCACGACCTTCTGACTCAGGTGAGAGTGCTACTACTGAGCCATGGCTAAGACCCAAGTTGTTGAGACACTGATAGATGTAAATTGTCCACCTCTCAAGGTGTAATAGAATAACCAGGAGTATACCTAGGAAAACAGCACTACTAACTTCTTTCAAGGTTCCCTGGCCTTGTCCTAAGTGGCAATAGTTTATTCGGATGGCTTTACCACTTTCTCCTGTACTCACTTTCTTAAAACCCATATTTAAAAAAAAATCAACCTTTCATTCACTTCTCCTAATTCTCGAGAATGGCTGTGCCTGTACCTTTTTATTTTTCCCTCTAAAATGCCATGGGATGTTTTTCTATGTTAAAGTCACTATATAAATGCAAGTTTTTGTAATAATTACTGACAAAATATTTTAATGGGGAAATTTGAGATTTGTTAATGTTATATTAACTGCTGATAAAGTTTTGATTCTTCTGTAATTTCAGGCAAATATGGATAATTTTGAGGAGGACTTAACTTGTTCCGTATGTTACTCTATCTTTGAAGACCCTCGTGTGTTGCCTTGTTCTCACACTTTTTGCAGAACCTGTTTGGAGAACATAATTCATGAATCAGGAAATGTCTCCATTTGGCGACCTCTGCGAATTCCACTGAAATGTCCTACTTGTAGAAGTCTTGTGGATCTTCCTCCAGTGGGCATTAGCTCATTACCAATAAACTTCTCACTGATGGGAATTATTGAGAAATACCAGAATGAAGAACACCCAAAGACTCCTACCTGCCCAGAGCACTGCAGGCAACCATTAAACATGTTCTGTCTGTCAGACCGTAAATTGGTATGTGGTTATTGCTTAACAGTGGGCCAGCATCAAGGCCATCCTATTGATGATCTACAGAATGCTTATATTAAAGAAAAGGAGACATCTAGCAAACTTGTTGAACAGCTGACTGATAAACGTTGGGCAGAAGTATCCATTTTCATTGGACAGCTGGAGCACCAGAAAACACAAGCTGAACAAATCATTGAACAAGATAAAGAAACTGTCGTCCAGTATTTTGAGGATCTTCAAAAAACAATGGAAACCAAAAAGCAAGCTCTTCTAGCTGCTTTAGATGAAGTCAACTTAAAAATTGCCTGTGAATATGTTCCACTAATTCAGAAAATGAGAGAACTGAAGGAAGAACAACATGACCTTATAACATTTAGTACATATGTAGAAGACGAAAAGGATCCCTTGGCCTTTCTTGAGAAAATTCACATCTACCGTCAGAGAGTGAATACCTTGATGAAAACACAGCTTCCAGTTATTCGCCCACTGAATATACAGCCACGAGCAGGACAATTTCTGATGGAGAAATGGTCAAAGGTTACAATTGGCCATATTGAAGAAGCACCAATCCCGCAAGTGAAGCATTGTTTGGAAAATCACTGGAATAAAGATCTTGCAATATGTATCAATCGAATGAAGGGATTTTCTCTAAGGTTTATTAAGTCAGGTGTATTTTTAGCACTGCTGTTCGTGTTAACTATCCTTTCATTGAGCATTTTGCTCAAGGATTGTTGTGTTGATTTGTTAAATGCCACAGTTATCAATCTCCCACAGGTGAAAATTATGTTATGTGACATAGTACTAGGTGTTTGTGCTGGGTTTCATTCTTTGAAGGTTACTTTACAACATTCAGTACAATCACTAATTAATTTTTTCTGGCAACTGACAGCATCTTTTCCTTGTATTTATCAAATAGTTGGTTTTCAATTAAGCACTGTTTTTCAATATGCTTCAAACAGTTTACAGAGTTTACTT
Source organism: Heptranchias perlo (assembly GCF_035084215.1). Classification (NCBI taxonomy): domain Eukaryota; kingdom Metazoa; phylum Chordata; class Chondrichthyes; order Hexanchiformes; family Hexanchidae; genus Heptranchias; species Heptranchias perlo. The sequence goes on from NC_090337.1 coordinate 42,860,174, forward strand.
TTATCAGAAAGTCATGAACAAGCATAGCCTTACGGTGAATTACTCTAGCTGTATTAGTCATTCTTTGACTGTAGTTTACTTAATTTGCCATAGGTAGGGTAAAATATACACACACACAAATGTTAAGAGGGTAAAGCCTTATGTTTTTTAAAGGAAGGAACTAAATAAAATCCTTTACCATGGTGTCATCCTCAGTTGGTTCACTTGAGGGATGATGGAAATGGTAAAGTTTACTATTTTCAACAGCCAGTGTTAGTATCAACAGCCAGTTTTTATCATCTCTTAGGTCATAGTGTAAAACCCTCTATTATTCCCTTAAAAAGTACCTAAACCCTATTCTTCACCCTCAATCATTTTTGTAGTCCCTTGAAAGTGATTGCAAATTCATGAGAAAATATGGGCAGTTTTATGCAGCCCAAACTCATTTCAGTTATAAGTTACAGAGCATCTAGGGCTGGATTCAAAGTATTAGACGTGGTAGGACATGGTTTTAAAAAATTGTGCTCAAGTTGAGGAATGTAAGTGTTGGAGAATAGAATACTCTGCATTTCAAACACTCATTCTCAGCATCAAGCTGGTCAGATTTAACACAGCCAGATGCAGATAGGGGTGCCAATCTTTCCGGATTGGCCAGGAGTCCCCTGGAAAGACTGATCAATCTCCTGGGCACTGCTATGAGCAACATGGGAGAAAATAGGAACGTAGTGTTGATAGGCAGTGCCAGTACAGAGGAGGCGGAGCTTTGACGTACAGGTGTGCAGGCCAAGTGGCAAGGGGCGCCTATTTCCGTTAGCAGGTTAGGCTGCCCTGGAGCCTGTGAGCACCATAGGCAGTAAAGTTCCGAAAGAATAGTCGCTCACAGGGTTCTCAATGTCTCACGCGACAGCTACTAGTGCATAACAGCAAACAAAAGACATTTAATAACATGGGGCACCCAAGGAAAATGCTGTAAGATTTGCAAACTGCGGGCATGTCATGTGACCAAACATCCAGGAATACATCCAACCAGAATTGGCAATCCGAGATGTGAAGTAGAAGTCCCACTACTCTGCCCCAGCAATGTAACTAAACTTCAACATCAGAAGAGCACCCTTGAGCCAGTGTGGAATTCTTTTCATTTTTGATACCAACCCAAAGTATGCAAAGGAGTCCATATGCTGGAGTTTATTCTTATGTCTCTGACTTCTGAAGCCCAGATCCACAATTGCCAGGAACATCCCCAATGAGATAATTGTGATAATCTCTTGCCCTGCTTTGTCCTTGGCTGTACACGCCTAATCTCTGTGCAAATAATGCAGCCAACAGAAGGGAAATGTTTCAGAAACAAGAGATTGGTAAAACAGAAACAAATCCTGTGGATAATTCTCAGGATGAGGAAACAAAATGAATGCAAACAGAATTGTTCCCTCCCATGATATTGATAAGCTGTTGAGCAGAAAGGGCAGTGTGAGTAATGAGCTTATAAATCATAATTGTCAAATTCACATTGTATCTAGGCACAGAATGAAACTGAGTTTCTATTACCTGTTGGAAGTACAGTCTGGTAGTCTTGACATAGTTTCTAGCCATGTATTTGTTTCCTGAATAACAGGGCCAGCTAAAGTTCCCAAATGGTTGTGCTCATGTACCTTGGCTTCAGGTTCTGTGATAGTGGGCTATCCAACCAATGAGGGAAGGAGGGTTTACTCAAGCAAGAGATGGCAACAGAGTTTTTCTCTTGAAATCACTAGTTTAAGATAATGGGTGCCTCCTTATAATTGTCTACTTTCTGGGACAATGAAATGCCTTTTGTCAACCATTGTACAAGGAGATTTTGTTGCAACGGTCTGAGTCATATCCAAAACTATAATAATGGTTCCCACCACCAGGATCAGAATGCTAAAAAAAACACATCATTACTGTTGCATCTTACCTACCAATGAGAATGGAATTTTTGAGTTGTGTGGTCCTGAAGCACTCCTGTGATAAAGGAGCATTGTCTGGAATAGAGTACTTAAAAACAGATTGTGTGTTGGGGGAGTAATTTGATATCTTTTGGGGAAGATGTCTGTATAAAACTGAATTCTTATCTGATTTTGCGGAGTACCAAATTACAGTTGGGGGTTATGATTAAGAATGTGTAACTAATTATGCCAAGGTAGAAGTATCAACACAATATTCTAGAGGTTAGGTAAACAGGCTAGGTAACTTGTGCAGAATTTTACTTGCATGACATAACTTTTATCCCACTTTGAGAAATCCAAATTGTCAATGATAATGTGTCCATTGTTTTTATATTTTGAGTATGGTGCAAATATTCCAACAGATTGCTGTAAAACTTGGTTTGTAGTCAATATATTTTCAGATATTTACATTTTTGTATGAGTTTTCTACTAAATACCTGAAGAATGTTAAACATTATACTTGTATAGAAGATAGCTTTGTGAATTACATATCACTTGTACAGAATTGATGTTTGATTTTTTCCATAATTATCATATTACCTCATTTGGTTTTACCTAATTTAGTATTTAAATAGAGCATCTTGCATTAACTTAATAAATGGTGATATGAAGACAATAATCCATTATCCTTTTAGCAGTTTAGCGCCACTGTGGAAGCATCATGCAAGCACTTGATCTTTCCCTGCCAACTGATATATACAACACCCCATTCTGGTTAAGTTGTTTTGAAGGGAGTCACTGCCAGAAGAGACCAGCATTGGCACAAGGCTTGAAACACACACAGAAATAAGATACAACATTCGTAGAAGACCGAGGGACAGATGAGAAAGGTGCTTTTATGTGGAAGTTTAACTACATTCAAAGACCATAGTTACAGCAGGTGATCTAATATTATTTTGCAGTATTTAGCTACTTGACAGTGACTGACTTACCTCACTCTCTATGTCCATGTCTACTTCTAGCAGGAGTCACTGGTTAAAGACCAGGATTGGAACCCCTGAATTTCCACTTAAACTGCCACATGCAAAATCAATTATGCCAAAGTTCTACTGAAAACTAGAGCTGAGGTGGGGGGTGGTGAAAAGGGAGCTTTTGAGGGCTACATTTTCCCCACTGGCAAATACAGCCTGGAGCTCACAGAAGCTCCTTTCTCTACCACTCCACACCATCCACCTCCTCCCACCCAGAAGGAAAAAATATATAGAAGCAGGAGAAACAGGGATACAAATACAACAGATATGTAAAGGAAGCCATATTCTCTGACTTACTGTATGAAACACAGGATAGTTATATATAGATCTAATATATATATATATATATATATATATATTAGATCTATATATAAAGGAAAGTGGTCTCAGGATTCCAAAGGAATGACACTAGTAGGGGACATTGTCAACATAATGTTATGTGACAGATTGAAAACAATGTGGCACCTCCTATTACGTAACATCCCAAACGGTACCCTGATTAAATCCAAGGTACTTGTGTTTCAAAGTAAGCAGCGATTGCGGTAACATAGGAAACATCAGTAGAGGTTGGTAATGCTGTAAATCAACATTAGGAATCTTAATTTGCAAGACAAACATTTAAGGACTGGTGCATACAAAATATGTAAAGTAATGTAGAAATTAGAGAGTCCAATCAAGAAATCCAAATGAGTACCCAAAGAGAAAACCCTCAACAATGAAGAGTGAAGGCAGGCAACCAACGCCAAATGCCACTGGGTGAAAATAGCAGAAAGGCCAGAAGAGAAATTCAAATGAGCCAACTGTTTTGATAGCTGCTTAGGCCAGCAAGTATGCATCTGCCAAGTGATAGTGCTACCCACCCCTCTCCCCACCCCACCCCAACAAGTTCCCAGCCATCTCCAAATCCCTCGTCTGTTGAGCAATTTCCACACCCTACCCCGATTCCAATATCCCCCACTGAACAAAATTTAGTACACCTTCATTACGATAGAATCCCAGAAGCAGTGGAATTGCTAGTATTTGAGCAAAATGAGCAAAGAAAAGATTTGCAACCCTTATCTAATAACCAAGTACCCACACCTCTTTCTCCCCTCCCCTCCTGAACAGTGAGTTGTGGATTACAGTGAACTTCCCTACTGGCTTAAATTTCCATTCATTCACCACTGGCAGCATTAGCCAGTACATGACAAGCCCAACAAGAGGGGATGCAATTCTAGATTTAATCCTGGGAAATGAAGATGGGCAAGTGGGTGAAGCGACAGTGGGTGACCATATTGGGGATAGTGACCACAATTCAGTTAGTTTTAGCATTATTATGGAAAAGGACAGAGTTAAATCAGGAGTAAACGTTTTAAATCGGGGGAAGGCAAATTTTACAGAACTAAGAGGTGATTTGGCAGAAGTGGACTGGACACAACTACTTGAAAAGAAATCAGTGGCAAGCCAGTGGGAGGCAATAAAAAGTGAAATTCTACAGGTACAATGCCGACATGTCCCCTCAAAGAAAAAGGGTGGCACTGCCAAATTTAGAGCCCCCTGGTTGTCTAGAAGTATATGGGGCAAGATAAAGCAGAAAAAGAAAGCTTATGACTGTCACAGAAAACTAAATACTGCAGAAAGCCTAGAGGAGTATAGAAAGTACAGGGATGATGTAAAAAAGGAAATAAGGAAAGCAAAGAGAGGGCATGAAAAAATATTAGCTAGAAAGATTAAAGAAAACCCAAAGATGTTTTATCAGTACATTAAGAACAAGAGGATAGCTAAGGAAAAGGTGGGACCTATCAGGGATGATAAGGGTAACTTGTGTGTAGAAGCAGAGGATGTGGGTAGGGTTCTAAATTAATATTTTGTCTCCATATTCACAAAGGAAAGGGATGATCCGGATGTAGTAGTCAAAGAGGAGAGTTGTGAAATATTGGATTAGGTAAACATAACGAGAGGAAGTACTAGAGGGACTGGAATCCTTGAAAGTTGATAAGTCACCAGGGCCGGATGGATTGTTTCCTAGGCTATTGAAGGAAGCCAGGGAGGAAATAGCAGTTGCTCTGAGAATCATTTTCCAATCCTCACTAGATACAAAGGAGGTACCGGAGGACTGGAAGACTGCAAACGTAGTACCATTGTTTAAAAAGGGTACGAGAGAAAGGCCAATTATAGGCCGATCAGTCTTACCTCGGTGGTGGGCAAACTATTAGAATCAATATTGAGACATAGATAAACTGTCACTTGGAAAGACATGGTTTAATCAGAGATAGTCAGCATGGATTTGTTCAGGGAAGGTTATGCCTTACAAATCTGATTGAACTCTGAGGAAGTGACCAGGAGGATTGATGAGGGTAGTGCAGTGGATGTTGTCTACATGGATTTTAGTAAGGCATTTGACAAGGTCCCACATGGCAGACTGGTCAGAAAGGTAAAAGCCCATGGGATACAGGGAAAAGTGGCAAATTGGATCCAAAATTGGCTCAGTAACAGGAAACAAAGGGTAAAAGTCGATGGATGTCTTTGCAAATGGAAATCCGTTTCCAGTGGTGTGCCACAGGGCTGAGTGTTGGGTCCCTTGCTGATAGTGGTATATATTATTGATTTGGACTTGAATGTAGGAGGCATGATTGGCAAATTTGCAGACAACACAAAAACTGGCCGTTTGGTTGATAGTGAAGAGGATAGCTGTACACTCCAAGAAGATATCAATGGTGGAGTGGGTAGAAAAGTGGCAAATGGAGTTCAACCCAGAGAAGTGTGAGGTAATGCACTTAGGGAGAGCAAAAAGTAGAAGGGAATATGCAGTAAACAGGAATAAATTGAGAGGGGTAGAGGAAGTGAGACACCTTGGAGTGCATGTGCACAGGTCCCTGAAGGTGGCAGTACAGGTAGATAAGGTTGTGAAGAAGGCATACAGGATGCTCTCTGTTATTAGCAGAGGTATAGAATACAAAAGCAGGTATGTATGTAATGATGGAACTGTGTAAAATGCTGGCAAGGCCACAGCTGGAGTATTGTGTGCAGTTCTGGTCATCATATTACAGGAAGGATGTAATGCTCTGGAGAGAGTGCAGAGAAGAGTTACAAGAATGTTGCCAGGTCTTGAAAATTGCAGCTACGAGGAGAGATTGGATAGGCTGGGGTTGTTTTTGGATTTTGGATTTTGAGAAGGTTTTTGATAAGGTCCTACACTAGAGGTTAGAGTGCAAAATTAAAGCACATGGGATTGGGGGGAATATACTTGCATGGATTGAGAATTGGTTGACAGATAGGAAACAGAGAGTAAGAATAAACGGGTCTTTTTCCAGGTGGCAGGCAGTGACTAGTGGGGTACCACAGGGATCAGTGCTTGGGCCCCAGCTATTCACAATATATATCAACGATTTGGATAAGGGAACTAAATGTAACATTTCCAAGTTTGCAGGCGACACAAAGCTGGGGTGGAATGTGAACTGTGAGAAGGATGCAAAGAGGCTCCAATGGGATTTAGACAAGTTGAGTGGGTAAGAACATGGCAGATGCAGTATAAGGTGGATAAATGTGAGGTTATCCATTTTGGTTGTTAAAAACAGAAAGGCAGATTATCTGAATGGTGATAGATTGGGAAAAGGGGAGGTGCAACGAGACCTGGGTGTCCTTGTACACCAGTCGCTGAAAGCGAGCATTCAGGTGCAGCAAGTAGTTAGGAAGGTGAATGGTATGTTGGCCTTCATTGCAAGAGGATTTGAGTACAGGAGCAGGGATGTCTTACTGCAGTTATACAGGAGGGCCTTGGTGAGGCCACATCTGGAGTAATGTGTGCAGTTTTGGTCTCCTTATCTGAAGGAGGATATTCTTACCATGGAGGGAGTGCAACGAAGGTTTACCAGACTGATTCCTGGGATGGGCAGGACTGACGTACGAGGAGATTGGGTCGACTAGGCCTATATTCACTAGAATTTAGATGAATGAGAGGTGATCTCATCGAAACATATAAAATTCTAACGGGACTAGACAGACTTAATGCAGGGAGGATGTTCCCGATGGCTGGGGAGTCCAGAACCAGGGGTCACAGTCTCAGGATATGTCATTTAGAACCGAGATAAGGAGAAATTTCTTCAGAGGGTGGTGAACCTGTGGAATTCTCTACCACAGAAGGCAGTGGAGGCCAAGTCATTAGATGTATTCAAGAAGGAGATAGATATATTAATGCTAAAGGGATCAAGGGATATGGGGAAAAAGTGGGAACAGGGTACTGAGTTAGACGATCAGCCATCATTTTGAATGGCGGAGCAGGCCCAAAGGGCCGAATGGCCTACTCTTGCTCCTATTTTCTATATTTTCCTTGGAGCCGAGGAGACTGAGGGGAGACTTGATTGAGGTGTACAAAATTATAAGGGGCCTAGATAGAGTCGACAGGAAGTACTTGTTTCCCCTAGCGGACATAGATTTAAGCTGATTGGCGGAAGGATTAGAGGGGACATGAGGAAAAACTTTACCACCCAGAGGGTGGTGGGTGTATGGAATTCGCTGCCCGAATTGGTGGTAGAGGCAAGGACCCACAACTCTTTTTAAAAGTACCTGGACCTGCACCTAAAGTGCTGTAAGCTGCAGGGCTCTGGACCGTGCGCTGGAAGGTGGGATTAGAATGGGCACCTGGGTGTTCTTCGAGCCGCCGCGGACACGATGGGCCAAATGGCCCCCTTCTGTGCTGTATCTTTTCTATGGTTCTAACCCATGCACTGGCTGACAATTGCTTCCCTCCAACCTCCCATTGGCTGCAGTTCCACCCAACAGGCTATCCCTACCCTGCTTCATATCCCATTTTACAGTATTCCACCCCCCACCCAACCATCTATATTCCATCCACAGCACCTTCCTTGAGCTGGCTGAATTTTCCATCCAGGGAATGATGACATGATAACCGTTGATTGCATGTTTGGCAACCTAATCATTTGTAGGTCAAAAGGGAATAAACTTTTTTAGCAATTCCTTCACAGATTGACAACCCTGCAGTGAAATGCTTTGAAATTAATTTTTAATATAAAGAACTATTCAGCTATCTACAGTACATTAAAACATAGTATTTACTCTGCAAGCAAAAATACAAAATATACAGTATCAGAATTTAAAGAATGCATATGAACAAAGTTATGCAAAAGGAATAAAATCCCAAAGAGAAGATTAGAAACTGAATTTCATCCTTAAGGTAGAGAGGGTTTACACTACCATTTTATACTGGAATGAACTCCATAAAGATAGTAGTATAAAAGGCTGCAGAAATTTTTTAAAAAGTTTAAAAAAAAATCAGACTATTAAAAAAGTTGATGCTGCTTCTCTCAGCTGGACTCAAGCTGTGCTGATTACTTCAGGAAGCGCTTGAAGACCAATGAGTTTAGGGTTGGCTGCAACACTCTTTGTTGTATTGTGGGTCTTGTAGATTCCAACCAACCTATCAGCAATTTCAAACATATTGTTCCTCAAAGAAATGATGATGAACTGAGCATTCTTCGTCTGTTCCTAAGGAAAGAAACAGTAAACTGTCAAGATAGACATTTGCTAAAAGACTACAGACACCGAATCGGGGGTGCACAAAATGCATTTGCTTTTGATCAGCCAAGCGCCTGACATGCACAGAAGCCAAATAATTGAGATTCATGTAAGTAGTTTGTTTGCTCAACATGGAGTTCAGTCTCCCTTTAGGGACACACCCACTTAACCCAAGCTCAGAGAACTTACTTGCAGGCTGACAAAGGCATTGCCAAGTGTGTACAGGAGAATTGCACTGGAGTTTAACCAGCTTAAACTGTGCAGCTTACCATCAGAGAGCACTGATAAGTTTCCCACTGCTGGCAAAGCTAGGACCAGTTAGTGCTTTAACTTACAGCCGTTATCTGGAGCAGACAACTCTACCTACCACTCCAGGTTTCATCAATGAGCGAGGGTGGCTAGTCAATTAACAGCCTGAAATGCAGCAAATTACCAAGCAGATTCTAATTCTGTTATAGTGAATCGCATGATCAGTGTGCAAGAACAGGACACTCCCCCTATTAGCAACCAATGTTTCCATTAAATACAGCAGACAGGAGACAGACCTAGAGTCCTTTTACCCAACATTGTACCATACTGCAATCCTCAGAAGAGCGCCCCATTGCACCAATGTGGATTCTTCCATTTTTCGTAACAGTTTATACTTGGAACTAAGCGAGATTGCAACTTGTGCTAAAATTATTGCCAATTTCATGCTGTTGCCCCATGGTCCTGGAACTGGGCTATAACTACTTAAACTAATTTTAGAGGACATATCCAGCAGGCAGAAGATTGATCTCATTAGCCTGGCTGAATTTACATAGATCAGAGTGGAGGAAAAGGTTTTTTCACCAGTTTCCAAAAGTAACAAATTTTAGCTCCCCCAATTATGTCAGTATACGGCACTGTAAACAGCTCGCATTACCATCTCTTCCCTGAGATTTCAATTAATGTGCATCACACATTTTTTCTGATTTTTATCGAGGCCATTTTTATATAAAGAAAACAGAACTTGGGCTTTAATATACCCAATGGCTTTATTTTACAATATGGGTACTTGTTACACAGCGTGTGTGTCAATGTTGGATCTGGGAAGATGCAGTCTGTCTGATGCTGACATGGATATAGATGTGTTGCTAAACTATCAATATTCTTTTGCAACTTCCATTGGTCCTCAATTATTTACTAAGGCAATAGAGAAGGTACAGCAGATTCACTAGAATGCTGCCTGGTATGATGAAATGCAAATACTAAGACAAAAGTGAAAAATTGGGGCGTTTTCATTAAAACAGAGAAGATTATGAGGTGGTCTGATAGAGGTGCTTAAAATTAATTACAAAGTGATGGGGCAGAGTAGACAGAAACAGACTGGGATTAAGGGGTCTAAATGCCAGAGATTTTTTTTTAAACACAGGTGGTTGTGAGCCTGTGGAATGTACTACCAAAGTTAGTGGTTGAAGTAGAAACCATGTCAACATTTAAAAATAGATTAGATTGGTGGTTGAAGGAAAGGTGGGAACATGACTACTGCTCACATTTAGGATAAACACCAATATAAACTGGTTGGGCTAAATGGCCTGTTTTTGTGCTGTTATGGAGATAGAAATTACATTGCCTACTTCAGCCCATATGCTTCTGAAACCCTCCAATGACCTCCATAAAATTCATCTCATCTAAAACTCAGCTCCCCGTATACTATTCCACTCACTCATAACTCCTCCCATGCCCTACATTGGCTGTCCCCCCCCCATCCCCAACATCCTACACTCACCCTGTCTGCTCTTAGGTGGACGTAAAAGATCCCATGGCATTATTTGATGAGCAGGGCAGTTCCCCTCAGTGTCCTGCCCAACATTTATCCCTTAACCAAACAGACGATCTGGTCATTTATTTCATTGCTGTTTGTGGGACCTTGCAGGGTGCAAATTGGCTGCTGCATTTCCTATAATACAACACTTTAAAAAGAAACTACTTAATTGGCTATAAAATGCTTTGGGATGTTGCGAGGTTGTGAAAGGTGCTATATAAATGCAAGCTTGTTCATTTCTTTTCCTTCCCCATTACTATATGGAGAATGATTAAGAAAATGCTCTATTATAAAAGCCAGCACTAGCAACATTGTTGCATTTCTATTATATAGTACTAGCACAGTCATAACAGAAGTTCAGAGATTTTTCTAAGCAGCCTCAAACACAAAATTTAACTGAAACTATATTGTAAACTACATCTAGTATAATTTCTCACTTGATCTGTTGAATTTTAACTATTAGTTCTTATTGGCTATGAATCACTTTTGCCACTGTTCTTATGGAATGCATTTTCTCGGTTTAATCTTTTATACACACGCTTGTTTCCACTGTATACTTACATAGATATAATGAGCAACAATTGAAACATTTCTGAAATCCAACGCCGCATCAATCTCATCCATAAAGTACAAAGGAGTAGGTTTGTAATGGTGAAGTGCAAAAACCAGAGCCAGAGAACTAAGAGTCTTCTCTCCACCAGAAAGATTGAAAATTTTTTTCCAACTTTTCTTTGGCGGACGTACACTAGAAAATAATTTTAACATAATTAAAGCTGCTATAGAAATTTTTTTTTTCTCAAATCCAAACCTATTCAGTTTTAGTTAGCACTGGTAATCATTTCAGTTCTAGTTAGCACTGGTAATCATTTCAGTTCTATGCAAGTCTGGTTTTGATAAAGCAAGTGATTTGATGTGGCTAAAATTGCCAAAAATCAAGGAGCAGTTAGTTGTGTGGGAAATGACAAAAAAAATCAGTGACAGTTTCAGTAAGTTTTGCAACTAATGGGTGCAACATCCCGTGACAAATCCCACAATTTTCACCTTTCAGAGTTAGTTTCTCAACTCACTGGCATTTTAATTTTAGTCAGCAGCCTGCTTTAAAGTGCCAATATCTACTTTCTGCCTATCTTACATTGAAGGAAGTTTCCAGCAGGTTGCCAAAGCAGCCATCTTACAATTAGTACTGGTATGCAGCTCCATTCTGCTCACCAGTATTGAAGGGTCAGTGAGCACAGCAGATCGACGAGTGCTTGTTGACTGTAAAACTAGCAGTTACAGTTCAGAGATAGGTTAGCTGAGGGACAAAATGTGAATAAATCTCCCCTGTGGCTTTAAGATCCTGCTTAAAAAAAATGATAATCGGTCACCCTGGTGAGCAATTATTTTCTTTGGGGTGGGGGGGGCGGAAAGAGAAAAGAGAGAGGGTGGTGTTCAGTCTTGAAACTGATCAAGGTTCAGATGTCATTAGGCTCCACAAAGCAGTTACATCAACTGTATACACTTGTTTAAAAAAAGTCAAGTTTCCCTACCTGAACATAATTCCTTCAGAGAAGGGATCCAGACTGTCAACCAACTCTAGCTCAGCATCTCCACCCAGTGTAAGCATTTGGTAATTCTCCTTCAACTTATTGGTGATCATATTAAAGCCAGCCATGAATTCATTAAGACGCTGTTTCCTCAGGTCTTCAAAGGCACGTCTGAATTTATCCCGTTCATCAGTAATTTCATCCAGCTCTGCCACACGCCGTAGGTATAGTTCTTCCTGAAGACAAATACCACATTGTGCATGACAATCTATAGGTCTCTCATACAAGAACGGTTCAAATTTAACCACTGAAAAAGAAATCACTGCAATACTATCAAAAATTGTAAAACTTACTTTCTTTTTATATTCTGTGATAGAACCCAAGTTTGGCTTCATTTCCAAACATTTAGCCTCTAGTAGTGCAATCTGATTATTGGTCACATCTGGATTTTTGATTTCCTTAAGATCCTCCTCACTCAATTTTGGAAGTTCATCTGCTGTTTTGTCAATAGGGTGTAAAGAAAGTTTGGATACCTACGATCAAATTACAGAAAGTTTTAAAATACAATGAAATATAAATCCCATTTTAGTTTACATTTACTTCTGTATTTGTCCCAAAAATAAAAGTCAAATATTTCCACATGGCAGTTATTTCATTGTAATAAAAATCTGCTCAGTCATTTTAAAATAAGCAGCAATAGAAAAAAAAAAATCTACCCTCCATGCTTAATGCTATACAATCTGTTTCAGCTAGGAGAGTTGATTTCATAGCTGACAATGATACTATAGAGTTAGGAGGGTTGAGCAGAACAACTTTTTATTTAAAATAAGATTTCCCCCCCTCGAATTGCAATACTTTAGTATCTCAGTCAAATAATTAAAAGTAGTCAAATTAAGCACGGTAGTTTTACTAGGGAAGGTTAGGGTGTGATTTTTAAAAAAAAAATCAGCATCTTACACTGAACACCATTTGATATCTCACCAAATTGAACATTTTTCAAGCGTGAGCCTTGACAGTAAGTGTTGGCAGGGTCTTCACTGCAGGGAGCTGTACAGCCGAACCCAAACTTGTCCTCACCAGATATTCCCCCCACCCCCCACACATGGATAGTTGGATCCAATTAAGAAAAGGAATTCTAGGCACTTTCCCTATCTCCCTTTTAACCCAGGGTGCAGAGAACACCCTGCCAGCAGCCCCAGCTGAAATCAGCAAAGTTAGCACAGACCATAGATTGAACCTGGGCTTTTCCTAGTCTGTATGGCTCAGCTACTCACTGGATAAACTCTGTGAGCCATTAGGGGAGCTTAACTATTCTGAAAGAATTTGTTGTTTGTTCACCCTTACTTCTTTTTGCCAGAATTTGATCTTTGATTGGTGTTCTGCAATGTGCCCATCTATCTGTTCCAACTTTAGTCGTATATTCAGAGTTTCTTTTTGAAGTGCCTGTTGTTCTTCCTGAATTGCTTTCAGCTCTTGAAGTAAACAATTATGTTCCTCTGTCACCGTTATTAATGATTTCTATGCAAAGTAGCAAAGGGAAATGTTAAATATGACACAAAAGGATCTTTTACATCTCACAGGATATCAGTTCATTATTTCAGTCTCACTACTGATCATGCTCATTTACCTCTTGGGTCATCAACAACTTAAATTCAACCCATATAAAAAGCTGAAGATGGGACTTTCATTAGCTAGAAAGCTAATCCGAACTGGTCATACTGAACAGCTGGGAAAAGCACAAATCCTGGACACATCTTTAGGATATATATTGAAGTACATGTTTCTCCTAATAACTGTCTTGGATACATACGCCCTACTCCTAATTCTATATCTTCTTTTAGATTTAGTCAACTACATTTCCCCACCACCCAAGAAGGGTAATGAAAAAAACACATTCCTAAACAAGATGATTTTGTACAGTCCCACAAGATATGTAGCCGTATGCCTTCCATTTCCTTAGCACGCACCATTACTCTGGTGTCCCATTTTATGCTGCTGGTGGTATTCAAATAAGCCTGATGTATAATTTAGAGTTGAATAAAATGGACTTGGATACAATGTGCCAGTCAGGCATTAAGTCACACAGCTGAAGACCTGCATACATAGCCCTTTTTAGGGAAAGCAAATTCTACTGATCACCTTAATCCTAATAAAACAAAATATCAGCAAGAACAACATTATTCTCAACTCCCATAGCTTGAAAAACGAAGACTCGCAGTCAACATATGGGTTCCTGTTATGCTAAATGTAGATTCTGTGGATAAAACCACTTAATTTCCCATAATTTCCAATCATAATATTTGCTTTTACAATCCTAGGGACTCTACTTAAAATGGTGATAATTTTGTTATTATACTTCATTCCAGCCAGATGTTTCACTTGCAAGGCATAGACACGAATAGCTGTCATCATACGACAAGCCATGCAGTAAAGGAAGGATGTTGATTTATATAGCACCTTTCACGCCCATAGTATGTTATAAAGCATTTTGCAGCCAATGAAGTACTTCTTTTGTAGAAGTGTAGTCACAGTTGTAATGTACGCAAAGCAAGGTCCCACAAACAGCAATGAGATACATGACCAGATAATCTGTTTTAATGATGCTGGTTGAGGCATTAAATATTGGCTAGGACACTGGGAGAACTCCCTTGTTCTTTGAATAGTGCCACCTGAGGGGGCAGACGGAGCCTCAGTTTAACATCTCATCTGAAAGTTGGCACTTCCAACAATGCAGCAGTCCCTCAGTACTGCACTGAGGTGTCAACCTGGATTATTGTGCTCAAGTCTCTGGAGTGGAGCTTGAACTCTCGACCTTCAGCCAAGATAGGACCTGTATCCTTCACAAACCATACAATACTAATCTGGAAGTGTTACATTAGGAAGTGGATTTAACATTTGACCTGTTCTGAAAGATTGCATCTAGGACTGATGAATTAGAAGCTCTCTCCAACCAATTAATCCAGGTTGTCACCTTTGGTAAAACAATGGTTATTCCAGATGGCTGCTTTACAGGTGTTGCCTAATTTTTGTCTAAAACAGCTGTATTTCTGATCAAATGAGCTTCCACTCTTCTGGGAACCCACCTAAACAATAAGAGAGACATCCCCGATTCCTTGTTCACTGATTCTGTTAAGCTGACACAAAATGCAACTCAATGCTTCTTGGATAGCACAGTTTGAAGGATGGCATTGTTGGAAAAGCCCAACAAGCTTCACAAATTGTTACATCTGGTCACTCTTGACCCAAACCAATGATGATGTGGAGATGCCGGTGATGGACTGGGGTTGACAATTGTAAACAATTTTACAACACCAAGTTATAGTCCAGCAATTTTATTTTAAATTCACAAGCTTTCGGAGGCTACCTCGTTCACCTGAGGAAGGAGGTAGCCTCCGAAAGCTTGTGAATTTAAAATAAAATTGCTGGACTATAACTTGGTGTTGTAAAATTGTTTACAATTGTCAAACCAATGATAAGAGAGTTGAGTGGGGCTTCGATTGGCTTAACAATGGTTGATCAATGAGGAATTTACTGCTTTTAAGGTCTAGTTTGCTTTCAATGCTTATTTATACTTACAGTATAAAACACAAAGGGCAATAAAATTTCTTGTAAGACTTAGATTAATTACTGGAATGAACAATGAGGAAGTTAACTGAAAAATGCTAACTTTAACTTTTTTTTTCTAGAGGCAGAATTCCAGAACAAGCTCACAGGATGGGTGAGACTACAGGAGCTGAAGGACTACTGTATGGACTTATGCCACATTATTCTTGTACACAGCATTCTCTAACCTTAAGACAATTATTCACAATTTTATAAATCATGACTTCTTCAAAAAAAAAGGTTGCTGCAATGCTACCACTTGCACACAAGTATAACCTGTTTGCAGTTTTAATTTCAAAGTAGCAATCCTCACACTGTTGAGATATCAGTTCAATACTTTATCAGATGCCCTACAAGGGTGTTCAACTGTTCAAACTGGGCGGGGGGGGGGGGGGGGGGGGTTGTAAATATATGTATCAAAACCAGTGAACAAGCTGCATATAATGAGAAATATGAGCTCCGTACACAAAAAAGAACCCACCGCCCCAAAATACACATTTAACCAAGATTTCCTCATACACAAATTCCAACCCCTTCTCATTCTCCTCCCTCCTTCACCCCCACCCAAGCTTGAAAGAGCTTGAGCTCTTTAAAGAACTAATAGAAATTACAACATGAAAACAAGCCATTTGGCCTGCCCTGTTTGTCTCCCCACAAGGAGTAGTGCTAAATCCATGTTTCTGCCCTGTTCCAATATCCCATTACTCCAGTTTCCTTCAACCGCCTATCTAACCTGATCTTAAGTGCTAACATGGTTTCTGCTTCAATGATCCCCAATGCATTCCACAGCCTCACAGCCTGTGTAAAAACATTTCTCCTACTCTGCCCTTAATCTCTTTCATTTAACTTCTATGTCCCTGTGTTCTAGATCCCCCAATCATTGGAAACAGCCTATTTCTATCCATGGTCTCATCCTTACATAATTTTAAATACTTCTATCAAATCATCTCATAATCTCCATTGTTGTAATGAAAATTGCCCTATTATTCTACGAGTCTTTCTTTGTACTGGTATTTCTGCTTATCAGGCGACATCTGCGTTGTACCATCTCGATTGCCTCAATATCCTTTGTATAGTGTGCAGCACAAAACTGCACACAGTAGTCCAACTGCGGTCTTACAAAAGGTTTTATACAGCTTCACCATTACATCTGGACTTCTTTAAATTCTATACTCCTTGCCATTAAACTCAGTTTTCCATTAGCTTTTTCTTACTCCCATACCCACTTGAGGTGTTGCTGTTAATGTCTTGCAAACCGGAACCCTCAAATTTCTCTGCTGTTCCATATCGATATTGGATAGGATAAAAATAAAGGAGGTACTTAAAAGATCGGCAGTACTCAAAGTAGAAAAGTCACCCGGTCCAGATGGGATGCATCCGAGGTTACTGAGGGAAGTATGGGTGGAAATTGTAGTGGCTTTGGCCACAATCTTCCAATCCTCCTTAGATGTGGGGACGGTGCCAGAGGACTGGAGGATTGCAAATGTTACACCCCTGTTCAAAAAGGGGGAGAGTGATGAACCCAGTAATTACAGGCCTGTCAGCCTAACGTTGGTGGTGGGGTAATTTTTAGCGACAATAATCAGGGACAAAATTAATTGGCACTTGGAAAAGTACGGGCTAATAAATGAACGTCAGCATGGATCTGTTAAAGGAAAATAGTGTTGGTTAATTTGATTGAGTTCTTTGATGAAGTGATGGAGAGGGTTGATGAGGGTAGTGTGCTTGATGTTGTGTATATGGACTTATAAAAGGTATTTGATAAAGTACCTCATAATAGACTTGTTAGCAAAATTATAGCTCATGGGATTAAAGGGACAGAGGCAGTGTGGATACAAAATTGGCTACAGGACAGAGAGTAGTGGTGAACGGTTGTTTTTCAGACTTGGGGGGGGGGGGGGGGGGTGGGGGGCGGTGGCAGTATACAGTGGTGTTCCCCAGGGTATTAGGACCACTGCTCTTTGATATATTAATTACCTGACCTGCATTTGGGTATAGTGTGTATAATTTCAAAGTCTGCAGAGGACATGAAACTCGGAAATGTAGTCAACAATGTAGAGGATAGTAACAGATTTCAGGAAGACATACACGGACTGGTAAAATAGGCAGACAGAAAAGTGTGAAGTGATACATTTTCGTAGGAAGAATGAAGAGGGGCAATATAAACTAAATGGTACAATATTAAAGGGAGTGCAGGAACAGAAAGACCCAGGATTGGGGGTGGTGGTATATGTGCACAAATCTTTGAAGGTGGCAGGATAAGTAGAGAAGGATGTTAAGATATGAGATCCTGGGCTTTATTAAGAGAGGCATAGAGTACAAAAGCAAGGAAGTTATGCTAAACTTTTATAAAACAATGGTTAGGCCGCAGCTGGAGCATTGCATTCAATTCTGGGCATCACACTTTAGGAAGAATGTCAAGGCCTTAGAGGGAGTGCAGAACAGATTTATTACCAAAGAAGAGGGACTTCAATTATGTGGACAGACTGGAGAAGCTGGGGTTGTTCTCCTTAGAACAGAGAAGATTAAGGAGAGATTTGACAGAGGTGTTCAAAATCATAAAATGGTTACAGCACAGGAGGCCATTCGGCCCATCGAACCCATGCCGGCTCTCTGCAAGAGCAATCCAGCTGGTCCCACTCCACCTGCCCTTTCCCCGTAGCCCTGCAAATCTTTTTCCTTCAAGTACTTATCAAATTCCCTTTTGAAAACCATGATTAAATCTGCCTCCACCACCCTTTCAAGCAGCACATTCCAGATCATAACAACCTGCTGCGTAAAAAAAAATTCCTCATGTTGCCTTTGGGTCTTTTGTCAATCACCTTAAATCTGTGTCCTCTGGTTCTCGACCCTTCTGCAAATGGGAACAGCTTCTCTCTATCGACTCTGTCTCGACCCCTCATGATTTTGAACACCTCTATTAGATCTCCTCTCAACCTCCTCTGCTCTAAGGAGAACAACCCCAACTTCTCTAGTCTATCCACGTAACTGAAGTCCCTCATCCCTGGAACCATTCTAGTAAATCTTTTCTGCACCCTCTCTAAGGCCTTCACATCCCTCCTAAAGTGCAGTGTCCAGAGCTGGACAATACTCAAGTTGTGGCCGAACCAGTGTTTTACAAAGGTTCATCATGACTTCCTTGCTTTTGTACTCTATGCCTCTGTTTATACAGCCCAGAATCCCATATGCTTTTTTTTAGAACCACTTTCTCAACCTGCCCTGCCACCTTCAGCAATTTGTGCAAATATACCCTCAGGTCTCTCTGTTCCTGCACTCCCTTTTGAATTGTACCCTTCAGTTTATATTGGTTCTCCTCATTCTCCCTACCAAAATGTATCACTTCACACTTCTCTGCGTTAAATTTCATCTGCCACTTGTCTGCCCATTCCACCAGCCTGTCTATGTCCTCTTGAAGTCTATCACTATCCTCCTCACTGTTCACTACACTTCCAAATTTTGTGTCATCTGCAAATTTTGAAATTGTGCCCTGTACACCCAAGGCCAAGTCATTAATACATATCAATAAAAGCAGCGGTCCTAGTACCAGCCCCTGGGGAATACCACTGTATACTTTCCTCCAGTCCGAAAAACAACTGTTCATCACTGCTCTCTGTTTCCTGTCACTTGGCCAATTTTGTATCCATGCTGCCACTGTCCCTTTTATGCCACAGGCTTGTCAGCAAAGTTGAAGCCCATTATGTGGCACTTTATCATACGCCTTTTGGATGTCCATATACACTACATCAACCCTCTTTGTTACCTCATCAAAAAACTCGATCAGGTTAGTTAAACACAATTTGTCTTTAACAAATCCGTGCTGGCTTTCCTTAATTAATCCACAAGTAACTGTTAATTTTGTCCTGGTTTATCATTTCTAAAAGATTCCCCACCACCGAGGTTATATTGACTGGCCTGTAGTTTCTCGGTATATCCGTACACTTTTTTTGAACAAGGGTGTAATATTTGCAATTCTCCAGTCCTCTGGCACCACCCCCATATCCAATGATGATTGGAAGATTATGGCCAGTACCTCCGCAATTTCCACCCGTACTTACCACAGCAACCTAGGATGTATCCCATCCGGACCTGGTGACTTATCTACTTTAAGTACAGCCAGCCTTTCTAGTACCTCCTCTATCAATTTTTAGCCCATCCAGTATCTCAATTGCCTCCTCTTTTACTGTGACTTTGGCAGCATCTGCATCTGTCTTTACCAAGGAAGAAAAGTACTCATTTAGTACCTCAGCCATGCCCTCTGCCTCCATGCATAGGTCTCCTTTTTGGTCCCTAATCGGCCCCACTTCTCCTCTTACTACCCGTTTACTATTTATATGCCTATAGAAGACTTTTGGGTTCCCTTTTAGGTTAGTTGCCAGTCTATTCTCTCTCTCTCTTTGCCCTCCTTATTTCCTTTTTCACTTCCCCTCTGAACTTTCTATATTCAGCCCGATTTTCACAACCTGACATCTGTAATACACTCCCCATTTCTGCTTCACCTTACTCTCTATCATCATCCAGGGAGCTCTGGTTTTGGTTGCCCTAGCTTTCCCTCTCGTGGGAATGTACCTGCACTGTACCCGAACCATCTCCTCTTTAAAGGCCGCCCATTGTTTGATTACAGTTTTGCCTGCCAATCTTTGATTCCAATTTACCCGGGCCAGATCCGTTCTCATCCCACTGAAATTGGCCCTCCTCCAATTGAGTATTTTTACTCTAGATTGCTCCTTTTCCTTTTCCATAGCTAATCTAAACCTTTATGATACTATCACTGTTCCCTAAATGTTCCCCAACCGACACTTGCTCCACTTCATTCCCCAGAACTAGATCCAGCAATGCCTCCTTCCTCGTTGGGCTGTAAACGTACTGATCAAGAAAGTTCTCCTGAACACACATCAGAAATTCTTTCCCCTCTCTGCCCTTTACACTATTACCATCCCAGTCTATATTAGGAAAATTGAAGTCCCCCATTATTGCTAACTCTATGGCTTTTGCACCTCTCTAATTTCCCTGCTGTTTTTTGCTCCTCCCACTAGTTGGTGGCCTACAGAACACATGTAGTGTAATGGCATCTCTATTGTTTCTGAACTCCAACCAAACTGATTCTGTCCTTGACCCCTCCAGAACATCCTCTCTCTCCAGCACTGCAATATTCTCCTTAATCAATACTGCCACCTGTACCCGCCCCCCGAATGGTTTTGATAGAATAAATAAGGAGAAACTGTTTCCAGTGGCAGAAGGGTCGGTAACCAGAGGACACAGATTTAAGGTGATCGGCAAAAGAGCCAGAGGCGACATGAAGAAACATTTTTTTTTAAACTCAGCGAGTTGTAATGATCTGGAATGCACTGCCTGAAAGGGTGGTGGACGCTGATTCAATAGTAACTTTAAAAAGGGAATCTGATAAATATTTGAAGGGAAAAAATTTAGAGGACTATAGGGAAAGAGCAGGGGAATGGGACTAATTGGATAGCTCTTTCAAAGAGATAGCACAGGCACAGTGGGCCAAATGGCGTCCTGCTGTGCTGTATCTACTACGATACTATGACCACCCAAACGTCCCCCCCAAAAGTATAATTATTACTTTTATTACCAAAATGTACCACCTCATTTATTGTCATCAAATTCAGTCTGCCACTTATTCTGCCTACCCCACCATCTTATCAATATTCCCTTGCAGCTTCCTTTTGTCTTTGCCTCTAGGTAACAGTGATCACAATATGATTGAATTTTGCATTCAGTTTGAGGGAGAGAAAAGTCTAAGACTAGTATTTTAAGCTTAAATAAGGGCAATTACGAGGGCACGAAGACAGAACTGGCTAAAGTGAATTGGGAACTTAGGTTAAGGGATATGTCAGTAGAGATGCAGTGGCAGACATTTAATGAGATATTTCATAACACTCAGCAAAGATTCATTCCAGTGAGAAAGAAAGACAGAGTCTAGGGGAAGGACGTACCATCCTTGGCTAATTAAGGAAGTTAAAAATAGTATCAAATTGAAAGAAAAAGCATACAATTCCACGGAGATTAGTGGCAGGTCAGAAGATTGGACAGAATATAAAAAACAGCAAAGAATGACAAAGAATAATGAGGGAGAAATTAGAGTACAAGAGAAAGCTAGCTAAAAATATGAAAAGATAGTAAGAGTTTCTACAGGTGTTTAAAGAGGAAAAGAGTAAGTAAAGTGAGCGTTGGTCCACTATAGAGTGAGTCTAGGGAATTAATAATGGAGAATAAGGAAATGGCGGATGAATTGAACAGATATTTTACATCTGTCTTCACTGTAAAGGATACAAATAACATGCCAGAAATAATTGTGAATCAAGAGGTGAAAGGGAGGGAGGAACTTAAAACATTTACAATCACCAGGGAAAGGGTTTTGAAAAAAGTATTAGAACTTAACGCTGACAAGTCCCCAGGTCCTGACGGACTTCATCCTAGGGCCTTAAAAGTAGTGTCTGCAGAGATAGTAGATGCATTGGTATTAATTTTCCAAAATTCCCTAGAGTCTGGAAGGGTCCCATCAGATTGGAAAACAGCAAATTAATTCCTCTATTCAAGAAAGGAGGGAAACAGAAAGCAGGAAACTACAGGCCAGTTAGCTTAACATCTGTCATAGGGAAAATGCTAGAATCTATTATTAAGGAGATTACAGCAGGGCACTTAGAAAATCGCAATGCAATCAAGCAGAGTCAACACGGCTTTGTGAAAGGGAAATAGTGTTTGACTAGTTTATTAGTGTTCTTTGAGGAAGTAACAAGCAACGTGGATAAAGGGGATCCTGTGAATGTAGTGTACTTGGATTTCCAGAAGGCTTTTGACAAGGTGCCACATCAAAGGCTACTACACAAAATAAGAGCTCATGGTGTATGGGCTAACATATTAGCATGGATAAAGGATTGGTTAGCTAACAGGAAACAGAGAGTAGGCAAAAATGGGTTATTTTCAGGTTGGCAAGATGTAACGAATGAAGTGTCATAGGGATCAGTGCTTGGGCCTCAACTATTTACAATCTACGTCAATGACTTGGATGAAGGCATCAAATGTATGGTTGCTAAATTTGCTGATGACACAAAGGTAGATAGGAAAGTAAGTTGTGAAGAGGACATATGGAGTCTGCAAAGGGATATAGATAGGTTAAGTGAGTGGGCAAAAATTTGGCAGATGGAGTATAATGTGGGAAAATGTGAACTTGTCCACTTTGGCAGGAGGAATAGAAAAGCAGTATATTATTTAAATGGAGAGAGATTGCCGAACTCTGAAGTACAGAGGGATCTGGGTGTCCTAGTACATGAATCACAAAAAGTTAGTATGCAGGTACAGCAAGTGATTAGGAAGGCAAATGAAATGTTGTCATTTATTGCAAGGGGAATGGAATGTAAAAGTAGAGATGTTCTGCTATAGTCGTACAGGGCATTGGTGAGACCACATCTAGAATACAGTGTGCAGTTTTGGTCTCCTTATTTAGGAAAGGACATAATTGCTTTGGAGGCGGTTCAGAGAAGGTTCACTCGACTGATTCCTGGAATGAGGGGGTTATCTTATGAGGAAAGGTTGGACAAGTTGGGCTTGTATGCACTGGAGTTTAGAAGAATGAGGGGTGATCTTATTGAAACATATTCGATCCTGAGGGGATGTTTCCCCTTGTGGGAGAGACTAGAACTAGGGGGCCAGTTTAAAAATAAGGGGTCTCCCATTTAAGACGGAGATGAGGAGAAATTTTTTCTCTAAGGGTCGTGAGTCTGTGGAACTCCCTTCCCCACAAAATCGGTGGAGGCAGGATCATTGAATATTTTTAAGGCTGAGTTAGATAGATTCCTGATTAAAAAGGGAGACAGGTTATAGTAGGTAGACGGGAAAGTAGGGTTGAGGTTGCAATCAGATCAGCCATGATCTTATCAAATGGCAGGGCAGGCTCGTGGGGCCGAATGGTCTACTCCTGCTCTTAATTTGCATGTCCTCAGAATTATTTACTGTGCCTCCTATTTTAGTACCTCTGTACATTTGAACATCACTTTCTCTCACCAAATCACTGATGTACACAATAAGTCCCACAACAGAATCCAGTGAGAACACCACTATCTACTTCCAATGCCAAGAAACTGCCCTTAATTCCTACTTTGCTTTCTCTCTTCTAACCAGTTTTTAGTATAAATTGCTCCCTCCCCATAATTCAATAACCCTTAATCTTCTCCAGTAGCCTCCGGTGTGGTATCTTGTCAGAGGCTTTCTGAAAGTTCATACACACCACATCAACTGCCTTCCCCCCATCCACCATATAGGAACAGGAATAGGCCTTTCACTCCCTTAAGCCTGTTCCGCCATTCAATTAGATCATGGCTGATCTGTACCTCAACTTCATTTACACACCGTTGCTCTATATCCCTTGAAACCCATATGTAAAAAAAGTTTGTCGATTTCAGTCTTGAATTTTTCTATTCATCCAGCATCCATGCCTTTTGGGGGACAGAGTTCCAGATTCCCACTACCCTTTGCGTGAAAAAAGTGCTTCCTGATTTCACTCCGAATTGGCCTAGCTCTAATTTTAAAAATATGCCCCCTTGTTCTGGATTCCCCCATCAGAGGAAATAGTTTCTTTATCTACCCGATCAAATCCCTTCATCATTTTAAATGCCACGATTAAACTACCCCTCAACCTCATTGTAACTTCTTGTTCCCATCGACACAACTTACTGTGCCTCCCAATTTAAGTGTCATCTGCAAACTTGGATATACAAGTCTACCCCTTCATTCAAGTCATTAACATATATGGTGAAAAGCTGAGGCCCCAGTACAGATCTCTGGGTACACCACTTGTCATATCCCACCAATCACAGAACATTCTCTTTGTCCCTACTCTCTATCTCCTACCTCCCAATCAATTGCCAATCCATGTCACAAGGTTACCTCCAATACCATGCACTTCTATTTTTGTTAATAATCTCTTGTTCTTCCTTCTCATCTCCCTGATCTGTCTACAGATTACCCCTTCCATTTCCCTCCCACAATTAGGGAGTCTAATACAACCCCACAAATATAACAATCTCCATTTCTCTCCTTTGATCGCTAACCATATTAATCCTGCTTGAACCTTTTTTTGTGTACATTAGTCCTCTCTACAGCATGTATTACCTCTTTCACCAATATTGCCACTCTTCCACCTTTCTTACCTACAGTATCCCTAAAAATATAACCAGATTGCAGCCAAGTTTCCGATACTACCATTAAACTATATCTTCCTGTAAATGGTTCACTCTCCTCAGGTACTGTACCTCTCGCTTTCAAAACAATCACTCCCCTCCTTAAAAAAAAACCCTCAACCCTTCTGTCCTTGTAAACTACCACATCAACAACCTTCCTTTCCTCTCCAAAAATCTTGAATGTGTTGTCAACTCCCAAATCCACAACCATCTTTCCTGTAATTCCATGTTTGAAACTCTCCAATTAAGTATCCACCCCACCTCAGCACTGAAACGGCTCTAACCAGTCACAAATGACAAGCTCTATGACCATGGTACATTATCCCCCCATGTCCTCTCTGCAACTTTTGACAAAATCAACCACACCATCATCCCCCAGTGCCTTTTCTCTGTTGTCCAGCTCTGTGACTCATATCTATCCAATCGTAACCAAAGCACCTCCAATGGCTTATTTTCTTGCCTCTTCCCTGTTACCTTTGGAGTCCCCAAAAGCATGTCCTCCTCTTCCTCATCTACATGCTGCCCCTTGGCAACCTCTGCAGATATGGGTTCAGCTTCCAGATGCTGATGACAACCAGCTCCACCTCTGTACAACTCCTCTACTGCATGTGTTGTCAGACTGCTTGTCCAATAGCCAGTTTCAGATGAGCTGCTATTTTTTCCAATCATTGGGAAGACCGCAACCATCGCCTTTGGCTCCACCACAAACTCTACTCTTGCCATCAATTCCATCCTCCTCCCTGGCCATTGTTTCGGGTTGAACCAGACTGCTTGCAATCTTGATGTTCAATTAGACGCCATATATTCTGACCCCCTACTTCCACCTCCGTAACATAGCCCACCTCTGCCCCTTTGCTGCTGAAACCTTCAACTGTGCCTTTGCTACCCCCAGACTCAACTATTCCAATGTTCTCCTGGCCAACCTCCCATTCGCTACACTCTAAAACTTCAGCTCATCCAAAAACTTTGCTTCCCCTATTCTAGTCCGCATCAAGTTCCACTCACTGATAACTCGTTCTTGCTGACTTATATTGGACCGCGGACCCATCTCTAACCTTTTTCAGTCTCCCCGCCCCCCCATCCGAAACTCACTGTTCCTCTTACTCCTTTTGTTCACCGCCCCCCGCTTTGCTCCTCCATTTACAGCCTTGCCTTCAGCAGTGTAGACCTCATGTTCTGGAATTCCCTCCCATAACCCCTCCATCTCCCTCTCTTCCCTCAAGGACCTTCTTAGAACCCACATCTTCGAGCAAGCTTTTGGTCACCCCTTCTAATATCTCCTCCTTTGTCTTGGTGTCCATTTTGGTCAGATCATGCTGGTACAAGCAACTTGGGACATGTTTCTATATTAAAGGCACTATATAAATGCAAGTTATTGTTGACTAATAAAGGACAATTTGTCATTGGTAAATTTTAACCAATCAAGGAGCAACCCTTTTGCACCAGTAAGCAGCTTTTTGTAGACTTCCAGACTCGTGAAGTTTGGCAACCTGAAGCTTCCAAATTGGCTTTGTATGAATGCACTAACAAAAGAACTGGCAGTGGCTGTGCTTGCTGAATCAAAGGAGCTTGCAGGCCATGTCGTAGACCCCACCAATGTACCATAATTGTTCTTAAACCTGCATGGAGGAGTCATACTATTAGTTTTGGAGAGTTCAGTTATGCAACACAGCTCATTTAAGCAACTACGACTTGTGTGTCGTACCTGAGCTTCAGTGCATTCTTTCAGCACAATGGCACCCTCTTCCTCCAGTTTCTTCAATTCTTCTGTTAAATCTTCAATCTCCTTTTTGTTCTCTTCAATTTCTTCTTCAGATCGATTCACTGCTTCTTCTGCCTTCTTAAAGTTCCTAGAAGAAAATGTCTGTTGTAAGATGCATGAATAAACCACCTGAAAGCTAATCAGAATATGAACCCTTCCCCAGCAAAAGAAAAAGGTTGCGAAATGAACACAGCATATAAAATGCAAGGACAAGCAATATTAATGATATTCTAATAAAAGCAGTCTCAGATTGAACTTACCTTCCTGCTGTTTTGATAGCAACCTGGGCCTTAGTAATGGCAGAGGCACAATCATCAATTTCTTTGTTAATTTTGTCTAGTTTATCCTGTTGGGCTTTAAGCTTTTTATTGTTGATATCAATAATAAGTGTGTGCAACCTTTTAACCTCTGCCTCAACTTTACCAGCCTTTGCTGCAGCTTTTTCATAATCTGAAAAAAAAACAGCATAACTTCTATTAGATTCCATTTGTCAAAACATTGCACACAAGATTAAAAGCAGTTATCCTATTTAGTTGTACCACAAAATGGGCTTTTTAATAGTGGATCAAGTCAATCATTCAAATTTTGATTTCCTTCTGAAAGTTACTCTTTCAAGAATATGACATTTTACCATAAAACATGCCTAATCTAACTCCATACTACCATCTTAGTAAAACTAGATTGCAATGAGTCATTAAAACATGTACTGCTCAATATCCAATCTTTTTCTTTCAACTATTTCATTTCAAATAATCTATTCTGCAATGCTTAAATATAACTAAACCCACTAGGCAACAAATCAGTTTCAGATTTTTATTTTAAATAAATGATAAAATTCTGATAGGCCACCGAGTTACCATCAGAGTCAATAATTGAACAAGGGCCTGTGTGTATGCCCAGTTCCAATTAGTTTTCAATGCATTTGGCTAAATGAGGAATAATTGCATAGCCAGTTTATCCTTGCTGTTAGGACAGACGTTTTAAAAAAATAACGTAAAAGAATAATTTTATTGTTTTGAGCCCATCTTACAAATACAACAGGGTTAGCACTGTTACAAGAGAAATCTCAGAAACCAGTCAAGAACTGACTGTCATGTGACTTCCATCAAGTGACAGTAATGCAGATGACAAAACTTTATGCATATATTGGATATCATCAAACCAGAAAGCCTAAAACATATGGCCATCAAAAATAACAGTGCAAAACTTGCACTTTGGTGTAAAAGACAATTGAGAAAAAAAGAACCGAAGAGTACAAAATGCAGGTCACAATTAAAAGAGCAATAGTCAAAGGGACACACATACCCATGATTTTGCTTACTAATCACCCCCAAATTTTAAAATAAACAGAATTACATCACTGATTAAACCAAAAACATTGAGAAACTCAGACAAAAGCTGGACAAGAAGTGATGAATGCCAGCTAAGGACAGCACCATTGAGGCCCCATGAGCGTCTGATACTACTTATCACTTTTCCATGCAGCTTAGTAGTTTTCCATCCACTGTTTGATAGTTTTGTATCCATCTCTTACACTGTTACGAGACTTGTGATGCCACTGACACAAGCGTTCATTGTGCATTAAGGCCATCAATTTATGGCCATTCGTTGAACACTCCCAAAGTATTGTCATAAAAAAGTCCATTTGGCCCAACTTAGCTCAACCATCCAGAAAGATCTGTCCCACCCCCCACATCGCAGCATTGAATTGTTCCCTAAATTACACCACCAATCTTTCTTCAATTACTGTACCAAGGAGCCCATCACACAAGTTGAACATTTACTGTAAAGAACATCCTGACACCAGTCCTAAATTTGCCCTTTACGATTTTAAATCAGTGACCCTTATCCTCAGTTTAATTTGAAGTAATGCTCTGGATATACTTTCTCCATCCTATTTACCATCTATGCACTCTCAAGATCATGGGCACGATTTTCCTGGGAAATTGCGGGTGCGCTGGGGGCTCCGAAAATCGGCGAAATCCCATTCGGGCTCAGAGCCAGGCTCCAACTTGCCGACGTCCAAGTTCCCCACGGACACACCTGTGTGTGCGCAGGCGTCTCGAATCCGGAAGTCCCGCCGGCAATTAAAGCCAGTAGGATGATAGTTAAAAAGCCAAATGTACCTCATTGAGGTACTTAAGGCACTTTGTTTGTGACAGATTATGTGGTTAGAATGATTTTAAAAAAAAACTTAGTTGGGTGGCTTTCCCATGGCTTCTGATTCAAGGGCCGGATCAGGCAAAAAGAAACTAAATAAATTACATAAAAAACCATTGCACAAAGTTAAAACACAAAATCAACCTACCTTTCCACCCTGCTCCGATGTCTCCCTATCTTCACCTCCCCAATCTTCCTCTCTTCCCCCCACCTCCCCGGATCTTCTGTTCCAGCGCCGGATGACGTCTCACTCTCTTTCCCTCCCCCCCACCCCCCCCCCACTTGCGTTGCAGTTACTGAGGGCAGCCAATTAGGCTGGCTGCCAGGCGTGAAACCCAGAGAGCATGTTAATCACCTTCAATTGCGATGTGCTCACGTCGGAAATGGTAAGGTTTGTTTATTCGGGTTTGCTACGTGCACCTTCACCCCCCCCCCCCGCTGCCAACCCGCCACCATTTCAAAATTGAGCCCCATATCTCAGTCACCCCCTTCAAAGCTGAAAAATGCAATTTTCTCCAGTCTCTGCTGTCAACCCAGGTAGTTTCCAAATTAATTTGTCATCATAGAAACATAGAAAATAGGAGCAGCAGTAGGCCATTCGGCCCTTCGAGTCTGCTCCGCCATTCATGATCATGGCTGATCCTCTATCTCAATACCATATTCCCGCTCTCTCCCCATACCCTTTGATGCCTTTTGTGTCTAGAAATCTATCTCCTTCTTAAATATATTCAGTGACTTAGCCTCCACAGCCTTCTGTGGTAGAGAATTTCAGAGGGTGGTGAATCTGTGGGTGAAGAAATTTCTCCTCATCTCAGTCCTAAATATCCTACCTCGTATCCTGAGACTGTGACCCCTCATTCTAGATCCCCCCAGCCAGGGGAAACATCCTCCCTGCATCCAGTCTGCCTAGCCCTGTCAGAATTTTATATGTTTCAATGAGATCCCCTCTCATTCTTCTAAACTCTAGTGAATGCAGGCCTAATCGACCCAATCTCTCCTCATACGACAGTCCTGCCATCCCAGCAATCAGTCTGGTGAACCTTCGCTGTACTCCCTCCATGGCAAGTATATCCTCTCTTAGGTAAGGAGATCAAAACTGCACACAATGCTCCAGGTGTGGTCTCACCAAGGCCCTGTATAACTGCGGTAAGACATCCTTGCTCCTGTACTCAAATCCTCTTGCAATGAAGGCCAACATACCATTTGCCTTCCTAACTGCTTGCTGCACCTGCACGTTTGCTTTCAGTGACTGGTGTACAAAGGGACCTGGGTACCCTTGTACAACAACATTTCCCAATCTATCACCATTTAAATAATACTCTGCCTTTCTGTTTTTCCTTCCGAAGTGGATAACTTCACATTTATCCACGTTATACTGTACTTGCCCACTCACTCAACTTGTCTAAATCGCCTTTTTTTTATTTGTTCATGGGATGTGGGCGTCGCTGGCAAGGCCAGCATTTATTGCCCATCCCTAATTGCCCTTGAGAAGGTGGTGGTGAGCCGCCTTCTTGAACCGCTGCACTCCGTGTAGTGAAGGTTCTCCCACAGTGTTGTCAGGTAGGGAGTTCCAGGGTTTTCACCCAGTGACGACGAAGGAACGGCGATATATTTCCAAGTCGGAATGGTGTGTGACTTGGAGGGGAACGTGCAGGTGGTGTTGTTCCCATGTGCCTGCTGCCCTTATCCTTCTAGGTGGTAGAGGTCGTGGGCTTGGGAGGTGCTGTCAAAAAAGCCTTGACGAGTTGCTGCAGTGCATCCTTTAGATGGTAAACACTGCAGCCATGGTGCGCCGGTGGTGAAGGGGGCGAATATTTAGGGTGGTGGATGGGATGCCAATTAAGCGGGCTGCTTTGTCCTGGATGGCGTCGAGCTTCTTGAGTATTGTTGGAGCTGCACTCATCCAGGCAAGTGGAGAGTATTCCATCACACTCCTGACTTGTGCCTTGTAGATGGAAGAGAGTCAGGAGGCGAGTTATTCGCCACAGAATACCCAGCCTCTGACCTGCTCTTGTAACCACAGTATTTATGTGGCTGGTCCAGTTAAGTTTCTGGTCAATGGTGACCCCCAGGATGTTGATGGTGGGGGATTCAGCGATGGTAATGCTGTTGAATGTCACGGGGAGGTGGTTAGACTCTCTTGTTGGAGATGGTCATTGCCTGGCACTTGTCTGAAGCGAATGTTACTTGCCACTTATCAGCCCAAACCTGGATGTTGTCCAGGTCTTGCTGTATGCGGGCATGGACTGCTTCATTATCTGAGGGATTGCGAATGGAACTGAACATTGTTCGCTGATGATTGCACATTCCCATTTCTGATCTTATGATGGAGGGAAGGTCATTGATGAAGCAGCTGAAGATGGTTGGGCCTACGACTCTGCCCTGAGGAACTCCTGAGGCCTTGGAGCCTCTTTGCATCCTCCTCACAACTCACAATCCCACCTAGTTTTGTGTCGTCAACAAACTTAGAAATATTACATCCCCTCTCATTCTTCGAAACTCTAGTGAAGGCAGGCCTAATCGACCCAATCTCTCCTCGTACGGCACTCCTACCATCCCAGGGATCAGTCTGGTGAAGAGTCAGATGTCTTCATTTCATTTAGTGGCCTCTTTACAATCTGTTTATACCTGATGTATTCTGTAAGTATGTCAAAACTTGGAATCTTTAATTTACCGTCAGCCTTTAATGATCAAGTCACACTAATATCAAAAATGACTAAGGCAACGAGATACAGTCTCCACCGCTTATAGCGGATGCGTCCATGTGAACGTGATGGCTGGTGTACCGTGGTAGGACTATGAGATATTGGCTGATAGACTCACTGTGATTTATGACCTTCATACTTTACTACTCTTCAATACATTGTGTAAAGTGTCCAATTACTTCTTAAAAAAAAACTTATTTTTCATGTTTGTTTCACTGTCGCATGCCTTGGGTATGCTTTTCTCTGCATAGCCACACACCATACCTTGGCTCAGGAGGGTAGAATGGTCCAGACAGGAAATCTCCTGGAATTTCCTCAACGTGATTTAAGAAAGTTGTCATGCAGCTCACTGGTTATGTCCTCAGCAATTTCATTCAGCTCTGAAACCGTGCCACAGGTAGGTGAGGGGAGAGGTGAAGTGGAGGGGCCGAGCCCAGGCTGGCAGGTGCCTGCAGTATTTCTGTGGAGCCAGAAGGATCACTCCTGCTCCTCCTGGTTCCACAGAAATGAAACCATTAAAAAGACTGTGTACTTTTTTGTGGGCACATGCTCTGCTGGTTTGCTCGCCAAGATTGCATCGGGGTCCTAAAACTAGCGTTAGAAATCCCAATTTGCATAATCAAGGCGGCCAATGCCTTTTTCAAGCAGGTACCCTGCACGTTTAGAAATTGCAAACTTCCAAATTTGGCAACCACATTCCCGAGGGAGATCAGACTCAAGAGATCGCAACTCACCTCCTGACTCCCCAAAGCCTTTCCACCATCTACAAGGCACAAGTCAGGAGTGTGATGGAATACTCTCCACTTGCCTGGATGAGTGCAGCTCCAACAACACTCAAGAAGCTCGACACCATCCAGGACAAAGCAGCCCGCTTGATTGGCACCCCAACCACCATCCTAAACATTAATTCCCTTCACCACTGGTGCACCGTGGCTGCAGTGTGTACCATCCACAGGATGCACTGCAGCAACTCGCCAAGGCTTCTTTGATAGCACCTCCCAAACCCGCGACCTCTACCATCTAGGACAAGGATAGCAGGCACATGGGAACACCACCACCTGCACATTCCCCTCCAAATCTCACACCATTCCGACTTGGAAATATACTGCCGTTCCTTCATCGTCGCTGGGTCAAAATCCTGGAACTCCCTACCTAACAGCACTGTGGGAGAACCTTCACCACACGGAGTGCAGCAGTTTGAGAAGGCCGCTCAACACCACCTTCTCAAGGGCAATTAGGGATGGGCAATAAATGCTGACCTTGCCAGCGATGCCCACATCCCATGAACGAATAAAAAAAAACCTGAAATTCGTCCCTTCAACCCAATGATCCAAAACTTCAGATTCCTTTTCAATGGATAACAGCATTCTTAATCTAGACTGAAAAAAGGGCAACACCCTGGTGATTTACCCAGCTGGTAACTCTTGCAACGCGTGTTAGATATTCTAACGAAGAAAAGTGTGTGGTTTTCTTTTTAGAACTTTTACCTTTCAATCACCAAAATCGTAAAGAAAATCAATCCTGCAAAGAATTAGTTATGCCCTGTGGTACAGCAAAGGGCTCAGTCGAGTGGGATGCAAGATAGCATAAGAACGCAAGAAATAAGAGCAGGAGTAGGCCATACGGCCCCTCGAGCCTGCATCACCATTCAAGATCATGGCTGATCTCCGACCTCATGTGATCGCTTTGGAGAGGGTGCAGAGGAGATTCACCAGGATGTTACCAGGGCTGGAGCGCTTCAGCTATGAAGAGAGACTGGGAAGATTGGGTTTGTTTTCCTTGGAGCAGAGGAGGCTGAGGGGGGACATGATTGAGGTGTACAAAATTATGAGGGGCATAGATAGGATGGATACTAAGGAGCTTTTTCCCTTCGTTGAGGGTACTATAACAAGGGGACATAGATTCAAGGTAAAAGGCGGGAGGTTTAGAGGGGATTTGAGAAAGAACTTTTTCACCCAGAGGGTGGTTGGAGTCTGGAACTCACTGCTTGAAAGGGTTGTGGAGGCAGGAACCCTCACAACATTCAAGAAGCATTTGGATGAGCACTTGAAATGCCATAGCATACAAGGCTACGGACCAAATGCTGGAATATGGGATTAGAGTAGACAGGGCTGATGGCCGGCGCGGACACGATGGGCCGAAGGGCCTCTATCCGTGCTGTATAACTCTATGACTCTATCCCCACTTTCCCGCCTGATTCCCATATCCCTCGATTCCCCAGAGTCCAAAAATCTATCTATCTCAGCCTTGAGTATACTCAACGACTCAGCATCCACAGCCATCTGGGGTAGAGAATTCCAAAGATTCACAACCCTCTGAGTGAAGAAATTCCTCATCTCAGTACTAAATGGCCAACCCCTTATCCTGTAACTATGCATGTTGCACAAGTGACTGTAGATAGAGATTTACTTAATTGATGTTACTTATCAACTGTTGAGCATCTTTCACCTATTTAGAGAGTGACATTTCCAGCTCCCAAAGAAAAAAAATGTACTAATAGACACAAAGGCTGCTAACCTTTTTTGAAAGCTTCTTGTGTTTTCTGTAGCTCTTTCTGTTTGCTCTGATCAGGAGCTGCTGCCACCACATTTGCTTCGAAGTCCTTCACTTGAATTTTCAGGTGAACTTCCTGCTCAGTCAGGCCCTAAATTAAACAAGTGCATAAAACAGAACAAAAATCGATGCAAAAAGTCACAGTGCTTAACTAATCATTCACCAAGTGACAGCATCTTGTACATACAGTTTTCTATAGATAAAAGTCAATCTAGCACCCTTCATATCTATCACCAATTGCTTTGGGCCAGAACGGTTGACTCCCAACTGTTCAGCTGTTTACTTGACCTTTATAATGCTTTCTGACAGACCATCACACACACAACTCTTTTTAAATTGCAATGATTCTTTTGATTGCAACACTCTAGTCTATATTATATGCATTGTATAGAGTTTACATGTTAAATGTGATAGTGAGTGAGCTTTATTAATTGACTGGGGCTGTGGAACGCCCTGATTACTGATTCCAAGCAGTGGCAACTGCACACGTTGCTGTTCTTATGGACTATATTTTGGTGTACCACCTGAGTCCTGGCAGTTACCTTGTTTTAGTGGGTTGCAGCTTATTCCAGATGCTTGCAGTGTGACTCGTATAGACTGCTGTTGAAGTGCCAGCCAGCTGCTAGCACCAGATCTGGAATAGAGACTAGATTTTGAAGAATTTTTTCTGGCTCCGCATCCAAGAATATGATATTCTCAGACTGGGCAATCCAGCATAATGCCTCATTTCAACACTGATCAGGTAGAGGGGGTCCTCCTGTTGCCACGTCAGTGGGATGCACTGTTGACTTCAGACAGTTTTAAAAAAAATGTCCTCATTAACCCACTCTTGATATCATAGGGGTTGGAAAGGTAGTTGCATCATTATAATGTATTTCTTCCCCCATCCTATGTAAAATAAAATTGTTAGATGTTCTACATTGTAGGAGCTTTTTAAGTTCCATACAGGTGTACTCTGGTACATCTCCCATGAAACATTTCCCTCAACAGGAAGCCACTCCATATCTGGGATTGGTGTGGATGCCAAACTGAAATAAGTGCAAGTCATGAAGGCAGTAGCAACTAAAGCTACTCCCTGACAAACCTGCAGCTGAAATTAGCAGAATAGCTCCCTGGTACAAAGGGAGCTTTGAAAGGAAAGAGTTCCATATATAAAAAAAGACTTTCTTCATATGTACCTCTCATGAATTATATTTACAATATATGTCAAAGCACAACCAAAATAAAAGTTTAAGACAAATACTGCATGGATTAGTTTCATGGTGTAGGTCTCAGCCACCCATAGCCACTGGAGTTCTTAATCCAGTTTCGAAACTTTCAAAAAGTTATATCTCAAACACTTTGGGATTTTTTTTTTTAAAGTTAAAGGCGCTATATAAATGCAAGTTGTTGTTGAAAATGATCTTATACAACGACCGTGGCTGCATTGTGCAACAGAATATGCTTTTAGTAGAAATCATGGAAATTGTTTTTTTGCAGTTAAGTTAGAACATGAATCTTAGTATAAATTGACTAACTAAAAAAAAATTCAAATTTTCAAAGATGCATCAAAACGTAATGGGAAGAACAGAAATTGAAATTAAAAGGTCAATCACAATTCCATCCCAACATTTCTTTGAGACTGGCATGCAATGTTTCCCATTGGATAGGTGGTATATAGCATACACAATATAAATGATCTGTATAGTTGCGCCATGGAATCAGATTCCATACTAAAAAGTTATGCCATTCCTCGCCACGCAGTTACTGTCTTGTAATTGTCGATCCAATGGCACTTTAAAAGGAACCATATTTCATAAATATACGAAGTAAATACAAGTATTTCAGAATTACACACCTGAATGCTTGCTGTGTATTTTTCTAACATATTTTTCATCTCCCTGATGCTCTGCCGCACCGTAACCACTTTTTCTTCCAAATGACCTTTCTGTTCTTGGTATTTTTGTGCCACTGCTAAATCCTTTTGCAATTTTGCCTCCATTTTGTCCATCTATTTTTTAAAAAAAGTTTTAGTTTGAGCAGCTCGTACACAGAAAAGCAGTACAGTATTTATTTGATGGACACCAGTTTAACACACTGTCCTCTACAAAGCCACCATGGTTGATGCAAAGCTGTGGCAGCTTAAGGAGACTGCCACAATTAAGAGCTCTTAAAATTAAGAAACACTATCACAGTTCATTTAAGATGGTCTCCACCGAACTTGATTGAGTGGCCGTAAGGCCTCCTACGGTCATTATATCTAGACTTGATGGATCATTGGGTTAGTGTAGAATTCCACTTGATTTGCAATACAGGTGTAATGACTGTAGCAGCATAAAGTGATGATGAGTTTTCTGTCCAAAGTCAGTGTTCCCAGTACAGAAAGAATTACTCTGCATCAAAATGAGAAGTGAACCACCCCATAACCACAAGTGCACTTTTGCAAATTCACCCTTTGTTACATTTTGTCGTACAACAAAAATCTCCTTCGGCCACAATAGTAACTTAATAATCCAGTTTCCTTTCTATCACCACTTGGGTTATTATTAAGGGCAAGCCTTTTCTGACAATGATAAGGAACACATACACCAGACAGCTTTTATTTTGTCAAGAATTCAAAGGATTCATGTTTCCCAAATCTGTGCTCATCTTACCCGTAACTCGATATTTGAATCCCCCCCCAATCAGGTTTCTGCCCCGCCACAGTACTGAAATGACCCTTATCAAAGTTACAAATGATATCCTATGTGATTGTGACGATGGTGAACTATCCCTCCTCATCCTTCTCTAGCTGCCTGCAGCCTTGACCACACCATCCTCCTCTTACGCCTTTCCTCTGTCATCCAGCTGGGTGGGACTGGTTCCATTCTTATCTATCCAGTCGTAGCCAGAGAATCACCTGCAATGCCTTCTCTTCCTGCTCCTTCTGGAGTCCCCCAAGAATCTATCCTTGGCCCCCCTCCTATTTCTCATCCACATGCTGCCCCTCAGCGACATCATCTGAACACAAAATGTCAGGTTTGAAATGTACGCTCATGACACCCAACTCTACCTCACCATCACCTCTCGACCCCTGCGCTCTCATTTGTTGCACTGCTTGTCCAACACCCAGTGCTGGATGAGCAAAAATTTGCTCCAACTAAATATTGGGAAGACTATTGGTCCCCACTGCAAACTCCGTTCCCTAGTCACTGACTCCATCCCTCTCCCTGGCCAATGTCTGAGGCTGAACCAGACCGTTTGCAATCTTGGCATCCTATCTGACCCTGAGATGAGCTTCCGACCACATATCCGCTTCATCACCAAGACTGCCTACTTCCACCTCCATAACATCGCCTGGCTCCGCCCCTGACACAGCTCATCAGCTGCTGAAACTCTCATTCATGCCTTTGTTACCTCTAGACTTGACTATTCCAATGCTCTCCTGACTGGCCTCCCATCTTTCACCCTCCATAAACTTGAGCTCATCTAAAACTCTGGTGCCCCTATCCTAACTCGCATCAAGTCCCATTCACCCATCACCCCTGTGCTCGCTGACTTACATTGGCTCCCAGTGCGGGAACACCTCGATTTTAAGATTCTCACCCTTGTTTTCAAATCCCTCCAAGGCCTCGCCCTCCCAATTTCTGTAACCTCCTCCCACCCTACAACCGTTTGAGATCTCTGTGCACCTCCAATTCTTGCCTCTTGCACATTCCCGATTTTAATCGCTCCACCATTGGCGGCCGTGCCTTCAGCTGCCTAGGACCTACGCTCTGGAATTCCTTCCGTAAGCCTCTCTCTCCTCCTTTAAGACGCTCCTTAAAAATTACCTCGTCACCTGTCCTAATCTCATGTGGCTCGATATCAAATTTTGTTTGATAATGCTCCTGTGAAGCGCCTTGGGACATTTTACTACGTTAAAGGCACTATATAAATGCACTTTGTTGTTCCTGGATTAGCAAGATGTGTCCAGTGATGTGCTCAGTGTTGGGATCGCTCATTCCTCATATGAATAGATTATTTGCAGACATATAGGGATCAACGTTTGCTGTTACCACCAATTTAGAGGGCCGTAGCAACCTTAGGAGGATACAGATAGGTGACAGGAGTGGGAAATGCAGTTCAGCGCAAAAATATAGCCTAAATAGTAACATTTTCAACAGAAATAGATAAGAGATACAAGTACAGATGTAGATCCTTAAGAGCATGATAGTAGGTGGAAACACCCAATTCACCATTGTTGGAAGACAATTGCTCAGTTGTAACATCATTAATTTGAACCATCTACCAAATGAATGCGTAATAATATGAATGGACCAAATGTCTTTAACTAGTTACTATAAAGGATCTAGAGGATCGCTAAATGGCTTTTACATTACAGCTGGGTCTTGGCAGAGCACTTCAAGCACACCAGTTTCCAGGCGAACCTGCAACAACGTGGCTACTGACGCGGGAGAAATAGTTGCCAACTCTGGTTGGATGTATTCCTGGAGGTTTCATCACAGGACCTCCCGCCTCCAACTGTCCTGCCCATTCTAACAGCCTCTTTGCTCATCTCCAATATTTTTTGTAACTGATAAACTAAGGTGTTCAAAGAAAATGAAAAAAAAATTGTTTTAATGCTCCAATGATTTTTCTCTTAGGTAGCAGTGTCCAATCTTTAATTCCTGGACACTCCAGGACAATCCTGGGGGATTAGCAACACTAGGGAGAAATAATTCAAGGGATGAATATAGAACATACAGAAATGCATTAATGCATTAAAAGCATGGCCAAGGGACAAAGAAAGGCCGAGAAACAAATGAGCTGTTAATTCAAATTTTTAACTCAGCATAAAAACACACCCTGTGTCATTTTATACAAATTGCTTACTTTGGAATACTGGATTGTTTTAAAGCAAGAATGACTGAATTTTCAGTACACTGTAAATGAGATGAAAGTTCTCGAGGCCAAAACAGGCTCCGCATGGATAGACTGTATTTATCCCAGAATACTGAAGAGACATTAGGAGGAATATTTGAGAGACATTGGGCTCGATTTTAGGAGGGAGGCGGGTTGGCAGCTTTGGGGGGGGGGGGGGGGGGGGGGGGGGTCGATTGGGCGCGTGGGTAACGCGCCCAGTGAATTCGGGGTGCTCTGCACGCGATCGCATACTTATTTTGGCTTCCGGGTTTCGCGCTGGAAAGCTGCGCAGCCGTATCATAGGCTGTCAGCTGGAGGAGCTCTACTTAAAGGGGCAGTCCTCCACTGACTGATGCTGCTGAAAATATCCAAAATTACAGCATGGAGCAACCCAGGGGAAAGGCTGCTCCCAGGTTTAATGATGCCTCACTCCAGGTCCTACTGGATGGGGTGAGGAGGAGGGGGAGGACAGAGATCTTCTCCCCGCATAAAGGGAGGAAGTGGCCTGCCTCTGCCACCACGGAGGCCTGGCTCGAGGTGGCAGAGGAGGTCACCTGCACCACCAACATATCGCCCACCTGCATACAGTGCAGGAGGCACTGCAATGACCCAAGTAGGTCAGCCGAAGTGAGTACACTTACTCATTCCCCTACACTCCGTCTGCCACATCACCACCCCCACCCCACAGCTCCTTCTGCACTGCCAACACT
This sequence comes from Heptranchias perlo, assembly GCF_035084215.1. Classification (NCBI taxonomy): domain Eukaryota; kingdom Metazoa; phylum Chordata; class Chondrichthyes; order Hexanchiformes; family Hexanchidae; genus Heptranchias; species Heptranchias perlo. The sequence goes on from NC_090337.1 coordinate 42,899,467, forward strand.
ACTCTGTCACATCACTCCTCACACCCACTCAAAGCTCATCCTCATCTTACCTGCACTTACTCACCTCGCCAGTACTCATCCTGCCACTACCACTCAACCCAATCCTCATACAATCTCATGGCTCTATCTCATACATCTCTTTCACGGTCAGCCTCACTCAACCTGCCACTACCTGTGCTGCAGCCACAGGGCATGTATCACATATGTGCAGTAGGAAGCATAAGGCAAACGTGTTGTGAGCATGAAGGGGATGCACAAAGGTGTTTGAGGGTTTGTCGTGGTTTTTACTTAGATTTAATTTCTGACCAACTCACATTACATATTATATTGGCACCACTACTGCCACGTCTTTGCGAATCTTGTCTGGTTTGTGCAATAATGCCCTTTCCTGAGGATCACTATGCAGACCCACAACTGATGCCACCCATTGTGTCACTGCAGAGTGGGTGTAGGTGTATTTGCAGAGCTCTTTTGTGCAGACAACTGAGCGACGTTGGCGATGTCCCCGGTGGCACCCTGGAAGGATGCGGAGGAGAAGTTGTTGAGGGCAGTGGTGACTTTGACAGCGACAGGCAAGAAGATGGTGCTCGAACCAGCCGGGAGCAGCTCGGCATGAAGGAGGCTGCAGATGTCCACGACTACATGTCGAGTGACTCTGAGCCTCCGTATGCACTGCTGCTCAGAGAAGTCCAGGAAGCTGAGCCTCGGTCTGTAGACCTTGTGGCGAGGGTAGTGCCTTCTGCGACGCATCTCTCTCTGCGGTTGCCCTCCCTCCTGCCGTGCAGGTGGATGTGTCACAGCACTGTGTTGTGGAGCTCCACGTGTCAGAGGTGGACGGCGTGGCTGGTGATGCTGTTCGTCCTCCAAGGAGGTCATGACTGCAGCTATGGCAGTCCCCATCCAGAAGATGTACGTTTGAGGGGGTCCGCAAGGTCGGTAAATGTGTCTGCACACTGGGTGGGGTTGAGGTTGCAAGTTTGTGAATTTTATTGTTAGGAAGAGGGTGGTCGAGGCCAAACTTTGTCCAAAGTGACAGGGTGGCCTCCTGCAATGAGTGAGGGATTCCCCCGCCCCCCACCCCCGCCCCAAATGGACCTTTGCAGCTGCCACAGGCTGGTGGCTGCAACACGTCCATTTCAACTGGGAGTGTTTCCCCCAGTACGGGAAACAGTCTCAGTTGAGTTGAAAATCCCACCCTTCCTAAAATATCATGTCAATCAGGTCTGCTAACGACCTGAAGTATCTACTTAATTAGTTTAAGTGGCATCCTGCCGGCTTTAATTGCTGGCGGAACCCCGCATGCAGGGGCTGCACGCGCATCTAAGCGCGTCACTGGGGAACCCGGAAGTAGGCGGGTTGGAGCCGGGCTCCGGACCCGCCCCGGGAATCCCCGATTTTTGGAGCCCCACCACCACGAACCCGCTGTTTCGGAGGTCCGAAAATCGATCCCATTGTGAGGGAGTTACTGAACATTGGGGTAGCAGCAGATAAAACAGGCTAATGTAGTGCCTGTATTCAAAAAAGTCAACAACAGACATGAGGAAATACAGTTCCATTAATTTTACTTCAATCCCTTGTAAAATAACGGAATTGATCAAAATAAAATACAATCAAAGCCTAGTAAACAGCAGCCAATAATAATTTAGATGGGGAAGATCTGCCTGACCAACCTCCTCGACTCCGTTGAGAGTTAGTGACATCCCAAATGGATTGTGGAAAACAATATGGTAAAGTTAGATATCCAAAGGCATCGGACAAAAGATTCACAAGAAAGGATACCAGTCAAGCTCAAAACTGTGGGAATTCAGGGTAAATCTAGGGAATGGTTAAGAAAGTAACATGCACTTGTTATAAGAGCTGTGCCAGAGATTGGAGGGGAAGGGGAGGTCCTACATTTAGTTCTGGTCATCTCGGCACAAGGGAGATACTCCAGTGCTGGAGGCAGTGCAGAGAAGAGCCAATAGGCTGATACTAGTGTTACAGGACTGAATAATGAGTAAAGACAGTCAAAACTTGAACTTTCAGCCTTGGAAGGAGGCACCGAAGGGGTAATCTTAGAGGCAAAATAGTAAACAGAATGGAAAAGGTAAATTATTTCAAACTAAATTGAGTAAGACAAAGGGACAGTTTTAAACTATCAGGAAGTTTTTCATACTAAGTAATCAATACGTGGAAAGGACTTCCAGACAAAGAAGTGAAGGTGAAAATCCTAGACTATTTTTAAAAATTAACTGAATACAGCAGTTTAGCGTCTTTCTGGATGGATAAACTATGATGGGTCGAATTGCTTTTCTCATCCATAATCTTATGATGCAGCACACAGGCAGCCAACCGTTGGACAGTTTGGCCTATATGCATGTACAAAGTCATCATATGTTGGCAACAACTGACGTCATGATGCCAAAAACATCAGGTGGTTACTGCAGGGAACTTGCTACATTAGAGCAGCATGTCTACTGGAGCCAGTTAGGAAAGCTCAGTTTTAAAAAAAAGTCTTCCCGGTCACCAGTCTTATAAAAAAATACAGCGATTTAGCTTGATCTTGCCATCAGCCACACAGACCTGTGCGTCAGGAGATGGTTGCACAAGCTCAGTGTAAAAGTAAATAATGACTGCATTGCTAAGTGGTGTGGCTCACAAGTACTTTAAATAGCTAAGCTTGGTTTCATTCAAGGTGTCGATACATATCTCTGGAGAGAGCAGTGCAATGAGATTAATTTTAGATTACTCTAGCAAAGAGCCAGTACAGGCACAATGGGCCAAATGGTTTCCTTCTGTGCTGTAGACTTCTCTGGCTTTGGACTGAGAGCACAGAACAGAAAAGGAAGGAAAGGACTTGCAATTACACAGCACCTTTCAACACCTCAGGATGTTGAAAGTGCTTTATAGCCAATGACCAGATCATCTGTTTTAGTGGTGCTAGCCGAGGGATAATACTGGCCAGGACACCAGAACTACCCTGCTCTTCTTTGAATAATGCCACAACACCTTTTACATCCACCTGAGGGGGTAGATAGGCCTTGGTTGAATGTCTGACCTGAAAGACAGCACCTCTGGCAGTGCAGCACTCCCTCAGTACTGCATTGAAGTGTCAGCTTGAATTATTTGCTCAGATCTCTGGAGTGGGGCTTGAGTCCACAACCATCTAACTCAGACATGCATTATTCTACTATATGTCGAAAAAATGGCCCTACAGAAAACTCCACAAAACTAGATTTTTGTTTGAAAAGTACAATGGTAAGTTTTGCACCCCATCAATTCCTCATTTTTAGTTTTGGTTGTACTGAAGTTCGGTTATACTGAAGTTCAAAAAATATATTTTTGGTTTTAGCAGCAAGGGCTTATATCAGAGAAACTGGGTTAGAGAATTTACCAAGCTATACACGAGTGCTGAGGTAACAGTAATGCAGTCATTAACCATGGGCCACACAGCTGAAGCACCTAGCTGCTGTTAGCGATCACCAGGAAAGATTGAGTGATTCGCCTCCCCTCTCCCCAAACATGGAACATTGGACAATTGTGCTCAGTGTACTGAAGAATTTTTGAGCGTTGACTTACCTCTTCCTGAGTAGTTTCAACAACTACTGAAGATCCCATTCTACCCTTCATTACTTTTCCTCCGCCACCAGTCATGGTACCTAAAGCAAGATGGAGTTATAAGACAACTGATCTGCACTGAAATGAAATTTAATCATTTTTAAGTTAACAAGCTCTTCTATTTGCTATGAATCAGTTTGTTTTCAGTGTTCAGGTAATAGCCTTTTGCTAATGCTATTGTAGCTAATCAAGCTTAATAAAAATGCAATGGTCAATCTTGGTTGCAGGGGAGTCTATAGTCTGGAAGGCACATAACCAAACACCTGATGGAGGTAAATCATGAAGAATATAAACATTTATGTTAACTAGATTTAGCATGCATCACAACTGAGTTTAACACACATTCTGCAATTTAAAAAATTCTGCAGTTCTCCTTCATCTCTCTACATGATAGAAAGTCTTGCATCTAATCTCATAGTATGAAGGAAAGTGTTCATCGCACTTGAAAGTATGAACTTGCATGATTCAAAGTTCATACATATTTATTAAAAAAGCAACATATTCCACCCATAAATTTTTGATTGCATCATTGAACATGTAAGAAAGCTACCAATGAACAATCAGCAAATAGTTATTAAAATCACCAAGAATCAGTAAACAGGAGCCAATAAACTAGCCATTTGGAGAAGGGGAACCAATGAAATTCCTCAAAATATTTTTCAAAATGACCTTGGCTGCTATCTTGCTTTCACTGTAACCTTAATATGTAGTATTAAAACTAAAATTTCTAACAACAAAAAAAAACCTAATTCGTAACAAATTAAGCCTATCCAGAGAGTTGCTGTTTGTGTGTTTGAAATCAATTCCAAAGTTATTTTCAGGTCTCCCACTCCATCAGAAGCTTGGGGTGTGCATTTTAATTGTCTGCAGGATACTGACTTCTATTGCTGGCTTTTGCCATGTCCATCCAGCTGCTCTCAAATTGGAAGGCACCTGGTTCTGATGCTGTCCCAGCTGAGGTATACAAAGCCAGTGGCAACTACTTAGTCAAATGCCTCAACAAACTATTTCAATTTATGTGGCATTCAGAAAAGATCCCCCAGGAGTTCAAAGATCCTTCAATAGTCCACCCCTTCAAGGGAATTTTATCGGTGATGATCACTGGGAAATCTCTGATCGTTGCTGGAACGATTCTCACAAGAGTGATGCTTAAATCCCTTTATTCAACACACTGCTGAAAAAAATCCTACCAGTCAATGTGGGTTCAGAAAGGGAAGAGGCAGGACTGATGTGATATTCGGAGCCAGACAGTTCCAAGAAAAATAGAGCACGCAAAATGTACACCTCTATCGTGTCTTTGTTGACCTGACAAAGGCATTTGACAGTCAGTAGAGGAGGTCTCTAGAAAATAGTCTCCAAGTTTGGGTGCCCAGACAAATTTACAAATGGTCAAACAATTCCATGATGTAATAATGGCTCAAGTGATGGAAAATGGGGACAATTCCATCTCCTTCCCCATTACAAATGGTGTCAAGCAAGGATGCGTCCTTGCACTATCACTCTTCAGCGTCTTGTTTTCTGCTATACTTCTCATGGCTTTCAATAATCTTGAAATCAGAGTCAAGATTAAATTCAGGACTGATGGGCAACGCTTAAACCGTAGAAGGCTATAAGCTAAAACAAAAGGTTCTGGAAGAACTAGTTTGTGAACTCCTATTTGCTGATGACTGTACTCTTGTTGCCCACTCGCAGGATGATATTCAAACAATTATGAATCACCTTACAACACCTTGCCTGCAATTTGGCATGACTATCAGTCATAAAAAGACAATGGTACTCTTCCACCCATCACATGCTTCAGGTTGTGGACAGATTCACCTACTTGGGTAGCACCCTGTCTAGAGAAGTCCGTATCGATATGGAAGTATCCTGCAGAATCGCCAAAGCCAGCTTAGCTTTTGGTAAACTCCGTGAGTGCCTCTGGGACAATAGAGGCATCAAGTTGCAAACCAAGCTTAAAATATATAGGATTGCTGCTCTGAAGACCCTGTTTTGTGCTTGTGAAACTTGGGACAACATATGCACGCCACAGGAAGAAACTGAATAATTTTCACTTAAGTGCCTAAGACCAGATGGCAAGACAAGATCACTGATACAGAAATTATTAAAAAAAAGACATGCCAATCTTAGATGCCAAGACATGCCAATCTGATCATGAAGGCACGGCTATGATGGTCAGGTCACGTGGTGCAAATGTCTGATGAACGAATCCAGAAGATCTACTATGGCACATTAACAACTGGGAAATGACATCGTGGTAGTCAGCAAGAGATATATAGACTGCTTAAAAGCAACTCTGAAACAGTGCAAAATCGACGCCCATAAGTGGGGCCAACTTGCTCAAGGTAAGACGACATGGCGGAAACCATCCATGAAGACACCTCCTACCATGTGGCCCGTCGCATTGCTGATGCTGAATGTAAATGCCAGCTGAGGAAGTCTCACTAGAAAAATCAAGATTCCCAACTTGGTATATCCAGGATCCACTGTTCAATCTGCGGATGCTCATTACGAGCAAAAATAGGCAGTCATCAAAGAACTCAATGCAAAAATGAGATGAAAATCTGTCTGTCTTTGATATCAAAGGAATGACAATGACTTTTGCAGGCATTATACTATGCTGCATTACATGGAGTAAGATCCCATCACTCTACAGCAGTATACCCATAAACTCGCCATGAGCAACACCATATACACCTTGCATCTAACACACTAACAGTCACATCACTAACTCAAATAAGGCAACAAATCAATGTTAACTGAATGATGTGGATTGCCCGCAATATAAATATGCTGGTAAAAAAGCTACCAACGAACCAGAAGGCACTAAAAAGGGTACCGATCAAAATGCAGGTGCCACAAAACTAAGCAACTGGCATGCACCACAGCCAAACTGCTCAAAATATTTTTCCACTTACACTTAAGATATATGCCCCAAATGATATTTAATTTGAAAAATGTTACTAAAGAAATAATTACATTTATCCATAAGCTCACTCCATTGGGGTTGAAATTACACCTTGTCACGTCTGTTTTATGGGCATAAAATGGACACAAGGACCAATTTTGCCAACACCCTGTGATCCACAGGTGCTTGAAAGACATCTTTCCCATTATTGGGTCAGTCCATTTCTCAGGTGTCCAAGTGACCACCTTAAACAAGCATTATGCCCGTCTCAGATGCTGATGATGGGCCTAACGCCTGTTTTAGGACCCCTCAGGGAAATAGGGCTACCCTGAACGAAGCAGGTCACGTCCAAAAAGTGAATTTCTTTTCTAAACTTTGACGTGGAACCAGGAGGAGCAGGAGCTTTGCCTGGCTCCACAGCACTCTTGAGGGCTGCTGCCAGCCTGCGACTAACATAGATCTTTATAAAATAGGTGAGTTGCTTGCGGGGGCATGGCAGCTCAACCAAATAATGTTAATGAGGCCGGAGGCCCAATTTTGGGCCACCTGGTTGGGGCGCTCTGTGCGCATTTCAGAACGGGCCTCAAGGAATTTCCAACCATTTTATCTTCAAAATTCCTTTAGCAACCTACCTCATTCTCTGGGACTAGATTACTATTTGGTTCCCAGAGCTTGCAGTCTAGCTGAGCTTTTGTGCAGTTATTTCCTAGACCAAGAACATATGTGCATCCCATGACAAGGCTTTAAGATCTCCCTTCCAGATATTAATTAAGCCCATATATGCTAGCACCTCCATTGCCAATTCATCATACAAAGGAAAAATTTACACTAGTAAATTTCCCATGGAGTTGGTTCATTATGTAGTTTTATAATAAGTGTCTTTTTTCATAAAACACAATGTTATTCTGCTGAAGTGCAGCTGTGTTAAAGCTGTTCTTTCTCTAAAGGTCATAAACTCTGAACTATGTAAATAAATAAGCAAATGCCTGGGGTTAATTAGAGTTTAATTGCTGTTGGCTAGGGAAATTTGCAGATTGCCGTGTGCTTGTAAATTTCTGGCTACAGGTCAATCTGGAAACTTTCCTCACCAATAGCAAATGTCTGTAAATGACCCTAGTGTGAAATTGTCTTTTTAAAATACTTTTATCATCTGAAGTACAGTAGATGTTCAAACAGATAAACTTTAAGAACACTAAAGTTTCAAAAAAATACCAGTTACAATTTTAAAAGGCCCTTCAGGACTTCTAAATAACCATTTACATTTCAAATAAAGTGCTCATATTACCATAAATAATTACCATTTCCTTGCTTAAATTACAAAACTGGGCAAAAGGACAATTAAAATTGTTAAAATGTAGACATAATTCATCAGTCTGTACATCTGTTGATAGGATGACACTAACAAATATTACATTTTGCAATGCCATCATTTGTCATACCTGATTGCTCTATTATCTGCCCCTGCAATGTCACCACTCTCCAGCGCTTGTCCTTCTGGAATGCTACACGTGTTGCTTGCTCTAGATCCTTAGCAACAAGTGTGTCACGAAGTGCAAAGTAAAATGCTGGACGTATAGTCTCTTCCTTTATTTTGACCATATCAAACAGGCGGGGAATGTTTTCAGGTGTTTGGATCTTACCAATACTTCTGTCCCAAACTTTCATCTGGAAGAATACAACAGTTGCAAAGTTAAATTGTTAGAATAACCATATCTAAATTCAGAATTGTAGTTTACACTTGCTTCAGTGTACCTTATCCAAGCCAATAAAAGTTGCTACTCCAATATTTTGTTTCTTCAGGAAGTTAACACACTCTTGAGCGGTATCAATTGTGTCTACGACAATGTTATCCAGGGCACCACAGCTGGAGGAGACAGCAACATCGTATTTTTCATCAATGGCACCCAAATCACCCTAAAAGAATACAAACCTTCCATATCTCAGAAAAATCCACAAACAAGTCAATCCCAAAGGAAATGTTGATTTCTTCTGTAAGCTGCGCTTGTATATACTTTAAACTATCTCCTTACCAGTCTTCCAAAGATTCCAGGGATTTTACCAGTTTTCTTCTGCTGCATCAGTGCCTCCAAAACTCTACCCCGGCTCCGATTTACTGTTAGGGAGCTCTTCGCTTCTTCAACTTTTTGTCGCAGCTCATAAACACCATCCCGAATTTGAGCTTCAGATTGGATTATTTTTTCAAGTTCCTTTGCATCCTAGAAAGGATACAAAATAATCCACACTTACTTTATTACATCTTCAGTAGAGAAAGGTACTATTCTAAAAGTTCAACAGTTATACAGCTGATAGATCCAGGGAAATTCCTCTCACTGGGTCAACCACTTTGTAAGTTTACAGTTTATGTACTGTGATTAAAAAAATTATAGAATGCTATCCAAACAAATATCAAAAATAGTTTTATTACCATACTATTAAACTTAAACTACTGAGATATAGAAACAAGTGCTCACAAGTAGGAATAAAGTTGTACATCTAATAAGTCATAAAAATACTATTAAAAATTACAAAATTGAAGTTTAAATTCACTATTTTATATTGGTTCATGGAATAACCTCTTACAGATTTCACAACACTGGAACACAATGGATATTTGAATAGGGCACAAGAAAGTATTAAATACAATATACTCCAATTGTAGATGCAACTTCTATAAATGACTTGCTATTTCATCAGTTTTGGGTCAAGCCAGCATTGGCCAAGCTTTTGTCTCCGTGGATTGCTTAGGTGCGTGCCTTTGAGTCACAGTTTAAAATCAGTGTTCCCATTAATTTGCATAGATCTCAATTTGCTGTTTGTATTCCAATTTAGACTTCTTCAACCAAAAAGCAACAGTGCTAAAAACAGTCCTTTCCAACCATCCAGGCCTAAAAAAATGCAAACAAACAAACCTGTGTAAATAGGATTAAGTTGTCTGCACTTTGAGGGTTAGATTGCCAGTGCTCGGGGGCCCAGTTTGAAAATCTGTTCCTTCTGTGAGTATATGAAACTGCTCAACAAAGTAGTCAACAGCTTCCTTTTCAGTATTCTCTAAATACACAACTGCAATCATTTACAAACTCACTTGTTTGGTGTTTTAATTAACTGGATTGTGCGCTGTATCTATGCAAATTTCAGTCCATGCCAATAATCATAACTTACTACAAGTTATTCAATATTTGCTAAAATGTACTTGCATTCATAGGTTGCCGGCAAAGGCTTCCAAAATACACACAAGCTCATTTATCTCACCGTTCGCAGTTCTTGCTCACTCTGAGGTATTTTGATTTCCAGGTCTTTAATTGCTGCTTTTCTTTCTTTAAGTGTACTAGTAGTAGTGGCCAGGGCTTCTTTAGCCTGATTGAGTTGGTCCAAAGCAGATTTGTGGCTACTGAGGTAGATATCTAGTTCTGACTGAGCCACATCCATCTTTGACCTGGTCTCATTTACAGCTTTGCTCAACTCCATGAGCTCCTTCTCATTCACCTACAAGAAACAAAAATCACCGTAAGAACATAAACATAAATATGAATATACTGGGGCAGGGCGACTGTACAAGTTCACTTTTGAAATATGTTAGAAATTAAATTTCAACAGATGTCTCCAGCTTAAAGGTGCCTTTGTTTAGTTGAAGATTATTTTGCTTAAGCACACTTATCTTGTGCTTCATTGGGGTCCTATGTATTGTCATGCTATTGCCAAATATGATTGGAAAGAACCAACTTCTGAAATAAGATTATTTACTACTGTTCAAACATCAGAGATATTTGGTGATATTAATATTTAAATCCACTTTTCCACCCTTAAACTTTGAAGTATTGTGATATTTTATTTGCATACTTCCCTCCCCTACTGCTCAATAGCTAAACTACTATCTAACCTCTTTTTCTTCCTGCAGTCCTTGTGTCTCCTGTTTGAGACTGTCCATCACTTTCCTTAGCTTCTCTTCCTCATTTACTTTTTTCTGTTCAAGCTCTTCTTTTCCAGATGTTGCTTTTCTGATGGTATTTTCACTATCACCGGGTACATTCTTCAACTCCTCTAGCTAAAAAGAAAATTAAAATGTGATGGTAAAAGAATAGTTTATAGTATAAATATGCACAACCACAAGTATCACAGCACTGATGACATCACTTAATAGGAAAGTATCCAGATTAATAAAGTACAGAAAGCTGGATAAGTAATCCTTGTGCGTTTACATGGTTAAGCCTGAAACAATTAATTGCACTTGCTTTTCATTACGAAAGGGAAGCTTGGAGAATTTTTCTTTAATGAAGTCAGCAATAGGAAGGTGAAAGTTCGAATGAAAGCAGGGAGCTGTGGAAATTTCCCCTCTTTTTTCAGAGCTGGTTCCCTTCGGCTGCAGGACATTCTGGAGGGGGAGGGTGAACAGCCAGTTGTCGTGGTGCATATAGGCACCAACGATATAGGGAAAAAACAGGATGAGGTCCTACAAGCTGAATTTAGGGAGTTAGGAGTTAAACTAAAGAGTAGGACCTCAAGGGTAGTAATCTCAGGATTGCTACCAGTGCCACGGGCTAGTCAGAGTAGGAATGACAGGATAGCTAGGATGAATACGTGGCTTGAGAGATGGTGCAAGAGGGAGGGATTCAAATTCCTGGGACATTGGAACCGGTTCTGGGGGAGGTGGGACCAGTACAAATTGGACGGTCTGCATCTGGGCGTGACTGGAACCAATGTCCGAGGGGGAGTGTTTGCTAGTGCTGTTGGGGAGGGTTTAAACTAATATGGCAGGGGGATGGGAACCGATGCAGGAAGTCAGTGGGAAATAAAGTGGTGACAGAAACAAAAGGCAGTAAGGGAGAGTGTACAAAACATGACCGGACAGATGGTCTGAGAAAGCAGGGCAAAGACCAAGGGAAGTCTAAATTAAACTGCATTTATTTCAATGCAAGAAGTCTGATGGGCAAGGCAGATGAACTCAGGGCATGGATGGGTACATGGGACTGGGATGTTATAGCTAATACTGAAACATGGCTAAGGGAGGGGCAGGACTGGCAGCTCAATGTTCCAGGGTACAGATGCTATAGGAAAGATAGAGCAGGAGGTAAGAGAGGAGGGGGAGTTGCGTTCTTGATTAGGGAGAACATCACGGCAGTAGTGAGAGGGGATATATCCGAGGGTTCGCCCACTGAGTCTATATGGGTAGAACTGAAAAATAAGAAAGGAGAGATCACTTTGATAGGATTGTACTACAGACCCCCAAATAGTAAACGGGAAATTGAGGAGCAAATATGTAAGGAGATTACAGACAGCTGCAAGAAAAATAGGGTGGTAATAGTAGGGGACTTTAACTTTCCCAACATTGACTGGGACAGCCACAGCATTAGGGGCTTGGATGGAGAGAAATTTGTTGAGTGTATTCAGGAGGAATTTCTCATTCAGTATGTGGATGGCCCGACTAGAGAGGGGGCAAAACTTGACTTCCTCTTGGGAAATAAGGAAGGGCAGGTGACAGAAGTGTTAGTGAGGGATCACTTTGGGACCAGTGATCATAATTCCATTAGTTTTAAGATAGCTATGGAGAATGATAGGTCTGGCCCAAAAGTTAAAATTCTAAATTGGGGAAAGGCCAATTTTGATGGTATTAGACTGGAACTTTCAGAAGTTGATTGGGAGAGTCTGTTGGCAGGCAAAGGGACGTCTGGTAAGTGGGAGGCTTTCAAAAGTGTGTTAACCAGGGTTCAGGGTAAGCACATTCCTTATAAAGTGAAGTAGGGAACCTTGGATGACTCGGGAGATTGAGGCCCTAGTCAAAAAGAAGAAGGAGGCATATGACATGCATAGGCAGCTGGGATCAAGTGGATCCCTTGAAGAGTATAGAGATTGCCGGAGTAGAGTTAAGAGAGAAATCAGGAGGGCAAAAAGGGGACATGAGATTGCTTTGGCAGATAAGGCAAAGGAGAATCCAAAGAGCTTCTACAAATACATAAAGGGCAAAAGAGTAACTAGGGAGAGAGTAGGGCCTCTTAAGGATCAACAAGGTCATCTATGTGCGGAACCACAAGAGATGGGTGAGATCCTGAATGAATATTTCACATCGGTATTTACGGTTGAGAAAGGCATGGATGTTAGGGAACTTGGGGAAATAAATAGTGATGTCTTGAGGAGTGTACATATTACAGAGAGGGAGGTGCTGGAAGTCTTAACGCGCATCAAGGTAGATAAATCTCCGGGACCTGATGAAATGTATCCCAGGACGTTATGGGAGGTTAGGGAGGAAATTGCGGGTCCCCTAGCAGAGATATTTGAATCATCCACCGCTACAGGTGAGGTGCCTGAAGATTGGAGGGTAGCAAATGTTGTGCCTTTGTTTAAGAAGGGCGGCAGGGAAAAGCCTGGGAACTACAGACCAGTGAGCCTGACATCTGTCGTGGGCAAGTTGTTAGAGGGTATTCTGAGGGACAGGATCTACAGGCATTTGGAGAGGCAGGGACTAATTAGGAACAGTCAGCATGGTTTTGTGAGAGGAAAATCATGTCTCACGAATTTGATTGAGTTTTTTGAAGGGGTAACCAAGAAGATAGATGAGGGCTGTGCAGTGGACGTGGTCTACATGGACTTCAGCAAAGCCTTTGACAAGGTACCGCATGGTAGGTTGTTGCATAAGGTTAAATCTCATGGGATCCAAGGTGAGGTAGCCAATTGGATACAAAATTGGATTGACAACAGAAGACAGAGGGTGGTTGTAGAGGGTTATTTTTCAAACTGGATGCCTGTGTCCAGCGGTGTGCCTCAGGGATCGGTGCTGGGTCCGCTGTTATTTGTTATTTATATTAATGATTTGGATGAGAATTTAGGAGGCATGGTTAGTAAGGTTGCAGATGACACCAAGATTGGTGGCATTGTGGACAGTGAAGAAGGTTATCTAGGATTGCAACGGGATCTTGATAAATTGGGTCAGTGGGCCGATGAATGGCAGATGGAGTTTAATTTAGATAAATGTGAGGTGATGCATTTTGGGAGATCGAATCGGGCCAGGACCTACTCCGTTAATGGTAGGGCGTTGGGGAGAGTTATAGAACAAAGAGATCTAGGAGTACAGGTTCATAGCTCCTTGAAAGTGGAGTCACAGGTGGATAGGGTGGTGAAGAAGGCATTCGGCATGCTTGGTTTCATTGGTCAGAACACTGAATGCAGGAGTTGGGATGTATTGTTGAAGTTGTACAGGGCATTGGTGAGGCCACACTTGGAGTACTGTGTACAGTTCTGGTCACCCTATTATAGAAAGGATATTATTAAACTAGAAAGAGTGCAGAAAAGATTTACTAGGATGCTACCGGGACTTGATGGTTTGACTTGTAGGGAGAGGTTAGACAGACTGAGACTTTTTTCCCTGGAGAGTAGGAGGTTAAGGGGTGATCTTATAGAAGTCTATAAAATAATGAGGGGCATAGATAAGGTAGATAGTCAAAATCTTTTCCCAAAGGTAGGGGAGTCTATAACGAGGGGGCATAGATTTAAGGTGAGAGAGGAGAGATACAAAAGGGTCCAGAGGGGCAATTTTTTCACTCAAAGGGTGGTGAGTGTCTGGAACGAGCTGCCAGAGGCAGTAGTAGAGGCGGGTACAATTTTGTCTTTTAAAAAGCATTTGGACAGTTACATGGGTAAGATGGGTATAGAGGGATATGGGCCAAGTGCAGGAAATTGGGACTAGCTTAGTGGTATAAACTGGGCGACATGGACATGTTGGGCCAAAGGGCCTGTTTCCATGTTGTAACTTCTATGATTCTATAATCAAAAAGATTTGGGAAAGATACAATACACTCCAGTGGGTGAATGGCAGCATGATTATCTGGCATTTGCCTCATTATTCCACTCCAGCAGACTATTTGCTCTCAAAAAAAAATTGCTTTCTGCTCAGAAACGGATGGAAGATTTAACTTGGTACTGGCAGAATGGAGGTTATGTACAGTCAAATTGAATTTTTGCTGTAGTATTATGCACTGCCCCATGGGAGATTCACTGGTGCAAATCTACTTTCTCCAGATGGGCTAAAGCTCCTTAGAAATAACTCAATGGTACCTTGAAAAGGGGGAGCATTAACAATTACTTTAAATGTCTCAGCTAGGATTATTCCTAGAATGATCTCCCAGTGACCATGGTACTTATCCACATTAATAGCTAAAACAGCTTTAACATACACGTGGTAAAAGCACACACGGAAGCAACAAGTAGAGTTACTTACGCTTTTGTCAAAGTTCTGTTCCAAGTCTGGCATTTTCCCATAGGGAAAGGAGTAGATAGACATGGCAGGTTAGTCACAACATACCACTTTAATTACCCATTTGTGTCATGCTGAGATGAATATGTTTCTCGTAACTGACACCAAACAAGCTGTGCACCTCTGCCTTAATTTGTTTTAATTAGGCAAACAAAACTTTACCTTCTCCTTGTCTTTTTGTAGTTGCTTCTGCAGTTTCTTCTCTTTACTCTTTGAATGTTTTAGCTTTTCTCGGACTTTGACATCTTGTAAATCAAACTGTGCAAACTTTTCCTTCTTCTCTTCAATGAATTTTGTAATTTTCCCTAGTTTTCTATAAAATAACACTACCGTTACATACATGTATAGAGCTATCATCAATTATTTATTAAACAGGCTTCTAGGCTACATTCTGCACATACATTATCCTACTAATAATCAGGATAGCAATACTACTTCTTTTACTCCCCTCCACTTTCACCCTCACTCCTATCCTGAAAGTAGGAGTCAAGCAAGGTAGGTTCGGATGAAGTACCCATTCTTGAATTTTCAGCCTGCAGTTTGGCAGGTTATTCAATTGCAAGGGCATCATAGATGAACAAGAACCCATCTTCAAACTTCCAGCATAATGGATAGCAATCTGTAGCAGGAATCGTGGCCCATTTTCCCTTGCTTTGCCAGGGCCAATTGTAATATTGCCCTGCCACCCAAGCTATAATTAGCTATCTCAGCATATGCCACGGATTGAATATGTCTCAGTAACACCACAACAGGCATTTGCCCACTAATCTTGGTTTTAAAAATCCAAAAAGAAAATGACAATAAACAGCAACTTGCATTTATATACCATATTTGACATCGAAGAACATCACAAAGCGTTTCTCAGAAGCATAATCAGACAAAAAAAAACTCCAAACCAAAAAAGGACCCATTAGGAGGGGTGACTAAAAGTTTTGTCAAAGAGATGGGTTTTAAAGAGGGTCTTCAAGGAGAAGAGGGAGGTGGAGAGGTTACAGAGGAAATGTCAGAGATTAAGGCCGGGTCTAGCTGCAGATGGTGCGGCGAAAGGAGTGAGGGATGCACAAGAGGCCAGAGTTGGAGAAACGCATAGTTTCGGAGGGTTGTAGGAACAGGAGAATTCAGCCGTTTGAGCCAGTTCTGCCATTCTGTTCGATTATTGGCTGATCTGTACCTCAATGGCTTTGTTCCATATCCATTGATAACCTTACTTAACAAAAATTTATCAATTTCAGTCTTGGCCTCAATTGACCTGGCATCCAGTCTTTTGGGAACGAGTGTTTCAGATTTCTACTACCCTTTGTGTGAAAAAAAGCTTTCTGATTTCACGCCCAACTGGACCAGCTTTAATTTTAAGATTATACCCCCTTATTCTGAATTCCCTCACCAGAGGAAATAGTATCTCTATATCTACCCTATCGAATCCAGTTATCATTTTAAACACCTCAATTAAATCACCCTGATAGGTCTGGAGGTTACAGATAGAGATGGGCGAGTCCATTAAGGGATTTAAGCAAGAGAATGAGAATTTTTAAATTGAGGCTTTGGGGGACCAGGAACCAACATAGGTCAGCAAACACAAGTGTGATGGGTGAGTGGGACGGTGCGGAATAGCATACAGGTAGCAGAGTTTTGAATGAGCTGAACTTTATGGAGGATGAAGGATTGGATGCTGGCCAGTATCGGAGTCTGGAGGTGGCTGAGGCATGGATAGGAACAGGAGTAGGCCATTCAGCCACTTGAGCCTGTTCGGCCATTCAATGAGGTCATGGCTGATCTGTATCTTAACTCCATCCACACACCATGGCTCCATATCCCTCAATACCCTTGGCAACAAAAACCTACCGACCTGAGATTTAAAATTGATGCTCTTTTTGTGGGAGTTCCGCAGTTCCACCACCTTTTGCATGAAGAAGTGTTTCCCAACTTCTCTCCCGAATAGCCTGGCTTATTTGAAGGTTATGCCCCCCTTGTTCGAGACTCCTCCACCAGCGGAAAAAGTTTCTCTACCTACCCAAGCAATTCCTTTCAAAATCTTAAAAACCTCAATCAAATAACCCTGTAACATTCTATATTCCAGGGAATACAAGCTAGTTTATGTAATCTCCCCATATAATTTAACCCCTTGAAGCCCTGGTAACATTTTGATGAATCTGCACTGCACTCCTTCCAAGGCCAATATATCCCTTGCATTGCTCAGAACTGCACACAGTACTCCAGACATGGTCTAACCAGGGCTTTGTGTAGCTGTCCTCCCCATTATATTCTAGTCCTCTAGATATAAAGGCTAACATTCAATTAGCCTTTTTGATTATTTTTTGTACCTGACCACTGCATTTTAGTGATCTGTGTACATGGACCCCTAAATCCTTTTTTGGTTCAAAATGGATGACCTCATACTTACCCACATTGAAATCCATCTGCCAGTTTTGCCCATTCACTTAATCTATCAATGTCTCTTTGTAATTTGAAGATTCTGTCTACACTACTTATAATGCCACCAACCTTGTCATCGGCAAACTTGGATATATGGCTCTCCATGTTATCTAAGTCATTAATAAATATAGTGAATAGTTGAGGCCCCAGCAGAGACCCTTGAGGGACATTACTAGTCACTTCCTTCCAATTCAAGAACATACCCATTAACTCTACTCTGTCTTCTGTAGCCTAACCAATCTCCTAACCGGGCCAATAATTTGCCTTCAATTCCATGAGCTTTAATTTTAGCTAAGTCTCTTATGTGGAACCTTGTCAAATGCCTTCTGGAAGTCCATATAAACTACATGCATAGACATTCCCCTGCATACTACTTTATTACTTCCTCAAAAAATTCAATTAGGTTCTTTAGACGTGACCTACTCTTTATAAAAACATTTTGGTTCTCTCCAATCAGCTCAAATCTCTCTAAGTGCTCAGTCACTCTTTCCTTAATTATAGATTCCAATAATTTCCCCTGGTTTCAGCAGCAGAAAGGCTGAGACTAGCAATGTTACGGAGGTGGAAGTAGGCAGTCTTTGTGATGGAGAGGATATGGGGTCCAAAGTTCAGCTTGGGTTCCAATAGGGCAGTGCGAACAGTCTGGTTCAGCCTGAAACAATGGCCAGGAGGGGAATGGAATTGATGGCGAGGGTATGGAGTTTGCTGTGGGCCCCGAAAACGATGGCTTTGGTCTTGCCAATATTTAACTGGAGGAAACTGCAGCTGATCTCGGACTGGATGTTGGACAAGTAGTCCGACAACATAGAGGCAGTGGAGGTGAAATAGAGCTGGTGTCGTCAGCATACACGTGGAACCTGACCCCATGTCTTCGGATGATGTCGCCAAGAGGCAGCATGTAGATGAAGAGGAGGAGAGGGCCAAGGATAGATTCTTGGGACAGTCCAGAGGTTAGCTGTGTGGGAGCTGGAAGAGAAGCCATTGCTGGAGATTCTCTGGCTACGATTAGATAGGCAAAAGTGGAACCAAGTGTGGACAGCTCTACTGAGCTGGACAAGGAGAGGCATTGGAGGATGGTGTGGTCAACCATATCCAAGGCTGCAGCAGTCGAGAAGGGATAATGCACCATGGTCACAGTGGATATTATTTGTTTCTTTGATTAGTCATTTCAGGAAACCTGACTGGAAAGATTCACACATGGAGATGAGGGAAAGATGGGTAAGGATTTGGGAGGCGACATGTCCAAGGACTTTGAATAAGATTGAAGGTGAGATGGTGGGTTGCAAGACAGAGGGGTCGAGGATTTGTTTTTTTGAGGGGTGGGGGTTTTGAAAGGGAGGTACAGACCTGAGAAGAAACCATTTAAAATGTCTGCTAGCGACGACAGGAAGGGATGCTGGGTGGTCAGCAGGTTAGTAGGAATCGGTCAAGAGAGCACGAGATAGACCTCATGGATAAAATGAGCTTGCAGAGGGCATAAGGGGAAGGGGGGTTTGCAGCTGAGACAACTCCAACTGCCCCATCCCCTGTCTCGCCAATTTTCCCTCAGTGCACCCACTGGGGGGCTAATCTCACCAATTTCCTTCAAGTCCTGCTCACCCTACCCAATATTGCCCCGTTGGACTCTACCAGCTGATCATCACTACCCCTCTCCATATTTCCCATCAGAATGTCTGTTCACTCGCGAACAAGGTCCTTGCCATCCATGATCTAATTGTGGGCATTGAAATCCTGGCTTTGACTAAAACTTGACTCACAGGTGCAGACACCTTCCTTCTTATTGAAGCTTCCCTGCCTTGACCATACCTAGCATCTTCTGCCCCACTCAAACCGCCACAGTAGCAGTATGGCCCTTATTGCCAAATCACACCATGGCATCTCCCTAAGGTAGGGTGATGTGGGTTGTGAGGGATACTAGGAAGTGGTCAAAGAGGCCTGGTTTGTGATCAAGACGGTGGGAACAGTAGAGATATAATCAGTTCGGGTCTGCAACCACAGCCAAAACACACAAATGAGTGGTTACAAAAGTATGGCAAAGATTAAGAGACATGTCCTCGTTGTTAACAGAGGATAGGGAGATGATAACAGCGTTCAAAGTTGAAGTCTGAGGTCTTGTGGTGGGATGAAATGAACTTGTAGGCAGGATGGAGTCAGCTTGGAGCAGCAACAAAATAATGTCCAGTAAAAGAGATAATATTTTATTATATATACACATTGAAACAAACAAAAAAAAAAACAAATTCAGGACAGACTTAATGACAGTATTTAACACCGGGTGGAACAAGCCAATATAATAAACAATGGTATGCTGAAGAAAGGCTGCCAGTTTATACTTACCTCATGCATATAATTAGGGCTATAACAAGTGGGTAGGGAAGGAGGAAACACACATTGAAGTGGTTGTACCTGAATGCGAAATTGTTCCACAGGAAAACTTGTAGGATTATATTTCTTGACAAGTCATAACTAACTGGTGTTTAGTAATTACAGAATTAGCAGATAAAGCCAACCAAGAGGATCCCTGAACTGCTGTCAGTTTGAGTTTTCCAAAACTCTTCTGTATAGCTATATGGCTAAAATGTCAATTGTGAGATTTGACCATAACATCTATGATTCTAGTTTTTAATTCTCTGATTATGGTAGTTCCCAAGTTGCTGGTTGAAATGTTCTGCCAAGGAAGACAGAGGTTAGATGGATATTCATAAGCTCTGTTCAATTTTCCTTTGGGATAGGTGGGGGCAAGGAAAAATCTTCCTTCACAAAATGAGTTAATAAAGTCTATTTTCTCTGGAAGAAAAAGCTTAAAAATAACATGGTCTTTTGTGTTCTTAATTTTTGTTTTTAAACTCACCTGGTCACTGAATGATCTCTTCATTGTCTAATCTTACCCTCAAATGTTTTGAAATAATTAGGCAACAAGCCTCAGTTGTGGTGACAGGACTAAAGCCAAGAAATTGGGTCACACTCCAACTATAAGGGGTTGGACGACAGCTGACGCATTAATAATTTTCTCACATAAAATGTCCACAAAAATAGAAAATATGAGAGATCAACACTATAAACAAGTGCACGCCTTACTTTTCAAGATGCTTCAGAGCATTATTTTTGACTTTTACGTCGTCCATAAGTTTGGCACTTTTGTCACGCGTATCTTGTGTGTCTTCATGGATTTTTTGTTTTTGTACTCCCATATCAGCTATCCTTTTCTGCATATCATGGCTAATGGGGGGGGGGGGGGGGGAAGAAGGGAAGAGAGCGGGGGAAAGAAAAAACATTTTTTGAAGCAAACAGTCTAAATTGAGCTCAGCCAGAAATCTGACTTTTCCTAAAATAGCAGTTGTTTGCATTTTTTAAGAGAAGTACGCAAATTAATTGGAAAAATGAAATACTTTGGGAAGAGTCAATAAAGGTGCCCAGTTATTAAGAAATCACATGCGTGTGCTTATTAGTACTGCGGGAACGGAAAAACACTAATTGCTAATAAGCATTCCAAACGGTCAGTACTTATAGAATGTTAAATTGTGTGTGTTAAAAAGGTAGGTGCGGCATTATATTAACTAAATAGAATCAAAGCAGTCCTTTGCAGCAGAAAACTTTACAACATACATACATGTAATACTGCAAGACACAATTCTTTTTCTTCACAATCTCATTTTCCAAGGCAAGAAACTCAATTGCCTGATTTTTTTCTCCTTCCAAAGCATCCTTTTCTTTTTCCACCATTTTAACCCTATTAAGCTAAAATAACAGCAGTTTAACAAGTTTGTCTTATTCACAACAAAATTCAAATCAATCACCAATGTACAGAACAAATTGCTTTTGAATACACACCACAGTATTAAAGAGGCTATTTGAACATTTTTGAACCAATCCAAAATAGTTTCACGTAAGATTTTCATAGAAGGGTAACTTTATAAATTTACTTGCTTTATGACAATTACAGAAGCATGTTTATCATTATCCATCAATGATAAACTGCTACGCTTAACACTCCACTTTATAACTTTGAACTAAATATTTTGCTACCGTCAAAGGAAGTTTCCAAGAATCACTGAAGAGCCAATAAAAACTCAAACTTCAGTACTATAAAAACCATCCTGTTAGGACTTGTTAACTTAATAGTGGTAACAACCGACTTTGCATTTAAGAACGCTAAATTTGATTATTTACTCAAGACGGCTTCAAATTTACCTTTTCTCCTCTCTGTTCATTCAAAATCTCAACTCTGCGACAGAGGACCTGTATTGGTTCTTTCAGTCGTTCTGATCCAATTATGTCTTCTAGATATTCTAGCATACCCTCATCGTGCTCATTTTGGCCTTTTGGCTTCATCATGGCGATTTGCTCTACTTCACCCTGAAGATAGATCAAAACACGCAGGCAGTATTGATTTGCTAACATTCATTAGTGTTTACAAAAGGAAAAATATTATTTGTCAATAGGTACTAAACAGTTTATACTTCAGAAACATAAGTTAATGCTGCATTTAATATCCAACTGTAAATGTAATACACCACTACGTCTGGCAGTGAGCAATGTTAGGGAAATGGGCACTGGAACTGAAATAATACCATTGTTTTATAAATCCAAAATAAAAGATTCAGAGCTTACAAAAAGTTGTTACAGTCAAATCCCCAATTATTTCATCAATCCTTCTAGATCTGACCATAAAATAAAATGACAGCATATTCACATTTTATAATCTGTGAAATCTACATCAATGAATTGCTGAAACACTCAGTATTAAATTGCGTTAAAAAACACTAACGGATTGTCATGTTTGAGAATTTGAGACCTTTTTTCCTCTTTGCGGAAATAATTTTTGAATGGAGGTATCTTTAAATGTTGTACAGCAAATTAACTTTCACTGCCTTAAAAAGAAAAGGTAATTTGAAGAATATGTATTAAAGCCAGACAGTGTCATGGGTAACAATTTCAATTAGGAACAATAAAGAGAGTAATTGTGGTCAATTTCAATTTGCCACCCAGGCATAAAACTGGCATTGTGGGTTAGATGGTTTCTATAACACAGCCAATCTGCAGTGCCAGTTTTATGCTTGGGTGGCAAGTTGCAAATCTACTCCAGTCTCAAGTGATACCAGCAACCACTCACACCTGAACGGGTTTTAATTTTTCTTCCGGTTGAGCTATGCATAAAGCTAATTTCAAAAGGCAGTAGCAGGCTTGATTAATAGCTCTTCTAGCCAACCACTGGATTTGGAGGGGGCGGGATGTTAAGAAATGGAGAACAGAAGACCCATATGTTGGCAGCAGTCAGGTCCATCAAAGCTGTAAAACCAAGTTTTAAACAGAAAGATTAGATTTGGCCAGGCTCAGGGGAATGCAGGAAGGTAGTTAAGAGTTTCAAAAAATATATTTGTTCTTGGAAAGTGGGCAACACTACCAGGGCAGCATTTATTGCCCATGCGCATAACTGTCCTGTGGTGTAAGGCCAGAATCGCATGTAACCCCAACCAAGTTGAGGTGCTAGATTCCCTCCAGTGAAGGATATTAATGAACCAGTTGGGTTTTTACATCTATCCAGCAGCATTTAGTTATTTTTTTCTGCTGCTAGCCTACAAATTACCAATTAAAAAAAATCAATTTCACAACTTGCCATGTTGGGGTTTGAACTCAACTTCTCAATTGCTAGTCCAAAATCATAACCACTAGGCAACTGTACCCTTACTTTGTTTAATTCTGCAACATGCCCCAGTAATGTGGGGAAGAACGTTGTTCACCGTTTTTGTATTACACGAAGACAAGTTGTACTGATTGAATAATGAGCCTGATCTTTACCGCTGCTCTGCATGTTCACTTGCTCAACAATTTGTACATGGCCTCATTTTCCACCTACCTTCGAAAAGATTGGAGAGGCACGTGACTGTATGCGTGAAAGATGGTATCTAGTTCAGATCACAGGAAATACCACCATTACACAGCTGGGTTATGCTATTGTGTAGTGAGCATGTACTCCAACATGCAAGGGATGTGCGATCCATTTATGACAGTAACCGATACCAATGAACTCAAGCAGCTACAAATGGCAGACCCAAATTGTAACACGGGTAAATAATAAAGTCAAGACCTGGCTCTCTTTTAGATAAATGCATTTTCCCATAAAATTTTAAGAACCTAAACTGTGTTTGTTTATATAGGAATCTATGTCACTTATGTGCTTGCATGCAATAATCACCTACAGAATACAAATCACTGTCTACAGTTGGCAGGATTCACTTAATAGTTGGTAGTCAACACTCAATTCACTGACATCTAGTAGATTGATCCAAAAATAAGTTTATCACTCAATATTTAAAAACCCACAACTGACTGCAGATTCTGCTTTCCAATGAGCGAATTGCTCAGTCATGATTAAAGGAATGTTTTGAAATCAAATCATATGTAAAGTTGAAGAAATACAATCACATGTTTGGAACCCAAAACGTTGTTTTAATATAGCAGATAGTACTGAAAAGCTGGCATATAGGGCCTATCAAACCTCAAAACACATTTCTATAGCATAACCAGTTACGTGGCTACTTTCATGCTCCACTAAACTATGAGCCTAAGAATTTATTTACTACAAATAAACTATACAATTAAGGCAAGCACCGTGTGTTCTCCCATCAATTTAATTATTTGCACTGTTTTATGCACAATCCTTGCTGCTTTGAGTACACTTCCCAGCAAAAAGGAAAACTGAATTCAATTTAGCTCACGTAAATTGTAATAATACATATCGTTCTGATGGTTTTTATACATTGACAACTATTGACTACCACAATAAACTTTATGCCAAAAAAAACCAGAGCCAAAAAACATGGCTTTTTCGGAATAAATGGCAACACTCTAAGCAGTTCTGGAAGTAAGAGAGAATTTGAAAAGACATTTTCAGTATGGGAACATGTATAGAGTAATATGTAAAGAATACCAAGACAAGAAGGTATTGCAACTAAATATACAAGTGATACACATTGGGCCCGATAATACCTGGGCGGCGGGTTTGTGGAGGGGGTCGATTGTGCGCGTGGGTAACGCACCCGGCGAAATCAGTCTGCCCCGAACGCAATCGCAGGCTAATTGGATCCACTCACCTCTTGTTTCGGGTTACCCGCTGCTAAGCTGCGCGGCGGGCGGACTGCGCATGCGCAGTAAGGTCTGTCAGCTGGAGGAGCTCTATTTAAAGGGGCAGTCATCCACTGACAGATGCTGCAACAAATAGCAAAAATTACAGCATGGAGCAGCCCAGGGGGAAGGCTGCTCCCAGGTTTAATGATGCCTCACTCCAGGTATCATTGGATGGGGAGAGGAGGAGGGGGAGGACAGAGATCTTCTCCCCGCATAAAGGGAGGAAGTGGCCTGCCTCTGCCACCAAGAAGGCCTGGCTCGAGGTGGCAGAGGAGGTCACCTGCACCACCAACATATCGCCCACCTGCATACAATGCAGGAGGCGCTGCAATGACCTAAGTAGGTCAGCCAAAATGAGTACACTTACTCATTCCCCTACACTCCGTCTGCCACATCACCACCACCACCCCACCCCTCCTTCTGCACTGCCAACACTACTCTGTCACATCACCCCTCACACCCACTCAAACCTCATCCTCATCTTACCTGCACTTACTCACCTCGCCAGTACTCATCCTGCCATTACCACTCAACCCAATCCTCATACAATCTCATGGCTCTATCTCATACTCACCCTCTCATGCATCTCTTTCACGGTGAGCCTCACTCAACCTGCCACTACCTGTGCTGCAGCCACAGGGCATGCATCACATATGTGCAGTAGGAAGCGTAAGGCAAACGTGTCGTGAGCATGAAGAGGATGCACAAGGGTATTTGAGGGTTTTTACTTATATTTGATTTCTGACCAACTCACATTACATATTATATTGGCACCACTACTGCCATGTCTTTGCGAATCTTGTCTGGTTTGTGCAATAATGCCCTTTCCTGAGGATCACTATGAAGACCCACAACTGATGCCACCCATTGTGTCACTGCAGAGTGGGTGTAGGTGTATTTGCAGGGCTCTTTTGTGCAGATGACAGAGATGTCGGCGGTGTCCCCGGTGGCACCCTGGAAGGATGCGGAGAAGTTGTTGAGGGCAGTGCTGACTTTGACAGCGACAGGTAAGAAGATGGTGCTCGGGCCAGCCGGGAGCAGCTCGGCATGAAGGAGGCTGCGGATGTGTACAACTACATGTTGAGTGACTCTGAGCCTCCGTGTGCACTGCTGCTCAGAGCTCCAGGAAGCTGAGCCTCGGTCTGTGGACCCTGTGGCGAGGGTAGTGCCCTCTGCGACGCATCTCTCTCTGCGGTTGCCCTCCCTCCTTCTGTGCAGGTGGATGTGTCACATCTCTGTGTTGTGGAGCTCCACGTGTCAGAGGTGGATGGCGTGGCTGGCGATGCTGTTCGCCCTCTGAGGAAGTCATGACTGCAGCTACGGCGGCCCCCATCCGGAAGATGTACATCTGAGGGGGTCCGCAAGGTAGGTACGTGTCTGGACACCGGGGTAAGTGTGCAAGTTGGTGAATTTTATTGTTAGGAGGAGGGTGGTGGAGGCCAAACTTTGTGCAAAGTGACAGTGGCCTCCTGCAATGAGTGAGGGTCTCCCCCCCACACCTGTCAAATGGACCTTTGCAGCTGCCACAGACTGATGGCTGCAACACGTCCATTTGAACTAGGAGTGTTTCCGCCAGTACGGGAAACAGTCCCAGTTGTTTGTAAAATCCCAACCCTCCTAAAATATCTCGTTAATCAGGTCTGTAAACGACCTGAAATACCAAAATAAATACTTTAAGTGGCACCCCGCCGGCTTTAATTGCCGGCGGGAATCCCACATGCGGGGGCTGCGCGCGCATGTCAGCGCGTCTGTGGGAAACCCGGAAGTGGGCGGGTTGGAGCCGGGCTCCCGCCCCGAGAATCCCCGATTTTCAGAGCCCCCCCGCCAGGAACGCACCCGATCGGGGTGCCAAAACCGACCCCATTGAGTTAGTCTGTACCTGTAAGTGCCCATTTATACAGATGGCACACATCACAATCATGCCCAGAAGGTGTACCTAGAGCCTCAAATTAAATGCTTTAGCCAAATGTAGTGTGCAAATTAGGTTATTCGCCCAAGTTTAATGATTGTATGCCACACTTGCTAGATTTTAATAACACACATTAATGACCCTGGACTCACCAAGCTGCTTCAGAGTCTCTGCGGTGCACTGATTTGACCTGGTGCAGTAGTCCACTGAAGCAAGCTATATACTGACAAAACACTTTAAACAAAAAGTACTCCCAAAATAGACAACCTACAATAGGCAACTTACAACTAGCTAGCTAAGCTACTGACCAAACAGACTGCAAACTGAACAAGATAATTCCAGTTCACCAAGCAATTATTTTTACCACTGGCACCTCATGCAGGATTTTATTTTTAAAAAAGAAACTGGAGTTGCATCTCTGGACCCTTTGCTGCTAATGCTTCTAATTGAAATGATGGTTAGAGTTAGCTAAACATCTAACAGGAACATCAACTCGCCAAGTCTTCTTCGACAGCACCTCCCAAACTTGCGACCTCTACCACCTAGAAGGACAAGGGCAGCAGGCAAATGGGAACACCACCACCTGCACGTTCCCCTCCAAGTCACACACCATCCTGGCTAGGAAATATAATCGCCGTTCCTTCATTGTCGCTGGGTCAAAATCCTAAAACTCCCTACCTAACAGCACTGTGGGAGAACCTTCACCACACGGACTGCAAGAAGGTGGCTCACTATCAGGGATGGGCAATAAATGCTGGCCTTGCCAGCGATGCCCACATCCCATGAACGAATAAAAAAAACTTCCGGGATGGATGACTCATCTCATGAACAAGCTCTTCATACAAAAGTATTGTAGAATCTAAAATTTGTGCTCATCCTCACGTATGAAACTGTGACTATAGGCTCGCAAAGATTATTCCGTTTGAATTAATAAATTCCTGCTGGTGGCGCTGTAGTGAATAAGGACTTCTAATAGCTTAACATCGCCACCAGCAGGAACATTTTGACATCCCAATAATTTGTTCACATTAAGACTCCAACCGCATTTGACACAGAAGTTATTTCTCCAATATCTGGCTACCCATGCAATTAAGGCTCAAAGCAAATATTTTTCAATTAATTGTTTTTTTTGCTAGATAGTTATCTTAGGTACAAAAGAAGCTGTAATGTCATCATTGGGCTTTTTTCTTTTCAAGTAAGCCTCAACAAAATAACATTAGCTGTTATTCAAGTTCACAATTCTCAACAAAGGGGTACTTTGCAAATGTTACTTCTCCTTAGCAAGATGGAACAGGGACAAAAAATACGGATGAAAAAGCACACAATGGGACCACTGAAATATCCCAATGGCAACAGGATATCAAATATACTACAGAGAATTATGTGACCATGGACAATCTTCCTAGAATGGAAATTAAATTTCCAGGGCACAAAGGAAGTACTAAAAGAAATAGGAATTTCAGATATGGTACTCATTGACAGGCTGAAGTTGTTAAAGGAAGATAAAACACCAAAATGAAAGAAAGTAGAGATTTCAGCCAAGTTAGTTGCCACTGGGATTCACCACAGTACTTTTTTTTTGGGGGGGGGGGGGGAGGAAAGAGAGGAAGAGAATGAAATTGAAGTTATACGAAAGTATAGTGTGCTGCAGAGTACTTTGTCAACACTTCAGGAACAAGGCAAAGCCCTGCCCTGATGTAAAGTCAACAGTTAGCTCAAACAAGACAATTCTCGATTGGAAAGTTGCCCAAATCAGTACAGAGAACATGTATGGCACATAAGTTTTTTGCTTGTGGAAAAAGTAAGAGTTTGTACAATAGTAAATGGTACCCTGCTAGTTGTCTCCTTGCCATGTTAGCATAGCTCCAATCACAACCACTCTTCTCTTTCTCTAGTTCAGCCAATTTTCAGTCCCTGTCAGAAGTTTCATTCCATGCCTTCCTACCTTGTGAAGTATGATATCAAAAGCCTTGCTGAAACCCAAATATGTCCAGAATTCCCGTTATCCAACAGGGTCTATCATTTCCTCAGAGCTCCAATAAACTTGTTGGATAAAACTCTCAAAATCAATGATGACACCCTCTTCCAATACCATATCTAGGTGTTTAATTATTCTCTTTCAGGATGTCTTCTAATATTTTATCCACATCAGATGTTACGTTCACTGCCTATAGTTCCCAAGGCCATCCCTAAATGTGTTTTTAAAGATTGGTATTAAGTTAGATATTTTCAAATTCTCAGATCACTCCTACTTCTAATGATTACCTAAATATAATGGCAAAACACGACTGTTTTCACTGGCCATTTCAAGTACCCTTGTGCAAAGTCTATCTGGGACTGGTGTTTTGTCTTCCTTTAACTTCTTCAGCCTGTCAGTGACGGTCTTATCTGAAATTTCTATTTCTTTTAGTATTTCCTTTGTGCCCCTGGAAATTTAATTTCCATGCAAGGGAGATTGTCCATGGTCAAATAATTGATTATGGTATATTTGCTATCCCATGGCCACTTCATTTTGTTATTTCTGTTCTGTCTCATGTCTACTATGACATTGAAACTAACCATAATTGAATCAGGTACGAGTCACAAGCACACTACAGCCAGTTAGCTATCAATGAGGTTTGTAGCGGTATCCACGAAAAAAATGAACATGGCTCAGTGTGGAAGGTGGACCCTTGATATAAGTATGTTTTTACAAGAAAATTGCGTAATTCAATACAAATTTCTAATTTAGAAAGATTACTTTGCATGTACTTTAAAACAAATAGAACTAGAAGTTACTACTCAAGTAGGTATTTTGTTAAGTTTTAAAGTATGAGACAAAATAAAAGTAGTAGGAAATAGGAAAAACATTGTCCTTTTCTAAATACATTAAAAGTCATGTATGGCACATAGTTTGTTAAGTGTAACACTTCCCATTAATTTTCCCATTGTGCCTGCCTGTCATGATAAAACTTCTTATACTTATCTCTCAATATCTCCCAGCTCCATCTCCAAGGTGGATGACATTTTTCTCCAGAACCCCCAAGGCCTGTAAAAAACGAGGCCTCTCACCCGATGCTCCCTCCTGCTCCTGAAGCATCAAAGTAACCTTTCCCTACTCACCTTTCAGAAAAACGTTATACTCGTGTTCCCACCTGTGACTCAGAAGTTGGCTTTAAAAGTATTTACTGTGCTTTTATTATCTTCGTAAAAGCAAAGTTAAAGCTGCTCCCTAGGTCATAACTGGGGAAGTTTCTACAGTAGTCTTTGCAAGGTAGGTGTCCAGCAAAAGCATTCCCAGCATTGAGTAGTGTTTTGAAGTGCATGAAATCACTTCAAATAAACACAGCTCCAGGCCCAGTGCTGCTTCAGATCCTGTAACCCACTATTTCCACCCCCTTGAATTCCCCTCCAGGTATTTCCACCCCAATGCTCCCATACCCTCCACCCCCATTTCTGTGCTTCCACATGCCAAGACCACCCTTCCATCACTACCACACACCAGTACCATTCCCACCACTTCCACACTCCCAACACACCATTATTTGCAGTTTTACATAGAAAACTGTATGGAAATATGAACAAACACTAATCATATTGAATTGTTGGACAATGATATGTCTTCCATAAACCTAAACTTGCTCAAAATTATAACTTTTCTCATAGTGAATGCTCTTCATTTCTTATTTCATGGATGTATCAGCCCTGAGTACATTTCGATTTCTAAAAAAAAGTTAGCACAATAGGTACTTTCCCATAATCAGACACAACTACTATATTTACTGAGCTCTGAAAGTTTCCAGTACAGCACTCCCTACTACTGCTGTAATTTTGTCAAGTAAAATAATTATTTTCTCAAGAGAATTTACTACAGAAATGGGACCAAGAATACAGATAAATCAGGATCTGGGGGTTTAACACCTTCTATGCTAGCGCCAAAGATGTCAAGTTCCTTCCAACGCAAACATTCAAGCTTGATGACCTCCACAACAATAAATCAGCCAGCCAATCCAACACCAGGCCGGGGGAGTAGGAATTGCATGTAGCACTGAAGTTGATGGGTAGCATGGACCAGCTTCACTTTTGAGCTGGACATTGAGTCCAACTGACAAGCAATTCACATAGGCATCGATCAGCATAGAGAAGTGTTCATCTACCAGTGCTTTAATTGATAATTATTTGTTTTCTGAACGAGAACTCTTAGACTGCCATCAAAGCAGTGCTTAATACCAAGTATTCTGGGCTCTTTGGGCAAGCCTGTGATCCTGACCCAGCAGTCCTTTCTGAAGGCAAGTCATACAGTAGTTCATTCCCTGGAGGGCAATACTCATCCCTTCCCAGGTGCAGTTAACATTCAAGCCTTCCTCCCAAGTTGTGGCAATTTCAGCTTAGAAGACAGGAGGATGTACTGGTGATGGATTAAAAGGTGAATTTCATTCCAACAAATCTTTTTACAAGTAGTTTTAGCTGAGGCAGTTGGTGCATTTAAACTGGTTTCTGATAACTGCTGTTCCTTTTATCTTGATCTTGTAAGTAGAAGCAAACACAGTCTGCAATCCAAGCTAATTAAGTCAAAGTTGGCTAGGATTTGCTGAAGTTGTTTACATCCAAGTTCCCTTTGTCTCCGCCGTCACATTGCAGAAAGTAATAGCAGTGAGCACAAAAATAGAATACTGGGAAGAGTAGCCTGGACAACAACTTGCGGTTTCAGCTGCAATGGTGGAAAGATACGCATGGCGCATTCCCCACCAATTTGCAAATTACGGCAGGAGTTCATGGCTTAAACTAAATTCAGGAGCTGGCTAACATTTGCCCTCTTAGTCCTTTTTGTAACAAAATGGCTACTTTTATACATTCTGCACTGTTACTAGTTTCGTCGCAAGAAACAGTCAATGAAATCAAAGGGCATTCCACTAAAATATTACAGCAGGGTACCCATCTATTGAAATCCTTACTTCTCTAAATCTTACTCTTCAAATGAAGCACCTAAACCCTCCAGTATCTCTCTTATCCAATTCCTCTTTGAAGATTTATGTATATAGTTTTGTTATTAATTACCATATTCTTGTAAAAAAGAACCAATGCATCAACACAGAAGCCATTTTACGAGGTTTGGAAAGTTGTCACGTGCACCTTATCTCAGCATCAGGATGTCACCGACATCAAATGTGAGATCATGTCCACTGTAATTGCCTATTGCCATTCAAGGTGAACAGCTGAAAAATAGACAGAAGCTTATCGTACAAAGGCATTAATCTAAGTACATAACTTCACCAGTTGAACATGGACAACATTTATAACCCGAGACTTCAGCATTTAATACCCCTATTTACCCAACCTGTAACATGCTTTGAAGTTTGTCATTCACCATTTTCCATTACATTCTTCAATATTATAATCTTCATCCATTTTCATTTTAAAATATTAAACCTCGACAGAGAATGGAAATTAAAAGCAAGTTTTCTAAGGGGAGTCCTCACAAGGCAGTCACTCTCATGTGCCCTGCCAGTGTAAAATGGTCCGGTACAGCATGGTGGCATTTTCTTTGGCGACAGGCACATGCCCAAAAACTAGAAAAGGAAGACAAACAAGAGGATGACAGGCCATACTACATGAAAAATAAACTTGGACATCTAAAGGCAAAGGAGCTGTGAATTGTAAATACTTGCAGGTGCATTTGACATAAAATTGCATATATTTCCACAACCTTGGTTTGTACCACTGATTCCAGGTTATGTTTCGCAACAAAGCGACTAGGCTCTTCATGTTAGGCAAAATACATTAGCTATTTCCAGCACCTATGAGTACGTATGTGCACTCACTCACCCCCTCCCGCTCATACAGGCATAGAAAAGATTATTTTATTTACTTTTCAAGAACCTAGCAAAAACAAGCCTGTGGTGCGATCTACAAATTTTCTCCCCCCAGTCCCCTTACAACAGCATAACCTCTCACCAAATTAGCAATGCTACAGTAGAGCTACTAATTTATTAAATAGTAACATAGTAGCAGTTTCAGACAGGAAACAACCATCAGTCCATCTACACCACCTATCTACATTATTCCCATGGAGCATTTCTAATAACCCTGAATCCCATTTGTTGACAAGAACCTGTCTAGTTCCATCTTGAAACCCATTAAGATTTCTTGTAAAAAATACTGCCCCCTGCATTTCCTATTTTTTTCTCCTTAATTTGTAAATATGACCCCTTTTGCTTACACTCTGGACACAGCAGAAAAGCTTACTTGGATCCAATTTGCCCAAATTTCTAGAATTTTGAACACTTCTAGCATATCCCACCAGTTTCCTCCTTTCAAGAGATAAAAGACACAGGGCAGTCAATCTTTCCTCATACATCATTCCCTTAAATTCTGGAATCAGCCCTTTTCTGTACCATCTCCAATAACTGAATTTTCCTTTTGAAACTGACATACCAAAACTGCACAAAGTACTACAGATGTGGTCACACCAGGGCCAAATATAGTTATAAAATGACCCCTCTGGATTTATGTTATTCCCCTTGCTATACATCTCAATATTCTGTTTGCTTTTTTAACATTGTGCTGAAGGTTTTAGTGACCGATCCAATAAAACCCAAGATCTCTCTCCTTCTTAGATACCAAGTACACTTCCATTTAATGCTTAAACCACATCAAATGTCCCTCTGCCAAGTCTCGTAACTTCTATTTCCCTGTATTAAATTGCACTTGCCATTTCTCTGCCCATTGAATTGGTGTATTTTGACAGTCATCATTTGCCACAGCTTCGAATTTAGACAATTGTTTTCTCTAAATCATTTATAAAAATTACAAACTGCGACCCTAACACTGAACCTTGTGGCACTCCACTTGCTGCCAACCAGGTAACTGCTCATGCATTACTACTAAGCTCTATAAACCAACCATTTGCCAATCCATTTTAATACATTTCCATCTATCCCATGGGATTGGGGCTTATGTAGTAGCCCATTATGTGAACCAGTGTCAAATTCCTTCCTTAAAAATGGGTAGATAATATCCTGCGTCTCTCCCCTATCTGCCAGGTCTGACATCTCCTCAAGGAAATCTAATAAGTCAAGGATGACCTCCAACTCTTAAAACCATGCTAACCATCTTGGATTAGCTCACACCCCTCAAGATACTCCCTTATATTATCCCTCAACACTTTCCCCAACAGTGGATATAAGGTTCATTGGTCTGATTTTCCTGTCTCTTCCAACTCACCATCCAGTTTAGAACAAGAACCCACATCATTTCAAATTTGACTGATTGGTTTTCAGCCAGTCAAATTTAGGAAGCATGACCGTATTACACCAGAGCAACAGGTTACAATTTTGACATTTTGAGAGGGGCTGACCCAGGATGCAAAAAGCCCTTGACAAGTCTTTAATGGTCCTAGTAAGGAATCTTATTTATTGGATGCATACATAAACCACATCTATTATCTATTTTCCAATGTGCAATCACTATCACTATCACAAATAGCAGAAATAAATATTAGTCAAGTGATGAATTTACAAAAGGACTTTATAAATGATACATCTCATATTAAGGAGATTATGCAATAATTAAATGTGAGTTCTTATGAAATTTGAAATCAAATCCAAACGTAGCCAAATTGGGGGCAATTTTAACCTAAACTGCCCAGTGAGACCAGGTGCAATGCTGGCTTTCGACCCCGCCCATTGCTCCACTGAAGTCAGTGGAGAGCAACATTGGACAGGGTGTAAAACCAGTATTCCACCAGATTCTGTGGGTTTCCCGCCTGGCGAGTTGTCAAAATTACCCCCACTGTGTCACTTTCAATCAACCTCCAGAAAGTTATAAAAATTCCTAGAGAAAATTATTAGTCACAGAATTAGGAAAAATTGGTGCACTGGCAAGGACAATATTAAAATAATTTGTAAAATGTTTTTGCTGCAACTAAGTACTATAATATCGTTCCCGCTTTCCTTTCAGACTGAATTTCTATTCCCAATACTAATAATTCTTTGGCACAAAATATAGCATTACATTGCTGCGTAAGGTTAGCATTTAGATACTAGTATGTAAAAAAAGGCAGTGATATAACCAATGGAACCATTCTTCCAACTAGTGTACTTGAGCAATCCAGTATCATTTCTCCATTATGAAAACATTCAAAAACCCGACTGCTACATACAGAAGAGCAAGAAAACTAGAGGTCACAGCAGTCCCATAAAATTTCAAATCTGGATCTGCAAAATCTGCAGTGTGAACAAATTGCTTAAAATGCTATTTGTGGTCTGAATAATATATTTCATAAATGATTTATTACAAATCATAATAGGCAATTTTCTCCACCCCAATCTATATTCATATTTTGTGGTTATCTCATCTGAACCAAATTAAAAAGTGGCAAAGGCATTTGTACACTGAGCAAGGTCCGGGTACAATTTAGTGATTCTAGTAAACTAGTACTGGTGCCACTGACGTTTCTCAAATACTTTTAACCTTAAGTTTAGTTTGGCTTTAATGTGCAGCTGCAAATACACTGGCTTTTACTTTTTACATATTTCAGCAAGCAGTTTACAGATACTAAAAATTTACTAGTTTAAAGCTAATAAAAGTAGCATCTAACAGACGAGAAAATATTCCTTTAATAGCAATTCAAGCTGCCGTTTTCTTGTGGAGCACTACATCGCACAAATTCATTTTTCAAACGCATTGATCTGGCGGCGATAAAACCATGTCACGCTGCAGCAGCACAAGTAATATTGGCGTTTTTTGGCTTGATTATCACCACGCCAATATTTACGTGCTGCTAAAGTGTAACTGGCCTTTTCATTAACATGTCTACTCAAAGGATTCTCGATTATGTAAGAAATGTCGATAAGTAAAACAGTTCATTGAATAGGAAATAATTTTCCTTCTGATTTAGCCTTAAAGCACTAAAGCAGCAAATAATGGTTTGAGTTATGAAAGCAGGCCTGCAAACCATGATGTGCTGCTACAGCAATTTGAGGCAACAGGAAAAACTCTTCTGGTTCATTTCTTCCATACACATGGATTTTTTCCTGAAAGAATACTTCTTTTGAAATTAAATACAGTTCAAGGTAACCTTAAGCGACCTACCTGAAGAATCAAAAATCTGTTATGATCCAGATCAATTCCATGGCTGCGAAGCAATATTCCCACATCTTTGAAAGTTGATTTCTTTCCATTAATATGGTAAACTGAAGAATTGTCCTTGTAGGCAGTTCTTGAAACGTAGAACTTGCTATTTGGAATAACTTCAAAATCATCACCCTCCTTTCAGTAAAAGGATTTTTGAAAATTTGTTTAATAACTCAAAGCTGCAGCATATAGTAATTTAAACAATTATGCTTTTAGTTAGCTTATCACAAAAACAAATTCTTCTAATAATAATTATAAGTTAGCTTCTTTTAAAATAGATCTAAACCATTTTTACATCTTTGCAAATTAGATCAATTCTAAGAATTGATCTATCAACTAAAAGTTACACCAGGTGAAGAGGATAGATATTATTGGAGTAATAATAGTAGAATAATTTCTATAGTTAACATAAAATTTAAAATCAATTTTAAATTTAAAAAAAACTTAAAATTTCAGTTTGTCATAGTGCAATGGATCACCATTTTAACTCACTTCTCAACACATCTGCCATTTCACAAAGTTCAACATCAGTGTATTGCATTTTATATGGCCAATTTTAGATATTTAAACACCAAGTCTCCTCCAAAAAATAATTTCTCACTCAGTAAAGGAAAAAAACTGCCTGTACAGTCATCTCCACTGCATTTACTGGACTAGAAAGACATCAAGTATCAATTTGTTGTTGATACACAAAAAAAACCACTGGATTGTGCAGTCAAAAAAATTAGTTTGTGGTTAAACAAAATTTTCTTTAAAAAAGTATTTGTGGCAAGAAAGTTGCCCCATTGTTTCCTTCTATATTTTCTCCCAGTACAACTTCCATTGATTCTATTTGATCGATGCAAAACATTGGAACATGAATAACTGGTTTATTTACTACCACATTTCAGTGCTCTTAGAAACATTTTGTAAACATTTACTGTATTTAACAAATGAAGACTAATAAAACTTTATTGGGTTACACGAAGATATTTCACCTGTTAACCCCATCCAAAACAGAAAAACAAAGCCAATTAGGAGTTCTGATTCAATAGTTCACTTACATGCTTAAAAAGCCAACACAATTTGTTATTTACAATTTCTACTTCCTCACATTCAATACAACCAAAGCAGCAGGAAGTAAGGTAAAATTAAGTGAGCTAACCATAATCATTTTTAAAATTGTACTGGTCAAGATATTTGAACTGTATAAATTAGAATGTACAACATTTAAAAGTATTGAAAAGTTAACAATTTAATAGTTTTTTTTTTAAAAGCAGTGTATATTTACCTTATCAATGATTTTTTGAAAGTGAACTTCCACAGTACAACTCTGAATGTCTTTGTGCTCATCAGAATTGTGAATGAGTACAGACAACTTTTTGGAGCGAATTTTTTGGGCCCGGTACCCAAAAACAAACAGCATTGAGTCAATCACATTCGATTTCCCACTCCCATTTGGTCCAATAATACAAGAAAACCTCTGTACAAAAAAAAAATTTTTTTTTTAAAAAATCTTATTTACAGAACACTGTAGATATTTTAAAAATATTTTTTCTGGCCATTATTAATGTTATGCACCATACACTGAAGTTGTAGTCAGTATAAAGTGTGACGTGCAATACTCCCAGCTGTCCATTTACACCAACAGCTTTAAACAGTTCTCCATTTTTCAGCAGGATTTTTTTTTTTATTAAAGTGACTGCATTTTTGTAAAGGAAAACTCACTTTAGTGTCAAGACAATGCAAATACACCACATTAAATCTCAAATTCATGTCAATTCTAAATTTAGGGGAACTGACCAAGCGTTTTTCAGTTTCACATCTCCACCCAAAATGTTTCAAAACTTGTAAAATTTCTCAGCCACAAGTAAAAATTAAGCACAGCATATTTCTTAAAATGAAGCTAGACAACAGTACATTTTCTGAAATTTTTTACCTTGTGAAAAGGACCCAGAATTTGTTCTCTTGCATAAGATTTGAAATTTTGGTTCACTATGTGCGTTATCATGAGGCGAGGAGCTCCAGCTTCATTGGTCATTGCTGGGGGTGGAGGAGGGGATATGCCAGCTAAAATTTCTTCCAAGCTTCGACTATCTATTGGTTCAACTGGTGATTCTGAGACAGTATCTAAACAGAAACAAAACAAATTAAACACTATTCTGGGAAAAGGGGAGGGGAACAGTGGAATGTTTCACTTAGCATCAGCTTTGCACCACATTCCTTTATAAGAAGCCACTTCAGCGTTTATCTTAAGAAAAAATTCAACACATTAACATTTAAGAAAAACACAATCATATCAGAAACCATTTTGTCATTTCATTAATACAAAAAAAATCAGGAAAGTATTAACAATTACAACTTCAAAATTATAACAAAAGTTAAAGATCTACTTTCCACAAAAACAGTCAAGACGAAAATTATGCTACCAGTATTTTTTTTTAAAAATGGATCAAAACATTTCCCATCAGACAGGCATTTATATTTTTCTTAAAAATGATTCACATTTCATTCTTGTTGAAAAAAAAATCAATATTCTTAACCATGGGCAACACATTTGGAAGATGAAGTGTATTATTAATTTTTAAAAAAAACTTTAAATCAAGTGTATGTTCAAAACTCTGTGTATGTGTAAAGAGAGAAAGATATTTTACATTTATAATAAAGTTCATGTTGATGTTCAGTTAAACACACTGCCACAGGACACATTACAGCAACTTTTCTTGCATTCATGCAAAAAATTTACCAACATAAAAATACTGTACGGCAATAATGGCTAGTAAGTATTCAACTTGCACTAGTTTAATGCAGCTATTGAATCTTGTACGTTTGCCAAATACTTGGTTTTTGAGATACTGCAGCAGCGATCTGTAAAAACTCATTTTAACCAATTTCTGACATTGAAACAAATTTTTACAAACGAAAATAATTTTGCACATAAACTCCCCTTCCTTTTAGTTCTTAGTTGAAATTTCTACGTCTTCACTAGCTCCCGAACGCAGTGTTTTGTATTCCAGTCTACAAGAAACTCAACCCCTCCCCCACAATTCATGTACTGTACAAAACGCGCAAAGGAAAAAAAGGGAACACAATGAAAAAAAACTCAAACACCATAAGCGCATCAGCGCAAAGGGCAAAAAAAGCTGTCAAAACAAAAAAGTCTTATCCATTACACGAATAAAAAGGGGAATAATCAAATTCCTTTTAGGATAAACTTTGGCTATTACAACGCGCACACACGTCCATGCTGAAAACGGTCATAAAATCTACAGTACAAACTTTCCAGGAACAAGTAATCTGTTGCAATTGTCAATGAAGCTATAGAGTTCAAATACTATCTTGACACAAACAGGAGTTAACGTTGTTTGCTTTCCTCACTCTACAGAATGAAACTGCATCCGTTAGCTCCAAGTAAAAATGCATAAAGAACAATTACAACACGGTACCAAACTATTTCAAAGGAAAGGCAATGGATTCGGCAACCTGTTTAACCATCATTTAGGCGGTTAAATCCAATTTCAAAACGAATCATAAGACGATGGTAATCGCAACTTAAATTGCTTTAAAAATTACAAGAAATGAAGTCCGCTCATTTTCAAAAGTACGAGTCTTCAATACAAGTAAAATTAACCACACACGAAGGAATTAAACAAGTTTACCCCTTCTAGTTCCATCTCCATTTGCGGCGCTTGCCTTTTGTTGGATATCCATTTCGTTGTCAGACTCATCCAGGGGCTGAGCTCCCCCCGGACCCAGTTTTGCGCTTTGCTTTGCAGTGGAAGACTTCATTTTGGCAGGCATGGTTCAACCTAGACCAGGAATTGTTAAAACAAAAAAAACACAGACATAATGTAAAACAAGTCATCCCTTCACTGCCATACAATTCCGTCCCCTCCCAAAAAGCAAGCCCACTTCTATAGACATGGCTAAAATAAAAAATGACTTTTTTTCAACAAGAAAAAACTTTCAGCTTCTGAAAAGAACCAATACTAACTCCAAATTTACCGCAATCCTACTCAGATTAGGAAAAGTTACTGTACTTTGCTGTAATCCAATGCCACATCATGACGTTAAAAAGCAGTATCTAAAAAGTCAACCGTACAGTTTGCACAAAAGACAAAACTCACCAGAAAGGGCACATCATTTACGCAAAATTGACTTAATATTTAACAATTTTTGATGAAATCCAAAAAAAATCCGTACATAACGACGTATATTTCAGGCAGTCTACGTCACTCCAAGCTTAATAGTCTTAAAAAAATTGACATGGTTCTTGCCTAATATTAGTTTTACAGTTGAAATGAACCAGTTTGAATTTACAGAGTGCACCAAAGACTAAAATATCCGAAAGTTACAGTGCGGAGGAAAAAAAAAATCAGAAAAAAATAATAACTGCTCCAAAATGAAAAATGCTTAAAATTCTGACTTAGATAATAACCGCAGTTATTTAACAAGGGAGTCGACGCCAACATATCGCAAAGTTTAATTTAATGCCATAAACTGAAATGGAAAAAAATGCAGTTAGGAACCACTTCCCTGAAACAACATGTTTACAAATTTGTCATGCATCTCATCCCGCTAAAAAAAGATTTCATTTCCACTTCATAAATACCTTTGAAATCAATCCGAATCCCGATTTTCCAACGCAAAATGATTACTATTTTTTTTTGAAATTTTTTACGAATATTTTTGGATCACTTTCACACACGAAAAATAAAAAATAAAGGAATAAATTCAAGATAAATTCGAGCGCTCACCTCCGTCCCAGTCGAAAATGGCGCCGAAAACTAAACTTGACTGAAATTCGTTGAGGGACAAAGGATTGTGGGTAAGCCGGTTTGAAAAAATGGGGCCAATGCCAATTTTTAAAAAGTTGAAACTAAAATTTAATATCGCGGCACAACTATTTATCTTATAGAGTGGCCGGAAAACTGACGTAGATAAAATTTAAAAAAATAACGATTTTGTTTTCTGTTGCGGTTGCTGTGTCGGTTGCCAAGAAGCAGCGCGCAGCGGTAACGCGAGGAAACGCGAGATTAGTGTGATTTTGGAATTTTAACTGAATTGGGAGAGGTGTTTGAGCAAATTACAGACGTTTTGAGTTTTTGCATTTTGGAGGTAAAGTAGCAGCCTTTGATCGCGGACTTATATTACACCCCTCGTGTAGAACCCCAATCGCTTTATGTTAAATTATAATTACGAGTTATGTAAGAATAAGACTTTAAGAAAGGTCTGAAAGGTTTGAAATGAAATGGTATCTTGGCCCATCATTGCTACTAGGGCAAACAGCTGTTGCCAGGTTGTGTGTAAGAGTATCAGAGAGCCCATTTGGCCCATTCAGCTCATTCCTGCCACAACCCGTGGGCAATTTCAGAGCTGTCGGCATCGGGAAATGTTTATGATCTCCTGAAGAGACATACTACAAATCCATGTTAGACACACGGAGCTCTTTGTACTTTCAAGGGTGAGATACATCAAAATAGGTCATCATGTTTAAATCAAAATGAATTTCTCACTCCTAAGTGGGTGAACTATAACAGGACTGATAACTTACCCTCTGATAGAGGTGCCCAAACTACAGTTTGTAAACCTAGGCAATGCAGTTCAGAAAGCCAAGGGTGCTAAGTTGTTTATATTTCTTACTGTTTGAGTTTTGGGGAGACTAGAACTAGGGAGCATAGTCGCAGGATAAGAGGTCAACCATTTAAGACTGAGATGAGGAGGAATTTCTACATTCAGAGGGTTGTGGATGCTGAGTCGTTGAGTATATTCAAGGCTGAGATAGATAGATTTTTGGACTCTAGGGGAATCAAGGGATATGGGGATCGGGTAGGAAAATGGAGTTGAGGTCAAAGAACAGCCAAGATCTTACTGAATGGCGGAGCAGGCTCGAGGGGCTGTATGGCCTACTTCTGCTCCCATTTCTTATGTTCTTGCGTTCTTATGGGGGTTTGGAAAAGACTGTTCTTAGCCATGTTACCTCATTCGTGGATAAATGCTAAATTAGAACACCAAGGTTAGTAGCTGCAGCATTCAAATTAATATAAATAATTGGTTTATAAGTGGTCTAAGAAGCTTCATGGTATGCAACAACAACTTGCATTTATGTAGCACCTTTAACATTGTAAAATATCCCAAGGCGCTTCACAGGAGCGATTTTAAAACAAGATTTGACACCGAGCCACATGAGATATTAGGATGGGTGACCAAAAGCTTGGTCAAAGAGGTAAGTTTTAAGGAACGTCTGAAAGGAGGAGAGAGAGGTAGCTAGTCAGAGAGATTTAGGGAGGGCATTCCAGAGCTTAGGGCCTAGGCAGCTGAACGCATGGCCACCAATGGTGGAGCGACTAAAATCGGGGATGCGCTGGTAGCAAGAATTGGAGGAGCGCAGAGATCTGGGAGGGTTGTAGTGTTGGAGGAGGTTACAGAGATAGGGAGGGGCAAGGCCATGGAGGGATTTGAAAACAAGCATGAGAATTTTAAAATCGAGGTGTTCCCATATCAGGAGCCAGTGTAGGTCAGCGAGCACAGAGGTGTTGGGTAAATGAGACTTGGTGCAAGTTAGGATACGGGCAGCAGAGTTTTGGATGAGCTCAAATTTATGGAGGGTGAAAGATGGGAGGCCAGCCAGTAGAGCATTGGAATAGTCAAGGCTAGAGATAATAAAGGCACGGGTGAGGGTTTCAGCAGCTGATGAGCTGAGTCTGGGTGGAGACAGACGATGCTACGGAGGTGCACTTAAGCAGCTCACCAAATTAAAAAGTTTGGACACTCATGTCCAAATATGCCTTTAATCCAAATATTCAAATGAATTTATATTATTGCATGTCAAATTTATATATTTACTGTAATGTATTATGTTGGGGTAAACAATTACTCTGTTGTGATGTGTACTCTTTTGATTTGTATGTATATATATATATATATATGTGTTTTGAAAATCTATTGGTATTGTGTTTAGCTGTAATGCTTTGACTGTATGATAACAAATTTTAGTAATTAATTTTCAAATGAAGGTTTTTTAATATTCAGCAAGGATGTGCAACTGATAATGTTTCTGTCAATCTGGCAGCCACTGAAGACGTTGCAGTTAGTGGGATTGACAACTGTTTTTGGAGTTCATTTAATCATTGCGTCTAACTCAATTTCTAAAGAATGAGGCTGAAGACATCGCTTTTGAAAGAACCAAAACATATCCTTTTAATTCATTAATTTTTTGGTTTTGTAATAGGTATTAGTTTACAGACAAAAATGCAAAATTAACCATCTTTTTAAACTGCAAGAATGTATAGCTTTAAATTAGTGACTCATGTTTGAAATTTGAGATCTAGTATGACACGTGTGTTCTAGACTGTTGTCAAAGCAGATTTATAATTTTCATCTTAAGCTCATATTAGATTTTTTTTTAATTGGTTGCTTTATCTAGAGACAAAATAGGACAATTTGGGTTGATTCTCTTTTGTTTCCAATTTGATAATAAAATAAATAAAAAATCACAATAACTTCCCCACCTAAAATGTGTTCTGACCCTATCCAAATAGTTTATAACAGAGTTAAGCATATTGTACAGAACAGTGTCAAATATATGAAGTAAAAGCATGAGGATGCTAGTCTGCAAAAGATAGTCTGATTAATGTAATTTGACATTGCTGGCCATAAAATTAGGCCATTTACTAAGTCAACTTTGATATTCACCAATCAACTTATTAAATAGAATGCTGCTGTAACAAAACATTAATTCTGATAGTTAGAACATAATTTGTCGGAGATGAGAGATCACCAATCACCCAGTTAAAGCTCACTCCAAGCATAGTAGCTGTCCCATAATAATGGTATCTAATTGTGTTTTAGATAACACAAGTAGTTTTGCCTGTTATGGTAGGTTACTACAATTCTGAGTAAAATAAAAATACCGATGGCTGTCCTAAATTTATTTTTTCACTAATTTCTATTCAGGTTTCCTGGTTTAACTTTATGGCTTACTTTGAAGTAATAATTTGCATTACAACCCTATTTAATCAATAATAATAATTTAAAAATCTTGCATCATGCCTGCAAAATCTTACTTCGCGTTGTTACACTTTTGCCACACTTTTGTGTCAGTTGTTTTCCATTATAAATTCCTATGTCTGCATTTATAATGGAAACTGCTGATGTAAACTTGTCATAATGTAATTGCACCCTGCTGTCAGTGTTGGCGGTGTAACAGTGACTTAGATGAAGGAATAGAGAGCCATATATCCAAGTTCGCTGATGACACGAAGTTAGGTGGCACAGTAAGTAGTGTGGATGGGGGAAAAAGTTGCAAAGGGATATTGGTAGATTAAGTGAGTGGGCAAAACTGTGGCAGATGGAGTTCAATGTGGGGAAATGTGAGGTCATTCACTTTGGACCTAAGAAAGACAGATCAGAGTATTTTTTAAATGGTGAGAAGCTAGGAATTGTGGAGGAGCAGAAAGATTTAGGGGTCAAAGTACAGAAATACTAGAAGCTAGAGGACAGGTACAAAAAAGGGCTAATGGAATGTTAGGCTTTATCTCAAGAGGGCTTGGATACAAAGGGGTGGAAGTTATGCTACAGTTGTTAGACTGCATCTGGAGTACTGCGTTCATTTCTGGGCACCGCACCTTAGGAAGAATATCTTGGCTTTGGAAGGAGTGCAGCGCAGATTCATTAGAATAATACCGAGGCTAGAAGGGTTAAATTATGAGGACTGGTTGCATAGACTAGGCTTGTGTTCCCTTGAGTTTAGAAGATTATGGAGTGATCTAATTGAGATGTTTAAGATGATTAAAGGATTCAATAGGGTAGATAGGGAGAAACTATTTCCTCTGGTGGGGAGTCCAGAACAAGGGGGCATAACCTTAAAATTAGAGGTAGGCCATTCAGAGGTGAAACCAGGAAGCATTTTTTCACACAAAGTGTAGAGGAAATCTGGAACTCTCCACCAAAAAGCTATTGAGGCTAGGTCAATTAAAAATTTCAAAACTGAGATTGATAGATTTTTGTTAGGTAATTGTATTAATGGATATGGAACCAAGATGGGTAAATCTGTCCAGATCCAGAAGGGTGCGAAGGAAACGAACCGCTGTACTGGGTGGTAGGACAGAGTGCAGAGAGATTGTGTTTTTAAGTTAGATGACCCATTGGAGTAGGCTAGTTTATGTGTGTTCTTTATTTTTGTAATGGTATGCAAACAGAAGTCTCATTCTTCTGTGCGTTTAGCTTACTTTAGAATAAAACAGCTTACATTTCAAATGAAGCTTCTCTTCACCTACTGTTAATTTGGTCTGCCTTCAGAGAAATTAAAGGAGTACACATGCATAAGACACAGAGATCCAGTCCAGAACATAAGTGAGTTTCATTATTATACCCCCGGGTCTTAAAACCACACTAGTAGATATAGGGTAGTGGGAGTCAACTTCCATAAGAAGTGGGCAATCAGACTGCTTAAGGAACTGACTGATACCACTGAATCTGAATAGATATCTGACGCAGACCCAAATTTGTAATACCTCTTCATGTCTGCACTTTTCCAAAATAAAAAGCCCTAGTTCTTTGAGCCTATCCTGATAACT
Source organism: Heptranchias perlo (assembly GCF_035084215.1). Classification (NCBI taxonomy): domain Eukaryota; kingdom Metazoa; phylum Chordata; class Chondrichthyes; order Hexanchiformes; family Hexanchidae; genus Heptranchias; species Heptranchias perlo. The sequence continues at coordinate 42,944,355 of NC_090337.1, forward strand.
AAGGGCCCTTAGACCAGATATTAATTGAGTAGTCCTCCTCATCATCTTCCAGGGCCTCTATTTCCCATCATGTGAGGTGACCAAATCTCTAGATGCACCCAGCCCAAGACCTTGTACAAGGAAAGGATTATAATTCTAGTTTTGTATTTAGTTGTCCTAGCTATAATTCTGACACCCTATTTGCTTTCGCAACTGTATTGTGACCCATTCATGAACTACAATTCCGAGGCCCTTCTGCTTTGCAGCCTTGAGCATGCAACCCTGCATGGTATATTCATGCCTGGAATTGTCCAAACCCAAATGCATCATGCTGACTTGTCTATATTGAAAGATATCTGCGAGATATGGGCCCATTCACCCACTGTGTCTAGATTTGTCAACAAACAACTTTCGCACATAACTTCATGTCAACACAAACTTACGGATCATTACCTGTTGTCTTTATCCAGATCGTTAATAAAGATGGTGAAGAGCAATGGACATAACCCTGATGCCAGTGACTTCACGAGTGGCCAGCCCCCACTCAGCACTGCTACCATTAATAATTATCCTCTGTCTACACAAAACTAATTCTTTATCCAGTCTAAGATCTGCCCACCAATCTCACAAGATGCAAACTGACCTAGCATCCTTTGTCTGGCACTTTATCAAAAGCTGTTTGAAAATCTAGATACACAATATCTACTGGGTTTCCATCATTCAGAAACTTTGTAACCTCCTCAAATAATTCAATCAAGTTGGTAAGACAGGACCTCCTTTCTCCGAAACCATGCTACGATCCCCTAATAGCCCCTTCTCTTTCAAGCTGTTCAGGCATCTCGTCTCCAGTGATCACTTCTAGAAACTTGGCTACAGCTGAAGTTAAACTAATGGGCCTACAGTTTCCTGGTTCTGACTTTGCATGCTAATGGGCAGATTTAGGGTGGATTTCTACACTTTGTGAGGGAGGAAGGAGTTAAGACCAGCCATCCATGCACACTACTCGTGGTAGACCTGGCTAGGTGCATTAATAACTGCAGAATCTTTTAAAAGTAATGTCCAGTTGATTTGCCTACAAAACAGGTGACTACACTTTTTAAAAAAAAGTGATTCAGGACACTCTGAGGATGTGAAACACGCTATATACATGCAAATTTTTCTTTAAAATGCTCGGAATTGTATGAGAAATTTAACAGTAATATAGGATGTTTAAAAAAATGTTCTCCGTTACATATAGGGCAGATTTTAAATTTAAATATTTTCACTTCATTTTTCTCCCCATCTGAAGGGTTATTGGGGTATGATTCCACAAATATTAATTACCCTCTGGTAGTGACTACAATTCATGTGTGAGCCTGGACATTGGTGTTGGTAGGCAATCCAACTGTGGAAGATGTCATGGCCAAGCGAGAACCAATCCTTACCCATCAAGAATGGGAACCCTGGCCAGTTTCCCCCTCCCTAACTTAGCTGCAGTGGCCAATTGTAGTGCCCATACTGCTGCCTCCGCTGAGATTGGCTAACTTAAAATGATGCATTTATAAATAATTACTTTCCAATAAAATACACTGCTAACTTTTTTCAGCAAATTTCATATTTGTTAAACTGTGACTGTACACTAGTGGTGCCCTTTCTGTCTGCATACATTTCAATTTTATAGTAACTATTCTGTAGCAGTTTTAGAAATATTTGTCATAATCGATTTCCTCCCTTCCCCTTTCCAACTAAAAGTGTGTGAGAAAATGTTAGCCAGCAGCTACAACTTAAACTGCAGGTGGATAAAGGATAGACATAATGGGTATAAAGAGACATGGTTAAAATCAAGTGCAGGCAAGATATTTACATATCTGGTTTTAGAATAGTCAAAAGAAAATTAGACTAGATTTCAGGTTATTTGTTCTAGATTTACTTTGAAGAGAAAAAAACAAAGTTGAATGACTTATTTGTTGCTTCTGAAAGTCTCTGGATGCTGCAATTTGGAGTCTAGAACACTAATTAAATTCAATGTGGGATTTAAGCAAAGCTTAAGCTTCTATCTGGTGGCATCCTGTTTCAAAAATGATAGCATTCAGAGGAATAGTTCCCTGCCGACAGTATTATTAGACGTAAAAAACCTTCAAACATGTGGAATAGCCCTAACTATGGAACACCCTCTGTTAATTTAAATTTGGTTTACTGTTTGTTTCTAAATTGGATTTGAACTTTTTAATGCAGATGTGGGTAAATGAAGGATTCAGTCCACCTCCTAGTTAAAGGTCATGAAGCAGCGTTACTGGGCATATACAGAATATTGTCTGGGTTCTCAGCCAGTGATGTTGAACAATATGGGAGGAGATGAAAATAAGGATAACATGTCAACAAAAGTGTACTTTTCTTCTTTCCTTTCTTTCTTTCACCCACTCTCTCTCTTCCCCCTCTCTCTCTTTCCCCTTTTTTGCCAGTTTCTTCCCCACTCATTCAATCCCTTTCTAAATTTTTCTCACCTCTTAGTTGATAACATACTTACATATTTTTGAAGGTGGTCATTTGCTGTCAGTGCCACTTTTCAGTCAGTTGGTGACAGGTGTGGCAGTACATTCTTCGTACTTTGCCTGCCAATAGGGAAATGGTCGACCTCTAATTAGCGTACCTCAGCCGATGGCTAAAGTTGTAGGAGTTACCTTTTTTGTCACTGTTGGAGCCAGATAAAGCTAGTTAAGAAGAATGGTATGTCAAAACAAGTAAAATATTGTAAATACAGTGGCTGTTCTAGTTTTATTTTCATTGACACATGAAGGTGAAGGACCAAAGGAAAACAAAAACAACTTGCTTTTATACAGCCCCTTTAAAGATGAAAAACAGTTCAAAGTGTTTCACAGAGAAATAATCAAAAAAAAAATGACACCAAGCCAAAGATGGAGATATTAGGAAGAATGACCAAAAACATGGTCAAAGAGGTGGATTTTAAGGAGGAGAGAAAGGTAGAGTGGTTTAGGGAGGGAATTTGAGGGTGTGGGGCCGAAGCTGCTGAAGGCATGGTCGCCAATAACAGGGCAAAGGGAGGAGGTAATGCACAAAAGGCCAGAGTCAGAGGAACGGAGAATTCGGGGGTGGGGGTTGTAGGGCTGGAGGAGGTTACAGAGATATTGAGGGGCAAGGCCATGATGGAATTTAAACACAAGGAACAGAATTTTTAATTTGAAGTGTTGGGGTTTTGGGGCCATTGTAGGTCAGAGAGGGATGGGTGATGGGAACTTGATGCTGGATAGGATGCGAAGATAATGAAAGAGATGAGGTAAATCAGGAAATGGTGATTAGGAAGTATGTTGTGCTTGTCTTTTGAAAACCTGATTGCAGGATGAAGAAGAAACAGGAAGGCCAGAATTTCTTCAGTTTTACGGTCTTAGAAGTAGGAAACAATGTCTTTATTTCAACACCAAGAAGAGAAAAAAACAAAGTTGAATGACTTTTTTGGAACTTAGAAGGAGCATGAACAGCAAGTTCAGAGGAGCACAACCATAGTAGAACCTCTAAAATAGAAAGAGAAAGGAAAGTTGTGACGGAGAAGTTGAAAGCTAGTGTTGAGAGAGAGATCACCTTCAGCTATGGATAGGAGGAAAACATTTTTAAAAATTTATTCTTGGGATGTGGGCATCGCTGGCACAGCTGATATTTATTACCAATCCCTGGTTGCCCTTAAGGTGGTGGTGGCCTTCTTGAACCGCTGCAGTCCATGTGGTGAAGGTACTCGCACAATACTATTAGGTAGGGTGTTCCAGGATTTTCATCCACGACAATGAAGGAATGGCCGATATATGTCCCAAACCAGGATGATGTGTGACTTGGAGAGGAACTTGATGGTATTCCCATGCACCTGCTGCCCTTGTCCCTCTAGGTGGTGGAGGGCATGGATTTGGAAGGTGCTGTTGAAGAAGCCTTAGCGAGTTGCTGCAGTGCATCCTGTAGATAGTACACATTGCAGTTACGGTACGCCAGTGGCGCAGGGTGTGGATGTTTAGCTTAGTGAATGAGCTGCCGATCAAGCGGACTGCTTTGTCCTAGATAGTGTCGATCTTTTTGAGTGTTGTTGCAGCTGCACCCATCCAGCCAAGTGAAAAGTATTCCACCACTCCCTTGACTTGCACCCTGTAGATGGTGGAAAGGCTAGGTGGAGTCAGGAGTGAGCCACTCGCTGCACAATACCCAGCTTGCTCTAGTAGCCATGTCAATTATGTGGTTCGTCCAGTTGAATTTCTGGTCAATGGTGACCCCCCCCCCCAGGATGTTGACGGTGGGGGACTTGGCGATGGTAATGCCATTGAATGCCAAAGAGAGGTGGTTAGGTGCTCTCTTGTTGGAGATGGTCACTGACTCGCACTTGTATGGCATGAATGTTACTTGCCACTTATCAGCCCAAGAAGGGATGTTGTCCAGATCTTGCTGCACGAGGGAATGCTTCATTATCTGTGGAATTGTGAATGGAACTGAGCACAGTTCAATCATCAGCGAACAGCCCCGCCTCTGACCTAATGATGGAGGGAAGGCCATTGATGAAGCAGCTGAAGATAGTTGGGCCTAGGACGCTGCCCTGAGGAACTCCTGAAGAGCAGAGATGATTGGCCTCCAACAACCACTACCATCTTCCTTTGTGCTAGGTATGACTCCAGCCACTGGAGAGTTTTCCCCCTGATCCCCATTGACTTCAGTTTTACTAGGACTCCTTGGTGCCACACCTGGTCAAATGCTGCCTTGGTGTCAAGGGCAGTCACTCTAACCTCACCTCTGGAATTCAGCTCGTGTCTGTGTTTGGACCACTGTTGTAATGAGGTCCTGGCAGAATCGAAACTGCGCGTCGCTGAGCAGATTATTGATAACTGCAGCTTGATAGCACTGTTGACGTCTTCGTTATTTCACTGATGATTGGGAGTAGGCTGATAGGACTGTAATTGGCCAGGTTGGATTTGTCCTGCTTTTTGTGGACAGGACATATTTTCCACATTGTTGGGTAGATGCCAGAGTTGTAGCTGTACTGGAACAGCTTGACTAAAAATGCAGATAGTTCTGGAGCACAGGTCTTTAGTCTACAGCCCAGATGTTGTTGGGGCCTGTAGCTTTTGTTGTGTTAGTGCACTCAGCCGTTCCTTGATGTAATGTGGAGTGAATTATATTGGCTGAAGACTGACGTCTGTGATGTGGGGACTGAGGAGGAGTTTGAGAAGGATGATCCACTTGGCACTTCTAGCTGAAGATAATTCTAAATGCTGCAGTCTTGTCTTTTGCACTCAACGTGCTGGGCTCCGCCATGGACAGATGCTCCTGTGACAGATTGGTGAGGACGAGGTCAAGCAGGTTATTCTCTCGTGTTGGTTCTCACACCTCCTGCCATAAGCCCAGTCTGGCAGCTAAGTCCTTCAATACTTGGCCAGCTTGCTCAGTGGTGGTATTACTGAGCCATTCTTGGTGATGGACATTTAAATTCTTACCCAGATTACATCTTGTGCCTATGGTGCCCTTAGTGCTTCCTTCAAGTGATGTTCAACATGGAACAGTACTGACTCATCAGCTGAGGGAGGGTGGTAGATGGTAATCAGCAGGAAGTTTCCTTGTCCACGTTTGACCTGAAGCCATTAGACTTCATGGGGTCTGGAGTCAATGTTGCGGACTCAGAGTCACTCCCCGCCACCCCCTGACTGTAGACCACTGTGCCCTCATCTCTGATGAGCCTGCTTTCTGGTGGTACAGGACATACTCAGGGATGGTGATGGAGGAACCTGGGACATTGGCTAATGTGGGAACCTGAGGAGGAGGATGAGTCTGTGAATGTGACTATGTCAGGCTGTTGCTTGACCTGCCTGAGGGACAGCTCTCCCAACTTTGGCACCAGTCCCCAGATGTTAGTGAGACAGACTTTGCAGGATTGACTGGACTTGGTGTGCCTTTGTTGTGTCCCATTTCGATGCCTAAGTCGCAGCTGAGTGGTTCGTCGAATTTGATTCTTGTTTTTCTTTCTAGCGTTTTGACACAACCAAATGGCTTGCAAGGTCACTTCAGAGGGCAGTTGAGTCAACTGAGTAAGGACAACAGGTTTCTTTCCCCAATGGACATTAGTGAACCTGTTGGGTTTTCACATTACGACAACTTCATGGTCACTTTTGTTGATAACCAGAATTATCTTCCAGATTAAAAAAAAATGTAATTCAAATTCTAAAACTGCCATGGTGAGATTTGAACTCACATTCTCTGGATTACTAGCCCAGAAACATAACTACTACACTACCGTACCCATAATAAGTATAATCTTGAGGTATTAAAAAAAAGGGAAGGCTGACCTGGATCAACTCGGACAGAATTTTAAAATGTTTTGCTCTTCTGAATCTAAGGCTGAACCAAGTTGCTGTTAAATTGACCGTTCTCAAAAGTGAAGTTGCCAAATTAAAGGTGAGTTGACAGAGGAGGTAAACTTGGCATTAGTTCAACTTACAAAAAAACAGAACCTGATTCCTGTGTCATGGAAAGCTGAAAACTCTATATTTTGTATGGTCCTTCAGATCAAAAGCTATGGAAGACAAACCCTTAAGACCCATGTTTGGTAGAATGTATTGCTCAGGTTGGATGTAATGCTATATATTGGGAAAGATGGAAAACAGCAAAGATCTGATTCATTAAAGATTCATAGCCACAGAATATTCTTGCATTCTTCACCTGCTAAACATGGAGCAGTTTTTCCTGCATAATACAGTATGTATTAACTGAAGGCTACAGTTACTGATCTCATACTGGCATCCATAGAGTGTTAGGTGTAGTTGACGGACCAGTATTACACTGTTGACCGTGTATCAATATTGGTTGCATTGAGATCAGCCAGAAAGGAGCTCTGCATATGCATGCTATACCCAGGTGACCAATTTTAAATGTTAGAAGATTGTGGGAGGGAATCTGTTCTTTTACAACATTAAAAAAAAATTCAAACAAATATTTAAAAGTTTCAAGTAGGTCCAGCAAAACTGGACGCTTTAAAACATGGCTTTGCACTGACCTGGAGTTATATTGCAGCTGGTGCATGTCCAAAGTGGTGCAAGTTGACATCCTGGCAGGGGTTGTTCAATGTTTGGCTTTAGTGTGCTTGGAAGTTAGATCCAGACCTGACTCCAAGTTACAATGCTACTTTTGTGTCGATGTGTACCTAAAACCACTTCATATTGATACGAAAATGGCAATACAACTGTACCCTTGGATATCTGTTTTCTCAATTGTGGAAAAGCGTTACCTCAAAAAACCCTTTAAAGTCTGAACTATTTTATAAAGACTTAGAACGTTCAAACATCTGAGGTTACATCGCAACATTGACTGTACTCCAAAACTACTTCATTGGCTGTGAAGTGCTTTGGAGTGTCCTAAAGATGCTATAATAATGAAAGTTCTTTTCTATATCTGCCAACTAAATAGTACATATTTGTTGAAGATCAAGAAAATGGCGTCTTGGATGGGAGTGGGGGGGGGGGGCATAAAATCCACCAGATGGCGCCATATCTACATAGGTCCCTGGAGAGCTTTATATAATGCAAGATTGCAAGTCATTGATTTACTTTAACACAATTAGCCTGGTTTTTACATGATCCACAATACACTAAGGAAGATGGGGAAACAAAGAATGCCTAATTGCTGGAGATGTGGGATTAGTGATGAAGTACATTGTTTTTTGGGATGCCCTCAAATTTGCTCGGGATGTACATATCCTTCAATCTAGTAACCTTATGTTCTGCTAGACACAGCTCTTCTGTGATCTCAATTGCAAACTAGATCGCCTCTTCAGACATTGGTTGCTTGTAAGTGCATCCTGTGCTCATAGAAGGATCTGTATGCTGCAAGGTTTAGCAGCTGTCTGGAGGAAATACTTCCAAAATGCAATCTTGTACATCTTGGGCCGGATTTTGCTCTGAGCGGCATTAGACTTGCACTTGCCCATAGACTTTCTATGAACTTTTGCATAGCAAATTACTGTCAACAGGACAGCCAAATGATGTGGTGCCCTCTACAGGGTATTTGTGTATCACCGTAACCAATCAGATTGAAGAATCGTTAATAACAGTAGTCAGAATCAGGAAGTGTAAGTCAGAATAGTGAATTCAATGTCAAATCGGGTACAGAAAGTGAAATAAAGAGAGGGTAAGAAAGGCTGAATTAAGAGACAGAGATAAAAGAGACAGAAATAAAAAATTTTAAAAACATATTTACATTTTTTTAAAATGTCCAACAATAATTAAAATCTGAAGGAATGAGACTCCACACTTGTAAAAGTGAATTTTCAGTGCCAGAGAGGTTGTTTGGCAGTAATTAAGACTTACCACACTGTTAAAAGGGTATTGAGACTTGAAATGACAACTTTTTTTGGCGAGTTTAGTCCGTATCTTTGAGACGTACAGGAACTTATTTGAATGGTGAGTCAGCCGGCGAGATGCAGTTTTCACGCTGCTTTTGGAGGAGCATCGAATCTTGAACAGCGTTTAACTGCGCATGTGCAGTCGTGGAAGTTACTGTTCGATTTGCACATGAATAATGGTGAGCACTGTTAGCCTCACTGTTATTTTTACAGCAAAATCCGGCCCCTTTTGTTTAAAAAGGAAGGGGAGATAAAAGAATACAAGGAGTTGGAAGTTCCTCAAAAAAGGTAATTGTTAAAGGAAAATTTGATAAGATGTAATTGTTCACCCATCTCAGGATAACACTAGCATCTGGACTACCTCAAGGCGAGAATTATACAGGAGAGGATAGACAGAACTAATGAAATGTTTTTTGCATATGGCAGTGCAACGGATATTAAATATGGGCTCATTGAAAATATAGGTCAGTTATAAGTGGGGATTGTTGGAGAAGGGAAATATGAACAGAAATGGGGCCAGGATTTCTGTGCAAGGCAATTAGGAAATATTTAATTTGCAAATGACGTAGGAAATGTTTCGTTTTATATCAGTTTTGTACTTGATCTGACAGTTTACCAAATTATCCAGCATATGGAAGGGGAGATAAATGAATACAAAAGAATAAAAGAATTTTAAAAATCCTCAGGGCAAGTACTTTGCATCGGTATTCACTAAAGAAGAGGATGCTACCAATGTCGCAATAAAGGAGGAGGTAGTAGAGGATAAAAATAAAGAGAAGGTACCTAAAAGGGTGGCAGCACTCAAAGTAGAAAAGTCACCCAGTCCAGATGGGATGCATCCTAGGTTGCTGAAGGAAGTAAGGGTGGAGGTAGCAGGGGCTCTCGCCCACAATCTTCCTATCCTCCTTAGATGTGGGAGGACTGGAGGATTGCAAATGTTACAACCCTGTTCAAAAAAGGGGAGAGGGATAAACCTGGCAATTACAGGCCAGTCAGCCTAACGTATGTGTTAGGAAAACCTTTAGAGTCAATAATCCGAGACAAAATGAATTGTCACTTGGAAAAATATGGGTTAATAAATGACAGCTGGCACTGATTTGTTAAAGGCAAATCATGTTTGACTAACTTGATTGAGTTCTTTGATGAAGTAACGGAGAGAGTTGATGAGGGTAGTGTGGTTGATGTTGTGTATATGGACTTTCAAAAGATGTTTGCTAAAGTACCACATAATAGACTTATTAGAAAAATTGAAGCCGATGGAATTAAAGGGGCAGTGGTAGCATGGATTCAAAATTGGCTGGGAGACTGAAAGCAGAGAGTAGCAGTGAACGGTTGTTTTTCACACTGGAAGGAAGTATACAGTGGTGTCCCCCAAGAGTCAGTATTAGGATCACTGCTCTTTTTGACATATATTAATGACCTGGACTGGACATAATATTAAAGTTTGCAGATGACACGAAATTTGAAAATGTAGTAAACAGTGAGGAGGACATGGACAGACTGGTAAAATGGGCAGACAGACGGCAGATGCAATTTAACACAGAGAAGCGTGAAGTAATGCATTTTGGTAGGAAGAATAAGGAGAGGCAATATAAACGAAATGGTACAAATTTAAAGGGAGTTCAGGAACAGAGAGACCTGGGGGTGCATGTACACAAATCTTGAAGGTGGCAGGACAAGTTGAGAAGGCTGTTTAAAAAAGCATATGGGATCCTTGGCTTTATAAACAGAGGCATTGAGTACAAAAGCAAGGAAGTTATGCTGAACCTTTATAAATCACTGGTTAGACCCCAGCTGGAGTATTGTGTCCAATTCTGGGCACCGCACTTTTGGAAGGATGTCAAGGCCTTAGAGAGGGTGCAGTGGAGATTTACTAGAATGCTACCAGGGATGAGGGACTTCAGTTATGCGGAGAGACCAGAGAAGCTGGGGTTGTTCTCCTGAGAACAGAGACAGTTAAGGGGAGATTTAATAGAGGAGTTCAAAATCATAAAGGGTTTTGAGAAGAGTAAATAAGGAGAAACTCTTTTCAGTGGCAGAAGGGTCGGTAACCAGAGGACACAGATTTAAGGTAATTGGCAAAAGAACCAGAGGTGAGATGAAGACATTTCTTTTTTACGCAGCGAGTTGTTACGATCTTGAATGCAATGACTGAAAGGGTGGTGGAAGCAGATTCAGTAATAACTTTCAAAAGGGAATTGGATAAATACTTAAAGGGGAAAATTTTGCAGGGCTATGGGGAAAGGGCAGTTGAATGGGATTAATTGGGTAGCTCTTTCAAAGAGCCGGCACAAGCACGATGGGCCGAATGGCATCCTTTCGTGCTGTATCATTCTATGATTCTACTTCCAATAGGGGAAGTATAGACTGCAGCAATAAAGTAATCTCATATTTTACTAACTTAGATTCCTAGCTTTTGCTCTTTGAATTGCTGAAGGAGGCACTGTTGACTTTAGTAACAGTAGAAAAAGAGTGAAAACTGTACACGTAGACATATATAGTTACTATGAATGCCTAGATTAGAATAGGGAAGATAAAGGAGAAGGTACTGAATATAAAGTGCTCCAAACCTCAGTGTAATGAGGAATGTTTAAATATTCCACCATACAGTTTAGTTTTAGTGTTCACCTGGCAGTCAAAAATGAATGAACAATACTGAAAATATACATGTATACTTGTATCTCCATTATTCAGGCCTGGCCAGTTGCTTTCTATGGTCTCAGCAGCACCTAAGTAATTATGTTCAATGCAATATTTGATCCCCATTATCATTTCTAAAACAAAATAAACCTCCCCCAGTTGTTCAATTAATTTATCTAGTGAGTAGCTGAGCCATGCAGACTAGGAACATGTTTGATATCTGATCTGAACTGAGCTAAGCTAACTGATCTCAGCCAGTAGAAAGGTAGAGATGCTACAATATGCTTTGACACCTCTGGGTCAGAGATGAGAAAATCAACTAGAGTTCCCACTCCTGATTGCTGACCATACTCCTTATCCAGCAATCCCTTGCTGGAAGTGCATGTGTGTGGATGTTGGGTGAAGACAGAATTGGGCTCAGCTGTGATTGCTCACAGCAGCTGAATAGTCTCCTAACACTCACTGTTGAGGTTCACGTGAAAAATGGCCTCGGATGAGGTACTGAAGTGTGCCCAACGTCAGCAGAACCTTACCCAGCACGAAGTCACTGCCTTCAGAAGATAAAGAAAGAGGAAAAAGTTATGCCCATCAAGGTGAGATATGGTAGAATGGGAATTGATTACTTGCCCATTCCAGACATCTATTATCATTGGCATTATCAGGATTAGCACAATTAGATGCAAGGGAAAAGCTGACAATACGCAGCCCCAGCCTCAACATTTTCCATTTCCCTGCATTGTGGCTTTTCTGAGTATACTTGTCCAATTAGAAGTAGCTTTATGTTAAGGGTCCATGACCATTAGGAATTGCCTAAACTAATCTCCCATAAGACCCTAGATGGATGGGACTTTCAGCTATCAATCTGGATTGGGCTCAAACGTGAATGAAGGGATGGTGTGTCAATGGGAATCAGGGGTAAAACTCTCCAGTGGCTGGAGTCATACCTTGCACAAAGGAAGATGGTAGTGGTTGTTGGAGGCCAATCATCTCAGCCCCAGGGCATTGCTGCAGGAGTTCGTCAGGGCAGTGTCCTAGGCCCAACCATCTTCAGTTGCTTCATCAATGACCTTCCCTCCATCATAAGGTCAGAAATGGGGATGTTCGCTGATGATTGCACAGTGTTCAGTTCCATTCGCAATCCCTCAAATAATGAAGCAGTCCGTGCCCGCATGCAGCAAGACCTAGACAACATCCAGGCTTGGGCTCATAAGTGGCAAGTACCATTCGCGCCAGATAAGTGCCAGGCAATGACCATCTCCAACAAGAGAGAGTCTAACCACCTCCCCTTGACATTCAACGGCATTACCATCGCCGAATCCCCCACCATCAACATCCTGGGGGTCACCATTAACCAGAAACTTAACTGGACCAGCCATATAAATACTGTGGCTACGAGAGCAGGTCAGAGGCTGGGCATTCTGCGGCGAGTGACTCACCTCCTGACTCCCCAAAGCCTTTCCACCATCTACAAGGCACAAGTCAGGACTGTGATGGAATACTGTCCACTTGCTTGGATGAGTGCAGCTCCAACTCGAGAAGCTCGACACCATCCAGGACAAAGCAGCCAGCTTGATTGGCACCCCATCCACCACCCGAAACATTCACTCCCTTCACCACCAGCGCACAGTGGCTGCAGTGTGTACCATCCACAGGATGCACTGCAGCAACTTCGACAGCACCTCCCAAACCCGCGACCTCTACCACCTAGAAGGACAAGAGCAGCAGGCACAATGGAACAACACCACCTGCACGTTCCCCTCCAAGTCTCACACCATCCCGACTTGGAAATATATCGCCGTTCCTTCATCGTCGCTGGGTCAAAATCCTGGAACTCCCTTCCTAACAGCACTGTGGGAGAACCGTCACAACATGGACTGCAGCGGTTCAAGAAGGCGACTCACCACCACCTTCTCAAGGGCAATTAGGGATTGGCAATAAATGCCGGCTTCGCCAGCGACGCCCACATCCCATGAACAAATTTTTTAAAAACTTACCCATATCTCCTTATGTTTATAGCTGCCTATATTTATCTCTGATGTGGAGATGCCGGTGATGGACTGGGGTGGACAAATGTAAGGAATCTTACAACACCGGGTTATAGTCCAACAATTTTATTTTAAAATCACAAGCTTTCGGAGATTATCCCCTTCGTCAGGTGAATGAGTGAAAGTTTCTCAAATTGCATATCTTATATTAGGCTGGGACAGCATCACACCAATCAAAAGGTGTCGTTGTTGTTCAAACAGGCCAGTCACGGAGAACAGCACGTCCCAGTACACTGGATATACATTGTGTCAATTACACAGACAGAAAGAAAGAGACCCAAATGGCAGAGAGAGAGAATATTAAAACACATAACTTTTTTTTCCCCCTTTTTGCTGGTGGGGTTACGTGTAGCGTGACATGAACCCAAGATCCCGGTTGAGGCCGTCCTCATGGGTGCGGAACTTGGCTATCAGCTTCTGCTCGACGATTTTGCGTTGTCGTGTGTCTCGAAGGCCGCCTTGGAGATCAGTGGCTGAATGTCCTTGACTGCTAAAGTGTTCCCCGACTGGGAGGGAACCCTCCTGTCTGGCGATTGTTGCGCGGTGTCCGTTCATCCGTTGTCGCAGTGTCTGCATGGTCTCGCCAATGTACCATGCTCCGGGGCATCCTTTCCTGCAACGTATGAGGGAGACAACGTTGGCCGAGTCACAGGAGTATGAACCATGTCCGGAGGGTCGCTGCCCTCAGCTTGACATGTATGCTCAAGCTGTCAGGAAATGCGTCAATGCCAGATTCATCAGCCGCACTCACAAGACAGTCCAGAATGTCACCCGAGCACAACGCCACGCCATCAACGCTCTCAAGACCAACCGCAACATCGTCATCAAACCAGCAGACAAAGGAGGAGCCATTGTCATACAGAACAGAATGGACTATTGCAAAGAAACATACCGACAACTGGACAACCAGGAACACTACAGACAGTTACCCGCAGATCCGACCAAAGAACACACCCACCAGCTCAACAAACTGATCAAGACCTTCGATCCAGACCTTCAAAGCATCCTACTTGCTCTCATCCCACGTACTCCCCGCGTGGGAGACTTCTACTGCCTCCCAAAGATACACAAAGCCAACACACCCGGACATCCTATCGTATCAGGCAACGGAACCCTGTGTGAGAACCTCTCTGGATACGTCGAGGGCATCCTGAAACCCATCGTACAGGAAACCCCCAGCTTCTGTCGCGACACTACAGACTTCCTACAAAAACTCAGCACCCACGGACCAGTTGAACCAGGAACACTTCTCACCACGATGGACGTCTCGGCACTCTACACCAGTATCCCCCACGATGACTGCATCGCTGCAACAGCCTCAGTACTCAACACCAACAACAGCCAATCTCCAGATGCCATCCTACAACTCATCCGCTTCATCCTGGATCACAATGTCTTCACCTTCGACAACCAGTTCTTTACCCAAACACACGGAACAGCCATGGGGACCAAATTCGCACCCCAATACGCCAACATTTTCATGCACAAGTTCGAGCACGACTTCTTCACTGCACAGGACCTCCAACCAACGCTATACACCAGATACATCGACGACATTTTCTTCCTATGGACCCACGGCGAAGAATCACTGAAGAGACTACACGATAACATCAACAATTTCCATCCCACCATCAAACTCACCATGGAGTACTCCTCAGAATCGGTTTCTTTCTTGGACACACAAATCTCCATCAAAGACGGGCACCTCAGCACCTCACTCTACCGCAAGCCCACGGACAACCTCACGATGCTCCACTTTTCCAGCTTCCACCCCAACCACGTCAAAGAGGCCATCCCCTATGGACAGGCCCTACGAATACACAGGATCTGCTCAGACGAGGAGGAACGCGATGGACACCTACAGACGCTGAAAGACGCCCTCGTAAGAACGCTCAACTTGTCGATCGACAGTTCCGACGGGCCACAGCGAAGAATCGCATAGACCTCCTCAGAAGACTAACATGGGACGCAACCAACAGAGTACCCTTCGTCGTCCAGTACTTCCCCGGAGCGTAGAAACTACACCATGTTCTCCGCAGCCTTCAACATGTTGTCGATGACGACGAACACCTCGCTAAGGCCATCCCTACGCCTCCACTACTCGCCTTCAAACAGCCACCCAACCTCAAACAGACCATCGCTCGCAGCAAATTACCCAGCTTTCAGGAGAACAGCGTCCACGACACCACACAACCCTGCCACGGCAACCTCTGCAAGACATGCCAGATCATCGACACGGATACCACCATCACACGAGAGGACACCACGCACCAGGTACATGGTTCATACTCCTGTGACTTGGCCAACGTTGTCTACCTCATACGTTACAGGAAAGGATGCCACAGAGCATGGTACATTGGCGAGACCATGCAGACACTGCGACAACGGATGAACGGACACCGCGCAACAATCGCCAGACAGGAGGGTTCCCTCCCAGTCGGGGAACACTTTAGCAGTCAAGGACATTCAGCCACTGATCTTCGGGTCAGCGTTCTCCAAGGCGGCCTTCGAGACACACGACAACGCAAAATTGTCGAGCAGAAGCTGATAGCCAAGTTCCGCACCCATGAGGACGGCCTCAACCGGGATCTTGGGTTCATGTCACGCTACACGTAACCCCACCAGCAAAAAGGGGAAAAAAAAGTTATGTGTTTTAATATTCTCTCTCTCTCTCTCTCTCTTTGCCATTTGGGTCCCTTTCTTTCTGTCTGTGTAATTGACACAATGTATATCCAGTGTACTGGGACGTGCTGTTCTCCGTGACTGGCCTGTTTGAACAACAACGGCACCTTTTGATTGGTGTGATGCTGTCCCAGCCTAATATAAGATATGCGATTTGAGAATCTTTCACTCATTCACCTGACGAAGGGGATAATCTCCGAAAGCTTGTGATTTTAAAATAAAATTGTTGGACTATAACCTGGTGTTGTAAGATTCCTTACATTTATATTTATCTCAATAACCTTAATTCCTGTTCATAACCAGGGGAAGATTTCCTCTGAGTGCTAACTATAATGAAATTGTAAATGTGTTCTATTATAAATATACTTATAATTTGCCACAGAAGAAAATCTTTCTTCCCACACCCCTTAATATCTTTTTTGAAAGAACTATTTGACACAGGATTAACTAGTTTTGCTGCGAATGTATTCCACCTAACCCTTGCCCTGGGAAAAATGTTCTTGTAATCTATAATCTTACTTGAGACTCTTTAATTTATACTTATATCCTCTAATTCTGCACTTCTATTCTGTCAAATAGCCTACATTTGTCTATATTGTTAATGTCTCTGCATTTAAAAATCCAGATCATGCTGCTCTCAATCTTTCTTTCTCCAACAATATAGTTTTTGAGTCTCCATAACTTAAAGTCTTACATCCTAAAATCATTCTTGTTGCTCTTCTCTGGGTCATTTCCAATGCTTTGAAGATAGGAATCCCAAAACTGCACATAATAATTTGAAATCTGACCACACTAGTGATCTATAGAAGATTAAAATAACTTATCTTGACATGCATCCCAGTATGTAGTTAGCCCTTTTAGTAGCTTCACGTTGGCTAGAAACATTCATTGAATGGTCAGTTATCACCACCAAATCCTTATCCTTTTACACCTTTACCAATGGATGCCATTTTGTTGTGCCCACATTTATGTTTATTTTCCCAATGCAATTTAACTTGCATATCTCTACTAAAAGTTAATCTGCTTAATATAAGGTCCCTTTTGAATGTGGTCATTCCTGTTTATGCTTGTCATCTGGTTACATAGCTTAGTGTTAGCAACATTTTGTATGGCCCTTATTGTTTATGAACAACTTAAACAGTATGGGATGCAGAGCAGACCTTTGTGAAACTGCGTTAGTTACTGGTTCTTAGAACTTTTTCTGTTTATCACCTTATGCTTTCTGTTGCCAAACTAGTTTCCAGTCTAGCTAGCTAATTTGTCATTAATTCCATGAGCCTTAACCATTTTTAAATACCTCACAACTAGAGCTTTATCAAATGCCTCTGAAAAACCCAAGTAAATAATATGCATCAGATTACTCTCATCAGTAGGCATGTGGGGCATGTGCTGTTGTTTCTCAAACCATGCTGTTCTGTCCTTTATGCTGTCAAAGTGGTAACAGGATTATTTTAAAACAGGGAAGATGAGATTCAATTCTGGTCACTGTGGGACATTGAAAAAGCTGTTTGGAGGGGAAGGCAATTGCTCATTGAGCATTTCTAAAGGTAAAACAACAGCAAAATTGGAGAAGGACATTAAATAGATTATGACTGGGAATGTATGGTGCACTGAGTACGGTAAGCTGGAATTGATGGCAATAGTTTTCTCTTCTTTTCACCTAACCTTCACCTGCCGCTTCTTCACCATGGCTTCCTCATTCATTTCTCCCCCCTTCCTCCACTTGACACCATTATGCAGCCTACCTTCTGAACGTGACCCCAAGCTCAAGTATCTCTTGAACAAGCCCATGGTTTCTCTCTGCACACATATTTTCCATTATCATCACCGTGACATCATCACTGGCTTTCTTAGAGAACATTATCTCACTCTCCACTCCCAGCAACCATCTTACTCTGCCCACTTATTGGGTGTTAACCTTTCAAACCTCATCCCCATCCCACTTACCTGTTCCATTACCTCCCCCTTGACCTTGCTGGCGGATCAGCCATTACTGTCCCATTATGAATAATCCACCAGAACATTGATTCCCTTACATGAATGCTCTCGCCATCCACAACCTTGTGGATTAATCTTTTGACATCTTGGCACTGACTGAAACCTGGCCTACGAGTGGCAATTCCTTCCCTTGAAGCCTCTCTGCCTGGCTATCCATTCCACCACTTGCTCTGCCCATACTGCCATGGTGGTGGCGTCGCTCTGATTGCTAAGTCCGACCTCGGCCTCTCTTTCCCGCCCCCCCCCCCCCCCCCCTTCATCCAGCACTTTTTCCTCCTTTGACCATCTTGTGCTCTTCCATCCCTCTTGCCTCACTTAAAATCCTTGTTGTTTCTCACCTCCTTCAGCCTCTGCATTAAATGAGTCCCTATCCTTGGTGACTTCCACCTACATTTAAGCTCCCCTAACCCCCTCTCCTCTGACTTTTCTGCCCTCTATCCTCACTTATTCTCACCCTTCACATAAACTTCCCTACCCATAGTCAAGCTCGTGATTTTTACTTTGTCATCTCTTGTTCTCTCCTTGATCTCAAGGTCGTGATTGCTGACAAGGCTACTTCCCTTTCTGTAATCACCCGTACCTCCCACCCAATCTAGTCTCGATCTCCTATCACTCTGCAGCTTCTATCCCATGTCCCTTTATGCATCCTTCCAACTGAACTTTTCCATAGGACCTACCTCCTGTTCTTGAACCTGTCCCCACTCAACTCCTGACCACTCAGCTGCCTTTCCTGGCACCTATGCTAGCTAACATTGTTAACGGTTGCCTTTCTTAAGACACTGTCTCACCCATTTTCAAAACTGCCTCTCAAACTAACCTCTTTCTTATTTGCATGCTGCATCTCCTTGACATCATCTGTAGGCATGGGATCGGCTTCCATATGAATTCTGATGTTACCCAGTTCTACCTCTCGAACCACTTCCCTCAACTATCTCCATGTTTTCAAACTGCCTGTGCAACATCAAGTCATAAATGAGTCAAAAATTCTTCCAATTGAATAGCAGGAAGACTGAAGTAATTGTTTATGGCCTCTGTTATAAATTTTGCTCCCTTACCACGAACTCTATCTCCTTCCTCAGCCACTTGTTTAGGCTAAACCAGACTGTGTGAGACCTTACCAACCTGTTTTGCCCAGAACTGAGTTTCAAACGCCACATCCTATCCATCACCAAGAACACTTATTTTTACCGTTACAACATTGTCTGCTTCTACACTTAGCTCAGCCTCTCCACTAGCAAAACTCTTTTATATGTGCTTTTGATAATTTTTGCAATCTTTTCCTTGCTGGCCTTGCATCCTGCACCCTCAATAAACGGCAACTTGTCCAAAACACAGCTACCTGTATTCTGTTTTACACTAAGTCCCAATTGCCCATCACCTACATCCTTGCTGGCCTACACTGACTCTCTGTCCTACAACCCAATAATTTTAAATTCCTCATCTTCAAATACTTCCATGGTCCAGCCATATATTCCCTCCTGCACCCTTTGGTCATCCGATTCTGACCTGCTGTGCATTCCCTTTCTCCCTTTATCCTACCATATGGCTGCCTTGACTACTCTCCGGAAATCCCTCCTAAACCCATTTACTTCTCCGCTTCTTCTCTCCACATTTTAAACCTATTTCTTATATCAAGTTTTCAATCTCTCCTAATCAGTCTCCCCAGGGGTGAGCATCCATTCCTTCCATAATCTATTTCTTTCCATTATTCATTCCTTGTAATACGCAGTGGAATGTTTTCTGCATTTAAAGCTTTGTGTAAATGCAAATTACTGTTGTTTGATGCAGACACTGAGCAAGCAAGATGTAGCATGCAAAGCTCAAATAGAGAATCCTAATCTACAACACTGCACAATACCTGTAGTAATACAAAGGTAGAAATTACTTTGGCAATGTTATTGTGCAGAAGCAATCAAATTCCTCTATCCACTCTCTTAATAAACAGGTTGAGGCCTCCATTAAGATAGTGGAGATAGGAATTTGGTACGAGCATGATAAGTGTTCAAATGATAACCTCACCAACAGTTATTTCTACCCTATAATCTTAATTGTAGTTTCCGTATGCAATTTTTGCACCATCAATGATTGTTGTCAAATTAGATAGATAATAATGTATAAATAAAACCTAAAATATAATATTGCAATTAATGGAAAGGGCAGCACATGGACTATTACTCTCACAATTCATTGCACTTTTTAATATATTTATGTCTTTTGTTGCATGGAATTTTAATCACTTTAGTGATTCAACACAGAACAGAACATTCTTATCATTGTAAGTCAAATTGTGGTCATGTGCTGGGATATCTGTCACAACACCAAAACAGATGACTATATTTTGGCAAATGTAGCAGTTCTTTTGCCAAAAAAACTTTGGGAAAAAAAAAGAATTCTTCGAAATATTAGTATGACTGCCAGATGCTTCTGTTTTTTCTTTTTAAAAACATCTCCCATGGCATTGCTCAAGGTGAGTGAGGAGTTGCTATTGTGTAACAATAAGAATGTTTATGCTATATAGGTTATAATATCAGGGCCACTGATTTATAGTGACTGAAGAAGTCAAATTCCAATTTTATTAAATAGTATTCTGGGATTTTAACTGGTACTTTGGGGCTTGAATTTCATGATCCTTTCCATTACTCTGTGAAACGTGTAAATGAGTGGCCTTTATTATCTTTATCTATGTACTTAATTTTTATCACGTAGTAGTTTTAAAGTTGAGAATATACAGCAAGATGGTGTAAATTGGAGTTAACACATTTGAGCCTATAAATTGCAGTCCAAGTGCTGTGCCTCTAGAAGTGCGGCAGGGTGGACTTCCGCCAGCCTGTTTGCGCTCTTAAGCTTACTACAAATCCAGGTGATGGGGTTATTTAATGTCAGTACCTGGTGAGATGTTGGAGCAGCAGCTTGCTACTCCATTTTGGTGGGTGGGGGGGACGCAGGTCATTCTGGCTGAAGTTTAAAATTTGACAGATTTCTCTCCAGTTCTGCATCCTTGCTGATCTGACCTTATCCAAATGGCAATTGATCTCCCTTGGTTTGACCACCGTTTGATTATGGCATTGTGGGGCTCATATAAGGGCCCTGTATGGCAAGTATAGGCATTCTTAGCACTGCTTGCACAGGAGGTAGAATTGGTGGCATTTCCAGGGGAGCCCAGGATCCTGCCAGTCCCATCCCCAAAAAGTGATGTTATGATTGGGGGGGTGGGGGGGGGGGGAGAGGGGAATGGGCAGAAGAAGTGGACGTAAAATTTTTAATATAGTAGCGATAGATATCCTTTAGTCTTACAATGTCTTAATGCTAGAACATCTATATCTGTCTATAATTTAAGAAATCTTACATCTGCACAGACATCTAAACCTTACTTCCTGTTGTCAGCTTTTTCCATGATAAATTCCTATATTCACATTTATAGTGACAATTGTCTATGTAAATTTGTCTCAATGTAGTTACACCCTTCCACCAATAGCGGTGCTATTGCAGTATTGCAGGTCTCAGTATTTCATTTTCCAGCTCCTCAACTGTAGAGAACTCCTATTCTCCAACCACCTCTACATCCCTGCTTCCTAAATTGTCATAAATTTTACTATTTAACTATAAATAATGAAGCAAAATTGCGGTACTATTCAAAATAAAGCCAGAATGTAGGACTTTATAGTCGGGGACTGAATTGCAACTGTGAGCTCGGGCCATTGCTCCCCCGCGCTATAACCCCGATTCACTTGAAGATTACAATTGCTCTTAACTCCTCCTGTGCACATGCCATGGTGGATCAACTAGTATCTTATTAAAAATATTAGCTCTAGGCACACTTCTTTGAAAAACCCTACTTCCTGGTGTCACAATTTAGGTTACAATTTTACTATAATTTCCTCTGTTATAAATTCCTGTGTCCACCGTTAAAATGGAAAATCCATTTATCAACAGGCTTCTGTCATAGTCATTACAGTGTCTGCTCACTAGATAGCACCATGTTTTTCCCCCACAGATTGCCCAGAAAGCTTTCAGAAATTTTTTCATTCAACCTTTTTTCTCAGCCATTGAACTTTATAATATCAAAAATAAGGGTTTAAACAAAATACAGAATTCAAAAAATTACATCTATTTTGCAGTAACATAATTAAGTTTATCCAGTCAGTGGTCTTTTGTGTCTTTTAATGCTTTCATTCAAGTTTTTACTTGAAAACCTCAGCCTTGCTCAAAAGTCTTAGACTTGATATATATGTCCAAAGCAGTGACGCTGTTAGCTGAATTCAGGTTGTGCAGTCTGAACATGTGTACTGTACACAATTTCCGTAGATACACCAGTACTGTTCAGTAGCTAAACTGTTGGAATATATTTCTTTAGCTTCCAGCAGTTATTTGCTCAGTTGTTTTCTCAAAATGATTTGAAGAAAAGCCAGCGGACAAATTTCAAAAACATTATTGAAATAGAATTTCTACTGAGTGTTATTTTTTAAAAAGAGAGGCTGTGTGTGGTTATGTGTCAGAAAAAAGACAGATTACAAATTACACTCGTCGTAGTTTTTGTTTTGTGTTCATTGAACTGAGAGAGAGAGAGTGTGTGTTTTTGCTTCCTAATTTAAGTTTATTTTTAAAAAAAGCATAAATTAGTTGAAGGCAAAGAGTCTCTAATTATCACCTGTGTTGTATTGATAGGTTGGTAGTTAGAAAATGTAAATATTCTAACTAGTGCTATCTGTGACACACAGAGAGAATAGTAGTCAGGTGGAAGGGGAGACAGGAACATTGTGTCTTTCCTCATCCTAATTTGTGTTATTCTTTTCTTTTTCAAAAAGGGTCTTCTATTTCCATTCTACTCCAAGCCTTCTATAACATATGAAAAAGACAGATAGAAAAAGACCAGCTGGTCCATCGAGTCTGTCCAATTCAGCTGTGTTTCAACTAGGCAACATGACCTCTAATATGCCCCACATCCTGGGCAAAAAAACAGCTTAACAAAAACTCTAGCCCAATTCATGGAAAAATGTCTTCCATGAAATTCGTCTCCAATCACCGAAGAAAATTCAAAACAAGTTCCAGGAGATAACAATGACCATGAGGTGCATTACCCAACATCCGTTGCTATGCTGCAATATCAGCCTCCTCTAGGAACAAGTCCAGCTTGCACTGCACAAGTGGGCAACGTATTATAAAAGTCCCCTGGGAAATAAAAAATCTCCTGATATCTAACCCAGTTCCATATTTATGTAGCTTATACGTGCCCTCATTCTCCCTAACTTATCTAATTCAAATAATCTGTCCACGTGCACAATCTAGGCCCTTCATCAATTTATATACTTCAGTCAAGTCTTCCCAGAGTTTATGCTTTTCTAGAGTAAAAAGACCCAGCTCCCCAAGCCTATCATGATAGCTAAGGGTTTTTTTTAACTAGGTATTAATTTAGTGGCTCTCCTCTGAAGCTTTTCTAGCCTCTATATCTCCAATCATGTGAGGGAACCAGAACTGGACCCAGTATTCTAGATGGATCTTAACGAAGGCTTTTGTTTTATATTGGATCGCCCTAACTATACATCCGATCGTGGACATTTAAAAACTTGTGCACCATATCACCTAGGTCTCTTTTCCTCTCAACAGACTTTTAACTCAGAGCCCAGCATGATGTACGCATGCCTGGCATTAGCCCTACCCAAAAGCATTACATTACATTTCATTTATCAACAATAAATGCCATCTTCCAAACATGGGCCCATTCCCCCATTATATCCACATCAGATTTTTCTCCTCAAGAGTTCTGACACCAGCACAGATCTTTGTGTCATCCGTAAACTTGTGGACAGTAGCCCCAATGTCTTCATTCAGATCATTGATATAAATCGTGAGTGGTAATGGCCCTAACACCGATCCCTGTGGGATTCCTTGTGGATCGGCTACCATTAATGCAATCCTCTGTGAGATCGCAACCAATTTCCTATCCGACCCAGGATCAGCCAGTACCTGCCGTCACTGTTGCTGTTTCCATTTTGCCAGGGTCCTTTTTAAGAGGTCACTCAGCTTAATTAGATATTTAAATCGGGCTCTTATGACGTCAATAGGACCCCGATGCTATTTTATGACTGAACTGGGCGGAGCATGAGCCATGCATTCTGCACTCACTATCAGTTGGTCAGCTAGGTCGAAGAGAAGCTGATAGGTAAGTTTCACTTTATTTTTGTGCAACTATTCCCCAAAACACTTTGGAACACACCTGTTAACCCTTGATTTTTGCATCCACAATAATTGAAATTCATTTTCAATCTTCAACATTGTATGCGATGAGGAGATGAAGTTGTGATGTTTTCTAGCTGTTGGCCTTGTCAGTATTTCCCTCTGTAAAGTTACTTTGTACCTCATTGGTTTAGACAGGCTTTTGGGTTAGCCTAGTATCTGTACAGAACAAGTACACAGCTTCAGCAACTCCAGGGTCTCTATATGTATACCTGGAACATGTGACTTGTTCTATTCAAACCGATGTGTCATTCAGAATGAGAAGAAAGTTTGATTTTGGATTTTCTTACAAAGGGTGAACATCAAAATTTCCTACTCGGTGAGTTCCCAACCTTGGCTGAATTGTTTGGCAGCAGTATTTAGTCCTGGCTAAAAAAAAATTCTCCATAGGAAGAAAGGGAGGGAGAATCACCCAGACCATTCTTGTGCACAACCTCACAGCTGGTTATAGACCAAGATTGCCAGGAGTCTGGAACAGGTCTCCTGCCAAACATCTATAATCAAGGTGGCCACCTAAAAAAGGGGAGAATAAATTTTAAAAAGTAGTTGGAGCAATAGTAATTTTGTTTTGAAAATATGTAGACTATAAAAGGTTATATCACATCAGAATGTTCTACTATAAGATAAAAGGAGTATTACTGCCAAACCAAGGAAATTTCAGGCAGGCTAATTTGTTAAACC
This sequence comes from Heptranchias perlo, assembly GCF_035084215.1. Lineage (NCBI taxonomy): Eukaryota > Metazoa > Chordata > Chondrichthyes > Hexanchiformes > Hexanchidae > Heptranchias > Heptranchias perlo. The sequence continues at coordinate 42,968,973 of NC_090337.1, forward strand.
AATTAGGAATAAAATCCTCCCTTTAAAAAAAAAAATTCTGCTGAAATTGTGGAGGATGGGGTGCCAGGCCAGGAAAGCATACGAATAATGAAGTCTGGATGAAGGTTTCAGCAGTAGATGGGCTGAAGTGGGGTGATGTTAAGGAGATGGAAGTATTTGATCTTTGTGATGGGGAAGATATTGGGCCGGAAGCTCAGCTAAGTGCCAAATAGAGCATTCAGGTTGAGCACAGTCTGGTTTAACCTGAGAGTGGCTGGGGAGGGGGATTGTATGTGGCAAGGGTACGAAGTTTGTGGTGGGGACTGAAGATAATAGGCACGAATTTAGCCCCGAAGTCCAGGTGCGTTGGGTGCCGGGAGGCAATGAAAATCGCAGATTTGTGGAGCGGGAAGGAATCCTGGCTCCAACCCACTGAAAAACGGATACAACCCAGATGCACCTGGGTGCGCGCGCGTTTCAGGAAGCTGGAAGCCGGTGAGCCGATATTTAAAGCAGCAATTAAGGTAGTAAAAGTTGTTGAAATTGTGATTTTTATTTTTATTGATGCAGGGAAACAATTTCAACACTGCCTCAACGTGTTTCCCGTGCTGCGTGAAACATACTACGGAAAATGGGGCGAGTTGCAGCCATTTGGCCATTTAAATCCCTGTTTGACAGATGGGGATAAAAGGTGAGTTATTGCAGCAGGGCACTCAGTTCTCTCAGACAAACTTTCAGCTGGGAGATCTTTGTGTTTAGAGTGAGAATTCTTGGTTCACACTCAGAATTGTTTTGTTTACGCATATTTACCTACTTTTTGGACCCTCTCAAACTGACAACATCAGGATTGGGGTGGGGGGGGGGGTGGCACAATGGCTGCATTCACCAGTACATCCGAGGAGAAGGCACATCACCATCCGCAGCAGGCATGGCGTGCAGTTCCGCCACTTGCAGCTGCACAAGACAGAGGTGCGTCACAGGGACCTGCAGAAGAACAGAGGGCCCGATGTTGCAGGAGGCACTAGCCTCATGAGAGGGTCTACAAATAGAGGCTGAGATTCCTGGACCTCTATGAAGAGCAGTGCCTACGAAGGCTGGGAGTGGGTCGCCAGGTGGTCGCAGACATCTCTGCACTCCTTCATGCAGAGCTGCTCCCGGCTGGGCCTGGTGGTGTTGCATTGCCTGTGGCAGTTAAAGTGACCACTGCCCTCAATTTCTTCACCCCTGGATCCTTCCAGGGTGCCACCGGTGACATTGCCGGGGTCTCTCAGTCGTCTGCCCACAAGTGCATACGACAGGTCACGAATGGTTTGTTTTGCAGGACATCCCACTACGTCAACTTCCCCATGGATGACCTCAGACAAACTGAGAGGGCGGTGGGTTTCCACTCTCTGGCTGGCTTCCCACGGGTACAGGGTGCAATTGATTGCTCACACGTAGCAATCTGAGCACCACCACACGAGCCAGGACTGTTCATCAACAGAAAGGGATATCACTCCATCAACGTGCAGTTCGTTTGCAACCACCAAAAACGATTTCTTCACCTGTGTGTCAGATTCCCTGGCAGCTGCCATGATTCCTTCATTCTGCGGGAATCCAACATCCCATCCCTCTTCCACGCACCAAACAGACTAAAGGGCTCGCTCCTCAGTAACAAGGGACACCCCCTGCAGACGTGGCTCATCACACCGATGAGAAACCCCATCAGCGAGGCACAGCGTCGGTACAACGACAGTCACATCGCCACCAGGTCTGTCATCGAACACGCGATAGGACTGCTGGAGATGCGATTTTGTGATGGAGAAGATATTGGGCCGGAAGCTCAGCTAAGTGCCAAATAGAACATTGAGGTTGAGCACAGTCTGGTTTAACCTGAGAGTGGCTGGGGAGGGGGATTGTATCAGTGGCAAGGGTACGAAGTTTGTGGTGGGGACTGAAGATAATAGGCACGAATTTAGCCCGAAGTCCAGGTGCGTTGGGTGCCGGGAGTCAAAAGTGGGTAAAATTATAGTCATCTGTTGCGTTCTGCACAACATCGCGCAACGTAGAGGGTTACCAGTGGTTGAGGCCCATGCCCTCATGCAGCATCCACATCTGCCATCAACATTGAGGAGGAGGAAGACAACGACGATGGGCAACCCATCGGCAGAGTGGCGGCTCACCTGGCAGCATGTGACGCCAGGGAGTCACTTATATGCAATAAATTCTCACAATCAGATCTGGAAAATGAGGATAGTCAAGTTCTCAGTCCGCCTGGAATGAGCACCGCCAATACCAGCCCCTGCCCCCCACCCCCCCACCCCTGCACAAAACATTCCTACAACCACAGGTACACCCACTGTAAACGCACCCATTGGGTGGCACCAAGACTCGCCGTTCATGAAGCAGCAGGGGAAGGGGCACTTTCCCAAAAGGGACTCAAGAATGGACAAGGCATGGCAGTGGTGGTGGCAATTATAAGATTTAATGTGCATGGAACAAAAGTCAAATAGAAATGAAAAACATGACACTCTGTCAAACACTCTTGTGCATATCCTTTGTGATCACAAAATCTTAGTCTTTTGCTTCCGATTACTTCTACGTGGTGCATCCCCTGTGGCTGAGCAGAGGTGGTGGCAGGTTGCTCATGTTTGTGCCCTGACTGCTGAGATGCTCTAGGCCTATGCCCTCTGGGTTTTGGAGCCTGTGAGGGTCCCTCCAAAGACTGCTCCACCTGCATCTATTCAGGGGCAGACTCGGCCACCTGGAGAGGAGGCAGCATTGTGGGTACTGGTTGAGAGGGGGGCAACGGGTGAGATGTAGGAGCGCTTTGAGTGGAGTCCCCACTTCTATGTCCCCTTTCGTCGTCATCCCTCTCCTGGGCCAGGGCCACATCACTCCTACCACTCTGCTGGACAACAGCTTGGAAGACATGTGTGATGCCTTGTAAGGCCACTTTTAATGTCTCTGTCAGCCTGTTTAAGGCAGCAGAATGTAGTTCGCCCTGAGTTCGCATAGCTGTTGTCAGGGACTGAAGGGACTCATATGTGAGCTGTGCTTGAAGCTCAATGGAGGCTGCCATTCTCTCCAGACATTCCCTCACTTACCTGCACCACTATCGCAGACATTCCCTCAGGTACCTGTGCCTCCACTAATGCTGGAGATGGACTCCTCCATCCTCGCCGCTATTGTGGAGAGTGTGTGTGGCACGACTTCCAGTACCACGCAAATGTGCTGCTGTTCCTTGATCATTCTCCTTTTTAAAGGATGGCCCCCGGGATTCAACTGAGCAGAGCCTGGAGAGGAGTGCGCCCACCAACGTCGACTCTCCACAGCTGCCCCTGCCACCGGTGTCTGGTCATGCTCACTTGTGTGTGGTGACTTACCAGGTGCCAACCCAACTAACTGACTACTACGTCCCGTGGAGGTGCGAGTGTCTGTGCTGGTGGATGGCTCACTAAGATGTAACGGTGCACCCTCAGAGGCCGGGAGCTCCTCCTGAGGAATCGCCCTCTTCTCTCATTTCACTGGTTGAAGGGCCTGGAAGAGAACAGAAGGCAATATTAAGAATCATTACAGGTACCTGAGGGAATGTTGCGATGAGCATACTGAGGTGTTCAACATGCCAATCATCAATAAAATCAATTCATGTGTGTGATGAATGTTAAAGTTCTGTCACCAGACATTTGTGGGGTGCCAGTCTTGTCATCCCCTAGGGACAGGCACTCGACCGTGTGGCTGATTTCCAGGGCCGCCTCCTCCGCCTCTGTGAGGACCACTATTTGTTGTGGTCCCCCTTCAGTCCTTGCCCTCTCCTGTGCATTCTGAGTTCTCTTCTCCTATAAGACGTGTGAGTGAGTGAGGGTTAAGTGTTCAGTTGATGAATGCATTGCTTTGGGTGAGGCTGACCATGAACGAGATGCATCAGAGGGTGAGTATCAGACACATACATCACATTGGATCAGGATTGGGGTGAATGGTAGTGGTGGGTTCACAAATGGGGAAGTGAGGAAGTGATCAGAAAGTGGAAGTAAGTGGGTGTGAGGAGTGATGGGATGGAAAAGGCTTCGCAGGGCAGAATGTGAGGGGGTGGGGTAGTGATGTGCACCACAGAATGCAGGTGAATCAGTAACTACTCACTTTTCCTGACCTGGTTAGGTCATTGAAGCGCTTCCTACACTGCACCCAAGTGTGGGGGATGTTGCTCCTGCTGGTCACCTCCTCCGCCACCTCGAGCCAAGCCTTCTTGGTGGCAGAGGCAGGGCGCTTCCTCCTGTACACCGGGTAGAATATTTCCCTCCTCCTTCTCACCCCCATCAGCAACACCTCACTGAACGTTGGGGCAGGTTTGCTCCTCGCCTGCTCCATTGTCTTCAGAATTCCTCCTTTCTCCAGCAGTCCACCCGCTGCACAGCTTTCAGATGGCAAACTGGGAAACCATGTTAAGGGCCATCAATTACGTTGCGATCGCATGGAGAAAGGTAGGGATTTTTTTTCGGATTTCCCGCACGCCGATTGCTGAAGATAGCACAGAACGTGGGCCTCAGTTCCTAATGGATGTCTTAATATCCCATGTTGGGACCAATAGCCAATTCCATGGAGAAAGCAGTGCTCATAGGTTACCAGCACAAGATGCCAGAAGTATTACTACACTTTGACAGATCTCAGTAGCATAATACATTTGGAGAACACTGACCTCTGCCCTTTATTGGCCTTCAAGTTATCAGTGAACATCATACATGTGCAACAAAGTAGTCCTTAATGGTAGGGTGGCATGGAGGAGCAGCAGCTCACAGCATCACAGAGTAGAAGGTCATTAGTTTGAACCTCACTGTGCTGAGGTTCTGATCTCGACTGCATGGGAGGCATCCCCCCTCCATTCAGTACCTTCATGTTGGGGAGAGAAAATTAGAGAAATGAATGACTATGTTGCTGTATTGCCTGTGTATGGCCAGTTGATAAACAGGATCAATAGAGGCTTGGTTGCAAGAAGTGCAAGGTGCAGGGGAAAGTAAAGGACTAGAAAAAAAATTATCTTATACTCAAGGGTTCCCAGTAATCTTAATGCTGTTTCATTTTCAATTAAATTCTAGCTTCAGTAAACTCAAATGAAATGCTTCTCTATTTTTATGTGCTGTGTGATATCATTTCCTCTCCCCTGGTTAAAGTGTAAACTTGCTGGAATTTTGTTTAAAGTCACCAATTAATATTTATTTATTCAGTAGTATTTGTTGCTGAATGAAGAAAACCATATAATTTATCATGATGCGTACTGATATACAAATTGTTATTCAGGTTTCTGAACACATTATGTATGGTTATTCCTTGAACTTTTGTTAACTACTTTCTGATTTAAACATACAAAAGTATGTCAGAAAGAAGTATACAATACCTTGGTAATGTCATTCTGCATTGGAACACCTCCAAAAACTGGAAGAAACCCTGGAACTTTCACAAAAACTAGGAATTGCTACTTAAAATTCTAGACATTATATATTACAAAATAACGGATACCAAGGAATGAGTTAAAGGTTGTAACCTAAACTGATCATTCAGATATCATTCTAAAGCACTCAATCCATGGTTAAATTACAGCTATGTAATTCAGTCTCCATGTATCCATTGTTAATCTGTCATATTATCCCTGTTATTTCATTATCCTGTGTATTCTACTGCATAGTGTGAGTTACGCTTGCTCAATATTGATAAAACTTTTTAGTTATATGCAAGAATTTGACAAATCTCAATGGCATATTCAACACAGATGGCAAATCTAATTTAGGCATTAGTTTTGCATCAGTGACGGGTAAAATAATGGAATAATTTATCAGGAGCAAATTTGAGGATTATCTGTATGATAACAATCTGGTAAATAGCAGTCAACATGACTTCAGCAAGGGACGATCTTGTCTAAACAAACCTCAGTGACCTTTAAAGAGATGGAAAACTAAATAGGCTGTTGTAAACCTTATGACTTGGTTATTCAGACTTTCAGAAAGTCTTTGACAAAGTTCCTCACAAAAGATTGCACCATACACCAGTGTGAATTTATGGTAAAAGCTGGAAATGGATAAGTAACTGGCTTAAAGAAAGAAGCAGCTACATGTTGGGGATGAGCTAAAACCAAAAACATTCAAAATGTTGGAAATAAAATCAGAAAATATTGGAAATTGCACAGTAGTTATGATTAAGGATCTACACGCAAACATTATTGGAGCGAGGCTTTGGCTTAGTGGCAACATTCCTGCCTCTGAGTCAGAATGTGCAGCTTTCAAAACAGACTGTCCCAGCGAGTGGAGACTGGAGGTCTGGCTCTGAAGTCTGGGTTGACATCTAGTGGGATACTTGTGTCCGGTGGGTGTGGCTGGCCACCCCTCTCTTTGTATGAGTTGTGGGAGCCTCTGAAACCCATATGATATGTGGCCCTTATCACCAAATATCACTTTGGTCTGTCCTCCTGCTCCTCTGGCAACTTCTTCTCATTTGAGCACCGCACTTTGTAACACCCCTCTTGCCTCTCCCTTAAAATCCTCTATCGCCCACATAAGCTCCATACCAAGTTTCTCACTGAGATATCCTCAATGATTTCCTCCCTCAGACTCTGCACTGAGCGACTTCTCATCCTTGGTGATTTTAACCTCCATCTCAACTCACCTTGCTCTTTCTCCACTGATTTCAATGCCCTCCAGTCCTCCCTTAAAATCTCTCTCCACATAAACTCTCCTACCCATATTCGTGGCCATCCCCTTGATCTTGCCATCTCGCTCGGCCTCTCTTCCCATTGTCTCAATCACAGATAAGGCAGCCTGTGATCACTTCCTTGTATCCCTCGCCACTCACGTCTTCCCCCCTCCCAGCCCTTCTTCCTTCTGCATCTGCCCCTGGAAAAAACTCACCCTCAAGTCATAATGGCACTTTCAAATTCCCAACTGTCTAGCCTCCGGATCTCCATTCGCCACAATACTTTTTGCAGCTACCAATCTGCTCAATCACACCCTCACCTCCACCTTTGATGCCCTTGTCCCCAGTAAAACCCTAACTCTCTCCCACCCTGGTCATTCCCCTTGGTACGACCTCCATCTTTGCACCTTTTAAGTCCAGATTTGAAAGTTTATTGCGCAAAACCGGTTAAGCCATTCACCGCCCGATCTGGCTGGATCACATCAAGCACTATCAGGCCCTGCTCTCCTCTGCCAAAATTGCTCAATACTCCAGGATCATCCTGGAATGCAAAAATAACTCCCATCTTCTTTTCTCCACTACCAACTATCTCCTTAAACTCCTCTCCCCTTCTCCCTCCACCCTTACTTCCAACAAGTACGAGGAGCTCATTGACTTCTAGGTCACTAAGATTGAGATCACCTGTTCAGCTGCCTCTGCCGCATCCCTCCCTTCCCCTAGCCCACCAAGCCAAACTTTCCCCAAGGTTCCCCCCTTGTCTAGCCCTGAACTGGTATTTTTCTCTATTTTCTCACCTAATGCCCCTCATACCATCTCCGAGCTCATCTTGTCTATGAGATGTATCCCCTGCTCTCTCGACCCAATTCCCACTAAACTTCTGACCACCCAACTTCCCTTCCTGGCCCGCATGCTAGCTGATATTGTAAACGGTTCCTTCTCCTCAGGTACTGTCTCCCTCCCTTTCAAATCTGCTGTTGTCACTGCCCTCAAAAAACCCACCCTTGACACCTCTGTCTTAGGAACATAGGAACAGGAGTAGGCCATTCAGCCCCTCGTGCCTGCTCCACCATTTGATAAGATCATGGCTGATCTGTGATCTAACTCTATATACCCGCCTTTGGCCCATGTCCCTTAATACCTTTGGTTGCCAAAAAGCTATCTATCTCAGATTTAAACTTAGCAATTGAGCTGGTATCAATTGCCATTTGCAGAAGAGAGTTCCAAACTTGCACCACCGTTTGTGTGTAGAAATGTTTTCTAATCTCGCTCCTGAAAGGTCTGGCTTAATTTTTAGACTGTGCCCCCTACTCCTAGAATCCCCAACCAGCGGAAATAGTTTCTCTCTATCCACCCTATCTGTTCCCCTTAATATCTTATAAACTTCAATCAGATCACCCCATAACCTTCGAAACTCTAGAGAATACAACCCCAATTTGTGTAATCTCTCCTCGTAACTTAATCCTTGAAGTCTGGGTATGATTCTAGTAAACCTACGCAGCACTCCCTCCAAGGCCAATATGTCCTTCCGAAGGTGCGGTGCCCAGAACTGCTCACAGTACTCTAGGTGTGGTCTAACCAGGGTTTTGTATAGCTACTTGCAAACTATTGCCCCATTTACAACCTCCTTTTCCTCTCCAATGGCCTTGAACGTGTTGTCGCTGTCCAAATCCGTGCCCATCTTTCCTGCAATTCCATGTTTGGACCTATCCAAACAGGCTTCTGTTCCTGCCACAGCACTGAAATGGCCCTAATCAAAGTCACAAATGACATCCTATGTGACTGTGACTGTGACCGTGGCACACTATCCCTTGTCATCCTTCTCGACCTGTCTGCAACCGGTTGACCACACCGTGTTCCTCCAAAGCCTCTCCTCCGTTGTCCTGCTGAGTTGGATTGCCCTCACCTGGTTCTACTCTTACCTATCCAGTCGTAGATAGAGAACCTCCTGCAATGGCTTCTCATCCCGCCCTTGCACTGTTACCTCTGGAGTCTCCCACGAATCTCTCCACGACCCCCCTTCTATTTCTCATCTATACACTGCCCCTTGCCGAAAACACAATGTCAGGCTCCACATGTACGCTGACGACACTTAGCTGTACTGCACCAACACCTCTCTCAACCCCTCCACTGCCCCTGTGTTGTCAAACTGCTTATCCTGAGCCGAAATTTCCTCCAATTAAATGTCGGGAAGACCAAAGCCATTGTCTTTGGCCTCCGCTACAAACTCTGTTCCCCAGCCACCAATTCCAACCCCTCCCTGGCCACTGACTCGGGCTGAATCAGACTGTTCGCAACCTATTTGACCCTGAGCTGAGCGCTCGACCCCATAGCCTTTCCCTCGCCAAGATGCCTACTTCCACCTCTGTAGTATCACCCACCTCTGTAGTATCACCTACCTCTGCCCGTACCTCAGCCCATCTGCTGCTGAAGCCCTCATCTATGCCTCTGTCACCCCCAGACTCAACTATTCCAATACTGACCAGCTTCGCATCCCCCACCTTCCATAACGTTCAGCTCATCCAAAACTCTGTTGCCCGTATCCTATTCTGCACCAAGTCCCATTCACCCATATTTCCACAGTGAAATGGAAGGGAGCTTTAAGGGAAGACGAGAAACTGGGATTATTTAGTCTGCAAAGAAGGTAGCTCAGTGGGGACGTCATAGAAATCAATAGAAAAGATAAATCTGGAGCACTACTTCAAGGTAATTTAAATAGAAGGAGGCGTAGACTCAAAAAGCAAGTTTAGGACTTTGGATGCAATATTTCTTCATTGAAAGAGAATTGGAGTTGCTTAAGAACCAGCTGGATTGTTGTGGTAGGGAGGCTGTAGGTTTTTGTTTATGGGCACATGAGCTAAGATAACTGAATGTGCTTCCTGGTTTGTTTATCTTGTGAAGCGATACTGTTAAGGAGAATATTGATGTCGGGGTTGGGGAAAACTTTTGTAGCTGTAGTAAATGGATTGTGTACAGATCAATTTTAACAATAATTGTTTATTTTCATCCTGTTATCGAACACTAAATATTATTGATATGAGTAAAGTATAATTCAGTTAGTTGAAATATTGTATAACAAAATGCAGCTATTTCACAATAAATGCTAACTTTGACATCCAAATAAGTTGAGTACAACAACAGAGTGTGAGAGGTTTAAAATGAGCAATTGTGCGGATAATTATAATTCTGCACTTTTTTACTTCTCTAACACAGATGTTGGGGGCTAGATTTTCATAGTCAATGGTTGGAAAATCTAGCATTTAATCTGTATTTTAACTTTTAACTGTTTGGTAACTCAAGATTGAGATCGACAGATTTTTGGACACTGAGGAATAAAGGGATGTGGAGATAGGGCGGGAAAGTGGAGCTGAGGTAGAAGATCAGCCATGATCTTATTAAATGTCAGAGCAGGCTCGAGGGGCTGTATGGCCTACTCCTGCTCCTATTTCTTATGTTCTTACGTTCTTATGGTATGTCTTCATCTTTCTTTTTAATTCAACATTCTCCAGTCGTATACATGTGATATTGTACATATAATTAAAGTAAACCTCAAGGATTCCACTTTTTTTATACAAATCTAAATAAAATCAAAACTATTATTTAGCAACTAGTTTTAAAATTTGTGTATGTGAATACTTTGAATGTTGTTTTCCCATTACTGCAGATGGCACTATAGCTATAGCATGTTCTTCTACTATTGAATTAGGCTGTTTGACAGTTCAGCAAGTTTGATCGCATACTTGGACTGTTACGTTGTGCAACTTTCCCTGTGTGAGCACGCTCATGTGGTCAGTAAGATAAAAATGAGAGATAACTGCCTTTGGAAATTAAACATTTTCCACTTTACTTTCAGCATCAAATTGCCAGTATGATATAATTTAGTTGCAAGTAGAATTGCCTATACAGATTTCTGACCTTTTTGTTTCAACTGTAGTGCAGAGCATCACCTTTTTATGGGGAAATTGAGAATGCTAGATGAGTCATGCTTTTTATATTGTAAGTGAACCTGATGCACAAACATTCAACAACAGATTTAAAAGTTGATTATGCTGGTCAGATTCACAGGTGATTATAAATGTCACAAATATACTACAGTTGGAAGCTAAGTGTATAGTTTGTACTGTTTCTTTTTTCTCTCTTCATGCAAATCTTTTCCCCTTTTATCCTTCTCTCCTGAGGTCCTGTACTACCAGACTGATAGTTACTTCCTTGTAGAGGTCTGGTGTAATTTGCTCTTGAGTTGCATAGAATTTAGTGTTGGTTGCCATTTTCATGGTCTTAATTGATATTAATGACTTCTTGACACCAAGAGGCATGAAGGGGGCATCCGTGCTCATGAATGAATGATAGCATTTTGTGTAGTATTTAAACCCTTTGGCAGATGTTGGCGCAAACATGCTGTCCCAACCATGGAGATCTTTATTTTTGACATATGTATTGCATGGGTTAGTACTGAAGGGCATACTGTATGAACACAGCACACTTAGGCACTCTCTGTGCTCCCTATGCTGAGTGTAAAATTCTAATGGTTGCTGTCAAATCCTATCTTGAGGACAGGCAATGATCACATATGGGTACATTATTCAGCATTCTGGGGCAAAATTATTTGCAATTACCCAAATGTAGTCTACTCCCCTTTTCAGCTGTGAGCTACTGAGGTTCCTCTAAATCAGTTTCTGAAGCTTTTGGTGGTTGAAAAGAACTGGGGGTGTCCTTTGTTTGTCTCATCTACATAGTGCAAGAAGATTGTTCCACCTCAACATTTTTTTAAAGGGCTACATGCCTGATCTATTCTGGTTGGATACTCCTAGTACGTAAAGTATACTTTCATTCAAAGAATAATAATCTAAAATACCTAAGGTAATCTACTTTTTTCTTGTTCATTTAAGTCCCCTACTAAAAGGGCATATAGGAAAAAGCATTCTAGGGCTTTGTTTTGCAGCTTGTGAAATTCCCATTAAGAAGTACACGAGGGTGGTGCAGTTTTACTTGCCTTCCACTTGGCATCTTCCCCATTGACCAAGCTGAGATAGGGAAAGCTCCCACAAAAAAAGGCATTGCACAAATATTTTTGCATTTCATAGAAATGCAGTGCAGTTTGAAAGAAAAGCTGAAATAGCTCCACATGAACCTTGTCTTTATGATTGAATGTATTTTATCCATATCGTGGCGCTTACTATTGTATTGTTCTAAAGTCAATACTGGCCAGGCTTAGTTGCAATCTCTGTTCACAATGAAAACAGTAATGGTTTTTCTGCAGATATCCTAATTACTCTAGATATACAAGAGTTTGTGTTTGTTTTTAAATGGAGAAATGTAAGTGAAACACTAAGAGCCATTATCCAGAGCACTACCAAAGTTGGAAAGACTAGGATAGGAGGCAAAATAAGTAATAGTAAGTTGAGGCCAAATTTGGGTTTTAAAAAGTTTGTAGATTGTAGGAGGAAGAAAGACTGAGATGAGGTGTTTCACAGTTTTGAGGCCCTGGGAAAGAATAAGTTGGTAGGAAACATTGCAGTGATTTGAATATAGTGAGGATACAGGGAGGAAGGGCATGTAGAGTGGTGGATTAGGAGGAACAGGAGTGGGAAGTTTAAAGACGCAGTAACAGTGGTAATACATAAATAAAATAAAGTCAAAAAAGGTTGTGATGGAGGGAGAAAATTGCAATACACATATATATGTACTTTTTAGAAAATGTGTGTAGAATTTTTTTGGCTTATTGACAAACTTTGCTTACTGTATGTACACTGCACCAAAACTGTATGCTTGAAATGCTGCTTTAGCATCTAGGGGCATATTATAGCACTTTTACAAATGAAAAATCTACAGTTTTAAAAGTTCAAATGGGCAAATTGTAAAATACTTTTTAAAAAATCGTATGGTTATGAGCATTTTAAAATTCTCTTTCATAGAAATTATAGCATATAATGAGGCTGTGTGAGCCATCATGCCTGTGCCAGTTTTAACAGTCCTTAGGAGCTCCCCCAATGGTTCAGCAAGTGTTATACAATGAATGGCTGAGCTATGCAAACCAGGGAATTGCCAGATTTAATTCATAATCTGTGCTGAATTAGCTAATCTACCTAAGGTTGTAATAGATTTGCAAAAATTAGTTTTAACATTCAGAAATTAAGGAGTACAAGCTAGCCAGGCTTCCCACTCCTACTCAACGATTGCTGCTGCACATGCACGTGTGGATGTCTGGTGAGGACAGGATCAACCTCAGCTGTGATGCCCCTCTCTACCTAATAGCTTGCTGACCCTCATTGTCAATTATTGTAGTTGAATGTTAGTCACCGGAGGATAACCGGAGAGGTACCCAGCAAGGAGTCAGTACTTTCAAGAGGGAAAGGGAGAAAGTTAGCAAGTTAAAGAAGGGAAAAAAAACAGTTCCTATAATAGTTATTTTCCCTCCCTTTAGGTCTTTCTGCATTTTGTGCAATTTTATAGCCCATGCAGTGGGCTGGCAGGCTGACAGGATGCTCCAAGGTCTGTGCCAATGATGGTCATGAACCAGCCACTAGGCGGTGCATGAGAGCAGCCCTAGTTGTTTGCTGATTTCAGTCAGTGTGGCCTCCGCTTAAGGACATCCCCTGATAGAATCTTATCATGTGGGGGATTGCAGACATGAACCCACATGTCACTGCTTTCTGAAAACACATTGGGGCACCAATGAGTTGCACTCCCATGCTGCATAATAAAATTCACTTCTTGAAATAAAGATCAACATTTGTTCTACTTTTTCATTATTTTCTTTAATTTCACTGCACATAAAGAGTTGGTCAGTTGTGTAGGTTGGACAACAGCAGATGAGTTGTATTCGTCCAGTGATGATCACCAAATCCTGAAGTGGAATTTGTTAACAAATGAAACAGTACAGGTAGTAAGGCTAGCTGAAGAAATCTATCCCATAGACCTGCACTGGTTCCCTAAGACCACAGGTGGCAAGAAGCAAATGCAAGCAGAAACATTTGTGCTCACCAGTACTGATGGTAAGTGTTGCTTTAATGTTCTTACATTATGTTTGAGTTGTGACAAAATTCATTTTGAGGTTTTATTCTCAGTGAAAAATCCTATTCCACTTAGTTTATCTGATTATGGACAATAAATAATGCCTCCTGGGTAAAGAATTTCGCTGTTCTGGTTTTTAGTATAGTGCATTATGTTTCTTGCTGTCCACCTTTTTTTTAAACTCATTTAATGCTCATCAAGGTGAGGGATGTTGATGCTGAGGAATTAAACAGTTTCTATTTTGAATGCCCAGTGTTGGCATCAAGCACACTCCTAGGTCAAGTACAAAATGGTTAGATGCAGATTACAATCCTCTAATCTGTGCAAATAGTGTTCTTTAGCCCTAACCTCAGAAGACTAGCCTCTATTAAAGCAGTTTGACATTTTTCTATTTTCTTCACTGCCATTCTATGGCTTGTGCAATTGAGATTATTAGTTGGTGCCAGTGTTTTGCTGTGGCACCATGGCCACTAATGACTGGATTGAGACTGCTCAAATTGATTGTAAAAAGCTTTTGTGACCAGTAGATTTTATAATTCTGTCAGTATTGGCCTGATTCAATACCATGCACACTGGTTAAAGGCAAGATCCTAACCTACTGTTCCCCCAGTTTAGTCGGGTGTACATTGAAATTAACATTCCTGCAAATTAACTACTGGAAAATGTGACTGAAATGTTTTTGAGTATTTTATGGCAAAGTAGTTCTGGTAGATTGTTTCCTGAGAGAAACTTCATTGCATATAATGGAACCTTGTTATTGTCACTTTTATAGAGCCTGGCAAATTGAAGGTGAAATTAAGTGGCAACAATTCATTGTAGATAGCACCAGTGTCAGTAATTCAGGAAATATTTGAAGAATCTATAAGGTGAAGGTGGTGGATTATGTATTGTTTTTTTCTAAGCCTAGACAATAGGAATTATTGACTCTTGAGTGCCACAGATTTTTTTTCGTTAATGTGAAACAAATGTGTTGACATTTTCTGAAATGAGTCTCATTGTTATATTGACTTTTAAGTTCAGAACATAAAAGATAAACCTCTTCACATGGTATTCACTGAAGTAAATTAACAATTCTGATTTCTTATTACAGAAAGCTACTATCTTATTCAAAATAAGTGCCTTCATATGCTATTGTGAACTTAAAAACATTAAACGAAGTAATTATTAATTTAATTAGACTTGTACTTCATCATTTAAGTATTATGTTTAGAATGTCAATATTCCACAGAGCTGAAAATGGCTGCTGCTGCTACACTCAAAATGGCCACAAAAGCCAATACCTCATTCAAGATGGCCAATAGGCTACTGTCAGTGAGCTAATTAAATCTTTTAACTGTGTGTGACATCTGCTGTATTTATTTTTATGTGGGAAAGATGCACCAAGATACTGGGCAAATGCCTTCTGGATTTCTGCAAATTTTAAATAACTACATACAGTTTTTTTTCGTGCAGTTTTACTTTAGTTGAACAATGTACGAAAAAAACAATTGTGGTATTAGGTAATCATTCTCAAAGACTTCCTGTGTTATTAAGGTGGAAGTACTAAATATTATTTGAGACTATGGTAAAAATCATTCAAAAAAGGAGAAACAAACTGGATAAAACACAACATCCTCTGTACATGACTATAAAAAGGGCTCATGCATGGCTATGGCAGTATGACGGTGCCAAATTGTGAAAAGTTTTTTGTGAATGAATGTAGACCGTAAAAGAAATGAACTGATTGCACATTCTTGTCTTTTTTCACCTAGTTTGTCCATCTATTTTAGAATACCTAAATGTTTTGATAGTCATTCAGGCTGTTATTCTGTATCAAAGGAATTGCCAATAGTTTCAAGACCATTAGGGATAGACCAAGTAATTACAGGCCAGTCAGTCTAACCTCGGTGGTGGGAAAATTACTGGAATCAATTCTGAGGGACAGGATAAACTGTAACTTAGAAAGGCACAGAGTTATCAAGGACAGTCAGCATGGATTTGTTAAAGGAAGGTCGTGTCTGATTAACTTGATTGAATTTTTTGAGGCGGTAACAAGGAGTGTCGATGAGGGTAG
The DNA here is from genome assembly GCF_035084215.1 of Heptranchias perlo. Taxonomy (NCBI): domain Eukaryota; kingdom Metazoa; phylum Chordata; class Chondrichthyes; order Hexanchiformes; family Hexanchidae; genus Heptranchias; species Heptranchias perlo. Next base: position 42,984,676 of record NC_090337.1, read on the forward strand.
TGCGTTTGATGTAGTCTACATGGATTTTAGCAAGGCTTTTGACAAGGTCCCACATGGCAGACTGGTCAAAAAAGTACAAACCCATGGGATCCAAGGGAGAGTGGCAAGTTGGATCCAAAATTGGCTCAGGGGCAAGAAGCAAAAGGTAATGGTCGACGGGTGTTTTTGTGAGTGGAAGGCTGTTTCCAGTGGGGTTGCACAGGGTTATGCATGACTATAAAAAGTCCCTTTCTTTTTGTGGTATATATTAATTATTTGGACTTAAACATAGGGGGCATGATTAAGAAGTTTGCAGATGATACAAAAATTGGCTGTGTGGTTGATAGTGAGGAGGAGAGCTGTAGACTACAGGAAGATATCAATGGACTGATCAGGTGGGCAGAAAAATGGCAAATGGAATTCAATCCAGATAAGTGTGAGGTAATGCATTTTGGGGAGGGCAAACCAAGGCAAGGGAATACACAATAAATGGGAGGCTACTGAGAGGTGTAGAGGAAGTGAGGGACCTTAGAATGCATGTCCACAGATCCCTGAAGGTAGCAGGACAGGTAGATAAGGTGGTTAAGAAGGCATATGGAATACTTTCTTTTATTAGCCGAGGCATAGAATATAAGAGCAGGGAGGTTATGCCAGAACTGTACAAAACACTAGTTAGGCCGCAGCTTGAGTACTGCGTACAGTTCTGGTCACCACATTACAGTAAGGATGTAATTGCACTAGAGAGGGTACAGAGGAGATTTAGGAGGATGTTGCCAGGACTGGAGAATATGAACGATGAGGAAAGATTGGATAGGCTGGGGCTGTTTTCTTTGGAACAGAGGAGGCTGAAGGGTGATTGAATTGAGGTGCACCAAATTATGAAGGGCCTAGATAGGAAGGACCTATTTCCCTTAGCAGAGAGGTCAATAATCAGGGGGCATAGATTTAAAGTGGTTGGTAGAAGGATTAGAGGAGAGCTGAGGAAAATCTTTTTCACCCAGAGGGTGGTAGCAGTCTGGAACTCACTGCCTGAAAGGGAGTCAGAGGCAGAAACCCTCAACTCGTTTAACAAGTACCTGGATATGCACCTTAAGTGCCATAACCTACAAGGCTGTAGACCAATTGAGATTAGGCTAGGTGGCTCATTTTCGGCTGGCGTAGACATGATGGGCTGAATAGCCTCCTTCTGCGCCGGAAATTTTCTATGATTCTATGAACTCCTTGATAGTGCCTTTAACATTGTAAATATCCTAAGGCGCTTTGCAGTGGTGAAAAAACAGATGCCAAGAAATCGCCAAAGAATTAGGGGAGATGACTCAAGTTATGTTCAAAGAGGTAAGTTTTAAGGAGGCTTCAGATTGAGGGAAAGGGAAGTAGCAAAGTGGAAAGAGAAAGAGCTCCAGTGTGTGGGGCTAAGTTGGCTGAAAGTTAGAAAGGGAGAGCAGAGGGCGCACGCTGGCAGGTAGTACTGGAGCAGTTCACAGAAGTAGGGAGGAACAAAGGCATGGAGGGATATATGAAACTATTAATATCTCATTTGCCTTAAATGCATTATGTTTGCATGCTCAATCAATCTTACCAACTATAACCAATTATTCACAACTTTTTCTATAGATGCTATACGATAGAAAATGTGTTGATGAGTAACATTATGTTTGTTAAAGGCAAATTTCACCTGGTCTCAAAGACTGGACGAGTGGAAAAAAGTGTAGAAGCACACCGTGGAGCAGTGCTGGCAGGGAGATGGAATTGTGAGGGAACTGCTTTGGTAACAGGTGAGTGAAATATTATAAAACTAATATAAAGATCTATTTGTATTTATACTTCCTTGTGCATCTTCTCCAATCATGGGTATCATCCTTCATTCTACATCCTCCTCACATTGTAGTAGTATATTTTAGCTTGATAGTTTCTGGGGACAGCGTGATATGTTCTGGGAAAATTACCTGCTGAGCGTGCATAAAAAAATGTTGCCATGATGGTGCAAATAGGCAATGCCACACATGCTTGGCTCCCACATAGTCTAAAGCCCCAGAGCCTACAATATTTCACCAATTCATTTTATAATCAATAGTTTTTTTTGTTCCTGAAATAAAAACAGAAAGTGCTAGAAACACTCAGCAGGTCAGGCAGCATCTGTGGAGAGAGAAAGAAGCGTTAATGGCCTCAATATTTAAGGGGAGGCGGGGAGGCCGAAAACGGCCAAAGAACACGGAACTCCTGCCGAACTTAATGGCAGGATCTCATTATCATTTTTTTGATCTGTTTCCCACCTAGAAGCCAGCCAAATTGACAGCCTGGCTGGCAGCCAGAAGGGAAAACCAGCGGCAGGAGGCCACAGCAGGGGACCCTTGGGGACGGTCCCCGACAATCGGGAGAGGGGAAGATCAGACATTGTGGGTGGGGAAGAGAGGACATTGCGGCTTGCGGGGGGAAGAAATCAGTCATCGCGGCGGGGGAGAAGAGGACATCGGGGCTGTAGGGGGAGAGATTGGCAATTGTGGCGGGGGTAAGAGGGGCCAACACGGCTTGGGGGAAGAGATCTGTCATTGTGGCGGGGCGGGGGTGAAGAGAAGACAACGGGGCGGGGGGGGTGGAGGTCGATGATTGATTGGGATGGGAGAGAGAGGTTGCGATCAGCAGAGGGGAGGCCGAAGGCTTCCTTGAGGTGCTGGGGGAAGTACTCCTGCTCCTCCTGGCCCACAAGGAGTGCTTGAAAAGGCACTTACTTTGTGGAGCCGGCAGCTCCCGCCTCCCTTTTACTGCCGGGTTTCCCAACCCCATGGAAACCCATGCAGCAGCAGTGAATTTTAAATTGGGGTCCCAAATGGACTATGGGAGCCTGATTTAAATATGTTAATAAGGTGTTCCGGCTCGCCACAGCGGAACACTTGGACACGTCGAAACCCGCCGCCGTAAAAACAGTAACGGGCGCATGTGAGCGGGTTAGGATCTCGTTCCATGCATTTGACGGTTTAACCCCCCCCCCACTCCCACCCCCGCCACACTCCCGTACATCATTGGTGGGGGGTGGGGGTGGTTAATATAGAAGCCAATGTTACAGGTCGATGACCTTTCATCAGAACTGGAAGATGTTAGAGATGAACAGCTTTAAAGCATGTACAGAGTCTGGGAAAAGTGGGGCAGAAAAGGAACAAAATGGGTCCAGAACAGGTGTAAATCGTTGCAGCAGAATAGCAAAGGGGAACGGAAGCATGCAAAATCTGGCAAAGAGGAAAAGACTGCCATGGCCAGGGAATGTGGTGGGGAGAAAAAGCGGATAGACCCCAGGGGTGTGGATCTCCACCCCAAATACCAGCCTACACCTCCTCCGCGCTCTACGATTCTGGTGTAGCCATCCTCCAATACCAGCACCTACAGTCGAAGAGAAAATGGAATGGTTAATGTCTAAACTTGTTAAACTGAATGTTAAGACCGGAAGGCTGTAAAGTGCCTAGTAGAAAGATGAGGTGCTGTTCCTTGAGCACACATTGAGCTTCATTGGAACAGTATAGGAGGCCAAACACAGAAAGGTCAGAGGAGAGGAATGGGATAGAGAATTAAAGCGGCAAGCAACCGGAAACTCAGGGTCACAATTGCAGACTGAACAGAGATGTTCAGCAAAGCGAACAACAAATCTACATTTGCACTTCCCCAATGTAAAGGAGTCCACATCGTGAGCAGCGAATGCAGTATACTAAGTTGGAAGAAGTACAAGTAAATTGCTGTTTTACCGGAAGAAGTGTTTGGGCCCTGGACGGCAGGAAGGTAGGAGTTGAAAGGGTAGGTGTTGCATCTGCTGCACTTGCATGGGAAGGTGCCGGGGGAAGGGGAGCATGTGTTGGGGGTGATGGAAGAATAGACCAGGAAATGGTATCGGAGGAAATGGTCCCTTCGGAATGCTGAAAGGACAGGTGAGGAGAAGATGCGTTTGGTGGTGGAACCACCCTGGAGGTGGCGGAAATGGTGGAGGATGATCCGTTGAATGTGGAGGCTGGTGGGGGGTGGAAGGTGAGGAGGACAAGGAGAACCCTACCGTACTTCTGGGAGGGAGGTGAATGGGTGAGGACAGAAGCATGGGAAATGAGATGGTCACAGTCGAGGCTCCTGTCAATCACGGTGGAGGAGAATCCTCGACTGAAGAAAATGGAAGATATTTCGGAAGCTCCGATGTGGAAGGTAGAATTGTCAGAACACATGCGATAGAGACGGATGGAGAATGGAATAGAGTCCTTTCAGGAAGCAGGGTGGGAAGAAATATGATCAAGGCAGCTGTGGGAGTCGGTGAGTTGTCCCTTGTGTCAGACCTCATCATTAAAAAAAAATTGGCACAAGATCTCCAGCCTTACTATAGTAGTAGGTTAAATTGGATAGACATTAGGGATTCAAATATTCTGTTTGTTATTTCAGCTTTTCATGTTTCCAAAGAGCTTAAGGTGTGAGCAAATAACTTCCTTAAAATATTATACTAGCCAGTTCTTTTCAGAAAGAAAAGCTACGCAACTTAGATTGGATAGACATGCAGTTTCAAGGGACAAAGTTAAGAGTACAAGGTAGTTCCTTCAGATTTCAAGATGCAACATTTCCATGTGTATCCATGCTTAAACAGTAGGATCATAGAACTCTATGCTTGGGGCCTGCCAGTAAAACTGTATGGTAGATATACAATATAAGCAATTCCTTGTAACACTTGAAGGTCCACGTGCCATGCTGTTCCGTTCCATTCCATTCTATTCTATTTGCATATCAGAGGCTTAGCTAATGCAGATGCATGGGAGCCCCCTGCTCCCACATCAAAGGGTTGGCCAGTTCCACTGAACCTGAGAGAATACCTAGAGCAAAAACCTGAAAATTGTAACAGTCTTTCTGCCTTCAGATAGGTTTGTAGTATTCTTCAATCCTTATGGGAAGAGCTGTGGAACCCAGTAAAGGATTATGTGACAATTTTAGGTCTCATGGAAGCAGCCATTTTTACAGTTCCCACTGCCTGACTTTTTATGCATCTACTTCAACTCAACTTGCTCACACAATGATCCCTAACTGATCCTCCTTTCTAGCCAATGCAAATCGACCAGTTCTTGCTCTTGAACCTCACATAATGGTTACAAGAGAACAGTGCACTAAAAGGTTATCTTCTACGACAACCTTCCTTTGTAGTTAATACTGGGAATAGATATGCTCCTGATAGGGTGAGTGACTCAGAGTAACTGGACAGAATACCTGGCATATCAATCAATTGAAAGTAAGGCAAGCCTAGGAATGCTTCCAGACCATACACAAACTAAACAGAACCTCACTTGCAAGTACAAAATCAAGGCTTTTATGTTTGTTTTTAATTTTTCACCTAATGAATTCCATATTGCACTCTTACAGTTGGTGAAGATGGACAAATTAAGATTTGGTCCAAAACTGGAATGCTGCGATCTACTATGGTGCAACAAGGTAGGGTTTTGAATTAAAAGGTTCTTTTGAGTACGTACTTCAGCTTTGTTGGTAGTGGTAGAACAACATATGATATGAGACTGTTAGTTGAAACATCAACGGTTGTGTTGCATATTCTAGTAATTGATTATATACAACACAACTTTATCATTTTGGAATTGTGGAGATTGTATTTTTTTCTGCAGTTTTATTTGAGGGTAAACATTATTAAACAACAGTAAATGACTCATGAAGTGATGACATCGCCCCGAATAACAATTTTAAAACTATTTAGCTATTACTTGCTGATACTTATGCAGAGTTTTTGAACCTTCATCAAAATACAAGTCATAAGGAAGGATTATAAATCCAATTAAGAGACATTTAGAAATGTAGACTGAGATAGTAAGTCATAGGAATATAGGAAGGAACATAGGAACAGGAGTAGGCCATTCAGCCCCTTGAGTCTGTTCTGCCATTCAATTGGATCATAGCTGATCTGTATCTTAACTCCATTTGTCACAGTCACAGAGAATCATGCCTTAAGGCTGTTTAATAGAAACAATTTAATTCTGGATCATATGCAGAATAGAGTATATATAAATGTAGAATAAATATTAATTAGGAAGTAATTTTTTGTTTTATTATTCTGTTCAAAAATAAACTGTCCAAGAACTATTGGACTCTGAGTTGGGGGAGAGGTTAATGATTTACCACATGTTAAGTTACCAATCTCAATTGTGTCCTCATGAGGAAAATTGGAAGGAGAGCCACCTGGCAGTTCTTCTACAGCTGGCAGAGTGGTATTGAGGACAGACTGTTTACAAAGCCACTTTCTTAGCTTGCAGTGGTGCATGGTGAGGAAACTAACAATAAAGAGAATTTATAAAAAAATTTAAAAGTACCTTGAAGAATAATTCTTATGAATCGTCCAAGAATAGTGGGATTTGCAGTCCCAGTTAACCTACTGCTGTTCACTTCTACTTACTTAGTAAAGGAGAGGGAATATATCAATTGGTCCTCAGAATGATAACTCTGAACAATTTATATTATAGCACTGTTGAGGTGCCAACCCACCAGCAGTTCAGGATGGCTTTCACCAGTACCAGGTTCAGCAGCTGGGGAATGGATTGTTCTCCAAGTGATGGGCAAGGCAAAATATGCTAGAACATAAGCACCAGTTGCTGCAAGCCTGCAGATTGAGATAGATAGGAAAACAGTGATGGGCTGTGTAGTTCCACAACAGTATTATAAATCCTTGCTCATGACATATACCTCTAAAGCCTGCACAAAACACCTGATGCATTAAAATACTTTTTAAGGTTAAGTTTGGTGATTTTTTTTAAAAACACTTTTTACTTAGGTTTCTATTCAATAAAAAAAAGTCAGCGGAATATATAAGCAGACAAAGACAATTATAGGTCCAGTTTCTGATCTGAGATGCGTTAGCTGATCTCTGCTGGGTTACAATTAGGTTGCTACAATTGGCCTCAGTGACCCTTGGCTGTGGAAAGGAGAAATCAACCACAGTGTCCTCTCCTCTTTGCTAACCAGTGACTCCTGCAGGAAAATGCATGTGCTAATATCAGGCTCAGACTCATTAATGATGACCTTTTAATTTGTTCATTGGTGAAACCTATTCTTCAATAACTTGCACTGATATAGCATTCTTTAATGTAGTGAAACATGCCAAGGTGCTTTACAGGAGGAGGGAAATGGATTCCAAGCAGTAATTAGGAGAGCATTTAGTGAGGTAACCAAAGGTATAGTCAAAGAAGTAGATTTTGAAGAGGCTTTTGAAGGTTGTGAGAGATGTAGCAAGGTCATGTAATCTGACCAGGACCAAGGTTTAGGGAGAGAACTCCAGAGTGCAGGGTTGAGATGCCAGCAATTATGAGAGGAGCACAATAGACTAGAGTCAGAGAAGCAGAAGGTGTGGGTTTGCAATGGAAGGCTGGAGGAATTTGCCATGAAGTGAAGCTATGGAAAAAGTTGTAAACGAGGAGAAGGATTTTGAAATCAGTGTACTGGAGATTGGGAAGCTAGAGAAGGTGGACAAGAGCAAGCTTGTTATGAAACAGTGTATCCTTCGGCTCACTGTGAGTAATGACCATACATCTGCTGGTATACGTATTTTTTTAAAAGATCACCCGTATCAAAGTCACCAATGATGTCCTTATCACTAAATTATATCATCCTTTTTCACCCTAGGTAACAGGCATTTAGTATGGAATAGTATGTGAGTAGTAGAGTTTTGAGTGAGTTCAAGTTTGTGTAGAGTGGACTTTGGGAAGCCAGCGAGGAGAGCATTAGTGAATTTGAGCCTATAGAAGACAAAGAGTTTTGTTGGTGGTATGAGTGAGTTAGAGATAGAGGCAGGCAATGTTGCAGAGGTGGAAAAATGTGGTTTTGATAATGCATAGGATGTGGGGTTTAAAGCTCAGCTCATTTTAGGATCAAAGTGTACAATCTTGTTGTTCTATGTCAGGCTCAACCAGAGCGAGCATCTGAGGATGAGGCTGGAATTGGGGAGTAACAGGATAATTTGGATTTTGCCAGTATTAAGTTAAAGAAAGTTCTGGCCCATGCATGACTTGATGTTGGATAGGACAGCAACAATCGAAGAGTCAAGGGTAATGATGAGACATGAAGCTGGATGTTATCAGCATACATACGTAAAACCTGACCATGCTTATGGATTATGTTCGACGAGGACTAGGAAGAGGCTAAGGATTGAAATTTGAGGCACACTGGAGGTGACCTTGTGGTCATGAATGAGAAGCCATTGCAGGAGATGACCTGCATGGGAACAGAACTTTGACCAGCACTGAAGTATGTGTAACCCTGCATCGAGGTTCTCTCAGTCTGTTCCCCCAGCATGTTGAATCCAGTCATGAGACTCCTCTGTATATTGGAGCATGAGATCTCAATAGCTCCAGTCAAAAAATTAAGAGAGAAGCTGCAAGTGAGCTTAGGATCTCTGTCTCCAGGGGTTCCACTGCAGATGGCTTTGGAGTTGCCACATGCTTCATGGTAGCCTGCAGTTATATAAGACAGTTATACATCACTACATTCGTATACAGTGGATTCCTCCACATTCGCCAGTAGATCGTGCAGGGTATTTTCCGCATTCTTAAATGACTATTTGAAGTGTTGGTGCTTCCTCTGTGTACTGGCCCCAAAAGGTATGAATGGCTTCAGTAGCTGAGGAAAGACCTGTGCTATCTGCTGTTATTTCACTTGCTCATTCTCACTCCTGCTCAGCGCTTCATCCAGTGCTCGCTCCTCACCTGACTTGTTAAATTCTTCGGGGCACATGTATTTTAGCTGGTTCCTGTGCCAGGTGGAGTGAGTGATGTGGAATGCTGGCTTTTTAGTTGTCTTTCGGAGCTGAGACATCATTTTGGTAGACTTGTATGGAAACAGAAAAAGAACATGTATTATAATGATAACTGTATGGAATCCCTTTAAACAGAAGCGACACGAATATATCATGTACCTAACTGTTTTTACGCAGTGTATGTTTGTGTTCTTCTCAGTGAGTAAGTAGGGGAGGAAGAGGAATAAGTATTCCTCCTTACTGAAGCTCAGGGCTAGATGGTACTAGCCCTGAGCTTCAGTGAAACCTCCAGGTGCTTCCTGCAACACTCCTATGGTCTTTAACCCCATGATTGTGACATTCTCCTTAAGAGAAGTCAACATCCAATGGCTGGAGGCCTCCCTCCGGTATGCTTTCACTCTAGACTGTTACACAATGCCCTTTTCTGTAAGGAGATACAAATGCAAATATTAGAATTTGGAAAAGCAGAGACTGTGAGAATACTTTTCAACTTCATCACATAGGCAGTAGCCTGGTGGAGCAAATTGTTCGTCTGTTGATTTCAATGAGATGAAAAAAAGAGTGGGTGATTTGCTTCACCGGGTTCCCACCCACATGGTGAAGTTGAAAATTATCACCCAAATGTCCAACCAGCCTCCCACTTTGTGTAAGTCCATGAAATGCAGCATGTAGGTAGCTTGCGTGGCCGTGCGATTTAGGGACACAACTTGCAAGATGTATGTGTGCCATTGGAAGCATATTTCAGTGCCAACAATAAAGTCTGCTCTGTAGCAATATAAACATGGATGTGCAAGTGTGAAAGTGTTCAAAAATTGCCTGAGCACATTGCATGATGCCTTAGAGAGTGTGACATACATCTTATGGTCATATATTGGCAGCAAGCACAGTCTGGGTAGTCTTGCCAATTTTCCTAAAACTTGAAAACCTTTTCCTCTATGGTTCCCACCACCATTGTACATGGGAGACTGCATTCGCTCACTCTGCCAGATCCACAAAAGCATTTTTCATGGCATGCCTCTCAGCTCTGAAGAGGACAATTCTCTTTTGTGCACCTTTTGCGGCAGCACTTCACAGATAGTATTCTCAGATGGGACAGTTTTGCTCTTCTGTCTTCTCTCCATTGCTCAGGATCTGCTTTTATAATTTGCTGCTCTTCAATGCAACCACCCATTAGGCTAAGCTGTTTTAAGAGCTGCTGTTTCATTGAATATACCCCCCATCAGTGAACTCGCTGCACCTGGAGCAATCTTGCAGAAAGTATGATGACATTGTTAATAAACTGACCTCAAAATTGTGCTAGATCAGGTCTCGTGCTAAATTTTGATTCAATGTTGTTCACACCTGTGTTACACCAATGTTACAGTTAAAAATGGATCACTATCTGAAACCTTGAAAAGTAGCGCCATTTTGTTTTGAGTCTTTTTGAAAGTTTTCTTTAACAACCCAGGCAAGTTGGTAATGTTAGCATGATTCTATTGCACAGTGGTAATGTGTTTTTGAATGGCTTGAGAAAAAGAAAATGCTATAACATATGATGGGCTGAATGGCCTCCTTCTGTGCCGTAAATTTTTCCATGTTTCTAAAGCAATATAAAAATTTATTATTGATTTGTATCTCCATGAATTTAGTCTTTATATAAAATTTTATCTACCGTCCCTATATCTCCTGGAACTGTGCAAGACTCTTGGAAGGAATGAAGGTGATCCCATTTTTTTTTGGAAAAGTGGATAAATGTGGAGTTCTAACACTTCTTGTTTGTAGGCATTCTTTTACCACCTGAATGTCAAATCCTGTTTTTTCTGTTGTTTCGATAATCAGCCTTTTGGTTTGAAGCAGCTTTAGATCCTATGAGGATTTGTAATTTCTGTGGAAGAAACCTCCCTTGGGTATAAATAGGATTATAGGTTTATTAAATTCAATATTTCTCTCATTTGAATCAAGATCATTGGGCATTTAAAGGAGTGTGCTGATGGATTTACCATGTTGTTAGCAATTAATGCAAGAGCTAATCTTCACTAATGTAGGCCATATAAAGAATTGGGTTTCCACCATAATCATTTTTAAAAAAAACTATATATCTACCTATATATGTATAATGTTGTAAAAACTTTACAAAAGCAAGGACAGTCTGGGTAGTCTTGGCAATTTTCCTAAGACTTGAAAACCTTTTCCTCTACTGCTCCCACCGCCATTGTACATAGGAGACTGCATTCGCTCACTCTGCCAGATCCACCAAAGCATTTTTCATGGCATGCCTCTCAGCTTTGAAGAGGACAATTCTTTTGTGCAACTTCTGCGGCAGCACTTCACAGATAGTATTCTCAGATCCATTCCTGTCCGTCATTCTTCATACAACTGTAGAACATTAATACAGATTTCTGTGCCACACTTGAAAAAATGTGTAAACAAACAAAGGCAGTCATTAGCAATGTACAGAAAAATTCTTTAGAAACAGAAATTATGTGAGCCATGATGTCTGCAGTGTCTTAATTGACCTGTGTATGAATTCATCCAATATTTACTTACTATCAATTACACAACAAATCCTCTGACCTATCATAGATAACATCCCAGGAGATATATTAGTTATGTTATAACAATGTGCGCAGAAGGTGTGGTGCTCAAAGGAGCAGAAGGTGCCAGAGGAGTGGGGAGATAGACCAATGTGAGATTTGGTGATAAGGGCCACACCGGCACGCGGCAGTTTGGGTGGGGCAGGTGGTGGAAGGTATAGCCAGATGGGGAGGCTTCAGTAAGGGGGAAGGTGTCATCACCTGTATGCCAAGTTTCCATCAAGGCCGTGATGTCGATGCAATCATCCACAATATGGTCATAGATGGCAAGGGCCTTGTTCTCAAGTTTCAGGAGGGAGATGCGGACTGGAGCGGTGATTGTTGATCTGCTAGCCACAGATCAGTGGGGGGAGGGATAAGTGAGACGGGAGGGAGATTGGCAAGTTTAGCCCCTAGCGGACACACTGGATGGGAGGGTTGATGAGAAAGTAAGATGGGGCAGTTGGATTGGCATTCGTAAGCAGGCCATGATGAGTGGCTCGATGGCTCCTTCGGGGAATGCCGAGATAGGCACAGAGAGAAGGTGTGTGCTTATCCAAAAAGGGTTCAAGCCTGGGTCAGCGGCAGGGGAGTAGGAAAGTCGAGGAATAGTTAAACGGTTGGGGAATGGATTTGGGGGGGCAAAGTACCCGAGACGGGAGAAATAAAAGGAGGCATGACTGGATAATAGGAAGGGGAGGACACAGGAGAGAAAGGCCCAAGGGGTAAAGAGAAGAGAAAGAAAAAGGGAGATAGAAGTAATGGACTCAGGTCTAAAACGGGAGCCAAAATGCGCATGCAAATGGACACAGGGAAATTCAGATTACATAGGTGTGGCAAAGATTAGGATAGATATGTCCAGTTTGTAAATGGAGAATAAGTAAGAGACAAAAAAAAGCCCCAAGTTAAAGTCAGAGTTTCTGTTGTGGGATGTAATTGACTTGTCGATCGGGTGGAGTCTGCATGTAGCACTAACGTCCAGGTTTGGAAGCAGTTGTGGAGGGTGAGTAAGTCCAGGAGCAGCTTGAGGGGCAGAGTATCAGTGGACGTACTGCTAGAAGTATTTCCATAGAAAATGGAGAACAAATGTGGTGTGGAGACCGTGAGCCAGCATAGGCTGATCCAGGGGTCCAATGAAGGTGAGTAGTGGCCTCAATGATTAGTAGTGTACACCAACTGATCCAGCATACTAACAGAGGGATGAATGGAGTCAGCAACAATGGGAAGCAGGTGAAAAGTGGCAGAGCAATGGACGTCCGGCAGCAGTGGAGCAGAATCCAGAGCAGAATTGGAACCAGCAGAAACAGATCAGAACTAGCTCAGCGTAGAGTGAAAAATTCCTGGCAAAGTAGCAGAAAACTGAGGACAACAGCAGGCCAGGTACTAGAATTGAGAGAATACAGTCTCCATAGAAAACAGCGGCAAAGTTGGAGGTCTCTATGAAGTCCAGAGCAGTGGAGAAATGGATTTCGGCCCAGGAGAAGTGGATTTCTGGCCAGAATCACACAGCAGCAAAATAAAGCTGAAAAACCAACAGTGCACTGAAGTATAGTCAGAAGCTCAGCAGGTAACAACAGCAGGTGGGCGATGGGCTGTAAGCTAGAAAAAGTCACCTTAAAACCTGAAGCAACTGAGTAGCAGAGCAGAGTCACAGCAGTCGAGTCTTGCAGTGTAATAGGACAGTGTAGTGCTGATGGCGGAGGAATCAAGAAGTTGAGAAGTCAAATTTGAGCAGAGTTCCAGCAGTTGAAAGGAGCACAGTGAAAACAAAGAACAAGCAGAGTCAGGGGATGGGCAGTGACCTCTGCACAGGTAATTTTAAACTTGCAGCTTGAACTTGTAGTTTTGGCTAAAATGCATCCACTATCAGAGCAAGGGGAACTTAAACAGTAAAAGAGGGGAGATTGGGGGAGAAAGGGCAATGGGTGACCAAGGATGGTGTTCCAGAGCTGCCAGCCCATCTTGAACAGACAAATGTACAGGTGAATGTTAAGTACTGCATTGATACTTGTATCTACTGGCCTAACTTGATGCTATGTATAGTTTGTCCAGTAATAAACTTGAATTAGTAGTTTTAGCCTGAACTACATGATCTATCAGCGGCGTTTTCTCTCTTATTGGAGAGATCAAGGATACATGGTGGCATTCTGATATAACCCAGCAATTTAAGGGTAATTTGTTTGCCCTGAGACACAATATTCCATATACTTCACACATAAGGCCAAATTTTGATACTTAGGAAGCGTGGACTTGCCTATGGAAACTGTCTTTCATGCTGAACATGAAAAGAGTATTTAATATCAGCTTTAGATTATGTTGTGATGTGGAGATGCCGGTGATGGACTGGGGTTGACAATTGTAAACAATTTTACAACACCAAGTTATAGTCCAGCAATTTTATTTTAAATTCACAAGCTTTCGGAGGCTTCCTCCATTTACCTGAGGAAGGAGGAAGCCTCCGAAAGCTTGTGAATTTAAAATAAAATTGCTGGACTATAACTTGGTGTTGTAAAATTGTTTACAATTAGATTATGTTGTTCTGGTTCACATGGGTAGTTCAATCTAGTGCCATAATTATCTGGGTAAAGCTACATTATGGTGATGTACAGCATAATTTAATTAACTGTACACAATTCCCTTACCCTTTTTACTGTTTTCATTGCTGTGTAGAAATTAATTCAAGGCATTTCAGTTTACTGCCTCAAGTCTTACTCTGCTTCTGACTGGGTGTCAATAACACTGATGAATTCTGGTCACCATTTACAAGTCTTCTGTTATACATTAGCATTCCAGAGTGACAAGGTGTTAATTTCTGATGCATGCTTTTGACATGTGGTTTCATTATATACGTGTTGCTAACTACTGGCGCTGAATTACGTAATACAAATTATTTTGGGCAGATTGTCTTGGGACTTGTGTCTGTGGTTCCTGGTTATGAATCCACAGTACAATGAAACCAGATGTTAAAGGTATGCATCAGAACTTAACACTCATCGCTCAGGATTCAGTGGTGTTATCAATGTAAAGAGGGAAAAAATTGCTCAGCAAGAATTTAAACTGCAGTCAACAAACGTACTTATTTGTTCTGGACTCTATTATTGTTCACATAGTAGTTGGCCATAGAAGTGTCATTATGCATGTCAATGGCAATTACGCAGGAAGCAGCCATCATTAAGCAGCAGATCACAGTCGGTCATTTTGTAAGGAACAGAAATATGTCTGGGGGTGGAGGGAGAAATCTCTCTTGGGAGATCAGGGAATCCTTCTGCATCCACAGCTGCTGACCCCACAACAGCAGAGGAGGGTGTTGGGCTGGAAGCCTGAGCACTTGTTTGCTGTTCCATGTTTGCTGCATCCACCTCTAAGAACAGTGCACTATCCAGTTTTGGCACAACAAAAGTATGTGTGGAAAAGGACAGTGGTCTCTGCATGTAGAAAGCGTTGATAGGAGGAAACCTGATGCCCCAAATGAGTGCCATCTGCAGTACCTTGCAATGGGGGAGCCCTGCCACCTGTTGAAAGCTCAGAGTCCTTTTCAGCTGATTCAGCGTTTGCACGAGAAAAGTGAAGAAAGGTATTGACCCTTGCAAATATGGGTAATTTTAACCCCCAAGAACGGATGGGTGGGCAGCAAAAATAGTAGATTTTTGGAGCAGGACCGCATCCTGGCTCCAGCGCGCCCACTTCCGGGTTTAACCCAGGCATGTTAGGATGTGGGCCAGGAGGAGCATGAGTGCTTCATCCAGGCCTAACAAGCTCACCTGGCGTGATCGGCCGACCCCACTCCCCCTTCCCTGATTCTTGTCCCCCCCCCCTCCCCCGATGCTGGACCACCGACTTTCTCCAAGGCCCACCCAATGTCATCCACTTCCCCCAACCCCTCTGATTTCTTCCATGGGCCACGATCCCTCCCTCCCTCCCTACCTCTCCGATTCGCATTTCCTTTCCCTTCCGACAGCCTTCCGGCCTATCGATCTGGCTGCCTGGTGTGTGGGAAACCCGGAGGCACAAATGCTTATCTTCAATTGAATTGCGATTGCAAATTGCGACGCACTCATTTGGCTTCTGGGTTCCCCATGCGTATATCTACAGACGCGCTGGTTTCCTGGCTCCGAGCTAAAATCATTCCCATAGTTTCTGGCACTTGCTTGATACAGTTGTGCACTGCAGACTGCCTGATGTGGCAGATGCATGAAAGCTTCATACTGTGCTTAAACTAATACCTTCCAGAGGATGGGGTATTCCCACGTTGGGGTTGTTCCATGGTTAATACCCCACGATGTGTGCAAAAGTGGGAGCACATTTGCCTTTGCCTTCCTTCTGATATTGTAAACTTATTTTCATTTGCAGCCAGGTGCAAAGAGTCAGGGTGACTGCACTGGCTCAGGCAAATCTATGCAGCTTTCATTTGTGTTTTTACTGAAAGGTGGTCTTCAGCCTTAAAAATGGCCACCCTCGTATGGTGCATTTTCTGCAGAAGGACCTCCAACAATTCATTATCAAAGACAGCAGTCTTGCCTAAATCGTCTCTGCTGCACTATTTTGATTACATTCTCCACTCTCCTTCCCCTTTAAGGTCTGGATGCAATCCTTTAATAGCTGCTGCTTTGCCGGATTTTTGGATTCCTAGCCGAGTGTGCCGCAAGTCACATTCTCTGGGCAAGCTTGTAACTTCATAGTGTTTGGACCACTCAAAAGAGGTGTTGCTGTGCAGTCCAGCCAAAATGAGTAGGATCATCACAATTTGCTGGATGCTTCACATATGCTCGATCAGAAGAGGTGTGAGTATGCAGCTGGCCAAGGAAGACAAGAGGTCTGCAGCCCCCTAGGAAGAGATGGGACATACTTAGGAAGGGCTAATGTGAACGTACAGGCAAGCAAAGTGCAGCAACACTCCCTGCTTGCTAGCTACTTTCAGCAAAGGACACTTTGTCACTGTGTAGCTGTTGTTCATCAATGAAAGCACACATTGTAACTCCTATGGAGATGGTAAACATTCCATCCAGTCAGCCTGAATTACCCCATCACTTAGAATCTTTCAACCCCCTCGACCCAAAATTCAGTACATACAAATGATAAATAAAAACGGATGGATTTGTCGGGTGCTCTTTTCATAGTCCAATCCAGTACTTCCTCTCTGTGCTTGTCCTACTCTTTAATCTTATTCTATGACAAAGTGCTCCAATGAGTGGCAGGAGTAACCATAGTGAGAAGCCTCTAAATCCAGGACCATGTGATGTCCCTGCAACAGCTGAAGTCATGTGCACTAATGTTGTGGTCATTAATGGCTGCATGCTTGCTGACAACTCCTTGCTCCTTTGATAGGATTAAATGGAGGTAGAATTTGTGCAGCCTCCCATGGAGGAGGCTACCTCATGGGACTCTTCCCATGTAAAGTGCTCAATGCTGGGACTCCGAGATCGATGTTCCGTGATCTCCATGAGCACAGTCCAGAAGGTGTTTCCACTGAGTGAAGCCTGCTGTTTCCAAGTAATTACCCAGTCTATCAAATCTGGCAGTGACAGACTCGTACAACCGGATGCCCAAGGTCTCAGTGGTGCCAGTCATAGCATTTGTGAAAGAAATCTGTGCTCCCTCCTGTTTGGGTCTCTCCTGCATATAGCTGTGAAGGTGCTGCTCACTCCATGATACTCTGCATTTGAGGAAATTCCTTCCACTAATTTCAGTGATATCACAGGTGCACTGCAGCAAATTCTCTGCTAGCTGTTACAGGCTATCATGGCAAACTCAAAATATGTTCCAAAAGCCTTCTGCTACTGCATTAACTCCCTTCCGAAGGCAAGTCCAGTAAGACACCAACCGCTTGCCCATGCTGCTGGCATAGGGACACAAGCTGTCCAGATGTTTCCTCTTCCTCTCCTGCCACCTCTCATTTGCTCCTCCTCACTTATGAGTTGTGCATCATTCAGTGCCCCTTCCTTAAATTCAATAAGTACAGTTTTTGGCGCACTAGAAATTGTGCTGGCACTAGGGGCAGGTAGAATGTTTGCCACAATGTGCTGTGAAGTGTTTGTGCTGGTGGCACCACTCCCTCCAGCCTTCTAATCTTGGGAAGGACCTACAGGAAAAGAAAAAGATGATGATTTACAATGCATTCCACAGACAATGGCTTCAAAGACAGGTAAGTTGATACAATGTTGTGCTATGCCATGCAAGTGAGTAACGAATGTAGCCCCTGTTGTAAGGATTTGGCAATGCAATGACAATATGAAAGATCATAAGAAAAGGAGGATACTTTCTGGTTGGTAGCATCGCCATTTCAAACTTGACCTCTCCAGTGCGTTCTGAACTATTTGACATTGCCGTTTGCATGACTATATTCTGGAGAGTACAGTTCAGAAACCCCATGCTCTCTTATGTTCTAGAGTGTGGCCAATTGAGCAGGTGGGAGGGAAACTGAGACATCGGGAGTCGAACATGGGGGGTGGGGGTCAGCCGATCGCAGGAGTCCAATCGTGGCAGGAAAGCTTGTTGGGTCTGGAGGAAACACCCCTGCTTCACCTGGCCCATAAGCAGTGCGATAAAGGCACTTACCTGATGATCCGGCCCTTCTCGCCTCTTTTTACCTGACGAGAATCACGGCCCTGGGAATCCCAGCCCCCAGGAGTTAAAAATAAAAAAAGCTATTAAAATGGAGGCACGCAGCCTCCTTAAAAGATTTCAGTGACTGACCTGCCTCCTGAGATCAGATTAGTCACCCGTCCCCCGACCTGTCTCCATTAAAGTCGGAAGTGGGCAGGTTGTGGTCGGGTTTTACATTTCTACCTTTGCACCTGCCCCCAACCCACCTGTCCTTGGGAGTTAAAATTCCCCCTTTGCTCCACCGACTCAAGTTTCCCATGCTTAGTGTAAATGTGCTGTCCGTGGATACGCTGAGGATCCATGATAGCTCACATATTGTACTCCACACATATCATGAGTATTCTCTGGACTGCCATCCCTCTGTCAAAATGACTAACTTAAAAATGTGGATTTGCGTTAGCCTGAAATCTCACTAGCATCAAACTCTCTCAATGAAATTCTGCTTACTTGCTTCACATAAATATCAATGATAGAGAAACAGCTCTCACTTTCCAGTCTTGGCCCTGTTTATTTTAGCCAATTGTCCTTTCTGAGCAGATTTCTGAATTGGGGAAAGCTTCATCCCCTAAATTTCATACCTTTGTCTTTGTTAGGTTTTTTTTATTGATGAGTGGAGGGGATATGTGAGACCATTTATCCCATTGTGTCTCTCCTAGTTCTTTGCTAGAGCAATCCAAAAACAATTCCACTTCCCATAGCCCTGCATCTTCCTCTTTCAAATGTTGGTCCACTTTTTCCTTAATATCTGCAAAGGTCTCTGCCTCAATTAATCTCTGTAGCAAAGCATTCTATGTTTTAATACTCTTTGTAAAGAAAGTTCTCTTAACCTATCTCCTCACTTTCTCAGTGACAATTTTATTGATAAATTCTTATCACTGACTCCCCACCAAGATGAAATAGTCTTTACTTATTCGCCCTATCAAAATTTTTCATATTCTCCTCTTAGCCTCCTTTGTTCCAGTGGAAATTGTCCCAGGATCTCTCCAACAGTTGAGAACTTTTCAGTATCAGTTACATTATTCCCTATGGGCATACCTTTGTATGCCAGTATCATCAAAGATGAGCAGGAGGGGATGGAGGAAAGGAGAGTGAGGCAGCATTTAGGAGGATGTATTCCAGAAGATATTACCAAAAGAATACACTAACATATACCTAGTAAGACCTTAGTGATGAGATATGCAAATGAAGTCAATGGGGGATTAGGGGGGAAACTCTGCAGTGGTTGGAGTCATATCTGGCACAAAGGAAGATGGGTGTGGTTGTTGCAGGACAATCATCTTAGTCTTAGGACATCGTGGCAGGAGTTCCTTAAGGCAGCGCCCTAGGCCTAGTGGGTAATATCAATGGATTGGTGGGCAAAGAAACCAGGGTAGGATCTTGGTCCAATGACTTTGAAGTGCATGGTAACTCCACAATACCCTATGTTATTACTCGTATATGTGCCATGTAGTTTCTCTAGTTAATTATAGTATGCGTACTGTTCCTAGGGTTTGTATAATTCACACTATTGATCCATAAAACCTCTAAATATTGAAATAATTTATCCCTTCTGAGAATCCCTTTAGCTTACGGAGAAGCCATTTTTTTCCCTCTTTTTATACTCTCCATTTGTTCTTCTGCAATGTTGAAAACATTTTCAATCATTCCCCAGATTGCTTATTGAGTAGTTGAGCAATATAGATCAGGAAGGTCCATACTGCACTTGCATATCTTTGCTGTGACAGTGATCGGGGCATTGCTTAGGTGTCCCTTGGTTGGGGAAGAGAAAAATGTGATCAGAGTTCCCATGCAGCAGCTCTTGTTGAAAGTTGGTATGTGAATGTAGAGTAAAGGCATACTTGGACATGCCAAAATAGCTTGCCAGTATTCATTATTTAGGTTCATGCATGAAGAATGGTCATTTGAGCAAGATGCTCCAGAGTGCCTGACCTGAACCGGATCTGTTGGAAGTAATGATCTAGTGTAAAGGATGAATAGGGCTGTCGATAGGACTTTAAACTAGTAAGACAGGGGGGAGGGATCTGGTGAAAATAACGTGAGTCTGAAGATAAAAGAAATAGGAGATGAGAGTAAAGGTCAGATCAAGGTAAGGAACATAAACAGTCTGGGAACAAATACAGTTATAGAACATGAGTACAAAATGTCTGGTAAAAATAAAGTGAGGGGAACACTTATTAAAAACAAATTAAATTGCTTGCACAGCAATGTGCACAGCATCCAAAATGAAACAGGGGATCTGGAGGCAATAATTCGTAGTGAGGAGCCAGATGTAGTAGGGATATCTGAAATATGGCTACATAAGGAACAGGACCAGCAGTTAAATATTGCAGGATATAACGTATTTAGAAAGGATAGGGAAGGAAGTAGGGGGTTGCGGTAGCTGTACTAATTAGAGACAACATAATGGCAATAGAAAAAAGGGACATAAGTAATAAGTTAGAAACAGAACCCATATGAATTGAGACAAAGGATAAGAAGGGATTGATCACGTTAACAGGGGCATTCTACAGATCGCCTAATAGTGGAAGGGAAGTTGAGGATGAAATATGTAGGCAAATCTATGGAATGAGTAAAAAACATCGAATAATAATCATGGGAGATTTGAACTATCCCTAATTAAACTGGCAAGAAGAGGTAGGGAAAGGGGAGTGGAGTTTTTACAGTGTATACATGGCTCCTTTCTTACTCAGTATGTGAGAAGCTCAACAAGAGAGGAATCATTGCTGGATCGATTAATGGGAAATGAACTGGTGCAGATAAAGAAGTAAGCATAGGGGAACATCTAGGCAATAGCAATCATAACATAATAAGAGTTTAAAATCTTATGATTGAGAAAGACATAAATAAGATAAAGACCAAAGTAATAGATTGGCATAAAGTTAATTTTGAGGGGATGAGAATGGAACTAGGGAAGGTAAACTGGAAAAAAAATTGTCAAGAGTTGGAATAGCAGTGGGAAATATTTAAAATTGTGATCACTAGAGAGCAGGAGAAATATTTTCCTCTTTTAAAAAAAACAAGAACAAACTAGTCAATAACGAAACACCATGGATGAATAGAGATATGGGTAAAATTGAAACTTAAAAAAAAGGCATACTCTAAATACACAGACAATAAAAGGAGAGGATGACAAAGGGGATTACGAAGAGATTAGGAAGGATATCAAAAAATAATGAGGAAAGCAAAGAGGAGCTATGAAATTAAATTATCAAGGAATACAAAAAGAAATAGTACAATATTCGACTGACACATAAATAACAAAAGAAAAATCAGGATAGGGATAGGACCAATAAGGGATGCACAAGATAAACTCACCGGTAATGACAGCAAAATGGCAGAAATATTGAATAATTACTTTGCCTCAATATTTGCCAGGGGGACTAACATGGCAGGCGTGACATTAGAAGAAGAGATCAAAAAAGATAAAGACATTTAAGATAGAAAGGAGGTACATAACTGAAACTAATAAATCTTAGAGGATAAAACCTCTGGTCTGGATGGATTGCATCTACGCATATTAAAAGAAGTTGGGGAAGAGATAGCAGAGGCATTATTACATATGTATAAAAATTAATTAGAAAAGGGAATTGTGCCAGAGAACTGGCAGACAGCTAATGTGATTCCTATATTTAAAAAGGGAGATAGAACAAGTCCAGGGAACTATAGACCAATTAGCTTAACGTCGGTAGTAGGAAATATAATGGAATCCTTACTCAAAGATGTAATAGAAAATCATCGAGAAACCGAAAATATAATAAAGAATAGTCAGCATGGATTTCAGAAGGGAAGGTCATGCTTGACCAATCTTATTGAATTCTTTGAAGAAGTAACAGAAAAGGTAGACAAGGGTAAGGAAGTAGATGTAATATATTTGGATTTTCAAAAGGCCTTCGATAAGGTACCGCACAGTAGACGCATGACTAAGGTCAGAGTATGGGCAGTCGGGACAAGTAGCAGAATTATAGCCAGCATGCTATAAAATAGAAAACAGAGAGTAGGAGTTAAAGGTAGTTATTCAAACTGGCAAAAGGTGGGAAATGGTGTTGCACAAGGATCGGTGCTGGGACTACTGTTGTTCACGATTTAGTCTCGGGAATTGGAAGTACAATTTCAAAATTTGCAGATCTCATCAAATTGTGGAGTGTAGTTAATGCCGAGGAGGACTGCGACAAAATACAGGAAGACATTAATAAACTTGCAGAATGGGCATGTAATTGGCAAATGAATTTCAATATAGACAAGTGTGAGGTATTACATTTTGGTAGGAAGAATAAGGGGCCACATACTGCTTGGATAATAAGAGTCTAAATGGGGTAGAGGAGCAGAGGGACCTGGGGGTACAGATGCACAAATCACTAAAAGTAGCGACGCAGGTTAACAAGGCCATAAAAAAGGCAAACCAAGCATTGGGGTTTATTTCTAGAGGGATAAAATTGAAAAGAAGAGAAATTATGTTAAATTTGTATAGAACCTTAGTTAGACCACATTTGGAATACTGTGAACAGTTCTGGTCTCCATATTATAAAAAGGATATAGAGGCACTGGAGAAGGTGCAAAAAAGAAATAGTAGGATGATACCAGAACTGAGAGGTTATACCTATCAGGAAAGATTGAGCAGATTGGGACTCGTTTCGAGAAAAGACTGAGGGGTGACCTGTTAGAGGTCTTTAAGATCATGAAAGGGTTTGATAGGGTAGATGTGGAGAAGATGTTTCCACTTGAAGGGGAGACCAGAACTAGGGGCCGTAAATATAAGATAGTCACTAATAAATCCAATGGGGAATTCAGGAGAAACTTCTTTACCCAGAGAGTGGTTAGAATGTGGAACTCGCTACCACAAGGAGTAGTTGAGGTGATTAGCACAGATGCATTTAAAGGGGAGCTAAATAAGCACATGAGGGAGAAAGGACTAGAAGGATATGCTAATAGAGTTAGATGAAGTAGGGAGGGAGGAAGCTCATGTGGGGCATAAACACTGGCATGGACCTGTTGGGCCAAATGACCAGTTTCTGTGCTGTACATTCTATGTAATTCTATGTAACACCTCTATTAAATCTCTCCTTCACCTTCTCTGCTCCAAGAAGAACAATACAGCTTCCCTACTCTCTCCAGATAACTGAAAGCCTTCAAACCTGGTACCATTCTAGTAAATCTCCTCATTATTCTCTCCAAGGCCTTGACATCCTTTCTAAGGTGTGGTGCCCGGAATGGGACACGATACTTTAGCTGAGGTCCAATCAGTGATTTATAAATGTTTAGCATAACTTCCTTGCTTTTCTACTCTATGCCTCTATTATTAATGCCAAGGATGCCATATGCTTTTTTAACAGTCTTCTCACGTTGCCCTGCCACCTTCAAAGACTTGAGTATGTACACCCCCAGGTCTCTCTGTTCCTGCGTCCCCTTTAAAATTGTACCATTTTGTTCATATTGCCTCTCCTCATTCTTCCTACCAAAATGCATCATTTCATACTTCTCTGCATTAAATTTCATCTGCCACGTGTCTGCCCATTTCACCAATCTGTCTATGTCCTTTGGAAGCATGTTACTATCATCCTCACTGTTTACTACATTTTCAAGATTCGTATGATCTGCAAACTTTGAAATTATGCCCTGTATACCCATGTCAGGGTCATTAATATATATCAAAAAGAGCAATGGTCCAAAGAGCAATGGTCCTAATACCAACCCCTGGGGGATACCACTATCTTCTTCCCTCCAGTCCGAAAAACAACCATTCACAGGTACTCTGTTTTCTGTCTCGCAACCAATTTCGTATCCATGCAACCAGTGCCCCTATAATCACATGGGCTTCAATTTTACTAAGAAGTCTATCATGTGGCACTTTATCAAAAGCCTTTTGAAAGTCCACATACACAATATCAACTGCACTACCTTCATCAACCCTCTTCGTTATTTCATCAAAGAACTCAATCAAGTTAGAATCATAGAAGTTTACAACATGGAAACAGGCCCTTCGGCCCAACATATCCATGTCGCCCAGTTTATACCACTAAGCTAGTCCCAGTTGCCTGCACTTGGCCCATATCCCTCTATACCCATCTTACCCATGCAACTGTCCAAATGCTTTTTAAAAGACAAAATTGTACCCGCCTCTACTACTGCCTCTGGCAGCTCGTTCCAGACACTCACCACCCTTTGAGTGAAAAAATTGCCCCTCTGGACCCTTTTGTATCTCTCCCCTCTCACCTTAAATCTATGCCCCCTCGTTATAGACTCCCCTACCTTTGGGAAAAGATTATGACTATTTACCTTATCTATGCCCCTCATTATTTTATAGACTTCTATAAGATCACCCCCAAACCTCCTATTCTCCAGGGAAAAAAGTCTCAGTCGATCCAACCTCACCCAAAAAGTCAAACCATCAAGTCCTGGTAGCATCCTAGTAAATCTTTTCTGCACTCTTTCCAGTTTAATAATATCCTTTCTATAATAGGGTGACCAGAACTGTACACAGTATTCCAAATGTGGCCTAACGAATGTCTTGTACAACTTCAACAAGACATCCCAACTCCTGTATTCAATGTTCTGACCAATGAAACCAAGCAAGCTGAATGCCTTCTTCACCACCCTATCCACCTGTGACTCCACTTTCAAGGAGCTATGAACCTGTACTCCTAGATCTCTTTGTTCTATAACTCTCCCCAACGCCCTACCATTAACGGAGTAGGTCCTGGCCCGATTCGATCTACCAAAATGCATCACCTCACATTTATCTAAATTAAACTCCATCTGCCATTCATCGGCCCACTGGCCCAATTTATCAAGATCCCGTTGCAATCCTAGATAACCTTCTTCACTGTCCACAATGCCACCAATCTTGGTGTCATCTGCAAACTTACTAACCATGCCTCCTAAATTCTCATCCAAATCATTAATATAAATAACAAATAACAGCGGACCCAGCACCGATCCCGGAGGCACACCGCTGGTCACAGGCCTCCAATTTGAATAGCAACCCTCTACAACCACCCTCTGTCTTCTGTCGTCAATCCAATTTTGTATCCAATTGGCTACCTCACCTTGGATCCCGTGAGATCTAACCTTATGTAACAACCCACCATGCGGTACCTTGTCAAAGGCTTTGCTAAAGTCCATGTAGACTACATCTACTGCACAGCCCTCATCTATCTTCTTGGTTACCCCTTCAAAAAACTCAATCAAATTTGTGAGACATGATTTTCCTCTCACAAAACCATGCTGACTGTTCCTAATCAGTCCCTGCCTCTCCAAATGCCCGTAGATCCTGTCTCTCAGAATACCCTCTAACAACTTACCCACTACAGATGTCAGGCTCACCGGTCTGTAGTTCCCAGGCTATTCCCTGCCGCCCTTCTTAAACAAAGGCACAACATTTGCTACCCTCCAATCTTCAGGCACTTCACCTGTAGCTGTCGATGATTCAAATATCTCTGCTAGGGGACCCGCAATTTGCTCCCTAACCTCCCATAACGTCCTGGGATACATTTCATCAGGTCCCGGAGATTTATCTACCTTGATGCGCGTTAAGACTTCCAGCACCTCCCTCTCTGTAATATGTACTATTTATTTCCCCAAGTTCCCTAACATCCATGCCTTTCTCAACCGTAAATACCGATGCGAAATATTCATTTAGGATCTCACCCATCTCTTGTGGTTCCGCACATAGATGACCTTGTTGATCCTTAAGAGGCCCTACTCTCTCCCTAGTTAATCTTTTGCCCTTTATGTATTTGTAGAAGCTCTTTGGATTCACCTTTGCCTTATCTGCCAAAGCAATCTCATGTCCCCTTTTTGCCCTCCTGATTTCTCTCTTAACTCTACTCCGGCAATCACTATACTCTTCAAGGGATCCACTTGATCCCAGCTGCCTATGCATGTCATATGCCTCCTTCTTCTTTCTGACTAGTGCCTCAATCTCCCGAGTCATCCAAGGTTCCCTGCTTCTACCAGCCTTGCCCTTCACTTTATAAGGAATGTGCTTACCCTGAACCCTGGTTAACACACTTTTGAAGGCCTCCCACTTACCAGACGTCCCTTTGCCTGCCAACAGACTCTCCCAATCAACTTCTGAAAGTTCCTGTCTAATACCATCAAAATTGGCCTTTCCCCAATTTAGAATTTTAACTTTTGGGCCAGACCTATCATTCTCCATAGCTATCTTAAAACTAATGGAATTATGATCACTGGTCCCAAAGTGATCCCTCACTAACACTTCTATCACCTGCCCTTCCTTATTTCCCAAGAGGAGGTCAAGTTTTGCCCCCTTTCTAGTCGGGCCATCCACATACTGATTGAGAAATTCCTCCTGAATACACTCAACAAATTTCTCTCCATCCAAGCCCCTAATGCTATGGCTGTCCCAGTCAATGTTGGGAAAGTTAAAGTCCCCTACTATTACCACCCTATTTTTCTTGCAGCTGTCTGTAATCTCCTTACATATTTGCTCCTCAATTTCCCGTTGGCTATTTGGGGGTCTGTAGTACAATCCTATCAAAGTGATCTCTCCCTTCTTATTTTTCAGTTCTACCCATATAGACTCCGTGGGCGAACCCTCGGATATATCCTCTCTCACTACTGCCGTGATGTTCTCCCTAATCAAGAACGCAACTCCCCCTCCTCTCTTACCTCCTGCTCTATCTTTCCTATAGCATCTGTACCCTGGAACATTGAGCTGCCAATCCTGCCCCTCCCTTAGCCATGTTTCAGTAATAGCTATAACATCCCAGTCCCATGTACCCATCCATGCCCTGAGTTCATCTGCCTTGCCCATCAGACTTCTTGCATTGAAATAAATGCAGTTTAATCTAGACTTCCCTTGGTCTTTGCCCTGCTTTCTCAGACCATCTGTCCGGTCATGTTTTGTACACTCTCCCTTACTGCCTTTTGTTTCTATCACCACTTTACTTCCCACTGACTTCCTGCATCGATTCCCATCCCCCTGCCACTTTAGTTTAAACCCTCCCCAACAGCACTAGCAAACACTCCCCCTAGGACATTGGTTCCAGTCCTGCCCAGATGCAGACTGTCCAATTTGTACTGGTCCCACCTCCCCCAGAACCGATTCCAATGTCCCAGGAATTTGAATCCCACCCTCTTGCACCATCTCTCAAGCCACGTATTCGTCCTAGCTATCCTGTCATTCCTACTCTGACTAGCCCGTGGCACTGGTAGCAATCCTGAGATTACTACCTTTGAGGTCCTACTTTTTAGTTTAACTCCTAACTCCCTAAATTCAGCTTGTAGGACCTCATCCCGTTTTTTTACCTATATCGTTGGTACCTATATGCACCACGACAATTGGCTGTTCACCCTCCCCCTCCAGAATGTTCTGCAGCCGCTCCGAGACATCCCTGACCCTTGCACCAGGGAGGCAACATACCATCCTGGAGTCTCGGTTGCGTCCGCAGAAACGCCTGTCTATTCCCCTTACAATCGAGTCCCCTATCACTATAGCTCTGCCACTCTTTTTCCTGCCCTCCTGTGCAGCAGAGCCAGCCACGGTGCCATGAACCTGGCCGCTGCCACCTTCCCCTGGTGAGCCATCTCCCACAACAGTATCCAAAACGGTATACCTGTTTGAGAGGGGGATGGCCACAGGGGACCCCTGCACTACCTGCCTGCACCTCTTACTCTGCCTGGTGGTCACCCATTCACTTCCTGCCTGTACTCCCTTTACCTGCGGTGTGACCAACTCGCTAAACCTGCTATCCACGAGTTTCTCTGCATCGCGGATGCTCCACAGTGAGTCCACCTGCAGCTCCAGCTCCGAGATACGATCGGTCAGTAGCTGCAGGTGGACACACTTCCTGCACACATGGTCGGCAGGGACACTGGTAGTGTCCATTACTTCCCACATCTTGCAGCAGGGGCATATCACGGGTGCGAGGTCTGCTGCCATGACTTGCCTTAGCTTTTAAATTACGTTGAAATTCGAAAATGTTAACTATACTAGGGACCTTGGTTCACTAAAAAAAAACACTACCTGCTATAAAAGCTACTTAGTTTCCCAGCTCTTAGTTTAAACCAATGCCCTAATTTAGAGAAAAAAAAACAGTAATACTCACCAACCAATCACTTACCTGCTGTCCTGTGACGTCACTCCTTGGTTTTCTGTTGTTTTTGATCCGTTCAGGTCCGCCGCCGCTCTGGTCTCGGGCCGCCGCTCTTTTATCCCCGCTCTCGGTCTCTCTCCTCTGCTCCCGCTCAGGTCCGCCGCTCTGGTCTCGGGCCTCGGTCCGCCGCTCTTTTATCCCCGCTCTCGGTCTCTCTCCTCTGCTCCCGCTCAGGTCCGCCGCCGCTCTGGTCTCGGGCCTCGGGCCGCCGCTCTTTTATCCCCGCTCTCTGTCTCTCTCCTCTGCTCCCGCTCAGGTCCGCCGCCGCTCTGGTCTCGGGCCTCGGGCCGCCGCTCTTTTATCCCCGCTCTCGGCCTCTCTCCTCTGCTCCCGCTCAGGTCCGCCGCTGCTCTGGTCTCGGGCCTCGGGCCGCCGCTCTTTTATCCCCGCTCTCGGTCTCTCTCCTCTGCTCCCGCTCAGGTCCGCCGCCGCTCTGGTCTCGGGCCTCGGGCCGCCTCTCTTTTATCCCCGCTCTCGGTCTCTCTCCTCTGCTCCCGCTCAGGTCCGCCGCCGCTCTGGTCTCGGGCCTCGGGCCGCCGCTCTTTTAGTGAGTTAGTCAGACACGATTTGCCTTTAAATAACTATATTTTTAAATTTTAAATGAAATGTATTGTGTTATGTATCTTAAGATGTGTCATTTGTAAATGTGATTTATTTTCAGAACAGCAGTATTTTAGGCAGTATATAAATGCTGTGTACCATATAGATGGGGTGATGTACCTTTTACAATCAATAGATGGAAACATTTTTTAAAAAATTGTTAACCAGGGCACATGTGAATAACAACAATAAGTACAGATTATATATATTATACTTAATGTTTCCACAGGTACTCCAGTGTATTCAGTTGCATGGGGTCCAGATTCGGACAAGATTCTTTATACCTCAGGAAAACAACTAATCATTAAACCTCTTCAACCAAATGCCAAAGTCCTGCAGGTATCTACGTTTAGGGTCTACTATATGTGCATGCTCCCCAGTAATATGCGAACTATATAGATACTGTGGTAGTTAACCCAATCTCTGCCTGTGTCTAAAATGGTTCTGCATGGTGATTTTCTGGATCAGACTTTGATGAAAGTTGGTTTCAGTATGCCAGCAAGGTTATTGCAACATATTCTATACCGATCCCTTTCAAAACAAGATTTGTGAGGTTGCTTATTAGTAAGGGAATATACATAAGAACATAAGAAATAGAAGCAGGAGTAGGTCATACAGCCCCCCCGAGCCTGCTTCACCATTCAATAAGATCATGGCTGATCTTTGACCGCAACTCCACTTTCCCGCCTGATCCCCATATCCCTTGACTCCCTTAGAGACCAAAAATCTATCCATCTCAGTCTTGAATATACTCAACGACTAAGCATCCACAGCCCTCTGGGGTAGAGCATTCTAAATATTCACGACCCTCTGAGTGAAGAAATTCCTCCTCATCTCAGTCCTAAATGTCCGATCCCTTATCCTGAAACTCTGTTTTAGACTCTCCAGCCAGGGGAAACATTATCTCAACATCTGCCTTGTCAAGCCCTCTTAGAAACTTGTATGTTTCAATGAGATCATCTCTCATTCTTCTAAACTCCAGAGTGTATAGGCCCATTCTACTCAATCTTTCCTCACAGGATAACCCTCTCATCCCAGGAATCAAACCAGTGAACCTTCGTTGCACACCTCTAAGGCAAGTATATCCTTCCTTAGATAAGGAGACCAAAACTGCGCACAGTACTGCAGGTGTGGTTCCACCAAAGCCCTGTACAATTGCAGCAAGACTTCCTTACTCTTGTACTCCAACTCTCTTGCAATAAAGGCCTGACACAGCCATACTCACAGAATCATACCTTTCAGCCAATGTCCCAGACTCTTTCATCACCATCCCTGGGTATGTCCTGTCCCACCAGCAGGACAGACCGACCAGAGGTAGCGGTACAGTGATATGCAGTCAGGAGGGAGTGGCCCTGGGAGTCCTCAACATTGACTCTGGACCCCATGAAATCTCATGGCATCAGGTCAAACATGGGCAAAGAAACCTCCTGCTGATTACAACCTACCGCCCTCCCTCAGCTGATGAATTAGTCCTCCTCCATGTTGAACACCACTTGGAGGAAGCACTGAGGGTAGCAAGGGCACAGAATGTACTCTGGGTGGGGGACTTTAATGTCCATCACCAAGAGTGGCTCGGTAGCACCACTACTGACCGAGCTGGCCGAGTCCTAAAGGACATAGCTGCTAGACTGGGCCTGCGGCAAGTGGTGAGTGAACCAACATGAGGGAAAAACTTACTTGACCTCGTCCTCACCAAGCAATCTGTCGCAAGTGCATCTGTCCATGACAGTATTGGTAAGAGTGACCACCGCACACTCCTCGTGGAGATGAAGTCCCGTCTTCACACTGAGGACACCATCCAACGTGTTGTGTGGCACTACCACCGTGCTAAATGGGATAGATTCAGAACAGATCTAACAGCTCAAAACTGGGCATCCATGAGGCGCTGTGGGCCATCAGCAGCAGCAGAATTGTATTCCAGCACAATCTGTAACCTCATGGCCTGGCATATTCCTCACTCTACCATTACCAACAAGCCAGGGGATCAACCCTGGTTCAATGAGGAGTGTAGAAGAACATGCCAGGAGCAGCACCAGGCATACCTAAAAATGAGGTGCCAACCTGGTGAAGCTACAACTCAGGACTACATGCATGCTAAACAGCAGAAGCAACATGCTATAGAGAGAGCTAAGCGATTCCACAACCAACGGATCAGATCAAAGCTCTGCAGTCCTGCCACATCCAGTCGTGAATGGTGGTGGACAATTAAACAACTAAACGGGAGGAAGAGGCTCTGTAAGCATCCCCATCCTCAACGATGGCGGAGTCCAGCACGTGAGTGCAAAAGACAAGGCTGAAGCGTTTGCAACCATCTTCAGCCAGAAGTGCCGAGTAGATGATCCATCTCGGCCGCCTCCTGATATCCCCACCATCATAGAAGCCAATCTTCAGCCAATTCGATTCACTCCACGTGATACCAAGAAACGGCTGAGTGCACTGGATACACCAAAGGCTATGGGCCCCGACAACATCCCGGCTGTAGTGCTGGAGACTTGTGCTCCAGAACGAGCTGTACCTCTAGCCAAGCTGTTCCAGTACAGCTACAACACTGGCATCTACCGAACAATGTGGAAAATTGCCCAGGTATGTCCTGTCCACAAAAAGCAGGACAAATCCAATCCGGCCAATTCCCGCCCCATCAGTTTACTCTCAATCATCAGCAAAGTGATGGAAGGTGTCATCGACAGTGCTATCAAACGGGACTTAATCACCAATAACCTGCTCATCGATGCTGAGTTTGGGTTCCGCCAGGACCACTCGGCTCCAGACCTCATTACAGCCTTGGTCCAAACATGGACAAAAGAGCTGAATTCCAGAGGTGAGGTGAGAGTGACTGCCCTTGACATCAAGGCAGCATTTGACCGAGTGTGGCACCAAGGAGCCCTAGTAAAATTGAAGTCAGTGGGAATCGGGGAAAACTCTCCAGTGGCTGGAGTCATACCTAGCACAAAGGAAGATGGTAGTGGTTGTTGGAGGCCAATCATCTCATCTCCAGGACATTGCTGCAGGAGTTCCTCAAGGCAGTGTCCTAGGCCCAACCATCTTCAGCTGCTTCATCAATGACCTTCCCCCCATCATAAGGTCAGAAATGGGGCTGTTCGCTGATGATTGCACAGCGTTCAGTTCCATTTGCAACCCCTCAGATAATGAAGCTGTCAGAGCCCGCATGCAGCAAGACCTGGATAACATCCAGGCTTGGGCTGATAAGTGGCAAGTAACATTCGCGCCAGACAAGTGCCAGGCCATGACCATCTCCAACAAGAGAGAGTCTAACCACCTCCCCTTGACATTCAACGGCATTACCATCGCCGAATCCCCCACCATCAACATCCTGGGGGGTCACCATTGACAAGAAACTTAACTGGAACAGCCATATAAATACTGTGGCTACAAGAGCAGGTCAGAGGCTCACCTCCTGACTCCCCAAAGCCTTTCCACCATCTACAAGGCACAAGTCAGGAGTGTGATGGAATACTCTCCACTTGCCTGGATGAGTGCAGCTCCAACAACACTCAAGAAGCTCGACACCATCCAGGACAAAGCAGCCCACTTGATTGGCACCCCATCCACCACCCTAAACATTCACTCCCTTCACCACCGGCTCACCGTGGCTGCAGTGTGTACCATCCACAGGATGCACTGCAGCAACTTGCCAAGGCTTCTTCGACAGCACCTCCCAAACCCGCGACCTCTACCACTTAGAAGGCCAAGAGCAGCAGGTACATGGAAACAATACCACCTGCACGTTCCCCTCCAAGTCACACACCATCCTGACTTGGAAATATATCGCCGTTCCTTCATCATCGCTGGGTCAAAATCCTGGAACTCCCTTCCTAATAGCACTGTGGGAGAACCTTCACCACACGGACTGCAGCGGTTCAAGAAGGTGGCTCACCACCACCTTGTCAAGGGCAATTCAGGATGGGCAATAAATGCCGGCCTCGCCAGTGACGCCCACACCCCATGAACGAATAAAAAAAAAAATTCCATTTGCCTTCCTAATTGCTTGCTGTACCTGCATGTTAACCTTCTGTGTTTCATGTGCAAGGATACCCAAATCCCTCTGAACACCAACATTTAATGATTTCTCACCATTTAAAAAACATTCTGTTTTTCTATTTTTCCTACCAGTGAATAACCTCACATTTCCCCATGTTATGTTCCATCTGCCACCTTCTTGCCCGCTCACTTAACCTGTCGATATCCCTTTGCAGACCCTTTGTGTCCTCCTCACAGCTTGCTTTCCCACCTAGCTTTGTATCGTCAGCAAACTTGGACACATTACACTCGATCCCCTCGTCTAAGTCATTAATATAGAGTGTAAATAGCGGGGGCCCAAGCACCGACCCGTGCGGCACCCCACTAGTTACAACCTGCCAACCCAAAAATGACACTGTTATTCCTGCTCTCTGTTTTCCGTCTGTTAACCAATCCTCAATCAATGCTAATATATTATCCCCAATCCCATGAGCCTTATCCTTGTGTAACAACCTCTCATGTGGCACCTTATCAAATGCCTTTTGAAAATCCAAATATACTACATCCACTGGTTCTCCCTTATCTACCCTGCTAGTTACACCCTCAAAAATTTCTAATAGATTTGTCAAACATGATTTCCCTTTCATAAACCTGTGTTGACTCTGCCTACTCATATTATGATTTTCTAAGTGCCCTGTTACTACGTTTGTAATAATAGATTCTAGCATTTTCCCTACTACTGATGTCAGGCTAACTGGCCTATCGTACCCTGTTTTCTCTCTCCCTCTTTTCTTGAATAGTGGGGTTACATTTGCTGCCTTCCAATCCACAGGGACTGTCTAGAATCTAGGGAATTCTTGAAGATCAAAACCAATGCATCCACTATGTCTGCAGCCACCTCTTTTAAAATCCTAGGATGTCGGCCATCAGGTCCAGGGGATCTGTCGGCTTTTAGTCCCATTAATTTTTCTAAAACTTTTTCTTTACTAATCTTAATTACTTTAAGTTCCACCCTCTGATTGGACCCTTGGTTCCCCACTATTTTTTGTGTTTTCTACTGTGAAGACAGATATAAAATATTTGTTTAACGTCTCTGCATTTCATTTTTCCCCATTATAATTTCTCCTGTCTCTGCCTCTAAGGGACCCACATTTACTTTCGCTAATCTCTTCCCTTTTATATACTTATAGAAGTTCTTACAATCTGTTTTTATATTTCTTGCTAGTTTATCCCATATTCAATTTTCTCCCTCTATCAATTTCTTGGTTATCTTTTGCAGATTTCTATAACTCTCCCAATCCTCAGGCTTACTGCTCTTTTTGGCAACATTGTAAGCCTCTTCTTTTAATCTAATACTATCCTTAACTTCTCTAGTTAGCCACATTAGGATCACTTTTCCTGTGGAGTTTTTATTCCGCAAGGGTATGTATATTCGTTGATAATTATGAATTATTTATTTAATTGTTCGCCATTGCTTATCTACCGTCATATCTTTTAATCTAATTTCCCAATCTACCTTAGCCAACTTGCCCCTCATACCTGCATAATTGGCCTTGTTTAAATTTAAGACCCTAGTTTGGGACTTAACTATATTACTCTCAAACTCAATATGAAATTCTATCATATTATGATCACTCTTCCCCAGAGGATCCTTTATTATAAGATTACCAATTAACCATGTCTCATTACACAATACTAGATCTAAAATAATCTTTTTCTTCGTTGGTTCCTCAACATATTCATCTAGAAAACTGTCTCGATGCATTCCACGAACTCGTCCTCCAAACTACTTTTGCCAATTTGGTTTGCCCAGTCTATATGAAGATTAAAGTCCCCCGTGATTATTGCATTACCCTTGTTACATGCTCCTGATTTATCCTCTGTCCAACACTATAACTACTGTTAGGGGGCCTGTATACTACTCCCACCAATGTTTTCTGCCCCTTGTTATTTCTTAGCTCATACTGATTTTACATCCTGATTTTCTGAGCTAAGATTCTTTCTCACTACTGTCTTTATCTCATCCTTTATTATCAGGGCTACCCCCTCCTTTTCCATTTTGCCTATCTTTTCTAAAAGCCAAGTACCCTGGAATATTTAGTTCCCAACCTTGGTCATCCTGCAACTATGTCTAAGTAATGGCTACTAAATCAAACCCATTTATCTCTATTTGTGCCATTAACTCATCTATCTTGTTAGGAATGCTTCATGCATTCAGATACTTTTTACTATTTTTCCCTGATGTGACCTTAGCCACTAATGCCCATTACCTTTGTTAAACTCTGTCCCTTCCTGACACATTCGG
Organism: Heptranchias perlo; assembly: GCF_035084215.1. Taxonomy (NCBI): domain Eukaryota; kingdom Metazoa; phylum Chordata; class Chondrichthyes; order Hexanchiformes; family Hexanchidae; genus Heptranchias; species Heptranchias perlo. The sequence continues at coordinate 43,019,569 of NC_090337.1, forward strand.
CTTGTTTTTTCCCAAATCGCTACTCTGCTCTACAGCCTTGATTTTTTTCTTTTTAGACTGATAAAATTATCCTTACCTGAACCCCCCCCCCCACTATTAGCTTAAAGCCCTGATTGCTTTACAGAAGCTATTCATTTAAAAAAATCTAATGGGGAAGGGGATATGTTATTTACTTTCTTTTATTGTATCTCTATAACTTAATACAATGGGTCCCAAAATTGGACAACACTCCAACACAGTTTATAGTGGAACAGAATATAGCTTTGGTGTCAAGTGCTGTATATTTCAGCTTGCCCACTCAGAACAAGCCAATCTAATTCTAATTAATACCTAGATAATTAGGTAACAAATATTCAAGAATTTGGGGAATTAATTTTTGTACAGTCAAGCCTTCTTAGCATCATCATTGTAGGTACAGCACCGGAGGAGGCCATTCGGTCCACCGTGCCCGTGCCGACTCTTGAAAGAGCTATCCAATTAATCCCATTCCTCTGCTCTTTCCCCATAGCCCTGTAAATTTTTTTGCTTCCTTTCCCTCCAATTCCCTTTTGAAAGTTACTATTGAATCTGCATCCACCACGCTTTCAGGCAGTGCATTCTAGATCACAAAAGCTCGCTGCATAATTTTTTTTCCTTATGCTGCCTCTGGTTCTTTTGCCAATTACCTTAAATCTGTGTCCTCTGGTTACTGATCCTTCTGCCACTGGAAACAGTTTCTCCTTATTTACTCTATCAAAACCCTTCATGATTTTGAACACCTCTATTAAATCTCCCCTTAGCCTTCTTTGCTCTAAGGAGAACAACCCCAACTTCTCCAGTCTCTCCACATAACTGAAGTCCCTCAGACCTGGCACCATTCTAGTAAATCTCTTCTGCACCCTCTCTAAGACCTTGACATCCTTCCTAAAGTGTGGTGCCCAGAATTGAACACAATACTCCAGCTGTGGCCTAATTTTTTTTTTATATTAAGGTTTGCATAACTTCCTTGCTTTTGTACTCTATGCCTCTATTAATAAAGCCCAGGATCCCATATGCTTTTTAACAGCCTTCTCAACTTGTCCTGCCACCTTCAAAGAACTTGTGTTTGTACACCCCCAGGGCTCTATGTTCCTGCACCCCCTTTAAAATTGTACCATTTAGTTTATATTTTCTTTGCACATTCTTCTTATCAAAATGAATCACTTCACACTTCTCTGCGTTAAATTTCATCTGCCATGTGTCTGTCCATTACACCAGTCTGTCTATGTCCTCCTGAAGTCTGTTACTATCCTCCACATTGCTTACTACATTTCCAAGTTTCGCGTCATCTGCAGACTTTGAAATTATACCCTCTATACCCAAGTCCAAGTCATTAATATATATCAAAAAGAGCAGTGGTCCTAATACTGACTGCTGGGGAACACCACTGTATACTTCCCTCCAGTCTGAAAAGCAACTGTTCATCACCACTCTCTGCTTTCTGTCCTCTAGCCAATTTTGTATCCACGTTGCCACTGCCCTTTTAATCTCATGAGCTTTAATTTATTATGTGTCTATTATATGGTACTTTATTAAATGCCTTTTGAAAGTCCATATACACATCAACCGTACTACCCTCATCAACCCTCTCCGTTACATCAAAGAACTCAATCAAGTTTTGTCAAACACAATTTTCCTATAACAAATCTGTGCTGATTTTCATTTATTAGTCTATACTTTTCCAAGTGCCAATTAATTTTGCTCTTGAAAGCTCCTCCACCACCAATGTTAGGCTGATTGGCCTGTAATTGCCGGGTTTATCCCTCTCTCCTCTTTTGAGCAGGGTGTAACATTTGCAATCCTCCAGTCCTCTGGCACCATCCCCATTTCGAAGGAGGATTGGAAAATTGTGGCCAGAGCCACCGCAATTTCCACTCCTACTTCCCTCAGTTACCTAGGATGCATCCCATCTGGACTGGGTGACTTTTCTACTTTGAGTAAAGCCAGCCTTTCTAGTATCTTCTCTTTATCTATTTTTATCCTATCTAATATCGCTACTACCTCCTCCTTTACTGCTACAACGGCAGCATCTTCTTCTCTAGAGAAGACGGATATGAAACATTCATTTAGTGCTTCAGCCATGCCCTCTACCTCCACAAGAAAATCTTTTTTTTGTCCCTAATCAGTCCCATACTTCCTTTGACTACCCTTTTATTATTTATATGTTTATAAAAGACTTTTGGGTTCCCTTCTATGTTAGCCACTAAGCAATATAAATGTATCACGGAAAATTGCATACATGAAGACTTGTAAACTTATTTTTATAAATGAAAAGCCAGCAATGTTTACTCATGTTTCTTAGCATTCATGAAATATTAGAGTCATTTCACATATCTTATGCTGTATGGGTAAATACTACTGCTGTATTGTGTAGTTTAACTGAATTTACACTCTGTCTGCACTTGCCTGCCAACCTTTGTTCTCCCTTCCACCTTCTCCCCACTTAAGTCTTTTTGTCCTGGTCTCTTTCTCTTTATTTCTACTAATTCAAGACACAAAAGAAAGGTAGGCAAAAAGTGATTACTGTAGCTCTAGTTGTAAACTCAAATAACTGATACTGAAATATACACAAAATATTCAGCCATATTTATAATACTAACATTTAAAAAGGAAAACAAAATTTGACTGCAAATAACTAGAGAATATAGATATCTGCTGCAATACCGGTGGCTGATCCCCTTTCGCATTGTTTGCACTGAAGTCCATTGACCTGATGGCTAATAAAGTCTGTGCATAAATTCTTTCTTCACTGATTGATGTGTGCTATGATCTAATAATGCTAGTCTCCTTTTGAAACAAGCCTCAAGGAAATGACTGCATATATACACGCCTTAATATATTTCCATCAAAATCTAATCACAGTATCTTGCTGCCGGTGCCCATCTATCAATATGAACTATATATTATTAAAGGGATAACATTTAGTTGATTAAGTTTTCTTTATTTTGTAAACATGCAAAGTGATATAACAGAAACATCCATTGTATTGCAAAAATGGCACTTATAGTATATCATATTTAGCTCAAACTGCAATAATCCCCTTCAAATACAGTAAAGTTTCTCCTTTAAAACATTTTTGTTGTATTTGTGTTGATTAGTCATTCAACAGTATTATTAGATAATGAATTTATACAATAAACAAATATATTTTAATTTATTGTGCTAAGCTATAGCCAAAAACATATGTGTTTTCAAATAAATACTCAGTTATTTACCTTACCTTAGGCAAGAATGTACTATCATAACCTGAAAATTGTTGCTGATATTTATTTTTTGTAATATGTGGGGGAAGCTTTAGCCTATTTTAGTGAATGCAGAAAAGGACCGGAGCCTTTACTGTATTTTGCTGTGTTCTATTGCTTTTTGATGTCACAGTAAGGCCTTGTAATTACACTGTGTGAATATTAGCCAGTGACCACCTATTGTATTTATACTAAATTACTTTTCTATTTTAAAAGGTGTTAACCTGTTAATTTGAAATGGTTAAACTCAAAGATCTAAGAAAACCATAACCCAGTAACATAATTGAGAAAACAATTGTTAAAAAGCTTAAGATACTCCATTTCTGAGTGAAGACTGCCTTGTACAAATACATGGCAACTTTGTGCAACAACATTTTTGTCATCATCACTCACTTTACTAGTATTACTTTTGATGTTGGTGAATGTTGTGGTGTAACTGTTGAAATTGATTCTATATAGAAATACAACTGGTAGGAGATATTACATTTGAGAACAGCAACAGAAATAGTATGGGTGTTTCAACACAAATTTTAATAGAATGATGTAAGACTGAAATAACTAGAACTGCATCAGTGTATTCATCCTTATTTTAAGTAAAGCATTTTTAATTTTCTGTTATTGATACAAGTTTAAACTTAAAGTATAAAGTAACAGTTGCAATTTTTTAAACTCATTTTGCATCTGTCTAAAGTACATTGAGTATAGAACAATAACTTTTATATCTGTAACACTCATCATCGACAGAAAAATGTCTCCGCGTGATGTAAAGGTTGTAAGAAAAACCATGGAAACCAGCAGAGGAAAAGTTGGAGGTTCATAGTTGAAGCAGAGGATTTTAACAAGCTTTTTGAAAGTCGGGAGGGTGGTGCCAAAGTGGAGTATTTCAGGGAAGACAATCCACAGCGCAGTTGTGTAGTGGATCGAAAAGTGGCCATCAATGGAGGGGGGTGAGGAATGAGGAGTAGAAGGTGTGGGGACGTACAACTAGATTAGATCACTGATGTAGGGTGGGGCAAGGCAGTGGACAGATTTGAAAGTGAGGACAAGGATCTTGAAGTGAACTTATTGGGTCTTGGAGCCACTGGAGCTTGGACAAGGACAGAATGTGGAGCTTTGTGTGAGTGAGTGTTCCTAAATGAGTCATAATTGTAGAGGAGGGAAGGCTGGCTAAGAGAGGATTTGAGGAATAAAGGTGTGGGTTAGGAGGAGGAGATGTAAGGGCAGAGATAGGTGACGTTGTAGTGAGAAAGAAAGCAGTATTGGAATGGATGTGGGAAAAGAAGCTCAGCTTGATTTCGAACAGTACACAAAGGTTCCAAAAATACGGTCTTAGGCTGAATTGGCAGCTGAGGAGGTTGACGTAGTCATGTCCACGTACAGGCAGGAGCCAAAAAGATAGCTTCAGTTTTTCCAACATTCAGTTGGAGGAAATTATGATTCATCCAGGTCTTAATGTTGGATAGGCAGATAGATGGATCTTATAGCAGCAGCCTTGGGATCAGTTAGAAGAGGCAGAGAAAACTTGGTGGCAGCGTACATATGGAAGATGAGCCCTTGCTCTTAAATGATATAATTGAGGAGTAGCATATAGGTGATGAAGAGAAGGGGATCAAGAATGGAGTCCTAGGCTACAATGATAGATATGTAACAACTTAATTGCAACAGGTATGAGAAGAACCAGTAGACGGCACTGCCGTGGAGGTGGACAGCAAAGAAGAGATATTGGTGGAGGAAGAAGGCAATGAAGATGGTTGATGGTGGAGCTGAAAGCTTTGGAGTTGCTCCTACTCTCTAGGGTAATCTTGGAGTAGGATATAGATTTGCCATGGAAAGACAACAATGGTACAGCTTATGGTCGTCAAGTCAGATCTAGCAGTGGACAACCAGGATATTGCGCACCGTGTTCATTCAAGCTTGTGGCCTGTGGATTTGAGGTCAAAAGGGTTGCTATTATACTAGGGAGGATAGTAGTGATGGCATATCATCCAAGATCTGTTTGGGACAAGGGTGCCAAAGATGGAGGTGTGATGGTTGTAGAGTAGATTGATGGACGTGTCAAAGTCATCATGGGTCGTAGGCTGGGGGGATGTGCTTGGAATTTGAATTGAATACTTGTAAGGGAGTTGGGGATTTGATTACATAAATCATTTATGGGTTTTTTTCTATGTTAATTTAGATTCAATTGATTTCTTCAATAATTGACTGAAAACAGACACTGTTCTCTATTAAAGTCCAATTAAAGTTATTAGTCTTAGCAAAGAACAAACTGTGTCAGCTGCTCCGTTGAATATGTTGCAAGACATTATTTGCTACAATGTGTGTAGATAAATTGCTTTTGCTTTTCATGCCAAGAAAAGCCCAGTCTTCGACATAGTTGGCTGATGTCTAACACATTCAAATGGGACAAGTCTGCTTTTGTGCCATTTTAATTTATTAGTATGATTAAATTATAAAATTATGCTGTTTTAGTATTTTGAGTACCAAAATTTAGAATAATTGTTCATGCTTCACTTAAATTTGAGCAATAATCAAAAATGGCTGTACTTTGGGGATTCTCTGCTTTGGATGACCACAACTTTGAGAGTTGTCACAATAATTTAAGTATTTTTAACATTTGTTTTATTAAAAACTTAAGACACTTATTTGTGCACATCCTCATCTCATCTTGCATTTATCTTCACAAGTGGAAAGCCCATGATGGAGTCATTCTGAAGATAGACTGGAATACTGTGAATGATCTCATCCTTTCCGGTGGTGAGGACTGTAAATACAAGGTTTGTATTCTGGCTAATTCTCTGACCAGAACTTCCCTTGAAGACAGTTCAAATATAATAATATGGTAATTAAATGTGAGAGATGGGGGTTCAGAGTTGATGTAGAATGGGGACTAGGAGGAGTTTTGTTGGGTAAGTGGAAGCAGCTGAATGAATGGTATTTATCTTGATGACAAAAGAAATTTCTGAGCTCCTCGCACTTATTGTTGGAGGTAGAGGTGGAGGGGAGAGGGGTTGAAGGAGGCAGTTGGTAGTGGCAAAAGTGAACTTGGGATTATTTTACCCTCCAAGATGGTTCTAGAGAAGTGGACAGTTTTGGCAGAAGAGAGCAAGGCCCATTAGAGCTTGATGTGACCAAGCCAGATCTGACAGTAGATGGTTAAGCAAGTTGTGCACCAGGTTTGCATCCCTTGAACGTAAGGAAGCAAAGATAGGAGGCATACCAGGGGAAACAACAGGGATCGGATACAGTGAAGGTTTTGCTGGGTTTGTGGATATTGAATATGGAGGGGAGGGAGTGGTTATGGAAATCAACAGCTGTAGAGGTATAGTGGCAAATGGAGGGCCAAACACTAGGCGGTTGGGAGTTTGAGAGTGTAGTTGTAAGTGACATGGGGGAAGAGTTTTTTCCAGGGCAGATACAAAAGGAAATGCAGTTGAAAGAAAGTTGGGGATGTGTATGATGAGCGATACAAGGAAGTAGTCAAAGATGGCCTTGTCATTAATCGAGCCCTCAGAAGATGCCAACTTAGAGGGGGGATGTGAATGTGGGTAAGTTTATATAGGGGAGAAGTTTAGAGAAAACAGGAGGACAGTAATTTCAGAGGAGAGAGAGTGCGAGGAGCTGAGATGAAGATTGAAATCACTGAGATTGAGGAGTCACGGTGCAGAGGTTAAGGGAAGAAAGAAGGGAGGATATCTTTGGGAAAAGCTCAGAGTGGAGCTCGGCGGGGGCGGGGTGGGGGGGGGGGTGCAAAGGGTGAAGTATTCAAAGGAGAAAGTGGGAAAGACCAAGGTGTGATTTAATGATAAGGGCCGTGCCACTACTGTGGTTTGGTTTATGTAAGTGATGGAAAGTCTAGCTAGACAGGAAGGTTTTGGTAAGGAGCAAAGTGCTGTTACCCAAGAGCCAAGTTTCAGGTAAAGCCAGAATGTTGGTAAGATCATCCACAATTAAGTTGTGGATGGCAAGGGCTGTTTTTACAAGTGAGTGGACATTCTGGGAGAAAATGCGGAGGAGGTGGTGATTGTTGATCTGCCAACAGAGTCCAGGAGGGTAGAAGTGGGTAGGATGAGTATTTGTGCAGGAGGTTGGCGAGATTAGCCCCAAATGTACACGAGGGGTGGGATGTTTGATGAGAGAGTAGCATTATGCAGTTAGGGTTACTGCTCTTAAGAAGGCAACGACAGGTGCTTCGACGGGCCAAACAGAGAATGCCGCGAGAGGCACAGAGGGTAACCATGGCCTTGGTTGAGGGCCATTCAAACCTGGGACAGCAGAAGGAAAAGAGAGGGAAAGTGATGGTTTGGGATAGGGATCAGGATTGAGTTGAAGTGCCTGAGAGGGGAGAAGTGAAAGGGAGTGTGGCTGTCTGAGAAGGGGAGGAAGAAAAAAAAGGGAGAAGGAAGTAATGGGCTCAGGTCGAGAGTGACAGCGAAAATGCACACAGAAATGACCACAAAGGGAATTGTGGTTATATAGGCATGGTCATATGTCAGTTGTAAACCATCATGTGTCTTGCTAATCTCTGCCATGTTGGAGGAGACAATATGAAATATTCCAAAGTTAGTCTGAGGGCCAGGAGGAGTAGTAAGTAAGCATGCACACAGCTGGACTCAGACCATGTGCTTCTGGGTCCCTGCTCAGCCTGACATCTGTCTGCCTGAAAATCTCTGACAGAGGCAAAAACAGTAGGGAAAGGACAGGGAACTGACATTAAAGTGGATATGCTAGTTGAAGATCAATCACAGACATAATGAGCCAAGTAGCCTCCTTCTATGCTGTGAATTGTATTCCTGACTGAAAAAGAAAGGTAGAATGAAAAAGCCTGGGGAGTGGGACTGTGACGACCTGAATCTTATCCCACAAGTAAGATTATGTTGCTTTTTAAAGAGGTGTGATTTTTAATTTGGTTGTTAAGCGGTTCTGGGCTAGGGATTGAGATTTTGTAGCAGCAAATGTTGAAGTTTAAGAGACAGGCTGTAGTCTTGCATGCACAGTGTGCTTTGGTCTTGCTCGCTCAATGTGTGAATCAAGTTGATGTCCATCTGATGAATATCTTTAAAATTGAACTTTCCTTCCTGTTGAATTATATAGAAAATTAAATAAAATAAATTATTTATCTTATTTACTGAAAACACTTTTGAAAGAATTTTTTTTTTAATGTGGTTTTTAAGGTATGGGACAGTTATGGACGTTTGTTGTACAGTGCCCAGGCACATGACTATCCTATAACTTCTGTGGCTTGGGCACCCGATGGACAACTATTTGCTGTTGGATCATTCAACACCCTTCGCCTATGTGATAAAACCGGGGTAGGTGATTAATCATGTCCATAAATATTTATTAACAGAAAGTACTTCATACCAGTGCCACTGATATTGTGTCCGTTGTAACTATTCAGCAATACTTGAAGCTAAAAGCTTGTAGTCCTTATTTTCTGTTTTCTGCTAATTTTCCCCTTACCTTACTCTTGTGAAAACGTTTACTCCTTCCTAGGGTACAGTTGCACAGATGCTGGTTTACCTCCCATACCTTGCCTTTCATTCTTCATGTCTGAGCATTGATAGTGAGTGTTAGCAGGTTACAGCCAACCCTTATCCTGTCCTCATCCAATATCCACACGTGTATACTTTCAGCAGTGGTCACTGGATAATGATAAAGAGGGGGAGCCCAGGTTGATTTTTCTCTTCCTAATATGAGGCCAATTTCAGTGACCCATTGGAGAAGCAAACCATAACTGTAATGTTATTTTCTCTTAAAGATAACTGTCCTTTTTCAGTGTGATTGTGTATTCTTTTTAAAGAAGGAAGATGAGAATGCATTACACTACAGGTAGTGATCTGAGACTGGTATCTCTATAGTACAGAATGTAGCCAGCAGACCTGAGTTAGGCGGTGAGCTGTATCTTGCATTGAACTCATTGGCTTGCATACATCTGCAGATGTTGATTCCCCATGCAGCTTATTTTTAATATCAGCAGCATTGCTTCTTTCCGAAAATTAAAAAGATTCCATACTAAGTTTAAAATATTCCCAGAAGATCCAGTGGACCAGAAACAGCTCCACTTTGACACAAAAGTGGCAGTATAACAACAATGTTAATTACTGTACATTAACTTGTAATACTTTTTAATCATTTGATAAGAGTTCATAAGTACAAATTCCTGTGCTGCAAAATTGTTTAGTAATACTGGCCTGGACTGGATTATTCTTCTGGCATTGCAATAGGGGTTGGTAGACAGTCCTTAACTTTTGAAATGACAGAACTGAAGTGTTCTTCTTAGCTATCAATGATGTCTGTGTGTGGCTCCAAAGACTAATAGAAGACAGTAGTGCCTTATATATGTTTCACACATGAAGTTCCCTTGCATTCACTGAGTTACAGCTGGTTGTTGTTACTGTAGTTTCTGCTCTTGACATTTTTCTTCTACTTCCTGAATCTGTTGCTCACATGTCTTCAGCCTCAATTCATCAGCTGTGTATGTCTTCATGCAGTCAGTCACCAATTTCCAATCCATCAAGGTTGATGGAACCAGTTCTGTTTCAGGACATTGTTATAATATTTCATCTGATCTCTTGATCTTTGTGAAATTGTATATTTTTGTATGTTCTCAGGATGTGTGTGACACTGGCAAGGCAGTGTTTATTGCCCATTAATAGTCAAGCGCATAGTGTGGGACTGGAGTCACATAGGCCAGACCAAGTAGGGTCCCTTCCCTGAACCGATTGGGTTTTTTCAACAAAATGCACAAATTACTAGATTTATTGGTGGTCCAGTACCATAACCACTAGGCTATTGTACCCTTCCATCAATTGCCTGATGCCTCATCTAGCATAGCTGCATAGAATTGTCTGATAAGGTTAACACAGCCTTCCTGGACTCCAGTGAAGGCACTAAAAGATTCTGACACTTTCCCATCAGCACACTTGCCAATTACCATCATGCAGTTGGTGTATGATCATAATAAAAGGGTCTGGGAAGCCAAACTTGCCCAATAGCCACCATAATCCTGGATGACTCATCATATCAAATGCTTTTGTGAGGTCAACAATAACAGCATAGAGTCTCATTTGTTCTCTTGAATTTGATGTGCAACAACTACTATGTCAATAGTGCTTCTCTATGGTAAGAATCCACACTTTGTCTTCGAAAGGATCTGTTCAGTAACGCTGACTAGTTTATATAATAGGCATACACTATTATAATGTTACATCAATTCTTTTAGAGAACTGCCACATGCTTAAGTATATAACAGGCCCAAGTTGCATCTACTAGTTTTATGCAAATGAGGTGCCCACCCCAACACCCCCTCCCCGCCGAAGCTTTGGCTTGAGGGCACTGGCAGGCGTGGTCCCGACATTACTACCAGGATTATGGTTGGTGCAATTTCAGGGCCACAGTCTTAAAGTTGGGACAACTCGAATTTTGTTGCTTTGTTTGACTTGCAGTTTCCACGTGACAGCTTTAGCATTACTTTTTTCTGAATTGTACGGTGCAGGACTCCTTTTATACAGACCTGATGCTGCCAGCAGCTGCACATATTAGCTTCAATTGCACTGCTCAGCATCAACATACATGGTCATGTCAGGCCACAAGAATAGAATAATGTAAGTGAACGCGTAACAGTCCAGCAGCAGCCACAATGCCTTCATTTTGTGACAGATCACTCTGCCGGCACTATTTCAACATACAGGCAGACTGGAAGGCATGCTGCTAGGGGTCTAGGGCTATACTCTGGATTTCTGGCTCTTAACATTAGTGAGGAACCCTAAAATAGAAGTTGAAAGGCGATACAAGGAAGTTTATGCAAATTCTGGTGGAATAAACAATTATTATGTTGAAACAGCAATTCTGCTATAGAATCGTAGAATGATACAGTACAGGAGGAGGCAAGTCAGTCCATCGTACCTGTGCCGGCTCTTTGAAAGAGCTAGCCAATTAGTCCCACTCCCCAGCTCTTTCCCCATAGCCTTGCAAATTTTTCCACTTCCTTTATTCAATTTCCTTTTGAAGGTTATTATTAAATCTGCATCCACCACCCTTTCAGGCAGTGCATTCCAGATCCTAACAATGGCTGCATAAATTTTTTTTTCCTTATGCCGCCTTTGGTTCTTTTGCCAATTACCTTAAATCTGTGTCCTCTGGTTATTGTCCCTTCTGCCACTGGAAACATTTTCTCCTTGTTTACTCTATCAAAACCCTTCATGATTTTGAACACCTCTGTTAAATCTCCCCTTAACCTTCTCTGCTCTAAGGAGAACAACCCCAGCTTCTCTAGTCTCTCCATGTAACTTAAGTCCCACATCCCTGGTACCTTTCTAGTAAATCTCCTCTGCACACTTTCTAAGGCCTTGACGTTCTTCGTAAAGTGTGGTGCCCAGGATTGGACACAATACTCCAGCTGGGGCCTAACCAGTGTTTTATAAAGGTTTGCAAAACTTCCTTGCTTTTGTATTCCATCTCTGTTTATAAAGCCAAGGATCCCGTATGCCTTTTTAACGGCCTTCTCAACTTGTCCTGCCAACTTCAAAGACTTGTGCACACAAAGGCTGAGGTCTTCCTTCACAGCGCTATTGTCGGCCGCAGTGCGGCAGCGTAGAATTTCTACCCAATGGACTCAGCACTGACCCAGGCAAATTTCATGATGTCAGTTCAATTTAAATATTTTCAGTATTCCTGCCTGTACATACACCCCCAGATCTCACTGTTCCTGCACCCCCTTTAAAATTGTACCGTTTAGTTTATATTGCCTCTCCTCATTCTTCCTACCAAAATGAATCACTTCACACTTCTCTGATAAATTTCATCTGCCACGTGTCTGCCCATGTCCTCCTGAAGTCTGCTACTATCCTCCTCACTGTTTACTATATTTCCAAGTTTTGTGTCCTGTGCAAACTTTGAAATTATGCCCTGGAAATCCAAGTTCAGGTCATTAATATATATCAAAAAGAGCAGTGGTCCCTGCACCGACTCCTGGAGGACACTGCTCCATACTTCCCTCCAGACTGAAAAACAACTGTTCACCACTAGTCTCTGCTTTCCGTCCGTTAGCCAATTTCGTATCCATACAGCCACTGTCTGGTTAGATCAGGTGGAATACTGCACTACAGCTGCTGAGAAGGTCCTGAAAATGATCAGTGTCTGCTGTCTGCTACACAAAGGCTGAGGTCTTCCTTCACAGCGCTATTGTTGGCCGCAGTGCGGCAGAGTAGAATTTCTACCCAATGGACTCGGCACTGACCCTGGAAAATTTCATGATGTCAATTCAATTTAAATATTTTCAGTATTCCTACCTGTACTTGGTTGTTTATCACTGTGAGTGGGTGGGGTGGGGGGCAGGAGAGGAAGTGGAAAATGTCTGCTGTTTCAGGGAACCCATGTCTTCTGCAGCTTAAAAGACCAGGGCAGCATCCTCAACTTTTGAATAAAATCGGCTCCAATTTTGCTTTAACATTCCTGCGTTAAAGATAGAAGAATTTTGAATGCTTCTCTCCAATGATGGATGCCTGTTGTATGCTGGCATGAGTTATGTACGGAGTTATTGAGGGATAATGGCATGAAACACGACATATGGTATAACAGGGTCATTGGGTAAGCACTTTCAGCATCTGGCAGAAGTGACAGTGAAAAATTGGATGGCCAAAAAATGGGCAGGGACTCAATGTAACAGGTTCTTGTCTCACTTTCTGCTCCTGAGCACCTTAATCTTTGATCTTAATCTGGAAATTTTGTATAAAGATTGATGTCTTAAATCTAACGCTCTAATCCTGGTGCTCAGGATTTTCTTCAGAGGAAAATTCTACTTAAGATGTCTCTTCCTGGTGTGCTTCTGATAAATCATTTTATGGAACCAAATGACAATTAAAAAGGGACCATTAATTGGACAAATATCCCCCGTTATAAAATTTAAGATTACATAGCCATTCAGGTGAATACAATTTTCCTCTGAACATAAAATAACCTGACAATTGTGTTGTTTATAATATTATAAACTTTAGAAATACATGATTCCACAATGCAACATGATATACTCAGTACCATATCCTGTTAATTGAATAACTCACAAGAAATTGTAGGAGACAAAGAACATATCCTTTGCATCAGTACTGTTGGCAAGATCAGTTTAAGGAAGATTTTTGTGGCTTGCTTCACTTTTAGAAATGTCCTTTGGAAGACCTTGATGCTGTATGATTTCAACTGAATTTGAAACAAGTGCAGAGCAATGTTTTTTTTGTACACTTGTACACTAGCGGTAGGTACAACAACAACAACAACAACAACAACAACAACTTGCATTTATATAGCGCTTTTAACGTAGTAAAACGTTCCAAGACGCTTCACAGGAGCGTTAGCAAACACAATTTGACACTAAACCACATAAGGAGATATTAGGACTGGTGACCCAAAGCTTGGTCAAAGAGATAAGTTTTAAGGAGCAAGTTAATGGAGGAGAGAGAGGCGGAGAGGTTCATGGAGGGAATTCCAAAGCTTAGGGCCTAGGCAGCTGAAGGCACAGCCGCCAATGGTGGAGCAATTAAAATCAGATGCACAAGAGGCAAGAATTGGAGGAGCACAGAGATCTCTGAGGGTTGTAGGGCTGGAGGAGGTTACAGAGATAGAGAGGGGAGAGGCCATGGAGGGATTTGAAAACAAGGATGAGAATTTTAAAATTGAGGCTCCCGGACCGGGAGCCAAGGGTCGATGGGTGAACGGGACTTGGTGCGAGTTAGGATATGGGAGCAGAGTTTTGGATGAGCTGAAGTTTATGGAGGGTGGAAGATGGGAGGCTAGCCAGAAGAGCATTGGAATAGTCGACTCTAGAGGTAACAAAGGCATGGATGAGGGTTTCAGCAGCTGATGAGCTGAGGCAGGGGCAGAGACAGGCAATGTTACAGAAGAGGAAGAAGGTGGTCTTGGTGATGGAGTGGATGTGTGTGTCGGAAGCTCATCTCAGCGTCTGGTTCAGCCTCAGACAGTGGCCAGGGAGAGTGATGGACTCGGTGGCTACTTTCATAATTTTTATTCACAGGTAGTATGTAGAATATTAATCTTTGCTCTTTAGTCTGGTAATTTTGCATGAATATTGATGTCTCATCATTATTTGATCTGCGCAAGCTTCTTAAAGACTTTTATTTAAAACTATATTTGTTAAAGTGTTCAGAATACTGTAGTCACTGTAATAACTGGTAAAGAAAGAATCTGTCAATTGTGCCAGTGAAGATTTGACCAGGAAAAAAAATGTTGGAAAAATAGCAGATGTGGGGGGAGAGGAGGTGGGGAGTTGTTGGACAGCTTTGAAAAGAAACAAAGAGATGCCTGAGTCAGCAGTAGCAGCAAATGTTCTCCCCAGGCATTAGTGGAGTATTTGAGCTCCAGGGTTTCGGGGTTAGATTTAAGACTGTTTCAAGACTGTTTATAAATGTGATTTCTACTAACTTATCAATGTTGTTGCCTGTTCATTGTAAAGTGTATCAGGCCAAATTTATTTTTGCTGCCATAACAACAGTTTTTATGACTAATATACTATTAATGTTTCTTAAAGAACTGAGCCACACTACTTTTTTGGAAGGGTTTAAATTCATATCATACAATTAGGATTTTTCCTGCATGTGTTAAATGTTTGTACATTTTAAAATAAAAACTTTCAGAAGTTTGAAATACATTACTTTTCTGGATGATGTTTAGTACGATAAATTAAAAAACTGAAACTGATTTGAAAAATACCAGTGTCATTGGTACTATTATTGTTGCTGCATTTATGGACTCAGTCCACAAATTGTTGGAGTTTGGGAAAAATTGACAACCCTCTTCTGTTTCACTGAACTTTAAATTTAGAAATAGCCTGGGTGGAATCTTTCCAGTATGAAATCTTGTGGTTTCCCTCCTCCTCCTCTTCTCCCATTACCCCCCTCGTCATATTCCCCAGCCACCACAGACATGGATAATAGATAAATGACAGCCTCAGACACAATGGGGCCCAGCCAGGCCCTCTGGCAGAGTCATTAGTTTCTAAACCATTAAATCATTACCTTCACAGACAAGGCAAACATGCATCTGAGAGTACAACCCATCACCCATGCCAGATTCTTTGTCTGACAGTGGATATTCTGCCTGAAAATGCCAGCTACACGAAACCCACAGAAATTTTGCCAAACCATTAACCCTTAATACACTTATTGTAACATAATATAACGAACAGAAGATCCTCAGAGATATATTTATTTCTTCGAACCATAGACAGATAAATAATATTTTGAGTTAGGTTGTACATTGTACAGTATATTGCTAAATAACCATTCTGTGTTTTTTCTTAATGTGCAACCTCTTTTTTGCCAATTTAAGAAGCGGCAACAAAAAATATGCATTGTGATCTTCTCGGACTATTGGGGTTCAAGATTGTAACATCAAAAATACAGTTACCATTGTCATATATTGTGATAGTATCAATTCCCTCCTAGAGAGCAATTTTTATATGAATCCTGTGCTTGTCATGTCTCAGAGTTTATGGATAACTTTGATGGGAAATGAAACATTCTTCATTTTTGCTTTCAATGACATCATTAGTCATTCCCAAGTAAA
The DNA here is from genome assembly GCF_035084215.1 of Heptranchias perlo. NCBI lineage: Eukaryota > Metazoa > Chordata > Chondrichthyes > Hexanchiformes > Hexanchidae > Heptranchias > Heptranchias perlo. The sequence goes on from NC_090337.1 coordinate 43,035,405, forward strand.
GTATAACATGGGTAAATAAGTTGCAGTACTTAACCTGCACTGCCCCAACATGTGTTTGTTTGCTTGATTTCCTATTTTACAAGGCTTTATTAAAATGTTTATTTTCCTTCCTTGCATATCTATCTTGGCAGTTGTAGCAATTAAGCAAAGAAGGTGAAAATTGGTAAAAGATCATAAATGGCTAATTCTGTAATTCCCTTGCTCCCAGCAAGGAGCTGCACTCGCAGGGAACACGGGTCAGAGAATTGACGTTCGAATGTTGTACCCCTTTCTCTGAACCGTGCTTCCTTTAAGCGTGTCTTCCCCTCTGGGATCGCGGAACCAAACTTTATGTGATGCAAATTCATTATTTTTTTCCAATTGCTGCCCACTATCTGAGTGAGCAACACGGACAACACACATTAGCAAATGAGTTGTATTGTTGTTTCTCAGCAAACTAAGTAAATCTCTAAAATGGAGCTTTGAAAATTTGCATCACAAAGAGGGGAAATATTTTAAAAATACTTAACTTAAGATAGCAACTTTAATCATCCAAAAATTGTAACAGTTGTAAAATATCAGAAGCTACCATCTCCTCCTCTGAACTAGTGTGCATTTCTTACTCTATTCAACCTTCTGATTTATATTGGTGAGATTGCTCGGTTAGTATGAATTGAAAACAGTTTTGTACTTTAGTACTGTACAATACAAATTTTACAAAGGTCAACTAAACTGATTTAATTTTTCACCTTTAGCAGAGTCACCCAAAAGAATTGATTTTCATGCCACATGTTTGGGCTTGGTTTGAACCTGTGTTCCAGAGATGAAAGGAGTGCTCCTCCTGGCCCCAAAGGAAGACGTTATTGGAAATAAAATCTAAAACTTACCTTTGGTTGGCGTCTGCAAGAGTCACTGAAGATTCCTCAGCAAGGCAAGCCTGATGCCTACCCTGCTCATGAGGTGACCAGTTTGTGAAAAGAGTCCTTTAACAGGCGTTAGGTCCCTAATTTACATACTCAAGAGGCCTAACACCTGTTTTAGATGTCTGCCCTAAATGCCTAAAAAAATGGGTCCCGTGAATTTGGCAGTGAGACTAATGCCTGCGCAGTTTGGGCGCAGGCCATCCCACTGCTAAATTGGTATGCTTCACACCGTTTTACGCCTGAAAAACAGGCGCAGCAACATATACCAATTTCTAACCGAGTGAGTTGTAACACAAAGTTTGCAGATGACACTAAGCCAGAAAGCATAGTAAGTTGTGTAAATGGGAGCAGGAGGTTACAAAGGGACATAGACAGACTAAGTGAATAGGCAGAACTATGGCAAATAGAGTTCAGTATGGGGATGTGTAGGGTCATCCACTTTGGATCCCAAAAAGACAAATTGGAATATCTTCTTAAAGATGAGAGATGAGGAACTGTGGAGGAGCAAAGGGATTTCAGCGTCCATGTACACGACTCACTAAAAGCTAGTGCATAGGTACAAAAAGGCTAATGGAATATTGGCCTTTATCTCAAAGGGGTTGGAATACAAAAGTGAAGAAGTGATGCTCCATCTGGAGTGCGGCGTTTAGTTTTGGGCACCGAACCGCAGGAAATATATATTGGCCTTAGAGGGGATGCAGTGCAGATGCACCAGAATCATACAGCAGAAGCAACATGCTATAGACAGAGCTAAGCGATTCCACAACCATCGGATCAGATCAAAGCTCTGCAGTCCTGCCACATCCAGTCGTGAATGGTGGTGGACAGTTAAACAACTAACGGGAGGAAGAGGCTCTGTAAACAGGCCCATCCTCAATGATGGCAGAGTCCAGCACGTGAGTGCAAAAGACAAGGCTGAAGCGTTTGCAACCATCTTCAGCCAGAAGTACCGAGTGGTTGATCCATCTCGGCCTCCTCCCGATATCCCCACCATCAACAGCAGCCAGTCTTCAGCCAATTCGATTCACTCCATGTGATATCAAGAAACGGCTGAGTGCACTGTATACACCAAAGGTTATGGGCCCCAACAACATCCCGGCTGTAGTGCTGAAGACTTGTGCTCCAGAACTAGCCGCACCTCTAGCCAAATTGTTCCAGTACAGCTACAATACTGGCATCTACCCGACAATGTGGAAAATTGCCCAGGTATGTCCTGTCCACAAAAAGCAGGACAAATCCAATCCGGCCAATTACCGCCCCATCAGCCTACTCTCAATCATCGGCAAAGTGATGGAAGGTGTCGTCGACAGTGCTATCAAGCGGCACTTCCCAATAACCTGCTCACGATGCTTAGTTTGGATTCCGCCAGGACCATTCGGCTCCAGACCTCATCACAGCCTTGGCCCAAACATGGACAAAAGAGCTGAATTCCAGAGGTGAGGTGAGAGTGACTGCCCTTGACATCAAGGCAGCATTTGACCAAGTGTGGCACCAAGGAGCCCTAGTAAAATTGAAGTCAACGGGAATCAGGGGGAAAACTCTCCAGTGGCTGGAGTCATCCCTAGCACAAAGAAAGATGGTAGTGATTTTTGGAGGCCAATCATCTCAGCCCTAGGACATTGCTGCAGGAGTTCCTCAGGGCAGTGTCCTAGGCCCAACCATCTTCAGCTGCTTCATCAATGACATTCCCTCCATCATAAGGTCAGAAATGGGGATGTTCACTGATGAATTGCAGTGTTCAGTTCCGTTCGCAACCCCTCAGATAACGAAGCTGTCCGTGCTTGCATGCAGCAAGACCTGGACAACATCCAGGCTTGGGCTGATAAGTGGCAAGTAACATTCGTGCCAGACAAGTGCCAGGCAATGACTGTCTCCAACAAGAGAGAGTCTAACCACCTCCCCGTGACATTCAACGGCATTACCATCGCCGAATCCCCCACCATCAATATCCTGGGGGTCACCATTGATCAGAAACTTAACTGGACCAGCCATATAAATACTGTGGCTATAAGAGCAGGTCAGAGGCTGGGTATTCTGCGGCGAGTGACTCACCTCCTGACTCCCGAAAGCCTTTCCACCATCTACAAGGCACAAGTCAGGAGTGTGATGGAATACTCTCCACTTGCCTGGATGAGTGCAGCTCCAACAACACTCAAGAAGCTTGACACCATCCAGGACAAAGCAGCCCGCTTGATTGGCACCCCATCCACCACCCTAAATATTCACTCCCTTCACCACCGGCGCACAGTGGCTGCAGTGTGTACCATCCACAGGATGCACTGCAGCAACTCGCCAAGGCTTCTTCAACAGCACCTCCCAAACCCGTGACCTCTACCACCTAGAAGGACAAGGGCAGCAGGCACATGGGAACAATACCACCTGCACATTCCCCTCCAAGTCACACACCATTCTGATTTGGAAATATATCGCCGTTCCTTCATCGTCGCTGGGTCAAAATCCTTGAACTCCCTAATAGCACTGTGGGAGAACCTTCACCACACTGACTGCAGCAGTTCAAGAAGGCGGCTCACCACACCTTCTCAAGGGAATTAGGGATGGGCAACAAATGCTGGCCTCGCCAGTGACGCCCACATCCCATTAACGAATAAAAAAAATACCACGGCTTGAAGGGTTAAATTCTGTGAACAGATTGCATAAACTTCGTTTGTATCCCCTTGAGTTTAGAAAGTTGAAGGGTGATCTAATCGAGGTATTTAAAATTGTCTAGGAATTCGATGGGGTAGAGAACTATTTCCTCTGGTTGGGGAAATCTAAAACAAGGAGACATAATCTTAAAATTAGAGCTAGGCCATTTAGGAATGAAATCAGGAAGCATATTTTCACTCAAATGGCAGCAGAAATCTCGAATTCTCTTCCCCAAAAGGCAGTAGATGCAGGGTCAATTATAATTTTCAGAATGAGATTGGTAAATTTTTGTTAGGTAAGAGTATCAAGGAATACAGAGAAAAAGAGTTGAGGTACAGATCATCCATAATCTACTAGAATGGTGGAACAGGCTCGAAAGGCTGAATGGCCTACTCCTATTCCTATTTTCCTGTGCAATTAAATAGTGAATTCAGAATTAAAAAGTTGAAAGTTTATAGCAATTTAGTCTTTTTTTATAAAATGATAGTTGGTAGTGAATGTAGATGTCGTTTCTTATTTATATATAGTTTGTAAATATGCGTGGTGGTAGAAATTCTGATTCTTGGTCACACTACAGCTTTAAAAATAAGTCTGTTGACCCCTTTGTTTACTCATTATAATTAGTGGACAGTTTTGTGACCAGAAATGGTGATTTGCATATGCCTATCTATCGTTATTAAAGGGGCACTGTGAGGAAGTACTTTCATTTAAAAAGTATACCTCTCATATAGCAGGTAAAAATTATTTTTTCTTACTACTGTCAGCTTCCTAGTGTAGTTGTCAATGGATTTTTTTCTATTTGTTTTAACTATAAATTTTGGAAGGGAATATTATTGTGGAAGTGCTGTCAATGTAATGCATTATTCCCCAATACAGCTTGTAAAAATGGAAAACATAATTCTTTCTAGGTGCATGATGGGAGGGATTACAGTTTTCTCCAGTTACTTGCAGCCTGCTGGAGATCCATCATGTCTGGTCGCCCAGCTGGAAAGGGAGCTGTTAAATGTACATCTTTCAGTAGGCAACTCTATGCGCAGATGCACTGAACAGAATCCTTGTTGGATGCTGATCCCAGAGCTTCTGTATGATCAATAAACCCAGTACTGACTTTTTTTATTCGTTCATGGGATGTGGGCGTCGCTGGTGAGGCCAGCATTTATTGCCCATCCCTAATTGCCCTTGAGAAGGTGGTGGTGAGCCGCCTTCTTGAACCGCTGCAGTCCGTGTGGTGAAGGTTCTCCCACAGTGCTGTTAGGTAGGGAGTTCCAGGATTTTGACCCAGTGACGATGAAGCAATGGCAATATATTTCCAAGTCGGGAAGGTGTGTGACTTGGAGGGAAACGTGCAGGTGGTATTGTTCCCATGTGCCTGCTGCTCTTGTCCTTCTAGGTGGTAGAGGTCGCGGTTTTGGGAGGTGCTGTCAAAGAAGCCTTGGCGAGTTGCTGCAGTGCATCCTGTGGATGGTACACACTGCAGCCACAGTGCGCCGGTGGTGAAGGGAGTGAATGTTTAGGGTGGTGGATGGGGTGCCAATCAAGCGGGCTGCTTTGTCCTGGATGGTGTTGAGCTTCTTGATTGTTGTTGGAGTTGCACTCATCCAGGCAAGTGGAGAGTATTCCATCACACTCCTGACTTGTGCCTTGTAGATGGTGGAAATGCTTTGGGGAGTCAGGAGGTGAGTCACTCGCTGCAGAATACCCAGCCTCTGACCTGCTCTTGTAGCCACAGTATTTATATGGCTGGTCTAGTTAAGTTTCTGGTCAATGGTGACCCCCAGGATGTTGATGGTGGGGGATTTGGCGATGGTAATGCCATTAAATGTCAATGGGAGGTGGTTAGACTCTCTCTTGTTGGAGATGGTCATTGCCTGGCACTTGTCTGGCACGAATGTTACTTGCCAGTTACCAGCCCAAGCCTAGATGTTGTCCAGGTCTTGCTGCATGCAGGCACGGACTGCTTCATTATCTGAGGGGTTGCGAACGGAACTGAACACTGTGCAATCATCAGCGAACATCCCCATTTCTGACCTTATGATGGAGGGAATGTCAATGGTGAAGCAGCTGAAGATGGTTGGGCCTAGGAACTGCCCTGAGGAACTCCTGCAGCAATGTCCTGGGGCTGAGATGATTGGCCTCCAACAACCACTACCATCTTCCTTTGTGCTAGGTATGACACCAGCCACTGGAGAGTTTTCCCCCTGATTCCCATTGACTTCAATTTTACCAGGGCTCCTTGGTGCCACACTTGGTCAAATGCTACCTTGATGTCAAGGGCAGTCACTCTCACCTCACCTCTGGAGTTCAGCTCTTTTGTCACGTTTGGACCAAGGCTGTAATGAAGTCTGGAGCCGAATGGTCCTGGCGGGAACCCAAACTGAGCATCGGTGAGCAGGTTATTGGTGAGTAAGTGCCGCTTGATAGCACTGTCGACGACACCTTCCATCACTTTGCTGATGATTGAGAGTAGACTGATGGGACAGTAATTGGCCGGATTGGATTTGTCCTGTTTTTTGTGGACAGGACATACCTGGGCAATTTTCCTGACTGACTGTTGCTTGTGCAGAGTATAAACACTAACATAGAATCATGGAAAAGTTACAGCATGGAAGGATGCCATTCGGCCCATTGAGTCCACGCTAGCTCTATGCATGAGCAATCCAGCTAGTCCCACTCCCCTGCCCTATACCCGTAGCCCTGCACATTTTTTTTGTTTCAAGTACTTATCCAATTCCCTTTTGAAGCCCATGATTGAATCTGCCAACACCACTCCCTTGGGCAGTGCATTTCAGATGGACTGGTTGGGCCAAACAGCCTGTTTCTGTATTGCAATCCTATGTAACTTGTATGTACAGGATTGGGCATATGGGAATGGAAAGGATTGCACTACTTGGCTCTACAATGAAAACCACTATTCAGATCTTTAGATGACAGATATGCAGCATTACCCTTGCAACTGGGCGACCCAACATGGTGGTTTCCAGCCGACTGATGACCAAATGTTGTGGTGCTTAGATATACACACCAGAAAGGTCCCAAGATGATCCCTGTTTTAAAGATTTTAAAATATGTAAAAGGACTAACATTACCCTCAATGCCCTAATTCCAGGAATAATTGTTGTTTATTTTCTTGGAACGCTATCCAATAACTATGTTGTGAAGAGACACACAACTGAATTTGTTTCCACTAGAGATCGAGAGCTTGCACAACTGAATTTGTTTCCACTAGAGATCGAGAGGTTGCATAAACCAGGTCTTTATAATGCTGAGAGCAATAGATGGTGCAAATACAAGCAGGTTATCTAATTTGGGCTATGAGCATGGGGAGAAAATATATAACATTAACAAGTCTCAACAGGGCTTGAGATCAGAAGGTTTTCTTACCCCTCCACAGAAGAGTGAAATCGATTCCCAGCTGAAGCAGTTAATGCTGCTTTGATTAATATCTATAACAAAGGACTGGTTGAATATCTGAGTCAGAATTTGACTCAGGGATATATAAATAAATATAGAAAGGGTTGGTTGATATCGCGTGGAATATGTTAGTTTTTAAGCTGCTGGTGCTATGGTATAACAGGGAACTTTTTGTTTTGTAATGCTCTGATTGTAGGTTCTATCCTGTAGCTCCACAGGTGGCTACTTCCACCTTGAAGTGGTGCCAGAAGTGCATAACACTAGACCTTATTTTAGGCTCACTTCCAACCCATTTGCTCTCTTGTATATATAAAAACTTACATTTATCAACTGATGGGCTAAGCCGTGGGTAACTTACTTGGTGTATGTGTGTGTAACAGTAGATGTTAAACTATGCTAACTTGTAAACGGAAAATGATAAATGGTTAGCGATCTCTGTACTAAATTATATATTATAATTAACTTTTATATACATATTTATTTTTATATTACCAGCTAAGGGAGTATTTGGTTAGCTGACACTTTCAAACAGAATGGAGGTCATTTTAACTTTGGGCGAAAGTGTAAAATGGGCGATATTGAATTGGCTGCTCGTTAGACACCATGGCTGAGTTAATGGAAGGGAATATTGGGCAGGCGTATAATGGTCAGCCAATTCGATATCGCCCATTTTACTCTATCACCAAAAGTAAAAATTACCCCCAATCACTCAGGGTTGCTAAAGGCCTCTTGTATGTATGAAAGCTTTCGATTGACTCAAAGATTTTAAAAGATCAAACTCATAAAAGCATAGCTGAATTGAACAGGAAGAATTTACATGTGTTCAATTCAAAAAGCTGCCAATCATATACATATCTGAACCAATCACACATTGGCCCAGGAATTGCTTTTAAAATAACAATGAGCCTAACAGCGCTCACCTTCATTAGTGGCAAAATCGAAGAGCAAGTTCTGGCGACTGCACATGCGCAGTTAAACGCGGAAATTTGGAACTTGCTCTTCCTGATTCACTGGCAATGTGACAGCTTCGCCTTAAAGGGATATCACCAGCTACAATCAATGGAATCAGTGGACCAGAGCCAAGTTGTTCTGCCCAGCTGGAAACGAACTAATCTCGCCACAAAACAGGTATGCTTAGTTTTTTAAGTCTAAGCTAAGTTTTAACAGCGTGGTAAGTATTAATGACTGCCAATCAACCTCTGTCACTAAAAATTAACTTTTAAAAATGTGGAATCTCATTACTCCTGATTTTAATAGTTTTTGGACATTTAAAAAAAAATTTAAATCAAAAAATTTGAATTTTATAAAAACTTTTTCCTTCTGTCTCTTTTAATCTTATCCTCTCTTTATTTTGGTTTCACTATATCATTTTATACTTATTAGGCACATCCGGGTTTTTAGTCTGCACTGTTTGTCTATGAACTGCAGTTCCTGGTTCTCACAGCGTGGCTTGTTTCAAGCTGATTGGTTGAGGGGGCCTTAGCGATCCTTTCAACACTCACACAGCACGGGAAAGAACGCTGCTGTTTTTTTGAACTTTCAGTTCATGGAAATTGCCGCCAAAAAGAACGCGGTAACTTAGTGGGTGAATTTAAATTTAATGAGCGGTGACCACTGCTGGTTCGCTGCTCGGAGCAATTTACGGGCCACTATGTTTGTGTTTGAATTGTGTGTCTTGGCTCCTTCTTGAAGAAAATTGTTCTGTCGAATCATAGAAAGGTTACAGCACAGAAGGAGGCCATTCGGCCCATCGAGTCTGTGCTGGCTCTATGCATGAGCAATCCAGCTAGTCCCACTCGCCAGCCCTATCCTCATAGCCCTGCAAATTTTTTCCTTTCAAGTACTTATCCAGATCCCTTTTGGAGGCCATGATTAAATCTGCCTCCACCATCCCCTCTGGCAGTGCATTCCAGATCCTAACCACTCGCTGTGTAAAAAAAAGTTTTTCCTCATGTCATCCTTGGTTCTTTTCCAATCAGCTTAAAACTATGACCTCTGGTTCTTGACCCTTCTGCCAATGGGAACAGTTTCTCTCTATCTACTCTGTCTAGACCCTTCATGATTTTGAATACCTCTATCAAATCTCCTCTCAACCTCCTCTGTTTCAAGGAGAACAACCCCAGCTTCTCCAGTCTATCCACGTAACTAAAGTGCCTCAACCCGGGAATCATCCTAGTACATCTCTTCTGCACCCTCTCTAAGGCCTTAACATCTTTCCTGAAGTGCGGTGCCCAGAACTGGACACAATACTCTGGTTGTGGTCGAACCAGTGTTTTATAAAGGTTCACCATGACTTCCTTGCTTTTGAACTCTATGCCTCTATTTATAAAGCCCAGGATCCCGTATGCTTTTTTAACCGCTTTCTCAACCTGCCCTGCCACCTTCAGCGATTTGTGTACATGTACCCCCAGCTCTCTCTGTTCCTGTACCCCTTTTAGAATTGTGCCCTTTAGTTTATATTGCCTTTCCTCATTCTTCCTACCGAAATGTATCACTTTGCATTTTTCCGAATTAAATTTCATCTGCCACGTGTCCGCCCATGCCACCAGCCTGTTATATTCTCTTGAAGTCTATCACTATCCTCCACACTGTTCACTACACTTCAGAGTTTTGTGTCATTTGAAAATTGTGCCATATACACCCAAGTCCAAGTCATTAATATATTATCAAGAAAAGCAGTGGTCCTAGTACCGACCCCTGGGGAACACCACTGTACACCTCCCTCCAGTCCAAAAAACAACTGTTCTACTCTCTGTTTCCTGTTTCTTAGCCAATTCTGCATCCATGCTGCTACTACCCCTTTTTCTCCATGGGCTTCAATCTTGATGACATCTGGAGTCCTCGCAATATCGTATTGAGTTAGATGTCATAGTCATAGAGTCATAGAGTTATACAGCATGGATAGAGGCCCTTCGGCCCATCGTGTCCGCGCCGGCCATCAGCCCTGTCTACTCTAATCCCATATTCCAGCATTTGGTCCGTAGCCTTGTATGCTATGGCATTTCAAGTGCTCATCCAAATGCTTCTTGAATGTTGTGAGGGTTCCTGCCTCCACAACCCTTTCAGACAGTGAGTTCCAGACTCCAACCACCCTCTGGGTGAAAAAGTTCTTTCTCAAATCCCCTCTAAACCTCCTGCCTTTTACCTTGAATCTATGTCCCCTTGTTATAGAACCCTCAACGAAGGGAAAAAGCTCCTTAGTATCCATCCTATCTGTGCCCCTCATAATTTTGTACACCTCAATCATGTCCCCCCTTAGCCTCCTCTGCTCCAAGGAAAACAAACCCAATCTTCCCAGTCTCTCTTCATAGCTGAAGCGCTCCAGCCCTGGTAACATCCTGGTGAATCTCCTCTGCACCCTCTCCAAAGCGATCACATCCTTCCTGTAGTGTGGCGACCAGAACTGCACACAGTACTCCAGCTGTGGCCTAACCAGTGTTTTATACAGCTCCATCATAACCTCCTTGCTCTTATATTCTATGCCTCGGCTAATAAAGGCAAGTATCCCAAATGCCTTCTTTACCACCTTATCTACCTGTTCCGCCGCCTTCAGGGATCTGTGAACTTGCACACCAAGATCCCTCTGACCCTCTGTCTTGCCTAGGGTCCTCCCATTCATTGTGTATTCCCTTGCCTTGTTAGTCCCTAAATGGCACTCGCCCAACGTGGCGAGTGCCACGTTGGGCGTGAGGTGATTTCTGTGAGTGCAACTGGTTTTTAACCAGTTTTAATGGTTAAACCACTTGAAACGTTTCAGGACCTTTTGATTATTTTTCCACATAAAGGTTTTGGAAAAAAAGACTTTCATTTAAATGGTTTGTTTTAAAGCATAATGTACTCACGCAAGTTAAAGAGAAAGGGAGGCTTTGAGATGATAGGCAGTTAAGGTGCTAATGAGCTAGTTTTGATGTTATTTCTCCATCGACTCTAAATAACAAGCAATTCTTTAGCCTGTCTCAAAAATTGAAAGAAGACTTCACATTCGTTATGTCGATAAGTCTTTGTTCCCTTTCTAGCTGTGAACAGAGGGAGATAAAACACAGAACCATATTCAGTCAGTCAGGTTTTTAAATAGAACAGCTGTCAGGCCTAACAAAGGCCTAGACTAAGAGGTTAGAAAGGCTGGAAGACAGTTTAAAGTCATATTGTTTAAGTGAAGTAAGACAACCCACTGATGTGGCATATTCTTTATTTGGAATTTTGAGTTATACTGATTAAATTAAGTGAGTATGATCATAACTACTATTCTGTATGTTCACCTTACTACAAAATAAAGAAGATTACCAGTTTGTATCTAGTCTTGTTTCACCAAGTGATATTTGGTCTGCCTTCAGAGACATTGAAGAAGCACACACGAGAAAGACATGAATATGTAGTTCAAAGGGTACAATTATTAAACCCCCAGGATATACTATTGTACAAGTATAAATAGGGCAGTGTGAAATTACTCCCATAAATGTAAGATATTTATGGGAGCGACTGAACTTAAGAAGGTATCTATGGTATACCCAAACTTGTACCGCCCCTTATGTAGCGTGATCCCAGGGAATCAGACCTCATTGGGGTTACATACAAATTAAATTTGGTAGCTCAGCATCAGCAGTTCATGCTATTATTTGACTGGGTGCCAAACAGCCTGCACAATTTGGAGGAGTCCAGGATGTTCTGCAGTGGAACCCGTTTGCTAAGGTCCTAAGCCCAGGCATAGCTTCCATCGTGAATCCACTGACTTGGGCTCTAGAGATATTAATCTCCAATCTACAGCAGTCTGTGCTCTCTGGATTCACCATGTTGCAGAATCAGACCTAGGCAGTCATAGCACAGTCTTCAAAACCTCATTGCTGCTCAGCAATCTACTCCCATACAGATCCCTAGGCATCTGAGGAAGTGCTCAACAGCAGGAAAATGGAAGGAGCTGGTACAGATGTTGGAGATGTCCCTCAAAGGAACATTTGTAACATCCAACCACCCCACTCAAATGACTGCTGTGTCAGTTAACATATAGGCTCAGGCAGCCATCACATCAATACCTATGGCACCTCAAGTTGCAGGGCCATCTGCTGATCCAGCACAAGAAGATATTGGGCTATCTCCATCACTACTGACACCCAGCAACCATTCACTTTGCTTCCTCTTCCCACTGGGCAAACACTCAGAAGGAGCACATGGTTAGAAGTAGAAAACATTCACCATACAGTGTCATAAAGGGAGAACACCAGGGCAAACGCACTGAACACAGCGCCACATTTTGTTAAGACAAAAAAAATTGAGCATAACTGGCACCCTAATAATGTGTTGTGAGCTTTCATTTGAAGCAGAGCAGTGTGGGATAATTGAGAAGAAATGCTCTAGAGACCATCTGTACATTCAAGGAGTGGAACTTTTTTATAAATGAAGGGATGACATTGAGTGTAGGGGGCCTGCATGGCTATTTGCATGCCATTAATAATGCCCTGTACTTTGGGGAATCCAAGCAGATGGTAAAAATGTAAGCATTTTTTGTTGCTGCCATGGGGAAACTGATGAAATCATTGGCTCAGGCAAACAAGACAGCTGTGACCTGCATGATAGAACTGTGTACTGCAGGTTGGGAGAAAAAACATGTAACTGCAACTGCTACTGGGAAAGACGCAGTGGCATAAAAACTCAAAAAGCCACCCCAATCATGGGAAATTGTAGTATCTGCATGCAGGCTTCATTTGGCCATATCCAGGTATGATTGCCTTGGTTTGTGTATGCGGGTAGTGACATAAGTGCGGTTCATATTTGATTGTGATTCCATGCCTCCTCTAATGCTCTCTGCTTCCTCCAGAAGTTTCGAATGTAGAGGGATCCCAGAGGGTTAACCATCGTTCCTATATAGACAGCATGCATTGAAAGTTCCCTGAGGAAATGGGCATAGATATCAGATTGGGTATATCTTTAAGAAGCTATGAGTAAGTTCAGTTTTGTCAACACAGCACAACAGTAAAGAATCACTGAAATCGATGCAATCAAATAGAATAACTACTCACAACAAGTTTAAAAAAGGATGATTATACAGCAGTGCTACGAATGACAAACATTAGTGAGCTCATGGATCTTTAAAGATAGAAAAGACCATAAAAAAGAGAAGTGAGATTCTGGGTTTTACACATAGAGATATTGAATATAAAAGCAAAACATTATGTTGGGTTGTACAAGACATTTGGTTAGACCATATTGGAGTACTGCATTACAGAAAGGATATTAAAACCCATAGAAAGGTTCAGCAAATACTAGCTAAAATTATATCAGGAATGAGAGATTAATAGATATGAAGAAAGGGTAAAAAAAAAATCAGGTTTTCTTCACTGGAGCAGACAAGGTTAAGGGGAAATCTGATAACCTTTCATAATTTTGGAAACCTTTGAAAGGGTAAACATTGAAAGATTATTTCCACTGGTTGGTGGATTGGTAGGAAGTGGTATAGACTAAAAATGATCACTAGAACAAGGCGGAAGTTAGAAGATTTTTTCCCACACAGAGGGCTGTTAGAACATGGGCTGTTTTACCGCAACTGGCTGTTGAGCCAGAAACTATAACATCGTTCAAAATGGAATTGCTTAAATAATTGAAAAGGATGAAACATAGAAACATATAAAATTTATGGCACAGAAGGAGGCCCATCGTGTCTGTGCCAGTCGAAATAAAGCTACCCAGCCTAATCCCAATTTCCAGCACTTGGTCCGTAGCCTTGTAGACTATGGCACTTCAAGTGCATATCTAAGTATCTTTTAAATGCAATGAGGGTTTCTGCCTCTACCACCCTTTCAGGTAGTGAGTTCCAGAGCCCCACCGCCCTCTGGGTGAAAATTTTTTTCCTCAGCTCCCCTCTAATCCTTCCAACAATAAATCTATGCCCCCTGGTTATTGACCTCTCTGCTAAGGGAATAGGTGCTTCCTGTACACTATATCTAGGCCCCTGATAATTTTATAGACCTCAATTAAATCTCCCTCAGCCTCCTCTGTTCCAAAGAAAACAACCTCAGCCTATCCAATCTTTCCTCATAGCTAAAATTCTTCAGTCCTGGCAACATCCTCATAAATGAACATAAATGAATGAGGGGAAAAGCAGAGAAATGGGATTAGAGTAAAGAGCTAGCACCAGCCGGGCTCACTGGGCTGAAGGGCCTCCTTGTGTGCTGCAATTTCTATGAAGCACAGCCACATAAGATGCCCCATGAGTCAGATGCAGAATAAAGCTTTCTCTGCTCTGTACCAACAATGTGCCTGAATCCCAGCCACAGAATAACACACCATACCGTACCAGTATGATTATTTTTCTATTTTCCACACCAGACTTCTTTGGTCCCTGATTGATTGAGCAGAGCAATTTAATGCCAGCTACTGCTGAATTATGGTCAATTTCATGGTGTGGACCACTAGGACCTTTTTTGCCTGCCAAGGCACATTTCACACAGGACCCTTATTGCTACCAGAGAGAAGCTTTCATCCATTTAACATTCCATTTGCTCTGTCATTTCACCTACAAATTTGCTGTCACCCAGTTTGATTTCAGTGTATCATTATATTGTAATTGTGACCAGTTTCCAAATGCCCTCAAGTCAGATTGTCTACAAACTTGTTTCTTTTCAAAACCTAAAATCATGGATTAGAATTACAGTTTAAAATGGCTATTTGACTGTGGGTGTATGGTTTGGATTTTGGCTGCAGTCAGCTTTAAATCCAACCCCAGCCACTGACTGCAGTGTTTAGCCATCTCGTGCTATAAAGCTGCACTGTAAAACTTTCCACAGAAATTTGGCCCATTAGAAAAAAATTTTTTTTGCTTATGAGCCAAAACCCTTTGAAAGTTTTATAGCCCAGCTAGAGACACAAGCTGGCTATAATGATGTCATCTTTCCCAGAATGCAGTATTTGAAGGAGAAACAATGGTATCCTCATAGGGAAAATGCAATAATAGAACATGGAGCTCTCTAGTTCAACAGCACGTGGTTTAGAGGTATTGACTGATAACTTGTTTGTGAGTAAACTTTTGGAACTATATTCCATAAGTTTTTATTACTGCTTGCTGAGGACAGATCACTAAATGGATCCCTGAGCCTTTCACAAAGCAAAAAGTACTGAATGATAAACAACTATGGAATTAAGAGTTGGTTACCTTTTTATTAGATCATGTGCAGTGTTTCTTTATTTTTCTTTGAAAATTAGGTTTCCTACAACCTCTTAATCATTCCCCAATAAAGGTCATGGAAGAAACCTATAATATATGAGCATTACTTTTTTACTGTAACAGTAAGACTCCCACTTTATTCTGTTAACCAGCAATGGCTAACCTGCTTCCAGTTCAGAATGCTGTTCTGATGGTGGTCATTAGAACTTGCATGTGAATTGCTAAGGAACACAGTTCCTCTGATATTCTATGCCTTCCCATTAGGAAGGCAGGAAGGACTTAACCTGCCACTCTGGAAAGGCTCCAAACAGAGATTATCAGAAACCCAGCATATAGGTGACTGAAGGTGCCAACTGACCAAAAATAATTAATGATATCTGCTCTATCACAAGATGACTTTTCTCTAGCACTGGTCTCACCATGTTTTCAGCTAGCTGGTTCAACATTTTTATTGTTCTGACAAAGTTGTTGTATCCCATGCCCATGAGTTTAAATTCAGTTTTAAGTAGACAAAGTTGTTCTGTGCCCTAGATGTTTGGTGGTGGTGTTTACTCTCAATTGCAGCTTTATCTCTTAGAAATTCTATTAATAATTATGTGAAAATATATAACAATATGCACTGCAACTGCTGATTAAGATCACCCATGACAGACAAAAAGTCATATTGTAAACTAGTACACAAGTCACTGCACAGGAATATATCAGACTGACTCCAGGCTGCCTTTATTCCAAAGATATTTGCCTTTGACAGACAACCAGGAGAGCATTGAGATGACTTTGAATTACGAGGTCCTCTTCATCTGGGGACAAGAGCATTGTGAAAAACAATTATTGTTGAGACGGTCAACCCTAGCTTTTGTTCACTGGGGTGGGATTTCACGAGATTGTCTAAGGAGCCACAATGTAAAATGCTGTGAGCATAGCATTTGGCCAATTTGCCTAACCACCACTGCCCCCCCACCCCCCCTTGCCTCGTCTCTGGACAGGAACAGCACATCTGAAATGTAGAGTAGATATTAATTATTAATTTTGGTTAGTTGGCACCTTCAGTCACCTATATGCTGGGTTCCTGATAACCTGCGACTGTGGAAAGGCTCCAAACAGAGATTAAGCCCTTCCTAATGGGAAGGCATAGAAAATCAGAGGAACTGTCTTCCCTAGCAATTCACATGCAAGTTCTAATGACCACTATCAGAGCAGTATTCTGAACTGGAAGCAGGTTAGCCATTGCTGGTTAACAGAATAAGGTGGGAGTCTTACTGTCAGAGAAAAAAAGTAGTGCTCACATATTATAGGTTTCTTCCATGACCTTTATTGGGGAATGATTAAGAGGCTGTAGGAAACCTAATTTACAAAGAAAAATAAAGAAACACTGCACATGATCTTATAAAAAGGTAACCAACTCTTAACTATATTCCATAGTTGTTTACCATTCTGTACTTTTTGCTTCGTGAAAGGCTCAGGGATCTATTTAGTGATCTGTCTAGGTCCAGGTGCAACAGAATTTCATGTCCCAAGCCATTAATATGGCATAGGTACATCCCTCATGAAGGTTGGCCCCCTGATAGAACTTAACTCTGGCAAAAGGGGGAGGAGATTCAGATCCAGCTGCAGACCTTCAGCTGCATTCCCTGCCTCTGGCTGCTGAAAGCCCCAAGGCCAAAAGATCTGCTGGGTAAGTAGAAACAAATTTTAAACTTGCCTTCTGGGGTCTTCTTCAGCTTGCTGCCAGGGCACCTTCGATTCTCAACTTGGGGAGGGGGGAGTTCCCTTCACCAGCTTCATCTGGTGGCTTCATGGTCGCAACTCCAGGACAAAGGTAGGAGACCGGAAATGTCCCTTTCGCCTCATTTACATCACACAGATATACAACAGCATCACCCCCTCCTCCTGGGGAAGCTCCAGAAATCCCAGGCAAAGTAAAGGGGTGGAGACCCAGCATAACAGGTCTGCTCCTCCTTTTTCCTTATCTTTGTGCCTGGGAATGGGCAATCCCCAGGGGCAAAGGTCAGGAAAGTCAGTCCCATATTTCTTTTGCTATTAAACCAGTGAACAATTAGCAGACAGTTTGTCCATACTCTACCTTTGATGTCACAACAGCCTTCCATCTCACATTCACTCCTGACAAGCAGAACTGGGAACATCAGTGAATAAAAGGGACCATATTCCTAGCACCCTTAGTACACATTTTGTGCATTTACATTGTCAGCACTAAATGTTGCCCCAACATAATGCAAATGTGATTACCAAACCAAGGAATTGAATGCAACTGAAGATAGCTCTTTTTTTGTTCAGCAACATCATTGTTCAGTACATTATTGGTTTGGTCATCTCAGCAGTGGAGACTGAAGATAACACGCTGGTCTGAAAATTCTGTGGCATTCTTCTGGTCTTCCACTGTAACTTAACAGAAATTGCAGTGGAAGACTGCAAAACACTAGTGAAATTTCTGGGCTTTCTGGGATTTAAAAGCATCTGATAAGATTTTAACTAAATATTATACTACCAAAAATATCAAATGAATCACTTTAGTCAAACTTGAAACAAGATATGTTGCAATCATATGTCCTTTTTTTTGTATCCAGAGATAGTGACATGTAATTTAGGTTATCAAAGTTTTTATTCCTCTACATTCTGAAGCAGCCCTGCATGTTCAATGCTAAGCAAGTAGAACTGTAATAACTCTGTCATTCTATAGTGATGATTTTCTGAAACGTTTAACTCTTGGAAGACTGCAGTATCATTTTGAACTAAAATAATCATAAGGTTAATCCAAAGAACATTTGAAATGGTGCATTATATTCGGATACTGTTTTTTGAATTTCACAGTAATTTTCTAAATTCAATTGTTCTACACTTGCTTTCAGATGCAGTTTTACCCCATTAAAATAAATGGAAATAGAAAAAAAGAAAGTAGAAAGGGCAGTTGTCTGTTTTTTGAACATTTAACAGCAAAATGTTTTGTACATATCGCTTCAGAATTACATATGGTAATACTCAATAATTCACTTTCAATTACATTTTCTAAAGAAGAGTATTTTAAGCATTGCAAAATATTTTTTCATTGTGGGTAATTTGTTATTCACAAATGATTTTAAAAGTTGGAGAGTTCTTCAGCACTTTGGGTTTGACATTTTTTATCAAATGTATCGCTGTCTTTCAGCAGTTATAATCAACAGTGTCAAAACCCAGCTGTGGCATTTGCACTGTGGAACCCAACAAAGTTACCCATTGTGCCATTGTGTTCATGTTGGCTCTAGAGCCATCAGCAGAAGGTATCTTTTTTTTATTCGTTCATGAGATGTGGGTGTCGCTGGCAAGGCCAGCATTTCTTGCCTATCCCTAATTGCCCTTGAGAAGGTGGTGGTGAGCCGCCTTCTTGAACCGCTGCAGTCCGTGTGGTGAAGGTTCTCCCACAGTGCTGTTAGGTAGGGAGTTCCAGGATTTTGACCCAGTGATGATGAAGCAATGGCAATATATTTCCAAGTCGGGATGGTGTGTGACTTGGAGGGGAACGTGCAGGTGGTATTGTTCCCATGTGCCTGCTGCCCTTGTCCTTCTAGGTGGTAGAGGTCATGGGTTTGAGAGGTGCTGTCGAAGAAGCCTTGGTGAGTTGCTGCAGTGCATCCTGTGGATGGTACATACTGCAGCCATAGTGTGCCGGTGGTGAAGGGAGTGAATGTTTAGGGTGGTGGATGGGGTGCCAATCAAGCGGGCTGCTTTGTCCTGGATGGTGTTGAGCTTCTTGATTATTGTTGGAGCTGCACTCATCCAGGCAAGTGGAGAGTATTCCATCACATTCCTGACTTGTGCCTTGTAGATGGTGGAAAGGCTTTCGGGAGTCAGGAGGTGAGTCACCCGCCGCAGAATACCCAGCCTCTGACCTGCTCTTGTAGCCACAGTATTTATGTGGCTGGTCCAGTTAAGTTTCTGGTCAGTGGTGACCCCCAGGATGTTGATGGTGGGGGAAATTGGTGATGGTAATGCCATTGAATGTCAAGGGGAGGTGTTGATGGTCATTGCCTGGCACTTGTCTGGCTTGGCACGACGGGCACGGACTGCTTCATTATCTGAGGGGTTGCGAATGGAACTGAACACTGTGCAATCATCAGCAAACATCCCCATTTCTGACCTAAAGGGAAGAATTGTTTCAGGTTAGAGACCACGTGAATAAAATTATTTACTCTGTTCATGGAATACTTTGGTATATTTTGAACCTTACGTAAAATTACATAGAATGCGCAGCACAGAAACAGGACGTTCGGCCCAACGGGTCCATGCCGGTGTTTATGCTCCACAGGAGCCTCCTCCCTCCCTACTTCATCTAACCCTATCAGCATATCCTTCTATTCCTTTCTCCCTCATGTGTTTATGTAGATTCCCCTTAATTGCATCTATGCTAGTCGCCTCACCTACTCCTTGTGATGGTGTATTCCCCCCATTCTAACCACTCTCTGGGTAAAGAAGTTTCTCCTGAATTACCTATTGGATTTATTAGTGACTATCTTATATTTATGGCCCCTAGTTCTGGTCTCCCCTGCAAGTGGAAACATCTTCTCTACATCTACTCTATCAAACCTTTTAATAATCTTGGAGACCTCTATTAGGTCATCCCTAAGTCTTCTCTTTTCTAGAGAAAAGATCCTCAATCTGTTCAATCTTTCCTGATAGCTATAACCTCTCAATTCTGGTATCATCCTAGTAAATCTTTTTTGCACCTTCTCCAGTGCCTCTGTATCCTATTTATAACATGGAGACCAAAACTGTTCCCAGTACTCCAAGTGTGGTCTAACCAAGGTTCTATACAAGTTTAACATAACTTCTCTGCTTTTCAATTCTATCCCTCTAGAAATGAACCCCAGTGCTTGGTTTGCTTTTTTATGGTCTTATTAACCTGCATCACTACTTTTAGTGATTTGTGCATCTGTACCCCCAGATCCCTCTGCTCCTCTACCCCAGTGAGACTCTTATTTTCCAACGAGTATGTGGCCTCTTTATTCTTCCTACCAAAATGTACCACCTCACACTTATCTATATTGAAATTCATTTGCCAATTACATGCCTATTCTGCAAGTTTATTAATGTCTTCCTGTATTTTGTTGCAATTCTCAGTGTTAACTATACCTCCCCAATTTGGTGTTGTCCGCAAATTTTGAAATTGTACTTCCGATTCCCGAGTCTAAATCATTTATGTAAATGGTGAACAACATTCACCATTTGTGGTCCCAGCACCAAACCTTGTGGAACACCACTTCCCAACTTTTGCCAATCTGAGTAACTACCGATAACCCCTACTCTCTGTTTTCTGTTTTGTAGCCAGCTTGCTACCCATTCTGCTACTTGTCCGCTGATTCCACATGCTCTGACCTTTGTCATGAGTCTACTGTGTGGTGCCTTTTGAAAATCCAAATATATTACATCTACTGCATTACCCTTGTCTACTCTTTCTATTACCACTTCAAAGAATTCAATAAGTGGTCAAGCATGATCTTCCCTTTTGAAATCTGTGCTGACTATTCTTTATTATATTTTCAGTTTCTAGATGTTTTTCTATTACATTTTTGAGTAACAATTCCATTATCTTTCCTACCACCGACGTTAAGCTAATTGGTCTATTGTTCCCTTAACTTGTTCTATCTCCCTTTTTTTTTATTCGTTCATGGGATGTGGGCATCGCTGGTGAGGCCAGCATTTATTGCCCATCCCCCCTAATTGCCCTTGAGAAGGTGGTGGTGAGCCGCCTTCTTGAACTGCTGCAGTCCGTGTGATGAAGGTTCTCCCACAGTGCTGTTAGGAAGGGAGTTCCAGGATTTTGACCCAGCGACGATGAAGGAACGGTGATATATTTCCAAGTTGGGATGGTGTGTGGTTTGGAGGGGAATGTGCAGGTGGTGTTGTTCCCATGTGCCTGCTGCTCTTGTCCTTCTAGGTGGTAGAGGTTGCGGGTTTGGGAGGTGCTGTCGAAGAAGCCTTGGCGAGTTGCTGCAGTGCATTCTGTGGATGGTACATACTGCAGCCACAGTGCGCCAGTGGTGAAGGGAGTGAATGTTTAGGGTGGTGGATGGGGTGTCAATCAAGCGGGCTGCTTTGTCCTGGATGGTGTTGAGCTTCTTGAGTGTTGTTGGAGCTGCACTCATCCAGGCAAGTGGAGAGTAATCCATCACACTCCTGACTTGTGCCTTGTAGATGGTGGAAAGCCTCTGGGGAGTCAGGAGGTGAGTTACTCACTGCAGAATACCCAGCCTCTGACCTGCTCTTGTAGCCACAGTATTTATGTGGCTGGTCCAGTTAAGTTTCTGGTCAATGGTGACCCCCAGGATGTTGATGGTGGGGGATTCGGCGATGGTAATGCGTTGAATGTCAAGGGGAGGTGGTTAGACTCTCTCTCTTGTTGGAGATAGTCATTGCCTGGCACTTGTCTGGCGCGAATATTACTTGCCACTTATGAGACCAAGCCTGGATGTTGTCCAGGTCTTGCTGCATGCGGACACAGACTGCTTCATTATCTGAGGGGTTGCGAATGGAACTGAACACTGTGCAATCATCAGCGAACATCCCCATTTCAGACCTTATGATGGAGGGAAGGTCATTGATGAAGCAGCTGAAGATGGTTGGGCCTAAGACACTGCCCTGAGGAACTCCTGCACAAAATAGTCATGCAACTACACATACACCCACTGTAGGGTGACCCAATGGGTGGCATCAAGTGTGGGTGTTCATGGAGAACCTCATGAAAGGGACTTATTGCATAAGCCCGTCAAGAATGGCCAAGACGTGGCAGTAGTGGTGACAATATAATATTTAATGTGAGTTGAACCAAAATCAAATATAAATAAAAAACATGACAAACAGTCAAACACCCTTGTGCATCCCCTTTGTGCTCACGAAACCTTTGCCTTAGCCTTCCTACTACTCATATGTGATGCATCCCCTGTGGCTGCAGCAGAGGTAATGGCAGGTTGGGTGAGGGTAACCGTGAAAGAGATGCATCAGAGGGTGAGTATGAGACAGAGCCATGAGATTGTATGAGGATTGGGTTGAGTGGTAGTGGTGGGATGAGTATTGGGGAGGTGAGTAAATGCAGGTAAGTTGAGGATGAGGTTTGAATGGGTTTGAGGAGTGATGTGATAGAGTAGTGTTGGCATTGCAGAAGGAGTTGTGGGGTGGGGGCAGTGATGTGGAAGACGGAGTGTAGGAGAATGAGTAAGTGTGCTCACTTGGCTGATCTAGTTAGGTCATTGAAGCGCTTCCTGCACTGTATCCAAGTGCGGGATATGTTGGTGGTGCTGCTGACCTCCTCTGCCACCTTGAGCCAGGCCTTCTTGGTGGCAGAGGCAGGCCACTTCCTCCCATCTGCCAGGTAGAATATCTCTCTCCTCCTCACCCCATGCAGTAAGACCTGGAGTGAGGCATCATTAAACCTAGGAGCAGCCTTTCCCCTGGGCTGCTCCATGCTGTAATTTTGACTGTTTGCTGCAGGAGCAGCATTGGAGAACTGCCCCTTTAAATAGGGCTTCTCCAGCTGACAGCCTGTGATGTGGGTGCACAGTCAGCCCGCTGTGCTGGTTTCCAACGGGAAACCCGGAAGCCAAGGTAATTGGCTTCAATTTACTCATGATCGCGTGGGAACTCACCGATTTTTACTGGGCGGGTTACCCACGTGCCCAGTCGACCCCCTGCTGCCAACCCGCCTCCCTGGTAATATCGGGGCCATGGTGTGGTTTTGGCGCTCTCCTTGAGTCCTTGTTTACACTGATTTCTGCTTATCTATGCCCATTTTAAGTTTGGGAGTGTTCTGAGATTGGGAGGATACTTGGAAGTGACTTGACATCGGCAAAATGGGTGCAACATTGGTTGCATTTATCGGTTCTAACTTCTGGGTTGTGCCCAAGGAGGAAACTCCAGACCCAGGAGTCAAAGGCCATTGGCCAGACTCTTCATTGAAAATAAATTCACCTGCACTACTTTTTAACTTATGTGCGAACTGGGTCAAAGTTTGCTGATCCAAGAGAACAGGAAAATGTTAATAAATTTCCTCAATTTGTAGTCTCTCCATTTCTATTCAGTGAGGCCAGTTTTTGTCTTAGTGGGGTGGTGGAAGTTAGGAGTTCCAGCAGAAGTCAGTTCTGCTGGATTCCTGATGGTTTTAAGCCCTATTCTATATTCCAGCCTGAAGCAGATGGGAGCTTTCTTAACATATATAAAAGGTGATATTGAAGGGCGCAGCACAATTTTCCAGTCCATGGGCATGCTGGATGCATGACATGGTATTGCATGAAAGAAAGCTTGCGAGGGTGATCAGTAGCCAATTTACCCGTTTGGCCACAGATGCGACCATCCATTTCCTGGCTATCCCCCTGGGAATGATCATGGTAACCTGCCTTCTCAGGGTCTGCATCAGCAGAGGGTAAAATACCGTGCTCGGTCATCTGCTGCAAGGACACCAGTGTCTATCATGCAGTATAGAGCTTGCACATATGCAAGGGCAATAACAATCAGTTGAGGACTTGAACTTGGCTGCTTCTTCTTGCAGGTATGCTGCAATGCTGACCTATAGGATGATGCTGTGAATGTGGCATAAGGGAAAACCCTCCTTGGAAGCATTTAATGTAGCACTACCTCAACTTCAGAGGAGATGAAATGCTGGGCTGCGCCGTTAGTTGACTGCAGTCTCATGCCTGCACCTTTGTGTCCCTTTCCCTTCATTCTGGTCCAGCACTTCTTAACCATATTCCCCTTCAGCCTTAGCAAAGGTTGCTAATAGATTGAAATGCTCTCCAGTTTTGTAAATGTTTGTCATTCTCATTATGACACTCCCCTTTAATTTTCCATTCTGTTAAATTTGGCTTAGCTCAACCAGTAGTGTCGTCACCAGACCAACCTGAGTTTGCATTTGTAGTTGGGAATAATTTATTGTAGTGCTTCTATTTCTCACTGAGACGTGCCATAATGCCTTGTTTTTTTTTAAATGAGATATTCAGTATCGTGCACATAATTTCTCTCATTATGATTTGCCATTACAGCTTTTTTTTCCCTGAGCTTCTCTTTCATTTTTGATTTGCTGTTAACATTTTTAACAGGGATTTCACTTGATGCTTAGGATTCAAAATATCATCCTTTCTTATGCAGGGAACAACCACAGTTCTCTCATTCATATAAAGAGTTTCTCAAATGCTGTTAGTCATCGCACTTATCTATGAAGAAATTCAGATTTTTGAATCAGCTGCATGATACCAATAACTTGAAAAACTTGAAATATCATAAGTCACCATCCTTCCCAAACAATTGCTATGTAACACTCAGCAGTGCATGCCACTTCTTATATTATAAAATTGATGTGTAACCTGGTTACGTTGCATTTCATTCGTATTGGGCTTGAAATTAAGTGTGAGCTAATATATATGAATGCCTATACATTCATCTGAAGCTCCCGTCTCTGCTATTTTAGCAGAGGGGTAACCCATTTAAAATAAATGGTTTAACATCTCAACTAAATAGTAGAGAGAGGAATTTTAAACAAATGTGTAAATGCTTCGTATCTGTTATCCCTGAGCCTAATTTTGAGGTCATTTTGTCTCGGCAACTAATATCTTCAAAGTAAAGATTGGGTGAAATTTAGCTAAACATGGCATGCCTCTCTTATGGATAGCTATAGAAAATGTCTGGACAGTGTAGTAATTACAGTTGATTTTAGAAGAGCTCCAATTTTGAGATTCATAGATGGCATACTTTAAGACTACGATAGAGTCACGGCTGCCAGGTTGATTGAATGAATTTCAGGTTTCAAGATCTGGCTATCATGTGCCTGGCAGGCAAAACAACTGATCCACTCACCTCATCTGGCTTTCAGTGTGAAATGTGGCTGTATATGTGTGTCCAGGATTGGTCCCTTCTCCCTTCAGTGGACCCACAACAGCTGAGACTCATCCGTTGATTCGACGGGAGACTCCATACATAAACATAACCTGCCAAGTGTGGTTGCAGCAATTAACTGTTGTTATTCATTGTACTGAACTCCTTACTTCACTCATCTGATTCCAATAGTGTGCTTTGGGTCACTGCATCTGACTTTTACAGTTAGTCTTAATTTATTGGCTAGATTGATAGCCTTTGAGGGAAGAAAAAAAAATTGTTCATTTGCTTCTTTTGGATTCATCACAAAATCTACTTTAATTGTAGTTATTCACAAAGATAGAAGAGTGAAAGACAGATTTATGGATATGTTTACACAATTATATTTTGGTTTAAGAGAAATAATTTCAAAACCAATTATGCTTTCTTTACAGTACTAAAATCCCTTGCCCCTCAAAAAACATTTTGTCTTGCTGAGATTCTCCACTTGTTATTGTGTCAGTGTTATTATTGTTTATAATAATCAGTAACACAAATACATAAAATACAACTATTACTGAAGAAAATCTATATTCATCCAGCTGATAGAAAAGTAATTTATGTTTGCTTTGGAGATGTTCTGATAACAAAGCAAATGCTGAAACTTGAATATTCAGGAAATTCCCTGACATTGCCAGGGAAAAATACAGTTTTTGCTCTAAATGCAAATCCAGTCTTTTCTGGCTGCAGCAAATCTTTTTGCACTTAATTTTTCCCCAGAAGTCCATGATAGTAATAAAGGATATTTACCATATATCGGCCTTTGAATTATGGGACCTGCACTTTTCCATTTTTATGCTGTGTTCAGAGAACCTTTATCACTGTATTTTGCTTGCTGGATATATCTGCGCTACCATGTGATTTCCTCAACTTTGGGTTCTGGAAGAATAAATCTCCATCAGACCATGGCTTAACCCATAAACTACTCCTCCACATTGTTGAACAGTAAACAGAAAATGAACGGGATTAAATGCAAACAGAAGATTTACAGTAATTACAGATTTTACTATTCCCCTTGGAATATCAGAAAAAAACAAAAGTACTTCTCTTGCACTAACACTTGAAATAAAACTGACCCTTGAAACGCAGTCCTTTACATCTTATGACATTGTCCACTATCATGGAGTATCTGCCTTGCTTTTTCTCTTGGTGGCTTCAGACTGACTGCTGACTATAAGAAAGTAAATCTCAGATATACCAATCAAAATCCATAAAAGATATATGAGAATAAAAGATTTTCATTTTTATCACATCAGCACTAACCTCTCTCATAATAAAAATGATTTTTAAAAAATCATGTAATTATATCTTTTATGCTAGTCAGAATTCTGATAGAAACATGCCATGGTATAATATTTCAAGAGTACACTGGCATTAAGGTCAATGGTGTGATGTTAATTTATTATAAATATATATGCAGAATTTGAAATCACCTTATGTTACTGTGACAACATTTTATAATTCCAAAATTGCCAATTTTGTACATTGGCTTTCTTTGTGGCATTCCAATTTTTTCTAACCATAGCCTGGAAATTATGCTTTGTGATATTACTGTGGAAATAATATCCAATTCTTCTGGTCACTATTTTAAAGAAGGTATTAATCTGTTTAAAATAACGGATTAATGGCTCCAATTAGAAGAATTTGATACCCAAGCGTTAAGTGTTTGTAAGATAATATCACAGTGCAATTTCTAGGCTCGTATAATTGCTAAAAACAAAACAAAAATCACAGTCAGTGAATAAAGAGTCTAAGGCATGACTTAGACTATTACTGTGAGACTGTTTATAATAATTTGAAAGTGTTTTCAAAGGTTTCATCATTATATCTCTCCAATAATAAGAGAGCTGTATTCGTCATTTGCAATGGTAAAAATTTGGCAGTTGATATCAGAAACTGTGTCAGCAGTCTCGGCTCTCAGTATTAGAAGTCTGTGTCAGCACTCTACACAATCAGTCTTATGGTGCTAAGGATTTACACGGAACTTGGTTTTCAAGCTGCCAAAGCAGTTCAGTCAGCTATAAGAAGCTAACTAGAGCCAGCTGGAGTCCATTGTGTAACTGCCTGAAGCACTGATTTATAACATTACTATCCAAGATCATCACTTCATCCTGCAAACCTCCACTATCAACCCTCCCTTCTGACACAGTGTATAAACAGTGGCTGGAGAAACAGGCACACTAGGAAATGGGGGAGGGGTTTCTACTGAGCGAGAGAGAGTCACATGCCACTGAAGTAATTACTGCTTGAAGAGTTCCAGATCTGACTAGCTCTGCAAAGTTGTGCAAGTTTTTTTTTCAAATATGTTGAAGGTAAAAGGAGCTGAATCAGCAGATTATTGCTCCGGGAGCCATTGGTACATATGTCATTAACCCTTCCACAACTTAAATATTAGGTGCAAGGCTTAAATTCCAAATTCCTGTTGTTCTTATTCTGCTCTTATTCTGTTTGTCATGAAGACTTTAAATTTCTGCATAGAATTGTCTGCATTAAATCAATTAAATATATATTGTACTTAAACTCTTTCACTAAGCTGTTGTGTTTTACTAGAGCTCTTTCTACGATATTATCACTTTTATGTTCTCATTGCTGTTAAACTGTTTGAAATCTTATGTTCATTTTTTGACTTATTTATTGTATTTATTTATTTTAAATGAAAATAGATGTTCATATATTTCATATCTACTTCAGTCTTTGGCTGCTATAAAGCTAAAGAAGTGTTTATTTAAAAATAAGGAATCAGCTTTGTAACACTAAAAATACTCTCAAGTTGAAGACTTTTTTTTCATATTGATGAAGCGTCAGTGAGCGAGTGACAAGAGAACAGCATTCGCATTTAAAACTTTTGTAATTTTTTTTACATGAGATTCAGTTATTTTTATATCACAAGTATATACAGAGGAGGGAGGAATGATGTATAGACTTCCATTCAGCCTATCTTATCTGCTATGATGATTTTCTTTTCATCAAACTTAGAATAAAAAAAATTAAAGATTAAAGTCCAAAAACTACATTATAGAAATCTGTGCAATAGATTTAGCAAACATCCCCCAGTGGCCAACATGGTGGACTTTGAACTAAGTTTTCAGAGATACTAGGGTTGATTTCCTTTCCTTTGCCCCTCCTCCTGCATGCAACTCAGATGGAGTACTACCAAAATGTGCACACCGATACTTTTGGCTTCAGATGATATGTATGTTGTGGCCACGCAACAAGTATATGTAGCACCTGGGATTGGATGCACACTCAATTGGAAGAGGGAGTTTGTTTGCTGCTAAATCCCGTAATAGCTTAAGGTGGAAACTGCTGATAAGGATGGTGGCTGCACAGTTCAGCTGAAGAGATGTTTAGTAACAGTCTGGAGAGAAGCTGAGCCCCCTGCATTGATGAGGAGGTGATGGAAATATTGCTACAAGAAATGCAGCTCAAGAGGGATCTCTCTGTGAGATGGTCGTTGGGCAGCAAGATGGTGAGATACAGAGCTTGGTAAGAGATTGCAGACTCCATAAATGCTAGCAACATTGTCACAGCACAGTGTTGTAAGGAATCCAGTGGCATCACCAGGGTGGTCAAGGTCAGAGACCACAACATCAGTTCATATTTATGCACTGTACAAACCATTTCTATCATGATATTGCGATTCTTTCATACATTCTTTCACTTTGTCCCCACCTTTGCGTGGGTGCATTGGACTACGCACTTTCCAGCACCTCTCTTATCCAGCATCTCCTCCTTCAGTAGAAGGCTGCACAGGACAACCCACCACCAATTCCTTCCATAACCAGCACCTGTGTGCTGCATGTTTCTGTTTTCACAATACCAAAGGAGGCTATCCTGACACATGAGTGTAGGTAAAATTGATGGTGCCAATGACAGTTAAACAATTCATGCTTCTGTTTTTGTGGGACGCTATGGGTACTGTAGCTGGACTGGCTACCTTGTATCCTTTAAAGTCTTTTGAGGAGAAGGCCCTTCAAATCTATTGATGGGTTTTCGATGGAGAAGCAGGAGGCGTAGACCCAACCAAGGGTTTATACAACATTTCTTCCTTTCAATTCTCCATCCTATTCAGTAAAATGACACAAAAACTTGCTTAGACCAGCAGCTCCATGCCAGATGTTTGGCGAAGCTTGTTTGGCAACAAGTTGTTATGAGGACAGGTTGCCATCACTATTTGCTCCTTCTGTGCCTGCAAATATGGCAGAAGAAGCTGTCTCAGGCCCACAGAAATAAAATCTCCCAGCACCTCATGCGGCACCACATCAATTAAAATCACTCTGCAAAGCACTAACACAGATCCATCCACCCTGGGGGATTTAGTTTGAAGGCAACAACTTGGGTGATTCGCAGAGCACAAGTGTGCAGAAGCGGATAGAAGCGGTTCCTGAGGAGAAGGAAGTTTCTGGCCAGAGGATGAGGTTACATTCACATCTAAAGAAGGCAGGAATCATGGGCCCCGATATTAATGGGGAGGCGGGGAGTGTGCGGGGGAGCGCAGGGAAAACCTGGACGTGGCGGCCCTGCTGATCTTAATGGCAGGGCCTCATTTAAATAACCTGCTGCAGGCTCCCGCCTGACAGCTGGCTAGATTGACAGCCTGGCTGGCGGGCGGGAGCGCAAACAGGAGGCAAGTGGGAATGGTCCCCAGCAGTTAGTGGGGGATCTGGTGGCGATCGGGGGAGGGGGGGTGTCTTGGCCCAATCGGGGAAAAGGGCAGTGTCTTGCCACGATTGGGTAGGGGAGGTAGCCTAGTGCAAGGAAGGCCCACAGCTTGCTTGTGAGGCTGGAGGAGCACTCCTGCCCCCCCACCCCGCCTCCGCTCAGGCCTCAGCTTGAAATTGTAGATCACTCCTGATGACATCATCGGACCTGATCTGCATATTTAAAACAGGATCCCACTTCCTTCCTGTGGGTGTATTGCTCGCCTGCTCAAAAGAGTAGGTTAATATGGGAACACGTGGGAAGGAAGCGTGGATCAGCGGTGGGGGGGGGGGGTTAACTGACCTCCGTTATCTTAACTGCCCCTTGCGCCCCCCCCCCCCAGGTTTTCACCAGGTGGGGGTAGTTAAAATCAGAGCCCTGTACACTGAATTTAGTTTTATAACCACTTTAACTTACTTTTGGCTGCCAATGCAAATTTACTTTCATCTTCTGTCCCAATGGTTGAATCAACTTCATGGGAAATAACTGTACTGAAATTCCTGCAGGGTTAAAAAAAAATTGAGGAGGGGAACTTAACATTCACCTTGTAGCATGTTGTGTTTAAAAACAAACACACTTTGGTGTTAAAAAGTAGAAATGTTGGAGCTTCCAAGCATGTTAAAGAGCAGCTGAATTCATTGCTGATTATCCAGGGCAAAGAAATTCGATACTGCCAGTTCCTTCACAATGACTGAACAGAAAAGAAATTACCTCCTTCTGTAGTCTTAGTTTGTTTTTTAAAACATTGTGTTTTAGGTTTGTTTTGTAATTCATATCATTCCAACATTTTCTTTGCTTTCCCATTTGTTTTACTGGGCATACTTAATTTGCATTTTCAGGCTTTCAGTTACATGATTTCTTTCCCCAAAATGTACCCCAGACAATTTTTGTTTTCTGTCTTTGAAAACCTTATTGATTTGAAGTTCCAGTTATCCATAGGAGAGCTTATGTTTTCTTTTTTGGGGTTTTGCTACATTCACATTTATTATGATTTTACAATATCTTTTTGTGGAGCATAATTAGCTTCCCACATCATTTACATTTAATTTTACTAGTTGCTTTTTTTGGCATTGCATGTGGAGAATCAAGATCAAGTATAGTCTTTAGCTGAAAAGAGTTTAGAGGGCAGGGCGTACAGACATAATTCAGTTCCCTTTTTAAACTCATACATTTTCATATTTTTATAAAATACTTTGATTTTATATTATTAATTATGGTTGAAGAGCAAAACATGACATTTTGGGAACAGAGAAGTAGAGTTAGTTGGAGCATAAGAATTTCTCTGCAGTATTGTTTGAGGAGTTAGGAGACACAAATCTGAGGTGCTCCAGTGCCACCACTGGTGGGAGGATGTAATTAAAGTGTGGCAAGTTTATATTATAAATGTGGACATATAATTTAAATTTGGGCAGTGAGGCCAACTGCTCCCTCACCACCTGATGGAGATCTCACTCCCACTTGCCTCTACCAGGATTGCCACTGCCCAGTGTGTTGTGATACCCCTATTATTGCTGCAGTACCAATATGTGGTAGGGGGAGAGTTAGATGCTGTGACAATTTTATGAACTGAAGTACACTAAGAATAGCCTTGGGTTACAAAATGCTGCCAATAGTAAACTCTGCTGTAATTAATATATACATTATTTCAATTAAAACTTTGGTGTAACTTTGAGAGGAAGAGAACATATTACTTAATATACTTATTTTAAAATAGCATATGTACTCATAATGTTCCTTGTGGATTTGATTAAATTTCCTACATCTTACTGGTTGGGAACACCTTTGTGTAAAATGTTTTTGGTTTCATATCATACTCATTCATTTTGTTCCAAATAAAAATGCAACTATGGTACAAAAAAACTGCAAATAGCTGTTCATTGTGTTTTCCTTTATGTTAATTAAACCTATTTTTTTGCTGACATAAGGACTCATGTCAAAAGCCCCTTATCCTTAAGATGTTTTTCTATAGAACAAAATAAGTTTGGTTGTGCCTTCTGTTTCCTACACTTTATTAATCTCATGAATAGTTGCTTTTGTATTCATATAATCAAGTATTTTCCAAGTCTGAGCTGCCCCAGTGTCTCAATCGATCAATGCACTGCCTGTTGTGTCACTGAGGTAAACAAACTGGGGAGGTCCCAGGTTAGTCCTCCAGTCTGTGCTGAGTTAGCTGATCTCAGCAGGATGCTACAATTGGCCACAAAATGTCTGGGCTACAGAATGGCGAAAAACAGTTATAATTCCTCCTGATTGTTGTCCAGTGATCTGTGCTGGAAATTGTGTGCGTGATTGTTTGGTGAGGACAAAATCAGTCTGAGCTGTAATGTCCCCTCCATGTGGTCAAATGGCTTGCTGGCATTCACTATTAGGACTCATTCACAAAGATTAACCACTTGAGTGAAATACTGAAGGACTGTCATCACGCATGGAACCATACCCCAGCATCAAACAATGCCGTCAAGAGAGGTGGGCAGTAAACTGAAAAGAAATATACCAAAAAAAAATGTTATGCAACTCATGTTAGCTATATTTAACTTAATTGTTATCAGCAGGTGTTACTTTTTGGGGATTTTTTTGTAGTAGACAATGCTAATACACCATATTTTCCTCACTGTCCTTTCAGAACCTTTTTAAAAGACAATTATGCAATAAACGTATTTATAGGCAGCTGTACCAGTTCCACTATGACATCGTCATTATCTCAACATCATGGCGTTAGCTTGAAGTCAGATACCCATGATGCAAGTCCCTTTAAAGGTTTGAATCCTGATTTTTTGCTGTTCTGCCAAGTGCTTAAAGAACTAGGCTATGTCATATTTCCTGTCTACTGTAAAAGAAATCGAGTTACAAAACAAACTAAAAGCGTTAGGTAAGCAGTAATTCAACAGTAAGTTAATTTTCCTTACCCGGAGATCGTGTATTTTTGCTTATATAGGATCTGGTATATAGTTTTGGCATTGAGCAGATATTTTTCTTCTTGTATCTTTTTTCCTGATGGTATTAAAATATATTTAGAAGTAAAAAAAATAGAATTTTTTCGATTAAAATATAAGGTAATTAAAAAATATTTATTTGCAAAGGCTCACATCCAGACAACAAGTAAATAGAATACTATGTGCAGATATTAACAGCATGCACACTCATAGTTTTCAAATTTATGAATTAAATATAAAGGTACCAACTTATGTAAGGACTAGAGGATAGAGCTTCCAATGGCCAAATTTCCCATACAACTGTTTAATGTACTGATACAACATTCTTGCATATGCTATTTTTATGCAAAATATACTGTTTAAAATAAGGAATGTAGTATGAGCGCATTTAGTAATTGTACATGAACTTCACCAATCAGAAGTTCTACTCTTATAATTTAAAGGAGTAAAATAATTATTAATTTACTGAAGTGCACCTGCCCTGGTGAAATAATTTCTTCTTTATTTGTTATTGCCCATGTATTGAGTGTGCAAGCCACATGGCTAGGATATCTTTTATTTTCCTGTGCTATGATGGTCCCTAAAGCCCCCATATCTACACATATATATGTAGACATCCTCAGTTCTTCATCACAATCAGCATCACTTCCTTGCATACTGTGAATGGGACATATATTTTCAACAGTACTGCATCTGTTGTTTGGCTTGTGGGTTTTATAAATTGCTTTCCTGTATGATTTTGATTTCATGTTTTCTTTCAAGTCACTTACATAGGCCAAGCCCTAGCTTTAGTATCTGCTTCAACTGTGCCAGTTTAAAACGTGTATAGCTGCAAGGTGATGCACTCTATAAATGTAAGGTGTCACAGAGTGGTGCAATGTGGGTTTGCAATTCCAGTGCTGAATTGCTAGTTTTGGTAGCATTAAAAAACCAAACACCTCAAGGAAAGATTCCACCCTAACTGTATGTCTAGTGGAGCGGCATGGAATCAAGGAGAGAGTAGATGAAATAATCTTCACACTGTTATTACTCATACTTAATCTTAATTTATTACTAAGCTCTATGGTATAAAAAGCTTTCCTTAAAAACAAACCAGAGTGAAAGTAGGAACTAGGATATTATGTGGGGAATGGGAACCTGAGGGTGTTGCCATTTGATGTTGTGCAATTTTGCCCTCTTCGGCCAAAAGAATTGAAGATGGCCCAATTGGAAAGGGAAGACCATTCTTTTTAGGGGGCTGGAAAAGGAAGTTATATGGATTGTATAAAAGGTACAGACATTCCTGTGATTTTCTGTTTTTGACTCACCTGCCTCTGGTACATTTACAGAAAACTGCATTCAAAGAGTGAGGACAGCTGCACTTAAAAATCTTCATGGTTTAATAGATGATTTCACTGTTAATTATTTAAAAGCTATTTGTGAAGAGGTGAGATACAAATGCTGTATTTACAAATAGAATGTACAGAATAATTATTACTTTTGAGTCTAATATACTGATGGCAGTCTTTTTAGCTGCTAAAATTTAGCTGTAGGTTGAAGGTGGTTTGTGTTTTGAACAAGGTTGTGAAAGACTTTAGGGAGAAAGAAGGAAAGCATACAAAATGTTTCATTGTTCAGGATCGGGAGATCTATAAAGATAGGCTAAGATATTGATGAGGGCTGCAAAAAGAGATCACTAAGAAAGCATAGCTGGAAACATCAAGCAGAACAGTAAAGCATTCTTATAGGGAAGGAAGAAAAGGAGTGGGGTGGCAGTATTGTTTAAGGAGAATATTGCAATGCTGGAGAGAGAGGATGTCTTTGAGGGTTCAAGGACAGAATCTATTTGGTTAGAGTTAAGAAACAGTAGAGGCGCCATCACATGACTGGGTGTATTCTATAGACCGCTAACTAGTGGGAAGGATATAGAGGAGCAAATTTGCAGGGAAATTACAAAGAGGTGCAAGAACTATAGCATAGTGATAATGGGGGACTTCAAATACCCTGATGTAGACTGGGATAGTAATAGTGTAAAGGGCATAGAAGGGGAGGAATTTCTAAAGTATGTTTAGGATAACTTTCTTGATCAGTATGTTTCCGGCCCAACAAAGAAGGAGGCATTGCTGGATCTGGTTCTGGGGAATGAAGTGGGTCAAGTGGAGCAAGTGTCAGTGGGGGAACAGTTAGGGAACAATGATCATAGTATCATAAGGTTTAGATTAATTATGGCAAAGGACAAAGAGCAATGTAGAGTAAAAATACTTAATCGGAGGAGGGCCAATTTCAGTGATTTGAGAACGGATCTGGCCCGGGTAAATTGGAATGCAAGATTGGCAGGCAAAACTGTAATCAAACAATGGGCAGCCTTTAAAGAGGAAATGATTCTGGTACAGTCTAGGTACATTCCCACGAGGGGGAAAAGTAGGGCAAACTAAGCCAGAGCTCCTTGGATGACGAAAGAGATAGAGAGTAAGATGAAGCAGAAAAGGGGGGTGTATGACAGATATCAGGTTGATAATACAAGTGAGAACCAGGCTGAATATAGAAAGTACAGAGGAGAAGTGAAAAAGGAAATAAGTGGGGCAAAGAGAAAGTATGAGAATAGACTGGCGGCTAACATGAAAGGGAATCCAGAAGTCTTCTATAGGCATATAAATAGTAAACAGGTAGTAAGAGGAGGAGTGGAGCCGATTAGGGACCAAAAAGGAGATCTACGCATGGAGGCAGAGGGCATGGCTGAGGTACTAAATGAGTACTTTGCATCTGTCTTTATCAAGGAAGAAGATGCTGCCAACATCACAGTAAAAGAGGAGATAGTTGAGATACTGGATAGGCTAAAAATTGATAAAGAGGAGGTACTAGAAAGGCTGGCTGTACTTAAAGTAGATAAGTCACCCGGTCCGGATGGGATACATCCTAGGTTGCTGAGTGAAGTATGGGTGGAAATTGTAGAGGTGCTGGCCATAATCTTCCAATCATCCTTAGATATGGGGGTGGTGCCAGAGGATTGGAGAATTGCAAATGTTTCACCCTGTTCAAAAAAGGATGTAAGGGTAAACCTGGCAACTACAGGCCAGTCAGTTTAACCTCGGTGGTGGGGAAGCTTTTAGAAACAATAATCTGGAACAAAATTAATAGTCACTTGGACAAGTGTGGATTAGTAAAGGAAATCCAGCATGGATTTGTGAAAGGCAAATCATGTTTAACTAACTTGATAAGAGGTTTTTGATGAGGTAACAGAGAGGGTTGATGAGGGCATTTCGGTTGATGTTGTGTATATGGACTTTCAAAAGGCATTTGATAAAGTGCCACATAATAGGCTTGTCAGCAAAATTGAAGCCCATGGAATAAAAGAGGCAGTGACGATACAAAATTGGCTAAGAGACAGGAAACAGAGAGTAGTGGTGAACGGTTGTTTCTCGGACTGGAGGAAAGTATACAGTGGTGTTCCCCAGGGGTCGATACTAGGATCACTGCTTTTTTTGATATAAATTACTTGGACTTGGTTGTACAGGGCAAAATTTCAAAATTTGCAGATGACACAAATCTTGGAAGTGTAGCAAACAGTGAGGCGGATAGTGATAGAATTCAAGACGACATAGACAGGCTGGTGGAATGGGCAGATGAAATGTAACACAGAGAAGTGCGAAATGATACATTTTGGCAGGAAGAATGAGGAGAGGCAACATAAACTAAATGGTACAATTCTAAAAGGGGTGCAGGAACAGAGAGACCTGGGAGCATAGGTGCATAAATCTTTGAAGGTGGCAAGACAGGTTGAGAAAGTGGTTAAAAAAGCATACGAGATCCTGGGGTTTATAAATTGAGGCATGGAGTACAAAAGCAAGGAATTATGTTGAACCTTTATAAAACACTGGTTCAGCCACAACTGGAGTATTGTGTACAATTCTGCGCATCATAATTTAGGAAGGATGTGACGGTCTTAGAGAGGGTGCAGAAAAGATTTACTAGAATGGTTCCAGGGATGAGGGACTTCAGTCACATGGATAGACTGGAGAAGCTGGGATTGTTCTCCTTAGAGCAGAGAAGGTTGAGAGGAGATTTGATAGAAGTGTTCAAAATCATGAAGGATTTGGATAAAGTAAATAAAGAAAAACTGTTCCCGTTGGCAGAAGGTTTGAGAACCAGAGGAAATAGATTTAAGGTGATTGGCAAAAGAACCAATGACGACAGGAGGAAAAACATTTTTACGCAGCGAGCTGTTATCATCTGGAATGCGCTGCCTGGAAGGGTATTTACAAATATTTTTTGTGTCTTGGGCCAAATCCCAGAGGATTGGAAAATAGCAAATATGACTCCCATCTTCAGAAAAGCAGTAAGGATTGGACTGTCGAATTGTAGATCTGTAAGACTTAGTTCCACTGGTGGCAAAGTGTTTGAAAGTATCATGAGGAATAACATAAGTGAGCACCTTGAGTAGCATGAGCTAATCTGAGACAGTCAGCATCGTTTTAGGAGGGTAGCAATGTTTGACTAATTTATCAGATTTCTTTGAGCAGATGACAGACCTGATAGATAATAGCAACAACAACTTGAATTTATATAGTGTCTTTAACATAGGAAAATGTCCCAAGTGCTCCACAGGAGCCTAATCAGACAAAAATAGATGCTGAGCAAAAAAGGAGATATTAGGACAGGTGACTAAAAGTTTGGTCAAAGCGGTAGGTTTTCAAGAGGATCTTAATGGAGGAGAGAGGGGTGGAGGCAGACAGATTTAGGGAGGGAGTTCCTAGGGCCTAGACAGCTGAAGGCGCGGCCGCCAATGCTGGGGGGGAACTGGGGGATGCACAAAAGGCCAAAGTTAGAGGAATGCAGAATTCTTAAAGAGTTATAGGGTGGTAGGAGGTTACACAGATAGGGAGGGGTGAAGCTATGGCGGGATTTGAACAGAAGGATGAGAATTTTAAAATCGAGGCATTGGTGGACTGGGAGCCAATGTAGGCCAGCGATTGCAGGGATGATGGGTGAACAGACTTGGTACGAGTTAGGATACGGGCAGCAGGATTTTGGATGAGCTCATGTTTATGGAGGGTGGAAGATGAGAGACTGTCCAGGTGAGCATTGGAATAGTCAGATCTGGAGGTAACAAAAGCATGGATGAGGGTTTCAGCTGCACATGGGCTGAGGCAGGGGCGGAGACGGGCGATATTACGAAGTAGGCGGTCTTTGTGATAGAGAAGATATGGGGTCGGAAGCTGAGCTTAGGGTCAAATAGGACACCGAGGTTGAGAACAGTCTGGCACTAAAGTACAGCCAGAAGTTCAGCAGGTAACAGCAGCAGGTTGTGGATGGCTGTAGTATAGAAAAAGTTACCTTAAAACTTGAAGCAACTGAGTAGTAGAGCGGAGTCACAGCAGCCGAGTCTTACAGAGTAGTAGAGTAGAGCAGTGAAATCCTGATGTCAGAGGAATCCAGGAGATGGGAAGTCAAATTTGAGCAGAGTTACTGTCGCTGAAAAGAGCTCAGTGAAAACAAAGAACAAGCAGGATTGGGGGATGAGCTCTGCACAGGTAGTTTTAAACATGTAGCTTGAACTTGAAGTTATGGCTAAAATGCATCCACAATCAGAACCAGAAGATCTTAAGCAGCGGAAGAAGGGACAACGGATGACAATGGATGGCCAAGGATGGAGTTGCAGAGAAGAAGAGCTCAGTAAGGAACTGCCAGCCCAGGAGCCATCTTGGAAAAAAAAAGATAGGGGAGAACCAGTAGATATTATCTACCTGGATTTCAGGAAGGCATGTAGCACTGCCACATAATA
Organism: Heptranchias perlo; assembly: GCF_035084215.1. Classification (NCBI taxonomy): domain Eukaryota; kingdom Metazoa; phylum Chordata; class Chondrichthyes; order Hexanchiformes; family Hexanchidae; genus Heptranchias; species Heptranchias perlo. Next base: position 43,073,805 of record NC_090337.1, read on the forward strand.
GGCTCCTACATAAGGTCTAAGTCCATGGGATAGATGAGAATGTATTAAAATGGATTGGCAAATAGTTGGTTGCTAGACAACAAGTAGTCATCCATGGCAGGTAATCTGGTTGGTAGCCAGTTACCAGTGGAATGTCACAAGGTTTAGTGTTGGGGCTGCTGGTGTTTATAATTTTTCTAAATGATTTAGAGGAAGGAGTTGTGTCCAAATGTGCAGACAATACCAAACTGGGAGCTGTGGCAAGTGATGAATATCAATGTGCACAAATTCAAAAGGATCTGGACAAGCTCAATCAGTGTGCAGAGAAATGGCAGATGCAGCTTACTACAGGAAAATTATGAATTTGAGATTTGGCAGAGGGAAGGTTGATGCAGATTATGTACTAAATGGAAATATACTTGAGCAGGAGAGAAATCTTGGGGGTTTTAGTGGACAGGTCACTAAAACCATCTGCACAATGGTCCCAGACTCTTAAAAAAGCAAACAGAATGTTGGGATGCATAGCATGGGGTATAACATATAAATCCAGAGAGGTAATTTTAAAACTTGAATTTGGTCCCGGTGAGCTCACATCTGGTACTACATACTCCCTGTTTTAAAAAGTCTATTCAGTTAATGGAGGAGGTATAGAGAAGGGTGAAATAGCTGATCTCAAAACTCCTTACCTAAGGAAGGATATACTTGCCTTAGAGGCAGTGCAGCGAAGGTTCACTCAATTGATTCCTGGGATGAGAGGGTTGTCCTATGGGGAAAGATTGAGTAGAAAGGGCCTATACTCTCTGGAGTTTAGAAGAATAAGAGGTCACCTCATTGAAATATGTAAACTTCTGAGAGGGCTTGACAGGGTAGATGCTGAGAGGCTGTTTCCCCTGGCTGGAGAGTCTAGAACTAGGAGGCATAGCCTCAGGATAAGAGGTCAGCCATTTAGGACTGAGGAGAAATTTCTTCACTCAAAGGGTTGTGAAATTTTGGAATTCTCTACCCCAGAGTGCTGTGGATGCTCAGTTGTTGAGCAAATTCGAGACTGAGATCGATAGATTTTTGGACTCTAAGGGAATCAAGGGATATGGAGATTGGGTGGGAAATTGGAGTTGAGGCCGAAGATCAGCCATGATCTGATTGAATTGTGGAGCAGGCTCGAGGGGCCATAGGGCCTACTCCTGCTCCTATTTCTTAATGGAATGACAAATGAGGAAAGATTGACTAGACTGGGTCTTTTCTCTTGACAAGAGAAGACTTAGAGGGGATGTGTTATAAATATTTAAAATTATAAAAGTTTTGGACAAATTGGATCCAAGTAAGCTTTTCTGCCATGTGCAGAATTTAAGAACAAGGGATCACCTTTACAAATTAAGGGCAACAAAAGAAATTAGGAAAAGTAGGAAGCACTTTTTTTTACTAAAATGTTGGTAAATATGTGGAACAGAGTACTGGCATTGGGGTGAAACAAGAAACCTTGATGGATTTCAAGAAAAACTTGACAAATTCATGTCAACAAATCGGATTCAGGGTTATTAGAAATGCATCAAAGGAATACTGTGGTTAGTTGGTCCAGATGGACAGAAGGTCTTCTACTGCCTGAAACTCTGTTAAAATGGTATCCGGATTCTATTGACATGATATGACCCCGATTTACATATTTTTTGAGGCTCCCACCTTTTTTAGGCGGGTGCCTTATCCACCTGCGAAACCCTACAGCTTAAAATCAGAAATGGTCGGGATCTCAGTGTGTAAGTAACCTGCTTCTTTTCAACTGTCCACGCACCTGGTTTCTATCAGGTGGGTAGGGTTAAAATTGACCCTTGTGTTACTACGTAAAACTAGTGTTGATATTTTTTCATGCAGGTAAAATCCTGCATTGATGTTTGCAGTTATGCACACCCTTATCTAGTAAAGCAGATTTTATGTTGTGGTAAATTAAACAGATATAATTTTAGTTAATTGTGTAATAAATTCAGTGAAATTAACAATTTGTTACTTATTCTTAGCACAATAGTTTTAAAAATATTGTGGCATAAAGTACTATAACTTGGTAATATTTTAAATGATCATAAACTTTCATGATTTAAAATGTTGTTCAAAAAGTACCTGCGTTCCACATAGTGTGCAATAGGCATCTTCTGTAGTAGAATCATAGAATCATAGAATCATAGAAGTTTACAACATGGAAACAGGCCCTTCGGCCCAACATGTCCATGTCGCCCAGTTTATACCACTAAGCTAGTCCCAGTTGCCTGCACTTGGCCCATATCCCTCTATACCCATCTTACCCATGTAACTGCCCAAATACTTTTTAAAAGACAAAATTGTACCCGCCTCTACTACTGCCTCTGGCAGCTCGTTCCAGACACTCACCACCCTTTGAGTGAAAAAATTGCCCCTCTGGACCCTTTTGTATCTCTCCCCTCTCACCTTAAATCTATGCCCCCTCGTTATAAACTCCCTTACCTTTGGGAAAAGATTTTGACTATCTACCTTATCTATGCCGCTCATTATTTTATAGACTTCTATAAGATCACCCCTCAACCTCCTACTCTCCAGGGAAAAAAGTCTCAGTCTATCCAACCTCTCCCTATAAGTCATAGAATCATAGAAGTTACAACATGGAAACAGGCCCTTTGGCCCAACATGTCCATGTCGCCCAGTTTAAAGCACTAAGCTAGTCCCAATTGCCTGCACATGGCCCATATCCCTCTATACCCATCTTACCCATGTAACTGTCCAAATGCTTTTTAAAAGACAAAATTGTACCCGCCTCTACTACTGCCTCTGGCAGCTCGTTCCAGACACTCACCACCCTTTGAGTGAAAAAATTGCCCCTCTGGACCCTTTTGTATCTCTCCCCTCTCACCTTAAATCTATGCCCCCTCGTTATAGACTCCCTTACCTTTGGGAAAAGATTTTGACTATCTACCTTATCTATGCCGCTCATTATTTTATAGACTTCTATAAGATCACCCCTCAACCTCCTACTCTCCAGGGAAAAAAGTCTCAGTCTATCCAACCTCTCCCTATAAGTCATAGAATCATAGAAGTTACAACATGGAAACAGGCCCTTTGGCCCAACATGTCCATGTCGCCCAGTTTAAAGCACTAAGCTAGTCCCAATTGCCTGCACATGGCCCATATCCCTCTATACCCATCTTACCCATGTAACTGTCCAAATGCTTTTTAAAAGACAAAATTGTACCCGCCTCTACTACTGCCTCTGGCAGCTCGTTCCAGACACTCACCACCCTTTGAGTGAAACAATTGCCCCTCTGGACCCTTTTGTATCTCTCCCCTCTCACCTTAAATCTATGTCCCCTCGTTATATACTCCCCTACCTTTGGGAAAAGATTTTGACTATCTACCTTATCTATGCCCCTCATTATTTTATAGACTTCTATAAGATCACCCCTTAACCTCCTACTCTCCAGGGAAAAAAGTCCCAGTCTATCTAACCTCTCCCTATAAGTCAAACCATCAAGTCCTGGTAGCATCCTAGTAAATCTTTTCTACACTCTTTCTAGTTTAATAATATCCTTTCTATAATAGGGTGACCAGAACTGTACACAGTATTCCAAGTGTGGCCTTACTAATGTCTTGTACAACTTCAACAAGACATCCCAACTCCTGTATTCAATGTTCTGACCAATGAAACCAAGCATGCTGAATGCCTTCTTCACCACCCTATCCACCTGTGACTCCACTTTCAAGGAGCTATGAACCTGTACTCCTAGATCTCTTTGTTCTATAACTCTCCCCAACGCCCTATCATTAACGGAGTAGGTCCTGGCCCGATTCGATCTACCAAAATGCATCACCTCACATTTATCTAAATTAAACTCCATCTGCCATTCATCGGCCCACTGGCCCAATTTATCAAGATCCCGTTGCAATCCTAGATAACCTTCTTCACTGTCCACAATGCCACCAATCTTGGTGTCATCTGCAAACTTACTAACCATGCCTCCTAAATTCTCATCCAAATCATTAATATAAATAACAAATAACAGCGGACCCAGCACCGATCCCTGAGGCACACCGCTGGTCACAGGCCTCCAATTTGAAAAACAACCCTCTACAACCAGCCTCTGTCTTCTGTCGTCAATCCAATTTTGTATCCAATTGGCTACCTCACCTTGGATCCCGTGAGATTTAACCTTATGTAACAACCTACCATGCGGTACCTTAGATAATTTTAATCTGGTAAAGTATTAGCATGTACACTGCTAAGCAACTGCAACTATGATAAGGAGTCCACATTTTTTGGTGCTTAGGAATAGATTTTGTTGTATCCATTCCTACTTGCTTTAAGTTAGTTAATTCACTAAATATATTTTTCTGAAAGCATTCTGTTGGTCAACAACTTTATTTTGATACGCTATACAAAGAATGATGTGTGGCAGAGAAAGAGTAAAGTTTTAAATCTCCTACAAAGCTTAGTAGCTGCCAGCCACCTGCATATATAAAATGCTGATTCTCTTGGTCAAAGGTCACCAGATAGATATCAGCTGTATTTGTAGTGCAAGAACATGTGGAGGCCTACAGTAATGTAGACAACAGAAAGCGATTGTTTCATTTCCTCAGAACAACTTTTAAGCTGGCCTAAAGGGACTCCACATGTTCAACATCTCTCTTCCATCCCATCAAATTCAGAAAAGTTCAGTTTGGCCATTAAAGAAGGTCAAAGTTGATGACTGTTGATTGCACAGTAACACTGAACAGCACAATGTTCTTTTGTGTGGGGGTGCAAGGGTACAGTTGACTGTGGGTTAGATAATTTTTTTTGTGAAATTATTGACTTAATTACATGTGAAGATCTAAATTGTTGGAGCTATATTACAGCAGGAGATGACAGATTAACATAACGCATTACACATGACCGCCTTTTGTGTGTTTCTTAGACCTAATAATAGCTATCACTTTACTGCATTTCAATGTGTAAAATATTGGATTTTATCACTGCTCATCATCTAATTGATTTTCCAAACATTTTCTCGACTTAAAAGGAATACTTATAAAGAATACTTAATATATAAAAAATTATTTAGATAACTGGCTATTTCTAGCGAATGCACTGTTTAAGAAAGTTAGTGTATAGAGACTTAATTAACAGTTAACAGAAACATTTGCAAAGGTAAGAATAATTTGTGGTTGAAAAACTGTACACTTAGAAAGGAAGTGACCTTTGTTATGCTACATTTAACAGTGATGTGGAGATGCCGGTGATGGACTGGGGTTGACAATTGTAAACAATTTTACAACACCAAGTTATAGTCCAGCAATTTTATTTTAAATTCACAAGCTTTCGGAGGCTTCCTCCTTCCTCAGGTGAACAAAATGAGAAATGAATTTTTCATTTCGTTCACCTGAGGAAGGAGGAAGCCTCCGAAAGCTTGTGAATTTAAAATAAAATTGCTGGACTATAACTTGGTGTTGTAAAATTGTTTACATTTAACAGAGCAGACCTCTGTAGAAATAACTGTAAGGAATTCTTTTTAGTTTTAGGGAATCTACTGTTAGAGTAATATGTATTAAAAGGAATATACTTGAGTGAGTACTTACTTGGTTGTCAATAAGTGTTTGCAGTGCAAAAGTAAATCCCACATTTTCTGGCACATAGCATTGTACCTCCAGCATGTGCACAAGTGAAGATTAGAGTTTCTGAAAGAGAAAATTTCTTCACACGCACTAGATAGTTTGCAAGGACAGACGGGCAGAAGGTAGGTCTTTTGAGGAATGCAGTGACGATAGCAGTTTTGAAAGGGATGGGGACATTCCTGAGGAGAGGGATCTGTTCACAATGTCAGCTAGCATGGGGGCCAGGAAGGGAAGTTGAATGGTCAGCAGTTTAGTGGGAATAGGGTCAAGGGAGCAAGAGGTGGGACTCATGTACAGGATTGGAGAGGGCATGGCAGGAGATAGGAGAGAAACTAGAGGATGATAGAGGATCAGAGCATCCTGTAGATCATGTATACTGCAGCCACAGTGCACCAGTGGTGGAGGGGTGGATATCGGCAGGGGCACTGATCAAGTGAACCACTCTGTCCTGGATGATGTTGAGCTATTTGAGTGTTGTTGGGCTGCATCCATGCAGGCAAGTGGTGAGTATTCTATCACTCCCCTGGCTTGAGCCTTATATATGGTGGAGAGGCTTTGAAGGGTCAGGAAGTGAGCCATCCGGTGCTCAGTACCCAGGCTGTGCCCTGCTCTTGTAGCCACAGCGTTGATATGACTGGTACAGTTAAACTTCTGGGCAATGGTGACCGCCAAGATGCTGATGGGGGAACTTGATGTTGGTGGTGCTGTTGAAGGTCAAGGGGAAGCGGCTGAGCTTTCTCTTGTTTGAGATGGTCATTACCTGGCACTTAGGTGGAACAAATATTATCTGACACTTTTAAATATATTACAATCTTTTTGCAAACAAAGTAAGAATTGGATACCTAGAGAATTGATTTGTCTTGAAGTATTTTAAATGAAATGTAATGTGGTTGGATGCTTTCTGTCTTTATGTTACAGTGGTCTTATGCACTTGAAAAGCCGAATACAGGAAGTGTGTTCAATATTGCTTGGTCTGTTGATGGTACTCAAATAGCTGGAGCTTGTGGAAATGGCCATGTGATCTTTGCCCATATCATAGAACAGCGTTGGGAATGGAAGAACTTTGAAATCACATTGACTAAACGAAGATCTATGCAGGTACAGTTTCTTAAAAATCAAATCCACATGGGACTAGATAATAAGAGAATCTTTTGATTTTCAGAGATATGTGTTAACACTTAGTCAAGGACAAGCCCTGTCCAGTTGTCAGCATTGCAGGGACAAACTTCTTTTAGTTCAAAAAGCTTCAGATTAAAGAGGCCCAGTTTGAACATGTGGACATTGTGACTCCTGTTTTCTGAATTTTTATTCTGGCATGGACCATATTTCTGGATAGTTGTTTAAGAGCCATTTTATGATGGTATAAAAGTGATTTTGTCTATTTTATATCATCATCTATGTACTGCAGGAATAAGAAAAATTCCTTTTAAGAGGTTTTGCCAACAATAACTTTGAGATGTTGCTCAGGTGATCTTTCTTTCCATTGCTATGTAAAAACACCTCCCAGTGGTTAACACCAGAAGATGCTGACAGTGGGATAATTCCCTACTACAGTTTTATTCTGGTGACTTTAGAAATTTTTACTTAGCTGGTAAAGTGCATATTGACATCCGTTTCTCCTTTTAAAATGTTGAAATCAGCCAATTTTAAAGAGATGTGGAAAGAAATTGATAACAGTCAACAGCCATAAATGGTGCCTGGGGTATTTCTAATCAAAGCATGATCAGGCTTCATCTGAGTTTTGACTAGAATCCTCTCCCTAGATTCAGAAGGATTTAAAAATTCTACAGGCTGCGTATTACTGCATATTCAACTGATAGAAAGCTTTCCAGCAGTTGCGGCTGCCACTGAAATAAACGGAGCCAGTCAGAAATGTAGCTGGACACTGATGTCTCTGCCATTCCCTGTAACTGATGTCACTGGAATAGATTGGTAAGAAAGAACCCCACTGAAAAATCCATCTTAATGGATAGAGAAAGCTGGAGTTCTCAATAGGGCAGATATATATGGTATAAATAGTTTAGGATATACACATTTTAAAATAATAAAATAATTTATTTTAAAAGTTAATAGTTACCACACAGACATAAATCCATTGCCCTCCAGTGACCTGCTGGCTGCAGCTGAAGAAAGTGGTCACTAGAGTGTGGATAGTCTACTCTGCAGGCACTTTAAATTTATGCATAAAGCCAGCAAGATGGAAATACAATTTTTGTGTGGCCGTGCTATTTCCAGCGTTAAATCTGCTACCACTTATCCTGATAAAAATCACACCTGAAGTACTGTATTTCAAGTCACCGGGCAATACTGTAGACCCACTTATCAGAATCAAATTTTAAAAATTGACCAGTTACATATTAATCATGTAATGCTTAATTTAGAGAAAATGGACTACATGCCTCTGCTCTATCATGGGCCACTTCCATGTGTTATAGTATCATCTTACTGACAGTGCCGTTTGTAAGTCACTCAAAAGACTCAGTGATTTCTAATTGATTTTGTTGGAGACATATATGAAACAAAGGATGAATTTAAAGGGTTATCTATTAATGTACAGGAACATAGAAACAGGAGTAGGCCATTTAGCATCTTGAGTCTTTCCACTATTCAATTAGATCATGGCTGATCTGTATCACTTATGGAAATAGTCATCTTTAGTTTATTTGGAGACACATCCTAGAGAACAATATCTAGTAAATAAAAAGTTCTGAAGTATGCTTTGAAGTAGTTGATTTTTGATTGTGTTTCGTAACAGGTGCGGAATGTGTTGAATGATGCACTAGATGTCTTAGAATTCCGTGACCGGGTGATCAAGGCCTCATTGTCTCATGGACATTTGGTAGTTGCAACCTCACTGCAGTGTTATGTGTATAGGTGAGTAAAATCTTTTCTCTGAAAATATGCAGTGTCCTTTGGCAAAATAACTTTTGGATATCTTTGTCAATTAGGTATTTCCTATACTAAATTTAAATCTCAGTAGTTCTATTACATGATAACACAAAGAAGATGTGTCAAAAGATATGGTTATAGAATCTGCGTTTTTTTTGGCTCCTTCCTCTTGAAAAAAACAGTATGTTAAGCTAAATCTTTTAAGTTGAGCTTAAGTTAGCTGTGTATAATATACAATATGCACTAAAATGTGTTACACTCTCTGGTTTCTTTCCTAATCTCAACTTTGTATATCCGTGAATTTATATACTTTACATTCTCTGTTTACTGTGTTTTATTTCAGTACAAAGAACTGGAATACCCCACTGGTATTTGACCTAAAAGAAGGTACTGTTAGTTTAATTCTACAAGCAGAGAGGTAAGAGATTAGTATTAATCTATGGGTACTTATTATAAACAGAACTTTCACCTACATAAAAAGGGAGTTTGGTTTGTAATTTGAATCTCAATCAATTATGTAAAATTACACTTTTTCTTCAAAATATATAAAAATGTAATCAGCATAATTTAAATAATTATTGAAAAATTGATCAATTATTTTGTAATTATTTAACATGTGTTAAATATTGGCGCAGAATTTGCTGTAGTAGGGCAATAAACAGTGCCTGCCATTAGTTAGACTTGCCCTTGCCCGTTTAACCTCCATGATATTTTGCACCACAAGTTGCTGGAAGTGCAAGATGGAAATGATGTGGCACCCTCTACAGGGCATCTGGGACCTGAGTGAACAGGGCAAGCAACTGTGTATCTCCTTAACCAATCAGATTGAAGGATTGTGAAATTAACAGTGCAAGGACTGAGAAGGAAGTTGCATCGAGTTATATCAAAACTACAGCACAGAAATAGGCCATTCAGCCCAACTGGTCTATGCCTCCATTTATGCTCCACACATGCCTCCTCCCTCCCTACTTCATCTAATCCTATCAGGATATCCTTCTATTCCTTTCTCCCTCAAGTGCTTATCCAGCTTCCCCTTAAATGCAGCTATGCTATTTGTCTTGACTACTCCTTGTGGTAGCGCGTTCCACATTCTTACCACTCTTTGGGTAAAGAAGTTTCTCCTGAATTCCCTATTGCATTTATTAGCGACTATTTTATATTTATGACCTCTAGTTTAGTGTACGTTAGAATGGTGATTTCAATGTCAAATCAGGTACAGAAAGAGAAATAAAGAGAGGAAAAGAAAGATTGGGTTAAGAGAGAGAGAAAAAAAAGATAGAAAGAATAAGTTTAAAAAAATGTAATTTTAATTTTTTTAAAAATCGCCAACAACAATTAAAACCTGAAGGAATGAGACTCCACACTAGTAATAGTTCATTTTCAGTGCCAGAGAGGTTGACTGGCAGTAACTAACACATCACGTTGTTAAAAGGGTACTTAGCCTTGAAATGACTTGGCTTAACTTTCTGTGGCGAGTTTAGTTCGTACCTACCATGCAAATACAGGAACTCCATGCCATTCAATGCATTCCAATGGTGAGGCAGACAGCGAGATGCTGTTTTCGCGAAGCTAATGGCCGAGTGGTGCATCTCCGTCAGCAACTTTTGGATTTCCGCGTTTAACCGCGCATCTGCCCTCGGGTGTAGTTGCTGTATGATTTGCGCATAAATAATGGTGAGCACCATTAGCCTCACCATTATTTTGACAGCAAATTCTGGGCCATTAGAGAAATGATTTAAAAATACATGTCTAATACCAACTCTTATGATGTCGGGTTAGTCTTACACAGAGCTATAGTTTATCTCTTAATGTTTAATATGTGATTTAAAAGTACATTATTGGTGTTGTAATCTCTCCAGGATACTCAAAAGGATAACTGTGTTTGCTGCAGAAATGTGCTGAAGTACAGACCATGCATTTCTTAGAACCTAGTTCAAAAGCACCTTTGGCAAAGGGCTAGAATCATGTCACTAGGCTATCCTCATGGTCAGGAAATGGTGCATGGCACAGAGTCAGAGAACCTAAAAAGAAAGTAGCTTACAAAATGGGAGGAATTAATAATACATTTTCAAAAAGATTAGCCGTGCAGTATTGTAATTGTGCAACTGATTGGTACTAATTTGCAGTTTGACTGAAAACATAATTCAAATCTTCCACTTCAAAATGTTCAAAGCTTCTGTAAGTATATTTATTACATCTAATTCAATGATAAGAAAATGGTAATATAAGATGAAGATAGTTCTACACTTTGATATATTTTAAGGTTTAAAAGTTTCAGACGCTTATGGTAGCTTTCTTTAACCTCTTCCGTGATAGTATTTATTTATTTGTTCAGACACTTTCTGCTGCTTGACGGAGCAGGGATTTATTTGCATTCGTATGAGGGTCGCCTTATTTCTTCTCCCAAGTTCCCAGGGATGAGAACTGACATACTGAGCTCCCAGACCGTTTCCCTCAGCAATGATACAATTGCCGTGAGAGATAAGGCTGACGATAAAGGTATAGTGGAAGAGCTATTAGTTTGGTAAAAAAAATGTGTATATGCTATAGATCTGAGAATTGTTCAGCACAAACATAATACATTGTATAAACACATATGTGCATAAAAAATGTTGACCCATCCCCAGTGCGCACACACACCACAAATTGTGGGATTCTAAGGAATCTCTACACTGTGATCAAAATATAGCTTTGTGTAATGTCAAAAGTTTAGAAGTTGATGAATATTGTGGAACATGGAAACTGTGTTTCTTTCCTCTTTGAAACCATCTATAGCATTAATTAGAATGGAGTCTTTAGCTCCTTCACTTATGAGATTTTCAGCTCCATTGTTCCGATCAAGTTCTGCTGGGCTTTTCTCTAACCACTCAACATTGATATCCTTCCTCTTTCCCGGGGCTTTAGCTAGCCTGGTTCAAGCCCTGCCATTAACCTATCTTTCTCCATTGCAACTGCTGTGCAGCCATGCCCAAGAATACCCTTGCCCATAGTGGGATTATGAAATCTACATGAAATAGAATATTTTGCTTGCCCCTCCTCCATAGGACAGAGGTAGCAAATCAGTCACTCAAGATACATAACCAGGCACCCATGCTAGCATCTGGATCCTGGAGGGTGAAGATATGGCAGCAATGCCTGTGATTCTAAAATTACGCCTCAGTCCCAGGGATAAGACAGGTGAGTTCACAAAAATGGCAGCCATGACTGGGAATATAACAAAAGTATTCAAAATTTTGAAAGGGTTTGTGATGGTAAATAGTGAAAGATTTTTTTCCACTGACCAATGTATCGGTAACAAGGGCCATAAAATTAGGATTAGAACTAGAAGCATAAAGGGAGAGGTTAAAAGAACTTTTTGCACATAAGGATTAAAAGATGGAATGCATTACCATGAGTGACTACTAAAGGTTAATTAATCATACCATCTAAGAGACAATTAGTAACATTTAAAGAAGAAAAATATTAAAGGAAGTGAAGAAAGAGCATAAAAATGAAATTAAATAGGTAGCTCTGATGTGGAGGTAGAATCGGCTCAGTTATAATTGGTCAAATGGTCTCCTGTGCTTCAATTTTTATTATTCCATGATCCTTCCAACAAGTGTGTGGACTTCTTTGTCACTCAGATTGAGATTGAGACCATCCATTTAGTTCCTTTGCCACATTCATCCTTCCCCTTGCTCACCAAGCCAAAGCTCTCCTAAAGTTCCCCTCTTCCCCAGCCATGAACCCATGTCTTCCCACTTGCCCTCTCTGAGCTCATCTTATCCATGAGACCCACCTCCTGCTCTATTTTCACCATTCCCACAAACTGCTGACCACCCAACTTCTCTTCCTGGCCCTCATGCTAGCCAATATTGTGAATAGCTCCCTTTCCCAGGTTACTATTCTCCCCCTTCCATAACTGCCAACATCACTCCTCCCCTCAGAAAACCGACATTTGACCTCTCTGTCCTTGCATACTACTGCCCTATCTCCAACCTCCCTTTCCTCTCCAATGTCCTTGAACATGTTGTTGCCTCCCAAATCCGTGCCCATTTTCCCACAAATCCATGTTTGAATCTCTCCAATCAGGTTTCCATCTCAGCCACAGCACTGAAAAAGCCCTAATCAAAGTCACAAATTACAGCCTCTGTGACTGTGACCATGGTATACTATCTCTCCTTGTCCTTCTCAACCTCTCTGCAGGCTTTAACACAGTCAACCGCACCATCTTCCTCCAATACCTCTTCCCTGTTATCTAGATCAATGGGACCACCCTTGCTTGGTTCTACTCTTACCTATCCAACTGTAGGCAGGGCATCTCCTGTAATAGATTCTCTTCCAACCCCCATATCTCTAGAACTCTGTAATCCCCTAAGGATGTATCCTTGTCCCTCTCGTCTTCCTCATCTACATGCTGCCCCTTGCTGACATCATCTGAAGACATGGGGTCAGGTTCCACATCTACGCTGACGATACCCAGCTCTATCTCTCCACCACTTTTCCCAACACCTCTGCCGCCTCTGTTGTTAGATTGCTTGCCTGATATCCAGTCCTAGATGAGCCACGCTTTCCTCCAGTTAAACATTGGGAAAACCGAAGCCATCATCTCCGGCCCACACCACAAACTTTGTACCCTTATCTCTGATTCCATTCCCCTCTCCAACCACTATCTCAGGTTGACCCAGACTGTTCGCAGTCCCAGTGTCGTATTTGATTCTGAGCTAAATTTCAAACCCATATCCGCTCCATAACAAAGACCTCTGTAACACCGCCTGTCTCCGCCGCTGCCTCAGCCTGTCTGTTGCCGAAACCCTCATCCCTCACCTCTGACTATTTCAATGCTCTCATGGCCAGCCTCCCATCCTCCACCCTCCATAAACTTCAAATCATCCAAATCCCTGTGGCCCATATCCTATCCCGCACCAAGTCCCACTCACCCATCATCTTGTGCTCACTGACCTATATTAGTTCCTGGTTTCCCAATCCCTCAAATTTAAAATTCTCATCCTCATGTTCAAATTCCTTCATGGCCTCATCCTTCCCTATATCTGTACCTGTCTTCAGCCGTATCACTCTCCAAGAACTCTGCGTTCCTCAAATTATGGCCTTGTGCATCCCGAAATCCCTTCGGCCCACTATAATCAGCCATGCCTTCAGCCGTCTAGGCCTAAGCCCTGGAATTCCCTTCCTACAGGTCTGTGCCTCTACACCTCGCTCTCCTCCTTTAAGACTCTTTTTAAAGCCCAGCTTTTTGACAAAGCTTTTAGTCACCCCTCCTAATATCTTCATTTTTGTCTGATTATGCTCCTGTGAAGTACCTAGGCATGTTCTTTCTACATTAAAGGTGCTATACATGATGATTTTGTTATTATTACCACCACCACCATACTCAGGCTCAAAAAATAAAAATGACAGGAAAATGGTGCTAGCAGATGGAAACAGAATTTGGGTTCTGGTAGAAGTGTGACACAATACTGGGAGAGCAACATCCAGGCGATGGACAGACTCAGATACAAGAAATGGTCAGAATGAATACAAATACAAGGGGGCTTAAAAGCTGCAGATTCAGGGAACAGATTGATAAAGACCCAGAACTGTAATAGCAGGTTACATGTGTATTTGAGTGTAAATGCCTAATAGTTAAATAGATCCATAGAAGTTTACTGCACAAAAGAAAGCCATTCAGCCCTTGATGTCTGTGCCAGCTCTTTGCACAATCCAACACTCCCCATACTCCTGCATCTTCCTCTGCTTCAAATACTTATCTAATTTTCACTTAAAAGACACAATGGTCACTGCCTCAATCACTCTGCTCCAATAACCAGCTGTGTAAAGAAATTTCTTCTAACCTCTCTTCTCACTCTCTTAGCGACAATTTTAAATTGATTACCCTTTGACTCACCAACCAGAGGAAATAGTCCTTCCCAATCAACCTGGACAAAAACTGGTCATAATTTTAAAAATCTTTATTAAATCTTCATAGTAACCAGATCTACAGTTAGTCAGGGGAGGAGCACTTATTGCAACTTACAATTTATTTGTAAAATTATATTTTCATTTTTCAACAAGTATTTTTCAGGAATTTTGTACTGATCAAGTGAATGTTGCCTATTTTGTTCCACTCTTGAGGAAAACCTTGGTTGTAGAATCATAGAATAGAACCATAGAAAATTTACGGCACAGAAGGAGGCCATTCGGCCCATCGTGTCCGCGCCGGCCGAAAATGAGCCACCCAGCCTATTCTCACTTTCCAGCACCTGCTCCGTAGCCTTGAAGGTCATGGCACTTCAGGTGCACATCCAGGTACTTTTTAAATGAGTTGAGAGTTTCTGCCTCTACCACCCTTTTAGGCAGTGAATTCCAGACCCCTACCACCCTCTGGGTGAAAAAATTTTTCCTCAGCTCCCCTCTAATCCTTCTACCAAACACTTTAAATCAATGCCCCCTGATTATTGACCTCTCTGCTAAGGGAAATAGGTCCTTCCTAACCACTCTATCTAGGCCCTTCATAATTTTGTGCACCTCAATTAAATCAACCCTCAGCCTCCTCTGTTCCAAAGGAAACAACCCAGCCTATCCAATCTTTCCTCATAGCTAAAATTCTCCAGTCCTGGCAACATCCTCCTGAATCTCCTCTGTACCTCGCTAGTGCAATTACATCCTTTCTGTAATGTGGTGATCAGAACTGTACACAGTACTGAAGTTGTGGCCTAACCAGTATTTTATAAAGTTCCAGCATAACTTCCCTGCTCTTATATTCTATGCCTCGGCTAATATAGGAAAGTATTGCATGTGGCTTAACCACCTTATCTACCTGTCCTGCTACCTTCAGGGATCTGTGGACATGCACTCCAAAGTCCCTCACTTCCTTTACACCTTTCAGTATCCCCTCATTTATTGTGTACTCCCTTGCCTTGTTTGCTCTCCCCAAATGCATTACCTCACACTTCACCGGATTGAATTCCATTTGCCACTTTTCAGCCCACCTGACCAGACTATTGATATCTTCCTGCAGGCTACAGCTTTCCTCTTCACTATCAACCACATGGCCAATTTTTGTATCATCTGCAAACTTCTTAATCAGGCCCCCTACATTTAAGTCCAAATCATTAATATATATCACAAAAAGTAAGGGACCTAGTACAGAGGCCTGCAGAACCCCACTGGAAACAGCCTTCCAGTCACAAAAATGCCCGTCAACCATTACCCTTTGCTTCCTGCCACTGAGCCAAATTTGGATCCAACTTGCCACTCTCCCTTGGATCCCATCGGCTTGTACTTTTTTGACCAGTCTGCCATGTGGGACCTTGTCAAAAGCATTGCTAAAATCCATGTAGACTACAAATACACAGAGTACCAACCATTAATGCAATGGTACATGTGGCGTCTTGGACACTAGCAGCACAACCAAAATAATGGGATATATTTCCTTCGGTCACTAATAAGAGTGAAAAAGTCAGTGAGGCTGATCCCTAGCGTCAGAGATCTGAGAATGAGGAATAACTGGAGAAACTTTTTGGTCTCAAAAGAAGGTGATTGGGAAGTAATCGTATCAGGGTATATAATATGGAAAATTACTCTAAACTATATTGTGGGAGTAGAACAAATAGACACTGGTTCAAACTAATAAAAGGTAAATGTATGACTGAGGTCAGGAAGTTCTTGTTCACACAGAGTGATCAACAGAATCATGGAGGCAAAAACCCTGGACTTATTTAAGAAACAATTGGATGCAGCATTGGGACAAATGGTAATAAATTTATGGATGGCTGAACTAAGATGGGCCAAATGTCCTTCCTCATCCATCTTTGTCTTGTAAATTTTGACTGTTTTATGTGTATTCTTGGTGGTATGAATTGAGCTCTTGTTTCTTTGGAATTTTCCCTGACTGAAGGCAGGGGGGAATAGAATGCCCATTATTAATGCTCATGGTAATGGTTCATGGAAATTTCTTGGCTCAGGGAAGATAGATGAGGAGTTGATTTTAACTACTGGCAGAGAACAGACTGGCAGTGGTTGGAGTGCACACATCACCATTCTTATTGGAGGGAGGCCTAGGTTTCCTTTCCATTCCACTGGTGAGCTGTGGGTGCCAAACGGGCTCCCATGCTGAGCTGGCTAAAAGTCGAAACATGGGAGGGAGGGGAGGTGATCCTCGGGGGGAGTGGGGGGAAGGGAGCGGAAAGGCATCGAATGGGTCGACAGCTGCCCGGAATTTTTTTTTGGGCCCACTCCTGCTTCACCTGGCCATAGCAAAAAAAATTATATATATTCTAGACCGCTTTTTGAGCAGCCTCCAGCAGTCCCTTATGCAAATTGTCAGCATGTGTGCTGTGCAGGCTCCGACCAATTTTACCACAAAATTGCAATCGGGGTCCTATGTATGTCTTAGGACACAGATTTGCATAATTTATTGAGGCTCCCACCTGATTCAGGCGGGCGCCTAAGCCACCCTTGTAAAGGCCCTTGGCAAAATGGTGGCAGGCAGGATTGGATCAGGAACAGGGCGGTAAGTGCAGCACTCCGATTTTAGGGCCACTACTGCCCTGATCCTGGCCACTGGACCAAGTTAAAAGCATCCCTATAATGTTTAAAAAGAAAGATATTATACATACATGTAAGAGAAGAAGGTAGAAGATCAGCCATGATCTTGTTGAATGGCGGAGCAGGCTCGAAGGGCCGGATGGCCTACTCCTGCTCCTATTATGTTCTTATGAATCCATTTTGTTAGCACCTTTAAATAAAGTTGTTGCATGTCCCCATAATCTTCTGTTGCACATAAACACAATGGAAAAGGTAGATAGTAAGACAGCAGGCAAATATTTAACAAGTCTTGTAGATATTTACAGGATTTTTACAATATAAATAGTTTCACACTTATGACCAGCTTTGGCCGGGTAGTTTATGAGACCAGCTCACTTGAAGGATATTTTCTATTTCTTCAGATGAACACAAAGTGTAATCTTTATAAAGTTAATTTGTTTTCTGAATTATGAGATCTTTTTCATGAATGGAGTAAATTAAGTATTCCATATGGCCAGTTATATGTCCTGTAATCACCTTGCAAGTGTATTCATGAATTTCATCACCATATATTTTGTGTCCTTGTTTCAGTAATTTATCTTATTGATGCACTCTCTGGAAAACCTCTTGGTGATGGAAAACCTCTTGTTCACAAGGTATGCCACCTATCTTGTTGGAATAAATAGAAATGGATCACATGGATTTTACTTTCAGTGTATCATTCTATTTCCTTCTCTTAAAAATGGCTTTGTATATGATATTTTGCATTGTGACAAGATACGTTGACCATACAAACAGGAGGCAATAGGTTCATGAAGAACTAAATAGAATTGTTATCTACAATGGTGTAACATTGCAATATCTACTATGGAAGATGCAAACTAACAGGAAAAATGTACACATAATGAAATATACCTTTGTTATTTTGTGGAAAACTTGTACTTCTTAACACTATATAAAGGCTTAGCATTTTCTTTTCTCCACTAGATCACTCTATTAATAGAATTAATATTAAAGAAAGAAAGAACTTGCACAAGTAGTAATGTGTGGATTTGTGTGCATGGTTTGTTGCTTGGTGTATTCCCAGTCCCATCCAAGCAGTCTTCACAGAGTTCAAGGGAAAATCATGTGGTGATTATGAATTTTTTCTGTTTGTGCATGCACTTCCTGTTGTACCACTTGACTTCCTGTGGTCATGTTATTGTCATATTTTTTGAGTCAACTTTTTCCCATTATGAATTCTTCTGCCTCCACTTATGAGTTTCACCTGTAAACTTGTCTCACTGTAATGACACAATCTAGCCACTGGGTGGCCTGTGGAGCAAGTATCTGATTTTTTTCTTCCAGCTCTGCCACCATATTTTTTTTGTGATTTTTTTTTAAAGATTTTTTTCCCTCAGATAAGTAACTTGTCAACTTTATTTTAAAGTCTTTAATTTTGTATTTCATTTTTTTCTCCTTTGAGCAATATATTAGATATTGGCATCCCATTGGCTGTGCTTGGCCACAGCCACAGCTCCTGGTTCAGCCACCTATTACCAAAGTGTTAGTTCCCTGCCCAATAACAGGCCTATTGGCCACATGTTAGTTCCCAGTATGGCTGCCTTGGCTGCTGATTTCTGTCTCTGGCTGATATTTGATGGTGCCCCTCTCCCTCGCTGCCCACATCAGCCCAGCTCCCGGTGCAGTCACCTTGGCCCCTGAATCTGCCCCACACTGGCCACTGAGTCTGTCATCCCCTCTCCCCCTCCTCCCCTTCCCCCCTTCCTCCTCCCCTTCCCCCCCTTCCTCCTCCGTCCCCCTTTCCCCTCCCCTTCCCCTTTCCCTCCCTCCTCCCTCCTCCCCCTCCCCTTTCCCCTTCTCCCTCCCATTGCCCCCTTCCATCCCTCCTCCCCCCTCCCCTATCATATTATGCCCTGGCTCCTGGTGCAACCACTTTAGCCCTTAAGTCTTTTCTGTCCTGTTGGTTGCTTGCCACCATCCAGACATATCAGGCTTCTGATATGGGAACTTCCTCAGGTCTCCACCCACTATTTGCTGTTTTAATATAAGTTTTTCTTCCTTTTTCGATACCTGATCAGTGGATACTTTTTGTTTAATTAATTTCTGAAAAACCCACACCATTGGCAAGTCATTTAATTATTAATTAATTGCAAGGTTTCTTCTCTTTTATAAGACCAGTTTTAATCTGTTGCATACTTCAATGCCCCAGTTTAATTTATTTCACCCAATTCTCCTGATTCGAATGCCTCTCTTAATTCATGAATCCCGTATTTATTTAATTAATATATTGCTGGAATTTACTTAAGGCAAGAAGACAACAAGCATGAGTTTATTTAATTTAACACTCAAATTCATTTAAAATCCAACTCCAGGCAAAAAGACCAAGATATATTTAACTAATTTCACCCCGAATTCAGTAAATCCCACTCCCTACAAGAACACAACAAGCTTGATTTTATTAAATTGATTTTACCCAATTCCCCACCTATTCGTCCTTCTCGTTACCCCCCCCCCCCTTAATTTGCCATAATCCCATGTTTATTTAACGTATTTATTACCAAAGTTTTTTTCAGTGATTCATTACCATGCAGACAAGGAGCTCAATTTTGAAATGGTGGCGGGTTGGCAGCGGGGGGGGGGGGGGGGGGGGTGAAGGCGCGCGCGGCAAACCTGAATTAAAAAAATACTTACCTTTTCCGACGCGATCACGATGTAATTGATGGTGATTAAATTTGTTTCCGGGTTTCACACCCGGCAGCCAGCCTGATTGACAAGCTGGTTGCTGACAAGAACTGCAATGCCAGGGGTGGGGTGGGGGTTGCGGGGGGGTGCGGGACTAAGAGAAAGAGAGAGAGAGAGAAATGTCGTCCGGCACTGGAACAGAGAGTGGAGGGCGCTGAAGATCAGGGGGGTGGGGGAGAGGGGAAGCTCGGAGGGGGGAGGGGAAGATCTGGGGGAGAGGGACATCGGTGGGGTAGAGGGGGAGATTGGAGAGAGATATCAGGGGCTGAGAGGGACATCGGAGAGGGCTACATCGGGGGGGAGGAGGGACATTGGACATTGGAGCAGGGTGGAAAGATAGGTTTATTTTGTTTTTTATTTAATTTATTTACATTATTTTTGCCTGATCCGGCCCTTCATGCCTGGTTTCACCAGGCGTGAATCGGAAGCCGTGGGAAAGCCGCCCAGGTAAGTTTAAAATCATTCTAACTATCTACTATCTCAGAAATAAAGTACCTTAAGTACCTTAATGGTACATTTGGTTCTTTAACTATCATCCCGCCGGCTTTAATTGCCGGCAGGACTTCCGCATTCGGGAAGTGCGCGCGCACACAGACGCGTCTGTGGGGAACCTGGAAGTCGGCGAGTTGGAACCGGCTTCCTCACCTGCTCGGGATTTCCCCGATTTTTGCAGCCCCAAAAGCACCCGCCATTTCCTTTGAAAATCGGGGCCAAAATTCCTGCTTCATTTTTAATTTATTATTTTCTCCCAAGTCTATGTTTATTTAATTATATTATATATTGACACACTTCATTCAATCAATTCACTACTGTGCAGACTCAATTCCCCACCTGAAGGAATAATCTCATTAAGTTTGTAAGCAATATACTAAAACAGTACAAGTCTCCAGTCTGTCTATGTCCTCCTGAAATTTGTTACTATCCTCCACATTGTTTACCACATTTCTGAGTTTCGTGTCATCTGCAAACTTTGCAATTATACACTCTATACCCAATTCCAGATCATTAATATATATTAAAAAGAGCAGTGGTCCAGTACCGACCCCTGGGCCACACCACTGTATACTTCGCTCTGCTCTGAAAAACAACCGTTCGCCGCTACTCTCTGCTTTCTGTCCCTTAGCCAATTTTGTATCCACGCTGCTTCTGTCCCTTTAATCCCATCGGCTTTTAATTTTGCTAACAAGTCTATTATGTGGTAATTCATCAAATACCTTTTGAAAGTCCATGTACACAACATCAACCGCACTACCCTCATCAAAGAACCAACCCAAGTTGGTTAAACACAATTTCCTTTAATAAATCCATGCTGACTTTCATTTGTTAGCCTATACTTTTCCAAGTGACAATTAACTTTGTCCCAGATTAGTGTTTCTAAAAGTTTCCCCACCACTGATATTAGGCTGACTAGCCTGTAGTTACTGCATTTATCCCTCTCCCCTTTTATGAATAGGGATGTAACATTTGCAATCCTCCAGTTCTCTGGCACCGTCCCCATATCTAAGGAGGATTGGAAGATTGTGGCCAGAGTATCTACAATTTCCACCCTTATTTCCCTCAGTAATCTAGGATGCATCCCATCTGGACCAGGTGGCTTTTCTACTTTGAGTATTGCCAATCTTTTAAGTACCTCCTCTTCATCTTTTTTTATCCTATATCCAACCTTCTCCTTTACCGCAACATTTGCAGCATCCTCTTCTCTAGTGAAGACCGATGCAAAGTGCTCATATAGTACCTCAGCCATACCTTCTGCATCCACAAGAAGATCTCCTTTTTTGTCCCGACTCAGCCCCACCCTTCCTTTGACTACCTATTACTTTTTATATGTTTATAAAAGACTTTTGGGATCCTTTTAATGTTAGACACTAATCTATTCTCATACTCTCTCTTTGCCCCTCTTTTTTCCTTTTTTAGACCTCCTCTGTACTTTCTGTATTCAGCTTGGTTCTTTAATGTATTATGATCCTTACATTTGTCATAAGCCTCCTTTTTCTGTTTCATTTTAATCTCAATGGGCGCTAAATTGGGCCGTGTAGCGCCCGTTGTTTCGGCGCTACATGGCTTCTCCGACATCCAAGATGGCGTCTTGGATGCGCACACACGTTTCCTGCGTGACGTGCGCCAGAAGCCATCTTGGTATAGGAGTTTGCGCAGGCGCAGATAAGAAACGCTGGAATCATGTAAAGTAGGGAGAAAATGGCTTCAATCAGTGTGCAACGCTGATTTAAAGTGATAGACACCATTTTGGGACTTAACACTTAACTCAATGCACAATCTTAACCCCGACCATATGAATGTGTCTTAGGGTGCCTGGCGCTATTTAAAGGGACAATGCAGGATTTATAGGTTAGTTGCTGGATTATTGTTTCTGGCTGCCGAGACAGTTGTAACTGCTTTTGGAGGTCTCCTAGACTTCAATACTAGGACGCGGGGACATAGTCTAATATTTAGAGCCAGGATGTGCAGGAGTGAAGTTAGGAAATGCTTCTACACGCAAAGGGTGGGAGACGTTTGGAACACTCTTCTACAGACGGCAGTTGATGCTAGCTCACTTGTGAATGTTAAATCTGAGATTGATAGATTTCTGTGAACCAAGGGTATTAAGGGATATGGGGCTAAGGCGGGTATATGGAGTTAGGTCACAGATCCACCATGATCGCACTGAATGGTGGAACAGGCTTGAGGGCCTAAGTGCCACTGCCACTTGCTGCCTCTTGACATGTGCCACCTTCTCCTGAAAGAAAGCTAGGCGTGAACCTTGGTGATGTGCCTGTCATGGTTCAATAGCTGCCAGTGTGTGTGGCCTGTGAGTTGTGGGTGGGCGGCTTGAAACAGTGATAACGTGTAAGGGTGAGAGGAAGTATCTGATTGGAAGAGTTGAGTTCTGATGGAAAGAGTTTATTGGTATGTGGGGGATGGGGGGTTGTAGTGTGTGGTGTAGTTGGTAGGAGACGCCACTTGCCAGTTGACCTCACTCACCTTGCCCACTCATGTCAAAGCATTGAACTTCTTCCTGCACTGCATCCATGTTCATGATGCTGTGCGCCTGGCATGACTTTGTCCCCCGTTGCCTCCCACTGTCTTTTAGATACATGTCTGGAGGGCCTCTTGGCCCCCCCCCTGTGGATATAGGATGTCCCTCCTTCTGTCCACCTCTTGCACCCAAGGTCTCTAGTGCATCAGCAGAGAAACTTGGTGCATTCGCTCTCACAGGCGTACCAACTCAGATCAGCAGATTGTCTGGTGTGCAGATTGGAGGATGTGGGATTTAGTAATGCGCAACCTTTATTCAATGTTTTAATATAACTCATCAGTGTGTAAATATTTTACGTGTGCGATGTCTGATCTCTGTTCAGACTCCATGCAGACAGTAGACTGTTATTTTCAGCAAATGCCAGGTACAAGCTACCTTTAAGAGATTTCTAAGAAACATCTTCCCTTTAAGAGATGGAGCTCCCTCTGGTGGTGGAAAGTGCAAATTGCAATCATTCCACATGCAAGGCCTGGAAAGGAACGCCGATTGCAAGTAAGTGCTCCCTTGGGACCAAACTTGCGTCTTGCCTGCCCAGGGTCTGTCGGATGCGGGATGTTAGCACATTGCTAACATCGTCCAGAACGGACCCTTAACCATTTTTTCCCCCTATATCTTTAGCCATCCGGGGAGCTCTAGCTTTGGATGCCCTTCCTTTCCTCATTGTGGGAATGTGTCTACTCTGTACCCAAACCATCTCCTCCTTGAAGGCCTCCCATTGTTCAATTACTGTTTTCCCTACCAATTTTTGATTCCAATCCACCGGGGCAAGATCCCTTTTTAACTCACTGAAATTAGCTCTCCTCCAGTTGAGTATTTTCTCACTTGATTGTTCCTTGTCCATTTCCATAACTATTCTAAACTTGATTAAATTATGATCACTGTTCCCCAAATGCTCCTCCACTGAAACATGCTCCACTTGCACCACTTCATTCCCCAGAACTAGATCCAGCACTGCTTCCTTCCTTGTTCGGCTGAAAACACACTGATCAAGAAATTTCTCTTGTACACATTTCAGGAATTCATCCCCCTCTTTGTCCTTTACACTGTTATTTTCCCAGTCTACATTGCGATAATTGAAGTCCCCCATTATCATTGCTCTATAGTTCTTGCATCTTTCTGTAACTTGCCTACAAATTTGCTCCTCTATCTCTTTCTCACCATTTGGTGGCCTATAGTATGCACCCAGCAGTGTAATAGCTCCCCAATTGTTCCTTAATTCTAACCAAATAGATTGTATCTTTGACCCCTCAACTACACCATCCCTCTCCAGTGCTACAATAGCTTCTTTGGTCAATACTGCCTACCCCCCCGCCTTTCTTTCCTTCCCTCCCTATCTTTCCTCATTGTAGCCAGGAATATTAAGTCACCAATCCTCCCTTTCTTTGAGCCAGGTCTCTGTTATTGCCACTGTATCATAGTCCCATGAGGCGACTTGTGCCTGCAGCTCACCAACCTTATTTACCTTGCTACGTGCATTTACGCACATGCACTCCAAACTCATCTTAGACTGCCTCTCATTTTCCTTCTGTCTGATCCCTTCTATTTCTGAACAATTCTTTACTCTAGTGCTACTGTTTCTCCCAGTTTTCTGTGCACCTTGTTTCTTCTCTCTAATGTTCCATCCTGGTGCCCACCCCCCTGCCAAATTACTGCCAATGTACTTCCTATCCACACACCTTACGTCCAATGTCACTATTTTAAGCAACGCTTTTTATGTCAACATTTACATTTGAAACTGCTTATTTAAACATTTATAACTGCAATTCCGTATGTAAACCGTTGTCTGCAATGATGTAGTTGCAGGCCTCCTGCAAATAAGTGGTGTTGTCATGCACCTCCTGAATCTGTAGTAGCCACACCTTTAAACCTCTGTTGATCTGTTGAAAACTCTGCTCATCTCCTTTATAAATTACCTGTAAGTTCCTGAATTTATCTGATTACTGTTGTACCATATAAATAAAATAAAGCTGCAAGCCTGTATTTTGTATGAAAAAATAAGTTCCATCACCTTTCATCTAGTCCCTTTTTTGTGTGTCTTTTTTGGCAGAATTGCTAATTGAGGCAGCATGTCTACAACAGTAGACTGTTCACTTTCATTTGTTCTTCACACACTTAAAAGTCTGTTACTGTCAAAGGTTCCGATTTAATACCTCTCAAATTTAGACAGCAGGCAGATTTGGCACAGATATAGACAGTGTTACAGCCTAAGAGAAAGGTGCAACAAGCTCAGAGACTTACTGCAGTGAATTGTAACAAATTGCAATAGAAGACAGGCAAGGGTACACAGTACTTTGAAATGAAACTTTTTTTTCCTGGAAAATGTACCTTAAACTCCAACTGAACTATGTGATAATTTCAACAAAAATATAAATACTTTTATTTTAACTGCTAAAGTACCACTCAAGGCATTTAATATGCTAACTGTATGCAGTGCTTGTTTATTTAGTGAGCTGATGCCGATAAAGCTTTAATGGGATAATAATATTCTGATGCACAATGAGTAGTAGAACTGTGCCAAATTTGCATAAATTCAGTGTTTGTCTAGTGATTTGAGACCACCTGGAAGTGGTGATTTTGCTTTGCTTTGGTTTCACAAAGCCAAAATTTGAAACTTTAATGTTAAAAAATTGGTTTAGTAGCAGGATGACAAGAAAGAAACAATGGGATAGTCAGTTAGAAGCCAATAGGCAGAGTATTTAATTGTGCATTAAATGTGCTAAATGTATAGAGAGCTCTTCTCCCCTCAGTTCAAGAGTGGTTCAAGCAGGCAGTATAACAATATGTTGTCCACTTGCAAGGGTGTATAACTCAGTGCTTAATTTTTTTGAAAGATTTACATTTCTATAGCGCCTTTCATGACTTCAGGGTATCGCAAAGTGCTTTACAGCCAATGACCTACTTTTGAAGTGTAGTCACTGTTGTAATGTAGGAAACGCAGCAGCTAATTTGCACACAGCAAGGTCCCACAAACAGCAATGTGATAATAATCACATAACCTGTTTTTAGTGATATTGGCCAGGACACCGGAAGAACTCCCCTGCTCTTCGAATAGAGCCATGGCATCCTTTACGTCCACCTGAGAGGGCAGACGGGGCCTCAGTTTAACATCTCATTCGAAAGGCGGCACCTCTGAGAGTGCAGCATTCCTCAGTACAGCACTGGAATGTCAAGTTAGATTCTGTGCTCGAGTCTCTGGAGTGGGACTTGAACTCACAATCTTCTGTTTTAGAGTCAAGAGTGTTACCACAGACCATGGCTACGGTTCAGTGCATTTTCTCTTTGGCAACTGTCTTCTGGGTAGGTGCGTAACTTCCCTGGATTTGATCCCTTGCCTCTTTCTGGAAATTCCTCAGTTTATCTGCTTGTCTCATTGTTACACAGTTTCCAATACAGCCTCCAAATCCGAACTCTTGTAGACTACCACCTTTAATGATGGACCTAGGAGAATGAAGCTAGACTCTGATCTCTATCTATCATGCTGCATTATCTGTATGGTTATTAGTACAGAAGTAGTTTTCCAGAATTTCCACTAGCTTTCAATATTTTCAACAATATGTCAAGCATCAGTACTTTCTCATTCAATCATAAAACAAGATCCTGGTGTCAGCAAGCCAGGAGGTGGATGGACATTCACAGATACCTCTTTCAGTATGTGATATCCCATCTTCTTAATTGTGTAAAACCAATTGATGTATTTCTGCAATTGATTTTTCAAGTCCCTTTAATATGCGAGTAGACTGGTTGAACAAAAAGAAAATTATGTTGAAGGATTGGAATCTTCAACCAGAAGCATTCCATTGATTACACAACTGGGAATGTTTCTTGTGGACTTATTCATTTTTTAATGAGGATTCCAAGCTATCTTTCTGCCATCATTCCAAGGCTTGTGTAGTGGACATGGGGAGTGAATTTCCTTGCTGTTTTCAGGGCATTAGCGTGTGCAAGTGGTAGAGGAAATTCTTTAAGGCAGCAAGATCAGGTGGAAGCCATGGCAGCCCGATTTCTGCCATTAAAATGCACCTCAAAAATTGAGGTGAACTTGTCAACCATGGCAAAAAAAAATCACTGGACAAAGCAAACAGCCATCAAAGACAAGAAAGTAAAGGCAACAATTGTAAACCAATATGGGTTTGTAAAAGTTAGGTCAAGTCTAATGAAATTCTTGTAGGATGTATCAGAAATTTTTCGATTGATGCTAATGGAGTGGATGTTATACAGCTTGATTATTAGGAGAAATTTGATAAGGGGCCTCACAAGAGATTTATGGTTAAAGTGAAAGCTTTTGGGATAAAAAAGGAAGTAGTAAATTCAGATAATAAATTGTTAAATATTAGAAAACAAATGGTAGTGATCAGTGGTAGTAGTTCTTATTGGACAGCTGTGACCAAGGAAGTACCACAGGGATCAGTCCTGGATCTCCCGCTGTTCACAGCATTGCTAAATGATCTTGGTAAAGATATTATCCCACAGACTGCTGGCAGGTCCACGGAAATGTCTGTCCTCCTGGACTAACTAGTTTTCTTTGCATTAAGTTCACGCACTCTGATGCTGGAAATAATATTGCAGTAAGAAAGATACGCAAGTATCAGGAATGGCCTTATTACCTTACTATTAACTCTAAACCTGCTAAAATAAAAATGAAAACCTAAATTCTAACCAAAAATAAAAACATTTAAATACTTTAATTCTGTTTGCCCTGTAGTGTGGTTATCATGCTGGTTATTACTAGCAACCAAGAGATTGTGGTTACTAATCTAACCCGATAACCACTATTACAGTTAGCCTCAGTACCCCTGAGTTAGGAAGGGGAAAATCATTCAGGGTTTCTTCTTCTGATAGATAATCTAGTGACTCCTACTGCAAAGTGCATCTGTGTGGATGTTAAGTGAGGTCCCATGATCGAATAGTCTGCTATTACTCGCTGTCGAGGCTCGCACACAAATAATGATCACTTAGGCAAGGTACCAGAGTACCCATGGAACCATACTCCAGTCAGGAGTCAATACCTTCAGGATAGGAGTGGTGCAGAGTAAATTGGCAAGAAAAATAATAACTTTTTTTTCCATATAATGCCCAGAGGAGAATTTGAAATTATTGTTAATCTGTATATTAAATCATAGATCTCTAATTCACTGGTAAAAGTGATACTGTTTGATATTAAAATAGTCTCATGAATTTAAAGACGGTGGGGGTGGGGGGGGGGTCTCACCATCAGTACTTTCTTTGTAAAACATAAAGAGCTCAAAAAAATTGGCCTTATTTTGTTCTGCCCATTTTTCTTTGCTTAAAGAGTATATTTTATTTAAACAGTGACTAGTGATAACATTAGCAGGAGAATTGGCATGAGAATACAGCCCCATCAGTGAGAGCTGAATTCACAAATTAAAGGTTGAAATGACACATCACTAAACCATTCTGGGTTAATGGGTTTAGCCCTACTATTGGTGGTTCAGCTGCTTCGCACTGTGAACTCAGTGACTCCTCCAGACTACTTCTGCTTGTCATCAGCACTCACTGTTTAAACAAAAGGACAAAGAGTAGTTGGAGAAAATGTTAAAAGTTAATTATATTTCTTTATAATCATTTAATTTTTAACTGTGCATTTTGGAGGTGGAACCAACATTGCAAAAATCTGCCTCTGGTTGAAGATAAAATCTGATGGCCAGTTTTTCAGACCTTTGAGGCCAACAAGTATGAAAATTGGGAAAGACAAACTTTTTGCACATTTTCCTGCGTCAAACTAAGAGTTCTACAATAGGACAAGTTCTTTCATTTGTGGAGCTAGTAACTCGATATCTTCCAGACAAGATAACTTAGCTGCTGCGCTCTAGTGGTTAAATAAAAATAGGTTCAAAAATTTATGATCTTCCCATCATCTCTTTTCCCATTCTCTTTATTTTGAATTTTATTTTACTTTTTTTGTTATTTAAGTTTAATAATCCTAAATACTACTCCCTTACACTGGATTTGCACTTGCCGTGGATTTTCGTGGGAGTTCAGAAGATTTGTGCTGGTCTGTGACACAGGCTTCACTGGTGCATTTATTTGGGGGTTATTGGGGGCATTCCTTGCTGCCCCAGAAGTTTCAAAGAGTTGCACCTTTGGCTGTTAAAATTTGGGGTAAAGCACACTCCAGCTGGTGCACAAACATCAGAAATAATTTTAAAATTCAAGAAGTGGGTCTCAAACAGGCATTAGGTCACCTATATGATGAGCAAAGAGCCTAACGCCTGTTTCAAGTGTAGCCCCTGAATGCCTATAATGGCGCCTTTACCAATATGGCGGGTGGCACACTTCCAGCTCGGAAAGTGCGCGCGCTCGGAGGCCACCATATTGGACACTTAGGCCTGTAAAACAGGCACGGCATCAATTAGTTTCTAGGCCGAGAAGTTCAATTTATGGCAATTCTGTTAAAATGGCTCATAGGAGTTCAGGGGAAAGACAGAGGGGTTGTAATTCAATGTCATGGTTTTGCTGATGTTCACTCTTGCATCACCAGAAATGCTTGATTGAATTTCTGCCTTCTGACATTTATTATCCTGTATATAGTTTTCTCTTATTCTGTGTAAGTGGTAAATTTTGGATACAATGGTGTCCAGTTTGCCCACATTTTAGAAAATCTGTATAAAGTTGTATTCTATCCAAGGGCACATTAACAAATTTAGCAATTTTGCACATACCAGTCAGACAGTTGTAATTAAGACATTAGTTGTAGTATAATAATATACATACTAGACGTCAAATGTGGTTCAAAAAGAAAGATTTAATTCCATACAGTTAGAATTTGTTCCTAAAATCGTGAAACCTCCAAAGAGATAGAAGCTGCAGAATCAAAAAAAAAATCCAGGCAGATGGGATAGCTACAATCTCTTTTTACAAAATCTCAGAATTTTAAGTGGTCCTGGGAATAATGCAATAAAAGATACAGTTAAAAGTAATTAACATTAACCAACAGAATAGAAGGTGCTATGGGGAAAGAGCGGGAAAGTGGAGTTGAGGTAAAAATCAGGTCAGCCATGATCTCATTAAATGGCGGAGCATGCTCGAGGGGCCGAATGGCCTAATCCTGCTCCTGTCTCTTATGGTCTTAGATTCTAGGAATGACCAACACTGATTATTGGTTAGATTGAAATTGAGAAGAACGGTTTACATTTATTTACCGTTTTATCAATTCTCTCAGAAACATTGCTCCAAAGTGCTTCACAAATAACTATTCAGCAATGTTATTATTTATGATGTAGACACACCTGGCAGCCATTTTGCATTCAGCAAGATCCAACAAATAGCAGTGAGATGAATGAGCAGCTAATCTCTTTTTGGTGCTGGTGTTTGAGGTAGGAATATTGGCTTGGACACCTCTGCTGTTCTTCGAAAAAGTGACAAGATTTTTTATATCAACCTGCACCTGTAGACAGGGCCTTGGAAGCATCCCATCTGAATGACAGCACAACTGAAAATGCAGACACATTGGAGACAATATTATGCAACGTTAACACAGGAACAAACAATTTTAGCGATTTTGCTCGCTGCAGAATGTGCACATGCATGGACTGTGGTCACCTACTGTACTCATTATGAAATTTGAGACGCACTGTGGCAATGTGTTTTATTCCATCATATACTTATTTCAAATTAACAGAACAAAGCATGCATCCTGCTCACAAGTGCCAATGTACTTGTAGAATTGTGAGGGTTAATAGCTTACTATTATAACTGGTAAGTGATCAACAGTTGGTTACCTGTGCTGATTGTTACAGATAGAAGTGATGGAGGTTGCACTGGATCAATTTGGCTCACCCAATGAAAGAAAAATTGCCATTATTGACAAAAATCGAGATCTGTACATCACCTCAGTGCGTAGATTTGGAAAAGAACAAAAAATCATCAAAATTGGTAAGCAGTGAAATGGCTAGTTATTGCATTTAATGAAGATTGATATGTTACAGCCATTGTTTTTCTAATTCAGCATCATGGTGTAGAATTTCCATGGGTTTTAGTTTACAGGCCTGCCTTTAAATGCGATACTGGGACTGGAGTCTTTCACTGAATTGCTCTGCTTTGTTTCTCCATGGAAATCACAAGCTGCTCATCGGGTGCACACCGTGCTTAATGCACAGTGAGCAGAGAATGGGGAGAAATGAATTGAGCACGGTGCTGGTGTTTGGGAACCAGGAAGTGCGCTTCAGGTCTAGGGTTGCCAACTCTGGTTGGAGGTATTCCTGGAGGTTTGATTACGTGACGTCCAATTATGTGACATCTGATCATGTTGTATCTGATCACGTGACACTTGCATATGTTATTGCATTTTCCTTAGGAAGGTTGGATCCCCTCTAGTTGAGTATCTTTGCTCATGGTTTCGCAGCAGCAGTTATCGTTGAGAAGTTCCAAGAACCAGCAGGCCATCCGAAGCAGGCGTAGCACACAGGCACAAACCACAGATGCGAACTGCGAGCTCTCAGTGATTTCATGTAGATGATGCCCAATTTCGAATGGGTTTCAGGCCGATGTCTTCGGACGTGTAGTGGCATTGCACCTCCTATTGCATGCTGGAAACTGGCGGAGTTGAACTTCCGTTTCCACTGAGTCTGTTTATAAATGTCAATGTTTTCATAGTGGTCCAATGACTGTAGGTTTTCTTTTATCCTCGAAGTGATACAACAGTGGACCTCATGTTCTACAGACTTTACACATGCTAAGTAATCTTATTACTACTGAGTATATTAAGCTGAAAATATTCAATAACAACATATGTAAAAGTGGCTTAATCAATTAACACAATTACTTTATTAAAAAAAACCTTTTTAAAAATAAAAATAAAATTGATGGCAAAACTGCCTGAAATCATTCTCTGATAGAACCTAGAAAGGAAGATAGTTACAACCTTTTTATTTTTGCTGGGCAGAATGAGTAGAATGGAGAGTCTAGAACTAGGGGGCATAGTCTCAGGAAAAGGGGTCGACCATTTAGGTCTGAGATGAGGAGAAATTTTTTAACTCAGAAGGTTGTGAATCTTTGGAATTCTCTACCCCAGAGGGCTATGCATGCACAGTTGTTGAATATATTCAAGACTGCGATTGACAGATTTTTGGACACTAAGGGAATCAAGGGATATGGGGATCGGGCGGGAAAGTGGAGATGAGCTCGAAGATCAGCCATGATCTGATTGAATGGCGGAGCAGGCTCGAGGGGCTGTATGGTCTACTCCTGCTCCTATTTCTTATGTTCTCATGTTCTTATTATATATTGCATTGCATTACATTTCTGTTTACATGAAATGATTGAGAGTTTGCATATCTCTTTTTTAACGCTGCATCAATCGTTAGGGTTGCCAACTCTCTAGGATTGTCCTGGAGTCTCCAGGAATTAAAGTTTAATCTCCTGGACACTGTTGCGAGCAGCCCGGGAGAAAAATCATAGAGGCACAACTAATAATACTTTTGTTTATTAGGTGTAAAAATATTGGAGCTGGGAAAAAGGGCTGTTTGACTGGGCAGGGCTATTGGAGGCTTGAGGTCATTTTTTTTATTCATTCGTGGGATGTGGGCGTCGCTGGCAAGGCCAGCATTTATTGCCCATTCCTGATTGCCCTTGAGAAAGTGGTTGTGAGCTGCCTTCTTGAACCGCTGCAGTCGGTGTGGTGAAGGTTCTCCCACAGTGCTGTTAGGTAGGGAGTTCCAGGATTTTGACCCAGCGGTGATGAAGGAATGGCAATATATTTCCAAGTCGGGATGGTGTGTGACTTGGAGGGGAATGTGCAGGTGGTGTTGTTCCCATATGCCTGCTGCTCTTGTCCTTCTAGGTGGTAGAGGTCGCAGGTTTGGGAGGTGCTGTCGAAGAAGCCTTGGTGAGTTGCTGCAGTGCATTCTGTGGATGGTACATACTGCAGCCACAGTGCGCCGGTGGTGAAGGGAGTGAATGTTCAGGGTGGTGGATGGGGTGCCAATCAAGCGGGCTGCTTTGTCCTGGATGGTGTCGAGCTTCTTGAGTGTTGTTGGAGCTGCACTCATCCAAGCAAGTGGAGAGTATTCCATCACACTCCTGACTTGTGCCTTGTAGATGGTGGAAAGGCTTTGGGGAGTCAGGAGGTGAGTCACTTGCCACAGAATACCCAGCCTCTGACCTGCTTTTGTAGCCACAGTATTTATGTGGCTGGTCCAGTTAAGTTTCTGGTCAATGGTGACCCCCAGGATGTTGATGGTGGGGGATTCGGCGATGGTAATGCCGTTGAATGTCAAGGGGAGGTGGTTAGACTCTCTCTTGTTGGAGATGGTCATTGCCTGGCACTTGTCTGGCGCGAATGTTACTTGCCACTTATGAGCCCAAGCCTGGATGTTGTCCAGGTCTTGCTGCATGCGGGCTCGGACAGCTTAATTATTTGAGGGGTTGCGAATGGAACTGAACACTGTGCAATCATCAGCGAACATCCCCATTTCTTGACCTTATGATGGAGGGAATGTCATTGAAGAAGCAGCTGAAGATGGTTGGGCCTAGGACACTGCCCTGAGGAACTCCTGCAGCAATGTCCTGGGGCTGAGATGATTGGCCTCCAACAACCACTACCATCTTCCTTTGTGCTAGGTATGACTCCAGCCACTGGAGAGTTTTGCCCCTGATTCCCATTGACTTCAGTTTTACTAGAGCTCCTTGGTGCCACACTCGGTCAAATGCTGCCTTGATGTCAAGGGCAGTCACTCTCACCTCATCTCTGGAATTCAGCTCTTTTGTCCACGTTTGAACCAAGGCTGTAATGAGATCTGGAGCCGAGTGGTCCTGGTGGAACCCAAACTGAGGATCGGTGAGCAGGTTATTGGTGAGTAAGTGCCGTTTGATAGCACTGTCGACGACACCTTCCATCACTTTGCTGATGATTGAGAGTAGACTGATGGGGCGGTAATTTGCCGGATTGGATTTGTCCTGCTTTTTGTGGACAGGACATACCTAAGCAATTTTCCACATTGTCGGGTAGATGTCAGTGTTGTATCTGTACTGGAACAGTTTGGCTAGAAGCGCAGCTAGTTCTGGAACACAAGTCTTCAGCACTACAGCCGGGATGTTGTCAGGGCCCATAGCCTTTGCTGTATCCAGTGCACTCAGCCGTTTCTTGATATCACGTGGAGTGAATCGAATTGGCTGAAGACTGGCTTCTGTGATGGTGGGGTTATCGGGAGGAGGCCGAGATGGATCATCCACTCGACACTTCTGGCTGAAGATGGTTGCAAATGCTTCAGCCTTGTCTTTTGCACTCACGTGCTGGACTCCGCCATCATTGAGGATGGGGATGTTTACAGAGCCTCTTCCTCCTGTTAGTTGTTTAATTGTCCACCACCATTCATGACTGGATGTGGCAGGACTGCAGAGCTTTGATCTGATCTGTTGGTTGTGGAATCGCTTAGCTCTGTCTATAGCATATTGCTTCCGCTATTTAGCATGCATGTAGTCCTGAGTTGTAGCTTCACCAGGTTGGCATCTCATTTGTAGGTACGCCTGGTGCTGCTCCTGGCATGCTCTTCTACACTCCTCATTGAACCAGGGTTGATCCCCTGGCTTGTTGGTAATGGTAGAGTGAGGAATATGCCGGGCCATGAGGTTACAGATTGTGCAGGCATACAATTCTGCTGCTGCTGATGTCCCACAGCACCTCATGGATGCCCAGTTTTGAGCTGTTAGATCTGTTCTGAATCTATCCCATTTAGCACTGTGGTAGTGCCACATAACACGTTGAATGGTATCCTCATTGCGAAGACGGGACTTCGTCTCCATGAGGACCGTGCAGTGGTCACTCCTACCAATACTCTCATGGACAGATGCATTTGTGACATGTAGCTTGGTGAGGACGAAGTCAAGTAAGTTTTTCCCTCGTGTTGGTTTGCTCACCACCTGCCGCGGGCCCAGTCTGGCATCTATGTCCTTCAGCACTCGGCCAGCTCAGTCAGTAGTGGTGCTACCGAGCCACTCTTGGTGATGGACATTGAAGTCCCCCACCCAGAGTACATACTGTGCCCTTGCTACCCTCAGTGCTTCCTCCAAGTGGTGGTCAACATGGAGGAGGACTGATTCATCAGCTGAGGGAGGGGCGGTAGGTGGTAATCAGCAGGAGGTTTCCTTGCCCATGTTTGACCTGATGCCATGAGATTTCATGGGGTCCTAGGTCAATGTTGAGGACTCCCAGGGCCACCCCCTCCTGACTGTATATCACTGTACCGCCAGCTCTGGTCGGTCTGTCCTGCTGGTCATGTGGTGAAACCTCCAGGAATACATCGAATCAGATTTGGCAACCATGTGTATGATGTTTCCTGTGTAGTACTGTGTGGTAACAAGGTTGCTTGAATCTTCAAGATAAACATTTTAAAATTGAAACATTTATTATTAAAAATGAAACAACATTTTTAACTGAAGATACTTTTATTTTAATTCAGGTACTATGGTGCACTCTATAGCTTGGAATGACAAGATCAATATATTATGTGGAATGCAGAATATGTATTTTGTAGTTTGGTATTATCCCAACACAATCTATGTGGACAAGGAGCTTCTATCCAAAACAGTTTATGAAAAAGATGCAAGGTAGAACTATTCTCTCTAAAGTTCAAATAATCATTGTATGTCTTTTTTCTACAAACTGCAAACAGAATTTGTAAATATTATGATCATCCATGACAATCTTAAATCACATGCTCACCAGGAGAAGTTTTTAAAAGTAATATTATTTACAATTGGAGACTTTGGGCTAAAAATTACTGTTGGTGATGTTAGCAAATGAACTTTTAATGTGTTTTAATGTGTTTGTGTGGCGTCTGTATGAAGTTCTCCTGACTGCTTTAATACACCTCTGATAAAACAACAAAGAGCAGAGGAAAATCAAATGACCTCTTTCGGCATTTGAATCTATTGAGGCTTTGTTTTGTTTTACAGTGAATTTGGTAAAAGTCCTCAGATTGTGAACTATGTGGGAAACCAGGTGACGGTCAGAAGAGCTGATGGCTCACTGATATACACAAGTATATCACCCTACCCTGCCATTCTACATGAATATGTTAGTGCCTCACGGTGGGATGATGCTGTTCGCCTGTGTCGCTTTGTCAAGGTATTTACAAAGAGGTTTAGATGTAAATTAATTTAATTTGGAACAGTTATTTAGTGTGCTAATGTTCAGTTTGCCCTAAAATACCTTTGTATTAAAAAGGAGACTCATATTGCAGATAATGGTAAAATATAAATTGTACTAATCAAAAACCACTTAAAAAGACAATGATATATAGAAAAAATCAGTAAGTCCTGAATGGGTAATTTTCCTTCAATAATCTTTGGTTACTACATAGTATGTAAGTCACAACTCCCAATTCCCAGTTAAAGCCACATCAACCAAAAATATTGTTGTTGTTGAAATCTGTGGTTTTGCAACAAAATAAGCAGCTCCATTAAAAGTCAGAATTTAAATACAGCTGTTACTCAGATAGCGGGGGTAACTTTCAACTTTGCAGGGTGGAAAACTGGTGGTAACGGATCAGCCACCCATTATACAACCGGCCTGATTTTCTTTTCCATTGAAGTCTAACGCGCGGCTGACCCGATTCCGCCAGTTTTCTGCCTGCACTGAAGTTGAAACTTACCTCCAATGTTGTTTGCTGATTATAGTATTACATCTGTTCTGCTTACAGTCCAGCCTGTTAATCATGGCCTCATTGCACTGCATATCGGGGCATACTTTTTAAAAAAAAAGTTTAGGTTCCACATTCCAGGTTTCTTTTTACCCATGTGTGCGGTTAAGTGGTTATTTGGAAATGTCACTGCAAATGCAACACCAGCAGATCAAAATAGCTAAAGTACATCTTCTACGCCCATAAATATTAACCTAGAAATTGCTGTTGCCAATATTAGCAGATGAATGCTTTTGTTCAACATTCCTCTGTCCAGTATTTTAATACAGATGTAATCCACTTTAAAATAATTTAACATATCTGCTAAAATAACAACAAAACAATGTCATACAAATGTGTTAAGTATTCATCAGCCAAAATTGCCAGTTGTAATTTGTGGGTTATTATGTCTGTAATGCATTAAAGCATTTATGGGTACGTACAACCGTACCATTAAAAGTTGACATGCACTAATTACATGG
The DNA here is from genome assembly GCF_035084215.1 of Heptranchias perlo. Taxonomy (NCBI): domain Eukaryota; kingdom Metazoa; phylum Chordata; class Chondrichthyes; order Hexanchiformes; family Hexanchidae; genus Heptranchias; species Heptranchias perlo. The sequence continues at coordinate 43,110,683 of NC_090337.1, forward strand.
ATTTGTATCACAGTAATGATAAATTAGTGGGCTCGATTTTCGCGTCGGGTTTCCTGCGGGTTTCCAGCGGGGGGGCCCCGAAAATCCCGATATCCAGTCACGTGACTGGATCGCGCCGAGATCCCGGCCACTTCCGGGTGCCGCGCTGACGTGCGGGGCTGCGTGCGCAGGCCCCGCTGGTGGGAATCCCGCAGGCAATTAAAGCCAGCGGGGTTCCACTTGAGTGTACTTACCTTGCTTGTTGAGGTCATTAAATGAGCTGAAGCAGCTGTCAAAACAGGAAGTGTGGGATTTTAGGTTCAAGGCAGTGAGTTTCACACACTGGGGGAAACAGTCTTCCTTCAAACGGTCGTGTTCCAGCCAGCAGCCTGTGGCAGCTGCCAAGGTGCACTCCACAGCGGGTGGGAGAGCCCTCACCCACGCAGGAGGCCACCGCGTCACGTAGGGCAACCCCTGCCCTCCACCACCCCCCGCCAAGCCAGAGGACAGACCGACGTGAAACCGCAGCCCTAGTGCGAGGAACCACCTACCTACCCTGCAGAACCCCTCAGACCAACACCTGCCAGATGGGTGGTGCGTTGACATCCTCGGAGGACGAACAGCATGACCAGCCCCAGCAGCCTCGCAGTCCAACACGGTGCTGTGGCACACCCACCTGCACAGCAGGAGGGAGGGCAACCGCAGAGAGAGATGCGTCGCAGGAGGCACTACCCTCCGCACAGGGTGTACAGACCGAGGCTCAGCTTCATGGACCTCTCCGAGGAGCAGTGCATACGTCGGCTCAGAGTCAATCGCCAGGTAGTCGCCGACATCTGCAGCCTCCTTAATGACGAGCTGCTCCCTGATGGACTAAGCAGCATCTTCTTACCTGTCGCCGTCAAAGTCACCACTGCCCTCAACTTCTTCACATCCGGATCCTTCCAGGGTGCCACCGGGGACATCACCGGGGTCTGTCAGTCGTCTGCACACAAGTGCATAAGGCAGGTCACCGATGGGTTGTTCCGCAGGGCCTCGCACTACATCAACTTCGCCATGGACGAGCGCAGCCAGATGGAGAGGGCGGTTGGATTCCATGCCATGGCTGGCTTCCCACGGGTACATGGTGTAATCGACTGCACCCACATCGCAATCCGGGCACCTCCGCATGAGCCAGGGCTGTTCATCAACAGGAAGGGGTATCACTCCATGAACGCCCAGCTCATCTGTGACCACCGCCAGAGATTCCTACACGTGTGCGCCAGATACCCCGGCAGCTGCCACGATGCCTTCGTCCTCAGGGAGTCCACCGTCCCGCCCATCCTCCAGGCACCCAACGCCGGCAACGGCTGGCTCCTCGGCGACAAGGGGTATCCCCTACACACGTGGCTCATGACGCCTCTGAGGAACCCTATCACAGAGCCGGAGCGTCGGTACAATGACAGCCACACTGCTACCAGGTCTACAATTGAGCAGACCATAGGGCTGCTCAAGATGCGCTTCAGGTGCCTTGATCGTTCTGGGGGAGCGCTGCAATACACACCATTCAGAGTGGGACGAATCATAGTTGTCTGCTGTGCCCTGCACAACATGGCCCAACAGAGAGGGGTGCCGCTGGAGGAGGCCCCATCCACACCCGCCACCCACATTGAGGACGGCGATGAGGAGGAGGAGGAGGAGGAGGCGCCAGAGGATGGCGGACGACCCATGCGCCGAACCACGACTCACCGGGATGCTCGCCGGGCCAGGGAGGCACTCATACGTCAACGGTTCTCCTAGAGTCAGACAGTGCGAGGCGCTCGCATCTCCTCACCTGCACATGCGAGGGGCCATTCCAGCCCCCTCCACTGAAGACTGTTGCCAGTACCCCTGCACCCACAGCAGTGTGCCCAATGGGCGGCAGCAGGTGTTCGCCTTCATGATGGCCTGCACGGAACGCACCTATTGCACAGGCCGCGGAAGAATGGACGAGAGGTGGCAGGAGTGGTGAGAATATAGTATTTAATATGTACAATGTGTGATAATATAAACAAAAAGTGTACAAATTAATAGACACCCTGGTGCATTCCCTTTGTGCTTATAACGCCTTTGGATTTCTTTTGCGGGTACCCCTACGTGGTGCTACCCCTGTGGCTCCAGCAGAGGTTGTGGCAGGTTGCTCCTGTTCTCGCCCTGACCGGGTAGATGCTTTGGGCGGACGGCCCCTGGGTTTCGGTGCCCGTGAGGGCACCTCCACAGACTGCTCCTCCTGCACCGGGGCAGGGGCAGACTCGGCCACCTGGAGAGGAGGCACCGTTGCGGGTACTGGTTGAGATGGGGGCAACGGGTGGGATGTGGGGGCGCCTTGAGAAGCGTCCCCGCTTCCATGTCCCCGGTCACCATCATCCCTCTCGTGGCCTCGGCCCACACCACCCCTTCCACCCTGCTGGACGGCAGTTTGGATGGCATGTGTGAGGCCTTGCAAGGCCACCCCTAGTGTATCCGTCAGCCTGTTTATGGCGGCGGAATGTTGCTCACCCTGAATCCTTACAGCCGTTGTCAGGGCCTGCACGGACTCGATGTGGAGCTGTGCGTGACGCTTGAGGGAGGCCAGCCTGTCCTCCACCGCAGACGTTCCCGCACCTACCCGCGACACTGTGTCGCCGGTACCCTCCTGTGCCTGCGCCACCAATGCCCGCATGCAGGAGTTGGACTCCTCCATCGCCTGCGCAATTGTGGACAATGCGCGTGGCACCTCTCCCAGTACCTCAGCAATTAGCTGGTGCCCCTCGACGACTCTCCTTTTCACTGGTGGCCCCCTGGGTTCAGCATCTGGGTCCGGCTGAGCAGAGCCTGGAGATGAGTGCTCCCACCGACGCGGACCCTCCGCGGCTGCCCCTGCCACCAGGGTCTGCTCATGCTCACTCGTGCGCGATGAATCACCAAGTGCTACCCCAACTAGTTGGCGAGGGGGACCCACCGAGGTGCGTGTCTCTGCGCTGGCGGATGGTTGGCTCAGATGTGACGATGCACCCTCAGAGACCGCCATGTCCTCTGAGGAATCGCCCTCCTCAATCGCTTCGCTCGCAGACGGCCCTGCAAGAGAACAGAGGGCACTATGAGGCATGTGCACCAACTTTACGGTGCGCCTGATGGCAGGTGATGATACGGTCACTCGCGATCATGGGTGTTGAGTGTCAGCTTTCCCTTACCGGCCGTTTCTGCAGCGACACACTCGCCATCAGCCACCGACAGGCAATGTCGCGTGCGGGCGAGGTCGAGCACCTCCACCTCTGCGTCGGTGAGCTCTACCACTTGCGGCGGGCCACCTCCGGTGCGTGCCCTTTCCCGATTGTTCTTGCTCCTCTTCTTCTGTCAAGGCAAAACACAGATGTGTGAGTGAGTGCATATTGCATAGTGAGACGCATCGAGCATCGGTGTGGGTGGGTTGAGCGTGGGGCTGATGGATGGGAGGATGCGTGTGCCACATGCCCATCCCATTGCATAGGGATTGGGGTGTGTGGTAGTGTTCGGGTGGGGACAGGGACGGTGGGTACTTGCGGGCACGGCGAGGATGGTGAGTGAGTGGCTGTGAGGATTGCTGCGGGAGCGCTGTGGTGGCTCTGCAGGAGGGGTTGTGATCTGTTTGGCGTGATGGTGGGGACGGGCTGTGGGAGGGTGCGTTGGTGTACTCACCTTGCCAGACCTAGTGAGGTCATTGAAGCGCTTGCGGCACTGCTCCCATGTCCTTGGGGTGATGGCCCTGCTGCTGACCTCCGCCGCCACCTCTGCCCATGCCTTCCTGGTGGCGGCGGCAGGGCACTTGCATCCATCCGCGGGGAAGAGCGTGTCCCTCCTCCTCCTCACGCCCTCCAGCATCAGCTGCAGCGCAAGGTCTGAAAAACGTGGCGCAGCCTTTCCCCTTGGGTGAGCCATCATCACAAGCCTAATGATTGCAGCAGGAGGGGCTTTGGGAGACTGCCCCTTTAAGTGGAGCTCCTACATCGCATCGACGGTACTGCGCATGCGCAGCCGGCCGGCACGCAGCTGGGGAGCGGAGAACCTGGAAGCAGGGCTTAATCAGTTCAATTATCCCGCGATCGCGCGGGGGACGCACGCAATTAGCCGTACGCGTTTTCCTCGCTCCCGGAGGACCACCCGCTGGGAACCCGCAGGCCTGCTAAAATCGAGCCCAGTGTGTTTCCTGCATCAATACATCAAATGACACTCTGCTTAATGTTGCAAGGAAAATTGCTCTTTGACAATTGTTCTTGTGCATCAGTATAAAGTTTTCCAGTAGAAGATATTAGTCAAAGTATTTGGCAAGTAGCAAAAAATATTTGCCATCATCTGATAAAAAGCAATATTTACTTTTCAAGTAATTTGGATAATACCTCTCTCCTGGAACTTTTTTGTCTGGTGTGCAAGTGCAACTTTCAGAGAAAAAAATTCCCCTGTAAAATGTCAAAAGATGCTGAATTGGACAAAAGGAGCAAACAAAGAAAATTAAGCATTTAGATTCGGCACAGAAGTCACTAATGCAGCAAGATTCAAACTGAGTGTGCATTTGCAATTTTGACAAATTATATGTCCATTAATTTATCCATTTTAAATTAGTAAAAAGTATTAAAAACTAAGCGCCCGAAAATCAAATCGGGCACACGGGTGGAGAGTGGATGGATCGTCTCTCAAGGGATGGAAATTGCAGTGGAACCCATTCCATCACAATTCCATCCTGTGTAAAGTGCCCAGTAAATTCCAGTGGGGGAATGAGCAAATCATCAGCCCACCCGCACATATAAAGGAGGAATGTCTGGTGGAGTTCCCAGACTACTCCAGGAATTCTGCTCAGTGCAACCTCATAAGGCCTCACACCAGCTCTCAGTGAGAGTTCCATTGACACCCTTGAAAAGGCTCTAGGGCTTCCCAGACTAAGGTGATCAGTCCTGGAGGGGATAAATTGCCTTTATTTGAAAGGATTTCTACTCCTTTAGGAGCAGCAGAGCGACAAAACTTTTTTTTATCTTCAGCCATGATTGGACATCTGGATCCCTCTATTGGAGCAGCAATGGGCCATTCCCTGGGATTTGGAACTTGGTCTTCAGCCTTTGCTTTGGCAGACAGGAGGTCCATTGCCCTGGTGGAGTGGGCCCATTGCAATTTCAGCCTCTAAGACTTTGAAAAAAAGTTGAAGATTCATGCCAGGACAAGTAAAAGTAGAGAAGGTATACCTTAAACTTGTATTCAAAACTTGCCTGGAGATAAAACAAGATGGTGATTAGAGGCTCTTAAATTTTTCTGAGAGGAACTGTGAAGATGTTCACAGACTGGGCACACAGCCAGCTAGCAGTCAGATTGTGTAATTACAGCTTGACAAGTTTACATAAGCAAAGCTCATTGTAAATATGGACATATAAAATTACAATGGGAAAACCTGGACACAAAAAGTACATGCAGATGTATGATTTTTTTATATATTTCATATACACACACAGATATATAGAGAGAAACAAACAGAAAAACACAAATAGAATAAAAGCCAGACAAACAGTTTCTTTCCTCGTCCTAATTTGATTTTTTTTATAAAGAAGTTGAATTTTGAAAGTAAACAAAACATCTTTGAGGGAAACAGATAGGAAGGGGAGGGTATAAGGGGAGAGGAAAAGAGAGAGAGTGAGATGGGGTTCAGAACAAGAGGGAGACAGGAGGTTGAGAGAGAGAAAGAAGGGGTTGAGAAAGAAAGGAGGCATAATTGCTAATGCTCACTATAGCTTTTTAGGTCCATATTACTCATGTGGAACTCCATCAGTTTGGCATTTCCCTCCAGCCAGACTCAACAAAATTGAGGAGTCAAACCTGCCCATGATGCATTGCAGTGTGTTATGCGTGCTCTCATCAGCAAATCCATGTGAGAGATGGAGCAGTTTCTGGGGCACAGGCAATAGTAGGTATTTGCACAATTAGCGATTGACTCTCAGTCAGTTGATGCTTACAGGCGTAAAACGAGCGGCCGATCCCATCCCATTCCATCCCATCCGTTACCTGCCAGGTGAGTTCGGTTAAAATTGCCGCCACTGAATGTTAACTTCTGATGGTGCAAAAATCAAGAGTCAATTGTAACTTGTGACAACTAATTGTAGTTTAATATTTAAAAATAGAAATAAAACCAATCCAGAATAAATTATTTTTGGCTTCAAATGCTAAATCATATTAGACTTCAAAATGTTAGAAAATCCATCAAAAAAAATCAAAGATTAAAATTTACTAGGAAATATATTTTGCACAATTAGAGTTCACTTAGCCCTTCAAAAATTTCTAAATCCATCACTGCAAAAATTATATTTTTGTGTGCTTATTTTTTTACCCTGTTATTATACAGCTAATCTAATTTTGGGTATAGCAACAACTTAAGTCATGACAAGTCCATATACCACTGCTGTACTATTGTATAACTTAATTTAGTTTCTAAGGGCACTAGATTTCAGTTTTCACAGAAAAACAAACTGAATTATAGAATGTGATCCCAAAACACAAATAAAAAGCCTGAAATCCAATGTAATAAAAAATAATTTAACTAATTCAGTCGCCTTGAAGCAGTGGCCATTATTCAAGGCTGTTTTTCAATTGTATGCTGTTTTTTGAGTTGTCAGCTTTTTTGAAACTGTTCGTCAAATTTTTCAAATTTTTTAAGTTGGCATGTATGGAGAGGGGTTGAGAGAGTGGATCGGGGTGAGAGAGGGGGAGTATTGCGAGGGAGGGGAATTGAGAGAGAGAAGGGGGGGTTAAGACACAGAGGGATTGAAAGAGAGATTGATTTGATAAAGAGAGGGCTGAGAGGGTACTTGAGAGAGACAGACAGCTAGACGGAGAAAGACACAAATAGAGAGAAATGCAGATAGTTTCTTTCCTTATTCTAATTTGATTTTATGAAACAAAATAAATTGAATTTTGAAAATAAACAAAGCCTCTTTGAGAGAAACAGATAGGAAGGGATAGGAGGAAAGAAACTGGTTGAGGGTGAGGGGGCTTCAGGCTTCTCTCCACCTGCCTTTGGGGGAGCAAGTGGAAGCGGGGGGGGGGGGGCGTGGAATGGATGAAGGATTAAGGGTGAAGTGAGTGACAGTGAAGGAAGCTAGAGAGGAAAATACAGGCTTTGAGCAGGTAGTTCAAATGAGAAGAAGGAGGGTTAGTGATGGGAGTGAGGAGGTAACAGGAAGGGAAGTGGTGGTGGGAAGGTGAAGGAGTAGGAGACATGATGGGAGTGAGAGGATGGTAGAAGCACTTAGGGTTTGAAAGGCGATCATGAACTGGTTGAATAGTTCTCTTATAGTTTAACGTAATATACAGGAACATTGAGTAAAATAAATCCCAACATCATAGCTTGTGAAATCATGTACTAAATCATGGGAACATGGGATCTATTGATATCTTACATGACACCCGTTGCCAGCAAAAATATGAAATATGAAAACAGTAAATAGAAAGAATTAGAAATCACCAAGTTTCCTTACATAATAACATACTCTGGAGTGTGTTCTAAGGATATAACACATCTTGTGGTTAAGAATTTGCTTGAATACTGCTCTTGTGGTTTAATATTTCATCTTAACTCTTAACTCTTCAAAGTATTATTGTCTCGTAAGATATTCCAGACTATTGTCCTATATGTAGGACATTGTTAGTTACTCATCAATTTTTATGAAACATAAGGGTGGATTTTGCATTCAGCTCTACAGGTTTTGCAGGTGCAGAACAGGTGCAGGGATTGGAAAATTGTGAAAGCAGGCCTTACCTAATTCCTTCTACCCATGATTCTCTGACCGGCTACACTCTGTGTGCTAGAGTACTTGTACGCATTTTGTGTTATAGCCTCATTAAGACCCCTAAATACATAGAAAAACGTTTAAATGAATGCCTGATGTAATTTTCCAGCTATTGTGTTGAAATTGCACTTTTTACTTTTCAAAGGCCAAAAATGGACACGAAGAAAACACCAAGTATGATAGAGCCCCTAAAGGGAAATGAGCTTTATGGTGTGGAATTTACTGTGTATTTGCATCTAGAGAGCAGTGTAATTGGGGCGTAAAGCAAATAACCGGTGTTAAAGTTCGAGGAAATTCAGGCGCAAGTGTGTTACGCATGTAATTATGCTACACCTGAATTTCCTTGCTCTTTTACGCCCTTCTATCGATCCCTGCCCCCGAATGCATCTCGGTTCATTATAATGGCTCCGCCCCTAGGCTAAAGAGCCGTATACCTGAATTTCAGCTCTTTTTATTGTTTTGTGTTTGGTTGCAGTTCTGTAAGTGTTTGAAGCCTGAAATTCTTAATTTTTAATCTTGTTTAATGGTGATAATACACCTGTTACTGTCAATATCCTGTAACATTACTGAAGTCCCTTTGTTATCTTCAAGATCATTGAAACACAAGCCCTGCTGTTTCCCATTATAATAATAATATCCACATATATAGGCACAAAGCTACCCTAATTTGTCACTAATGTGTGCTAGGAGATCACAGAATGGCTGGTGCAGAGAATGGAGGAATGTCACACTGGTTAGTAGGAGGTACCTTTCTCAGTTTGGGGTTAAAATTCAACATGGATCCGACTCTGGTATAAATCTCCACTTCAGTGCCAACTAACATGACAATTTACCCCTCAATTAAGGGGTTAACTCTACTAGGAGACTGCAATTGCGGTAGTGTAAATATAGGCTTGATCTAATCATGACTATCATTTTGACCTCTTTGCATGTTTCTGAGTATCAGAAGGGCACCAATTATCCACAAGCATGTCCTGGTTCCACATTAGTGCAATTGGATTTCAAATATCTGCAATATTGCAGATCTTGGAATGGTCCCAATGCGATCTATACCAGTGACTGCAACCAAAAAACTACAGTATAAGCAGATGGATTGGCTAATTTTTATTACTAACAGTGTTATTGTCACACTCAAGACATCGATGAGGTAGTTAACATTTATAGTAAATGCTTTTAAAATAAATTTTTTAAAGGTACTAGCTAAGAACCACTGAAACAGGTAGTAAATACAGTACTTGATGGGTCTATGCTATCCTTTACCTAACTGCTTTATATGCTGCACGAGTTTGTCCAATGTGTAAAACATTTCCCTGATTTACAGTGTTTCAAAGAGCTTTCACATTGCAACTTGTATATCTGATTTGCTTGTTTACTGTCGCCGCAACTTTCTTTCATTAAACTACTTCTTTCAATTTTGCTTTTCTTTCTGCCATTTAGACGACAACACCTGATGAGGTGAGTTTGCTGATGTCTGAAAGTAGGTTTTCTTTGCCTTGTTTCATATTGTTTCATGACTCCTCGATAAGTGAATCATTCTCACTTCTTTGATTTCCTTTCATTTACACCTTAGCAGCATTTCAAAAGATTTAACATTTCAGGATTCTAAAACTATAAAAGTACTCCTTTGCTGGGGCCTGACTCAGTTTTTATATGTGGAAGTACATGTATGGTTTACACATGTTAAAAACTAAATTAATCTGTAGTACATTATACATAATATTTGCCTGAGAAAGTGCTATAGAAACTTGCAGAGTCAGGCCTTTAATGTTTATGTTTCTTTGGAGTTTTGTTTTTCCCCAAATGCATCAAAGCTATATTCTGAACAATAATTGTTTGGAAAGGTAATATAAATTATAGAATATTCAGTTCAGGCAATCTTAATTACTGCTCCACCCACCAATGCATTCTCCATTGAAGCATTAGCAAGGTCTCCTAAGGAAACGATGTTTTAAAATCCTGAAGGAGGAGTAGGTAATTGATGAGTATTTCAATTTACTGCACTAACACTGCAGTATCTACTTCAACAGACTCAGCTAGGTTTAAATTACATCAGTGACTGTCAAACTATCAGAAATTGGGCACTGTTTTAAATATGAGCAGGGAATATTCAACGTATTTCCACAGAATTCCTAGCACTGTAATTACATTTTTAGTGCCCATATATTTGCTGTTTGTTGTGTAAGTTTTCAATGTCACAAAACACCAAAAAAAATATAATTTTACTCCTGTAAACAGCTGAAAGCTGTTGACTATCTGAAATATTCAGCAATATCAGTGTTTACATGATTTCATGAAGATATTGGTCTGGAATGAAAGTTAATCATGATTACCATGCAACCTGCCTGGAAGTGATTACAAGGCAGTAATCTAATTTAGCAGTTCAAGTGAAACCATAAACCATGAGAGTATGCTTGGGCAGTCATCTAAATCATAACATTAGTTTCACAGCCTTAAAGTCACTCCCACCTATCTATATATTTTATAATGCATAAACAGGTTAGCATTTATGTGGGTGATTTATTCCATTTTGGGTCCATTTTCTGCTGGTAGCACAGTGATTGTTAATATCAATGATTAGAGAGAGGTCAGTAAGAAGTTAATTCTTGCAAATTTATCAGAGAATTATCTGTTGGTGATTAGTGTTGGGGCTAGATGTTCTATTGAAGTATACTGGCACAAGACTAGAGGGTTCCCAATAATTATAGTTTATTAAATGTCCCATGAATCAGCAGCCCGTTTTATACCCCGCCTGATTTTCTTTTCAAATGGAAAAAGAAAATTGGGCCAAGTGTAAAACAGGCGGCTGATTGACTAGCGCTCATTTTAGGCGCCTGCCTGAGACGAATTTCACCCCTAATGACTTTATTCCGTGGCTGCTAGCATGGTACCTTATCCAAATGGCCATTCTTTATGTGTGAGCCGAGCAGTGAATGTCAGCAGTTTATTCAGCTGTGGAGGGCATCATAGCTGAGCTCAATTCTTTTCAGAGTGTCTATTGACACCACAGTGTCAGCCAATGAGTTAGTGGCGGGGCGGGACTTACGGCAGGACTTACAGCAAAGAGTCTATTTTACAGCAAAGCAAACAAAGTCTATTTACTCAGCAAACAGAGTCTATTTAAAAAGAGTCTCTACCAACTACAGCAAACAGAATGCATGACTGATAAAAACAAGGTGCTTTCTCCAGCAAAATGCAGTGAGTGGAGGATAATTACCTAATACAAATTATGTGCATAAAATCAATCCCAGTCACTGACAGCAGTGCGTTCTCCAGACGTGATTGACGGGGGAATTACCCAATCATCTCCATTCTGGCCGGAAATATGGTGTCACTATATGCAGCCAATTCTTTTTTTACCTGACATCCTCAAAAGCATACTTTCCAGCAGGAATGATTTGATAGTGATCAGGCATTTTTGGCTGATTTTTCCATGTCCCTAACTAAGGGACACTGAAGCCGGATGTAACACCCCAACTGCCGCCCAGCTAGGATCACTAACAGACACAGGATCGAACCTGTGTCCTTCCTTGTCTTCATAGCCGAGTACTACATTGTACAGGCATTTACCTATTAAGCCACTGGAGGAGTAGACACTCCATTTTTAACAGATATTTTATTTGGTTCCTTCTGGTACAGGTTTGGTACTGATAGTGATAAATTGGTGGGAGTGTTAGCATTCTAAAAGTGGAAAAGAGAAAGTGGGGTGCCACTGCTCGATGGGACACCAACATACTGCAACAGAATGGTAACATGTATGCTTCCTTCCAAATGTTTATGATCTCTGTTTGTTTGTCGCCCTGGGAGAGGAAAGAAAAATTCAAGGTGGAGTCCACTTTTGTTGCTCTTGTAAACCTCCTGATGACTGATTAGATAGCACCAATAGAAGAGGCCGAGGGGTAGTTTGCTTACCTATCATCCCCATCTGCTGACGAGTGATTTGGAGTGATATTATGGTGCGAGAAAGTTAAACGTGGCTTGCAATTGGGCAAAACAAGAAATCTATCTGTAAATAATAGTCATCAACTTTACTGTCACTGATATCATTCTTAAAAAGGACCATACATACGCCCAATCTCATTTGAATTCGTTTGGTATTGATGCATGCAGTAGGTGCTGCGCTAGAGATCTGGGGGTAGATATTAACTATTGGGTGGTCAACCGGCAGAACGTGCTGGCCAGCTGCCCAATCCTGCCGGTGAGAGACCTGGTCCATTGTGAGGGCCGGGCCTCATCACCATGTCGCCGGAAAGCGACAGGCGCCAAACAGGCACTGGGCCAGCGCAATATCAGGTCGTCCTAGCCAGAAGGAAGGTAGATCCGGCTCCCCTTGACCATAATTTTAAACTTACCTTTTTGGAGCCTCTTTTGCTGTACCGCCTGGTAAAACTGGGCGGAGAGCGAACGGTGCATGATCCGCCCAGATGTTCATCAAAATTGCAATCGGGGTCCTATGTATGTCAAAAGGGCCTACCACCTGAAATAGGCGGGTCTCAGCCCATCCAGCACAAGGCCCTTTCGAGGGTGGCAAAGGCCAGTGCACTGGTGTAAGCGGGAGGTGAACCATCTTCAGGCCGCTACCGCCTCGTTTATATCGGGCAACCCAAGTTAAAATCAACCCCCTAGTACTTGTCTCTGTTTTTCACAAGACTGTGAGATCAATGCAATGATAATTTAACAGGTCCTACAATGGGCGGGTGATCTGCTTCGCCAGATTATTGCCTAAGTGGTGAAGAAGAATGTCTACCACTGTGTACTTAATTGCTGGCTTTTAACTGCAGTTCGTTCTTTTTTGGTTACATTAAATGTGTATGTTGAACTGGCTAATTATGTTCCTGTTAAGTAATGCACTGGGAAGACAACAAATGAGCAAATGTATTTTGATTTGTTTACACTCTACTCTGTGTAAATAACTCACAAATACTGGAACCTTTTTATGCACTTTATCCTTCACCCAAATAAAACCTGGTGATAAATAAAGAGGAGAAGCACACGATCTGTCATTATTATTTTACTTTTTATATCAGCAGTACTCCATTTTTGGAGTTCTGTCCACTCTAAAATGGGACACTAATAATTTCAAACTGTAGTATGCAGACAGAATAATAGACCCCCATCTGACAGAGACGCCAGCATAATGAGTTTTATATCCCTGTTAATTATGTTTTTTTGGTTTGTTTATTTGACCAAAATGTCAGCATTAACTATATTTCTTGGATGTAGCTAATAGATCTGCAGTAAAACTGGATTTTTTTTTATGGAGATAGGATCAGTGGTTACTAAGAAAATTAGTTAACTGACAGAATAACTCCAGTAATCATTACCCAGTCCTTACAGCTGTTGAAAGCTTAATGTAGCTGGTTTTCTACAAGTAGCTTTGTGCATTTGCTCCTTCACAGTGTTGCTGATGGTCCTTTTAAGCAAAAGAATTATTTTTCAAAAAATGTTTGCTAGGAAATACTGTTTTGCTGCAAATCTGCCACATTTAGATACTGTAATGTTTAATGCAACTGAAGCAACTGCTGTACAGAAAATTTTAAAGGGAACTTGATTTAAATTCTGAAGTAAAATAAGGTGCCTGTGATAGAAATCAAATAAAATTAAATTAGAACCTCATTGTCCCTATTTATCGAAATTTTCAGAACTGTGAATTTAATTTCTAAACATTTGAGAAATGCGTAACAGTGATATTCAAAGTAACATCATGGAGCCATCTTTATGTCCGCTATGCCCTGATTTCGGGCACAGACACAGACAGTACTGGACTGTGAAAGGAGTCCTGCCAGATTCACACTGAATCTCAGTCTCACTGAATTTTCCAAACAGCAATGGGAAAAGCAACTGAAGCTCCCAACTGAAGCAGGCTGCAGCTTCATTACTATATTCAAAAGATGACAGGGAACGATGCTGCTCCATTTTGTGGTCAGTGCATGCCAAGCCCCCACCATACCCAGGAAACCTGGTGAAAACGGGGCCTCAGGCAGACCTTCAGGCAGGAGGCCCTTTAAATAGTCCACAGATGTTAAAGATAAATGCTTTGAGACTTTTTCTGGGCCCTTAATAGTAATACTTGTGCGTTTTTCCAATTGACACTTAGGTTTTTGAGGTATTTTGTGCCAGTAGTTGTTAATTATTTATTTTTTGGCTCCCTTTATTGGGACTGGCAGGTTTTCCAATTGGGATCCTCCAAGCTGATGTTTGGAGGAAGAGGAAAAAGTGGTGAAGGATGCCAAGCAAGTCAGGCTGCCCAGGATCTGCTCCATGCCCTGTTGCTGGCATCTTCACCCCTGCGTCTGCAGAGAAAGGCAAAATTATTCTTGTTTTAGCAGCTGACCTGGTGAAGACTCCTCTTCTCAGAGGAAGTTGCACAGTAGACCCCAGTGGGATCACTACAAACTATGAATGCCTGACTGTTATGCTGGAAGATTCTTCAGAAGTGCTCTGTACATCATATCATGCTTTACATGGTATTGTATGAAAGAAAGCATGCCAGGGTGATCAAGAGCCAACATTGCCTGTTTAGTGGCACCCTGACACACCTACCTGGGAATGACATAGGGAATTGTCTTCTCAGATTCTGAGTCAGCAGATAGGAAAATGCAGAGCTTTGCCATTGGATAGCTGCGGCGACCTTGCTGCATAAGGCTGGCACATGCAGGGACAGTAATGTTCAGCAGTGGCTTGAAACCTGGCTGCTCCTTCTTGCAGACATACTACAAAGCTGACTTGTGGAATGGTGCTGTGAGTAGCACAGAGGTTTAACCCTCCCCACCAGCGCCTAATGCAACACCAGGTTTAACCATTTAGAACTGACTTAGACCTATAGAAAAAATCTGTCTTTTTGCATAGTTACTCAAATGGGCATTTTATCTGTTTGAAGATCCTATTTCATTTTGATGTTAATGGCAATCTATATAACTAGTATCCAATTGCAGAAACTGAAAACTGCCTGAACTTGGAGCAGGTGAGAGTTATTTTAGAGCCAAATGAGAAAAGTTTGAAGGAATGATGTGACATTGATAAAGTGGATTTAAAGACACTACCATGTTTTTACAGGGAGGTTGCTACAGCAGCATCACCAGGACTGATTATATCTGGCATTACTAATTATTTTTCTTAGATTTAATTTTTAAAAAGTCAAAATTCCATTGAAATGCTTGTACTGCAACAGTCACACTTGATAAAGATTTCCTCTGTGTACTAAATGTAGCAAAATCATCAACCATTCTTTATAAATACGTTTAAGACTTTTTTCCACCTGGTGCAGAGGAAATCTTCCTCCAATGTCTGCTGCAGCAGGAACTTGTTGTAGCCTCTGATATGGCAGTGCTACAGTGCAGTTTTCAGAACAGGCAGTTTAGGAAGTGGAGCCAGCCAAGATTTCCTGAATACAGCAGTATTGTCCTTTGAACAAAAAGAGAGCAGGAGGACAAAAATTTGCTCGGATCAACCATAAAATAAAGTTATATTAATCTGAAGGGGATTCACATTGATGAAAGTTTTTTGTATTGGTTGTATGGAACCTATATGGTAACATTTGTAATCTTTGTTCCTTATCTTTTTTTTTTGTATTGATAGAATACAGCTATCTAAAGATTTGATTTAATTAAGTAAAACTTTTGTCATGTAGCTGAAACATTGGGGAGTAGAATTTCCACTAGATTGTGCTGATTTTTTCACGCAATCTGGCCGGATCAGTGCAAAGGATCGAAGAATTTTGATATACGCTGGGCGTAAATTACATTCAGCGTAATTCGAATTTCCGGGATCTTTTGCACTGGTTCAAAAATCATCGCGCTGAAGCCAGTCCTGCCCACAAAACTGGCCACACCCCCTCCTGAACAAAATAACGAGGATGGCGAGTTTCCTCCGATTGCACCTGCCTGTGGCCGTTCGAGGAAGGTCTTCAAATTGAGCTCATTTTCTTAGGCATACAGGCACTAGTAGGCATGTTTTAAATGTTTTTAAATATTAAAAAATATTTAATTTACTAGGAAACTGACCAGTGTACACCACTGAAAGTAGTAAATGGTTCAGAATAGTTTTTTAAAGTCATTTTCAGTGATTTAAAATCAGATTACTCAGAGGTGGAGGACTAGACACTCTTATTAAAATGCTTATTGTTTGTGATAAACCCATTTTCAGCTGCATTAATAAAACTGCACCAGGTTACCACTCTTAAATACATCTTAAATACATCACTGAATATTTTTTATTGCAAAAAAATAAATGATTACGCTCTGTTAAGCTGCCGGTTTTTGCTGATTGATGGAACATTTTACGTTTGTAATTATCTTAATACATAATCAGCGGCAACTTGGAATGAAACCCAGCCAGCGCAATACTCAGGCGCAATTTGCGCCCAATTGCCGATTGCGCCCAAAGTGGAAACTCTACCCCTTATTTTTAAAATTTTATCGAATATATATTTATCTGTTCATTTTAAAGCTACAGTGTAATGGTCATGGATAAGATGCTGAATACTCCACGGATGTAGTGCTGTAAAGGAAATATATAGATCCATTACATGGTTTATTGTCAGCTTCCCCGATAACTCAACAAGCTTATCTAGTGAGTGGATGAGCCATACAGAGCAGGACGGTCCCATGTGTGTTTGATACCAGGTGGTGCTGAATTAGTTGATGGCAGCTTGTGGGGTGGTAAGGATGCTACAGTTGATGTCATTGTGCCTAGGTTAGGGAGGGGAAAATTGGCTAGGGTGTATACTCCTGATTGCTATCCAGTGACCCATGATGGAACGTGCGTTTTGTGGGCATTATGTGAAGATAATATTGGGCTGTACTGTAATGTTCCCCATGGTAGGACAGCCTGCTGACACTCACTGTGAAGGCACATACTTGAGCAAGGTACCAGAGAGAGTCCAGTGGCCTTGCGACTATCGGCTGATTCCCCCAATAAGGCACTCCTGGATGGAAAATGAGAAGCTGAGAGCCCGCTATTTCCCAACCAGTGTTTCCTGTGAATGTTGTGCCTAACCAGAACCACCTGATTGGGGAACCAGCATTTTACCCCTAGATGGAGTTAACACTTTAATATTCTTCCCCCATCTCTCCTTAGAGAGATGTATAACCCATTTTAAAAAGTGGCTTATTATCATGTTTTAATTTTAATGGTGAAGTCCAGCCTAACACGGCTGCCAATGAGCTAGTCAGAAAATATATATAGGACACATACATATGGGATGAACCTGCATGATCATTATAAAAACCTGTATGGATAAGATCCTAATTATATTAACATACAAACCCAATATAAGCCTATTAAAAAAGCTAATGTAACTTCAAACTGCAACCCAACACATTTTCATTGTACATGTACTAAACCTATTGCTATTTTTCTTTCCACAAACAGGAACAAACAATGTGGTCATGCCTTGCTGCCATGGCAATTGCACAAAAAGATCTTATGACAGCAGAAGTGGCCTATGCAGCAATTGGCGAGGTATATGAATAAAATGTGCCTTTTTAAAATCCTATCTTTGTAATTAATTCCTCCATTATATTACACTTTTGACAGTGCTTTTACACTGTTATGTTCATGGAATCACTCCCAAGACCTCATGTAGACTTCCAAAATCATACGTTTGTGTACCAAGAAGCCACCTCCAGGAGCTTTTCTCGCAGTTAATGACAGCTGTAGTGCAAGTGCCAGCCAACATCTCCATACCTTGGTATTTGTTTCTAAATATCCTCAAGGTTGGTGAAAACTTCTCTCCACAAAAACAACACTCACAAATGTTATTAGAATACGACGGCCATAAACCAGAACACTGGTAATCAACAAAATGGATGTGTGTACGGTTGCTGCAGCATTCTTTCCTGCAATGCCATTGTCCCTGTTACGGTGCAGTCACCCAGTTTAATTTGTCCAACAAAGAAGATCCCCATATACTCATGGAATTCATGTGCTAAGTATGTGGAACAAGAACAATTAATTAGCAACTAAGATACACATTTGTGGTTCTGTGTTCTTGTTAAAAGGTGACAAAGGCTTTTTTTAAAAATGCATTCATGTAGAGAAAATGAAAATTAACAAAAAAACTTAACAAGTCTAAAAATGCACTCTTAAAAATGTAAGTCAGTAATGTTTATGAAATACCTGAGGTTTTTCAAATTGTAAACATATACCATTAAATCTGACTACCAAAGTTCTTCTCTACAACAAAGATATTTGAAATTCTTGTTGGTAAATTATCAATCGCAAACAAGAATTTTATCTGAACAAACCCTGATGTAACAAAAATCAAACTGATATCTTTTGTACTGTTTAATGATCGACCAGTTTGGGGATGGAAAAAAAGGCAGTTACTCTTCTAAAAGAATATGTGGCACCCAGTTAGTAAGTGGTTAGCAAGATGCAGTAGCTCCCAAACGATTCCAGCAAATATAACATTGGCTAAGTTTGGTAGTGAAGGAAGTAATTTGAACAGATTAGCTAAACATCGAAGTTTACTAGCTAGGGAGCATCAGAAGATGGGTTTGAATAGATTTATTCATAAAACACAGTACAGATGTAACAGTTTTTCTAGCAAAAGTACCACAGGCTTCTCGAAAGTCTTTACGCATACATAGCAGATGCTTTCTGGGATCAGTACCTTTCTGGGATCTATTATGGGGTTATGTGGGTGCAAATTCAACCGGAAGTGAGTAGGATCTTTGGACACTGCAGAGTTTCCAGGTTCACGCTCATTGGGGTGGCCTGCAAGCGGGAAAAGCATATTGGTCTAGGCAGCTAGCTCACCCATTAGGAGATGGGAAATTGAGTGCTGCTACAGCTCTTAAAGGGCTGCAGCAGCTTAAAGAGGCAGTTTACATTTCTTGTACAAAGAGCAACATCAAATATCTCCAGGTTGACCAAGATGTCTTATGTAGTTGAAGCAGCAGCATGGCACCTCACTTCTCAGATAAGACCATGGATATCTTGGTGGAGCAAATTGGAAAGTGGAGAGACATCCTGTTCCCCTCAGATGGGCATAGTTTCTAATGACAAATTGGGAAGTAGGCTTAGGAGGAAGCCATCAACCATGAGAATGCTGCAGGATATACAACAGGACCTGGATGCAATGCAAAAATTCAATGACCTCATCTGCTGCACTAAGGTGCAAAACCCCACTCAAGTCTCTCTTCATTCTGCAGGGCATGCCCTGTACCCCCCCCCCCATTTTCCCATATCAGCCCCCCCCCTCCCCATGTCTGTCATTTCCCTCTTTCATGCCTCATTGCTTCATTCTCTGCCTGAGTCACTACACCCACATAGGCTAATGAACATGCAAACCTCAGCTGGCCTAATGTTGAACATGATCTGACATATCTTTGCCATCCAATCTCCCTTGTTTCTCTTTTCTTTCCCTGACTTGGACTTGGGTTGCCAGGGCAGAGATAAAGAAAGCCCTGCTGAAGATGAACCATTATTCAATTTTAGCCTGCCAACCACCAGCTCTGAAATAGGCAAATTTGACAGTGACTTTGAGGGGAGTGCACTGGGAGAAGCACAGAGCCTAATTGAACAGGAGAGATAGTGGTGACAAAAGAGGAAAAATAACAGAAATGTGGACCTTGTGCTCAGATTTTAAAAACTGTTTTCTGAGCATAAGAGATTGTTGGGGGTTCTGGACTGTCTGCCAAGCAGTTTTCACCACATGTCAGATAGCCTGATTTCCATTACATTTCACAGTCCTGTTTGTGCCCAAAATCCAGCTTATGGGGCACAAAAATTGGAAGTTGATGACCTTCCAGCAATAGCTGTTTTTGTCTTGGTGTGTCCCACCGGGAACGGTCCATAGAGCACAGAGTCCTGTGTTACAGAACTGCTCAGGATGAACCTCAACAAAAACCATTGCATCTCTCTTCAGACTTTCTTTGGAAATGCACATTCCAGAAGGAGGTGGTCTAGTCAAGTTACTTCAATATTGCTTCACACTCAGTTTGTTAATCTTAAAGTGTGGCAGGTATTACTACAGGTTCTCTCCAGACCCCTTTGCTTCTCATTCACAAAGAGGGTGCACATCTCTGGTCCATTGTCCAAACAAATGAAAACAAATTCCTACATGGACAATTGTTCCTCTGGGCTGCAAACTGTCTGAAGTGAAAACACTGTTCCATTGTTTATCCTCACAGCTACAGGTTTTTTAGCCTTTCTATCTGGGTAGAAATTAAATGATTATAAAGAAATTCAATTTAAAGAAAATAATTGCCTAAATTTACAATGCTCCAATAGCAGCAGAGTAAAGAAAGAACTTGCATTTATATAGCACCTTTCATAAGCTCAGGATATTCCAAAGTGCTTCACAGCCAATGGAGTACTTTTGATGTATAGTTCTCTGTAATAATAATAATAAACTTTAATGAAAATGTATGAAACTGAAAAATGTAGTGTTCAAATTGTTACATTAAACAGAACACAATTAAATAAATTGTGATTGTGCTCAAATTGAACAAATATTTGTTTTTTTTAATTCCCAGATAGATAAAGTGCAGTATATCAACATAATCAAGGATTTGCCCTCAAAGGAGTCACGGATGGCACACTTGTTACTATTTACTGGAAATGTACAGGATGCTGAGGGAATTTTAATCCAGACGGGCCTTATTTATCAAGCCATCCAAGTAAATATTAACCTCTACAACTGGGATAGGTGAGGAAATCAAACACATTCAGCACTAGGTTAAAATGAATGCTTACTACAGAGTTACAATTGCACACTAGAGGTCAGTGTTGTTAAATGATAGTAATTATGCTATCACTGTTCTAAAATAGATTTTTCTTTGCTTATTGACTAAAATCATGTAGTACTGAAGTGAGAACAATGGGCCGGACTTTGTTCTAAAAATAACGGTGAGCCTAACAGGACTCATCATTATTTCAGTGCATCTGGTACAGCAACTTCAGGCAACTCCACATGCGCAGTCAAACGCAGAAATCCAATGTTCCTCTACCAGATGCCATGTTCCTCCATAAGCTTCGCGAGAACTGCATCTCGCCGGCTGTCTCACGGTTGAAATAAATGCAACATTGTGAAGTTCCTCTACTGCCCTGGTGAAAACAAAGTAATCTCGCCAAAAAAAGGTAGGTCATGTTTTTTTTAAATCTAAGCAAACTTTTAACAGTGTGGTAAGTCTTAATGACTGCCAAACAATCTCTCTGGCACTGAAAATTTATATTTATAAATAATTTCTTCAGATTTTAATTGTTGTTGGACATTTAACAAAAAAATATTAATTTTTGTTTACTTTTTCTTTCTTTCTATTTTATCTCTGTCCTTTAATTCATTATTTTTTACCCTCTCTTTATTTCGCTTTCTGTAACTGACATTGAATTTACTATTCTAACTTACACTTCCTGGTTCTGACTGCGCTGCTTATTAACATGCTTCAATCTGATTGGTTAAGGGGATACACAGTTGCTTGCCCCATTCACACAGGTCCCAGATGCCCTGTAGAGGGCGCAGCACTGAATTCAAGATCTGATAAGAGGCACCTGCCCTGCAAAAGCCCAGTTAGAGTCGATGGGCTCGATGTTAC
This sequence comes from Heptranchias perlo, assembly GCF_035084215.1. Lineage (NCBI taxonomy): Eukaryota > Metazoa > Chordata > Chondrichthyes > Hexanchiformes > Hexanchidae > Heptranchias > Heptranchias perlo. Next base: position 43,131,999 of record NC_090337.1, read on the forward strand.
CAGGGCTGCGGGTTCGCGGTGGGGGGGCTATTGGGCGCGTGGGTAACGCGCCCAGTGAAATCAGTCTGCCCCTCGCGCGATCGCAGCCTAATTGGGTCCACTTACCTGGTCTTCCGGGTTCCCCACTGCTGATCTGCACGTCGGGTGGGCTGCGCATGCGCAGTAAGGTCTGTCAGCTGGAGGAGCTCTATTTAAAGGGGCAGTCCTCCACTGACAGATGCTGCAACAAATAGCAAAAATTACAGCATGGAGCAGCCCAGGGGGAAGGCTGCTCCCAGGTTTAATGATGCCTCACTCCAGGTATCATTAGATGGGGTGAGGAGGAGGGGGAGGACAGAGATCTTCCCCCTGGCGGGCGGGAGGAAGTGGCCTGCCTCTGCCACCAGGAAGGCCTGGCTCGAGGTGGCAGAGGAGGTCACCTGCACCACCAACATATCGTCCACCTGCATACAGTGCAGGAGGTGCACCAATGACCTAAGTAGGTCAGCCAAAGTGAGTACACTTACTCATTCCCCTACACTCCATCTGCCACATCACCGCCCCCACTCCACATCTCCTTCTGCACTGCCAACACTACTCTGTCACATCACCCCTCATACCCACTCAAAGCTCATCCTCATCTTACCTGCACTTACTCACCTCGCCAGTACTCATCCCGCCACTACCACTCAACCCAATCCTCATACAATCTCATGGCTCTATCTCATACTCACCCTCTCGTGCATCTCTTTCACAGTCAGCCTCACTCAACCTGCCACTACCTGTGCTGCAGCCACAGGGCATGCATTACATATGTGCAGTAGGCAGCGTAACGCAAACGTGTCATGAGCATGAAGGGGATGCACAAGGGTGTTTGAGGGTTTGTCATGGTTTTTACTTATATTGAATTTCTGACCAACTCACATTACATATTATATTGGCACCACTACTGCCACGTCTTTGCGAATCTTGTCTGGTTTGTGCAATAATGCCCTTTCCTGAGGATCACAATGAAGACCCACAACTGATGCCACCCATTGTGTCACTGCAGAGTGGTGTAGGTGTATTTGCAGAGCTCTTTTGTGCAGACCACTGAGAGACGTCGGCGATGTCCCTGGTGGCACCCTGGAAGGATGCGGAGGAGAAGTTGTTGAGGGCAGTGGTGACTTTGACAGTGACAGGTAAGAAGATGGTGCTCGGGCCAACCGGGAGCAGCTCGGCATGAAGGAGGCTGCAGATGTCCACGACTACATATCGAGTGACTCTGAGCCTCCGTGTGCACTGCTGCTCAGAGAGGTCCAGGAAGCTGAGCCTCGGTCTGTGGATCCTGTGGCGAGGGTAGTGCCCTCTGCGACGCATCTCTCTCTGCGGTTGCGCTCCCTCCTGCTGTGCAGGTGGATGTGTCACAGTACTGTGTTGTGGAGCGCCATGTGTCAGAGGTGGACGGCGAGGCCGGTGAGGCTGGTGATGCTGTTCGCCCTCCGAGGAGGTCATGACTGCAGCTATGGCGGCCCCCATCCGGAAGATGTACATCTGAGGGGGTCCGCAAGGTAGGTACATGTCTCTGGATCCCGGGGTAAGTGTGCAAGTTGGTGAATTTTCTTGTCAGGAGGAGGGTGGTGGAGGCCAAACTTTGTCCCAAGTGACAGAGTGGCCTCCTGCAATGAGTGAGGGTCTCCCCCCCCACCCCACCTGTCAAATGGACCTTTGCAGCTGCCACAGGCTGACAGCTGCAACACGTCCACTTCAACTGAGAGTGTTTCCCCCAGTACGGGAAACAGTCCCAGTTGTCTCTAAAATCCCACCCCTCCTCACACTTAATCAGGTCAGTTAATGACCTGAAATAGCTAAATAAATACTGTTAAGTGGCACCCCGCTGGCTTTAATTGCCTGCGGGAGTCCCACATGCGGGGGCTGCGCGCGCACGTCGGCGTGTCTGTGGGGAACCCGGAAGTGGCGGGTTGGAGCCGGGCTCCGGACCCGCTCCGGGGTTCCCCGATTTTCGGAGCCCCCCCCACCAGGAATGCACCCGATAGCGGGTGCTAAAATGAAGCCCTATGAGCAAGTGCAAGTCTACCAAATGGCAGGTGCCGTTCGTTCGCCGCTCAGAGCAAAATCCGGCCCAATATATTTTGCCAGTACTATCTGTTCAACCTCGGCTAGTCTTATTTGTGTGCTGTACTGTCCCTATATAATATTAGTTTATTGTTCATACACAGAGGAGGGAATTGACTAGTCACTGACAGATTGTTTGTAGATGTATCCTTAATCTAGTTCACCTTCATTTATTCATTATTGGTTTAATCATTTAATGAGATGTAACACCCTCTTTTCAAGATATTCGTTCCCCTTTTCTGGGCATCCCCATATTATGCACCATCCCTGAATGAGAGGACAGGCAGGTAGACCGTCCCTGCTTCCTTCATTGCTGCTCTAAGATTGGCTGTCAGGAGGTGCACTAGTGTGGCCCAGGTAATCGTCCATTGATTTTCCCCGTCTCCTGTGAGGAAGCATTTGGCCGTAGCTCAGTGTCATCTCACGTGGCATGACTAAATTGGTGACTCATCATGTGGAGGATTTTTGGTGTGAATCTGTGCCCTGTCTTTTCACAGTGCAGCATGTTGGTTCATGGCACCACCACCTAATCTGAGATTTATCAGCCATAAGAACATTTGGGACTAAAGTTGTTTTTTTCAAAAGACAAGTTGTTTTCATATTATCTGATATGCGTGTTGTAAATGTTAACAGAACCATAGAAAAGATACAGCACAGAAGGGGGCCATTCGGCCCATCTTGTCCGTGCCAGCTCGAAGAACAACTAGGTGCCCATTCTAATCTCACCTTCCAGCACCCGGTCCGTAGCCCTGCAGCTTGCAGCATATTAGGTGCAGGTCCAGGTACTTTTTAAAAGAGTTGAGGGTCCCTGCCTCTACCACCAATTCGGGCAGCGAATTCCATATACCCACTGCCCTCTGGGTAAAAAAGTTTTTCCTCATGTCCCCTCTAATCCTTCCGCCAATCTGCTTAAATCTATGTCCTCTAGTTCTTGAACTCTCCGCTAGGGGAAACAGGTACTTCCTGTCTACTCTATCTAGGCCCCTCATAATTTTGTACACCTCAATCAAGTCTCCCCTCAACCTCCTCTGCTCCAAGGAAAACAACCCCAGCCTATCCAATCTCTCCTTGTAGCTGCAATTTTCAAGCCCTGGCAACATTCTTGCAAATCTTCTCTGCACTCTCTCCAGAGCAATTACGTCCTTCCTGTAATGTGGTGACCAGAACTGCGCACGATACTCCAGCTGTGGCCTTACCAGCGTTTTATACAGTTCCATCATTACATCCCTGCTTTTGTATTCTATGCCTCAGCTAATAATGGAGAGCATTCCGTATGCCTTCTTCACAACCTTATCTACCTGTACTGCCACCTTCAGGGACCTGTGCACATGCGCTCCAAGGTCTCTCACTTCCTCTACCCCTCTCAATATATTCCCGTTTACTGCGTATTCCTTTTTACTGTTTGCCCCCACCTAAGTGCATTACCTCACACTTCTCTGGGTTGAACTCCATTTGCCACTTTTCCGCCCACTCCACCAACCCAGTGATATCGTCTCGGAGTGTACAGCTATCCTCTTCACTATCAACTACACGGCCAATTTTTGTGTCGTCTGCAAATTTGCCAATCATGCCCCCTACATTCAAGCCCAAATCATTAATATATACCACAAATAGCAAGGGACCCAACATTAAGCCCTGTGGCACACCACTGGAAACAGATTTCTATTCGCAAAGACATCCATTGACTTTTACCCTTTGTTTCCTGTTACTGAGCCAATTTTGGATCCAATTCGCCACTTTTCCCTGTATCCCATGGGCTTTTACCTTTCTGACCAGTCTGCCATGTGGGACCTTGTCAAATGCCTTACTAAAATCCATGTAGACAACATCCACTGCACTACCCACATCAATCCTCCTTGTCACTTCCTCAAACAATTCAATCAGATTTTTAAGGCATGACCTTCCCTGAGTAATGGCAGAGTTTATCCCAGCTTTTATGAATATTTACATTGGGTTACATTGAAACTACAGCACAGAAACAGGCCATTGGGCCCAACTGGTCTATGCCAGTGTTTATGCTCCACACAAGCCTCCTCCCTCCCTACTTCATCTAACCCTATCAGGATAACCTTCTATTCCTTTCTCCCTCATGTGCTTGTCTAGCTTCCCCTTAAATGCATCTATGCTATTGCCTCAACTACTCCTTGTGGTGGTGCGTTCCACATTCTTACTACTCTTTGGGTAAAGAAGTTTCTCCTGAATTCCCTATTGGATTTATTAGCGACTATTTTATATTTATGACCTCTAGTTTTGGATACCCCACAAGTGGAAACATTTTCTCTACGTCTACCCTATCATTATCTTAAAGACTTCTATCAGGCTACCCCTCAGCCTTCCCTTTTCTAGAGAAAAGAGTCCCAGCCTGTTCGTGGGCTATTGTGTATGTGTGTGTGGGGGGCAGGCAGGGGAATGGGGTGAGTATGTGAGTGTCCATGCTTCCTGTCAGTCCAGAGCGTCCTGTCCTCTTGCCTGTGATCATCCTACTTCACAAATGCTAAAACTCAAAACCTGAAGAAAAAGGAACAGAATCCTCATCCCTACTAGCACATTTCTTCACTTGATACAAACAAATACTTACAGTAACAGAAAGTGCCCCATTAGCTATTCTATAATTATCATAAAATTTTAATGATGCTTTTAATCTTTAATTTAAAGAAACACATTTTAATTTCTTAGCAACATCAATCATCTCAAATAGTTAATTTCACACAGAAGCATCCCGTGACATGCTACTTCTCCCAGACAAAATGAAGTTTATGTAGGTTTAAAATAAAACCTAATTGTTGAGAAATCTGATTAACATAATGCTCATGGGAGTTCTTCACATGAAGACGTCAGTGTTTCCTAATTAGTCAGTTTAAACAATTTTGTTGCCACATCCTATTTAACTGACAAAATCTCTGGCTGCAAATCAGCACCCTCAGCAAGTAATTTTGTAGATTGATGTCATTAATTCAAAATTTAACATGTTAACAAAATAATTTAGCTCAATCGTATTGCGTTCTGTTTGTATTTAAATTTGTTCACTATCCAAAAAAGATTAATTTAATACAAAAACCTGGAATCCAGATGTTTGAAGTTCTGAACTATTATTTGAGGTAGCAAAATATTAATCATTTATTTTGTTTTAATTCATATCCTTAAGAAGTTTAGAAATTTTTTATGTTTTGGCACAATTAGATATATTGTAAATATATTCATTTTTGGTCACCTTTGACTTTAACTGGAAAAACAAATTAACGGAGAAGGTAGAAAGATAATTCTTAAGGACATCCTGCTAGTGATGCTATTCTTGGTTTTGATTAGAATAATATGCCACATACCTGTTTCAGGTCATCTCTATTTAAGAATTTCATTGCTTTCCAAACACAGAGCTCTGGAGCTGGCAGTAAAATACAAGACACATGTAGATACTGTGCTCGCTTACAGGAAGAAATTTTTGGAGGATTTCAACAAAGAAGAATCCAACAAGAGATTTTTACAGTATGCAGAAGGAGTAAGTAACTAGAAAAAGAATGTTGTTAAGTCTGTCCACCCAGAGTGGAAGCTAATCAATTCAAATTGGAGCATGCAGACAGATTAATAGATCCCATCTGACAGCAATGCCAGGGTGCACAGCTGTCATGAACTGTTATCAGATAATTTTGTAGAAAGATTTAATTTTACCACTTTATTCACAGACCAGTAGTTCACTGGGATATATAAGGGAGTAGTTTAATTCATCACTTTTAATCAACTGGTAGATTTCCCGGTCATGTTGCTCACAGTGAATTAGCGGTTATGCTATTGGCAGTGGTGGGAGGGAGCGCACATCTCTACTGAAAGAATTCAGAAAGAGGTTTGTATGGGTGCATTTACATTCAAGCTTAGCATTGATGCAAAAAAATTCCACTTCTTACCAATGGTATAATTTGCAGTGTAAATCCAGAGTTAGGGTCTGATCTGACTTTTGAGTGAAACAGTATGAGACTTCCTGGAGGAACTCTGGGACACTTTTTAAATCTACCTGATCTTAATTTAAATGTTTAGGGAGCAGGAACTCTCCCCTCCCATTCTCTAAATATTTACATTTTTAACTGTTGGGAGAGAATTCTGTACGTTCATGTATTCAGGCGTCTGTGGAGTTCTCTTTGGGTAATACGATTACCCTTCCAACCGTGCAGGAGCCAGCAATATAAACACAATAATCCCTGACCCTAACCTAAACTACAGTAGGTGCAGTGTAAATACACCCTAAGAGGTTTCCCCAGGGCTACGAATAAGTATTTTTTGATTGGTATAACATAAATGTTTTCTTACTGACTGCTGGTAGATAAATAAACAAACATCACAGCTGCATAAATAATTCTGTGCATGTTATATGGGGAAGCAGGTCCTTATTGTCCATCTATTTAGTGTGTTGCACAGGGACCGGCAGTGGGCCGGAATATTTTTGTGGGGCCAGGAGAAGCACTCCTACTCCTGCTGGCCCCACAAAAATAAAAGAAAAAAAATCTTTGGCCCACTTTAGGAGCGGCATGCCACAATCCCTTTATGGATTGCTAGTTAGGCCGTTCTGTGCCAGGGACCAATGGGAAAGGCCTTCAAGACACACACCATGCTCATTAGTCCATGAAAATCACATTGGGGCCCTACAACAGGCATAGAACTCCAATTTAAATATTGAAATAAGGCTCTCCCCTGTTTTAGGCATGGTTGTTAGCCGCCCGTTTCGAGGCCTGCTCGAAAATCGACTCAAAGGGTGGGACTTGTATTTTTAATAATTCGTTTGCCTATCACTCCATTTTACAGCATAAATGGGGCGTTGGGCATAAGAAAATCACCCCCATTATATCAAGATGGTCCGATTCATTTTGAGAATTATAGGAAATGATTTCTAAGGGCCTACTTACCAGGGAGGGGGGAGGCATGTTAGTTTAATTAGCAGCCCTCATGACCAATCCTTGGACAGGGCGAGAATCAGAGGCAGTTGTTAATTTCCTATCCAGGAAGAAGGAGGAGAACAAAGACCCACATGTAAAGGTCAGTCTGTGGAGACAAAGGCTTAGGCAGTTTATTATAAGACTAATGCCAGCCAAAGCTGTGTAAGCCTTGGTCTGTTTTACTGAATTGTCCCGGCATCCACACCCCTTTAGGAAGAGATTTCCAGATTTCCATTACCCTTTGTATGAAAAAGTACTTCCTGATTTCATTCCTAAATGGCCTAGCTTTAATTTTAAGTTATGCCCTCATGTTCTAGATTCCCCCACCAGAGAAAATAGTTTCTCTGTATCTACCCTATCAAAATCCCTTCATCATTTTAAACCCTTTGATTAGATCATCTTCAACCGTCTAAATTCAAGGGAATGCAAGCCAAGTTTATGCAACCTAGCATCAAAAATTAAGCCTTTAAACTCCAGTACCATTCTGGTGAATCTGCGCCATATCCCCTCCAAGGCTAGTATATCTTGCCCAAGGTTCGGTGCCTAAAACTGAACGCAATACTCCAGATGGTGTTTGAGCAATGCAATGTACAACTGAAGTGTCACTTCCTCAGTTTTGTATTCCAATCTCCTTGGGATACCGCCCCATTTATGCTGGAACCCACCCACCATCTTCTTGGGTAGTGTCCTGAGATGGACGGCCAGAGCACTTGCCTATTTCAGGCAGGCAGCCACATGTAATATGCAAATTGGGTCCTCTATTGTACATAGGACCCTGACTGCAATTTTGAGGTACAAATGGGTGGAGCATGCATCACATACACTCTGCCTATTTGTACCAGGTGTTGAACGGCTTAACTAGCGCTTCTTAAAGGGCCTGCTGGTGGCCACACAGAAAATGGTCTAGCAATTTTTTTTTTGTGGGGCGAGGAGGAGCAGGTGTGCTCATTGAAAATTTATTTACCTGCTTTTCTTGCATTTGATTCATAGGTTCAGTGAGTATTTAGTTGTGATTGTTATTTTTGTGAATATGAGGTGCTAATAAGGTGGAAGTGTGAAATTTGCATGTAAAAAGACATGGCACCCAAGGTATAAAAGACACAGATGTGCACAAAACACTGTTCCAAAATTCTGTTGCGCTGCTGAACCAGGACTTCTGCCTGCCAATGCTGTCCAGTGCTGACACCACTGTCAAACGTATCTTCAAAATGAACATATCTAATAGTGTTTCAGCAGCACAACACATGGGAGTAGTGCACTGCTGGGCTTGGAAATTGCAGCCTTTAAAAAGCCAAGAGTGGCTGAAGATTGTACCAGCGGGCTGGTGGAGTAGCAGATAAGTAGCCAAGAGCTTGGCACAGTGAGTTGTAATGGATGAATCAGGTAAGATTTTGTGCCACTTTTAAAAAATGCCTTTAAGTGCAGGAGCAGGCAAAGGCATCGACAGAAGGAAGCAGGGCATTGGAAGGAGGTGGAAAATAAGAACCCAAAATATTGATGAGACCAATTGTCAGACACAAATGAGAGAAAGACTGCCTGGTGCTTGTGGGAGGAAATCTCAGAGAAGTGTCTCCCCTGCCATGTAGACGGAGGTGGCTTTTTCACTCTCAGGATTGCAAATCCGTGCCAGAAAAAGTTCCATGATGAGAAGAGCAGGCAAGGTAACAGATTGGCTACTGTGTGTTTTCATCCTTGGACACCTTGGGCACCAACAGACTATTCACTCTCTAAAATGAATACCCTGCAAGGTAGAGGACTGAGTGTGCATTCTGGACATTAAGGAGCTAACGCCCTACAAAGAGCAGGTCATGGAGCTGCTGGGGAGGTACTCAGTTCGAGCAGTGAGAGATGGTGAAATCAGTGGGACAATGCGTGCAGCAGGTCAGTGGGTGCAGACCTACACAGTTGCACTGGCATCCCTATGAAGCAGCAGATAGCCAGAAGCGTCCACATCCTTCTCTGTCTCCTTAATCCCAATTCTTAGCTTAAAATATCCTTTCCTGCAGATCCTTCAGAGTAATGGGAGCAGGCGATGAGGATGATGAGGAGGACGAGCAGGAGGGAAGAAAATTGATTCTTGTGGACTATGATGATGATGATGAGGAAAAGGATGTTGAAGACAAGGCAACACAGCAGTCTCTGAAGCAAGATCCTGTCCCTAATTCCCCCATGTTCCTCTGCTCCAAACTCCTTGATGTCACCTGTTGCATCACCTGCTTTCTAACTCTTGCACACCACCTCAGAAACTTTCATCTGGAGGGAATTAGATAGTATAAGTGGAGGTGTGGCGCCAAGTGATTTACAGAGCATGAGGGAGCCAGAGGAATGGGGAGTGGATGAAGGTGTGTCAGCTTCCCGGCAGAGGAATAGGCTGTCCATGGGGTCGAAGTCTTGGGACCTAGATCTGATGGTTACTCACCTTTAAAGAAGGATGTTGCAGCAGCATTACACCCACCTGCAGATACTGAGATCAGGCTTCAAGGATGTGTGGCAACTGACAAGCTGTGACTCCAGAGATGACAGCCCCCATTTGCAGTAACATCAGGGAAGCTTTTTCCTCATTGCAGAAATCAATGGAGTATGGCATCGTTGGAATCTGAGACAGCCTCCACCTCAGAAAAGCCTAGGGACCAGTTGGCGCCTCATCCACCACAGAAACTCAGACTGCTGCTCTAGCCTTTGAGGGTTTAAGTGGCACAGTGTATTAACAATAGACTACTTAATAAATGGCCTTGAATCTGGCCCAGGCTGCTGAGATGAAAGTTATGCATTCCGATGGGCCCCAAATGAAACGAGTTTGACCAGTCTTATTTAATCTAATACCTGGACAAGAGTCTACAACTAACTACCCATTGTATGGCACCAGAGAAGCCACAGAAGTAACAGTTTTTAAATGTTATTTTGACCTACTGGGTTTTACTGCAGTTTGAGTCAAGCACACTATTGTGATACCTTAGAGGAAAGTTTATCCTGTATCTAACCCATTCTATATATGACCTGGGAGTGTTTGAGGCCAACATAAAGTGGGAAAATATTCTATTCTCAGTATTGAAACCCCTCACTGGAAGAAACACAGAATTCACTTCCAAAAGAAAAATCATTTTAACTTTTTCTTGAGTTTTGCTGGAATTGTTTATATGCATATGTACTGCATCTTTATTCTGGATGCTGATAGGAAAGTAACAAACAAAAAATAAAACATTCACCTTAAATCTCAATATTAGTGGGAATTTACATAGAATAATGAATTTGATTGAAATCCTTAACTGATGCTGATTTCATCTAATACCTTATGCAGGTAGAAGTTAACTGGGAAAAAATCCAAGCCAAAATCGAAATGGAGATTGCAAAAGAACGAGAGCATGCAGCTACTATTACTAGTGTAAATGCAACAGGATCCAGGAGTACATCCTCAAACCGGTAATGCAAGTGCTCAGGCTTAGGTTAACTTTAGATGGACCTTATATAGCAGACCATTTAATCGCCTCAAAGTTCTTTCTTCCTTCCTTTTGTTTGTAGTTGAAGGAAACACTTGAAAGACCTTGGGATTACATGTTAAAATAAAGTTCAGTAAGTTTATTTTTTATCACAGTACAATAATAAATAAATATTTTTCAAGTAAAAGCATTCATATATTGTTATTAATTGAGAATATATTTAGTGTATTTTTCAAACAATTGTGGTTTTCTCTTCTGTATTAAATTGAATGTAGTATGAATTTATTTTGAAATAAATATAACCAACTTCTGAGGTTTATGTTGCAGTTCTGACATCAAACAATCATCTTAATAATTTTTTCATTGTATGCTACTGGTAATAAATTTAAATTGAATAATGTCACTTGGAGATTTTTTTAAATTTAATGTGCATTATATCATTGTTCAATACAGTGTATATTCATGATTAATTTGACAGACTGGTTAGTAGATTTCCAGAAGGGTTTAGCCAAACAATGGGTATAAGAAAACTTCTGAAAAATTAAAGTGGATATTTACTTGTGTAGCAATGGACAATATTTGTTGAATATGATACGAGGGAATTATTAACTTATTTTATGCATTAAATTGAAACACAAGAAAATTGTGCTTATATTATGATTATATTAAAGAGTATGCAATTTGGCATTTTATATGCCTTTTAGAAATTTGCTTATAATCTGTTATCACTTTTTTTAATTACCAGTTTTGAAGTACAAATTTGTATAAAATACCTTTAAATGGTATTTTTATTTTTTTTTCAAAAAATGTTAATATTCAATATTACAGATTATTAGATAATTATGGTCTAGCAAATGCATTGACTAAGAGGATACAATTTAAACATGATAGGAATGTTCCTAGAGAGCAGTGAGCAGAACAACAGTTTTTGGCCTATTTACTGGCAGTCGTAGTGGTTGTTCAAGTGCTAGTAAACTAAATATTCTAGAACCAGTCCCATAGCAAAAAGTGGAAAGAAAAAAAACTATTCTGCAGCAGCTGAAAATATTCATTTCCTGGTTACATTATTTGTACAAGAGTGTATTGAATGTGTATTTTAAAAATAACAGGGATGTCACTATGATGTTTAGCGCAAATACTACTTGACACATTGTAAATGGTTGTCATCGAAAGCCATTGACTTTTTCACTTAGTTCATTGTCATGGCCAAGAGAACCTGTTCACTGAAACCTTATCTCTTTTTGCTCTGACCTTGATATAAAGCAAGGAAGTAACAAGCAATAAAAACACACATGAAGGGGCAGAGCCAACCCACAAGCTTCTGTCATAGAATGATACAGGGCAGAAGGAGGCCATTCAGCCCATTGTGCCTGTGCCTGTCATTTCAGTTTTTAGCAGAAAAATTAAGAAGTGCTGGTGTGTAGATTTTGTTTAGGACTTTTTGTGTTACTTACGGTGAGGGACAGTTCATTCACAAAGTATGAATTACAGAATTCTGGAGCTCCTGATTGTAGTCCTATAAAATGGAGGACGGGAGTATATGTGTAATATGTACATTTTCTTCTACAATACAGGAAATGTCATAGCCAGATTAAATAATGACATCTCAGAAAGTGATACTGACTGGATAACTCAACTCACAAGCAACAATGTCATAAATGAGTTATGGTCAGCTTTATGATTAGAGCATCCAATTTGTTTTCAAAGGATTCCAGGGTTATTGCCACTAATGCTCTATCCAGGAGCCCATTCCATGTGTTGATCGCTATTTGTGTGAACAAAATCTTGCTAATATTAGTCCTACATTTGGCATTAACTAGTTGAAACCTGTGACCCCCTTGACCTACTTTCACAATTTCAAGTAATTTTCTGGATTTATCTTTTCCACACCATTTACAACTTTGTATCCCTCAATAAAATCACCTCTCAGAGATCTCCTTTCAAGGCTGAAGAGTACAAGTTTATCTATTCTTTCTTAATTACTGAGATCTGTAAAACTGAGGGTGATCCTTGTGGTACTTCTTTGCACTGACCCAAATGGATTGAATGTCTCCCTTGTGTCTTGGTGACCAGAACTGGACACAGTACTCAAGATGAGGTCTGACCAGAGTACTATACAATTTGACCATGACTTCCTCTGACTTGTATTCTATTGTTTTGGCTACATACTTCAATATTCTATGGCTTTGTTGATTGCTACTCTGAATTGATTGGACATTTTAATCTATTAATTTGGTACAAATTGGCAATCGCTTTCACAGAGGTAATAAAAATGAATTGTTTGGAAAATGGAACTGCCTTAATAACACAATAGGAAGTACTATTCTAACAATGTGGTTAAGACACATTGGTCAGAACTTCAGCTTCGGCAGGGACATAAAACGGTCAATATTGGATCAGCCGCCCGTTATATATCCTGCCTGATTTTCTTTTCCATCGTAAAATCGGACAGGGTGTGTAGAGGGCAGCTGATCCGATTTTGTCCATTTTACATCCCCCTCCCCCCCGAAGTTGATAGTTCCGCCCATTGTTGGGATGGTGTATGAAGACCTTCAACCTGTAGCTGGCTGTGCTAACTAAACCTGGGATGTCTTAACGATGCTAGATGCCTCAAAAGAGGAAGTGTTCCATTTCCCAGCACCAACCTTCTTCTCCATGATGAGCACAACAATTTACCTAAACTTTATCAGAAAATTGTAAGTTTATGATTAGAGGGCTAGGTACTGTGCACACAACTTTCATTAAGTACAAAGACCGTGGGTTACACAGATTTGCAGGGGAAATTGCTTTTAACCTAGAGACTTCAACTTTTTAATGCATGTTTTGACTGGGACTGAGCTGTTGAACTGAATTAACTCCCTAACAAATTACTTAACTATTATATTTGAGGCATAAGATAGCAATCAATAGATCATATCAATTTGGGGATAGTGAGAGAAGTTTCTATGCCAGTTCCTAGGATATTCCACTTTTAACAACAAAACTAAAATCTAGAATAGTTTCATGGTTTTGCTTCATATGTATCATGAAACATAATTCAATCAAAACAGGTTAAATTAATGTTTAGAATCAGAAATTATGATTAGTGCATTTATAGTTAAATTTTGACTCCTGAATATATAATCAAGCTTTAGTTCTACCAACTGCTCTGATATGGTTAATTATAGTACTTAATTTCTCAAAGTTCTGTTTTTGTGCTGTTCTTTATTACAGAATGGCAACAAAAACACAGCCGATTATAGATAACATTCATCCAATTGCTCACTAAACAATTTTCAGCACATTATCTAGGTAAATCTAAAAATTAGGAGCACAGATTATTTGAACTCAATAAAGCAGCACATATTTTTAAAATAATTGACACAGGCTCTGTTGTATGTTTGTTAGATACAGTATTGGTCTGGTGACTACATTAATCAACTAGTCATTTGCTTATTGACCTAAGTAAGGATAACATATAGCACAGCAAATGCTATAAAATATTTTTTCCTGTGATTTTTTTTCATTAGATTAAGTTTTGTACTGATCAAGGTGAGGGATGACAATGATGTAGAATGGAATGCTTTTCCACTTGTGCCATGTGTCAGTAACATCCATCAATGGTATAACCACAGAGGTTAAAATGAGCTGGAACATTATGGTTCTTATAGTTCAGTTCTGGTTCCAAACAACAGCAGCTGCGAACCTCTTTTCGTACATGTAAAGTCAGTAAGAGGAAATAACAGCAGCCATGAAAACTGGAGGAGAGAGGGCACAGGACACAGCTGGGGAGGGTGGGGGTAACTAGTGCATATTCACCTTTGTGGGGGTGTGGGAAATCAAAAGTGGGAAAGTACACACGAAATAAAGAACATCAGCAAGGGCTGAAAGGAGAAAAGGAAATTGTGATGACAAAGAGAGTCCAGGAGAGAGTATGGGGAGAAACACCAAGCTGAGTGCAAGGGAAATATAGCATAAAAGAGGCTAAGAGGCAGAACTGAGACAGGGACACAACAGGGAAGCAAGAGTGCCTGTGGGAGTTCTGGGTACAAGGACGAGAGCATGGTAGAGATCCCTAACTGCCAGAACTCCTGAGACCTGAGTACAGCAGTGGCACAAAGAAAGTGCCCACAGAGAGCTCTGAGTGCCCAGAAGCAGCATGCAGAGGCAGGAACCCAGCCAGAACTGCCCTTCATCTAGAAAACCGTTGTAGAGGCAAAAGGGAGAAAGAGGGGACAAAAGAGAAAAGTGAAAAAGAGAGAGAAGAGAAACAAAAGTGAAGAAGAGAGGCAAAAGTGAGGGAGAAACAAAAATGGAGTAAGGGAAAAAGAGAGGAGAGAGAGTAAAACAGAAGAGGAGGAAGAGTGTGAGGTTTCTTTTTGAAGACTCGCTATCAGTATACTTACTTAAAGGGACATGAGACTGAAAGCTTTACAGTAAGTTAACAACTAAAATAGATAGTTTTGTTCAAATTAATTATTAAAATTGACAATTAACTTGAGTGAGACTTGAACGATTACATGTGAACAGGCCTCCAGTGTCCTTACTACCATTTTGTGGATGGTTGTGCCTATGTACAAGCACTCCCAGTCTAATCTGGTAGACCATAAACTATATTGCGAGAAGCTTACTTAATAGCTTAACAAGTTTATCTTGCGAGTAGGCTCAATCGCTGTGAATTAGTTGGTCTCAGTTGGGCTAGTAGCAGATGCCAAAATTGGCCTGAGCACCCCAGATTAAGGAGAGGAAAATCAGCCAGGGTTTCTGCTCCTGACTGATATACAATGATCCCTACTAGAAGCACATGGAATCATAGAATGATACAGCACAGAAGGAAGCTATTCTTTGAAAGAGCTCTCCAATTAGTCCCACTCCCCTGCTCTTTCCCCATAGCCCTGCAAATATTTCCCCTTCAAGTATTTATCGAATTCCCTTTTGAAAGTTATTATTGAATCTACAACCACCACTCTTTCAGGCATTGCATTCCAGATCATAACAACTTGCTGCGTAAAAATGTTTTTCCTCATGTCACCGGTGGTTCTTTTGCCAAATACCTTCAATCTGTTTCTTCTGGTTACCAACCCTTCTGCCACTGGAAACCGTTTCTCCTTATTTACTCTATCAAAACAGTTCATGATTTGGAACACCTCTGTCGAACCTCCCTAACCTTCTCTGCACCAAGGAGAACAACTGTAGTCTTTCATCTCTGATACCATTCTAGTAAATCGCCTTTGCACCCTCTCTAAGGTCTTGACATCCTTCCTCCAGAATTGGCAACAATATTCCAGCTGGGGCCTAACCAGTGTTTTATAAAAGTTTAGCATAACTTCCTTGCTTTTGTACTCTATGCTTCTATTTATAAAGCCAAGGATCCTGTTAAAAAGCTTTTTAACAGCCTTTTGAACTTGTCCTACCAACTTCAAAGACTTGTGTACATACAGCCCCAGGTCTCTCTGTTCCTGTACCTCCTTTAAAATTGCACCATTTAGTTTATATTGCCTCTCCTCATTCTTCCTATGAAAATGAATCACTTCATACTTCTTTGTGTTAAATTTCATCTGCCATGTGTCTGCCCATTTCACCCATCCATCTATGTCCTCCTGAAGTCTGTTACTATCCTCCTCACAGTTTACTACATTCCAAGTTTCGTGTCATCTGCAAATTTTGAAATTACGCCCTGCACACCGAAGTCCAGGTCATTTATATATCTCAAAAAGAGCAGTGGTTCCAACACTGACCCCGGTGGATACCACTGTACGCTTGCCTCTAGTCTGAAAAACAACCATTCACCACTACTCTCTGCTTTCTGTCCCTTAGCCAATTTCATATCCACGCAGCCACTGCCCCTTTAATCCCATAGGTTTCAATTTTGCTAACAAGTCTATTATGTGGTACTTTAATCAAACGCCTTTTGAAAGTCCATATACACAACATCAACCACAGTACCCTCATCAACCCTCTCCATTACTTCACCAAAGAACTCAATCAAGTTAGTCAAACAAGATCTGCCTTTAACAAATCCACGCTGGCTTTCATTTATTAACCCATATTTTTCCAAGTGTCAATTAATTTTGTCCTGGATTATTGTCTCTAAAAAATTTCCCCACCTGGCCTTTAGTTGCTGGATTTATCCCTCTCACCTTTTTTGAATAGGGTGTAAGATTTGCAATCCTCCGGTCCTCTGGCACCACTTCCATATCTAAGGAGGATTGGAAGATTGTGGCCCAAGCCTCTGCAATTCCTACCCTTACTTCCCTCAGTAACCTAGAATGCATCCCATCTGGACCGGGTGACTTTTCTACTTTGAGCGCTGTCAACCTTTTAAGTACCTCTTTATCTATTTTTATCCAATCCAATTTCTCTACTACCTCCTCCTTTATTGTGACAGAGGCAGAATCCTCTTTAGTGAAGACCGATGCAAAGTATTCATTTAGTACCTCAGCCATGCCCTCTGCCGCCACAAGATGATCTTTTTGGTCCCAAATCTGCCCCACCCTTCCTTTGACTTCCCTTTTACTATTTATGTATTTAAGGTTCCCTTTTATGTTACCTGCCAATCTATTCTCATACACTCTCTTTGCCCACAGTTCTCCCCTGTACTTTTTGTATTCAGCTTGGTTCTCTACTGAATTATGAACCTGACATTTATCATAAGCCTCCTTTTTCTGTTTCATTTTAATCTCTATAACTTTAGTCATCCAGGGAGCTCTAGCTTTGGATGCCCTTCCTTTCCCCGTCGTAGGAATGTGCCTGGTCTTCACCCGAACTATCTCCTCTATGAAGGCCTTCCATTGCCAATCTTTGATCCCAATCTACCTGCATCCAAATCCCTTCTCAACTCACTGAAATTAGCCCTCCTCCAGTTGAGTATTTTTGCATTTGATTTATCCTTGTCCTTTTCTAGAACTACTCTACACTTAATATTTCCAAATATTCCCGCACTGAAACATGCTCTGCTTGCCCCACTTCATTCCCCAGAGCTAGATCCAGAACTGCTTCCTTCCTGGGCTGGAAACATACTGATCAAGAAAGTTCTCTTGTACACATTTCGGGAATTCCTCTCCCTCTTTGCTCTTTACACTGTTATTTTTCCCAGTCTATATTAGGATAATTGAAGTCCCCCATTATCACCACTCAAATTCTTGCATTTTTCTGCAATTTATCTGCAAATTTGCTCCTCTATCACCTTCCCACTATTTGGTGGCCTATAGTACACATCCAGCAATGTAATAGCTCCTCTACTGTTCCTTAATTCTAACCAAATAGATTCTGTCTTTGTACCCTCCAGTACATCATCCCTTTCTAATGCTGTAACAGTATCTTTGATCAATACTGCCACCTCGTTCCTTTTTTTCTTCCCTATCTTTTCTGAATACAATCTATCCTGGAATATTAAGTGCACATTCCTTCCTTTGTTTGAGCCAGGACTCCATTATTGCTACTATATCATTATCCCCTGTAGCTACTTGTGCCTGCATCACACCAACCTTATTTACCACGCTCCGTGCATTTACGCACATGGACTCCAAACCCATCTTAGTCTGCCTCGCATTGCCCCCCTGTCTGATCCCTCCTATTTCTGAACTACTCTGTATTCTAATACTGCTTGTCTCTCCCAGTCCTCTGCACACCTTGTATCTCCTATCTAATGCAGTGTCCTGGTGCCCCTCCCCCAGCGAAATTAGTTTAAACCCTCCCCCATCTATGTGAAGACAGGATTGGGTTTGGCCATGATGCGCTGTACTCTGTCCCAACAATCTGCTTTTATTACAAGCTCACAAAAAGCACCTAACTCCTACACCGGTCTAGATTTTACATTTCCTACAATAGATGTCCTTGTGACCTCTCTGAATGAGAATGTCAGTTTGGTGCCATTAATTTCAGCCAGAAGTGCCGAGTGGATGATCCATCTCGGCCTCCTCCCGACATCCCCACCATCACAGAAGCCAGTCTTCAGCCAATTCGATTCACTCCACGTGATATCAAGAAATGGTTGAGTGCACTGGATACAGCAAAGGCTATGGGCCCCGACAACATCCCGGCTGTAGTGCTGAAGACTTGTGCTCCAGAACAAGCTGCGCCTCTAGCCAAACTGTTCCAGTACAGATACAACACTGGCATCTACCCGACAATGTGGAAAATTGCTCAGGTATGTCCTGTCCACAAAAAGCAGGACAAATCCAATCCGGCCAATTACCACCCCATCAGTCTACTCTCAATCATCAGCAAAGTGATGGAAGGTGTCGTCGAAAGTTCTATCAAGCGGCACTTACTCACCAACAACCTGCTCACCGATGCTCAGTTTGGATTCCGCTAGGACCACTCGGCTCCAGACCTCATTACAGCCTTGGTCCAAACATGGACAAAAGAACTGAATTCCAGAGGTGAGATGAGAGTGACTGCCCTTGACATCAAGGTAGCATTTGACCGAGTGTGGCACCAAGGAGCCCTAGTAAAATTGAAATCAATGGGAATCAGGGAGAAAAGTCAGCAGTGGCTGGAGTCATACCTAGCACAAAGGAAGATGGTAGTGGTTGCTGGAGGCCAATCATCTCAGCCCCAGGACATTGCTGCAGGAGTTCCTCAGGGCAGTGTCCTAGGCCCAACCATCTTCAGCTGCTTCATCAATGACCTTCCCTCCATCATAAGGTCAGAAATGGGGATGTTCGCTGACGATTGCACAGTGTTCAGTTCCATTCGCAACCCCTCAGATAATGAAGCAGTCCATGCCCGCATGCAGCAAAACCTGGACAACATCCAGGCTTGGGCTGTTAAGTGGCAAGTAACATTTGCGCCTGGCAAGTGCCAGGCAATGACCATCTCCAACAAAAGAGAGTCTAACCATCTCCCCTTGACATTCAATGGCATTACCATTGCCGAATCCCCCACCATCAACATCCTGGGGGTCACCATTGACCAGAAACTTAACTGGACCAGCCATATAAATACTGTGGCTACAAGAGAAGGTCAGAGGCTGGGTATTCTGCAGTGAGTGACTCGCCTCCTGACTCCCCTAAGCCTTTCCACCATCTACAAGGCACAAGTCAGGAGTGTGATGGAATACTCTCCACTTGTCTGGATGAGTGCAGCTCCAACAACATTCAAGAAGCGCGACACCATCCAGGACAAAGCAGCCCGCTTAATTGGCACCCCATCCACCACCCTAAACATTCACTCCCTTCACCACCAGCGCACCGTGGCTGCAGTGTGTACCATCCACAGGATGCACTGCAGCAACTCACCAAGGCTTCTTCGACAGCACCTCCCAAACCCGTGACCTCTACCACCTAGAAGGACAAGGGCAGCAGGCACATGGGAACAACACCACCTGCACGTTCCCCTCCAAGTCACACTCCATCCTGACTTGGAAATATATCGCCGTTCCTTCATCGTCGCTGGGTCAAAATCCTGGAACTCCCTACCTAACAGCACTGTGGGAGAACCTTCACCGCACGGACTGCAGTGGTTCGAGAAGGCAGCTCACCACCACCTTCTCAAGGGCAATTAGGGATGGGCAATAAATCCTGGCCTCGCCAGCGATGCCCACATCAGATGAACGAATAAAAAAAAAATTTGTGATGAAGTATGAGCAGTCTCCCAAGACTACTTCAATAAAAGGCCCAATGAAAGTGTTAAAAATGTTGCAACAATAGATGGGACACGATGACGTGCACTGGAGCACCAATATGCTGAACGTTGGAACACATGATCAATGGCCTACATCATTGGATTCCATATTCCAGCTGTACTGAATCAATGGAACTAAAAATCAGGCAGTTTCTGTAACAGGTGTCCGATCCATAATGCTAGTTTTACGCCGGGGCTGCAAGTTGCAAACCTACCCCGGGAGTAATATTTAACTTCATTGCCCTAGTGTAGTGAATCGCCTGCCCTTTGGAGAACGTGACCGATTTCACTCCACCAGGTTACCATCCAAGCGGCAAATTTGAAAATGACCCCCAACTTGTCTCCCCATGGGTGGAGGGGGAAGGAAGGAAAAATCAGATATTGGGTCACTCTTTGGCACTTTCTGGTACCCAGTGAAAAGTGATATTAGTGGTTTCAGAGTAAGCCCCTCAGTGATGGAAACTATGTAACCTGGGGGAGAGATCTGTACGGTTGGAAAAAAAGTGGGAGAAAAGACTGTGTGTACCCTCACTGGAGAGCAACATACCTTCACAAAAAAAAAGCAGAGATTTGACGACATGTAGCTTGAGAAATTATATCTCAGCCACACAAATAATAACCACTATGACCATTTCTATAATTTAACTCTTGCAATTTCAGTTATTGCATGTATTCTTTTCCAAAGGAGCCTCAGATTGCATGGATTTAAGTCATAGAATTATTTTGCTTATGATTGTGGAAGTAAATGGTGACTACAAAATAATGCATCATGTAATTGAGAATGTAGTTGTTTTTATTGTCAAGTTTTTGCTCTCAGAACTATTCATAATAAACATTTGAAAGATTTCCAGTATTCTTTGGGAAACTGCAGACTTTTTGCACTGCCAAATACTGAACATGCATTTGCTACTTTTGTTTATTGTGTATATAGTGTATAGTAGATTTCCCAGCAATCTTATGCCAAAAAACAAACATTGCCAAAGTATTATTTAGGTGATTGCATATACCTTCAGTTGTGAATTACTGTCATCATTATCACACCTTCAGCTACTTCATACCAGTCAGCATATTTTCAGCAAGTAAATTGAACAAAATGGCAATTTGAATATGTATAATAAAGTGAAAAAGAAATTATTAGCAGTTTAAAGCTATAACTCAATCTATTTTGCTGACATTCATGATCACTCTGACAGTTTATGGTGTCATCAGTTGAATTACTTGCCATCTTTTATCCTATATGACTTCCATAATGCAAAATTTGAAATGTATAACATGAGTAGTCTCCAAAATGATGAATCATTTTTCACAATGTCATACTTTGATGTGATCTCTAATCTACAACCACTATGGTAATGGTGTCTGGTTATGGAATTGAACTAGTAAGAGTGTGTTTTATTCTTGTACAGTAATCAACAGTAGGTCAAAACATATTTTAACTCTTGCTCATTCTGTGGACTCCATGTACGCTAGGTGTAAGCCCAAATTGCCACTGGGGAGAATCAAAAAAAAATCCCTTTGAGATGTTTTTATCATATGGCGTTATAATATGATTCTGATACTATTTATATGATGCCAGAAGAAAGTATCTCCCCACTAACAGTTTTCATTCTTTTCGCCATACGGCAGTAGCTACTCCATCTTGTTAGCTCAGCTTTGGGAAGTTATTCATGTGGCGTTTTCTGCCTCGTATTTCTTGCAGTGCATTCGGTTTCTTCCTGTTAAAGCTGTACACACTGTTTAATTTATTTATTGCTCGAGTGCTGAAACATAACAGTTCTTTGATTAAGCACTGCTTCCAGTATCCCTGTTGCTCATAGCTTTCAGTGAAATATAATATTTTTCCCATACATGCTTGTGTATAAGGCATCATAGAGCCTGATCATGGAATATTCCTTTAATATTCCAGTCTCACTTAGATCATTTTCAAAATAGATGGAGGTGTAAATGCAGCTCACATTCATTTGAATCACCCTGTACATAAAACTAAAAGAAAATGTAACAATGGTTTCAAATACTAAAGAGTTAATTTCAATATCATAAATACAATGATCAATGTGAACCAGTGTAATAGGATTTTTCTTTCCCTTATAAACATACTAGAACTGAATCATATTTGAGAAACAGGAGTTATCCATTCAGTTAAGTAATGGATAAAGTATATAAGCATAGATCCGCATAATTTATCCTCTGTATTGTAAAGAAATTCAATCCATTATCTTTTTATACCTTAAACTCTACAATTATATTCCTATTTGAGGGGCTGAGTGGCTGGCCAGCTTAAAATGCTGTTTTTTCACCTTTGTGACTTGGTTCTGAATCCAGCCCAGACTGGTGAGATAAATGTTTCCTCTCTGTGATAGCTATTACAATCATACATAGAAATAATTTAGGCAATCTGAAACCATTTCTTGTGATTTAAGTCCGCAGTATTCACTGTGCATAATACAGCACTAAATCGACTATCATCCAGAAAGGCCATAATAATGGCTGCTGTGGCAACTAAAAACAATAAATAGATATGTGAAATGTATCACACTCTGCTGAGGCTGGGTAAAGGCATATTAATGAGCAGCATAGAGGGAGCTATACTCTGCACCTGGCCTATGATGGCCAGATGCTGGTGCCCTGAGGTGGGTTAATGCTGGCTCAAGGTCCTGACTCTGGCAAGCTGAGATTCTAGAGATTCAAGAGATTCAGCCTAGAGGAATCCTAACTGGAGCCCTCACCAAACCTCTCTTTCTCAGGTACTCAGTGCTAGACATCCCTGGCTATTGTCATCCACTTCTAATGGAATGTTATAGAATCATTTAGATTCCCAACAATGACATCACTCACCTTGGTGAACAGAACTATTTTGTTATTTATATCTATTTGCACTTTAACATATGTTATATTGAATCATTGAAGACAAGTTGACAAGTGGTTTTGTTTTGAAATTAAGCATGAATTTTCATTTTCTTGAATAAATAAGTAGACCTCAACAGAAATAAGTTAATCGCTTACAGCGACAGTGTGCCCACTCATAGTTGCAACACATACAGGGGACAACTAACTACTCAGAAAAATGTTTCTATAGACTTGTATCCCTTCAATCAAAAAAAAGTGTTTTCTTCACTGTTGGGACTCCAATAAATGAACACCAAACCAAATTAAAAACCCAAAGTAACTCAGATTCTCATGCTGTATAAGTACCATGGCATGGGGTACTTTATTTTCTCCTTGTGCTTCAATGGCTTTATGGAAAGCTTGTTCAAGTATTTAGTTTTTAGATGATTTTGAACATTTTCTTTCATTACAACAGAAACAATCTAATTTGGTTTAACTGTGTGTTTGATGTCTTGTGTGTCAACATCATTCGATCTTCTGTTTAGTAGGTCCTGACTCTATGAAGCTGAGATTCTTAGACAGCCTAGAGGAATCCTAACTGGAGCTCTCACCAGACCTCTCTTTCTTGGCATGAGACATCCCTGGCTATTGGTATCTACTTCCAAAAGAATGTTATAGAATCGTTCAGTTGGAGATCTCCAAACTGGTAGCAAGTTGCAATATTCCAGAGGGCTTCAACCTAGAGGTGCAAGTATTATAGGCAGCAGGTCTTTGGGGCTCTGGATTCAGGAATCTTTGTGATTCTATTACAACTAGACCTACTCATTCACTGCTCCTCCAAACACTACTTAGCCCCAGAAGGCAATGATGACTCAAGTTTTGATCTGGTGGTTTATGAAGAGATGTGTTTGGTGTGGCTTTAGGTTGCAGCCTCTTTGGAGTCCCACTCTGGTAACAGATGTGTCTTTCAGAGGATAGGTGACTATTTACAATTGGGTGTTCTGAGTCAAGGCCTCTAGATCCAACATGATACATCCAATATTAGGTGGATATTTACTCTTCTCTCTGGACCAGATCTACAGCCAATGAATATGTCTTTTGATGGACTACAACAGTGTGATAAAGTTTATAAACAGTCATGATAACATGAAGATCACATGGGCTCCATCTCAAAACTCTTAAGGGACAGATGTTCCTTTGATTTTTTTTCATTGTGTTTATTTTCCATGGTTTGTGAAATTTAACTTTCATTGAATAAATGGTCACTGCACATTTGAAAAAGCAAATGATCCACCATGATAGCACCCAGAATCTATTGTCTGTATATGTACCATATGTTATTTAAATAAGCATGCCAGGGTTGCTCTTGTTGCAAAGCATTTGCAGTGAAATGTAAACATGTAAATACTTTTCTGTAGAATTTGAAAAAAAACTATAAAGCGGACTAGTTTATATTGAGCCATTAAATATATATTTGTAGTAATCAAAAAGGAAGTTGCACTGAAGTGTAATAAATATTTTTTCAAGCAAACCAAGTAAAGGGTGACAGCTATGTTATTTTGTAGCAAATATATTAACATTTATTGTTTTTATTCTTTAGTGACAAAGAAATGAATCATCATCAATATCCATGGATGTTTAATGTGCTTAAGGGGTCAGCCGTGGCTCAGTGGTAGCATTCTCGCTTCTGAGTCAGAAGGTTGAGCGTTCAAGTCGCACTCCAGACATTCGAGCACATAATCCAAACTGTCACTTCAGTGCAGTACTGAGGAAGTGTTGCACTGTTGGAGGTGCCATCTTTTGGATGAGATGCTAAACCGAAGTCCTGTCTGCCCTCTCAGGTGGACATAAAAGATCCCATGGCACTACTGAAAGAAGAGCAGGGGAGTTCTCTCTGGTGTCCTGGCCACTATTTATCCTTCAACTAACATCACTAAAACAAATTATCTGGTCATTATCACATTGCTGTTTGTGGGATCTTGCTGTGAGCACATTGGGAGCTAGCTGTTTTTCCCTACATTACAACAGTGACCATACTTCAAATGTATTTCATTGGCTATAAAGTGTTTTGGGACGTCCTGAAGTTGTGAAAGGTGCTATATAAATATAAATTCTTTCTTTAAGTTTTTAGAACAGGAACCCAAGAAAATACATTTTCTCCGATGGACAATTCTAGGATTCATGGGAACAAATTTTAGCCCAACACCTTTTAGGGAATGTCATGATATTCTTGCTGCTTTACCAGAAATTACACAATATTAGAATGCTTTGATTTTTTTTAAAAGAAAAAGGATTTTTTATTGTTTTAAAGTGCTAATCCTATCACTTTGCTCTAGATTGAGAGACAAAATTAGATATTTTCCATCAGATTATTACTATAGAAATATGCTTCTGAAAAAATGTATTTGTTTGCTTAAAGTATATGCAGACTTTAGTTCCCAAAGGTTTAACTGTAAGGTTAGATACATTTTTTTGTTGAAAGGATAAATTTATTTATGCTATGAATAGATTTGTGATAATGTAATAGGGACCAGTTGTAAATCCAGCTACATTATCAGTAAAAGCCAGAAATCCAATAATAGGTCAAAATTTTTAGATTTTTCTGGCAATTTCCAGAAATATATTGGTTTTCCATTTAGCATTTACACTTATTACTCCAGATTTTTCAGACAAGATGTCTAATACAATAACAGCTTTAGTTTTATCACTCAAACTATTACTGGCTATTATTCTGATTTGATGCCATTATTAAGAATCCTCAACTGCTGATGTTAATGTGCTGGGGTGATGAATAAACAAGCAGCTGTGTGGTCTTAGTGCATCAGTGCAATTGATTCCATTGAAAACTTAACATAAATGTAAATTCAACTAACTTGAGGAATTATTGCTCACGTAAAATCATGTCAAGTAGCCAAACTAAACGTCAATGGCACCACCTATTATAAAACAAGTACATCTTGAAATTTTGCAGTTACTAAATACCAAGATAATGTGCGCCCAAGAGATTACACCAGATGGAGATGAGACAACGTGCCTAGTCCACAGGCAATTCGGTAGAATAACCATAGGTACTGCATTTACATTGTTCCTTATTGATCCGGTAGTAGGAAAGTATCCTTGAGAAGTACATCTGACAGCTCACGTGCAATCATTTTCCGAGTACCTGGTGCAAAATAACTAGGGAGTTTTTGCAGCAATCAAGTGAGCAAAAATCAGACATAAGAACATAGGAATTGCTAGACGAAAAAAGACCACGGTCCATCTGGTTTGCCTTCTACCATCCTGGTAGTTTTGATACAATGATAATTGAGTTGTTAACTCCGTGGCGCCAAAATCAGTCACAATGCTTTTATTTTTAAATTGCGAGCACTGCAAATGGCACCCATCTCACCTGACCGGACCCTTCCAAATCTTACTCTGCTCCAATAAAGCTATGTTTTAACATTGCAGAAGTACTTTTCCACAGTTTACCTTTTTTTCCATTGCATTAATCGGAATTGTCACTTTATAACCCTGATTTACTAATGACTTACGTGAAAGGTATTGGTTTGAGTCTGCAGGATATTAGCAAGCAAAGGGTATGCACTGTGTGGCTGTATACAGTGTTTTTAACAGTCTGTATGTTTGATACAATTTGCCCAGACGTATTTAAAACTAGAATGGATGTTGAGTGATAACTTGTGTAGGTTAACAGAATGCTACACGTAGCGCCATCTTAAAAATATGTTTTGTTGTTAAAAGTGTGATTGGGCCCTTTAACTTTTTTTTCCATCTCAAAGTCTTGCCTTACCACCAGTAAAAAGAAACAAAATTGAACATACGGTATATGACATCTTTTCGAAAATGGATACGTCCCCATTAAACGATCAGGAACAATATTCCATACGTGTTAATAGTTCCCTATGTAATATTCTTATAAGCTTTTCATTCTGTGAAAAAACACATCAAGGTTGAAGATGAGACCGCGTGTCAGTTTCGCAGGCTGACCTTCCTTCGGTTTCCGGGACCGGCGACCTGAGTCCTGTTGAAACTGGAGTGTCCGTGCTTTCTATACTGTCTCTGCTGTGCATGAACTCTTCATAACTTGGCAAATCTTTTACTTCTTCGTATGACGGTGGTGATCGAGGGGTTGTGCAGGTTTGTGGAGAAATCACATGCAGTTCCTGATCTGTAAATCGGTCGAGCAAGGAGTTATCTGAGGCATAATTCAGGTTTTCGCTCAACAGCGAAGAAGTCGTGTCCGTCCGGTAGCGTCGAGGTTGTGGACAGATTATGCGTTGTAGGAAATATCCAATGACAAACAGTACGCATAATATAAAAATCCCTGAAAGTTTTCTTAAGATCCAGCTAATACTGTCCAAAAAAGAGTGAATGGGTAGCTTGCAGCAGCGAATATACTGATTTGTGCCGTTTCCAAAGAGACAACATCCCTCGTGTAGTCCGCATAATAAATCCCCACATTTTCCGCTTACTTGACTGTAACTCAAAACGATTAATAGTAACGATAGATTTTGTATATACGTCTGAAAAAACATCATTCGGTCTCTTAATTTCTTGATTCAGGTACCAAACACCTAACAGTTATTCTTTTGACGAGCATGAAGGATCTCAATTCTTAACATCAGACTTCTGTCTACTGTGCTGTCAAAACAGGATAAAACGCAGGTCAGTGGGACCAGTGAACAAGGGCTGTTAAAGATACATATTTAGCAGTAAAAAAAGCACATGATTTTCGGAAAATGACAGAAAACAATTGCACTCATTGTTGAAATCCAAACCTTATGTGTATGTGTATCTTTTATTCATTCATCCATCCTCCCCTCTCCCTCGTTGCTCTGTTCCTGTGCATTATCTGCATGTTGCCGATTGTTCCATCGCATTCTGCAGCAGCATTTCGAGCATTTAATGGTCCAGAATCTCAGCAGATATTTCCTACGTCTTTATCTGTTTTACACGAGTGTTAATGCAAGTTTCTAGGTCACCTTGACTACCCTTAAATGTTCAGTTTACTAAGAAGTCTGCAATAGTTCGCATTTCTCATTAAGATTTCATGAGTTACTTTAAACTCAATTTAATGGCAGTCTTAATGCAACTCATCTTCCATTAGGACCTTTGATCAGTATTAGGTTTTGATATAGCATTTCCAACCACATTTTTGGCTGAGTTCCATTTCAGTAGAAGTCGGGTAACTCGTCCAATTCTCCCGCATTTACATTGCATTGATTCAGGTTAAATGTTTTAATGAATAAGAATCTTAAATATAAAAAAGAAAAGCTTTGCTTTAACTTTAGCAATCTTAACTGTAAAATTTTCATTTTGAGTCTTCTTAGTAAACAGAAACTGGATAACAGTCTTTGTAACCTGTCCAAGAAATCAGGTCTCTAAATATTGGAAATGACTTTTTGCCAAATGTATGACTGAGCAGGTCATGCATTATGCAAAATTGCAACTAAATATATATACTTTTAGAAGCAGGACTTGCACAGATTTTCCAAGTTATAAAATCTAATTTAAAAAAAAAATGCAAGTGGAAGATTCATGTGGAAGATTTAAATTATGTGATTTTTCACAAACACAGTGAAGTGGATTAGAATATCCTGAACAAATGTGTAATTAAAATATTGGTGGCTTTACCTTATATGATTGTATCTAGAATGGTTAATAATGTAGACGATACAGGAATAAATATCAAGCAAGTTTGTAATTTCAATCAGTAAAAAGAACACAGATTACTGGAATTTTTCAAAGTATATACATATCTATATTTAAACACTTAATCAGTTTTGTCAGTTAAACTTTATACATTTAAAGCTGCATGTCCATTTGTAAAGGAAGGATATGCAATGAAGATTGATGAAATACCAGTCATACTACAAAAGTGAGGAAAGCCCAGTAATTACCAGCAACAATGTCTGTTATACAAGTCTCAAAGAAGCTTTATGTAATAGTTATCTCACCGATCACACTCCAAACTGTTGTATATTGCCAATTCATATTTAGTTTCCTAAAATGTAATACTAACTGTGTTTAGTCGTTAAAACCAGTTTTGCGGCAAATAAGCACTATTAATACGCAAATACAAATTAAGTAACTGTTATAGTTTGGGTTCTCAAGTTGTTTTATCTGTCAACCTTCTAACATTGATTCCCGGGACTGGACCACATCTATGATCCTAAAGCTGTATCTTTTTTTCAACCCTCTGTCCTTGCAGAGTTACCTCTGGATTTAACATAGAATTGTATACCTTACCCAATTCCCTTAAAAGTGGTATATTATCACACAGACCACAGGTTTGCAGACTAAAGCAACAAATATATTTATTTTATTATATATATAGTAACATTAAATACAACAAATATATAAAACATTACATTGGAAAAAGTCTGTAATGAGTCAATTACTCTTTGTAAGACTAGATTCAATTTGAGTTCAACAGTCTCTGTAAATTCCATAGACAAAGCTTTTGTTTTTGCACAAAAAATTAGCCTTGTTTATCCTCTAGGAAACATTTTCTAAGAGCTTACTTGTAAGATAGTGATACTGGGCCTCTCATTCTGATGAAACAATTCTTCAAAAGACCCTTTTATTCTATTTCAAACTATTAGCTTTTGAGCTGTTAGATATCACTTCTATCAACTCCTTTTATGTAGAGGTTCCCAGACAAACTCAACAATACTACATACATGTAGCCAATTAATGTCACAAATACCATGATAAATATTCAGGAAGTCTGCAAACATACAAATTTTCACAATCAAATGAACCAGTCCTTTTCATTCAAAGGACATATCTGCAAATTAAATCAAGAAAATGAACCTGTTTGATCTTTAGAGTTAAGGTGAAATCTGATTGTTTAAGTAAATAAAAGTACTCTCTATGTTTAAAACACACTTAATGCAAGTATGTTATATCTTAAAGAATCTCACTGACCTTAAACTCACACAAAAATATATTGGTATCACACATACGGTTTCAGTATAGCAATTTTAGCTTACATGCCACTAGTAAAAACATAAACAACTAGTTCCTTGCTTGTAGCATGTCTGTGCAACATATACAATGTATCTATTCAGAATTGTAATGTTTTTATTTAGTTTAATTCCATTTCCCAGTACACTTACTATTCTAGATATGGAATAATATAGACTGGGGTCATGTAATGCAGTCCTGCATCATTTTGAAGGTTTTGAATTGATATTTTGAACTGTGGGAAAGGTTGCATAAGAGTTTTAAGGAGAAAATTGGGATGGCATAATTTGATATTCCATTGGGATTTTCTTCAATTATGCTCATTTACTTTACCATGCTGCTCTCAATGTCAGCCCTGATTTTAGCAAGGTAAACAAGGTGATGTTGCTGCCTCTGGAGGCTCTATGACCAATCTAAAGGGTGGATCTATTTGGTATCCCCAGACGCATGCTGTCCCAGTAGCAATATAAACATTGCCAGCAGAAGCAAAGACAGACATTTTCTTTGGTTGCTGCCAGTCTCAACCCACCTGTGCAAGCTAATCATGAGTTATTTCACTTACTGGATTGCACAGAGTCTGCCCAGTTATTGGGTAAAATATGGCAGCCACAAACAAAGTTGTGAACCATATCTTTAGAACATCTATGCATTCCAAACTGCTTGTTTTTATTTTATTCCAGTGCAGTGGAATCGACCGCATGGTATGTACAGCATTGGAAACATCAGATACTACTCAGAAACCATTTTTTGGAACAGTTCTGCAATATAAATAAGCTGATAAGTTTCTACTGTTGAGACTTACTGCTACAAATTTTCCTTCCCATTACTCCCATTCTCATGACCCTGTCCAGTTCCCTTTCTCTTCTCACTTTCCCATCATGATACCGCCAGCCCATTCTATCCAACCACCCATTGCAATCTGTGTTAGTCTCTTTGTTTCTCTTCTTTTCCCATCATGACCCTAACAGGTGTCATAGCTCCCTTTTTATTCCCAAGAACACTTAACAAAAAAATTCATTGGAAGTCTAAGCCATTAAGTGGAAACCACCAGTTTACACAACAAACATGTTGTATGAACATCTTTATTTGTGAAAGTATTACTTTGTCCATGTGTTATCTACTTAGCTCATTTATGGAGATATTTATCAAAGCTCACTGATGGCCTGGGTGTAGCATCTATGTATAATAATAATAACAAACTCTTACTGAAATGCTACATTCCCAATTTTTGTTCTTCATTATGATAACAAATATTGGATACTGCTGAGACTACTAAAAGTAAATTGCATTGTAGCAGTAAGTCTCAACAAGCCATTTATTAATTTTTCCTCTGTGGCAGTGTATATAAAAAGATTCTCTGTGGATCTCATTTTGAATTACACAATGTTCAGCAGTAAATCTTGTGAATTCTGAAGCATATTTTAGGAATTTGTTGGAAGCATTGCAAAAAAAAATTGAATCCTGTTCCCCCAATTTAACCTTCTGCTACCCTTTATAAAATGCTGGCAATTTCATTTGAAAATAAGTTAATGTCTGCTATTCTGTGTATGTATTTAATAATAACACAGTGGAATTGTTTTACAATTAAATCATGTTTGTCAGAACAAAATCTCACCATATGAAGGGCCAAACGATTAAACATTACCGAATGACTATGATGAAGCAGAAACTGTCAAGTTCAAGTGAATGTACATCAAACCATCAGCTCAACCTGAAATTTCTGCATTCTCAACAATGTTTTAAAGACAACTCTAATCCAAAGAAGGTTCACAATCATCTTTTTTTCCAAGTTTTTCAGGTCTTACCTCAAGTAGGAGATGGTGATCGGGAAATTGCCCAATGCTTGCACTGAACTTGAACATGCAGTTTTGAAAGTGTAATTAAGCGAAGCAGTCAATAGACATCCATGCAAAGAATGAGCGATTGATAGCCGGAGGTACCCTTTCTCTATTGATCGATAAAGTGCTTTTGATCGCTTTTTATAGGTTAACTAATGGGAGATTAACACTAATGCTGCCTATGGATTGCTCCTTTGGATATTTACAGTGTGCCAGTCTCAGAAAAGCAGTTTAGAGCTAATAGTACAGGCCAGCATCAGCGCAAATGAATTCATCTCCAAGAAGTGGTCTTAGTTTAGATTCATTACTGTGTAAGTCTAAAATTTTATTTTGGAAATTTTCAATTAAAGCACACTTTCTCTGGCATTACAGTGAGCTAATAATTGAAAGAGTTTGCTCTAATGGAAGAAACTCACAGAAGTCAGTTACAGGCTGTTGGACTATACATTAGTTTGTGTGCTGGTGGAGTTTGGCCTTACCCCACTTTACACTGATGCAACAGAGTGCAGAACCATGGCTACCTACTAGCACCATAGTTAAAATGCTTTTGGTGTTGCAGTACAATTACAACATTATGTTTACTAAAACAGGTGTTAATTCCCTTTATACCAAATAATATAAATGCGTAATATTCAGGAGTCTTAGTTTCTGCTAATACCCAATTGCCAACAACAATGCCAACTTTTCAAAGTTATTAAGCACAAGATTCTAAGAGGTGCACACTCCTAATAGGTAAAAATGCTCAATGTTTGTTGAGCAATTTCACCTCTATTAAGAAGCTTGGATAATAATACATTGCGCACTGCCTGCTCCTCATCTTGGGCAAATCTGCTGTATGATCCAGATTGTATGGGTGAAGCTACAGTCATTGAAGCATAAGACAGGCCATGATTGTGAGAATATGAAATCGGAAGCGAATGTTAGTGATACATGCAGTAATATGGAATCTGTTACAAAGGTTTTATTTTAAAATTTTATTATGAAGCTAATTTAAATGTCAAGCTCTATGATTCTTGGCACTGTATCAACATTGTTTACATGGCCCACAGAGCACTTGCAGCCTCATCTCTCACATGTGGCCCTTGGCAGACCCAGCACTTCATATGTCACTGCACCTTCATTCACAGCTCACCCTGTTGCTTGTGCTGGAATTTAGTGCTGCTCCCCCTTGCTGTCTCGCTTTCCAGCCAGACATAGCAAGGGAAGGTTGTTAAAAGGCAGACCACCATATTGCAAGTGAAATAAAGATTTGTATTCACATAGCATCTTACCATATCTCTGAGAAACATCTCAAAGCACTTCACATACAATGCCTTTACTTTAAGATACAATAATTGTTGTTATGTAGACAAATACCACAGTTATTTTGTAAGATCCCACAAACAGAAATACAATGAATAGCCAGTTCATCAGTTTTTGATGGTGTTGTTTGAGAGAAGAATGTTGACCAGGGTACTGGGAAAACCCTCTGCTCTACTTCAAATAATGCTATGAGATACTTGATACCCATTACATTTTTGGAACAGGCACTCAGGGCTTCGGTTTAGTGTCTCTTTCAAAGAATGGCACCTCCAACTATACAGCATTCATTTGGTACTGCACTGGAATGTCAGCCTAGATTATATGCTCAAATCCTAGAGTGGGGTCTGAACCCACAACCAGATAATACTTACCATGGTGATGCACACAAATTTGACTTTATTATTAAACAGTCAGAGATGAAAGTGCTATCGATCAAGCCTTCAGCTGTGTGATGAATTCCTTACTCCATAACTAACACCCATATTATTGCATCGGTAGTTAAATAATAATGGGACAAGAGATTGATTTTTCTCTGTTATTCAGTTAATTAAAAACTGTTCTGCTGTAATTACATCACTGCAGCAACAACTTAATCAGCCAAGTGTGGTGCATTATTACATATTGTGTAGATAAACAAGAATCACCAAACTACATTGCAATATACCATGGTTAGTTAATAATTCAAACCCAAATTGTAGTAACACACAATATCAGAGATTTTTGTAAAAACAAAACTTAGGTTTGAAACTGGTCAGAAGTTCCTGTTTCTGAGATAATTTATCTGACCCATTATATAAAGTGAACTGTTAGTTCTTGTATTAAACCTAACAGTTAAATAACTGCCAGGGTACAAGGTGAAGCCCAAAGGACACACAGCTGATTACCATTTCTGAGCTGGCCTCAAACTGGCCAATATAGTGTAATGAAATATCTTTGTAACGCTTTATCCCGTGCGTACAATCTCAGGTCATTGATCCACTGGGAGCCTGTGGGTACTGGAATACACCACTGAACAATTAAAGCCAAATAATTAATTAACGTGTGGAATATAGCGACCCTTTCTAATTTATGTGCATCACCAATGTAATTATTATATCGCTGATATATAAAACGCTTAATTTCGTTCATTCAGCACCGTTGGCTATTGGTACACCAG
Source organism: Heptranchias perlo (assembly GCF_035084215.1). Lineage (NCBI taxonomy): Eukaryota > Metazoa > Chordata > Chondrichthyes > Hexanchiformes > Hexanchidae > Heptranchias > Heptranchias perlo. The sequence goes on from NC_090337.1 coordinate 43,166,149, forward strand.
CACCACTTTGATAAAGTATAATAATATAATTTATAATATACAGCTGTACCTCTAAATATCAGAAATACATTTCAACTATAACACTGATGTAAAATCTACGTTTAAAATGTTTCCCCGTGGAGTTCGATTGAGAATAGTAAGAATTCTATTTGAACCGAATGAAAAATGAAACACGATCTTACACGTTCAGCTGGTACACTTGCACAAGATTTTTGGTTTCCGAAAAAAAAAGAAATGAATGATAGAGTAATCCACGATTTTCCTCCTCTCTTTCCCTCTCCGCCTTTAGGATTTCTGCATACAGCAGTGAAATCAAACGTGGGTGCGTGACAGCGCCGAGCTTACGTGATTCACCCTTCAAGAGACAATCACGTGAAATTGACCAAATTCTGTCTCGGTTGATAAGATTTCAAGCGCACGGTGTGGGATCCTGATCCTTGTATGCTATGGTAGGACCTTACTGACACTGAACATTGTGGCCTTAAAAACAACGTAACCAAATTGTTAGCACATTTAAAGCTTCTTCGAAGTAACCTACAGCCACATAAATTACATTTCCAATCAAAATGAGTGTGCAAGCTCACTCATAACTGCTGTTTAAGTCCGAATATCCAAATCCAAATCCAAAAACATCGTGTAAGGCTGGCCGAGATGTCAGTGTATAACCTGCGATTTTCGAAATGCTGATTCTCGCCCAGCGACATTCTACCATCACAGGAAGGCGAAATATTTTGGAATACACAAGTCACCCGTTAAACGTGAACTGCAGTAGAAAGAGTGTGCATTTGTAAAAATGTGAAGAGGATTTTATAAATATGGGCATAGAGTACAAGATCAAACAGGTAATAATAAATTTGATCATGCCAACAATAGTGTGCAATTTCGGATGATCCGTTGAAGAACATTAAAGCCAAAGATACCATACAGACTAGATTCACCAGAGATGGGAAACTAACCAGGAGAAACCTGAATCATTGGGACTATTTCTACTGGGCAGAGAATGTTAAAAAGAGGTTTTCAAAATTATGGAGGGTTTTGATAGAGTAAATAAGGAAAGATTATTTCCTCTGGTTGGGGTGACAGTGAATAAAATTGTCTGAACAGTTAAAAAAAATTATAAAATGTACATTAGTATCTAGCCACTATACAAAGAAGCCAGTGAAAAAAGTTTGTACAGGAGGTAGGGGGAAATTCTAAAATTATCTCTGAGAGTTAGGAGAGGTTAGGAGACATTTCATTATACAGAGGATTGCTGGAGTATGGCATGCATTACCATAGGAAGTGGTCGAGTCAGGGACTATAGCATATTTTAAGGGAAAATGGATAAATATTTGAAGCAGAGGGAGATTCACGGTTATGGGAAGAAAGTAGGACAGTGGAATTAGTTTTGGATTGTTCCAGCAGGGAAACAATTGGCTGAATGGCTTCCTTCTGTGCTGTTAATATCTACAGTTCTATAGGTACAAAGAGTCAAATGTGTTTTTGTTTTTTAGTGATTTCTCATTTGCAAATGTTATTCAGCTGTGAGGAATGGAACACTTTACTTACAATCTTCTCATTCTCTCCACCTGTCTACTCTGAAGAAGTATATATTTTTAACAACTTATTGTGGAATGAGTGAAAAGGTCTAATTCTGATTCAGGGGAAAAAATATACCGTTATGTCCATTTACTGTTTTTTAGGTCAATTGGTGATTTTCCACTGGAAACATTGCCTCTTGTTAGTTTGGGCAAGATCAGGCATCACTACCTGGAGAGTTGGTGTGTGAACGTATATCCCACCAGCAGTAACAATGCATAATGAAGGTATGACCATTCCTGTTGAAAACAAATGATCATTGTCAAGTAAATGCCCAGTAATCAGCATCTTATCTGATTCAGAAACATTAGAATCATGAAGTACCACACCATCTAAATTACAGTATAAAATTTATCATATTGTGATAAGCCTTCAACAATTAAAAACTCAATATATTAGCAGTCTCCAATGCACCACTGAGTTCAATAAGTGAGGAGTTAATATTTTCTCCAAACCTATAAATCAGAAGTACTTATCACCAAGGCATCACCATTGGTATGGTCACCAAATAAGCCATAAAGCAAGTCAGAAATCAATTAACAAACCAGATTCATTTTTTGGGTTTACAAATTGAAGATTGTGATGTTTACATTCACAGTTGGAATTTTGACTTATTTTACCAATAAAACACTGCCACTATGCCTCTAATGGCAGTGTGGTACAAAGTGGTCTGACACTTTCAAATCCAGCACAAATTAAGTTATTGTGAAAATACAATCCAGGTATCACAATGGTTAAAGTTCATGACTAATATTCTTTCACTGTTGAGGAGGACTATTGGAACTTAGTCACACATTCTAGAACCTCAAGTTGTATGTATTTCAATATTTGAGAGAGCAAAATAGTAACGGCACAACAGATTGTAATACAGATTAATGAGTACCCAGTGTGGGGAAAATTAATTCAAGAAAGCACCTGATCAAGTATGATTAGTTCCTTATACATTCTTTTAGGATAAATAAAAAATTGTTTGCAGGAGCAGTTTAACCTGTCCCTGTAACAGTTACACTGAGTTTAATGCTTCATTGGCATAATTTTTAGCCAACAATGCAATTGATCCATTATTGGATAAACAGATATATTTTTAAAAAATCAATAGCCATGGTCTCATTTGTGCATAGTTAGCCAAATAATGCAACCCTTTGTGATGAACATGACACTTGTTTTCCAAATATAACATTTTCTTTGTTGAAAGCAATAAGGATAATATATAATGCACATAAGGCAGGAAATGAAAACTGTGCTTTTATGTCATAAAGGATATACATAATGTGATACTTGATTAAATGATGAGTGCAGACATAATAAACTTCCTTATTTACATTATGCCAGACAACTGATGGTGCCCCAGTGATAGGGAATGCTTAAGCAGTAAACTAGATATGTACTGATAAAGAAATAAACTGCAAGTGTTAGAAATCTGATACAAAAACTGAAAGTGTTGGAATAATCAGCAGAATCATCCACATCTAAAAAGAGGGAAAAAATGACTTTTTGAGTGTAGACCATCATCAGAACTAGAAACTGGAAGGTAAGCAAGAGAAGATGAAAGACTGAACAAAGAGGAAGGAGAGAACTGGTAGAGTCAGGAATGTAGACTCCCATCACAGAGGGTAGTTAAGGAGTTTAGTAGCCTGTAAACAGGTGTTTTGAAAAGTGAAGAGGTGAAAACTAGTGGTTGATATACAAAGATCACCTTGGGGAGGCCATGGAGGGGTTGGTTTATCTTCTATTTGCAGTTGTGCCGAAAGATTCTATACCCAAAACATTAATCTGTCATTTCAGCCGTTAACGGACCTGGTAGTATAATTCTAGCACATTTAAAGAAATATTTTTGTTGGGCTGCCAGGCAACACTGCCATGGTCTTATTTATTGCCCATCCCAGTGCCCCAAAGTGGCGATGAGTCACCTTCTTGAATTGCTGCAGTCCTCATGGTGATGGTTCTCCAACAATGGTGGGAGGTAGGGAAATCCAGAATTTTGACCCAGCAGTGATGAAGACATAGCAATATATATCCAAATCAGGATGATGCGTGATGAAGGACTTGGCATTGATGGTGCTCCCATGACATTAAGGCTCATGTCATTCTCAGTAGTAGAGGCAATTATTATAGAGAGAGCTATTAATAGTTAAATGGCAACGTATGCCTTTGTATAGACTAACACATAACACCATTATGTAATAGAAAAATAGAAGGCTCAAGGCTGAAAAAGATGATAGGCCCACCTAATGTATCTTCCTGTTGCTACATCAGTTGTATCCAATAACTCGTTTCTCTTCAAGGCACTCATCCAATTTTGCCATGAACATATCCAAACTTTTGGCCTCCAGTACACTCCTTGGTAAGCTATTCCAACAACGTGCTACCCTCTCAGTAAGTTAATGGTCCTTATATCCCATTTGAATGTAAAAGGTGAGAAACTAAGAAATGTTGGTATTTGGAGGGATTTGGGTGTCCTTGTATACGAATCACAGAAAGTTAACATGCAGGTACAGCAAGCAATTAGGAAGGCAAATGGTTTCTTAGCCTTTACTACAATGGGGTTGGAGTATAAGAGTACAGAGGTCTTGCTGCTCTGGTTAGACCACACCTGGAGTACTGTGTACAGTTTTGGTCTTCTTACCTAAGAAAGGATATATTTGCCTTAGAAGGGATGCAACAAAGATTCACTAGATTGATTTCTGGGGATGAGAGGGTTGTCCTATGAAGAAAGATTGAGTAGAATGGGCCTATATTCTCTGGAGTTTAGAAAAATGAGAGGTGATCTCATTGAAACGTATAAAATTCTTAGAGGGCTTGACAGGGTAGATGCTGAGAGGCTGTTTCCCCTGGCTGGAGAGTCTAGAACTATGGGTCATAGTCTCAAGATAAGGGGTCGGCCATTTAGGACCGAGATGAGGAAAAATGTCTTCACTCAGAGGGTTGTGAATCTTTGGAATTCTGTACCCCAGAGGGCTGTGGATGCTCAGTCATTGATTATATTCAAGACTGAGATCAATAGATTTTTGGACACAAAGGGATATGGGGAAAGTGGAGTTGAGGTAGAAGATCAGCCATGATCTTATTGAATGGCAGAGCAGGCTCGAGGAGCCGTATGGCCTACTCCTGTTCCTATTTCTTACGTTCTTATGTACTTTTCAGTTTAAAAATGTCCCCCTTGTCCTGCTGACTCTTGCCAATATAAATAGCCCTCCCAATCTTCTGCCTCTGAGTTTTGCTGCTTTGGATACTTAAATCATTTCCCTTCTCAATCTTCTCTCCAGTGAGGAAACCCAGATACTGTACTTGAATTTATCCAAATATTTTTCTTCTCCAACTCTCTCATCTTAGTAGCTCTTCTTTGTACTATTTCGAGTTTAGCTAGAATCTTTCTGTAGTGTATGTTCTAGAAGAACTCAATAGTCTTGGGGGGTTGGGGGGGGTTACTGACCAATATGCATTATAATGATAGGTGTTTCCACTGGCAGGAGGGTCAGTAACCAGAGGACACAGATTTAAGATAATTGGCAAAAAAGCCAAGGGAGAGATGAGAATTTTTTTTACTCGGTGAGTTGTAATGATTTGGAATGCATTGCTTGAAAGGGTGGTGGAAGCAAATTCAATAGTAATTTTCAAAAGGGAATTGGATATATACTTAAAAAGGAAATATTTGCAGGGCTATGGGGAAAGAGCAGGGGAGTGGGACCAATTAGTAGCTCTTTCAGAGAGCCGGATCAGGCACGATGGGCCGAATGGCCTCCTGTGCTGTATGATTCTATGATTATTCATCTTGATTTCTCCATTCTTTTTATGCTTCCCAACATCCCATTGTTTTTGAGACAGCTGACAGACATTGGCTTGATGTCTTGAGGAAGTCTATTATGATCCAAAGATCCCTTTCCGGGTCCATCTTGTTCATTGTTTTCCCCATTAATCCTGTAATTCCTCTGCTTGTTCCTTATTCCCAAGTGACATTAATTTATATTTATTCACTTTAAACTGCAAAATAAAATAACAGAACTTAAGGGAAGAACTGATGTGATTGCTTTCTCAAACATCTTCCATTAAATCTTGCATAGGTCATCTTACATAGGTCAACATCTTACATTAAATATAACAAATATACAAATACATCACAAGTGTTAATAATTGTCAAGCTCAAAATGCTTCCTACTTCAATGAATAGCAGGCAACCAAAGCCACTCAGCATCATTAGTCAAACAGCAGGTCCTCGTCTTTTTTCTCTGAAATACTTATTGGTTCCATGTGCACTAATTCTTCTATTGCCACCATCTTTGCCATTTGTGCTTAACCTCTTTCATATCCTTACTTCTGTCCCATTCCTATTTGAATTCTTCCCTTGCTGCTTATTACTTGTCTTGCCTGAGCTTCTTTCCTGTACTATGGTGTTCTTTTTATTTAGCCTTCCACCTAAACCTTCCTGGCTATCTTGTACATCCATACTAGCCTTAGTTTCCCCATTACCCTAGTTTAAAGACCACTCTATTCATTTTTTTCTGACAATGCATCAGTCCCATCCAGTCAGTACAGGCTGTCCTTTTCCTAGAAGCCTTAATCCTTGCTCCCTACACCACACCTTTGGCAAAACTAATTTCTCTTATCTTAGTCTGCGTTTCTGTTCCTGTAATTGGCACCAGTAAATAGTTTAGAAAAAGCTATCACATCTGTCCTTTCTTTAATTTCTCTCATTTCATTTTGCAGAATCTCCTGACTACATCTACCCATGTCATTGTTTCCAACATGGATCACAATAACTGGTTCCTCCCCAAGCCCATCAACAGATCATCCATGTTGAAATCCACCATCTTCGCACTTGGGAAACTTACCTGGTAGTTTTCACATTCATAGATGCATATTTTCATATCTAAAAATGGAATCATCTACCATTACTCTGGCTATCCCTCCCCTCTGGACAACTGGGTGTCCTAAGATTTTAGAGTCTCCTGGTTCCGCAGACCTCGCACTCACCAAGGATACATAGTGAAGCAGCAGAAACTCCTTATCCATCTTGTGATCACATTCTGCACTGTTTCCCCTCACTACTTGTAACCACATATCAGCTTCCCTTTCCCTCTACTTTTCTCAGGTGATCACACAACTATCTATATAACATGTCCTTCTCATCTTAATATTGGAAATAACCCTTCCAGATCTGTGAATGGTGCATCCAGTCGTGAATGGTGGTGGACAATTAAACAACTAACGGGAGGAGGAGGCTCTGCAAACATCCCCATTCTCAATGATGGCGGAGTCCAGCACGTGAGTGTAAAAGACAAGGCTGAAGCGTTTGCAACCATCTTCAGCCAGAAGTGCCGAGTGGATAATCCATCTCAGCCTCCTCCCGATATCCCCACCATCACGGAAGCCAGTCTTCGGCCAATTCGATTCACTCCACGTGATATCAAGAAACGGCTGAGTGCACTGGATACAGCAAAGGCTATGGGCCCTGACAACATCCCAGCTGTAGTGCTGAAGACTTGTGCTCCAGAACTAGCTGCGCCTCTAGCCAAGCTGTTCCAGTACAGCTACAACACTGGCATCCACCCGACAATGTGGAAAATTGCCCAGGTATGTCCTGTCCACAAAAAGCAGGACAAATCCAATCCGGCCAATTACCACCCCGTCAGTCTACTCTCAATCATCAGCAAAGTGATGGAAGGTGTCGTCGACAGTGCTATCAAGCGGCACTTACTCACCAATAACCTGCTCACCGATGCTCAGTTTGGGTTCCGCCAGGACCACTCGGCTCCAGACCTCATTACAGCCTTGGTCCAAACATGGACAAAAGAGCTGAATTCCAGAGGTGAGGTGAGAGTGACTGCCCTTGACATCAAGGCAGCATTTGACCGAGTGTGGCACCTAGGAGCCCTAGTAAAATTGAAGTCAATGGGAATCAGGGGGAAAACTCTCCAGTGGCTGGAGTCATACCTAGCACAAAGGAAGATGGTAGTGGTTGTTGGAGGCCAATCATCTCAGCCCCAGGGCATTACTGCAGGAGTTCCTCAGGGCAGTGTCCTAGGCCCAACCATCTTCAGCTGCTTCATCAATGACCTTCCCTCCATCATAAGGTCAGAAATGGGGATGTTCGCTGATGACTGCACAGTGTTCAGTTCCATTCGCAACCCCTCAGATAATGAAGCAGTCCGAGCCTGCATACAGCAAGACCTGGACAACATCCAGGCTTGGGCTGATAAGTGGCAAGTAACATTCGCGCCAGATAAGTGCCAGGCAATGACCATCTCCAACAAGAGAGAGTCTAACCATCTCCCCTTGACATTCAACGGCATTACCATCACCGAATCCCCCACCATCAACATCCTGGGGGTCACCATTGACCAGAAACTTAACTGGACCAGTCATATAAATACTGTGGCTACGAGAGCAGGTCAGAGGCTGGGTATTCTGCGGCGAGTGACTCACCTCCTGACTCCCCAAAGCCTCTCCACCATCTACAAGGCACAAGTCAGGAGTGTGATGGAATACTCTCCACTTGCCTGGATGAGTGCAGCTCCAACAACACTCAAGAAGCTCGACACCATCCAAGATAAAGCAGCCCGCTTGATTGGCACCCCATCCACCACCCTAAACATTCACTCCCTTCACCACCGGCGCACTGTGGCTGCAGTGTGCACCATCCACAGGATGCACTGCAGCAACTCGCCAAGGCTTCTTCGACAGCACCTCCCAAACCCGCGACCTCTACCACCTAGAAGGACAAGGGCAGCAGGCGCATGGGAACAACACCATCTGCACGTTCCCCTCCAAGTCACACACCATCCCGACTTGGAAATATATCGCCGTTCCTTCATTGTCGCTGGGTCAAAATCCTGGAACTCCCTTCCTAACAGCACTGTGGGAGAACCGTCACCACACGGACTGCAGCGGTTCAAGAAGGCGGCTCACCACCACCTTCTCGAGGGCAATTAGGGATGGGCAATAAATGCCGGCCTTGCCAGCGACGCCCACATCCCGTGAACGAATAAAAAAAATTTTAAAAATTGAGCTTGCATTCATGGCTTGTGTAACAATCTTGCATCGTAGGCTGGAAGTTACATATACCACATTGTATGCAACGCAAGAGATATCCTGCTTGTCCAGTTTTGTTTCTTCTACTGGTTATATAAGGACACTAAACTTCTGAACCTCACTCAATTGCAGCCTCATCCCTGGCCACTCACAGCTCAATTAAAAGATTTAAATTTATAGGGAATACATATCGAGCAACTCAACACCTGCCCTCACTCCTTCAAATAAAGAGAGATACTTCTTTACTCAACCATAAGTCCCAGTCTACTTAGTGGCTTTCTTCCTTTTATACTCAAAGTAGGGCTTTTGCGGTCATTGATTATTACTTCCTGACCAGCACCCCAAATTGGGCACTGTTTAAACTACTTAATTCAAATGAAATTAGTGTCTATTTCACAAAACCAGCATCGCTCAGTTCCAATCACACTTCTTCAGTCCCAACTCCCTTAAACAAAGAAAGTAACTGCCTCCCTCAATCAAAAGTCTCAATATGCATCAAGTTCTGGGCACATTTTACAGCTCATTTTCAGTGTAAGAATTTTTAGGCAAAGGCCATTTAGGGGCCAACAATCATGTTTAGGCTATCCTTTCTCTCCTGTTTTTAAGATAATTATTTTATTTTATTACCTATTTTATTATTTTATTACCTATTCTATGATTCTTTACCATAGCCCTTAATTGCAAATGTGGACCTTTGTCTAAAGCTTTCTGAAAGTCCAAATATATCATTATAAGTAGCACTTCAGTTATCCACATAACTAATAATACTGTCAGCAAAAACTCTCTTTACTGAATCCATGTTCACTGTCCTTTGCAAATAACTTTGTTGTTGCTTAGTTTAATTAGGTTATTGGGACATATTTTATTGTCAAAATAACAGTGAGGCTTTCAGCGCTCACCGTTATTTATGTGCAAATTGGATAGCAACTTCAGGTGAGTGGAAATGCGCAGTTAAACTCAAAAATCCGGACGTTGCTGTTTGAGATGCTCTGCTCCTCTGTAAGCTGCGCAAAAACGGCATTTCACCGTCTGGCACCATTCCAATGTATTGAACGGTGTGACGTTCCTATAGTGACATCGTAGATATGGACTGAACTCGCCACAAAAAGTTAGGGTGGTGTCCATTCCAGTCTAAACATCCTTTCTACAGTGTGATAATTCTTAATTACTGCCAATCTCTCTGGCACTGAAAATTAATTTTTACAAGTGTGGAGTCTCGTTCCTTAGCTTTTAATTGTTATTAGAGATTTTTTTTTAAATTAAAATTTTTTTTTACATTTTCTTTCTGTCTCTTTTATCTCAGTTTCTTAATCCAATCTTTTTTTCCCTCTCTTTATTTCGCTTTCTGTACCTGATTTGACAATTAATTCGCTATTCTAACTTACACTTCCTGGTTCTGACTCTGTGCTGCTCATTAACGATTCTTCAATCTGATTGGTTAAGGAGACACACAGTTGTTTGCCCTGTTCACACAGGTCCAAGATGCCCTGTAGAGGGCGCCGTGCTGTTTGGATCTCCCGCTGACAGTAACTTGCGGTGCAAAACCCCATGGAAAGTCTATGGGCATGTGCAAGTCTAACAAACGGCAAGTGCCATTCACAGCAAAGTCTGGCCCAACGTGTTTAAATGGCAGTGCTGTGTTTTGCAGGTGTTAACAAGATGAGATTCTGTAAATTGGTCCTAGCCATTCAATTCAGAATCTGGAATTGTTTATGTGAATTTCATCAATATGCAACATCAGACATAAATGAGCTTTTGTTGTGGTTAAAACTGTTGAACCAAAGACTTTTTCTATTCTAAAGCTTCAAAGCGTTATTCCGTTTTAATTTTGTTTGGCAATGAATGCATTGTTTTCTCAAGGAAATTAAACAGTTAAAAGAGCTTCATGAGTTTGTGGCTCATGTATTTCATGTGAAACTTTCTACCTAAAATATATGGACTTGAGATAACGTTCTGTTACAAAGGAACATGTGTTACCATTTGTCATGCCACTAATAATGACTTATTTGATTCTGCCTGTTGGCAAAAATATCAGGAGAGCTTTGATAAAGTGTATATTTTAACTTCCTCTTGTCTTGTACACCAGTATTATTCTAATTTGCTATATTTTATAACTATCTGATTTTGTAAATAAATTTGATTAGTTGTACTAGTCTGTCCAATCTATCATCTCTCTGTGTAATATTTTCTATTCATCAAAAATGAATATTGGAGCCTGAGGCTGTGCTTGATCCAGTAACAGTAATGTAATTGAGATAATTGTTCATTTCTGTTTCATGTATCCTGCAAGCAGAGAAAGTGAATAGATGCCGATTTCTGATTGTAGCAGCTGCAGTCTGCTTAGTGAAACTGTTGTTAGGTTGCTCAATGCGTAAGTTGTGCAAAAAAATGAAACTGTCAGTTCTATAAGCAATTCAGTTTACATAAATAGATTTAGTTGTTAACATCTTTACACTTAACCATTATTAGTAAATGTATTAGGTTTTTAATTTACATTTTGATTTGTGGAAGAGAATGTTTGAAAAGAGGAGAGGCTAGATTAGGAAGAATGGGGAGACAAAGCCTTACTATTTTTAAGTGTATCTGACATGAATGTTTGATTGGATTTTTCTGTTCTTATATATTAACTACCCACTTTATAGAATTTGAGTAGGAGTATTTTATATTATACAATGCAAATCTGCTGTTGGATATGGATCAATCATTTTAATTCTAAGGGAATTCCAGGACCTATTATCCACTAACAAGATCAGCGCATGAACATGCATACATAATTTAAATGGGGTTTGCCCAGTGAAAACAGTTAAATAATGTCACTATTTTATTTACTGGCATGCTCCCAAGATGGGGGTCAGTGAAATAAAGTTATTTTTTGCTATAACAGAAGCAGACTTTATCAGCCATAAATCACAATTTTTCTTATGAGTAGGAATAATTGCATTTCACTGTCATCCAAAGTGTATTTTATTTATAAAATGTGGATGGCCTTATAATTATATCATTGTATAATTAAGCTTTATTTGTATAAACTTTTTTTTACAAAGAATATTATAAGAATAAAGAATGCTTTAGCGCTTTCTCTTTAGTCACATGATTGGCAGCCTTTTTTTTAAAAAGTCCTTAAATGGAGTGTCAAAGGATAGTTGTGCTGTGACATTGACAAGTCACATTTATCACGTAGAGCAAGCATTAAAATCATGGGCCATTTTGGGCCTTGTTTCAAGAATGAGTCAAACAATCCATTTTTTTTTTCCTTTTTAAAAAATAGGTTCATGACTTGAAATAAAAGCGAAAATATTCATCGATCTTTTCTAACCTAGTGACTGCTAAACAGAAAAGAAATCTAATCATACCATTTCAGTTGTGAAAATCAGCCCTGAAGGGTAATACTACTAATAGAAAGAATGTTTATACATGCAGAAAAGCTGCGGTGTAGATCTGCAGTTACTGGATGGACTGTCCCACAGGGAAATGGTGTTGGTTTGCTGGCTGGCTGACGTAGCAACTGTGGAGATATAATTATAATTTCAACAGTTGCCAGACTACGCGAGTGATAAAAATTGTTTTATATGCAACGAGTGAATTTTAATCCCAATTTTTAGCCCTAAGTGTCAGCCATGGCTCAGCATTTAGCACTTTTGCCTCTGAGACAGCTGGTTGTGGGTTCAAGTCCCATTCCAGAGACTTGAGCTCAAAAAATCTAGGCTGACACTCCAGTGCAGTACTGGGGGAGTGCTGCACTGTTGGAGGTGCTGTCTTTCAGATGAGATGTTGACTGAGGCCTTGTCTGCCTTCTCAGGTGGATGTAAAAGATCCCATGGCACTATTCCATGAAGAGCAGAGAAGTTTTCCCCAGTGTCCTGGCCAATATTAATCCCACAAACAACATCACTAGAAACAGATTATCTGGTCATTAGCATGTTGCTGTTTGTGGGACCTTGCTGTGTGCAAATTGGCTGCCGCTTTTCTCACATTACAACAGTGACTATATTTCAAAAAGTACTTAATTGGCTGTAAGTTGCTTTGTGATGTCCTGAGGTTGTGAAAGGTGATATATAAATGTGAATATTTCTTTTCTTTTCTTTCCAATTGCAATTCCATAGTTAGGGATTATAACAGATTTTATTGTTATCTAATAACAGTGAGTGATGGATATGACTTGTTAATATCAGAGCAGTGCTGTCCTCTGATATTACAGGCCAAAGGACTGTTGGATAAAAATTGCAAATTTGTTGGCTGTAAGTTTGTTACATGCTAAAAATGTTACACCATTGACAACTTTTGTCAAGGGTAGTAGAATTTAATAAGTATCACAGCAGCATAATACAGGATTACGGAATAATAGAATGCAACACATAATGTACTCTGATGCTTGAACGTAAACAGATAGCATGATTACAACAAGAACCAACACTCTCATGTGTACATGAATTACAATATTGCACAGGAAAGAAACTAGTCTGTTACAAATTTGCAAAGAAAAATGGCAAAACTATGGAATCGACTGTGTTTTGAATGACCATTGTTTCATAGAAACATAGAAAACATAGAAAATAGGAGCAGGAGTAGGCCAATTGGCCCTTCGAGCCTACTCCGCCATTCAATATGATCATGGCTGATCCTCTATCTCAATGCCATATTCCCGCTTTCTCCCCATACCCCTTGATGCATTTTGTGTCTAGAAATCTATCTAGCTCTTTCTCAAATATATTCAGTGACTTGGCCTCCACAGCCTTCTGTGGTAGAGAATTGCACAAGTTCACCACCCTCTGAGTGAAGAAATTTCTCCTCATCTCAGTCCTAAATGTCCTACCCCATATCCTGAGACTGTGGCCCCTCATTCTGGACCCCCCAGCCAGGGGAAACATCCTGCCTGCATCCAGTCTGTCTAGCCCTGTCAGAATTTTATATGTTTCAATGAGATCCCCTCTCATTCATCTAAACTCGAGTGAATACAGGCCGAGTCGACCCAATCTCTCCTCATGGCAGTCCTGCCATCCCAGGGATCAGTCTGGTGAATCTTCGCTGCACTCCCTCTGTGGCAAGTATATCCTTTCTTAGATAAGGAGGCCAAAACTGCACATTTGTGTCAACTGCACATCCTGTCCATTTCTGTTTAATTATGATTTCAGAATCTAAAATAGTATCATAAGTTGAACTATGACTGACTGGTTGTTTGGGACAATATTAACAAATTGTATATATTTATTATTTAGAAAAATATCACAGCATTTTCATTATTTCTATACAATTGAGCTTTTGTTTCTAGGCGTGTGCAGCACAAATACAGGCAAAAATGTATATGTGTGTAATATATCAAAACTGAACCATGATATGGAAGTTTTAGCTAAACATGATCAAATACTATATGCATCCTCTTCTTCAACAAAAAATTGAACCAGGATCACTTCCTTGTATAGTAATAATTTAGGCTGGATCAAAATGCTGGAACTCCCTACCTAACAGCATTGTGGGAGCACCTTCATCACATGGACTGCAGCGGTTCAAGAAGAAGGTGGCTCACCACCACCTTCTTAAGGGAACTAGGGATAGGCAATAAATGCTGCCCTTGCCAGCAATGCCCACTGCCCGAGAATGAATTTTTTAAAAAAGCAGGGTTTATCCAACCTATTCCCCTAGGGCTACCAGCAGCCCCTGAGTCCCTGGAAACCTGGCCATTGAAACCCAGGTCACTCAGTCCTATTTGTGCTTATTTCTTATTTGCTGGTTTGTCTTTTGTGAGCTTCAAAGTGTGGAAAGGGTTGTTTTTGTGCTGTTGCTTTATTGATGGATAAATCCTAACTCAGTACATCGAGATCAGTTAGTATCAGCAACTTGATTTTTATACGAATAAAAATATGAACATGGATTTAAACTTTGCATGTGCCCCTCGAGGCTGCATGGTGTGCCCCTATTAGGCCCACAAAGACAATAGCTTGGTCACACTGCTCTCACTGACCATACTGAATGACATTGTTCAGTTCATCAGAAGACCAGACCCAATGATGAACAACTGTTTTTTTTAATCTTACCTTGAAGGTGCATAAATGTTATTAATACTGGCTGAGTCTGAAGTAGTGACTTGGGGTTTACATAGAAACATAGAAAATAGGAACAAGAGTAGGCCATTTGGCCCTTCAGGCCTGCTCTGCCATTCAAAATGATCATGGCTGATCGTCTAACTCAATGCCCTGTTCCTGCTTTTCCCCCATATCCCTTGATCCCTTTAGCATTAAGAACTATATCTATCTCCTTCTTGAATACAAGAAGTGTTACAGGAGTGTTGGGGTACTATTGGACAGTGGAGGTTACTGTTTTAAACCAAATATTTCATTTCTTTACCCAGGATTGCTTGGTCAAAATTTGTGTTTAGGCTCCAATATATTAACAATTCATTAGCAAATTTGAACTCAGTTCAGTGAACACAGGAGAGACCAGTAATAACGTATTCTCTAATATTTGATGTAGTTTGCTAGAGACTGTATTTGTTCGATATGATTGTTTTAGTTGTGTGATAATTGATTGAATTAGACTTTCCTGTATCATTAAGAATAAGACAGAATTCTCCTTATGGGACTTGACTTTAACATGTCTGTTACTTGTTGTATTTTGCATTTATATCCATTCCTGTATGACTGCTTATTGATGCTGCTATTTGTTCATCCATTAACAAAAGGTGGATGTTAAACATCTAATGATTTTTTTTTGATCTGATAAATATTGCCTGGTCATGAATTTTAAAGCAATAAAGGCTGGATATGATCATTCTGAAATGGGAAGTTAGACTTACCTTTAATTATTGTTTACATCCGTTCCATGACCGCCAGTCAAGTGAAGAACAAAGTGCAAAAAAATGCTTCAACTTTTAATCCCAGAAACAAAAAAAATGAAGACAACTACTGTGAAACCTGTAAATTAGGGACTCCTAAGGGACGTGCACAGGTGTCCTTTTCAAAATTGGTCATTGTATGTGCTGTAAAAATTGTCTGAACAATCTTGACGAACCAGCTGAGATTATGATCAACACCTAATCAGCTGCAACAATGCTAAGAACTTATGTTTGGAAGCAGATATAATAACAAAACTGATGTTGCAAGTTTAGCACCTGTACAGTGGAACCTGTTCCTAACGACCCTCTAAGGAGATGGACAACCGTACCGCATGGGGTCAGGTGCGTGCACATCTTCTGGCGTGCATTGTCAACAAGGTTGCTTTTGGAAGCAGGGACAGCGGCTGTAGGGGTCATTCAAACCCCGATACCGGCATGGACAAAAAGGAATCCAGTAACAATCCATCGGTCATCACAATCTTCAGACTCAGATACAGTACGTACTTTCAACATTTTAAAGTGTCACGTCAGGCTGTGTCCTGTGTTTTAAGTTGTAATAGGCTTGGTGCATTGAAGGTTGTCTGTAGTTTGTAATTTGAGCGTGTCCATGGTTTCAGAGTGCCGCTTGTATATTTTACAATGCAAGTTATTTGGGTCTCTCAGTAGTATCTGATTTTTGCAGGTGTCTGTTTTTTAGGAGTGTCGGTTTATGCATGTTTCACTGTACCTTAAAAAATGAGTTTATTTAGGATGAGGGCTATCAGTAGTGGGGAATTGAGCAGCTTTTCAGCATTAATTATTCCTAGATCAGGCATAGTACAGATTAAATGAAGAGTAGACCTCCTGTTATACTGCTTTAACAATAAGCTTTAATTACAACTTCAGAAGGGTAGCCTTGCAATCATTATGTAGTTGTAAAAGACTGGTTCAATTCCAGTCTATGCTGTCAAATCCACAGCAATGACTTTACTGAGTAGGCGCCAGTTCTACTGGCCCACACACCCTGTGCTTGCTCAAATGCTAAGCACCAGGCACATGATTCATGAACTGAAATTACCCAATATGCTTGGATCAAAAATATTAATGAGAAAAAACATTCTGTTTACAGTTACAGGGTATAAATAGGATCCTGAATCAATTAAATCGATAGAGCTGGCTAAGAAGCAGAAAAGCAGAACGTTGTTCCTATGAGTGTTTACAGTGGGCATAATAATATAAAAATTCAAATCTTGTGGAGTTCCCACTCCTACTGACACATTGAAATCCACTTGGGGATCTATAGCCAAGATGTTAGTCGTGCAATGATTTGAATGCAGCATTAAAACTCAAATGTAATAGGGTATAATGGGACTTCCAATTTGTACCAAGCAATCGATAGCTTGGTGTTATGGATCCACTGGGTTGAGCTTATATAAAATAATTGCATTTGAAACTTTTATGGCCATTAGACGTACACTTCATCTGTCTAACCATAATTGGGTTACTTGGTTGAATGAGTTACCGAGGATGACCATATCAGGGGGTTGAATTGATTTGGAGGAGATGCTGATTAATGTAAAGACACTGATTATCCTGAACTTTCTTCATCAGTTAGCTATCTTTATTTGGCTCCCCAACCACACTATCAGGCACAGTAGCTCTTTCAGTATACATCATTAGCATTTAGGTGTTTAAGCAAACTTATTCTGAAAATTGACAAAACCACATAGAAGCATGATACAGTTAGTCATGATTGTTTCTAGCATTTCAGTTTTTTAAAAATAGGGTCCAGATGGAGCCATGCCATGGGGAGATGGAATGCAAGTTAATTTCCCACTTCTGAGTTCCCAATCTCAGCTGCACTACTCTAGATTGGCATTTAACTCCTATAGGGCACTTCCTACAAAGGGGAGGAAAATCAGGTGGTGAGTGTTCACTAGGTTGTCCTCATTCACATCCAGGTGGTTAGTGAGCAGTAAAACTGGCAGTGGTCTGGAAACAGGCTTTCAGCAGTAGAGAGTGTCTAACTCAGGAGTGACTAGAAGTGGGAAAAAAACCAATGAAAAAGAGGGTAACATATCCTCAATATAGGAATAAAGAGGTCCTGAGGTTAGACTCTCCTAAATACAAATATTAATATGACCTTCACTTGTTCTATTAATGCACTTGATGCAAGATGTATTTGTTTCTGTGACAGCAGTAAAACAACAACAGCTTGCATTTATATAGCGCCTGTAACGTAGTAAAACATCCGAAGGTGCTCCACGGGAGCGATTATCAAACAAAATCTGACACCGAGTCACATAAGGAGATATTAGGACAGGTGACCAAAAGCTTGGTCAAAGAGGTAGGTTTTAAGGAGCGTCTTAAAGAGGAAGAGAGAGGTAGAGAGATGGAGAGGTTTAGGGAGGGAATTCCAGAGCTTAGGGCCTAGGCAGCTGAAGGGATGGCCACCAATAGTGGACCGATTAAAATCGGGGATGCACAAGAGGCAAGAATTGAAGGAGCGCAGAGATCTCGGAGGGTTGTAGGGCTGGAGGAGGTTACAGAGATAAGGATGGGAGAGGCCATGGAAGGATTTAAAAACAAGGATGAAAATTTTAAAGTTCCCAGACTGGGAGCCAATGTAGATCAGCGAGCACAGGAGTGATGGGAGAACGGGACTTGGTGCGTAACAATGACTGTCACAATTTTTATGGCCCATTCCATTCCTATATTTTATCAGTGTGATTATAGATTAATACTCCAATGGTATTCAATACCAAACTGGCAGATTGGTGCTCTGTTGTTTGAATTACTTGTAGATTCTATTGGTGATAAAGGGGTAGAATGGCTCATTCATGATACCATTTTGGGTGGTACATTTGATAATCTGGTGATTGTGGTCATATCTGAAAGTAGCAGTCAGCTAAGCATATGTGTCACTCTTTTTGGACCCTAGAATAATTTGTTCAATCAAGGAAATCAATAGGGATGTGACTTTCTTATATAAAGTACACTATGGCAATCTGACACCTAGGTCTAGAATTTCCTCTAAATGACTTAACAACTCTGTTGCACCTTAAAAAATCTTGCATCCACTGATGGCTGCTAGAGGGAGATACACATAAATTTCCTGGATCTGCTAATTTGCATACTCATTGGTGCAGGCATTGGTGTAAAATGGGTGTAAGCAGCTGAACTACCTGGAAATTTCTGTGCAACCTTTAAAAACACAGTTTAACCTTCACTTTTCAGCAGCAGACTGAGGGGGGGGGGGTGCAAACAGATAAGAGAGCAACAATGCTGGGCTTTTTCACTTCACTCTCTAATAACTTCACTGCTTGTCTTAGCAATATATTTATTTGTACAGAATCAAGCACCATCAGTGCCAGAACCCATCAGAGAGCATGGTACCAAGCCAGAGAAGAAGAACACACAACTTCACTCATCCAGACCACCAAACCCTCCTTGAGGAAATTCAAAGTGGGAGGCACAGACTTCTGGGTGTGAGTGCCACCCAGAATTATCGCTCGTGCTACTGGAGGGAGGTGGCACTGGCACTGATTGCGAACACCCTCACCTCCGGGACTGCAGAACAGTGCCACCAACAATTCCACATCCTCAGCAGGACAGGTAAGGTAAGACACTGCATACCTCTCCCTTTTTTTCCTTGTTCATCCTAGGCACCAGCACACTCTACACGCTCTTGAGACAAAACTTCTTCAACTAACCTTTCACAGCGCACTCTGGTTAATGCGGGCTTCAACTCAGCATCTTGTACTATGGCTACCCAGCTCGCCTCACACCACAACTCTAAAAACCCTTCTTCCATTTTAACAGCCTCATATCCCCACATCTCTTACTTTACCTTTCCCATTTGGCACACACTCCTCAACTTCTAGCCTGATCCTCATTTATTCTATCTTCTTGCAGGACAAATTGGCACTCATTGCCTGCCAAAGGCAGACCACTGGAGAGGCATCCTCAACTTTAAACCCTTCATGCCAGATTACTACACTTTTGCCCTGGCATCCCTGTGAAGAACCGCACATCCACAACCTTCCACACCCTCCTCTAATTCCTTAATCCCAAGGGGGTGATGCTCACCTATTCTTAGTTTCTACCATTTCTTTCCTGCAGATCCACCACAGTAACGGATGGCACAAGAGGAGGAAGATGATGATGATAGTGGTGAAGAAGATGATAAGGACCATGACACCCAGCAGTCACAGCTGCATGATACCGCCGTCTCTCAGGACAGTAACACATGTCAGGCCTCCAATCATCAGCGCCACATCAGCGGAACGTGAGAGGCCACACCAAACTGCCAAGGAGCAAGCTGCCATGAGATAATGGCATGAACAGCTAACCATCTCTCTCAATCCTGGCCCTTGTGTGGCACCTAGGAGAAGCATGAAAATAGATGCCCATAAGGAATACTTTACTTGCTACTGGGAAGCCTTGATGGTGGGTAGTGGGTGGGGGTCAAAAAATCTGCCAGTGGCCTGACCTGTGAGAAGCAGTTCAAAGCAAGTCCAGTGACAGTAGGCAGAATAACAAAAAAAAACCTGCTTTAAAAGTCATTTCCTATCTGCAGGAATATTAATTTAAAGAACTCTAGCCTCTTCTGTTTCAGAAACTCCTCATTTCCACTGTGAACAGCTGACACGCCTTGGGACGCTTTGCTATGTTAAAGGGGCTATATAAATGCAAATTGTTGTTGGTCCTGACAGCTGCTGAACCTCACTAAACTTACCTAACTTGCCCCTAGCTCAGCAGTCATCCAACTTTAAGAAACTCAGAGGTCCTTCGCAATGGCTTTCACTTTGACATAGACATTCGGTGGGCAAATCGCGATGAGCTGCAGAAGCGCAAGGATCTAAGGAGAAGCTGTTTAAATGCAGAATTTGGGTGGAAAAGACATTCAACCCGACTTTGCTTGCACAAAAAGATTCTGACGTTGTTCCAGCATGGTAAGTACACTGGAAACAGCAAGGAAATTCACCCCCTAATCATTTTCACATCTTGAACTGAATTTGGACTTCCTGAAAGGGTCACCAACTTTATCCGTTGTATAGCTGGACTGCACAGACCAAGAAGGTCCCACGTTTGATCTCTGATTTGCACTGATTTAGCTGATCTGGGCCAGGGAAGCATTAGGGGCATTACATTTGCCTTCAGCACTCTTGGGTTATGGAGGAGAAAATTAGCCAAGGTTCCTGGTCCCTATTCAACAAACCTTGCTAAAAGTTCATGTGCACACAAGATCAGGCTCGGCTGTGATGCTTAAGCAGTTGAACAACCTGCTGACTGTTTTGGTTCACACATGAATAATGGTCCTTTGGATGAGGTACCACGGTGCCATTGCAGTGACACTTACGGCTGAGTGAAGAAGTATCCCTCTTTATTTGAGGAAATATGAGTAGGTATTGAGGTCACAACGATGGAAAATGGAAATGCATACTGGTCCAGCAATTCTTCCAGAGGTAGGGATTAAAGCACATTGTTACGGCATCATAGGGGAAACTTTACTTCACTTTTGGGTCTTGCTATACCTAGGTGTCAGCCGTAGTTCGGTAGTAACACTCTCGTCTCTGAGTTAGAAGGTCATGTGTTCAAGCCCCACTCCAGAGACTTGAGCACATAATCCAGTGCAGTCACTGTCAGAGATGTCATCTTTTGGATGAGATGTTAAACCGAGGCCCCGTCTGCCCTCTCAGGTGGACGTAAACGATCCCATGGCACCATTTCGAAGAAGAGCCGAGGAGTTCTCCCCGGTGTCCTGGCCAATATTTATCCCTCAACCAACATCACTAAAACTCATTACCACATTGCTGTTTGTGGGACCTTGCTGTTGCCAAATTGGCTGCCACATTTCCGACATTACAACAGTGACCACTTCAGCAGTACTTCATTGGCTGTAAAGCACTTTGGAATGTTCCTAGGTCGTGAAAGGCGCTATATAAATGCAAGACTTTCATTTTTTATTTCTTATTTCATTGCTAATTTTCCTATCTCCCTTTCTGAAGATGTTGACACCCTGTTGGTATACCAAACAGTTAAAAAAAATCCAAATCAATAAATTGGAATGACGGAGGGCATATTTCAAGGTGTCTCTTTTCAGAGGGAGCAGAGATTTATGTCTCATAAGTGTAATTAGAATCTGAGTAATGTGAGACACAGTTATCGTGTACCAGGAAACATGAGGTTACCGTTTAAAATTGGAGGCCAGACCTGTAATATTAAAAAGGCTTTACAAATACAATGTTAACGCCCCTGTTTAGAATAATTTCTGTACACGAAGTCTGTTCTCTATTATAGCCAGACAGGAATACGATATTCCAGCAAAGGCCCAACAGAATATTATAAAGTAATGAAGGCATGCTGAAAAACAAAACATTGTAATGATTTTAGAATATAAATAAATGATGAGAAACATTACAAGCTGACCTAATCTATCCCAGTGTAAATTCCTTTTCCATTCCCTACCCCCACACTAATTGCTCACTTTTACTCAGCTCCTTTCCTTAAGGTACTGATTCATGCTGCACAGTGGTTCAATGGGTGCCAGCAGCCCTCTGGTATTTCACTGAAATGGTATTTCTTAACGTGGGAACCAAAACAATGCATCTTACCAGACTTTTTGTGATCACAGCCAAGCTTGATCCAGTTCTCACCGAAAATGTATGTGTGCACGCTCTGCACCAGTGGCCATGCAGTCAGGAGCAGGAGCCCTGGGTGATTTTTTCCCTCTCCCTTCCCTGGCCTGAGGGTACGGATGCCAGCTAGAGTGCTGCCATTACTGCTTCAACTGCAACCAACTAACTCAGTGCAAGGAATTGAACCAGGGACCTTCTTGGTTTCTTTGCCTCAGCATACCAGGTAGTGCATATATTCACTTCTTATGTGTACTAATGGATTTCCTGTGGTATTCCTAATCTGCAATATGCCCTGCAGTCTGGCAGTACTGGGGCAGGAGATGTATAGAATATGGGGGGTAGACTGAGGTTGAGTACGCTCTGAGGACAGGAACTATCTACAGGAAAACCTAGGTAAACACTGCACGCTCTGGAAATAGAATCAAATTCAAGCCTCGGCCCCTAGAGAAAAGTCAGGCCTGTGTAGAAAGTAGTTTTTGTAGATAATTCTAAAATTATGTAGGTAATTTAATGGCTAAGTGATTTCTTTAAGAATTGATGTGTTCTCAAAAAAATGGCATATATCAACAGTGGCTCAGAAACCAACATGGCCACTAAAAAATTTGGAAAAATATTTTGAGCAATTTGAGTGGATGGTTTTGTGGTAGTTGTTTGAACACTGGTAGTTATTTGGTGCTTGCTGGTTGGTCATTGTTGGTTTGCCTTCCTCTTTGTTTATATTTAAGGACAATCAGTATTGTTCAGTTAATTGTGATTTATTGTTTTTAATAATTGCAGGATTTTTTGACCCATTGGCACTTTCCGATTGTGACAAATAGCTTTGGATCTGTGATACTTTGTGTGGTGGATACTTTGCATATATGACATTTTCATGGGTGCTGAAGACCCACTAGATGCAAAACTATTAATTATATAATAGATGCATCTTATTAGCAAGCTATTTCTACTCAGGTTCCTATCAATTCAAATTTACAATTCTAAGAGGTGTGCAAGAGCAGACATGAGTGTTTTGCTTACATTTTCTTTCTTTCTTTCTATATTGAGAATATCCATTTTGGGAAATTACAGACATATTGGTATGGCCCAATTTCTGTAAAATATCCAGAGGACATTGTGTGCCTGGGCTTTTATTTTTAAAGGAACAAGCAACATTCTGGGGACAGGTAACAATTTGTTGATCAAAAGAAATAATATTGCCCCTAGTTCTGTATCTTGGGGACATCATAACTGATGGTTGCATGATCAAATAGCATTAGCATGTTGTGTATGACCCAAAAGAAAACTAATGAAAGATGGAAAAAATTAGTATAATGCTATTCAAATTTACAAAAATCTTAATTATGATAGTAAGATTGATAAGATTGAAGGCACGTGGGGAAATAAAGCAGTGGTGCAAAAACAAAATAGATGTTCCAATTTTGTTACTTCACAATACTAAATCTATTAATCTAATTAGTGAAACTATTCTAATTAGTGAAGCTATTCAGATTATCAATCTCATTAGATTACGTCTGGTGGATATAGTCAGTAAGGAGTTACTGGACTGGAAATTGTTGAAAACCTCTCATAAAAATATCTTTAATGGAACTGAAACAGAAAACTCCCAGGGGTTAGATGGAAGCATGTTTTATGAAATATAACGGCTCCCTGTTTCCAACCCTCTGACAATAGGTTACATCTATGATCAAGTATGCCTGCCATTTCCACAGCAACATCAGCTTCTCAGAGATTTGCATAAGCAATTATGTCAAACTTACTTATCATAATAATTCAGTGATCTAATTTTCCAAGTAACTTGTTCTTTATGAAGTTTGTTGTTTCAATTGAATAAACATTATTGCGAAAATATCTTGGGGCTACATGTTATAACATTTTTAGGGGGCAAGTATCCAGGCATCAGTTTTTTTTGCCAGTGACCTAGTAATGTCTAGAAACGGCAATACTGTGTGCAACAAAATTGGTTATTAAGGATGGTGGTTCCCAGGCTCTGATAGTTTATAACGGCAGTAACAGTTTTCTGAAAGTATCGCAGAGAGAGCAATTAAAGCAGATCCAATTAATGGTAGTCACACTGCAGTTCCCAAATACTGCACATATGTTGGTTATTAATCAAGCTTAGAGCTGACATAAATGGGCTTCACAATTCAGTAAACCCAGCAAGATGATAGTGGCAGCCATCATTTCAAGGGGAATTTAAATTTTAACGTCGGGGAGCTTGCCTCAATTATCCAACATATTCAGGCTAGGGTTAGGGGTGTATTCAGGGGCAAACTCCCACCCAGCCGAAGATGTGTCAGGATTCCACGAGCAGAAAATCCTAGCCAACAAATTCAAAATTAATTTAGTTTTACCTTAACTTGTTTTAGCTATCTTGTGATCTGGTCTGTTCAGTAATAGCATGTTCCTTTTATAATATACCATGGATTAAAAATGTTCTTTAAGCCACATATGTCAGGGAATCTGTGGGATGGAATTTTAGAATATTACACTAATAAATGACACATTCATTGTGGTTTGGCACTTTAAACAAAAATGAGTTCTTTGAAGAATAGCTCTTTGAAGCTTTGATTGCTTCAAAAATAGCACCAAGTCCTTGTGAAGGTTGGCCCAGCTATCATGCTAAATGCTAGAATGGTCTTGGCTCGTCCAAAAGATTGGAGAATCATTTTTACATTTTTTAAACTTGAACATTTTTAAAGCACTTGTACAACAAAGATTGCATTCTAATGCACAATGGCAGCTCATCTTAAAACTGAGATGATTTAATACTTGACAGTAATTTGCTGATTTTTCTTTCACCATATGATTATAAAACACTTATAATACATGAGCTAGTAACACAGTTTACCATCATTTCCACAAAGTTTTTGTACACTTTATTCACAACCAGAGCCAAAATTTGACATTCTATTGAGAACATTTTCAGTTTATATAGTTGTGAAGCAGAATCAACCCACTGCTCGAGTACAACCCACAGCTCCTTGCAAGTACTGACCTAGGCTTTCAACCTTCCCCTCCCTCCACTGACTTTTCGGTGGGTCTGGGGCAGGCAGAGACGTAAAGCAACTTTCTCGGTTGCTCCACCGAATCGCTCGCCATTTTGCACTGGGCAGTTTTGTCGGGTTGCTCCAATGTAAAGTCCATCCAAATGTGAGAGACACAACCTCCGACGTGTTTGCACATTTTAAACACTGGATATTGGGGCTGCCTGACATCTAGTGTTCAGATGTCGGCAGAGGTTGCCTCAGGCCAAAAAAGGAAGAAGATCCTGTGCAAGCATCTTCAGAGCACAGCCATGCACAGGTCTCATTAGGTTAAACCAAAATTGTCAATCTTGAAAAAGTGTTTTAAACATGGCAGCTTGCTGGCCACCTTTCTTTTGTTGCGGAAGCCCCTCCAGGCCTGCCATGCTGATTCTCCGCCCCCACACGGGTGTGATTCCCCAGCAGAGGTTGGGAAGCCCACCACCCACCACCCGTGTGTAAATAACTCTGGGACCACAAATAATGGCTGGGGTTATTTGGACATCCCCTGGGCAGGCGGAAGGCTCCCTTCGCCAGAGATATGCCCTAATCTTGGAATGACGTCGAAAGCCTAGGCCAATTGGTCAATAGTTCAGTCCAAGTACTGCTCACTATTACTACAAATACTGTAATAACTGGGAAATTTTGGCTCATCACAATCTGATCAGGCTACAGTGCCTTCCAATATATTCACATCATTCCTGTTTTCCATCTCCTACCCTGCCTCCGTTGTTACTGTGTTGTAGGACACTGCCTCTTTCACTTTGAATGCTGCCAGTATATTTGCTGAGGCCACTGTCTCTTTCTTTAGACTGCCCAGCTGTTTTCCTCCCAACATCACCTCCACCCTGCCCAAGGCAACCAGTCCAGACAAGATGCTGATGATTTTTGAAATGATTACACATCCAAAAACTTTACTACTGTTTATGCCTAAACTGGAAATCAATCAGGAAGAATCCGCTCCTCTCTTTAATCTGTCTTGACTGTGGCAGATGGTTCTGTGTTGTGTTTCGAAAATGGTAATTGTAGTTGAACTTCATTCTATATAACACCATCCAGTCACACATTAGTAAGTCAGTGTTCCTCTCTGACAAATATTGATTTAAAAATAATTTTATTCAAATAATTGTACTGCCCATCTCCAAGTCAGTACTAAGATTAAATGGCCAGATTGACCTGTGACTATAATCACAATGGCATTGTTTTTATTTAGTTTTTCCTTATATTTACTCCCTTCAGCTGGTGAAAGAATTGATTGCCCCTCTGCAATAGCAGTGCTACTTTGTCTAATAAAAGATGGACATCTGACTGGGTTTAATACTTATACAATGATATTTCCAGAGCATTTGTTAAGGTAGAAAGCTATTGCAACGCTGGAGACTCTTAATGTGTATTTAAAGAGCCGTGGAGCTGGATATATGACTGCTCCTCCTGGCCCCACAAAAGTGACCCCCGACGATGCCCGACCCTTCGCAGCGCTCCCCCCGGGATCACTTTCCCTCCCAATTTACCTGCACCGGCTGGAGTCCACAGTCTTACCGAATTTTAGGGCCCCTTTCTGATCGGTGAACATGCTCCAAAATGTGTGAGCCAGAGGTAGACAGGCTATCGAGAAATCAGAAAACTTCCCCGCAACCTTGACAGGGGGATTTGGACCATTCTGACTCTCTAAAGCCAGTTTTCCCAGTGGCTCTGAGGCGTTTTCCAGAGTCCTCGCCTCCTGCCCTCGGGGGATCCTCCAATTTACTTTCCCCCATATTTTGCAGCCGCTTGCACTTTTTGGGTTAGGGTTGAGTGCTCAGCTCATGCCCGTTTCTCACAGTCTGACCACAGCTTTCCGCCTGCACGAATGGGCACTCTCACACTCTGCAGTGCAGCCTACTGAGCTCTTCTGCTATGCAGTTAAAACTGTTTTAAATTAGATGCATCTGATAATATTTTGACAGGTCACAGAGTAAATCACACAGCTTGCCACAGGAAGGAAGGGTTCCTCTTTGCCCCTCTTCTTGCAGTTTTCCTCCCCACTGTGGAGGACCCAGAGTTCATAAGAACATGAGAAGCAGGAGTGGGTCATACAGCCCCTTGAGCCTGCTCTGCCATTAAGTAAGATCATGGCTGATTCTACAGATTAGGAGCACAGCATGTCAAACAAGACAGGTGCATCCCTGACCAGAATGGGAGATGGCTCACTTTCAGGTCTATTCTGACTTTGTGCCCTTTCTATTAGGAATCATCCTTCTCATATTCAACGCAGATTACGGAGCAATATGTTTAAAATTAACATTCAAGATTAGATTTTATAGATGGATGAAGGAAAATGGGTTGAAGGGATATGGTTACAGGATGGGTAAATGTGATTAGAACGATTTGCTCACATGGAAGGTAAATGCTGACACAGACTGGTTGGGCTGAATGGCCTGTTTCCATGTTGTAACCTCTATGTATACACACTCAGACTTCATACCCTAGGGAATATGTTTTGCTCATGGTATGAACCTGATGTGTAAGCTGGTGAGGAATGCTGTTATTATTGGTACATTTCCTATTATTCTTGCCCATAGACAACTCATTCCTGTTCGTAAAGTACTGAGATGCAAACAACAAAAGAGAAAATTTTTAAGGGTTTACTAACAATCCAGCGCACGTATTTTGTTGTTTTCCATTTAACAGTATGATATTAAATGTCACAGAAATTTTTTTACAAAATTATGATCTGGAATGTAGTACCTGAAAGGGTGATGGGAGCTCATTCAATAGTGCTTTCAAAAGGGAATTGGATATATACTTGAAAAGGAAAAATTTGCATGGCTAAGGGGAAAGACCAGGGTAGTGGGACTTATTGGATAGCTCTTTCAAAGTGCCAGCACAGGCACGATGGGCCAAATGGCCTCCTCTGTGCTGCGTGATTCTATGAATGATTCTAAAATTTGAACTTCGAACTTTTATTGTTAAAACTTCAATGATAGATGAGTATTAGCATATATTACGTTTAATCAAAACCATCTAGTATCAGATGTTCGATTAAATGAAACAGAAAGGAAAGAAATTTTAAATCTATCTTATTGAGTATAATTTTTTAAAAATCCCATTGTTCTTTTAAGGCCATTTTCATAGGCCTATTAAAATTCAACTCAACAAAAGTGCTCGCTTCAATGATTATGAGGATTGTAAACACTTGATATGCACATTTTCCTGGAAAAGGTATCCTATATTTCAGTTGTGATAATCTGCTCACTGCTCATAACTCCTCTCCATAGTGATCCTGGGCACACAGAGATCATTTCATTCTGAATTTATGAAATCAACCTTAAACTGACAAGTTGTCCTTGAAGAAAATATTGCAGCTCCTTTGTGCCCAAGCAATGCTATAGAACATAAACTTACATTACCGATTTTTAAAAAAATTCCCTAATACTAAGAATTTGCAACAAGGCTCTCATATTACCTAGCCTCAGGAACATTTTTTCGCTGTCAGTATAGAAAGCCATGCATAAACCATATTTTTTATTTGAAAATGAATAACAGTAGAGATACATCCTTATACTGAAGATTTTGGCTGTTGAAAATAATTCTCTGTAGATCTTAAGAGTTATTAAGTAATAGTTTTCTGGTCATATTCTAGTCAGTTTCATAAATTCAAAACTATAATTTGAATTATTACAATAAAACATTTATTTTTAAAAGAAAATCACAGGTATAGTTGCAAAGGTGATGGATGTCCTTTAATCTGTTGCAGACTGTGGCCTCTGCAGGGTCTGAGATTGGGATACTGCTATTTTAAATGACCATCAAAATTTATAAAAGGAAGCCTTACAGTTCCGACTCTTTTCTTAATTTTTCCTTATTATCTTTCCTATGAAATATCTAATTTCAAAACTAGTACCTCACAAGGTATGTCACAGAATACTACAGCTTACCTCGAAGCGATGCACTTATAGAGGTTCGGAATCATCATGCATAGAATCATACATTACTTGCTTCTCAACTCAATATAGTTGAAAACAAATAAAACCATTAGACTCTTACTCCATGTCAGAGCCCATCTTGAAAAATATTTCAGAGATGTTGCCAAGCTAATAATCTCTTACAAGATTATTATTGGAGCAGTTCTCACAAGAGGTTCTGGCACTTGAACTAGACCTGTCTTTGTGTGTAAAAGAGCTACACCTCAACATTCTGTCTCAGTAAACACTTCAATTTGCCTGAAATCAGTGGAGCTTTTAATATAAGAAGTAGAGAGGATTAAGTAATTAAGGTAATCACACTTTAACAAGGTGCAAAAAGCTTATTGAATTGCCCGAAGCAGTCCGTGCATTTAATACGTTGTAAGTGGTGCTTTTATAAGTGATTTCTATGGTGATGGCAAATGGTTATGGGAAATTGCCCGATATAGACGGTTGCCCGCCATAAGCGTGGGCTGTATAAGTGGTGGGGACTGTGCTGACTGAAGAAGTTTATCCTAGGTTGCACAAGGAACTATATTCTAAATCAATGTGGTTCAGTAGCTATGGCATTTTAGTTGGCAATACCACTGATAGTTGGGTCTGTACTATGGAAACAATAGACTATTATAAACAAATAGACAATCAATATCATGCTACATTTAACTGCTTATAATTAAGTCTTCCCGAGCATTACATCACCATCAGCCAACTATCTTCAGCTGTTTTATCAATGACCTTCCTTCCATCATAAGGTCAGAACTGGGGCTATTCGCTGATGATTTCACAGCGTTCAGCTCTATTCGCAATTCTTCAGATAATGAAGCAGTCCATGCCCGCACACGGTAAGATCTGAGTAACATTCAGGTTTGGTCTGATAAGTGGCAATAACATTCGCATCACACAAGTGTCAGGCAATGACCATCTCCAACAAATGTAAGGAATCTTACAACACCAGGTTATAGTCCAACAAATTTAACCTGGTGTTGTAAGATTCCTTACATTTGTCCACCCCAGTCCATCACCGGCATCTCCACATCATCTCCAACAAGACAGCATAACCACCTTCCCTTGACATTCAATGGCAATTCCATTTCCAAGTCCCCCATCATCAACATCCTGGTGAGAATCACATTGTCCAGAAACTGAACTGGACCAGCCACCAAAATGTTGTGGCTACAAGAGCAGGCCAGAGGCTGGGTATCCTGAGGCACACCTCCTGACTCCCCAAAGCCTCTGTACCACCTACAAGGCAGAAGTCAGGAGCTCCAACAACACTCAAGAAACTCGACACTATCCAGGACAAAGCAGTATGCTTGATGGGCACCCTATCCATTAGCTTAAACATCCACTCTCTCCACCATCAGCATACTGTGGCTGCAGTGTGTACTATCTACAGGATGCACTGCAGCAACTCACCAAGGTTTCTTCGGCAGCACCTCTCAAACCCGCGACCTTCACCACCTAGAAGGACAAGGGCAGCAGATGCATGGGAACACCATCACCTCCAAATTACCCACCATTCTGACTTGGACATATATCGCTGGTCCTTCATTGTCGGTGAGCCAAAATCCTGGAACTCCCTACCTAACAACATTGTGCGAGCATCTTCACCACATGGACAGCAGTGGTTCAAGAAGAAGGCTCACCACCACCTTCTCAAGGTCAACCAGGGATGGGCAATAAATTCTGGCCTCACCAATGATGCCCACATCCCGAGAATTAATTTTTAAAAATACATTTTTTGTTATGGATACTGAAGACATCTGAAAGCCTTGGTCAGCGTAAAGTACAATGAAGTTCTTTGGCAACCAAGTTTAATGAGATCACTTCTATAAAGGCCACTTTTTAATGCCCGACAAACTTGCCAAACATGGCTTAGCCTTATTTAGGTTTGTTTGTACAATTCATGCATCTTGAAGGCCTCTTGGTATCATACCTTTCACAAAAATTACCCCTGATTAACTTGATTTCCAGGTTTCCAAATGAGCCATTTATATTGGCTTACTTTTATGCCACAACCTCCAAATACTATTTTGTATCATAGCAGGGTGTACTTTGTACCAGCCAACACAATCAGACATGTAAATCACATTCAAATACATACAAATGACACTTGGGGCATGCTTTTTAACTGGAGCCGGGAAGAGAGCAGGCGGGTGGTAGATTTTCGCATAGGAAATCCGGAAGTGAAGTGAACGTGTAGGAATCTGCGATCGCAGCTTCATTGAAGCCAATTATTTTTCCTTCTGGGTTTCGCGTCTCCAAGCTGCACAGTGGGCGTACAGCGTACCCAAATGACGTGATCTGAAGTCCACTATTTAAAGGGCCCATGCAAAAATGGATTTTGGAGGAGAAAGGAGGAGAGAGAGGTAGAGAGGTGGAGAGGTTTAGGGAGGGAATTCCAGAGCTTAGGGCCTAGGCAGCTGAAGGCACGGCCGCCAACGGTGGAGTGATTAAAATCGGGGACGTGCGAGATTTGAAGCAGCACAGAGATCTCGGAGGGTTGTAGGCCTGGAGGAGGTTACAGAGATAGGGAGGGTCGAGGCCATGGAGGGATTTGAAAACAAGGATGAGAATTTTAAAATCAAAACATTCCTGGACCAGGAGCCAATGTAGGTCAGCAAGCACAGAGGTGATGGGTGAACGGGACTTGGTGCGAGTTAGGATATGGGCAGCAGAGTTTTGGTTGCGCTCAAGTCTCCGGAGGGTGGAAGATGGGAGGCCGGCCAGGAGAGCATTGGAATAGACAAGTCTAGAGGTAACAAAGGCTTGGATGAGGGCGTCAGCAGCAGATGAGCTGAGGCAGGGACGGATATGGGCAATGTTACAGAGGTGGAAGTAGGTGGTCTTGGTGATGGAGCGGATATGTGGTCGGAAGCTCATCACAGTGGCACATCTGCATCCCTCTCCATCAGAGAAGGAGAGACTGGGAACCCACATATGCCTGATGACAGAACTTAAACATCTTTCACACACATGATGACTTTATTCCATCAATGACTGAACTATGAGAAACCTGAGTATGGTCATTGCCAAGATTGTTACTTTGCCATGACTAATTCATATCACTTTCTTTTGTCTTCCAGGGCTTCACGCATACAAGAAGAATCTGCAGAGATGCTTGACATTGATTCCTCAGAGGACCTCATTCCGTCTGAGGGTGCACCGTCACAACACATACAGCCATTCACCAGCGCAGATACTCGCAATTCGGTCCGTCCTGTTAGAAGTTATTTGGGTTGTCACCTGGTGATTCACAACTCACAAGTGAGCATAAGCAGACACTGGTGGCAGGGGCAGCTGTGGAGAGTTCGTGTCGGAGGGCGCACTCCTCTCTAAGCTCTGCTTAGCTGTATACAGATGCTGAACCCCGGGGCCTATTATTGAGAATGATTGAGGCACAGCTGCAACTTTGCGAGGTGCTGGCAAACGTGCCATGCACACGCTCCACTATAGTAAAGAGGATGGAGGAGTTCAACTCCAACACTAGTGGATTGTTGTCCCAGGTAATTGCAAGAATGTCTGCTATGGAGAGAGTGGCCGCCTCCACGGAGCTTCAGGCATGGTGCACAAATGTGTCTGTGCAGGCCATGACCACAGCCGTGCAGGAGATGTCTGCCTCCTTCAACAGGATGACAGATACCTCCTTTTCCGTGGCCTACAGCGCGTCATAGATGTGCACCAAGCAGGTTGGTAAGAGTGATGTGATGCTGGCCTGGGAGAGGGATAATGGCGTAAGGGGACATGGAAGTGGGAACTCCACTCAAACGTCTCACCCATTACTCCCCACCCCCCCAATTCAACCAGTACCCGAAATGTTGCCTCCTCTCCGAGTCTGCCCCTGCACAGGTGCAGGTGGAGCATTCTTTGGCGGGGCCCTCATGGGTTCCAAAACCAAGAGGTCATAGGCTAAAAGCATCTCAGCAGTCAGGGCAGGGTTCTGAGCAGCCTGCCACTACCTCTGCTAAAACCACAAGGGATGCACCACGTAGAAGCTGTAGGAAGCATAAGTTCAAGAAATAGTAGTTCACCACGGGTATGCAAATGGGTGTTTGAAGAAATTTTATGTTGTGAAGTTTCTTTTTTTTAATATTGGTACATAAAATTTATTGATTATCACCACTTCCACATCTTGGCCATTATTATGTCCTGAGTGTAAAGTTGCCCTTTCATTTGCTTCATGATTGTTATAAATTGGATAGCCAAGTGGTGAAGGACAGGATACGAGAGCCTGGTCTTCAATTGCTTCCAATTATTCACGGAGATTCCCCCTTACACACACACCACACCCTAAATAAGTTCTCATATTAAAAGGATACAAGAGAGTTCCCAATTGCCACACACCACCTGAATACAATTAACAGTAATTGATATAAATCACATGATACAATTAACAATGATGAATGCCAATACATGACGGTACCCATTGGACAGATGTGCATTGGGTGTATGCGTGGTTGAAAGACTGTTTTGTGTAAAGGGGTTGGGGTAGGGGGTGGTTAGTGGTGGTGATGGTTGTGGCAGCCGGCCTGAGTATTTCAATGTCTCTTTTTAGCCACTGTTACTAAGAGAACCTGTGAGAGATGAGGGCATCCCTGGCAGCAATATGCGCAGTTAGTCTGACAATGGGTGCCCATCCTCATATTCCTTCTCCTCCTTGTCTTCCTCTTCCTCTCCCTCTTCTTCAATGTTGACTCCATCAGAGGATGATTGACAAGCGCCTTCGTCCTCCTCCACCTCTAAACCTCTGCTGCGCTATGTTGTGTAGGACATAGCACACCATGATTGTTCTGGAGCCCCTCGCTGGCGAGTACTGAAGGGCACCTCCAGACCTATCCAGGCACCTGAAGCATGGCTTCAACATGCCGATGGTTTGCTCGATGACACGTGTGGTGGTCATGAGGCTCTAGGTGTAGCGCTCTTGTGCCTCATTGGTGGGGTTCCTCACAGGTGTCATGAGCCAAGTTTGCAGGGGGTATCCCTTGTCTCCAATGAGCCAGCCCTTAAGTCTGTCTCCTGGTTGAAAAGGTCTGGGATGTTGGACTGGCGCAGAATGAACGCATCATGACAGCTGCCAGGGAATCTGGTGCACACCTGTATGAATCTCTTCTTGTGGTTGCACACCAGCTGTGCATTGATAGAGTGAAACCCCTTTCAGTTGTTGAAAACTCCTGGCTCGTGTGGTGGTTCTCGGATTGCCACGTGTGTGCAATCAGTTGTACCCTGCACCTGTGGGAAGCCAGCCAGAGAGGCGAAACCGGCTGCCCTCTCATTCTGGCGATTGTCGTCGCGCGGGATGTTCACGTAATCGGGCAAACAACCCATCCATCACCTGCCTTATACACTTATGTGGAGCCAATTGACAAACCCTGGAGATGTGGCCGGTGGCGTCCTGGAAAGATCCAGAGGCAAAGAAATTGAGGGCAGTGGTGACTTTTACTGTGACGGGCAATGCGTGGCAACCAGATCATCGAAGTAGCAGAGCAGTACAGCACAGGAAGAGGCCATTCAGCCCATTGTGTCTGTACTGGCTCTTTAAAAGAGTTATCAAATTAGTCCCATTCCCCTGCTCTTTCCCCATAGCCCTGTAAATTTTTTCCCTCCAATTCCCTTTTGAAAGTTATTGTTGAATCTGCTTCTAGCACCTTTTCAGGCAGTGCATCCCAGATCATAACAACTCTGCGTAAAAAAATGTTTCCTCCTATCATCTTTGGCTCTTTTGCCGTTCACCTTAAATCTGTGTTCTCTGGTTACTGACCCTTCTGCTACTGGAAACAATTTCTCCTTATTTACTCTATCAAAACCATTCATGATTTTGAACACCTCTATCAAATTTCCCTTTGACCTTCTCTGTTCTACGGAGAACAACCCCAGCTTCTCCAATCTCTCCACATAATGAAATCCCTCATCCCTGGTACCATTCCAGTAAATCTCTTCTGCACCCTCTCTAAGGCCATGACATCCTTCCTAAAGTGTGGTGCCTAGAATTGAACAGCTGAGGCCTAACCAGTGTTTTATAACGGTTTAGCATAACTTCCTTGCTTTTATCTTCTATGCCTCTATTAATAAAGCCCAGGATCCCATATGCTTTTTTAACAGCCTTCTCAACTTGTCCTGTCACCTTCAAAGATTTGTGTTTGTGCACCCCCAGATCTCTCTGTTCCTGCACCCTCTTTAAAATTGTACCATTTCATTTATATTGCCTCTCCTCATTCTTCCTACCAAAATGAATCACTTCACACTTTTCTGCATTAAATTTAATTTGCCATGTGTCTGCCCATTTCACCAGCCTGCCTATGTCCTCCTGAAGTCTGTTACTATCCTCCACATTGTTTACTGCATTTCCGAGTTTCATGTCATCTGAAAACTTTGAAATTATACCCTCTATACCCAAGTCCAGGTCATTAATATAAATCAAAAAGAGCTCTGGTCCTAATACTGACCCCTGGGGAACACCACTGTTTTCTTCCCTCCAGTCTAAAAAACAACCGTTCATCACTACTCTCTGCCTTCCGTCCCTTAGCCAATTTTGTATCCACGCTGCCACTGTCCCTTTAACTGCATGGGCATTAATTTTGCTAACAATTCTATTATGTGGTACTTTATCAAATGCCTTTTGAAAGTCCATATACACAACATCAACTGCACTACCCTCATCAACCCTCTCCGTTACTTCATCAAAGAATGCAGGGAGCAGCTGTTCCTCAGGGAGGTTGCATATGTCTGCGACCACCTGCTGACTCAATCTGAGCCTGCGTAGGCACTGCTCCTCAGCCTCTGCTTGTACACCCTCTCATGTGGGTAAATGCCTCCTGCGACCTCGGCCATGTTTTTCCCCTCTCTGCTGTTCTCCACTCAGCTCCCCTCTCTGCTGCTCTCCATATCTTTGTTGTGCACCTCTCTCTTGTGCAGATACAGATCCCAACACAACACGACGTAGTTGCCATAGATGGTCATTTTCCTCCTCCTCAGATGCCCTCTCGAATACATCCATTGCGCTCCTCCATCCTGATCTTGTCAGTTTGAAAGGCTCCAAAGTTTTGTTAAAGCTGATTCAAAAAAAAGAACTCTCAGTATCAACACAAGAACTCTCAGCCAAGCGCTTGCCTGA
Source organism: Heptranchias perlo (assembly GCF_035084215.1). Taxonomy (NCBI): domain Eukaryota; kingdom Metazoa; phylum Chordata; class Chondrichthyes; order Hexanchiformes; family Hexanchidae; genus Heptranchias; species Heptranchias perlo. The sequence continues at coordinate 43,202,283 of NC_090337.1, forward strand.
GAGAACTGAGAGAAGGGCTGCAATAACTGACCTTTTATTCAGATGGGGCAATCACAGCTTTAATAACCCCAATTAACTGTGGCTGAATCTCGCCTCCGTTTCACTGGCGAGATTTAGAAGCCTCGGGAAATCCATACTGGAGACGTTAAATTCGATTGTATGTCAGACTCAATTAAAAAACCTACCTCAACTCTCTTAACAACGTTAATTGCCCCACTGGTGACTCGCCCGCCGGCACTAATTGGGGCCGTAACCTTGGCAATTCGGTTCCAAACATACCCATGTTAAACCCGGAAGTGGGCACACTGGAGCAGGTTGTGGTTGCGATCGAAAAACCTACTACCTCACACCCGACTCCAACCCACCCATTCTTGCATTTAAAACTCCCCCCATGGGAACCAAAACAAAAACTTTTAAAAATAACAAGTTCATTAAGAGCACCCAGACATTGGCAGAAATTTCCTTCACATTTAATCAGTTTTAAGGTTAAAAGAGGTAAGAATGATCTCAAAAGCAGAGAAATAACAAAGGGGGAAATAAATGACTTCTGTCATTAGATAGTTGAAGTACTTTAGTTAGCCAGTTCTTCATTGGTTCATCATTCTGGAGTTGATGAAAATGTTTCCATTACTGCAACCAATAGGTAAGCTTTCAACTCCCTCAAAGGCCAAGAACAGCAAACAATTTCTATAGTGTGTGAGTGAGTCTTGAGACATAGTCCCAAAGAGCAGAGAATTCCCTCAACAAATGTTAATTTGTAATATTCATCTCTACTATTGGGAAGATTAAAGTAGCATGTAATGATGTAGGTGAAAGAGTACAGTCAGTAATGAGAAGACTTAGTCTGAAGGATAATCACGATCGTGGGACAGATTTACTGATATAACGTATTTATTTTGTTCAGTAAATTACAGGCTTCTGTTCCCCACGGTATATATAATCAAGGACATAACATTTCACAATGTTGCAGTAAAATTGAGTTATTCCTTGGATTATTATGCTTAGTTTGCATTAATGGAAACACATAAACTAGATTTACTTCTAATGTTAGTATTATATTGCAGACCTGTCTGGCAATCAGAGTTAAAGGTGAGTACAGTAAAAATGATACTTTATCAAATAGTAAACTCCAGAAAGACTTAACCATTAATATTCATTTCAGTTCTGTCGTAATCCTAATTGTACTGGAGTAACAGATTCTGAGCCTGGTTAGTGCCACTAGCTCTGAGATGGCCAGTGATTTATGCCCTGCCAACGAAGTGGGATCAGGTTACAGATGGGTGGAAAGCCACAGCTGCAATGTGCTTGATGGACCCACTTCAAAAATTAAAAAGCCAGAAGCACTCCACCACTTTTCTTGTTTTTAAAAGTTTAGCTTTATAAAAACATTTGTTAATTTTTGCAGTGTTAATCCTAAAATGGAAATATCCGATAGTCTACCACGAACAAGTGCAGCTTAATTCAGACCACAGCTTTAAGCAATTCAAGGTGTCTGTGTGCACTGCTCAGCCACACAGAGCACAGATGAACCAAATCCATCAATATTTCAATTTACTTTAATGTGAAACAAAATAAGCTATCACTGCTATTTAACTCGGCTTTAAATGTTATAATTAATCCATTTTTACATACAAAATACTGTGTAGTGCATTGCCTTTTAAATGTGACTTAGTTGGCTAATATACAGTCTCTGCAAAGGATACAGTACATTTTGTTCACTTCTATTTAATGTTTCTGCCTGTTCCACTGCATCTGCAAAGTGTACAGTTTGTTTGTTCCAGAATGCTTCAGGTCATTCAATGGCCTATAATATATAGCACAATGTATTTAAAAGTTAGACACTAGACAACAAAGGAGTTTGGCAGTGCTTAATGGTATATGCCTCAATGCAAGGAGTATCGTGAATAAGGTAGATGAGCTAAGGGCACAGATAGACAAGTGTAAGTACGATACCTTAGCTATTACGGAAACATGGTTTAAACAGGGGCAGGAATGGCAGCTCAACGTTCCTGGTTACAGGGTTTTCAGACGAGATAGAGAGGGGGAAAGAAAGGAGGGGGGTGGCAATATTGGTTAAAGAAACAATTACGCCGGTGAGGAGGGATGATATGTTAGAGGGATCATCAAATGAGGCCATATGTGTTGAGCTAAAGAATAAAAAAGAGTCAGTCACTCTGCTGGGAGTGTATTATAGACCCCCAAACAGTCAGAGGGAGATAGAAGAGCAAATATGTAGATAATTTTCTGAGAAGTGCAAAAACAATAGGACAGTAATAGTAGAGGATTTCAACTACCCTAATATTAACAGGGATACAATCAGTGCAAAAGGTATAGAGGGTGAAGAATTCTTAAATTGCATTCAGGAGAACTTTTTTAGCCTGTACATAGCAAGCCCAACAAGAGTGGGGCAGCTCTGGATTTAGTTTTAGGGAATGAAGCTGGGCAGGTGGAAGGAGTATCAGTGGGAGAGCATTTTAGTGGTAGTGATCATAATTCAGTTGGATTTAGCATAGTTATGGAAAAGGACAGAGATAGAAAAGAAGTAAAAGTTCTAAATTGGGGAAAGGCCAATTTTACTAAGTTGAGAAGTGATTTAGCAAAAAAGTGGACTGGAAACAGCGACTTGAAGATAAGTCAGTGTCAGAGCAGTGGGAGGCATTCAAGGGGTTCAGAGTAAACATGTTCCCACAAAGAAAAAGGGTGGGACTGCCAAATCTAGAGCCCCCTGGATGACAAGGGGCATACAGGGTAAGATAAGGCAAAAAAGGGAAGCTTATGTCAGACATCAAGAGCTCAATACTGCAGAAAGCCTAGAGGAGTATAGAAAGTGCAGGGATGAAATTAAAAAGGAAATTAGGAAAGCAAAGAGAGGGCATGAAAAAATACTGGCAAGTAAAATTAAGGAAAACCCATGGATGTTTTATAAATACATAAAGAGCAAGAGGATAACTAAGGAAAGAATAGGGCCTATTAGAGACCAAAAGGTAACCTATGTGTGGAGGTGGAAGATGTTGGTATGGTTCTTAATGAATAATTTGGGCCCGATATTAGGATGGAGTCGGGTTGGCAGCGGGGCAGTCGACTGGGCGCGCGGGTAACCTGCCCAGTAGAATCGCTGGGTTCCCCACGCGATCGTAAGTAAATTGAAGCCACTTACCATGGCTTCCGGGTTTCGTGCTGGAAAGCTGCGCAGCATGCGGACTGAGCACCCGCTTCATAGGCTGTCAGCTGGAGAAGCCCTATATAAAGGGGCAGTCCTCCACTGACTGATGCTGCAGAAAATAGGCAAAATTACAGCATGGAAGAGCCCGGGGGAAGGCTGCTCCCAGGTTTAATGATGCCTCACTCCAGGTCTTACTGGATTGGGTGAGCAGGAGGAGGAGGAGGAGGAGGGAGATCTTCCACCCGGCGGACAAGAGGAAGTGGCCTGCCTCTGCCACCACGAAGGCCTGGGGGCGGCTCGAGGTGGCAGAGGAGGTCACCAGCACCACCAACATATCACGCACCTGCATACAGTGCAGGAGGCGCTTCAATGACCTAACCAGGTCAGCCGAAGTGAGTACTCTTACTCATTCCCCTACACTCCGTCTGCAACATCATCACCCCCACCCCACATCTCTTTCTGCACTGCCAACACTACTCTATCACATCACTCCTCACACCATTGAACCCTCATCCTCATCTTACCTGCACTTACTCACCTCCCCAGTACTCATCCCACCACTACCACTCAACCCAATCCTCATACAATCTCATGGGTCTGTCTCATACTCACCCTCTCATGCATCTCTTTCACGGTCAGCCTCACCAACCTGCCACTACCTGTGCTGCAGCCACATGTATGTGTAGTAGGAAGCGTAAGGCAAACGTGTCGTGAGCATGAAGGGGATACACAAGGGTGTTTGAGGGTTTGTCATGGTTTTTACTTATATTTGATTTCTGATCAACTTACATTACATATTATATTGTCACCACTACTGCCACGTCTTAACTATTCTTGACTGGCTTGTGCAATAATGCCCTTTCATGAGGTTCTCCATGAACACCCTTGATGCCACCCATTGGGTCACCCTACAGTGGGTGTATGTGTAGTTGCACGAATACTTTGTGCAGGTGCCTGTTGCGCAGCAATGTGTTGTGTAGCTCCACGTGGTGGAGGTGGACAGAGTGCCTGGCGAGGCTGGTGATGTTGCTCGTCCTCCAATGGAGTGATGAATGCAGCTATGGACCACCCCCCCCTCCCCCCTCCCCCTGCATCCTGACGGTGTGAGTGTGAGGGGGTCCGCGAAGTAGGTAAATGTGTTTGGACAGCAGAGTTTAGGGTATGATGTGATAATTTTGAGTGTGGAGACAATGGTGTGGCAGGCAAAACTTTGTCTGAAGTGACAGAGTTCCCTGCTGCAATGAATGAGGTATTCCCCCCAACTGTCAAGGAATCCTCTGCATCTCCCAATGGCTGCTGACTGAAACACATCTGCAACAACAGGGAGTGTTTCCCACAGCATGGGAAACACGCTGAGGAGAGTCCAAAATTACATCCCTGCTAAAATCTCATCCCAATGAGGTCTGTCAACGACCTCAAGTACCTCCCTAACTATCTAAACTGTCATCCCGCCAGCTTTAATTGCCAGTGGGAGTCCCGCATGCGGGGGCTGCGGCGCACTGATTCACGTAATTGGGGAACCCGGAAGTGGGTGGGTTGGAGCCGGGCTCCGGACCCACTCCGGGATTCCCCAATTTTAGGAACCCCACCCGCCACGAATGCACCCACTCGGCCATCCTAAAATTGACCCCTTTGTGTCTGTCTTCACAAAAGAGGAGGATGATGCAGAGATTGTAGTTAAGGAGGAGGAGTATGAAATATTGAATGGGATAAACATAGTGAGAGAGGAAATATTAAGAGGTTTAGCATCTTTGAAAGTAGATAAATCGCCAGACCCAGATGAAATGCATCCCAGGCTGCTAAGAGAAGCAAGGGAGGAAAGAGTGGAGGTTCTGACCATCATTTTCCAATCCTCCCTGGCTACAGGCGTGGTGCTAGAGGATTGGAGGACAGCTAACTTTGTATCGTTATTTAAAAAGGGAGAAAGAGATAGCCCGAGTAGTTACAGGCCAGTCAGTCTAACCTTGGTGGTGGGCAAATTATTGGAATCGATTCTGAGGGACAGCATAAATCATCATTTAGAAAGGCACGGGTCAATCAAGAACAGTCAGCATGTATTTGTTAAGGAAAGGTCGTATCTGACTAACTTGATTGAATTTTTTGAGCAGGTAACAAGGAGGGTCGATGAGGGTAGTGCATTTGATGTAGTGTACATGGATTTTAGCAAGGCTTTTGACAAGGTCCCACATGGCAGACTGGTCAAAAAAGTAAAAGCCCATGGATCCAAGGGAATGTGGCTAGTTGGATCCAAAATTGGCTCAGTGGCAGAAAGCAAAGGGTAATGGTTGACAGTTGTTTTTGTGACTGGAAGGCTGTTTCCAATGGGGTCCCGCAAGGCTCAGTACTAGGTCCCTTGCTTTTTGTGGTATATATTAATGATTTGGATTTAAATGTGGGGGGCTTGATCAAGAAGTTTGCAGATTATACCAAAATTGTTTAACAACGTTTCCAACAACGTTCACCTGAGGAAGGAGGAAGCCTCCGAAAGCTTGTGAATTTAAAATAAAATTGCTGGACTATAACTTGGTGTTGTAAAATTGTTTACAACAGATACCAAAATTGGCAGTGTGGCTGATAGTGAGGAGGAAAGCTGTAGACTGCAGGAAGATATCAATGGACTGGTCAGGTGGGCAGAAAAATGGCAAATAGAATTCAATCCGGAGAAGTGTGAGGTAATGCATTTGGGGAGGGCAAACAAGGCAAGGTAGTACACTATAAATGGGAGGATTCTGAGAGGTGTAGAGGAACAAAGGGGCCTTGGAGTGCATATCCACAGATCCCTAAAAGTAGCCGGACAGGTAGATAAGGTGGTTAAAAAGGCATACAGGATACTTTCCTTTATTAGCCGAGGCATAGAATATAAGAGCAGGGAGGTTATGCTAGAACTGTATAAAACATTGGTTAGGCCACAGCTTGAGTACTGCGTACAGTTCTGGTCACATTACAGGAAAGATGTGATTGCACTAGAGAGGGTACAGAGGAGATTCACAAGGATGTTGCCAGGACTGGAGAATTTTAGCTGTGGGAAAAGATTGGAAAGGCTGGGGTTCTTTTCTTTGGAACAAAGGGAAGCTAAGGGGAGATTTAATTGAGGTATATAAAATTATGACGGGACTAGATAGAGTGGATAGGAAGGACTTATTTCCCTTAGCAGAGGGATCAGTGACCAGGAGGTGTAGATTTAAAGTAATTGGTAGAAGGATTAGAGAGGAGCTGAGGAGAGATTTTTTCACCCAGATGGTGGTGGAGGTCTGGAACTCACTGCCTGAAAGGGTGGTAGAGGCAAAAACCCTCAACTCATTTAAAAAGTACTTAGATTTGCACTTGAAGTGCCGTAACCTACAGGGCTACGTACCAAGTGCTGGAAAGTGGGATTAAGCTGGACAGCTCTTTCTCGGCCGGCGCGGACATGATGGGACGAATGGCCTCCTTCTGTGCTGTAACTTTCTATGATTCGATGATTTGTATGAAGTCAAGTAAAAAAAATGTACATGCACAACATACTGTAGCCAACAAGCTATAAATTTGCCCAAAATATATACAGTATTACTATACACTTGATCCATATTAGCTAATTCACTTCTGTCTAGCATTAACATAAGAAAATTGTTCTTATTTGTCTATTTTGCTGAGTGACATTGTGAACTTTTTCTATTACATCACATTTTTTTCAGTATTTTTCACAAAGTTCAAAAACAAACGCAACAGTCAAACATTTGAGCTCAGTTCAAGTGCAGAAATCATCAATTATTGCTTAGTTCAGTCAAAATATATTGCATCATTGCTTAAGTCAGCACTTTCCATTTGTGTCTGGCTTATGATATCACTGTAGCCATGCACTGCTGATTAACAGCATTGCAGAATATGATATAGACCTAGCAAAGCAAAGTTTAATGTAAAACCAGCAAACTTCAGTTTAGTGCGGAGCCAGCAAAGCATAATCTGATACAGTGCCTGTGAGGCATAGTACAGAGGTCAGCAGTGCTCCCTAGATTTCAGTTTTAAAATGGAGTGGTAACCTTTGTAAATGACATTAGGATGCTACTTCTCTCAATGTGAACTCTGCTTTCTTCCCTTGGCAGTCTCTCATTTTCATGATTAGGGCCACCAGTTCATAGGGAGTTTTCCCCTTTAACCTCGAGAATCTATAATTTAGATGTGTGACATTATCTCATTGCTGACTAATAATTTACAGCTTTAAACTTTGGGTGGTGGGGGCGGGGAGGGGGGTGGAGAGAAGATGGCTGCAAATACTGGTAATATAAAAGAGTTCATGATTGACTCTTAAATGTAGACATCCTTCCTGATCTGTGGGGGATGTGGAAAATATAGGATAGCATATTGGCAAGATTAGAGATGCAAAGGTGAGTTTGTTGCTAAATCTGATATGGAGTCAGAAAAGACAACTTTTTTAGCACACTGAATGTAACTTAGAAATACGGTTGCATATATAGAGGAACATTGAAGTGTATTTTATAGGGAGCCAGCCAGCAACGTCTGATTTTATTCGGTGTGATAGAGACTTTTCTCCTGTTGTTTTGTAGAAAAGTCAAAAACCTGTATTGTCTCAAAATTATCTGTATCTGTATAGACTAAACTGATGCTACAAAATTGAACTGCATGATGTTCCAACTTTGAGTATCTTCAGTTCCATAATGCACTGACGAATCAACAATTTTGTCTCAGTAGTTTTGAATGTACCAAAAACAGATGCAGATGCAGATGGGTTAGGTAGAAGTCAATTGTGTCTGATTTCCAGCTGTTTTTCATCCCACTTCAGTTTCCCATTGGGTCTAGGGTGAGTGGTGGAAGCTGCTATCCAAGGCTGTTGGAATTTTCATTAGAATATGTAAAAAGGGGCATAGGCATTTCCCACACAGTTTTCTGCCCTGCAGGTTCCTGGATGTGAGGAACCTGTTATCCAACGTTGCTAGAATGGACTTAGCTGCCAATGACCATGAGAAGCTGTCTCATCAGATACAGAGTGTGCCATCTATTGCAAGGACACGTGCAGCTCCTATGCACCATAGGGCTGGCACTTGCAGGGACAGTAATGGTCAGCTGTGGCCCGAAATTGGGCTGCGCTTCCTTGCAGGCATGCTACAATGCTGACCTATGGGATCGGTGCTACGGAGTAGCAAGGCTCCTCACAGACATCTCGTACATGCCGCCTCGACTTCAGTAGGCATCAAACATTGGGATGGGTGCTGGGCTGCTCCAATATTGTTTGCAATTCATCCTGCACCTGGGGTTCCTTTTCCCTTAATTTTTGCCTGCCATTTCTCAATCTCCTGCCCGTTAAACCTTGGCAAAGACTGCTAATGGGTTAAGTTGCCTTTTGAAGTTTTCCAAAGGCTTCCTGAATTTTGGTCCTCCTATTGTGACATTCCGTTAATTATCCCTATTCTTTTAAATTTGGCTTGCACACAGTTTTTGTTTCCCACCGCTTGTGGCCTGCCACAGCCCATCTGAATTTGCACCTGCTGCTGTTGGTATACAAATGAGCATACACCAGAGAATTGAATGCTATTAACACTTGACCCTTAACACTTGACCCTTTAGACTGTTTTCTACTCATTTAGAACTGGCTTAGACCTGTCGATAAAAATTGGCCCCAGTGATTCGTTTTCTGTTTGGAATGCTAGCTGATCTTCTTGGTGAAGTGCTGTGGGAAATGCCCTCCTCCCCATGTCACCATGAAGCATGTTGGGGAATCCGCAGTCTAGCTGGATCTCCATTTAAGGTAGTGGATGTTGTCCGGCTGGAGAATATGGGTGAGATCATTAACTTTGGTTGCTGCATGTGCTAAACCAATATAAATCCTTTGCAGGATGGAAGTTCTTAAAATGAATGGTTATTGAGTAATTACTTTTATGTTCTCAAACAAGCTATGTTTTAAGGCTTTAAGTTGTCACTGGTGATCATTTTCAATGATGTTTACACACTTGTTGTTTTCCAGTCTCCACTTCTAAGTTGACTGCGGTTAGTGCTATTATAGCATTATTACATGATTGTGACATCACCAAAATGTTCTTAATGAAACACAAGGGCTAGGTTTCATTTGTATGAACTCAGAAATGTGAAATGCAAATTAATGTGCTTCAGTAGATTTTCTGCAGCTTGATTTTTTCTCACATGGGTACATAGTGTTTCCTGGTGCTCTGAGTGTTTAAAACTCAAATGATTGTGAGTCCTCCTGTGGATAATTGTCGGAGTTCACTAAGCTCAGGCCAGAGTCAGAGGATTGGAAAACAGCAAATGTGACTGCCATCTTCAAAAAAGGGCGAGAGATGAACCATCAAATTATAGACCTGTAGGCTTTAGTTCCGCTAGAATTGTAGAATCATAGAAAGGTTACAGCATGGAAGGAGGCCATTCGGCCCATCGAGTCCGCACTGGCTCTATGCAACAACAATCCAGCTTGTCCCACTCCCCCGCCCTATCCCTGTAGCCCTGCAAATTTTTTCCTTTCAAGTACTTATCCAGTTCCCTTTTGAAGGCCATGATTGAATCTGCCTCTACCACCCCTTCAGGCAGTGCATTCCAGATCCTAACCACTCACTGTGTAAAAAGGTTTTTCCTCATTTCACCTTTGATTCTTTTGCCAATCACCTTAAATCTATGTCCTTTGGTTCTTGACCCTTCCGCCTATGGGAACAGTTTCTCTCTATCTACTCTGTCGAGACCCTTCATGATTTTGAATACCTCCATCAAATCTCCTCGCAACATCTCTGTTCCAAGGAGAACAACCCCAGCTTCTCCAGTCCATCCATGTAACTAAAGTCCCTCATCCCTGGAATCATTCTAGTAAATCTCTTCTGCAACCTCTCTAAGGCCTTCACATCCTTCCTAAAGTGCAGTGCCCAGAGGTGGACACAATGGGCTCGATATTACCAGGGCAGCGGGTTCGTGGCGGGGGGGCGATTGGGTGAAATCAGTCTGCCCCGCACGCAATTGCAGGCTAATTGGAGCCACTTACCTGTTCTTCCGGGTTCCCCACTGCTGATCTGCGCGGCGGGCGGACTGCGCATGCGCAGTAAGGTCTGTCAGCTGGAGGAGCTCTATTTAAAGGGGCAGTCCTCCACTGACTGATGCTGCAAGAAATAGGAAAAATTACAGCATGGAGCAGCCCAGGGGGAAGGCTGCTCCCAGGTTAATGATGCCTCACTCCAGGTATCATTGGATGGGGTGAGGAGGAGGGGGAGGACAGAATCTTCCCCCCGGCGGGCGGGAGGAAGCAGCCTGCCTCTGCCACCAAGAAGGCCTGGCTCAAGGTGGCAGAGGAGGTCTCCTGCACCACCAATATATCGCCCACCTGCATACAGTGCAGGAGGCGCTGCAATGACCTAAGTAGGTCAGCCAAAGTGAGTACACTGACTCGTTCCCCTACACTCCGTCTGCCACATCACTGCCCCCACCCCACATCTCCTTCTGCACTGCCAACATTACTCTGTCACATCACCCCTCACACCCACTCAAACCTCATCCTCATCTTACCTGCACTTACTCACCTCGCCAGTACTCATCCTGCCACTACCACTCAACCCAATCCTCATACAATCTTATGGATCTATCTCATACTCACCCTCTCATGCATCTCTTTCACGGTCAGCCTCACTCAACCTGCCACTACCTGTGCTGCAGCCACAGGGCATGCATCACATATGTGCAGTAGGCAGCGTAAGGCAAATGTGTCATGAGCATGAAGGGGATGCACAAGGGTATTTGAGGGTTTGTCATGGTTTTTACTTATATTTAATTTCTGAGCAACTCACATCACATATTATATTGTCACCACTACTGCCACGTCTTTGCGAATCTTGTCTGGTTTGTGCAATAATGCCCTTGCCTGAGGATCACAATGAAGACCCACAACTGATGCCACCCATTGTGTCACTGCGGAGTGGGTGTAGGTGTATTTGCAGGGCTCTTTTGTGCAGACGAATGAGAAACGTCGGCGATGTCCCCGGTGGCACCCTGGAAGGATGCGGAGGGGTAGTTGCTGAGGGCAGTGGTGACTTTGACAGCGACAGGTAAGAAGTTGGTGCTCTGGCCAGCTGGGAGCAGCTCGGCATGAAGGAGGCTGCAGATGTCCACGACTACATGTCGAGTGACTCTGAGCCTCTGTGTGCACTGCTGCCCAGAGAGGTCCAGGAAGCTGAGCCTCGGTCTGTGGACCCTGTGGCGAGGGTAGTGCCCTCTGTGATGCATCTCTCTCTGCGGTTGCCCTCCCTCCTGCTGTGCAGGTGGATGTGTCACAGCACTGTGTTGTGGAGCTCCACGTGTCAGAGGTAGACGGCGTGGCCGGCGAGGCTGGTGATGCTGTTCACCCTCCGAGCAGGTCATGACTGCAGCTATGGCGGCCCCCATCCGGAAGATGTACATCTGAGGGAGTCCGCAAGGTAGGTACATGTGTCTGGACACCGGGGTAAGTGTGCAAGGTGAATTTTATTGTTAGGAGGAGGGTGGTGGAGGCCAAACTTTGTCCAAAGTGACAGAGTGGCCTCCTGCAATGAGTGAGGGTCTCCCCCCCGACCTGTCAAATGGACCTTTGCAGCTGCCACAGGCTGATGGCTAAACACATCCATTTGAACTGGGAGTGTTTCCCCCGGTACGGGAAACAGTCCCAGTTGTTTGTAAAATCCCAACCCTCCTAAAATATCACGTTAATCAGGTCTGTAAACGACCTGAAATACCAAAATAAATACCTTAAGTGGCACCCCGCTGGCTTTAATTGCCGCGGGAGTCCCAAATGCGGGGGCTGCGCGCGCATGTCAGCGCGTCAGTGAGGAACCTGGAAATGGGGCGGGTTGGAGCCGGGCTCCCGACCCGCTCCGGGATTCCCCGATTTTCGGAGCTCCCCCGCCAGGAACGCACCCGATAGCGGATGCTAATATTGAGCCCAATACTCCAGTTGTGGCCGAACCAGTATTTTGTAAAGGTTCATCATGACTTCCATACTTTTGTACTCTATGCCTCTATTTATAAAGCCCAGGATCCCGTATGCTTTTTAACCGCTTTCTCAACCCACCCTGCCACCTTCAACGATTTGTGCACATACACCCACAGATCTCTCTATTCCTGTACCCCTTTTAGAATTGTGCCTGCAGCAGAATTCCAGCTCTAAGCTCTGGAATTCCCTCCCTAAACCTCTCCGCCTCTCTACCTCTCTCTCCTCATTCTTCCTACTGAAATGTATCACTTCGCATTTTTCTGCATTAAATTTCATATGCCATGTGTCCGCCCATGCCACCAGCCTGTCTATATCCTCTTGAAGTCCATCACCATCCTTACTACACTTCCAAGTTTTGTATCATCTGCAAATTTTGAAATTGTGCCTTGTACACCCAAGTCCAAGTCATTAATACATATCATGAAAAGCAGTGGTCCCAGCACCGACCCCTGGGGAACACCACTGTACACCTCCCTCCAGTCCAAAAAACAACCGTTCACCACTACTCTCTGTTTCCTGTCACTTAGCCTATTCTGTATCCATGTTGCTACTGCCCCCTTTATTCCATGGGCCGCAATCTTGATGATAAGCCTACCATGCGGCACTTTATCAAACGTCTTTTGAAAGTCCATCTACACCACATCAGCCTCATTGCCCTCATCTACCCTCTCTGTTACCTCATCAAAAACTCTATCAGGTTAGTTAAACATGACTTGCTGTGTTGGGCACACTGTTGGGAAAGTGTTTGAAAGTATTAATAGGGATAACATATAGAAGCATCTTGAGGGGCATGAGCTAATCCAAGACAGTCAGTGTGGTTTTAGGAGTGGGAAGTCCATGCTTCACTAATTAATTGGCCTTTTTTTGAGGAGGTGACATACCTCATAGATAGGGGACAGACAGTGGGTATTTTCAAATCCCTCCACGGCTTTGCCCCTCCCTATCTCTGTAACCTCCCGCAGCGCTATAACGCTCCGAGATCTCTGCGCTCCTCCAATTCTTGCCTCTTGCGCATGCCTGATTTTCATCACTCCACCAATGGTGGCTGTGCCTGCAGCAGAATTCCAGCTCTAAGCTCTGGAATTCCCTCCCTAAACCTCTCCGCCTCTCTACCTCTCTCTCCTCCTTTAAGATGCTCCTTAAAACCTACCTCTTTGACCAAGCCACCTGTCCTAATATCTCCTTATGTGGCTCGGTGTCAAATTTTGTTTGGTAATGCTCCTGTGAAGCACCTTGGGACATTTTACTACGTTAAAGGCGCTATATAAATGCAAGTTGTTGTTGTTATCTACCTGGATTTCAGAAAGGCATTTGACACTGTCCCATATAATAGGTTACTACATAACGTCCAAGTCCAATGGGATAGATGGAAGTGTATTAAAATGGACTGACAAATGGTTGGTTAACAACGAGAAGTAGAGCATGGGCAGGTATCTGGTTGGCAACCAGTTACCAGTGGAGCACCACAAGATTAAGGGTTGGGGGTGTTGTTTATAATTTTTATACATGATTTAGAGGAAAGAATTGTGTCAAATTTTCAGACAATACCAAATTGGGAGGAGTAGCTAATGATGAATATCAATGCACACAATTCAAAAGGATCTTGACAAATTCCTTCAGAGTGAGGAGAAATGGCGGATACAGTTTAATACAGGGAAACGTAAGGTTATGAGATTTGGCAGAGGGAAGGTTGATGCAAATTATGCACTAAATGGAAATGTACTTGAGGTATCAGAGCAGGAGAGAGATATTGGGGTTTTAGTGGACAGGTCACTAAAACCATCAGCACCACGTTAAAAAAGCAAACAGAATGTTGGGATGCATAGCAATGAGTATAACACCTAAATCCAGAGAGTTCACTTGGCCCCCTGATCTGGAGTACTGCATGCAGTTTTGCTCTCCCTATTTCAAAAAGTAAACAATTTTACAACACCAAGTTATAGTCCAACAATTTTTATTTGAAATCTACAAGCTTTCGGAGGCTTCCTCCTTCGTCAGGTAAATGTTCAGGAGCTCCTCGAAGCCTACGCATTTATACATATAGAACAATACATGGTGTTTACAGACTGCCCCTGCAAATGCCCGTTGATGAGTATGAAGAAAGATTGACTACCCTGGGTCTTTCCTTTCTTGAAAGAGAAGACTGAGAGGCAATATGATTAAAGTGTTTAAAATTATGAAAGGTTTATCTAAATTGGATCTAAGTAAGCTTTCTGCTGTGCACAGAATTTAAGCATAAGGGATCATATTTACAAATTAAGGGAATATAATGGCTAGGTGGGCTGGGTAGACCTGCGGTCTTCTCCTGCCTGAAACTGTTACTATGTTACTTATTTGGAGTAGTGTAGGAAGCTAAAGATGGAAAGATAATGGGATAGCAAGCTAAACTGGTGAGCCACAAGGAGGTCCAGATCACACTTGTGGACAGAAGGAGTTGTTCAGCAGAGTAGTCACCCAACCTACATTTGTTATTCCCAATGGAGAGAAAACCACACTGTGAACAGTGAACACAGTATACTAGATTGGAGGAAGTACAGACTTCATCAAACTATACAACACAGAATTTAGCATCAAATATGACTGAAAACCAGCATTAATCTTCAGGCCCGAAAGCAAAATACTGTGGATGCTAGAAATCTGATATAAAAACAGAAAATGCTGGAGAAGCTCAGCAAGTCAGGCAGCATCTTTGGAGAAAGAAACAGAGTTAACGTTTCAGGTTGAAGACCTTTCCTTTTCAGAGCCAGGGAAAGGGGGCAGGGAGGAGAGGGGAGGAAAGAACAAAAGGAAAGGTCTTTGACCTGAAACGTTAACTCTTTTTTTCTCCACAGATGTTGCCTCACTTGCTGAGCTTCTCCAGCATTTTCTGTTTTTATTATTAATCTTCAGGCATCGCCTTTTCAAATGCGTATAATTAAATATAAATAAAGTGAGACCTATAAACCATGTTCAATAAGGTATCCCAGATTTTCTTTAGCTTTATACCCATGAAAAAAAATATAAAAATGTAACAGTTTACAAACTATTGTTCCATGAAACAACAAATGCACGTCTTCTTAATAACATGTGTTTGAATCTGTAGTGTTCTAAGAGCTGCTTGTTGCTAACTTGTTGCATCTGGCTGGCAGTGGTCATAGCATCACAGAATGTTGTGATGTGGGTTAATGCCTACAATCTCCAAAGCCATTTAGTCCTCAATCTTAGCCAAGTCATTTGAGGAAGGGAAGAGTAGAGGAAAGGTACTTCCCTATCAAGGCAAGAAGGATCATAGGAAGAGTTACTGCACAGTCATTTCTATGCACCATCCAACAGCTGGCTCATAAGGGCAATGTTGCAGGCCTTGAGGCAGATCAGTTGCCTCTTTGGTCATCGTGGGTGCAGCACCTAGAGAAACCCGGGAATATGGCGGAATAAACTTGGGAAAAAAAGGTTCATAACCTCAAAAAGTACTTAATGGAATATTTGTTCCAGGCCAAAGATTCACAGCAGGCAGTAATTGCAGATAATTCTCATAAAATGCATGCAGGGATGATCATGATATAATGTAATTTTCATCCAACCCAAAGGTCAACTTTTTTTCTGTTTGCTGCCAATTATTTATGGAAACTATTAGAGTCCCACTCTTTTTCTCAGGAATCTTTTAAGTGCCACCCACGGCAAATGAATGAATCATATTCCAAAAAGGATGCTTCCTGATGAGCCCTGCTGAGAAGCTACCTCTGCTAGGCAGCACTGAGCCTGAAAACTAAGCACACACTTTTTGGAAGTCAGTTGGACTGTTTTAAGATATGAAAAAAAAAACTTTTTTATGGGGAAAAGAACATCTGTTTTTACACTTAATAATTCACCAGCTTGATCTAATATTGTAAGAGTAATTGAGACAAAAAAAAGAATGTATCAATCAATTTGGGTGAATTTTTAAACAGCACAGTGGGGAAAGACCTCCTCTGGTCACTATGTATAGGTGACATTGTAAATGTAGTGGTAAGCTTCCTATGATCACCATTTCTAGTAAAACTGTAAACTATTTTTTTTAATATGCATTTTGGATTCTACTAGACATAACGACTAGAGGAAACCATACCAATATGTTTCTGATGTCACTAAAGCTTAAAAAACCAGAGCAAATCTTACATTGTCTCAAGATATAAAATGAAGAGCCTCAGATCTAATAGAGCTGACAAAAATGTTTCCCAACTCTATAAATTAACCACTGAGATGCTTATTTCAAGAAAACAAAATCTCTCCGATCATAGTGATTAATTGAAACTTGGAGGGCAACCCATGCTGGTAGAGCCATATCCTAGCATGAGTCCCATGAGCAACGGGAGGCCTTCAAAGAGGAGATAGTTCAGGTACAGACCAGATGCATTCCCACAAGGGGGAAAGGAAAGGCTTCCAAAGCGAGAGCTCCCTGGCTGACGAAAGATATAGGGCCCGATATTACCATGGTGGCGGGTTCACGGTGGGGAGGCGATTGGGCGTGCGGGTAACACGCCCGGTGAAATCAGTCTGCCCCGCGCGCAATTGCAGGCTGATTGGATCCACTTACCTCTTGTTCCGGGTTCCCTGCTGCTGAGCTGCACGGCGGGCAGACTGCACATTTCTTTCACAGTCAGCCTCACTCAACCTGCCACTACCTGTGCTGCAGCCACAGGGCATGCATTACATATGTGCGGTAGGCAGTGTAAGGCAATCGTGTCGTGAACATGAAGGGCATGCACAAGGGTGTTTGAGGGTTTGTCATGGTTTTTACTTATATTGAATTTCTGATCAACTCACATTACATATTATATTGGCACCACTACTGTCACGTCTTTGCGAATCTTGTCTGGTTTGTGCAATGGTGCCCTTTCCTGAGGATCACAATGAAGACCCACACCTGATGCCACCCATTGTGTCACTGCAGAATGGGTGTAGGTATATTTGCAGGGCTCTTTTGTGCAGACGACTGAGAGACGTCGGCGATGTCCCCGGTGGCACCCTGGAAGGATGCGGAGGAGAAGTTGTTGAGGGCAGTGGTGACTTTGACAGCGACAGGTAAGAAGATGGTGCTCTGGCCAGCCGGGAGCAGCTCGGCATGAAGGAGGCTGCAGATGTCCACGACTACATGTCGAGTGACTCTGAGCCTCTGTGTGCACTGCTGCCCAGAGAGGTCCAGGAAGCTGAGCCTCGGTCTGTGGACCCTTTGGCGAGGGTAGTGCCGTCTGTGACGCATCGCTCTCTGCGGTTGCCCTCCCTCCTGCTGTGCAGGTGGATGTGTCACAGCACTGTGTTGTGGAGCTCCACGTGTCAGAGGCAGATGGCATGGCCGGCAAGGCTAGTGATGCTGTTCACCCTCCGAGGAGGTCATGACTGCAGCTACTGCGGCCCCCATCCGGAAGATGTATATCTGAGGGGGTCCGCAAGGTAGGTAAATGTGTCTGGACATGGGGTAAGTGTGCAAG
This sequence comes from Heptranchias perlo, assembly GCF_035084215.1. Taxonomy (NCBI): domain Eukaryota; kingdom Metazoa; phylum Chordata; class Chondrichthyes; order Hexanchiformes; family Hexanchidae; genus Heptranchias; species Heptranchias perlo. The sequence continues at coordinate 43,219,846 of NC_090337.1, forward strand.
TTGGTGAATTTTATTATTAGGAGGAGGGTGGTGGAGGCCAAACTTTGTCCAAAGTGACAGAGTGGCCTCCTGCAATGAGTGAGGGTCTCCCCCGCGACCTGTCAAATGGACCTTTGCAGCTGCCACAGACTGATGGCTGCAACACGTCCATTTGAACTAGGAGTGTTTCCCCCAGTATGGGAAACAGTCCCAGTTGTTTGTAAAATCCCAACCCTCCTAAAATATCACGTTAATCAGGTCTGTAAGCGACCTGAAATACCAAAATAAATACCTTAAGTGGCACCCCGCTGGCTTTAATTGCCGCGGGAGTCCCAAATGCGGGGGCTGCGAGTGCATGTCAGTGAGGAACCTGGAAATGGGGCGGGTTGGAGCCGGGCTCCCGCCCCGGGAATCCCCGATTTTCGTCGCCCCCCCCCCCGCCTGGAAGGCACCCGATCGCGTGTGCTAAAATAGAGCCCATAGAGATTGAAATGAAACAGAAAAAGGAGGCTTATGATAAATGTTGAATTCATAATATAGTAGAGAACCAAGCAGAATACAAAAAGTCCAGAGGAGAACTGGAAACGGAAATAAGAGTAGCAAAGAGAATGCATGAGGATAGATAAAGAGTAACATAAAAGGGAACTCAAAAGTCTTTTACAAACATATAAATAGTAAAACAGTAGTCAAAGGAAAGGTGGGGCCGATTAGGGACTAAAAATGAAACCTTCATGTGGAGGCAGAGGGTATGGCTGAGATACTAAATGAATACTTTACATCTGTTTTCACTAAAGAAGAGGAATGCTGCTAATGTCACATTAAAGGAGGATGTAGTACAGAAATTGGATAGGATAAAAATAAAGAGGAGGTACTCAAAAGGTTACCAGTGCTGAAAGTAGAAAAGTCACCTGGTCCAGATGGGATGCATCCTAGGTTGCTGAGGGAAGTAAGGGTGGAAATTTCAGACGCACTGGCCACAATTTTCCAATCCTCTTTGGTCATAGGAATGGTACCAGGGGACTGGAGGATTGCAAATGTTATATTACTGTTCAAAAAAGGCGAGAGAGATAAACTTGGCAACTACAGGCTAGTAAGCCTTATGTCGATGGTGGGGAAACTTTTAGAGACACTAATCCAGAACAAAATTAATTGGCACTTGGAAAAATATGGGTTAATAAATGAAAGCCAGCATGAATTTGTTAAAGGCAAATCGTGTTTGACTACGTTGATTGAGTTCTTTGATGAAGGTTGGTGAGGGTATTGTAGTTGATGTTGTGTATATGGACTTTCAAAAGGTGTTTGATAAAGTATCACACAATAGACTCGTTAACAAAATTGAAGCCCATAGGATTAAAGGGGCAGTGGCTGCATGGATAAGAAATTGGCTAAGGGTTAGAAAGCAGAGAGTAGTGATGAATGGTTGTTTTTCAGACTGGAGGCAAGTGTACAATGATATCTCCCAGGGGCTGGTGTTGGGACCACTGCTCTTTTTGATATATATAAATGACCTGGACTTGGGTATACAGGGCATAATTTCAAAGTTTGCAGATGACACGAAACTCGGAAATGTAGTAAACAATGAGGAGGATAGTAACAGACTTTAGGAAGACATAGACAGATTAATGAAATGGGGAGACACATGGCAGATGAAATTTAATGCAGAAAAGTGTGATGTGATTAATTTTGGTAGGAAAAATGAGGAGAGGCAATATAAACTAATTTTAAAGGAGGTGCAAGAAAAGAGAGACCTGGGGGTGCACATACACACATCTTTGAAGGTGGCAGGACAAGTTGAGAAGGCTGTTAAAAAGACATATGGGATCCTTGGCTTTATAAATAGAGGCACAGAGTAGAAAAGCATGGAAATTCTGCTTATAACTGCTTAAGTAAAATTACATTAAAGCTATCAAATTTATTGTAAACTGGAAAGTGGCTTTAAATTGCCCAAGAAATAAACGGAGATGGCAAATGCAGTTCTGCTGTGTGACGTAATTCACCACTTCCAGTTTTAACTGCTGTGGGGTTGGAGCTGATTAGAGTTGAGGTTTCACTTGAAATGAATGATACCAAGCTTTTTGCAACATTATGTCACCCCAAAAACTGATATTATTTAATATATCAGTTCTAATTAGAGAGTTTGTTGTATTTACTTAAATTTAAAAGTGTTAAAACAAGTTAAGAGGAAGCCTATCAGTTTTCACATCACAGAATAACGGAAATCTGGATAATATAAAAAAGTACTGATTTATAATTTTCCAATAAAGTATTAAAGATGATTACCCAAAGAATGGGAAGTGGATAGAAAAGACAGATAAGCAATGGATTAACTGAATCATGTAACGCTGGAGAGTCAATTTTGGCGCAAATAGCTGCAAAAAGAACTTGGTTGTCAAAAGCTAATGAAATGGCAACTGCAATTAACATTTACTCCCAATATAAAATATTTTAGATTTGTACATTTATTATTTGTAGTACACTGTGTGCTTGTGAGAGCTTTGGATAGCTGGAATCAAAATTCAGCCTATATCCTTTCAATGTCATTGACACCAAACCTGCTTTCAAAAGAAATCCTATAAGAATGACACACTACTGCCCCCCACAGGTTACTGTTTAAAATGCAGCAGTATTTTGCTGCCTTGGAAGAACTTGTGCAAGAAGGAAAAGTGTTAACACAAGTGCTTGCGTTTGCATACTAGCTGTAAGTGCTATTAAATATAAACAGCCAGGTCTTCCAGAAAGTACACCTCAAACAATGGCCCACAACTGCACGGAGACAGGTTTGTGATAAGAGTATAAGAACACAAGAATCCATAACTAAAAAGAGATACAAATCATGCTTGTATCTTCTGATGTTCCCAGTGTTATCTGAATGAGATCAGTGGAAAGCAAGGACATATTATTTACATATCTCATTATCACAGCTTCAATAAACATAGATAACTTCTTGATATGTTATAGAACAAATATGTTTTTTTTTCAGAAGAGGGAGGGATGCTAAGAATGTGTGGAGAAATTCAAACAGTAATGTCCTCTTCTAATATTGTCAAGTTAAATAAATGTTTACAAAAACTCCAGCCTTGCATAGAATATTTCAAATACTGTGTTATTTTCCTACCCTCATTTCAGCTCTCTGCACTTGGGAACAAGCTGTTCAGCTAATTTCAGCAAATGGCTCCATAGAGAGTATCACTAGCATCCTTTTTCATCCTGGATGCCAGTCAGGAGACATTAGCACTGGCAGAGCTTTTGTAAATTTTGTTTTTCAGTTAAAAAGAATGATTAGGACTTGAAGACAAAAGTTTCCCACAAAATTACAAAAGTAGATTCAAACTGATGAATCAAAAAAGGCATTCCATGACGAACAACTTCCATAGAAAAATAGAATATCATGATTAGAGTTCTTTGTCTTTAACTGTTCAGAAAGGATTGTGCAGGAGTTGTCATAGGCCCGAGGGGAACAATCCCAAACTGGGTGCAGAATGATAGTCACCCCAATTCCATCTTTTGACGTTCCTACCCAAATGCAGATCCCTCAGCCATTGTGTGTGCGTGTGGTGGGGAGGGGCTAACCTGAGTTTTTGTGCGTTATGTACAAGGGATAAATTGTACTACAGCATAATTTTGTAGTTAATCGTGAAACTGGATAAAATGTTGAACTCAGAGACTTGATAATAATTCTAATATTTTAAAATATTGCTTCAAGTATTGGTATTGAAAATTATTAAAAATGTGTTTGTAGCAAAATATGCTAGAAGTGGCAGAAATTAGCCCAATGTCAACCTTTTCAATATATTTTTAAAGCAATGTTGAATTTGTTTTCAAATGGGAAGTGTAAGTATAATACAGGGTTATTTCTCTGGACTTCCTTATTCATAGGATAAAAACTGTATCCCATAGCTATCCATTAAGTATAGACTATTAAAGTCAGAAGCAAGACAAAAGGCAACAGCAGGTGCATTAAAGGAAACTCCAGCCTTGAGACAGCGTGAATTTTTAATTTTTATTTGCGTTCATGAAGGTGAAGGATGTTTCGTTGCTCGGAAATGGAACTCTTCCCATTTCAGGCACCCAGTGCCAGCATCAAAAATACTCCCAGGTCAGATATAGAACAGCCAGATGCAGAGTAAAGATCTCTCTACTCTCTCCCAACAATGTACCTCAGCTCCAACCTCATAAGAGCAGCCCCTATTGCACCAGTGTGACATTTTCTAATTTCCAACAACAGCCATTCTGAAGCTTTTCTGAGTGAGATTGCCAATTGCCAATTAAGGACAGTTTTATGCTAATTTGTTTTTTAAAAGTACTGTAGATGCTGGATATCTGAAAACAAAATCAGAAAAAAGTGGAAATACTCAGCAGGTCTGTGGAAAAACAGAAGTCAGTTGACATTTCAGGCCTTAGGACCCTTCCTCCTGACTAGGAGGTATAGGCCCCTGTCCACTAGGAATTGGATTGAGACTGTCCCAACTCATTTCACATAGGACCCTATGAACAGAACAATCCTTCAATATATAGTTATTGGCAGAATTATTTTTATCACTCTGCCTATATGATAAAAACAGCTTTCAAAATGAATGTTTTTCAGATATTTGGCAACAGCCATTAACTCCTTTTTGACTGCAGTTATGTTTTGAAGACGACTCCACTCAGCGGCACTGGGACAGCATGGCCACCCATCTGTCTTGGCTGAGGGTCATGACTAAGAAAGAGCAAAAGAATAAGGAATACTTAAACAAAAGACTAATATATCCCAATCCAATTCAGCTTTCCTATAAGATGAAGCACAGTGGTGTCTTAGGTTTGCTCACTGGTCCATGGGAGGAACAAGAAAATGGGAGAAATACTGGCAGGCTGATGGGAGCAAAAATGACAAAACATTAAATGATGCAGTTAGTTTCATTTAAGGGCATTGTATTTGAACCATAATCGAGACTAGGATCCATTCCACTGCGAGTCTAATGCTGAACCACTCCAGAGTCCAGACTGCCTCAGCAATGCAGCTCATGTGGGAGTTTTGGCAATTAGAATTTTTTTTCTATTTCTTCATCTGGAGCCAATGTACATAATTTTTAAAAAATATACATCTGGAGCCAATATACATATCTTTTTTAAAATATACATATCTCTTTTTTTAAAATAATGAATCAGGTCATTAGAAGGGCATACATTTTGGCTTCTTCCCGGAAGCACTGTTTTCCAATAACTCCTAAGGCATTTCTAATGGTTGACATTAAAGTTATGTGCACGGACTATTATGTGGTTTATAATGTGAAACTGATCTTTTGTAACAAGACCCGCTGCAGAAAGTGAAGGAAGACCTTATTGCCTTAGACTATCTAGCAAGAGGAGAGCTTTTTTTTTAGAGCTTTTGTTCTCACTTCATTTTTGTTCCTGTTAAAACTCCAATGCTGTATACTTTCTCCTTCAGCTCTGATGCAAAGGTATTAATCTTTAAACCATTGCCATCGCTTGCCTTAAATTTGAGGCTGCACATCTGATCAATGAATCCAAAATATAGAACAAAACCTTAGAACAGGAAAATTTTAACCTCAACAAAAAAGTAAACAATTTTACAACACCAAGTTATAGTCCAGCAATTTTATTTTAAATTCACAAGCTTTCGGAGGCTTCAACAAAAAAGGAGGTCCCTTATCCAGAACCCCCCACCCCCGACAAGTTATGGAATATTGTGGGAGCAGTAATTCAGGGAATGGTGTCATATAAACACAGTACATCACTCCAGGAGTCAGAATAATCATCACCAACCTATGTTTTCACACACAGGCTACTCAGCACCAGTGGACCAATGCGGATATGCACATTGGTCAGCTCAACAGTTCCTAGCCCAGCAAATCATTCTTCAGTCTGTTTCAAGCTCCTTCCTTCATGGTCTAGAGTGCTAACAACTTCACATTTTCAGTCAATGTGATTGTTTGATAAACTGAGATGTGCCTTACCATCCATTCTTTTCCTGGGAAATGGAGCATTTTGCTCTGGCTGATGACCAGACTAAGTTATTCAAAGGCATTGTATTTGACTCATAATCAAGACCAGGATCTATTCCACTGCGAGTCTAGTGCTGAGCCACTCCAGGTGAGGTGAGAGTGACTGCCCTTGACATCAATGCAGCATTTGACCGAGTGTGGCACCAAGGAGCCCAAGTAAAATTGAAGTCAATGGGAATCAGGGGGAAAACTCTCCAGTGGCTGGAGTCATACCTAGCACAAAGGAAGATGGTAGTGGTTGTTGGAGGCCAATCATCTCAGCCCCAGGGAATTGCTGCAGGAGTTCCTCAGGGCAGTGTCTTAGGCCCAACCATCTTCAGCTGCTTCATCAATGACCTTCCCTCCATCATAAGGTCAGAAATGGGGATTTTCGCTGATGATTGCACAGTGTTCAGTTCCAGATAATGAAGCAGTCCGAGCCCACATGCAGCAAGACCTGGACATCATCCAGGCTTGGGCTCATAAGTGGCAAGTAACATTTGCGCCAGACAAGTGCCAGGCAATGACCATCTCCAACAAGAGAGAGTCTAACCACCTCCCCTTGACATTCACCGGCATTACCATCGCTGAATCCCCCACCATCAACATCCTGGGGGGGTCACAATTGACCAGAAACTTAACTGGGCCAGCCATTTAAATACTGTGGCTACAAGAGCAGGTCAGAGGCTGGGTATTCTGTGGTGAGTGACTCATCTCTTGACTCCCCAAAGCCTTTCCACCATCTACAAGGCACAGGAGTGTGATGGAATACTCTCCACTTGCCTGGATGAGTGCAGCTCCAACAACACTCAAGAAACTCGACACCATCCAGGACAAAGCAGCCCGCTTGATTGGCACCCCATCCATCACCCTAAACATTCACTCCCTTCACCACCGGCGCACTGTGGCTGCAGTGTGTACCATCCACAGAATGCACTGCAGCAACTCGCCAAGGCTTCTTTGACAGCAGCTCCCAAACCCGCGACCTCTACCACCTAGAAGGACAAGAGCAGCAGGTACATGGGAACAACATCACCTGCACGTTCCCCTCCAAGTCACACACTATCCCGACTTGGAAATATATCACCGTTCCTTCATCGTCGCTGGGTCAAAATCCTGGAACTCCCTTCCTAACAGCACTGTGGGAGAACCTTCATCCCACGGACTGCAGCAGTTCAAGAAGGCGGCTCACCACCACCTTCTCAAGGGCAATTAGGGATGGGCAATAATTCTGGCCACGCCAGTGACACCCACATCCCATGAACGAATTTTTAAAAAAAGTCCAGACTGCCTCAGCAATGCAGCTCACGTGGGAGTTTCAGCAATTAATTTTTTTTTTCTATTTCTTCATCTGGAACCAATATACATATCTTTGCATCATCACCAGAGAGGTTTGTTGAAAATGCACATTTCACCTTCTCCAATGGCTCAATTAGTCAAGCCAGCAGATTATAAGGTCCAGGTTCAATCCCTGGTGTTCTGAGTTAGCCGAACTCAGTTGGCACAATGATAGGGGCACTATATTGGCCTCAGTGCCCTGTGCTACGAAGGGGAAATCAGGCAGGGTTCCCACATTATTTGCCATCTATTGGACTTCCACTCAAACACATTCATTACTCATGTCACACAAGACAATTTCAAGCCTTCTGTTTAAATATGGTATAATACCAGAACCCATATGCACTCTATCATTTGCCCACCAACCCATACCTTCTCAATTGTTTTATATAGACAAAAATGGACTTACCTGGACGTGTCAGACAACAGTGCACACAGAGGCTAAGATTCAGCAGGAAGCTACATACTGGAATCTGATCTACAGCCAAATCCCAGGACAGGCATGGCACTCCAACTGGCTGTCAAGATCACTTCAGCTCTAAAGTTTTATTTCTCATCCCCATTTCATGCTGCCACAGGGAACATTAGCAGCATCAACCAATCTGCAGTGCACAAATGTATCAAATGGGTGAGTGAGGCGTTGTTTGCTAGAGTTAGCAACTTCATTACTTTTCCCATAGACAACTGGCATGAAAAGGCACTGCATTTCTCTTCAAATTGCAGGATTCCCCAGGGCCAGAGGAGGACTGCTTTCAGGAAATCAGGAAATTTTCCAAGTGCACCCATGCATGTCAATGGTTCCTGATCCCCAATTAGGAGTAGTATTTTAGTGGTAATTCAACTAAATCAAAAGATCAATGCAGTACACTTTTACATAGAATTACATAAAATTACATAAAATGTACAGCACAGAAACAGGCCATTCAGCCCAACATGCCGGTGTTTATGCTCCACACGAGCCTCCTCCCTCCCTACTTCATCTAATCCTAGCAACATATCCTTCTATTCCTTTCTCCCTCATGTGTTTATCTGGTCACCTCAACTATTCCTTGTGGTAGCGAGTTCCACATTCTAACCACTCTCTGGGTAAAAAAGTTTCTCCTGAATTCCCTATTGGATTTATTAGTAACTATCTTATATTTATGGCTTCCAGTTCTGGTCTCCCCCGCAAGTGGAAACAACGTCTCTACGTCTACCCTATCAAACCCTTTCATAATCTTAAAGACCTCTATCAGGTCACCCCTCAGTCTTCACTTTTCTAGAGAAAAGAGCCCCAGCCTGCTTAATCCTTCCTAATAGGTATAACCTCTCAGTTCTGGTATCATCCCAGTAAATCTTTTTTGCACCTTCTCCAGTGCCTCTATATCCTTTTTATAATATGAAGACCAGAACTGTTCACAGTACTCCAAGAGTGGTCTAACCAAGGTTCTATACAAGTTTAACATAACTTCTCTGGTTTTAAATTCTATCCCTCTAGAAATGAACTCCAGTGCTTGGTTTGCCTTTTTTATGGCCTTATTAACCTGCATCGCTACTTTAATGATGTGTGTATGTGTACCCCCAGATCCCTCTGCTCCTCCAACCCATTTAGACTCTTATTATCCAAGCAGTATGTGGCCCCTTATTCTTCCTACCAAAATGTAATACCTCACACTTATCTATATTGAAATTCATTTGCCAATTACATAGCCATTCTGCAAGTTCATTAATGTCTTCCTGTATTTTGTAGCAGTCCTCCTAGGCATTAACTATATCCCCCAATTTGGTGTCGTCCGCAAATTTTGAAATTGAACTTTCTATTCCCAAGTGCAAATTGTTTATGTAAATGGTGAACAACAGTGGTCCCAGTACCGATCCTTGTTGAATGCCACTTCCCACCTTTTGCCAGTCTAAGTAACTATCTTTAACCCCTACTTTCTGTTTTCTGTTTTGTAGCCAGCTTGCTATCCATTCTGCTACTTGTCCTTTGACTCCACATGCTCTGACCTTAGCCATGAGTTTACAATGCAGTACATTATCGAAGGCATTTTGAAAATCCAAATATATTACATTTACTACATTACCCTTGTCTACTCTTTTTGTTACTTCTTCAAATAATTCAATAAGATTGGTCAAGCATGACCTTCCCTTCTGAAATCCATGCTGACTATTCTTTATTATATTTTCAGTTTCTAGATGTTTTTCTATTACATCTTTGAGTAAGGATTCCATTATCTTTCCTACCACTGATGTTAAGCTAATTGGTCTATAGTTTCCTGGACTGGTTCTACCTCCCTTTTTAAATATATGAATCATATTAGCTGCCTGCCAGTTATCTGGCACTATTCCCTTTCCTAATAAATTTATATATATATATATGTAATAGTGCCTCTGCTCTCTCTTCCCTAACTTCTTTTAGTATGCGTGGATGCAATCTATCCAGACCGAGGTTTTATCCTCTCTAAGTTTGATTAGTTTATCAATTATTTCCTCCTTTCTATCTTAAATATCTCTATATCTTTTTTGATCTTTTCTTCTAATGTCATGCCCACCATATTAGTCTCCTTGGTAAATAATGAGGCAAAGTAATTATTTAATATTTCTGCCATTTTGCTGTCATTACCTGTGAGTTTATCTTGTGCATCTTAGTGGCCCTATCCCTTTCCTGATTTTTCTTTTGATATTTATGTGTCTGTAGAATACTTTACTATTTCTTTTTATATTCTTTGATAATTTAATTTTGTAGTTTCTCTTTGCCTTCCTAGTTGTTTTTTAAAATTTCTTCCTTAATCTTTTCATATTCACTTTTGTCATCCTCTCCTTTGTTATCTATGTACTTAGAGTATACCTTTCTCTTTAGTTTCAATTATGCCTTTATTTCTTTATTTATCCATGGTGTATCATTACTGGCTAGTTTGTTCTTGCTTTTAGTGAGATATATTTCTCCTGGACTCTATCGATCACCGTTTTAAATATTTCCCACTGCTGTTCCATTTCTTTGTTTATCAGTAAATTTTTCCAGTTTATTTTCCCTAGTTCCATTCTCATCCCTGAAAATTAGTTTTTTACCAATTTATTACTTTGTTCTTTGTCTTACTTATGCTCTTAATCTTTATCTTAAACATTATTATTTTGTGATCACTATTGCCTAGATGTTCCCCTACGCTGACATCTCTTATCTGTTCCCATTACTAGATCCAGCAGTGCTTCCTCTCTTGTTGGGCTTTTTATATACTGGGTAAGAAAGGAGTCCTGCACATATTGTAAAAACTCCATTCCCTGTACCCCTTTGCCTACCTCTTGCCAGTTTATTTGGGGATAGTTAAAATCTCCCAAGATTATTAATCTATATCCCTTACTCATTTCACATATTTGCTTACATATTTCTTTCTCTACCTCCTTTCCACTATTAAGTGGTCTGGTGTATACCCTTATTAGCGTGATCGATCTCATCTTTTATTTCAATCCATATGGATTATGTTTCTATCCTTCTGTTAGTTATGTCCCTTTTTGCTACTGCCATTATGTTATCTCTAATTAGTACAGCTACTCCACCCCCTTCTTACTCCCCTATATGTTCTGATTAAGTTATAGCCTGCAATATTTAATTGCCAGTCCTGTTCTTTATGTAGCCATGTTTCAGTTATTCCTATTACATCTGGTTCCTCACTACAGATTATTGCCTCCAGTTCCCCCATTTTATTTTGGATGCCATGTACATTGCTGTATAGGCAGTTTAATTCATCCTTAATAGTTGTTCCTTTTACTTTATTTTTAACAATCCTTTTATACTTTTGTTTTATAACTGTATTTGTTCCTTGACTGTTTATGTTATCTTTATTCCTTACCCTGGTCTGACCTTTACATTCATCTCTTTTAACTTTAAGCTTTTGTTATTGCTACCAGATCCCTCCCCCCATCTTGCTTGTTTAAAGCCTTATGCAACACCCTATTTATCCCTTCCGCTAGGACTCTGGTCCCATTCCAAATCAGGGGGAGCATGTCCCAATGGTACAGCTCCTTCCTGTCCGAGTACTGGTGCCAGTGTCCCACGAAATGGAACCCCTCCTTCCTACACCACTCTTTCAGCCCTGCATTCGCCTTTCTGATCTGCCTATTCCTATGCCAATTAGCACGTGGCTCGGGTAGTAATCCTGAGATTGCCACTTGTGAGGTTTTGCTTTTTAATTTAGTTGCTAGCTTCTGATATTCCCTTAGCAGGACCTCCTCCTTGTTCTTCCTTATGTCATTGGTGCCGACATGGACCACGACAACTGGATCACCCCCTCCCTTTCCAAGTTCCTGTCCAGTTGTTCTGAGATGACCTTTACCCTTGCTCCAAACTCCTGGACTACATAAGAAATAGGAGCAGGAGTAAGCCATAGGGCCCCTCGAGCCTGCTCCGCAATTCAATAAGAACATGGCTGATCTTCGACCTCAACTCAACTTTCCCGCCCGATTCCCTTGATATCCCTAGAGTCCAAAAATCTATCTATCTCAGCCTTGACTATACCCTATCTCAGCCTTGAACATAATCTCAGTCGCGACTGCAGAGGACGCTATCTATACGCCTGATTATGGAATCACTTATGATTACAACCTTTCTCTTTTGATCTTCCACCCCCTTGGACTGCTTCATGCTCCATGGTGCTGTAGTTAGCATTCTGGGCATCCTCCCTGCAGCTTTCATCCTTATCCTCACAGGTATCAAGGACCTCGTACCTGTTGGACAGCACCAGTGTTTGTGGGACCTCCTTCTCTACCTCCCCCTCCCTTCTGTGTCGGAGTATCTCTAACTCGTACTCTAGCTCAAAGACTCTGAGCTGGAGTGTCTCAAGCTAGAGACATTTGCTGCAGATGTGGCAAATCTGGGACAGTCTCACTGTCCACATACTCCCACATATTACAGTCCCGACACACAACCTGCAATGCCATTTCTAATTTTTATTTATTTAATAAGTAGTTTGTTTATAGGACTAATAGAATCGCTTAAGATCATGGTTATATTTAGTGAATGGATTGAGCTTGATCTCAAAATAATGACTAATTACTTACATAAATTTTATGTATTTTTTATTTAAGTTTTAAAAATTGCTGGATTAGTTTATAGTCCCTTGGTTTAAATTGCTTCATACATCCTTTCCCCTCTGCACCTAATTCCCACACTCACCAAATTTCCAGTTGCAAGTCCTCACTCTGTTAGCAGTTCACTCCAAGCTCTGAGCAACTTTTAAGATCTCCGAGGAGAGAAGGAGCGAGTTTAAAACTGTGCGGGGAACCTGAGCGGTGGAAGCAGAGTATCGCGGGGGAGGCCCGGAGCAAATATAAACAATGTAGGGAATGCGAGTCGCGGCAGCGGACTATCGCAGAAGAGGCCCTGAGTGAGTTTAAAACAGGGCAGGGAATGTGAGCGGCAGCAGCGGGGTATTGCAGGAGAGGCCCGCAGCTGACGAAGGCACTGTGGAGCAGAAGGCAGTCTTGGGGGGAGGAGAGGGGGGTGGCAGTGGAGCAGAATAGTAAGGTTGTAGTTATAGGAGATTTGATAACCAGGGATAGATAGCATCTTCTGCAGTCATGAACAAGAGTCCCAAAGGGTGTGTTGCCTATCCGATGCCAGGGTAAGGAATATCTAGAAGCGGCTGAAAAGGAACTTGGAAAGGGGGGGATAACCAGTTGTTGTGGTTCATGTCAGAACACAGGGGAGGTCCTGCTAACGGAGTATCAGGAGCTAGCAGCTAAATTAAAAAGCAGGACCTCAATGGTGGTAATCTCCAGATTACTACCCAAGCCACATGCAAATTAGCATAGGGATAAACAGATCAAGAAAGCAAATGCATGGGTGACAATCTGTGCGAAAGTGGATCTCTCGCCTCGGGCACATTTGCTGCAGTGAGATCTGTATTGCCCATTGGAAAAGTGAACTGTCCTGTTGCTAGAATAACGAAATGAAGACACCTCTGCAATTTCCTATACTGTAATGATTATGCTTTGCTGTCAGAAACCGTTGTGCCTCTTTAAATTGCTGCAGGTCGCTAAGGCCTATTGGAGAACGCAATTTCCTCACCATTAATGGCTCCTAACAAGAGGCATCATTGATACCGGAGCTCACCTGCAGGATGTAAATTAACCTGATCCCGGAAATAGAACATAAGAACATAAGAAATAGGAGCAGGAGTAGGCCAATCGGCCCCTCGAGCCTGCTCCGCCATTCAATAAGATCATGGCTGATCTGATCCTAACCTCAAATCTAAATTCATGTCCAATTTCCTGCCCGCTCCCCGTAACCCTTAATTCCCTTTACTTCTAGGAAACTGTCTATTTCTGTTTTAAATTTATTCAATGATGTAGCTTCCACAGCTTCCTGGGGCAGCAAATTCCACAGACCTACTACCCTCTGAGTGAAGAAGTTTCTCCTCATCTCAGTTTTGAAAAAGCAGCCCCTTATTCTAAGATTATGCCCCCTCGTTCTAGTTTCACCCATCCTTGGGAACATCCTTACCGCATCCACCCGATCAAGCCCCTTCACAATCTTATATGTTTCAATAAGATCGCCTCTCATTCTTCTGAACTCCAATGAGTAGAGTCCCTATCTACTCAACCTCTCCTCATATGTCCGCCCCCTCATCCCCGGGATTAACCGAGTGAACCTTCTTTGTACTGCCTCGAGAGCAAGTATGTCTTTTCTTAAGTATGGACACCAAAACTGTATGCAGTATTCCAGGTGCGGTCTCACCAATACCTTATATAACTGCAGCAATACCTCCCTGTTTTTATATTTTATCCCCCTAGCAATAAAAGCCAACATTCCGTTGGCCTTCTTGATCACCTGCTGCACCTGCATACTAACCTTTTGATTTTATTGCACTAGGACCCCCAGATCCCTTTGTACTGCAGTACTTTCCAGTTTCTCGCCATTAAGATAATAACTTGCTCTCTGATTTTTCCTGCCAAAGTGCATAACCTCACATTTTCCAATATTGTATTGCATCTGCCAAATCTCCGCCCACTCACCCAGCCTGTCTATATCCCCTTGTAGGTTTTTTATGCCCTCCTCACTCTCTACTTTCCCTCCCATCTTTGTATCATCTGCAAACTTTGATATGTTACACTCTGTCCCCTCCTCCAAATCGTTAATATAGATTGTAAAGAGTTGGGGACCCAGCACTGACCCCTGCGGAACACCACTGGCTACTGGTTGCCAGTCCGAGAATGAACCATTTATCCCAACTCTCTGCTTCCTGTTACATAACCAATCCTCCACCCATGCCAGAATATTACCCCCAATCCAGTGATTCTTTATCTTGAGCAATAATCTGTTATGTGGCACCTTGTCGAATGCCTTCTGGAAGTCTAAATACACTACGTCCACTGGTTCCCCTTTATCCACCCTGTACGTTATGTCCTCAAAGAACTCAAGCAAATTTGTCAGACATGACTTCCTCTTCGTAAAGCCATGCTGACTTTGTCCTATTAAATTATGTTTATCCAAATGTTCCGCTACTGTCTCCTTAATAATAGACTCCAAAATTTTACCCACCACAGATGTTAGACTAACTGGTCTATAATTTCCAGCCTTCTGCCTACTACCCTTTTTAAATAAGGGTGTTACATTAGCAGTTTTCCAATCTGCCGGGACCTTTGCCGAGTCCAGAGAATTTTGGAAAATTATTACCAAAGCATCCACAATCCCTACTGCCACTTCCCTCAAGACCCTATGATGTAAGCCATCAGGTCCAGGGGATTTATCCGCCTTGAGTCCCATTAATTTACTGAGTACCAATTCCTTAGTGATTTTAATCGTATTTAGCTTCCCCCCACCCCAGAGCCCCCTGTTTGTCCAGTGTTGGGATATTCTTAGTGTCCTCTACCGTAAAGACTGAAACAAAATATTTGTTCAGCATTTTTTCATCTCCATGTTTCCCACCATTATTCTTTTTATATAATAGAGGCAGGGGCTGCACACTAACGGCTGGGCACGTGTAATTGCACCAGCTGACTTCTGCCCAAATTAAAGCCCCAGCCAAAAATCGGGCCTGTTGTCTGCTAAATTTGTTCATAAATAATTTGGTGTAATGTTTCCCTGGCGCTATACAGAACTTACCACCTGCAGCATCTACTGAAAGAGAGAAAAGCTTCTAAGGCAGCACTCCCCTTGTGTAAATCTAATGTATGCAATTACTGGGGACAAAATGATGCATTGCATTACCTTGTCAGTGTGTTAGGGTGTCTATTTATTAAAAATTTGCTTCTGTGAAAAATGGCTGTGAAATGCTTGTGTAATGGCAACCTAATCTGTTCTATTTGTGGACCACAAATTATTTATAGAACAAAGGGGTAATTTCCCAAGCCTACATTCCCATTGGCCAGCTATGTTTGTAGGGAGTGGGGATTGAAGAGTCTGAGCTACAGTGTTGTAGCCCTAGCTCTGAATCATGCTCCCTGTGAGTGCAGCTCCCCATTGGAAGTGCTGACTGGTCAAATTATCCCTTAACCTTATTGACATTTCCAGAAACTGCAGCCAGAATCTGAAGCTTAACTTGTAATGTGTTAGATCAGGACCAAGACAAAGGAATAAGCTGCTTTCAACTGGTATCAGAGTAAAAAAGAAGTGAATGTTTCAGAAATGACGTCTACACAATGAACTGAGCAAGAGTTTAATTGATCTCTGGCTGAAATCTGACAGGAAGCCTAGTGTCAGCAAAAACAATGGAAAAACCTTGAACTGTGTTTCTAGAGGAAATACACAGACCTAATAACAAAGATATTTTGGTCTCTGTTTATGGTGCCACATGTTATTCTTCTACTTGGATCAGATGTTTAAACAGAAAATAAACCATGTTCAAGTTATTATCAATTAAATGCCAGTATGGTGGAGATCAGCATTATTGTTTGCATCACCCTGGGTGATGGGTGATCACCTCATGGGTGATGCCAGGAAGTACTTCTTCACACAAAGGGTAGTGGAAATCTGGAACTCTCTCCCCCCCAAAATTGTTGAGGCTAAGTCAATTGAAAATTTTAAAACTGAGATTAATAGATTTTTGTTAGGTAAGGGTATTAAGGGATATAGAACTAAGGTGCATAAATGGAGTTAAGATGCAGATCAGTCATGATCTAATTGAATGGCGGAACATGCTGGAGGGTCTGAATGGCCTACTCCTGTTCCTATGTTCCCTCTACAATTATAGAAAATTCCATGATGCAAATATTATAACAATAAAGATAATTGGAAAGTGTGGCGGGTGGAGGAGGGATATTTTCTTCAGTTAGGAAAAAAGGAGCAATACTGATTTTTTAATCATAGTTTCACCAATATCCAGTTTGAAACAAGTGATTCCTGAGAGTTCAATTTCATTAGCAGGAATGAAAAATAGGAGCCAATCATAATGCATAATAATGACCATTTAACACTTTGCAAGTAGCTAAAGAGCCATTTAACCAACATAAATATTGGAAAGTTCATTAATCCGGGTGTGGATTGTGCAGAATTTGTGGAGAATAGCTCAATGAAATAAAAGAAAAAACTGATTTTCAGACTTGGCCTGGCACATAATGCTAATCTCTGTAAGGGAGCATTGCAAACATATATTTGATGGGGGTGGGGGGTGGGGGAAGAAGGCATTCCCCAGATATGCAAAGGAGGCAGCTAGTGTGGCAATTTGCTATGAATAAAGTGGGTTCCATGTCAAAGACTCCAAGCATTTGGCAGGAGGTTTGGTAGATATTGAAAACTATTGTAAACTGTCAGCACAAGAGACATATGAAAATATAGCTAAATAGCAATTGTGAAAGATAAATGCAGAAAATACTGGTCAAGAAATTCAACTCGCGCAAAATGGGTGATGCACTCCAAACACGTGCCCGATGCCATCGAGAGGCCCAAGCCAAAGTTAGCATTGGGCCTTATTTGAATTAAATAGGTGAGCTGCCTACGCCAATTGGGTCATCCCAATATAGCCCACTGGTCAGGTTCAAATTCCAGCCGGGCTGCAGTAGATCCTGGGAGGGAAAGTGAAGCGGAGGAGGGGTGAGCTTGGCCCATCATTGGCCATGATAGTGGCTATATTTTAGTCGCTGGTTAGGCTGCTCAAAACCTGGTTGAACTAGGTGGAGCTTGCACAGCTTGAGATCTACCCATTTATACATGAATTTCAACCAGGGTCTTACAGCCAGCATTAGGACCCCAATTTGCATATGCAAGGTGCCTAATGCCTGGTTCACGTGGCGCTCTGGACACCTAAAAGTTGCCTGCTTCTAAATTCCATGGGACATCAGGAGCTGGAGATTGCAACCTGAAATTGATCTCCCCAATGTTCAATTTAGGCCCAAAAAATGGGTGAAAATATGTTGAATTTCTCTCCCATTAACGCATATAAATGTTAGCAAAGATGTACACCCACCAGAAGTGCATGTCAGGAAATCACAGGTGCATTTTCCACAATTTTCTGTCCATTAAAATGAATGGATGGAAAATTGTAGAAAGCACTTATGTGATTTCCCAGTAGGTGAGGCTCCCTGCCAGGAGCACAGACTAAAATCAACCCTTATAGGTACTACGAGGACAAAGAAAATGTAATGCATGAAGGAATATCTATGTGTCAAGTCACCCAATCTCAATCTCCACTGCACGTATGCTTAAAGGCTAAAATAACAGGAGGCCACAGAGTGGAATAGTATTGGAGCAGATAACATAAAAGAATTCTGCATATGACTAGAGAGTAATTGATTTATTAGGGAAGGAGAGTTTAGAAAGGATTGGGGTTGTGGGAAATTGGAGGGATGCATAGAATTACTGCTGCATACATTATTAATTATATACTCTATGGTTTGCATGATATGGTACATCAGTGTATCCATTCACATCGACTGTGGACAAGGGCCCAACAGAATCATAAGGGAGATTTTAACTCCTGTGGAGTTGGCCGGTGGAATGCATGGCCAATTGCCCGGGAGGCACTGTCCATTTTAACAGCCAGGCCTTATTTAAATAGAATCATCAATCAATCACATCTATAATTGGGGAAACCCAAGTAGTTTAGAGTCAGAGTTGGTAAATATAATGTGTGACTGCTTCATGATCCAGTGCATCATGAAAGCCACAAAAGGTAGTTCTCATCTTGACCTGGGTACTTGTTAATGACCCTGACAATGTAAGGAAATAGAAGTCATAGCATCCCTGGGTTAGTGACCACAGAGTGATCTAGGATTCAGATATATCTAAACCTAGGAGCCAGGTATATAACTTTAAAAGGTCTAATTTAATGAAATGAGGGAGGAACTAAAGCAAATGGATTGGAACAGGATGTTCAACAACATTTTGGTAGAGGTCAATGGAATGCCTCTAAAGGAATAATGCTAAGAATGCAAATAAATACATACCTAGAATCAGCAAGCTCAGACTAAACAAGCATAACTCTAAATGGATTAACAAGTAAATTAAAGGAACATAAATGCCCTCTACAAATCCTGCAGAAAGAAAGGGTTAATATATGAATATGTAGAAACAAGTTAATAGGGTGGTCAGAGGCATTGAGTGGAGTGTCCCAGGACTCAGTATTGGGACCAATACTGATTCTAATTTATATCATGACTTGGAATCAGAAACTCAATGCAAATTAACCAAATTTTCTGATGATATCAAACTAAGAGGGACAGTGGAATTGAAAGAAGCAGCTCAGAAGTTATATGAAATATTATGAACAGAAAAATAGAAGATGAAATTTAATTATGACAATTTTAAAGTGCATGTTGGAAAGAAAAATGAGGACAGACATGCTCCATGAATGGTGTTGCAATAACTACGGAAGAGGTTAAAAGAGACCTGGAAGTCTTGGGGGGATGGAAAAGGTAAGTTTGGAGGACTACTTTGAATTACAATACAAGAGTAGGACAAGGGGTAATTTTCAAACTAGTAAAAGGTAAATTAAAGACTGATATCAGGAAGTTCTTCTTCACACAAAAAGTGATCAACACATGTATTGGCCTTCCGTATAATGGAGGCAAAACACCTAGTATAATTTGAGAAACAATTAGATGCTGTAATGTGGGGAATATGGGTACTTCTGGATGGATGAATGAATTAAAATGGGCCAAATGATCTTCCTTATCTTCTGATCTTGTGATTTGATTGTGCAGCTGTGGAATGTTGCACAAGTTCATCATTAATGACATAACAAGCATGAAACTGATTGTTTACTCACTTTTTGCCAATGTTCATTCATCTATTTTTGGATGAGTAGGAATTTTCAGATCAATGCTAAATGCAGATAAATAATGCATTAGCGCTTTCTACAAAATTACACTACTTCTAACTCTCATTTGCTTTCTTGTTAAGATTATCAAGTGAAAGGAAATATGGCCCCAAAAACCAAGAAAATTAATTCAAAATTGGGCAAATAACTGCACTGCCTACATTAACACCAGATGCCTTCTACTGAAGAATCAGTACATGAAAATGAAAAGATTATTCAAAATGAAATGGAAAAGGTCATTTGAATTGTGCATTTCAGTTATTATTTTGCAAATATAATTTAATTACACTTCATATTTGAGATGATATTGGCTATAAATTCCATTATGCAAAACTGAAAAATAAATTTAAAAGGATTACATTTGATGAGAAAATTAATAACTGGGAGTTGATAAATGGCAAGCATTCTCTGCACTGACAGAAATTATTCATATCATAGTATGATATTGCTTGATTTGACAAATAGGTAGTTCATTAAATCCACCTCATTCTTTGTGTTGAAATGGCTTAAATTTTAACTATCATTATCACCAACTTTCTTTAGATATTTATTTGATTGATCAAATGCTTCCCTTAAATAACAATGAAAAAAATCATAACAAGCACTGAAGCCAATTATATTCAAACAGGATGTAGATATATTCGTGAAGGTAAAAATACAATTTATGTAAAACACAGAGAAAATCGCTATCAAACTCCAGAAACCTCAGTTACGCTGATTTGGCTGTTTTTGGGTGTAAATTTACATCCATTCAGAACTGGCATAAATCCAGGAAACTTGCGTTCCTTGGTCTGTTGCATGGGGGTGCAGTTATGTTAATGAGCTCAGTTTGGTGGCTGTAACTTTGGAGCGGCGCAAATGATTAAGGAAATTTGAGTTTAATGAGGTACCGGCGTAAAACCTGCAGCCCTACATTACAACAGTGACTACGCTTTAAAAAGGACCTCATTGGTTGTAAAGTGCTTTGGGCGGTCCAGAGGTCGTGAAAGGCGCTACATAAATTGCAAGTCATTCTTTTTTTCTTTAAGTCACATAATGGCACAATGTAGTTCTTATGCCATTGTTGCACCAAAAATTATGAGGAAATTCCAGGCCAATATATTTTCAACAAGGTTTAAGTGGCAGTCAGCTCAGTAACTAAATTGCGAACCAAGCCATGACACTATGGAACTATAGTGGTCTGTTGAGATTTAGGGTGGAACTTTCAACTTCGGCCGGCTTTATAATGGGTAAATGTTCCTCTACCACCCTTTTTATACCCTTGTCCAAGTTAAAAGTTCTTCCCTTAATTAGCTACGTCTATACTTGCTTGAATCCCTTTCAAACTCATATATTCATCCAATTCCCTTTTAAAGGAGTTAATCAACAAACCTTACATTTTTTTGGAAGCTTAATCCTCAGATCTATTGATCGATTTTACTTTCCACTGTGGAAAGGAAAATTGGGCAGGGTGTATAATGGGCGGTCGATCCGCAACCGCCTGTTTTGTGCCCCCACCAAAGTGGAATATTCCCCCCTCTTTCTGTTTTACTGGCATAAATCAGGCACCTATATTTCAAAATAGGCCAGCTACACTCACTACAACTTCTGTCAGTTGTGGCAGTCAAGTGAAGCACCTGCCTCAACCCTGCAGAAGCTTAATTTAAATGCTAATTTGGGAGTAGCGACATTCAGCACACCATTTCCTGACTTTTACAATATTAATTAG
Source organism: Heptranchias perlo (assembly GCF_035084215.1). NCBI lineage: Eukaryota > Metazoa > Chordata > Chondrichthyes > Hexanchiformes > Hexanchidae > Heptranchias > Heptranchias perlo. The sequence continues at coordinate 43,241,085 of NC_090337.1, forward strand.
ATTTGTACAATCTGCTGTACATTTTGCATAGTCCACGTGACAACAGCCTGTTGCTTTGCTTTTGGGATTAGCACTTCCATTGAAAGTTTCTATAATAAGCTTCCACAGCTTGATGCTGACACGTCACCTAACAGACTTCCCTTCACATGACTTGTGACAGCACAAAACTACTGTAGCTATAGAAGCTACATCTTTATCTATCTTAATATTGTACAGTATTCTGTTATTCTTTTTAACTTCAGTTTGCATTGTGGTTAACCATTAACTATCGCCTCTGCTTCTGTTTCTGCTTCATCTTACAGTTCTGTCTAGTTTTGCAGTTATGCGTACATGCTTTTTTGTCTTTGTTTAATGCTAAAAGCTGCATGAAAGCATATCCATTCCCCAACAACCCTCCATCTCTTGAAGATGTAGAATCCATCAATCTGCTTTGTCGAGGGCGCCCAGGAGAGAAAAGAGATGGCACAGGACAACTCATTATCAGCAGCATGTGACATTCAGCAGGAAATTATCAACAACTTTTTCCATTTGAAAGGATATATCCTAACGCCAAAACCCATAATGCTAATTAGGAGTCTTTGCAATGCTCACAAGTAACCAGAACTCAAAGCTGTTATACATTTACCATCCTTACACGGAAAGGGCACTAACACACTTCATGAACAAATAAACAGAGAACCGAAGGCTTATATAAAAATAATCCAAAAACACACTAGTCTGCCAAAGATTACCACATTTACTGATTCTATCTTCATTATGTCCTATTACTATTTCTTATCACTGTGCCTACTCCTTGGGCTCAATTTTAAAACGGAGCCGGGAAGGGGGTAGTGGGGTCAAATTGAGGTTGGGAAACATATTAGTACCAGTTTCCCGGACGTCCTTACGATTTTGACGTAAGGACATTTTAAAATTTTTTTTTAGTTTCCCTTCTGTCAGTCGGACGGGAGACCAGCCAGGGAGAGGACGTCTACAGGTAAGTCTGCAGGTAAATCTTTGTTTGCATGGATGGGGGGGGGGGGGGCACGGGGGACATGGGTTGGGCAAGGGGCATGGGTGGGCATAGGTGGGCACGGGGGTCGCGAGTCATGAGGAATGGGTTCGAGGGTCAGTCAAGGGGGGGGTGGATCGGGGGTCATCGCGGAGGTCTGCGATTGTTGAGGGGGAGGATCGGGGTTGGAGGATCGGGGTCGGGGTCGGAGGATTGAGGTCGGGGGTCGGGTCGGAGGGGGAGGATCGGGGTCGGGGTCGGAGCATTGGGGTCAGGGGTCAGGTCGGAGGGGGAGGATTGGGGTTGGGGGATCCACGATCGGTGGGTGGGGGTCTGTGATCATTGTGGGGGGGTGGGGGTTGGTGCAGGTAGGCTTGTTGGGCCTGGGCGAAGCACTCCTGCTCCTCCGGGCCCACAAGCTGAGCCTTTCTAGATACTTACCTGTTAGTCTTGGGTCTTCTCGCCTCCTTTCACGAATTGTAAAACAGAAGGCCCGGGAATCCCGGCCCCCCCGGGGTTGAAATCGGGAATTAGTGAAAAATGGAGGCCTTGTTTTTCTCTCCCCCCTCCTTCCTTTGTTTCTCTCTCCTCTTCCCTTATTTTTCACTTTCCTTCTCTTGTTGCTCTCTCCTTCCCTCTTTTTTCCTTATTTTTATGTATGCTTGTTTCTTTTTCACCTTCCCTTGTTTCCCTCTTTCTTTTCCTTGTTTGTATCTCCTATTTTTCTCTTCCCTTCCTTATTTCTCTCTCTCTTCCTTGTTTCTCTTCTCTTTCCCTTGTTTCTCTCTCCCTCTTTTGTTTCTCACTCCTCTTATTTCTTTTTCCTTCTCTTATGTTTCACTCTCCTTCCCTTGTTTCACTCTCCTTTTCTTATTTCTATCTCCTCTTCTTTCCTTCCCTTTTCTTTATTTTCTTTTTTTCTCTTCTCTTGTTTCTTCCTTTCTGTCTCTCGCCTCCCCATAAATCTCTCTCTTCCCCTTCTATTACCTCTCCCTGCTTCCCCAGTTACGTCTCTCTGCTTCTTCCCTTGTTTGTCTCTCCTTATCTTATCTCTCTCTCTCCCTCCTTCCTTCTGTCTTCTTCCTTTGTATCTTTCCTACTTCCCTTGTTTCTCTCTCTCCTTTTCTCTATCTCCTCGCCTTGTTTCTTGCTTTCCTCCCCTTGTTTCTTTTTACTTCTTTCCCTTGTTTGTCTTCCCTTCTGTTTCACTGACTCCTCTTCTGTTTTATCTCACCCCACTGTGTTTCTCTCCTCTCTTCTGATTTTGGAGGGGGAGGGCGAACAGCCAGCTGTCGTGGTGCACATAGGCACCAACGATATAGGTAAAAAAGGGGATGAGGTCCTAAAAGCAGAATATAGGGAGTTAGGAGGTAAATTAAAAAATAGGACCTCAAAGGTAGTAATCTCAGGATTGCTGCCAGTGCCACGTGCTAGTCAGAGTAGAAATAGGAGGATATTTCAAATGAATACGTGGCTAGAGGAATGGTGCAAGGGGGAGGGATTCAAATTCCTGGGACACTGGAAACGGTTCTGGGGGAAGTGGGACCAGTACAAACCGGACGGTCTGCACCTGGGCAGGGCCGGGACCGCTGTCCTAGGAGGAGTGTTTGCTAGTGCTGTTGGGGAGGGTTTAAACTAAAGTGGCAGGGGGTTGGGAACCTGAGCAGGGAGAGAGAGGAAAGCGTAACAGGAAGGGACAGAAGGTATGGAGTAATAGGTAAAGTGTTAAAAAAGGAAAAAGCAGGAACTAAGCATCACAAAACAGATTTGAAAGTTCTTTATCTGAATGCACGTAGCATTCGTAATAAAATGGACGAGTTAACGGCACAAATAACTACGTATGGGTATGATCTTGTGGCCATTACAGAAACATGGCTGCAGGGTGACAACGACTGGGAATTAAATATGCCAGGGTATTTAACAATCAGGAAGGACAGGCAGGAAGGAAGGGGAGGTGGGGTGGCTATGTTAATAAAGGAAGGAATCACTGTAATACAGAGAAATGATATTGGGACAAAGCATCAAGATAATGAAACAGTTTGGGTGGAGATAAGGAATAATAAGGGAAAAAAAACATTAATGGGCGTAGTATATAGGCCTCCTAATAGTTGCAACTCTGCTGGAAGAAGTATTAATCAGGAGATAGTCGGGGCATGTAATAAGGGAACAGCCATAATTATGGGGGATTTTAATTATCATATTAACTGGACAAATCAAATTGGGCAGAGCAGCCTTGAGGACGAGTTCATTGAGTGCATCAGGGATGGATTTCTTGAGCAGTATGTAACTGATCCAACAAGGGGGCAGGCAACCTTGGACCTGGTCCTGTGTAATGAGTCAGGATTAATTAATAATGTCCTAGTTAAGGATCCCCTTGGAACGAGCGACCACAACATGGTTGAATTCCATATCCAATTAGAGGGTGAGAAGGTTGATTCTCAAACAAGCGTACTGAGCTTGAATAAAGGAGACTATGATGGTATGAGAGCGGAATTGATTAAAGTGGACTGGGAAAATAGATTAAAGGGTAAGACAGTACATGAGCAGTGGTGTTCATTTAGGGAGTTATTTTACAACTTTCAAAATAAATATATTCCACTGAGGAAAAAAGGGTGTAAAAGAAATGACAGCCACCCGTGGCTAAGTAAAGAAATCAAGGATAGTATCCGACTAAAAACAAGGACATATAAGGTAGCCAAACTTAGTGGGAGGATAGAAGATTGGGAATTCTTCAAAAGACAGCAAAAAGTAACTAAAGGATTGATTAAGAAAGGGAAGTTAGATTATGAAAAGAAATTAGCAAAAATATAAAAACAGATAGCAAGAGTTTCTATAGTTATATAAAAAGAAAAAGGGTGGCTAAGGCAAACATAGGTCCCTTAGAGGATGAGACCGGGAAATTAATGGTGGGAAACATGGAGATGGCAAAAATGCTGAACAAATATTTTGTTTCAGTCTTTACAGTAGAGGACACTAAGAATATCCCAACACTGGACAAACAGGGGACTCTCGGGGGGGAGGAGCTAAATACGATTAAAATCACTCAAGAGATGGTACTCAGTAAAATAATGGGACTCAAGGCGGATAAATCCCCTGGACCTGATGGCTTCCATCCTAGGGTCTTGAGGGAAGTGGCAGTAGGGATTGTGGATGCTTTGGTGATAGTTTTCCAAAATTCCCTGGACTCAGGAGAGGTCCCGGCAGATTGGAAAACTGCTAATGTAACACCGTTATTTAAAAAGGGTAGTAGGCAGAAGGCTGGAAATTATAGGCCAGTTAGCTTAACATCTGTGGTGGGTAAAATTTTGGAGTCTATTATTAAGGAGACAGTAACGGAACATTTAGATAAGCATAATTTAATAGGACAAAGTCAGCATGGCTTTATGAAGGGGAAGTCATGTCTGACAAATTTGCTTGAGTTCTTCGAGGATATAACGTATAGGGTGGATAAAGGGGAACCAGTGGACGTAGTGTATTTAGACTTCCAGAAGGCATTCGACAAGGTGCCACATAAAAGATTATTACTTAAGATAAAAAATCACGGGATTGGGGGTAATATTCTGGCATGGGTGGAGGATTGGTTATCAAACAGGAAGCAGAGAGTTGGGATAAATGGTTCATTTTCGGACTGGCAACCAGTAACCAGTGGTGTTCCACAGGGGTCGGTGCTGGGTCCCCAACTCTTTACAATCTATATTAACGATTTGGAGGAGGGGACCGAGTGCAACATATCAAAATTTGCAGATGATACAAAGATGGGAGGGAAAGTAGAGAGTGAGGAGGACATAAAAAACCTGCAAGGGGATATAGACAGGCTGGGTGAGTGGGCGGAGATTTGGCAGATGCAATACAATATTGGAAAATGTGAGGTTATGCACTTTGGCAGGAAAAATCAGAGAGCAAGTTATTTTCTTAATGGCGAGAGACTGGAAAGTACTGCAGTACAAAGGGATCTGGGGGTCCTAGTGCAAGAAAATCAAAAAGTTGGTATGCAGGTGCAGCAGGTGATCAAGAAAGCCAACGGAATGTTGGCTTTTATTGCTAGGGGGATAGAATATAAAAACAAGGAGGTATTGCTGCAGTTATATAAGGTATTGGTGAGACCGCACCTGGAATACTGCATACAGTTTTGGTCTCCATACTTAAGAAAAGACATACTTGCTCTCGAGGCAGTACAAAGAAGGTTCACTCGGTTAATCCCGGGGATGAGGGGGCGGACATATGAGGAGAGGTTGAGTAGATTGGGACTCTACTCATTGGAGTTCAGAAGAATGAGAGGCGATCTTATTGAAACATATAAGATTGTGAAGGGTCTTGATCGGGTGGATGCAGTAAGGATGTTCCCAAAGATGGGTGAAACTAGAACTAGGGGGCATAATCTTAGAATAAGGGGCTGCTCTTTCAAAACTGAGATGAGGAGAAACTTCTTCACTCAGAGGGTGGTAGGTCTGTGGAATTTGCTGCCCCAGGAAGCTGTGGAAGCTACATCATTAGATAAATTTAAAACAGAAATAGACAGTTTCCTAGAAGTAAAGGGAATTAGGGGTTATGGGGAGCGGGCAGGAAATTGGACATGAAGCTGAGTTCGGATCGGTTAATGCCCTGTGGGTGGCGGAGAGGGCCCAGGGGCTATGTGGCCGGGTCCTGCTCCGACTTCTTGTGTTCTTTAGATTTGTGGTTGGGATCAGATCAGCCATGATCTTATTGAATGGCGGAGCAGGCTCGAGGGGCAGATTGGCCTACTCCTGCTCCAATTTCTTATGTTCTTATGTTCTTATGTTCCCCTTCTTGCTCTCTCTATTTTCTCCTCTTTTGTTTTGTTCCCTCTCTTTCCTTTTTTTAGTTCTCATTCAATCTCTCTCGCTATTCACACCTTCTTTCTCCTTTTTTTGTTCACATTCTCTCTCTCTCACTCCTTTTCAGGTGCCCTGTCTTCCATTCCTTTTCTGGTTCTGTTTCTTTGTCTTCTCGTCCACTTTTGTGTCCATTTCTGTCTATTTTTTTACCTTTTCTCTCCTGCTCATTTCTTGCATGCGGTGACTGCAGGATGGAAAGGAAATGAGAGCTGACCAAGAAGATCAGAGCTGCTGATGTAGCCCAGAAAGCAGAGTGGGAGCGAGAGACTAAAGGGCAGCTACAACCACACGAGGTGCAGCAGGGATCCGGCTGGGGCTGCTACAGTAGCATGGATTGTGTGTTTTCAACTGAACTTCTCAAGGTTCAAAATTGTGCAGATACCTAAAAGAAAAAATTGGATACACAGGGCTATTTGAAGGGAAGAGGCTTGCTGTGACAGCCATTTGGAAAGAACACAAGCAACTCCACCCACATTACCAGCATCATTCAAATTCAGTTTATTTGGAGTTTAGAAGAATGAGAGGTGATCTTATTGAAACATATTGTTGGCCAGGGGATGCAGAAAGTAACCTGAGCTCAGCTGCTGACACACACAGGCAAGAACAACTTTTGAACTGAAGTAACCTGAGTTCAGTCGCTGGCCTGAGCTGGCTGGAACCGGTTTGAATTAGCTAAGTTTTGTGAAAGACAAAGGAGATGTGGTAAGACACAAGTCCTTATTTAGGAAAGGAGTAATGAGGTAATGCTACCTAAGTCCTTGGGACAGAGCCAATGAGGAGAAGACACAGGTTTGGTGAGCAAGCCTAAACCAAACGGAGAGAGACAGCACAGCTTGAAGAGATAAGATTCGGAATAAGAATGAAGAATCAGGGACGTAGAGACGACATATATTCTGTGACCACTCAGGGAGTGTCAGAGAAACCTAGTGGGTGTGCGTTTAGATCCTAGTTTAGGTATAAAACTGTATAACCTGGTGCAAACTGCATGTCTATATCTAACCAGACGTATAAGCTATACGTATATGATCTAACGGCGTGAATAAAGTGAATTGAGAGTTAAGAGAGAATTGACTCTTCTCCTCTTTGTACTAAGCCAGTAACCGTAACCGGTGACCTCCGGTCAACATTATAAGATCCTGAGGGGACTAGAAGGGGTAGATGCTGAGGGGATGTTTCCCCTTGTGGGAGAAACTAGAACTAGGGGCCATAGTTTAAAAATAAGGGGTCTCCCATTTAAGACGGAGATGAGGAGAATTTTTTTCTCTCAAAGGGTCGTGAGTTTGTGGAACCACCTTCCCCAGAGAGCGGTGGAGGCAGGATCATTGAATATTTTTAAGGCTGAGTTGGATAGTTTCCTGATTAACTAGGGAGTCAAAGGTTATAGTAGGTAGACGGGAAAGTAGGGTTGAGGTCACAATCAGATCAGCCATGATCTTACCAAATGGCAGAGCAGGCTCGAGGGGCCAAATGGCTCTTAATTCGTATGTTCGTATATATTTAATCACATTTTAATAACAACAACTACTTGCATTTATACAGTGCCTTTAACATAGTAAAACGTCCCAAGGCGCTTCATAGGAGCATTATCAGACAAAATTTGACACCGAGCCACATAAGGAGATATTAGGACAGGTGACCAAAAGCTTGGTCAAAGAGGCAGCTTTTAAGGAGCGTCTTAAAGGAGGAGAGAGACAGAGAATTCAGGGTGGAGTTCCAGAGCTTAGAGCCTAGACAGCTAAAGGCATGGCCGCCAATGGAGGGGCGAAGGAGGTCAGGGGTGCATAACGTGCCAGAATTGGAAGAACGCAGAGATCTCAGAGGGTTGTAGGGCTGGAGGAGGTTACAGAGATAGGGAGGGGAAAAGCCATGGAGGGATTTGAACACAATGATGTGAATTTTTAAATCAATTTAGATTAAACTGCATTTATTTCAATGCAAGAAGTCTGATGGGCAAGGCAGATGAACTCAGGGCATGGATGGGTACTTGGGACTGGGATGTTATAGCTATTACTGAAACATGGCTAAGGGGGGGGCAGGACTGGCAGCTCAATGTTCCAGGGTACAGATGCTATAGGAAAGATAGAGCAGGAGGTAAGAGAGGAGGAGGAGTTCCGTTCTTGATTAGGGAGAACATCACGGCAGTAGTGAGAGGGGATATATCTGAGGGTTCGCCCACTGAATCTATATGGGTAGAACTGAAAAATAAGAAGGGAGAGATCACTTTGATAAGATTGTACTACAGACCCCCAAATAGTCAACGGGAAATTGAGGAGCAAATATGTAAGGAGATTACAGACAGCTGCAAGAAAAATAGGGTGGTAATAGTAGGGGACTTTAACTTTCCCAACATTGACTGGGACAGCCATAGCATTAGGGGCTTGGATGGAGAGAAATTTGTTGAGTGTATTCAGGAGGAATTTCTCATTCAGTATGTGGATGGCCCGACTAGAGAGGGGGCAAAACTTGACCTCCTCTTGGGAAATAAGGAAGGGCAGGTGACAGAAGTGTTAGTGAGGGATCACTTTGGGACCAGTGATCATAATTCCATTAGTTTTAAGATAGCTATGGAGAATGATAGGTCTGGCCCAAAAGTTAAAATTCTAAATTGGGGAAAGGCCAATTTTGATGGTATTCGACAGGAACTTTCAGAAGTTGATTGGGAGAGTCTGTTGGCAGGCAAAGGGACGTCTGGTAAGTGGGAGGCTTTCAAAAGTGTGTTAACCAGGGTTCAGGGTAAGCACATTCCTTATAAAGTGAAGGGCAAGGCTGGTAGAAGCAGGGAACCTTGGATGACTCGGGAGATTGAGGCTCTAGTCAAAAAGAAGGAGACATATGACATGCATAGGCAGCTGGGATCAAGTGGATCCCTTGAAGAGTATAGAGGTTGCCGGAGTAGAGTTAAGAGAGAAATCAGGAGGGCAAAAAGGGGACATGAGATTGCTTTGGCAGATAAGGCAAAGGAGAATCCAAAGAGCTTCTACAAATACATAAAGGGCAAAAGATTAACTAGGGAGAGAGTAGGGCCTCTTAAGGATCAACAAGGTCATCTATGTGCGGAACCACAAGAGATGGGTGAGATCCTGAATGAATATTTCACATCGGTATTTACGGTTGAGAAAGGCATGGATGTTAGGGAACTTGGGGAAATAAATAGTGATGTCTTGAGGAGTGTACATATTACAGAGAGGGAGGTGCTGGAAGTCTTAACGCGCATCAAGGTAGATAAATCTCCGGGACCTGATGAAATGTATCCCAGGACGTTATGGGAGGTTAGGGAGGAAATTGCGGGTCCCCTAGCAGAGATATTTGAATCATCCACCGCTACAGGTGAGGTGCCTGAAGATTGGAGGGTAGCAAATGTTGTGCCTTTGTTTAAGAAGGGCGGCAGGGAAAAGCCTGGGAACAACAGACCGGTGAGCCTGACATCTGTAGTGGGTAAGTTGTTAGAGGGTATTCTGAGGGACAGGATCTACAGGCATTTGGAGAGGCAGGGACTGATTAGGAACAGTCAGCATGGTTTTGTGAGAGGAAAATCATGTCTCACGAATTTGATTGAGTTTTTTGAAGGGGTAACCAAGAAGATAGATGAGGGCTGTGCAGTAGATGTGGTCTACATGGACTTCAGCAAAGCCTTTGACATGGTAGGTTGTTACATAAGGTTAAATCTCACGGGATCCAAGGTGAAGTAGCCAATTGGATACAAAATTGGCTTGACGACAGAAGACAGAGGGTGGTTGCAGAGGGTTGTTTTTCAAACTGGAGGCCTGTGTCCAGCGGTGTGCCTCAGGGATCGGTGCTGGGTCCGCTGTTATTTGTTATTTATATTAATGATTTGGATGAGAATTTAGGAGGCATGGTTAGTAAGGTTGCAGATGACACCAAGATTGGTGGCATTGTGGACAGTGAAGAAGGTTATCTGGGATTGCAACGGGATCTTGATAAATTGGGCCAGTGGGCCGATAAATAGCAGATGGAGTTTAATTTAGATAAATGTGAGGTGATGCATTTGGTAGATCGAATCGGGCCAGGACCTACTCCGTTAATGGTAGGGCGTTGGGGACAGTTATAGAACAAAGAGATCTAGGAGTACAGGTTCATAGCTCCTTGAAAGTGGAGTCACAGGTGGATAGGGTGGTGAAGAAGGCATTCGGCATGCTTGGTTTCATTGGTCAGAACATTGAATACAGGAGTTGGGATGTCTTGTTGAAGTTGTACAAGACATTAGTAAGGCCACACTTGGAATACTGTGTACAGTTCTGGTCACCCTATTATAGAAAGGATATTATTAAACTAGAAAGAGTGCAGAAAAGATTTACTAGGATGCTACCGGGACTTGATGGTTTGACTTATAGGGAGAGGTTAGATAGACTGGGACTTTTTTCCCTGGAGAGTAGGAGGTTAAGGGGTGATCGTATAGAAGTCTATAAAATAATGAGGGGCATAGATAAGGTAGATAGTCAAAATCTTTTCCCAAAGGTAGGGGAGTCTATAACGAGGGGACATAGATTTAAGGTGAGAGGGGAGAGATACAAAAGGGTCCAGAGGGGCAATTTTTTCACTCAAAGGGTGGTGAGTGTCTGGAACGAGCTGCCAGAGGCAGTAGTAGAGGCGGGTACAATTTTGTCTTTTAAAAAGCATTTGGACAGTTACATGGGTAAGATGGGTATAGAGGGATATGGGCCAAGTGCAGGCAATTGGGACTAGCTTAGTGGTATAAACTGGGCGACATGGACATGTTGGGCCGAAGGGCCTGTTTCCATGTTGTAACTTCTATGATTCTATGATTCTAAGGCGTTGCTGAACCAGGAGCTAATATAGCTCAGCGAGCACTGGGGTGATCGGTGAATGGGACTTGGTGCGAGTTCGGATACGTATGGCAGAGTTTTGGATGAGCTCAAGTTTATGGAGGGTGGAAGATAGGAGACCTGCCAGGACAACATTGGAATAGTCAAGTCTGGAGGTTAAAAGAAAGCATGGATGAGGGTTTCAGCAGCAGATGGGCTGAGGCAGGGGCGGAGATGGGCGATATTACGGAGGTGGATGTAGACGTTCTTGGTTATGGAGAGGATATGGGGTCGGAAGCTCAGCTCAGTCAAATAGGATGCCGAGATTGCGAACAGTCTGGTTCAGCCTCAGGCAGTGGCCAGGGAGGGGGATGGGGGCTTGGGAGCGGAGTTTGTGGCGAGGGCTGAAGACAATGGCTTTGGTCTTCCCAATATTTAATTGGAGGCAATTTCTGCTCATCCAGTACTGGATGTCGGACAAGCAGCGTGACAAATCAGAGACTGTGGAGGAGCTGAGAGAGGTGGCGGTGAGGTAGAGCTGGGTGCCACCACCATACATGTGGAATGTGACATGTTTTCTGATCATGTCACTAAGGGGCAGCATGTAGATGAGAAATAGGAGGGGGCCAAGGATAGATCCTTGAGGGACTCCAGAGGTAACAGTGGGGGAGTGGGAAGAGCATTTGCAGGAGATTCTCTGACTACGACTGGATAGATAAGAATGGAACCAGGGAAGGACAGTCCCAATGAACTATGGAGAAGGGGCGTTGGAGGAGGATGGTGTGGTCATTGGTCTCAAAGGCTGCACACAGGTTGCGAATGGTGAGGAGGGATAGTTTACCATGGTCACAATCACATAGGATGTCACTTGTGACTTTGATAACGGTCGTTTCAGTGCTATGGCAGGGACGGAAACCTGATTGGAGAGATTCAAACATGAAGTTGCGGAAGAGATGGGCATGGATTTGAAAGGTGACAACACATTCAAGGACTTTGGAGAGGAAAGGGAGGTTGGAGATGGGGCGGTAGTTTGTAAGGACGGAGGGGTCAAGGGTGGGGTTTTTGTAGAGGGGGTGATGACAGCAGATTTGAAGGGGAGGGGACAATACCTGAGGAGAGGGAACTGTTAACAATATCAGCAAGCATGGGGGCCAGGAAGACAAGTTGGTTGGTCAGCAGTTTAATGGGAAATGGGTCGAGAACGCAGGAGGACAAGATGAGCTCAGAGAGGGCATGAGGGAGTATAGGAGAGAATGTGGAGAAAGATGCGAGTTCAGAGCTAGGGCAAGGGGGAACCTTGGGGGAAGTTTGGCTTGGAGGGCTCGGGGAAGGGAGGGATGCTGCAGAGGTAAGTTGAACAGATGGTCTCAATCTTAGAGACAAAGAAGTTCATTAGCTCCTCGCACTTGTTGTTGGAGGCGAGGGTGGAGGTGAGGATAGAGGGAGAGGGCTTTAACAAGACAATTGGTAGTGGAGAAGAGACACCGGGGGTTATATTTGCACTCCATAATGATCCTGGAGCAGTGAGCAGCTCTGGTAGAGGAGAGCAGGACTCAATTTCAAATTCATAAAAAATGAGGGTGAGCCAGCTGCACTTAAATCATGCAAGCAGATTTTGACACTCCAGATCAAAGGACACCCCATACACTGTTCCTTTGAAGGAATCCTGATCCTTCCTCAACAGGCTGGTAATTATAATGTTAACTATTTCTATCACCTGAGTGGATAATAGCCCCATTGCTGTCCAGGGGTAAAGCCTGAAACAAAACTTTTTGGAAATTTTGTCTGGTATGGCATTCCCTTTAATGTTCATGATGGTGACAGACCAGTTTTTGCTACTCTCACAGTGCCAAACTTACAAACATAATCAATTCAAAAAGCTTGAGGCATTAGCCAAACAATGTTGGCCTGATTGGGTTCTATTTATAGGCAATGATATAACCAGAGGTGTGGTCTCACCCCTTGAGGTTAGTGGCTATTCTTGAGATGATGTTTGTGAATTTGTCTCACTTCCCTTGACATAGAAAGACAAAACAGTTCTGCTAACAGAAACCCAATTTAAATTTGCAAAAACTTGGCCTAACTAAAAAATTCAGAGATTCTATGGTTTGAAGCAAAATGGAGCAAAATGACCGGGAGAGGAATCACAAACTCATCCGATGATTGATTTATTTCCACTATTGCCATCGCCTTCTAACTTGCTCATCAAACTGATTTTCAAAAAGGTCAAATGGTTTTCACTTGCTCTCTTTATTTTGATTTTAAGAACTGAAAACCCCTCAAACCCACTTTTTGTCTAAAATGTCCCAGTTTTAAAAACCTGAAGTGTAGTTGCTTTAGATTTGTAGGATAACACGTGATTACAGCGTACCATGTCATTAGTATGATGCTATCTGTAATTTTTAATATTAAACATTGCACAATTCATAAAGAAAATGAAATGGGTATAAGGTGGACAAATGAGGCTGTAAAAGCCCTATACATAAATCGAAATATTGAAAGATTCATCTCATGGAAATGCAGCAATTTCATTTTAATCATGACAGCATGGTTCATTTGATAACACTCTCCTCTTTACGTCTGAGGTTGTGGGTTTGGGCTCATAATCTACCCTAATGTAGAATTGAGAAAATATTGAGTATTGTTGGAGGTGCCTTCCTTCAGATGAATGTTAAACCAAGATCCTATCCAACTGATCTGCTGGTTTAGATGAGTGTTAAAGATACCATGGCACTATCTAAAGAAGATCTTTCTCCAGGTATCGGACTGACATTTCTCCCATTGTCAATTCCATCATAAAGCAGATTAACTGGTCACTGCTGCTTTTGGCATGTCGCTGGTGCAAAATGGCTGTTGTATTTGCCTACATATCAATAGTCACTGCTCTTCAAAAGTACGTCATTAAGCATTTAGGATGTTCTAATGTAATTCAGTACAACTTAAAAGTAATTATCACTTTATTATAACACCATGATACCACTCCCACTGATATAGGTTGAAGTTTATAATATTCACAGTGCAAACAATAATTTATGTAACTATAATTACAATATATAGTAGCCCATCCCCTAAACATAATTTTAGCAGGGTTCACTGTACATTTTACATAATTATATATCTGTCCATTCCCACAGCCTGATTGTGAAACCCTGAATATTTTCTCCCTTCCATCATGATGCCAATAATTCCTAGGACTTTTGGAGTCAACAACATCTCAAAGCCTGACATAAAGTTGTTCTGTGTATTTGCAATCCCTGTGAACATTATGTTGTCGTACCTCTTAGCTAAGCAAGTGCAGTAAGGTTGATGGGGCTGTAGCTTTTTATTTACAAGCACACAAAATTTCTGCCCTTCCACTCCATGGGACAAAAAATGAAAAAATGGCGAGGTACTTAATACGTGATTCACATTGAACCTATTGAGAAGGATATCGGAGAGAAGGTGAATCCTGATGTGGTTAAGAACGAGATGAGCAATATTATGATGGATAAAAAGGAAGTATTAGATTAAGTTAGTTAGTTAGGTAAACAAAGACAAAGTGCCAGGGCCCGACAGGATACTTCCTAGGATCCTGAGGAAGCTGAGGGAGGAAATTGCTGAAGTCCTAGAAATTACGGCCCCGATATTTACGGGGAGGGTGTAGGGGGAGGGCAAAAATGACTGAAGAACCTGGCAAGGCCGGGGATGTGGAGGTCTTGCTGAATATAACGGCAGGACCTCATCATCATTTTTTCTTCCGTTTCATGCCCGGCAGCTGGCTAAATTGACAGCCTGGTCGGCAATTGGGAGAGGGGAAGGTTGGCGTTTGGAGCTTTGGTTGGGGGTGGGGGGGGAGAGGTCAGCCATGAACGCATGGAGAGGTCGGCGATCGAGGCTTGGTGTGGGGAGGGGAATAGAGGCCATCGTGGGAGGGGAGGAGGTTGGCGATCGCGGCGGGGAGAGAGAGAGGCTGCGATTGGCAGAGGGGAGGACAAAGGCTTCCTCGAGGGGCTGGGGAGAGCACTCCTGCTCCTCCTGGCTCACACGGAGTCTGTAAAATAAACTTACCTTGTGGAGCCAGCAGCTCCTGCCTCCCTTTCATTGTTAGGTTTCTGGGAAACCCACACGGCATCTGTAAAATTTAAATTGGACTCCCAATTGAACAATATCGAGGCCTATATTTCAGAACTCTACTGAGTACGGATGTGTGCCGAAGGACTGGAAAGTGGCCAAAGTGGAACGCATTTTTAAAAAGGGAAACAGACTTAATCCCAGTAATAATAGGCCAGTTAGCTTAACATCTGTGATAGGGAAAATTTTACAGTCTTTAAGGATTACTATGTATCTATATTAAGAGAAAATATTTAGAAATAGTCCGAAATGGATTTCAAAAGGAAAATTTGACAAATCTCATGGAATTCTTTGAGGAGGCAACAGTTGTGGTAAATTGGAGAAATGCAGTGGATGTAGTGTATATGGACTTTAGGAAAGGCTTTGACCATGTACCGCATGGGAGTTTACTAGAGATGATTAAGGAGTATGGAACGCAAAATTAGGCCATGTAGTGCCCGTTATTTCGGCGCTACGCGGCCTCCTGGAGTTCCAAGATGACGTCTTGGATGCACACGCACGTGATGTGCGCCGGATGCCATCTTGGTAAAAGTATTAGCACATGCGCAGAGAGTGAATGCGAGCAGCATGTAAAGTAGGGAGAAAATGCGTACAACCAGTGTGTAACGCTGATTTAAAGTGATAGACACCATTTTGGAACATAACGCTTCACTCAACGCACAGTCTTAACTACTCAAACCTGAACATGTCTTAGAGTGCCTGGAGGACCCCCCACCAGGGATCATGCAGTTGTTGCAGGTTAGTTGCTAGATTATTGCTTCTGGCTGCTGGTGGAGTAGGAAGTGTTTTTTGAAGCTCCCTATACTTACAGAGAGTTGCTAGAGTACATTTGAGAGTGGTTTGGCAGGTACTGCCTTACGGTTGGGAAAGTTACATCAGTGGTTGAACAAGATTATTGGCAACCATGGGTGGTCTGCTAGGGATCCCGCTGGGCATTGAACATGACTGGGAGCATGCAGAGAGGCCATGCAGAGCAGGTCAAGCTGTGAGGAGAGGGAGGAGGAGGAGGAGGAGGAACACGGCATTGAGCAGGAGGCCATATCCCATTAGAACCTTCAGGGAACAATATCCTTACCTCAACATGAGCGAAGAACAGTGCATCCGACGGCTGAGGTTCACCAAAGAGGTCATGACGGAGATCTGTCAACTGCTGTAGCCACAACTACAGCCTCAGAGCAGGGCAAGGACAGCACTGCCTGTGGCTGTGAAGGTAACCATGACGCTGAACTTCTATGGCTCTAGACCTCTGCTGGCAATCTGTGCAACATCTCGCAGTTTGCAGTGCACTGCTGCATAAGGGAGGTCACAAGCACACTATACAAGATACAGAACAGGTTCCCTCTTGATAGAGATAAGCAGAACGAATGAGCACGAGGGTATGCTTGCATTGCAGGCTTCCCCATGGTGCAAGGTGCCATTGGCTGCATGCATATTGCCCTGCGTGGTCCATATGCATGCAGCCATTTTCATGAACAGAAAGGGGTTCCACTCCCTCAATATGTAGCTGCCGTGCGACCACACGCAGCACATCATGGAGGTCAATGCCTGCTACCATGGGAGCATTCATGACACCTTCGTTATGCGGCAGTCCAACGTGCCAGCTATCTTTCAACCAGCTCAGTAAGTCAAAGGCTGACTACTGGGTGACAAGGGCGACCCTTCATGCAGTGGCTCATGACTCCGGTGTGGCATGTAAGCACACGTGCAGAGCAGGCCTACAATGAGAGCCATGCTGCCACACACAACGTCGTGGCGCACGCTATAGGCCTCCTGAAGCAACGATTCCGCTGCCTGGACCTTTCTGGAGGAGCCCGGCAGTACTTCACTGAGCAGGTGGGAAGCCTCGTCGTGGTATGCTGCATACTGTACAACCTCGCCATTATGAGGGACCAACTCTTGCCACCGATGATACACCACCCACTAGGATAGGTAAAAGCTAGAGGAAGAGGAGGAGGAGGAGGAAGAGGCTGAAGAAGACGGGGAGGAACCGGAGGAGGATGTTTTTTTTATTCGTTCATGGGATGTGGGCGTTGCTGACGAGGCCGACATTTATTGCCCATCCCTAATTGCCTTTGAGAAGGTGGTGGTGAGCCGCCTTCTTGAACCACTGCAGTCCGTGTGGTGACGGTTCTCCCACAGTGCTGTTAGGAAGGGAGTTCCAGGATTTTGACCCTGCGACGATGAAGGAACAGCGATATATTTCCAAGTCAGGATGGTGTGTGACTTGGAGGGGAACGTGCAAGTGGTGTTGTTCCCATGTGCCTGCTGCCCTTGTCCTTCTAGGTGGTAGGGGTCATGGGTTTGAGAGGTGCTGTCGAAGAAGCCTTGGCGAGTTGCTGCAGTGCATCCTGTGGATGGTACACACTGAAGTCACGGTGCGCTGGTGGTGGAGGGAGTGAATGTTTAGGGTGGTGGATGGGGTGCCAATCAAGCGGGCTGCTTTGTCCTGGATGGTGTTGAGCTTCTTGAGTGTTGTTGGAGCTGCACTCATCCAGGCAAGTGGAGAGTATTCCATCACACTCCTGACTTGTGCCTTGTAGACGGTGGAAAGGATTTGGGGAGTCAGGAGATGAGTCATTCACCACAGAATACCCAGCCTCTGACCTGCTCTTGTAGCCACAGTATTTATGTGGCTGGTCCAGTTAAGTTTCTGGTCAATGGTGATACACAGGATGTTGATGGTGGGGGATTCGGCAATGGTAATGCCGTTGAATGTCAAGGGGAGGTGGTTAGATTCTCTCTTGTTGGAGATGGTCATTGCCTGGCACTTGTCTGGTGTGAATGTTACTTGCCAGTTATCAGCCCAAGCCTGGATGTAGTCCAGGTCTTGTTGCATATGGGCACGGACTGCTTCATTATCTGAGGGGTTGCGAATGGAACTGAACACTGTGAAATCATCAGCGAGCATCCCCATTTCTGAACTTATGATGGAGGGAAGATCATTGATGAAGCAGCTGAAGATGGTTTGGCCGAGGACACTGCCCTGAGGAACTCCTGCAGCAATACCCTGGGGCTGAGATGATTGGCCTCCAACAACCACTACCATCTTCCTTTGTGCTAGGTACGACTCCAGCCACTGGAGAGTTTTCCCCCTGATACCCATTGACTTCAATTTTACTTGGGCTCCTTGGTGCCACACTCGGTCAAATGCTGCCTTGATGTCAAGGGCAGTCACTCTCACCTCACCTCTGGAATTCAGCTCTTTTGTCCATGTTTGGACCAAGGCTGTAATGAGGTCTGGAGCCCAGTGGTCCTGGCGGAACCCAAATTGAGCATCAGTCAGCAGGTTATTGGTGAATAAGTGCCGCTTGATAGCACTGCCAACGACACCTTCCATCACTTTGCTGATGATTGAGAGTAGACTGGCAGTAATTGGCCGGATTGGATTTGTCCTGCTTTTTATGGACAGGACATACCTGGGCAATTTTCCACATTGTCGGGTAGATGCCAGTGTTGTAGCTGTACTGGAACAATTTGGCTAGAAGCGCGGCTAGTTCTGGAGCACAAGTCTTCATCACTACAGCCGGGATGTTGTCGGGGCCCATAGCCTTTGTTGTATCCAGTGCACTCAGCCGTTTCTTGAAATCACGTGGAGTGAATCAAATTGGCCGAAGACTGGCTTCTGTGATGGTGGGGATATCGGGAGGAGGCCGAGATGGATCATCCACTCGACACTTCTGGCTGAAGATGGTTGCAAACGCTTCAGCCTTGTCTTTTGCACTCACCTGCTGGACTCTGCCATCATTGAGGATGGGGATGTTAACAGAGCCTCCTCCTCCTGTTAGTTGTTTAATTGTCCACCACCATTCACGACTGGATGTGGCAGGACTGCAGAGCTTTGATCTGATCCGTTGGTTGTGGAATCGCTCAGCTCTGTCTATAGCATGTTGCTTCCGCTGTTGAGGAGGAAGACGCAAGGGGGCAACAAGGAACACCACACCTTGTCTGCAAGGGCTCTGCGTGCTCACCTGATCCATGCGTGGTATCAATAAGGTGAACGGCATCTCTCAAGTAACCAACAATCCTACACTCCCTACCTGTCCGCTCCCACATGACCATCAAATCGCCCTCCATCTGATTACACATTGCTTTCTCCCTCAGCTCATTGCAGTAATAAATACCACCACCAAATGCAAATTCAAAGTCACGTTTATCAAACAACAAATGAAATAACGCAAACCAAAGAAGATTATTCATCCTTGTGCATTCCCTTAGTGACTGTTGTTCGTGTGCCATTACCTATCCTAGTGCTCCTACGAGGTGCATCCCCAATGGCTGGAGCATGTGTGGTGGAAGGCTGCTGACCTTCAGTTGAGGAGCATGCAGATGGCCTTGGAGGACGACCTTGAGCAGCTCTGGGCCGGGAGGGCCCGGCTTCAGACTGCCCCATCTCAGCATGGGCTGCAGCAGTGTGGCCTGCCTGGCTGATGGGCAACAGTGGCACTGGCGGAGTGGCAGTGGTGGGAGCAGGAATGCTGTCATCTGGAGAGAGGACAGCAGGCTCAACTGCCATGGCATCACTGCCACTCTCCAGTTTGTGCTGCAATGGAAGCTACGACATCGGCCATCAGATGCTGCATCATGGTGGGTTCCACAGGTGCGCTGATGGAGGTGACCACCCGTTCCATGTGGGGAAGGATGGGCTCCAAGCTCTGCGCAAAGCCCTGCGCCAAGTTGGAGCTGGACTCCTCCATGCCCCTTCTCATTGTGCGCAGGCTTTCTGGCAGTTTTTCCAGTGCCCCAAGCATTTGGTTGTGTACGCCCATCAGCTGCCTTCTGTAGCCTAGCCCATCAAAGTCCTCATCTGACTCCTCTGCAGCAGAACTAGTGAGCGACCTTGCCCACTGGTGAGCTGGCACCTGTGGTATCCATTCCCCCCGCCCTGGCTTCTGCGCACTTGTGCTCGGTGTCTCACCACATGCAGATCCCTCCTCTAACCTAGCCTCAAAAGGACGCGCAGTGTCAGTCTCTGAGCTGGTGGATGCGAGTGTCAGATTGAGTGACGGTGTGGCTTCAGTGTCCTCCTTCTCCTCCTCCTCTTCGGACGGTGCCAGCTTCTGTTCTTGGGTTTCTGCAATGACAAAGGGAAATAGGTTGAGTTGTGGAATGGGGAGAGGAGCAAGTAAGACGTGCGTGTTGACAGCATCTGCAGCACGTGAGTCAGAAAAGATTGTGGGAGGAGGGAGATGTGGGAAATGAGAAGGTGCATTCGATATGCAGAGACCCCCTTCATCGGGAGCTCCAGCATGGCATGTGGTCACGGCTGCCACAATGGCCCGCCCAATGATCTGAGGCACGATTTCCTCCATGGGGGTGAGGACGTGTAGGCCTGCCCGTCCTCCCTCAGGTCTCTCTTGTGGCTGTTATGTGCCACCTTCTCCTGCAAGACAAAGGGCAGTGTGTCAGTGAGTATCCTGCAAGGTGTCTGGGTGATTTGCCTGTCACAGTTGAATAGCTGGCAGTGTGTGTGACCTGTGAGTGGTGGTTGTGTGGCCTGCAAGTGTGGTACTATGTGAGGGTGAGATGCAGCATGCCAAGTGCAGCGTTGCACACGGAGGGGGCAGTGTCCTGCGATCCTTCCTGCCATCTTTCCCTTCTCCCAGTATACTGTGCACCTGCCCTTTAAAATGTGCACCTGCACCTTTAAGAGGTGCAGGCTGCACTGTGACAAGCGCTGGCCATGCCCCATTTGGGCTTCCTGTTTCTCCATGCAGCCTCTCAGCGACGCGGGTAGCGCTGGCTGCACGGAGGAATCATTCTAATTAGCAGGCAGCATGAAGTTCACATTCTGCCTGCGCAGGAAGCACCGGGCTCGGGTTAGGAGGAAGATATCAAACTGATTAAAATTTGGTTAGAAGAGAAAACAGTTAAGGGCAGTTCTTTCGAGTGCTGGAAGTGGGTAGTGGTGTCCCAGTGGGTTCAGTTCTGGAGTCATTTCAATTCATTGTATATGTCAATGATTTGGATATAAGCCTAGAATGAGTGGTGGTGATATTTCCAGTTGATACCAAAATAGGAGGTATAGTTAATTCTTTACAAGACTAAAGGAAGCTGCAAACAATATTGACAAGATGATGGAATGGATTAAAAAATGGTAGATGGAATTCAATGTCGGTAAGTGTGAGGAGATACATTTTGGTAAAAAAATACAGTTGTAATTATACTCTGGATGGAAGTTGGCCCAGTGCTGTGAAAGAGCAGAGGGATTTGAGGAGTACAAGTTCACAGCACATTAAAGGCAGCACCTCAGATTGACAAGGCCGTAAAAGAAAGCTAGCCTGAACTAGAGTACTGTGTGCAGTATTGGGCTCCACACTGTAGGAAGGATATTGAGGCTTTAGAGAGGGTACAATAGATTCACTAGGATGCTGCCCAGTATGAGGAAATACAAATATGAAGAAAGACTTGAAAATTTGTTTTTTCTTTCATGAGAAATGTTTAAAACTATGGAAGGATAGCACAGGGTAGATAGAAGCAGACTGTTTTCAGTAGTTGAGGAGTCTAGAACTAAGGGTCAGAGATACAAGAATGACTGAGATTTAGAACAGAAAGCAGGAGAAACTTCTTTACACACAGAGTTGTGATGCTGTGGAATTCATTTCCAGTCTTAATGTCTGAGGCAGAAACTATGTCAACATTCAAGATTAGATTGGTTAGGTGGATGAAGGGAGGATATGGAACCAGGACATGTAAGTGTGATTAGGACAATTTGCTTGTGTGGAGGTTAATCGCTCACATGGACTGGTTGGGCCAAATTGCCTATTTCTATGTTGTAACTTCGACTGCATTTCTATCTATTATTAAATGCACCAGGTGAAAAGGCGTGTACATTATTATATCAAAGACAACTGTTCCAGGGAGAATATAGAGGAGGCATCGTATCAGTGACGACCTTCTTTCTTCAATCTGAGATGCGTAGAAAGGGATTGCACAATGGTTGTTTGCTGTTTCCCTGTCCTATGTTACGGAGGTAGAATCATTATATCAACCCAATTAAATAATTTTGAGTCTGTTCCAAGTTTTCGAGGATTTCATTTCACATCGTTCACCTGACGAAGGGGGAAGCCTCCGAAAGCTTGTGAATTTAAAATAAAATTGCTGGACTATAACTTGGTGTTGTAAAATTGTTTCCAAGTTTCTTAGTTCAGTTCCTCCCCCTTTCCAATTTATCTATTTGTTTAAAATTTTTAGATTTAGGAATTTGGAGAGGAGTGGTGATAACGTGGCACAGTGTATTGTCACTCACCTTCTAACAAAAATATACTGATCAATGAAAGTATTTTACTTAAAGGAAACTAATAATTCGAAGGGCCGTTTTACAGTCTCTGTTTTTCCAAGATGATTCCGATCTCATTTAATGTCACACTTTTTATTTTGATATATTTATTCACCTGTGTGTTGAAGTTTATCGGTGCCCATTGTATCGGGGCGATGGTGACCTGCTCGCAGGCTTCTATCACTGCCTCACAGGTATCTGTCCCTGTTGCTACACCTCTGCGAAACAACACCTCTCCTCCTTTCAGGTCACCCGATTCTAATTTTAATTAAAAAGTATTGGCAGGCGGGCGTTTACAAATGCTCAGGAAAAGAATTACAGTTTTTCAAAGCAAACATCCATTGTGACTGTTCCCGTTTTAAAATGTGTAGCTTGTTACATAAAGAAATAGCCAATCTTCATGGAAAAGCATTTGGCAAAGCTTTATTCGTTCGGTTTCGAACTTTCGAAATGTTAGCATATATGTTGAATATGTCGATGTGGTGCCATTGGGAACAAAACTTGGCTCCTCTCCCATCGCAAATAAAAACGATTCGCAAAAAAGGCATTTTATAAAGTGTCAGTATCTTTTCACCAGTTGGGTCTTTGGTGACTAGTTACTGGTGACTACTGGCACAGAACACAACTTACATTTACAGCAGTTAAATCTGTTCTACATCGAAAGCACCGCACTCACAAGTCTCATTCTTCTCACAGCCGTCTCCTTGTATTCCCTCAGAGCGCTGGCTGAGTTACAACTCTCTGTTCATTAACCCTGCTTCCTGTCTATTCAATAACAACTCCCACTGCCTGTATTACTCTCTCTGTTTCCCCCTTCCTTTCCACGGTTCCAATTGTCCTAATTGAAGGAGGAGTTCCACCATTCCCGCCTTCCCCTTTTAAAATCATAAGCACCGAGTACTATCTTATGCATTAAATGGATAGAAATGGTTGCAAACTGCTCCGTTGAAGAAATGCAAGCCAGGTCAGTGAAGAATTCGTTTTATATGCAACACACGAGAAATTACGCGTGTTTGTTCGTGTGTGTGTGTGTAGCGCGTTGATCATAAAAAGGCTTTGAATATAGTTGAGTTTACAATTACAACAGCACATGTCTGATTACAGTAAAATATTCCTTAAGGCTGTTGTAAAACCGGCTAGTGGATATTTCAGGGATTTGCAGAGGTGCTTTTCTCTTTATTTGTGTGGGTGAGTTCCTGTGAGAGCTGGGTCCCAGTGTTATTGTTTTGGAAATTCAGCGAATAACGTGGTGTTGTGTACTCTCCTTGGCGCCATGTTTTTGGAACAAAGGCGTTATTAATGCTGCAATTGCGGGTCGTAACCAGCAAACTCCACACTTAAAGCAACTCTGTGCATTTTACAGCGAGAGTAGATGCATTTCTTGTGGAGAAAACACACCTGTCCCCCAGGAAAGCGTTTATTGTGCGTGTGCTCGGAGGCTCCACCTGGGACAGACGATGTGCTTTTACTTACATCAAACATTGGAGACGGGCGGTTGAGCCACAAGGTGGGCAGTGGATGCATCGCCCCACCTGTGACCGTGTGTTTGTATCAACTGGGGTGAAGATACATCTGTAGAAATTTAACTACAACTCCTGGAATCCTGTGAATGCAAATTAATAGCTACATTTTAGAACATGCTGCCAATATTTAGTATTCGCGAAATTCTCTTTCTACCTGGGATAACAAAAGTATTTCTTGCACAGGTTACTGGTATTGGAGGCGTTTACTAAATTATTATCTTCGAGATATGCTTTATGAGTTTTGGTACTAAGTAAATGAACGTCGGAAATAATATTCGTTTGCATAAATGGACAGATGCCAGTAAATCACCATAGAAATAATCCAAGACACAGTACAGGTTTTAACCTGGCCGATGACGTACTTGTAATTGAAGTCCCGCTCGGAAACCCATGAAGCCGATGGAAGCAGCTGTTAACTTAACCTTTACCTTACCTGCCCGGGGTTGAATTCACAGAGTGCTGCGAAGGGAATCCTGCAGATTGCAGACTTGCTGCATTTTCAATGTTGAAGTCAGTAAGGAATGATTGAAGAACACCCCACTGCAAACCTCAAGTTACAAATAAAACTTTGTTGCAGCAAGAGTGTAAGTTTTATTCAATCGAAAACGATAGTGCAGAATCAAAAGGGAATAACTGCATATAACTAGAGTAGCTGTGGTGCTTATCGCTAGTGTTTTTGATTTTCTGTGCTATAATCCGTTCCAGAGTAGTGAGTTCGCCAGTTACTGATTATTTGCTGTGAATGTTCTGCATTTCAGTTCTGGAAATTATAAGAAACAATGACACTGCTTCCAAAAATAATTTTTAAAAAATGCTCATATAATAACCTCCCCAAAAAGTTCAGATATCAGTGAATAAAATTTCCATTTAACTGGACAATCGAATTTATGGGTAAAGGTACCACCATGCATCACTTTAGTCCAAAAACATTAAATAGGCCATTTTAAAGCATAGCAAAACATTCATGGCAAAACAAATACAGTGCCAGGATGTATTGCCAGGACAATCTAATACAAGACAAAAAATACTTTATTGTCCTTGAACAAGATCTTGATTAGGCCTCCTCTAGAATACCATGTTCAATTTTGTGGGTGATCTAGAAGCCCTGGATAAGGTTCAGAGGAGGGGTGCTAGATTGATACCTAGTTTAAAGGCCCTTCGTTACCACAAGCGACTTGGAGAACTGGAATCTTTTACTCTAGAAAAGCGGAGACTTCAAGAAGATTTGATTGAGGTCTTTCAAATAATGAAAGGATTAGATTTGGTCCATGTGGATAGACTATTTGACTTAGATAGGTTAGAGAGAATCACTGGATATGGATACAAATTACATAAGCAAAGAACTAGGCTAGATGTCAGGAGGTACTGTACTTCTTTTCAAAGAGTTGCTGACTCATGCAGTGAGTGCGGATTCACTGCAAACATTTGAAAGGTGCTGGATGAGTCCCTAAATCGCCGACATCACTATGTATGAAAGGGAGGTGAGGTATTGATGGATGTATCTTCCAATCACTGAGGTCTCCTGGAATTTGTTTGATTGCCTTTGGGGGTCAGAGAAAAATTTTCAATTTTTTTTCCCATTAATTTGGCCTGTTCTTTTTCTATGTATTTTTGCATTTCCCAGGAGATTGTCTGGTTGGCTGGTGGGGGTGCGGGTGGATGGTAGTCATAGTGTGCAGAAGTTGCACCATGAAAGTATGGGACATGCTTCACAGACCAGCTAATCTTTTCCTGTTCGGCGTTTTCATATGTTCCTATTACAGGAACACTAACAAATATCAGAGCAATTTTTAAAATGAACGTGATCAAAACTTGAGCACTGTAAAAGCTGCGCAATGCAAAGTTCAGTCATTTTGTAAATTATTTAGTGAGGTTTGCTTCCTGCTGATAGCACATTTGTCCATAACATTGTCCATTCTCTTTAGTGCAGAGAAACATTCAATCAGGGCATCTGCTTAGTTGTCAGCTTCTTCATCAACAACCGCACAGAATTAGGCGGCAAGATGGTGCCTGGTTCCTCATCCTCTGTTTGCTCACTGAAACGACTCGCTTGGGCGTCTTAGTCATTCTCATTCCTATTCCCATTTTGTCACAATGTCATTCCTATTCCCATTCTGTCACAATGTCATTCCTATTCCCATTTTGTCACAATGTCATTCCTATTCCCATTCTGTCACAATGTCATTCCTATTCCCATTTTGTCACAATGTCATTCCTATTCCCATTCTGTCACAATGTCAGCAATTTTGTGTGGTCAGCAATATGGGTGTCAGCACTTCTTTACCAACACCAGCCCTCCAACCATCCGAGAACTCTGCTTTCTGCCAACTCTGGCCTCTTGTGCACCCCCCATTTCTTCCACCCCACCATTGGTGGCCATGCCTTCAGCTGTCTATGTCCTAACCTCTGGAATTCCTCCACTAAACCTCTCCACCTCTCAACCTTACCTCCTTTAAGGCGCTCCGTTAAACCTACTTCTTTGACCAAACATTTAGTCACCCATCCAGTATCTCCTTCTTTGGTTTGGACTCAATTTTTGTCTAAATACGCTCCTGTGAAGCGCCTTGGGATGTTTTCTAATGGTAAAGGTGCTAAACATGCAAGTTGTTGTTGCTGACAATGGATTCAAAGCTCATGTCTATGGCAGTCACCTCAGAGAATGTATTTGCTGGAAGAGGTTCACTGCTTTGGAGTGGGCTGTTGGTCCCTGTGGATCCGTGGCTGTATCAGATGAAGTTGCTTCCTCTGTTACTGGGATGACTTTACAGTGCCAAAATAAGTTGGCAATGGATTCTGCTTTCAGCTCCTCACACAATGAAGGATTATATATATTGCCTGCAGAACATCTGCTGTAAATGACATGCCAGCATCATGCATGCCATCATTTTTCACATCACAACATTTCTTATAGTACTGTTTCATAACCCAAATCACTCCAACCTCCATTAGCTTTGTTTGACGGAAGAAATATTATGTCCATTGTATTTAAATAAGCCCCACAGTGGCTTGGTAAAACTACCACTGACTGAGCTGGTGGAGTCCTGAAGGACGTAGCTACCGGACTAGGCCTGCGTCAGGTGGTACGGGAACCGACACGAAGAAGTAACTTACTTGACATTCTCCTCACCTACTTACCCGTCACAGATACACCTGTTCACGATAATATTGATATACACAACCACTGCACAGACTTTGTGAAGACAGAGTCTTGTCTTCAAAATGAGACATAGTGCATCATGCAATGTGGCACTACCACTGTACTAAGTGGGACAGATTAAGGACCGATCTAGCAGCTCAAAACTGAGCAACTATGAGGCAGTGTGGGCTATCAGTAGCAGCAGAAACTGTACACTACCACAATCTGTAACTTTATGGCCTGGCACATGCATCACTGTTTGATTACCGGGGGACTAACCCTGGTTCAATACGGTATGTAGTTAAGTATGCCAGGAGCAGCACCAGGCGTACCTTAGAGTGAGGAATTAACCTAGTGAAGCTACTGCACAGGGCTACCTGCATGCTAAACATCAAAAGTAACAGCCTATAGACAAAGTTAAGCAGCCCCACAACCAATGGAGCAGTGTAAAGCTCTGTAGCCCTACCACATCCAGTCGAGAATGGTGGTGGACAGCCATGCAACTAACGGGAATTGGAGGCTCCATGAACATCCCTATTCTCAATCATGTTGGAGCCCAGCATATGACAAAGCTGAAATGTTTGCAAGTGGCTTTAGTCAAAAGTGCTGAGTGGATGATCCTAATCATCAGCATTAAAAATATCTGTGGGCTTGTAATGAAAGTAAAGGGCTGATTTTAATGTTGCCCACCTGGCAGAAACCGGGCGGGGGAGTTAAAATTGCCTGTGGGACTCACCCGCTGAGGTCCTGCTGTCTTCCCACAGGTTGCGATTTTAACATGCTCTTCTGAGCAGGCAAGAGGGACACACATCAGAAGCCAGCGGGCTCCTTCTTGAAAAGCCGATCGGACTCCGATGATGTCATCGTGGCCTAACTGCAATTTTAACTGGAGGCTTGAGCGGGGTAGCAACTGCCCTGCCTTGAACTTCCCCCTCCAATCGAGTGGCCTTCCCGAACCTCCCCTCAATCACTTACCTAATTGCTGGGGACCCTGGCGGCCTCCTGCTGCCCGACATTCCACTTCCGCCAGCTGCCATTTCCTGATGGTTTCAGAAGTATGGGGAGAGAGTGAGATTAATTTTGGATTGCTCTACAAAGAGTCAGCACATAAACAATGAACCAAATGGCCTCCCACAGTGCTATAAACATCAATGGTTCTATAAACACTAGCTGCTAAGGCAAATTGAAGTGCTCCCCACCACTGCCACCTCAGCCAAGTTGACTGCTTCAGCTTTCTGATCTGTATGGCTCTGTATTCAACTTTCACACAGTACATCATTTAGAGGGAGGGATGCAAACTGCTTTCAATGAAAAAGAATATAGACCATACAGGAAGTTGAGACTCTGCCAATAATGTGTCCATTATCTTGTAGAAATAAAATTGCAGTTGTGCACTTACCCTGTTTTTAAAATTTTGTTTAGAATTCTGTTGCACGAAACCACAAAATTGAAGGATTTTTTATTTATGCATTTGCAGTGTTTCAAGCAAAGTATATTTCTCAATCAACAAATTTACAGTTTTGCTACAGATTAATAAAAAATAGCTGCCATCAAAAGCAATAATTGCATTCTCATAGCAATTAGCGATTGTGTCTTTAACAAGTTGAATATAGATAGTCATTAGCAAACTTGCTTTTTATTATGAAAAGCCTCTGCTAAGCTCAATAAAAGAGAAATGTCTGACTTCAAAAGACATATCTTGCACTTTGGGTGATTCACATTGCAAGTGGACATAATACTGGATTGGAAAACTGTTGAACCTATCAGCATGCACAATGTATTTATGGAATGAATTTCATACTGAATCTGGTTGCCATTAAGTATCTTCTTCATATTTGCCTTATTAAAGCTGAAAGGACTCTGCTGCAAGATGTTTGAAATGGAGCTGCACAATATTTTTTTTAATGCTTAGAGCACCACTTAGAATCCTAGGTTTTATATGCTGAAAACTGGCTTTTGTGAGATTGCATTTCAGGAATTTGCAAGGAATTTGTTGACAGTTTTTTTCATGAGTTGTATGGATTGTATGCTGTTGAAAAGGCTCAGTGGCTTGCTCATGTTGGCAATTTTGAGCAGGTGCAGTAGCAATTCGACTTTTGGTGGGAGCAGTTCAACTTCAGGTGGAAGCAGCAGCTTTTCTCACTTACCAATTAGCAACAAGTCAATCTCTATCGCAAGATAGACACAGATGAGGAAAAGCATTCAGCAGTTTAACTTCAGGTGAACAAATTGGACAAGGGTGATTCTTCAATCCCACACTTACAGTGGACAGCCACATTCATAGGGAGTGACGTAATGGTGATAGGTCTACAACACAGCAGCCTTTTCTCCAACCCACTCGCCTGTTGAGTGTGGCTTCCCACTGGGAGAGTGGGATCGCAGAATCATCCTTTTACATAATGACATTGACAAAATGTTTACAATAGCCTCTGAATATGAAAGGTTTCAGGCTTTTCTCTCTTTCCCATTGTTTAGTAACAAATCAATCTTTATTACAAGATCGACACAGATGAGGAAGAGCATTCAGCCATTAGTTCATCCATTCAAAAAGAACCTACTCTCTCCATCATAGCAACCAGCTTTTTCTTAAATGTTTCCAGGATTTTTGCTACTACCCTACCCATTGAATGGGTTAATCACTCTTTGTGTGAAGAGGAACTTCCTGATATCAGTTCTGACTGTCTTTTGCTAGTTTGAACTTGTGCCCACTTGTTCTACTACTACAGTTTAATTTGAAACATTATTTGGATTAACCTCTTCTGTACCACTTATATATCTCAATGAGGTCCCATGTCAGTTGTGTCCTTCCAAGGCTGAAATGCCCAAGTTTCTCCAGCCTTTCTCACATCTCAACCCTCCAATGCTCGAAATAAGTCTGATATGTCTTCTCTGCACTGCCTTTGGGTCTTGTCTGATTTCCAGGTGTCACGGTGAACAGAAATGGGTACAGAAATC
This sequence comes from Heptranchias perlo, assembly GCF_035084215.1. Lineage (NCBI taxonomy): Eukaryota > Metazoa > Chordata > Chondrichthyes > Hexanchiformes > Hexanchidae > Heptranchias > Heptranchias perlo. Next base: position 43,270,716 of record NC_090337.1, read on the forward strand.
AAAGTATGGTCTGCTAGAGCACTGTACAATTTAAACATGGTCTCCTCTGACTTGCACTCTACTGTTTGGCGCTATACAGGATAGATTTTTTTTGTTTTGTTGACTGCTGAGCTGCAGTGATTCGACATGTTAAGTGCTGAATCTACCAACACCCCAGAGGGCTGATTTTACAAATGCATGCTACCAGTGAGGAGCCTCATCTGTCACTGCACAGTTCATGAAATCGTGGACACATTGCCCATGATTTTAGATCCGTTAATCTTAATGTGCATTTATAAAATCATCGATTTAGACCTCTTCCAACTTCACTTTTAACAATTTCAATACCATTGATGAAGTTCATATGTTGCCCATTTTTTCTTTCTGTGTACAGTCCAACAATCTACCTATTTACATGTTTATCTAACTCATCATCTTCAACTCTCCATAAACTTGAGTTCATCCAAAACCCTGCTGCCTGTATTCTAACCCGACCCAAGTCTTGCTCACTCATCACCCATGTGCTCGCTGACCTGCATTGGCTTCCAGTACATCAAGCCTCAATTTTAAAAATCTCATCCTTGTATTCAAATCCCACCATGACCTCGCTGCTCCCTACCTCTGTAATCTCCTCCAGTCCTACAACCCTCCAAGAACTTTGTATTCCTCCAATGCTGGACTTTTATGCATCCCACACTCTCTTCGTCCCACCATTGGCAGCTGTGCCTTCGGACACTTGACTCATTTAAAAAACAACTAAATGTCATCACAAGAGACAGTAGTAGGGCTGGTATTCTGGAGGGATGAAATCAAATGTTAGGATAGGCCTTTTTCATCCAAAACTATCTTGTGTGATCTTGATAACTCTCCAGTCTTTTCTATCTGGTTGTTATGTGACATGGTTTGTCTTGGTATACTATATCATAGTTCCACAGCAGCAGGATGAAAACAACTCCAAACATGTGTTTCTCCCTGTCACATACATACACACACACACATACAATTTGTCATCAGCAACCTCCTTCAGGTATTTCTAACATTATTACTTAATTGATTTTATGGGTAGACTTAGTCATTTTTTTCAGAACTGTATAATTTTTATATGTATTATAATGGCAGACAAAAACTGTCTGAAGAACGTATTTGAGCAATTTGATCATTTTTGTGGCAAAGATACAGGTGAATTCCCAATGGGAAACCAATTCTGCTCTGTATCAAATGTAAACAATTTTACAACACCAAGTTATAGTCCAGCAATTTTATTTTAAATTCACAAGCTTTCGGAGGCTTCCTCCTTCGTCAGGTGAACGATGTGAAAAGGTGTGAGAAAAATGTCAGCCCCACAGCAAATGACACAAAGGGAGATGAGAAAGTAATTAACAACATCAAACAATTAACAAAAGCCGGCAGGAAAGCATGTGACATCCACAGAGGGAAACCCCATCACACTCTTGTTCACGGCCTCCAAGCCATCATGCGAGCAGATTAACGTGAAAAGTGACCCGACAGCTACACTGACATTCCCCAAGCCTGTTACTATGTCCCTCCTCATTGTCGCAGCTCATCTGTGAGTCTGTCCATATAGGAGGATGCACCGTTGCCCAGTCTGGGCATTCATGAATGTTAGCACCATGCTATCGATACTTGTAGACTCAGCTTCCTCTTGCCAAGCCTACCTGCCCACACTCTGACTTTTTTGCTCGAGGAGAGGAGCAGGACCCCTTCCTTTTTTCGAAGCAGGAGCTCCATATTCTTGTAATCATAGAAGGAGGCCCAATTGCGGGAGGTAGAGTGTGCACTCATTCTTTAAAACTCAATTCCTGAAGTTTCCAGATGCACAGAACTCACCCCAGACGTTATTCCAATTCATCACCCAGACAATGCTGCATCCTTTAAATCAGTGTTTAAGGCCTGAAACTGCCCATCGGGAAACTGTGCCCAACAGCTGCATCAGCACCACTTCAGCAGCGCCCCCAACATGCCAGCTAGTGGGGACAGGAGATTTGACTGCTGCAACATTCTTCCAGTGTGCTCCCCTCTTTATTGCTGGTGGGATCCAGGAAAATCAATCCTCATTTTTACCTTGAATCAGTCATGTGATATATTGCTTCAGTAAATTAGCCGTATTGCAGCAGTGGGACAGTTGTATTTAAGTTGCAGGAGAACCATGGTAAACCTATATTAAAAAAAATCCAGGTTCCAGAGATCTATGAGCTTTCTTTTAATTATCCTACAAGGACAACTGCTTCTCAGCATAGCATTCTACCAGTTTTTCAAGTGACTTTCAAGCGCTAACCAAGCTTTTTTCTTGGCTGTGACTAAAAATTAGAGTAGTGGTAGTAATGGAAGAAAAGCTTTTGCTCATGAGTTCAGTAACATCTACTTTTTCATTGCCATTAACATTAAAATTAAAATATACCCCCGATATTTACACAGCTGATAAACAGCCTCAACACATGGGAAAAGATTTGTTACATAGGAACACAGGAACATGAGAACAGGAGTAGGCCATTCAGCCCCTCGTGCCTGCTCCGCCATTTGATAAGATCATGGCTGATCTGTGATCTAACTCCATATACCTGCCTTTGGCCCATATCCCTTAATACCTTTGGTTGCCAAAAAGCCATCTATCTCAGATTTAAATTTAGCAATTGAGCTAGTATCAATTGCCGTTTGTGGAAGAGAGTTCCAAACTTCTACCACCCTTTGTGTGTAGAAATGTTTTCTAATCTCACTCCTGAAAGGTCTGATCCAATTTTTAGACTGTGCCCCCTACTCCTAGAATCCCCAACCAGCGGAAATAGTTTCTCTCTATCCACCCTATCTGTTCCCCTTAATATCTTATAAACTTCGATCAGATCACCCCTTAACCTTCGAAACTCTAGAGAATACAACCCCAATTTGTGTAATCTCTCCTCGTAATTTAACCCTTGAAGTCCGGGTATCATTCTAGTAAACCTACGCTGCACTCCCTCCAAGGCCAATATGTCCTTCCGAAGGTGCAGTGCCCAGAACTGCTCACAGTACTCCAGGTGCAGTCTAACCAGGGTTTTGTATAGCTGCAGCATAACTTCTGCCCCCTTGTACTCCAGTCCTCCAGATATAAAGGCCAGCATTCCATTAGCCTTATTGATTATTTTCTGCACCTGTTCATGACACTTCAATAATCCATGTAACTGAACCCCTAAGTCCCTTTGGACATTCACTGTTTTTAACTTTTTACCATTTAGAAAGTACCCTGTTCTATCCTTTTTTGATCCAAAGTGGATGACCTCACATTTGCCTACATTGAATTCCATTTGCCACAGTTTTGCCCATTCACCTAATCTATCAATATCCCGTTGTAATTTTATGTTTTCATCTACACTGCTTACAATGCCACCAATCTTTGTGTCATCAGCAAACTTAGATATGAGACTTTCTATGCCTTCATCTAAGTCGTTAATAAATATTGTGAATAATTGAGGCCCCAAGACAGATCCCTGCGGGACTCCACTAGTCACATCCTGCCAATGTGAGTACCTACCCATTATCCCTACTCTCTGTAGCCTTTCGCTCAGCTAACTTCCTAACCAAGTCCGTACTTTTCCCTCGATTCCATTGGCTTCTATCTTAGCTAACAGTCTCTTATGTGGGACTTTATCAAATGCCTTCTGGAAGTCCATATAAATAACATCCATTGACATTCCCCTGTCCACTACTTTAGTCACCTCTTCAAAAAATTCAATCAGGTTTGTCAGGCACGACCTACCTTTCACAAATCCATTCTGGCACTCTCTGATTAACTGAAAATTCTCGAGGTGTTCAGTCACCCTATCCTTAATTATAGACTCCAGCATTTTCCCCACAACAGATGTTAGGCTAACTGGTCTATAATTCCCTGGTTTCCCTCTCTCTCCTTTCTTAAAAAGTGGAGTGACATGCAATTTTCCAATCTAGAGGGACAGTTCCTGAATCTAGAGAACTTTGAAAGATTATAATTAGGGCATCTGCAATGTGCTCACCTACTTCCTTTAAAATCCTGGGATGGAAACCATCTGGTCCTGGGGATTTGTCACTCTTTAGTGCTATTATTTTCTTCATTACTGTTGCTTTACTTATATTAATTTTATTGAGTCCCTGTCCCCGATTCAATATTAGTTTTCTTGGGATTTCCGGCATGCTATCCTCTTTCTCTACTGTAAATACTAATGCAAAGCAATTGTTCAATATGTCCGCCATTTCCCCATTGTCAATTACAATATCACCACTTTCAGTTTTTAAGGGGCCAACACTGCTCCTGACCACCCTCTTTTTCCTAATATAACTATAAAAGTTCTTCGTATTGGTTTTGATATCCCTTGCAAGTTTCTTTTCATACTCTCTTTTTGTAGCTCTTACTATCTGTTTTGTGACCCTTTGTTGATCTTTGTATCTTTCCCATTCGCCAGGATCTGTGCCATTTTTTGCCTTTTTGTATGCCCTTTCCTTATGTCTTATACTGTCCCGTACCTCTTTAGTTGTTCATGGATTTTTTTTTGGCAAGTAGAGTTCTTGCCCCTCATGGGTATAAACTGGTTCTGTATCACCTTAAATGTTTCTTTAAACATTTCCCACTGATCAGCAGTCGTTTTACCCATTAACAGATTTGCCCAGTTTGCTGTGGACAGTCTCTGTCTCATCCCATTGAAGTCGGCCTTACCCAAGTCTAGAATCTTAGCAGCTGATTCATTTTTTTCCCTTTCAAACACTACATTGAACTCGATCATGTTATGATCACTATGGGATAGATGTTCACGCACACTAAAGCTGCTAACTAAATCTGATTCATTGCTCATTACTAAATCTAGTATGGCTTGCCCCCTTGTTGCCTCTAGGACATTCTGCTATAGAAAACTATCCCGGACACACTCAAGAAATTCACTACCTTTCTGACAGTTGCTTGTCTGCTTTTCCCAATCTATGTGAAGGTTAAAGTCTCCCATTAAGACCGCTATGCCTTTGTTACACGCTTGTCTAATCTCTGCATTTATACAATCTAGCACTTCAGAGCTGCTGCCAGGGGTCCTATACACAACTCCCACTATAGACTTAGATCCTTTCCTGTTTCTCAATTCAACCCATAAGGTCTCTGTTGGCTGTTTCCCCCTCGTTATATCCTCCTTTATCATTGAAGTGATTTCATCTCTAATCACTAAGGCTACTCCTCCCCCTCTTCCATTTTCCCTATCTCTCCTGTCGACCTTATAACCTGGTATATTTAGTTCCCAATCCTGACCATCCTGCAGCCATGTCTCAGTAATAGCTATCATGTCATACCCTCCAATTTGAATTTGAACCTGTAGTTCATTTAATTTATTCCTTATATTCTGTGCATTTGTATATAGAACTCTTAGTTTGGCCACACACCCTAGCCTGACCTTCAGCTTTGATGCTGGGTTAATCGCTTTACGCCTTCTAGTTTTCACTTTATCTGTAGTGCCTAAAGTACACTTTCTTTCCGCTGCTCTATGCTTTTCCCTTTCACTTGTTCTTGAACAACTGTTTGTGTTGTAAATTTCCCCTGGGCCTTCCCCTCTCTTGCTGCTCTCAACTTTACCCCCTTCTGGCTCCCTGCTCAGGTTCCCATCCCCCTGCCGTTCTAGTTTAAACCTTCCCCAACAGCACTAGCAAACACCCCCACGAAGACATTGGTACCAGTCTTGTTCGGGTGTAACCCGTCCCACTTGTACAGTTCCCAACTTAACCAGAATCTTTCCCAATGTCCCAGGAATCTAAATCCCTCCCTCCTACACCATCCCTGCAGCCCTGTTGCACAAATATCATTCATATGTGCTACGTATATGTACTGAATTCTATTTTTTCTCCTTCAGCACCAGCTGGCACTTGTATGCAAATAAGAGGGAAACAGAACCAGAACTGTAACAGCAGTCATAAATGAAGTAGAAAGTGTGCCACCCTCACTGTTCTTTCACTTTATTTCCTCCTTCACTTTTGGGCTTCTGTTTTGCAAGGGAGAGGAGTCCATTTGCTGACTTGCCAGACAAAATGGTGTATCTTAATCAAAAGCAGAGAATGCCCTATTTTTTTCTCTTTTTGGGGCTGGTGGGCCTGCTGTGTGCTTCCAGCATCTTCTGTTTTCCTGCATCTACACATTTTTTTCCTTTTTTTTTCAATTTTTCCCTTTATCGTGCCTCTTTCCTTACGTGGGACTTTCCCATGGCTTTCCATTAGGTTTTTTTGCATGTTTTTTGTTTTTCTATGTTTTATATCTTTTCATTGCCCGCTGAGAGACATTTTATATCCAACTGTTTTCTGCTTTTACATTAACAATTTGCAGGTCATTCAACCTATTAACTTCTTCCCTGTGATTAAAGTATCTGTTGTTTCTTGCCCCCCTTTCTCCATGCCCTACTATCATTTTATCTCATTGAAACATATACAATTCTGACAGGGCTAGACAGACTGGATGCAGGGAGGATGTTTTCCCTGGCTGGGGGGGTCCAGAACGAGGGATCACAGTGTCAGGATACGGGGTAGGACATTTAGGACTGAGATGAGGAGAAATTTCTTCACTCAGAGGGTGGTGAACCTGTGGAATTCTTTACCACAGAAGGCTGTGGAGGCCAGATCATTGAATATTTAAGAAGGAGCTAGATAGATTTCTAGACACAAAAAGCATCAAGGGGTATGGGGAGAGAGCGGAAATATGGTATTGAGATAGAGGATCAGCCATGATCATATTGAATGCGGTGTAGGCTCGAAGGGCCGAATGGCCTGCTCCTGCTCCTATTTTCTATGTTTTCTACTACGATGCTTCCAATCTGTTTTCAGTTCTGACAAAAGGTTATCGCTGAAACATTAATCTGTCTTTTCTCTTTACAGATGCTGATGGACCTGCTATGTATTTTGAACATTTTCTGTTTTTGTTTCAGATTTTCAACATTTGCAGTTTTAAAAATTCTTTTTACTGGTTCTGCATTTTAATGTTTTCAGAGTTGCAACTCCTGGTCAGCTGTGTAGCTGTGAATATTCTCCTCTGGAAAGCTATTTTAGAATATAACAAGCTGCTGGTATGGGATGGCTCCTCTGGCCTTTTGCCAAATATTTTTAAAGTACTAAGTCCCGGTGGAGAGGAGAGCACCGGAGAACTGGCCTAATTGTCATCCAAAGATAAAACATTATCGGCCTTGCCAGATGCCACAGGGATTCCTGTGTGTATAGGAAAAAAAACCTGTGTAAAAAACATCTCTGGGGAAAATACTTTAAACGCCTTGTAGACTGATCTGACATTGTTGTTTTTTTAAGTATAAGTAACTCTGGTTTCTTATTGATTTAATTCTTACAGTAAATTTAAATTCTGTATATTTCGAACAGTTTCTTTCTTTATCGCATAAAACCCCGAGTCGGATAGCGGTGCAAATGGATTTTACAGTTGAGTTCTTAGAAGCTGACGAGTGGATGGAAAGGCAGCGATCCCAGAGGGTTACTCACTAAACCAGGCAATCAGCCTATACGCAGTCACAGAGAGAGGTTGCTTCAGCTACATAGTGGCCAGACAGGAAGGAACAACAAGCCACAAAAAACCTTTGCAAAGTATTTAGCTGCTTTCATCAGGCAGACTTGCTTATGCGAGGCAGTTTGCCCAAAGGAAACTTGAGCAATATGATGCCAGACAAGTACCTTGTTGAATTTTGTTGAGACCATCACATGCAAAATGTGCAGGAGTGATTGATGCCAAGGAGGCACGTATATGTGTCCCATAGAGCTTTCCAGCTGGAGAAACTTGTCAGCATAGTTCTCGACAGTTTACCTGATCAAGACATGGAGCCATTTCTCTCCTACACCAAACCATTTCTCTCCTGCTTCCTGCAGGGGATAAGTTATGTGACTTAAGTAGAGTTCCATCTCCCAGTAGAGTACAGTATCACAAACCTTTTGGGACTTAGACGGTTCTCCTCTCAAGATTTGTGGGTCCAGGGTGGACTCTTCAGCACATTGCACCACCACTACATGTACGTGGGCAGTCTGCTTCTGTATCCAGCTACCAACATGAGCTGGCATCTGAGGGGCTGGACACAAAGCCGTCTCCAGGAGACAGACATCATGAAGGCAGATTCTAGGCATGCCACTTGTTCTGGGTTATCAATCTGAATGCTTACTGGCACCTGATGGAATCAGTTTGATCCTGCAAATCCTGAGAGTTGTTGCCCCAAAGCTCTCTGAAGCCATTTTCCATCATTCTCTCCAAATGGTTCTCCAATACCTGAAGGCCAGTGGTCAAAGCATCCACTTTGGATGCAAAGATGGTTCTGGAGGTCTCTCTGTCAAGTGGGATAGATGCAAATGTTCATGGTGCCGCCATCTGCTCCAAGTAGTGCTGCTTTGTGTTGAATCTTTGTTGGATATTGGCACTGAGCATGCATTGGACTTCACCTTAACACCAGCCATCTGCCTTAGGTCATCCGTGATGGTCCTGAGTTCATCCATGTGAGCATAATGCTCATCTAGCATCCTTTTTTAAGAACAGGAGCCCAGAGGTCTGAGTCCACAGGCTCAGGAGCCAGGGGCTGATTTCTGCAGAGCCTCGACTCCCCATTGTCAAATCCCACTTTCACCAACGACTCTTCTGGCACTGTGAGCATAACGAATGAATGAGTGGCATACATATAAAGACTCTGCAAGGAAGATTTGAGGGGGGCAGGTAGCTTACCTAGGTTGCTCTGGTGAAGTCATTACACTTCTTCCTACACTGCAAAGGAGCCCCGAGGTTCAAAAAGAGTGTCACTGCCACAGACAACTCCCTCCACAAACTGCATACTACATTCTTGGTGGGTCTCTACCCCAAACAGACCATTCCTTCTGCTCCATATTTCCATTCCGATGACTGCAGATCATTCTAGTGGTTGGAATTGGCATCCAGGCATGTGATCCCTGCTCACTATAATGGAAGCCAGCTAAAGACAGATTGAGTGGATATGTCATCAAATGGCTTTTTTTCATTCAGCGGAACCTCAATGTGGGTTTGTAACAGGGTGACAGATACAAATAGGAATATCTCCTCTTGAAAGAAAGTGGTTTAGACAATTTGTTTTCTAGACTTTCTTTAAAGTAATTCCTCCTCCCCCTCAAGTCACACACACACACACACACACAAAAACTCAAACATGCATGGACTGATGTTTTGCTTCAAGCATTCTTCCCAGAATTGACATTCTATTACTGTTCAGATATGTGGTATCAAGCGCCAAATCCTAAATGAATCTAACAAAATTACTACTGGTGGATCTTAGCAGGGACCATTGATCTGTCACAGTTCAATTCAGGAATATGTGAAATAAAGCAGTGTCTCCTTTAGTGTAAATTTAGAATAACAGAGTCTTGTTGACCATCTGGCATGTACACAGATGTTCTGTGCGGAGTCAACATGCCCAGAAAAGTCACCCAGTCTCTGCAGTCTAATGCATAGCTGAGCATGGCAACATAATGAGGTTAGAGTTCAAGTCTAATCTCTATATTGGCATTATCCAGGATTGAGAGACAATGGATGTTAATTAATTAACTTCACTGGCAGTATGAGTGACTTGGCATCAATTGTGTGATTTGCCTTGCCTACTATCATCAACAAACAAAATCACGATGACCTGATTCCAACACCTCGCCATGGTGACCATCTTTTTTCGCTGGTTGAGATAAAGACTACTGAATAGGAACTTAACTGCTGTATAGTTGGGCACAAATCAACAACTGGGAGTGAAGAGTTTTTTGTGCTTCAAGAGAGTCTTGAGAAGTAGCGAGCTTCTCTCTCCCTTTAAAAACCCCCTCCCACAAATACACTTGCACTGCACTGCAGCTTGTTTTTGGGCAATTTAGCTGTATCTTTTGGGTTAATATACTTCATACCCTTATATCAGATGCACAATCCGAGAATGTTTGAAGTCGAATCTTCAGAGCTGTAACTACAATCTGCTGTGTAATGCTCGATTTGCTAATTGTTCTGTATTTCAATCTACAAACCTTGGCCTAGAAATTCGTGTGCGCCCATTTATGGATGTGTGGGGGTCGCAGGGTACAAACCCTGCGCCTGAATGGTGAGGCCCAAGGTGCCCCTGATATTGGGCCTTGGGCCTTATTTCCATGGAGCCGGCAAGCTGCGCAGAGCTGCCGGAAAAGCGTAATTGAAGATTGGTCACTGCGATGCCTCAGGTAAGTGAGGAAGGGTGGGCGATTGGGCTGGCAGGTAGCAGTGGCCGGTGGGGGGGGGCGAGGGGTGGAAGGAGCGGTAGCCGGATGGATAGCCGGCAGGGCATGGGCGATCGGTGTCCGGGAAGTGGGGGGAGGGGTTAGCGCAGCATTCTTTTAATGTGGGGTCGGGAGGAGGACCCCTGCTCGTCCTGGCTTCACATTCAGATAAATATAGGAGCCTTCCTGTCGGTTAACACCACGTTGTGCTGTGCCAGTTCAGCAGCTGTCGAGTGAAGCGCTGGAGCGATCGAAAATCAAGAACGGGTCCAGCAAGACACGCAGGACGCTCATTTTTTTTATTATTCTGTCCTTTAAACATTCCCGATGTGCACTCCTGCCACCAGTGCATCTAACGTATCCATTATGGCGGGTGGCGCACTTCCAGCTGGAAATGTGCGTGTGCTTCCTGCCCACCATATTGGGAACTTAGTAGTCTGGTTAGTGCCTGGAAAACGGGCACCACATGGCCGAATTTCTAGACCCTTGTTAGCAAAGCAGTTAGTCACCAGCTTTATTTAGTTGATGCCAAATTACTCCTGTTAAGAGTATCTAAAGAATAACTAATGTGTATTTTGAATAATGCATCTACTCCAGTTTGTTTTTCTTTTTGCACAAGACCACAATTCCCTCTTTATTGTTACAAGGAGTGATGTTCTCCTATTTGGCCATGGATTTGGCAACTCCAGACTGAGTTGAGTCCTATAATGAAATACATTCAAATTCTGTTTCTCATTATAATGTTCGATGTCAATATAATTATTGCCTGCCTGTTTTTTTGTCTTTGTGGAGAGAAATTTTGAGCTGCCCCATGTTTTCAGACTCCAATGTCTCCTCAAGATGAAACTATTATTTTCATTGTGTGTCAAGTTGCTATTTCATGGCTGTTGTAAATAACACTAATTTGTTGCGGTGAATTCCTTTCTTTATTCTGGCTCCTAGCTATTTGGAGTCACAGATTCAGTCATATTTTTAATTACATAGATTAATTCTTTAGAAAAATAACCCATGCAGCAACAGTTTGCTGAATGGCTGCAGGATGCAAATATCTGTATTGGTTATTGATGTTACAGTGTCACAGGCCCTGGTCTTAATGGTGTGGGGAGAGTTAAAATCAAGGCCGTAGAGTCAGTTTGAATTTTCACACATACTTTTGTCTGTCCAGCGGGATGATTGAAAGTTCCGCACTTTTTTGTTCTGTGACAGTACAAAGCACTAATGTTTTATATATAGTGTTGTCATTTGCAGTGGCTTTAACTTCTTTTTAGTATTACTTCAATTATGATAGCTAACCCGCAAATGCTTCACTGCTTTGTCAAAGTAAACGGAAGTATGTCAAATGCTGACTCAAAACTTTAACCACAAAGGCCATAACTGATCTATAACTGATCTTTCATTTTCTTACAGTGAACAGAAAGCTCCACTAAGGGACTTTAAAGGTAACTTCATGGTGTTACTGATATTTTTGGCTTTTTTATGTATACCTGAAACTATTGTATGTTTTGTGTGTAATCTGGCAGGACAGCAACAAATTAAAGTCTTGCAAAATATGTCAATATGGAAAGGTTGAAAATAGGTAGTACTTTCTGTGCAAATTATTCCTCTGTCATTCTCCTAAAAAGTGATCACAGTATTTTCTCCCTATTGGGACAAATCCTCATCTTGGACAGTATTTTGATCACTTTGAGTCCATCATTTTGGGTCTTCCTTCCCAAGCTTCTATGGTGACATAAGTTTCAGTAGTGGCCTGCATGTATCCCAGAGTGGTAATGTTGAAATCAGTGTGAGATGACACTTTGAGCCAGTCTGTGGACCAATCTAGAACTGGACATGCTGTGGCATTGCTCACAGGTCATTTAGATTCTGGAGCTTGTTTGATGTTTAGCTATGGTGAAGCTGTGGTTAAATTGGCTTGTCCCTTTAAGACCACTGCTGAAGTATTTCCTGCAGGAAAGTGGTCTAAACAGACAAATCCAGGTAATTCTTACAACTTGTAAACCCCTGTGATCAATCAGAGGGCACCTGGCGATGCTTTTTATATATTAAAGGTGCTATGTAAGTGCACATTGTTGTTGTTGTTTACTGGTGAGATATATAGCTTTCTGTTTTTAACTGACGGGATATCAAACCCCTGTAGTAGGAGGCACTTCAACAGCCACAATTTGCATTATATAGTGCCTGTAACGTAGAAAAATGTCCCAATGCACTTCACTGAGGTGTAATCTGAGGTGCCAAGGAAGGAGATATTGAGGGATGATCAAAGCATTGTCAAGGAGAGTTTTAAAGGAGGAGGGGTTTAGGGTGGGAATTCCAGAGCATGGGTGCTAGATCACTGTAGGCGCAACCAGCAATGGTGGAGCAAAGGGAGGGGGGGCGGGGGTGGAATGCACAAGAGGCCAGAGTCAGAGGACTGGAGAGTTCTGTGGGGTTGTAGGATTGGAGGAGGTTACAGAGATAGGGAGGGCAAGGACATGAAGGGATTTAAATACAAGAATTTTAAATTGGAGCCAGGAGCCAATGTGGGGTGGAAGATGGGAATCCAGTCAGGGGTAGTCAAGTCTGAAGAGGACAAAGGCATGAATGAGGGTTTCAGAGGCAGGGGCAGAGATGGGCAATGTTATGGAGATGGAAGCCTCTTTGTGATGGAGAGTATATGGGATCAGAAGCTCAGCTCGAGGTTGAATGGGACACCAAAATTGTGAACAGTCTGGTTCAGCTTGAGACAATGGCTGGAGAGGGGGATGAAATCAGTGGTGAGAGTATGGAGTTTGTGATGGAGGCCCAAGAAGATGGCTTCAGTCTTCCTTGTGTTTAACTGGAGGGAATTGAGATTCATCCAAAACTGGATATTGGATAAGCAATCCGACAGCACAGAGGCAGTGGAGGGGTCATGAGAGGTGGTGGAGAGGTAGAGCTGTGCATCATCGGCGTAGAGGTGATGACCTGATGTGTGTGGTTGATGTTGCCAAAGGACAGCATGTAGACGAGGAAAAGGAGGGGCCAAGAACAGATCCATGGGAGATTCCAGAGGATTCCAGTGGGGCTGGGAAGACAAACCATTGCTGGAGCTGCTCTGGCTGTGGTCAGATAGGTAAGAGTGGAACCAAGCAAGGGCAATCCCACTGAGCTGGACAATGGAGGAAAGGCATTGCAAGAGGGTCAACTGTGTCAAAGGCTGCAGAGAAGTCGAGGACGAGGAGGGATAATGCACCACAGTCACTGTCACAGAAGATGTCATCTGTGACTTTGGTTAGGGTCATTTCAGTACTGTGGCAGGGATGGAAACCCAATTAGAGAGATTCAAACATGGAGTTGTGGGAAAGATCGGCACGGATTTGGAAGGTGACAACGTGTTCAAGAACTTTGGCGAGTAAAGAGAGATTGGAGATGTGGCGGTATTTTTCAAGGATAGAGACATCGAGGGTGGGCTATTTGAGGAGAGCAGTGAAGACATCACAGGGACAGTGTCTAAGGAGAGAGAACTATTTACAATGTCAGCTAGCACAAGGCCAAGAAGGGTATGGTTTAGTGGGAATGGAGCCAAGGGAACAAGAGGTGGGTGTCCTTGGAGAGTGCATGATGGGAGATGGAAGAGAAACGAAAGAAAGGCACAGATTTGGGCCTAGGGCCTGGGGGAGGTTTGGCTTGGTGGGCAAAGGGAAGGGGGGCACAAGCAATAGAGGCAGGCGAACAGAGTGTCTCGAGCTTAGTGACAAAGAAGCCCATGAGCTACTCACACTTTTTGTCAGAGGTGAGGGTGGAAGGGGCTGGGGAGTTGGGTTTAAGGAGACGGTTGATAATGGAGAAGGGGGATCGACTCGGATGGAAAAGAATATAGATTTTGCATGGGTTAAGGCATCAAAGGTGGACATGAGGTAGTGGCTGAACAGATCGATAGCTACACAAGTATTATGGCAAATCGATGGCCAAAGACTACACAGTTGGGATTCAGAAAGTGTCATTATAAATGACTTGGGGGAGAATTTATTCTAAGGATGGACATTGAATGAAGTGGGGTTGGAAGAGGGTAGAGTGATGTGGAATACAAGGACTTGATTGAAGATGACCTTGTCTATGAAAGAGAGCACAGGAGTAGAGAGGCCATAGGAGATGGCAAGGTCGAGGGGGTAGCCATGAAAATGGGTAGGAAAGTATATATGGAGGGAGAGGTTTAGGGAGGACTGGCGGATGGATATCTCAGTGTGAAACTTAGGTGGTGGTAGACCAAGAGGATTTTAAGAGTGGTGAGAGGGGTGAAACAAGGTAAAGTGCTCAAAGGAGAAGTACCAGAGCAGTGAGGGGAGAGACGAAGGTGTGATTTGTTGATAAGGGCTGTACTGTCACCTCAGTGGTTTGAACACATCAGGTGGTAGAATGTTTGGTCAGGTGGGGAAGCTTCAAGAAGGAACAAGGTGTTGCCACCCATTAGCCAAGTTTCAGTCAAAGTCAGGATGTCAATGGAATCATCTACAATATGGTGATGGTTGGCAAGGGCCTTGTTCGTGAGTGAACAGACATTCTGGAAGGAAAAAAAGAGCAACTCTGGTCCACTGGTAGAGTCCAAGGCGGCAGTGGTGGGTGGGGTGAATGGGACAAGAAGAAGGTGGGTGAGGTTAGCCCCCAGTGGGCACACTGGGCAGGAAGGTTGGCGAGAGAGGAGAATGGGACAGTTTGGGTTGCTGCTCGTAGGAGGCAGCATTATATTAGGCGATATCATTTCATTGCAGAGGTTTATAGGAGATTTGGAGAGCAACTAATAAGGGTGGTCTGCAAAACTTTACCAGACTATTATTTTGTTTTGGCTTGCAAGGAGAACATGCAATTTACTTACTTATGTATTGTATGGCTCTGGAGAACTTAATAGGAAAGTCTGTCATAGAATCAAAATATGTGTAGCCTCTTCATTGTTTTTGCTGTGCCACTCATAATTGTTGTTTTTTTTCCATTACACGGAAGAAAATTCAGATAATGTTGAAAACTCAGATACAGGTCAGTGATGTTCCATTTTTCACATTCTTGCTGCCATCAGTTGAACATTATCACTTCCCACTCATAATACACAGAAATAAACTTAATGTCTGCACTCGCTGGTGCAGGCTTCATTGATGGATGTTTTACTTTTGCATGTTGTGACACAATTTTTTCTTTCAATTTTATTCTCTTCTTTATTTGATATCTGACAATCCCAACTCTTTGAATTGCTCATCTTGTAATTTGCTCCTCAAATTCCTTAAGCTTTTCCACCTGTTTATCAGCCACTAAAACTTTGGGGCCTAAAATTCTAATTGCATCCTGGGTGGAAATTGGTTGGATTACCTGACAGGATTCCACCCCGTTACCCAAGACCCGCAAAATTCAGGGGGAGTGGGGGCAGAGGGTGAATCATACGCCCACACCCTTACATCAAGGGGGCATATCAGGGGGGAGGGTGGGGAGCTTGGACATAAGTCCTGCAGAGACTCTAAGAGAAGGCCAAGACCTCTTGGAACCAAAGGTAATTGATCCCAGAGTAGCCTTGTGTTTCCTTAGGAGCAATCTAGCAGGCACACTGGACAGGAAGGTCGGCAAGAGAGGAGGATGGGACAGTTTGGGTTGCTGTGAGTTAGAGACACTCCGACACATGTCAGCAGGGTGAGGACATAAGTCAGCAGGGTAAGGGGAACCAAGAGGAATAGAGAAGGAGGACTCACAGACACAGGTGCTGTCCAACAGGTACAATGTACCTGCTATCTGTGAAGATAAGGATGCAGGTTGTGGGGTGGACAGCCAGCATGCTAACCATGGCACTGTGAAGCAGGAGGCAGTCCGGTGTGGGGGAGAGGCGCAGAATAGAAAGATTGTAATCATAGGGGATTCGATAATTAGGGGGAAAGATAGCGTCCTCTGCAGTCGCGACTGAGAGTACAGGCGCGTGTGCAAGGGTAAAGCATATCTCGGAGCAACTGGAAAGGAACTTGGAATGGGAGGGGGAGGATCCAGTTGTCGAGGTCCATGTTGGGACTAATGACATAGGGAAGAAAAGGGAGGAGGTCCTGCTAAGAGAATATCGGAAGTTAAGAACTAAATTGAAGAACAGGACCACACGGGTAGTAATCTCAGGATTACTACCTGAGCCACCGACTAATTGACGGAGGGATAAACAGATCAGGATGGTTAATGCATGGCTGAAAGACTGGTGTTAGAGAGAGGAGTTCCATTTCATGGGACACTGGCACCAGTACTGGGACAGGAAGGAGCTGTACCATTGGGATGGGCTCTACCTGAACCCCGGCTCAGTGGGACTAGTGTCCTAGCGGATAGGATAAATAGGGCTGTCAATAGGACTTTAAACTAGTAAGACGGGGGGAGGAATCTAATGAAGATAACATGGGCTCGATGTTACCAGGCCTGCGGGTTTCCGGCGGGTTGGGTTTCGGGAGCGTGGTCAACACGCTCGGTGAAATTAGTGGGTTGCCCGCGCGATCGTAGCAGGCAACACACTAATAGGAATCAATTACCTGCTCCTCCGGGGTCCACGCTGCTGGTCTGCGCGTCGGGCGGGCTGCGCATGCGCAGTACGATCTGTCAGTTGGAGGCTCTCTAGTTAAAGGGGCAGTCCTCCACTGACAGATGCTGCAACCAATGGAACAAATTTCAGCATGGAGCAGCCCAGGGGGAAGGCTGCTCCCAGTTTAATGATGCCTCACCCCAGGTATCATCAGATGGGGTGAGGAGGAGGGGGAGGACACAGATCTTCCCCCCGGCAGGCGGGAGGAAGCGGTCTGCCTCTGCCACCAAGAAGGCCTGGCTCGAGGTGGCAGAGGGGGTCACCTGCGCAACCAACATATCGCCCACCTGCATACAGTGCAGAAGGCGCTGCAATGACCTCAGTAGGTCAGCCACAGTGAGAACACGAAGTCTTTCCCCTACACTCCATCTGCCACAACACTGCCCCAACCCCACATCTCCTTCGGCACCGCCAACACTACTCTGTCACATCACCCCTCATACCCACTCAAACCCCATCCTCATCTTACCTCCACCTACTCATCTCGCCAGTACTCATCCTGCCACTAACACGCGACCCAATCCTCATACAATCTCATGGCTCCATCCCATACTCACCCTCTCGAGCATCTCCCTCACGGCCAGCCTCACTCAACCTGCCACCACCTGTGCTGCAGCCACAGGGCATGCATCACATATGTGCAGTAGGCAGCGTAAGGCAAATTTTTCGTGAGCATGAAGGGGGTGCACAAGGGTGTCGGAGGGTTTGCCATGGGTGTTACCTATATTGAATTTCAGAGCAACAAACAGCACACATTATATTGGCACCACCACTGCCATGTCTCCGCGAATCCTGTCTGTTGTGTCCAATAATGCCCGCTCCTGGGTATCACTATGAGGACCCACCACTGATGCCACCCATCGTGTTACTGCAGAGTAGGTGCAGGTGTATTTGCAGGGCTCTTCCGCGCAGACCACTGAGAGACATCGGCGGTGTAGCCGGCTGCACCCTGGAAGGATGCGGAGGAGAAGTTGTGGAGGGCAGTGGTGACTTTGGCAGCGACAGGTAAGCACTTGGTGCTGGGGCCAGCCAGGAGCAGCTCGGCATGAAAGAGCCTGCAGATCTCCACGACTACATGTCGAGCGAATCTGCGCCTCCGTGTGCACTGATGCTCGGAGAGGTCCGGGGAGCTTCGCCTCGGTCTGTGGACCATGTGGCGAGGGTAGTGCCCTCTGCGATGCGTCTCTCTCTGCGGTAGCCCTCCCTCCTGCTGTGCAGGTGGGCGTGCAACAACACCGTGTTGGGAGGCTCCACGTCTCTGCGGCGGACGGCGTGGACTGCGAGGCTGCTGGGGCTGGTCATGCTGTTCGTCCTCCGAGGGTGTCCACGCACCACCCATCTGGCAGGTGTTGGTCTGAGGGGTTGTGCAGGGTAGGTGGGTGGTTCCTCGGACTGGGGCTGCGGTTTCGTGTCGGTCTGTCCTCTGGCTTGGCGGGGGGTGGTGGGGGGCAGGGGTTGCCCTATGTGACGCGGTGGCCTCCTGCGTGGGTGAGGGCTCTCCCCCGTGGAGTGCACCTTGGCAGCTGCCACAGGCTGCTGGCTGCAACACGCCTGGTTGGAGAGAGACTGTTTCCCCCAGTGTGTGAAACAGTCTGCGATGCAGGTAAAATCCCACACTTCCTCTTTTGACAGCTGATTCAGCTCATTAACTGACCTCAACAAGCAAGGTAAGTACTCTCAAGTGGAACCCCGCTGGCTTTAATTGCCTGCGGGATTCCCACCAGCGGGGGCCACGCACGCAGCCCCGCACGTCATCGGGGAACCCGGAAGTGGTCGGGATCGCGGCGCGATCCGGTCACGTGACCTCATATCGGGATTTTCGGGGCCCCCCCGCTGGAAACCCGCAGGAAACCCGACCCTAAAATCGAGCCCCATAAGTCTGAAGAAAAAAGAAATAGGATATCAGAGTAAAGGTCAGACCACAGTAAGGAATAAGGGTAACATAAACGGTCAGGGAACAAATACAGTTATAGAACATAAGTACAAAATGATTGTTAAAAATAAAGTGAGGGGAATAATTACTAAAAGCAGATTAAATTGCCTGTACAGCAATGTGCACAGCATCCAAAATAAAACATGGAAACTGGAGGCCATAATTCATAGTGAGCAGCCAGATGTGCGAGGGACAACTGAAGCATAGCTACATAAGGAACAGGACTGGCAGTTAAACATTGCAGAATATAACATATAATCATAGGAGATTTCAACTACCCCCAAATAAACTGGCAAGAAGAGGTAGGGAAAGGGGAAAAGGGAATAGAGTTTTTACAGTGTGTACAGGACTTCTTTCTTATCCTGTATGTGAGAAGCTCAACAAGAGAGGAATCACTGCTGGATCGAGTATTGGGAAATGAACCAGAACAGATAAGAGAAGAAAATGTAGGAGAACATCTAATAATGATTGAGAAAGACATAAGTAAGACAAAGTAATAGATTGGCAAAAAGCTAATTTTGAGGCGATGAGAATGGAACTAGGAAAGGTAAACTGGAAAAAAAAGTGATAGAACAGCAGTGGGAAATATTTAAAATGGGAAATATTTAAAATGGTGATCATTAGAGCTCAGGAGAAATATATTCATCTAAAAAGCAAGAACAAATTAGCCAATAATGAAACACCATGGATGAATAAAGAGACAAGGGTAAAATTGAAACTAAAGAAAAAGGCATTCTCTAAGTACACAGACAATAAAGGGGAGGATGACCCAAAGGGAATACGAGGAGGTTAGGCAAGAAGTCAAAAAAAGAATTAGGAAAGCAAAGAGGAACTACGAGATTAAATTATCAAGGAATATAAAAAGAAATAGTAAAGTTTTCTATAGACACCTAAATAACAAAAGAAAAATCAGAATAGGGATAGTGCCACTAAGGGGTCATAGAATCATAGAAAATTTAAGGCACAGGAGGCCACTCAGCCCATCATGTCCGCGCCGGCCGAAAACGAGCCACCCAGCCTAATCCCACTTTCCAGCACTTGGTCCGTAGCCTTGTAGGTTATGACACTTCAAGTACATATCCAGGTACTTTTTAAATATGATGAGGGTTTCTGCCTCTACCACCTTTTCGGGCAGTGAGTTCCAGACCCCCACCACCCTCTGGTTGAAAAACATTTTCCTCAGCTCCCCTCTAATCCTTCTACCAATCACTTTAAATCTATGCCCCCTGGTTATTGACCTCTCTGCTAGGAGAAATAGGTCCTTCCTATCCACTCTATCTAAGCCCCTCATAATTTTGTACACCTCAATTAAATCCCCCTCAGCCTCCTCAGTTCCAAAGAAAACAACCCCAGCCTATCCAATCTTTCCTCACAGCTAAAATTCTCCAGTCCTGGCAACATCCTCGTAAATCTCCTCTGTATCCTCTCTAGTGCAATTACTTCCTTCCTATAATGTAGTGACCAGAACTGTACGCAGTACTCAAGCTGTGGCCTAACTAGTGTTTTATACATTTCTAGCATAACCTCCCTGCTCTTATATTCTATGCCTCAGCTAATAAAGGAAAGTATGCTGTATGTCTTCTTAACCACCCTATCTACCTGTCCTGCTACCTTCAGGGATCTGTGGACATGCACTCCAAGGTCCCTCACTTCCTCTACACCTCTCAGTATTCTCCCATTTATTGTGTATTCCCTTGCCTTGTTTGCCCTCCCCAAATGCACCAGATAAACTCACAGGTAGTAAAAGCAAAATGGCAGAAATATTAAATAGTTACTTTGCTTCAGTATTTACCAGGGAGACTAACAAGGTGGGCACGATATTAGAAGAAGAGATCAAAAAAGATATAAAAACATTTAACATAGAACGGGGAGATAATTGATAAACTAATCATACTTAGAGAGGATAAAACCCGTTGTCCAGATGGATTTCATCTGCGAATATTAAAAGTTAGGGAGGAGATGGCAGAGGCTAATGTTATTCCTATATTTAAAAAGGGAGATAGAACAAGTCCAGAACTATGGACCAATTAGCTTAAAGTCAGTGGTAGGAGAGATAATGGAATCTTTACACAAAGATGTAATAGAAAAACATCTAGAGAACGAATGATAAAAAATAGTCAGCATGGATTTCAGAAGGGAAAGTCATTTTTGACCCACCTTATTGAATTCTTTGACGAAGTAACAGAAAGAGTAGACAAGGGTAATGTAGTGGATGTAAGATATTTGGACTTTCAAAAGGCCTTTGATAAGGTACTACATTGTCGACTCATGACTAAGACATGTGGAGTCAGGAGACAGGTAGCAGAATGCATAGCAGGTTGGCTACAAAACGGAAAACTGAGAGTAGGAGTTAAGGGTATCTACTCAGACTGGCAAAAGGTGGGAAGTGGTGTTCCACAGGGATTGGTGCTGGGACCACTGTTGTTCACAATTGACATTAACGATTTGGACTTGGGAATCAGAAGTACAATTTCAAAATTTGCAGATTACACCAAATTGGGAGGTGTAGTTAATACAAAGGAAGAATGCATCAAAATGCAAGATGACATTAATAAACTTGCAGAATAGGCATGTAATTGGCAAATGAATTTCAATATAGATAAGTGGGGTTCATTTCTACAGGGATAGAATTGAAAAGCGGAGAAGTTATGTTAAACTTGTACAGAACCTTGGTTAGACCACACTTGGAGTACTGTTCACATTTCTGGTATCCATATTATAGAAAGGATATAGAGGCATTGGAGAGGGTGCAAAAAAGATTTACAAGGATGAAACCAGGTCTGAGAGCATACACTAATCAGGAAAGGCTGAACAGGCTGGGGCTCTTTTCTCTAGAAAAGAGAAGGTTGAGAGGTGACCTGATAGAGGTCTTTAAGATGATGGAAGGGTTTGATAGGGTAAACGTAGAGAAAATGTTTCCACTTTTGGGCGAGTGCAATATTAGAGGTCATAAATATGAAATAGTTTCTAATAAATCTAATCGGGAATTCAGGAGAAACTTTTTTACCCAAAGAGTGGTAAGAATGTGGAACGGTCTACCACAAGGAGTAGTTGAGGCGACTAGCATTGATGCATTTAAGGGGAAGCATATGAGGTAGAAAAGAATAGAAGGGTATCCTGATAGGGTTAGATGAAGTAGGGAGGGAGGAGGCTCATGTGGAGCATAAACGCCAGCATTGACCAGTTGGGCCAAATGGCCTGTTTCTGTGCTGTAGTTTTGATGTAAATCTTTTAAGTATTTGGGCTCCCTAGTTTTAGCCCTTCCCAGGGAACTCCTCTACTGTTGGAGCAGCATGGCATCACTGATTTTCCTTGCTGCTGTCAGGACAGATGCCACTGCTGTGCTCTTACATGCATGGGCCAACTGCCCTGACTAAGCAAATAACCCCGCCCACCAATTTGGGAAGGGGTCTTGGCTTTGGGCATTGGCTGACTTTGGGCCCACTCAGCTGCATTTGCACCAGCCCATTCAGAATTTTGAGCCCTTGACCTAAAAATGAGCTGCATGGATATTTTATAATTTTCCTTTTTATGTTAAGGTTCTGATGATGAAGGTTCTGCAGTATCAGAAAAGAGTGAATCTGGTAAGCTGAGACTCTTCTTTTGTTTGATGCACTTATCAATAGTTTTCACTATTCAAGTTAGTGAACTTAATGGTACTCTTTATAAAAACAGGTGTATTTATTTCAGCATAAAGATCTGATCAGATAATGTTAAGATGGACTGGCTACTAATTAACATTTATAACACTTGTTTTATGATACAGGAATAAAACATATGGAGACTTGTGCATGATAACCAATCTTTCCTCAAACAACTACTGCAATTTCTTAACTGAGTTAGCTCTTTATTAGTACTACAAACAGTTTAAATAATACTTGAAATAATACAGTTTTTAATTTGAGGATGTATTTTTGAGGTTAATATTATCCTGTTCCATGATAGAAATGTTATTTTTCATTTCATTTTACATAACATTCTAAATGTCACTGGATAAGAACATGGAGATTCAGACTCTTCTGAGGGAGAATTAGGTAATACAATTTGCTTTACATTGCTCCATAATTTAGTGTTTTCAATTAGTAAAACGATAACAATTCTCATAAGTATTGCTAATATTTAATTGTGTATAAATGTGTGATTCTTTCAACTAATCTTTCCTTGTTAGTTCCTGTGAGTGTTGTATGTTGTTTTTCATTGATCATTAAAGTTAAACATTAACATGAACTATCTTTATTGTTTAGACGCTGATGAAATAAATGCTAAGGATGGCCAGCCAAATGATAACCCAGGTATTAACTATATAAAAATTATATTTTTCATTGATTACATTGTTTCTGAAAGGCAAGAAGAATTATTTCATTTCCACCAAAGCATCTGAGTATTAATTGTTAAATGATTATTTCACACCTATTACATAAATATTGACTACTTTGATAGCAGTAGTATAGTACCAAACATTTACCCAATGACCTAGGCCTCATCTGCCTATTCTGTTGGTTCAGGTGGGCATTAAAATCCTATGGCATTAGGTAAAGAAGAGTAGGGTGTTCTCTGCATAGACAACTACTGGGGTATTAGGGAGATATGTCTGCCCCTCCAGTTTGTTTTGCATGGTTTTGTCTTGCCTCCACTCCAAATCCCAGAATTGGCCCTGATGTTTCTCCCTTCCAACTTTTTATATCATAGAAATTTATGGCACAGAAGGAATCCCATCGTGCCTGTGCCGGCCGAAAAAGAGCTATCCAGCCTAATCCAACTTTTCAGCTCTTGGCCCGTAGCCTTGTAGGTTACGGCACTTCAAGTGCATATCCAAGTACTTTTTAAATATGATGAGGGTTTCTGCCTCTACCACACTTTCAGTCAGTGAGTTCCAGACCCCCACCACCCTCTGGGTGAAAACATTTCTCCTCAACTCATCTCTAATCCTTTTACTGATTGTTACTGATTGACCTCTCTGCTAAGGGAAATAGGTCTTTCCTGTCCACTCTATCTAAGCCCCTCATAATTTTGTGCACCTTAATTAAATCACCCTCAGCCTTCTCTGTTCCTAAGAAAACAACCCCAGCCTATTCAATCTTTCCTCATATCTAAAATTCTCCAGTCCTGGAAACATCCTCGTAAATCTCCTTTGTACCCTCTCTTGTACAATCACATCTTTCCTGTAATGTGGTGACCAGACTATACGCAGTACTCTAGCTGTGGCCTAACTAGTGTTTTATACAGTTCCAGCATAACCTCCCTGCTCTTATATTCTTTGCCTCAGCTAATAAAGGAAAGTATCCCGTATGCCACCTTAACCACCTTATCTATTTGTCCTGCTACCTTCAGGGATCTGTGGACATGCACTCCAAGGTCCCTCTGTTCCTCTACACTTCTCAGTATCTTACCATTAATTGTATATTCCCTTGCCTTGTTTGCCCTTTCCGAATGCATTACCTCACGCTTCTCCGGATTGAATTCCATTTGCCTCTCTTCTGCCCACCTGACGAGTCCATTAATATCTTCCTACAGTGTACAACTTACTTCCTCATTATCAACCACAAGGCCAATTTTTGTATCATCTGTAAACTTCTTAATCATGCCCTCTACATTTAAGTCTAAATCATTGATACATACCACAAAAAGCAAGGGACCTTGTACTGAGCCCAGCGGAACCCCACTGGTAACAGCCTTCCAGTCACAAACACCCGTCAACCATTACCCCTTTGCTTCCTGCCACTGAGCCAATTTTGGATCCAACTTGCCACTTTCCCTTGGATCCCATGGGCCTTTACTTCTCTGACCAGTCTGTCATGTGGGACCTTGTCAAAAGCCTTGCAAAAATCCACGTAGACAACATCAAACTCACGACCCTCATCGTCCCTCATTGTTACCTCCTCAAAAAATTCAATCAAGTTAGTCAGATATGACCTTTCCTTAACAAATCCATGCTGACTGTCCTTGATTAATCCATGCCTTTCTAAATACTGATTAATACTGTCCCTCAGAATTTTTTCCAATAATTTGCCCACCACCGAGGTTACACTGACTGGCCTGTAATTACTCGGTCTATCCCTTTCTCCCTTTTTAATCAACGGTATAATGTTAGCAGTCCTCCAGTCCTCAGGCACCATGCCTGTAGTCAAAGAGGATTGAAAAATGATGGTCAGAGCCTCTGCTATTTCCTCCCTTGCTTCTTTTAACAGTCTGGGATACATTTCATCCGGGCCTGGCGATTGAACTACTTTCAAAGGTGCTAAACCCCTTAGTACTTCCTCTATCACTATGTTTATCCCATCAAATATTTCACATTCCTCCTCCTTAACTACAGTGTCTGCATTGTCCCCCTTTTTTGTGAAGACAGATGCAAAGTATTCATTAAGAACCATACCCACATCTTCCGCCTCCACACACAGGTTACCTTTTTGTTCTCTAATAGGCCCTACTCTTTCCTTAGTTATCCTTTTGCTCCCTGATGTATTCATAAAACATCTTTGATTTTTACTTGCCAGTATTTTTTCATGCCCTCTCTTTGCTTTCCTAATTTCCTTTTTAATTTCACCCCTGCACTTTCTATACTCCTCTAGGCTTTCTGTAGTATTGAGCTCTTGGTATCTGACATAAGCTTCCCTTTTTTGCCATATCCCACCCCATATGCTTCTTGACATCCAGAAGATTCTAGATTGGGAGTCCCACCCTTTTTCTTTGTGGGAACATATTTGCTCTGAACCCTCAGTATGCCTTGAATGCCTCCCAATGCTCCGACACTAATTTACCTTCAAGTAGCTGTTTCCAGTCCACTTTTACTAAATCATATCTCAGCTTAGTAAAATTGGCCTTGCCTCAATTGAGAACTTTCACTCCTGGTCTATCTTTGTCTTTTTCCATAACTACACTAAATCTAACTGAATTATGATCACCACCACCAAAATGCTCTTCCACTGATACCCTTTCCACCTGCCCAGCTTCAGTCCCTAAAACTAAGTCCAGAACTGCCCCCTCTCTTGTTGTGCTTGCTATGTACTGGCTAAAAAAGTTCTCCTGAATGCATTTGAAGAATTCTGCACCTTCTATACCTTTTACACTGATTCTATCCCCGTTAAAATTAGGGGAGTTGAAATCCCCTACTATTACTGCCCTATTGTTTTTGCACTTCTCAGAAATTTGCCCACATATTTGTTCTTCTATGTCCCTCTGACTATTTGGGGGCCTAATACATGCCCAGCAGTGTGATTGCCCCTTTTTTGTCCTTCAGTTCAACCCATATGGCCTCATTTGATGATCCTTCTAACATATCAATATGTGGTTGTGGCTCTGTTTTCCTGAAGCACTAGCCAACATTCTTCCCACAACCCACACCATCAAATACGGATTAACCGGCCATTTATGTCACTGCTCTTTGTTGTGTAGTTTTGCTACATAGGCCTACATCCACAGCCCTTCAAAGTTGTTCATTCTATGTAAAGCACTTTCAGACATTTCTAAGGGATGTAATAAAACGCTATCCAAATGGATAGTCTTGTTAGGTGTTAGCCACTGTGTTGTGTTGGCTGTTTAAATGTCATCAGTAAGGTATTAAAACATCTTTGTCCTCTCTATAGAGCCCAGTGTGAAATCAGTACTACACCAAAAGGCAAAATATACTGCGGTTGGATTTCTGCGGGGCATCTCCCAATTATCCGCCGTAACTTTGATGGAAGTTCCACAGAAACCCTGGAGATATGGCGTAAACGCTCTGTATGCTGTTTCTCTGGGGTGTCTGTAGATCTTCCAACCATGGGGAGAACCACCAAGGAAATTCAACCCCAGTGTTGCTGTTGACATTGTATTCACTTTCACTGATTATTCTTTGACTGCTGCATGACAATTAGGTTGAAGAGCAGAAGTAAATTAAATATTGATAAACACAAATACTGGAGAACAGTCAAAGAAAATGAGCATATAAAAGGTAGAATCAACTTTGTTTCTATAGAAAACAATTTTTCCATCAATTAAACAAGTCACATGCTGATTTTTGCACGCCAGGAAATGCTAAATATTCACTGGAGTTGTAGTGGTTTGTGCTATCAAATTTAATGAAAGTGTTGCTGAAATCAGCCTTTCTAATAATGTTTCAACTACAGAACATGCCACAGAAAGCCCACACTTGCTAAGTCCAGGATCAGGTAATTGCAGATTTCACTTCCCCGCATTGAAGCCTACAAGTTAAATATGAGAAATGTACATACCTGTAAATGCCCACTGCCATTAATCTGCATGAAATTACAGCTTTTATAAAATATGTGGCTGCATGTTAACTTCTTTTTGCATTTACCCACAATCCTGTTATTTCATAACAGAAGTATTTAGCAGCCAAATAGTTTGGCGAATGGTAAGCTATTAATAAGCTAAATAACCTTATCCACACCCATTTTTGTTTTTTTTCTCTCCTCTCTTTTGAGCCTGGAAATTCATGTTAGGGAAAGTACATTTGGTGCAGAGAATTGTGCATGTGGAGGTTAGAAAATCGCAAGCTGCTCAACTCACTTATTTTCTGCTCGCTTTGCAATTTAAATTCCTGACCTGGTTTTCTGCTGGTGGTGCTCTCGATTGCATAGAATGATTCTAAATAATGCACAATGGGGAAATCGCATGTTTTTCTTGGCTTCAGCACCCCACAGGCAATGTGCTAAGCTTGCTCATTTTAAATGGGCATTACAAGGAACAGATCCCTTAAAGTTGTAATGCTAATTTCTTTTTACTGCCACACACTTACAAGCTTAGAGGATTGCTTTCAGGGCTTCTCTCATTGGATTTAATGAACGAGGTTGAAGAAGAAGGGGTTTGACGCAGCAAATTCTTGTAACACAACCTAGCTATATGATGCATGTTCATTTACTGACACAGGATGGGGTGCATTATGAGCACACTCACTGAATGTGCTCTTTAATCTTGCAACATCTGAAGATTACTTTCCTTGACTACACAGCTACACACACCTCAGAAGATTTGGAAAGTGAACTTCAGGAGGTACCAATTGCAGTGCCTAAGGATTTGGACCTCACAACGCCTTTGTATGAACGCACATTGCTGCCTGAACAAGATCATTTACAGGTGTCACTTGTGTCTGCCCAAATACCCTGCATCGTCTGGCTATGAGCATGCAGGAGTCCACTAGCCATATCTGTGCCGTTGTGCAGGAAGGCCTCTCTGCACTGCACTCTATCATGGAGCATATAGCAACTCCAGCCGTATCGGCAGCTGGTCCTAAGCCCATTTGGAGTATCATTCTTGAATGCACAGACTGTTGCTATAAAAGCTTCCAATATACAACAGGACCTTCTCAGGAACCAGCACAAGGAGGTACAGGGTCACCTGAACCCCAGGCAGTACCCACTGAAACACAGCAGCCAGCCAGCACATTTACTCCTTCCCCAGGAGAATCAGGTTAGGGTTTAGAAATCACACGCAATACATCAGCACTAAGGGAAAGAACAGTTGGGAAAGACATTAACATCAGTCATGCAGGGAACAAAGTAGATTAATAAATATAGAAATATATCGCTGTTCCTTCATCATCGCTGGGTCAAAATCCTGGTATTCCTTACCTACCAGCACTGTGGGAGAACCTTCACCACACGGACTGCAGCAGTTCAAGAAGGCGGCTCACCACCACCTTCTCAAGGGCAACTAGGGATGGTCAATAAATGTTGTCCTTGCTAGCGACACCCACATTCCATGAACAAATTTTTAAAAATAATTGACTGTGCTGTATTTGAACTTTGTCTAGAGTTTCTTTCTGATTGTAAAGAAGGTACCAGCACAGCTATGAATGGACACTGTTACAGAAGGGGCTTAGACCAGCTTTCTCAAGGCCACATAGTTAAAAGGGTTTTGTTAAAGGACCAACTCAAGGACTTAGCTGAATATCTTTTGCACGAGCACCTGGGTACCTCACACCGATGTGGTAGGGAAGTGTCCTGTGGAACAACAGTTGAGATCATATCAGAGCAGGATGGAGAGAATTGAACTTTGCAATTTATTGAGCCTGGAACTGATGGTTGCTGTCAAAAGGCACAAAGTGGAAATTTTGTGCTGTTCAATGTTCTATTCTCACTCTTCCCTTTTTATGAGCACAAAAAAGCTACAATCTATTTTCCAGGAGACTGCAACAATGAAGATACAACAACAATGAGTCCACCAGGCTCAGGTCACTTTATTTTCAGATTGATTCACAAATAATGATGGCTAGAACATTTTTTAAATTCTCTTCAGAAAACTACTTCTTGTTTTTAATTGGTGGTGGTGGGGATCAGAAGTATCACATGTAAGGTGATCGTTTAGATGTATCATATTTACAATTTAATTAATTTATTTTCACATAATTTATTATACTAAAAGAGAGAACATAGTAACCAAGTATGCTATTTAAATTTTTAATACCTATAATATCATGCCTCTTATAATAGGCAAAGTACTGAGATACTGATGTACTTATATTTTAAAAGGTTAAAAAAGCAGCAAATTTATAGTTTTCTTTTTGCTACATGCAGACTATAGATTGAATCATTTTGACTATGCTATAGGAAAGATAGAGCAGGAGGTAAGAGAGGAGGGGGAGTTGCGTTCTTGATTAGGGAGAACATCACGGCAGTAGTGAGAGGGGATATATCCGAGGGTTCGCCCACTGAGTCTATATGGGTAGAACTGAAAAATAAGAAGGGAGAGATCACTTTGATAGGATTGTACTACAGACCCCCAAATAGTCAACGGGAAATTGAGGAGCAAATATGTAAGGAGATTACAGACAGCTGCAAGAAAAATAGGGTGGTAATAGTAGGGGACTTTAACTTTCCCAACATTGACTGGGACAGCCATAGCATTAGGGGGCTTGGATGGAGAGAAATTTGTTGAGTGTATTCAGGAGGAATTTCTCATTCAGTATGTGGATGGCCCGACTAGAGAGGGGGCAAAACTTGACCTCCTCTTGGGAAATAAGGAAGGGCAGGTGACAGAAGTGTTAGTGAGGGATCACTTTGGGACCAGTGATCATAATTCCATTAGTTTTAAGATAGCTATGGAGAAGGAGAGGTCTGGCCCAAAAGTTAAAATTCTAAATTGGGGAAAGGCCAATTTTGATGGTATTAGACAGGAACTTTCAGAAGTTGATTGGGAGAGTCTGTTGGCAGGCAAAGGGACGTCTGGTAAGTGGGAGGCTTTCAAAAGTGTGTTAACCAGGGTTCAGGGTAAGCACATTCCTTATAAAGTGAAGGGCAAGGCTGGTAGAAGTAGGGAACCTTGGATGACTCGGGAGATTGAGGCACTAGTCAAAAAGAAGAAGGAGGCATATGACATGCATAGGCAGCTGGGATCAAGTGGATCCCTTGAAGAGTATAGAGATTGCCGGAGTAGAGTTAAGAGAGAAATCAGGAGGGCAAAAAGGGGATATGAGATTGCTTTGGCAGATCAGGCAACGGCGAATCCAAAGAGCTTCTACAAATACATAAAGGGCAAAAGGGTAACTAGGGAGAGAGTAGGGCCTCTTAAGGATCAACAAGGTCATCTATGTGTGGAACCACAAGAGATGGGTGAGATCCTGAATGAATATTTCACATCGGTATTTACGGTTGAGAAAGGCATGGATGTTAGGGAACTTGGGGAAATAAATAGTGATGTCTTGAGGAGTGTACATATTACAGAGAGGGAGGTGCTGGAAGTCTTAACGCGCATCAAGGTAGATAAATCTCCGGGACCTGATGAAATGTATCCCAGGACGTTATGGGAGGTTAGGGAGGAAATTGCGGGTCCCCTAGCAGAGATATTTGAATCATCCACCGCTACAGGTGAGGTGCCTGAAGATTGGAGGGTAGCAAATGTTGTGCCTTTGTTTAAGAAGGGCGGCAGGGAAAAGCCTGGGAACTACAGACCAGTGAGCCTGACATCTGTAGTGGGTAAGTTGTTAGAGGGTATTCTGAGGGACAGGATCTACAGGCATTTGGAGAGGCAGGGACTAATTAGGAACAGTCAGCATGGTTTTGTGAGAGGAAAATCATGTCTCACGAATTTGATTGAGTTTTTTGAAGCGGTAACCAAGAAGATAGATGAGGGCTGTGCAGTAGACGTGGTCTACATGGACTTCAGCAAACATTTGACAAGGTACCGCATGGTAGGTTGTTACATAAGGTTAAATCTCATGGGATCCAAGGTGAGGTAGCCAATTGGATACAAAATTGGCTTGACGACAGAAGACAGAGGGTGGTTGTAGAGGGTTGTTTTTCAAACTGGATGCCTGTGTCCAGCGGTGTGCCTCAGGGATCGGTGCTGGGTCCGCTGTTATTTGTTATTTATATTAATGATTTGGATGAGAATTTAGGAGGCATGGTTAGTAAGTTTGCAGATGGCACCAAGATTGGTGGCATTGTGGACAGTGAAGAAGGTTATCTAGTATTGCAACGGGATCTTGATAAATTGGGCCAGTGGGCCGATGAATGGCAGATGGAGTTTAGTTTAGATAAATGTGAGGTGATGCATTTTGGTAGATCGAATCGGGCCAGGACCTACTCCGTTAATGGTAGGGCGTTGGGGAGAGTTATAGAACAAAGAGATCTAGGAGTACAGATTCATAGCTCCTTGAAAGTGGAGTCACAGGTGGATAGGGTGGTGAAGAAGGCATTCGGCATGCTTGGTTTCATTGGTCAGAACATTGAATGCAGGAGTTGGGATGTCTTGTTGAAGTTGTACAGGGCATTGGTGAGGCCACACTTGGAGTACTGTGTACAGTTCTGGTCACCCTATTATAGAAAGGATATTATTAAACTAGAAAGAGTGCAGAAAAGATTTACTAGGATGCTACCGGGACTTGATGGTTTGACTTACAGGGAGAGGTTAGACAGACTGGGACTTTTTTCCCTGGAGAGTAGGAGGTTAAGGGGTGATCTTATAGAAGTCTATAAAATAATGAGGGGCATAGATAAGGTCGATAGTCAAAATCTTTTCCCAAAGGTAGGGGAGTCTATAACGAGGGGGCATAGATTTAAGGTGAGAGGGGAGAGATACAAAAGGGTCCAGAGGGGCAATTTTTTCACTCAAAGGGTGGTGAGTGTCTGGAACGAGCTGCCAGAGGCAGTAGTAGAGGCGGGTACAATTTTGTCTTTTAAAAAGCATTTGGACAGTTACATGGGTAAGATGGGTATAGAGGGATATGGGCCAAGTGCAGGCAATTGGGACTAGCTTAGTGGTATAAACTGGGCGACATGGACATGTTGGGCCGAAGGGCCTGTTTCCATGTTGTAACTTCTATGATTCTATGATTCTATGACTCTTCTGCAATGACATCCCATTTGTGTGTATGCGTGTGGGGGGAGGGGGTTGGTGAGGTTTGTGAGCATTACCTGCGGATTGACTGTGCTCTCATTTGGACATGTTGTGCTGTGGTTTCTTACACCAAGAATATTGGATGAGTGAGAGTAACTACAAGTAAATAATCTCATCAAAGGATTGGAACACATTGCTATTTTTCCAGCTCTATTTTATAATATTCAACACTGGAAGACTGGATAGTGCAGTGTAATAGACACAGGTCTGATTCTAATCAGTGACCTGGAATTGGCAGATTTAATTCATTTTCCATCCAATTTTTCCCCTTATCTCTCTTAAAGGTTACAGATATTTTTATTTCTTCTTGAGTATTATGTAACACGTTTAGATACAGTTCCACATGTCCTTCTCATACCTTATCCTAAGTGCTCAATTTTCATGGGTGAGCTTGGACAATTGAGTGTCAGTGGTCTGTTTGACTGTGGGAACATTTGCAGTCAAGCTGGATCCTATAATTGGTAGTATGATATATCAATTTAAACATTGATTAAAATCAAATATCTGCTTTCATAGTGATCATAGATGAATGGCATCAAGTTATCTCCATTTTACTAGCTGTTAAGAGTCCATGGAGAAAATAGCTTGGGCAGCCCCAGTTGTGGACTGACATTTCCAGCAGAAAACTACCTTTAAAGCTGGTAAAAGCCCATTTGATTCCCTGCTGCTAAGTGCACATGTTCATAATGTGAGTATGTTGTGTCATGCAGCTGACCAAAATCTCTACTGCGCACTTAATAAGAATGTGCAGTTTGGGTTTGACAGGCATCTTTATGTAGTTTGATAACAGCTTTCACTGGTTTGCAGATGGCTGTGTGCGTGCCAAAAATAAGACAATAACAGAACCTTGCAGCAATTTAAGTGTAGAAGCTAATAACCTGCTGAACATAAACACAGAGGTGCTACTATGTCAGAAATTTATCGAAGGGCTCATCCTTTAAAGGGATGGAAGAATTCCAAACTGTACTAACCGATATAACCTCATTGACCAACTTGTGTTCACTGGAAAGCTTGTAATCCAGCACTCTGTGACAGATGTTACATTTTGTTTGACATTTACTTTTTATTTGACGTTTCTTTTCAAATAAATTCCCCTGACATCTCTAATTTCAAAACTTCTGTGTTTGTATATTCTGTAATAATAGAATGCTCAAGAGGAAATGAAAAGTAGCTGTATGAGAAAAGTGTGGCATACAGAGAAGGGCGTCTCAGTATAGTACAGTCATACAGCGTCCATTTGGAAGGGGTGTCAAAGGAGAAGGCTGTTATAAACATTTTTTTAAAAATTGTACACCCTTCAGCACCCATAACCCTTGCTACCAATGCTCCCTTCGCAGAGTGACCCCATATCTTCTGCCCCATGCTCCTCTGCCTAGTGCCCATACTCCCAAGGAGGGAAAGTACCCTTCACTAGCTCCTGGCACCTTAAAATTAGGCTCTAGTACTTGTGGCATGTCATGAGAGATGTATCTGGAGTGCCAGTAAATTATATAAATGGTAAGACTCCTCATTATCTAACGCGATTAGCCCATTTGTGCACAGACACATATAGCGGGTTACATTATTGGCCCCATGGTGTCTGTTGAATTGTAAAACTGCCAATATACCACACTGACACCTGCAGCTCACTCCAAGCACTCAAACCAGGATGATGGGGTTCTTGATAGAAGTCTTTTAAGACTTTCACGAGTATGGAGAACTTAACCTAGGAACATTCTTCTGATGGGTGCAGGATTTGAAGACTTGGCACACAATTTAAAGATAAGTTTGTCAAAGAAAAACAAGAAATTTAGGCAACATTTCTATAATAAGAGGGTGATAGAATTGTGGGACAGATTACTAATAGGAACAGAAAACCATGGCAGGTCTTATTAAAATACTGGATGGACTCCTATTAAGAGACAGGGCTATTAGTTCTGGAATCACAATAAACAACCTGGTGGGAGGTTTGTAAGGGGAGGTTAGATGGACCAATATTCTTGTGTCTGAAACATTACCATGTTAACGTATAAGAGAAGTAGCAGTTTAACCCTAAATTTTGTTTAGCACTGCTTCACAGCCTTTTCAAATCTTTAGAAACTAACACATTGATTTTTTTTTTGAACAAATCTTTCTCTCATAGGCTATTATATTAATTCATCATGTCCAAGCTGTAAATGTCAAACGGTGAGAAACTTTCTTTTTAATAATTTCTATTATAGAAATATTTTAGGTGATTTAAGAGGCAAGAACTAATACGGCTCAAAGAAAATGTAGTATAAATGAAATATGGACAGGCAAGCAATCTGAAATGTTGTAATCATTTCCATTAAGACCTCTTTTTTTAAATAACAGAATCAAAATTTTGATCAAGTTACACCTAGGCAGATCTCAAAGGAGCGTTTCTAGTAGGTATTTTCCCAGTACTTTATAAATATCCTTAGTGCACAGTGTTTGTCTCAAATCAATTTTAATTAATATTATCTTTCTTTATCTTTTTTAATACACAGTCTGAAGTTGGATCATGAAGGAAGCTATCAATGTACTGCTACTGGTCTAGTATTTGAAGTGACAGAAAAAGTTGACATAATTTACTCAATTCTGTCTTGGTATAAATATGACACATTTCTACAGGACAGCTGGAAACTTTGTGGCCCACTGTTTGATGTGAAGAGTGACCCAGCCTTACTAAAGAGCATTTACTTCCCTCATTCCCTCTGCTTGGCAGGTAAGGGTTTTTCTTTTGCAGATAATTGTAATTTTGTAATTTTCTTGTCCTTTGTACTTCCACACTTTGCTGCTAATCTTCACATCATTCTCCACTAGGTGGCATAATAAACTCAATTTGCAGTGTCAATATTCTGTAGATCAGAGGACTGTAGTCACATACCCACGAATGTGATCCTAGTCCTCACTGGCTTCCCTTGTTATTGTTAGTTGGAATTGTAAAGACTGTAGAATTTTAAAACAACTTTCCTTTTTTTTTCTTTCCTCACCCCACAAAAAAGATCATTTCATTTTTTCTCTTCTTTATGTTCCCTGCGTTGTGCTGTGATGAGGAGAGCAAACCGGTGGTGACCTGTTTGTAGGATCCCTATAAGCTCTGACGCTATTAGCATGGATTGACCACCCCTTCCAATTTTCAACCCATCTTTCTGGGAAGTATTTGGTATTTCTCCTAAATGGCCCAGTTAACACTAGGAGCTGGTGTGGAGGTGCTTTATTAGGGCCAATCTCAGTACTGTATGAACAAACTGATTTCTAAAATATTTTAACCAATTGTTTTACCTTTACAAATTTGTGTCCCTTTACAGATCACTCGCCAGATTTAAAATTTAGAGTTTTACACATAAAAGACAAGAAACCCGAAATAGAGGCAACCACTGATCATTCAACAACACACGTTAAATGGAATGTGAGCTCCTTTTCACCTGTTGGGCCAATCTTTCAGACCTCTTCTGAAGATGTTCAACATCATGGTGTTGTGCTGATTTACAAAATCATTAACGATCGCCAGTCCTTATTATTTCATGTGTATATGGCAGCAAACAATGACTCTGTTATTAAGGTATGAACTATTCTAACTGTACTCATTAAAATTTAAATTGTTACTTGTTATTGCTTCTTTATTTGTTATAGTTGTCTTAAGTTACAATATTAAGTTACAATATTATTTTGTTCAGGTTTGAATGGACTGTTTAGTCAAAAGGTTGTGTGCACAAACAAGATGTTAATTAAAAAGACAGATTTCAGTATGAATGTGCTTGTTCATTTTCAGGATATCATGAAGGCTGAAAAACATTCAAAACAGAAAT
Organism: Heptranchias perlo; assembly: GCF_035084215.1. Classification (NCBI taxonomy): domain Eukaryota; kingdom Metazoa; phylum Chordata; class Chondrichthyes; order Hexanchiformes; family Hexanchidae; genus Heptranchias; species Heptranchias perlo. Next base: position 43,306,525 of record NC_090337.1, read on the forward strand.
CTGTAAAAATTGATAAACCTACTCCATGCCACAAAAAGCTGATTATTGGCAAAACATATCGACTCCTGAGTGACCCACAAGCTGAGATAATTCCTGGGGTATGTTGTAGTAAATGATTATAGATTTATTTCTGCTACTTACATGCAAAATTTTCTGATAATAATATATATATTATACAAATAAACTCAACAAACAATTTCAAGGTGATGACATTTTCCAGAATTAGGATCTAAAAAATTATGAATCCATGCCACTTTCCATTGTTCTATAAAATCATCTTAGAACAGATCAGCTATAGTAAAATCTTGGAATCTACTGAATATGGTAGGACCTGGAGCTGCATTTAACAATCTAATTTAGGCTGCAATCAAGTGTCTGCAGTGGTTGTAACTGTACTAATTTGCTAATTGCTATTGCAGTTTTAGAAAAACACTATCTTGTTTTGGCGAGAGAGATAGATAGTGATTAGAAGAAAGAAAGAATATAGTATCATTTTTATAGCGCCTTTCGTGACCTCAGGGCGTCCCAAAGCGCTTCACGGCAAATTTATTACTTTTGAAACGTGGTCACTGTTGTAATGTAGGGAAACGTGGCAGCTAATTTGCACACAGCAATGAGATAAATGGCTAATTAAACTACTTTAGTGGTGTTGGTTGAGGGATAATATTGGCTAGAACACCAGGCGAACTAGTGCCATGGAATCTTTAACATTCACATGAGAAGACAGACAGGACCTTGGTACTACTAACAGTACAGCACTCTCTCAGTACTGAACTGGAGTGTCAGCCAAGATTATGTGCTTAGGTCCTGAACCCACAACCTTTTGACTCAGAGGCAAGAATGCTACCACTGAGCCAAGGTGTCGTATAACAGGCAGTAAAAGCGATTGCGCCTGTTTTGCCTCCCCACCCATGTCCGATTTCACCCCCATTAACTTGTATATTTTATTTTAATCGCATTAATGTCTATGTTAAATCCATCAGCATTATGTACATTGGATATTTTATTATTTGGTATTGTACAAGTAAAGATTTACTACGTGTTTGCACATTATAAAAAACACCGCCTTTCTCTATAATTAGATGTTATGTGCTGCTCATAAATGGGCCTACATCTTAAGAATGAGTCATCTGGTTATTTGGAGATTGTTGTTGAGTACTAACTTGCATGTTTTTGTTCAGATCTTGTATTTAAAACTCCAAGTGTTTATCTTTCTTCTTCCTGATTGGACTGTTCTCATGTTAGTTAACTTACTTATTCCCATTCCAACCTTCCTTTATGCAGTGTCTATGTGTGTTAGAAATTCCATTTTATTTTTTTCTCAGGAATTGTGTAAATGCATGTCTTTTCCACTGCTTGAACTGTGACATATAGAAAACCCAAAAAATCCCTTCTCTCTCTTCACTACGATTGCCAACAGGGGAGGTAAAAGAGTTACAATCCTCTCTTTAATGTAGGCCTACTCTAGATGTGTTTTGTGTTTGTAATAAACTTGTAACAAGACACTAAAGACTAGAATTACTATTGCTGATATTAGAGGACAAATGCTTAACATGTTTGTATGACATTCCTTTGTCTGTTATCTTAACTGAAACATTGGGGGCGAAATTGGACATGGGCGGGGACACAAAACAGGTAGAATCGCATTGGTTGCCCGATATAACAGGCAGAATTGCATCACTCGCCCTCTATAACAGGCGGCATTGCATCGTTCGCCTGATATAACAGGTGGAATCGCGTCACTCGCCCGATATAACAGGCGGAATCGCATCGCTTGCCCGAAATAACAGGCAGAATCGCATCACTCGCCCGAAATAACAGGCAGAATCGCATCACTCGCCCGGTATAACAGGCGGAATCGCGTCGCTCGCCCTCTATAACAGGCGGCATTGCATCATTCGCCTGATATAACAGGCGGAATCGCATCGCTCACCCGATATAACAGGCGGTATCGCATCGCTCACCTGATATAACAGGCAGGATCTCATCGGTCGCCCAATATAACAGGCGGGATCGCATTGGTCACCCGATATACGCCCTGCTCGATATTCACTCCCATTGGCTTCATTGGGACAGATTATCAGGCGTGTGGTATAACAGGTGACAAAAGCAATTCCGCCTGTTTTGCCTCCCCCCCCATGTCCAATTTCACCCCCATTGACTTGTATATTTTAATTTAATCGCAATAATGTCTACGTTAAAATAGAGGAATGTCTCACAGCAGTGCTAAGTATTTGACTGCTAACATTGCCAACAGTAATTTCTAACCTTAAAATCAAAACCAGCCCATTTACAGTTCAGGAGGCAGACTGCTCACTCCCTCCATCAGAAACAGGCATTGCACTTGATTTTAGATAGAAGTTTCCAGTCTTTTTTTTCTCACCTTTTTGGATGGCATAGTATGCTATTTGACTGCAGATATACATGTATAATGAGATCTTAAGAGTATGTCTGACTTTATCCGTTGAGAGTATTATTATATATTTCTCTTGCCTAAAGGACAAGTTATTCTTTCTTATCCTTTAACCTGAAACCTCTTTTGTTTCATATATCAAAAATATCATGTGGCTTTGTACCTCTACACAGATGCACTATTTCGATTGTATTCAAGCACTTAGCTGATCCTCTTGCTTCATTATTTTGTTCTGGTTTTATTCATACATGCACATGCTTACCTCAGTGTTCTGTGTAGCTTCATATCACAACATGCCTCCGCAATTGTTTCAGGTCTCATCTATTTTATATGCCTAGTCCTGTCATATTGTATTGCATCAAGTATGTAGTATATCTGCCTACACAGCATGCTTATTTCTTTACCACTGCAGTCCTTTATATTTCTCAAGAAAGGCCTACTTTCTATTAAGGGATCTTTGTTGTTCACATCTGCTAGACAACTGGATTGGGTTATGGTTTTTCATATATCTCAATCTCTGGCAAAGGCTGCAGCTCAATCAGTTCTCATGCAGTAACTCCTCTTTTTCGTGAAGACTAGTCTAGCTGGATTAGTTTTGTTAGGGGCTCTGACTTTCTTAAGTCAAACCAGCTGGCCCAGTAGTGTAGTACATGGATGTACCATTACACTGCGTCATGAGCTGTAAGATATGGCCAACACTAGTAATTCCCTCTGTGGAGAACTTACAGATTGAACTAGGATGTTGCAGAAATTCCCCACAGGGAGGAAATATCAGAGGGAGAGTAATGCAGGACCACTCTTCCATACCTCCTTGTGGCTAGTTACAGAACAGCATTGGCCAATACTAGGGAGTGGGTTACTTGACCACTGGTTGGGAAATAATGAACAATGTAGAGAACTTAAAAGAGAGGAGAGTTTTCTTGATGGATCAGCAAATTTATCCAATGATTAGCTGAGCCCATACAGATCAGGAAGATTCTGGTTTCAATACTTGTACAGTAGTGCGATGGCCATCGTAGTGAATTAGCAACCCAGAGGTCATGAGTTCATATACCGCCATGGCAATTTGTGAAACTGAATTCAATAAATCTGGTAATCTGTGGGCTGGCACCAGAAAAAATTCCCATTATAAACTGCTGAATTGTTCTAAAAACCCTTTGGAAACCTGCCACTCCTACCTAGTTTAGCCTACCCATGACTCCAGTCCCACACTATGCAGTTGGCTCTTAATGCCTTCTGAAGTGACCTAACAAGCCACTCAGTTGTAAAAACAAATGCTATCCCACCACCACCGCCTTCTCAGGGCAACTAAGGATGAGCAATAAGTGTTATTTTGCCAACATCACCCAAATTCTGACAACAAATAAAATTTAAAGTCCTCAGTTTGTTGGCTGATTTCAGCTTGGATGGTAGTAGTTGCACCATAAATTACAGGTTATGGAGGAGAAAATTGTTCCAAAGTTCCACTTCCTGATTGGTATCCGGTATCACATGGTAGAAATAGACATTGGATGAGACAGGCTCAGACTCAGTTGTAGAGCATCATGGTTGAATTTCCTGCTGATATTTATTGGTTTATACAGAGTTTCCACACCCAGCACATAGCCTCACTTAATAGAGAGTGGATTTAAGAATCAGTGCTACAATGTATCTCTGACCTGAAAACCATTCTAGCAAGGCTCCGTGATGGCAGTGCAGGATCACTGAATTGCCCTTTATGGTCAAGATATATGTAATGGTCACCTGGATGTGGAGTTGTAGCAAGCAAGAAGTCAATGCCTTTACGAGAAAGGGAGGGGAAAATTTGACAGAGAAAAATGAATGAGAAAAAGATTTTAAAAATTAAAAAGGGAGAAAATCACTGTATACTTCGTTTTAAAAATACACAAATACCTTTTATTTATTTCGTCCAAACTGATCCGAGATAATCTTATGACTCGGTTCAGTCTTAACAAGAGAACACATGAAGACCAATTCAGCAATTCTAACAAAATGGAGCTAGGATTGCTGTGCATTCCATCGTGCAAGTGGTGGGGAGGAACTGAATTCAGCAAGGTCAGCTCATTATCATAATTTGAATGTGCTCCCTGCACATTTTCCACAAGCACACGTAGTACACAAATGGAAGGGGTGGGAAGTCATGAGAGCAGCAGCTTGTAAGGGGCAGCTGCTCCACTTTAATTTTAACTTAGCTGCTTGTTTTGGCTCCAGTGAGGGGCAGCCATGGAAGGTTGGCAGGGCAGGTAGGTAGAATTTCAACAACGATACTTTGTTCATCTGCAATGAGTAAACAGAGGAGGATAGCCATATTTAGGGCCAAGGGGAACCCGGCTCTGTACCACAGTGAGGAGCAAGAGTGGCAGGAGGTGCCTGATAGAGTGAATGTTATCTCCCATGTCCATAGGTCATGGGAGCAGACAAGAAAGAATGTCAACATCAGGCTTCCCACAGTTTGATATCAAAATTAAGCCTATGCCCATAATTTGCAACCCACAAGCACTGTGCCCTGTATGTGTTGCTGCATCAGCAACAGAACATGGGACGTAATGGCACAACTTCTCACACCTGCACTTCCATTTCTATAATGCTTCAGCATGAACTTTGTGCCCGGCACTTAAGGATGCTTCTAAAGATACAAATAACTTGCATGTTGTGGCACCAAGTCAGAAGGACATCCAAATCTATGTGCACGCTGCTTAGACATCCATTCCCACAAGGTCAAATGTTGACTGGGTCTGGGGTGCTTCTCTGTGTTGTTCCAAATGCTGAAAATCGTATGTTCTGCCTGTTTTTTTTTAAAGAAGGCAGCTGGACACAACCACAGAGGGACAGACCGGATTGGTGATGCCCCTGCCGACTTCTAAATTGGCATGAGGAGATAGTTAGTGCAGAGGAATGGAGCCTTTTCCATATCAATGTCAGCATCAAGCATTTCCAGGTCTGGTATAGCAGAACCAGATGCAGAGTAAAGCTCTCTGAACAATGTGCTAGCCCATTCTTGAAATAAGAAAAAAAGGGCCAAATTACCTTTGGATACCATGACAATACACAGTTCTCAGAATGCAGCCCATAATGGGTATGATGACCAGTGCATGCAACACACATTTACATACTACAGGAAGCTTTTTTGGAGTGAAAATTTTTTAGGAAGTGAGTGAAGGAATATTTGCAGGTGAAGGCTGGGAGTGTATCTCTGGAATAAAAAGAGAAATTGCTGGAAAAGCTTAGCAAGTCAGCAGCATCTGTGGAGAGAGAAACAGAGTTAACATTTAAGTTTATAGAATCATAGAATCATAGAAGTTACAACATGGAAACAGGCCCTTCGGCCCAACATGTCCATGTCGCCCAGTTTATACCACTAAGCTAGTCCCAATTGCCTGCACTTGGCCCATATCCCTCGATACCCATCTTCCCCATGTAACTGTCCAAATGCTTTTTAAAAGACAAAATTGTACCCGCCTCTACTACTACTGTTTGATGATCTTTTGTCAGAACTGTACCTCTGGACATTGATTATATGCAATTCCAGCACTTTCAGAGTTTGAGGGAGGGGGATCTTCATAAGTGGCAGACATAGTTAGTATATTGCATTATTATAAAGTGTTCCTCTTGCTTTGTTTGACATGGTACGGTCATTAAACTCTTTCTGGCACTGAGCATCAAGGTGTGGGGTGTTGCAGGTGCCACTCATTGACCTTACACTAACACTAAGCAGCCCTCCTTGGGTCTTTTGCTCCTCTAACTGACCTTCTTCAGCAGCACTTCTCCAGCTATATCCAAGATGCAGGGGGCTTTCTCAAATACATTTCTATCAAAATAACTTGCTTAGCTGCAGCAAAAACAAATCTGATGATGCCTGGCCCTTTAAGCTGCTTCAAGCTTTTAAATCCTGCTATTTCTCAGCCTCCATCAGGTGAGCTTCCAATTAGAGGTGTTTCTGATGCCTGGAACTTGCCTACAATATCTTAATAGTCTGACTATAGAAATTATAGCAGGGTGAGGGCTTATGAGTTCAGGAACATGTGCATTTAGTTTCTTTTCGTTAGCTTTTGGTGGCAGAATGAAAATAAGTCCCATGCAGTGTAGCTATGTTAAAGTTTGTCTTAAGCAATGGGAGTGGGAAGATTTCTTCCCATCTAGGTGGAGTGTTCAAGGCTGGGGAATTCCAACCAAGTTCCAACATTTGTAATCTTGGGGTAAGATTTCCTTCGTGTCCTGTGTAATTAAATCATAAATTCTTTAATAAAGAACATGTTTGCAATTTTGTGGGAAAATATTTGTCTCTCCCAATGGTTAAATGAGAACTTTGTACCATGGAAATCGTGTGTATTCAGTTAGAAAGGCATGTGCTCTTTAACTATTAAATGTTGCAATGTTAATTTTCCATTGAGTAGAACATTAACGTTTTTTTTTATTATTAGGAAATTGAATTCATAGATATGACACCTCTTAAATGTAAAAGTTATTTTGAAGTATTTTTGGAACAACCAGAAGATCTTCAACTAACACTAATGGAGATAGACTCGGGTGAAACAATGTGGACCTCAAAACTGCGGGAGTGTAGGTATCTCCAAAATACACACACCTGGCTAGATATTTTTAAACAGAGCTTGTTTGCAAGAAGGGTTTCATTTGCATCTATTTCATGGGCTGATTTAATTCTCTGTGTGTAGTGATTGTTAGTGATATATGAAGTATCAGAGAGTTTGTCACCGTTATTCAATTTTTACTACCTGAATGTTGCAGGCTTGTATGTTTCATTTTTACAAAGGCGAATGATATTTAACATTCCAGTTTTCCCAATGATTTTGAATTATCATCGTTTCTGTTTGGGTATATCTTTCCCAGTTTTTCCCTATAGATCATTCACTCCTTATAACAGACAGAAACAGGAAAAGCTGCACTTTTCTCCATGACCACTGCCCAAACAGTGATTTCTGTGATCATCTGGAGAGTTCTGTATTTGAATTTGGCATGATGGGCACTGCCAGTTTTCTCTTCCACTGAAGTGGAATGCTGAACTACTGCAATGGGCCCTACGTACCAACCCAGACAGGACATTTCTCACAATTATGCTCTACAGTGAAATCCACCAAACAGGCTTAGGACCTGAAACTTTGACATCTGGACTGTGATTACTATACCACTCATATGTGTCTGTTCTCATTTCCAAACTCTGACTCTTTGCAATTTTTTTTGTCTCCACCTAATTTTTCAATGCTATTATAGTCATTCTCCTCTCAACTCTTCTTTATTCTTCCTAAACATTCTTTCTCCTCCTAGCATCCTTACTGTGTTGAAATCAAGACTCATTGCACTGCCTCCTAATCCAACTAATTCTTTCCAAGAACCTCAACATTATGCAACAGTTTACGTCCTTCAATCCTCATCTAATCTAGTTTTTTTTTAACCAAACCTACTGTTACTAAATCATTATTGCTTGATTTATCTCATCCCTTTTACTCTTTACAACTTTGATAATGTCTGCACAATGGGTCTGCACCATTTCCCTACGTTTCTCAATAAAAAAGAACATTAGACAGGCATCCTTCAACAACTCAGATTTTAGTAGGACCTCACAGTACGGTTCCTGGAACAGATTTACTGGGATTCAGGCGTAATGTTCACACAAGCAATGTATCATCGAATGTTATAAAATGAACAAATTGAATTCTCTTGTAAAATTATTCTTTGTGCTTTTGTATAATACTTTGCATTTTTCATCTTACAAATTTTAGGATTTTTTTAGTTTGCTAATTCAGCCAGCTTACTTGAGATATATCCTCTCCCTTTTAATCTGAGGAATATCTTTGTATGTTGAAATAACATTACAGGTGACTGGGCAAACCATAACCAGGATGAAGAAGGAAAACAAAGAGACATTAACAGTAAGTTTTTACTATGGCAATTTCTTAAGCAAGATGTAAAGAATACTTAACTTAAAAAGGCTATTTATTTGGTATAGGTTTTTTATGTACTATTTTAAAAACCATAATCATAAGTACAATGGAGTTCTTTGGTTCTGCTGCACAAAAAAGGTGCACATAGCCAGCCTGTATATAAGAGGCTGAATATAGATTGCTGTAAAGGAATCAGGATATTGAGAAGATGTGAATCTAATAGACTTACCTCCAAGTGAGCATTATAAATAACCTAAGGGAAGAATCCTTAAAATGATAAAGTATTTGTCTCAGCTGGGGACAGCGATAAGGGTGCTCCAAAGACCCCCAAGATCCCTGGACCAGTGATGGACAAAAATCAGCCTGAATCCCCACTCTTGATGGCTATCCAACAAACTCTTCTGGAAAGTGCATTTGTGCATATCTTAGGTGAAAACAGTTTGGAGCTTGGCTCACCACAGTTGGATATAATACCAACACTCCCTGTCTATGCCTATTCAAGAAGTATAGCCATTTGGGTGAGATACTGCAGGGCTGTTGGTACCTATGAGAATGTACCTCAGTAAGAGTCACTGCCTTTAAAAGAGAGGAAGAAACAAAGGGAAAGATGTTGAAGCATCATCCAGAAATGTTTCTTTGGGTAAAAAGCTAACAGAAAATATATGGTAAACTAACCTGTACTGATTACCAATTTGAAAGAAAATTAGCAAGCTGGATGCTCCAGAATAATTCCACTTACAGAATAACATAGAGAAGGTGACCTACCCCCCACCCCCACCCCACCCAGTCACTGAGCAACAAATGTGATATGGGAGCAGAATCTTGAAAAAATAATTTGAAACTGGAGAAAATTTATGCTCTGTAATAACAAAACACAATTTTAAAAATTACTTCTGCCACATCAGCAAATTGAACACATTAGTTTGATGCAAAATAAAATTACAAATAAACTCACTCTTTTCCAAAATACATTTTCTAGCTCATTATTTTAATGAATACCCCAAAGTAACTAAAGTGCAGTTGGAGGGGTCACACAGATTTAATTGGGCTCTGCTGATGCTTAATACCGTGTTTATAAGAACATAAGAAATCGGAGCAGGAGTAGGCCATACGGTCCCTCGTCTGCTCTGCCATTCAATAAGATCATGGCTGATCTTCTACCTCATTTCCACTTTCCTGCCCTATCCCCAAATCCCTTAATTCCCTTAGTGTCCAAAAATCTATCGATCTCAATCTTGAATATACTCAACGACTGAGCATCCACAAACCTCTAGGGTAGAGAATTCCAATGATTCACAACCTTCTGAGTGAAGAAATTTTTCCTCATCTCAGTCCTAAATGGCCGACCTCTTATCTTGAGACTATGACCCCTAGTTCTAGACTCTCCAGCCAGGAGAAGCAGCCTCTCAGCATCTACCCTGTTAAGCTGTCTAAGAATGTTATACGTTTCAAGGAGATCACCTCTTAGTCTTCTAAACTCCAGAGAATATAGGCCCATTCCACTCAGATTCTCCTCATAGGACAATCCTCTCATCCCAAGAATCAATCTAGTGAACCTTTGTTGCACCTCCTCTAAGGCAAGTATATCCTTCCTTAGGTAAGGAAACCAAAACTATACACAGTACTCCAGGTTTGGTCTCACCAGAGCCATATATAATTGCAGCAAGACCTCCTTACTCTTATACTCCAACGCCCTTGCAATAAAGGCTAACATTCCATTTGCCTTCCTAATTGCTTGCTGTACCTGCATGTTAACTTTCTGTGATTCATATCATTATTTCCCAATGCTTTTCTGTTGTTAAACATCATTAGAAAAGGATGTTATTTAAGTTAAAAAAAAACTGAGAATGGATAAGAAATTGGCTGAAGCAAAGAAAGTATGATACCTAATAGAGGAATTATGTTGGGGTGGAGGGAAAACTTAGTGGGAAGCCTCATGGAGTATCCTAAAGGTCATTTGTTGGATCCCTACTATTTCTAATTTAGCAACTTGAATTCAGAAACTCAAACTAGTGAATTTCACAGATAATACCAAACTAGGAGGGGGAATTAAAGAATGTGTAAGTGGGCAGAACAATGGCAGATACAATTGTAAAGTACTGCAAACAGGAAGAAAATGGCTTACTTAAGTACTCTATGAACAGTATTGAAATGGTTAAGGATGAAATTGAAAGTAATCTATTGTTTTAGTAGACAACAGATCCAATTATTGGAGCATAAATCAACCAAGCAAAAAGGATGCTGAACTATATAGCCAAAGCAATAGGGTACAAGTCAGAAAAAGTCATGCTCAAACTGTAGTCAGACCACATATTGGGGCAACTAAGATAAGATCTTACAGAGGTATATAAGACAGTATACGGTATAGGAAAGGTAGATTTGGAACAGGCCTTCAAATTAAACCGTGAGAATAGGACAATGGGCTACAGGTGCAAACTACTAAAAGGCACACAAAGAGCGATCAATGCATAGAACAGACTTCTGGTTAATGTATTGGAGTTAAATACCCTGGAATTATTTTTTAAAAGTTAAATGCTTCGAGACCAGATTGTACAGTCTTGTGAGATGAATAACCAAGGATGGGCCTCATCCATATTTATCTTGTGTCAAATTTTGTTTGATAACGGTCCTATGAAGCACCTTCAGACATTTTACTATGTTAAAGGCACTATATAAATTCAAGTTGTTGTTCTTGTTGTGTTCTTGTGAAAAAATAAACTTGTCAATCAAGTGTTAGTGAGTAATTCTTTATCCTTCAGAAAACAGGAGAAGAAAATCAAGCAATGAGAGCTTGGCAGAAGAGACCAGTTCCAAAAAACCACGATGGAATGATACAAGTACTGTACTTCTAATTATTCAATGGAATTAAATAGTCAAACAGAATTTATGCAAGAAGATTATATATAGTGTAATAACTGATTGGAATGGGATAGACATCCATAATTATATCGGGTAATTCAGATGACATTCTAAACTACAGGAGCTTTGCTTCTCAAGTTATCAGAACCCCTGAGATTACATTAAACCTGTAATCTACTTTCATGCACCTTTTACACCTATTTTCAGTGATTGTGTTTGGATGTCTGGCTGAGTGAGTTGACTGGCTGTTGAAGTTGATATTGCATGTTGGCAGTCAGTAAACAAACATGCCAATGCTCAATCTGTTAGCCTCCATTTGCCCGTACAAGGGGATTTCAGACTAGCCAGGTTGAACGGAATTGTTTGTTTCAATGCCATGCGCCTGGAAGCTATAATGTTATTTCAAGCCAGACTATTTAGCTGAGATTTACTGTGTCTGATACATTTACGTTTATATTTATATTTTAAAAAATTATATTTTTCCATCACCAGCAGGATTGGGGGTGCATGACTCATGGCACAAGTGCACCCATACTGGTAGTGGGGAGGGTTAGTCTTACCAAATTTCGCACGGCAAGTTCCTCTGCTTAATTAGAATCTTCTCCCTATGCAGCTTAATACCACTGTAACCTTCACAGCTATGGGAGGAACCATGCCAGTACTTCAATTTGCCTGTTAATCTCCCGCAGGAGGTGGCATAGCTTGGTCACTGTCTCTGCAGTGAACTGGAGGTGCCAAAGACAGGTCTCAGTGACATAGTATGCAGAAGTACTATGCTCTGTAAACATGTGATCATGTGTTTTGACAGTAACAAACATATGCCCCTGATGTCTCGCTGGGCCTGAAGATGTGCCTTCATGAATTGGCCCTCCTCATCCAGTTCATGCAGTACTGTGAGAATAGCCAAAAGGATTTGTAGCTTCCCAACTTTGTTATCTGTAACTTGTAATTGCAGCAGTAATTACCCAAGACTTCAGAAAAGTATATCTCTGCCAAATGTAGGCTTTGAGCAAAATGGCAACAATGTACAGGAAAAAGAATTATGCGGGGGTGTTCAATACACAAGCAGAGAAATGCTCACTGCCAAAAAAAACTAAACTTCAAAAAACTAATTGTAATAATAGCAACCTAGCTTTAAGAGACATTGCAAAGCAGGACAGGCCTGTTTCCCTGTCTTGCACTCGTTATATGTGGGTGGGGTGTGCGCTGGGTGTGGGATTTTGCCTGAAGTCATGAAATTCAGCTTTGCACCTCATCTCTCTAAATATACCAATTAAAGCCTGTGACACAGCACCTTTGCTTACCTGAAAAACGTCCATTGAAAAGTTAAGCGCAACATGAATCAGGCACTCAAAGTCAGGGGCCAATTTTTTTCAACTTGCACCCACTGGTGCAAAGCACCAAGCCACTGGCGGAGCCTTGGAAAACTGGTATTTTAATTGTATGGAATCTTGAAACTGATCTAATTCTGTGTGCACATGCACATGAATTGTTTTAACTTAGTTAATTGTTTAGATTTATTAAAAACATTATTAATGTATTGGAAGAACGTTGACACTGACCCAACAACCTGTTTTTTAAAGTTCTCATTTTATATCCAGATTCTTGATGTTTCAGATTATTTTGCTTTTAATTTTGCTATTTTTCAATAGATTCTGAAACTTATTTACGGAAGACATTTCAAAATAAGCCTGACCTCTCTTGCTTTACTCAAATTTGATGTTTTGTTACATTTCCACAGAAGATTAACACCTAGAATTTCCATGGGGTTCTTCTGATCTCTTCCCTGTAACTGTGGCGGAAATCCCGGAGAAATGGCCATTTATTCCGTTTCTCCAGGGTTGCTGCTGATCTTCTGCTGAAGTTATAGGAGATTGGGGAGCCTACGGGAAATTCTACCCCAAAATCTTATTGATTCAGATCTGCTTGATTAGCTCCGATGCACAAGCAACAAGGCAGAATATTGGCCCAGAATTTGCTGGTGGGGGGCATCTCGCAATGTGCCCCATGAGTTGGATCATTTTCCTCACCCTTCAGCTCAAAGAATTTTTGCGCCGCAAGTTGTCGGAAGTGCAAGGGCAACGGAGCATCTGGGACCTCGGTGAACGACGGGACCAATAGTCTATCTCCTCAACCATTTAAATTTATGGATAGAGAAAGAAATAGAGCGAGCAACGGAATAGGAAATAGGGTGAAATAGAGTCGAATTAGATATAGAAAGAGAAATAAAGAGAGGAAAAGAAGGATTGGATTAAGAGAAAGTGAACAAAAGAGATAAAGGAAAAGTAAGAAAAATATTTAAAAATGTAAAATTTAAAAAACCTCTCGGAACAATTTATTACCTGCAGGAATGAAACGCCACAGTTTCAATTGTTCCTTTTCTGGGCCTCTGAGTGACATTGCAGGAACATAAATCTCATCTTTAAAGGGCCCTTACATCGTTGAATACCAGCTCTAACTTTCTGCGGCGAGTTTCATTCGTATTTACGGTGCAAATCCGGCAATTCCTTGAAACTCATGAGGAGGTTGATGGTGAGCTCCCATTTTCACGAGGCTAATGACAGAGCAATTTGTGGCAATTTGCAACTCATGGCTTCATAGAGTCATAGAGTTATACAGCACGGATAGAGGCCCTTCGGCCCATCGTGTCCGCGCCGGCCATCAAGCCCAGTCTAATCTAATCCCATATTCCAGCATTTGGTCCGTAGCCTTGTATGCTATGGCATTTCAAGTGCTCATCCAAATGCTTCTTGAATGTTGTGAGGGTTCCTGCCTCCACAACCCTCTCAGGCAGTGAGTTCCAGACTCCAACCACCCTCTGGGTGAAAAAGTTCTTTCTCAAATCCCCTCTAAACCTTCCGCCTTTTACCTTGAATCTATGCCCCCTTGTTATAGAACTCTCAACGAAGGGAAAAAGCTCCTTAGTATCCATCCTATCTATGCCCCTCATAATTTTGTACACCTCAATCATGTCCCCCCTCAGCCTCCTCTTCTCCAAGGAAAACAAACCCAATCTTCCCAGTCTCTCTTCATAGCTGAAGCGCTCCAGCCCTGGTAACATCCTGGTGAATCTCCTCTGCACCCTCTCCAAAGCGATCACATCCTTCCTGTAGTGCGGCGACCAGAACTGCACACAGTACTCCAGCTGTGGCCTAACCAGTGTTTTATACAGCTCCATCATAACCTCCTTGCTCTTATATTCAATGCCTCAGCTAATAAAGGCAAGTATCCCATATGCCTTCTTTACCACCTTATCTACCTGTTCCGCCGCCTTCAGGGATCTGTGAACTTGCACACCAAGATCCCTCTGACCCTCTGTCTTGCCTAGGGTCTTCCCATTCATTGTGTATTCCCTTGCCTTGTTAGTCCCTCCAAAGTGCATCACCTCGCACTTTTCCGGGTTAAATTCCATTTGCCACTGTTCCGCCCATCTGACCAACCCATCTATATCGTCCTGCAGACTGAGGCTATCCTCCTCGCTATTTACCACCCTACCAATTTTTGTATCATCAGCGAACTTACTGATCATACCTTTTACATTCATATCCAAGTCGTTAATGTAGACCACAAACAGCAAGGGCCCCAGCACAGATCCCTGTGGTACCCCACTGGCCACAGGCTTCCAGTCACAAAAACAACCTTCGACCATCACCCTCTGCCTCTGCCACTAAGCCAGTTTTGTATCCAAAGTGCCAAGGCACCTTGGACTCCATGGGCTCGTACCTTCTTGACCAGTCTCCTGTGCGGGACTTTATCGAAGGCCTTACTGAAATCCATGTATACCACATCCACTGCGTTACCCTCATCCACACGCCTAGTCACCCCCTCAAAAAATTCAATCAAATTAGTCAGACATGATCTTCCCTTGACAAAGCCATGTTGACTATCCCTGATTAATCCTTGCTTCTCCAAGTGGAGACTAATTTTGTCCTTCAGAATTTTTTCCAATAATTTTCCTACCACTGATGTTAGGCTCACTGGCCTGTAGTTCCCCGGTTTTTCCCTACTCCCCTTCTTGAATAATGGCTTATGTCTTCCTCATCACAAATTGTTGTCCTTTTAACGCTCTAATAACGGTGTGCGCATTAAACTTGACGTTATTTTCCCAGCAAATTCTGGGCCAATTTGATGTAGGGTGCAATTAAAGCAATGTGCAATAGGGGCAACATGTCATTAATCTGTGCAAAAAGAACACTCTTGCAATGGCAGTTTACAGGCAAAGAAGAATTTTGTTGCTTGATATTTTTATATTGATAGTGTGGACTTCATCCTTGGGTCCAATCTATAAATGTTAAACCTAAGCTTACAGTAGGAAAGAAAGAAGAAAAACCATGCATTTATATAGAGACCAGAACTGTGCACAGTACTCCAAATGTGGTCTAACCAAGGATTTATAGAAGTTTAACATAACTTCTTTGCTTTTCAATTCTATACCTCCAGAAATGAACCCCAGTGCTTGATTTGCCTTTTCAATGGCCTTATTAACCCACGTTGCTACTTTTAGTGATTTGTGTATCTGTACCCCTAGATCCCTTTGCTCCTCTATTCCATTTAGA
Source organism: Heptranchias perlo (assembly GCF_035084215.1). NCBI lineage: Eukaryota > Metazoa > Chordata > Chondrichthyes > Hexanchiformes > Hexanchidae > Heptranchias > Heptranchias perlo. The sequence goes on from NC_090337.1 coordinate 43,322,253, forward strand.
CTCTTATTAACAAGCAGTATGTGGCCTGCTTGTTCTTCCTACCAAAATGCACCACCTCACAATTATCTGTATTAAAGCTCATTTGCCAATTACACGCCCATTCTGCAAGTCTATTTATGTCCTCTTGAATTTTGATGCATTCTTCCTCTGTATTAACTACACCCCCCTAATTTGGTGTCATCTGCAAATTTTGATAGTGTTCTTCCGATTCCGGAATCCAAATTGTTAAAGTAAATTGTGAACAACATTGGTCCCAGCACCAATCCCTGTGGAACGCAACTTCCCACCTTTTGCCAGTCTAAGTAGCTACCCTTAACCCATACTCTCTGTTTTTGTTTTGTAGCCAACTTGCTATCTATTCTGCTACCTGTCCCCTGATTCCACATGCTCTGACCTTAGTCATGAGTCTACAATGCGGTACCTTATTGAAAGCCTTTTAAAAATCCAAATATATTACAACTACTACATTGCCCTTGACTACTCTTTCTGTTACTTCTTCAAAGAATTCAATAAGGTGGGTCAAGCATGACTTTCCCTTCAGAAATCTGTGCTGACTATTCTTTATTATGTTTTTATTTTCTAGATCTTTTTCTATTACATCATTAATTTTCCTAGCACCAACGTTAAGCTATGTCTGTAGTTCCCTGGACTTGTTCTATCTCCCTTTTTAAATATAGGAATAACATTAGCTGTCCGCCAGTCCTCTGGCACTATTTACTAATGAATTTTTATATATATGTAAGAGTGCCTCTGCTACCGCCTCCATAAGTTCCTTTAGTATTCACAGATGCAATCCATCCGGACCGACGGTTTTATTCTCTCTAAGCTTGATTAGTTTTATCAATTATCCCCCCTCTTTCTACCGTAAATACTTTTATATCTTTTTTGATCTCTTCTTCTAATGTTATGCCCATCTTGTTAGTTCTCCCTGGTAAATACTGAGGCAAAGTAACTATTCAATATTTCTGCCATTTCACTTTCATTACCTGTGAGTTTATCTTGTGCATCCCTTAGTGGCCCTATACCAATCCTGATTTTTCTTTTGTTATTTATGTATCTGTAGAATACTTTACTATTTCTTTTTATATTTCTTGTTAATTTAATTTTGTAATTCTTTTTGCTTTGCTAGTTGTTTTTTTGACTTCTTTCCTAGCCTCTTCGTATTCCCTTTTGTCATCCTCTCCTTTATTGTCTATGTGCTTAGTGTACGCCTTTTTTTTTAGTTTCAGTTTTACTCATATCTCTTTATTCATCCATGGTGTTTCATTATTGGCTAGTTTGTTCTTGCTTTTTAGAGGAATATATTTCTCCTGAGCTCTATTGATCACCATTTTAAATATTTCCCACTGCTGGTCCATCTCTTTGTCAACATTTTTTTCCAGTTTACCTACCTTAGTTCCACTCTCATCCCCTCAAAATTAGCTTTTTTCCAATCTATTACTTTGGTCTTTGTCTTACTTATGTCTTTCTCAATCATTATTTTAAACCTTAATATGTTATGATCACTATTGCCTAGATGTTCCCCTACACTTACTTCTCTTATCATTTACCATTACTAAATCCAGCAGTGATTCCTCCCTTGTTGGGTTTCTTACGTACTGGGTTAAAAAGGAGTCCTATGCACAAAAACTCCATTCCTTTTTCCCCTTTCCCTGTTTCTTCTTGCCAGTTTATTTGGGGATAGTTGAAATCTCCCATGATTATTATTTGATTTTTTTACTCATTTCATAGATTTGTCTACATATTTCATCCTCCACTTCCCTTCCACTATTAGGTGGTCTGTAGAATATACCTATTAACGTGATCAATCTCTTCCTATCCTTTGTCTCAATCCATATGGATTCTGTTTCTATCTTGAAGTTACATATGTCCCTTTTTCCTATTGCCATTATGTTGTCTCTAATTAGTACATCTACCCCATCCCCTCTTCCTTATTTATCCTTTCTAAATACATTATATTCTGCAATATTTAACTGCCAGTTCTGTTCCTTATGTACCCACGTTTCAGTTATCCCGACCACATCTGGCTCCTTGCTGTGAATTATTGCTTCCAGTTCCCCCGTTTTGTTTTGGATGCTGTGCACATTGCTGTACAGGCAATTTAATTTGTTTTTAATAATTGTTCTCCTCAGTTTATTTTTAATGGTCACTTTGTATTATGTTCTACAACTGTATTTGTTCACTGACTGTTTATGTTACCCTTATTCCTTATCTTGGTCTGACCTTTACTCTCATTTCATATTTCTACTTTCTTCAGACTTATGTGGGAACATTTTAATCCCCCAAGAACGGGCGGGTGTGGAGTAAAAATCCTCCATTTTCAGAGCGGCACCACATCCCGGTTGATGATAGTCACAAATCCTGCCCGATATTAATGGTCACAAATCCTGCCCGATATTAATGGTCACAAATCCTGCCCGATATTAATGGTCACAAATCCTGCCCGATATTAATGGTCACAAATCCTGCCCAATTTTGATGGTCACAAATCCTGCCCGATGTTGATGGTCACAAATCCTGCCAGATATTAATGGTCACAAATCCTGCCTGATGTTGATGGTCACAAATCTTGCCCGATGTTGATGGTCACAAATCTTGCCCGATGTTGATGGTCACAAATCCTGCCCGATGTTAATAGTCACAAATCCTGCCCAATGTTAATAGTCACAAATCCTGCCCGATATTAATGGTCACAAATCCTGCCTGATGTTGATGGTCACAAATCTTGCCCGATGTTGATGGTCACAAATCTTGCCCGATGTTGATGGTCACAAATCCTGCCCGATATTAATGGTCACAAATCCTGCCCAATTTTGATGGTCACAAATCCTGCCCGATGTTGATGGTCACAAATCCTGCCAGATATTAATGGTCACAAATCCTGCCTGATGTTGATGGTCACAAATGTTGCCCGATGTTGATGGTCACAAATCCTGCCCGATGTTGATGGTCACAAATCCTGCCAGATATTAATGGTCACAAATCCTGCCTGATGTTGATGGTCACAAATGTTGCCCGATGTTGATGGTCACAAATCTTGCCCGATGTTGATGGTCACAAATCCTGCCCGATGTTAATAGTCACAAATCCTGCCTAATGTTAATAGTCACAAATCCTGCCCGTTATTAATGGTCACAAATCCTGCCGGATGTTGATGGTCACAAATCCTGCCCAATGTTAATAGTCACAAATCCTGCCCGATGTTGATGGTCACAAATCCTGCCCAATGTTAATAGTCACAAATCCTGCCCGATGTTAATAGTCACAAATCCTGCCCGATGTTAATGGTGACAAATCCTGCCCAGTGTTGATGGTCACAAATCCTGCCCGATGTTAATGGTCACAAATCCTGCCCGATGTTAATGGTCACAAATCCTGCCCAGTGTTGATGGTCACAAATCCTGCCCGATGTTAATGGTCACAAATCCTGCCCGATATTAATGGTCACAAATCCTGCCCCATATTATTGGTCACAAATCCTGCCCCATATTATTGGTCACAAATCCTGCCCCATATTATTGGTCACAGATCCTGCCCGATGTTGATAGTCACAAATCCTGCCCGATGTTGAGAGTACTTAAGCTTGTAATGACAAGCTGTAACTTTCTGTGGCAACATTTTGTGGCCATCTTCCACCCTCCATAAACTTGAGCTCATCCAAAACTCTGCTGCCTGTATCATAACTCGCACCAAGTCCCGTTCTCCCATCACCCGTGTGCTCGCTGACCTACATTGGCTCCCCTTCCAGGAATACCTCGATTTTAAAAAACTCATCCTTGTTTTCAAATCCATCCATGAGCTCGCCCCTCCCTATCTCTGTAACCTCCTCCAGCCCTACAGCCCTCTGAGATCTCAATGCTCTTCCAATTCTTGCCCCTTGCGCATCCCCGATTTTAATCTCTCCACCATTGGCAGCCGTGCCTTTGGCTGCCTAGGCCCTAAGCTCTGGAATTCCCTCCCTAAACCTCTCTGTCTCTCTACCTCTCTCTCCTCCTTTATGGCACACTTTAAAACCTAACTCTTTCATCTGTCCTAATATCTCCTTATGTGGCTTGGTGTCAAATTTTGTTTAATAACATCCCTGTGGAGCGCCTTGGGATGTTTTACTACATTAAAGGTGCTATTTAAATGCAAGTTGTTTTTGTTGTTTAGTTCGTATCTACTGTGCAAATACAGCAACTTCACAATATTCAATGCATTTTAATGGTGAGGCAGACAGTGAGATGCCATTTTCGTAAAGCTAACAGCGGAGCGGCACAATTCGGGCAGCAACTTTTGAATTTTGGCATTTAACCACGGATCTGCTCCTCGCCTGAAGTGGCTGTACCATTGCGCATAAATAACGGCGAGCGCCATTAGTCTCACCTTTATTTTGACAGCAAAATCTGGCCCAATATTAGGCAACAAAGGAAAGCCTTTGAGAAACAATATGACTTGTCCAAAGGACTCTAAACAGCAATCTTTCATATCTGGGACCTCTAATGGAGTGGCCAAACATATAAAACTAATTGTTCTACTATATTGTACACTGGATATACTCTTTTCCAGTATTGTAATCAGTTGGATTTGTTTGATCTCTAAGTCTATGGCAATAGTGCCACAGACCTTTATTCTGCTGAAAATCCATTTAAATACGTAGCAGAAATCTATTTGTAGCATGCTGAAAGTTGATACCCTGCTGTAAATGCCTTTTTACACTTACTGCAGGTGCCTGTTTACCCCATAAAACCACACTAGACTTAAATCAGCTCCTCAAAAAGTGTAACATCAAAAATAAATTGCCAGCTCCCCAGATAGCTCCTTTAAAGGAGCTGCCCAGAATGAGCGCAAACAGATCAGGAAGGTCCCAGGATCGAAGCTCTGCTCTGTACTGAATTATTTGTTCTCAGTTGGGTGGGGTAGTTATGCTACAATTGGGCTAAGTGCTGTTGGGCTAGAGAAGGGAAAAAAAATCAGTCAGGCTGCCCACTCTTGATAATTATGCATTTACCTCTGCTGGAAAGTGTGTGTGCGGAGGACAGCATAGGGGCTGGATGTGATGAATAGTTGAATAGTCTGCTGACATTTACAGCCTCAATTTGCACATGAAGATTTGCTACTTGGGCTAGATGCTGGAGAGTGACTGATGCCTGTGGAACCGTCTTCTAACATGAGTCAACACATTCAGGAAAGGAGGAGAGAAATTGGAAAACAACAAACCCTACAAATCCCATGATCATTTTAACTGATGAGGAAATGTGTACCTTTAAAAATTAGAACAAGGAAGGCAACACAATAAAAAAAACTGATAGCTTCTATCCTGAATCCTATTCACAACTTTCTTAGTTCTCAAGGTTTCCAAACACAGAGTCATGGGAAAAACCAGTAGGAATAACAAATGGAATTACTGATATCAAATCTGGTGATACTTGTTATAAAGATGTAGCTTCTATGTATGTTTTATGCTTTCAGCCGTGACTCAGTCGGTAACGCTCTCACCTCTCATGTCAGAAGGTTGTGGGTTCAAGTCCCACTCCAGAGACTTGAGCACATTATCTAGGCTGGCACTTCAGTGCATTACTGAGGGAGTGCTGCACTGTCAGAGGTCCCGTCTTTTGGATGAGACATTAAACTGAGGCCCCATCTGCCCTCTCGGGTAGATGTAAAAGATTGCAGGACAATATTCGAAGAAGAACAGGGGAGTTCTCGTGGTGTCTTGGCCAAAATGTATCCCTCAACAAACACCTAAAACAGATGATCTGGTCATTTGTGGGACTTTGCTGTTCATAAATAGCCTGCTGTGTTTCCTACATTACAACAACGACTACACTTCAAAAGTACTTCAGTACTTCATTGGCAGTAAAGCGCTTTGGGACGTCCTGAAGTTGTGAAAGGTGCTATATAAATGCAGGTTCTTTCTTTGATTATAGTACTGTGATACATGAAGTGCACTTTTAAGGCTTTAACTAAAAGGCAATCATAAAATAGGACCATGGCGTATGTGGCAGAGGTTATGGTAAATATATACAAACACCCTGCCTAATTTTAAAAAATAATAGATGGAAGGGAATCACTATAGACTTTCATCTAATCTCAGAATATATATGATTGTAAACCATTCAATTATCTCTTTCCTGGTTTATTACTTGTTCTGAACTCTACAATTAAACGAACACTTGTCACCATTACTCTTTATTTATTAAAACAGACCTGAAATTTGCACCAACATTTTGTAAAATAGAAACCGATTTGGAGTATATTTGCTTTGCAGTTGTCAATATTTAAAGAAAAAGTTAGCAATACTGTAATATGTAATATTTAACCATGATGGTCTAACGTAGATGACATATTTTATAGTTTTTCCACAGTATGGTATCCAAGTGCTTGGGTTTAGTATAATAATGAACTCAAATCTATACTGTATTAATCCTGAGGTGAAATGCCAGCGGGTAACACCTGATTTTCAATGCAATTGTAAAGAATTTTAGCAATTCATTGAAGCTTTACAAATGACTCTATTGTTGCTAATTCATTTTAATGTACGTTTTTTTTGCAGCAGATGGACTGACGTGCAAAAAGAATAATATTATCACTGAGAAGCAGTTAATGCAGTTTGCTGAAAAACTGGGGAATAATTGGCAAGTCTTTGCCATTAGTTGTCTTGATTTGCAGTCTCAAGATATTGAGAAAATTAAAGACAAAGATGAATTACCTACAATTCAAAAATTTAACATGTTGCAAAAATGGAAAAATAAGGAGCAAGACAATGCAACTCCTTTCAACCTTCGTAATAAACTCACTGATGCTAACATTGAATATGAAGCCTGGACTATCCTAGAAGGTAAATAGGAAGGTGTATTTTAGTGAATTCATTCAGATGTTCTAGAAAAAAATACCATTGTACAAACATAAGGAGACTCTTTCCATTGCTGTTCAGTGGTTAAAAAAAATAGCAGCAATGGGCATTAGAACTGGCATAAAAACTGGGAGATCTATTGCCAGTTTTATCCTTTACTGTGCTGGCCCTCACGTTCTGTCCCAAAAAAGGCACATTAATGTTCATAAGAATTTTTTTGTGTTAAAAATCTACTATTGCTTGTTACGCCCCTATAAAAGAGCTTTTGGAGAAGCATGCGACGATTTTTTGCTTTAATTTTCCCCTACAATCAGGTAGCAGTTACCTCATTCTCTCAGTTGGAGTTAATTAAGCAGTGGAACGGCTAAACTCTCTGGCAGAGTATCAGTATGATGTCACTGCAATTGTTACATCAAATGGCCCAGTGTTGCCATTAGTGAGAGAAGGCTGTCTGCAGGGGAGGGTCCCACTGTGGGCTAAGTCCCATCCCACCAACTACTATGGAGCTTCTAAACTATGCTGCTCACAGGCATGTTAAATGAGCTGAGCAGCACTAATTCAGGAACACATTAAACAGATGAACAATAAACTGTTGAAAAGCCCCAAGTGCACTGCTTATTTCTACATTTCACTCTCCTTCATGGAAAATCAAAAATCTCAGTGGTTTATATTGATCATTGCAAATACAAAGAGGAGCAGAACTAACGAAGAAATTGATATACAAGTATACTTTTCAATACAATCTACACAAGTAGATAATGTAGACAATTTTTAAAACTTGAATTGTTGTTGACTCTGTTTCTGATTTCAAAATTCAGAGGTTGATTAAACAAATAAATGCAAGTACTTTGGCTCTGATTTGATGGATCTTTAAATCAGTCTTTCAAAATTCAGAAATGGCCGAGTCAATTAATCAAACTGTACAAATTTGCTGCTCAGCTTAATTTTCTGGTCCCCCACTGTACAGAGCTCTATTACTGTCATTGATCACTACTTGACTAGTTAAGTGGATGTGGCATGAAATCAGCATTATTGCAGGCAAGTCCTGATTAGCCAGGATTCTGCTGGTAAAGCTAACAAAATCCTATAGAGCTAACTCACCAGTGAAAAGATGAAGTAATTAGAATTTCTATTCACTACCTTTAAAATACAAAATGAATGGAGAAATTAAAACCCTTCATTTTAAAAATGGAAAACATCCCACAAATAGACAATAACACTGAGCATTTTTATTTGGGATAGGTTGCATGAAGACAGAATGATAATGTGTTGTAGAATGGGGGAATTTACGACATTGCACCCAATCACTATATTAAACACACCACACACAGATCCAGAAGAGTGCAGAGTTTAGTCTATATTTCTCCAACAATCTACATATACCACTTTCATATGATTATCTGGAGTGGTGATTGAAGTCAGTAAACGTGTTTAGGAGGACAGAATATGAGCTAACAGTGACAGACTTAAAGATATGACAAATTTGTCGCGTAAAGTAAATTTTCCTTTTTAAACTTTTATATATGAGTTACGTGAAAACATTCATTACACTTTGGTTTGTTGAGTTGCAGTATTCTAAAATAATTCTAATATTAAACAGTCTAAATAAAAAAGGAAGAAGAAGTAATTTTATGTTTACTGACTGCATGTTAATCAAATTAACAAGAGATGTAACAATGCACTGCAATTTTCTGTTGTTAAATTGAATCATTCTTGAACAGGAGTATTGGTCTTGGATTTGCATGGGGGTTGTCCCAATCTCCTGCCATAACTTCAGCAGTAGATTGGCGGAACCCCCAGAGAAATGGCAGCTTTCAGCCATTTAAGCCATTTCTCCAGGGCTTCTGCCAATCTCCTACCAAAGTGACAGCAGCAGATCGGGTGAAGCCCGGCAGAAATTCAGAGCCAGTGTGTTCTAACTATCTTTCCATTGTCATATCCACTGCCTTCTCTGAAGACAGTTTTCTATTATTTACATTTATCTCCATTTTGTTTTAATCTTATCTTTGTCTTCTTACAGGTTTCTGTAATCAAATGAAGATGCATGAGGAACCTCACAAATAAATTATGTCTTTAAGATCCATTATGTAACCTCTGCCACAGTCATTCGCAGTTTGTCTATTTGTGGGTTACATTTTTCTATATTGTCTATTTTGTAAAAATGCAGGAAATTCAAATGAGAATTTAATTTTTGTACATGATTGTTTAAACTGAGAAGCTCCATAGAGAAGTTACTTTTACAAAAAAAAACCTAAATAAATTGGTATGTATATATATTTCTTACTTTAAAAAAGTAACGTGCTTCAGTTGTATATAATGTAAACAGATTTTTTTAACACTGGTGTAAAACATGATTACAAAAAGTGGCAGTAGACATGTATTGAGTGGCTAGTAGGATAACTTTGAAATGGATGTTCACAATTTCAAACGCAGTCACCACTTTTTTTTGAAAAATTAAAATAAAAACTAGTTAATATGAGTCAGTACAGTTTCTTTTCATCTAATCAAATTAGACAAATGAGATTACATTTGAATCACTGGCATGGCAAGGTTTAAATGAGGAACAAACATACCCACAAAGAAAGTACCCATGATGAGAGACAAAGCATTAAGAAATCAGAAAGTACAAACAATAGTCATGTATCTGAGAGTTGGATCATTTTTTTTTTCGTTCATGGGATGTGGGCATCGCTGGCGAGGCCAGCATTTATTGCCCATCCCTAATTGCCCTTGAGAAGGTGGTGGTGAGCCGCCTTCTTGAACCGCTGCAGTCCGTGTGGTGACGGTTCTCCCACAGTGCTGTTAGGAAGGGAGTTCCAGGATTTTGACCCAGCGATGATGAAGGAACGGCGATATATTTCCAAGTCGGGATGGTGTGTGACTTGGAGGGGAACGTACAGGTAGTGTTGTTCCCATGTGCCTGCTGCTCTTGTCCTTCTAGGTGGTAGAGTTCGCGGGTTTGGGTGGTGCTGTCGAAGAAGCCTTGGCGAGTTGCTGCAGTGCATCCTGTGGATGGTACACACTGCAGCCACAGTGCGCCGGTGGTGAAGGGAGTGAATGTTTAGGGTGGTGGATGGGGTGCCAATCAAGCAGGCTGCTTTATCTTGGATGGTGTTGAGCTTCTTGAGTGTTGTTGGAGCTGCACTCATCCAAGCAAGTGGAGAGTATTCCATTACATTCCTGACTTGTGCCTTGTAGATGGTGGAAAGGCTTTGGGGAGTCAGGAGGTGAGTTACTCGCCGCAGAATACCCAGCCTCTGACCTGCTCTCGTAGCCACAGTATTTATATGGCTGGTCCAGTTAAGTTTCTGGTCAATGGTGACCCCAAGGATGTTGATGGTGGGGGATTCGGCAATGGTAATGCCGTTGAATGTCAAGGGGAGGTGGTTAGACTCTCTCTTGTTGGAGATGGTCATTGCCTGGCACTTATCTGGCACAAATGTTACTTGCCACTTATGAGCCCAAGCCTGGATGTTGTCCAGGTCTTGCTGCATGCGGGCTCGGACTGCTTCATTATTTGAGGGGTTGCGAATGCAACTGAACACTGTGCAATCATCAGCGAACATCCCCATTTCTGACCTTATGATGGAGGGAAGGTCATTGATGAAGCAGCTGAAGATGGTTGGGCCTAGGATACTGCCTTGAGGAACTCCTGCAGCAATGTCCTGGGGCTGAGATGATTGGCCTCCAACAACCACTACCATCTTCCTTTCTACTAGGTACGACTCCAGCCACTGGAGAGTTTTCCCCCTGATTCTCATTTACTTCAATTTTACTAGGGCTCTTTGGTGCCACACTCGGTCAAATGCTGCCTTGATGTCAAGGGCAGTCACTCTCACCTCACCTCTGGAATTCAGCTCTTTTGTCCATGTTTGGACCAAGGCTGTAATCAGGTCTGGAGCCGAGTGGTCCTGGCGGAACCCAAACTGAGCATCGGTGAGCAGGTTATTGGTGAGTAAATGCCACTTGATAGCACTGTCGATGACACCTTCCATCACTTTGCTGATGATTGAGAGTAGACTGATGGGGCGGTAATTGGCCGGATTGGATTTGTCCTGCTTTTTGTGGACAGGACATACCTGGGCATTTTTCCAAATTGTGGGTAGATGCCAGTGTTGTAGCTGTACTGGAACAGCTTGGCGAGAGGCGCAGCTAGTTCTGTAGCACAAGTCTTCAGCACTACAGCTGGGATGTTGTCGGGGCCCATAGCCTTTGCTGTATCCAGTGCACTCAGCCATTTCTTGATATCACGTGGAGTGAATCGAATTGGCTGAAGACTGGCTTCTGTGATGGTGGGGATATCGGGAGGAGGCCGAGATGGATCATCCACTCGGCACTTCTGGCTGAAGTGGTTGCAAACGTTTCAGCCTTGTCTTTTGCACTCATGTGCTGGACTCTGCCATCATTGAGGATGGGGATGTTTGCAGAGCCTCCTCCTCCTGTTAGTTGTTTAATTGTCCGCCACCATTCACAACTGGATGTGGCCGGACTGCAGAGCTTTGATCTGATCCGTTGGTTGTGGAATCGCTTAGCTAAATGATAAACTCTGACAATTTGCACAATGTATTTTAGTTTTGACTTTTTAGTAAATACCATATAACTATTTCAACATAAAAATGTTCCTAACAATGTGACATATTTGTCAGCTTTTATATTGTATGTTTATGTAAATAGGGGAAGAAAATTAATCTTGGAAAATGTAATTGACTTTAAGGAAATTAGAAGAGATTCCTTAGGTACATTCATAGTATGCAAAGTATTGAGAACAAATGGAGCTGCTTAAGGAAGAGATGGTTAGATAAATAGAAAACAAACTGATACTTTTTGAACCATGGTTCTTAAACTGGAAGATGTTTCTCTTAACTACCCTTTTTGTACCCCATAATGTGCTTTAAGGTGCATTTTCAAAACTCTTCTTCAGAAATTGCACTCCCTCTTGCATCTGTGCTGCCAGTCAGCCAGGTAAACTGTGTTGGCAGCGCAGCATTCATAAGCTAATAATTAGGCAGCATAAAATCCAGAGTTTCCCTCAATGGGTTGGCTATACAAAGCGTGCTGTGCAAAATGTCCTACACTGGTAGTGTATCAGGAGCGCAATTTCAGGCTCTAAGAAACTAGAGTAATGGCATTTTCACAAACCACCGGATCCAGATGGAATGTATCCAAGAGTTAGCCAGGATAAATTGTAGATGGTGCCATTAGGGAAATTGACCGCAGTATTATTTTTTTTGTCGCGCTAAGTCTGTTGCTGGCGGACAACTACATCACAGTTTGACCTATTGTTTTCATGATGGTGAAACCTCAATAAATACTCTTTTGATTGGGCAAAAATTGAGCTTAATGCCAGTCTCATCTGATTAAAATCCCAGTTTAAATTTTATGAGGTGCGCAGGAGGGTTATTATAATAAGGAGGGGGAAATTAGAGTACGAGAGAAAGCTAGCTAGAAATATAAAAACAGATAGTAAAAGTTTCTACAGGTATTTAAAAAGGAAAAGAGTAAGTAAAGTGAGCGTTGGCCCTCTAGAGAGAGAGTCTGGGGAATTAATAATGGAGAATAAGGAAATGGCGGATGAATTGAACAGATATTTTGCATCTGTCTTCACTGTAGAGGATACAAATAACATGCCAGAAATAATTGTGAATCAAGAGGTGAAAGGGTAGGAGGAACTTAAAACATTTACAATCAACAGGGAAAGGGTTTTGAAGAAATTATTAGAACTAAAAGCTGACAAGTCCCCAGGTCCTGACGGATTTCATCCTAGAGTCTTAAAAGAAGTGGCTGTAGAGATAGTAGATGCATTGGTATTAATTTTCCAAAATTCCCTAGATTCTGGAAGGGTCCCATCAGATTGGAAAATAGTAAATGTAACTCCTCTATTCAAGAAAGGAGAGAGACAGAAAGCAGGGAACTACAGGCCAGTTAGCTTAACATCTGTCATAGGGAAAATGCTAGAATTTATTATTAAGGAGGTTACAGCAGGGCACTTGGAAAATCTCAATGCAATCAGGCAGAGTCAATACGTCTTTGTGAAAGGGTAATCGTGTTTGACTAATTTATTAGAGTTCTTTGAGGAAGTAACAAGCAACGTGGATAAAGGGGATCCTGTGGATGTGGTGTACTTGGATTTCCAGAAGGCTTTTGACAAGATGCCACATCAAAGGCTATTACACTAAATAAGAGCTCATGGTGTAGGGGGTAACATATTAACATGGATAAACGATTGGTTAGCTAACAGGAAACAGAGAGTAGGCAAAATGGGTCATTTTCAAGTTGGCAAGAGGTAATGAGTGGAGTGCTGCAACATTCAGTGCTTGGGCCTCAACTATTTACAATCTATATCAATGACTTGGATGAAGGGACCTAATGTATGGTTGCTAAATTAGCTGATGACACAAAGGTAGGTAGGAAAGTAAGTTGTGAAAAGGACATAAGGGGGTCGATTTTCGGATGGCCAAGCGGGTGCGTTGGGGGCGGGGGGGCTCCGAAAATGGTGGAATCCCAGAGCGGGCTCGGAGCCCGGCTCCAACCCGCTCACTTCCGGGTTCCCCAATGATGCGTTAGGGTGCGTGCGCAGCTCCCGCATGCAGGACTCCCACCGGCAATTAAAGCTGGCGGGATGATAATTTAGATAGTTATTTAGGTAGTTGAGGTACTTGACAGACCTCATTGACTGGAGATTTTGGCAGGGGTGCAATTTTGAAGGATCCTCAGCATGTTTCCCATGCTGTGGGAAACACCCCCTGTTGAAGCAGAAGTGTTTCAGCCAGCAGCCAGTGGGAGATGCAAAGGATTACTTGACAGGTGGAGGAAATACCTCATTTATTGCAGCAGGGCACTCTGTCACTTCAGACAAAGTTTTGGCTGCAACACCTTTGTCTTTCCACTCAAAATTCTTAATTTATACCCTAACCTCTGCTGTGCAAACACATTTACCTACTTAGCGGACCCCCTCAAACTCACATCGTCAGGATGGGGGGTGCCATAGCTGCATTCATCACTTCATCCAAGGACGAGCAACATCAGCAGCCTCGCCAGGCATGCCGTCCACCTCTGCCACGTGGAGCTCCACAACACAGTGCTACGCCACAGGCACCTGCACAATGGCAGGGAGGGCAACAACAGAGAAGCCGCGTCGCAGGAGGCACTACCCTCACCATGGGGCCTACAGACTTAGGCTCAGCTTCCTAGACCTCTCTGAGGAGCAGTGCATACGGAGGCTCAGAGTCAGTGGCCAGATAGTTACAGACATCTGCAGCCTCCTTCATGCCGAGCTGCTCCTGGCTAGCCTGAGCAGCATCTTCTTACCTGTCGCTGTCAAAGTCACCACTGCCCTCAACTTCTTCGCCTCCGGATCCTTCCAGGGTGCCACCGGGGACATCGTCGGGGTCTCTCAGTTGTCTGCACACAATTGCATAAGGCAGGTCACCGACGGCTTGTTTCGCAGGGCCTCGCACTACATCAACTTCCCCACGGACGACCTCAGCCAGACAGAGAGGGCAGTGAGATTCCATGCTGTGGCTGGCTTCCCACAGTTGCAGGGTGTAATCAATTGCACCCATATAGCAATACGAGCACCTCCACATGAGCCAGGACTGTTCATCAACAGGAAGGGCTATCACTCCATCAACCCTCAGCTCATCTGTGACCACCGCAAGAGATTCCTTCACGTGTGCGTCAGATACCCTGGCAGCTGCCACGATTCCTTCATCCTCTGGGAATGGAACATCCCACCCCACTTCACGCACTGAACACCCGCAAGGGCTGGCTCCTCGGGGACAAGGGATACCCCCTGCACACGTGGCTTATGGCTCCTCTGAGGAACCCCACCACCGAGCAACTGCATCGCTATAACGACAGCCACATCGCTACCAGGTGTACAATTAAGCATGCAATAGGGCTGCTTAAGAGGCGCTTCAGGTTAGCTTATTGTTCTGGGGAGTGCTTCAATACGCACCAGACAGAGTGGGACGCATTATAGTCATCTGTTGTGCCCCACACGACATGGCACAACAGAGAGGGGTGCCGCTGGAGGAGGCCCCATCCACATCTGCCACCCATATTGAGGAGGAGGAGGAGGAGAACGAGGACGAGGAGGCAGAGGAGGAGGAGCAACCAATGGGCAGAACAGCGGCTCACCTGGCTGCTCGTCAGGTCAGGGAGTCACTGATATGTGAACGGTTCTCCTAACATCAGACAGTGTGAAGAGTCCAGTCCTCACAACCTGGACAGAGGAACGGCCACATCAGCCCCCTCCCCCACCCCCTGCACAAAATTGTCGTGCAACCCACTGTAGAGTGACCCAATGGGTGGCATCAAGTGTGGGTGTTCATGGTGAACCTCATGAAAGGTAATTATTACACAAGCCAGTCAAGAATGGCCAAGACGTGGCAGTAGTGGTGACAATAATAATATTTAATGTGCCATTAACAAAAATCAAATCTAAATAAAAAACATGACAAACCATCAAACACCCTTGTGCATCCCCTTTGTGCTCACAAAACCTTCGCCTTACGCTTCCGACTACTCCTACGTGGTGCTTCCCCTGCGGCTGCAGCAGAGGTAGTGGCAGGTTGCTCTTGTTCATGCCCTGACCGATTAGATGCTTTGGGTCTACGCCCTCCGGGTTTGGGTGCCTGTGAGGGCCCCTCCAAAGACTGCTCCACCTACACCTGTGCAGGGGCAGACTCGGCCACCTGGAGAGGAGGCAGCATTGCGGGCACTGGTTGAGAGGGGTGGGGGGGCCAACGGGTGAGATGTGGGAATGCTTTGTGTGGCTTCTCCACTTCCATGTCCCCTTTCGCCATCATCCCTTTCTGGGCCAGACCCACATCACTCCTACCACCCTGCTGGACGACAGTTTGGAAGACATGTGTGAAGCCTTGTAAGGCCAGAGCTAGTGTATCTGCCGGCCCGTTTAAGGCAGCAGAAAGTTGCTCACCCTGAGTTCAAAGGGCTGTTGTCAGAGCCTCAGTGGACTCATTGGTGAGCCGTGCTTGAAGCTCGATGGAGGCTAGCCTTCCCTCCATCGCAGACATTCCCGCACTTACCCGCGACACTATCTCAGAGATGCCCTCACGTCCCTGTGACAGTATCTCAGAGATCCCCTCCTGTATCTGTGCCACCATTCCACCCATGCAGGAGTTGGACTCCTCCATCCTCTGCGCAATTGTGGAGAGTGCGCGTGGCACCTGTTCCAGCACCTCGCAAATGTGCTACTGCCCCTCGATGGCTCTCCTTTTAAAGGATGGCCCCCATGGTTCAGCATCTGTGTCCAGCTGAGCAGAGCCTGGAGAAGAATGTTCCCACCGACGCGGACTCTCCACTGCTGCCCCTGCCACCAGTGTCTGCTTGTGCTCACATGTGTGTGGTGACTCACCATGTGCAACCCCAACTAACTGAGGACGGGGACCCACCAAGATGTGTGTATCTGCGCTGGTGGATGGCTCGCTCAGATGTGACGGTGCCCCCTCAGAGGCCGGCATGTCCTCTGAGGAATCGCCCTCCACCATCACAGCAGTCGCTGAAGGCCCTGTAAGAGAACAGAAGGCAATATTAAACATGATAACAGATGTTGAGGTGCTGAAGGTGGCAAGGCATGTTAACATTATTTGCTATTGTGAGTGCTGTATGTTAAAGTTCTGTCACCAGTTGTTTGTCGAGTGGCAGTCTCGGCGTCCCCGACGGACAGGCACTCGAGGGTGTGGCTCACTTCAAGAGCCTCCTGCTCCGTGTCTGTAAGGATGACCTAATGTTGCGGCCCCCCTCCGGTCTTTGCCCTCTCCCATGCATTCTGGGGTCTCTTCTCCTATAAAGGGAGAAAGTAGAGAGGCGTGAGTGAGGGATGGTGACGTGGCCAACCGCTGAATGCATTGGTTTGGGTGAAGCTGACCGTGAAAGAGATGCATTAGAGGGCGTGTATGAGACAGAGCCATGAGATTGTATGAGGATTGGGTTGAGTGGTAGTGGTGGGATGAGTACTGGGGCGGTGAGTAAGTGCAGGTAAGTTGAGGATGAGGTTTGAGTGGTGTGAGGAGTGATGTGATAGAGTAGTGTTGGCAGTGCAGAATGAGTTATGGGGTGGGGTGGTGATGTGGAAGACGGAATGTAGGAGAATGAGTAAGTGTACTCAATTTAGGTCATTGAAGCACTTCCTGCACTGGATCCACGAGCGGGAGATGTGGCTGCTGCTGGTGACCTCCTCTGCCGCCTCAAGCCACGCCTTCTTGATGGCAGAGGCAGGCCACTTCCTCCAGTCTGCCGGGTAGAAAATCTCCCTCCTCCTCCTCACCCCATCCAGTAGGACCTGGAATGAGGCATCGTTAAACCTGGGAGCAGCCTTTCCCCTGGTCTGCTCCATGCTGCACTTTTGGTTGGTTGCTGCACGAGCAGCATTGGAGGACTGCCCCTTTAGATAGGGCTCCTCCAACTGACAGCCTGTGATGCGGGTGCGCAGTCCGCCCGATGCGCAGTTTGATGACGGGAAACCTGGAAGCAACGGAAAGTGCCTTCAATTTACCAGTGATTGCATGGGGAACGGACAGATTCTACTGGGCGGGTTACCCACAGTTTTGGTCTCCTTATTTAAGAAAGGACATATTTGCTTTGGAAGTGGTTCAGAGAAGATTGACTCGAGTGATTCCTGGGATGAGGGGGTTATCTTATGAGGAAAGGTTGGACAAGTTGGGCCTGTATACACTGGAGGTTAGCAGAATGAGAGGTGATCTTATTGAAACAGATAAGATCCTGAGCGGACAAGAAGGGGTAGATGCTGAGAGGATGTTTCCACTTGCGGGAGAGACTAGAACTAGGGGCCACAGTTTAAAAATAAAGGATCTCCCATTTAAGATGGAGATGAGGAGAATTTTTTTTCTCTCAGGGTGGTGAATCTGTGGAACTCCCTTCCCCAGAGAGTGGTGGAGGCAGGATCATTGAATATTTTTAAGGCTGAGTTAGATAGATTCCTGATTAACAAGGGAGTCAAAGGTTATAGTAGGTAAACGGGAAAGTAAGGGTGAGGTCGCAATCAGATCAGCCATGATCTTATCAAATGGTACAGCAAGCTCAAGGGGCCGAACGGCCTACTCCTGCTCTTAATTCGTATGTATGTTCGTATGAAAACAGCTGCTGGGGTCCGACACTGACAGTGAAGAATTGCTTGAAGCTCAACTCTTAAAGATTGAGTAAGTGAAAATCGAAGGGATAATTTTCTGGTTGTGATGCACCTGGAAGTGTGCAAGTGCATCTCGTGCCACGGGCAATGGGGAGAGCCTCCCTGGTTTTTCCAGTCCCTCACTTTAATAATTATGAGCGCTCTTAGTGCAGATTGGTCCATGCATTGGGGGTATGGAGGCCTCGGGGATGTGTGGGATATCCAGCACAGCAGTGGAAAAGAGCGGCTGTTGTGCCTTAAAAGGGCAACTGCACTCTCTGTACTTTGAAAGTACAATGATTTGATAATGTTTTTGTTAATGTTTTAAAGATGGCAGAGAACAAGATTCTAAGGAGGCAGGAGGACTGTCCGCTTTACAAACAAAGTCCATGGAGGTAATGTTGCAAGAAGTGAAGCAGAGGGAGGTTTGCATCACTGGATTGAATGCAGGTAACGCAACAGTCAATTTGCGCACAGCAAGGTCCCACAAATAAGATAAATGATCAGATAATCTGTTATTGGTAGTATTGGTTGAGGCATAAACGTTGGTCAGGACAACTTCTCCACTCTTCTAATAGTGCCAGGGGATCTTTTTCATTCATTTGCCCTCCCCTTAACAGAGGTCCTGCGCACAGCTGTTGATCCTCTCAGGAATGTCATAACTGATCCCATAGGGATCTTCGGCTCCATTGTCTTTGAGTCTGTTCAGTCTGATTTACCATGTGGGGAAATTTTCTGGACAGTACCCTGACGTAGGATTTCAATGACCTCATTGCAGCTCTGTGGTTTGCTACCCGATAAGTTGCAGGACACGCTGAGGGACTGCCCAGCAGGAGTAGGGACTGTCGAGGGATCCTGCATCTGCTCATGCCTGTGGAACTCCTCCTTATCCTCTAGCTTCCTCTGAACAAGAGGAAATCCAAAGGGAATGCCCATCCTATGCAGCAAGGGCTCTTTCCACTCAGAAGGCAAACACCCCTGAATAGTCGCTGGTGACTGTAAAAAAGAAAAATCAGCAATTAATTGCAGAATATCTACACACAAAATAATTGACCTAAAAACGGCAGCAAAACCAAATCAAAAGGGCCAAAAAAAACACACTTCATTGCTGCTTGGAAAACCAATGATATACACCTTTAAGAATCTATGTTCTGATGACAGGAGTTCAGTTTGAAACAGTGCCCATTTTAGATAGGCATACAGTGATGGTGCCTTTCAGGTGCAACCGTCGGCAAATATGGGGAGGGAAGCTCCACTGCAATTTATATATTTTTAGACCTTTAATGAGGCTTGTGCACTCCCAACAACATGAACCTCCTGAGTCCCCAAATGTTGCCTCGGTCATAAAAAAACAGGCAATGCACTCCTGGTACATTTTCAGGACTCCAACTCAATCCCAAGTTTTGCACCCCCGCACCCGACATTTGCATGTGCCACCAGCATATAAAACCATAGAATCATTGAATCTTACAGCACAGAAGGAGGCCATTCGGCCTGTCGTGTCTCTGCCGGCTCTTTGAAAGAGCTGTCCAATTTAGTACCACACTCCAGCTTTTTCCCCAAATCCATACAAATTAGCCCTCTTCAAGTACATGTCGAATTGCTTTTTGAAAGTTCCTATGGAATTTGCTTCCACCATCCTTTCAGGTAGTGTGTTCCAGATCTTAACAACCCTCTGTGTGAAAAAATTTCCCCTTATTTCCCCTCTAGTTCTTTTGCCAATTATTTTAAATCCATGACCTCTGGTCACCGACCCACTTGCCAGAGGAAGCAGTTTCTCCCTACTTGCTCTATCAAAGCCCCTCATGATTTTGAACACCTCTATTAAATCCTGTTATCCTTCTCTAAGGAGAACAATCCCAGTTTCTCCAATCTCTCCACATAACCGAAGTCCCTCATCCCTGGTATCATCCTAGTAAACCTCCTCTGTATCCTCTCCAAGACCTTGACATCCTTCCTAAAGCATGGTGCCCAGAATTGTACACAATACTCCAGGTGAGGCCTAACCAGTGATTTGTAAAGGTTTAGCATGACTTACTTTTTTTTGTATTCAATGCCCCTATTTACAAAGCCAAGCACCCCGTACACTTTCTTAACTGCCTTATCAACTTGCCCTGCCACCTACAAAGATTTGTGAATATATACTCCCAGATCCCTTTGCTCTTGCACCCCCCTCAAAATAGTACCATTTAGATTATACTGCCTCTCCATGTTGTTCCTTCCAAAGTGCATCACTTCACACTTATCTGCATTAAATTGTATCTGCCATCTGTCTGTCCATTTCACCAGCATAACTAAGTCCTCCTGTAGTCTGCTACTATCCTCCTCACTATTTACTATGTTGCCAAATTTTGTATCATCCACAAACTCCCGATACCCAAGTCCAGGTCATTTATATATAACAAGAAAAGCAATGGTCCTAATTCCCTGGGGGACCCCACTGCAAACTTCTCTCCAGTTAGAAAAACATCCATTCACCACTACTCTCTGTCTCCTATCTCTTAGCCAATTATGTACCCAATTTACCACCGTCCCTTTAATCTCATGTGCTTCTATTTTCCAAATAAGTCTGTTATGTGGTACTTCATCAAATGCCTTTTGAAAGTCGATATATACAAGATCTGCTGGACTACCTTCATCAACCCTCTCTGTTACATCAAAGTGGCAAAGTTCCCTTGAAGTTGCAGATAGAAAATAATTATTTTTTAAGTTGGTGAGTGAATGACTGACAGCATGAGTAGCAGTGGTGCATATGGTTGTATAATGATCTGCATGGCAGCATGCAAGATAGTGGGGTAAGATGTGTGCCTGTGGGGTCACATGCACGGCAGAGGATGACTGCATGGCAGCTGGTTAGAATGGCTCCCTTC
The DNA here is from genome assembly GCF_035084215.1 of Heptranchias perlo. Lineage (NCBI taxonomy): Eukaryota > Metazoa > Chordata > Chondrichthyes > Hexanchiformes > Hexanchidae > Heptranchias > Heptranchias perlo. Next base: position 43,343,110 of record NC_090337.1, read on the forward strand.
TAGGAACATAGGAACGTAGGAACAGGAGTAGGCCATTCAACCCCTCGAGCCTGCTCCGCCATTTGATAAGATCCTGGCTGATCTGTGATCTAACTCCATATACCTGCCTTTGGCCCATATCCCTTAATACCTTTGGTTGCCAAAAAGCTATCTATCTCAGATTTAAATTTAGCAATTCAGCTAGCATCAATTGCCATTTGCAGAAGAGAAATCCAATCTTCTACCACCCTTTGTGTGTAGAAATGTTTTCTAATCTCACTCCTGAAAGGTCTGGCTCTAATTTTTAGACTGTGCCCCCGACTCCTAGAATCCCCAACCAGCGGAAATAGTTTCTCTCTAACCAATTTATCTGTTCCCCTTAATATCTTATAAAGTTTGATCAGATCACCCTAAACTCTAAACTCTAGAGAATACAACCCCAATTTGTGTAATCTCTCCTCGTAACTTAACCCTTGAAGTCTGGGTATCATTCTAGTAAACCTACGCTGCACTCCCTCCAAGGCCAATATGTCCTTCCGAAGGTGCAGTGCCCAGAACTGCTCACAGTACTCCAGGTGCGGTCTAACCAGGGTTTTGTATAGCTGCAGCATAACCCTTGTACTCTAGTCCTCTAGATATAAAGGCCAGCATTCCATTAGCCTTATTGATTATTTTCTGCACCTGTTCATGACACTTCAATGATCTATGTACCTGTACCCCTAAGTCCCTTTGGACATCCACTGTTTCTAACTTTTTACCATTTAGAAAGTACCCTGTTCTATCCTTTTTTGATCCAAAGTGGATGACCTCACATTTGCTTACATTGAATTCCATTTGCCACAGTTTTGCCCATTCACTTAATCTATCAATATCCCTTTGTAATTTTATGTTTTCATCTACACTGCTTACAATGCCATCAATCTTTGTGTAATCGGCAAACTTAAATATGAGACTTTCTATGCCTTCATCTAAGTCGTTAATAAGTATTGTGAATAATTGAGGCCCCAAGACAGGTCCCTGCGGGACTCCATTAGTCATATCCTGCCAATGTGAGTTCCTACCCATTATCCCTACTCTCTGTCGCCTTTCGCTCAGCCAACTTCCTAACCAAGTCCGTACTTTTCCCTCGATTCCATGGGCTTCTATCTTAGCTAACAGTCTCTTATGTGGAACCTTATCAAATGCCTTCTGGAAGTCCATATAAATAACATTCATTGACATTCCCCTGTCCACTATTTTAGTCACCTCTTCAAAAAATTCAATCAGGTTTGTCAGGCACGACCTACCTTTCACAAATCCATGCTGGCTCTCTCTGATTAACTGAAAATTCTCGAGGTGTTCAGTCACCCTATCCTTAATTATAGACTCCAGCATTTTCTCCACAACAGATGTTAGGCTAACTGCTCTATAATTCCCTGGTTTCCCTCTCTCTCCTTTCTTAAAAAGCGGAGTGACATGTGCAATTTTCCAATCTAGAGGGACAGTTCCTGAATCTAGAGAACTTTGAAAGATTATAGTTAGGGCATCTGCAATGTGCTCACCTACTTCCTTTAAAACCCTGGGATGGAAACCATCTGGTCCTGGGGATTTGTCACTCTTTAGTGCTATTATTTTCTTCATTACTGTTGTTTTACTTATGTTAATTTTATTGAGTCTCTGTCCCCGATTCAAAATGAGTTTCCTTGGGATTTCCGGCATGCTATCCTCTTTTTCTACTGTAAATACTGACGCAAAGTAATTATTCAACATGTCCGCCATTTCTCCATTGTCAATGACGATATCCCCACTTTCAGTTTTTAAGAAGCCAACAATGCTCCTGACCACCCTCTTTTTCCTAATATAACTATAAAAGTTCTTCGTATTGGTTTTGACACCCCTTGCAAGTTTCTTTTCATATTCTCTTTTTGTAGCTCTCACTATCTGTTTTGTGACCCTTTGTTGATCTTTGTATCTTTCCCATTCGCCAGGATCTGTGCCATTTTTTGCCTTTTTATATGCCCTTTCCTTATGTCTTATACTGTCCCTTACCTCTTTAGTTGTCCATGGCTTTTTTTCCCTTGCCCTTCATGGGTATAAAAGGATTCTGCATCACGTTAAATGTTTCTTTAAACATTTCCCACTGATCATCAGTCGTTTTACCCATTAACAGATTTGCCCAGTTTACTGTGGACAGTCTCTGTCTCATCGCATTGAAGTCGGCCTTACCCAAGTCTAGAATCTTAGCAGCTGATTCACTTTTTTCCCTTTCAAACTCTACCTTGAACTCAATCATGTTATGATCACTATTGGATAGATGTTCACGCACACTAAAGCTGTTAACTAAATCTGATTCATTACTCATTACTAAATCTAGTATGGCTTGCCCCCTTGTTGCCTCTAGGACATACTGCTGTAGAAAACTATCCCGGACACACTCAAGAAATTCACTACCTTTCTGACAGTTGCTAGTCTGCTTTTCCCAATCTATGTGAAGGTTATAGTCCCCCATTAAGACCACTATGCCTTTGTTACACGCTTGTCTAACCTCTGCATTTATACAATCTAGCACTTCAGAGCTGCCGCCAGGGGTCCTATACACAACTCCCACTATAGTCTTAGATCCTTTCCTATTTCTCAATTCAACTCATATGATCTCTGTTGGCTGCTTACCCCTCGTTATATCCTCCTTTATCATTGAAGTGATTTCATCTCTAATCACTAAGGCTACTCCTCCCTCTCTTCCATTTTCTGTTGTGCATTTCTGCATTTAGAGATTTAACATCTTGACGCATCAAGAAACAATTTCATTTTATTAATTTGGTTAATGTTATAGTGCCGATACATAGCTTATTAGAATTTTACATTGATTGGGGTAGAGTTTCCGCTTTGGGCGCAATCTGGAAATTGCACCCAAAATGAGCTCTAAATTGATCTGGTTAGGTTACAGTTCAAGTTTCCACTAAAATTTATTTGCATAATCACAAATTTAAAATCTTCATTGAACCAGTGCAATCAAGCAGTGTAATAGAATATAATTGCTTCTTTTTTCATTGATGTATTTAAGAGTGGTAAACTGATGCAGTTTTATTACAGCCGAAAATGGGTTTATCACCAAAAATAAGCATTTTAAATAAGGATGTCCAGTCCTCCACCTGTGAGTAACCTGATTTAAAATCACTGAAAAAGACTTAAAAAAAACTACACTGAGCCATTTAGTAGTTTCATTGATGTACACTAGTCAGTTCCTTAGTAAATTAAATATTTCTTGATATGAAAAAACTTTTAAAACGTGCCTACTAGTGCTTGTGTGCCTAAAAAATGAACGCAATTTGAAGAGCCTTCCCGAACCAGCGCAATCGGCGGAATCTCACAATCTCGACCTGGGGGCGTGGCCAGTTTTGTGGGTGGGGCCTGATTCGGGCAAATTGAATCTTGAACCATCGTAAAATTGTGTAAAACACGAATGTAAGTAGTTTTGGACGTAACTCACTTATGTTTGAAACTCCCTGATCTTTTGCGCTGGTTCGGTCAATTCTGCTCGGATTGCATTGATATTACTGGCGTAAACGAGCGGAAACACGACCCCATGATGTTTTTCAAAAAACACTTTTGTGTCATTACTCAGCCCAAGAATATCTTTATTATTTAAGGCATCTGAATTGTGAAGGTATTTCCAAATAAAGAGATCCATGATTCATAAAGCAACAACATCACTGTGGTACAAATTATATTAGCTATTACTAATTGTTGGTTTAGTTTTAATAAAATGTTTGGGTGAAGAAATAAGCCTGGCAGAAATTCCCTAATAGATTTGTATTTTCCACTTCTGTCTTTGATATTATTGAGTACCATGCCTGTTGTTATGGAAATATCTTAGTCTGTTCTGAGATGTTTCTATCGTAGTTCTTTCCCTGTACTCCCCCCAAACCCTCAAATGGGCCTTTAATAGTAATTCCTCTTAGTTGCTACATTATTTGCTAATACAAATTTTTCAGGCACTGAAACAAGGTTAGGAGCACATAGTGGCATTCCCTAACAGTACTGGCTTATGAGATAATGCCACCATCTTACATTTTCCTCTAATTGTGTACCATTTCAAGCATAAATTGAAATCGGGAAACTTTCTTCTTTCTGTCTCCCTGAACTTCAGCCATCGTATTCAGTTGTGTAGTTGTTAAAGAAGTGGTATGCATCTGTTTTATTTTTAAAAACCTTTTGAGTTTTTAAAAAAATGTTGTGCTAATCAAAATGAAGCATATCAGTGTTAGGAATGGAATATTTTTCTTCTTTGGGCACCAGTGCCAATCTCAATCACTCCCAGGTTATATATAGTGTGGCTAGATGTAGGCTAGAGCTCCTTATACACTGCCCCAACAACATGTCTTAATCGTAAGAAAAGAAGAGTATCAACTGTTGCACCAGTGTAACCTTTCTATTTTCCATTGGCCATTCTTTTGACCTCTCTGAGTGTGTATGCCAATTAGTGCCAACTTATGGACAGCTTTGCTCTATGTATCCAATCAGTTTCACTTCGGACACTTATAGCAAGTTTATATTGGCTTCAGGAAATGGTGATCCAGGATGAATATTATTTCATCTCTGTTCCACCCAGTTCTTCATTTGTGAATTTTTGACAGTTGTATGATCTTCTCAAGTTGATGGATGAGCATTTACAGGCTGCAATTTCACTAACAACTGTCAGCGATTGTACTGTTGTCCATTATTATACTCTTCTTAAGCATAGCATCAGTCAGTCACTAGAGATAATAGGGTTGAATTACCGAATCCATGATACCCAATTAGAAACATCACTGGGAGCACATAACAAGAAATTGCTGGCGTAGTCCCCATGGAAAGAAAAGTGCTAGTGATTTTCCAATATGCAGTCCCAGTGAATATAACTCCCCATCTGTAGCAGGCATTTGAATAAATCAGCTCTTAATTGTCTACTTTGACGTAATCATTTACTGAGTACAGACACTGGCACTAGTGACAAAGGCCGGTTGCTTCTCATTGAAACTGTGGATATCGCTGGACAGTTTTGTGTATTGGCAATCCCCTGTCACAAACACAAATAAACTTTTTTGTTTAGGCATAGCTATCTGAATTTTTAATTCATACAAAGGGAAGTAGTAGAGGGAGAGCAGGTCAGCTTGGCCTATCATACCTGCCATTTTGCCAGGTACTGCTAGGGAGCAGGGAATGGGTGGTGAGTGGGAATGGGCAGCTGTTTTCCCAGTTTTATAATGACCAATCCTGGCAAGTTAGCAGAGTGCTGTACAACATGAATTTTGTTTAAAAGTTCACTGTCTTCATAAAAAGGGTGTTTATGTTTGCTGAAGAAGAACCAAGGGGTCGATTTTGCAATGGTGGTAGGTTGGTAGCGAGGGGGGGTTGGTGAAGATGCGCGTGGCAAACCCGAATAAACAAAACTTACCATTTCCAACACGATCACATGGTGATTAACGTGCTCTCCGGATTTTGCACCCTGCAAGAGCTGCAACGCGAGGGTGGGTGGCGAGAAAGAGAGAGAGCGAGACGTCAAACTGCGCTGGAACAAAAGATCGGGGGGGGGGAGAGGGGAAGATCGGGGGGAGAGGGGAAGATCGAGGAGGAGAGGGAGACATCGGGGGGACATCGGGGGTGGAGAAGGGGACATCGGGAGGACATCAGGGGGGTGAAGAGGGGGACATGGACATCGGAACAGGGTGGAAAGGTAGGTTGATTTTGTGTTTTAACTTGCTTCTATGGTTTTATATGTTCTTTATTTAGTTTCATTTTCCCTGATCCGGCCCTTGAATCAGAAGTGGTGGGCAAGCCACCCAGGTAAGTTAAAAATTGTTACAATCACTTATTCTGTCATAAGTAAAGTGCCTTAAGTACCTTAATGAGGTATAGTTGGCTCTTTAACTGTCATCCTGCTGGCTTTAATTACCAGCGGGACTTCCGGTTTCCGGTCACCCGTGCACTCACAGGTGCGTCCTTGGGAAACTCGGAAGTCGGTGGGTTGGAGCCGCCTTCCGAACCCGAACGGGATTTCCGCGATTTTTGAAGCTCACCACCCCCAACGCACCCGCAATTTCCCCCTAAAATTGAGCCCCAAGTGTCTCATTTTATTGCCGATGACGTTATAGAGCTGATTTTACGAATTTGTGTTGCCGGCACAGAGTCTCACCCACCAGCCATGCATTTCAGAAAATCACAGGAGTGCTCCCGCGATTTTCCATCCATTAATTTTACAAACAGAAGCACACATTCATAACATTGATCCTTATATGTGAATGACAGGATAATGGGTTTTGACATTACTGTATGGTATGCAGATAAATGAAAATGAGGGTTGCTAAACCGTTTGTGGAAGATGGTATCCTTTAATTAATGTTTAATGCTTTGAAATGGCAAATGCTTAGGAGCTCTACCACAGTATTAGCTATTAAAAGACACTTAGAAAATATCAACTGGATTAGACAAAGTCAACATGGATTTATAAAAGGGAAATCATGTTTGACAAACTTACTGGAGTTTTTTTAAGAATGTAACTGGTAGAATAGATAAGGGAGAACCAGTGGATGTGGTTTATTTGGATTTTCAGAAGGCCCACATAAGAGGTTGGTGTGCAAAATTAGCGGTAATATACTGGCATGGATTGAAAATTGGTTAACAGACAGGAAAGAGAGTAGGAATAAATGGGTCTTTTTCGGGGTGGCAGGCAGTGACTAGTGGGGTATCGCAGGGATCAGCACTTGGGCCCCAGCTATTCACAATATATATCAATGATATGGATGAGGGAACCAAATGTAATATTTCCGCGTTTGCTGACGACATGAAACTAGGTGGGATCGTGAGTTATGAGGAGGATGCAAAGAGGTTTCAAGGCGATTTAGACAAGTTGAGTGAGTGGGCAAATACATGGCAGATGCAGTATAATGTGGATAATTGTGAAGTTATCCACTTCGGAAGGAAAAACAGAAAGGCAGAGTATTATTTAAATGGTGATAGATTGGGAAATGTTGATGTACAAAGGGACCTGGGTGTCCTTGTACACCAGTCACTGAAAGCAAACATGCAGGTGCAGCAAGCAGTTAGGAAGGCAAATGGTATGTTGGCCTTCATTGCAAGAGGATTTGAGTACAGGAGCAAGGATGTCTTACTGCAGTATACAGGGCCTTGGTGAGACCACACCTGGAGTATTGTGTGCAGTTTTGGTCTCCTTACCTAAGAAAGGAAATACTTGCCATAGAGGGAGTGCAGTGAAGGTTCACTAGACTGATTCCTAGGATGGCAGGACTGTCGTATGAGGAGAGATTGGGTTGACTAGAGTTTAGAAGAATGAGAGGGGATCGCATTGAAACGTATAAAATTCTGACAGGGCTAGACAGACTGGATGCAGGGTAGCTGTTTTCCCTGGCTGGGATGTCCATAACCAGGGGTCACAGTCTCAGGATATGGGGTAGGACCTTTAGGACTAAGATGAGGAGAAATTTCTTCACTCAGAGGGTGGTGAATCTGTGGAATTCTCTATCACAAAAGGCTGTGGAGGCCAAGTCACTGAATATATATAAGGAGCTAGATATATTTCTAGACACAAAAGGCATCAAGGGTTTGGGGAGAGAGCGGGAATATGGTATTGAAAAAGAGGATCATCCATGATCATATTGAATGGTGGAGCAGGCTCGAAGGGCCGAATGGCCTACTCCTGCTCCTATTTTCTATGTTTCTATGTTTACCACCAATGCCCCATTCTAATTTATAATTTGCATGTAAGAAATGAGATAGGAACACATGGCTCCATTTTTGGCCACTTTAGTTTTGTGTTGAGTTTTTTGAGGGTTTGTTCTGAATGGGTGGTGGATGAGTAATTATTGGCTGCAATTTCACTAGGATTGGTCGGCGATTGTAAAATCAATGCTTGCAAACTTAAAACAATAATATGGTTGTTATTTTAACAAAAAAATTGTGCTGATGCTGGAAATCTGAACATTGTTACTATGTTTTTTAAAAATTTGTTCATGGGATGTGGGCGTCACTGGCGAGGCCAGCATTTATTGCCCATCCTTAATTACCCTTGAGAAGGTGGTGGTGAGCCGCCTTCTTGAACCGCTGCAGTCCGTGTGGTGAAGGTTCTCCCACAGTGCCAGGATTTTTTACATGGAATAAAAGTGGCAGTGGCAGCATAGATATGAAATTGGCTAAGTAACAGGAGACAGAGAGTAATGGTGAACGGTTGCTTTTTGAGGAGGGAGGTGTACAGTGGTGTTACCCAGGGGTATTGCTGGGTCCATTGCTTTTCTTGATATATATTAATGACTTGGACTTGGGAGTACAGGGCACAATTTCAAAATTTGCAGATGACACAAAACTTGGAAGGGTAGTGAACAGTGAGGAGGATAGTGATAGATATCAAGAGGACATAGACAGGCTGATGGAATGGGAGGAGATGCGGCAAATGAAATTTAATGCAGAAAAGTGTGAAGTGATACATTTTGGTAGAAAGAACAAGGAGAGACAATATAAACCAAAGGGTACAATTTTAAAAGGGGTTCAGGAACAGAGAGATCTGGGGGTATATGTGCACAAATCGTTGAAGGTGGCAGGGCAGGTTGAGAAATAGGATAAGAAAGCATACGGGATCCTGAGCTTTATAAATAGAGGCATAGAGTACAGAAGCAAAGAGGTTATGATGAACCTTTATAAAGCACTGGTTCGGCCACAACTGGAGTATTGTGTCCAGTTCTGAGCACCGCACTTTAGGAAGAATGTGAAGGCCTTAGAGAGGTTGCAGAAGAGATTTACTAGAATGATTCTAGGGATGAGGGACTTCAGTTACGTGGATAGGCTGGAGAAGCTGGGGTTGTTCTCCTTAGAGCAGACAAGGTTGAGAGGAGATTTGATAGAGGTGTTCAAAATCTTAATGTGTTCAGAGTAAATAGGGAGAAACTGTTCCCATTGGTGGAAGGGTCAAGGACCAGGGGACATATGTTTAAAGTGATTGGCAAAAGAACCAAAGGGGACAGGAGGAAGAACTTTTTTACACAGCGAATGGTTATGATCTGGAATCCACTGCCAGAGTAGGTGGTAGAGGCAGATTCAATCGTGGATTTCAAAAGGGAATTGGAGAAGTATTTGAAGGAAAAAAATGTGCAGGGCTACCTGGATAGGGCGGGGGAGTGGGACTAGCTCGATTGCTCTTGTAGAGAGCCGGCACGGACTCGATGGGCCGAATGGCCTCCTTCCGTGCTGTAACCATTCTACGTACTGCCTTGTTCAGAGAAATGCTCCACTCCAGTGTCGCAGGCACTAAGATCCTACACTTCCGTGGGAAGTGTAGGATCTTAGTGCCTGCGACACTGGAGTGGAGCATTTGTTAAATGTACTTTTTAAACAACTGATCTGAGCTACAAGACACAGCTGGAGATAAAAAGTGAAGGAGGGCGCTGAGTACAGCCGTGAGCCCTACCCACTGGCACAGGGTCACTGGACTCCAACCGCTTCCCCTCACGGGGTTGTTCGCTTTCTGCTCTCTATTCTGCTTTCCATGAACAGCACCCGTTTCCTCAGAAGTTCGATTCACGTTGAGATTTTCCAGCCGCTCAAACTGAAAGTGCCGTTCCGAATTTGAAAGCTGACATTTAAAACCGGTAATTTTCACTATTCGGGTTTTACTGAAAGCTGCGAATCCCCCGTTTACCCGGGTTGTGTTTTCTGTCACAGAAACTTAACTTCATCAGCACGAGGTTTGGGATAATTTCATTCAAATTCCTCCTCCCTTGCATTAATGGAACGTCATGCACTGTGGCGAAAGATTCCCTGTGTGTCCTAAATTCTTTAAAAGAATATTTGCTATTTCGTTACAAATAGCACACAGGGAATTTCTCCCTTTTGAAATTGCTCTCTAGTTTTGCAGTGTACAGGGTGTGTGTTTTGGGGGAGATGGGGGGCTACATTTGGTAATAAATTCACGAGCCAAATATAAGATAATGCAGCCAGAAGAAACAGACAACATTATTATATTAGAAATCAACTTCAATGTATAAATTTCTCACGACTTTTTAAAATTGGATTCTCAGTGACATACACTGATATGTTAGGAAGCTATTTTACACATAGGTGTACATTCGTGTATATTGCATGAAGCCATTGTATAATTAAGGGCATATTCATGTACATACTTTATGAGGCTATTGTATATTTAAGTGTACATTTCCATGCATAGTTTATGAAGTTACTGCCAGATTCTTAAAAATGATGAGTTTCCCAGCTGACCAAAAAAATACATACAAGGCCCAAAAATCCTCAGGCCTGCTCTGCCAGCATAAGTGTGGCAGAATGGGCACTGCTAAGCTCTGCCCTGACCCTGAGGGAGTACCTTGCGTTATGGCAGGATCAGCTCATTAAAGTGTCTTCAGTCAGGGTCCATCTTGGGTGCCCGCTAAATCGGGGATGGAACGGAAAAAGTAGGGCTGCCAAGTTGCTTCAGAAGCCAGTCTGAGGTAAGATTCTTCTGCTCTTGCCAATCAACCCCCCTCTTTCCCCCCCCCCCAATAAGAGGGCTGAGTATGACAGTGTGCGGGTGTGCTTCTGGGGCCGCTCCAGGCCTGAATTCTGGCCTGCAACCCCAGGTTGGCCACACTTGTGCCCCTGAACTGACCTGTACACTAGCTCTGCTCAGCGTCCAGATCATTAGGCGGAATGGAGGTGAGGGCCAAGGGAACTCCGAGTGGAAAAGTCCTCCAGCTGACCCCACCTTCTCAGATACCATTGGCCATCTTTCTAGTGGACAGAACTTCTGTCTGCCCAAGTCCCCATCAGAAACTGCTGGCCTGGCCTGGGCGGTGACCCATCCTTTCCAGGTCCTGCCCAATTGACCCCCCTACACTGCACTCCTGACCTATTTACACCAGGAGTGTGCTTCTGGCCACATTCTTTCTTTAAATTGCCACTGGTAAATTGTGGTGGGGTAACTGTGGTAAACCATTTGATGCCTAGAACCTTAATGTCTGACATCCTAATGTATTCTGGTCATAAACTAGGACTAATCATGATCAGGCATTAATCCCAGCAAAGGATTCAGCCACACATTGCAAAGCACCAGTCTGATACAGGGTATGCGTGGCATGCCTGTTAACTGAATGCAAACATACGATCTACAAAGGGAGATAGAGGAAAACCAATTATAGAGAGATATACTACCCTGGAATTTTTAGAAAATTATGCATAAAATTATGCAGTATAGTTAATTTTCAGTGGGATTTCCCTTATTTTTGATTTTTTTTTAACACATTGGTATGGGTTATTTTAAAGGAATTCTCCAACCTGCTGATTAAAGTTTAAATAGACATGACTTATCATGAGTGGAAAGGAGGCTGCCAAAACTGCATCATATCTTATTTTTTGCAGAATATCCTGCAACAAATTACACTCTCTAAATTAAATCTGTCTTTGACATTACAAATTAGCAAACATGGATAGTCTTCAAGAATTATTTGCCGCTTTTTCCTGATCCTTTTCTGCCAGTGAAGTAGCTGATATTATACGAGCTGGTATGGAAGATTCATACCTCAATTTTGCTAGTTTGCCAGACCAGGAACATCATCCAGTCCTGCCCGTTGTTCTGCTGTCTCTTGTGAAAATACCTGACATCTTGATCAGTCTGAAGCATCCTGAGATAACTTTGTCTCTGCTTGTAAATCTGTGAGTCTATTCTAAGTATTGCTAAACAGAACTTTTTTTGAAAAGAAGCTTCAACTACTCTCTTTGGCCCGTCCAGGAGACATTCTTTCTGGTTACTTGCCAAGGCTGCCTCTTGAAACTTCTGTGAATCCACTTTGCTACCCCTCTTCTATCCTGATGATTCGATTGCTAGCTCTACCATAGGAAAATCTGATGTTTCGGATCATTTTTCTCCTCCAATTATAATCAAAGCCAATTACGTAGGTCTGAGAGGTGAGTTGGCTAAGGTAGATTGGGAAATTAGATTAAAAGATATGGCAGTAGGTAAGCAATGGTGAACATTTAAAAAAATAATTTATAATTCTCAACGAATATATAGTCCCTTGAGGAGTAAAAACTCCACAGGAAAAGTGATCCAACCGTGGCTAACTAGAGAAGTTAAGGATAGTATTAGATTAAAAGAAGAGGCTTACAATGTTGCCAAAAAGAGTAGTAAGCCTGAGGATTGGGAGGGTTTTAGAAATCAGCAAAGGATGACCAGGAAATTGATAGAGGGGGAGAAAATTGAATATGAGAGTAAACTAGCAAGAAATATAAAAACAGATTGTAAGAGCTTCTACAAATATGTAAAAAAGAAGAGATTAGCAAAAGTAAATGTGGTTCCCTTAGAGACAGAGACAGGAGAAATTATAATGGAGAATAAGGAAATGGCAGAGACGTTAAACAAATATTTTATATCTGTCTTCACAGCAGAAGACAAAAAAAAATACCAGAAATAGTGGGGAACCAAGAGTCTAATGAGAGTGAGGAACTTAAAGTAATTAAGATTAGTAAAGAAAAAGTACTGGAGAAATTAATGGGACTAAAAGCTGACAGATCCCCTGGATCTGATGGCCTACATCCTAGGGTTTTAAAAGAGGTGGCTGCAGAGATAGTGGATGCATTAGTTTTGATCTCCCAGAATTCCCTAGATTCTAGACCGGACCCCGTGGATTGGAAGGTAGCAAATGTAACCCCGCTATTCAAGAAAGGAGGGAGAGAGAAAACAGGGAACTATAGGCCAGTTAGCCTGACATCAGTAGTAGGGAAAATGCTAGAATCTATTATTAAGAACGTAGTAACAGGGCACTTAGAAAATCATCATATGATTAGGCAGAGTCAACACAGTTTTATGAAAGGGAAATCATGTTTGACAAATCTGTTAGAATTTTTTGAGGGTGTAACTAGCAGAGTAGATAAGGGGGGAACCAACGGATATAGAATATTTGGATTTTCAAAAGGCATTTAATAAGATGCCACACAAAAGGCTGTTAAACAAGATTAGGATTCGTGGGATTGGGGGCAATATATTAGCATGGATTGAGGATTGGTTAACAGACAGAAAACAGACAGTACGAATAAACGGGTCATTTTTGGGTTGGCAGGTTGTAACCAGTGGAGTGCCGCAAAGATCAGTGCTTGGGCCTCAGCTGTTTACAATCCATGTCAATGACTTAGATGAGGGGACCGAGTGTAATGTAACCAAATTTGCTGACGATACAAAGCTCGTTGGGAAAGTAAACTAGAACGCAAAGAGGCTGCAAAGGGATAAATGATTGGGTGGGAAGTTTGGCAGATGGAGTATAATGTGGGGAAATGTGAAATTATCCACTTTTGTAGGAAGAATAGAAAAGCAGAATATGTTGGTATTCAGAGTCACAGAATCATAGAAAGTTAACATGCAGGTACAACAAGCAATTAGGAAGGCAAATGATATGTTAGCCTTTATTGTAAGGGGGTTGTAGTATAAGAGTAAGGAGATCTTTCTGCCATTATGTAGGGTTCTGGTGAGACCACACCTGGAGTACAGTGTACAGTTTTGGTCTCCTTACCTAAGGAAGGATATACTTGCTTTAGAGGGGTTGCAACTAAGGTTCACTAGATTGATTCCTGGGATGACGAGAGATTGAGTAAAATGGGCCTATATTCTCTGGAGTTTAGAAGAATGAGAGGTGATCTCACTGAAACATATAAAATTCTTAGAGGGCTTGACAGGGTAGATGCTGAGAGGCTGCTTCCCCTGGCTGGAGAATCTAGAACTATGACTCATAGTCTCAAGATAAGGGGTCAGCCATTTAGGACTGAGATGAGGAAAGATTTTTTCACTGGAAAGGTTGTGAATCTTTGGAATTCTCTACCCCAGAGGGTTGTGGATGCTCAGTTGTTGAGTATATTCAGGATTAAGATCGACAAATTTTTGGACACTAAGGGATATGGGAGTAAGGTGGGAAAGTGGAGTTGAGGTCGAGGATCAGCCATGATCTTATTGAATGGCGGAGCAGGCTCGAGGGGCAGTATGGCCTAATCCTGCACCTATTTCTTATGTTCTTAATGATCTTATAAAAGAACCTCCCTCCAAAGTTTCATTCGGTTTACCATCATCCAATGTCTGTGAGATATTCAGCATTCTTTGAGGGTCATTTGTCCTCAAGATATGTCCTTCCAAATATATCCTGTCCACACTGTCTCTTCAGTCTCTCTTACTTCCAGTCCACCTGTTGTCTCCTTGGATATTTGCTGATGTTTACTTTATCCCTAAGAAAGATAATGCCTCTTTCCATCTCAACAACTGCTAATTCCCCTTGCATCTGTGCTATAAAATCATGGAAGCTACTGTTAGATCTCAGAACATCCCAACTTGAAAGTTTGGGCCTTATCCATGATCACTAGTGTAGGAAGTAGACTACGCTAGTCTAGTATTTGCATGGTTGTTGCATGGTGATCATCTTTCCTGTGTTATGTACCTCTTGAATTGTGCTTTTGGTAATCTATTTGTTATTGCTTTGGACATCCAAAGTTAACTGGGATTTTTCAGACTTATCAGGTGTCAAGTAGTTTTGCAAGAGATGCCAGAATCATGCACTTCTAAATAAGTTTACAACTAAATAGCTTCCACCAAATGTTCAGGGCTATCCAGCTTCTTAACTCACTGATCTGTTCAACTTCTAACTCTATTTCTATCAACTCAGGTTTTCCCAGCATTCTCCTCTCTCCCTCCCACACAGAAAGTTCTTGGTGTCAATGATCTCCTCTACTCATTAGCCAAACCTGTCCACTCTTTTCTTAAACACTTCATTCGTTAGCTTCTTTCATAGTGAACAGGATGCAAAAAAAAGCTTGTTGCATGATGGGCGATCTATATTTTACCTTTCACCCCTAAACTCTACTTCATTATACTTTCCTTATGTCTGTCTCTCTCTATTTTATTGATGCTCCAGTGGTTCTTCTGCCTTTTCAGCTGCAAATATGGCATCCTTCATGCTCATCTTCCTCTCTCCATTTTTACTGTAAGGAAATCAAGTCTTCTCACAGTCTACCATTCTGACTCAATAGGGGTAATTTTAAGCTAACCTGCCTGGCGGGAAACTGACAGGATCGGATTGGCCATTCATTTTACACCCCTTTACTTTCCAACGAAAGGTAAAATCGGGCAAGGTGTAAAATGGGTGGTCGATACGATCCTGTTTCCCACTCGGCATGTTAGGTTAAAATTACCCCCATTCATTCCTAGCAGCTCAAGATTATGGGACAGCATACCTCCCTCAGTCTTACATTGTACACGCTTTTAAAACCCAAGCTTAGCATCATCTAAACACTCTTTTCTGATTCACTCCATATTCTCTCCTATTCTTTTTAGCTGGGCTCTTTCTAGGTTTTGTCAGTAACATTTAGTTCCCTGATTTGGCTTAAAAGATACTCCATAGAGTACATTACATGTAGATTATATATACAGTGACTCTTGTTTTTAAAAATGCCTTGGCTTTTTGGTGAAGTGGTAGTCTTCTTTCCATTGCTGGAAAGCCTTAAAAGTGTGACCTGAAATATTCCCTTTTAACCAATAAAGATGAAGTAAGAGTGCTGCCCCTGTCCAGTTAGAGTTTGATCTCTGCATCAGATATAGCTTTTTGTCAAGTGTGCTATTTTAAGGCTAAACCTTTAAAATAATTAATTGTCTTGCAGCTTAAATGCAGAAACCATGAACATCATTACTTATATTTTGCTTTTTAGATCAAAACCATGCTCAATTAAATGATATAAGAACATGAGAGATAGGAGCAGGAGTAGACCATTTGGCCTTTCGAGCCTGCTCCGCCATTCAATGAGATCATGGCTCATTGATTCTGGCCTCAACCCCACTTTCCTGCCTGTTCCCCATATCCTTTGACTCCCTTGCTGATCAAAAATTTGTCTAACTCTGCCTTGAATATATTCAACGACTCAGCCTCCACCGCTCTTTGGGGCAAAGAATTCCGAAGGTGCACAACCCTTTGAGAGAAGAAATTTTTCCTCACCTCCGTCTTAAATGGGTGACCCTTATTCTGAGACTATGCCCCCTAGTTCTAGATTCCCCTATGAGGGGAAACATCCACTCAGCGTTTACCCTGTCAAGCCCCCTCAGCATCTTATATGTTTCAATAAGATCTCCTCTCATTCTTCTAAACTCCAGTGAGTATAGGCCCAACCTGCTCAATCTTTCCTCATAAGAAAACCCTTCCATACCCGGAATCAATCTAGTGAACCTTCTCTGTACCACCTCCAATACAAATATATCCTTCCTTAAATAAGGGGACCAAAACTGTGCGCAGCACTCCAGATGTGGTCTCACTAGCACCTCGTACAGTTGTAGCCAGACTTCCCTGCTTTCATACTCCATCCCCCTTGAAATAAAGGCCAATATTCCATTTGCCTTCCCAATTATCTGCTGCACCTGTATGTTAACTTTTTGTGTTCCATGTATGAGGACACCCAGATCCCTCTGTATCGCAGCATTCTGTAGTCTTTCTCCATTTATATAATATTTTGCTTTTTTACTCTTCCTGCCAAAGCGGATGACTTCACATTTTTCCACATTATACTCGATCTGCCAAATTTTTGCCCACTCGTTTAACCTATCTATATCCCTTTGCAGACACTTTGTGTCGTCCTCACAACTTACTTTTCCATCTATCTTTGTATCATCAGCAAATTTGGCCACAGTACATTTGCTTCCTTCATCCAAGTCATTGATACAGATTGTAAATAGTTGAGGCCCCAGCACTGATCCCTGGAGCACCCCACTAGTTGCCATTCTGAAAATGACCCCTTTATCCCGACTCTCTGCTTTCTGTTAGTTAGCCAATCCTCTATCCATGCTAATATATTACCCCCAACACCATGAGCTCTTACCTTGTGCAGTAACCTTTTATGTGGCACCTTATCGAATTCCTTTTGGAAATCCAAATACACGACATCTACTGGTTTCCCTTTATCCACCCTGCTCGTTACTTCTTCAAAGAACTCTAATAAATTTGTCAAACACGATTTCCCTTTCATAAAACCATGTTGACTCCTTGATTTTATTTTGAGTCTCTTAATGTTCTGCTACTACTTCCATAATAATCGATTCTAGCATTTTCCCAAAGACAGATGTTAGGCTAATTGGCCTATAGTTACCTGCTTTCTGTCTCCCTCTTTTCTTGAATAGGGGCGCAACCCCTCAAATAATGAAGCAGTCCGTGCCCGCATGCAGCAAGACCTGGACAACTTCCAGGCTTGGGCTCATGAGTGGCAAGTAACATTCGCGCCAGACAAGTGCCAGACAATGACCATCTCCAACAAGAGAGAGTCTAACCACCTCCCCTTGACATTCAACGGCATTACCATCACCGAATCCCCCACCATCAACATCCTGGGGGTCACCATTGACCAGAAACTTAACTGGACCAGCCATATAAATACTGTGGCTACAAGAGCAGGTCAGAGGCTGGGTATTCTGCGGCGAGTGACTCACCTCCTGACTCCCCATAGCCTTTCCACCATCTATAAGGCACAAGTCAGGAGTGTGATGGAATACTCTCCACTGCCTGGATGAGTGCAGCTCTAACAACACTCAAGAAGCTCGACACCATCCAGGACAAAGCAGCCCGCTTGATTGGCATCCCATCCACCACCCTAAACATTCACGCCCTTCACCACCGGCACACAGTGGCTGCAGTGTGTACCATCCACAGGATGCACTGCAGCAACTCGCCAAGGCTTCTTCGACAGCGCCTCCCAGACCCGCGACCTCTCCCACCTAGAAGGACAAGAGCAGCAGGCACATGGGAACAACACCACCTGCACATTCCTGACCAAGTCACACACCATCTCGACTTGGAAATATATCGCTGTTCCTTCATCGTCGCTGGGTCAAAATCCTGGAACTCCCTACCTAACAGCACTGCGGGAGAACCTTCACCACACGGACTGCAGCGGTTCAAGAAGGCGGCTCACCACCACCTTCTCAAGGGCAATTAGGGATGGGCAATAAATGCTGGCCTCACCAATGACGCCCACATCCCATGAACGAATACAAAAAAACATTTGCGGTTTTCCAATCCGCTGGGACCTTTCCAGAATCTAGTGAATTTTGGAAGATTACAACCAATGCATCCACTATCTTTGTAGCCACTTCTTTTAAGACCCTTGGATGCAAGCCGTCAGGTCCAGGGGACTTGTCAGCCTGCAGACCCATTAGTTTGCCTGGTACTTTTTCTCTAGTGATAGTGATTGTTTTTAGACCCTCCCTCCTCTTTGCCCCTTGATTATCTACTATTATTGGTATGTTAATAGTATCTTCTACTGTGAAGTCAGATACAAATTATCTGTTCATTGCCTCTGCCATTTCCTTGTTTCTATTATTATTTCCCCAGTCTCATCCTCTAAGGGACCTATACTTACTTTAGCTACTCTCTTCCTTTTTATATACTTGTAAAAGCTCTTACTGTCAGTTTCTATATTTCTTGTTAGTTTACTTTTGTAATCTATTTTCTCCCTCTTTATAATTTTTTAGTCCTCCTTTGCTGGTTTCTAAAGTTTTCCCAATCTTCGGGCTTACCACTAATCTTTGTCACATTTTCTTTTAAATTGATACCATCCTTAACTTCCTTAGTTAGCCATGGTTGGTACACCCTTCTCATGGAGTCTTTCCTCCTTACTGGGATATATTTTTGTTGAGAGTCATAAAGTATCTTTTCAAATGTCTGCCACTGCTTATCCACTGTCATACTTTCTAATCTGTTTTCCTGGTCCACTTTAGCCAACTCTGTCCTCACACCATTGTAATTGCCCTTATTTAGGTTTAATACAGTAGTTTCAAATCCAAGATCCTCACTCTCAAACTGGATGTGAAAATCTATCATATTATGATCTCTGTTTCCTAAGGGATCCTTTACTTTGAGGTCATTAATTAATCCTGTCTCATTACCCATTACCAGATCTAAAATGGCCTGTTCCCTGGTTGGTTCCACAACATATTGTTCTAAGAAACAATCCTGAATACACTGTATGAACTCATCCTCAGGGCTACTTTTGCCAATTTGATTTGCCCAATCTATATGAAAGTTAAAATCGCCCATGATTATTGCATTACCTTTTTTACAAGCGCCCATTATTTATTGATTTATATTTTGCCCTACAGTGTAGCTACTGTTAAGGGGCCTAAAGACTACTTCCACTAGTGATTTCTTACCCTTGCTATTTCTTACCTCCACACAAATTGATTCTTGATCTTCTGAGCCAAGATCATCTCTCACTATTATACTAATTTCATCCTTTATTGACAGAGCTACCCCACTACCTTTTCCTTTCTTCCTATCCTCCCGAAATGTCAGATACCTCTGAATATTCAGTTCCCAACGTTGGTCACCTTGCAACCACGTCTCTGTAATGGCAACGAGATCATACCCATTCGTTTCTATTTGTGCCATTGATTCATCTATCTTATTATGAATGCTGCGCACATTCAGATAAAGAACCTTTAATTTTTATTTTTACCATTTTTTCCTACTCTAACCCCATTTGCTAGTGCACTCTTATGTTTGTTCGCTCTGTCCCTTCCTGTCACACTCTGGTTATCATTACCGCTATCTCTTCCCTGTACTACTTCCTTGTCCTTTCTCTTCAACATTCCAAATTACCCTCCATCTGAAACCCCCCCCCCCCCCCCGCCCCCATTTAGTTTAAAGCCTTCTCTACAGCCCTAGTTATTCGATTCGCCAGAACACTGGTCCCAGCATGGTTCAGGTGAGGCCCATCTTGATGGAACAGCTCTCTCTTTCCCCAGTACTGGTGCGAGTGCTCCATGAATCGAAACCCACTTCTCCCACACCAATCTTTGAGCCACGCATTCATCTCTCTGATCTTATTTCCCGATGCCAATTTGCTCATGGCTCAGGTAATAATCCGGAGATTATTACCTTTGAGGTTCTGCTTTTTAATTTAGTCCCTAGATATTCATACTCTCTCAGCAGAACCACTTTTTTAGTCTTACCTATGTCATTGGTACCTACATCGACCACGACAATTGGATCCTCTCCCTCCCGCTGCAAGTTCCTCTCCAGTCCGGCGGAGATGTCTTTAACCCTGGCACTGGGTAGGCAATACAGCCTATGTGACCTGTGCCAGTTACCTGCAGTTTTAAAGTTGTACAGTCATGCTCAGGGAAAGGCTACTTCATGCTAGTGTACATCATAATAAATTACTCCTGTAAACAGAAGCTAAACCTATCAGTTGTATCACCAAAATGGCAATTAGTCTGGCTGCTTTACTGAGAGAGCAAATTTTAAATTTGTCTGTATAATGTTTTACAGTTCCATGTTTGTTGAACATTTAATGTATGTGCTTATATGTTTTTTTTAAAGTGCAACTTAAATGATAAATACATATAAAGCAAGAATTGAAATATTCACATTCATAACCTGTGCCAATTTACATATTGATGTTTTCAAATAGTCCTGATGACTCAATAACAGTCTCAATCTTAATAATTATATATATATATCTATACACACAACAGAAAGATCAAAGGCTGGATCTTGACCTTGTGCAATAGCTTAAAATGGGTGATAGCTGCCGACTCGCTATCACCCGTTTAACACTATCACACAAAGTCAAGATCTATCCCAAAGACTTCATCAACCGAGGTATGTAATGATAACCCAAGAGCAGGAGGGAAGTCCCTTCCCTTCCACCCAAATGTTACTTTGTTTCTGTAGTTTGTTTTTTGTAGATTTTTTTTCATACGGCACATTCAAGAAAAACTTCTCAGTCTGTGGTTGACCCAAAATGAAGGTACCCTCATTCCCCAGTCCCAATTCTTCCCTCATATCCTAAAGACATTAACTCTTGGGGTAGAGTTCCATGAGTGCTGGGTACCATCCAGTGTACAGGAAAGGACCATAAAAAGACTCCATCGTCCATCTGGCCAGTGCCAAAAGCTCAATTGCCCACTCTCTCTCAAATATCTATTCAATTCTTTCTCAGTTTTTTCCCAACTATCTGTTTCCACTGACTCATTAGGCAATTTATTCTACATCCATCTATGTAAAGTATATAACCTAAACTGTCTGTCCATCTTCCCTCTTCTAAGCTTGATCCCATTTTCTGGTTCTAGACTTTGTGGCAATCTCAATTGATAAAGGAGGAGAAAGAAATCATTTTCTTTTACGCAACGCCTTTCATGTCCTGAGGACATCCCAAAATGCTTTACAACCAATGGATTACTTTTGAAGTGCAGTTATTGTTGATATGTGTGCAATTATGGAGCCAATTTTCACATAGCAGGGTTCCACAAAAAGCAAATGAATGAATGACCAGTCAATCTGTTTTTGGTGCTGTTGATTGAGGGAGGAATGTTGGCCAGGACACTGGGAACTCTCTGCTCTTTGAATAGTGCCATGGTAGCTTTTACCTCAATAGGCAAATGGGGCATCTCAAGAAAGATGACATCTCCAACAATGTAGCACCTCCTCAGTACTGCACTGAAGCATCAGCTTTAAATTTAAAAGGATATGGGAAAGGGCAGGGGAATGGGACTAAGTGGACAGTTCTTTCAAAGAGCCAGCACAGGCTCCGAGCTGTAAAATTCTATGATTCTAAAATAAAGATTATTTCTATTTCTTAGACCCCAGAATAAACTAATGCGGGTGCTGTCCTTTGCTGAACATCATACAAGCACTGCTGTCTTCAGATTTATTAACAGAGTAAGTACATACAGCTTTCCCTTTCCCTGTTGTAGATAATTTGTTGACTTCCTAAATGTGGATGCTGTAAACATTTTTTATAGTGTCACATGTACAAATATCATTACATTGCCTTGCCACATTATTTTAATGTTTTACTTACCACTGTGGGTAA
Source organism: Heptranchias perlo (assembly GCF_035084215.1). NCBI lineage: Eukaryota > Metazoa > Chordata > Chondrichthyes > Hexanchiformes > Hexanchidae > Heptranchias > Heptranchias perlo. Next base: position 43,364,932 of record NC_090337.1, read on the forward strand.
TGCAAATGCCAGAAATTGATCTCCATAATGACAACTTTCAATTTTATCGAAGAATGTTGATACTGCTAATCAGTCTTGGATATAACACGCCGTTTTTCCAACGTGGTTTTGGCTTGTACCTACACACTTGTAATGCGGATGTACTGCAGAATAACAACATTAAACAATATTAAGCTTCTTGTGCATCAACTATATTTAAATTCATAAGTAGTACAAACTTACAGATGAATTTGTGTGTATTTTCAAGTTTCTGTTCATTTGTATACCTAGTTTGCAGTCCATTCATTGTTAATCAGTGGCTTGCTAAATATTAAGGGACGATTGCCGTTGCACTGGGGAGTTTCTCAGAAAGCTGAGTCACAGGAACAGCAAAGGATTGACTGTTCTAATAACTCAGTTTAAATGGGAATGTTTGTATTGCAACAGTTCAAGAAGGCGGCTTACCATCACCTTCTCGAGCAATTAGGGATGGGCAGTAAATGCTGGCTGTGCCAGTGATGCCCACATCCCATGAATGAATAAAAAAGAGGCTATAATCTGCTGCATCATCAATTATTGCTATTTCATATTTTAATGTTAGTTTTTGTTTAAATATTTATCTGTTTACAAGCCTAACAGTGCCATTGTAGCATGTGAAACTGCTTCCCAAACTCTTCTCTCTGTATTGTATAATAGAAGAACAATTTTAGCAATTTTTAAATTTGAATTTCTTTGTGATATAATGTAGCACACTAACTCTAACATCCCTGTAATCAGTCTCTCATCCTATACTGAGATCTGTAATGAAGCACCCATGTACAGTGAAGTTTAATTTAATTCCACAGTATCTCAACCAATCAAATAGTACTGATGTGCCTTTATGTTTCCAGTCACATACTGATATGGAGTAACTAATGTTCTACATGTAGCAGACACTTGTTTTTACAGTAAGTTAAAAGGAGACAGTGTTCTGTAGATCAGTTGAGATGAAAAGGTCAGCTTAATGAAGACAACTATAATCACATTTTTCTATGCACAACCCATTTTCCTTTTAACTATTCCATTGCACTCCATAAATAACTCAATAAGTGAAGTGCTTTGAGATGACAATGTGCTATATAAGTGGAACTATTATTATTAAAAAGCTGGCTTTAACTATTTTCACTGAAAATGATGTAGACTAAAATAAGTTTATAGATAACTATTAAACAGTGAAAACAACCTGGGTACATTACTTGAAAGGTGGCAGATTGTTGGAATGAAAGCCTGTTACCTGTAATACTGTCTTCATATTGTAGAGCTGTTTCTTCTGTCACAAGTGGAAAAATACACACTAGTGCAGTGGGATGCATACTTCAAAGTTATGTGTGGAGCACATTATTTAGGAATTGTAAACAATTTTACAACACCAAGTTATAGTCCAACGATTTTATTTGAAATCTACAAGCTTTCGGAGGCTTCCTCCTTCCTCAGGTAAATGTCAGGAACTCCTCGAAGCCTACGCAATAGCCTGCGTAGGCTTCGAGGAGTTCCTGACATTTACCTGAGGAAGGAGGAAGCCTCTGAAAGCTTGTAGATTTCAAATAAAATCGTTGGACTATAACTTGGTGTTGTAAAATTGTTTACAATTGTCAACCCCAGTCCATCACCGGCATCTCCACATCACATTATTTCGGAAACCTAGATAGAAATGCACTGTGCTGGAATGTCTTTTATTGATGCTTGGCTATCAAGATGGTAAAAGATGTTTCATTCCAGCACTAACATCCCTTGAGCACAAAATGCTTCAAAAATTAAAATGAAAAAGATTCATGTAATTAACTACACAATTAATCAGCAAATACTTTTTGAAGACATGGCATCTTCCTGTGATTTTATAATCCTGCTTTCTGGACCTCCCACTTGACTACTACATCTTTCTTGAGCATCATCACAATTCTGCTTGAAGCTGTCATTAGCAGCCCCCTTGGCAGTACAGTTTCAGTGGTATCCGTTAACTATTTAATTTTGAATTTCAAAATCAAATCTATTTTATATAAAACAGATGCCGAGGAGGGAGTTCTTTGAGGCCTCTTGATATCCCTAAAGCACTGGAATCGTGCTGTTTATAACGTTATCCGTAAAGCATTTGATTGTGTTACTGGTGCACAACTTTTTCCAACTACTTGATTGCAGATTCATTGTTTAGTTTTGTGACAGTTCGCTAAATTGAGTACACAAACTCATGCAGCATAGACATTAAATATGTGCTGGTTTTATTTCAACAGATGGATGGTATAAAATCATATAGTATTTCTGAATAAATGCATACTAGATCCAAAATGATTACAGAACTTCAAATGTTTTAAAGGGGCCATGGTCTAAATATAAATAACTGCATTTCCATTTATCTCTAAAATATTACAATAAACATTTTCTTTACATAAAAATATAAATTCTGACATTTTCTCTATAAGACAGTAATGTATAATAAATGCAAAAAGGCACTGTCTTAGCATATATGTGTAACTAAAAATCTTGTATAGGGTGCAACTTCCTGTCCACCAACTTTATACTCTGTTGTCAAAACCTTTTGGTCATGCTTTTGTGTCAACGTTTGCCATTGTAAATTTCTATGTTAACACTTCCCATTCAATTTTGCTATGTCAGCTGTCACAATGTAGTTGCAGGGTCTGGCCACTAGGTGGCTCTATAGAGAGTTTCTGGAGCGTCTCTCCAAACTACATCTCCATCTTGTATATAAAAGAAAACTTATATTCATCAACTGACCGTGGGCAATGCCACAGGCAATTTACTTGTGATTAATATATTTTAACAAATACTTCTTTAAAAATTCAGCACAGGTCAGTGTGAATATTACAAATTTTAAAGGAAAATCATTAGTAGAAGAATATAAATCTATTTAATAAGAGAGCTATGTATTTTCATTAAAAAATTTAAAAATTGTCTCTTCTTTCCATGCTAATGAACTTTCTGGCCCAGCTTCCTGACAAGATGTATCTTTCCCACAGAAAAAGATGGATAAATAATAAATAAATACTTAAATAAATAAATTTTCCTGAGAGGAGTGTTGTGTTATCATGGATAAAATTTGATATAAATAGAAAAGTAGTTCAAAAAAAGAAAAGTTGAGGGACCACAACAAATTGTGTGGAGAATATTTACATTTTGCACAGTTACAGTTTGGTGTCATTCAGATAATTCATCACTCTGTTGATTGTGATAGTCCGCAACTTGAAGGCCTGCAGAATTTTGCACAAATCCATCCTCTGGGGAAAGTCGATGACACGTTTCTCTTCATCTTCTGTTGTTGAGCCGCCTTCAAAATATGCATCTTCATAGGTTGTGTCAGGATTAAGAGCCTATGAAAAGAACACAAACTGACCATAATTAGAAAACTGATTTTGTATTATAAACACATATTTGCTTAGGAATAGAATCATAGAATCATAGAAGTTACAACATGGAAACAGGCCCTTCGGCCCAACATGTCCATGTCGCCCAGTTTATACCACTAAGCTAGTCCCAATTGCCTGCACTTGGCCCATATCCCTCTATACCCATCTTACCCATGTAACTGTCCAAATGCTTTTTAAAAGACAAAATTGTACCCGCCTCTACTACTGCCTCTGGCAGCTCGTTCCAGACACTCACCACCCTTTGAGTGAAAAAATTGCCCCTCTGGACCCTTTTGTATCTCTCCCCTCTCACCTTAAATCTATGCCCCCTCGTTATAGACTCCCCTACCTTTGGGATAAGATTTTGACTATCGACCTTATCTATGCCCCTCATTATTTTATAGACTTCAATAAGATCACCCCTTAACCTCCTACTCTCCAGGGAAAAAAGTCCCAGTCTGTCTAACCTCTCCCTGTAAGTCAAACCATCAAGTCCCGGTAGCATCCTAGTAAATCTTTTCTGCACTCTTTCTAGTTTAATAATATCCTTTCTATAATAGGGTGACCAGAACTGTACACAGTACTCCAAGTGTGGCCTCACCAATGCCCTGTACAACTTCAACAAGACATCCCAACTCCTGCATTCAATGTTCTGACCAATGAAACCAAGCATGCCGAATGCCTTCTTCACCACCCTATCCACCTGTGACTCCACTTTCAAGGAGCTATGAATCTGTACTCTTAGATCTCTTTGTTCTATAACTCTCCCCAACGCCCTACCATTAACGGAGTAGGTCCTGGCCTGATTCGATCTACCAAAATGCATCACCTCACATTTATCTAAATTAAACTCCATCTGCCATTCATCGGCCCACTGGCCCAATTGATCAAGATCCCGTTGCAATCCCAGATAACCTTCTTCACTGTCCACAATGCCACCAATCTTGGTGTCATCTGCAAACTTACTAACCATGCCTCCTAAATTCTCATCCAAATCATTAATATAAATAACAAATAACAGCGGACCCAGCACCGATCCCTGAGGCATACCGCTGGACACAGGCATCCAGTTTGAAAAACAACCCTCTACAACCACCCTCTGTCTTCTGTCGTCAAGCCAATTTTGTATCCAATTGGCTACCTCACCTTGGATCCCATGAGATTTAACCTTATGTAACAACCTACCATGCGGTACCTTGTCAAATGCTTTGCTGAAGTCCATGTAGACCACGTCTACTGCACAGCCCTCATCTATCTTCTTGGTTACCCCTTCAAAAAACTCAATCAAATTCGTGAGACATGATTTTCCTCTCACAAAACCATGCTGACTGTTCCTAATTAGTCCCTGCCTCTCCAAATGCCTGTAGATCCTGTCCCTCAGAATACCCTCTAACAACTTACCCACTACAGATGTCAGGCTCACCGGTCTGTAGTTCCCAGGCTTTTCCCTGCCGCCCTTCTTAAACAAAGGCACAACATTTGCTACCCTCCAATCTTCAGGCACCTCACCTGTAGCGGTGGATGATTCAAATATCTCTGCTAGGGGACCCGCAATTTCCTCCCTAACCTCCCATAACGTCCTGGGATACATTTCATCAGGTCCCGGAGATTTATCTAGATTATCAAATTATTTATTTAAACTGTAATTAACTCTGAAATGAATAACTGATTAGAAGGTTTCGCATTTAGAAACTCATAGGTAGGCAATAAAATTCAAGATATGCATAATAAGGAATGAACATTTATATCTTTGATTAAACAGAACTTAACTGCATATCTAATGGATATAAACATTCTCCAAAGAAGATATAACAAAAAGTGATTGTAAAAATAGAAGCAAATTCAAAGAAAATAGACAGGCAACAGAAAAGTGAAATAATAAATAAAAGTAAATGGAAAGAGGTGAAAGAGAAACTACAGAAAGGAGACAATAGAAAAAGACACAGAAAAAGAGATAGAAAGGTGCACAGCCAACAGTGCATGGGACACACAGTAAAATGGGATTGGATGGGGTGGCAATAAACGTATGAACTATAGACCACAAGTGAATTAAACAGACAATGCTGCAAACATGCAGCAACAGCAAGTGAAAGGTTAAAGTTCCCTGAGTCCTGATGAAGGCTTACATCCCAATCATTAACTTTTTTTTTAACCCTCGACTGGTGTGTTCTTGGGTGCACACTGGTCGGATAGACCAGAGTTACATTGTTCATCTGCTCAGGTGAATTTGTTGAATTTGTTGCTGACTTCTTGGGCCTGTGCATATGATTGACATCAGCAATTGACAGGAAAGAAAATTTGCAGAAATGTGAAGCAAAGTGGAGTTGATAAAAGTAACACTTATTGAGCTCCTTAGGGGCATTGCTTATTCAATTCATGGAGTCCTGCAACATGCTGCTCTATATTCAAATTCAGGCAAACTCAAGCGTAAGGCAGAAGGGATGTGAAATCACCTACAGGAGGTGGTTGTGCTCCTCCCCAGTGGATGCTCTTACACTACGGCCAGGAATGTCCTTGGGAGTTCTCTGAATCGTAACTTCGGCAGAAGATTAGTGGAAACCCCATTTATGTGTTTTATCTGGGGTTTCCGATGATCTTCTGCTAAATTTACGGTGGGCGATCAGGAGAACTCCCGAGAAGATTCCTATCTTACAACTTCCGTGCGATTGTGGAGCTGATTCCACTTCACAGAGTGTCACATTTTGGGAATTTTTGACCATTCTTATATAAAAAGGATTTGGAAATGAATTAGTCACGGGTTTAGAATGTTCCTTTACAGCACATGCTGAAACAGCTGAGACTAAGAAGAGTTTATATTGTTAACAACTCAGGTATTGAAGATGTGTTTGCACAACAACCAGGGACAGTAGTTAATTTGTTATCTCATTTCAAGCTTCCAAGAACATTCACACCCATTATCATTGTGATGACCCTTTCATTTCAGTCCTGCATGGGTTATCTGTCGAGAATCCACTCTTTGGGCAGGGATGGGGGAGAGGTATTTGGTTCTGTTGACAAGTCTACTGGTAAATTAAGGAATGGGGAAGAAGTCGGAGAGACAATCTCCCCCCCTACCGTGCCCAGAAGCAATTAAAAAAGGAGAGAAAAACCCACATGGAAGGTAAGCATGATCTGCAGAAAGGCAAGAATAAACTAGGCAGTTTATTGTGAGACTAGTGTCGATCAAGCCCATTCAAGCCTTTGTCTGTTTTGGCGCTAAGATGTTATAAAAGTAAGTGTATTTAGAGCATTAACCAGGACAGAGCTGCATGGCTTATTTTCCTTACCCGCGAGGGGGAGTTTGCAGTTAAGTAAAGTGAGATTTGATTATAACTGTTACTCTGTATGTTCACTTGCTGTCTGTAAAATAAAGCAGCTTAATAATTTGTATCTGGCCTCATCTCATTAAAGTATTTTCAGTCCTGCTACTGAAAGATTAGAGGAGGATACGTGTGAATAACACAGCATCTAGTTCAGATCACAAGGGGTATTATTGTTACACCACTGGGTTACGCAATCACATGATTAGATATTGGGCAGTAAGGGAGAACTCTTGAACATAAGACACAGGGATGGCTTATGGGAGTGGCCAGTACCACTGAATCTGAGCAAATATCTAAAGTAGATCTGAAGTTTATAACAGTGTCACTAAAGTTGTGGTGTAAATCTGGAGCCAGGACTTTGAAACACCGTGGGTTAATACCACACGCAGTGTAACTACAGTGCAGTGTGAAACTAGACATAAGAAGTTTCTGGGAGTCCTTTGGAGCTCCAGAACACTTTTTAAATTTACCTGGAATCAATTCAAATGTTTACACAATGCAGACACTGCTGCCCACACTGTCTAAACATTTAAATCTTAACAGCTGAGAGAGGAGCTCTGCACATGCATACAAGTTTGGGCAGCAGAACTTAAGTCTCAGTCAGGCATTGTAAGTGGGGTACTGCCTGGCTCAAACCCTGAACTGCAGCTACCAACAACAACATCTACTTGCATTTATATAGTGCCTTTAACATAGAAAATGTTCCAGAGGCATAAGGAAAATGGACATTGAGCCAAAGAGGGAGTGATTAGGAGGGGTGACCAAAAGCTTAATCAAATAAAATGGGTTTTAAGGAGGAGAGGGAGGTGCAAAGCTGATGCATTTAGTGAAAGAATTGCAGAGTGTGGAACCTAGGTGGCTGAAGGCATGGGCCAGCAATATTGGGTCAAGGGAGGAAGAGGTATGCAGGAAAGATCGGAGTCAGACTAACAGAGAGCAATGGAGAGGGGGTGTTGTAAGGCTGGAGGAAGTCACAGAGATAGGGAGGGGTGAGGCTGAGCAGGGTTTTAAACACAGACGTGAGAATTTTAAATTTGAGACACTGGAAGACCAGGAGACAGTGTTGCTCAGTGAGGATGGGTGAGCCAAACTTGGTGTGGTACATGTTATGGGCAGCAGAGTTTTGGATGAGCTGTTGTTAATGATGCATGGAGGATGGGAGGCTAGCAGAAGAGCATTGAGGTAATTGTGTCTGGGGATGAAAAAGGACATGACTGAAGGTTTCAGTGACAGATGGGCTGAGGTAAGAGCAGAGGTAGCTAACATTATGGAGGTGGAAATAGGTAGGTGTAATGGAGAGGATTATGAGGTCAGAAGCTTAGCTCAGGGTTGAACAGGGCACCAAGGTTGCAAACAGTCTGGTTCAGACTAACACAGTGACCTGGGAGGAGATTGGAGTCAGTGATGTGGGTGCAGAGTTTGTGGTAGGGCTGAAGACAAATGCTTTGGTCTTCCCAATGTTTAGCTGGAGGGAGTTATGGCTAGTCCAAGACTGAATGTCAGACAAACAGTCTGACAGCACAGAGTCAGTGGAGGGGGCGAGAGAGATAGCGGAGGTAGAGCTGGGTGTCATCAGTGTGCATGTGGAAGCTGACTCTGTTTCTCTGAATGATGGTGCCAAATGGCAGCATGTAGATGAGGAAGAAAAGGGGGCCAAAGATAATACATGAAGGGAAATGACAGGAGATGACAGTGTGGGGGTGGGAAGAGAAGCCATTGATGCTCCAACTATGATTAAATAGGTAACAGTGGAACCAAACAAAGGACAACAGAGGAGAGGTGTTGGGGGGAGGATAGGGTCATTCATGCCAATTTAATGCTGTGGGAGAGGCAGAAACCCGATTGGAGAAATTCAGACATGGAGTTGTTGGAGAGGCAGGCACAGATTTTGGAGGTAGCAACACGTTCAAGGGCCTTGGAAAGGAAAATGAGGTTGGAGATAGGATGGTAGTTAGCCAGGTTAGAGAGTTGAGGAAGTTTTTTTTGAAGGCAGTTTGGAAAGTTACTGGGGCAGTGCCTGAAAAGAGGGAACCAATTCCAACATAGGGTAAATTGAGAGCCAGGAAGTGAAGTTAAGTGATCGGTTGGGGCGGGGGGGGGGGGGGGGGATGAGGTCAGGGGAGCAAAAGGTACGTCTCATGGATGGAATGAACTTGGGAGAGGGGGAGATGGAAATGGAGCAGAAACCACTCGCGGGTGGGTTGTTCCCTGTACTAGGCTGGTGATTCGGATAACTAATCTGAATCCGAATTTATACTTTCAGTTTTGCTTCGGTGTGAAGTGGAAAACGCCCCATACTGATACAAATGTGGTAATACAACCGCAGGATCTCTCTCTAGCATGCCGTCGACCTACCTTATATTTCCAATTTTTATCTCGGAGTTCCAGCACCCACTCACTTTTTATCCTTATCCTAAACGAATTAAACTTTAGTTTTTGGTGAGCGGTAAATTTACCTTCAAGAGATGCGCGATGTTCTTGCACACGTTACTGGTGATATGGGTGAAATTCTGTAGCTTGGCTTGGTAGATTTGTAGATCGGCAGTAATATTTTGAAAGCACTGTGGACAAAAATGGTTACGGTTTAATGTTAGATGCAATTTCATTTCAGTAGCTGAGCTCAGAATTGAATGAAGCATCTGCAGTCATATACCTGGCTGGATGAGGGACGGTATGTTTGGGGTTCCTCACTCTCCTCGCACCCACGGGACTCCTACAGATTCACATAAGAAGTCAGTTTGAAATACATCAGCCAAGAAAGAATAGTTCTTATGTGACACATATTTCCAGAGACTGTCGCTGCCCTCACCTGGTCAGGGGAACAGGTCCAGACGGTGCTGGTGTGATTCTCAGTGATGTCTTCGAGTACAAACACAGTGTCGGTGCAGTTAAACCCCCCGGTCACGTCGGGCTAATAAAGAATAAGATAGCATCTTCAAAAATGCACAGACGGCCAATGTGTAGAAAACAATTAAATTTTTCCCAGTTGAAATTAACGAGCCGCAGATAAAACAACATTATTGCAGGGCACGGGTGCTGGTGTGGAACACCAATAAAAGATAAGGTAGTGTCCCAGCCCTGTCAGCATTAACTTGTAGAGATTTATAAAGAATATTGATCCTCTTTACAATTCCCGCTTTCCCTGCTTGAACCGCGCACATTGCAAGAATGAATTATCCAGTACTTACGTGCGTTAGACTCTCTGTCACATCGTTAAGCAGGTGCTTTGAAATACTTAGGCATTTTCCTACATTTATTTTATGTTGCTCATTAATCGCGGCCCCAGCAGAGAAACAGGAGAGGTGAATGGAAATCGTTAAATAGATGACCGCTTTGCACAGTCTAGGAGTCAAACCTGCAATTACAAAAGAAAGCTTCAAAGATCTGTGGTGGCACTTGTCCACTCCATGGGTTTAATCGTGTAAATCTTTCCTTTAATATTATATTGAAATTATATCGAGTTTGATGATACTTATAGAAAGCAGACACCGTCTGAGATTCCAATAATTCGCAAAATGTCTAAACTTACCACCGGCTTTTGGTAAGAGTGGCATCGTGTCCGAGCAAACTGTTCGAGTTTAAGTTGGTTTGTTGAGTTCCGCTGCACTATCTGTGCCTGTGTGTCAGACACCGTGTCTGCTTGTAAATATATACAGCGCCCAGTCTATATACTGTCGGCGGTGCATTGACGGGAATCCCCCAGTCACTTTCAGAAGTGGAGTAAATCTAGGACAAGCAAAAATTCCTTGAGTGTGTGGGAGAGCGGCAAACACATCCCATTTTACTAGGTTAATTTTCATGTTGTTTATTTTCACCTGTCATTCTGTAAGTACTTTTTTCTCTTTCTTTTATTTTCCTTTTGGTTTTGTCTCTATTTACTTTCGGATTTCCCCCCCCTCACCCCCCTTATTTTCTATTTTACTTCACTATTTATTTTATTTCCTGTTTGCATTTCTTCAAGTTTCCTTCTTTCATCTTCATTTTTTTTTTGCCTAATTTCTTCTTTGTTCGGTCCTTCGTTTTATTTTCCTCTTCCTATGTCACAGAAAGACATCGGGGCGCAGAGCTCGACCGTCCGAGAAAAGTGCCAAGTGTCAATTTTCAAACCCACACTACGCGCAGGACAACACACTGGAGAATTTCGGGACACTTTCGTCGCAGGGGCCTCAAAATGCCTATTTCTAAGTTTCCTTTTAAATAAGCATCAAGTAAGTTTCATTGATAACGCAAATGAATCTCCCCAAAAGCAGGTTTCACAGTTAAGTTAAAACTGCTCACCAAAGGGGAAAAGTTTTTTTTTAAGTTTGAGTTTCCCTTTGAGGATTTTTAAAGAAAAATAAAACAAAAATAGATTTCCAAAACCCATCGCACTGATTTTTAATAAAATGGAACCTTGTCCATTCTGGAAACTTTATTACTTTTAATTAAATGTAGCAGAAAAAAATAACTTTTCATTCTTAAAGCCTATTCTAAGTAAATGGCTATGTGTGTATTTGTTTTAATATGAAAGTTTACATTGGTAAATAAGCCTAGACGTTACTTAACAAGTTACCTGCCATTTTAACAGAGATTGTAAGCCATTTATATATCACAAGCCATTATTTATAAGCGGTGGAGTGTAGAATATATTTTCTTTTGCCAGAAAAAGTTGGTATGAACTAGTACTATTCATTTGACACCACAGAGCTTCCACTGTATCATGACTGAGGAACGCCATACCAACCTGCTAACTATTGGTGTGCTAATACTGGCAACAATAATTTCTACCCTGAATAAAAAGCGCAATACTGCAGATGCTGGAAATCTGAAGCAAAACCAGAAAATGCTGGAAGTATTCAACAGGTCAGGCAGCACGAGTCAAGACAGCACAAGTCGTCATTTCAGGAATGGGACCTTTGCTCTGAGGAAGAGTTCAATACCCGAAACACCAACTTTTGTTCTCTGCACAGTGCTGCCTGACTTGCCGAGTACTGCTAGCATTTTCTGTTTTTGTTTTTGTAATTTCTACCCAAATGTTTATCAGATGATTATTGAATGATTACAATTGCTTTCCACATTCCTTATGTTTAGTTCTGACCACTTTTAACAAATTTAAAATTGTCTTTTAGTAATTGAATTTCAGTTCCTAAAATTACTTCTTTTCATTTTATATTTTCCTTAAAGTTAAGGTCTCCAGTGTACGCTTAGCTCATTTGGTAGCATTTTTGCCTCTGAGTCAGCAGGTTGTGCATTTAAACATCATTCTGGGACATCAAAATCATGAAGGGATTTGATAGAGTAAATTAGGAGAAACTGTTTCCAGTGACAGAAGGGTCGGTCACCAAAGGACACAGATTAACGTAATAGGCAAAAGAACCAGAGGCAAGATGAGGAGAATGTTTTTTACGCAGTGAGTTGTTATGATCTGGAACGCACTGCCTGAAAGGGTGGTGTAGGCAGATTCAATCGTAAGGGATTATTATTAATCTGCCTACACCACCCTTTCAAAAGGGAATTGGATAAATATTTGAAGGGGAAAAAATTTGCAGGGCTATGGAGAAAGGGCAAGGGCAAGGGAATGGGATTAATTGGATAGCTCTTTCAAAGAGCCGGCACAGGCATGATGGGCCGAATCGCCGCCTCCTGTGCTTTATCATTCTTTGATTCTGTGTTAACTGAGGCCCCGTCTGCCTGTCCAGGTGGATGTAAATGATCCCAGGGCACTTTTTCAATGAAGACCCATAACATTGCCCACCTCTGCCCCTGCCTCAGCTCATCTGCTGCTGAAACCCCCATCCATGACTTTGTTACCTCTAGATTTCACTATTCCAATGCTCTCCTGGCTGGCCTCCCATCTTCCACCCTCCATAAACTTGAGCTCATCCAAAACTCTGCTGCCCGTATCCTAACTCGCACCAAGTCCCGTTCACCCATCACCCCTGTGCTTGCTGACCTACATTGGCTCCAGGTCCGGCAATACCACCATTTTAAAATTCTCATCCTTGTTTTCAAATCCCTCCATGGCCTCACCCCTCCCTATCTCTGTAACCTCCTCCAGCCCTACAACCCTCCAAGATCTCTGCACTCGTTCAATTCTTAGCTCTTGCGCATCCCAAATTTTAATCACTCTACCATGGCTGCCGTGCCTTCAGCTGCCTGGGTCCTAAGCTCTGGAATTCGCTCCCTATATCCTCTCCACCTCTCTACCTCACTCTCCTCCTTTAAGACACTCCTTAGAAACGACCTCTTTGACCAAGCTTTTGGTCGCCTGCCCTAATATCTCCTTATGTGGCCCGGTGTCAAATTTTGTTTGATAATGCTCCTGTGAAACGCCTTGGGACCTTTTACTACTTTAACGGCAACTACTTAAATGCAAGTTGTTGCTGGTGTCTGCGAATGTGCATCAGCAGCAGTTGCCGCAGCCCAAACAGGAAATGCTGGAAGTATTCAACAGGTCGGGCAGCATGAGTCAATAGAAGCTGCAGCCAATTGGTATTAGTGGATTTCTGGGCTGCCGGTGCAGGAATAGAGCCCTGCAGAAAATGTTTTCCAATCAGAGAGTGGCACTCAAAGTGTGATGTAAGAAGTTTAATGTGACAGACAGGAAATGCGCTCAATCATACCATTTTCTCTCTCTCTCTCTCTCTCGTAAACAATTTTACAACACCAAGTTATAGTCCAGCAATTTTATTTTAAATTCACAAGCTTTCGGAGATTTTCTCCTTCCTCAGGTAAATGTTTCAAGATCTCCTTGAAGCCTACGCATTTATACATATTGAATAATACATGGTGTTTACAGACTGCCCCTGCAACTGCCCGTTGCCAAGGCAATCACCGTGTTCAGACAGAGAGGTGTCATCTGCAGAACCCCCGAATACACATTCAACAAAAAAACAAACAGGGAAAAAAAACAGAGAAAAAAAAACACAGAGAGAGGCAGAAACATCCGGAAGGCAGAGAGAGCCAGCAAATGACCCATTATATTAAAAATAGATAACATTTGTTCGCTGGTGGGGTAACGTGTAGCGTGACATGAACCCAAGATCCCGGTTGAGGCCGTCCTCATGGGTGCGGAACTTGGCTATCAATTTCTGCTCGACGATTTTGCGTTGTCGTGTGTCTCGAAGGCCGCCTTGGAGTACGCTTACCCGAAGGTCGGTGGATGAATGTCCATGACTGCTGAAGTGTTCCCCGACTGGGAGGGAACCCTCCTGTTTGGCGATTGTTGCGCGGTGTCCGTTCATCCGTTGTCGCAGCGTCTGCATGGTCTCGCCAATGTACCATGCTCTGGGGCATCCTTTCCTGCAACGTATGAGGTAGACAACGTTGGCCGAGTCACAGGAGTATGAACCATGCACCTGGTGGGTGGTGTCATCTCGTGTGATGGTGGTATCTGTGTCGATGATCTGGCATGTCTTGCAGAGGTTACCGTGGCAGGGTTGTGTGGCGTCGTGGACGCTGTTCTCTTGAAAGCTGGGTAGTTTGCTGCGAACGATGGTCTGTTTGAGGTTGGGTGGCTGTTTAAAGGCGAGTAGTGGAGGTGTGGGGATGGCCATAGCGAGGTGTTTGTCCTCATTGATGACATGTTGAAGGCTGCGGAGAACATGGCGTAGTTTCTCCGCTCCGGGGAAGTACTGGACGACAAAGGGTACTCTGTTGGTTGCGTCCCGTGTTAGTCTCCTGAGGAGGTCTATGCGATTTTTTGCTGTGGCCCGTCGGAACTGTCGATCGATGAGTCGAGCGTCATATCCCGTTCTTACTAGGGCGTCTTTCAGCGTCTGTAGGTGTCCATCGCGTTCCTCCTCGTCTGAGCAGACCCTGTGTATTCGCAGGGCCTGTCCATAGGGGATGGCCTCTTTGACGTGGTTAGGGTGGAAGCTGGAAAAGTGGAGCATCGTGAGGTTGTCCGTGGGCTTGCGGTAGAGTGAGGTGCTGAGGTGCCCGTCTTTGATGGAGATTCGTGTGTCCAAGAAAGAAACTGATTCTGAGGAGTAGTCCATGGTGAGCTTGATGGTGGGATGGAACTTGTTGATGTTATCGTGTAGTCTCTTTAGTGATTCCTTGCCGTGGGTCCATAGAAAGAAAATGTCGTCGATGTATCTGGTGTATAGTGTTGGTTGGAGGTCTTGTGCAGTGAAGAAGTCCTGCTCGAACTTGTGCATGAAAATGTTGGCGTATTGGGGTGCGAATTTGGTCCCCATGGCTGTTCCGTGTGTTTGGGTAAAGAACTGGTTATCGAAGGTGAAGACATTGTGATCCAGGATGAAGCGGATGAGTTGTAGGATGGCTTCCGGAGATTGGCTGTTGTTGGTGTTGAGTATTGATGCTGTCGCAGCGATGCCGTCATCGTGGGGGATACTGGTGTATAGTGCCGAGACGTCCATCGTGGTGAGAAGTGTTCCTGGTTCAACTGGTCCGTGGGTACTGAGTTTTTGTAGGAAGTCTGTAGTGTCGCGACAGAAGCTGGGGGTTCCCTGTACGATGGGTTTCAGGATGCCCTCGATGTATCCAGAGAGGTTCTCACACAGGGTTCCGTTGCCTGATACGATGGGACGTCCGGGTGTGTTGGCTTTGTGTATCTTTGGGAGGCAGTAGAAGTCTCCCACGCGGGGATTACGTGGGATGAGAATGCGTAGGATGCTTTGAAGGTCTGGATCGAAGGTCTTGATCAGTTTGTTGAGCTGGTGGGTGTGTTCTTTGGTCGGATCTGCGGGTAACCGTCTGTAGTGTTCCTGGTTGTCCAGTTGTCGGTATGCTTCTTTGCAATAGTCTGTTCTGTTCTGTATGACTATGGCTCCTCCTTTGTCCGCTGGTTTGATGACGATGTTGCGGTTGGTCTTGAGAGCGTTGATGGCGTTGCGTTGTGCTCGGGTGACATTCTGGACTGTCTTCTGAGTGCGGCTGATGAATCTGGCATTGACGCATTTCCTGACAGCTTGAGCATACATGTCCAGCTGTCAGGAAATGCGTCAATGTCAGATTCATCAGCCGCACTCAGAAGACAGTCCAGAATGTCACCCGAGCACAACGCAACGGAACCCTGTGTGAGAACCTCTCTGGATACATCGAGGGCATCCTGAAACCCATCGTACAGGGAACCCCCAGCTTCTGTCGCGACACTACAGACTTCCTACAAAAACTCAGTACCCACGGACCAGTTGAACCAGGAACACTTCTCACCACGATGGACGTCTCGGCACTATACACCAGTATCCCCCACGATGACGGCATCGCTGCGACAGCATCAATACTCAACACCAACAACAGCCAATCTCCGGAAGCCATCCTACAACTCATCCGCTTCATCCTGGATCACAATGTCTTCACCTTCGATAACCAGTTCTTTACCCAAACACACGGAACAGCCATGGGGACCAAATTCGCACCCCAATACGCCAACATTTTCATGCACAAGTTCGAGCAGGACTTCTTCACTGCACAAGACCTCCAACCAACACTATACACCAGATACATCGACGACATTTTCTTTCTATGGACCCACGGCAAGGAATCACTAAAGAGACTACACGATAACATCAACAAGTTCCATCCCACCATCAAGCTCACCATGGACTACTCCTCAGAATCAGTTTCTTTCTTGGACACACGAATCTCCATCAAAGACGGGCACCTCAGCACCTCACTCTACCGCAAGCCCACGGACAACCTCACGATGCTCCACTTTTCCAGCTTCCACCCTAACCACGTCAAAGAGGCCATCCCCTATGGACAGGCCCTGCGAATACACAGGGTCTGCTCAGACGAGGAGGAACGCGATGGACACCTACAGACGCTGAAAGACGCCCTAGTAAGAACGGGATATGACGCTCGACTCATCGATCGACAGTTCTGACGGGCCACAGCAAAAAATCGCATAGACCTCCTCAGGAGACTAACACGGGACGCAACCAACAGAGTACCCTTTGTCGTCCAGTACTTCCCCGGAGCGGAGAAACTACGCCATGTTCTCCGCAGCCTTCAACATGTCATCAATGAGGACAAACACCTCGCTATGGCCATCCCCACACCTCCACTACTCGCCTTTAAACAGCCACCCAACCTCAAACAGACCATCGTTCGCAGCAAACTACCCAGCTTTCAAGAGAACAGCGTCCACGACGCCACACAACCCTGCCACGGTAACCTCTGCAAGACATGCCAGATCATCGACACAGATACCACCATCACACGAGATGACACCACCCACCAGGTGCATGGTTCATACTCCTGTGACTCGGCCAACGTTGTCTACCTCATACGTTGCAGGAAAGGATGCCCCAGAGCATGGTACATTGGCGAGACCATGCAGACGCTGCGACAACGGATGAACGGACACCGCGCAACAATCGCCAAACAGGAGGGTTCCCTCCCAGTCGGGGAACACTTCAGCAGTCATGGACATTCATCCACCGACCTTCGGGTAAGCGTACTCCAAGGCGGCCTTCGAGACACACGACAACGCAAAATCGTCGAGCAGAAATTGATAGCCAAGTTCCGCACCCATGAGGACGGCCTCAACCGGGATCTTGGGTTCATGTCACGCTACACGTTACCCCACCAGCGAACAAATGTTATCTATTTTTAATATAATGGGTCATTTGCTGGCTCTCTCTGCCTTCCGGATGTTTCTGCCTCTCTCTGTGTTTTTTTTTCTCTGTTTTTTTTCCCTGTTTGTTTTTTTGTTGAATGTGTATTCGGGGGTTCTGCAGATGACACCTCTCTGTCTGAACACGGTGATTGCCTTGGCAACGGGCAGTTGCAGGGGCAGTCTGTAAACACCATGTATTATTCAATATGTATAAATGCGTAGGCTTCAAGGAGATCTTGAAACATTTACCTGAGGAAGGAGAAAATCTCCGAAAGCTTGTGAATTTAAAATAAAATTGCTGGACTATAACTTGGTGTTGTAAAATTGTTTACAATTGTCAACCCCAGTCCATCACCGGCATCTCCACATCATCTCTCTCTCTCAATAGAGAGAGAGATGAGGATAGAGAGACACAGCAAAAAGAGAGGATAAAATGAGGGAAGGGGACGAGAGAAAGTGAAAACGGGGGAAAGAAAGAAAGTGAATGGGAAGTGTGAGAGAAAACGAAGGGGAAAGACAGAAGGAATGGAAACGAGAAAAGGGAGGGGATTAGAGGTAAAGGGAAGGGGACAGAGAGAAGAGAAATGGAATAGAAGAGAGAGAAAAGGTAATGTAAAAGAGAAAGGAGGAGATAGAAGGGGAGAGAAAAATGAAGGGGGATAGGGAGAGAAAGGGAATGGGATAGAAAAGAGAGGTAGGGAAAATAAAATAAAAGGGAGGGGGCTAGAGAGAAGAGGAAAGAGAGAGAAAGCGAGAGATGAGGAAGACTGAAAAAGAGAATGGAAAAGAAAAAGGGAGGGGCATAGAGAGAAAGAAAGAGACGGGAAAGAGATGAGAAAGAAATGGAAAGAAAAGAATAGGCAGGAATAGAGAGGGAGAAAGGGAAACAGAGAGGGAAAGTGTGGCTTGGTTCAGTGGCATCACTCTTGTCTCTTGAATGGATGCTGAGCCATTGTGAGGGAGTTAACAGAAATGACTGATAGTTTGATTGGAAAAAAAGGTTTTAAGAATATTTTTAAAGATGGTGAAAGAAGCAGAGGAGCAAAGAGGTTTAGGGAGGGAGTTTCGGAGATAGGACCAAGATGGGCCAAAGGCTGCGCCCCCCAGTGGTAAGGTGAAGGGAAGGGAAATGCACAGAAGTCCAGTCAGAGGACTGAAAGGTATGAGGGGGATATAAGACTAGAGAAGATTGCTGAGATAGGGTGGGTCAAGGCCATGGAGAGTTTTGAAGATGAGTACAAAGACTGTGAAGTTGGAGGACAGGAAGATGGAACCAGTCTAGGTCAGTTAGCAGTGATGGGCACATGGGTCTTCGTGCGAGATTGGGAATGATCAATTGAGCTTTGGACAAGTTGGAATTTAGGAAGTGCATAGGATGGGAAGCCAGAAAAGAAAACACTAGCGAAATTGAATCTAGAGGCAACAAAAATGTGGAACAAGGTTTCAGCTGCAGTGGAGGTGAGGTAGTGCTTCCCACAGGGCCAGATTATCTAATTACTTCTCTGACCTCATCTCATTTAAAAAAAAATCAATACCATATTTGCGACACTATTGTCACAGTCCAGACCCAGACTGCTGGTCAAATGAATCCAACTTGAGCTTGTAGACAAACTAAACCCAATTTTATATTGGTGCTGAAAGCTAGCAAATGATGTCCTGATATTAATGTAGGTCCCTTACAGTCAGAAACGGGAGAATTTATAATGGGGAACAGGTAAATAGCAGAGCAATTAAACAAATACTTTGGTTCTGTCTTCACAGAAGAGGACACAAATAACTTCCCATAAATGCTAGGGAACCAAGGGACTAGTGAGATGGATGAATTAAAGGAAATTAGTATCACTAAAAAAATAGTGCTGGAGAAATTAACAGGACTGAAAGCTGATAAATCCCCAGGGCCTGGTAATCTGCATCCCAGAGTACTAAAAGAGGTAGCCATGGAAATAGTAGATGCATTCGTTGTCACCTTCCAAAATTCTATAGATTATGGAACAGTTCCTGCAGATTGGAGGGTGGCAAATGTAACCCCACTATTTAAAAAAGGAGGGAGAGAGAAAACAAGGAACTACAGAGTGGTTAGCCTAACATCAGTAGTAGGGAAAATGCTAGAGTCTATTATAAAGGATGTGATAACAGGACATTTAGAAAATATCAATGGGATTAGACAAAGTCAACATGGATTTATGAAAGGGAAATCGTGTTTGACAACCTACTGGAGTTTTTTGAAGATATAACTGGTAGGATTGATAAGAGAACCAGTGGATATGGTTTATTGGATTTTCAGAAGGCCTGTGATAAAGTCCCACATAAGAGTAAGTAATCTTACAACACCAGGTTATAGTCCAACAGTTTTATTTGAAAATCACAAGCTTTCGGAGGCTTTCTCCTTCGTCAGGTGAGTGTGGAATTCCTTGAAGGTTACCGCATATATAGTCAGAGAACAATGCCTGGTGATTACAGATAATCTTTTCAACTGCCCATTGTCAAGGCGATCAGACAGAGAGACAGTAAATACAGGACTACTGAATATACAAATGGTCCGAACCCAAAGACAGAGAGAGAGAGAGAGAGAGAGAAACATCCGAAAGGAAGAGAAAGAGAGAGAATGACCAGTTGTATTAAAAACAGATAACTTTTTTTTCCCCTGGTGGGATTACGTGTAGCGCAACATAAACCCAAGATCCCGGTTGAGGCCGTCCTCATGGGTGCGGAACTTGGCTATCAATTTCTGCTCGATGATTTTGCGTTGCCGTGTGTCTCGAAGGCCGCCTTGGAGAACGCTTACCCGAAGATCGGTGGCTGAATGTCCTTGACTGCTGAAGTGTTCCCCGACTGGGAGGGAACCCTCCTGTCTGGCGATTGTTGCGCGGTGTCCGTTCATCCGTTGTCGCAGTGTCTGCATGGTCTCGCCAATGTACCATGCTCCGGGGCATCCTTTCCTGCAACGTATGAGGTAGACAATGTTGGCCGAGTCACAGGAGTATGAACCATATACCTGGTGGGTGGTGTCCTCTCGTGTGATGGTGGTATCTGTGTCGATGATCTGGCATGTCTTGCAGAGGTTGCCGTGGCAGGGTTGTGTGGTGTCGTGGACGCTGTTCTCCTGAAAGCTGGGTAATTTGCTGCGAACGATGGTCTGTTTGTGGTTGGGTGGCTGTTTGAAGGCGAGTAGTGGAGGCGTGGGGATGGCCTTAGCGAGGTGTTCGTCGTCATCGATGACATGTTGAAGGCTGCGGAGAACATGGCGTAGTTTCTCCTCTCCGGGGAAGTAATGGATGACAAAGGGTACTCTGTTGGTTGTGTCCCGTGTTTGTCTTCTGAGGAGGTCTATGCGATTTTTCGCTGTGGCCCGTTGGAACTGTCGATCGACGAGTCGAGCGTCATATCCCATTTTTACGAGGGCGTCTTTCAGCGTCTGTAGGTGTCCATCGCGTTCCTCCTCATCTGAGCAGATCCTGTGTATTCGCAGGGCCTGTCCATAGGGGATGGCCTCTTTGACGTGGTTAGGGTGGAAGCTGGAAAAGTGGAGCATCGTGAGGTTGTCCGTGGGCTTGCGGTAGAGTGAAGTGCTGAGGTGCCCGTCTTTGATGGAGATCTGTGTGTCCAAGAAAGAAACCGATTCTGAGGAGTAGTCCATGGTGAGTTTGATGGTGGGATGGAACTTGTTGATGTTATCGCGTAGTCTCTTCAGTGATTCTTCGCCGTGGGTCCAAAGGAAGAAAATGTCGTCGATGTATCTGGTGTATAGCGTTGGTTGGAGGTCCTGTGCAGTGAAGAAGTCGTGCTCGAACTTGTGCATGAAAATATTGGCGTATTGGGGTGCGAATTTGGTCCCCATGGCTGTTCTGTGTGTTTGGGTTTCCGTGTGTTTTGCCGGCCCACATAAGAGGTTAGTGTGCAAAATTAAAGCACGTGGGATTGGTGGTAATATACTGGAATGGATTGAAAATTGGTTAACAGACAGGAAACAGAGAGTAGGAATAAATGGGTATTTTCCGGGGTGGCAGGTAGTGACTAGGGGAGTACTGCAGGGATCAGTGCTTGGGCCCCAGCTATTCACTATATATCAATGATTTGGATGAGGGAACCAATGATGATACAAAACTAGGTGTGATTGTGAGTTGTGAGGAGAATGCAAAGAGGCTTCAAGGTGATTTAGACAAGATGAGTGAGTGGGCAAATACATGGCAGATGCAGCATAATGTGGATAAATGTGAAGTTATCCACTTCGGAAGGAAAACAGAAAGGCAGAGTATTATTTAAATGGTAATAGGTTGGGGAATGTTGATGTACAAAGGGACCTGGGTGTCCTTGTACACAGTCACTGAAAGCAAACATGCAGGTGCAGCAAGCAGTTAGGAAGGCAAATGGTATGTTGGCCTTCATTGCAAGAGGATTTGAGTATAGAAGCAAGGATGTCTTACTGCAGTTACACAGGGTCTTGGTGAGACCACACCTGGAGTATTGTGTGCAGTTTTGGTCTCCTTACCTCAGAAAGGATATACTTGCCATGGAGGGAGTGCAGCGAAGGTTCACCAGACTGATCCCTGGGATGGCAGGACTGTCATATGAGGAGAGATTGGGTCGACTCGGCCTGTATTCACTAGAGTTTAGAAGAATGAGAGGGGATCTCAGTGAAACGTATAAAATTCTGACAGGAATAGACAGACTGGATGCAGGGAGGAAGTTTCCCCTGGCTGGGGTGTCCAGAAAGAGGGGTCACAGTCTCAGGAAAAGGGGTAGGACATTTCGGACTGAGATGAGGAGAAATTTCTTTACTCAGAGGGTGGTGAACCTGTGGAATTCTCTATCACAGAAGGCTGTGGAGGCCAAGTCACTGAATATATTTAAGAAGGAGCTAGATACATTTCTAGACACAAAAGGCATCAAGGGGTATGGGGAGAGAGCGGGAATATGGTATTGAGATAGAGGATCAGCCATGATCATATTGAATGGCACAGCAGGCTCCAATGGCTTATTGGCCATCTCCTGCTCCTATTTTCTATGCTTTTAAATAAATGAAATGCAAAAGTGCTGGAAGATGTTCAGCAGAGAGTTCCAGTGATGTAAATACGAAGAATGGCGGTACAATCTACTCAGCGATAAGTCACGATTATTATTATCATAATAATCTTTAGTATAATACATTCATCAACGGTCACTGCACCATTTTTATTTTGCTTCCTAATTTTCCCCACTCAATGCCATGCCCCATTCCATGGTTTACCACACTGTGTAACACATCGGTTAATACAGCATCATTCCACCTTTGGGAGAAAAGCATCATTGGTGCTTATGGAGATTTCATTGGCCTGCTCTGTCCACCCTTAGGTCTCATTCATAGAATCAACAGGCTTGGGAAAAGGAAGGAAAAATACTAAATATAAATATGTTTCATTTTAAAGGCTATGTTTAGATTGTATATGAAGAGAAAGATCATACACTCGATTCCAATATATTTTTATTTACTGGATAAATAAATATTTTCAGACTGGAGGGAAGTATACAGTGGTGGCCCCCAGGGGTCGGTATTAGGACCACTGCTCTCTTTGATATATATTAATGACCTGGACTTGAGTATATAGGGTATAATTTTAAAGTTTGCAGATGAAACGAAACTCTGAAATGTAGTAAGCAGTGAAGAGGATAATAATAGATTTCAGGAGGACATAGACAGACTGCTGAAATGGGCAGACACATGACAGATGCAATTTAATGCTGTGAAGTGATGCATTTTGGTAGGAAGAATGATGAGAGGCAATAGAAACTATGTGGTACAATTTTAAAGGGGGTACAGGTACTGAGAGACCTGAGGGTGTACATACACAAATCTTTGAAGGTGGCAGGACAAGTTGAGAAGGCTGATTTTAAAAAAAACATACGGGATCCTTGGCTTTATAAGTTATACAAAGCCCTGGTTAGACCGTGCCTGGAGTATTGTGTTCAGTTCTGGGCACTGCACCTTAGGAAGGATATATTGGCCTTGGAGGGAGTGCAGCGTTAATTTACTAGAATGATACCTGGACTCCAAGGGTTAAATTATGAGGAGTGATTACACAAACTAGGGTTGTAGTCCCTGGAATTTGGAAGATTAAGGGGTGATTTGATCGAAGTTTTCAAGATATTAAGGGGAACTGATAGGGTAGATAGAGAGGAACTATTTCTGCTAGTTGGGGAGTCTAGGACTAAGGGACATAGCCTAAAAATTAGAGCCAGGACTTTCAGGAGTGAAGTTAGAAAACGCTTCTACCCGCAAAAGGTGGTAGAAGCTTGGCAGTCTCTTCCGCAAACGGCAGTTGATGCTGGCTCAATTGTTAATTTTAAATCTGAGATTGATAGATTTTTGTTAGCCCCATATCCCTTAATACCTTTGGTTAAGGTGGGTATATGGAGTTAGGTCATAGATCAGCTATGTACTCATTGAATGGCGGAACAGGCTCGAGGGGCTAAAAGGCCTACTCCTGTTCCTATGTTCCTATAAATAGAGGCATAGAGTACAAAAGCAAGGAAGTTATGCTAAACCTTTATAAATCAATGATTAGGCCCCAGTTGGAGTATTGTTTCCAACTCTGGGCGCCACACTTTAGGAAGGATGTCAAGGCCTTAGAGAGGTGCAGAGGAGGTTTACTAGAATGGTACCAGGGATGTGGGACGTCAGTTATGTGGAGAGACTAGAGAAGCTGGGATTCGTCTCCGTTGATCAGAGAATGGCTTAGGGGAGATTTGTTAGGTGTTCAAAATCATGAAGGGTTTTGATAGAAACTGTTTCCAGTGGCAGCAGGGTCGGTAACCAGAGGACACAGATTTAAGGTGATTGGCAAAAGAACCAGAGGCGAGATGAGGAGAAATCTTTTTTACAAGGAGAGTTGTTATGATCTGGATTGCGTTGCCTGAAAGGGTGGTAGAAGCAGATTCAATAATAACTTTCAAAAGGGAATTGAATAAATACTTAAAGGGGAAAAATTTGCAGGCCAATGGGGAAAGGGCAGGAGAGTGTGACTAATTGGATAGCTCATTCAAAATGCTGGCACAGGCACGATGGTCAGAATGGCCTCCTTCTATGATAAATGCTGCTTGACAGATAGGAACGATCTCTTGTTTTTATATTTTTCATCCTCAATAATAGTCCATAAATCTAGTATTATTAGAGACTACATTCAGAATTGACAGCAGAACCTTAGCAATTTTGAGTATCAAACAGGAGAATATGGGAACAAGTCAAACTGACATGAATAGGGAAGAGTGGAAATATTGATACTAACCACAGATAATAAACCCACGTTTCTATCTTTGTCGTCCAGTTTGAAACTGGAAACTGCTCTTGGGTTTGGGAGAAAGAATAAGGAGAGGAAATACACACTAAATGGAAAAACTTTAAAGGAGAAGAGACAAAAGAATTAGGGGGTCAGATACACGAATCTTAAAAAATGTGAGGATGTTGATAAAGCTGTGAAAAAAAACACATGGGATCCTAAGTTTTATAAATAAGAGCCAAGAATACAAAAGGAAAGAGGTATTGCTAAACCTATACAAATCATTGGTTAGATTGCAATTAGAATATTGTATTCAATTTTGGGTGCCTCAATTTAGGAAAGGTGTCAAGACTATGGAGCGGGTAGAAGAGATTTATTAAGATGATATTAGAAATGGAAAGCTTTAGTTATGAGGAGAGACTAGAGAAACTAAGGTTCTTTTTACCAGAACAGAGAAGGGTAAGAGGAAATCTGACAGACGTGTTCATCATTGAGAGGTTTTGATGAGGTAAATAGGAATAAAGTTCCACTGCACTGGTTGGTGAGTCAGTAACTAGAGGGCATACATTTAAGGTCATCATGAAAAGAAAGAAGAGAGAAGTTAGGAGAAATCTTTTTATGTGCAGTTGTTAAGACATGGAAGCAACAGTGTAAGCAAAATCCATAATAGCTTTAAAAATGAAAAGGGATAAATAATTGAAAAAAAAACAGTATAGGGAAAGGGCAGGGAAATAGGAGTCCTAGTGCAGGTGTGATGGGCCAAATGGCCGCCTTCTGTGCTGTATCCTTCAATGATTCTATTCTATGTATGCTGTGAGCATTGTATGTCATCAACAATAGGATCTAATATAATTTTCCTTTGTGAATAAAATTTGGAAATTAAAGTTACATTTTATTAAATTACCTTGAATTTTATTAATTTGGGGTAGCATTAAAACAAACTGCCTCCTATGGAACAATAATTCCCCTGAATTGACTCTAGCCTCTAAACCTACAAAGAAATATACATTGCAGTATACATTATCTCCATATGCTGTTAGCAGGCCAGTTAAACATCTTACACTGATCCTATTCTCTACGGCTAGTACCTAAGTATTTTTCAAGTTTGCACCAGGATATCAGTAGGATCTGGGGAATTTCTAAACATCTTCTGGATACTCCCTCCTTGTTTGGTTGAGGGGTACTGGTTCCCCTACATTATAACAGTGACTACATTTAAAAAATACTTCATTGGCTGTGAAGTGCTTTAGGATATCATGAGGTCGTGAAAGGTGCATTATAAATGCAAGTTGTTTGTTTGTTTCTTTGGACACCATCCTCAAGTCCTCAAAAATATGAATTTTCTTATGGTACACCCAGTCCTTTGCTACAGTATTTCAGAACTGCCAAAAATCCCCTTGATCAGTGTGTGAGGAGCTTTATGGATCTTCCATTGTACATTGGCCAGAATGTGTATATGACTTCCTGGCATTGAAGTACCCTGCCAAGGGAGATTGCCCAGATTCAGAGGTTCAGGCAGTTTGCACATTTAGGGTAAATCGTGGATTTGTTTATTTCAATCAGAAGAAATGCTTGACACATGGCAGAGGTGAAGGAGTTGTCCACCTGCCCTGTCCAAACATTCTTGTGCTTTTGGATTTGAAAATTGTTTGGCTTTTTGTGACATTTTCTGGCTCCATGTTGCTATTTTTAAAAAAAAAGTTCTATTCACCATGTTTCCGCACATGAATAGATTGATGCCTCTCTAAACATGGAGCTCTGGCACAAACTGTTACTTTTCCTCATAGAAAACTTGGTCGAAATTACACTGTGCACAATAGCGGACAAATATTTACCATAAAATATTTAAAATAATAGGCCGGAACTTGTTGAAAAAATAATGGCTTGTGAACGACGTGTGCCGTTATTATTGTGCAAATCGGCCAGCAAGTTCAGGGGCTTGAGCGATGCACCGCTCGTTGCAAATCTCCAGAACCCGCTGGTCGATTTACGCCACTTTGCCGTTTGCCTTACACATACAGTACCTTTCCCTTAGCCTCCCCATTATTTTTAAGAACTTGCTGGATTTGCACATTAATTGCCCATTAAACTCGCCACAGAAAATTAAGTCTAGTAATTAATAGCATAAGTACCCTTTAACAATGTGATAATTGTTTATTACTGCCCATCAACCTCTCTGGTCTAGAAAGTGAACAGTTTAAACTGTGGAGTCTCATTCCTTCCGGTAGTGAATTGTTGGAGATTTTAAAAATGTCAAATTTTAAATTTTACATTTTTTTTCGTACTTTTCCTTTCTGCCTCTTCTTTCTCTTTTAATCCAATCATTCTTTCCCTCTCTCTCTTTTTCTTTCTGTACCTGATTTGACTCCAATTCACCCACTCTAATTCACCTTCCTTCTCAGTCGTTCATCTTTATTTCTCAATCCTTAAATTACATTGGTTAAGGAGATACACTGTTGGTCCTGCCGTTCACTAAGGTCCCAGGTGCCCTGTTCCCCTCATCGTGCCATTATAAGCTTGCACTTCCAGCAAGTTAGGGCACAAACATTTTTGAGCTGAAGGGTGCAGGGGCAAGTCTAACTAATGGCATACACCGTGAGATGCCCCACTCCAGCAAAATCTGGCCCAATGAGTTAACTTTTTTAAAATACCAAAGAAATTTCATATGAATGCATCAAACATTCATATGTTAATATTCACATGGATTAACTTCAGGGCCCATGTGTTTGTTTAACTTAAAATTTATCGACTTATGGACTATCATAGCTTTAATGCCCTTTCTATAATGGGGTATTCAAAGTTGTATGTATTACCTAACCATTGCCTTGTACTAATTTATCGCTACTTTTTTGTTCATTGTAGTCTATAGCCCTGTTTATAAAATCAAAATGCTATTGGCCTTTTTAATCTCTTTGTCTACCTGCACTTGCACTTTTAAGGAGTTATGTATTTGTATCCCTAGGTCTTTCTGTTATTATATACCTTTCAGTAGATTTCATTGACTGTATCCTCCCATTCCATGTTCGTCTTCCCAAAAAGTACTACCTCACACTCCTCCACATTAAATCGCATTTCCCAATTGTCTACCCATTCCATTAACGTATCTATTACAGTCTTCTCACTGTTTGACAAACCCTCTACGCTCCCTATGCTCAAGTCCAAATCATCTATATACTGAGAGCACAAATGGACCCAGCCCTGGAGTATACCACTTCCAACCCTTCTTCAATCTAAACAACACCCATTAGCCCTAATCCTTTGTTTCCTGTCCATCAATTAACTTTCTATCCATGCTGCTATGTTTGCTCTTACACCACACATCTGAATTTTTATAACAAGCCTCCTGTGAAATATCTTGTTGAACATCTTCTGAAAATGAATACATTCTGCACCTTCTGCATTTCCTTTATACAGTCAGTCACTGTAAATACAATACAATCAAAATAATGCTGTCATAGGCAGTCTAGTGGGTTATCACGCAAGCATTTTGCTACCAAGGCGTCAGCGCACAACTTAGCAACAATGATTTCCCAAATTAGTGGATTTCGTATCTTTCCTCGGTCATCTGTAGGGGTTGGTGAGCAGAGGCCAATTCCTTCTCCACAGGGAAATAGGAAAAATTGTCAGCCAGTCCAGCCTGGGCCACTATTCCACACCTCCTAGAGAGCAGCATTGGCAAAGGCGTATGACTTTGCTGCCTGTTTGTCCTCTTAGCTGGAGAAGTGTGTGGCACAGAAAGAATTCAAGGACATTTCAAAAAACATTTCAAGACTGCAGAGGGGTGCTGTTACTCAAAGGCCAATATTTACCCGGAGAAGGTATAATCATATATTTTCATTGGTATTGATGGTCATGGAACATAGTCCTTTGGCACATGAAGGATAATAATTCATATGGAAAGCAAGTAATGATTTTTGCATTACTCAGCTGTGTCCTGTTTGCATTTTAGGGGATTTTATCTGTGGCTTCTCAATCCATGCCACACAAGTCTTGTAACACACAATGATCCAGAGAAGAAGAACATTATGCTTCTTTGTACTGTACTTAGTTCCTCTTAGATAAAATGCCATCAACTATGTGGGCAGCTAATATATAATAACAAAACTGGGCCCATCAATATCGCAAACTTACAATCACACATGGGCTGTTTCCTTAATTTACAACCATCTCATTTTGCCCATGATGGAAGATGATTTCAATCATTCTCTTAATGGTCAAACCCACTGACTTTGTGGGTGTGCTTTTCAGCAGTAGAACACTCACTCTCGGGGGACAACTAACAAAGTCGCAAGTACCCAGTCATAAGGATTGGCGAACAGAAATTATGGCCCTGATATTTACAGGCAGGCGGGAGGGTGCGGGGGAGTACGGTAACGGGGGAATGCCCGGAAAGCCTGATGACGCAGAGGTCCTGCTGATATTAACGGCAGGACCTCATTATCATTTTTTAAATTCTGTTTTGCGGCCAGCAGCCGGCCAGATTGACAGGCTGGCCTGCTGCCAGGCAGGAAAGCCAGCAGCAGGAGGCCGCAGCCGGGAACCGTTGAGGGCAGTCCCCGGCAATCGGGAGAGAATGGGGGGGGGGGTTGGTGGTGGGTCAGCCCGGTAATGGCAAGGAAATGAGGGAAAGAACGGGGGTTGGGGAGGGGGCGTGGCCAATTGCGAGACAGGCTGGAAATCGAGGTTTGGTCGTGCTCCTCCTGGCCCACAAGGAGTGCTATAAAAAACACTTACCTACTGGAGCCGGCAGCTTTTGCCTCCATTTCATTGCTGGGTTTCTCGAGCCCTGGGAATCCCGGCTGGCAACTGTTAAATTTGAATCAGGCTCCCAACTGCACGGTGGGAGCCTGATTTAAATATGATAATGAAGTGTCCCGTCTCTCCAAGACACATCACTCAAACCGTCGTCATAAAAATGGTGACAGGCCCGTACACTGCGGGTTTGAGACGCGTTCCCTGCTTTACAATTTTTAACCCTCACCCGACCTTCTCCCGCTCGTCTTGAGCGGGGTGGGGGGTTTAATATCGACCCTATGCTTCTGCAGGGCAAAATTGAGGCTGCCATGTTTCCTGAGGCAGAGTTATTCTTTGCCATATATATGCTAACCCATCAGTGTTTAATGTTGATAGTCAGAGGGGGTGAAATTAAACTTCGGTAGGGGTGCAAAACGATTGGTAGTGGATTGTGCGTCATTTTACACCCCCCCCCCCCCCGGATCGAAAGTCAGGCAGGGTGTATGACAGGTGGCCGATTTGCTACTGCTCGTTTTGCGCTCTTGCTGAAGTTGAATTTCCCTCGCACAGTTGCTGGGCTTCTGCTTGCTTCTCAGCATTTGCTGACAATAATCAGTGTGGGATTTAAACTTGCCACACTGACTGAGCTCTCCCTTGAAGTCGCTCCAGAGCATGGCACAAA
Organism: Heptranchias perlo; assembly: GCF_035084215.1. Lineage (NCBI taxonomy): Eukaryota > Metazoa > Chordata > Chondrichthyes > Hexanchiformes > Hexanchidae > Heptranchias > Heptranchias perlo. The sequence goes on from NC_090337.1 coordinate 43,394,868, forward strand.
TTTCTACTACATGTGTGCAGCCACGCGATTACACGATTCCCGTGCTGGTCTGTAATCAAAGCACTCAGTGGCAGGTAAGAAAATCAGAATTACTGTGCCTTATCTGCTGAAACTCATTGATCAATGTATAACAGAGATTATGTAAATCATAAAAGATGTAGTAATGAGTACAATAAAGTCAGATTATAGATGTAGATATGACAATTGCCGAAGTCTTGAAAGAAATTTCTTCAGGGCGATGCAACATTTCTCAAAATGTCTAATCCCAGTTCAGTGCATTTCCATTGAAACTGATGATATCCATAAAGTCCTCGCTTCAGGGGTACTGGCTTGTTCCACCCATCACCTGTGTCAGTGTTGTCCACAGTATCAACCATGATTTTCGTCATGCAGCATAGAGTCAACTTTGACAGTTGAAGTTAGAATGTCACCACAGGTAGGTAAAGAAAGGACCTTATGATAAGATGAAGCACCTTATTGCATCATCAAGATGTCCTAAAAGGGCTTTACAACCATTGCTGTGTTTGTCTACATAACAGCCAATTTGCGTACAGCAGGTATCATGAAGAGCAAATGAACGATTGTCCAGATGAGCATTTTTTGGTTGTGTTGGATCAGGCAGGAGTGTTGACTAGGGTATGGGGAGAACACTCTGTGTTTCTTCAAATAGTACTGTGGGATTTTTTTTACAGCCTCTTGAACAGGTCGATAGGGCCTTAGTTGAACATCTCATCTGAAAACTGCGACCTCCAACAATGCAGTACTGCACTGTGGTGTCAACCTAGATCATTCCCTCAAGTACTAGAGTGAGACCAATCAAAACCAATACGAAGAACATTTATAGTTATATTAGGAAAAAGAGGGTGGTCAGGAGCAGTATTGGCCCCTTAAAAACTGAAAGTGGGGATATTGTCATTGACAATGGGGAAATGGCGGACATGTTGAACAATTACTTTGCATCAGTATTTACAGTAGAAAAAGAGGACAGCATGCCGGAAATCCCAAGAAAACTAATATTGAATCGGGGACAGGGACTCAATAAAATTAACATAATTAAAGCAACAGCAATGAAGAAAATAATAGCACTAAAGAGTGACAAATCCCCAGGACCAAATGGTTTCCATCCCAGGGTTTTAAAGGAAGTAGGTGAGCAGATTGCTGATGCCCTAACTATAACCTTTCAAAGTTCTCTAGATTCAGGAACTGTCCCTCTAGATTGGAAAATTGCACATGTCACTCCACTTTTTAAGAAAGGAGAGAGAGGGAAACCGGGGAATTATAGAGCAGTTAGCCTAACATCTGTTGTGGGGAAATTGCTGGAGTCTATAATTAAGGATAGGGTGACTGAACACCTCGAGAATTTCCAGTTAATCAGGGAGAGCCAGCATGGATTTGTGAAAGGTAAGTCGTGCCTGACAAACCTGATTGAATTTTTTGAAGAGATGACTAAAGTAGTGGACAGGGGAATGTCAATGGATGTTATTTAAATGGACTTCCAGAAGGCATTTGATAAGGTCCCACATAAGAGACTGTTAGCTAAGATAGAAGCCCATGGAATCGAGGGAAAAGTACGGACTTGGTTAGGAAGTTGGCTGAGCGAAAGGCGACAGAGAGTAGGGATAATGGATAGGTACTCACATTGGCAGGATGTGACTAGTGGAGTCCCGCAGGGATCTGTCTTGGGGCCTCAATTATTCACAATACTTATTAACGACTTAGATGAAGGCATAGAAAATCTCATATCTAAGTTTGCCGATGACACAAAGATTGGTGGCATTGTAAGCAGTGTAGATGAAAACATAAAATTACAAAGTGATATTGATAGATTAGGTGAATGGGCAAAACTGTGGCAAATAGAATTCAATGTAGACAAATGTGAGGTCATCCACTTTGGATCAAAAAAGGATAGAACAGGGTACTTTCTAAATGGTAAAAAGTTAGAAACAGTGGATGTCCAACGGGACTGAGGGGTTCAGGTACATAGATCATTGAAGTGTCATGAACAGGTGCAGAAAATAATCAATAAGGCTAATGGAATGCTGGCCTTTATATCTAGAGGACTAGAGTACAAGGGGACAGAAGTTATGCTGCAGCTATACAAAACCCTGGTTAGACTGCACCTGGAGTACTGTGAGCAGTTCTGGGCACCGCACCTTCGGAAGGACATATTGGCCTTGGAGGGAGTGCAGCGTAGGTTTACTAGAATGATACCCGGACTTCAAGGGTTAAGTTACGAGGAGAGATTACACAAATTGGGGTTGTATTCTCTAGAGTTTCGAAGGCTAAGGGGTGATCTGATCGAAGTTTATAAGATATTAAGGGAAACAGATAGGGTGGATAGAGAGAAACTATTTCCGCTGGTTGGGGATTTTAGGAGTAGAGGGCACAGTCCAAAAATTAGAGCCAGACCTTTCAGGAGTGAGATTAGAAAACATTTCTGCACACAAAGGGTGGTAGAAGTTTGGAACTCTCTTCCGCAAACGGCAATTGATACTAGCTCAATTGCTAAATTTAAATGTGAGATAGATAGCTTTTTGGCAACCAAAGGTATTAAGGGATATGGGCCAAAGGCAGGTATATGGAGTTAGATCACAGATCAGCCATGATCTTATCAAATGGCGGAGCAGGCACGAGGGGCTGAATGGCCTACTCCTGTTCCTAGACTGAAACTCACAACCTCTGGCTCAGGCAAAAGTGCTACTAACTGAGCCAAGCAGACAGCAGGAGAAACGGTTTCTTCTGTGTGTTAGAAAAAAATTAGGATTTCATTACATATAGCACAGAGATGAAATCACGCCATATGTCAAACTGATTCTACCAAAATGGCTGGTTTCCCAATTCTGAGTTTCAACCACCTTGGCCCCGATATTTACTCATGGCCGTGGAGAGAGTTGGGTGGGTGGGGGGGAGATCGTGGGCTGGGAGGGGTTGTTTTGGCCGATCGCATGTGTCGGATCGCGGCAGATAAGCTTGTTGTGCCTCGAGCAAACACTGCTGCTCCTTCTGGCACATAAGAAGTGCAATTAAGGCACTTACCTGTTGTTCCAGGCCTTCTCGCCTCCTTTTACATGGCGTGAAGCAGAAGGCTTGGGAATCCCAGTCCCCAGGAGTTAAAAATAAAAACCCTATTAAAGTAGAGGCATGGCGGCCTCATTAAAAGATTCTACCGACCGACCCGTGTCCTGAGAGCGGATTGGTCACTAGCTTCTCGACCCGCCTCCATTAAAACCGGTTTTATATTTTTACAATCTTACCTTCCCACCCGCCCCCCAACCCACTCGTCCTTGGGGGTTAAAATTACCCCCCTTTGTCCATCAATCTGAACTCGAACTGTTGAGAAATCACCAGTTGTTCTGAATTTGTTATAGAATGTTTGCATCAGTGAAGTGAAGGGTAAAATGCTTCTTGATCACCAGGAGGTAAAAGGCAGGTTTGATACGAGAAGACCTCTTACTTCAGAGGAAAAGTTACCTACAGCATCAAGACAAAGCCTGGAAAGTCAAATCAAGCTATCTGTATGATCTCAGCAAGCTCCATTAAATGTCATACTATTTCCAAAATACACAGCAGACCCCAGTTGTACTTACTTGCTTTTTAATAATGGCTGAATTTGACAATCATCTTGAAAGCTGATTAATAGTTTCAAGGAAACTAGTTTATTAAATGTTAAATTTTGTTTCTATCCTTATTAAAATAGAAATTAGATACTGAAACTGCACCGTAATTACTACCAGTTTCAGTATTAAGACATACTGCAGCAAGTGTTGGGGTTTTTGGCCGTGAACAGTACCAAGCACATAATTACTAAGCAAGGTTTAATTCAAAAAATTCATATTTCCAGACTGATGGGGGAACAGACTTGAATGTCTTGCTATAAGTGCTGAAATATTTATTAATCAAGTGAACACTATCGAGAGAGAGTGAGATATTGAGGTAGGCTCAGTCTACATATCAATCCTACACTACAGACTAAAAAAATCACCCAACCAAACCATCAAAGCAAGACAAACTTTACTATATTATGGATGGGACTACACACATTAGTATGCCTTAATTGTTCAAGGGTTAAGATCACATCATAAACTGTAAGAATGGTTTATTGATGTCCTTTCAACCCTGAGATGTGTTTTCATTTTTGGTTTAACATTTCGCACTTTTCTCCTTGGCACAACTGTCATGGTGGACAGTAATGGGCATTGGTCCTCATTTTGTACCATGTGAGTATGTTAAAGTGATAGTGTATTATGTAATAAGGCCACAGTTGGTATCAGCACAACACTAGCTGTATTATAATAATGTGATGAAATGGCGGTAAAACCCTCCATAATCTTGAGCTCATCCAAAACTCTGCTGCCCGTATCCTAACTTGCACCAAGTCCCGTTCTCCCATCACCCCTGTGCTTGCTGACCTACATTGGCTGCTAGTCCGGGAATGCCTCGATTTTAAAATTCTCATCCTTGTTTTCAAATCCGTCCATGGTGTCACCCCCCCCTCCCCCCATCTCTGCAACCTCCTCCAGCCCTACAACCCTCCAAGATCCCTGCGCTCCTCCAATTCTTGCCTCTTTTGCATCCCCGGTTTTAATTGCTCCACCATTAGCGGCCGTGCCTTCAGCTGCCTAGGCCCTAAACTCTGGAATTCCCTTCCTTTACCTCTCCGTCTCTCTACCTCTCTCTCCTCCTATAAGACACTCCTTAAACCCTACCTCTTTACCAAGCACCTGTCCTAATATCTCCTTATGTGCCTCGTTGTCAAATTTTGTTTGATAACACTCCTATGAAGCGCCTTGGGACGTTTCACTGCACTAAAGGCGCTATATAAATACAAGTTATTGTTGTTAAGCTATTACAATTAGGTTCTGGTTTTCCTTAATTGGAAGGGTTTTTTTTAGCTTAAGTTCACAGATGAAACAGATCCACATCAGGATCTGGAAGATAAAAAGTTGGAGTTTTCAATGTCTGATTGATGCTTTCTTTGATCCATTGAAGGGGATAATTTATTGAAAACTGAGACCATGACTTGAATGCAGAGCCAGACCTAGAGGATGATGGACATAAAATAAATGACACAGTGGTCTGGATTTTGCTGTAAAAATAACAGTGAGTCTTGTAATAAATTGGATAGCCAGGTGGTGAAGGATAGAATACTAGAGCCTGGACTTCAGTTACTTCCAAGCCTTTAGTTACAGAGATCCACATTACTCACTGCGCACCCCCTGGATAAGCTCTCATATAAATGGATACAAGAGAGTCCCCAATTAATACGCATCACCTGAATACAATTAACACTAATTGATATAAATTATATGGCTACAATTAACAAGTCTAACAGTGCTCACTGTTATTTATGTGCAAATCGGCAATAACTTCCGGTGATTGCACAAGCGCAGTTAAACATGAAAATCCGGAAGTTGCTGTCCGAGGTACCCTGCTCCTCCGGAAGCTGTGCAAAAACAGCATCACACCGTCTGACTCACCATTCAAATGTATTGAACAGTGTGAAGTTCCTGTACTTACCTATGGATACAGCCTAAACTCACCAAAAAAGGTTAGGGCTTGTCCATTCCAGCATAAGTACTCTTTTAATAGCATGTTAAGTCTTAATTACTGCCAAACAACCGCTCAGGTACTGAAAATTAACTATTACAAGTGTGGCGTCTCATTCCTTCAGTTTTTAATTATTGTTGGACATTTTTTTAAAAAGTAAATAATTTTTTTTCTTACTCTTTCTTTCTATCTCTTTTATCTCTTTCTCTTAATCCAGTCCTCCCCTCTCTCTCTTATTTAGCTTTCTGTAACTAATTTGACATTGAAATCACTATCCTTACTGACACTTCCTGGTTCAGACGTGGCTCTTTAACTATTCTTCAATCTGATTGATTAAGGAGATACAAAGTTGCTTACCCTGTTCACACAGATCCCAGATGCCCTGTAGAGGGCACTGCGTCAAATGGATCGCTATCTTACAGGAACTTGCCGTGCAAAACCCCATAGAAAATCTGTGGGCAAGTGCAAGTCTAACGAACAGTTGGTGCCATGCGTTCGCCGCTCACAGCAAAATCTGGCCCCTTTTCTACTAAGTCCTGCAAGACTGATGTTGCAAACAATGGTTGATATAGCACAGAATAATGGAAAAATGTAAACCATAGTGTATGGGTTAAAATGGAAAATTACTGAGTGGTAGGATTGATAATTAGTGTTTTGGAATCTTCCGATGATAGTATGCAGGTTGGATTTTTCAGAATAGCTCTCTATTATCGATGAAAGATGCTGTTGCAATGAATACGTTAAATGATCAACATATCATTCCCGAAAGTGATATCCTTGTGATCTGTTTGCCCTTGCATTAAAAGTAGCAGATTATTTTCTTGTAATTTTCATTTCCACCATTGTGTGTCACAATTTGAATTCATGTGCAACAGTTTGTCTTTTCTTGCCTACATAACAACAATGGTTACACTCCAAAAGTAATTCTTTGGCTATGAAGCCCTTTAGAATGTTTTGAGGGCATGAAAAACATAATGTAAATACAAGCTTTTTCTTTCTTTTACACAAAACATGTTCTTGTATTCACAGCTAGATAGCAGTTTCCATAAGCAGACTGAGTTTCCTGTGAACCAAATTCTGTGTTCATATTTGTGCCTTGTACGGATTAGTGAGCCCCGATTTAACAATGAACTATTTGTGATATATTTCTCACTGGGAAATTCTTGGGATGTTCTCTCATCACTTTCAAAGACCAAACCAATGCATACAGGTGAAGACTGCTTGGTCAAATTTCCGTGCAGTTGATATAATACATAGCAGCTACAAGACATAGCAAGATAATAAAGTACAATAATCAGACTTGCACAATATATAAACTGTTTTAACCTAAGAAAAGAGAAATTTTGAAATCCCTTAATGTTTATTTCGGTAGCTTCTGAATAACTGTCTCTGTAGCAAGTTATGTGGGAGATGATTCTGCATGGACCTATTAAACCCCTCACTTGTAGGGTGAGCTTTTACTGTGGGTTTTAAAAGCATCTTTTCCTTTGATATAAAAGGAGACCATTTGAAGACTGTCTTTAAAGAAGACAAACAAAACAGCAGACCATGGTCCAAGAAACAAGTATCCTCTTAGCGATGAAAACACCTTCCCAGTATAATAGTTCTTGAGAGAATAGAGATGACTTTGAATAATATGGATTGTGATATTACATGCATTCTATTACTTTGATTATCTTCGGGGATCAGGGAGAAATTTTAATGTTTATTATGTTGGCAATTTTACCAATGCTTAATCATCTCTCTCACCAGAGTAAGTTTGGTAAAATTCATAACAGTGCTGTGTTGGCAAGAATGGATTGATGGGCAGAAAGACCTTATCCTGCTCTGTACTTCTCTTCGTGTTACTAAGATTTGACTTTCTAGAGACACCCCTTAGTCAATTTTATCTCCCCAAAACTTGCAGTAAGGGGGTGACAAGGGCCTCGAAACAGGGTCGGCAGACTTACAGCTCTGTTAACACTGATGCTGCAGCTGCCACCATCTTGAAAGGGGCTACCCCTGGGCACCTACAGCACCCACCTGAAACAAGCGGTAGGCCTCTTACCCATGTCAATCACGGTCCTAATGATGTAGTTAGGGCCCCGATTGCAATTTTAACAAATATGTGCGTGGATTGTGCGCTGTGCTGCTACACCCATGCAGACAGGTGTTAAGTGGCCTAAGCAGCAGTCCTTAAAGGGACTGCTCAGGAAACGGCCACAAAAAAACATTTAAACTTGCATTTTTGCGGAGGTGGAGTGAGTAGGAATGTTCTTCCTGGCTCCATGAAAATACTGTGGGCCACTGTCAGTCTGGGCTTGTCCCCCTCAGCCTCGCCTCCCTACCCAGGACCTACCTGCAGCTGTCTCCGACGCCCCAGCTGGCCGACATTTCTGTGGCCCAAGATCGACGAGCTTTGCAGAATACAGACTTGTGTAGTATTTTACAAAACATTTGATCACACTCTCATTGGGCAAATTAAACTAGGTTTATTAAATCCATCTCCTGTATTAAATGACTGATTATGCTTTATTTCTCTTTGCAACTTTCAAAAAATGCATTTTTTTAAAGACACCCACAACTTAATTTTTTTCTTTCAACAGTGATTGCTAACTTCTGTACAATGGAAAAAATTAGATATGTTATTCTGGGACTAAGGGCCCATTTTCCAAATTTTTATAAATAATCTAGAAATACGTGGTACCAATAAGTGCAAAAATCTTAAAGATGAAGAAAATCTAGGATCCCAAATATTTATCATTTTTCTACAAATAATTTAAAACACTGGAGCAAACTTTGATTTTAGCTATTTCCCTTCTTTTCTGTACATTGTTCATTGATGCTGAGGTTTGGTTCCACAGCCAGCAGCAGTCCTTTTTAACTTGCCTAAGTGATAATCCCCTCCCTCCTCCATTTCTACCACAATCCCACTGACGCCAATTGTAACACCCACCACCGTCCTGTCCGAGTTCAACAAGCTCAGCGCAGAGCAAGAATTCAGCTTGGGGATTTCCTGATCTGTATGCTTTAACTGCACAATCAAAGAGCGCATAGAGACTTGATTTAATCACAATTTTAAAGGAGCATGGTTGACATTTAAGTATTTGGCAAACACACGAAGTGATGATGTAACTTGCTTTAAAACATGTCAGTGCATCACTAGTGTGTGATATTTCTGTGATGAAAATGATCTGTGATTTGTGCAGGAGCCCTCATCTTACAATGATATTGGTGCTGTCCTGCTTTAAAAAAATAGCAGGGCTGCAGTGTATATGCATTGGAGCGTTCAGAATGAGGTACGAAAATCAATAAACAAAAACTGCTGCTCCGTTTGTTACTAATTAGCTGAGCTGTGGTGAGACCGATAAAATAACAATTACTACAGCGAGCATTTATAAAGTACTACTCACATGAGAAAATGGGGAGCGATTTTCACTTTTGGTGGAGGCCATAGTGGATCAACTGCCAGTTTTTAATTTTTTTTTACTGTTTCAATTTGCTTTTATTGTACGTGTTTCATGTGCTCTTCAAATTGCTTTCCAGGCAGGAGGGTATCATCACATATCTGCTGAAACCACCTCATCGATTCCTCCTTGGAAATTTTGTGTTTTGAACCTATGCGTCCTAATACACCCACCCCGATTTTCATTTAGAAGATCAAAGAGGAGGGTTTTCAGGAAGCTTTTGAAGGCCAGCGAGAACTCCCAAGGTCAGAGAGTGCAGTGATTGAAAGATTGGTCTTTGGTCTTTGCTGGTGTTGTGGAAGCATGGCTGGAGATGATCACTGGAGTGATTCTATGGAGAGATTTGAAGATAAGTACATTGATCTTGAAGTCAATTTGCTGGGCCACAGGAAGTAGAGCTTGGCAAACACAAGAGCAATGGGTGTTTGGGAATTTGTGCAGGAGAGCACATGAGCAGCGGATTAGCTGAAGCATGTGAAGGCTGGAGGCAGACAAACAAATCATTCTAAATTCTAATGGTGATGGAAGCATGGATAAGTGTTTCTGCAGTGATAAGGGACTAACCAGGCAGAGAAGTGAGCGAGCAATTTTTGAAAAGTGAAACAATGTTACTTTGGGGGCAGAACCAAATCTGTGATTTAAAAAAAACTCAGCCCTCAGTCAAGAATTTGTAGTCTTAGCCTGAGAGGATAACTAGGGAGGATTATGGAGTTATGGCAGAAGCATGTTGCAGCACCTCATCTCTATTAGGTTCTTGCAATATTCTCCACCTTTGTATTATAGAGCATCATTTAATTGTGCACTATGTGTGCTGGCACTGAGCACCTTCCATGCTATTTGATTCCCATTTTAGAGTTGGAATTAACTGGTTTTAGAAGGTTATTTTTTGTTGCTGTTTTTTTCACTTGTCAAACTGTTGTTGCTTATGCATGTTTTCAGTACCTGGCACACCTTGGCCATATCTGAAGAAATCTGCATTTACCATCTTTGCTTGACAGATTTATGCCATCTACTGGAGCTTGACCTGTAGACGAGTCATGGAAATCCCCTCGAGGTGAGTTACGCCACTTTTGCACTTTTTTTAAAAAGTGTGTTGCGTCCACAGGTGTCCTGGGTCTGCTTATTTGCATACCCATTGGAGTATTTATTGTCACTTACTGCCACCAAGCCATCCAGAAATATCACGCTTGCTACCTGCAGGGGGGTGGCACTGGCACTGACTGCCATTTCCCTCACACCCAGGACTGGTAAGGCAGGGTGAATACTGCACACCTTTCTTCCTTGCCACCTTGGCACCAGCACACTTTTCACCCTCTTAAAGCAACACTGCATGATTAAGGAGGGTCTCCAAGTTGGGATCTTGCAATGTGGCTACCAAGCTCCCTCACAGCAATTACTTACATGCACAACCCCTTCCTTCACTTTAACTGCTTCATTACCTCCACATCTCTTATTCAGTGCTCCCATGCCATTTGGCACACCCTCCTCAACTGCTAGCTTTACCCTCATTCGCTTTATCTTCTTGCAAGACAAACTGGCACACAATGCCTGCTAAAGGCGGGGCACTGGTGGACGTTACCCAAAAGTAGATGCCTAATCCCCTTCAAGGAGAAGACTATGATGCTCGTGGGGAGGGACTTAGCTCTTGCTGTGGAAGATGGCACGGTTGACGGCATCTTGCTGGTACCAGGTTACCAACTAAGGACTTACACTGTTGCCCTGGCATCCCTGTGAAGCACCACACAGCCACAATCCTCCCCTTCTCTGTCTCCTTAATCCTAAGTGGGTGATGCTCACTAATTCTTAGCTTTAACCCTTCTTCCCTGCAGATCCACCACAGTAACGGGTGGCGCAGAAGAAGGAAGATGGTGATGGTGAAGATGATTATGAGAACCAAACTACCCAGGAGTCACAGCTGCATAGTACTGCCATTTCTCAAGACAGCAGCATATTCCAGGCCTCTGGGTGTACCTCTCAGTGCAACACCAGACTGCCTAGGAGCAAGCTGATGTGAGATGAGGGTCGCCTCCGTCCCATGATCCTTCTGTACAGCAAGAGGAACCAACCACCTGGTGTGATGCTGGTCCTCAGGAGGCACTTAGTAGTAGCTCTAAAATAGGGGATTGGATTTGTCACCCATAAGGCATCTATTGATATGGTTTCTTCCCTGTAGAGGTTAGGGAAGGCTGAATTTCGAAGGAGAATGCAGTGACACTGTCCAGCCTATTGTGCATTGATGTGCAGGATCCTTTACACGTTGTCACACATAATCTGTACACAGGGAGTGGAAGCCCTTCCTGTTGAGGTAGTTGAAGGTGTGGGGTTTTCTGGAGGAGCTCACAAAGCAACCAGGGTGTCATCGATTGCACCTTGGGCCTTGGGGAAGCTAGTAACCCCATAAAACTGGATAGCTCTATCTCACAGCTGTGATGCCATAGGCAATAAATTCTCTAGCTCATCCCCTGGCTCTCGTGTAAAGTCTATCACTCACTTGTTGGGTGCATAGACATACTGCCCCCTGGCTGATATTATATAAATCCCCCATAGTTGGCTGAAATGATCTTGCATCATAAATGTTGGGTGTGGTCATCACCTTCATAGCCAGAGAGAGAGCAGTGAGACCAGGTAACCATGGCTGCAGGACGTCATGTATTAGGTGACAGAGCTACTCTATTCCCTCTTTGAGGAAGCATGCTCTTCTATAAATCTCATTAAGATCTTCATGTGACCTGTATATTCTATTGCGGGTGAGGGGTGGGAGGATAGCTTGTGGGTTGCGTCCTCTTCAAATGCTGTCTGACTCTTCTTTACTGCATCCTATGCTTCTCTTCTTCCTCAGGAATGCTGTACCTGCTCATGAGAAGCCCTCCCTGTGGTTGGGGAATGTTCAGGTTGGAAATCTCCCAGTGACTTCACATTCTTAGAACCAAGTCCAGGCCTGTGTAGGCTGAATGCCAAAAAACAAATCGCTGCAAAATGCCATTCCCAGCTACAAAAATCACTATTGAAACTTTCCACACTCTCCAGACTCACAAACTCCTCACTTCTGCCTCTCTCACCTGATTCTGGCAGCAACTGTGCCTTATAATTCTCATTCTAACTTACCTGGGTGCATTGCGAGTGTAAAAAACAGGAGAGTTGAGAGCTGCAGCATCACTGACCCTCCTTATAATATGCATGGGAATGAGCTCACTCTGGACTTGGTGGATACATTGTGGGAAGGGCCAAAAAGCACCAGGGAATTCGAAGGGGTCAACTTTGCAGTGGAAAACCGCTGGAAATGGTTTCTGCTGCATTTTGCTGTCAAAAAAATTAATTGTACACTGAAATTGTGCCGAAAACAGAGTGGAACTTCTGAGGGCTATAATTTGCAAATGACAGCAACGCATTTGTACTTGTACACTGGCGATAGACCCATGGGTTCATCTCTAAATAAGCTGATACAGCACAGGCTTGATGTATTGTTGTATCATTGTATAACAGAAAATGTGAAGTAGTTGCAGGAGAGGAAATACTGCCACAGACAGTTTAAGACTTTACTGGAATCTTCTCTAATCCTTTAAATAGGAGAAAGCAAAAGAAACTTCCGCACCGAATATAGAACCAGCATACAGCTCATTTGTAATAAAGAGTATAAATGAAACTAGGGCAAATAAGGAAAAAAAACTTTAGAAAATGAAATTCCCCTGAGAGGATTCAAACCAATGCTATTTGCCGAATTTAAATTGTCAGAATCAGAAACTTGTAAAACAAGAACAGTTTTTTAAAAAACAAATCTAGAAGCACCAATGAAAATTTCTGGAACCATGTCAATAGCTACCATGAATTAGTTTGGTAAAATGATTAGTTATGGACTAAACCTACACCCATTTCATTAAAAGTAGTTGGTCAGAAAATAGTGTGCAGTCCAAGAGCATGAAGCATGCAAACATTACCCCATGTATATAGGCTGTTCCAGTAATTAATGGCAGATTACATTATCACAATTTAACTGCATTGGACATCCTGGCTAATAATGCCAGTAAACAAGTAGAGTGAAACCAGAAGAACACTACTCCCACCAAAATAACTGACACAGATGTTTCAAAGCCAGTAATCTCATGTTGGGGTCAAATGATAGTTATAAACCTTTCAGTTTTCCTTGTCACAGATTTTGGCATCATCTGAGATCACTGCTTTGTCGTGACAATCTCGTGCCCGTTAATCTCCCAGGAACTCTTGGAAATGGTGGTTACTCTTGTCAGATGTTTCTGTCACTAAATCTTTTCATTATTATTTTATTTAATCTTTCAGTATAATACATTTTACCTCACCTCTGATATGAGCAAGCATTCTGTTTGAGAACTAATGTGAAGCAGCCCGTTTATAACAGGCCCTTTACTTAAATATTGCTTCAGTGTGACTTCTGAAAAGAATGTTGTGAAGAAGCTTACACACCCAATTTTCTGAATATTTCTAATATAAGAAACATAAATTTAAGATTTCTTAATCTTCAAAATTCGATAAATATCAGATAGTAACTTGAGATAAAAGGTGGAGACTCCCCCCAATAGTTCAGTGGTAAAAGTTGTATGTTTGATCTTTGATTTGCTCTCAGCTGATAGGAGGGGGAAAAAATGAATTAGCCAAGGATTCTATTGTGATGCCAAGTAAAGTGTGTGTATGTGGGTGTCAGGTAAGGACTAGGTTGGCCTCAGCTGTGAGGCCACCATGATTGAATAATCTGCTGATGCTGACTGTCTATAGTTCACAAATGAAGATAGGCCACTTGGGTGAGTTACCAGACAGCTGGCAATGCTTCTGGAACCACATCCAGGAGAGCAGGGAGAAATCTTGGGGGAGGTGTGGGGGGTAATGAGAATAAGGTGGGTGGGGAAATGTGATTAGGATTATTTGCTTGCATGCAAGGTAAATACTGACAAAGACTGGTTGGGCTGAATAGCCTGTTTCCGTATTCTAACTATGTAGATGGAATCAGGTACAGAACACATCATGAATGGGTACGGTAGCATAGTGGTTATGTCATTGGACTAGTAATCTAGAGGCACTGACTAATAATCTGGGGTCATGAGTTCAAATCTCACCACGGCAGCTAGGGAATTTAAATTCAATTAAATAAAATCTGGAATTAAAATACTAGTATTAGTAATGGTGGCCATGTAAACTACCGGATTGTTGTAAAAACCCATCTGGTTCACTAATGCCCTTTAGGGAAGGAAACCTGCTGTCCTTACCTGGTCTGGCCAAAATGTGACCCCAGACCCACAGCAATCTTGTTGATTCTTAATAGCCCTCTCAAATAGCCCAGCAAGCCACTTAGTTGTACAATTTCGCTATGAAAAGTCATAATAAGAATAAAACCGGATGGAACACCTGGCCTTGAACCATCTAGGCACTGGACATGACAAAGGCAAACCAAGCCCAGTCAACCCTGCAAAGTCCTCCTCACTAACATCTGGGGACTTGTGCCAAAATTGGGAGAGCTGTCCCATAGACTAGTCAAGCAACAGCCTGACATAGCCATAATCACAGAATCATACCTTTCAGCCAACATCCCAGACTCTTCCATCACCATCTGTGGGTATGTCCTGTCCCACTGGCAGGACAAACCCTCCAGAGCTGGCAGTACAGTGACATACAGTCAGGAGGGAGTGGCCCTATGAGTCCTCAACATTGACACCGGACTCCATGAAATGTCATGGCATCAGGTCAAACATGGGCAAGGAAACCTCCTGCTGATTACCACCTATCGCCCTCCCTCAGCTGATGAATCAGTCCTCCATCCATGTTCAGAAGCACTGAAGGGTAGCAAGGGCACAGAATGTACTCTGGGTGGGGGACTTTCAATGTCCATCACCAAAAGTGGCTCTGGTAGCACCAGTACTGACCGAGCTGGCCGAGTGCTGAAGGATATAGCTGCCAGACTGGGCTTGTGGCAGGTGGTGAGCGAACCAGCACGAGGGGAAAACCTACTTGATCTCGTCCTCACCAGTCTACCTGTCGCAGATGCATCTGTTCGTGACAGTATTGGTAGGAGTGACCACCGCACAGTCCTTGTGGAGATGAAGTTCCGTCTCCATACTGAGGACACCATCCAACGTGTTGTGTGGCACTATCACCGTGCCAAATGGGATAGATTCAGAACAGATCTAGCAGCTCAAATCTGGGCATCCATGAGGCGCTGTGGGCCATCAGCGGCAGCAGAATTGTATTCCAGCACAATCTGTAACCTCATGGCCTGGCATATTCCTCACTCCACCATTACCAACAAGCCAGGGGATCAATCCTAGCTCAATGAGGAGTGTAGAAGAGCAGGCCAGGAGCAGCTCCAGGCGTACCTAAAAGAAAAATGAGGTGCCAACCTGGTGAAGCTGCAACTCAGGACTACATGCATGCTAAACAGCAGACGCAACATGCTATAGACAGAGCTAATTGATTCCACAACCAACAGATCAGATCAAAGCTCTGCAGTCCTGCCACATCCAGTCATGAATGGTGGTGGACAATTAAACAACTAACGGGAGGAGGAGGCTCTGTGAACATCCCTGTACTCAATAATGGCAGAGTCCAGCACGTGAGTGCAAAAGACAAGGCTGAAGCGTTTGCAACCATCTTCAGCCAGAAGTGCCGAGTAGATGATCCATCTCGGCCTCCTCCCGATATCCCCACCATCACAGAAGCCAGTCTTCAGCCAATTCGATTCACTCCACGTGATATCAAGAAACGGCTGAGTGCACTGGATACAACAAAGGCTATGGGCTCTGACAACATCCCAGCTGTAGTGCTGAAGACTTGTGCTCCAGAATTAGCTGTGCCTCAAGCCAAATTGTTCCAGTACAGCTACAACACTGGCATCTACCCGACAATGTGGAAAATTGCCCAGGTATGTCCTGTCCACAAAAAGCAGGACAAATCCAATCTGGCCAATTACCGCCCCATCAGTCTACTCTCAATCATCAGCAAAGTGATGGAAGGTGTCGTCGACAGTGCTATCAAGCGGCACTTACTCACCAATAACCTGCTCACCGATGCTCAGTTTGGGTTCCGCCAGGATCACTCGGCTCCAGACCTCATTACAGCCTTGGTCCAAACATGGACAAAAGAACTGAATTCCAGAGGTGAGGTGAGAGTGACTGCCCTTGACATTAAGGCAGCATTTGACCGAGTGTGGCACCAAGGAGCCCTAGTAAAATTGAAGTCAATAGGAATCAGGGGGAAAAGTCAGCAGTGGCTGGAGTCATACCTAGCACAAGATGGTAGTGGTTGTTGGAGGCCAATCATCTCAGCCTCAGGACATTGCTGCAGGAGTTCCTCAGGGCCGTGTCCATGGCCCAACCATCTTCAGCTGCTTCATCAATGACCTTCCCTCCATCATATCGTCAGAAATGGGGATGTTCGCTGATGACTGCACAGTGTTCAGTTCCATTCGCAACCCCTCAGATAATGAAGCAGTCCGTGCCCGCATGCTACAAGACCTGGACAACATCCAGGCTTGGGCTAATAAGTGGCAAGTAACATTCGAGCCAGGCAATGACCACCTCCAACAATAGAGAGTCTAACTACCTCCCCTTGACATTCAATGGCATTACCATCGTCGAATCCCCCACCATCAACATCCTGGGGGTCACCATTGACCAGAAACTTAACTGGACCAGCCACATAAATACTGTGGCTACAAGAGCCCGTCAGAGGCTGGGTATTCTGTGGCGAGTGACTCACCTCCTGACTCCCCAAAGCCTTTCCACCATCTACAAGGCACAGGTCAGGAGTGTGATGGAATACTCTCCACTTTCTGGATGAGACCAACACCATCCAGGACAAAGCAGCCCACTTGATTGGCACCCCATCCACCACTCTAAACATTCACTCCCTTAACCACCGGCGCACCGTGGCTGCAGTGTATACCATCCACAGGATGCACTGCAGCAACTCGCCAAGGCTTCTTCGACAGCACCTCCCAAACCCGCGACCTCTACTACCTGGAAGGACAAGGGCAACAGGCACATGGGTACAACACCACCTGCACGTTCCCCTCCAAGTCACGGATCATCCCGACTTGGAAATATATCGCCGTTTCTTCATCGTCGCTGGGTCAAAATCCTGGAACTTCCTACCTAACAGCACCTGTGGGAGAACCTTCACCACACGGACTGTGGTGGTTTAAGACGGCGGCTCACCACCACCTTCTCAAAGGGAATTAGGGATGGGCAATAAATGCTGGCCTTGCCAGCAACGCCCACATCCCATGAATGAATAAAAAAAAGCCTCAAAACTGGAGTGGCCAGCAGATGCAAATTGAAGAATATGGAGTCATGGAAAGGTTACAGCACGGAAGGAGGCCATTCTCCAGTCCTCTGGCACCACTCCCATATCTACGGATGTTTGGAAGATTATGGCCAGTACCTTCGCAATTTCCACCCTTACTTCCCTCAGTAATCTAGGATGGATCCCATCCGGACCGGGTGTCTTATTTATTTTAGCCTTTCTAGTCCCTCTTCTTTATCAATTTTTAGCCCATCCAGTATCTCAACTATATCTTCCTTTACCGAGACTCTGGCAGCATCTTCTTCCTTGGTAAAGTACTCATTTAGTACCTCGGCCATCCCCTCTGTCTCCATGAGCAGATCTCTTTTGTTGTCCCTAATCGGCCCCATCCCTCCTCTTACTACCCATTTGCTGTTTACCTGCCTGTAGAAGACTTTTGGATTCCTTTTTATGTTGGCCACCAGTCTATTCTCATACTCTCTCTTTGCCCCTCTTATTTCTTTTTTCACTTCCCCTCTGATTTTTCTATATTCTGCCTGGTTCTCACTTATGTTATAAACCTGACATCTGTCATATACCCCTTTTTTCCATTTCATCTTACTCACTATCTCTTTTGTCATCCAGGGAGCTCTTGCTTTAGTTGCCCTATCTTTCTGCCTCATGGGAATGTGCCTAGACTGTACCTGAACCATCTCCTCTTTAAAGGCTGTTCAATTACAGCTTTGCTTGCCAATTTTGATTCCAATTTACCCGGACCAGATCTATTCTGATCCCATTGAAATTGGCCCTCCTCCAATTGAATATTTTTACTTTAGAGTGGTCAGAGTCCTTTTC
Organism: Heptranchias perlo; assembly: GCF_035084215.1. Taxonomy (NCBI): domain Eukaryota; kingdom Metazoa; phylum Chordata; class Chondrichthyes; order Hexanchiformes; family Hexanchidae; genus Heptranchias; species Heptranchias perlo. The sequence goes on from NC_090337.1 coordinate 43,412,960, forward strand.
CATAGCTATTCTAAACCTTATGATACTATGATCGCTGCTCCTTAAATGCTCCCCCACTGACACCTGTTCCACTTGGTCCGCCTAATTCCCTAGAACCAAGTCCAGCAATGCCTCTTTCCTCGTTGGGCCAGAATTGTACTGGTCAAGAAAGTTATCCTGAACACATTTCAGTAATTCCTCCCCCTCTGTGCCCCTTTTAATTTTTGTTATCTCACTCTATATTAGGATAGTTGAAGTCCTCAGTTATCACTGCTCTATAGCTTTTGCACCTCCCTGTAATTTCCCTGCAAATTTGCTCCTCTATCCTTCCCACTAGTTGGTGGCCTATAGAATACACCCAGTAATGTAATGGCAACTCTTTTATTTCTTAACTCTAACCTAATAGATTCTGTCCTTGACCCCTCCAGGACATCCTCTCTCTCCAGCACTGCAATATTTTCCTTAATCAATACTGCCACCCCTCTCCTTTCATTCCTTCCCTCTCTTTCCTGAACACCTTGTATCCAGGAATATTTAGTACCCAATCCTGCCCTTTTTTTGAGCCAGGTCTCTGCTATCGCCACAACATTATATTTCCACGAGGCTATTTGCGCCTGCAGCTCACCAACCTTGTTTACCACGCTTCGTGCGTTTATGCACATGCACTGCAAGCCAGACCTAGACTTTCTTGTACTCTCTCTTAGTCTGATCCCACCTAATACTGTACTATTACTTGCTCTAGTGCTATCTTTTTCTCCCGATCCTTTGTGCCCCTTGTTTCTCCTTTCCAATGCTGCACCCTGGTGTCCATTGGTCCCACCCCATTGAGGTATAATCCGTCCGGCCAGTACAGGTCCCACCTTCCCCAGAACTGGTCCTAATGCCCCAGGAATCTAAAGCCTGCCCTCCTGCACCATCTCTGCAGCCACGCATTCATCTGCTGTATCCTCCTATTTCTATACTCGCTACCACGTGGCACCAGGAGTAATCCGGAGATTACTACCTTTGAGGTCCTGCTTCTTAATCTCTTTCCTAACTCCTTAAAATCTGCAGGACCTCTTCCCTCTTTCTACCTAAGTCGTTGGTACCGATATGGACCACGACCTCTGGCTATGAATAGACTGGAGACATTATGATCAAGGTATTGATTTATGGTGACTGAATAAATCAAAATTCATTTTCATGGCATGGGATGCTAAGATTTTTACCGGTGTTTTAAGGATTGGATTCGACAATTGATTTTTTTGTAATTCGGACTAATGGTTTATGGTGACTGAGTAAGTCAAATTCTGTTTTTATTAAGCATGATTAGAGGATTTTCTAGTATTGTTACTGTTCTTTTGGGGATTGTTTTTAGTGACTCCATCCATTTTCCCATGAAAACCATACATCAGCTGCCTTGGTGGTAGTAACAGTTCTGTTTGTCATTAGATTAATAGGTTTGGCTCTGTTTGTAATGAAACAGCCTAAGCCACAAAATGATCCTTTTCGATCACCCTGTAGACTTTACTGGCAATGACTGAAAACTAGGCATTTAGCAACCTAGCATTGCTAAATTCTAGGTTGCTAAATTAGCAACTCAGCAACCAAACACATCAGTATTGTGTAATACTGCGTTTGAAACAGTGTTTGCAATGTTAATATCGTTTTCATTTTTTGACTAATTAATTTGAATTAAATGTCACTTTTAACTTTTCTCTGTTTTGTTTCTTATCTCCCCTCCCTTATTTATGTTTCTTCCCAGGATAGGGGTCTGGGGATATTGGTAGAAAGCTCACTGAAACGAACAGAGCAGTGCTCGATAATAGTAACAAAAGTTAACTAGATCTCAGGATGTTAGCCAGATAAATACAGCACGAATCCCAGGAACCGATAATTATTCTGCACAATTCACAGAGGCATACCTGGAGTACTGCGCACAATTCTGGTTGTTGATTACAGCAAGGATATCCAGGTATGGGAGGCAGTGCAGAACAGGGAAACCAAACTGATACCTAGCTTTAAGGCATCTGAATTATGTGGAGAGGTGGAAAACCTTGTGATTGCCCACAGATCAACAGTGACTATACTTTAAAAGCAATTCATTGGCTGCAAAGTGCCTAAGGACATGAAAGGTGCTAAATAAATGAAAGTACTTTCTTATTTACTCTGGAGAAGACCCGGGGAGATGTTAAAGCATTCAAGATTTTAAAGTAAATAGATAATTTGTGTTCCAATAATATGTTTGAGATTGCCACATATTCTAGAACCAGGGGTCTCCTTTGACATGCCCAGGAAGGACTTGCGATAATATAGCACCTTTAATGTGCTATATAAATGCGTATAAGCCTGTCCACTGAAGATGGGATTAAAGTCAACCTTAATCTGACCAGATGAAAATTGGAAATAGAGTTATTAGAATTTGCTTTCAGATTCACAGAGACAGTATGAATGGAACTGATACTTACGGGAGGAAAAAGAACAAGTTGGACCACATAAGGACACTAGATATAGATTAAGGGAAGTCAGATGGTGCAGTGTTAAAATCTCTTGTAAGGACAGGTTTCATTAATGACGTCCTGTGTTGAACTGCCTGTTTTTTTATTCTTTGTCATGCTCAATTTATTATGAAAAAAAAGTTTGTCTTATGTCTGCAAAGATGGTTGTCCTTGAACTACTGGTGGGAATGTAATCAAATAGGGAAATATATAGAGGTGCTGAAAATTTCTTAATAAAAGATTTGCTCAATATTTTTATCTTTGGTTTTATAAATACATGAGTGTAGTCAGCTCAGTTTCGATGCGTTTGTAGTTTATCTAGTCCTATTCTTGTTCTGCTTTAGATAGTTTTACTTCCCGTTTCAGCTGTACGATTTCATGAATGATCTCTACAACTGTAAGCAGAAACTTTCATCTTTGTCACAAGTTCTGGTCTCCATATTATTAAAAGGATATAGAGGCACTGGAGAAGGTGCAAAAAAAATATTTACTCGGATGAAACCAGAACTGAGGCGTTATACCTATCAGGAAAGATTGAGCAGGTTGGGACTCTTTTCTCTAGAAAAGAGAAAACTAAGGGGTGACCTGATAGATTGTGAAAGGGTTTGATAGGGTAGACGTAGAGAAGATGTTTCCATTTGCGGGTAAGACCAGAACTAGAGGCCATAAATATAAGATAGTCACTAATAAATCCAGTAGGGAACTCAGGAGAAATTTCTTTACCCAGAGAGTGTTAGAATGGGGGGGAACTCACTACCCCGAGGAGTAGTTGAGGCGACTAGCATAGATGCATTGATGGGGAAACTAGATAAACACGAGGGAGAAAGGAATAGAAGGATATGCTGATAGGGTTAGATGAAGGAGGGAGAAGGTTTGTGTGGAGCATTAACACCGGCATGGACCTGTTGGACTAAATGGCCTGTTTCTGTGCTGTATGTACTATGTAATTCTATGTGTGTAATATTTCCAGTTTGCAGCTGTGCAAGACTCATTAATGATGTGTAGAGGGTTAACTCACTTGCCATATAATTGAGTTTTCCTCCACACCTGATTCACTTCTACTAATAGGCTGGTTGAAAATTTACACAATTCACTAAAAATTTAGCTGTAAGATTCCATTATTAGTAAGTGATAGCGATCCTGATCTAATCTCATAGAGTCATAGAGTTATACAGCATGGATAGAGGCCCTTCGGCCCATCGTGTCCGCGCCGGCCATCAAGCCCTGTCTACTCTAATCCCATATTCCAGCATTTGGTCCGTAGCCTTGTATGCTATGGCATTTCAAGTGCTCATCCAAATGCTTCTTGAATGTTGTGAGGGTTCCTGCCTCCACAACCCTTTCAGGCAGTGAGTTCCAGACTCCAACCACCCTCTGGGTGAAAAAGTTCTTTCTCAAATCCCCTCTAAACCTCCCGCCTTTTACCTTGAATCTATGTCCCCTTGTTATAGAACCCTCAACGAAGGGAAAAAGCTCCTTAGTATCCATCCTATCTGTGCCCCGCATAATTTTGTACACCTCAATCATGTCCCCCCTCAGCCTCCTCTGCTCCAAGGAAAACAAACCCAATCTTCCCAGTCTCTCTTCATAACTGAAGCGCTCCAGTCCTGCCCTGGTAACATCCTGGTGAATCTCCTCTGCACCCTCTCCAAAGCGATCACATCCTTCCTGTAGTGTGGCGACCAGAACTGCACACAGTACTCCAGTCCAGTCAGACTTAGTCATTACAAAACCAAGCAGTTCTGTAGCTTCTCTTCCAGTGTTGTCATTCCTATTAAAAGCCTAATTTGGTTCTTCTCTTGCTTCCGTCATATACCCATCAACAACCAAAGGTTGGGTAGTTGCCAAATTTCACATTTCTCCATGTAAATAACCAGTAAGTGTTCAAAAGCAATGATGTTCAATTTCTTGTATTCCCCCTTTGCCCTGCCAAAACAAAGTCCTATGCCAGGCCTCACCTAGATGCCTGTAGATGAAGTCAGGAAGTTGCATGTGGTGAATCTCAGCCATAAGTCCTTTAGGTCCATGGCATTAAGTGAATGGACAAAACTGTGGCAAATGGATTTCAATGTAGGCAAGTGTGAGGTCATCCACTTTGGACCTAAAAAAGATAGATCAGAGTACTTTCTAAATGGTGAAAAGTTTGAAACAGTGGAGGTCCAAAGAGACTTAGGGGTCCATGTACATAGATCATTAACATGTCATCTACAGGTAGGGAAAATAATCAAGAAGGTTATTGGAATGCTGGCCTTTATATCTAGAGGTCTAGAATACAAAGGGGTAGAAGTTATGCTACAGCTATACAAAGCTCTTGTTAGACCACACCTGGATACTTGGTTCAGTTCTGGGCACTGCACCTTGAGAAGGATATATTGGCCTTGGGAGGAGTGCAGTGTAGATTTACTAGAATGATACCTGGACTCCAAGGTTTTAATTACAAGGAGAGATTACACAAACTAAAGTTGTATTCCTTGGAATTTAGAAGATTAAGGGGTGATTTGATTGAAGTTTTCAAGATACTAAGGGGAACTGATAGGGTAGATAGAGAGAAACTATTTCCACTGGTTGGGGAGTCTAGGACCAGGAGACATAGCCTAAAAATTAGAGCCAGGACTTTCAGGAGTGAAGTTAGGAAACACTTCTACACGCAAAGGGTGGTTGAAGTTTGGAACTCTCTTCCTTAAACAGCAGTAGATGCTAGCTCAATTGTTAATTTTAAATCTGAGGTTGATAGATTTTTGTTCATCAAAATCATTAAGGGATACAGGGCTAAGGCTTGCAAATGGAGTTAAGTCACAGATCAGCCATAATATTGAATGGCGGAACAGGCTCGCGGGGCTAAATGGCCTACTCCTGTTCCTATATTTTTGTACATTAGTTTAATGGGATAATTCTAGCATTTATTCCCTTAATATCCCATACATGACTACTAAGATGATTATCTCAAATATTTCCCGTTGTTCTGGTTTACTAAAGATGGATTGTTATGTGGATAGAATGGTGCAATATTCGAGACACTATCTTTGATGAGTTGTTTTGCAGAACATTTGTCCTCAAGCCAGTTTACGTATTTGGTGCATTTTGATATACAGATAAACAAATTCCCTGTCAAATATAATTTAATTCAGGCTCCAAAAAATATATTTGTGGACTCTGCATGCAATGGATGAGGCAACGTAAAATTGAGAGTGGTTTGTCGTTTTGAGATTTCAGTTTAAAATCACATTATCCATTTCCTTTTTACATCTGTAGGACTCCTTGTTACTTTCATTTCAATTTTAATTGAAGGAAGGAGATCTCTTAAATTCAGGGTCTATAAATCCACAGATCTGTAGGATGGAAGAGGAAATGATTACCTTTATCATTGTAATAAGTGATACAATTATTAATGTCACAATTTTAAAAAAGCAAAAATGCACTCGACAAGCAATCCTGTCAACAGCTAGGTCTCCAATGCTGTTTGAAATAAAATATTCAGTAGCAAAATCTGAATAAGTGTCAATAATGGTAGCTCCCATGCTGGGTACCATGGTGCTGTACAGAGATCCTTGGGAGAGGGTCTCCACCTGAAATGTTAATTTCCCTCTTTTTTTCAGATGCTTTCCAAACTTTTCTTTAATTCAAATTACCAGCATTCACAGTTTTCTTTTGTTATCTCAACTGATCTTATTTGTGTGCAGTTAGCTAATCTCAGCCAGGAATAAAAACAAAAAATGCTGGAAAAGCTCAGCAAGTGAGGCAGCATCTGTGGAGAAAGAAACAGATTTAATGTTTCAGGTTGAAGACCTTTCATCAGAGCTGAAACATTAACTCTGTCTCTTTCTGCACAGATGCTGCCTGATTTGTTGAGTTTTTCCAGCATTTTCTGTTTTTATTTCCGATTTTCAGCATTCGTAGTATTTTGCTTTTGATTTAGTCTCAGCCAGGATTGTGGTGGGAACTATATCATTAGCTACAGTGCCCAGGGAAGGGGAAGATAACTTGTAGTCCTGCTCCCAACTGTTGTGAAATATGCTGGTCCAAACAGCACTGGGCTCAGCCTTCATGTTCTCATAATTGAATAATCCGCTGACACTCACTGTTTAGACTGAGCATGAAGAATAGCCATCTTGGCAAGGTACAAGACTTTTTGCTACTTTAACGACGCTATATAAATGCAAGTTGTTGCTGATGCCTGCAAATGTGCATCAGCAGCAGCCGCCCCAGCCCACTGCCTGTCCGAAGTGGACTGGAATCTTTCTGGAGCCCAAATGGGCTAAAGAATTAAAAATAGACTCTTGGTATATCTTTGTGATGACATTGGGGTTCTTCTGTCCTAACTTCCTCTGCCAATGTTCACCGCTGTCTGTAGACAGGTACTGGCGAATGGTCACAGGACATCTTTTTTACAGCCAGTCTTGCTGGGCATCCCTCCATAGGTTCTCTTCATCCAGATATGTAAGAAAGAAGGATTTCCACTGGGAATTTTTCCTCTCCCAATCCCACAGAAGGAAAGAAAAAACCCACCAAGTTTCGGGGTGCAGAGGGGAAAGGCTTGACCGTCTGATAAATTGCTAAGTGTCAATTCTCAAACCCACACCGTGCACAGGACGACACACTGGAGAATTTGGGACACTTTCGTGGAAAAGGTCTCAAAATTTCTAAGTTTCCTTTTAAATAAGCATCGAGTAAGTTTCATTGATAACGCAAATGAATCTCCCCAAAAGCAGGTTTCACAGTAAAGTTAAAACTGCTCACCAAAGGGGAAATGGTCATTTTTAAAGGTTTGTTTCCCTTTGAGGATTTTCAAAGAAAAATAAAACAAAAATAGATTTCCAAAACCCATTGGACTGATTTTTAATAAAGTGGAACCTTGTCCATTCTGGAAACTTTATTATTTTTTCTGCTACATTTAATTAAAAATATCTTTTTGTTCTTAAAGCCTAGTCTAAGTAAATGCTGTGTGTGTATTTGTTTTAATATGAAGGTTTACATTGGTATGTAAGCCTAGACATTACTTAACAAGTTACCTGCTATTTTAATAGAGATCTTAAGCCATATGTCACAAGCCATTATTTATAAGCGGTGGAGTGTAGAATATATTTTCTTTTGCCAGAAAAAGTTGGTATGAACTAGTACTATTCATTTGACACCACAGAGCTTCCACTATATCATGACTGAGGAACGCCATACCAACCTGCTAACTATTGGTGTGCTAATACTGGCAACAATAATTTCTACCCTGAATAAAAAGCGCAATACTGCAGATGCTGGAAATCTGAAGCAAAACCAGAAAATGCTGGAAGTATTCAACAGGTCAGGCAGCATGAGTCAAGACAGCACAAGTCGTCATTTCAGGTATTGGACCTTTGCTCTGAGGAAGAGTTCAATACCCGAAATACCGACTGTTCTCCGCACAGTGCTGCCTGACTTGCCGAGTACTGCTAGTATTTTCTGTTTTTGTAATTTCTACCCAAATGTTTATCAGATGATTATTGAATGATTACAATTGCTTTCCACATGCCTTTTATCTAGTTTTGGCCACTTTTAACAATTTTAAAATTGTCTCTTGAACTGTATCCGAAATGACGACTTGTGCTGGCTTGACTCGTGCTGCCTGACCTGTTGAATACTTCCAGCATTTTCTGTTTTTGCTTCAGATTTCCAGCATCTGCAGTATCATGCTTTTTATTCAGGGTAGAAATTATTGTTGCCATTATTAGCACACCAATGCTTATTTAAAATTGAACTTCTGTTCCTAAAATTGCTTCTTTTCAGTTTATATGTTCCTTAAAGTTAAGGTCTCCAGTGTCAGCAAAGCTCAGTTGGTAGCATTTTGCATCTGAGGCTGAAGGTTGTGCATTTAAACATCATTCTGGGACGTCAAAATCATGAAGGGTTTTGATAGAGTAAATTAGGAGAAGCCGTTTCCAATGGCAGAAGGGTCAGTAACCAGAGGACACAGATTAATATAAGTAAAAGAACCAGAAGCACGATGAGGAGAATGTTTTTTACGCAGTGAGTGGTTATGATCTAGCATGCACTGCCTGTAAGGGTGGTGTAGGCAGATTCAATAATAACTTTCAAAAGGGAATTGGATAAATATTTGAAGGGGAAAAATTTGCAGGGCTATGAGGAAAGGGCAGGGGAATGGGTCTAATTGGATAGCTGTTTCAAAGAGCTAGCACAGGCACGATGGGCCAAAGGGCCTTCTGTGTTGCATCATTCTATGATTCTACATTAAACTGAGGCCCTGTCTACTTGTCGAGTTGGCTGTAAAAATCCCAAGGTACTTTTTCAATGAAGAACTGGTAGTTCTCCGGTTTCCTAGTTAATAGTCATCCTGCAACCAACACAGATTAACTCCTCATTCATCTCGTTGCTGATTGTAGGACTATGCTGTGCACAATTTCACTGCCATGTTTGCCTAATAACATTAGTGACTGGACTTAATGTAATCGATTGGCTTTGAAGTACTTTGGGACCTTGTGAGGATGTGAAAAGTGCTTGTTTAGTAGGTCTCCTGTGACATTACTCACAGTTAGCCAGATGATGCATGGTTAAGATGCTCACCTGGAAATTCCGGGGGCCCCACTCCACTGGTATAATGTGACAGAATGGAACCCCACCTATTTTCACCTGAGGTTGGAGATCCCCTCCCAAATTCCAGGGATTGGCTCATTTGCATAGCAGCGGCATGCAATCCCGTTGTCTTATTTGACCCTGAGATGCGCTACCGACCCCATTTCTACTCTATCGTCAAGACTGCCTACTTCCATCTCTGCCTCTAACTCAGTTTATCTGTTGCTGAAACCCTCATCCATGCCTTTGTAACCTCTAGATTTGTCTATTCCAATGCTCTCCTGTCTGGCCTCCCACCCTCCATAAACTTGAGCTCATCCAAAACTCTGCTGCCTGTATCCGACATTGCACCAAGTTCCGTTTGGCCATCACCCTGTGCTCCCGGTCTGGCATTGCCTCAATTTTTGAAATTCTCAGCTTGTTTTCAAATCCCTTCATTGCCTCGCCTCTCCCTATCTCAGAAACCTCCTCCAGACCTCAGAGATCTCTGCACTCCAATTCTGGCCTCTTGCACATCCCTGATTTTAATCCCCCCACTATTGGCGGCCGTGCCTTCAGCTGCCTTGGCCCGAAGTTCTGGACTTCCCTCCCTAGACCTCTCCTCCTTTAAGACGCTCCTTAAAACCAACCTCTTTACCTGTCCTGAAATCTCCTAATGTGGCTTGGTGTCAAATTTTGTTTGATAGCACTCCTGGGAAGCACCTTGGGGCGTTTTACTACGTTAAAGGTCCTATATTAATGCAAATTGCTGGTGGTGGTAGAGTTGCCAGTGTGCTATTTCTAAAAACCACATGTTGAAAGACCAACCTGATTTCTCAGAAATCAAAATAGTGACATGTCTTGCTATTCCTTCACCTTAACTGATTTTTACAATTAGTATTAAACTTATTACCTGTAAAATTCTTGGATATCCTAACACAATGTGGTAATATAAGTATATCATAGGAAACAAATTTTATTTTTTTATTTTACATATTTGTACATAACATTTCCAGATTACATTTCTGAATCCAATTGAATGAAATTATATTAACACACTTTAAAATGGTTGAGTCAGGTAATCAACATTTACAAAATGTTGAAAATTTATTCAAGTGACCTAATCACCAATAGCTACAACGTCACTACAAGGCAGGCATGTATTCTTTGACTTTAATAGCACCTTTAAATAAAGTTTATTTGTTTAAAACTACCATCTGTGGAGAATAAAAAGAGGCCCATGGTAAAATACTGTATAACTGAAATCCAAGGAGACAGAAGAGTTAGCTTCTCTTAACTACTTTATATATCTTCCAATCCTGCACATTTCTCAGTTTTACTAGAATTGCATATCAGTTACCAACATTTTACTGAAATGCCCAATACAATTCAGTGACAAATGTAATCATATTAAAATAAATTATAAAAGAAGCATAGGCCAAATCACTGGACATAAAGCTTCAAACAGTACCAATGACTAACACTGATTTTCTTGAAGTGCACCATCTTGAGCGTCAGCATTTTACAACCACAGAAGCAAAGTAAAATCTAGCTTTTTTCTCTCCAGTCTCCTAGCTTGTTGGAGGCATCTCAGTTTCACTTGGCTGTCGTTTTCTCTGCCATGTGCTTCTGCTGACTTTCGGCATGTCTGGAGAAAGAAGAGAAGTCAAAGGTAATGTCACATTTTGGGAATCTTGACCATTTTGCTGCAGAAGGATCTGGGTATTATTTATATTGGAAGTGTTTAAGCTTAATTCAGGTCACAGAGGTGTAAATTTTGGTTGCGTTTGTTGACAAATTAAAGTAGTAATGTATTGTCACCACCAGCAAGTGGGCAGACAGCACTCATCCAACACTTTACCTGCAGATTTTCTGTAATGGTTACTCTCTGTACATTCAGTTGCTGGCTGTAAAATAAAGCACTGTATCTGGCTTCATCTCACTAAAATCTTAATCCTTTCGGAAGACTGTTGAAATGCACGTGGGACCACGTGCGAGTTTACAATATCCAATTCATATAACAATGGAGTCTTATTGTCACGCTATTGTATATTGCATAGTAAAGGTAAACTCATGGCAGTTCCAGATGTGGGATCTGCTTATGGGAGAAGCCAGTGACATTGAACCCCAAGAGAGAGTATATCTGGAGTAGATCTGAAATTAGTAACAATTAGTGGCTGCTACATGGGATACTGATTTATACTGGTGATGAGAAGTGAGTTAAAACATTTATAAGTGAACTGAGCAGCAATACTGATAATTCAAAATGTCCAAATCAAATAGAGTCCAAACTTGAGTTTGCTCAGTTAGTAGCTGAAGATAAAGTGACCTTCAGCAAAAAGAGCACGAGTTTCAACACAGTTGAAGCACTGTCAACAGGAACAAGAGCGGGAACAACACAAATCCAATAACAAGAAAGACAAAACACCGATTTGAGGCTGCAAGGAGGAGAGAATGCGCCAGGACGAGGCCAAGGAGATGTTGAAAAAATGTTGTCACACTCTTGGATCTGGTAGAGAAACACATATCGGCAGCGATTCAGGTAAATGAGGTTGCGGAATATGGAGCCCACTATTTTGATAAATTGAATCTAAATCCAAACTTTAAAGAGGGAGTTCATATTAATGGCTTTATCCAGGCATCTGAATTGTTAGCTGGCCACCACAATTGGGGCAAAGGTGAATGGGCCAGCCGCTTTGCAGAAAGTTGCTAGTTGTGTTTTCTCACGTCAATCCTGCTGCCAATTCTTGCTATACTTGGTGCTTATGATTGAACACCCAAAGTTTAAAAAAACTAAGGAAAATTCTATTCATTATATAGGGAAACAGTCCTCGGGATAGAAGCCATGGGACATGGGGCTAGAAAGTGAAAACATATTGAACTATGATGGTCTTTGCCATTTGCTATTAAGGAACAGAATTCTGGAAATAGTTTCATACAATTTCAGAGTTTGGCTACTTGATCAGGACTGTAAAACTCTTGAGCAGCTAGGTCTTGGCCCATAATTTTATGGCCTTGCAAGCACATATGAACCATCTCATGGGTGGGAGATCAGATGTCTCGTGCTGTCTCACAGATGATCAGCTTGGTGAGTCAGCTTTGCAGCCAACATGGTATGAAGCAGCTCAATAGAAGTCTGAAGACAATTAAATCAGGTATTTTAAATACGGTGAGGTAGGCTACAAATCAAACCACTGTACTTAGAAATTCCACAAATGCAAACTGGCAGACTGTTTGACTTTGCAAGGTGTGAGTAGGCCAGCTATATTGTGACCAAGAATATACATAGGTTGACTTCTTACCTTCATCTGATCACAGTGAATAGAATGCACACAATGGGTTGCAACACACTGGTTGTTCCTTCACGATAGTATATGGTAGCATAATGAAAGACTACCACTCTACGGGAAGGAAAGTTGCACACATTCGTGAACTGTGGTTGACAACAGATATACTAGTGCAATGGTTAGAGTTTAGCTAGACTATTTCAGCCGCGCAGGGGCGACAGTCTTTTCGTCCATACTATGAGGTTTTGAAAGGACACGACGTAGATACTGAAGTGGGTTATAGACAGGCAGCTCAGGGGAGGCCAGAAAGACAACACAAAGTGCAGGCCCTGTTAGCACTGCAAAGTCAGCTGCCAAAGTCGCAGATTGAGTGGCACATGATCCAGGGCCTCTCTTTCCTGAAGAGACAAAGTGAAAGGGGTAATTCAGGTAGAGGCCTCGTTGGGTCAACTCTGAGCACAAGAGGAGACATGCAGATTGATGGGAAGTTGGATTTAATGGTCCAGGAAGGCCTGGGTAGTACAAACTGAGGGGACTGGAGGAGGTACACCTCAGAGTGCAGGGAAGGGCAAAGAGAAAACTGGCAGCTCACTTCACAGTCTGACGTTAAAATGGCACCTTATCCAGGGAGAGTGTTTTCGGGCACACAACGGAACCCAGGTGGTTGGGAAGTGGTTCTGTGGCACATCTCGTTAAGGACACGATAGTACTGTGCGTCGTACCTGTTCAGGGGAAAGACCTGAAATCTCACGTGGTACATTGCCTGGCTGGCGGCAGCAAAAACCAGCTAGGTAGCAGATCAACTAACCAGGACAGCCCATTGCAGAAGCTATGAGCAGCACGTTGCTTATGGTTGCGAGGCACAAGCTGCTTTGGCTGTAGGCAATTGGGGCCCCATCAGATGACGCAAGCATACACCACTACACAATACGTGGAATCACAGTTGGTGTGAGAGATCAGAGATACCTAATCCCTCAGGCAGGTTTCCACACAGCCCACGGGCTCCTGGGGTCAGGGAAGATCAGCAGCCCTGGTAATGTGCCTAGTTTGCCGCACTGGTTTTGCAGGTGAGTTGTAAACAATTTTACACATTTCCCGGAAATCCATCTGCAAGAGTTTCACATCTAAAACAAGACTTTTAGATCTAAACCTACCACCTACTTTTTGTTTTTGTTTCAGTATAAACAAGCTAGCCTTGCAAAGAAGTCCCCTGCTAAACTTTCATGACAGAATTATAACAATTCCAGTTAGCCAAAGTATCTCAGCTTTTAAAAAAAAGATGAGAAATGTTTCAGGGAAAATACATGTGAATGTAATGAGAGAGGAAAATATCAAGAATTGTTCAATGGTCCAAGGGTGGGATACAGAACTGTCCTGTTGAAACTATTGCAGGAAAAAGGAAGTCAGTCAATCATTCATGTTCAATCCTAGCACCAACCTGGTAAGGTCTTCTATGTCCACCAGCATGGCATCCTGTTCCATGTGCAACTCATCCCTAATGAGTAGAAGCTGGACCAACTCTTCATTTAAACCTGATTAAACAAATGGAAAGGTCAATTTATGGGATTAGTTCCACAATTGTTATTTTTTCCAAAACAGCTCCTCCATTTCATGAAAACTGAACAAGATTTGATATCAATTGCTATTTATTTTTCAAAGTGACAATCTGTAAAAGCAATTTGCAAAATATCAGGGAAAGTCATGACCATTCAGTTCCAACTGAAATCTCTATGCACAAGCATTAATATGCATTATTTATATACAGAAAAATAATGAAACAGAAAAGGACAGTAATGTTGCTTTGAGGAGTTGAGATGGTAAAAAAATCCATCATACTTTTCTCCTGTTCTTCATCTGGAAATAGATTCCCAATTTGTTGAAAATGGTACATTTTCATTTTTGAATTTGTTTACAATTATAAAGGACAATGAAATAAATGACAGTAAATATTTAATATCTTCACAATTGCAACCAGAATGTAAATTTGTTCTAACATTTTTGTTATTTTTGTCTAAAAAGCATTTGTCTTATTATCTGAGCCTGATAAAGAATAAGGTGGTTATGGGCAAAAAGGCTGCAGGATGGTCAATGATGGATCTGTGAGGTGATGAAAGAGGAGTAAGAATCAATTTTGATCCAAGGAGATTTAGAGATGATATCACACTTATTCTTTATTCCATGCTCACTGAGGACAGATTAAATTTTCTAAGTCGAATTTAAAACACTTGCACATTGTAATCAGCAGAATCTCAATAGCACACAGACTGTTGTAGTTTTATTTATATTTATGTGAAGAAAGCTACCTCCTTTTTAATTTTCATTATTTAGTACATTGAGTGAAATATAGTTTACATTAAAGGTGGTATAAAAATTAATTCCGAACACTGTTCAAGACAGGAATATTATTAAACAAGTTCAGATTGTAAAATAATTCATGATTCTTATACCAAAAACATTGCAAAATATTTCTTAGACCCTCCTTTAACAATCAAAAAATATCAGTATCAAATAAAATTTGAAACATGAATTATAGAAAGTTTAGAAACAGTTGAGAAAAATTGCCAGTTTTTGCTGTCAATTTTAGGTTTTGATTCTTCCCCTACTAGAACAAACAAAACTGAAAACTGTATAGAACACACAAAAAAGGACTTCAGATTATTTACTGATACAACTACCTTTCAAAATACTTAAAAATCCATTCTTAAACCTTAAAGCAGCCATACTTATTATTTTGGGATTGCTTGCAGCAGAATCACTCATACTGCAGCACCACCAAAAGTCCAGCCATTACAAAAAATAAATGAAAACGTTTTAGGCTTTAAAAAAAAGTTCCAAGCAGAGCAACATAACTGCTATTTTTCATGGGAGCACATTGAGGAAGCAGCAGCCCATCAACAGCCACATTTCCCAAATAGTGTCTGGCATAATAGCAACCATGATAGGGTCACTCAACTTTTATTTAACTACAAGGGATTCCTAATCCCTATCTTATCGTATCGCCAGATTAAGTAATCTAGTTTCACGAATAATGAAGTTACAGTAAAACGACACTAAAATAGTAAGAAAATAGGTAACTGCGATGTCTTAGTGGGTAAATGCACTGCATGGTGTGGCATCTGTGCACAGGAAGCTTCCAAGTTCATTCCTTATTCTGCGCTAGGTTAGCAGTAAGATCACAAGTACCCTTAATATTATTGAGCTGGATTTGGATGGGGCGGGTGGAAATCAGTTCAACGCGGCGGCCCACCACTATCTCAAGGGCAACAAAGGATGGGTGATGCCCATATCCGGAGAATGAAGCAAAAAAAAACGACAATCACCATTGCTGTTTGTGTGTGGACATCAGGGGCCCGATTTTACCAGGGGTGCGGGTTGGCAGCGGGTGGTCAGTCGGGCTCGAGGAAAACGCGCCGTCCAAATTGAGTGCGTTGTGCGCGCGATCACGGGATGATTGATGTAATTAGCCGGCAGTTACGGGTTCCGCGCTTCTCAGCTGCGTGCCGGCGGCCTGCGCATGCGCATTGACGTCTGAGCGATGGTGGCGCTCTATTTAAAGGGGCAGTCCACCAAAGCCCCTCCAGCCACAAACTATACTCCATGAAGGATGGAGGAGCACAGGGGTAAGGTTGCTCCCCGTTTCACGGACCACGCCCTCCAGGTGCTGCTGGACGGGGTCCGCATGAGGAGGGAGACGCTGTTCCCCACAGATGGAAGGAGGTGCCCTGCCAGCGCCACCAAGAGGGCATGGGAGGAGGTGGCCGCTGAGGTCACAAGCAGGGGAAACACCACCCGCACTTGGATTCAGTGCCGCAAGAGATTCAATGACCTCACCAGGTCCGGGAAAGTGAGTACACTAACGCACTCTGCCTCACTCCGTCTTCCACATCACCTCAAACACCTCACAACCCCATCTCCACTGAGAGCACTGCGCTCCCGCACCAATCCTCACAGCCACCCAACTATCATCCTCACAGTGCCTGCACGTACCCACCGTCCCTGTCCCCACTCGACCACTACCACACACCCCAATGCCCATACAATGGGATGGCCATGTGGCACACGCATCCTCCCATCCATCTGGCACACGCTCAACCCACTCACACCAATGCTTGAACCGTCTCACAATGCAATCATCACTCAATAACGTTTTTGTGTTTTGCCCTCACAGGAGAAGAGGGCCAGGAACGCACGCGATAGGGCACGCACCGGAGGGGGCCCGCCACACGAGGTGGCTCTGACAGACGCCGAGGTCGAGGCACTGGAGATCAGCCGCACGCTGCATTGCCTGTCGGTGGCGGATGGCGAGTCTGGTTCTGGCGAAACGGCCGGTAAGGGAAAGCTGGCACTCATGACTCATGAGCGCGAGTGATCTTAGCATCACATGGCATATGCCGCACCGCCACATTTGGTCACATGCCTGATATTACCCTCTGTTCTCTTGCAGGACCGTCTGCGATCGACGTTTCGGTTGATGGCGATTCCTCAGAGGACATGCCCGTCTCTGAGGGTGCATCGTCACACATGAGCCTTGCATCCACCAGCGCAGATACACACACCTCGCTGGGTCCCCCCCCCCCTCAGTTAGTTGGGATTGCACATGGTGAGTCACCGCGCACACGTGAGCATGAGCAGACCCTGGTGGCAGGGTCAGCCGCGGAGGGTCCGCGTCGGTGGGAGCACTCTTCTCCAGGCTTTGCTCAGCCGGACCCAGATGCTGAACCCAGGGGGCCACCTGTCAAAAGGAGAGTCGTCGAGGGGCACCAGAACATTGCTGAGGTACTGGGAGAGGTGCCACGCGCACTCTCCACAATCGCACGGAGGATGGAGGAGTCCAACTCCTGCATGAGGGGAATGGTGGAATAGGTGCAGGAGGGTATCGCCGAGATAGTGTCGCAGGGACGTGAAGGCATCTCTGAGATAGTGTTGCGGGTAGGTGTGGGAACGTCTGCGGTGGAGGACAGGCTAGTCTCCCTCGAGCGTCACGCACAGCTCACCAATGAGTCCATCCAGGCCCTCACAACGGCTGTTCGGATTCAGGGTGAGCAACATTCTGCCGCCATCAACAGGTTGACAGATACATTGGAGGTGGCCTTGCAAGGTTTCACCCACGTCATCCAAACTGCCGTCCAGCAGGGTGGAAGGGGTGATGTGGGCCTTGGCCATGAGAGGGAAGATGGTGAACGGGGAAATGGAAGTGTGGACGCTACTCAAGGCGCCCCCACGTCTCACCCGTTGCCCCCCTCTCAACCAGTGCCTGCAATAGTCCATCCTCTCCAGGTGGCCGAGTCTGCCCCTGGACAGGTGCAGGAGGAGCAGTCTGTGGAGGTGCCCTCACGGGCACCGAAACCCAGGGGGCGTCGGCCCAAAGCATCTACCCGGTCAGGGCACGAACAGGAGCAACCTGCCACCACCTCTGCTGGAGCCACAGGGGTAGCACCACGTAGGGGGTCCCGAAAACGAAAGCCTAAAGTTCCGTGAGCACACAGGGATTGCACCAGGGTGTTTGTCTATTTGTTTTTTTTTAATTTCCACTCTTTGAATGTCACCACAAAATAAACTCACTTTTTCTCACCAATGCAGCCACCTCTTGTCCATAATTCTGCGGCTTGTGCAATATGTCCCTTCCGTGCGCCTCATCATGACGACGACCACCCCGTCCCACCCATTGGGCATAATACAGTGGGTGCAGGTGTACAGGCACCACTCTTTTGTGGAGGGAGCCTGTATGGACCCTCGTCTGTGCACGTTATGACATGTGAACGCCTCACACAGTGTGATGTTAGGAGAACCGTTGGCATATGAGTGCCTCCCTGGACTGACGAGGACGCAGGTGAGCCAGTGTTCGGCGCATGGGTCGTTCCTCCTCCTCTCCCTCTTCCTCCTCCTCCTCCTCTTCCTCCTCCTCCTCCTCATTGTCGTCCTCAATGTGGGTGGCGGGTGTGCATGGGGCCTCCACCAGCGGCACCCCTCTCTGTAGTGCCATGTTATGCAGGGCACAGCAGACAACTATAATTCGTCCCACTCTGAATGGTGTGTATTGGAGCGCTCCCCCGGAATGATCAAGGCACCTGAAGCGCATCGTGAGCAGCCGTATAGCCTGCTCAATTGTAGACCTGGTAGCAATGTGGCTGTCATTATACCGACGCTGCGGCTCGGTAATGGGGTTCCTCAGAGGTGTCATAAGCCATGTGTGCAGGGGATATCCCTTGTCACCGAGGAGCCAGCCGTTGCCGGCGTTGGGTGCGTGGAAGAGGGGCGGGACGGTGGACTCCCTGAGGACGAAGGCATCGTGGCAGCTGCCAGGGTATCTGGCGCACACGTGTAGGAATCTCTGGCGGTGGTCACAAATGAGCTGGGCGTTCATGGAGTGATACCCCTTCCTGTTGATGAACAGCCCTGGCTCATGTGGAGGTGCCCGTATTGCTATGTGGGTGCAATCGATTACACCCTGCACCCGTGGGAAGCCAGCCACAGCATGGAATCCAACCGCCCTCTCCGTCTGGCTGCGCTCATCCATGGCGAAGTTGATGTAGGTCGAGGCCCTGCGGAACAACCCATCGGTGACCTGCCTTATGCACTTGTGTGCAGACGACTGACAGACCCCGGTGATGTCCCCCGTGGCACCCTGGAAGGATCCGGAGGCGAAGAAGTTGAGGGCAGTGGTGACTTTGACGGCGACGGGTAAGATGCTGCTGCTTGGTCCATCCGGGAGCAGCTCGTCATTGAGGAGGCTGCAGATGTCGGCGACTACCTGGCGAGTGACTCTGAGCCTACGTATGCACTGCTGCTCAGAGAGGTCCAGGAAGCTGAGCCTCGGTCTGTAGACCCTGTGCGGAGGGTAGTGCCTCCTGCGACGCATCTCTCTCTGCGGATGCCCTCCATCCTGCTGTGCAGGTGGATGTGCCACTGCACCGTGTTGTGGGGATGCACGTCTCTGAGGCGGACGGCGTGGACTGCGAGGCTGCTGAGGCTGGTCATGCTGTTTGTCCTCCGAGGATGTCAACGCAGCACCCATCTGGCAGGTATAGGTTTGCGGGGTTGTGCACGCTAGAAAAGTGTGTCCTCGCACAGGGGTTGCACTTTCACGCTGGTGAATCTTCTTGCTTGGAGGAGGGTGGTGGAGGGCAGGCGTTGCCCAATGTTACGGAGTGTCCTCTTGCGTTGGTGAAGGCTCTTCCCCCCCCCACCTGTGGAATGCACCTTGGCAGCTGCCACAGGCTGCTGGCTGCAACACGTCCGTTGAGAGTGTGAGTGTTTCCCCCAGTATGGGAAACAGTCTCATTTCACTGTAAAATCCCACACCTGTTAAATAAACAGCTCAATCAGGTCATTTAATGACCTGAAATACCCAGATAAATACACTCAAGTGGAACCCCGCTGGCTTTAATTGCCTGCGGGATTCCCACCAGCGGGGGCTACGCACGCACCCCCGCACGTCAGCGCGGAACCCGGAAGTGGGCGGGATCGAGGCGCGATCCGGTCCCGCTCCTCGAAATCGGGATTTTAGAGGCCCCCCCGCCGAGAACGCACCCGGGATCGGGTGCTAAAATCGGGCCCCAGGTTTCTTTGCAATGCTTATCATGGTCAAGTAGCAAATAGAGTTTCATGTATAAGGAAGGGTGATATGGGTGAGGCAACTGAAGGCCCCCCAGCACCACTGGAACTGTTAAAGATGTAGTGCCTTTTAACATTTCCTTATTCCAAGTATTTTTGATGTGCATACATATCAATAACCAAGGGAATATCTTGGAAGGGAGGGGCACTGCAGCATGAAGATGACTTCTAAAAATTTCTGACAGTGCTGTTCTGATCAGGTGATAGGAGGTATGCTTATAATGAACTAACACAGACACAATCACTTCTGTCTCTCCTCTGGGCTTCTAAGCCTGACCAACTCATCACAAATTCCTGCTAGCTTGTTATTCGTATTTGAACTTTATTTTTTAAAAGACAAAATGCCTGGCAGAAGTCATTTTGCACCCGAGATGCAAGAGATTCCTTGTTTACACTTATTTGCCTAACGATCACAGCTGCCGGTGCCACAAGGTTTGACAGTCAGTTTCATGTTTCGATTTCACACGATATAGTCACACTAAATGTTACCATTAGAATGTTGCTGTTTCCATTACACTTTAAGCAAACTTTCAAACATTTGGTAAAAATTTTGAATCACAATTAGTTGGTGTAATTTTAGTCAGACTAGTAAACATAGAATTAGATTTTATGAACATACGAAAATACCAGACAGGAAAAGACCTATTGGCCCATCCAGCCTATCCCACGGTTGTGAAAGGCATTACAATACATACACTCCCCGTCCACCCAGAGCCACGTAATCTACTGGGAGAGGCAAAAAAAAGATAAAAACCCAGGCCAATTTGGAGGAGAAAAAACCTGGAAAATCTCTTTCCGACCCCCTTAGGCGATTGAAAGGAGTCCAGGAGATCATATTGGTCCTGATTTACGTTACAGGACACCTACCTCTTGTATGAGGTTATCTCCGCTCCAGCCAGGTACAGGTCCAACTCTTGCTTGAAGGAATGCAATGAATCAGCATTCACCGTATGAGCCGGCAACCTGTTCCACAGGTCCACTATTCCATGGCATAAGAAGAACCGCCTAACATCCAACCTAGTTCTGCCCTTGCATAACTTGTAATCGTGGCCCCTGGTCCTCCCTAACCTAGTCCGTTGATATAGTTGTCTACATACACACAATCTAGTCCCTTCATTATTTTATAAACTTGATTTATACTCATAGAATCATAGAAGTTACAACATGGAAACAGGCCCTTCGGCCCAACATGTCCATGTCGCCCAGTTTATACCACTAACTTCTCTAAAGTTTATGCTTCTCTAAATAATAGAGACCCAGCTCATTGTGCTGGGATGTTTTAAACTGGGAATTAACTTTGTAGCCCTCCTTTGCACCCTTTCAAAAGCCTCAATATCCTCCACATATGAGTAGACCAAAATGGGGCACAGTGTTCTAACTGAGGCCTAACCAAGGTCCTGTACAAGGACAAAATGGTATGCTTTGTTTTGTAGTGAACTGTCCTGTGATACACCCTAGAATCCTGTTCACTTTAGCTTTAGCTTCACAGCATTGGTCATGGATGTTTAAAGATGAAATAAATTACTCAGATTTCTGTTTTTCATCACTGGCTTTAATTATTTTCTCTGTAGGGTATATGTATGTTTAGCGTTGACCTGTCCACATGCATGACACTACACTTTTCTAAGTTAAACAGCATTTGTCAAACACAGGCCCAATCCCAGCACATCAAGATCTGCTCGTAGTAGTCGAGCATTCTCTGCAGTCCTAACCCTCGCACATATCTTGGTATCAACCGCAAACCTGTGGATCATTCCCCCAACACTGACATCTAGATCATCAATGAAAATAGTAAATAGCAATGGTCCTAACACCGTTAGGGATCTTAAGGGGATAATAGTAGATGCTGCCACCAGATGGCAAAGATAGGTGTTTTTGTATAAATAGCTGCTGGTCAGTGAAGTTTTCTACTTTTTGAAATAGTAAAGCCTTGTGCACATTTGCTCTAGCAGGAGATTTAGAAACAATGGAGATACAGCTGACTTGTATTTCATAATCTTTTATTAGTCAGTTGCCTATGTCTAGGAAAAAAACATTTCAGTTCATTGCTAAAGGAAGGAATGATGGGGATACAGTGCCATGTTTTTTAAAATATTTTTATTGTGCCCATCAAGTTGAGGAATGTTACCATTGTGGAAATACTTTCCACTTCAGGCACCCAGTGTCAACATCAGCACTCCCAGGTCAGTTATAGAACAGTGAGATGCAGAATAAAGCATTTTCTACTTCGCCCAATAATATACCTCAGCCCCAACTTTAACCTCTAAAGAACACTCTCCAATGCACCAGTTTGTCATTTTTTCCATTTTCCACAACAACCATACTCAACCCTGCTTGAGTGACATTTGAGGCAGTTTTGTGCTGTAGGCCTATGCCCATTTGGAACTGGATTATGACCACCCGAACCCTTACAGCCAGCAGACAGAAGAGATTTGATCTTATCAATCTGGGATGGATTTGAACCTTGGCCAAGAGGTAAAAGGCCAGTATCTAACCCATTTCCACCATGCAATTTTATTGAGGAACAGTGATTTATTTTTGAAAAAATTGAAAATCATCTAAGTTACAGTTTATATTTTAACCATACAATACCATAGTTAATGTTAACAAATATAATCAGAATCTTTCAAAAGAGAAGGGAGTTGTTGGAATTGTTGAAGTGTGTGAATGTAAAGTGAACCTGAAAGTACAAATGCAATTTACAAAAAAATAAGGTGGAGGAGGAAAGAATGAGCTCAAAGTAACCAAGAATTGCAAGTTCCATGCACTCTACTTCTCCATTCCATTTTCAGGGTTTTCAAACTCCAGATTTTTTTTTGGATTGACAACTGGTGCTAGATCATAAAGCAGCAGAGGAGTGCTCCAGTCCTGTACAACAATTATCCCTCAACCAACAGATCATCTGGTCATTTATTTCTTTGCTGTTTGTGGGACCTTGTGTGCATATTGGATGCTGTGTTTGCTTACATTACAAGAGTGACAACACGTCAAAAAAAGTGCTTTGGGACATCCTTATTTTATGAAAGGCGCTATATAAATGCAAATTCTTTCCTTCTCTAATATAACTGTCATAGTACATACAGTGCACATTGTCTGCCTTGTGATATTCTGTCAACTAAACCATGTCTCCTTGGTCATCTCTTCATCAAACTGACAAGCTTTTGTTAAAGCATAGCATAAATAAATAGAGCTTGGGCTGTTTTGCTATTCCATTTGGTATACCTTCCATCTTTCAGCAGATGGAAGTGTCAAGACCAAGCCCATTTAAGAAATGATTAATTCTGTCTTTGATCAATAATTCTCTTGTGACTAACTGTTCTTCATTACATTCGCACTTGTGTCACTGAGTGCAGATCCTGTGGGATACACTTAATTTATTTTCATATTGTCTGAAAGATAATAATTATTAATCACTTACAGGTTTTGAAACGAATTATAATGTGCCTTTTTTAAGGTTTACAAAATGGCTTTGACTAGTTTGAGTTGTCTGTTGTGTAATTATAGGCATGTTGTACTAAGTTATGACCATTCCAGTGAAGCTCATCCTATCACACCCATTTAAAATTGCATTACCTCTGACACCCTGCCTCTCACTTCAAATTCCACTTGGCTGCAATTCATTGCAATAGGACTTCAATTACATCCTTCAGCATTTTTCAGTAGTTGGTGAAACAAATCAGCCTCCATTGTAAAGACCAAAATTTAGTTTTCATTACCAACACAGCAGTAAGTTCTTCAGGCCTTTTTAAAAAATAGAACAGATAAGTTACTTGAAACAATTACAGACAAAAGACAACTCGATACAGAGTCCTTTAAGGTGTCACTAGAAAATAGATACAGTAATTATGTTCAGAAACATACACTAAGATACAATGTAAATCCAGGCCAAAGGTCAGACTGAACGCTTTGGTGCAGTGGGACTGGGACATGATATAATTCAATCTTGACTTTCCCACAAAATGTAAACTTGATAAAATCCTATGAAATTTTAGCTTTCCTATTGCAGTGTAGATGGAAGCATAAAATTACAGAGATATATTATGAATGGGCAAAACTGTGGGAAATGGATTTCAATGTAGGCACGTATGAGGTCATCCATTTTGAACCTAAAAAGAATAGATCAGAGTACTTTCTAAATGGTGAAAAGCTCAAAACAGTGGATGTCCAAAGAGACTTAGGGGTCCATGTACATAGATTATTAAAATGTTAGGGACAGGTACAGAAAATAATCAAAAAGGCTAATGGAATGCTGGCCTTTATATCTAGACGACTAGAATACAAGGGGGTAGGAGTTATGCCACAGCTATACAAAGCCCTGGTTAGACCACACCTGGAGTACTGTGTTCAGTTTTGGGCACAGCATCTTAGGAAGGAAATATTGGCCTTGGAGGGAGTGCAGCAAAGATTTACTAGAGTAATACCTGGACTGCAAGGGTTAAATTCCGAGGCAAGATTACACAAACTAGGTTTGTATTCGCTGGAATTTAGAAGATTATGGGGTGATTTGATTGAAGTTTTCAAGATATTAAGGGGAATTGATAGGATGGATAGAGAGAAACTATTTCCACTGGTTGGGGAGTCCAGGACTAGGGGACATAGCCTAAAATTTAGAGCCAGGACTTTCAGGAGTGAAGTTAGGAAACACTTCTATATGCAAAGGTGGTAGAAGCTTGGAAAACTCTCCTGCAAACGGCAGTAGATGCTAGCTCAACTGTTAATTTTAAATCTAAGATTGATAGATTTTTGTTAACCAAAGGTATTGAGGAATATGGAGTTAGGTCACAGATCAACCATGATTTCATTGAACAGGCTCGAGGGTTTTATTGCTAGGGGGATAGAATATAAAAACAGGGAGGTATTGCTGCAGTTATATAAGGTATTGGTGAGACCGCACCTGGAATACTGCATACAGTTTTGGTGTCCATACTTAAGAAAAGACATACTTGCTCTCGAGGCAGTACAAAGAAGGTTCACTCGGTTAATCCCGGGGATGAGGGGGCGGACATATGAGGAGAGGTTGAGTAGATTGGGACTCGACTCATTGGAGTTCAGAAGAATGAGAGGCGATCTTATTGAAACATACAAGATTGTGAAGGGGCTTGATCGGGTGGATGCGGTAAGGATGTTCCCAAGGATGGGTGAAACTAGAACTAGGGGGCATAATCTTAGAATAAGGGGCTGCTCTTTCAAAACTGAGATGAGGAGAAACTTCTTCACTCAGAGGGTAGTAGGTCTGTGGAATTTGCTGCCCCAGGAAGCTGTGGAAGCTACATCATTAAATAAATTTAAAACAGAAATAGACAGTTTCCTAGAAGTAAAGGGAATTAGGGGTTACGGGGAGCGGGCAGGAAATTGGACATGAATTTAGATTTGAGGTTAGGATCAGATCAGCCATGATCTTATTGAATGGCGGAGCAGGCTCGAGGGGCCGATTGGCCTACTCCTGCTCCTATTTCTTATGTTCTTATGAGGGGCTAAGTGCCCTACTGGTCCTATTCTGATTTTGTGGAAGTTGAAAAACGTACAAACATCCATAATGCAGCCACAGTACTAGAACAAACATATACTAGGTGCAAATGATTGTGTGATTTTAATGGAATAGGGAGACTGATTTTTGCCTTAAGGGAGAGAATAAGATTGAGGATCAAATGCCAGCAGAGGGCAGACTGACTTTTCCATGAGCTGCAGACTCCAAGACAACCAAGGACTCTGATCTGGAGGGGAGGGAGATAAGCTCGGAGAAGCTGTTTGAATGAGAAGCTGTTGTGTGGACATAATTTGATATGAGCTGAAGTCTGGACTGAAAGCATGTGCTGCATGAAAGGGTTTACGTTGCAGGAGAAGAAGTGAAGAGCCCTGTAAATGCCCACAGATTTTCAGGTAAAAATGATCTTGTAATTTTCATAGTACTTATTTGCATGTGTTGTAGAAAATCTCTCGTCAGTTAAAATCCTATCCATTATTGTTGCTATCCATCTTACACAGGAAACTGGATGTTGGTCAGATTGCATGGATCAAAATTGAACTTGTTCTCCTTAATATATACCAGAACCAGTTGCTCAATCACCATGTGTGGAATGTATAAAATTGTAGTACATGATGTGGTATGCAGAAGACAAATCTACATGAATTTCAATTTACTTAACTGCTGGTATACAGATGGTGCTGGAAATTAACATTTTTACTCTGAAGCAGTGTTGGTGTTGTGCATCTTAATTTGGAGCAGTTGTCAATCTGAAACAATTCTAAAATTTACAGCTTTTATGTATACTGTGGATTACTCCACTTTAAATAATAAGATCATTTCTATGTTTTAGTATTCAACTTCCATCAGTAGTATCAATTAAATTTGAAAGCATCCATCAATCGACTTTTTTTTAAAAAAAGAGCCCAAGATCTCTGCTGTCCAAGTCACTGTAGACATATTCGTTGCTCTGGTGTTCCTACAATGAAATAGCTGGCATGCAGTAGGATATTATATATATAGGCCCAAAAATTCTATGTGGGAGATTTTAACCCTATTTGCCCAGTGAGAACCAGGTGGGTGGTCAGTTAAAATCGCGCAGGTTACTTACTCGCCCTGGAGACCCCGGAAGCTGACGGTTCCCGATTTTAACCAGCTGAATTGAGCAGGCAGCAAGAACACCTGCCCAAAGCCGGCAGAATCCTCCATTACTATCATTACCCGATTATGTCATCGGGACACGACTGCAATTTTCACTCGGCAGCTTGAGCGAGAAGCCACAGTGAGATTCCTGCAGGTGGAGACAGCGGGGAAGGGGATAAAGGGCCAGAAGAGATAACTTTTTTTAAAAAACATTTTTTAAAAAAAACTTTCCTTGTGGGGCCAGGAGGAGCACACTTCCCAATCATGAAACCCCTGTGGGATGGCCCGGCAGCCAATCTCGCCACCTACCTGGTCTCAGATTTTGTGCCGCTTCCTGTTGACTTCCCAGCTGGAATGGGTGGAAAGTTGGCCGGCAGGATTTAAAAAGCCCAGAATTTAAAGTACCCTGGGTCTCATTTCTGGAGCAGTGGAGAGTTTCTAATTCACACTGCTACTCACCCGCTGAAAACTGGCCCGGAGTTAAAATCAGGCCTAATGAATCTGATTACAAAGTACGCCACTTATTATTTTGGCCGTATTCACCTTGTTGCCTCAGGTCCTCTGATTTCGGGTGGGTCCAAGTGCAGGGCCCACGGTTAGCTTCTTAGGGTGCCATTGTAAATGAGTGCCCTTGGACGCAAGAATAGGAAATTAAGGTGGATGGGAGAGTACGCAATGCTAACTTATGCTTCACTACCATGACAATGTTGGCCCTGTACCTTCTGGTCCCCATCCCCTTTTCCTCTCAGCAGCACCCAAGAAATAAGCATTCCGCAGGTGCTAGCAATAGCAATACTGGTACACAGAGATATTGGTACTCACAGCTCACGGGGCATAAAGAAACTTTATGATGGTGCTCATCGGCAATTCTGAAGAGTGCCAACTGCTTAAAAACCACCTAATATGGGGAATTGCTAATTTCTCATTACATAAAAAGACTTGCATTTATATAATGCCTTTCATGACCTCAGGGTGTCCTAAGGCACTTTACAGCCAATGAAGTACTTTTGAAGTGTAGTCACTGTTGTAATGTAGGATAAACTGGTAACATACTTTGCCTTTTTTTATTCAACTTTTGGACTTGATAGGCACTGATTTGCAAGAAACAATGGATGAGCATGGCTAATGTCCAGGGCTAAATCCCAATGCTGCCTGACTGTCCAAGTCCGCCTCTTCCCAACACCCATGGAAAATGTTACCAGCTAGTGTCAGCATGGGTTCCAGTTTAAAATGAGTGTTCTAAATATTTGAAGTACCACTGAGCAGAGCAGATGTTGATTAATAGCAGTTGGTAACTTCAGAATGGTGGGGAGTGGGGCAGGAGCTAATGAGGAGAGAAAAAAAGTCAGAGAATTCGGGTTCAGGTGGATATGGAAAGGCAGAGTCATTACTGGGACTCCCAATGGGTGAGGAGATGCAGAGAATTGGTAGTTGGGAGGACAGGGAAGGGCAGATAATAGAATAGACCAGGATAAGACAACAGTGCAATCACTGTTCCAATTCTGTTTCAGTGTTTTTATATGCTGCTGGATTTCCCTTGTGAATTTGGCAGGATTGGCAGCAACGAAAAGCACTGTTTTCAACATTGCTCCTTCATTGGTGGATAAACCAGTGAGACCAGCCCTTTCCCTGTTGCCAGCCCAACCACATAGAAAATCTGAAATAGAAACAGAATGTTCAACTGGTAGTTTTGTAGCTTCACTAGTCTGCAAGCCACATGAAGCAAAGGAAGTCATTCAAACTGGGGGACCATCTACTCGCTATATTCACATTAGAGGAAGAGGTGTTCTCCCTGCTATACAAAGAAAAAAAATGATACCTGTAGCCATAGGGTAAACTCTATAAAATCTTCACATAATCACAATGTTTGCCCTGAGACAGGCAATTCATGGACAATTACTAGCAAGTCAATGATTTTTCACCAGATGCACAACAACTCATAGGCAAAATAAATTGTTATATGATCTGAATTCATCGAATTAAATCACAGCACAGGTGGGGGGAGGGGGAAATTGGTAAATCAAAAAACAAATGCAGCAGATGATTTATTGACAGGCACTCTCATGTACTTTATTAATAGTTAGTTGCATAATGCCATTGACAGAGTCCTAAGAGCAGGGCATCGGCCTGTGTTCTTTGATGGGTGCGGATACAAGGTATAGGTACCAAAATGATAATTAAGATTTTAAAAATTCTTCAAAGTATCAATGGTTCCTAAACAGTAGAATAATGATGTTGGACAGGAAATATCTTAATGATCTGAAGAGTCAAAACAGTTGTTCCAAGAGGAGTGAGGATAGGGGAATGTGCTAGGCGTATGTTTTTAATAAAGAAGAAAATAAATGGTTTTAAGATAATTCATTTCCAGATGTTGTCAAACTACTTCACGTGTGGAACCAAGTAAAGGGATTTTTATTTGAGGTGATGTCAGAACACCACTGCTGACAAAAGCACCACCGCGTATCATAGAACTGCTCACACTGTTAGCATCTATTAATCCATTCTTTTGTTTGCATATAGCATCATTCCAGACCCTGAAATATTTAGGGGAAAATTGATTACATTGCAATTTAATCTAATCAAAAAATGAATATATTATAATTCCAGAAAAAGTGGTAACATTTCGCAGGCCAGGTACCTCCAACACAGTACTCTAATATTAGAGCTTCACATATGACATCAATCACTAGGCGGATCAAAGTTGTTACTATGTTTTACAACTATACCAGTCAGCAAATTAAACCCAGACTGCACCTACACCATCCAATAAAACCCAATTAATCACAATCTATCCATGCTACTGGTATACCACACAACTCAGGCCAATGATTCCCAGAATCTAGGAATGAGAGAGGCAAACTCTGAGCACAGTCCTGGCTACATATATCAAGAAGTGTCCTCGATCTTCTTTACTGAAGTCCCACCTCCCTCAAATTTTATTGCCAGGCAGGGACTGTCCGGTCTGGTTAGCACTGCAGTTCAAAACAGTGGCTGCAGTTGTATAACTAGTGTAAATCCATGGTGCACCATTACTTGTTTTCATTCATCTATTTATTGTTTCATAAATCTTCTGGTATTTTATAGTCCAAGCCACAGTCTATGCAAGTGTTTATTCTATCATCTTCTGAAGTTGAAAAGATCATGTGAGGGCACATGATATAATCAACATGAGATTTTCTGTTTGACCCCTGAGATTGCCACAATTGACAGATATTGAGCAGGTAAAAGTCAAAGGAAGTGAGGGCTTGACTATTGGAATGGTCCTAAAAACGTCTAGAGTAAAATGCCAAAAACCAGTTTGTTCCATCCTTTATTTCACTTTTGTAAGAATCAGCTGTTAGTCAAACCCCCTAAATTACTTGCTCGATTTAGAGAGGCCAGGAAGGAAGCACTAACTGTTAACCATGGTTATTGAGAGAGAACTGTGTGACACGGAACTGGGTTCAAAGTAGCCTAGGTCGATAGGTAGAAAGTCTTTTTCCTGTTCCATTTATAAGGATCCCAAATGAAATAAGCTTCAGCAGTCTCAACTCAGTGACTTGTTGGCACTGCCCCATGGGATAAACTTGTCCTTTCGCAATCCCACTCAGAGGTCACATGATGGCTGTTATGGGAAGTGGCAATTCCACAGAGTGGCTGGTTTGGAAAGTGAACGAACTACTACAAGTAGAAGTAAAAGGATCACACTCTACAACTGAGATTCAAGTACATTTTGTCATACCATGGTAGAGGGAGCTTTACATTGACTACACTCAGCAACTGCCCAGAGGGATGTTTAAAACTTGAGCTAAGTATTATGGAAATGCAGATGCAAATCCACATCTTATTACTCCATGGCATAACATGTTGGAGAGCAATCTCTCAAGACACAATTTGTGATCACAGCTCTGAATAAAAGTTTATGGGGAGGTGCAATGGGGTGTAGAGAAAGACGACAAATCACAAGGTAGTGGTGGGGGGGTGGGGTCTGTTGCCAGATAATATTGTCCAATTTTTACCCTCCAAATGTCCTTGCCTTCTTACTTCCAGCAGGGACTTATTCAAGGATCTTATTCCACAGTTGCTGGCACTCTTTTGGTGCCTTACCCAAGTAACCATTCTTTGCCATAAGCTTAGAGAAGTTGAATATTAGCAGATAGATTGACCATGGAGAGATGACAGTGATGTCTGATCCTGCTCTCTTCCTAGTCCAGGGGACCATAGGCTAATTGCAGCAACCTAATTATAGTCCCTGCAGACTCTACCAACTCAGCACAAACCAGGAATCGATGCTGTGACTTTATGGTCTATATGGCGTGTGATTACACTGGACAGTGCCTTTATCCAATGGATTTATTTTAAATTCCACAAGCTTTCGGAGGCTTCCTCCTTCCTCAGGTGAACGGTATGGAAATGACATTTTCGAATCCTTCGCATTTGAGAATCACAGAACAATGCCTGGTGATTACTGCCCGTTGCCAAGGCAATCACAGTGAGCAGACAGAAAGGTGTCACCTAAAAGGCCACCGAATATACAAACCCCCCAAAAAAAGAGAGAGAGAGAAGGAAGACAGTCAATGACCCGTTATATTAAAAACAGATAACATTTGTTCGCTGGTGGGGTTACGTGTAGTGTGACATGAACCCAAGATCCCGGTTGAGGCCGTCCTCATGGGTGCGGAACTTGGCTATCAATTTCTGCTCGACGATTTTGCGTTGTCGTGTGTCTCGAAGGCCGCCTTGGAGTATGCTTACCCGAAGGTCGGTGGCTGAATGTCCATGACTGCTGAAGTGTTCCCCCACAGGGAGAGAACCCTCCTGTTTGGCGATTGTTGCGCGGTGTCCATTCATCCGTTGTCGCAGCGTCTGCATGGTCTCGCCAATGTACCATGCTCTGGGGCATCCTTTCCTGCAACGTATGAGGTAGACAACGTTGGCCGAGTCACAGGAGTATGAACCGTGCACCTGGTGGGTGGTGTCCTCTCGTGTGATGGTGGTATCTGTGTCGATGATCTGGCATGTCTTGCAGAGGTTACCGTGGCAGGGTTGTGTGGTGTCGTGGACGCTGTTCTCCTGAAAGCTGGGTAATTTGCTGCGAACGATGGTTTGTTTGAGGTTGGGTGGCTGTTTAAAGGCGAGTAGTGGAGGTGTGGGGATGGCCATAGCGAGGTGTTCGTCATCATTGATGACATGTTGAAGGCTGCGAAGAACATGGCGTAGTTTCTCCGCTCCGGGGAAGTATTGGACGACGAAGGGTACTCTGTTGGTTGCGTCCCGTGTTAGTCTTCTGAGGAGGTCTACGCGATTGGGCAAAAAGACTTTTAACCTCAGTGATTGGGTTCCATATTTCATGCACCCAGATGATGATAAAGGCAAGCCTTCACAACTGCAGGGATTACATTAGCTACACTGATTTGGTTTGGTAAATATGGATTTTTGAAAATTTTAAAAGCACAATTATTTGAGAAATTCTACATTAGTTTTATTTCATTCTACATTTCCAGAGCTTTGTCATTTTGATTAATGCGGATTTATGATTTGTAGAGGCACACAGAATGTGAACAAGAACAAATCACCAACACAGCCAGTTCATGCATATCTCTTCTATCCTCTATACATGTATACACGCACATACGTTATCCTTCAAGATTATTTTCAAGCGAGTAAAACTGATTCTATCCGTACATCTCTAAATGTCATATTCCAGTTCAGCAAATTGAAATCTATCAGCTTGAGTTTGATCCTCCTCAGCACTATAATTTGTGCTTAGTGGGGTAGAAATAATCCATTTTTTTGATTAGAACAGGGCAAGAATATGTAACATTTTGAGCATCTCCAAGGAAAAAGAGAAAGAAAAATACATCAGTAGGCTACATGTCAGAAACTGATATAAACCTGAAGTATGATTATAGACAACCCTCTCAACATACTGGGTCACCTACAAGCATACACGGTATAAATACAGTGCATTTTAGACTAACAGTGTGTGAAGTTTAAATGTTGTTTGTTGCTTTTGTGGGGCAAAGTGATACCAAGCACTCCTGAGTCACAACCTCAACAAATGCAGTTCCTGTTGTATGCTGCTAAAAGTCTTCTGTAGTCTTTGAAGTCATAGCCTATAAATGCCAAGGCTGTTTTTATAGTACAATTACATATTAAAACAAAGACCTGTTTAGTTATACATCATCATGAGAGTTTCAGCTCCAGTGGAACAGCTAAAAGAATATGCAGGCAGTACATATACACATGGTACAAACATGGCTGCCATACTAAATGTGAAATGAAAATTATCTATGCGGTCAAAGATAAATTCCTGCATTACTGACCTTATGCTAATGCTAACTCTGGACCCTGCTAATTCAGTATTGAGATCAACTGAGTTCAAATTCCACAATCACTAATTGCGAATAAAGACAGGCTTCAAATTAAGTTATTAGCTGGTCCCAGCTGCATCACTTTAGCACACTGGAACCTCATCACTGTGGACAAAATGGAAGTGTACTTTCCAAGTTATGTAAACATGCAAGCAACGTGCAGAATTCATACACAATAATAAGTAGTAACTGAGTTAGGGAAAGAGCATAAAACATGGGAGAAAACTAAGAGGTGCCAGACTCCCAGTTTCAATACAGGATCGACAAGAATGTGGTCATAGTAAGATTTCTGATTAGAACCACTGAATCAGGACCCAGCAAGTCTGAAATTACTAAGTTTGTTGGTACATTTATTCAATCAATTTTTAAATTTTACTGGTTCAGACAAGTAGCTACTACAGATCCTTAGAAATTTAAACTGAAAAAACACTTTATACAGCAAATACCACTACTGGTAACTTAAAAAAAAAAGCTTAGAATCATAGAACGATACAGCACAGAAGGAGGCAATTTGGCTCATTTTGCCCGTGCTGGCTCTTTTAAGAGCTATCCAATTAGTCCTACTGCCTTGTTCTTTCTTAATAGCCCTGCAAATTTTTCCCCTTCAAGTATTTATCCAGTTCCCTTTTGAAAGTTATTAGTGAATCTGCTTCCACCACCCTTTCAGGCAGTGCATTCCAGATCATTGTAACTCGCTGCGTTAAAAAAAAAATCTCCTTGCCTCTGGTTCTTTTGCCAATTACCTTATATCTGTGTGCTCTGGTTACTGATCCTTCTGCCACTGGAAACAGTTTCTCCTTGTTTACTCTATAAAAATCCTTCATGATGTTGAACACCTCTATCAAATCTCCCCTCAACCTTCTCTGCTGTAAAAAGAACAATCCCAGCTTCTCTAGTCTCTCCACCTAACTGAAGTCCTGCATCCCTGGTACCATTCTAGTAAATCTCCACTGCACCCTCTCTAAGGTAATCTTTCCTAAAGTGTAATGCCCAGAATTGGCCACAATACTCTAGCTGGGGCCTGACCAGTGATTTATAAAGGTTTAGCATAACTTCCTTCCTCTTGTACTCTATGCCTCCATTTAAAAAGCCAAGGCTCCTCTATTTTTTTTTAAAAAACAACCTTCTCAACTTGTCCTGCCATCTTCAAAGATTTGTGTACGTATACCCCCAGGTTTCTCTGTTCCTGTATCCCCTTTAAAATTGTACCATTTAGTTTATATTTCTCTCCTCATTCTTCCTACTAAAATGCATCACTTCACACTTAGAATCATAGAAAGGTTACAGCATGGAAGGAGGCCATTCGGCCCATCGAGTCCCTGCCAGCTCTATGCAAGAGCAATCCAGCTAGACCCACTCCCCCGCCCAACCCCCGTAGCCCTGCAAATTTTTTCCTTTCAAGTACTTATCGAGTTCCCTTTTGAAAGCCGCAATTGAACCTGCCTCCACCAGCCGCCCGGCAGTGCATTCCAGATCCTAATCACTCGCTGTGTAAAAAAAAGTTTTTCCTCATGTCACCTTTTGTTCTTTTGCCAATCACTTTAAATCTATATCCTCTTGTTCTGCCAATGGAAACAGTTTATCTCTATCTATTCTGTCTAGACCCTTCATGATTTTAAATACCTCTATCAAATCTCTTCTCAACCTTCTCTGTTCCAAGGAGAACAACCCCAGCTTCTCCAGTCTATCCATGTAACTAACATCCCTCATCCCTGGAATCATTCTAGTAAATCTCTTCTGCACCCTCTCTAAGGCCTTCACATCTTTCCTAAAGTGCAGTGTCCAGAACTGGACACAATACTCCAGTTGTGGTCAAACCACTGTTTTATAAAAGGTTCATCATGACTTCCTTGCTTTTGTACTCTATGCCTCTATTTATAAAGCCCAGAATCTCATATGTTTTTTTAAACCGGTTTCTCAACCTGTCCTGCCACCTTCAACGATTTGTGTACATATACCCCCAGATCTGTGTTCCTGTACCCCTTCTAGAATGGTGCCCTGTAGTTTATATTGCCTTTCCTTATTCTTCCTACCAAAATGTATCACTTTGCATTTTTCCTGTGTTAAATTTCATCTGCCACCTGTCTGCTCATTCCACTAGCCTGTTTATATCCTCTTGAATTTTATCACTATTCTCCTCACTGTTCACAGCACTTCCAAGTTTTGTATCATCTGCAAATTTGGAAATTGGGCCCTGCACACCCAAGTCCAAGTCATTAATGTATATCAAGAAAAGCAGTGGTCCTAGTTCTGACCCCTGGGGAACATCACTGTACACCTCCCTCCAGTCCAAAAAACAACCGTTCACCACTACTCTCTGCTTCCTGTTACTTAGCCAATTTTGTATCCATGCTGCTACTGCCCCCTTTATTCCATGGGCTTCAATCTTGATGACAAGCTGATTATGAGGCACTTTATCAAATACCTTTTGAAAGTCCATATCCGCCACATCAACCCCATTGCCATCATCAACCCTCTCTGTTACCTCATCAAATAATTCTCTCAACTTCTCTGCGTTAAATTTCATCTGCCATGCGTCCACCCATTTTACCAGTCTGTCTATGTCCTCCTGAAATCTGTTACTATCCTCCTCACTGTTCACTACATTTCTGAGTTTTGTGACATCTGCACACTTTGAAATTATGGCCTATGTACCCAAGTCCAGGTTGTTAATATATATCCAAAAGAGCAGAGGTCCTAATACTAACCCCTGGGGGACATCACTGTATACCATTCATCACTACTCCCTGCTTTTTGTCCCTTAGCCAATTTCATATCTAGGCTGCCTTTAATCCCATCGGCTTCAATTTTGCTAACAAGTCTATTGTGTGGTACTTTATCAAACGCCTTTTGCAAGTCCATATACATATCAACTGCACTCTCTTTATCAACCCTCTCCATTATTTCATTAAAGAACTCAATACTAGTTAATTGCCTGCAGTGTTGCTCACCAACAAAATAAATGTCTCTTCCTACAAATATGTTGGTGCTTTTTCCCCCACTTTTTTCTGTCTTTTGTTTAACTTGCACTCTTTTCTCACTCTGCATGTATGGCTCTCATATACTTCTCAATGTGATGTCTGTTTTACTATTTCCCTCCAAGTCTCCTATTTTTATCTGCATGTCTTGTTGTATGTGCTCTCACATATGTCTCTTTACAGATGTATTGAATTTTTATGGCTGAACTTTTTTTTGAAGCCCAGGATAGGCAGCGAGATGGCAACCAGTACAAAGGGGAGCCTGTATTGGAGCTAGACACACACTGGGTGAGAGAGAAACTGAGGTTTTATGCCAGAGGGAAGTGAGGGAACTGGGGCCAGGAAGAAGCCATGAAGCTTGAGCTCGGGGTACTCATCATGTAATTGCAGTACTGCTGCAACGTATAGAAAAACAACTCAATGTGCATTGCAGAAAAATCACTCATTTAACAAAACTGTTCACAAAATGCTAACTAAAATTTGACAGATTTAGTCATAACTGATTAGGGCACAAAGAGCTGTAATCCAACCAAATAAGTTAATTTCTAGATGTAATTTCAGTGTTCAGATGAATTCATTCTTGGGATGTGGGCGTCGCTAGCAAGGCCAGCATTTATTGCCCATCCCTAGCTGCCCTTGAGAAGGTGGTGGTGAGCCACCATCTTGAACTGCTGCAGTCCGTGTGGTGAAGGTATTCTTATCCTTTTTTTGTAGTAGTTATGAGTCACATTGGCGTGGGACTAGAGTCATATATAGACCAGACCAGGTAAGGATGGCAGGCTTCATTCCCTAAAGGACATTAGTCAGTCAGTTGGGTGTTTATGACAATCTGACAGTTTTATGGTCATTTTTTTACTCTTACCAGCTTTTTATTTCAGATTTATTTCATTTTTTTTATGGCAGTTCATTACATACAGAAGCAGTTGGTGTTAACCAAACAAACAATGAAGGAGTTCTTGTCTTTGGATCAAGTGGCCTTGAGTATATATGTCTTATGGCCAAGGGTATTGTGTACTGAGTCTTGTTTATTATAGCATGCTAAAGCTCCCACAGGCTTTCTAAGACATGTCTGTTCACTTGAATGACATCTTAGAAAGGCATCTACGTAACCAATGTGGCCTACAATTGGTTAGGGAAACTGAAAAGGGTTTCTGTGGTAGCTTAAGATATTTAAGATCACACATCAGTCAGAAAAACTGCAATGGTTCTGAAAGTTAGGCAAAGGTTTTGGGAAGTTGTAGAGAAATCTCAAAGTTCGTAAGGCAAGTAGTAACAGGTTGGAAAGCATGTTGAAGAATGTAAAATTGGAAGGCTTAAGAAAGGAAATTATTTTAGTCAGTGTAGAAGTAGAAGAAGTTAAGTGTCTTCCAATGTTAATTTATTAGCATAAGTTTTTAAGCACTGAGAGAAAATACAGTATAAGTCAGCAGAAAAAGTTATAGTATATGCAAAGTTAGCTACATTAGGAAGAAAGATGATGACCATGACAATGACATGCTGCACAAGTCCTGGAGTAACCCCAGGCCATTGCCGAGGATAGCAGCACTGTCCAACTTGCTACTCAAGAAAAGGCTGTACAATTTTATTTTCATGTCACTAAGGGACAGCCCTAATACTGGATGTCTACCAGTATATGCACTGAATATGGACAGTGCACTTAAATTTCAGGCAACCCGAGGCTTGGGCAGAGTGAGAGTGTCTTTACAACCACAAGAGAGTTGTGACTAAGGAAGTTTGTTTGGGCAGTTGGGGCCAGATATTAAACTTAACTGCCTAGAGATTTCTTTGGTTTTGTTTTGTTTTGCCCTTCTTGTTTTATCATTTCGGGTCCTAGCATTTCCAAATATAAGGTGACTCTGGAAACACTGGGAAGGAAGAAGTTCACTTATCACAAGTGAGAGAAGCTGGCTACACTGGACGAGACAGTTGTAAAGTTAGTGAGGGAGGTGAGTGGGCATTCACTGATGAGACAGAATCATCAGTGAAAGACCCAATGCTATGCACACATGCAGAAACCAGTAGAAACTACTGAGGGGGAGAGGACTGTCACATGCACAAAAAGAGAAAGATCACAAAAACGGTCCCTGAGCTTTGAAAGATAAGGGCTTTGTAAATAAAACATTCCAGTTATAAATAAAGGAAAACTCAATGCTAATCCCGAAGAGAAAGTAAATATGTATGAGTATGTTTATGGAGATTTCTTTTCAGAACTAATTTTGTGTGTTTCTTACTTTAATTTTATTTTTAAGGGTATATGGTGGGGTGAGCTGAGGAAGTATTTGGAAAAAATTCAGGGATTTTATTAGTTGCTGTTGTGGTAGTTGCTGGTGGTTCTTTGCTTTTTAGTGAATAGATTTTATGAAGTGATGAGTGATTTTTTTTCTTAAAACTGATTGTCTTAAATGTACCATTGACTAAAACAAAAAAACAAATCAGCATACTTTTACCATACTAATTTTTTTTGTGTCCTATGGACACTTTCCACTCCATGGACATGTAGGCAGTCACAGCAATTAATGATATAGATTAGGCACAGGGAGCTATTGCTGACTCAACTTGGTGAAAAAATGCAACTAAACTGAAATGGGACTTAATCTACTAAAACACGAAT
The DNA here is from genome assembly GCF_035084215.1 of Heptranchias perlo. Lineage (NCBI taxonomy): Eukaryota > Metazoa > Chordata > Chondrichthyes > Hexanchiformes > Hexanchidae > Heptranchias > Heptranchias perlo. Next base: position 43,451,406 of record NC_090337.1, read on the forward strand.
CACTACTAACTGTGCATTAGGCTAATATGATAGAATATTACTTCAAGTCTGCACCAGTGTTTTCCTCCACATGAACCACTTTGTCTAATCTCGTATTACCTCTGAAACTAATTAGCTTTTTACAATTATCTGCGGCTCAGAAATGTTCAATCTGTTGAAGGAAGGCAGGTGCAACAGGCAAGAGAAAAAATAAAGTGCATTAAATCCATATTGTAATTTGAAGCTTGAACATTTTTATCAGCCCAATCCCAGATATACTGTAGTCTAGTTGTCAAAAACAATTTAGTAATGCTATTTTAAACATTCATGTAATTGTAGATTTCTCTTTTTTCACTGGAAAACTTTTATAAAGTATGCTTGTTAAATTTAATTAATTTTATTTCCAGGCTTCATCAAAGCTGAATACAATACCATGCATTAAGATGTTTTTCTCTTTAAAGAAAATTATTCACATGTCCCCAATAAATCTAACTTTACACACTGAAGGCACACTTTAACACTACAAATGACATTGAAATAAAATGTTCCCCTCCCAGTTTGTTCCATGAATTTTGAGATTTTGATTTATTTGGAGGTTTCCCATGTCCTGCATACATTGTTTTATGGGCATATGGCAGATCAATTATATAGATTCATTTTAAAATTAGCAGAAATAAACAGAAAAGTGTATTAAGAGTTAATCCAAATTCTTAACAATAGTTTGTCTATTAAACCATGCTCTTCAATCAAAGGGGAACAAGCTGTAACCCTTCAAATTCTATTTTATGTAACAAAACAATGCAATTTAAATATTACAATAGTCTCCATCGAATGAACCCAATACTAAAAAAAATGGTCCTTCTCACTGACAATGAATGCTTTGTGAAATGGATTCTTGCTCAAGGATGACATTAACCATAACCCAAACAGTGGAAGCCTATGTAAGTCCATGTACAACTGTGAATTATTCATAAAGCATAACTAATATGAGGGTGCAGTGAAGCTTCCTCACAGTAAAAGGGATGAATCATAATTTGGCACTGATGAGAAGGGATGAATTGTACGAGCAATACAAAAATAGTTTCCACAACAGTAACTCAAACAGAGGCACCCAGTCCTTTTATTGGGTGTTTTTATCGTAGAAAATGCACTCAGCTCTGCCTAGTACCATAACACAAAGTCCGCAGATATCTGTATGTGAAGTCATATAATAATCAAAAAGAGCAATGATGCTCCCAATTCTCTAAAAGGTGAATGTTTTTAAGGGTAGCAGTCCACAACACGAATATCATATACACTGAAGAGCACTGCAACTGTTAAAAATGCAAATCCCTATTTTGCCAAGTTTTCCCAATGTTACAATTCAACTTGTTAACCTGGCCCCCATGTAATATGAAACTTCTTTTGTCTGGTTTAATTTACTGCATTACATAGCTCTGTTCTAGTATCCTGAATAAAACTACAGTACATTTTAATCAAAGCACATCTAATATATATTATCTGTGTGGTTTGATTCTTTGTACTGTTCACAGCTCTTAGTGAACAGAGGTGAAATCCATTAATATACATTACATAAAAAATACACACACAGAATAAATGATGGCAGTGAACTCAAATGCAGGCCAAAAACCACACGAGGAACGAGATAAATTCAGATTTGGACATTCTTCAGATAAGCCTAAAGATTAGTTTTGTGTAATGACTTGGTTCTACTGGAAAGCATTACATTTCCAAACAGCTGTAAAGTCACTGCACATCTGAGAAACATTTATTTATGCGGAAAAATTGTAACAATCTGAAAACATATTTCAGGCATTCTAGTTCCGCTATACTCCTCACAGGCAGAAACTGCCAGAACACCACAGATTCATTATACACAGCAACTGTTTTAAGAGATTCCAATTTTACAGAACCAAGTTCTTTCCTCTTAGCCATCTATTACATAATGCCTACAAATATATTTCATAAAAGTTCCTTTTTCTGAACAGTGAGTGAAAACACAAAGGGCATGATTTTATCGAGGGGGCGGGGAGTTTCTGATGGGAAACTCGGAAGTACAGGTTTCCCGGACGTCCTTACGATTTTAACGTAAGGACGTCTTTTTTTTTTAAACAGTTTCCCGCCCGACAGGCCGGCCTGATTGACAGGCTGGTCTCAATCGGACCAGAGAAGAGGAAGGAAGAGGATGTGAACAGTTAAGTGTTGGATGGGAAGGGTGAGGTCGGATCGTCAGGGGGCTGGGGTGGGAGAGCGGATCGTCGGGAGTGGGCGGGGTCTGGCGTGGGCGGGGTCGTCGGGACGGGGTCTGAGATCGTCGGGGGAGCAAGGTCCGGAATCGTCCGGGGTAGGGTACATGATCGTTGGGGGGAGGGGGGGGGGCCGAGATCCTGGCCGGGGTTGTGGGGGGGGGGGGGGGGGGGAGGTCGCTGCAGGTAGGCTTGCTAGGCCTGGGCGAAGCGCTCCTGCTCCTCCGGGCCCACAAGCTGTGCTATAAGGCACTTTCCTGCAGTTTCGGGCCTTCTCACCTCCTCTCACATGGCGGGAATTAGAAGGCCCGGGAATACTGGCCCCGAGAGGTTAAAAACAAAAAACCTGTCAAAATGGAAGTCCGCAGCCTCCCTGAAAGCTTGTACTGACCGACCCGCCTCCTGAGAGGGGGTTGGTCGCCTGCCCCTTATCCCATTTCTGTGATAATCGGAAGTGGACGGGTTGGAGGTGGGTTTTAGATTTTCACTGCCCACCCACCCGTTTTCCCCATTTAAAATCATGCCCAAAGTACTAGATCTGACAGCCAGAATCCTAATGGTTACTGTCAGATGACTAAAAAAAACCTGTCTGTAATACTGCAGTAAAGTTGCAATATTGCCAATTGGACTATGTTAACTATGTGGCATCACTGACCAATCAGATCCCAGTCCTGGTCCATAGTAATGGCACAATACCATCGAACAATCAGATCTCCACAAGAACACAAGACAGATTTATTATTTTCAACGCTGTGTTTGTCCCAGTTTTTTCTCCCATGGAGCCATGGCCTGACTGGCACACGACTCTCTGCTCTGCCCAACCTGAATGCAGTCACTCTCACCTAAGTCCCCCCAACCCCAGTGTGTACTCACACGAAGACCTCGGCCACTTTGCCTTTATCTAGGACACTCTGCTCTGTGCAACCTGACCAAAGTGTGTCTTTTCTATTCAAATGCAAGTCAGTCTCTGCTCCTGCTCCCTCACAGTGTCCAAGCTGATCTTCTGTCCTGCCCAACCTGAAGTTGGCATGATATGTTGTCTTCCCATCTATTCAATTCCTAGTGGATTCCTAGTCACCTGCCCCAAAATAGCACGTGTAGTACCACCAACCTTCGTGTTATTCCTCTCCTCGTTGATGGTCTACTGTCCCATTTTTGTTTTCCTCAACACCTGGTCTCACTCATACCAGTGTTGGGCTGAGTGAGGCCTAGTTGCACCTAAATTTGTGCTTGGAGAATAAACTGCTTTGCAGTAACCAATCTCCTCAGTGTCCCTCCTCGTCCATTCCCCAACTGCTTTAATCCCTGGCCAACTCCTCCCTTCCCCACTCAAATACTCTGTCCCCATTTCTTGTGCCCTGAACTACCCTTAAGCAATCTACTAGTGGTATATTTAAATGAACAACAATGATTAGTGTTTGCTATATCCTTATTCTGCACATGTACACTGTAAATCTTTATTACATTGCCCCATGTAGGAACTGTGGAAACAATTTATTACAACGAGCAGTATGGTACAGTGAGAGCTCCATTGAGCATCTATACCACTGGAACCTACAGAAAATATTGGTGATATGGCATTAAAATCAGTTAATAACCTTGGTAACATTGTTAGACTGTGTTCCTATACTGCATTTTCCATTTTAGAAACAGTTGCACTTAGCATTAGCCTGAACAACATACTGTACTGTGAACCGGAAAAGCACAGTTAAGACCAGTCACCCAGTCTACAGTATTTTCAGGTGTGTGTCACATGGCCTCTAATTGATCTTGCATTCTTTCTTGTTTATAGTTCCTGATGTATGAAGGGGAATAAAATCAGAAGCCAGAAAAATAATGAGTGCAACCACATCACAGAGTGAATTGTTAATTACCTATAAAATGTGAAATGCAAGCTCCCTTTGATGGTTCAGTGGGTTTAACCAGTGATTAACTGGAATAGATCAGGAAGGGCCTAGGTTCGATCCCTGGTCTATGCTCAGTTAGCTGATCTGCTGGGATTGGGCAGTATAGGAACTACATTTAGCTTTAGTGCCCTGGGTTTGGAGGAAAGGGGGAAAACATTGACCAGCACTGTAACACTACATCCACGGACCCCTGCTGGAAGCGCACAAATGGACATCAGATGAGTACAGGTTTGAGCTCAGCTGTGATGTACTTCATGATACAATAGCTTTCCAACACTTTCGCCTAAGGTTGCCAGAGGCTGCCCATGAAACCATATACCACCAAGGATTGAGAGTCTTAAGAGGAAGGAGGGGGGAAACTAAAAGGACAGGGAAAAACTTAACTATTTTAATACATTTCAATACTCTTTTGATAAGTTCTCTCCCTTGAAGGTATGTCAACATTCGTTGATCTCTCTCGTCCCTGTCCTGAGCCACTAATCTCGGTCTATCACTAGGTGCACCCCGAAATTCAGCTTTTGTCTCCCAGCTCATTATTTTCGTAGTTAAAATATTAAACTTGCTGGTGCCCATTATAGCCATTATATTGCTACTTCCAAACATATTTTTGAATTGCAGCCATTGTAGTATCCTAGACATCTGCAGAGAAAAAAACTACATATGGAAAAAGTAATACTTACTCTCAATCTGGGAGTGTAAGTCATTGACTATAACTTGCAGCTGGCCAATAGTCATATCACGCAAGTCTGTGGGTTTGAGGCTTCGCTTCATCAAACTTTCACTAATGTGGGGCATGTGAGGCAACTGGAAAAGAATACAATTTACTTAGCAACAGCCTAAAAAAAGGATTTAAATGACATAAGTGACTTTTAAAACATTTTTATGATGCCAAACCAATGTTAGGCCATGCCTCAACAGGATGATTTATAGGTGCATAGATGCCAGAGATGTAGCTGTACTGGCTTAGCTCAGCTAGAGGCGTGGCTAGTTCTGGAGCACAGATCTTCAGCACTACAGCCGGGATGTTGTCAGGGACCTTGGTCTTTGCTGTGTTCAAGGCATTCAGTCATTTCTTGATATATGGGATGTGGGACAACTCTTCCAACTTTGGCACCAGTTCCCAGATGTTAAGTGAGGAGGACTTTGCAGGGTCGATTGGGCTGGGTGTCCTGATTTGATGCCTAGCTCGCAGCCGGGTGGGTCTGGCCAGTTTTATTCTTCATATTCTTTGTAGTGGTTTGATACAACTGAATGGCTTGCGAGGCCACTTCAGAGGGCAGTTAAGAGTCAACCACATTGGTGTGAGACTGGAATCCCACAAAGGCCAGACCAGGCAAGGACAGCAGGATTCCTTCCCTAAAGAACATTAGTGAATCAGTCAGGTTTTTACAACAATGACCCAAACAAAAATAAAGAGAAATCAAAAATAGCTGTTAAAGTTACAACTGATTGCTGGGTATCTGGGATGATCCACCATCACTAGTCTCTCTGTTGACCTCCCCGATGGTTTGCTATAATCTCACAATTCACATACTTCGAACACCATCTTCAAACTCAATTATTCAACCTGTCATGAGCAAGTAACATCCAACTTAAGTGGTTTTCCAGCACCCTAGGTTTGATTTTTTTTTAAAAAAGGGTCACATTTTCCAAAATGTATGTGTGAGGTTTATTATTTCTGACAAGAGTACACTTCTGGGTATACAAGGAGTCTGTAGCAACATTCCAAAATATGAATTATAGATGCTGCTTTTTAAATAAATAAAGAGTTACATCCATAAAAAGTTTTTAAAAATGGTGTGAAATAAAGTTATCATGTTATAGCAAATCAAACTCAAATTTGACAGTTTGCAAGATATAGCAAACCTGTACTTGAAGTCACAGATGAATTCTTTAAAGTTATATACTTTGACTTCAAAATAAGAGACCCAGTTACACTAGAAAGTCACTAGAATTTGTTGTAATTTAGTGTACATTTCGTAGTTTTTAATTTGCATCAGAAAAAGACATATATTGTAGGGTGGGAAATATACTTGAGCTTTCTTACACTGTAGAATGTATGATCAACACATTCTAATTGAACCCAAACTGCTCTTGTTAGTGAAACTACTACAGCTGTACAAGAAAGAAGGTATTAAAACCCTTCACAATGACTCAGGAAGAGGTGGACAATTTGCCCTCCTCCATCGAACACTTCTGACTTCAGGAGAGCCAAGACTATTAAACGTAGACGAGACGAAAGCGGGTATTTTAACACTCCCCGATCCCTGGGAAAGGAGTGGGGGAACAATTAAAGTGGAACGGTTGAATTTCCTGCTTTGTTCCCGCCGAATCCCCATTTTAACTCCGCTGCTTTTTGGTGGAGGATGAGCCTCCTGCTGGATTCTGGCAGGAGCCTCATCAATAAATGCAAATTGGGGTCTCATGATGTACATGGGTCCCTGCCGGCATTTTAACCCTCCCGAGCAAGGTGTACACCATGGTTACTCCAGCAAGCAAAGATGTCGGGAAGCCATAGAGGCCTTTCTAAGGCAAGTTAAAAAAAAACTTTTCCAAGAGGAGCCAAGAGGAGCATGAGTACAGCCTCTGCTGCTCCAGGTTCCTCTCCCACCCCCCCCCCCCCCCCCCGCCAGCCGCGAGACCCTCACAACACCCGGCTCTCAAGATTTACCTTGCTGCCTTGGTGCGGGCTCCGGGCCACCCATCTGTTGCTTTCCGCCTAAAACGGGTGAGCAGCTGATCAGCATTCAAATGAGGCCCAATTACTTAAAATCTGCTGGGCCTCCGATGAAGGCTCCCACATGGGATTGCTGCCTACTCCCATCAGCTTCCTGACAAGAATTGAAAATCTGCCCAAAAGAATAGCTCTCGCAAAGATTTGTTATTTGTTTAAAAATAATTAAAGAAAGGAACTTCATAGCAATGTGAAGATAGATAAATAAATCTGAAGTTAAGCTTCATCTACTCTGATCCAATAATGTGTTTCAACCCCAATCTGAGAATCCTATGTCACCAGTTTTTTTTTCATTCCCTGCACCATGCTGTCTGGTGGCATCTGCGATTGAGCCCAACATTATGGCTAATTCTGTGTTGTGGATTGGTGCTCAATAGGAATGGGGATTGAGTTTGCTCATTTCACATAAAACACTTACAGCTAGCACAGATGGAAAAATTTCATCCCATCTGCCAATTCTGGAGGTGAAATAGCAGAGTTTTAATTCTGTGTCATCGAATTCCCAGGAACTGATTACATATGTGGTACTATATTTCTGATCAGCTTATAAGCAAAACCCTGGCATTTCTTAGGTATCTAATCATTTTTGTCTTGGGTTGTAATGTGACAGCATTTAATTGGGCTTAAGATTAGAGATATCAGATTGCCAGACGTGGGGGGAAAGGAAGAAAAGAGACAGAGATGGTACAATTGCAGGCCTATCATGAGACTGTAAGACAACTGCAAGAAAGCAGCAAATAATATTGTACAGTGTGATATTAAACATTGACACATTCAAATCATGTAATTTCATAAATATTTGCAGTTTGCTTTCCATCGGATGCACATTCTTTAACTGGGTAGCTGTATTGATGCAGGATGTGCATCCTTTAACTTTATCACACCCATTTCCCCTTTATGATGTAATCAGGATTATTTGTTCAGCAGCTAAATGAGTCATTAGGAATATTACTGATTGGAGAGCAGCGTACAGTGGTCAAAGGCAATTATTTCTGTGTAATAATGAATAAAAGACTTGCATTTATGTGGTGCCTTACATCCAAACACCTCATAAGGTGCTTCACACAATTAATTACTTAAGTACACTGACTGTTATGTCGGCAAACACGAGAGTCATCCTTCATCAGCAATGTACCACAACGATGAATGACCAATTTGCTATTTTTTGGTGGTGTTTGCTGAGGGAAGAATGTTGGCCAAGTCCCAGGAGAATTCGCTGTTCTTCTTTGAATAATTCCATGGAATTTTAATCCAAAGGATTGCACTCGACAATGTAGCACACTCAGTGTGCCAGCCTCGATTACAAACTCCACCTTGATACAGGGCTCCAACCTACCACTTTCTCACTAAGGCGAGAGTGTCACCAACACAGCCAAACCAATCTGCTTGTGTAAGTGCTCTCACTAAAACCTTTACTTTTTTTTTTACACTATCCACCACTCTTTTTGATGCCCTCACTTGATTCCCTGCCCAAACCTCTGCCAGTTCTTCTCATCAGCCTGCAACTAGGTGGCTGATGTATGTTTATGAGAATAAAATGGACCTTTTGCAGCTGGTGATCTAAAGTTATAACATCTCAGATGTTGAATGTAAGCAGTTTCCGATACATTATTGAGGATATCAGCAAATCAGTTTGAATTCAAAACAAATGTTTAATAGTTTATATGATGTTTGGCAATTAAAAAATGAGCAAGCATGATCTTCAGACCTTCATAGCAGTGTTTCACCCATTAAGTAATCAAAGTTGAACACAAAATCATATACCATTTAGCTCAACAAACAGCAAGATGAATGGAAATGTGAAGAAATCTGCCAATAATGTCACAAAAGTAAAATTAAACTCAGCTTATTTACATAGAGGTAACAGGGATGACTATCACCATTTATTTGACTAATTAGCCATGTTGTTGCGATGATAGCAAAATCTGGTAATTCATTTATTACTTGATAGTGTCCTGAACGAAATGGGTCATAAAACAGCCAAAAATCAGAGATGAAATAAATCAGCATAGAAACAACACCTAAAAATAAATTGGCCACATGCATGCAGATGACCAATGATATTCAAACTGTCACAAACCGCTGACCCTACTGAAACCTCTGCAGTAAGCCTAATTTTAATATTCTCAGTGAAATCTCAGTGTCAACAGTACTGGAAGTTAGGTGCTCGTGTGCTGGGATGTGCAGCAACAAATGCTGGCCTCAAGGGGAAGGTTATTTTGTGAAAAGAAAACTGTTCTCAACTTGTTTTCTCACGGAGGAGAGAGGAGATGGTGATAGTGGTGCACCACATGTCCCCAAATTCTCAGGTGCTTCTGTGGAAGTGTGTAGCAAATGAGGCAGAGAAGGGTGGCCCTCCTTGGCACTCTAGGGCACTGTCCCCACGGGACAGCAGCACAAATTGCCTTGCAGCAGTTGGCATCTCATATCAATGCTCCACATTTTTTCCTGAATTACAGCCAACATCTGGGTTGTTTTGACATCTCACCAGACTAGATAGGGTAGGACTACCTATCACTAACTCAAGCCACTTTTACATTGTTCTTTGGCCACCAGCTCCTGTATCTGGAGGTCAGATGAAGCTAAACCTGCTCAATTCTGTTTGACTGGCAGCCAGGAAGAGCTGTTTTCCCATGGTCTTAGTGCCTGCCATTGATCTGTATCTTGACAAAGTATTGCATTAATGCACCCCCGCTCCCCCCATGACATGATAACCTAATTTTGTGCCTTTGCAATACTCCATTTCTACCTTTTCAAACATGGCCATCTGGAGGCTTCTCTTCCCTCCCTGTACCATTACCTCTGGAATCTCCCAAAGAGCTATCCTTGGCCCCTCGTAATCCTCATCTACAAGCTACCACTTGGTAACATTATCCACAGGTAAGGGGCAATTTCTACATGAATGTCAGTGCCACCCAGCTATAACTCTGCATCACCTTTCTTGACCTTTGACTGTCTCTGTGCTGTCAGACTGCTTTTTCGACATCCAGTCTTGAATGGGCCATAACTTCCTCCAACTCAACATCATCTTCTGCCCCACTACAAACTCTGGTCCATTGCTACCAATCCCATCCCCCTCCCCAACACTGTGTCAAACTCAACCAGACCATTTACAACCTTGGAGTCCTGTTTGACCCTGAGCTTAGTCCCAGACCCCATTTCCTCTCTACCACAAAGACCGCTTACTTTCACCTCTGCAACATTGCCCACCTCTGCCTATCCACTGCTGAAACCCTTGTACAGGCCTTTGTTACCTCCAGACTTAAATATTCCAAACTTCTCCATACTGGCCACCCTTCCTACACCCTTGGTAAACTCCAATTTTTGGAAAACTCTGCTGCGCATACTCTGTCCCACATGAAGCTCCATTCACCCATCAACCCTGTACTCAATGACCCACAGTAGTTCCCCATCCTGGAGCAGATTAAATTTAAAACCCTCACCTTTAAATCCCTCCATGGCATCACCCCACTCTTTCTGTGCAAACTTCTCCTGCCCTTTATCCCCCATAACACTCTGTTCCTCCAACTCTGGACTTTTGTGCTCTGCCCCCCCTTTCATTGGCAGCAAAGTTACAGCCGCCTGGGTTCTACTCTGACATTCCTTCTCCAAACCTCTCTGCCTGTCAACTCCCTTTCCTCCTTTAAAAACCTCAAAACTCAATTTAACTTATTCAGTCATCTTAAAGCAGTGACCTTGATCAGAGGCCTATATTTAGGGCGTTTTGTTTTGAGTCATTTGGATGTTTTTCAGTTGTCACCATTTCTGGGACTGTACCAGCTTTTTTTTTTAAAAAGCTGTTTGTTGGCTTTTAAAGGTTTTCCAGGTTGGCATGAATGTATGGAAACATCTGTACTTAGTATACAGTGAATGGGTCCAAGTTAACACAGGAAACTTGTATCTCTTTTGTCTTATTGGGTCTAGGAAAAGCAACTCCAAAATAATCTCCATGTGTTGTTCTCGTGTGTTTATGTCGTCATTTATCTTTACTCTTGTAGGCATGAATCAATCACTAACAGGTGCAGGCAAATCACAATACAAACAATATAAACGATCTTTGAATTGCTCTAGTGAATTAAAAATGATTGCAGCAGGCCTGTAAATTGCTGCTGAGCTGGTTGAGTGCATTAGTCAGTTTGTATCATTATGATATTTTGCATTTTAATGCAAGCACAATGATGTGTTGAAGGGGGTCAGTATGTTTAGTGGGCCAGAAGGGGAGGCAGTTCACCTGATGGTAGATTGCAAAGACCCACAGAATCAGGGTCTGCACCAGCATCTGTTCTATGAAGATTAGGAGTGATGTTGGTGGCAGGAGAATTGTTTTACCTCCCTCAAGGTAAAATGGGTATTAGAATGGGCCTACGAGTAATAGATGTAAGTCTTAACCCACCATTATAACAGGCCAAAAACGTATTCAGTTCTTGCCCATAGCAATTTACAAACATGACATAAGTTAACAAATGTACAGACCAATGTCTTTATTATTTCTGACGAGAGGTCTTCGACCTGAAACGTTAACTCTGTTTCTCTCTCCACGTATGCTACCTGACTTGCTGAGCTTTTCCAGCATTTTCTGTTTTTATCCCTTAATATATATTGGCCAATTTTGCAGGACTAGGGCATGTGGTGCGATTTCTGCCTGCTACAAAGATGTGCGCCTAACTCTTGCCAATGCTCTGGCTGTAGTCATTTCCAACATTTTGGTGGCCTCCCCAGTCTCCAACAGGCAATCAACCTGGAATAGGATTGAAGATTAGCCATGGTAGGCCTTGGAAGCCTGTTACTGTATAGCATTGCTGATGACCTTAGTGCTGCTGGTGTAAATACAAAATATATTTTCTTTTTCTGAATTTGGCACCTGTGCCAACATCCTAATTGATTGCATAGGATTTTGAGGCATTTTAATTTTAAATGGCCCCTGTGCCAGACTCATAGCAATGCTGAGCATCAGGGATAAACAGGCACCCAGCACTACTACTGAACAAATGACAGAAATACATTTATATATATTTCCTATCATTTGTATATTATTACAATACTCCATCACTGCCAGAGAATTGGTTCCCATTGCAATTCCTGCCCTAGCCTGCCCAGGTTACACCAGGAACCAGCAAAAATCCAGGCCACCATCTCTAAACTCTTAATGTTTCTTACATCCAATCCTTTTATATTGTGCTACATTAGCCAAACCAAAACATATTCAGAATCTGATCCACACAAACCATTGCTTTTAAGCACAATTTAGCTACTGCAATTGGACTGTAAACCTCCCAAATTATCAGGTTTGTGCCTCATAAGGTAAATTTCCAGCAAAAATAAGTATTATGTGGACATCTGTATCCACACAGTGAGGTACAAAGAGACTGTTAATTTGATTAATACTCGAATCAGGATTTTTTTTGGAAGTCTTGTCAAATTTTTCAAGCTTTACAAGTTCCTGAGGTTGAATAATCTGAATAAGCCGATTTAGTAAAGTATTATGTCTGTCGGCTCCAATAACACCATAGATAAGCTGAAAGGTCAGCATCAGTATTTTGTCATCATGTTTAATTGAGCAAATGTACATTCAGTCTCCTATAGCAGCAGCTTAGTTCACATCTAGAAAAAAGGAAAAGCACTCTAATTGTAAATGGCCATTCAGCTCATCCACTGGTATGACATGGGAACTGCTGTGCTTCTGATAGATTCAAACACAATTTTGGGATTTAAAAGCAGTTAGTGGATTGAAATTAAATCAGATATAATAACATGCAACAACATTTATGTGTAAAGTTGGATTGGTGCTTAAACAGCATCTTGTATTCTATGAGGCTAAATAAAAATCCAATATTGAAGTGCCTAGTATGTAACCATTGCAAACTCAAACATTCTGTAACTCATCCTTTAAAAAAAATCAGTTAAGCATAATTGCCAGAGTCTGTGTAATATTCACAAAAATGCTCCTGTGAAAAGTATTGATTGATAAGATCATTCTGCAGTTAGTTGAACGGTATGACGAACCACAGAGGTCATTGTAAACTAAAAGGGCCAACATATTTTTCAAATTTTGGCTTTGTGCAAATTGGTTTGTGTTTTGAGTGCAATTTTTGGGGGAATTAAGATTGTAATCACTCATGCATACATTTCAAGTTTTAACTTGCCCATATGCAAATTATTTGAACAAATCCAGTATCCGATGAGAGGCAGTCACTTATAAATTTGACTAAAATTAAAGTTTCACTTATTAAGTTAAGTAAATATAAACGGGAATACATGAAGCAGGAACAGTTTTCAAGTTTACCTATTATCAAGAATTTGAAGAAAGAAAGCTTCTTTATAAATTTTTGAGCCGATTAGCTATTGTTCGATACAGATGGGTAGATTTTAAACTTTCACCCCTGGGCGGTAGCGGATCAGCCGCCCATTATAGACCCCTTTCCACTGAAGTCAATTAGAGTTCATGGTCCTAAAGGGAAACAGTGCTACTTTACCTACAAAATATTACATTCTATACTAGGTGCTGTGAAAAAAAGGTCTTGTTTGAGCTTTGTAGAGATTTATTTGTTTCAGTCACTACTCAAGAATTAAAAAGCTAGCTACAGCCAAAATTTCCCCCCAAACTTAACTTGATGCAAACATTTCAAGTTTTGTCAGTTGTCTGCAAAGCTTGACAAGAGGAGCCAAGCTACTTTCAAACAAATACAGATTATCTGATTTGTTCAGTGATGTATACAACAGCTAGTTATTTTTGAATGTGGTCAACAGCTATTCTAATCAAGACCTAGGGCCCGAATTTAGCAGGCCTGCGGGTTCCCAGCGGGTGGTCCTCCGGGAGCGTGGTCAACACGCTCGGCGAAATTAGTGGGTTGCCCACGCGATCGTAGCAGGCCCCCCACTAATAGGAATCAATTACCTGCTCCTCCGGGGTCCACGGCGCTGGCCTGCGCGTCGGTCGGGCTGCGCATGCGCAGTACGATCTGTCAGCTGGAGGCTCTCTAGTTAAAGGGGCAGTCCTCCACTGACAGATGCTGCAACCAATGGGACAAATTGCAGCATGGAGCAGCCCAGGGGGAAGGCTGCTCCCAGTTTAATGATGCCTCACCCCAGGTATCATTAGATGGGGTGAGGAGGAGGGGGAGGACACAGATCTTCCCCCCGGCGGGCGGGAGGAAGCGGCCTGCCTCTGCCACCAAGAAGGCCTGGCTCGAGGTGGCAGAGGGGGTCACCTGCGCCACCAACATATCGCCCACCTGCATACAGTGCAGGAGGCGCTGCAATGACCGCGGTAGGTCAGCCGCAGTGAGAACATGAAGTCTTTCCCCTACACTCCGTCTGCCACAACACTGCCCCCACCCCACATCTCCTTCGGCACCGCCAACACTATTCTGTCACATCACCCTTCATACCCACTCACACCCCATCCTCATCTTACCTCCACCTACTCACCTCGCCAGTACTCACCCTGCCACTAGCACGCAACCCACTCCTCATACAATCTCATTGCTCCATCCAATACTCACCCTCTCGTGCATCTCCCTCACGGCCAGCCTCACTCAACCTGCCACCACCTGTGCTGCAGCCACAGGGCATGCATCACATATGTGCAGTAGGCAGCGTAAGGCAAACGTCTCGTCAGCATGAAGGGGGTGCACAAGGGTGTCTGAGGGTTTGTCATGGGTGTTACCCATATTGAATTTCAGAGCAACAAACAGCACACATTATATTGACACCACCACTGCCATGTCTCCGCGAATCCTGTCCGTTGTGTCCAATAATGCCCGCTCCTGGGTATCACTATGAGGACCCACCACTGATGCCACCCATTGTGTCACTGCAGAGTAGGTGCAGGTGTATTTGCAGGGCTCGTCCGCGCAGACGACTGAGAGACATCGGCGGTGTAGCCGGCTGCACCCTGGAAGGATGCGGAGGAGAAGGTGTGGAGGGCAGTGGTGACTTTGCCAGCGACAGGTAAGCAGTTGGTGCTGGGGCCAGCCAGGAGCAGCTCGGCATGAAAGAGGCTGCAGATCTCCACGACTACATGTCGAGCGAATCTGCGCCTCCCTGTGCACTGCTGCTCGGAGAGGTCCGGGGAGCTGCGCCTCGGTCTGTGGACCCTGTGGCGAGGGTAGTGCCCTCTGCGACGCGTCTCTCTCTGCGGTAGCCCTCCCTCCTGCTGTGCAGGTGGGCGTGCAACAACACCGTGTTGGGGGGATCCACGTCTCTGCGGCGGACGGCGTGGACTGCGAGGCTGCTGGTGCTGGTCATGCTCTTCGTCCTCCGAGGGTCTCCACACACCACCCAACTGGCAGGTGTTGGTCTGAGGGGTTGTGCAGGGTAGGTGTGTGGTTCCTCGGACTGGGGCTGCGGTTTCGTGTCGGTCTGTCCTCTGGCTTGGCGGGGGGTGGTGGAGGGCAGGGGTTGCCCTATGTGACTCGGTGGCCTCCTGCGTGGGTGAGGGCTCTCCCCCGTGGAGCGCACCTTGGCACCTGTCACAGGCTGCTGGCTGCAACACGCCTGGTTGGAGGGAGACTGTTTCCCCCAGTGTGGGAAACTCACTGCCTTGAACCTAAAATCCCACACTTCCTCTTTTGACAGCTGCTTCAGCTCATTAACTGACCACAACGAGCAAGGTAAGTACTCTCAAGTGGAACCCCGCTGGCTTTAATTGCCTGCGGGATTCCCACCAGCGGGGCTTGCGCGCGCAGCCCCGCACGTCAGCGCGGTACCCGGAATTGGCCGGGATTTCGTTGCGATCCGGTCACGTGACCGGAGATCGGGATTTTCGGGGCCACCCCGCTGGGAACCCGCCGGAAACACGATCCTAAAATCGAGCCCCTAATAACTGTTTTTGGGGATATTTAAGGAGCTGGAGCTGCTTGAATTAATGTCAGTTTGGAACTTCAAAAGGGATATAGTTCAGACTAGCACAGCTCTGGCCATTGTAAGAAATACAAGAAATACTGCGTATATAAAGTTTTGTACAAAATAAGAGCTTATCATTTGCATTGCGGGCTTTTATTGCTTTCCTTTTTAAGGAGCTAGATAGAAGGATTTCTATTTAAATATGTATAGAAACTAAAAATGTATAGAAACTAAAAATGTATATTCTTGCTGTTGTTTGTTTACTTATTCATCTTTTGTTATATAAATTTGCTTACTAGTTTACATTTGAAATCGGGTCTAATATTGCTCATTGAAGATGGGAGCGAGATCTTCTGGAGGCAAAGGATAATTTCCAGTAGCTAAAATAATTAATAGAAACATTTTCTGCTAGTCGGCCTGGGCATGTTACTGAAAGCTTACCTAGATAAAATCTAGTGAAGTAAGGGAGTTGGGGCTCATCTATGCGAATGATCCAAAATCTGGGAGCCAAAAACTATAGAGCAAGAACAGTAGAAAAGACCTAAAAACCTAACACTTGGTATAACATTCCTGTCCTCATAAAGCAGTGTTTCATCTGAGTTACCAAGAGAAACACCAGGGAAGATCCTCTAGTGTAAATAAAAATATAACGAATGCAGATTAGATTTCCACACATATTCAGTATCAAATTCAGTTTGCTTTCTGCCTTTGACTTTAACCATGTACATTTGACAACAATCTTAGAAACCAACTGAAAGAAATTTTAATACAAAATGAAAATCTCTAAGCAATATTGGTCACAATACTAGACATGATCTAATTTCTACAACTTTCCTGCATCATTGTGCACCTGATTTATGTCAAAACATATTACTGTGATTGACAGGAGCTGTAATGCCAGCAAACTCTTATATATTGCACAAATATATTGAGACGGCAGAGAGAAAGCAACAATTCAGGTATTTATTTCAAATGCATAAGCAACATCATCGTTTTTAAAATTGGTTGAGAGAGGCAGAACAGCTTTAAGCTAATAATATAGTTAGACTAATTGCTAAAGCTGCACTAAGATACTGGGATGGAAAAGATTCTCTTGCAGATAACTTTCATCTGTACATAAATCAAGGTCAGTTACTGTTAGACCAAAAGTTTTCTGGATTATCACATTTGTAGTGTATAGGGAAGAATACTTACCAGATCAGCCACTGGGGATTTCTTCCTGTTCTGTTTTTCTACTTCAACTTGCATTTTAGCCATTGGCTTTGCCATAGCAAGAGCCATCTTAGCTTCAGCTTGTAATTTTTTCTGCCTTGTAAGAAAATCCATATCATCAATTGACTCTGATTCTTCCTCGGTTGTGTCTCTGTCAGAGTATGAGGAGCTTTGCTTGCTCTAGGGAAAGAGATCACCCATTGTAATGCATTTCTAAAATTGAGAGCAGCTGCAGCAATCAAAAGGCATTCCATAGAACAGAATCTGCCAAAAGCATCATAAAATATGGGTTCTGTTAATCTTTCAAAAATATTTTTTGTGAAGAATATTAAAACTAATAGTCGTCATCCATTTTGCTTTTCATTTTTATAAATTAAATCCAATTTTGCTTTAAATCACCATACAATAAGCCTATCTAATGCTTCTCGCCAATACACTCTTCAGATTTTGCAGGTTCTGTTGCTTTCTATATGAATTATCATATGAACTTCATCGACACCAATCTAGCCACATTTTGGTGCAATTACATAAGAACTGGGCCAATTATTAACACCAAAAGGGCAATTTGCTCTTAACTTTTACAAGCAAATAATTTCTATATGTATCCAGGTTAATGCTTGTTATGGCTTCAAAATATGGACACAAAGACAAATCAATTCGACAGAAGATCCACTAAAATTGCAATGAACTATTTCTATATTTAATAGTTTACATTTTTATAAAACCTTTAACATAGAAAACATTCCAAGGTGTTTCACAAAGGAGAGAAACAGGCATAAAATCCTTAAGGGAGAGTTAGGAGAGTTATCTGAAATCAAGGTTAAAAAAGGTGGGATTAAGGAGGTTTTAAAAGGCAGACGGAGGGATAATAAGGTGGAGAAGTTTAGAGAGGGACCTCGAGAGAATAGGGATGAGATTGTGTAAAACTTTTTCACTAGTGGTGGAGCGGAGGGAGGAGTGGATGCATCGAAAGCCAGAGAGTCAAAGGATTGGAGGGAATACAAGTCTGGAGGAGATTGCAGAGGTAACATAGGATGAGGTTGTGGAGGAATATGAACATGAGGATGAGGATTTTAAATTCAATGTGCTGGGGTCCGGGAAACTAGTGTAAGTCAACAAGTATGGTGTGATGGCCAAGCAGGACAGGCTGCGAGCAGTATAGTTTTAGATGAGTTGGAGTTTGTGAAGAGTAGAGATTGGGATGTCATTGAAACGAGCAATTGGGCACTGATCATCTCTCCATTGTCGAGAACAGGTGACGAAAGGGTTTTGCCAGTAACGGGGGTGAGCTAGAAATGGAGAGGGGTAATGCTAAGGAGTGGCAGTAAGAAGTCTTGGTGATTAATAGGATATGGAGTTTAAAGCTGAGCTCTGGATCAAATAGTGCACCAAGGTTTCACACAACCTGGTTCAACCTGAACAGGGAGGGGGCTACAGCAGATCGAGAGCAAAGTTTCTGCCAGCAGTCGAAAGCAATGGCTTCAGTAATTCCAATGTGCTATAGGAGGCAAATCAGACAGCATGGAGGTAGTCATGGAATAGAGGGAAGTGATGGAGAGATAGCGTTGGCTGTTACC
Source organism: Heptranchias perlo (assembly GCF_035084215.1). Taxonomy (NCBI): domain Eukaryota; kingdom Metazoa; phylum Chordata; class Chondrichthyes; order Hexanchiformes; family Hexanchidae; genus Heptranchias; species Heptranchias perlo. The sequence goes on from NC_090337.1 coordinate 43,469,905, forward strand.
AGCATACATATAGGAGCCAACCTATGAAGGCTGGACCACAAAGGAGAGACAATAGAGGAGGATGGAATGATCAAATGTTGTGATCACCATGGTGAGACTGAGGAGAAGTGCAGTCCTCTGTCTCAGTGGACACTGTTAGTGATTTCGACAAGGGCAGGCTCAGTGCAGTGTGAAAGGCAGAAGGCGGACTGAAGAGACTTAAACAAGGAGTTGTGGGAGAGATGTTCACAGAACTGGGAAGTGATGACACATTCAAGGATCTTACAAAGGAATGAGAGGTTAGAGATGGAGCCATAGTTGGAGAGTCAAGAGTAGGCTATTTGAGGAGGAGGAGATGGTGATTCTGAAAGGGAAAGGGACACTACCTGAACCAAGGGAGTTATTAACAAGGTCAGTGAGCATGAAGGTCAGGAAGTAACAGAAGCCATTTACATAATTATGAAAACTGAAGATGCAATAATATTGGATTCCAGTAAAATAGCATCTGGTTGCACTTACCATTGGAGACAAAGGGGTGTCCAGGCTGGTTTCGGTCTTACTATCATCTGCATCACTGTCCTTGTCGCTTCCACTGTCATTCACGAAACAGATCTGCAGATTCATTCCACTCTGAAGACTGAAACACAAGTTATGCATTTTAGAAAATAAATATAAATAATCAACAACCAAGAGGCCAGATTCTTGTAACTGCTATGCTAGTAGCATCACAGTGCAAAGATTTACCGTGTTTGCTATTTCTACTCAACAAGTATGAGTGTTTCAAAAGAATGCATTTACAATTTCACCAGTGATAGCAGTTGGAGGAACTCTCCCCACTACGTTTATGATGTCACTAACACACAGTGACCAGAAGTTTTCTCCTTGATAAGTAAAGAAAAATTATGTAGAGACATTGGGCCAGAAATTCAACTTCGGCAGGGGCGCAAAACAAACGTTAGTGGATCAGCTGCCCGTTATACACCCTGGCTGATTGTGAAAATTGGGCAGGGTGTATAATGGATGGCCGATCCACTACTGCATGTTTTACGCCCCTGACGACGTTGAAAATTCACCCCTGTTGTTTCCTCAGATTTAACCCATGTTTGAAAAAATGGAAATTTTCAGCAGTCATCAGAAGGAAAATGTAAACTTCAGCCTATTCATATTGTAATGCATACTTATAATATGTTTGACTAACAAGATAGCAGGTTCATACTGATCTGCTAACAGTTGATCACTGATCAATGTCATATCATTAGATGGTAAGCAGATAGCAAAACTGCAAATAGGTAAATTATATCTATCCATAACAGAAAGGTTAGTGTCCCTTTTAAGCAATACTATTATAGAACATTCTGTTTGTGTCACTTTCAAACAATTTTATTGATAACTGGCATGACTGTTTTGCTTATCAGGGTTCAAAGGCCTGCAGAAGGTCAGTTGCCATTATTGAGTACAAACCTGTTTCTGGCTGGTTTTGTTAAGAATGTAATTGCTGTTCAATACAGAGATCACAGGCATTGGGAAATATTTTGGGTTATTTATTTAGATTTTTAATTTAATAGCTTCTTATGCAGAGCTTCCATGTTTAAATGCCCTTGGCAATGTGAGTTGGATTTTAATCTTTTTTAAGCTTAATTTAAAATCTTTGAAGGAGAAATATCTTATTATTTAAACACTTCCAACAGAGAAAAATTTCATTATTAAAGAAATTCAGGCCCCGAGTTGATAAGTGGATGCTATTTTTTCCCCCCTGCCAGGTACCATTTTGTGAACATTTGCCTTCATTTTAAACATTTAAGGGAGGCATTTTTATTGAATACTTCAGGAGCTAAGTCAAGATGCAGGGGTTCATTTGTGACTTTCTAATTACTTTTAAGGCTTTGAGGTTAAAAATGTTATTTTTTTAAAAGTTACTTTTAGCGGTCAGGGCCTTTATTTCGATGCGATGACAGTGACACATACCCAAAATGAAAAATAAGAACAGAAAACACAGAGACAAAAACAGATGGTTAAAGGAGACGAGGAGACCCCCTTTCTCTTTTGCCTGTGAACAACGCCACAGGAGGTTAACTATTATAAAATTAAAATCACTGTTTCAACTGTTGAAGTTTTGAAGGAAGTATATGATATTTATAGCTAATAGCTGCTAAGGTCTGAATCTCAGTAAAAATAACTGTTTTACATTATTGGCATTTTCTCAGCTTAAGTAGAAGGATGAAAATGGTGGCAATTACAGTAGTCTGCAGCATATTTTTCATTGCAGACGACATTCAGTTAAGGCAGTGATCAATGATAGAGTGCACCATTAAATTTGATGGATATCAGAAGAGTGTCACAACTGGGATTCTTAAATAGTACCTTCTCCACTACATTTGCTTACATACTGAAAATGCTAATGTATCAAATACCCATAGCATCTCACCATGATCTGGCCCTATTTTTAAATGTCAGCATCTGGTTTATTGGAGTTTTTAAAACTATATTAAATGCTCTGTGAATCCTGCTGCCACAGGTAAACAACCCTTTCACACATATTAAGTTTTGTGACAGAGACGTAGATTTTCAACTTGCCCGTCATGTGTAAAGCTAGCATTGTGAAATGGCTGGGCATGATTATTTCAAAGTAAATGAAAATCAGGCCATTTCTATACTGGGTGGCCGATCCTCAATGTGAGTTTTACGCCCGGGCAGCAAGTTGAAAATCTACTTCTGAGAAATACTGAGTTTTGGAACAATGTACTCTGCTGGCCAGGCCAACTGGTCAAGTTTGATTATTTCCAATTTCTCAAATCAATTTGGTATTAATTGCATCTGAAGTTACTTTGTTGGGATTCACAATGTTAAATGATAGAAATAGAGGGCTAATCTAAACTGATACGTATTTAGGGTTAGGAAAACAACATGTTCGTTTTAAGTTGAACAGACACTCCATACTCAACTAATACCATATGATTTTGGTTTCTCTCTGTTTCTCTCTCAAGAGAGTGTGAGCTGGCAGAGAAAAGCTTGTGAGCTAACCCTATATGTTTCTTAGCTGGGACTAAAATAAAGGTTTGGATTCTTAATCCTTTATGCATTTTAGCTAACTTCATGCAACTAAGCCCTCCAATTCTCAGACTTCCCTTGAACTTTGAGGAAGTTGAACAATGTTGGGAAGCATCAAATGTCTCATGATAAAGTTCTTCCAACAGTTATAGATTTTAAATTATAGATTTTAACACTGGGAGTTGATAGAAACTGGCGAATCCATAAAATCAAGCCTTACTGAAACAAAAACAAGTCTTGTGTTCATTCCCTGAAAACACGAACAATGTTCAGTTGGAGGAAATATTCTCAGAGAGCAACGTGGACATGATAGCTGTTAACAACAGCAAAAAAGATTATAACATAGGCAGGCTCACGATGTAGCTTATTTTGTACTGCAGGTGAAAAGTCTCCTGGATTGCCAGTTCATTTTCTCTGTGGAATTGCCTGACTTACGGGGCAGAATAGTGAGAAAGAGAAAGCAAGGCGACAGACAGAAAAATAATGAAAGAAACATATCATGTCCTCAGAATGTCCTAAAGCACTTCACAATGGCTGGCTTTTGAAGTGCAGTCACTCTTGCCATGTAGGCAAATATAGCAGTCAGTTTGCGCATAAGGTCCCACAAATAGCAAATGAATGAACGACCAGATAATGTGTTTTTTGGCTGGGTTGGTTGAAGGATTAATGTTGGCCAGCACACCAGGTGACTCTATGCTGTTTTCTAAATAGAGACATGGGATTTCTTTCTTTTTTAATATGCACCTGAGTAGGCAGATGGGCTTGGGTTTAACGTCTCATTTCAAAGATGCCACCACTGGCAATGCAGCACTCCATCAATACTGCACTGAGGTGTCAGCAGAGATTACGTGCTCAAGTCTGAAGTGGGGCTTGAATCTATAACCTTCTGACTCAGAGATGAGAGTGCTATGCACTTATTCTGCTTTTGGATAATTCAAGTCCACAATTCCTAAACTTTAAATAAATAAAATCCATACCAAAATAGGGGTTCTAGAATACTCATAACTTTTTATTTCCATATCAATTTGCCAAGTTAAAAATGGGGAATATTGGCAGAAACATTGTTTCAGCCCTCACAAAATAGCTGTTACAGTTACTAATATGACTCAAAATGCCCACCACTGATATTGTAAACAAGCAGTGACATGCTCATTGTGGATCGTGCAAAATTTACAGCATCATCCACCACTCATAAAACAAACAAACCGGTTTGTCTGGAACAGTGAAAAAGTACACATGATGTGTGATGATTTGTGGTTTCTGCATTAATTAACTAATCTCATATTGAATACTTGATATGCTTTCATTATTACTACTACTCAGAAAATGGAGACAGGAAATAACTGTCTGAATTTTACAAAAATTTGACACGAATGTCTAACTTGGCTGCTTGAGGTATATCAGGAATAATGAATGATGAATAATTGTACACTTTTGTTATAAATTAAGTTACCATTGTGTCAATTATCTCTACTGTTGATTTGCAACCTCACTATTAATACCCAAACAAATTTCTAGAATTCAACTTTAAATCATGGGGGGTGATTTTAAACCCCAAGAACGGGTGGGAGTTGAAAATAGTTGTTCTTTTGGGTCGCGACCGCAAAATTTTCGGACTTTGCATTCCCAGTGGGAAGCCTGTACTATCACGCGCCCACGTTAAACCCGGAAATAAAGCCGGATTGCGGTCGCGACCCAAAAAACAACTATTTTCAACTCCCACCTGCCCCGAACCCACCCGTTCTTGGGATTTAAAATCACCCCCTCGACATTTTCTACCAGGAAAAGAATTAATTGCTGAGAAAGCATTAAGTACAGTAGCAGGTGCTTAATGGTTCTAAATGTGCATATGAACTAATCCACTATATGCAAACACAGAAATGCAAAGAAGAATTCAAAGTTACTAAAAATGATTCTCTTAAGGCATATATAAACTGCAGCATGCTGTGCACTCTCTCTATATAGACTTCTGTATCCTAAATATCTGTAGATACGTGGACCATTTTAGAACTGATTGTATATTCTGCTAATACAGCAAAAATGTTTTGTAGTCATCTTTCAGGTTGTTTTTATTTGGATGTTTTATGTCAGGTGCTGATTGAGCAAATTGAAACAGACCAAATACGAAAAAACTAAAAAATTGGACCAATGAAAATATTAATAGGCATTATTATATTCCAGCTGGGTTGGAAAATGTGGTTTTTGATAACCCAATGTTTAAGGAACTAGCAAAAAACTGCTGATTCTAGTTGGATATATGTGAAGTACTTGCAGACACTGTATTAAATCAACATTTTTACATCGGCCTACGTCCGAGGGTTCTAAAAGAGGTGGTTGCAGAGATGGTGGATGCATTGGTTATGATCTTCCAAAATTCTCTAGATTCTGGAACGGCCCCAGTGGATCGGAAGGTAGCAAATGTTACCCGGCTATTCAAGAAGGGAGGGAGAGAGAAAACAGTGTATTACAGGCAAGTTAGCCTGACATTGGTCGTTGGGAAAATGCTGGAATCCATTATTAAGGAAGTGGTAACAGGGCACTTAGAAAATCATAATATGATTAGGCAGAGTCACCATGGTTTTATGAAAGGGAAATCATGTTTGACAATTTTTTTTTTTTGAGGCTGTAACTAGAAGAATCAGTGGATGTAGTATATTTGGATTTTCAAAATACATTCAATAAGGTGACACACAAAAGGTTGTTACACAAGGTAAGGACTCATGGGTTTGGGAGTAATATATTAGCATGGACAGAGGATCGGATAAAGGACAGAAAACAGAGAGTGGGATAAATGGGTCATTCTCAGAATGGCAGGCTGTAACGAGTGGAGTGCCACAAGGATTGGTGCTTGGGCCTCAGCTGTTTACACTCTATATTAATGACTTAGACAAAGGGACCGAGATAAAGTATCCAAGTTTGCTGACGATACAAAGCTAGGTGGGAAAGTAAGCTATGAGGAGGACACAGAGTCTCAACGGGATATAGACAGGTTAAGTGAGTGGGCAAGAAGGTGGTAAATGGAGTAGAATGTGGGGAAATGAGAGGTTATTCACTTTGGTAGGAAGAAGAATAGAAAAACAGAATATTTCTTAAATGGTGAGAAACTATTAAATGTTGGTGTTCAGAAAGACTTGGGTGTCATCGTACAAGAAACACAAAAAGTTAGTATGCAGGTACAGCAAGCGATTAGGAAGGCAAATGGCATGTTGGCCTTTATTGCAAGGGGGTTGGAGTACAAGAGTAAGGAAGTCTTACTGCAGTTGTACAGAGCATTGGAGAGATCTCACCTGGAGTACTGCATACAGTTTTGGTCTCCTTATTTAAGGAAGGATATACTTGCCTTAGAGACGGTGCAACAAAGGTTCACTGGATTAATTCCTGGGATGAGAGGATTGTCCTATAAAGAGAGGTTGAGTAGAATGGGACTATACTCTCTGGAGTTTAGAAGAATGAGGGGTGATCTCATTGAAACAAAAAAGATTATGAGGGGCTTGACAGTGTAGATGCTGAGAGATTGTTTCCCCTGGCTAGAGAGTCTAGAACTAGAGGGCATAATCGCAGGATATGGGGTCAGCCATTCAAGACTGAGACGAGGAGGAATTTCTTCACTCAGGAGGTTGTGAATCTTTGGAGGGTTGTGGATGCTAAGTCATTGAATATATTCAAGGCTGAGATGGATAGATTTTTGGACTCTAGGGGAATCAAGGGAAATGGGGATCATGTGGGAAAGTAGAGCTGAGGTCGAAGATCAGCCATGATCTGACTGAATGGCAGAGCAAGCTCGAGGAGTCGTATGGCCTACTCCTGCTCCTATTTCTTACGTTCTTATGATTCTTGAACTGTCACTAAAAAGAATCATGCAAGATAATTACACAATATGAACTATACAGGGAAGGGTGGTCATGCACCAAATAATTCAAGATCTTCGACTACATTATTTATCTAAATAATAGTTCTATTAAGGGTCGAATGTTCCATTGGTCAGGCAGTGGTGACATTGAACAGTTAAGTAACGCTAAAGATATTTTTCACTACCAGCAGTAAATCTCAATTTACATCTGTTAATGGTATTCCACTGTTTTATTTGGGAGGAGGGAATACTTTAGGCTTAAAGGCAAAGGACGAATGCTTCACCCAGTAACAAAATGAGTATCATATTAGGAAAATAAAACATTTCTTGCAAAAACAGAGTGAGTAAGTATCTATAACCATATGGGAGAGGAGCACCCCCTAAGACATAATGGAAAAAAGGACAGAGTTTCTTGTGTTACTTTTTCCAGTTGGGTGAATGTTTATATAAATTTCAAGTAGCATGGGGCCCTATATGATGTGCCACTTATGCAATGGTAGCTGATGTGAACCGTTTTAAATGTTAAAAAATTACTATAAAAGGTGAAGACAAAGACATTAAATGGAGGAATATTATGTGTCGGATCATGGAAGGTAAGCTTGTTGGGCCTGGAGGAAACACTCCTGGCCCACAAGCAGTGCAATAAAGGCACTTGATCAAAAGCAAAATACTGCGGATGCTGGAAATCTGAAATAAAAACAAGAGAATGCTGGAAAAGCTCAGCAAGTGAGGCAGCATCTGTGGAGAAAGAGACAGAGTTAAGGTTTCAGGTCGAAGACCTTTCGTCAGAACAGAACAGAACAGTTCTGACGAAAGGTCTTCGACCTGAAACGTTAACTCTGTCTCTTTCTCCACAGATGCTGCCTCGCTTGCTGAGCTTTTCCATCATTCTCTTGTTTTTATTACAATAAAGGCACTGATCTATAGATCTGGCCCTTCTCGCCTAATCTTACGTAGCAAAAATCAAAAGGGCCTGGGATTCCCGGCCCCCAAGGAGTTAAAAAGAAAAAGGCCATTAAAATGGAGGCACACAGCCCCCTTAAAAGATTTTACTGACTGACCTGCCTCTTGAGAACAGGTTAGTCGCCTGCCCTGCGACCCGCCTCCGTTAAAACCAGGAGTGGGCAAGTTGGAGGCGAGTTGGGGTCGGGTTTTATATTTCTACAATTTTTACTTTCCCATCTTCCCTCAATCCACCCGTCCTTGGGGGTTAAAATTACCCCCTTGGTATCACACTGTGTTGTCTCATTGGTCTGGAAGTTACAACTGTTATAAAAAAAAACCTCTATTCAGCATAGATTTCTGCAGACAATGCAAAGCTAGATTCATAGTTATTTAAAAAAAGATTTTTTTTACATTATTGCTTTCATTTTATTTTAAGCAGTATATTTTAATATTTATAGATGCTATAAAGAGAGATTTGTTATTTAGAACATAAGAAATAGGAGCAGGAGTAGGCCAATCGGCCCCTCGAGCCTGCTCTGCCATTCAATAAGATCATGGCTGATCTGATCCTAACCTCAAATCTAAATTCATGTCCAATTTCCTGCCCGCTCCCCATAACCCCTAATTCCCTTTACTTCTAGGAAACTGTCTATTTCTGTTTTAAATTTATTTGCTGAAAGAAATTCAGTGAAAGTCTGGTTTTCTCTTTGCTCCAGTATATTAGGGGGTGACTCTATTTAGAAGTTTAATTTTTTTTAAATATAACTTCAACAAAGTTCAACCTTGTATTTCAATGGTTTTTCTATTGCACCATGAAGATCTCATCTTTGGAACTGGTCAAATACATATATAATGGGACTTCAGTTATGTGGAGCGACTGGAGAAGCTGGGGTTATTCTTCTTGGAGCAGAGAAGCTTAAGAGGAGATTTGATGGAAGTGTTCAAAATCATGAACGGCTTTGATCGAGTAAATAAGGAGAAACTGTTTTTAGTGGCAGAAGGGTCGGTAACCAGATTTAAGGTGATCGGCAAAAGAGCCAGAGGCGACATGAGCAAACATTTTTTTATGCAGCGAGTTGTTGTGATCTGGAATGCACTGCCTGAAATGGTGCTGGAAGCAGATTCAATAGTAACTTTCAAAAAGGAATTAGATAAATACTGGAAGGGAAAAAATTTACAGGGCTATGGAAAGAGAGACTAATTGGATAGCTTTTTCAAAGAGCCGGTACAGGCGCGATGGGCCGAGTGGCCTCCTCCTGTGCTGTACCTACTATGATAAATCTTTTAACTTCAGTGGCACAGGATACCTTTGGTACTTCTGACCCAACTAATTGTATATGGGAATATCTGGCCTGCAAGCAAGAATTTCTCAAATGGTAATTCTTTTTATCGACTCCCCTAAGAACTGCTCGATTTTGTGGCACATGAGCTTTCCCTGGAATTTAAAATAAGTAAATTGGGATGAAATATAAGTTTAATAGTACTACCATACCTTCGGTCTAACACCAAAGCAATACCATGAAGTCATACAACTACAGCAAAGATTATAATTATCATTAATCCAAAATGGAGTTTTCACAAATCTAGATTGTGCCAATCCATTAGTCCTTTAGTATATTCTGAAATTCAGACACCCACACAAATTTGAGAATGGCAGAGGAAGTCATGCTTCAGTTGTACAGACCTTGGTCAGATCCCGTCTGGAATACTGCGTTCAGTTTTGAGCACCGCATCTCAGGATGGGTATATTGGCCTTGGAGGAGGTACAGCACAGATTCACCAGAATGATACCAGGGCTTAAAGGGTTAAATTATGATAGCTTGCATAAACTTGGCTTGTATTTCCTTGAGTTTAGAAGATTGAGGGGTGATCTTAATGAGGTATTTGAACGAATAAGGAGATTTTGATAGGGTAGATACAGAGAAACTATTTTCTCTGGTGGGGGAGTCCAGAACAAAGAGGTAGAGTCTTAAAATTAGGCCATTTAGGAGTGAAATCAGGAAGCACTTTTTCACACAAAGGGTAGCGGAAATCTGGAGCTCTCAGCCCGCTCCCCCCACTCCCCGCTGCCTTGCCCCACCAAAAGGCTGTGGCTACTGGGTCAATACAAATTTTCAAAACTGATTGATATAGATTTATGTTAGGCAAGAGTATCAAGGGATATGGATCAAAGGCGGGTAAATGGAGTTTTGGTACAGATCAGCCATGATCTGATTGAATGGCAAAACAGGCTTGAGGAGCTGACTGGCTTACTCATGCTCCTATAAGCTCTTAGTGCTTATTCAGATTGAGCAAGACAAAAAAAATCAGTTAACAAGCAAACACCAAGCTCAAATATTCCTTAGAAATCCAAATAGCACAAGAGGACACAGATCTGAGTGCCTGCAGCTAAGTGCCACTTTATATATTGCTTCCACTGGCCCTCAGAGACCAATCCCATTAGGTTTTGCTCAGCAAGTTAAGCGCTAGGCGGGACCAAGTGTGATACCAAGGGGGTAATTTTAACCCCCAAGGACGGGTGGGTTGGGGGCAGATGGGACGGTAAAAATTGTAGAAATGTAAAACCCGACCCCAACTCGCCTCCAACTTGCCCACTTCTGGTTTTAACGGAGGCGGGTCACTAACCCGTTCTCAAGAGGCAGGTCAGTCAGTAAAATCTTTTAAGGGGGCTGTGTGCCTCCATTTTAATGGCTTTTTTCTTTTTAACTCCTGGGGGCTGGGAATCCCAGGCCCTTTTGATTCTCGCTACGTAAGATTAGGCGAGAAGGGCCAGATCAATAGATAAGTGCCTTTATTGTAATAAAAACAAGAGAATGCTGGAGAAGCTCAGCTAGCGAGGCAGCATCTGTGGAGAAAGAGACAGAGTTAACATTTCAGGTCAAAGACCTTTCGTCAGAACTGTTTTGTTCAGTTCTGACGAAAGGTCTTCGACCTGAAACTTTAACTCTGTCTCTTTCTCCACAGATGCTGCCTCACTTGCTGAGCTTTTCCAGCATTCTCTTGTTCAGATTTCAGATTTCCAGCATCCGCAGTATTTTGCTTTTGATCAAGTGCCTTTATTGCACTGCTTGTGGGCCAGGAGGAGCAGGAGTGTTTCCTCCAGGCCCAACAAGCTTACCTTCCATGATCCGACACATAATATTCCTCCATTTAATGTCTCTTTGTCTTCACCTTTTATAGTAATTTTTTAACATTTAAGACGGTTCACATCAGCTACCATTGCATAAGTGGCACATCATATAGGGCCCCATGCTACTTGAAATTTATATAAACATTCACCCAACTGGAAAAAGTAACACAAGAAACTCTGTCCTTTTTTCCATTATGTCTGAGGGGCTGCTCCTCTCCCATATGGTTATAGATACTTACTCACTCTGTTTTTGCAAGAAATGTTTTATTTTCCTAATATGATACTCATTTTGTTACTGGGTGAAGCATTCGTCCTTTGCCTTTAAGCCTAAAGTATTCCCTCCTCCCAAATAAAACAGTGGAATACCATTAACAGATGTAAATTGAGATTTACTGCTGGTAGTGAAAAATATCTTTAGCGTTACTTAACTGTTCAATGTCACCACTGCCTGACCAATGGAACATTCGACCCTTAATAGAACTATTATTTAGATAAATAATGTAGTCGAAGATCTTGAATTATTTGGTGCATGACCACCCTTCCCTGTATAGTTCATATTGTGTAATTATCTTGCATGATTCTTTTTAGTGACAGTTCAAGAATCATAAGAACGTAAGAAATAGGAGCAGGAGTAGGCCATACGACTCCTCGAGCTTGCTCTGCCATTCAGTCAGATCATGGCTGATCTTCGACCTCAGCTCTACTTTCCCACATGATCCCCATTTCCCTTGATTCCCCTAGAGTCCAAAAATCTATCCATCTCAGCCTTGAATATATTCAATGACTTCGCATCCACAGCCCTCCAAAGATTCACAACCTCCTGAGTGAAGAAATTCCTCCTCGTCTCAGTCTTGAATGGCTGACCCCATATCCTGCGATTATGCCCTCTAGTTCTAGACTCTCTAGCCAGGGGAAGCAATCTCTCAGCATCTACACTGTCAAGCCCCTCATAATCTTTTTTGTTTCAATGAGATCACCCCTCATTCTTCTAAACTCCAGAGAGTATAGTCCCATTCTACTCAACCTCTCTTTATAGGACAATCCTCTCATCCCAGGAATTAATCCAGTGAACCTTTGTTGCACCGTCTCTAAGGCAAGTATATCCTTCCTTAAATAAGGAGACCAAAACTGTATGCAGTACTCCAGGTGAGATCTCTCCAATGCTCTGTACAACTGCAGTAAGACTTCCTTACTCTTGTACTCCAACCCCCTTGCAATAAAGGCCAACATGCCATTTGCCTTCCTAATTGCCTGCTGTACCTGCATACTAACTTTTTGTGTTTCTTGTACGATGACACCCAAGTCTTTCTGAACACCAACATTTAATAGTTTCTCACCATTTAAGAAATATTCTGTTTTTCTATTCTTCTTCCTACCAAAGTGAATAACCTCTCATTTCCCCACATTCTACTCCATTTGCCACCTTCTTGCCCACTCACTTAACCTGTCTATATCCCGTTGAGACTCTGTGTCCTCCTCACAGCTTACTTTCCCACCTAGCTTTGTATCGTCAGCAAACTTGGATACTTTATCTCGGTCCCTTTGTCTAAGTCATTAATATAGAGTGTAAACAGCTGAGGCCCAAGCACCAATCCTTGTGGCACTCCACTCGTTACAGCCTGCCATTCTGAGAATGACCCATTTATCCCACTCTCTGTTTTCTGTCCTTTATCCGATCCTCTGTCCATGCTAATATATTACTCCCAACCCCATGAGCCCTTACCTTGTGTAACAACCTTTTGTGTGTCACCTTATTGAATGCATTTTGAAAATCCAAATATACTACATCCACTGATTCTTCTAGTTACAGCCTCAAAAAAAAAAAAATTTGTCAAATATGATTTCCCTTTCATAAAACCATGGTGACTCTGCCTAATCATATTATGATTTTCTAAGTGCCCTGTTACCACTTCCTTAATAATGGATTCCAGCATTTTCCCAACGACCAATGTCAGGCTAACTTGCCTGTAATACACTGTTTTCTCTCTCCCTCCCTTCTTGAATAGCCGGGTAACATTTGCTACCTTCCGATCCACTGGGGCCGTTCCAGAATCTAGAGAATTTTGGAAGATCATAACCAATGCATCCACCATCTCTGCAACCACCTCTTTTAGAACCCTCGGACGTAGGCCGATGTAAAAATGTTGATTTAATACAGTGTCTGCAAGTACTTCACATATATCCAACTAGAATCAGCAGTTTTTTGCTAGTTCCTTAAACATTGGGTTATCAAAAACCACATTTTCCAACCCAGCTGGAATATAATAATGCCTATTAATATTTTCATTGGTCCAATTTTTTAGTTTTTTCATATTTGGTCTGTTTCAATTTGCTCCGTCAGCACCTGACATAAAACATCCAAATAAAAACAACCTGAAAGATGACTACAAAACATTTTTGCTGTATTAGCAGAATATAAAATCAGTTCTAAAATGGTCCACGTATCTACAGATATTTAGGATACAGAAGTCTACATATAGAGAGTGCACAGCATGCTGCAGTTTATATATGCCTTAAGAGAATCATTTTTAGTAACTTTGAATTCTTCTTTACATTTCTGTGTTTGCATATAGTGGATTAGTTCATATGCACATTTAGAACCATTAAGCACCTGCTACTGTACTTAATGCTTTCTCAGCAATTAATTCTTTTCCTGGTAGAAAATGTCGAGGGGGTGATTTTAAATCCCAAGAACGGGTGGGTTCGGGGCGGGTGGGAGTTGAAAATAGTTGTTTTTTGGGTCGCGACCGCAATCCGGCTTTATTTCCGGGTTTAACGTGGGCGCGTGATAGTACAGGCTTCCCACTGGGAATGCAAAGTCCGAAAATTTTGCGGTCGCGACCCAAAAGAACAACTATTTTCAACTCCCACCCGTTCTTGGGGTTTAAAATCACCCCCCATGATTTAAAGTTGAATTCTAGAAATTTGTTTGGGTATTAATAGTGAGGTTGCAAATCAACAGTAGAGATAATTGACACAATGGTAACTTAATTTATAACAAAAGTGTACAATTATTCATCATTCATTATTCCTGATATACCTCAAGCAGCCAAGTTAGACATTCGTGTCAAATTTTTGTAAAATTCAGACAGTTATTTCCTGTCTCCATTTTCTGAGTAGTAGTAATAATGAAAGCATATCAAGTATTCAATATGATATTAGTTAATTAATGCAGAAACCACAAATCATCACACATCATGTGTACTTTTTCACTGTTCCAGACAAACCGGTTTGTTTGTTTTATGAGTGGTGGATGATGCTGTAAATTTTGCACGATCCACAATGAGCATGTCACTGCTTGTTTACAATATCAGTGGTGGGCATTTTGAGTCATATTAGTAACTGTAACAGCTATTTTGTGAGGGCTGAAACAATGTTTCTGCCAATATTCCCCATTTTTAACTTGGCAAATTGATATGGAAATAAAAAGTTATGAGTATTCTAGAACCCCTATTTTGGTATGGATGTTATTTATTTAAAGTTTAGGAATTGTGGACTTGAATTATCCAAAAGCAGAATAAGTGCATAGCACTCTCATCTCTGAGTCAGAAGGTTATAGATTCAAGCCCCACTTCAGACTTGAGCACGTAATCTCTGCTGACACCTCAGTGCAGTATTGATGGAGTGCTGCATTGCCAGTGGTGGCATCTTTGAAATGAGACGTTAAACCCAAGCCCATCTGCCGACTCAGGTGCATATTAAAAAAGAAAGAAATCCCATGTCTCTATTTAGAAAACAGCATAGAGTCACCTGGTGTGCTGGCCAACATTGATCCTTCAACCAACCCAGCCAAAAAACACATTATCTGGTTGTTCATTCATTTGCTATTTGTGGGACCTTATGTGCAAACTGACTGCTATATTTGACTACATGGCAAGAGTGACTGCACTTCAAAAGCCAGCCATTGTGAAGTGCTTTAGGACATCCTAAATCACAATGCCAAGCATTGTTGCTACCCCATAAGGTAGAAAAACCAGTGGAAAATACACCCTCGGCTGCTCTTGTGCAGTTTTCTGGAAGGAGTACACCTGGCTCTCAGCCAAGAAAGGGTGTGAAGTATATGTGGACTCAACAAAGATGCAGGAAAAATCACCTCAAAAACAAAAAACCCACATAATTTTAAATTGTACTGAACTAAAAATTTATTCCTCAAGAATATCATTATTTTCACTGCTATGATGGCATTATGAAGCTTTGGGTATATAATATTTTGTCAGTGAGTGCCTATTTTTTAATGACGTGGATATTGTCAGGCCCTGGTTGAGTCACAATGCTTGGTTGCCAGATGCTCCTACATTTTTCAGTTGGTGCTAAAAATTCTCATCCAGTTGCAACAAATTCCTGGACTCACAGTAACTTCAAAATCTCCATAAATGACTTAGCATACTGTTGTTTTTTATTTTTAGCTTCCCTTTTCAAACTGCATTTGCTGGAGTCAGGTGCTTGCAGCCAAAATGATGATCTTTAAAGGCTGTTCCATAGAAACTACTTAATCTAAAATAAATACAGACATTGCAATTTTTAACACTATCTGCATTACACAATACATTTTTGGTGATCAACCCTCAAGGGCTCGGCATCTAAACGTGGGCTATTAAAATTTAGTCTGGCCACCAACTTGAATTATAAGCAGCAGGTCACAGCTATTTTTTTCAAGGAAAGACTCAGAGCCCTTATTGTTTCTACCATTCATTTATTTTTCCCAGCAATCTGGTGATGTCACATGAAGTCAGGTCAGGAGCATCACAAAGGATTTATGTTTATTAGTTCCAAGATGCACACTAACGCTGGCATTTTATAAAAATGTAAAATCCCTGTGACACTGCAGCTGTACAATTCTTGCCTGACACCCTGGGAGTATTGGAGCTACAATGTCACTTGGAGAGCGAGAAAGATAAACACTATAAATAACTTCCACTTTGCTGGTCAGAATACAAATGTGTCATTAAATGTAAAGTGGTAGTGCTTTCACTAGAAGAACTTTGAGATCAGTCACCATACAACCAGTCTGTCATTTTTTGCACTATTACACTGATTTTGATTATTTGGCCATGTACAAAAAGTGACAAGAGGCAGGAATTGAGGGAAAAAAAATGAAAGGATTATTTATCAGAATGACTGAACCAAAACATGGAGTGACTGGTATGTGAGGAGAGATGAGCAAGGCCCAACTGTGTATTTTTTCTTGAGGGAGGGGGATTAAGGCAAAGATAGGCAGGTATTTTAAGGTTTTCAGTTTAAGATCATTGAGACTCAAATAACTCCTAACCCAACTAACTGTTACTGGGGCTTGACCGATGAAAATTGGACAGGTTTTTTGGCCTTAATGACCTTTCCCTGTTCTTCAAAATTCCTCTTAACATAAATTCAAGAGATACAATATTTGGTGAAATTTCGGTCACTATTACTGCATTCCTTGTAGTTAACTATATAAACCTTTTATTATGTCACATAGAAAGAAGCAGTATCCCATTTAACAAAGTAAGCTGGTAGCGATCATCCTAACAGCTTCTCTTCCCACCCCTGCACCATCACCTCAGATGTCCCCAAAGGATTTATCCTTGACCCCTCCCCTTTGCTGACATCATCCGAAGACATAAGGCATGATTTTGACCCCGAGCTAGGAAGAGAGCGGGGGGGGGGGGGGGGGGCGGTCAAATTGCGGACAGGAAACCCGGAGGTACGGGATTCCCGGACGTCCTTACGTTTTTGATGCAAGGACGTCTTTTAATTTTTTTGTTGGTTTGTTGTCCAACTGGCCTGGTTGACAGGCTGGTCTCAGTCGGACGGGAGAGGACGTGTTCAGGTAAGTCTTTGATTGTATGGATGGCTGGGGGGGCATGGGTGGGTATGGGGGCATGCGTGGGCATGGGGGTCACGGGGTTGATAGCCGTGGGGGGGTGGAGGGTCACCAATTGTTTGGGGTGGGGGTCGGGGGTCATCGCGGGGGTCCGCGATCATTTGGGGGGGGTGGGTTGAGGGTCATTGCAGGGGCCTGAGATTGTTTGGGGCGGGGTCGGGGAGGTCCACGATCATTTGTTGGGGGGGGGGGTGCGGTGGTGTTATTGCAAATAGGCTTGTTGGGCCTGGGTGAAGCACTTACCCGCAGTTTCGGGCCTTCTCGCCTCCTTTCATGTGGCGTGAAGGAGAAGGCCTGGGAATCGGGAATCCCGGCCCCCAGGGGTTGAAATTGCAAATTCTGCAAAAATGGAGGCCTGCAGCCTCCTTGAAAGGTTTTAGTCACCAACCCGCCTCTTGGGAGCGGGTTGGTCGCCTGACCCTCGTCCTGCCGCGGTGAAAACCAGAAATGGGCGGGTCTGACATGGTTGCGATTTTCAAAGCCCCCCCACCCCTAGCCCAACTGTTTTCTCAATGTTAAAATCATGCTCATAGGGTTGGCTTCCACATGTATGCTGATGACACCAAGTATTGGTGATGTAGACCAAAGAAATAAAAAAATGTTTAATAATTGTGGGGTGAATAAGGCAGTGGAATAAAAATCTCAATCAGATTTACACAAGGCCAGAGCTTCCCTGATATCTCAGTGGGTGAATGTACTTCCCATTATGGTCATCAACCATACAGGTTTGAGCCCTGGTCAGTGCTGAACAGTGCATGCTCCACCATTGGAACTGAAAATTACAAAGGGAGTCCTACATTTGGCGTAGGACCCCGATTTGTGTAGCCAGGTAGGCTCCTGCCTGTTTTGGGTGGGAGTGCTGGCCACCCCTTTGCAGGCTTGACTGAAAATTGCATTGGGCGGCCAAAAGGTAAGCATAAGAACATAAGAAATAGGAGCAGGAGTAGGCCATATTGCCCCTCGAGCCTGCTCCGCCATTCAATAAGATCATGGCTGATCTTCGACCTCAACCCCACTTCCCTGCCCGATTCCCATATCCCTTGATAAAGATTTTTTTTTAAATTTTGACTGCCAGCCACCCCATTTTCCAAAGTAAACAGGGCGGACAACAGTTGAAAATCACCCCCAATATGCCAACACAGTGCTACAAGTGTAATCTACCACCTTGTCATCCTTTATAACTAAGGGTACACAACGGGAAGGGATAGGAATGGAGTTCACTGAAATTTTAAGGGGGAAAAATATTAAACTGCAAACTGAATTTCTAAACGACACATGGCAGAGAATTGGATTGGTGAGTGAAATATTGATTCATTGCCCTACAAAAAGATCTCCATTAAATCATCTACACTCCATATTAACAATTGAAGTCCTTGTGCAAGAACTCTACAGATGTAAAACTTCTTTTCCAACACTTACCGTGAAGACAGGCTGGGTTTGCCACTCTTGCTACAGCTGGTGTAAATTCCTGGGCCATCATCAAAGAAACTCCCCAGTGCCAACTTCTGTCGGATTGATTCCCTTTCATTTTTTTGGGCCTGAAAATTAAACAGGAAGATATTTCAGGTACAATAACTGTCTTGATGACTACCAGTATCAGGTATTAAGGCTTATTCCCATCACAGAAAATTGCATTATGTAAATTAGATACAATATTGCAGTCCGTCATCTTTTGTCTACAATATTTAAGCTGCAAGTGGCAGATAATGTTTTAGTAACCTCCTGCCTTTGTAGTCTGTTTCTTCCCTACTCTTTTCCATTGTTTGCACCTCTGGAGCAGACACCTCACCAATAGTGCCGATAACAATAGTTAAACCCCCTTGATCGTTATAATCCCTAAATCTCCATTTCTATTACTGGATTGTGGATTGGTTGCTGATTATTTTTGGATTAGGTTATTGTAATAATGCTCATTTTTATTCACCGACAGGTTAAGTTCCTTGCACGTCACCAGCTTTTTCCTTGTTGTACTACACTTCAATGTCTACTTTTGCCAATGTTGGCACACCGGTGCCATCTGCCAAAGCTGCAGAGGAAAGTCATTATCTACGAGGAGCCACGCAGGGATTTGCCTTTCTGGTTTAAAAAAATGTGCTGGTACTGTGGAATATCTTGAAATGAAGGCATTGTGGCAGATGCCAGGGAAGATAGCATTTACTTGCATGATAGTGTGCGGCTGCTTGCAAACGAGCTGTTGGGAGGATAGTACCCTTCTTTCTTATACGTCTGACCACTGATGAACAGAGCTTGTATGGTAATGTGGGTGTAATCCCTGATTTCTTGAACCTTGGGGAATCCTACCATTCAGTAAAATTGCAGTGCTCCATCATGTTTGCACCATGAAGCAGTTAATGAAATTGCTGGCTCTAGAGAAAAATGCGTCTGTGATTTGCTTAATGCATCTGTGCACAGCTGTTTGGCTTATGTTACAGATATTCCCAGTGGCAGCCTGGATGGATTTCATGGCATAGAACTTAAAGGCGATGGGAACCTTAACAGCCACTGGTAGAACAGTGTATACAATAAAGGTGGGCTGCTAGTCTGTAGGTAACTAATAATCAGGTGCTGGTAGGGATGCCTCTATCTGTATACTGTAGTGAGGGAGTATTAGTGGATTGGTGCCATGCACCTGCTGTGCAGCCTGACCTCCTCTGTTGCTCCCCCTCTTTCCTCAAGAAGCAAAATCAGAGCAGAATTCCTAATGAGAAGCCCATGTGCCCTATCTAAAGTGTTGGGGGGGGGGTGCGGGGAAGAGAAGAGAGAGACGGCAGCTCCACATCAACTGAAAGGAAGCAGATGGTAAAATAGTTGGCAAAAGAGAAAAAAAAAAATTCTGAAATTGTATAGAAATAAGGGCCCGATATTTACTCGGAGACGGGAAGAGGGCGGGGCATGGGTTTCCCGCACATCCTGCGGAATTTAACGGCAAGTCGTTTTTAAAATTTTTTCCACAGATTACCCGCCCAACAGCCAGCCAGATTGACAGGCGGGCTGTCTGTCGGGCCGTCGGTCGGGCTGGAAAGCAGCCGGGGAGCGGATGTCAGGCAAGTCTGACATCGCAGGGGAGGGTGGGGAAGAGTCAGATATCGTGGGGTGGGGAGGGGGGGGGTGGTCGGACGTCATTGGGAGGGTGATAAAGTGGGTGAGAATCCAGCACAATGGGCCTCTGTCTCAATTCCCACCCCTGGCCGACTGATTACTACCCCAAAATCTAGGCTACAATATCGGACAATTTATGTTTATTAAGTTACCTTGAGTCCTTTACGTTTTTAGGTAACCTAATCATTTTATCAAATGCCAGCATTTTAAAAGTATATAAGGAGTGTGCCAATAGCAGTCCTTGCTATCAAATTTTAATTGCTATATTTGCAAATGTCAACGTGTGCACCTAAATTAATGTCCTCAAGCTACAATTTAATCAGGAACGACAGCAAATTTATTTTGCATTTGCTGAAACACAGTATTGCCATTCCTTCAATGTCTGTTGAGCATTTGCCTGCTAGTCCGTAAATAGCAATCATGCCCTTAATGTAGAATTACAATAAAAGGTTACTGTTCACTTTACATATTGCTGAAAATGAATCAAGAAAGTTGCAATAAAATGCTACATAACATTCAGAAAGTACTCCACACCGTCTAAACTGGTAATCCTTCATTAACTGCAGTAATACAACAATTTCTGAGAGTTAGAACTTCCTTTCTTTTGTGTGACAGGCAGAACATTTTTACTAGTGACAAGTAGGCACAGCAGCAAAATCCATCCAGGTCAAGGACTGGTGAAATAATGATAAAAAATATAGGTTAGGTAATGGGATGCCAACAGACTTGGACATTGATTTGTGAAGTTCCATACTAAAAAATTTCATAGTTGGAATGTTGAACAGGAAAAAAACCCACAGAATCCAGGGTGCCAGCAGCTGACGTGGTGGAATGCTTTAGTTGCAGCAAGTAGCTTTAAAACCACAGAACTACCCATTATTGAAAAAACTGTCCGTCTCAATTGCGTATCTTTCATCAGTTCTTAGACAGGCTGTTGCCAGGTTTATGGAGAACACAGTACATAGAGACTATTTCTATAAAAACTGGAAAAGCATAAAAGTATCCTCCAGGATAAAGTCCTAACCCCCAAGTATTCATAGGAAAAATACCACCCCTAACCAATTAAGTACAAATGCTCAGAACTCCAATGCATTAACAAACCTCAAACAACAATTTAGAAGCAACTTTTTTTCCAACCACATAATATTTCCAGCAAAAAATTTGAGGCAATGGATGATTTATATTTTTAAAATGGAGCAGCATAAAACATCAGGTTGGAATGAGGATTGGTGGCTATAGTGATTGAAATGATCACATTCTCTACAGAACATAATTACTCCTATGCGACTGGCGGTTACATGGTGGGAGGGCAGGGAAGAGAAAGAGGGGAGGAATGGTGTCTGGAAGACCACAGACAAGGGCTCAAGTGGAGATGTGAGGTTGGATGAATATTCTGGAATTTTCCTTGTTTATTTCACCTCTTGGGGTCAGAGAGCACTTGTGCAGAAATTTCCATCAGGGGTTCAAAGGGATGCCACAAAGTACATGGAACAGACAGCTTGCAGAAGGCGGCAGTCTGCTGGGTGAATGGCCTCTTCTCATTCAGTGCTTTTTTGCAAAATTCCATGATTCTATCAAAACATCACAGGAGGAGATCATTCGGCCCATCGTGTCCATCCTGGCTCTCTGAAAGAGGCATCCACTTAGTCCCATTCCCTTGTCCTTTCCTCACACCATAATAAAAACAAATATCAAAATATTTATCCACTTCTCTTTTTGAAAGCTATTATCGATTCTGCTTCCACCACTGTCCCTGGTAAGACATTCCACATCCTAACAACTTTCAACTTAAAAAAAAATTCCTTGTTCTTTTAGTAATCATCTTAAAAAATGACCACCAGCCACCAACAGAGATAGTTCTCCCCTATTAACCACATCAGAACCTCTGAATTCCGAACAACTCTATCAGATCTCCTCTTAACTTTATGTGTTCTAATGAGAAGAGCCCCAGTTTCTCTAGTCTCTCCTCATAAACAAAGTCTTCCCCTGGTAACATCTTAGTGAAAACTCTCTACTTTAAAGGCATGGATTAGGGTTTCGATAGTGATGGTGGGAGAAGTACTGTCGAGGCAGCTGATGTTACAGGGGTGGAAGAAAATGGTTTTGTTAATGAAATGGATGTGGCAAAAGAAATTCAGCCCAGGGTCAGTTTGCCAAGCTTCTGTACCTCCAGACTTAGACTGAGGTGGTGGCCAGGGAGGTTGGTGAAACCAAGGTCAGAGGCAAATAGATGCTGATAGGAGCTAAACAGGATAGCTTTGTCAAGATTAAACTGGAGGAAACTTCAGCATGTCCAGGTCTTAAATGTCAGACAGGCATTTGGAGAGTGTAGCAATAGCCCTGGGATCAAAAGGAGAAGGTAGAAAAGTCAAGCTAGATGTTGTTGGCTGCAAACTGTAGCTGATGCCACGTTAAAGGTAGTGCACAAATATATATTTATTGGCTCATAAATAATTATTAAGATCCTGAAAGAAGCTGGGGCTACTGCCATGAATAAGTGGTTATTGATATGGTCACAAGTTTTAAATGTTGAACAGTTGATTGACGGAGTACAAGGTGGTTGGTATGTTGGCCTTCATTGCAAGAGGATTTGAGTACAGGAGCAAGGATGTCTTACCGCAGTTATACAGGGCCTTGGTGAGACCACACCTGGAGTATTGTGTGCAGTTTTGGTCTCCTTACCTAAGAAAGGATATACTTGCCATAGAAGGAGTGCAGCGAAGGTTCACCAGACTGATTCCTGGGATGGCAAGACTGTCGTATGAGGAGAGATTAGGTCGACTCGGCCTGTATCCATTTGAGTTTAGAAGAATGAGAGGGGATCTCATTGAGACATATAAAATTCTGACAGGGCTAGACAGACTGGATACAGGGAGGATGTTTCCCCTGGTTGGGGGGGTCCAGAACGAGGGGCCACAGTCTCAGGATATGGGGTAGGACATTTTAGGACTGAGATGAGGAGAAATTTCTTCACTCAGAAGGTGGTGAACCTGTGGAACTCTCTACCACAGAAGGCTGGGGAGGCCAAGTCACTGAATATATTTAAGAAGGAGCTAGTTAGATTTATAGACACAAAAGGCATCAAGGGTTATGGGGAGAGAGCAGGTATATGGTATTGGGATATAGGATCAGCCATGATAATATTGAATGGTGCAGCAAGCTCGAAGGGCCGAATGGCCTACTCCTGCTCCTATTTTCTATGTTTCTATGTTTAATGAGCAGGCATGTGTTGCAGTCTCACCTTAGAGAGGAAATTATTAGGTGGTGGCCCAGGATTGAAGGGATGCACTGGTTGTGATTTTATACAATGACTTGAACATGGAAAACTTACCCTGTAGAAGGGGAGACAGTACGTGGTATGTTTTGAGAAGGGTTTGAATTGATGGCTTATCCAAAATTTTAGTTCATCCAAAACTCTGCTGCCTGTATCCTAACCCGCATCAAGTCCCGCTTACCCATCACCCTTATGCTCACTGGTCCCCAGTCCACCAACATCTCTATTTTAAAATTCTAATCCTCGTGTTCAAATTGTTCCATGCCCTTGCCCCTCTGTAACCTCCTCTAGCACAAAACCCTCTAAGAACTCTGTGTTCCTCCAACTCTGGCTTCATGCATTTCCGTCCCTTTGCCCCACCATCGATGGCCGTGCTTTCAGCCGTCTAGCCTTAAGCTCTCGATTTCCTACTCTAAACCTCTCCATCTTTCCACCTCCCTCTCCTTCTTTAAGATCCTCCTTAAAACCTCTCTCTTTGACCAAGGTTTTAGTCACCTATCCTAATATCTCCGTCTTTGGCTCGATGTCAATTTTTGTCTGATTATGCTCCTGTGAAGTGCCTCACAACGTTTTCCTATGTTAAAAGTGCTATATAAATGCAAGTTGTTGTTGTTTGTATTTGGTTAAGCGTGGTTTAGTTTTGTGTTGTACTTGGTAGCTTTATATTTGTAAATTTTTAGACACCTGCTCCCTTTTTTAATCGATAGTGGAGGCCTGAGGCCTATAATATCCCAGAAGCACTCTGCATGCCCCATTGTGTATGGCAAGCATAAAGTTGCAGGTAGCCTGTGCACTAGGCTGATTAATTTAAATGAAAGTTAAGTGCCTAAACAGCTGCAACATAATACAGTTGGAGTGCCTGAGCTGTGCCACATTACCATTTAGAACAGATGACGAAGGGGAGGTTGCATTGTACAGAAAAAAAAATTCTCTTCAATGGCTGCTGGCAGGGCATTCTGGCCCTGGCACTTCCAGAACGTCATGAGCAATGTGCCTTGAGTAATAGAAAATGACGCCAATTAACCGACCTCGCGTTATCTGCTGCCATTAGCTCACTTGTGCGTAGTCACTGGCAGCACTGTAAGCAGGCCATATTATCTGTCCCCTAGCGTCAGCAAGAAAATTTGTGAACACACTTTTTGAACCCGCTAGTCTCTAAACTTTTGCTACACATATAGAAGTTTCTGATGTAAAAGGCAACCTGCTTAGAAAAGATGCTAGTCACAGCATATTTGTGCATTTAAGCTCTGATACCTAAAATCCAGAGTACCCTGCACATTTTGAGATCAATGGCACCTGTATATCTGCTCTGAGAGCAATTAATATAGTCCCTTGATAGACAAAGGTAAAAAGAAATTTGTTTACTGATTTTCTTGTGCCAGCTGTGGCTCAGTGGTAGCACTCTCGGTTCAAGTCCTTCTCCAGAGACTTCAGTACATAAGCTAATCTGGCACTCCAGTGCAGTAGTGAGGAAGTGTTGCACTGTTGGAGGTGGCGTCTTTTGGATGAGACATTAAATCGAGGCCCCGTCTGCCCTCTCAGGTGGACGTAAAAGATCTCATGGCAATATTTTGAATAAGAGCAGGGGAGTTCTCCCTGGTATCCTGGCCAATATTTATCCTTCAACCAACATCGTTAAAACAGATTATCTGGATATTATCACATTGCTGTTTGTGGGACCTTGCTGTATGGAAAATTGGCTGCTGCATTTCCTACATTACAACAGTGATTACACTTCGAAAGTAGTTCATTGACTGTAAAGCGTTTTGGGATGCCCTGAAGTCGTGAAAGGTACTACATAAATGCAAGTCTTTCTTTGTTGTTGTTCAAGCAATGATGAAAACCATTAGGAAACGGATAGAGGTTCTGTCCATATAGGTCTCGAACTAACCGTGCAGCACTTCCTCAATACTGCACTGAAATGTGACCTTGGATTAGGTCCTCAAGTCTCAGCAGTGCGGCTTGAACCCTTGACCTTCTGATTCAGAAGTGAGTGTGCTACCACTGAGGGAGGGAGGAAAAGAAGGAAGGAAGGAAAGATTTAACTTACATTGTGTCTTTTATATCCTCAGGATGTCTCAAAGAGCTTTACAACCAATGGGAAATTACTTTACAAGTGCAATCACTGTTATGTAGGTAAATATTACAGCCAATTTGTACACAGCAAGGTCCCTCAATTTGCAATGTGATAAATGATCCAATAATCTGTTTTTGATGTTAAGAACCTCGTTGTTCCTTCCCTATGTACAATCTGTACACACTCTTGTCTTTAACAAAACAATAAAACTTAAAATCATAGAATTTTCCACCATGATACCTATTCATGTACAAGTCACTTGTCATAATTTTTCAACAAAGGTGTTAATTTACAATTTACTATATTAAATATTCAAAACATAGATTAAACCCTCATTGATGTGTTTGATTACATGAAAACGGTCTTGCACTTCTAACCAGAAGGACCTAAAGCTATCAACAATGAAACATATTGCAAATAAACTTCATAAGCAATTAACATTGGTTAGTTTCACTTTTTTCATGTGTGGGTGTCTGAACATTTCTCCTCCAACCCAGATGCTAAATTGTATGATGGAAGTTTTTCTTCCACCAGTATCAAGTCCTTCTGGAAAGTGTGTTCGTGCAGACAAAAGTTGAGGAGAGAATGGGCTCTGTCACAGTCAATAGCTCAACAAGATTCAATACCTAGGTTCAGTTAAGCAAGATATGACATACATGCCAGCCCACAAACATCAGCTTCCGGGAATTTCCCCAGGATTCCTCCTACTTTGATGGAAACTCCATTTATGCATGTAAAAAGCATTTCCTCCAAAGTTACGGTGGCAGAGTGGGAGGAGCCCCCAGGAAATTCCCAGCAAGTATCTTCAAGAAAGGACAGCATGGGAGAAAGAGAAATATGGCCAGAATCACGTTAAGAAGACACGATGGGGGTAATTGTACAAGTCTACACCCCTGGCGGGGAGTTTCCCCTACAGGGAGCACATATTAGAAATTCCAGCATACACCGCCCACAATTTTCCAACAATGGTCAGAAAATCGTAGGCAGTGTGCACCCAAATTTCTGCTCTGTGATGTTTCCAGCTGACAGCATGGACTCATAAAATTACCCGATATATTGTCACAATGCTGTCATAATGCTATTCCCAGCAAGGTATATGCTGGAATGGAAGATCAAGAATGGACTACTGAGGACTTTGAATGGTTTGGACTCTCCAATTTTGGACCAGAACCTGCTAGAAATGGTACTGGAGCCCCACGTAAGGCTGTATAGTAATTCCAACCATGTTCTATTGATATGGTGAATTACACATGTTGGATTTGCTTCTGGTTTTCACAATATAATCATTGTTTGAAGGATGCAAAATAAGTGATAACCTGTCAGAGTTGAGAATGCAAATAAAGGATTGTATGATGGTGTTAACAGCAATACTACTGCAACTGTACAGCTATTGAAAGAATGTAAGAAATAGCAGCAGGAGTAGGCCATACAGCCCATCGAGCCTGCTCCCCTATTCAATAAGATCATGGCTGATCTTCTACCTCAACTCCACTTTCCCACCATATCTCCATATCCCTTGATTCCCTTAGTGTCCAAATATCCATCAATCTCAATCTTGAATATACTCAACAACTAAGCATCCACAGCCCTCTGGGGTAGAGAATTTCAAAGATTCACAACCCTCTGAGTGAACAAATTTTTCCTCATCTCGGTCCTAAATGGCCGACCCCTTATTTTGAGACTATGACCTCTAGTTCTAGACTTTCCAGCCAGGGGAATCAGCCTCTCAATATCTACCCTGTCAAGCCCTCTAAGAATTTTACATGTTTCAATGAGATCACCTCTCATTCTTCTAAACTCCAGAGAGTATAGGCCCATTCTACTCAATCTCTCCTCATAGGTCAACCCTCTCATCCCAGGAATCAATCTAGTGAATCTTTGCTGCACCCCTTCAAAAGGCAAGTATATCCTTCCTTAGGTAAGGAGACCAAAACTGTACACAGTACTCCAGGTGTGATCTCACCAGATCCCTATATAATTGCAGCAAGACCTCCTTACTCTTATACTCCAACGCCCTTGCAATAAAGGCTAACATACCATTTGCCTTCCTAATTGCTTGCTGTACCCACATATTAACTTTCTGTGATTCATGTACAAGGACACCCAAATCCCTCTGACTACCAACATTTCTTAGTTTCTCACCTTTTAAAAAATATTCTGCTTTTCTATTCCTACACATTTCCCCACTAGCTGCATTATCCTGTCAATATTTTACAAAAAACTTACTTTGGCCCAGAACATTCATTTCCTTCTGTCAGCTACCACTGTTATATTAATTAACTTTAGCTTACCATACCATAACCACTACAGCAAAACATTTGTATGTCCCTCCTTTGGCTAAAAGGAAGTACAGGATAATGCCATATCATACTTCTATGTAGCAAATGGATGTACATTTTCTTAGTACATTTACCCCTGAGTGTTCCCACTACCACATTACTGATATTAAATGCCTATATATTCCTACCACAGAAAGTTGTGAAATTGAATTCAATAAATCTGGTAATTTGTGGGCCTGCACCAAAAAAAAGTTGAGTTAATGATTTCAAAATTTAAGTGAAAGAAATACAATTGTTCGCTAGTTGATTTTCAATCCAGCAAATAGCCCAGAGACAATACATAGAGGTTCCAACCAATAGATCAAAGTTCCAGAACTTGACTCAACTGCTACAGAGAAAAGAGCCAAGTGTGAAGTTATCCAATTACTTTTAGACTTACCTTTTTATAATTGGCCACCAGATCTGCAGCTGTCACATTCCTGAAGATCGTATTTATGCCCTCACTGTTCACGGACATGCTGCAGCGGTTTAAACTCCACAGTGCTCTCATGGGGACTTGAGTTTACATGTGCAAATAGAATTATTTCACTTCAGCCATAACTAAAGATATTTGAGCTTTTTCACCATTTTTTGGTTGTTTCTCTGCTTCTTGTTCTCTTACGAAAAAGAAGTATGCTGCTTTCAGAATTAAACTCTAGCAAAAGTCTTTGGGTAGTTTTGCATTCGGTTCCAGTAGGACAAACTCCTGGGCTTGTTCACTTTTTCCTCACACCATGCTGCAAAGGTAGTTCGACAGAAAGACTAATGCCTTAGCAGTACTCTGGCCTGTTAGAGGCCTAGGCCTCCCTGCTGTCATCCAACACCTTCCTCACAACAAATCCTGTCAGAATCCCCTTCTAAGCAAACTCAACGGTCGGTATATGGCTTTTACCTAATAAAGGAAAAGGCTTTCTTTTGAGCTGCTGCCAGTTGATTACACCCAGAATTCATTGCAAGTAGACTGCGTTGCTGCTAAATGAGAAAGGCAGTCCTTTTCCCCCCCTGTCACGGTTACTATGGGATAAAAATAGACTGAACGCAGTCTAGCAATCATCAGGGCTGTGCAGACTTGTCTTGGATAACCGATGCAAACCAACAGTAACAGAACATGACCAAACTAGACAAAAATGTCAAGCAGATGTCCAGCCGATTTGAGGAATTATAATCATAAGCACTGAATATCAATCTTATCTTAAGACCACAACATTCCTTTCAGAACCTAAAGCAAAGCAATTTATTAAACAGCACAGCAGATCATGGTTAGGGTCTTATACACCATCACACAGAAACTGCTTCATTAAATCTAATACCTTTTTAAAAAAAAAAGAAACAAAATAACTCAACAGTTGCTCGAAGGATGATGCAATTGTACTGCCAAATTCTCTCTAGGAAGATAGATGGGAGAGCATTGTATTTCTTTCAATTTCTCCTCACTTTTGCTGGTCACAGGATTGCTAGATCCAGCAGCCTTTCTGCAGACAAATCAGTAAGAGAGCACAGTCGCATCTGCACATCTGCCACTAAACTGGACCAGATTTATAATGAAGTTACTCGCTGATAGTATTTTTCTACTCAATTAATTGCAATGTTTTCCCCCGATAGAAAAGACTTGGGGTGGGCTATTTCACTAGAGTTTGTATGGAGTTTCATGAATACAAGAGCTCTATCTAGTTTGTTTCTGAGGCTAAATGATTTATTTCAGATTATGTGGAAAAAGCTTTGAAAACTGAATTGCCTCATAAAGCAATATCATAAAATGTTTAACAATAAGATTTTAATAAATATTACACAATTTCATAAGTATTCTTCTGTTCATTGCAGTATTTACAATTACTGACTATATTAATCATTTACTAAGTAGCATTTGGTACAATTTCAATTTACATAGTTTCATATTTGACAGACGTGTTTGGTTCACGATAAAAGTATTTTAAAATAATTTGTAAACTAGAAAATCAAATTTGAAACTGAAGACAGTTTCTTGTTTACCAATAATATTTTATGACGATGCACACAATACAAAAGGGCATTTCATAATTTGTTAAATTGATTATCTATAGATAGAGAGAGAGAGAGAGAGAGAGAGAGAGAGATAATCTAAGAATAATGTATGTATGAACACTTGCAGGTTTCATAATCGGGTCCATTTAGAATCAATTAAAGTCAGCTGACAGGTGAATCATATCCCTGTACTCAGTTAATCATGAGGTAGACACACGATTACAATGAAAGCATTTCTGCAGTGGCTTATCTGTCCACACCAGTTTATAGCTGTCATATTCCTGCACTGCAGATGCTCATAAGCATTTACACAATCAATAAAAAAGATGCTTAAAATGGTCTACAATGAAGGAAGATATCTAAGACTATTAGATTAAAAAGGTTGAGACAGCCATAGTATATGCATCGTAGAACCTCAAGGGCTGACTTTTTTTTAATATCAGTTAAGCATCACAGCAATTTGATTAAAGTGCACACTGTGTTTAAATGGTCTTAGGAGTAATGCCTTCTTCAAACCCTACCCTTTCCAATAAAATATAAGACTTTCCATCCGAGCAGTCTACCAGCCAAATGACATTTGGTACTGGAGGATGTGCAATGCTGGACAGAATGTTAGTCAAGCTCCTCCTGCCACTTGGAGATTGATATTATGGGATTTTTATCATTCACTGACTTAGCCAGGACTTTGATTTAATACCTCACTAGAAAGACAGGATCTCACCAGTATCCCAAACATTGGCCAGGGCATTAGCATTAGTTTCAAGTTCTACCTGCCCTTGTTTAAACTTCAAGTTCTGTTTTAGAGCTTTTAAACACTTCAAAAGGCATTAAAATAGAGTTTGCAATTCCCAAATAACAGAAAAAACAGCTAACTTGCAACCTGTACACCCATTGAAGGAAAATGTTGGATAAAATAGTTTTGCTTTTAATCAATGCTTAAAGTCTCAATTGTTTGAAACTTTAAAAAATGGATCTCTGCTATGAAGGTATCCTGTATCCATCAGTCAGTGAAATTGTTGTTTCCATTATAGTTGCTATACTGCCTTTAAAAATAGATTTAAAGAGAGTTTGATGTAATGCAACATTAACTACTGCACAGGATTTCAATCCCATCACTTAATATATCTTTCAATGTACTGTACATCCTGTGGAAGGCAACCACCTCAAACACAAGCTCCTTAAGGAAGTGTTATTGGGCAGTTTTGGGGCAGGGTTGATTCATAGCTCTGCACATGTAACTTCCAATACTGGTCTATGCAACAAGCCCACTGCGGCTCCAGCAGTGCAATCTTTCTTTTTTTCCCCTTTTCAGACAACAAGCTTTACCAATTTAGGTCACATCAATAACTGTCAAGGCAGTGGATTTTATCATGCATTCCTTGATTTACAAACCTAGTCATTTGTTATTTGAGACATTTTACCAGGTTAAACAGCACCTCTTTAAAGAAGTCCTGCGAAGCACAATATGTGACCTACAAGAAACCCTGCAAGATATCTGGTGCTGGCTGGTCATTGCCACTTTTCACAAGCTGAAAACTTCTCTCAGTTGAGCAATCTTGAGGGATGTGCCCTGAGATGTGAGCTTTTTTTTAAATCAAGGCATCAGTTTTTGACTGTGGGAGCATTCACAATGTAAAACAAAACAAAAGCCTGAAAATCACATCCCTTCCCAATTATATCGCAGAATTTATTTGCTGGAATTTGAATATTTTAGTTCATTGGATTGCAGATATGATTTACATGGAAGCGTAAGAAAGAACATGGGTGGAAAACTCTGCAGTCCATCTGACCAGTCCCAAAAACTAATACCTGTCAATCACTGCCTCAAATATGCATCCAATTTGCTTTGAAATTTTTCATGCTGTCTGCCTCCACTGCCACTCTGGGTAGTTCATTCCACGTATTCACCACCCTCTGCGTAAAATAGTTATATTTAAACTATCTCCAACTCCCTTCTTCGAAACTTGAGCCTGTGTTTGTGGCTCTATTGTTTGTGGCAATCTAAAACATATTATCAGGGTTCAATTTATCTATTCTCAAAGTCTTGAATATTATCCCCATTAAGTCATCTTTTCTGCACTGTAAACAATTCCAGGCGCTTCAGCCTCTCCTGATGTCTCAGAAGCCTTAATTGGTTATTTGTTTGCTTGCCCTTTTCTCCATTGCTTCCGATGTCTGGATATCCATGGTGCAGTTACAATCAGGTTTTTTTTAGGGTCACAAAAATGGATCTTTCTACTGAATTTTCAACTTGGAAACAGCACAGGAGGGTTAATGACCCATGGTCTCATATGGTATTTCTCAAAGGAAGAGCCATCAGTTCAGATACCAGATAGGTTGGCTGCAGTAATACAAGGTGCAAATTGTTAGGGAAAAGGAGACTAGGAGGCTAACTGGGTTAAATGACCCGAAATTTCATTTGAATGCCATTGTCAAAGATTGGCTATCCATTGAATATTAATAAGAGAAATGCAGCCTTTTGTTTAAGTACATCTTCAAAAGGATATTAATGATCTATCTGGATTGACTTTCTGGGGGAGAATTTCTTCAGAGTTTCTCCCACTCTGCCGCCCTAACTTTGGCAGAAGTTTGGTGGAAACCCCATTAATGTGCGTAAACGGGTTTCCACCAAAGTTATGGCGGTGAAGCGGGAAAGGCCCTGAGGAAATTCACCCCTACAGTCAGTAAACAGTTTCCAGGTGCATGACCTGCTTTTCCGCCGGAACGGTTTTGTGTTTAAATTTGTGACAGCCAGCAGAGAAGCTAAGCCAGTTTGAAACTCCAGCATGTTTCGCAACACAAGAGGTGAACGTTTGTTTCAAAGTCTATGTATAGAACGAAAGTGAGTTGCATCTTTATTAACTTATGTATCGAGGGGATGGTGAGTATACGATTTATAGCGTATACCACTCATTTACCTGTTTTTTTTATATAAGTCATCTGTTGGTTTAGAGCCTTGGTCTGAGTCTGATGGAATGTATATTTAGTCTGCCTTTTAAAGAGAGGACAATTACATGGTAGCACAGTACATTCCAATGGCTGGTGTACAGAGTAAGGGTTTACTGTTACAATCCCAGAATCTCGCTATTGTTCATTTAGACATAGGTCAGAATAAGGTTTACTCGATCATACGGGATGCGAGGTCTGCTTTGGGGAATGATTGATGATGCTTAGCCCAAGAAAATATCTGGCATACAAACCCAAAACATGACAGGAGGAAGGAGGGAGGGAGGGAGGGGCACGGTTGGATAATTTTAAAAAAAACTTTCATGCTCCACTGTAAACAATTAGAGATGAAGTAGATTGCAGTTAAGTTTGTGGAATTAATAACGTGTTTCCCTAAGAAAGATATGCTTATATGTTACAGAATTTGTCCTCAATTGCTTGGGAAGGGGGAATAATGAGATGAGATTTTTAAAAATTTCAGAAAAATAACTAACTATTTACTTACTGCACTTTAGAGTTTACAAGAAATCTAAAAGGTCAAGTTACTTTTATAAGTTATTTTAGCTGCTTGATGACAAAAAGATTTAGAACACTGCAAGTTTTGGAAAAAGTAGATGGAGTTTTAACCCATTCACCAGCCAAAGCAATTGGGAGAACTATTGCTGGTTGAAGTATTTTGAGCTGACGAGGATACCACATAACTTATGTGACATTTATATCTTCTATGGTCAGGTCACTGCATATAAATGCGACACATCAGCAGGTCATAGGATATATCATTTAAATGCCAATAACATCGGCACATAACTGCATAAAAGGATTTTTTGCTCAATATTTTAAACATTTGTTCATTTCCGGAGGCAGAGAGGAACACAACAAGCCTGCAATTGAAAAAGTAGCATCACATGGGAGAGTTTAACTATATCCAATACCTACATGTAGGTCAACCAATTTAAAAATTGCAGAGTTCAAAAATTTGCTTAGCTGTTCAGCAGAAATCAGCTCTTTTATTTGACCCAATACTCTTGTTTCAAAGAGTCTACATTTATGTAAGAAAATTGACTGAATTAAATGTCTAGATTATTTACTTGGCCTTGTACATCCTAAAGATGTAGCAGAAACAGAAGGATCCACATCAGCATTCCTAATGCATGGTATTTGTTTGTCATTAGCCTTTTATACAACACGTCTTTAGCACTCAGTTATCTTAGATTCTTACATGTCAGCATGCACAATTTACAAAACAGAAGGCTCCATGGCATAGCAAAGAGAATGTGTCACCTAATGAAATCATGGCCAATAGGAGTCACCATTCTGTCAGAAGCCATTTCAAAAAGACTGGTTGAAGATAGGTCTCTTTCTCCCAAAGGAGCACAGGATTGGCTCTGTGTAATGAAATCTGACTTCATCTATAGGTGAAATCATCTCTAACTCAATAAGCTGTGTTGAATTAGGGGAGTATGAGCAAACCTCAGGTCTATTTCACATACTAGAATTCTCGTAAATGGAGTTTTATTTGACAAATGCTCTTTTAACAATATGCTAATGGCAGCCAGCAAAAATACTCAAGGCTATGCTCTGTATTCTACAAACTACACAAAATATTATAGCACAGACTCTTGCTAACATAGTCTTGTTTACCAGGACAAGTTTCACTTTGTCAGGTGTTCCATTCTATCGGGTCTGGCTCACCGAGTGTTACTGACAGAGCAATAAAATGGAGAAATGGAGAGGTATTTGCAGTCCTGGATCAGACCATGTTACCAACAAATTCACAATTCATTTTTGAGAACAGTATGGCGAACTTCATACTGAATGCACACTTAAAAAAAAACTTCATACATTATGATCAATGCTGGCCGATACAGTAAACTTAAAAATGTTCAACTGGCTTTGAGTTCAGTTGAGAATCATTCTCTGTACAAGGATCAAGCTCCATTTGACTGGCAGCAGTGCTTACCACTGATCTCTGAGCTACTGCCTGCTATTCTTCAGGGGGCGAGGAATGGCTTCATATGCAAATTTACACTGCAAACACATAGCACTTGGAGCAGTAATCTCATGAAGGGATTCAGATGTTGTCAAGCAATGAGAACAAAGTTTCAGCAGTTTATAACAGTCATCCAAAACCCAAAATATGATGGAATCATTGCCTTAAAATTACTCCTACATATTACTAAATTTAAGATGTGGAGATGCCGGTGATGGACTGGGGTTGACAATTGTAAACAATTTTACAACACCAAGTTATAGTCCAGCAATTTTATTTTAAATTCACAAGCTTTCGGAGGCTTCCTCCTTCGTCCTTCCTCCTTCACATCGTTCACCTGACGAAGGAGGAAGCCTCCGAAAGCTTGTGAATTTAAAATAAAATTGCTGGACTATAACTTGGTGTTGTAAAATTGTTTACAATTACTAAATTTAAGGTTACGTGAAGTTGATGTAAGCAGCTTTAATTTGTTCTTCAAATGTCAAAGCACTTGATAGCAGCCAGGACACTCTCTACAGTTAATATATGACGATGCGCACCCTGAAGGATTAGTGACTGCAGCCTCTTCATTGCAAGTGTGGAGTAATTTATCTGTTGTTGATACCAGAAAATAAAACTGGGTATATATTACAGATAGAACAGTGTTATATCTGCAGTGGATTATTGATTAGCAATTTTGGGAAGATAAGAAGCTCCACTATTTAATGTCTCAAAAGGACATCATCGTGCATCAACAGAATGGGGAATCCTAGCTATTAACACTCTAAAACCTTCACTACTTAGGGGGAGAGAAAAGGGCCTGGAGAACAGCGTTCAAGGACAATGTGCAACAGTTTGTACTTATATTGTCTCTTCAAAATAACTACACAGTGGTGCTGCTCATGGTGAGTCGGAGGATACACATGTACATCACTCTGTAACACAATGTACTATCAGAACTCCTAATTAATGAACACTTTTATATGGTATTCTGGGATTTCTACTGTTGCTGTGCTTCAACTGTTCATTTTTGCATGAAAACTATGTGAGTAACCTGGATTGTCATTTTATGTTCCTTTACCCGTGTGTTTGATTTTTAATCGCTTAACGTTTTTTTAAATTGCAGGATACTCAAGATAGTAGGCAACATGCAACATATTGAAACTGGGCATGCAGGGTTTGGCACCTGAGAGGATGGGGTTGTAATGCAATCATGGGGGTATTGAGCTTTGGTGGCACTGATGGGGTGGCACTGGGCAGTGCTGCAGAGGGGAAATGGCAGTTGGGTATCACAGGAAAGAGGGGGATGGAATGTGGGGATTGATTTCTGGGTCTGTCAGTACTGGGGGAGGAACAGGGGTTTGTCACTGGTAAAGGTTGAGGATTCCAGTGCATAGCAGCACTAGCCTGGGGAATGGGGAGGAAATGAGTATGGGGTAGGCAGGGACT
Source organism: Heptranchias perlo (assembly GCF_035084215.1). NCBI lineage: Eukaryota > Metazoa > Chordata > Chondrichthyes > Hexanchiformes > Hexanchidae > Heptranchias > Heptranchias perlo. The sequence continues at coordinate 43,505,850 of NC_090337.1, forward strand.
GCAGCACTGGTGGGTTTGGGGTTGCTAGCGTGTCTCAGATTTGGCCTGAAGCCAATTTTAAGTGAGAAATGCACTTTAATAATATAGCTGGTGACTGTACACTTATTCTATGACACGTGACGTAATTAGCTTTTCAAAGACAAATGTTACAACATGAGTGATGTAATTAGCCTCTGTTCTTAATGGAAAAGTTTTCAAAATGTTATTAGTTTATTTTTTTAAGGAAGTGAATATTTTAGCAACAATAACAACTACTTGCATTTATATAGCAGCTATAATGTAGATAAAGGTCCTGGAGCACTTCACAGACATGTAATCAGGCTAAAATGGATGCCAAGCAAACAAGCAGATATTAGGAGGACTGACCAAAAATTGGTCAAAGAGGTAGATCTTAAGGAGGCCCTTATAGGAAGAGAAGGAGCGACAGAAGCAGACAGATTTAAGGAAGGAATTCCAGAGCATGGAGCCCAGGTGGCTGAAGGCATGGCTGCCAATGGTGGGATGAAGTTGGGGGGTGGGGGGGATGCACTAAGTGCCAGATTCAGAGGAACAGGGAGTTTGGAGGTGGGGGGGGTGTACAGCTGGAAAAGATAGGGAGGGGCAAGGCCGCAAAAGGATTTAAACAAGAGGATGAGAACTTTAACTTGGAGACGATGGGCATCGGGAACTAATGTAGGTCAGCAAGAACAGGGTAATAGGTGAGTGGGACCTGGAGCTGGATAAGATACAGGCAGCAGGTTTTTGGATGAGCTGAGGTGAGAATGGGAGGCCAGCCAAGAGAGCATTGGTATAGTTGGATCTGGAGGTGACAAAGGCATGGATGAGGATTTTAGTGGTAGATGGGCAGAGGCAGGGGCAGAGGTGAGTAATGTTAGAGGTGGAAGTAGGAGATGGAGGGTATATGGGGGCAGAAGCTCAGCTTGGGGTTGAATGGGACACTGAGATTATGAAAAGTCTGGTTCAGCCTGAGACATTTGGAAATAAAAATCGGACGGTCTCAAATAGACGGCCGATCCGCCATGTCAGTTTTAAGTAGGGAAGTGAGTTGAAAATCTACCCCACTGTGTATATGGATTTTCAGAAGGTGTTTGATAAGGTGTCTCACAAGAGGCTTCTTCGAAAATTTTAGGCATATGATGCAAGAGGAAATGTGACAGCATGAATAAAAATTGACTGATGGACAGGAAACAAAGAATGGCATACCCCAGGGGTGAGTCCATATATATGTAGGAAATTTGGCAAACAAACAGTGAGAAGGATGTAAAAGACTTCAGGAAGACAGGCAGGTTAGCGGACAAGTGAGAGATGCGATTCAATGTGAATAAGTGTGAGGTAATAGACTTAGGAGGAAAAACAAGGAATGAGAATACAAGCTTGATGGAAAGACACTGAAAGATGTGGATAAACAGGGGTTCAAATACATAATTACTGAATATGTGATTGCAGTTATATAAAACCATAAAAATGACCAATAGAATTTGGGGTTTTATAAATAGGATCACAGAGTACAAAGTTAAAGAAGTAATGATAAGCTTATACAAAACATTGGTTAGGTCATAGTTAGAGTACCGTTCGCAGTTTTGGGTGCCCCATTATTGAAGGAATATTAAAAGCAAAGTGAGCATACAGCGCAGATTCACCAGGATGATGACTGCTCCCACTGGAGCAGAAAGGGCTAATAGGAAATTTAATAAAGATTTTACAATTATGAAGAATTCTGAGAGTGTATAGGGAAAGACTATTTGCTCTGGTTCAGGAGTCAATGACAAAGGGTCATCAATTTTAAAATATCACTAAGGGAGCGAGAAAGAGGTTAGAAAAATGTCTTTACACATTGTTGGAGCGTGGAATTCTTTACCACAGGGAGTAGTTGAGGCAGAGATCATTATATCTTTTAAGGGAAAATTGGATAAATATTTGAAACAGGGAAAGATACAAGGTTAAGTAGAGAGAGTGGGGCATTGGGATTAATTTTGGATTGCTCTAGCAGACACAATGGGCCAAATGGCCTCCTTCTATGCTGTGAACTTCTACGGATTTAGGGTATCTCACTGGCAGAGTGCTGCTAAAAAGGAGCAAATAGTGAAAACTTTTATTAAAGAAATAATGTATAGCCTTCACAAAGACAATGTTCATCACCAAAATGGATCCCTGTAGCAATTTGCTCTTATCAACATTACAAAACATTAACAATGCAGGATCACAGGGGGAAGTGGGAGGTGAACTATAGATGGCCTAAAGAGCTCTTCTGTCCAAAATGAAATTGTTTAGCAACATACTAAGAGGCAAGAGTACTGCTAACACCACATAATAACAAATCAGTTTAACAAAAATATAGAACTTTACAAACCTTTCAATCGGCCCATATATCACAGTACCAGACCGATACAGGGAGCGGACAGTGAATTCCCATCCTTCGCTGTGTGGCCTAGTTTCCCTGGCAGGTTTTTTTTAATATAAATAGATGGCTGCAATAGACTTGCTACTGTACGTGTCTATACCTGAACCTAAAGGGGTACACGACCAGCAGATCTTGTGATACTGCATTGTTTTATTCATAGAAGATGTAAACTAAAACATATTTGCAGATAAAAATGTACAAGCAAAAGCTGATCTTTAAGGCTTATTTATGCCCAAATTAACCTACTTGTGTTCACTCAAGCCTGTGCACCTGCAGCATTTATCAATTACAGAAATTAGGGTTGGTTATATGGTGTTCTTGATCAAACAACTTCAGCCATACGAAACAAGTCATGTCATTGCATTAAACAAAAGCCTGGAAGAAATTCAAGCCAGTGCTTTCTACTTATAAAATCAAAGACAGAAAAATAAACCATTACTTGGTAAACTTGAGTGCGTCTACTGCTTACATACAATACATGGGTAATGACACTGAATACAATCTCTTTCAGGTTATTCAATAGCTACTGCTCATACTTGCCACTATCCAACCCAGGATTAATGATGCTGCAGTCAGAGCACACAGCTATTAAATCAGAGAGCAGAGCGATAAGCAAACGCCACCCATTACATAATGCACTTGTTCAATAATTTGTCAATAATTAAGCAGTTTGATAGATCTCATTTGTTACAAATAAATCTGACTGGAGGCAGCCTTACTGTGCAGTATAGCTCTGATATATATTAATAATTGCAAACTGCCCAGAAAACAGCCGTTCTGCCATAGAAAATCTATTTGGCAGATATTTACAATGTATGCTCAAGACAAAATACAGATTTTGTGCCGGAACAGACCTTCTCTGCTAATACAGAAATGCACCATAGTCTGTTTAAAATATTCCTATCCATTGTTTTTGAAATATAGAGCAAGGGTTACTGTGGCCATTCTTAATTAGTAATGTAACCCCTCCCCAAGTCCCCTCTTGCTCCAAACTTCCACTTCCATTACTTTACTTCTGCTTGAAATATCAGTGAGGAACAGGGAAAGAGAAAAACTGGGTTTCTCAGTGACCCACTGGGAATCTGTAAGTGTCCACTTTAACTAGACCAGTAGAAAATGGAAATATACTGCCACAAAGAAATGTGCCTGTGGGACAGATGCCGGTCTGAGTATGTGATGTATGGCCTCTGCTTAGAATGAAAAAGTGCCCTTTCCCCAGAGGTGAGGCATAGCTCCCCTCACCAACCTCACAACACACCTGTAAAAAGAGAAGTCTGATGCTAAACTGAAATGAAAGCTCAATGCCATCATCTTCCTGGTGCATAGAAACTGTAACTCAATCCAACAATGCCCCAGAAAAGTCAGGATAGCCCCTAGTGCACCCAATATCTGACTAGTATCCACCTGTTCAAACCTTGAAGCATTTGAAACTAATATATAATGTGCACAATGATGCAGTCAATGCACCCTTCTGTAAATGCTGCTTTAAGAAAATGTACTACAACTACACCACCAGTGTATGTTCTTTCTCTTTAAAGTATTAATTTTGACTGATAATTGTTAAATTGTTCTCCTGTTTGGACATATAACAATCACCTTCATGAAATAACATTATATATAAAATCTCAAGTTACTTCACAATTGGATTTGTTGCTGTGCTCTTTGTTACATTCCAAACACAGCCCTAGAATACATAAAAAATGTTCCTACGACCAACAAAACAATTAACCAATTCAGAAAAAAGTGCGTAGGTTCAAAACACATCAATATTCAGCTCTTTCTTATGCAGCAAACAATGCCTGCTTTATGTGGTCAAATGAATAGTCTCAGTTGTTCAAGCTGTAGCATCCTCCACTGTAAAACTAATTTGGCAAAGCAAAAAATTTCCCAGCCTTATGGGGTGTGTTTGCTTTCGTCACCGTCAATTGGTACATTCAGCTTAAAAGCTGCTATTGTCTAGTTATGAAAGAGCCCAGTTCATAGACCCAGGGATTTAAGTTCACAAAAGTGGAAAATAAATTTCCCTTAAAATGTGAAATACAAAATGATGGTTCAGTTCATAGAATGTGGCACCCATCACATATTCCAGACTTGATCCTGCAGGTACACAAATCCATACAACCAAGGGCAATTCTTTCTTTCCTTACTTTTAGATTTAAAAAGTGTAATTTTTTTTAAAAAAGAACTACATGACAACAGAATCACAACGTCATTAGTAATAGTGAAGTCCTGACTCATAGGGGGTGATTGTAATTCTATCCATCAGTGGAATCTGGGCAGGTGGACAGTTAAAATTGGCCGAGTGACTTACCTGCTGACATCCTACACGGATTCTGCCATCTTCAATTTTAACCTACTCTTCTGAGCAAGCGGCAAGGACATCCGCCTGAAGTCAGTGGGGTCCTTCTTTAAATATCCACATCTGTGCCTGATGATGTCATCTGGTCCTGACAGTAATTTTAACTGTGGCCTGAGCGAGGAAGCCATTATGGTTTTCCCACCAGATGAAGACGGGGGGTGGTTGGAAAGAGGACCCCCAACACCTAAGTTTTTTTTTAAACTTTGCTTGTGGGGCCAGGAGGAGTGAGAGTGCCCTTCTGAGCACCACAGAGAAAAGTCAGGCCTCCCCGTCTCAGATTCCGCCCCCCCCACCCCCCACTTCCCCTTCTGCGAAAGCGTCCCAAAACCCCCTCCTCGGGATTTCTCTTGAAGCTGGCGACCATTCCTTTCGTGCCAGCCAGCAGCCACCTGTTGCCCCAAATTCCTTTTCCGCATGCAGCCAGCTGCCGCTTCCCGTTGGTTTCGAGCGGTCAGTTGATTGACAGCATGCCGATGCGGCCAAGGAGTTAAAATCGTCCAGGCCTCGTGCCACTGAGGCTGGGGGAGGGTTTGTCACTTGCCTCGCACCTCTCCCCACCACTGCCCAATTCCCGCTCCCAGTTAAAATCGGGGCTATTGTGTTATGTTAAACAAAGCTCCACATGCAAAATACAAAATCACTCTGCAAGGTGTGTTTAAAACAGTACCTGGTTATTTCAGATGCAAATGTAGGTTGTGAAAATCAAAAGCACATGAAAGTACACAGACTCTCAGCAGGGGCGGGGGGAAGGGGGGGTTCTGTGTATGTGTGTTTTATTATGCATTGCATTTGGTGGCTGCATTTGGACACCTTTCATCTTAGTCTAAAACTTTTTAAAAATGCTTCGAAAGAAAAGAAAGAACTTGCATTTATAAAGCACCATTCACAATCTCAATGTCCCAAAGCACTTTACGGCCAATGAAGTACTTTTGAAGTAGAGTCACTACTGTAATGTAGAAAACGCGACAGCCAAATTACACACAGCAAGCTGATTAGTGACCAATAATCTGTTTTAGTTATGTTGGTTGAAGGATAAATTGTGGGATATATTGTTTGCCTCAGGGCAAACCAATCTTCCAGTGGGGGCCTCAAATAGGGGTTAGGCCAAGTATTTGCATATGCGAAGGGTCTAATGCCTTTTTCAGGTTTGGGCACCACGCACCAATTTTTTGGCAGTTACCAATATGGTGGTCAGCGCACCTCTGTCTTGTAATGGGCGTGAGCTTCCTGCTTGCCATATTGGAGGCATGGAGGCCATTTAGCGCGCAAAAAATGGGCGCAGTGTGACCGGGTTTCTAGCCACCGTTTATACCATCAACTATGTTATAAACTTGGTTGAGGTCTTCTCTCAGTTGCCTGGCAGAAGACCTCAAGTTACTCCAGTCTTTCTTCATTACTCTACTCTTGTGCTGTGTTCAGCCCAATAGCTCTTCTCTGTACTGCCTCCAAGGTTTGAATGTCCCCTTTGTAGCTCAGTGGCCAAATCTGGACATGGTATTGAAAGTATGGTCTGTGTACAGTACTGTGCAGTTTTAAACAGGACATCCTCCAACTTCTACTTTACTGCTTTCACTATATTAGTTCTGCCATCTATTTTCTGGAAAACCATTTGACCAATTAAATGGATGCATTACAATTGGTTTAGATAAATTCTTATAGCAGATCAAATAATTAATATCCTGAAAATAGTCTGGCTATTCTTGTGCAAATAAAACCACCTTTAATTTTTGTAGACAGGTGCAATTTTGAAGCACCGCATTGCACTGGTATGTTGATAATTGATGAGGGTCTGGATTTTCTGTAAATGTCTGCTGCTGCCCAGACAGAGCATTGAAAGAGGCCTCCAGAGGATTCCAGCTACTGAAGCAAAGCACTTCCCTTTAGGTCACTTACTTCTGTGGCCCTGGTTAGCTTCTTCAATTTAGTATTGAAATGGTTTGGTTATTGATGAACTGAAATTGCTATTAGAATTGTTATTCCATTTAGAAACGCAATCATAATCTGTTTCCATCAAAAGTCAATTTAGAGATTATTAAGGAATGCACTCCTATTTAGCATTTCTTTTATCTCAATAAAAGCAAGATCTAAAATCATATTAATTTTCACATATTTATTGCACATTTTACAATAGATAGTAACTACAACATTACAAAGAGACATTGCTGCATTCTCTCCACCATAGTCAGAATTCCCAGAGGACATGAACTCATTAGTTACAGTAATATCAGGAAAAAAAAACTTTAATTGCTACTGGGCATTCTGTCTGACTGTCCCAAATGCAATTTTTTTCATAATTATGTAACTAAAACATCAATTAATGTTTTGTGACACTGCATATATTGTCTTGGAACAATGTCTTAATCTGATGAATTTAACTTCCCTCTGGCTCTGTATTTGATTCCTCCTCTTCTCTCCTCCTCCTCCTCTTTCCCCCTCCCCTTCTCTTACATGCACGCACAATAAATGCTGCAGTAAAATGCACTGTTGTATAAGCTTTTCATTCTGCCATTAAATTCTACTCTAACAGCCAAATTTCAGAAAATATTTAAAAGCTGCTTTTTTCACCATTCCAGCCACACTATATTACAAAGGACAAGCAGAATACACAATGCAGCAACCTGCTGCTGTGCAGAAAGCGAGCAAAGCAGACTTCAAGTGCACCTTTCTACGCATCACGACATCTTTACCTGATAAGCACAGTTCTCCTGGTGTACCATCTCAGCGCATCATATGAAAAGCTGCCACTACTGACTAAAAGAATTAAGAGCTGTCGTACGGAGTTCAAATTTACAGCATCTGGGAGGACAAATGCTAACCCCTGCGAGGCACGAAGCTGGTATCAGACAAAAATGGATGCTTCTACTGCAGCTGCAACCTGCGTAATGGCTCTGCCTTCGTCTGTGAGGAGCAGAGGGGATCGCAGCAATTCTCCTCAGGGAGCCAGCATCTATCTGGGACTGCGATGGGGGAGGGGTGAGTCAATCACCACAAACACAATCAGCCAATTATACCGTAGTCACGCAGGGAAACAGAGCTGTTTTGAGGCGGGTGTGACCTTTTGGTGGCTTATGAAAGGAGCTTGCTGATGTGGAAAAATTCTAGTGCCCATCAAAAGGGAGAAGACAAAAGGCAAATCAATGGTATAATTGAGCAAATTTAGACCTCATGCACGAATCCTGTACTTACGAATGTAACAGAAAAGTATCAGGAGGTAGCACACGTATTTATATCCTTCATAGTAATCAAAACCAATATTTAAAATATGCATATTATAGAAATGTTGGAACAATCGCCGACGTGAGTCCTGCATGCCAGGATAAAGGACATCACAGAGGGTGCGGAACATTTGGGGGGGGGGGGGGGGGCAGGAGGGAGGGGAACAGCCAGAAGTTGTGGTCCATGTGGAAACCAATGACATAGGAAGGAAAAGGGTCGAGGTCCTGCAGTCAGAGTTTCAGGAGCTAGGGAGGAAGTTAAAAAGCAAGGCCTCAAAAGTGATTTCGCCACACACTGGTGAGTATAGGAATAGTAGGATAAGACAGGTTAATGTGTGGCTGGAGCAATGGTGCAGGAGGGAGGGCTTCAGATTCCTGGGCCATTGGGATCAGTTCTGGGGCAGTAGGGATCTGTTCAAGATGGACGGGTTGCACTTCAACGGAGCTCAGACCAACGTCCTCCAAGGGAGGTTAACTAGTGCTCTGGGGGAGGGTTTAAATTAATTTGGCAGGGGGATGGGCACCAGGATGAAATATTGGAGAGGAGAATTGGGAGGGGCAAGTAGCACAAGAGCAACGAATAGTTCAGAAATAGGAGGGATCAGACAGGGGGGAAAATGCGAGGCAGTCTATGAGATTGGAGTACATTTGTGTAAATGCACTTAGCATGATAAACAAGGTTGGTGAGCTGCAAGCTCAAGTCGCCGTATGGGACTATGATATAGAGGCAATAACCGAGACCAAGCTCAAAGAGGAGGAGGAGGATTGGGTACTTAATATTCCTGGCTACAAGGTATTCAGGAAAGATAGGGAAGGAAAGAAAGGAGGGGGTGGGGGGGGGGTTATTGATCAAATGCGAGGCAGTCTATGAGATTGGAGTACATATGTAGCACTGGAAAGGGATGATGTAGTTGACGGGTCAAAGGCAGAATCTATTTGGTAGAATTAAGGAACAATAGAGGAGTTATTACACTATTGGCCACCAAATAGTGAGAAGGAGATAGAGGAGAACATTTGCAGGCAAATTACAGAAAGAAGATGCATGAACTATAGAGTAGTGATAATGGGGGAGTTCAATTATCCCGATACAGACTGGGACAGGAACAATGTAAAGGGCAAAGAGGGGGAGGAATTCCTGAAAGTTGTTCACAAGAACTTTCTGGAACAGTGTGTTTCCAGTCCAATCAGGAAGGAAACAGTGCTGGATCTAGTTCTGGGGAATGAAGTGGGGCAGGTGGAGCATGTTTCAGTGGGGGAGCATTTGGGGAACAGTGGTCATAACATCATTCAGTTTAGAATAGTAATGGAAAAGGACAAGGAACAATCAGGTGTAAAAATACTTAACTGGAGGAGGGGAAATTTCAGTGAGTTAAAAAGAGATCTTGCCCAGGTGGATTAGAATCAAAAATTGTTAGGCAAAGCAGCAATTGAACAATGGGCGGCCTTCATGGAGGAGTTGGTTCAGGTACAGAGTAGACACATCCTTATGAGGAGGAAAGGAAGGGCGTGCAAAGCTAGAGCTCCCCGGATGACTAAAGATATAGAAATTAAAATGAAACAGAAAAAAGAGGCTTATGACAAATGTACGGTTCATAATACAGTTCAGAACCAGGCTGAATGCAGAAAGTACAGAGGAGGTCTAAAAAAAGGAATAAGAGGAGCAAAAAGAGAGTATGAGACTAGATTGGCAGCTAACATAAAAGGGAACCCAAAAGTCTTACATATAAATCGTAAAAGGGCAGTCAAAGAAAGTGTGGGACTGATTAGGGACAAAAAAAATCTCCTTGTGGAGGCAAAGGGTATGGCTGAGGTAACAAATGAATAGTTCGCATCTGTGTTCACTAGAGAAGAGGATGCTGCCATTGTAGCAATAAAGGAGGAGCTGGTAGCGATATTGGATAGGATAAAAATAGATAAAGAGGTACTTAAAAAATTGGCAGTACTCAAAGTAGAAAAGTCACCTGGTCTGGATGGGATGCATCCTAGGTCACTGAGGGAAGTAAGGGTGGAAATTATGGAACCTCTGGCCATAATCTTCCAATCCTCCTTAAATATGGGGACAGTGCCAGAGGACTGGGGGATTGCAAATGTTATACACCCCTGTTCAAAAAAGGAGAGAGGGATAAACCTGGCAATTACAGGCCAACCAGCCTAACGTCGGTGGTGGGAAACTTTTAGAGACAATAATCCAGGAGAAAATTAATTAGCACTTGGAAAAGAATGAGCTAATAAATGAAAGTCAGCATGGATTTGTTAAAGGAAAATCGTGTTTGACTAACTTGATTGAGTTCTTTGATGATGTAACGGAGAGGGTTGATGAGGATAGTGCAGTTGATGTTGTGTATATGGACTTTCAAAAGGTGTTTGATAAAGTACCACATAATAGACATTAGCAAAATTAAAGCCCATGGGATTAAAGGGACAGTGGCAGCGTGGATACAAAATTGGCTAGGGGACAGAAAGCAGAGAGTAGTAGTGAACGGAGGGAAGTATACAGTGGTGTTCCCCATGGGTCAGTATTAGGACCACTGCTCTTTTGATATATATATTAATGACCTGGATTTGGATATGTGGAGGATAGTAACAGACTTCACGAGGACAGAGACAGACTGGTGAAATGGGCAGACACGTGGCAGATGAAATTTAACACAGAGAAGTGTGAAGTGATGCATTTTGGTAAGAATGAGGAGGGGCAATATAAATTAAATAGTACAATTTTAAAGGGGGTGCAGGAACAGAGAGACCTGGGGGTGTATATACAAAATTCTTTGACGGTGGCAGGACAAGTTGAGAAGGCTGTTAAAAAAGCATACGGGATCCTGGGCTTTATTAATAGTGACAAGAGTATAAAAGCAAGGAAGTTATGCTAAACCTTTATAAAACACTGATTAGGCCTCAGCTGGTGTACTGTGTTCAATTCTGGGCACCACACTTTAGGAAGGATGTCAAGGCCTTAGAAAGGGTGCAGAAGAGATTTACTGAAATGGTATCAGGGATGAGGGACTTCAGATATGTGGAGAGACTGGAAAAGCTGGGGCTGTTCTCCTTGGAGCAGAGACGTTTAAGAGGAGATTTGATAGAAGTATTCAAAATCACAAACAGTTTCGATAGAGTAAATAAGGAGAAACTGTTTCCAGTAGCAGACTGGTCGGTAACCAGAGGATACAGATTTACGGTGATCAGCAAAAGAGCCAGAGGCGACATGAGGAAACAGCGAGTTGTTATGATGTGGAATGCATGGCCTGAAAGGGTGGTGGAAGCAGATTCAATAGTAACTTTCAAATGGGAATTGGATAACTACTTGAAGGGAAAAAATTACAGGGCTATGGGATTAATTGGATAGCTCTTTCAAAGAGCCAGCACAGGCACAATGGGCTAAACGGCCTCCTCCTGTGTTGTACCTATGATACTATGATAATTCTGGCTTTCAGAGGGAGAAATTCAGACTGTTCAGCACTAAACACTTTGGTAAGGTTTTTAAAATGAACAGATGTAGATTCATGGACTGCTTTCAAATAATTACATTGAGAGACTGTTGTTGTATACCTCAAAACTAAGTTATCTGATCTTCAAAATTGTGTCATTAAAATCAAATAGCACAAAGTGCGGTTAACTGTAAAATAAAAAAGTTCAGATCCATAGTTTTATTGTGCAAGAAAAATACTTTGACAAATACATTTTATTTAAAGTAGCAAGAAAGAATATGCTGAAATGATCATAATGCACAAGTGGACCGGAGAACTCCCAGGTACTACAGGCTCCAGTGAGTTACAGTCAGGACACAATGAGAAAGAAATAATGCAACACATCACCATATTCTATTTGGCACACTACAGCAGACTTATTTTGATTTTTTTAATGTGAATTTTACACATATCTAGATGAAAGGTGTTATTGTTGGGGAACAGATTTTTTTTTCCCCCCAGTTTGAGCAGCTGATGTCAGCATCGAGCACTCTCACTCAGGTATAATACAGCCAGATACATGGACAACCTCCCTTTATTCTGTCCCATCTTCAGAAGAACATTTCTTAGTGCATCAGTGTGAATTTTCCTACATCCCTTTAAAATCCGCCTTCTACCCATACCACCTGATCTCCAATCTCCCTTTCTTTGCATGTTGTGCCTTCCAAGTCCCCTGGAACTCCATTTGAATCCCTCCAGTTTAGTATCTGCTTTCCTCACAGGGCCAAAACAGCTCTAGCTACACACAGCACAAACGACCTCCTCTGCAACTGCGTGCATTATTCCCCCTTTGTCTTCCTTGACCTTTCTGCAGCATTTGATACGGTGGACCATACCATCCTCTTCCAGTGTCTTTCCTCCATTATCCAGGTCCATGTGACTGCCCTTGCATGCTTCCATTCTTACCTATCCGAACACAGCCAACACATCTCCACAAATGGCTTCTCTTCACCTCCGTGAACTGTCACTTCCAGTATGCTCTAAGGATCTATATTTGACCCCCTCCTCTTACTAATCTATAGGCTGCCCCTCAGCAATATCATCCAAAGACATGGGGTCAGCTTTTACATGTATGCAGATTACACTGAACTCTACCTCTCTGCCATGTATCTTGAGACTTTGATCTCCTCTTGACTAAGACTGCTTGTCTGACATCAAGTCACACATCAAAGACAAGTTCTTCAGCTTAACATGGTCTTCAGCTCTTGCTACTGCTCTCTTGCTACTAAACCAGACCATTCATAACTTTGGCATTTTGTTTGACCCTGAGCTGAGCTCATGAAGGCCACTTACTTCGTTCTTTGCAACATTTCCCGTTTCTGCCCTACCTCAGCCCTTCCACCCTGGAACCCTCATTCAGGTCCTTGTCCTGGCACAACTACTCCAATGCCCTCTTTAGTGGCCTTCAATTCTCCACCCTCCATAAACAACACCTGCTTGTTCAAAAGTCTGACATATGTATCCTATCCCACATGAATCCTTGCTCATCCATAACTCCCATCCACACTGATCTACACGAGCTCCCCGTGTTAAATTTAAAGGGGGTTAAATTCAACAATCCCGAATCCAGGCACCGGGGTTGCGGTGCGCAATTAACCTGCACCCGGTCGTTCCAATGCAGGCAGCACATGAGATTCATGCTGCCTGCTCACTTACCTGATTCCAGCATGAGCAGCCAGGCCTAGCTGCATGTTCAGTGACTTCTCACCAGCAGGGGGAGCCCAGATATTGCGTGAGTGGCTCGCACCTCTCAAGGCAGCCTGTACCTCTTATTTGCAAAAAATAAGTTATGGGTCTGCATGGAGATCAGACATCGCAGATGTAAAACACAGATGCAGGTCCCATCCCTATGTTTACAAACTGTTGAGTTATGTTAAAACATTGAATAAAGGTTGCGCACTATTAAATCCCACATCCTCCAATCTGCACGCCAGACCTCACCAATCTGCCGATCTGGATTTGTACCAGGTCTGCAAGAGAACTTGCACCAAGGTTCTCTACTGATGTACTAGAGGCCTTAGTGCAAGAGGTGGACTAAAGGAGGGCATCCTATATCTGCAGGGGGGCAAGAGGCCCTCCAGACATGTGCTCAAGAGGCAGTAGGGGACGAAGTCAATGCCAGGTGCATAGCACCACAAACATGGATGCAGTGCAGGAAAAAGTTCAATGCTTTGACACGAGTGGTCAAGGTGAGGGAGGTCAACTGTCAAGTGGTATCACCTACCAACTGCACCACTAGCCGCATCCACTGCTCCACGCACTTACACCCCCCCATTACCCATATACCAACAAACTCTTACAATCAGCTCTTCCAATCAGATGCTTCCTCTCACATTACCACTGTTGCAAGCCACACACCCACAACTCACAGGTCACCCACAATAGCAGCTATTCAACCATGACAGGCACATCACCCAAACATCCTGCAGGACACTCTCCGACACAAGTCCCGCTTTCTTGCAGGAGAAGGTGGCGCATAACAGGAGGCAGCAAGTGGTAGTGGCATTTAGCCCCTCGGGCCTGTTCCGCCATTCCACGCAATCATGGTTGGACTGTGACCTAACTCCATATACACACCTTAGCCCCATATCCCTTAATACCCTTTGTTAACAAAAATCTATCAATCTCAGATTTAAAATTCGCAACTGAGCTAGCATCAACTATCTTTTGCAAAAGAGCGTTCCAAACTTCTACCACCCTTTGCGTGTAGAAGCGTTTCCTAACTTCACTCTTGTAAGTCCTGGCTCCAAATTTTAGGCTATGTCCCCCAGTCTTAGTATTCAAGTATAGGAGACCTCCAAAACAAAGTACAAAGTACAAATGCATCAGCAGCCAGAAGCAATAATCCAGCAACTAACCTGTAAATCCTGCATGGTCCCTTTAAATAGTGCTGGTGCGGGGTCCTCCAGGCCGTCCATGACATGTGCAGCTGTTTGCGGTTAAGACAGTATGTTGGCTGAAGCGTTGAGTGCCAAAATGGCATCTATCCTTTCAAATCAGCATTACACACCGATCTAACACATATTCTCCTTACTTTGCATGGTACCGGCATTTGTTACTTGCGCGTGCGCAAATGCCTTTACCAAGATGGCGTCTGGCCCGCGTCACGCTAGAAGTGCACGCGCGCGCATTCCGGACGCCATTTTGGGACCTTAGGAGGCTGTGTAGCGCCGAAAAAAACAGGCGCTACAGGGCCCAATTTACAGCCTAAAATGTTCACCCTTGTAAATAAATTCCTCCTGGATCTTGCCCCACTCTATCTCTGCAATTTCCCCAAGCCCTATACCTGCTCCTCTGACTCAGACCTTCTGTGCATTCACCCCTTCCATTTGGCCCATCACTGGTTCTACTCTCTGTAACTCCCTCCTTAAACATCGCCACCTTTAAAAAGCTTCTCAAAGCTTATCTCTTTGGCCAAGCTTTCAGCCACTCCTACAAATCTCTTTCCGGGCTCGCGTCTTTCTCCGTACGTTGATTTGTGAAGCGCCTTGGGCCATTTTTTTTACATTAAAAGTGCTATTTAAATGCAAGTTGTTGTTAGAATCATATTTCTGAATGAGATTTCTAATTCATTGTCAAATTATGTGCTAACACATACTAGACTGAAATTGCAAACCAAAGTCCCAGAGATGAAATGGTAATATGCTAACCCATTGGCCATTCCAAGTCCCCTTAAGCAACTTTCTTTAATTACATTTTTTATTTGAATGGGGAGTAATAGAGTATTAACTCCTCAAAACACAATTTGCTACACATTGGGCCCGATTTTACCAGGGGTGCGGGTTCTCGGCGGGTGGTCATTCGGGCGCGTGAAAAACGCGCCGTCCGAATTGAGTGGGTTGCGCGCGCGATCGCGGGATAATTGAGGCAATTAGCCGGCAGTTACGGGTTCTCCGCTTCTCAGCTGCGCGCCAGCGGGCTGCGCATGCGCAGTGACGTCTGAGCGATGGTGGAGCTCCATTTAAAGGGGCAGTCCACCAAAGCCCCTCCAGCCACAATCAAGAGTCCAGGCAACATGGAGAAAGGCAGGGGTAAGGCTGCTCCCTGATTTACGGACCACGCCCTCCAGGTGCTGCTGGACGGGGTCCGGATGAGGAGGGAGACGCTGTTCCCGAGTGATGGAAGGAGGTGCCCTGGCTCTGCCACCAAGAAGGCATGGGAGGAGGTGGCGTCGGAGGTCACAAGCAGGGGCAACACCACCCGAACTTGGATGCAGTGTCGGAAGAGATTCAATGACCTCACCAGGTCTGGGAAAGTGAGTACACTAACACACTCTGCGTCACTCCGTCTTCCACATCACCTCAAACACCTCACAACCCCATCTCCACTGACAGCACAGCGCTCCCGCACCAATCCTCACAGCCACCCAACTATCATCCTCACAGTGCCTGCACGTACCCACCGTCCCTGTCCCCACTCGCCCACTACCACACACCCCAATGCCCATACAATGGGGTGGCCATGTGGCACACGCATCCTCCCATCCATCTGCCACACGCTCAACCCACTCACACCAATGCTTGAAGCGTCTCACAATGCAATCATCACTCAATAATGTTTTTGTGTTTTGCCCTCGCAGGAGAAGCGTTGCAAGAACGCCCGGGAAAGGGCCCGCACCGGAGGGGGCCCGCCACACGAGGTGGCTCTGACAGACGCAGAGGTGGAGGCGTTGGAGATCAGCCACACGCTACATTGCCTGTCCGTGGCGGATGGCGAGGCTGGGTCTGGCGAAACGGCCGGTAAGGGAAAGCTGACACTCAGCACTCACGATCGCGAATGATCTTAGCATCACATGGCATATGCCGCACCGCCACATTTGGTCACATGCCTGATATTGCCCTCTGTTCTCTTGCAGGGCCGTCTGCGAGCGCCGTATCCGTTGAGGGAGATTCCTGAGGACCTGCCGGTCTCTGAGGGTGCATCGTCACACATGAGCCAAGCATGCACCAGCGCAGATACACACACCTCGGTGGGTCCCCCCCCCTCAGTTAGTTGGCATTGCACATGGTGAGTCACCGCGCACACGTGAGCATGAGCAGACCCTGGTGGCAGGGTCAGCCGCGGAGGGTCCGCGTCGGTGGGAGCACTCTTCTCCAGGCTCTGCTCAGCCGGACCCAGATGCTGAACCCAGGGGGCCACCAGTCAAAAGGAGAGTCGTCGAGGGGCACCAGCACATTGCCAAGGTACTGGGAGAGGTGCCACGCGCACTCTCCACAATCGCACGGAGGATGGAGGAGTCCAACTCCTGCATGAGGGGAATGGTGGCACAGGTGCAGGAGGGTATCGCCGAGATAGTGTCGCAGGGACGTGAAGGCATCTCTGAGATAGTGTCGCGGGTAGGTGCGGGAATGTCTGCGGTGGAGGACAGGCTAGCCTCCCTCGAGTGTCATGCACAGCTCAACAATGAGTCCATCCAGGCCCTCACAACGGGTGAGCAACATTCTGCCGCCATAAACAGGTTGACAGATACATTGGAGGTGGCCTTGCAAGGTCTCACACACGTCATCCAAACTGCCGTCCAGCAGGGTGGAAGGGGTGATGTGGGCCTAGGCCATGAGAGGGAAGATGGTGAACGGGGACATGGAAGTGTGGACACTACTCAAGGTGCCCCCACGTCTCACCCGTTGCCCCCCTCTCAACAAGTGCCCGCAATAGTCCCTCCTCTCCAGGTGGCCGAGTCTGCCCCTGCACAGGTGCAGGAGGAGCAGTCTGTGGAGGTGCCCTCACGGGCACCGAAACCCAGGGGGCGTCGGCCCAAAGCATCTACCCGGTCAGGGCATGAACAGGAGCAACCTGCCACCACCTCTGCTGGAGCCACAGGGGTAGCACCACGTAGGGGTTCCAGAAAAAGAAAACCCAAGGTTCTGTGAACACACAGGGATTGCACCAGGGTGTTTGACAATTTGTTATCTTTTTATTTCTAGTCCTTGATTGGCACCACACAATAAACTCAATTTTTCTCACCAATGCTGCCACCTCTTGTCCATTATTCTGCGGCTTGTGCAATAGGTCCCTTCCGTGCGCCTCATCATGATGACGAACACCCGGTCCCACCCATTGGGCATAATACAGTGGGTGCAGGTGTACAGGCACCACTCTTTTGTGGAGGGAGCCTGTATGGACCCTCGTCTGTGCACGTTATGATATGTGAACGCCTCACACAGTGTGATGTTAGGAGAACCGTTGGCATATGAGTGCCTCCCTGGCCTGACAAGCACGCAGGTGAGCCGGTGTTCGGCCCATGGGTCGTTCCTCCTCCTCTCGCTCGTACTCCTCCTCTTCCTCCTCCTCCTCCTCATCGTCGTCCTCAATGTGGGTGGCGGGTGTGCATGGGGCGTCCTCCAGCGGCACCCCTCTCTGTTGTGCCATGTTGTGCAGGGCTCAGCAGACAACTATAATTTGTCCCACTCTGAGTGGCGTGTATTGGAGCGCTCCCCCGGAACGATCAAGGCACCTGAAGCGCATCTTGAGCAGCCCTATAGCCTGCTCAATTGTAGACCTGGTAGCAATGTGGCTGTCATTATATCGACGCTGCGGCTCGGTAATGGGGTATCTCAGAGGTGTCATAAGCCACATGTGCAGGGGATATCCCTTGTCACCGAGGAGCCAGCCGTTGCCGGTGTTGGGTGCGTGGAAGAGGGGCGGGACGGTGGACTCCCTGAGGACGAAGGCATCGTGGCAGCTGCCAGGGTATCTGGCGCACACATGTTGGAATCTCTGGCGGTGGTCACAAATGAGCTGGGCGTTCATGGAGTGATACCCCTTCCTGTTGATGAACATCCCTGGCTCATGTGGAGGTGCCCGTATTGCTATGTGGGTGCAATCGATTACACCCTGCACCCGTGGGAAGCCAGCCACATCATGGAATCCAACCGCCCTCTCCGTCTGGCTGCGCTCATCCATGGCGAAGTTGATGTAGGTCGAGGCCCTGCGGAACAACCCATCGGTGACCTGCCTTATGCACTTGTGTGCAGACGACTGACAGACCCCGGTGATGTCCCCCGTGGCACCCTGGAAGGATCCGGAGGCGAAGAAGTTGAGGGCAGTGGTGACTTTGACGGCGACGGGTAAGAAGATGCTGCTTGGTCCATCCGGGAGCAGCTCGTCATTAAGGAGGCTGCAGATGTCGGCAACTACCTGGCGAGTGACTCTGAGCCTACGTATGCACTGCTGCTCAGAGAGGTCCATGAAGCTGAGCCTCGGTCTGTAGACCCTTTGCGGAGGGTAGTGCCTCCTGCGACGCATCTCTCTCTGCGGTTGCCCTCCATCCTGCTGTGCAGGTGGATGTGCCGCAGCACCGTGTTGTGGGGATCCACGTCTCTGAGGCGGACGGCGTGGACTGCGAGGCTGCTGAGGCTGGTCATGCTGTTCATCGTCCGAGGATGTCAACGCAGCACCCATCTGGCAGGTGTAGGTCTGAGGGGTTGTGCACGGTAGAAAAGTGTGTCCTCGCACAGGGGTTCGGTTCCACGCCGGTGAATCTTCTTGCTTGGAGGAGGGTGGTGGAGGGCAAGCGTTGCCCAATGTTACGGAGTGTCCTCCTGCATTGGTGAAGGCTCTCCCCCCCCCACCTGTGGAATGCACCTTGGCAGCTGCCACAGGTTGCTGGCTGCAACACGTCCGTTGGGAGTGTGAGTGTTTCCCCCAGTATGGGAAACAGTCTCAGTTCAAGGTAAAATCCCACACTTGGTAAAAAAACAGCTCAATCAGGTCAGTTAATGACCTGAAATAGCTACATAAATACTCTCAAGTGGAACCCCGCTGGCTTTAAGTGCCTGCGGGATTCCCACCTGCGGGGTCTGCGCGCGCACGCCGGCGCCTCGGCGTGGAACCCGGAAGTGGGCGGGATCAAGGCGGGATCCGGTCGGGGTCGTCCTTGTTCCGATTTTCGAGGCCCCCCCGCTGAGAACGCACCCGAGAGCGGGTGCTAAAATCGGGCCCATTGTATTTCTAAATGCAACTTGCCAAAACTTGAAAATCCCCCAACTGCAAATAAAGTATCACTATTTAGCCATCTCTGTCTTAAATACAAAAGCTAAATTATAGAGGTAGTATGAGTATTTCATAGAATCATAGAATGATATAATACAGAAGGAGGCCATTCGGCCCACTGTGCCTATGTCGGCTGTTTGAAAGAGCTGTGACTGTGTCCTCTAGTTACCGACCCTCCTGCCACTGGAAACAGTTTCTCCTGATTTACTCTATCAAAACATGTCATGATTTTTAACACCTGTATCAAATCTCCACTTAACCTTATCTGCTCTATCGAGAACAATCCCAGTTTCTCTCGTCTCTTCACATAACTGAAGTCTTTCATCCCTGGTACCATTCTAATAAATCTCCTCTGCACTCTCTAAGGCCTTGACATCCTTCCTAAAGTGTGGTGCCCAGAATTGGCCACAATTTTCCAGCTAGGGCCTAACCAGTGTTTTATGAAGGTTTAGCATAACTTCCTTGCTTTTGTACTCTATGTCTCTATTTATAAAGCCAAGGATCCCGTATGCATTTTCAACAGCCTTCTCAACTTGTCCTGCCACCTTCAAATACCGTGTACATACGCCCCCAGGTCTCTCTGTTCTTGCATCCCTTTTAAAATTGTAATATTTAGTTTATATTGCCTCTCCTCATTCTTCCTACCAAATTGAATCACTTCATACTTCTCTGTGTTAAATTTCATCTGCCATGTGTCTGCCCATTTCACCAGTCTGTCTATGTCCTCCTGAAGACTGTTACTATCCTCCTCACCGTTTACGTTTCCGAGTTTCGTGTCATCTGCAAACTTTGAAATTATGCCCTGTATACCAAGTCCAGGTCATTAATATATATCAAAAAGAGCAGTGGTCCCAACACCGACCCCTGGGGGATAACACTGCACACTTCCCTCGTCTGAAAAATAACCGGTCACCACTACTTTCCGCTTCCTGAGCCTTAGCCAATTTTGTATCCATGTTGCCACTGTCCCTTTAATCCCATGGGCTTTGATTTTGCTTACAAGTCAATTATGTGGTGCTTTATCAAACATATTTTGAAAATCCATACAAACATCAACCGCAGTACCCTCACCTACCCTCTCCATTACTTCATCAAAGAACTCAATCATGTTAGTCAAACAAGATTTGCCTTTAACTATTCCTTGCTGGCTTTCATTTATTAACCCATATTTTTACAAGTGCCAATTAATTTTGTCCTGGATTATTGTCTCAAAGTTTCCCCCACCACTGACGTTAGGCTGACTAGCTTGTAGTTGCCGGGTTCATCCCTGTCCCCTTTTTTGAACAGGGGTGTAACATTTTATATCCTCCAAGCTCTGGCATCATCCCCCATATCTTAGGAGGATTGGAAGATTGTGGCCAGACCCTCCTCAATTCCCACCCTTACTTCCCTCAGTAACCTAGGATGCATCCCATCTGGACCAGGTGGCGTTTCTACATTGAGCACTGCCAACCTTTTAAGTACCTCCT
The DNA here is from genome assembly GCF_035084215.1 of Heptranchias perlo. Taxonomy (NCBI): domain Eukaryota; kingdom Metazoa; phylum Chordata; class Chondrichthyes; order Hexanchiformes; family Hexanchidae; genus Heptranchias; species Heptranchias perlo. Next base: position 43,526,750 of record NC_090337.1, read on the forward strand.
CTTTATCTATTTTTATCCTATCCAATTTCTCTATTACCTCCTCCTTTACTGTGACATTGGTGGCATCCTCTTCTTTAGTGGAGACAGATGCAAAGTATTCATTTAGTACCTCAGCCAAACCCCCTTCCTCCACAAGAAGATCTCCTTTTTGGTCCCTAATTGGCCCCACCCTTTCTTTGACTACCTTTTTACTATTTATATGTTTATAAAAGACTTTTGGGTTCCTTGTTATATTACCCGCTAATCTATTCTCATACACTCTCTTTGCTCCTCTTATTTCCCTTTTCAGTACTTTTTGTATTCAACTTGGTTCCATACTGAATTATAAACCTGAAATTTATCATAAGCCTCCTTTTTCTGTTTCAATTAATCTATATATCTTTAGTCATTCAGGGAGCTCTAGCTCTAGCTTCTAGCCCTTCCTTTCTCCCTCGTGGGAATGCATCTAGTCTGTACCCGAACTATCTCATCTTTGCAGGCCTCCCATTGCTCATTTACTGTTTTACCTACCAATCTTTGATTCCAATCTACCTGGGCCAGATCCCTTTTCAACTCATTGAAATTAGCCCTCCTCCAGTTGAATATTTTAAAATTTATTTTTCCTTGTCCTTTTCCACAACTACTGTAAACCTAATGATCACTGTTTCCCAGATGCTCCCCCACTGAAACATACTCCAATTGCCCCACTTCATTCCCCAGAACTAGATCCAGCACTGCTTCCTTCCTCGTTGGGCTGGAAATATACTGATCAAGAAAGTTCTCTTGTACACATTTCAGGAATTCCTTCCCCTCACTCAAAACTGCTATGTTCAAAATTACTATTTTATACTGTGTGGGAAATAAAATCTAAAAATTCTACACAGCAGGCTGGAAAGGTTGTTCAAATCAAAGAGTTATTATAAACGTCCTTTCCCCAACAATCTATGTTAATGATTTAGATGAAGGGACCGAATGTAATGTATCCAAGTTTGCTGATGATACAAAACTAGGTGGGAAAGTAAGCTGTGAGAAGGAGATAAAGAGGCTGCAAAGGGATAAAGACAGGGTAAGTGAGTGGGCAAGAAGGTGGCAGATGGAGTATAATGTGGGGAAATGTAATGTTATTCACTTTGGTGGAAAGAATAGAAAAGCAGAATATTTTTTAAATGGTAAGAAACTATTAAATGTTGTGTACACCAACATTTAATAGGGATTGAGTGTCCTTGTATACGAAACATCGAAAGTTAACATGCAGGTACAGCAAACAATTAGGAAGGCAAATGGTATGTTGGCCTTTATTGCAAGGGGTTGGACTACAAGGGTAAGGAAGTCTTGCTGTGATTGTACAGGGCTTTGGCGAGACTACACCTGGAGTACTGTGTACAGTTTTGGTCTCCTTATCTAAGGAAGGATATGCTTGACTTAGAGACGGTGCAACGAAGGTTCACTAGATTGATTCCTAGGATGAGAGGATCGTTCTACGAGGAGAGATTGAGTAGAATGGGCCTATACTGTCTGGACTTTAGAAGAATGAGAAGTGATCTCATTGAAACACAAGATTCTTAGAGGGCTTGACAGGGTAGATGCTGAGAGGCTGTTTCCCCTGGCTAGAGAGTCTAGAACTAGGAGCATAGTCTCAGGATAAGGGGTCGGCTATTTAGCACTGAGATGAGGAGAAATTTCTTCACTCGGAGGGTTGTGAATCTTTGGAATTCTCTACCCCAGAGGGCTGTGGATGCTCAGTCGTTGAGTATATTCAAGACTGAGATCGATAGATTTTTGGACTCTAGGGGAAATCAAGGGATATGGGGAAAGGGCGGGAAAGTGGAGTTGAGGTCAAGGATCAGCCATGATCTTATTGAATGGCGGAGCAGGCTCGAGGGGCCAAAATGGCCTACTCCTGCTCCTATTTCTTATGCTCTTACCCCTGATTTCTAATCCTGATCCTGTTTTCCCAAGTTCTACCAATGCTAGCAGTTGTACACCGCTATGTTTCACAACCTTCAGGAGAGGTGAGGAGACAGGCACAAAAGCAAAGGCAGGAAATTCTGTCAAGTGCTGAATTTAGAATACTGCATGCAAGCAATATAACAAACACTTCTTTTTCACTGTTTTTTAAAATTTATAAAACCATTTTACAAACAGATCACATGCACAAGCCTACAGGGAGCCATAATAGTTTAAAAACTGAGCACCTTTCACCAACATGCTTAATATGTGCCTTCCATTTTTAATTATTTTTAAAAACTGTAAAAAAAAGTGACACAACATGGCCTGTTACATTGCTCCCATTTACAATATTTAAAAATCAGTGTACTATTTTCATACTCATTCCCTTATATCAATAAGCAGCATTGGATCTACCCAACACTTAAAAAAGCTCCACTAGAGCCAGACAAGCTGATTTCCCCACTGCAAACTGGTTCCTGTTAAAAAGAAATGCATGTAATTTGGTATTCCGGTAGGTATAATCCTTTTGGATGAGGCATATTTATGTATCCCAAACCCACAGGGAATCCAATTCATTTACTTTTCTATATCGACAACACTGGAATGCTGCCATAACAGCAGTGTTGTCAGACAGCCAATATTACACCAATTTCAATTTGCTTCCAAATGCAATGAACCTCTATTGTTCTATCCGTCTTTGCCAATACATTTCAGATATTAAGTAAAGGAGAACTTGCATTTATATAGTGCCATACAAGACCTCAGGACATCCGAAAGCGCTTTACAAACAATTAATTACTTAAGTGTAGTGACTGTTGTATTATAGGAACCACGGAAGCCAATTTGCACACAGCAAGGTCCCACAGAGCAATGAGATAAAAACCAGATAACCTGTTTTTTTTTTTAGTGATGTTGGTTGAGGGGTAAATATTGGCCAGGACACCAGGGACAACTCTCATGCTCTTCTTCGAAATAGTGCCGTGAGATCTTTTACGTCCATCTGAGAGGGCAGATGTTGGTTTAACATCTCATCCGAAAGACAGCACCTCCGACAGTGCAGCACTCCCTCAGTACTGCACTGGAGTGTCAGCCTGGATTATGTGCTCAAGTCTCTGGAGTGGGACTTGAACCCACAACCTGCTGACTCAGAGGCGAGAGTGCTACTAATTGAGCCACGGCTAACACATTTATAAAATAACGCATAGAAAGAAAAATAAAAGCAAAGCAATTGGAAAGAGGAGTATTTAAAAGAGATGAGCAAATATCAATCATGGAAAGTAGACAAATGTTAATACAAAGGACTGAATGAGTCTTTTCTGAACATTCCAAACAGTTAACTGATCAACAGAAGAACACAGATCAAATTTAGAACAGATGAAAACATAAATCTAACTTCAGCTTCAAGTTTTCAGAATTGCTGTAACCCTGAAGATCTGTAAAACCATAGGAGTTTACAGCACAGGAGACCATTTGATCAATCATATCTGTGCTGGCAAAAGCAATCCAAAACTAATCCCACTGCCTCACTCTCTCCACTCAGTCCTGTAATGTTTACTACATTTTATTTTTGTGCAGAGGTCATCTACATTCTTCAAATATTAACAGCACAGTGCTCGTTAAATGGCCTTTAGGCTTGCAATTTGGATCTTTTCCACCCATGTAAATGCCACACTGGATATCTTCTCTTCATACTTGGTGATCCTTTAAGATAATGTCTTGTTTCAAGAGGAACAGTTAACCTGAGTTTCTGAAGCTTACTCTTCTGTCCAGAAACAGCCTTCTACGTAGCAGAATCAGTGTTTAGTCTTGCATTGGGGTACAACAGGGCAGAATGACAAATGTTTTAAGGTAAGTGATAATCTGAGACTACTTTTAATGGGAATTTATTGGGAGTTCAGAACTGCTGCTATCCCGACAGATCACACAAGCCAGCAAAGTATAATATTCAATAACATTTCAGTTTAAAGCTGAATACATGGAATGACCATCTTTCAGGTTAGGCCCAGACATTCCTTCCTGGGTATCTGAGAGACAACCTGTTTTTTTCTCAACTCCTCTTCACTAAGAAGGATGCCACAAAGCTATGCCATATCCTGGAGGCTGGCATGCAGACAATTTGTACCTGAGAGCGAGCTCATCCTGTGGGTGTTAAGGCCACTACTCTGTTCAACTTTAATGGCTTCCTAGCCACGAGTGGTGATCAGTGCTAAATCAAGCATCTGTTCTCACAGGCATGAACCAAGTAACAGGAACTTTTCCTGGGAGGCAGGCTTCCCAAGAGTGTGGAACATGGTAGATGGTTCCCACGTACTGTACAGACCATGAGTTTGGCTGCTGCATCCCAACAGGCAAGGTGCACTGATGTCTTCCGGGAAGGGTGTCCTGAAGCATCCAACAAGGAAATCCTCCTCACACCCAGTTCATGCAGTAGCACATCCACTTTTCCAGCCATCAATGGAGTCGGATGCTGTGTTTCTTGGTCACATGCTGACAAACTCCATTTTGTGCCTCCACATTGGATATCCTTTCATTTCATTTTTGCCTCATTTTTCCTCCAGACTTGGCAAAGGTTGACAAATACTGCAAATTAATTTTTTAACCCTTTTACTTTCCTGGAACAGTATTTGTACCCATATGCAGCCATTTACCTTTAAGTGACCACATAACCGTTACATTTGAGCTGCTAGCCAGATTTCCACCTATTCCATTAGGCTAGATGCTGACACAAGGCCAAAGCTGTGCTGGAAGCCTATGCAAATTATTCAAACAGCATGAGGTCCCAAAATCGCAAACCTTCAGTTCAGTATGCCATGGGATCGCTTGGCTCTGGCAACTGGTCATTTCCAGTACAGATTTTGCTGCCATCACAACATCAGAATTTTAGACTCGTCAGCTGAATACCTGCACATCAGTCCTAAGCTGAATAGGATAAGATGCTAGCAACTCTGTTCTCTGAGATGGCAATACTTCTTTGTTTGGGAGGCGGAGCCTTCAGCAAGGAGAGGAGGTTTGAGAACAAAGACCAACAAGCAAGGGAGATCAATCAAGATGATAAAACAAAAAGCAAAATACTGCAGAATGCTCAAATCAATATGATCCTGGTCTTCTGGAGTGTCAGGGGAAAGGAGGAAATACAAATCATGAAGCTATTGGCAATTCTACACAAGCTTCAGACTCATTAGCCCTCCTCCCCCCATTTCCCATATGCATCGGAGTCTCAGTTTGGCTGATGGCTATCGTTCTGTTCAGTGTGTCAACGCATATGGTGAACAAGTCAGTGTTGGTATCACTTTCCTCCATCCCTGCCTCACTATCTAGATCTTGATCCAGATCAAGAAAGGGTTATCCCTTTCAATGCATTTAGTTTTCTGCTTCAAGGTCTTAAAAACTAGAAAGAACACCAAGCAGCACTGATGTGATTTTTTTGACAAGATTCATTCCTTCAGAATTTTATATCCATACGTAAGTGATATTGTAAATGACCTTGAGCACTTGCAAGACTCACAGAATTTCTATAATATGAAATGGCAAGTTGTGAATATCAGTGACTGGAGAAGCTTTCCCACAACTTACACCTTAAATAGGGAAAACTTTGCATAAATTTGAAATATTTCAGAACATTTTGCTAGAAATAAAATTCCTGTCCACCAACTAAAAGCAGACAGTAGTGTTTGCAATGGCCACAATTCTCTTCTATAATACTGGTGGTGCATGTCAGAAGCATGGAGAAATTCCACATCTCCAACCCATGATTTTCTGACAAATAATTTTAAGGATTCTGTGAAAAAAAGAAACATGCAAATGTGATTCACACAGGCCCCCATCACAGCATTCGACAGTCATTTCACTAACTACATTAATTGCTTCCATCACCCTACCTGGAAGTCCATTTCTAATGTTCATCACTATTGGCATAAGGAACTTCCTCATGAATCCTAAATTTGCCTTTCACCTGTTTGAAGCAAATCCCATGCGTCCAGTCAATGGTTAACTTTTAGGTCGTGCTCTGGATTTACTTTTTCTGGACTGTTTAATATCTTGCATAACTCGAAAAGATTTCCTTTCAGTCCACTGGTTTCAAGGCTGAAGAGCGTGAGCTTCTCCAGTCTTTCTCCATAAATCAATCTTCTGACGCGACAGGGAATAAGCCTGTTGGGTCTTTTCTCCACTATCTTCAGGGTTTGAATATTTTCCTCGTGCCTCAGGTGACCATAAATAGATTCAGTACTTGATGTGAATGAGAGTTCAAGAAATCGAGTGAGACAGCATGGACTGCAGGAAAGGTGGAGATCATATAATGGGTTGATGGGGCATTCTGAAAGGAACTGAAATATGGAAAGCTTCTTCCTTCCACCTACAAACTATCCTGGTTTCAGATCATGCTTGTTTTATGCATATCAGATAGGGAATGTAATCCTTCATCATGCATATGGAACAGCTATTGAGATTTAGATTTTTCTGAATATGCAGCAGCACTAAATAAAATGAAGTATAAAGAGTTATTTATGTTAATAGTTTGCAGCTCAAAAAATAAATGATCTCTGAAAATTGACAGATTTTATGTTGTGTACTCAATAGCCTTTTTTGGTGAAATTATCAACAGGATGAACTTCACCCCACAACAACTGGAATTACTGCTATAGGGAATTCCTTCAAATCCAATTTAAATGCATGCTGGCTTTCTTTCACCTTGTCCAAGCCAGTATTTTACAACATGACACAGGTACCAACTGACACCTCCATCAGTTTAAGGAGATCAAATTAAGTTCAAATTAAGGTGAACCAAACTGAAATTGATCTCCACAGCTGAGAGCATTTGACACATTCTGAAGCAATCGTAGTCTAATCCTACTCTAGTGACTAGCCATGCCTGGCATCACTTCATCAGTTTTAACTAGCTAAACATCATTTTCATCATTCTGAATAACCTCTGAAAAGCATCATGTACATAGCAGGAACTATAACTAACTTGATCTAAATTCAATGCCATCTGTGACATCTTACAAATTAAAATATTTTACTCACAGTATGTTAAGACAGCTCTTAACAGTCAGTGAATCACTATACTCGATCATTGTGAAATAACTTCTTCCAGTATGGGTGCATTCTGCACAACTTTAACATCATCATCTTTCTGGGCCAGGAGATTCAAGGGAAAAACAAACCAAATGTTCAGTGGTGAATAAAAACTCAAAACATTATGTGCACTAAACACTCTGTTAATATGAAGTACAAATCTCCAGAACTGTGCAGCGGGGTCCCTAACTATATGCAATGACCCTTGTGCCAATAACGAGGCAGAAACAAGATGCAGTCTATCATTTCTTACGCTAAAGACTGAAGTACTTGTACAGCATGAGGCAGAGTAAGCAAGAAAAGGGTCAGGGGAAATGTAGCTTTCTCCAGATGACAGACAGGAGACAGACTGCAGAAAACAAGGGGGTAGATTCGGTCAAAAATGTCACTTGGTCAAAAACCAGTATAGAAGTTATAGCCCAAACAAAATTTCACAAGTTTTGTTACAGTATGAATATCGCTAATAGAATATTTAATTGAAATACAAGTCACAAATGTACAGACAACATCTAAACATCTTTAGGACTCCATATTCAAATCATAAAACATCTGTTTTATTTATGCGGTATCTATGGTGAGCATTTGGTTTAATTTTAGACGCAAGAATTTAACTACGCCCCCACAAATTTATAAACAATGAGGGATTCTGCCTGTTTAACCAGGAAATCTGATGCTAGACTATTATAGAAACAGGCTGTCTCGGGCAGACAACATTAAAACCAAACATTTAACCTTCAGACTTCAGGCAATGCTTTGGCTTATTATTGCCACTGTGACATGGCGCTTGTGAAGAACAGATAAAAATCACATCAAAGTGCTCATTTACCTAATGAGACAATTCCATCCCAAAGATCTGAATTTGGCCAAAATTCAAATATTACAGAATGAGCCTGAATTAATCCAATTTGAATCTATTCACATTCAAGATTCAGATTGACTCAAGATCATGTTCTGGGCAGTTTTCCTTCCTTTCTTCCCACCCCCAATATTGCCAATACTCATAACTCACTAACAAGTCCCTTGTCTCTCCTTCCCAATTGGCAGACACTGTTAATGTGATTCCACAAGAAATTATAAATTGGAGCAATTTTGACTCCATCGTTTCACTTCGGTGCTACTTAGAGACTCCTGCTTTAATGTTGATTTGTGACTCCCTTTAAGAATCAGGAGCATTGGCAGCACTGCCTTCCCCAAACAGGACAGTCCTATATATAGGATATGTAATGATGGTGTTTATTTTCTTGGTTCCCAGAACATAGATGTTGTAAAGACGAGTAATTATAATCCATATAGTCTCTAAATTTAGAATTACTTCAGTACTGGAATTTACAGCAAAACAACTACAACAATCCTTGCAGAAGTTTCTGATCGAGTTGCAAGGACTGCTTTACCATAAGAGTGTACTGTATTCACCAACTGTTTCACTCAATGGCTCCATTCGACAACACCCCAATTCAAGTCATGTCAATCCATTTCTAAGACTCAAAAAAGACAGAGCCCTGTTTTAATTCTTGGGGAATGTTGTGCTCAGTGAGGCAATCAGAGTGCTGGAGGAAAACTTAACAATTTCTACTTTTTAAATCCAACATTAGCATCAAGTACAACATCAGGTATAGCACAGATTAGTTGTAATCCCTCAATGGGATGAGGATTCGTTACATATCGCTCGTTAAGGATCCCCTTGGAATGAGTGACCATAACATGGTTACATTCCATATCCAATTAGAGGGCGAGAAGGTTGGTTCTCAAACAAGCGTACTGAGCTTAAATAAAGGAGACTATGATGGTATGAGGGCGGAATTGATTAAAGTGGACTGGGAAAATAGATTAAAGGGTAAGACGGTACATGAGCAGCGGTGTTCATTTAAGGAGTTGTTTTACAACTTTCAAAAAATATATATTCCACTGAGGAAAAAAGGGTGTAAAAGAAATGACAGCCATCCGTGGCTAAGTAAAGAAATTATGGATAGTATCCGACTAAAAACAAGGACATATATGGTAGCCAAACTTAGTGGGAGGATAGAAGATTGGGAAGTCTTCAAAAGACAGCAAAAAGTAACGAAAGGATTGATTAAGAAAGGGAAGATAGATTATGAAAATAAATTAGCAAAAAATATAAAAACAGACAGCAAGAGTTTCTATCGTTATATAAAAAGAAAAAGGGTGGCTAAGGCAAACGTAGGTCCCTTAGAGGATGAGACCGGGAAATTAATGGTGGGAAACATGGAGATGGCAAAAATGCTGAACAAATATTTTGTTTCAGTCTTTACGGTAGAGGACACTTAGAATATCCCAACACTGGACAAACAGGGGGCTCGAGGGGGGGAGGAGCTAAATACGATTAAAATCACTAAGGAATTGGTACTTAGTAAATTAATGGGACTCAAGGCAGATAAATCCCCTGGACCTGATGGCTTACATCCTAGGGTCTTGAGGGAAGTGGCAGTGGGGATTGTGGATGCTTTGGTAATAATTTTCCAAAATTCTCTGGACTCGGCAAAGGTCCCGGCAGATTGGAAAGCTGCTAATGTAACACCCTTATTTAAAAAGGGTAGTAGGCAGAAGGCTGGAAATTATAGACCAGTTAGCCTAACATCTGTGGTGGGTAAAATTTTGGAATCTATTATTAAGGAGACAGTAGCGGAACATTTGGATAAACATAATTTAATAGGACAAAGTCAGCATGGCTTTACGAAGGGGAAGTCATGTCTGACAAATTTGCTTGAATTCTTTGAGGACATAACGTACAGGGTGGATAAAGGGGAACCAGTGGACGTAGTGTATTTAGACTTCCAGAAGGCATTCGACAAGGTGCCACATAAAAGATTATTGCTCAAGATAAAGAATCACTGGATTGGGGGTAATATTCTGGCATGGGTGGAGGATTGGTTATCTAACAGGAAGCAGAGAGTTGGGATAAATGGTTCATTCTCGGACTGGCAACCAGTAGCCAATGGTGTTCCGCAGGGGTCGGTGCTGGGTCCCCAACTCTTTACAATCTATATTAACGATTTGGAGGAGGGGACCGAGTGTAACATATCAAAGTTTGCAGATGATACAAAGATGGGAGGGAAAGTAGAGAGTGAGGAGGACATAAAAAACCTGCAGGGGGATATAGACAGGCTGGGTGAGTGGGCGGAGATTTGGCAGATGCAATACAACATTGGAAAATGTGAGGTTATGCACTTTGGCAGGAAAAACCAGAGAGCAAGTTATTATCCTGATGGCAAGAGACTGGAAAGTACTGCAGTACAAAGGGATCTGGGGGTCCAAGTGCAAGAAAATCAAAAAGTTAGTATGCAGGTGCAGCAGGTGATCAAGAAGGCCAACGGAATGTTGGCGTTTATTGCTAGGGGGATAGAATATAAAAACAGGGAGGTATTGCTGCAGTTATATAGGGTATTGGTGAGACCGCACCTGGAATACTGCATACAGTTTTGGTCTCCATACTTAAGAAAAGACATACTTGCTCTCGAGGCAGTACAAAGAAGGTTCACTCGGTTAATCCCGGGGATGAGGGGGCGGACATATGAGGAGAGGTTGAGTAGATTGGGACTCGACTCATTGGAGTTCAGAAGAATGAGAGGCGATCTTATTGAAACATATAAGATTGTGAAGGGGCTTGATCGGGTGGATGCGGTGAGGATGTTCCCAAGGATGGGTGAAACTAGAACGAGGGGGCATAATCTTAGAATAAGGGGCTGCTCTTTCAAAACTGAGATGAGGAGAAACTTCTTCACTCAGAGGGTAGTAGGTCTGTGGAATTTGCTGCCCCAGGAAGCTACATCATTAAATAAATTTAAAACAGAAATAGACAGTTTCGTAGAAGTAAAGGGAATTAGGGGTTACGGGGAGCGGACAGGAAATTGGACATGAATTTAGATTTGAGGTTAGGATCAGATCAGCCATGATCTTATTGAATGGCGGAGCAGGCTCGAAGGGCCGATTGGCCTACTCCTGCTCCTATTTCTTATGTTCTTATATAGTGACATTGAAAATGCATTTGTAAAGATTTCCTCTCTTTGATGTTTATAATATCCATGCTACTCAAATGATTATTCCACAAGCAGTAAGTTATGGAATAGGAGGTAAGCATCAGAGGTGGATTGAAAATTGATTAAGCCAGAGAAAGCAAATGGTTGTTGTAGCAAAGCGTCACTCGTGAGGGTTGCCATAGGGATCAGTACTAGGGCCATTGCTGTTTATGGTGTATAAAAATGATTTGGATCTGGAGATAGAAGCAAAGCTGTTCAAATTTGCAGACAGCACCAAATTTGATTCAAACAACAGGGAAGAAGCAAACCAAATACAAGGGGCCCATTAGTTTGACATCAGTAATAAGAAAGATGCTTGAAGGAATCTTTAGGGATGTAATATATGATTACTTGGACAGATAGGGAAATACTGGGGACATCCAACATGGCTTCAGAAAAAGTCATGTCTAGCAAATTTGATCATATTTTTTGAAGAAGTCATCAAGATGGTGGATGAGGGAAGCCCAGTAGATATTGTCTACTTAGACTTCTAAAAAGCTTTCGACCTGGTACCGCACAAGAGGCTTTGCTGCAAGATCGAAGCCTCCGGTATTAGATGTAATATATTGAGCTGGACTGAGAACTGGCTGGAAGGACGTAGGCAGAAAGTAAGTACGGACGGATTTGGATCTGTTTGGAGACTGGTCACCAGTGGTGTCCCGCAGGGATCGTGTTGGGATTGTTGCTCTGTACTATTTTTATTAATTATCTAGATGTAGGTGTTGGCAGTACGATCTGCAAATTTGCAGATGATACCAAGATCTGTGCAAGTGTCAGGACTGTAGACGATGCTCGACTGCTTTAGGCAGATCTTGATTTGTTGGGGGTCTGAGCTCATGACGGGCAAATGGCGTTTAGTTTGGAGAAGTGTAGTTTTATGCATGTGGACAGGACAAATACTCAACACACATACACCCCTCAGGGAAAAGCATTAAAGCAGGTGGAGAAAGAGAGAGATCTGGGCACCCTAGTGCATGGGTCTCCAAAGGTTCATGAGCAATGCCGTGAAGTGATAGCCAGTCCAAATAGGGTGTTGGGGTGTATTTATAGGACAATTGACTACAAGACAAAGCATACTATTTTATCCTTGTACAAGACCTTGGTCAGGCCTCATTTGGAATACTATGTCGAGTTTTGGTGGTCTCACATGACGGATGATATTGAGGCTTTGGAAAGGCGGAGGCAGAGGAGGGCCACTGGACGAATTCCCAGCTTAAAGCATCTTAGTTATCAAAATAGGCTAAAAGAAGTGGGACTCTACACTTTACAGAAGTATAGACTTGGGGGTGATCTGATTGAGGTTTATAAGATGATAAAAGGAATAGATTGAGTTCCAGTTGACAGGTTTTTCCAATTAAATACATTAGGGAGGACCAGGGGGTCACAATTTTAAGTTGTACAAGGCAGGATATAGGTTAGATGTCAGGAGGTGTTTCTTTTCCCAGAGAATAGTGGATCTCTGGAACAGGCTGCCGGCTCATGCTAATTCGCTGAATTCCTTCAAACGAGAGCTGGACCGGTTTCTGGCTGGGGCGGCAATCACCTCTTACAAAAAGGTAGGTAATGTAATGCATAGAATTATCAGGGCCAGAGTTATCTCCAGGACTAGTTTTGATCACCAAAGGGGTCAGAGAGGAATTTCCCAGATTCCACCGCCCCCGCCGCCCCCTGACCTGGGTTCTTACCTGTTTTTTTGCCTCTCCCAGGAGATCCCATGGTATGGGGTGCGGAGTTTAAATATTATGATACACAAGGTTTCACAATTGTGTGGGACAGGCTGGATGGATCAGAGGGTCTTTTCCTGCAAGTTATTGTTCATATGTTCATATATAAGTTGGGAAGATGTGCTGATGAGCGATAAATGGCACTTAATATAGACAAATGCAAGGTGCTGACAATGGGAGCATTAAACAATGGAAGTACAAACGAAATGTCTTTAGGTTACCAAGACAACACAAATGAGAAATGAGAGAGTACTGTTGGTGTTACAGGGTCCTACCGTCTCGTAATCTTCTTCATATGACAAATGATAGCCCTTGACCAACTCATACTTCAAAATACTTGTCTTTTAATTCACTTCACACAAAATCACACTACAATACCTTTGGCAGCACCTAGTACTCTTTCAGTTGTCTGCAACTGCCTTACAACTGCACTCAACTGCCTTTAAACTCATCCGCTTCTTTCAGGTCTCAGAGCCCAGGCCGCGGCCCCAGCCGTCTTCAAGGGACTCTGTTCAGGGGGCCCTGTTTCAGCCCAGTTTCTCTTTTGCTTCGCCCTTTTATTCTCACCTGACTGGGGAAGGTCTCCACCCATTCCAGCCTCAATTACTTCTTAAAGGCGAAGTTCCTTAAAAGGGCCATACCCTTATTTGGGGATCAGGGCCTTCATCAGCCTATGGCTGACCTATCGGCCCTCAGTTACCCTGCTACAGTGGATAGCTCACTGATGTGGCGTGGTATGTCTTGCACGCAGGAGTGCTAACTGCATCTTGGGATGGAAAAAACACAGTTCCGTTAAAGTGAATGGAACTAAATATTGGACGGGGCGTATAACGGGTGATCCGTGCGATACCGCCCAAGACAAATTTCGACTCCGACGAGGCTGTACAGGGCACTGCGTACAAGTTTAGTTGCCATACTATAGCAAGGGGATCTAGCTATTGGTGGTGGATTATAACAGGACAAGCAGATACCTAGCTGAAGGCATTTGAATTATAAGGAGAGCTTGAAGAGTATGAAATTATTTACCAAGAAAGAAAGGAGAGTGAGTGTGAAAAAGAAAGAGAGAGAGGGGGGAGAAAATGAGAGCGCGGGAGTGAGAAATAAAAAGGGAAAAAAAGAGAGAGAAAGGCTGAGGGAGATATTCAAGGTTCTTATGGGAATAGATAAATTGAAGAACAACTACAACTTGCATAATATGTTCCAGCTTATCACAAACTCTAGATCCAGTAGTCATGGTATCAACAGAAAATGATGAAGGGTCATCGACCTGAAACGTTAACTCTGTTTCTTTATTCACGGATGCTGCCTGACTTGCTGAATATTGCCAGCATTTTCTGTTTTTATTTCAGATTTTCAGCATCCGCAGTATTTTGCTTTTGAGTTATGGTATCAAACTTAGCAGAGGGAAATTTAGCTACTTGATGTAGAGGATGGTAAATGTGCAGAATAAACTGCCCAAGGAAGCAGTGAAGGCAGATAATATGGAAATAATGAGAAAATTAGATAACTATTTGAGCGAGCGGATGGTTGAAAGGTTGAAATCTGCGGCCGCAACATCCCAGAGTAAATGCTGGGATGCGCTTGCGTGTGACCTTTGGCGCTGACCCTACTAAAGTTCCCAGAGTCAAGGGGAGGTTACATAATTTAAATAAAGTTAGTTGGCACCCATGCCACTACAAGCGCATATTGGGAGCAACGTAACTTCGCGTCTCCGATGAAAGACGCAAAGTTACGTTGGTGGAGCGGGAGCAGCTCTGGAAAAAATTCCCAGCCATGACATTTCAGCACCCAGTCTCAGAGACAGTAAAGTGGCAGCTGCTCCAATCAAACCACTGAAGGTTATGATTCCTGGAGCATTGGGACCAGTTCTGGGGCAGGAGGGAGCTGTACAAGCCGAATGCACCTGAACAGGGCTGGGACCAATGTCCTCATGGGGAGGTTAACTAGTGCCGTGGTGGAGAGTTCAAACTAATTTGGAAGGGGGAGGGGAACCAGGACATAGCAGCAGAGAAGGTGCATAGAAAACTAGGAGGGACAAACAGCAACAGAATAAAGAATAGTGTAGAAAGAACAGGAATTAGATGGAAGGAAAAAAGCAAAGCCGACTAGCATGGTGTTGGAATGCATGTGTGTTAATGTGAGGAGTGTTACAAATAAGGTTGATGAGCTGCAAGCACAAGTTACCAGATGGGGTTATGATATAGTGGCTATAACGGAGACCTGGCTTAAACATGGGCAGGAATGGGAACTAAATATTCCTGGCTACCATGTATTCAGGAGGGATAGCGAAGGAAAAATTAAAGGAGGTGGGGTGGCAGTATTGATCAAGGATAATATTACAGTTCTACGGAGGGGCGATATACTAGAGGGTTCAAAGGCTGAATCTATTTGGTTAGAGTTAAGGAATAGAAAAGGAGCTGTTACATTGCTGGGTGTTTACTATAGACCCCCAAATAGTGGGAAAGAGATGAGGAGCAAATCTGTAGGCAAATTTCAGAGAAATGTAAGAGTAATAGAGCAGTAACAGTAGGGGACTTCAATTACCTTAATATAGACTGGGAAAAAAATGTAAAGGGCAAGGAGAGTGAAGAATTCCTAAAATGTGTACAGGAGAACTTTCTTAATCAGTAGGTTTTTAGCCCAACGAGGAAGGAAGCAGTGCTGGATCTAGTTCTAGGGAATGATGTAGGGCAAGTGGAGTGTGCTTCAGTGGGAGAACATCTGGGTAATAGTGATCATAATATAATTAGGTTTAAAGTAGTTACAGAAAGGGACAAAGAAAAATCAAAGGTGAAACTAGAAGAGACCCAATTTCAGAAGGGATCTAGCACTGGTGGGCTGGAAACAAAAGATTGGTCAAAAAAAAATCAGTAAATAAGCAATGGCAGGCCTTCAAGGTAGAGATAGAGATAGTTTGGGTACAAACCAAACATACTGCCATAAGGAAGAAAAATAGGTCATCCAAACATAGAGCTCCCTGGATGACAAAGGAAATAGAAATTAAAATAAAACAGGAAAAGAAGGTTTATGACAAATGTCAGGGACAGAATACGGATTTGTTAAAAACAAAAACTGTATCTGACTAACCTGATTGAGTTCTTCGATGAAGTACCAGAGAGGGTTGATGAAGGTAGTACAGTAGATGTTGTATATATGGACTTGCAAAAGGCATTTGATAAAGTACCACATAATAATATTCGGAAAATAGAAGCACATGGGATTAAAAGAATGGTGGTAACATGAGTACATAATTGACTCAGGGATAGGGGGCAGAGAGTAGTGGTGAATGGATGTTTTTCTGACTGGAGAGAAGTATGCAGTGGGGTCCGCCACGGTCCGGTATTAGGACCATTGCTTTTCTTATTTTATATAAATGACCTGGATTTGGGTATAGAAAATACAATTTCAAAGTTTGCGGATGATACAAAACTTGGCAACGTAGTAAATAATGAGGAGGATAGCAGCAGACTTCAGAAGGACATATACAAACTGGTGAAATGGGCAGACACATGGCAGATGCAATTTAATGCGGATAAGTGTGAAGTGATGCACTTTGGGAGGAACAACATGGAGAGGCAGTAAAATCTAAATGGTACTATTTTGAGGAGGGGTTGCAAGAGCAGAGGGACCTGGGGGTATATATTCACATATCTTTGAAGATAGCAGGGCAAGTTGATAAAGTGGTTAAGTGTATGGGATACTTGGCTTTGTAAATAGGGGCATTGAATATTACATGCTAAACATTTACAAATCATTGATTAGGCCTCAGCTAGAGTATTGTGTACAATTCTGGGCACCTTACTTTTGGAGAGGGTGCAGAGGAGGTTTACCAGGATGATACCAGGGATAAGGGACTTCATTTATGTGGAGATTGGAGAAGCTGGGATTGTTCTCCTTAGATCAGAGAAGGTTAAGAAGAGACCTAATAGAGGTATTCAAAATTATGAGGGGTTTTGATAGAGCAAGTAGGGAGAAACTGTTTCCTCTGGCAAGTGGGTCGGTGACCAGAGGTCATGGATTTAAAATAATTGGCAAAACAACTTGAGGGGAAAATGAGGAAAAATGGTTTCACACAGAGGGTTGTTAAGATCTGGAACACACCACCTGAAAGGGTTGTGGAAGCTGATTCCATCAGAACTTTCAAAAGGCAATTGGGCATGTACTTGAAGAGGCCTAATTTACAGGGTTATGGGACTAAATTTCAAAGAGCCGGCACAGGATGGGTCGAGTGGCCTCCTTCTGTGCTGTAAGATTCTATGATAATATTAGAAGTGAATTTCATTCCATAAACAAAGATGTGAAGATATTCCACTGCACTGCTTGACTGCAGATTGCAACGTGCACAGGAATCAAAGTGCAGTTACTATAGTCACTGTCGATAGCTTGGACTGATTTAGCCTTTCCTTTGCGTAATGACTCAACATGACTCAGTCTACTAACTCTGGCTAACATGATAAATACTGAGGTGTAAATCAGAATGACTGATCTTAGCTTAGGGCTACATTCTTAAAATCTGGGCCCTGGGCACTGCATTCCTGACACAGAAGTAAGTGAATACTCAGACAGAGTGGATGAACAACTGGATCCCAGCAAGGGACTGATTAAGATAAAGCTCAAGGGCTATTTGTCACTCAGTTATTTTCCTTGTTTGGGCAAATTTAGTCAGCTCTCAGGTGAGACACAACAAAAAAATGCTGCACAATAATAGGGAGGTTGAAACCCATTTGAAATCCACGTCACAGCAACTGATTAGTGATCAGGTAAGTATTGCAGTCAAATACTCTTATATGAGGAGGGTTCATTAATATCAGTTTTTTACCAATTTCGACAGATAATTGTCCTGATTTTTTGGGGAGCGGGTGGTGAGTCAGTAAAAACTGTTTACCTCCTGAATTTGGGGAAACAAAACAAATTTTCCATTGTTTTCTTACTAACATTCAGATCAGCAGCTGTGTTTGCATTGCATCCATGACATCAGCACACATTTCATGCCATGTGTGCCGTAATGTCACAGATGTGATGCACGTCTATCTCTGGATCTAATTTTTGTCAAGAAAAGAAACAAAGGCGGTGCAATTTGTTTTTTTTTTAAAAAGGGAATCTGGAACTTCTTTAGGTGCTGGTGTGAGGACTTTAGTTCCTCGTTGGGTATGCAGCAACAGCAGCGGTGCATTGACATAGTTACCACACTGACAGTCCCCTGAGGACTGAGGTCATCATTCAGAGGCTGACACAGGTCACACACCAAGGCAATCTCCAAGAATTCTTATTGGGCCAAATTGTGTTCTTGCAGGGCATCTAACGGCGTGTGCCATTAATTTAATTGTGAAATTAACAGCGTGAGGACTGAAAGGGAAGTGTAAATTAGAGTGGGTGAGTTCAATGTCGTATCAGGTACAGAAAGAGAAATTAAGAGAGGGAAAGAAATATTGGATTGAGAGGGAGAAAAAGAGATGGAAAGGAAAAGTAAAAAAAAGTTTTAATTTAAAATGTTACATGTTTAAATCTCTAACAACAATTAAAACCTGAAGGAATGAGACTCCAGACTTGTAATAGTTAATTTTCAGTGCCAAAGAGGTTGCTTGGCAGTAATTAACACTTATCAAGTCATTAAAAGGGTACTTAGACTGGAGTGGGCAAGACTTAACTTTCTGTAACGAGTTTAGTTCGTATCTACCATGCAAATACAGCAACTTCACGCCATCTAATGCATTTCAATGGTGAGGCAGACAGTGAGATGTTGTTTTCGTGAAGCTAACGGTGGAGCAGCGCAACTCGGACAGCAACTTTTGGATATTTGACTTTAAACACGCATCTGCCCATCACCTGAAGCATGACTTTGCTGTACCATATGCGTATAAAGAACAGCAAGAACCGTTAGCTTCACTGTTATTTTGACAGGAAAATCTGGGCCATTGCCCCACCATCATATTGGCAGGTAAGTGGCTGAAACCACAAAAATAAACATAGTTTTTTTCTAGAGGTTAAGTGAGAGTCTGATGGTGAGCCCCATAAAAGTGTCCATGAACTGGGTAATTATGGGATGTCATTTTGCTTGACAGTACTATTCAAGTCCTCTGCTTCTTTTCTTGAGTTTTGGTGTTTAAGCCAGGTTTTTGGAGATCCATTTTTTTCCACACAGATTTTATACTAAAATAAATCCTGAAAAAAAAAATCTGGGTTTTTAAGTTGATAAAAACTGACTTTAAATTATCTTTATACATGACGGAACCACATATCTTGGAAATGACTCAGTTATTGGCTCATTTCTTCTTGGTGCCAAAAGTGGATGGTGCAAGTAGCCAACATCAAACATAAAAATGGCAAGTTTTAGAACCCAAACAAGAAACCTACTATCCTGTGGTAAGACTTTTTGGGCGACAAAAGTTTAATTTTTTTCCAAAAAGAGATACAAGTGCCATTTTTATAAGAATATTTGATCAGGATAATGAACAGCCTCATCCTGCAGGATGGATTTTGCAATAAAGGGAACACTTGTTTGATGTTTATGCAGGCCCAGAGTTCCAAATTCACAAATGGGACTTTAATGCTACTGCGCTTGTACAAATAGTTAGTGCAAAGCCACTAACGTGACTTTGTGGGTCCTGTCAATGGACCTTCTTAATGTTGGCAGAGCCTATGCAGCAGAGGTGAGCTGAAAGATTACCCTGTCCACATCCAGATCCAAAATGGCAATCTGAAACTAAATGCTGCTAAAGGAATTCTTCAGCTTCGTCCCAGACAGCACTTTTTGTCAGTGGCAAACAGTGAAACTCCCCTCCAGCAGAGATTCACTGCCTTGGACAGCAAAAGCATTGGATTGTTTAAACTACTGGGTACCTTTGATGTTACTGTTGCAATCTGAGGCAGCCTTGGACTATAAAAAGGGGGCAGAGGAGTTCACAGTCTGTACACTCCCACTTCTGGATAGATGCAGTTAACATGAAAAGATTGGGGAAAAATAAAATCTCTTTCAAAAGCTTCCAACCCTTTGAGGTCACTAGTTTGCAAGATAATGTTCCTGATAAATTTGAAACCTGGAGACACAGAGCAGGTGTGCTTGGGTTTTATCTGGTGTGTTTAAAAAAATACATGACTCACTGAGAAGGCATTTACTACTTGTACATAACTGCAGCTGAATGAAATTTAAACCATTCAACACACTTCCACTCCAGCAAAATAGCATCGGATTCAAAACAACAACCAGTTGAAGGCTGCAAAAACATTTCTACACCAAGATCAAAGTGTAACACTTTGGAAATTTATGTAAAAATTTGTTTATTCCAAGAATTTTTGGAGTTTGCTGTAAACACTGTGCATTTCTCCAATTCAATTTTCTATTTTGTATCTTCAGAGTGTATTGTACACTTTTTTGAAAAATAGTTGATTAGCTCCTTCAATGGATTATTTGGCAAAAGCAGTTCGACATTGATCAATACAGAACACAAAAGGTCCCAGCTTTCAATCCTGGTCTGTACTAAGTTAGCTGATCTCAGGGTGGCTGTAGGGGTGCCAGTAGGGGTGCCACAACTGGCCTCAGTACTTCCAGGCTAAGGAGAGGAAATCACAGCCAGATTGTGCTTGCTGCTGATTGCTCCCCAGTGACCCTGCTGCAAAGTCTATGTTGTGGACATTGGGTGAAGACTGGATCAATCGTGGCCTCTGAAAGACCAATAGCCAAGCAGCCTGCCAGAACTCAGGGGTTAATCTCCACATGAGTTAACCCGCTCATCTGCTGTAACTTGGGTGGAAGAAGTGCAGAAATCCTGGACAAACAGCATTTATGCTCTGTCTCAATGCCATTTTAGTCATCTGCTAAAAGTTGTGTTTATGTTACAGAAAAAGTGTTCAAGCAGTGGTGACCATGCAATAGCTTTGCTTCCCATTGTTGCAGAGTTCAGCTCAGTTAAATTATGGAGTGAATTCCAGAGTAATTGACAACAGCAATTGCCCATGTGCAATTATTGTGCTCGCAGCCATTTGAAAGCCACAACTCGCAACTTTCATTCTCGGGCACTGTACAATCCCCAGTGACTGAGGGAGAACAGGTTAGTAATCAGGATACTGTGTCACCTCCCTGTACAAGTGGATTCAGCACTGAACCACTGGCAGCCAGCACTAGCAACATGTGTGTCAGATTGGCTGAATTGGTAGCAATCTCTAAAGTCCAAACCCCACTCCAAGGGGGTAATTTTTTTCCGAATTCGCCAGTGGGGAAACTTATGCGGTCAGATCGACTGCCCATTTTATACACTGCCCGGTTTTATTTTCCATTGACTTGAATGGAAAGTAAAATTGGGAGACGTGTAGAACGCACGGCCGATCTGATCATGTCAGTTTCCCACCGGGTGAGCCCCAGGAGGTGAGCACATAATCTTGGCTTCAGTCCTGAGGGTGTGCTGCACTGTCAAAAGTGCTGCCCTTTGAATGAGATATTAAACCAAAGCTCAATCTGCTGGTTCACATGGATATTAAAGATCCAAAAGAAGTGTAGCAGAATTCTCCCAGTGTCCTGACCAACATTCATCCATGAACTAACAGCACCAAACACAGATTAATTGGTCAATTTGTCTTTACAATAGTCAAAGAATTTGTCTACGTAACAGTCACTTAACTTTAAAAAAAGTACTCCATTGTATAAAAACATTTTGGGACATCTGAGAGAGATGTGATAAGGTGCTATATCAAAATGCAAATATTACATTTGTCACTGACAGCACCTCCAGAAGGATTAGCACCCTTTAGTAAATGTTGGTGTTACTGTTACAAGATAAATGCGCCATTAAATAGGTCCAAAAATAGCTCAGTATTACTCACTTGCTCATGATTTTTTCAGGGGTAGATAGGGTTCACACAACAGCCTGGAGACAAAGCAGAAGATTTCACACTTAGTCCTACCTGATAGCTGAAGACTGACCTCCACTGATCCATGAGGCCCACTGATCCTTGAATCCCCAGATCAAAAATCATACTGTGCTTAATCATCACAAAGCAGGGGAGATTTTCTCTGGTCACTGTTTTGGGAAATCTTCCCATTATGTTTATTACTTTGTTTTTTCTGGAAAAATACTATACTAAAAGGATACTTTAATGGTTTCACTAGAAATAAGAAACTTCCATATTCCGTTAAGGATTTCACTGATAGTGACTTGAGGAATTTTTTATGCCTGGCTGTAAAAATGCATAAAAAGGCCTGGCTGGGGTAAAAATTGATAAATGGGAGGTACTAGAAAGGCTGGCTGTACTTAAGTTGATAAGTCACCAGGTCCGGATGGGATGCATCCTAGGTTGTTGAGGGAAGTAGGGTGGAAATTGAAGAGGTATTGGCCATAACCTTCCAATCATCCTTGGATACGGGGGTGGTGCCAGAGGACTGGAGAATTGCAAATATTAAATCCTTGTTCAAAAAAGGGCATAAGGATAAATCCAGCAACTACAGTCAGTTTAACCTCAGTGGTGGGGAAACTTTTAGAAACGATAATCCGGGACAAAATTAACAGTCAACAGACAAGTGTGGATTGATTAGGGAAAGCCAGCATGGATTTGTTAAAGGCAAATCGTGTATAGCTAACCCGAATGAGTTTATTGATGAGGTAACAGAGAGGGTTGATGAGGGCAATGTGGTTGATGTGGTGTATATCGACTTCCAAAAGGTGTTTGATGAAGTTCCACATAGTAGGCTTGTCAGCAAGCTGAAGCCCATGGAATAAAAGGGGCAGTGGCAGCATGGATACGAAATTAGCCAAGTGACAGGAAACAGAGAATAGTGGTGAACGGTTGTTTTTCGGTCTGGAGGAAGGTATACAGTGGTGTTTCCCAGGGGTCGGTGCTGGGACCACTGCTTTTCTTGATAATATATTAATGACTTGGACTTGGGTGTACAGGGCACAATTTCAAAATCTGTAGAGGACACAAAACTTGGAAGTGTAGTGAACAATAAGGAGATTAATGATCGACTTCAAGAGGACATAGACAGGCTAGTGGAATGGGCGGACACGTGGCAGATGAAACTTAACGCAGAGAAGTGTGAAGTGATACATTTTGGTAGGAAGAACGAGGAACGGCAATATAAATTAAAGGGTACAATTCTAAAGGGGGTGCAAGAACAGAGACCTGGGGGTATATGTGCACAAATTGCTGAAGGTGGCAGGGCAAGTTGAGAACGTGGTTAAAAAAGCATACGGGATCCTCGGCTTTATAAATAGAGGCATAGAGTATAAAAGCAATGAAGATATAAAACACTGGTTCAGCCACAACTGGAGTATTGTGTTCAGTTCTGGTCACTGCACTTTAGGAAGGATGTGAAGGCCCAAGAAAGGATGCAGAGAAGATTTATTAGACTGGCTCCAGCGATGGCGGACTTCAGTTATGTGGATAAATTGGAGAAGCTGGGGTTGTTCTCCTTAGAGCAGAGAAAGTTGAGCGGATATTTGATAGAAGCGTCCAAAATCACGAGGGGTCTAGATAGAAGCTGTTCCCATTGGCAGAAGGATCAAGTACCAGAGGACACAGATTTAAGGTAACTGGCAAAAGAACCAAAGGCGACATGAGGAAAAGCTTTTTTTAACGCAGTGAGTGGTTATGATCTGGAATATACTGCCTGAAAGGGTGGTGGAGACAGATTCAATTGTGCCTTTCAAAATATACTACAGGTTCATGGAATCATTTCGTTATTGTGATCAAATTGGCGGTTCCTGGGGGCAAATCTACTAAGTGACTTCTGCTGTGAAACTAAAGCAATCATTTCTTGGTTTCATTTCTATTTAAGTTTGTTCTGCTTCAGGTAGTGCCCAGTACATTGATAGCTATGCACAAAATTGTACAATTAAAAAAAATATATACACTCCATGTAGGACCCTTCCATATTGAAAAGCAGGATTATTTGTTTGTTGACAATCTAACAACCTTGATGAGAAGTATTTTACATGCTGTTATAAGAACGTGGCTACAGCAATAGTTATTACAAAATAAGAACCATCTCAGGCATTTGGTAGCTCAGCAGCTAACAGTTCATAACCAGAAAAAAGCCGCAAGTCCTGCCCGACCTCCAACTCATTGGCTGACAGAGTGGTGTCAATATTCACTCCGTTTCCTTAATTGCACATATTAAATCAAGCTACCTTCAAAACAGTCAAAATTATTAGAAAAAGACATAGGATATTTCCACTTTAACTTTATGTACATGGTCACTGCTCACATTAAATCAAGGTCAAGTAGCACGTAGAGCCATCACTGACAAACTGAAAATCATGTCAGCACCCATATCACTAGCAGTGACTAAATCACTTATCACTATGTATTACAGCTAGAATTCTGATATAACCATAACTTAAATTCAAGTGTGAACAGTTGCACGGCAGCTTTCCCCTACCCAACTGAAGCTACCACAGGTCAAAACTCAGATTGTTGGTATAAATTCACAATACTGGCATTAGGTTAATTCATTCTCTGAATTTATTACAAAAGCAGCAGAGTGTGATCTTGAGCAGAGATTGTTACCAATCCTTAAGGACCATCTCACCATTAAGGATATCATCATCAGTAGGAGGGGTCAAATGGCTCGTCACAGAATGAGCAGCATCTCATTTTCTTAGGCCAAGAACAAAAAATACATTATATAGTAAAAATATATACTTTTTTAAAAAGTGCAAGTTTATTTTCACTAATTATGCTGGTTAAATCAAGCTGATTTTAAAATAGTCAAAATGAGTGTTAGAAAAAGACTTTAAAAAACCCTTTAGGATATTTCCACTTTAACGTTATCTACATGGTCACTGCTTATATCAAATTAAGATCAGCACCACCTAACAGCTTAAAAATTGGCCTCTCCAAAACAAATACACTTCAACCAAAGTTTACAATAAAAGGACTACATATATTACAAGAGACATTTACAATCAAATGGAAATCAAAACTAGTCATTAACTTAATTGTGTTGAATTTGTTTTCAGTTGGGCCAAGTTTAAATACATGTTAGGTGATTGTACTGAAGAGAAGAATGTCTTCCATTCATATACAGTAGTCACACGAAGTACAGTATTGCAAAGTTATTAATAGCAATGCTACCTCGCTCCAACAGTTTAAACTTCAGGACAACCTCCTCCCTCTCTTTATCAGTAGCTATATCTGGCATTTTGGAAGATTCTCTGCATTCAATTCTGAACACCAAGTGCCAAATTCAGAGCGGTTTCGTGAACCCACTTCCTTAATGCTGTACCGATTATGTAAGGGCACAAGAGCAGGGGTATTACCATCAGCTCATACTGCCATGCAGTGAGGGGAGTGGTGGACGAGCTTGGTGCTTGTGTAAATGTTTGCATGGAGCACTAGTTACTGCCCTCCGAATGTGGTAATTTTTCCATCAATTGTGATGGGCTGGTTGAAAATAGCTGATTGCCCAATCAGTAGAATCTGAATAATGGGTACAGTGGGATGTCTGGGTTTTAAAATAAAGTAAATCTCTGCACATCACCGGTCTCAAAAGGTAAAGCATATGGGCCACATCAGGGAAAAAACAGTTGAACTCAGCTGTGATATTCAGCAACGGTAACCATGAGGAAACATTCTTAAGCTAGGGTTTGAATCTTGCAGCTGTGACTGAGCAAATGCACCGATATTTCCCAGTTTGAGTATAGTGGACAACTTTGAGCCCGTCTAGACACAAGCGACAGGAATTTCCTTGGGGATTCTCCTGATCGGCTGCGGTAACTTCGGCGAAGAATCGGTGGCAATCCTGGTGACACCATGTGAACAGGGTTTCTGCCGAAGATATGGCGGCTAATAGGAAAAACCCCTGAGGAAATTCCCAGTGCAGTGACATAGTGCTTTCTCCACGGGTAAAAGAGAATTTATTTGGAGGTACACCTTTCAAATAAAAAGACTGGTTTCAAATGTTAAAAGATTTAGGCCAAAAAAAAAGGAAAAAAAACTGTAAATTCAGGAAATATGAAATAAAAATGGAAAATGCTGGAAGTACAGAGCAGCATTTGTCCACATCTGAAAAGTAAGAAAAAGATAGGCTAATTGATCACTCAGCTCTACCTCACTGCCATCTCTCTCACCCAGCTCTACCTCACCACTAGCTGTCTCGTTCCCTCCATTGCTTGTCCGACAGCCAGTCTTAGATGAGACACAATTTCTTCCAATTAAACATTGGGAAGACCGAAGCCAATGTTTTTGGCCCCCGATTAAGTCACATAACTGAAATGCGAAGGGTTAATATTAGTATTACCACTAATTTTCATTATGGAGTGAAAACCAGGCGGCTTCCATAAAGGGCAGGCAGATTGTTGCCCTCTATGGGCACGTGACGGACTGGTACAACACCCAACTCCTTATTTGATGCGTGGACAAATGGAGGTGCAGCAGCATGAGGTGCATGCAAGGAGCGTTGCCCTATCTGGCACTACAGGGCATCCTCCCCAGAGTAAAGCAGTATACCATTCCTGGTAGCAGGTGATAACTAGGCTCAATACTGTCTACACTACTTGCAGGACCAGGGAACAAATGCACAAGATGACACTATACAAAGGAATGTGGCAATAATATTACAATGCATCTCAGACAGTCCAAGGCTGCATGCCACAAAGTGTTGTCGAAACTATTCCATATTTACTGCTCACCCATTCCAGAACCTTACACAACCTTATATTTCTTTCACTGTATCTCATGCACGCCTGTTCCTCAGTAGGGCACACCTTCAAGCTGCAACGTACATTGTAAACCTTGCCACATTTAGATCTTCCAAGGCCGTAACAGCTCAAGTCTTGTACAACCTAGCTGCATGATGTTCAGTCACTCAGGCTTTGCAAGTGGGTTATGCTCATCAGTTGCAGTGCATCGGATCGATCCTTCAATTTCCAGCATCTCAGGACTATTATTCTATTTCAACAAGATGACATCTTGAGGGCATAATCTCAATCTGGAGAAAGACCTCATGGTCATGCGTAGGTAGCAAAGATACATCTCTGACATACCCAAGTACCTACGGTGGGGCCTGTGGACCCACCTACTTGGAGGAAGGCAGATCTGCGCAACCCACCTCAGGTGCTGGCAGACCTCCCTCTGGTTATTCTCTGGAACTCTTCCTTGCCCAGCTTCCTGAGGGCAAGACGACTTCCATCGTATGAGCAGGGACTGTTGCAAATCACAATGAAACTCCCTCAAATGCTAAGTAGTGGAAAGTAAAAAGAAATTAAACTAACATGCTACAAAAGCACCTAAAAAAAAGGAAAAGGAACAAAAGCAACCCCAAAAAAGTTCACAATCACTCGCAACACCAAGGTACACACACACACACACACACACACACACACACACACACACGTCTTTAATATGGTCAGGAACTCACTTCACTTTGGATGTGCATCTATTTTATACAGGTGTACAGCAATGATGCTGCATTTTGTGAGCAAATGACAGAATAAGCAGGGGAGAGAAGCCCCATCTTCATTGGCTTTATTTTTGAAGCTTTAATGAGGCTCAGACACTCTTGCAATGCAAACCTTTGGCTATCCCAGCAGTGCCCGGTGGAAAATGCCTTGAGTTCATTTTTAAATTGCTCCTGAATGAAGGTGTCCATACCTACTTTTGGACAGTGCGCTGCGATGTGATGTAGTAGCACACCTAGCCATCAATTCTCAGGGGTTCTGGGGAGGGGTCCATTATAAAAAATTAGCAAGTGGCTGAGAAGGCCCTAGCAATTCTTTTATTGTAGCAGCACACCTTCAGATCTCCCCTCTCCCCCCACCCCCACCAAAAACCTAAATTTGCACCTTCAACCCTATGTGCTGATACTTGCAGAACATTTTAACATTAAGTTGAGAGTACACTCAAAGATCACAAGGACACCAGCCGTGGCAAGTATAAAATTCACACTGGTGCAGTAGCAGTGCTCTTGAGATTAGTGATAAGGTTAATTATTGGGGAAAAGTAAGAATATGACATTAATGGGCTCTACCTCACTTTAGTCACTCTCCAGAGGCAAAGTTCTACAAAATTTTCCCAAAGGTTTGCACAAAACTCCAAAGTCCCCATCTAATGTTCCAACATATAAGCCCATTTGTTTTCCATAGATAGCATTCCCATAGTCCCAGCAACATAGAACAATTGTGTTTCATGGAGCATTTCAATGCCTATAATTATCTTGAATTCCATTCCTAACCAGTTATTTACCCAACTCTTTTTTGAAAGCATTAATAAATTGCTTTTGCTGGGAGTCAGTTCCACATATCCAGTACTCAAGAGGGCAAATACAACTCTCCAGGTTGCTTGAGACACATTACATTTTGGTACATGTGTCCATTGATTATAATATTAATAAACATGGAGGCTGCAATTCCAACCTTTGCTTATTTTACTGAAAGAATAGACTATTCCTTCACTAAAATTAGCAAGACCAAAGGGGCTCCACACCTCAAGATATAGAAGGTGGAAAAAATGGAAATCTGTGTTTTTCTTTTAAAAATCAGTGTCATTTATATATATTTGAACTGCACAGTCTGAAAATTTTGACTGTCCAGTTCAAAACCAGACAGTTGACCATTTTTTTTTGACACCCTAAGATAACTTTTTTCTTAAACTGAATCATCTTTTTTCTTCATGATTACAAACAAAAATGCTTGCTACAACATGACAGTTTGTATGAGAAACCAAGGCAATAGCAGCTGATATTAGGGGGGGAAATTCTCAATCCACAAAAGAAAGCCATTATCAATCCCAATCATCTATTTCCTGGGTCTGCACCTGCAGCTCGGTAACTTGCCTGCCATCAGCAATAAAAACAAAATCGCAGGTATGCTGCCCATGATTTTGAATATATGGTGACAGTAGGAGAGATATCTCACTGCAGGCAGAGACTCGTAAATTCTACTCTATTGAATGTTCAAATCTGAAAATTCCAAAGCAAGAGAAAGTAACAAATTATTAGCCTGGGGATACATAGAAATAAAATAGACTCACAGATATACACAAACATATTACAGTTACTTTCTCCTACAAATCGCCCAATATTTAAAAAGTTTATTCAACTGAAGTGTCCCAGAATCTTGAATGTTTGTATCTGCATATTTACCAATATCTTTCAGTCAATTCTCATTGAGGGTGTCATTGCAGCTCAGTAATAGCATATTCACCTTGGAGAAGAAGGGCATAGGTTCAGGCTCACACTCCAGGACATGAGCACCTAATCTATGCAGATGAGACGTTAAACTGTCTGTCTGCTCAAGTGGACTTGAAAGATCCCATGACACTATTTGAAGAGCAGAGGAGTTTACCTAGCGTCTTGGCCAACATGTATTCCTCAATCCATCTCACCAAAAACAGGTTAACTGGCTTTTATCTCATTGCTGTTTTTGAGTCCATTTCAGTGAATTAAGGTTATCCTTAAAGCACTCTGGCCACAATCCTACCTGCCAGCAGGTTTTACTAGTAGGTCATGGACTGGGCGGCCCTTCGTTGATCTGCAGTTAAAATGACGTGCACCTCCGAATGATATCATTGGAGCACAACAATGCCATTGTAATTAAGCAGCCCTGTTTGCTTGGGGCTGGTGCCCAGCCCGAAGCAAAAAAAAAAAAGATCGCCAGTTAAAATGACGTCCAGCGTAAATGTTTCAGGAACAGCGTAGTAAATTCCCAAACCTGATTTTAACCCCCCCTCCCCCATCCCCACGCACCATTCCTGTTGGGTGGACAGAGTTAAAATCGGGGCTTATATTTCTTTGGACCAACATCCATTGTCGTGTGAGCACAAAATTTGCAGCTTAGAGCTTGAATTTAAAAAAGCTTTCACGGGTATTCCACCCTGCCTTCTCTCCATGTAAAGAAAAGTAGAAACTGTAACATTCACTATAGCAGATAGGATGGTATTAACATGTGCTTAAGTAACCTACATTTTCATGTGTGAAAGCAACTACAAGAAATTGAAAGGATGTGCAAACATTAAAGCAACCATGTTCAGTTTATATTGCATTCCATATACACTTATCATTTCAACACCCCTAAAAGTCCTATAATAGAGCACATCTGGGACTTATAAGTCAGATATTTCAAAAAAAAATTCTAATAAGTTTATCAGACGAGTATAGAATTATTTTGACGAACAAAACTTTTTTTTTCTAGAATGACTTTCATTCAGATTGTGACTGGAAGCAATAATCAAAGGCTGGGCACTGGTGAATGGCAGAGGACAAAATCCTCTGAGTTTCTGATTATATATATATTTTTTTAATATCCTCCCTCTCCAGCTAGAGTATCGGTTACGATTATCAGTTGTGCTATTATACTTCAGCCAAGTGGCTTGTGCCCAGACAGTGCGTGTCAGCAACCAATTCAAATACAGTTTGGGGGGGATAGTCACAACCAAGTTCAATCTATTCTCATCTGATATTCGCACATTACCATCAAGGAGGGCTGGATGGCTGACAGGAGTGGGAACTCTGGTTGATTTCGCCTCCCCTCATCCAGGGGCACTGTCGCACTCCTACCATTCCCCAACTGAGATCAGCTAACTCAGCACTGACCAGCAACCTAACCTAGTCTGTAGGGGTTGGAGCCAGTCTCCTTCAATCACTCAAATTCAACAAGAAGCACATCAGGGTATATACATGCAGGGATCAGATCACTCACTGGGTGACCTTGGATTGATACGATCAATATGCTATCACCTTTTTAGGGACACATCCTCTCCCAAAACCACACAACTCTAACTGTATACCAAGTAACTATTAGTCCTCTATTTTTCACAATCTTTTATAAATCACTTAACCCTGTGCCAGATCATCCTATCTAATGCAGTGAGGTTTGGATGAAAAGTGTCCTAGTTCTAGCTGACCGCAATAAATTATTCTATAGTTGTTCTAATGTATAATAGTTATATCAAAGATGATCTGGCAAAGTGTAAACTAATTTTCTGGGTGAATCCTGGATTCTGATTAGTTGTTTACCGGGCTACATTCTCTAGTGTATAAAAAAAACATTTACATTTCAGAATAAATGGCAAACAGAACTCTCTTCTCCCACCCCTCCACTCCCCCAGATTAGACAATGGTATCTGTAGTCAATTAAGTATCTCTGTATAGACTATTCTTTTATCACAAAGCAGAGAATTATTAAAATAAAATTATCCCCTTTCCTAATTACTTAAAGCCACTGTAGCAAAATAAGTAAAAAGTGGAGGCGTGTAATGTGAATCCTATACAAGCAACTAACAGCTGTATAAACAGGCATTTAAAACTAGAACAACATAAGAAATAGGAGCATACGGCCCATCTAGCCTGCTCCGCCATTCTAGATCATGGCTCATCTTCTTCCTCAACTCCACTTTCCCACCCTATCAACCCTTCTAACTCAAGAAAATTAAAAGAATCCATAAAAGCATAGTAATACCACAGATTTAGAAGAACGACCTTCTATGCATCACTAAATGTACTGCAGAACTTTATCGATTTAAAAATACTGCAAATACAGATGGATCTTGATGGTATTTCACTCAATGTGAAACACCTACAAGTAACATCTAGATGACATTATAACCCTATCATATACAATAATCTAACATGTTTGCTGCAAACAAAGAACTTATTGATCACTCACCAACTGCCTTGATATAGCTGTCTGTTCAGGAAAATTCATTGCATGATATTTCATGTTTTGGAGGAATACTTGCAAGCTTTTCAGTCATTAAAACAGACTTTTACTTGTCGGAACTTTGATTGCAATGTCTCTAATCCAGGAGGTCCCTGTAAGTACACTTCAGCTTACGCACAAGTATTGCAATGGACTGACTCAACTCCAGATCTATATACATTTTATATAATTACAATCTTTGTTGTGATTCTTGATCATCAGCAAACTTCCCTTTGGCTTATTCCAGATGACTGGGAAAATAAATTGCTGGGGTTGGGGAGAGGAAACAAATTAATCACACAATATGTGGGCGTTTTATTGAACAATCATCAGAAAACATCCAGTAAGCACCATGGTAAACATATCAACATGCCTATACATATGACCGAGCACAGTAATTGTACTTTGCTGACTTCTTCACAGTTCCAGTATATTAAGATGACAACACTGACCTTTGAAACAACCACCACCCAGGACAAAGTATCACTCCAACTCTAAAGCCAAAGTACATTGATTCACTGTTATTGAACGCACTAAAACATTTTGTTGGAAACTACAACAATAAAGTGGCCTAATCAGGCCAGTACTTAAAAAAGAAATTAAGCTGACGTGGAACCAATAAGTTTTCACTTTGAAATTCAAGGTACACCAAACTTCAAAACCTATTTAGATCACTCTCCAACAGGGATCATCTTTAAAGTAGTCTTGAGGGGACATGCCAGGTTAGCACGTGAAACAGTGTAATCATGCTCCAGGCATAGACTACCCATGAATAAACCAAGGCGATCAGCTACATAAAAATATTTTTAAAACTTGCCTCTCTATACACTCCTGTCAATGTTTTCCACTATAAATGTGGATATAATGAACAGTGTCTATGTAAACACTATAATTATAGCCTTCCACTAGACATGGTGCTGTAGTGCCTCAGTTTTGCATCTCCCAGCTCCTCAGTCTATACTGCCAAGAAACTCTACTTCTGTGCTTCCCAAATTGCAATACATTTTGCTATTTAACTATAAATATCATCAATTCAAAGTATTAAATAAAAATAGGGACAGAATGTATGCCTTTAAAACAGGGACTCAATTACACCTGCAGACTACGCTTTGACTTATATTACAAATTTTGTTCATGCACACATTTTCTGTCCACAATCTTTTTGTTGCCATGATCTGTCATCAAATTTGTGTCAAGATTTAGCATTGAAATTGCCTAGCACTTACTGTATAACTGAATTTCCCTCTAAACAGTTGTCTGTCGTTGTTTGTTGATGAACCAACTGAATCATCAAGAATAGTTTTTCATAAAGTTCTCAACTGCAATTCTTTTTTCTCAGTAACACAAATTTCTAACGTCCAAAATAAGGTTTTGAACAAAATTTTAAAAATCAATAATTATATGGGTTAGATTTTCAACTTGCCGCCTGGGCGTAAAACTGGCATTGTGGATCAGGCACCTGGGAAAGAAGACGACTACTGAATACAATCTTGCTGTAGCTTTAGTTGGCGTTGAGAGAGAGAGAGAAAAGAGAGAAAAGAGAGGGATCAAAAAGGAGAAAAAAAAAGAGGGGATAAAAGACAAGAGAAAGGAGAGAGAGAACGCACAAACGCAAGGAGAGTGCTAGAGAAAGAGACTGAGAAAACAAAGAAAGTGAGTGAGGGAGATAAAGAGAGCGTGAGAGTGAGAAAGGAAGAGTGGAAAATAGTGAATTGAATTTTGAAAGCAAACAGAAAGCCTTTAGTTATTGTCTGTGTTTTACTGTTAGAAAATGTAAGCATTCTAATTACTGACAACTGCAAGACAGGGATATATTTTAGTAACTAATTACAAAACACCAAACTTAATGCTTGCAGAGATCTCTTAGAAAGTCACAAACCAGTGCTGCCAAACATTTCACATCCTCTTCCCCATGCTGTCAGACCCATGCCATCCCCTCTCTTCTCACTGCTGATTCACCGCAAGAATCCACCAGTGACCCAAACCCCACCTCCCTCTTCCAAATCCCAAGTTTCCCCTCCATAGTTCTGTCAAACCCCAGGTTGTCACACCAGTGCTGGCAAACTTCAGGACTCCCATCCCACAGCTGCCAAAGCCCAGGACAAACCCCCACTGCAGAGAAACTCCACTTCCCCGGTCAGTACTGCTAAATATCCCATATCTAATTCCAGTTGGTATATCTTCCATACCATCTCGCTGTCTGTTCTCAATTTTAAAACTGTTACCAGTTTTATATACAAGGTATGGGTGAAGGAAATCATATACGATAAAGGCCACTCATTTACGGTTCTTTCAGAATAATTAAGTGTCATGGAATTCAGTTCCCAAAGCACCAGTAAAAATCAGAGTACCACTTAATAAAAATGGAATTTGACTTCCAGTCTCTGTAAATCAGTGGCCCTGATGTTAGCGCCTACATTATAAACAAGACTTCTATCGTTACAAAACAACCAATATCCTGACATACAATGAACAACATCATGAGAGATCTGCTAGTATATGTTAAAAGTCTTGCATACAGCATGCACTAACTGCCCACATTAACCTTACTTCCTATGTCATGATTTTTGTGTCACACTTTTAGTGCTCTCATTTATAATAGGAAAAGCCGACATCAACTTTTATCTGGCACGGTGTAATTGCAGGCCTCCAGTCAATTGATGGTGCTGTGGGGTGAGTAACCCTGGTCTAATCATTTTGTTTCATCTGATTTTTCAGGGATTTTGACCATTTGCCGTGCTTTTATTAACCCAGTTTTTAAGGCAACCAGGACAATGCCTCCTCTACCTGACCCACTTGCAGAGATGAGTGGGGACAGGCCTCAAAATCACTATCACTCCTCTGACCCGAGAATAAACCAGTGAAATTTTGCAGAGAGAAAAGATAATGAGTGAAATTTCCCCTCATTCATAATGGAAGGAGATAATTTGGATCAATTATGAATTAATCTAGTTGGAACAGAATCTTTTTAACCAAATAACAGGTCATTAGGCAGTAAAAGTCTTATCTGCAACTCAGACTAATTGAACACAAAGTAATTTTCCACTCTTCTGCATTCAGCATAGAAATATGTCCAATGGATCTGGAATGCTGGGACTTACTGGCCAAATATGTCACGATGGTTTCTTAATACAATGAGGTAGCATAAGACCATATAATGAATCTACAATGACCTACAAAGCAAAAGGAAACAGAAATATTTTGGTTTATTTTGCACCTCAATAGTATCGATAGCATGCAATTTTTTAAAAAAATCTTGTTTTTAAATGCCTATGCTTATGATTTGCACATTAGCTTTATGCATGTAGCAGCATAAACTAAAAAAAAAACATAATTTCAGAGCTGCCAATTGTCTCTCTTATGTTGTTGCATCAACTCCACAGATAGGCGGTTTGGTAGTGCAATGCCTTTGTGCCACCCCCATTATAGGAGTAGGAATGCACTAAAATCCAAGGAACATTAAGGCATCATGACATGTGTGAAGATGTCTTATATTTACTTACTGGCAAATCCACCAGGTCAATAGGTTTAAAGTGTGAACTTGAAAAGTACGTGGAGACAAATTGTACTATGCAGGAGGAGGAATGCACATTGATGTAGGTGGTCATCCCACAGCTAGAGAGGATGAGCGAGACAGAGCAAGGGAAGTGGGTGACCACCTTCTTTGAGGAAGGGGGAGAAAGATAGTTGAACAGGAAGGAGGAAACAGAAAGAGGAAGTGCAGGAAACACTTAGGGATTTGAAATTGTCATAACTATGCAGTGCGGAATACTTACACGCTGATGAGATCAGAGACGCAGGGATGGGGAATCCCATGCAACACCATAGCCCATGGAGCAAGGGATTATTCAAAAGGAGCAGAAGTGCCAGTATTGAAACAATGGTCAGTGATAGTTATGAGGGATTCTAACATCAGTGAGATAGATAATCTTTCCTTCAGCTGCGACCAGGAACCCCAAATAATCTGTTGTCTTCCAGGTGCCAGGGTAAGAGCATGACAGAGCAGGTGAAGATAGGGTGAGCATTACAAACCAGCAATATGATGGGGGGGGGAAAAAATATTGAGGATGAGATTTGTCAGCAGTTTCAGGAGGTTTGCATCAGTAACTGAATTATAATAATGGCAAATTTTACTACCCCAAAGTAAACTGGGATAAGACAAAACTTTGTGCTCAAAATTGATAAGAGTTTGCAGAATGTATCCAGGATTGTTTCCTTATTCAGTAGGGAACAATGCAATGTCAGATTGGATTCTGGGTTGAAGTAAGGCAAGTAAGCAACTTGAAGGCAGGGAGAATATTTGGGGAAACAGTTACCATAATCTAATGCGAAGTTAGATAAAGAATGTTAGGGAGTCCAAGATAGAAGTGTTTTGACTGGAAATTGGCTAATTTCAGGGAGTGGAACTGGCCCAGATTAATTGGTGTAAGAAATGGCAAATAAAACAGTAAACCAGCAGAGGGACAGAGTTAAGCTGAAGAGTAAGCAGTAAGAGCTGAATAAAATAAAGGCTAAATATATTCCTACGAGGAATAAAAGGGGGTGCATCAAAATCTAGAGTTCCACAATAAATAGAGAGATCAGAACAAAAAATAGGTTTTAAAAAAGCATATGATAAATATAAGGGAGATAATACAAAAGAAAACTGAGAAATATAAAAAGTATGAAAGGGAGATTAGGAATATGAGTGAATAATGACAGTCAGTATGAAAGGAAAAGCAAGGGCATTTATAAGCATGCAAATAAAAGGATAGTTGAAGGAGTGGGATCACTAGACAGTGAGGAAGTGGCAAAGATATTTAATACGTATTTCACCTCAGTTTTTGTTTAAATAGAAAAAGGTAAAAGTGGGACTTTATTTTTATTATTCTGTTCCATAGCAACTTTTTACAACTAAATGGCTTGCTAGTGCACTTTAGAGGGTATTAAGAGACACCACATAGTGTGAATTAGAATCATTTGCAGGCCAGAATAGCACGTTCCCGTTCCCAGGGGACATTAGTGAACAGTTGGATTTTTACAACAACTTGGTAGTTTTCCTCGTATTTTTTTTCCTGATACCAGGCCAGAAATTACTAGATTTATTATTTCAAATTTCACAACTTGTCATAGTGGGATTTGAATTCACAACCTCTGGGTTGCGAGTCTAGTACCATAACCACTGTTCTAATGTACACACTTGTAGGAGTATTGAGGATGCTGTCTGAGAATTACTATTGGAGATAAACATTTAATTGGAAACTGTATCAAAAATTTAATTGGAGTATGCCCAGATGATACACATCACAGAACACTGCAGGAGGTTTCTCACTGCTTATGCCTTTCTTGGTAAGTTTTTTCACAATACCTCACTATAATGCATTATACCAAAACAATGTATGTGTCTACACATGTAAAAATATCTGTCTCAGCTTGCCTGAATACCAGACCAATACCGTAATCAGTCTAACTGAACGTATTCAAAAGATAACACTGAAGAAAAATGTGTTTTTTTTTCCCCTTGTTGTTTGAGATAACTAATCCAAGTAGCACAGGGAAGGGTATAGAAACTTAGGAGACAAGTAGAAAATGGACACCAAGTAATTATAAAGCAAAAATCCAAAAAATAAAAGTTTCTGATGAACTAAGAACATAGCTGAATAAGTATGTAACTCAAGAGTTTGATTACTCTCTTGAAATCACTCAAAAATTAACAAATTTAATATTGTTTTGTTCCATTTTGATTAACATATTCAGCAATCAGCGCAGACTCTGACTGTCAGTCAGTTCCCATCATTAACATTGAGATATTCACACTGCAAGATCAATAACCATCACATCATTTCCAAAAATTATTTCATCTGCACTTCATTATTATGAAATTCACTGCCTGGTTATATATTAAAAAGGAGATACTTTGCTTCATAGTTATGGACAAAAATCTGCAGGTAGTAAATTTCCATATTCCCATTGGTACAACATCAACAGCTGGATGACCGAAAATTAATTGCCAAAGCAGCAATTGCAGTAGCTAGCTTTCTGACAAGATAAGGATGCCCCCAAAAGACTGTACTTGTCACTAATAATGCTTTCCCTTAATTCTCTGCCACTCAAAATGGCAGCATAACATCTCTGTGGAGGACTGAAGACCATCTTGTATAAAATATTAAGCATTAAAGATAGTCTGCAGTAGAAATTGTGCCCTTACAGAAAACCTAAATGCCACTAAATTGTGGTGTAATACAATAAATATTTATGTAGAGGTACTGATACCTACAATGTATTAAACCGGCCCACCTAAGGTTCTTAGCGTTTTCATATAAAATATCAACATTACTAGCCCCACCTGTTAAGTTTGCTTGAAAAACATTACCTAATTTTTTTGGAACTATTTTGGAAAAATTCATCTGAACAGGTTCAATAACATCCATCAAAAAGAGAAAAGTACAGATGAGGTATCTCGTCTTTCCACGGCTCCTTCAACAAAGTTACGATAGATGATTGGAAGAATCCCTATTGAAATTCACTCCTTGGTGATTGGCCTCGTGACCCTTCTTTGTAACTCTTAAGGGACTTGGAGGTTTCCTTAATGACCAGTAATCAAGTTGCAGCCTGACCAGAGTTTCAGCAAGATGGCCTCAGAATTAAACTCTACAGATTTGGCAAGATAGCTCAGCATTCTGTTTGTTTTGTTAATTGCAGCTCTGCAATGGCTAGACGTGAGTAGTATGCAGCCTATTATCAGTCCCAGATCTTTCAGCCTCTTCCCTAATTAGTTCAATACGAATCATTAAGCATGTCCCACATTTTTTTTCTTTTAAAATGTAAGACCCTGCATTTATCTTTATTAAGTTCCATCTGCCACAGTTCTGCCCACTTGCAAATATTGTCTAGCTCCTTCTACAACTCTAGCTGCTTTGTCAGATTCTACTGATTGCTCCAACCCCAGTTTAGCATCATCTATAAATCTGACTAACTTACTTTGTATTTCTGATCCACAAAGGATTTGGATTCAGAAACAGAAGGGGTCCCAACACCAATCTATGGGACATTCCACAGTATGGGCATGATTTTAATATGCCGGCGGGATGGCGGTGGGCGGGGGTCAATGGGCGCGCAGGAAAATAAATCTTTACTTTTCGCCACGCGATCGCAGCTTAATTGATGGCCGTTAACATTGGTTCCTGGTTTGCCGTCTGAAAGCTGTGCAGCGGGCGGACTGCACACCCGCATGACCTGCTGTCAGCTGGAGTGTCTGTACTTAAAGGGCCATTGCATCAATGGCTTTTGCTGGACAAAGGAGCAACCAGGCAGAATGGAGCAGCAGAGGGGAAAGCCAGCTCCAAGATTTAGCGATGCCTCACTTGAGGTGCTGCTGACCGGTGGACAACGCCCTGCCTCTGCCACCAAGAAGGCCTGGCTCAAGGTGGCTGAGGAGGTCACCAGCAGGAATATCTCCCGCACTTGGGTCCAGTGCAGGAATCGTTTCAATGACCTAACTAGGTCAGCAAAAGTGAGTACACTTACTGATTCTCCTGCATTCCATGATGCACATCACCCCCCACCCCCCAAACACACATTCTGCTCTGCCAAGACTACTCCATCACATCACTCTTCACACCCACTTAAGGCTAATCATCAACTTATCTTCACTTCCTGAGCACTTCCTCACCTCCCATTTGTGAGCCCACCACTACCACTCACCCCAATCCTGATCCAATGTGATGTCTCTGTCTGATACTCACTCTCTGATGCATCTTTTTCACGGTCAACCTCACCCAAAGCAATGCATTCATCAGCTGACCACTTCACCATCATTCACTCACATGTCTGTACTTTCTCTCCTTCTAGAACAGTGTGCAAAATGCACGGGAGAGGGCGAAGACTGGAGGGGGGCCACAACAAATAGTGGTCCTCACAGATGCAGAGGAGGAGGCCCTGTAGATCAGCCGCACCCGTCAGTTGGGGATGCAGAGACTGGCACCCCACAAACGTCTGGTCACGCAACTTTAACATTCATCACACACAACATGAATTGATGTTAATAATGATTAGCAAGTTGAACACTTCAGTATGTTCAGCGCAACATTACACATCTGCGATGATTCTTAATATTGCCTTCTGTTCTCTTCCAGGCCCCTCAGCGACCGAAGTGGTGGGAGAGGGCGATTCCTCAGAGGAGTTCTCGGCCTCTGAGGGCGCACCGTCACACCTTAGCGAGCCATCCACCAGCACAGATACTCACACCTCGGTAGGTCCTAGTAGTCAGTTAGTTGGGTTGGCACCTGGTGATTCACCACTCACAAGTGAGCACGAGCAGACACCGGTGGCAGGGGCAGCTGTGGAGAATCCGCATCAGTAGACACACTCCTCTCCAGGCTCTGCTCAGCTGGACAAAGATGCTGAACCCCGGGGGCCATCCTTTAAAAGGAGAATGATCGAGGGACAGCAGCATATTTGCGAGGTACTGGAACAGGTGCCATGCACACTCTCCACAATAGCGGAAAGGATGGAGGAGTCCACCTCCTGCATTAGTGGACTGGTGGCACAGGTAAGTGTGGGAATGTCTGCGATGGACAGAAGGCTAGCCTCTATTGAGCATCAAGCACAGCTCACAAGTGAGTCCATTCAGGCCCTGACAACGGCCTTGCGAACTCAGGGTGAACAACCTTCTGCCGCCTTAAATAGGCAGGCAGCTACTTTACAAGTGGGCTTACAAGGCATCACACATGTCCTCCAAACTTGTCCAGCAGGATGTGGCCCTGATCCAGGAGAGAGATGATGGCAAAAGGGGACGCCACTCAAAGTGCTCCCACATCTCACCCGTTGGCCCCCCCACCCCTCTCAACCAGTACCCACAATGCTGCCTCCTCTCTAGGTGGCCGAGACTGCACCTGCACAGATGTAGGTGGAGCAGTCTTTGGCGGGGCCCTCACAGGCTCCAAAACCCAGAGGCCGCAGGCCCAAAGCATCTCAACAGTCAGGCATGGGGCCTCATCCACCGGTAACCCTCTCCGTTGTGCAGGACATGACAAGAGGTGAGTCACAGGGACCTGCACAAGAGCAGAGAGGGGAACAACGTTGCAGGAGGCACCACCCTCGTGAGAGGGTCTACAGACCGAGGCTGAGCTTCCTGGACCTCTCTGAGGAGCAGGTGCCTACGAAGGCCGAGAGCGAGTCGCCAGGCGGTTGCAGACATCTGCACACTCCTTCATGCCGAGCTACTCCCAGCTGGGCCTGGGTTGCCACTCTCTGGCTGGCTTCCCACGGGTACAGGGTGCAATTGATTGCACACATGCAGCAATTCGAGCACCTCCACACAAGCCAGGACTGTTCATCAACAGAAAGGGATATCACTACATCAACACGCAGCTCATTTGCGACCAGTGGAAAAGATTTCTTCACGTGTGTGCCAGATTCCCTGGCAGTTGCCATGATTCATTCATTCTGCGGGAATCCAACATCCCGGCCCTCTTCCACACACCAAACAGACTTAAGGGTTGGCTCCTCGGAGACAAGGGATACCCCCCGCAGACGTGGCTCATGACACCTGTGAGAAATCCCATCAGCGAGGCACAGCGTCGATACAATGACAGTCACATCGCCACCAGGTCTGTCATTGAACACGCGATAGGACTGCTGACGATGCGATTTCGGTGCCTGAATGTGTCTGGGGGAGCACTTCAACACGCAACAGCGACGGTGGGTAGAATTACAGTCGTCTGTTGCGTCCTGTACTGGCGAATGCAGCCACTGCGTTCCCTCATCCCGATGTTGTCAATTTGAGGGGGTCCAAAAAGTAGGTCAATGCGTGTAAACAGAATTCTGAGTGTGAACCAAGAATTTTTAGTCTAAACACAAAGAACTCCCAGCCAATAGTTTGTCTGAGAGAACTGAGTGCCCTGCTGCAATAACTCACCTTTTATCGCCATCTGTCAAACAGGGATTTAAATGGCCAAATGGCTGCCGGCTGCAACCCGTCTAGTTTCCCATGGCGTGCTTCACACAGCACGGGAAATACGTTGAGGCAGCATGGAAATCGTTTCCCGGCATCAATAACAAGATTATTACAATGCCAATGATTTAATTATCGTCCCGCTGGTTTCAATTGCCGGCGGGATTTCCGGCTTCCTGAAGCGCGTGTGCACCCAGCTGGATCTGGGTCGGCGCGTTTTTCGGTGGGTTGGAGCAGAGATTCCTTCCCGCTCTGGAAATCCCTCATTTTGTTTGCCCGCCCCAACACACCCGGACTTCAAAGTTAAAAGTGTGGCCTATATCCCTCCAGCCTGGAATCACTCTCTTTCACAATTCTTTATCTACCTGGGATACCATTGTCTTAGGTTTGTGTTGTGCTCTTTCATCTCAAACATTTTTCCGAAGGCTTTCCATAAATCTAGGTGTACTATATCACTGAGTTTAACAAAGACCACTCGGTGTCACTTTCTCAGAAGCCAAGGAAGTTGGTCAGGCTCCATATTGACTGCCATTTACTAGGTTACCTTAAAACAGGGACTGCTCCATTTTATTCCTAACATCAATTGCCATTAGTTTCACAATTGCTGATGTAAGACCAATGGGTCTGTGGTTAGGCAGGTTTGTTTCGTCGCCGTTGAGATACAGTATATTTATGAACTTTAAATAAATTCTGTAAACACATTCATACATTGGGATTCACTAAGACTATACTGTGAATTCAGCAGAAGATGTGAACAGTGCCCTCTGCAGTTAGATATACCAAGTCACCTCCAGATTCATATTCAAAATCAGCATCTTTTTAACCCTTTCAGCACTGGGTTTCACAATTCCCAAAATATGCATGTAGCTGTTTTCCTGTAGAAACTTTAAAGATGTACTGTAGAACATTGAATATTGTACAATTACAAGAATGGATGTGCCTTACATAATTGGCATGGTTCACAGTAATCTCAGATTAAAATTAAAAACTAACAATACTTTATTTTTGTCTCTGAAATGCCATCCAACCCTCCAAGGCATAGGGGCCATATATAGTACTCGCTATTTTCACAAGACACCAAATGTGACCAAGGCAGCAGATGGGGAATCCATTATAGGCCCCGGCTGATGCAGTTCTTAGGCAGCTGGTTATGATTCTTCCTTGAATTTTTCCTCCTTCCCTCTGCCTGATCTCTGCCATCCACTTTCCCACTAACTTATCAAAAACCAGTGGCATGATCCAAAGCTCGTCATTGAAGATATAAAAAAAGCCTTCAAATCTACCATTAGAAAATAAAGTTACAGTAATATGCTAATAAACTAAATTCCATACATCATTTCTTGTAATCAAAAAGAACAGAGGAAAAGCAAGGTATTACAGAGTATTATCCTAAAATGAACATGGATCATTACTCTCCGCCTCCTCCCATTACTACCACGGGTATGACATTCATGGATAGCCTCTTAAAAATCTCTCAACAGCCATTAACTTCCATTTGTACACTGCATACAGGATCAGCAGGGTTGCTTCCAAAGAAAAAGATTTCTCAAAAACGACTGTCAATCTTTATAGAAGCAGGAGAGAAACTTTGTTTCACAACCACTTGAATGAAATTCATTTCATTGCATCACAAGTAAATTAATCATGTTGCCTGTGCAAGATGACCTAACAAAATAAGACAGAAATATTTTTCTTCTGAAGGATAAGGGCAGTGCTTGTTTTATTACCAAGACCATACTGAAAAATATTTTGTGAATGGAAATTTATTTTAAAATTGTATCAGTGCAGTAATTCAATTATTAAAGCTCTGATTTCACAGTCAAATAGTTGTGTTCAATCAGCTACTACATCATGAATGGGTTCAGTCTCCAGCCAGTCTACCAGGCAGAACACCACACCCATACACCCAAAAGTGTATTTCCTTTTGGTGGAAGGTATTAGCAGTAGTTACAGAGAACTCTTATCAGTTAGACCATCTGCCAACCCAGCTAGACAATACTGAATGGTAATGAAACCCAAAAGGAAAACATTTTCAACACATAACTTTGTTCAATTATTGAGAGTCTGGAAGTATAAGCCATGCAAGAGTTCACCGAGACCCTGATTTCTCCACTGAGGGTCTTCAGTCTTCCTCTGATCTCTGTAGTGATGGTGGAGATCCAGCCATTGTCAGCTATCAGGCTGACTCTATCAGCAGTTCCTGACCCCCATCAAGCAACCGTCTTCACCAAACATTCGGAGAAACCATTAAACTGTTGTTCCATTGAAAACTGTTCCCACAAACCTGGGACTTCCTCTTTTTGCTGGAATCCAAGATAATTTCGTATTTTTTGTAGGTCATTCTCACAAAGTCTATGGGCGCGAATTCCCATGAGGGTTCTTCCACTCATCTGCTGTAACTTTAGTGGAGGAGCCGTGGAAACCCTGAAGAAATGGCAGATGAGAAGGAGAATCCTTGCAGAAATTCACCCCAATGTTTTTAAGGGAGGAGGGTCAGGGAGGGGAAATGAATAAGTACGTTGATGGTCAAGTTTTCAAATGCAAGATGTAGCATTGTTTTGAGAGACAAAATAGACAGGTTATACATGAACTTCAAATTCCAACTCCAAAAACAAATTACAACACTTAGCCAGGACCACGTGGGTAATATTAACCTAACCCGCCCAGCAGAAAACTAACAGGATCAGATTGGCCGCCCATTTTACACCCCGCCCAATCCAATCCAGTCCACTGAGCGGGTTAGGTTAAAATTACCCCCCCCCCCCCCCCCCCCCCGTAATTTTTGTGAGGCCTAAAGTCGAGTGGTTCCTTCCATGGTGTCATTATATCCATCAAATTACTTCCCATTCTGCTGCCATCCACAAGGAGTAGACATTATGAAATGCAACTGCTCCTCACTCAAATACAACAAAGATTCAATGCACAGAATCTGGCATGTTAAGGATCCCCACAATCTCTTTAGATTCTTAATTTCTATTAAAATATTCATACTTAAACAGTTCATGTGTTTTGTTTTATTCGTTCACGGGATGTGGGCGTCGCTGGCGAGGCCAGCATTTATTGCCCATCCCTAATTGCCCTTGAGCAGGTGGTGGTGAGCCGCCTTCTTGAACCGCTGCAGTCCGTGTGGTGACGGTTCTCCCACAGTGCTGTCTTATTATGACTTTTCGTAGCGAGATTTTACAACTGGCTTGCTAGGCCATTTCAGAGGGCAATTAAGAATCAACCACATTGCTGTGGGTCTGGAGTCACATATAGGCCAGACCAGGTAAGGACAGCAGGTTTCCTTCCCTAAAGGACATTAGTGAACCAGATGGGTTTTTACGACAATCCGGTAGTTTCATGGCCATCACTACTGATACTAGTATTTTAATTCCCGATTTTATTTAATTAATTGA
Source organism: Heptranchias perlo (assembly GCF_035084215.1). Classification (NCBI taxonomy): domain Eukaryota; kingdom Metazoa; phylum Chordata; class Chondrichthyes; order Hexanchiformes; family Hexanchidae; genus Heptranchias; species Heptranchias perlo. The sequence goes on from NC_090337.1 coordinate 43,571,471, forward strand.
ATTTAATTAATTAATTGAATTTAAATTCACCAGCTGCTGTGGCGGGATTTGAACTCATGACTCTGGATTTTAGTCCAGGCCTCTGGATTACTAGTCCAGTAACATAACCACTATGCTACCGTACCCGTTAATTAAATAACATCCAATGAACAAATTGGTAAACAATTAAGTAATTAAAAACAAAATTTGGTTCCTGCAGCAGTGCTAAGGAAATAAATGGAATGGAGTAAGATCAGGTCTTAGAATCCATGTTATATTTCCAATTCAATCCAGGATATTCTTTTGGGTGGGGAGGGGAAAGAGAGGGAAAGAAAGAAAAATTAAGTTGGAGAAAAAAAACTAACGGCAAAATAAAGAAATGAAGGCTCCTGAATGGGCAGCAGATTCCTGTGCCGTTAAACCAAATCAAGTTTGAAAACCCCATTTCAAGGGCACACGACCCACAGAACTTGTTCCACCTGCTGTCTCAATCCACACTAACATACACTGATGGTACATTTGTGTATCTGTGCAGCATTTTCCAGCAAAATGGAACATAATCCAAGACAAAATTTTCAGTCCGAGTTGCTGAACAACTCATGAATTGTGGAGTTGATATTTTTCAAGCTGATCTCCTCAACCAAACATAAGCTGAAGTATTCCAGGGCTGGTTTATTTGAATGGACAATGCTTTGATATTTAAACTGGTGTTGGAAAAAAATGGTCATTTAAATGGGAATACTCCTCAAAATATTTATTTCCTTCCAGTGCATAACATTTTTATTTTCAGCACACATCTGAAACATCGTAATCCTTACAGATCCCACTGACCAAAATGCAGTAACCTCTAGTATAATCTGCTTGAATATCCTACAGTTTAAAATATACAAACAAAACCCATGCTTATATCTGATAAGCAAATTCCCACTAGACATCTTTTACAAGTAGGCAAGTATCCTAAGTATGCATTAAAATAGCTACTCCTCTTACACTAAGGTCTGACTAAGGCCCCAACTGACTAGAAGGAATCCATTAGTAATTACAATGTAAAACCTGAATCCACTTTGCAAATAAAAAAAAACTATATTCCTGCCACTCCTGAATTTAACAGAAAGCATTTTCTAACACAACAGAGCCTTGAAGATGTCCTACCCTGAGTCACGTAATTAAAATTAATCATTCTGAGCACATTGCAATATTTAGTTAGAAATACTGTAGTCTCCTGCCTACATTAAGCCTTTGTTCAGCAACCTCTTGGAAAGCACATCTCTTTGCCTAAGCCCAGCACATGAGGACCTGGATTAAGCAACTGATGATCAGTAAGTCTGTTAAGTGGTACTGGACATCTAGAACATCAAGGTCGCTAGCCCCTTGGAAGCTGTTCCACATAGGTCTTTGCACATCATTATGTGATGTGGTCAAGGAAACTCTTGAAGTTTGGGACACTACCAATTGGACAGCTTTTCTTAAAGGCTGTGCCCTGAGAACACATGCACACATACTCAGCGTTAGGTGCCACCAATGACCGGGTTGCAGAGAGCCAAACAGTTGCTGCTGAAGCTCCGCACCGTAGTGGTGCAATATGGCGTATCTCCATGCTGTGGTCAGAAGCATGGTGGGAATGTACTCAGATGGGCTGTGCTGCTCACTATGCAGCTCCTAGTATCTGCTAGTAAGGATTTAAATAGAGAATGTAAAAACTACAAGTATGTAAAAAGGAAGAGAGTAATGAAAGTAAACGTGGGTCCTTTAGAGGCAGAGACAGGAGAAATTATAATGAGGAATAAGGAAATGGCAGAGACGTTAAAGCATTTTGTATCTGTCTTCACAGTAGAGGACACAAAAAGCATACCAGAAATAGTGGGGAACCAAGGATCTAATGAGAGTGAGGAACTTAAAGTAATTAATATTAGTAAAAAGAAAGCACTGGAGAAATTAATGGGACTAAAAGCCAACAAATCCCCTGGACCTGATGGGCTGCATCGTAGGGTTCTAAATGGGGTGGCTGCAGAGATAGTGGATGCATTGGTTGTGATCTTCCAAAATTCCCTAGATTCTAGAACAGTCCCAGTGGATTGGAAGGTAGCAAATGTAACTCCGCTGCTCATGAAGGGAGAGAGAAAGAAAACAGGGAACTACAGGCCAGTTAGCCTGACATCAGTCGTCAGGAAAATGTAGGAATCCATTATTAAGGAAGTGGTAACAGGGCACTTAGAAAATCATAATATGATTAGGCAGAGTCAACATGGTTTTATGAAAGGGAAATCGTGTTTGACAAATCTATTAAGAGTTTTTTGAAGATGTAACTAGCAGGGTAGATAAAGGGGAACCAGTGGATGTAGTATATTTGGATTTTCAAAAGGCATTCAATAAGGTGCCACATAAAAGGTTGTTGCACAAGATAAGGGCTCATGGGGTTGGGGGGTAATATATTGGCACGGATAAAGGATTGGTTAATGGACAGAAAACAGAGAGTAGGAATAAACGGGTCATTTTCGGGTTGGCAGGCTGTAACTAATGGGGTGCCGCAAAGATCAGTGCTTGGGCCTCAGCTATTTATAATCTATATTAATGACTTAGATGAAGGGACCGAGTGTAATGTATTCAAGTTTGCTGATGATACAAAGCCAGGTGAGAAAGTAAGCTGTGAGGAGGACACAAAGAATCTGTAAAGGGATATCGACAGGTTAAGTCGTTTTACATTCTCTATTTAAATCCTTACTAGCAGATACTAGGAGCTGCATAGTGAGTAGCACAGCCCACCTGAGTACATTCCCACCATGCTTCTGACCACAGCATAGAGATACGCCATATTGCACCACTACGGTGCGGAGCTTCACTGGGCAAGAAGTGGGCAAGAAGGTGGCAGATGGAGGATAATGTGGGGAAATGTGAGGTTATTCATTTTGATAGGAAGAACAGAAAAACAGAATATATTTAAATGATGAGAAACTATTAAATGTTGGTGTTCAGAGAGATTTGGGTGTCCTTGTCCACAAAACACAAAGTTAACATGCAGGTACAGCAAGCAATTAGGGTTATTAGGCAAATGGTATGTTGGCCTTTATTGCAAGGGGGTTGGAGTACAATTGTACGAAGCATTGGTGAGACCACACCTGGAGTGGTGTACAGTTTTAGTCTTCTTACCTAAGGAAGGATATACTTGCCTTAGAGGAAGTGCAACAAAAGTTCACTAGATTGATTCCTAGGATGACAGGGTGGTCCTGTGAGGAGACATTGAGTAAAATGGGCCTATATTCTCTAGAATTTAGAAGAATGAGAGGCGATCTCATTGAAACATATAAAATTCTTAGAGGGCTTACGGTAGATGCTGAGAGGTTGTTTTCCCCGGCTGGAGAGTCTAGAACCAGGGGGCATAGTCCAAGGATAAGGGGTATAGATTTAGGACTGAGATGAGGAGAAATTTCTTCACTCAGAGGGTTGTGAATCTTTGGAATTCTCTACTCCAGAGGGCTATGGATGCTCAGTCGTTGAGTATATTCAAGACTGAGATTGATAGATTTTTGGACTCTAGGGGATATGGGGATTGGGCGGGAAAGTGGAGTTGAGGTCGAAGATCAGCCATGATCTTATTAAATGGTGGAGCAGGCTCAAGGGGCCTACTTCTGCCCCTATTTCTTATGTTCGTAAATCAGCACTGTTAGTTGTCTAATGACTGACCTCCACGAGTGAAGGAGAAAATTAAAAAAGGCAACTGGAGTCTCTGGGGTCTAGTGGCTTCGAAGCTGACACACTCGATGATGAAAGACCACAATGATTATTAGACAAAAATACGTTTCCTGAAGCTTCAATTGAGTAAACCCTACAGGATAGTCTGGGTAACTCAAAATCTGAACTAGGCCATTTTGCATCTCTGTTGATGATTGGTCAGCCAACCTGGCTCATTAATGTTACCTGAAGGGGTTTCTGTGATTCTTCCACAATCGCTCCAACACAAGCCAATGCCCTAATGGGTAGGGTGGTCCCAGATGGACAAACAGGGGGACATTTACTAGTGTTCTGTGCTGGCAAGGTGCATGGTTTTAGCTGTTTAACCTATAGCTGTAGTCCTACACACACCTGAGGGTCTCGAGCCAACCTGTGCCTAAACTCTCTGGACTTGGGCAAATTTGGTGTGTCCCTATGGGGAGATAGCGTGCACTTCATTTCAGGTAAACAGAACTCTACCCGGGTGGATTTCTCAGAAACTTGGTTTCGAGACTCTTAACAATGGTCATTGATACTGTTCTGCGTGTGTCAGTTCCATAGATGACACAAAAACAGTTGTAAAAAAACATTAATTTCCCATGGCCCTTACTTTTCTGCGTTAAGTTTCTGCTTCAACATTATGCACCCAATACTTTTCCCGCATTTTACCTTCTATTGCACAGTGATTAGTAGGCCAAAAAAATATGTTTCCTAAAGTTTCATGAACAGCAAGTGTTAAATTGTAAATAAATAATTTTGTAAAGAATTAACTTACTGATGTGAAGTTTGTTTTTGTCTGGCTCTGGTTTTGGTTCTGTGCTTCTTGCTCTTGAAACTGTAAACCTGCAAGGTGTTTCTCGAGGGCCTCCCAGTCCATGGTTGGGAGCTGTGGTTCTTCTGTTATAAAAGTTCCCGAAGTCTCCAACTGGTTTGTGGCCACACCGCCACCTGTTATTCGTAATGCCTTCTGTAGCTTTGGAAGAGTCTTATTTCCTTTTCCACCTTCTTTAGTTGGTGCTACATTGCCATTTTGCTTAATTTCATCGGAAGCAACATCAGACGGTACTGGTGGGATGACTTTAACTTCTTGAAACTCCTCCGCTAAACTCCTGCTAGCAGTTTTAACAAAGCCATTGTTCTCAGAGTAGTCACCGTACTCACTTTCCCACTCTTCTATCACCTTCTTTTTATATTCCTGATAATCCTCATCTTCTTCATAGTCCCCCAACGTGGCAAGATCCAGACTTGGAGAAGATTTGTACTCAGAACATGGTGTCACTTTGTTGGAGCTTGATTCAGAACTTGCTCGACTGCATGAGTCACTTCCCAAATCCATACCATCTTCCCTGTAATCCTGAGGAAGAAAGACAGCACAATTAATTTTGGTCACCTTTACATAACATTAAAATGTTTACCAGAGTTCGTTCCAGTGCCTTTTTAAAAATTACTAAAATCCCAAGTGTTGGGAGACTCTTTGGGCAGATGGCACAGACCAGGGGTAGATTTTTTTCCCTGCTGAAAAGTGGCCCTTTGTGATTAGATATACAGGGGGTGAATTTCCATGGGCATAAACATTTACGTTGATTTTTCGAGGTTTAAGTGGCTCTTCTGCCGCAGTTACAGCGAGCTGGAGACCTCCTGCGGACAGTCACTCCTACATTTTATAAATCACGGATGTTGCAGATACCAATTTCTTTTGTTCAACACCACCACAAAATTTGCATATAAACATATTATGTTCCTTACGTTTCAAAGCAGAATACAGTTTATTTTGAAAATTTAACAATGATTACTTTACTACTGTTCATTCATAGTCAGTTCTGCAGACACATTGTGCCACAGCTCAATTAAAAAATATCTATTTTCTTGAACAAAATATTTACTCCTGCTCTGTGTATAATTTCTTTACATCTCTATAAACAACAAGATTTTAAAAAATCTCAAGTTTCAAACAAGCAATATCAATTTATTTTGTAAATATCATTCACCAACAACTGTATTTCATAGTGCTTGTTACATATTAAGTAGTTTATTTGTTTGGATAAAATGTTTGCATTTTTGTCTATCCATTTGTATATTTTACAAAAGAAGCCTCAAGAACAATGCTGTGTCAAAAGAAAAACAATCTTTTGATCCCAATCACTCCTGTCAAACAACACCAGTAAAGTGTATCTCTATTGGCATTTAGAGGATATATCGCTGCCAACAAACTAAAGCATAACCTATACTGAACAATTGGCTTGTTTTAAGCACAAAAATGAGCCCTTTATGGTTGGCTCTGTTCAAACAGTATTCAATTGATCAAAAAGTATGCTTGTTTTTGGGAGGGAAAATAACTACCAGTTATCACAAGAGTTAGTTAACTCTATGAAAATTAAACTCTAAATGTCCCCTTTGCTTTAAGTACTTAATTTGAGAACCCAACAAAGAATCAAGTGAAACATTGATTAAAATTAATGGATACTCAGCAGTAAATTAATTCTAATCTCTTTCTATCAATTAGGATTTCCCAAACCAGTGACCTCCACCACCTAAAAGGACAAGGGCAGCAGATGCATGGGAACATCATCACCTCCAAGTCCCCCTTCAAGTCACACACCATCCCAATTTGGACATATATCATCGTTCCTCCTGGTCATTGGGTCAAATTCCTGGAACTCCCAACCTAACAGCACTGTGGTAGCACCCTCACCACATGGACTGCAGTGGTTCAAGAAGGCGGCTCACCATCACCTTCTCAAGGGGCACCCACAAGGATCGGTACTTGGGCCTCAGCTATTTACAATCTATATTAGTGACTTGGATGAAGGGACCGAGTGTAAAGTATCCAAGTTTGCTGACAATGCGAAGCTAGGTGGGAAAGTAAGCAGTGAGGAGAATACAAAGAGTCTGCAAAGGGATATAGACAGGTTAAGTGAGTGGGCAAGAAAGTGGCAGATGGAGTATAATGTGGGGAAATGTGAGGTTATTCACTTTGGTAGGAAGAATAAAAAGACAAAATATTTTTTAAATGGTGAGAAACTATTAAATGTTGGTGGTGAGAGAGACTTGGGTGTCCTGGTACAAGAAAGACAAAAGGTTAGCATGCAGGTACAGCAAGCAATTAGGAAAGTAAATGGCATGTTGGCCTTTATTGCAAGGTGGTTGGAGTACAAGAGTAAGAAAGTCTTACAACAATTGTACAAAGCATTGGTGAGACCTCTGCGTACAGTTTTGGTCTCCTTACCTAAGGAAGGAAAAAACTTGCCTTAGAGGCGGTGCAATGGAAATTCATAAGATTAATTCCTGGGATGAGAGGGTTGTCCTATGAGGAGAGGTTGAGAAGAATGGGCCTATACTCTCTGGAGTTTAGAAGAATGAGAGGTAATCTCATTGAAACATATAAGATTCTGAGGGGGCTTGACAGGGTAGATGCTGAGAGGTTGTTTCCCCTGGCTGTAGAGTCTAGAACTAGGGGGCATAGTGGCAGAATAAGGGGTTGGCCATTTAAGACTGAGATGAGGAGGAATTTCTTCACTCAGAGGGTGATGAATCTGTGGAATTCTCTACCCCAGAAGGCTATGGATGCTGAGTCATTGAGTATATTCAAGGCTGAGATACAGATTTGTGGACTCTAGCGGAATCAAGGGATATGGGGATCGGGCAGGAAAGTGGAGTTGAGGTTGAAGATCAGCCATGATCTGATTGAATGGCGGAGCAGGCTCGAGGGGCCATATGACTTACTCTTGCTCCTATTTCTTATGTTCTTATGTTCTAACTAGGCATGGGCAATAAATGCTGGCCTTGCTATTGACTCCCATATCCCCTGAATGATTTTTTAAAAATCTCAATTCACCCACCCTCACAGAAAAAACATTTATTGTGGGAGTCTAGGACATACAGCACCAGAATTATTAAGGATGGCTGGATGATGCAGTATGTTGGACACTGGCCTTTCATCTTTGGGACCTGGATTCAAATCCAGTCCACCTTGATGGGATGAATGTCTTCTCTGGCTGCTGGCTGCAAGGATCCCACGTGAAATACATTTGGGTACTCCCAATCCAGTTTCTAATGGGCATGGGCCGTAATTTGACTCTGAACTAACAATCCTATTCAGAAGTCATAGAATGGCTGATGTGAAAAATAAAAAGATAGCAATTGGGGACACCAACCTAAAGCTGCAGTATAACTTTAGAGTCAGGGCCCCCCGATCTGACTCCTGGAATTTCGTACTGCGTGGGGCTGATACCACTTGGAGTATAATTCCAATGCAGTGTCAAACCTGTATAAAAGTTTTCAGTGGGCCCCTTGAGCTCACCAGAGCTTAGTCAAATATTTTGAGAGTGCAGACATTCCCGCCCACACTATCAAAACATTTAAATCTGAATGGCTGGGAGTGGAGCTCTGTGCAAGCCTACAAGCTTAAATGTGCACACCTCGCTCCTAGCCAGGAAAATCTGAATCACAGCCAAGTACTATAAACAAGATACTGCCTGACTGGAACCTATATTGTAACTATTAATCTCAGACTGATAACTAAAGTATAAATGCAGCCTTAGTTAGGGAAGTGTGCAAATGATTCACCAACAATAAGTTGCAGCCTTCTTTTGAAAAGCACTACATTTTGCAGTCTGCCCATCCATGATCACCATTTCAACAAGCTAACAATTTTAGAATTAAGGGGATTAGTTGGTATCTGAATTAATATGCCCTGTAAACTTTAACTAAGGTGTATGGTAGTAAACAGAAACCAAACTTATCAACACACATACAAAGCTTTTTGTCCTCCCCTGCTTAACAAATTTCCAGATCAATTCCCAACTACAAACTTTAAAGTTATAAAGATCAAAATACCACAGCAATTGCAGCAGTTAATGCTTCACAAATGTGTTATAAACCACTACACAAAACTGTGGAATTTAGTGAGCAGGTTTGCAATTTATTACTGGATAACTGCCCAGGCTATGCCACAGATATTAAATATAAGGAAGTTGATTGACCTTGTTACTCTCAATTTTCCACTCTTTTGAAATTGTTTTTTGGACTTGAACAGGGATAAATTTTATGTGTCACTAATACAACCAGGAGGACGAGGTGGAAATTAGTAGACTCTCCCTCGATATGTTTATACATCTTATGATGGATCTTTAATTGGGCCGAACAGTTCCCGACTAAGACTAAAACTACAATGCTCAGTCAATCAGAACACCATGGTGTCAAACATTGACAGAGAAATTATTTGTTGGACTGTCCCACTGGTGGCAACACACACTCATAAGACATGGTTGTGTATTTTATTTCTGACAGACTGCAACCAAACACATGACCCACTGGCAGAAAACACAAAATATCTAAGAAGCAGTACAGATCTTCTATGTTTTTTTTGTCATCTGCAACACTATTTGCATACATTGTTGTTATTAAACATTAAAATGCTTTTCCTGAGTTTTTCCCCCTGTATCACCTCATTGTTTCCTGTAAATACACATAAATAATTGAAGATGTACAATGTTGAAATAAAGCAATGAACACAGATTCCACTTAATTGTTTAGTGACTGATAATTGCATGTCACATTTTACAAATTCCAGTTAAACAGGCAATAATTTAATTTTCATTGCCAGGTGCATTTCATAATAGATTCACAATTAAAAATCTGTTAACAAGAATTGAGCCATACTTTTGATAAGGATAAATGGAAATTGCTTTCACAGCACATTTCGGAAAAAATATAAACAAAGAATTTGCCTATGCTGGTAAATCTTTTGTAACAGTCACAATGGATAATATTTAAGCCATTTTACAGAGGCAAGTATAGTTCATTTATGAACAAGCCAAAATCTTGGGCCTTCTGGGATTAAAGCACTGATTCTGGAGTATTTGTTCTAAACCATTTTTATCAGCAACAACAAAAAAGTTTAATAGTATCTGCAATGCAAATGCAGGTTTAGCTGAGGGTCCTTGTTCTGGTCAAGGGTTATAGTCTCAGCCTTTCCTTGTCCTTTTCCTAGGGAAATGGAGTGCGCAGTGGCGGCAAAAAGCCAGAACTCTTGACAACCTCCCCCCCGACATACACAAATATAAACTCCAGGAAGTTCGAGCACACAATTATTCCCCTTTCCCATTGTTTTAAACTGTTTATATTAGAGTTTTTTTTATATAAATAAAAGGAAGAGAAGGAAAAGGAAACAGTTCAAACAGCAAAAGTGTATAAATCACGGGCTGGCAGAGTGAGCGGCGCCCACGCCCAGCGCCCCTCTCCCTGACCCCGGCTGCTTCTCTCCTCAGGAGCCGGCGGAGCGGCGCTTCCAGAAACTCAGCGGCAGGAAGGCACATCTCACCTCCTGGAAACTGTCAAACAAAGGGAAACTTCACAGAAGAGGAGACAAAATAAAACCAGCAGCACATCTGCTAACCGATCCTCTACTTACAACGGGGATCATTCACCTCATGTAGGCAGCTAGCAGGGATTAAGGAGAAAGAGGAGCGGGGACCCTGCTTTAATCTCACTGCCACCCTCCTCTTAAAAGGGAAATGTCTCTGCTGCTTCTCGTGAACCTATTTCACACTCACTTTTTTTAACCTACCAGACAGTGACAGATTTTAGTGAAAATGAAATACAAGTAGAAATTATGTCAGAACTTAGTTCCCACTTTTTAAAAATGTAGTTTTAAAGACAGTGGCGGTTGTGGGTGTAACCCCTCCTCGTCCTCAAAATACTGTAATAAAGTTCAAAATAACCAGTGCCTACGTTGAAAATGAACTACACCCTGCCGGTACAATGCACGGAAAAAGGAGACAAGTGTTTTTTTAAGTTTACTGTTTCCCTTTTAACGCACATTTTGACGTCAGCCAACAAATATGTGGATTTTAAAATCAGTTCTGGCAGGTTGGGCAGGGGCGGGGAAGGGGTGGGACTGGGACTGGGACTGGGGCAGGAGGCTGGGGGTAGGACTAGGGCAGGGGCAGCGGGTGGGACTGGGGCAGGAGGTGGGATTGGGGCAGAAGGTGGTGCAGGGGCTGGTGGCTGAGATTGGGGGTAGGACTAGGGCAGGGGCAGCGGGTGGGACTGGGGCAGGGGCAGGGACTGGGGCAGAAGGTGGTGCAGGGGCTGGGGGCTGAGACTGGGGGTAGGACTCGGGCAGGGGCAGCGGGTGGGACTGGGGCAGGAGGTGGGATTGGGGCAGAAGGTGGTGCAGGGGCTGGTGGCTGAGACTGGGGGTAGGACTAGGGCAGGGGCAGCGGGTGGGACTGGGGCAGGGGCAGGGGCAGGGACTGGGGCAGAAGGTGGTGCAGGGGCTGGGGGCTGAGACTGGGGGTAGGACTAGGGCAGGGGCAGGGGCAGTGTTTACCTCTCCTGCGATGAGTCAGAACCCGCTTTCCATCTCCACCCAGAGCCAGTGGAATCAGTCAGTCGGAGACTTTGGAGCGGGAGAAGAGCCAGAGCGGCGGGCAGACCCCACTTGCCAATGGACCGAAAGGGAGCGGGAGGGCGAATACAGCGCAAAACTGCTAACGGTGCAAAGCAATCAGATGGCTGCTGCTTTAGCTTTCAAGGAAACGCCGCGGGGCTATTTACAAGCAATAGGACATTTTCACTAAAGTTATCGCCATTTTTACATATTATTTTATCCTCAACAATAGTTGTGGATTGTGATTCTAAACATAAAGCGTTCCATCCCAACATAAAATTAATGGGCATTTCCCAATTAAAAGCATTTACTGGAACACTACTGCACAATGAATGTGTAGAAATTGACATGATACTACTCGGGCGTGTTAATTTTTCAGTAGATGAAAAAACATAGAACTTGCGGAGACTCTCATCACTGTAACCAGATACAAATACAACTACAATTAAGAGAGCAAAATACAAAGTATCGCCTCAATTGCAGCCTGCATCCTCTAAAATGACAATACTTACAGTCATTTTCTGATCCAAAATTTCCCATCAAGACACTGTCCAGTACAGATCACAATTTTCTTAGATGGACGTCCATAAAATATCTTATTCCTTTCCTATTTCTCTGGAACCCATCCCTCCAGGACTCGAGTTCAAAAATAGACTTAATTCACTTAGCACGAAACGTTCAGCTCAGATCTCCAGGCAGCTGTGAAGTAACAGCGACGAATATACTTCCAATAATAAATGTCAGTGAGATCTCCTCCGAATAGTCTACGTGCTGTAATGGTGCAGAGTCAGTCGTAACCTCCCAAACTGAACCAAGAAGCTTTTCCACTCTTTCAATGCCCAGCCTTTTTTCACGCATCGACCTTGTATGAAAACGTCTGTCTTATCTGAATAATTCATGAAAGTTTTTTGAGTGCTTCTCTTTTCCGCGCGTGTTTTAAATCATTCATTACATGTTCGTGTTCGTCCTTTACTTAATTTTGATGAGTATTATCCGCCATGCGAGTAAGCATCCATACATATCTAGACTGGCGCATATATATATATATATATATTCAGTGCCAAGCAAGCGAAACACCTACCGCCCGTGCACACCTGGATTTATGAGCTTAAGTTAGATGAATGACGTTTACATTTGAAAAGGCTCTTAAAGCTATCTTATCCGCAATCCCTTGCCAGTTCTGCGTACCTTATAGATAACGCTATTTCATTCTAGTGACAGTTTAAAAGTGCAATTTCGTCCAGGCACATGCCAAGTCCGAGAGTGTGATAAGAACTGAATAGAAGAATTTCTGATTTCATTTCAGTTCTTTTGAGTTGCGGCCCGTATACAGAATATATGTATATATATATATATAGATCTGAAATAAAACAAGAGCTTGCTGCAGTGCAACCAGCGGATCTGCTGTCCTGGCTCTGTAATGACACAGAGGGAAGGAGTGACAAGCAGAGCAGCCTCTTGTGGGTTTCAATGGACCAACTGGAAGGAACGTCACAGCTCCAGACAGCCCCGCCCCCGTCAGGAAGAATTAAACAGTTTCCATGACAACAGAATCCCAAGACTGCAACTCTATTTTACATCAGCTTCATTTTCTGCCACCCCCTCGGGTCCTTTTTAGTTTGTTCTTTTCTAAAGATGACACGTATTAATTCAAAATCAGATGAAAATTAGCGTGTCAACGGGAGGCTAATGTATCTTGAAACCCAACTGTTTGCTTATGAATATATGTAATATGAAACTCTTTTAAAACTCTTAAATATTTTCCTAATCGCCTGATGAAATTCGGTCAGAGGTATCCACGCCGGATCATGCTAGCTAATCTCTGCTATAATCTTTACGTCTCATTTACGATCACAATTAATCTAGTCCCCCCACCCCCAAATCGTACCGTTTTGGTTGCAGTTACTTTGTCACCCTCTGGTCTGGGAATATCACAGCAAATATTTCAGGAACTGGAAGATTGACTAGAGGCTTGGGTAGATAATGTTTTAAATACAGAGATTATTTTTAAAGTATCTTTGGAACGAATTACTTTTACCAAAGTATCAAACATGGATACAATTATAAGCGTCGTGGACACAATGTTATATATTAGATTGAGAGTGAGAATTTAGAACCATTCCCTTAAACAGTAAGTCTGTATTAGTGTTGTCATTAAGCAACTGGTTCTATCCAGAGTGGAGGAATCAGTTTGCATGATGAAGTTTGTATGGTGCTGCATGTAAAGTTGCTTTCAAGCATAATAAAATGGGTAGTTTTTTTCTTCACTTTCCAATGCTGAATTACAAGAATTCCTGAAAATAATTTAACATGACAATACATGGGGGCTGATTTTACAGATGTGTATTACTGGCGGGAAGCCTTGCCCACTGGCTGCATTGATCAGAAAACGGTGTATCTGCAATTTCCTGATAGGCACAGCTGGCGGCAAAGCTCCCAGCCATATCACTCAGCCATAAATATGGCCCTATGGTGACAAAAATGATGAATGAAAGGTAAAGGAAAGTGAAAGTAATGAATGCACAATAAGTAACTGAAAAAAAGATCCTCACAGGAAAGTAGATTTATTGGAATTACCAGTTCCATTTAGCCTACAATGACTTGAAATCTTGTAGAAAATTGGAAATAGGTTAGACAATAGTTATAAATATATTAGCAGCTATTGGGGTGAATGGAAAATAGCAAGAAAATGAAAATACTAATTTCCCTACATGTTACTGGAGAAGAAGCACTAGATATTTATAACAATTTCAACTTTGAAGAAAGAGGAATTTACTATTAAAGATAATAACAGGTAAGTTTGCGAGATACCACAATCCTAAATAAAATGTGACCAGAGAAAGACACCGTTTTATGACGTGCAAAAAACAGGAGAAATCATTGGTCATTTTATAATACATTAAGGACCCACATAAGACTTGCAAATTTGGTGAACTGAATGAATCATTAATGGAGAATAGGATACTATGTGGAATAGTCAATGAATACTGAAGAAAGGCTACTGAGGAAGCAAGATGTGCCCTTATATAAGGCAATATGGAATAGAAGGGTATCAGTGACAATAAAAGAACATGCAAAAAAGATATGCAGTGAGGAAAAGCAAACCATTTTGACAATAGTTAGGAAACAATTCAAATGAAAAATCTGAAATGCCATCCATCAAACCTAAAGGAAATGGAGAAAAGAGAAAATAATGTAGATGGTGTAGAATACAGTTTAGGCCCCAAATTTCCATTTGCCAAAAGTAGCCATTATCCAAAATGCTATGCAACCATTATCCAAATCACAGAACAGGGACAATCAAGTTCATATTATGGAAGAAAAGTCACTTGAGGAATTTTATGTGGCTGTAACAGGTTCAAATTCAAGCTCATGAGAGAGGCTGAGTACTGCCATTAATAGTAATCACAAGATTTAAATCGGACACAGGAGCACAAGTGAATGTCATATCTCAGAGAGATTGCAAGAAATTATGGAATAAACCTAAATTGTAGGAGGCTAAGATAAAAATGATGGAATACTCAATGGCAAACATACCAGTTAAAGGAATTAAAGAGACAAGGGGGAACAGAACACTTAAACAGGAATGGATTTATTTCAAGAATTATGTTGCTTGTCAGGAGAATAGCAGACCAGCAATGATAAACAAGTTATCACAGTAATCCACCCAAAGCAAAAAGTACTATTGGCTTTGCAGGAGAAATGAAAAGTATAGCTTATTAGAATGGAAGACTTAAAGGGTATAAAGAAAATTGATGAACTAATGCAATGGGTAACTGTTGACAAATGAAACAGCAAATTGTGAATTTTCTTGGACCTTAAAGAACTAAAAGGAAAATTTCAGGTTTCAGGTTTCCGACTTGTGAGGAAGTTATGGTACAGTTTACTGATGCAATGTTTTAGCAAGTTAGATATGTCTTAAGGTTTCTGCCGACTGAAGTTGAATGAAGCAAGTTCTAAGATACACACGTTCAATGTTCCTTATGTAAAGTACAGATTCTTACATCTTCCATTTGGCATTGTTCTGGCTTCAGAAGTATATCATAAAGCCATCTGTATATTTTTCTGAGCATATTGAGGGTGTTGACACATTGACAGTTGAGAGAATTGGGGTTTGTCCAAAGAAAAACACAATGATAGACTTAGGAAAGTAACTGAAGTTACCAGAAAAGTCAAACTGAATAAAAACAATTATGTATTTGGAGTCACTGAGCTGATGCTTGTGGGTGACCGAGTTGAGGAAAAATGACTTCACTCCGAGGGTTGTGAATCTTTGGAATTCTCGACCCAGAGGGCTGTGGATGCTCAGTCATTGAGTATATTCAAGACTGAGATTGATAGATCCTTGGATACTAAGGGAATCAAGGGATATGGGGATAGGATGGGAAAGTTGAGTTGAGGTAGAAGATCAGCCATGATCTGATTGAATGGCGGAGCAGGCTCGAGGGGCCGTATGGCCTACTCCTGCTCCTATTTCTTATGTTCTTATGATATCAATGCTAGTAAGCATACATTAAGCTTGATCATGTAACAGTTTTAGTTTTTGAGCGCATGCCATGCCCCAGTGAAAGAAAGACATGTAGAGTCTCTGAAGTATCGTCAGTTACGTAGGTAAATTCAGAACAAATCTTTTGAGAAATGTATCACTCTCTCACAACACTGTTAGAAAAAAATCAATAATTGGAGTTGGAATCACAAATATGAAGAAACATAGGAATGTTTAAGGATCACCTAATTCTGAATCCTGTCAGTTCAGAATTTCTATAATCCTTAAAGATCAATAAAAATTTCAGCTGATGCATCAGTGACAGGATAAGGGCAGTACTGCTGCAAAAGTGTAATGATTGTTGGCAACTGTTGCTTTTGCATTATAATCATTGACTGATGTGGAAACAAGATATGTTCAGATTGAGAAGAAGCCGCTAAGTATTACATTTGCTTTTGAAAGGTTTGCTTTATTTGTGTATGGAAACACCATTAGTTTTGAAGCAGACCACAAGCCGCTAATTGCTCTATTTTTGAAATCTTTGTGAATACAAAGAATGATGATATGGCTACAGAGGAATGGCCTAAAGATGTCAAATACATCTATCAAATACATGGAGACTACTGATGCACTTATAAGAGCAGTGATTCAGTATGTAAAAACCAATGAGAAGCTTGATCAGGATTTTCAAGCACAGAATTACAACAGCTTGCATTTATATAGCGCCTTTAACATAGTAAACTGTCCCAAGGCGCTTCACAGGAGCAATTATCAAACAAAATTTGACACCAAGCCACGTAAGGACATAATTAGGATAGGTGACCAAATGCTTGGTCAAAAAGGTAGGTTTTAAGGAGCTTCCTAAAGCAGGAGGGAGAGGTAGAGAGCCGGAGAGGTTCAGGAAGGGAATTCCAAAGCTTAGGGCCTAGGCAGATGAAGGCATGGTCGCCAATGGAGGAACAAGAAAATCGGGGATGCGCAAGAGGCTGGAATTAGAGTAGCGCAGAGATCTCGGAGGGTTATAGGGCTGGAGGAGGTTGCAGAGATAGGGAGGGGTGAGACCATGGAGGGATTTGAAAACAAGGATGAGAATTTTAAAATCAATGCATTACTGGATCAGGAGCCAATGTAGGATGTAGCGAGCACAGGGGTGATGGGTGAATGGGACTTGGTGCGAGTTAGGATCCGCATGGTTATAACGGCCGTTATCCTACCAGAGATGAGCTTAATCAGACTGAGCTGGAAAAAACTGCTTTAATATTGTGGTTAGAAAGCTGCTAGGATCACTGGCTCCCAAATCACAGGTCTCACAAAACTGACAGTAACCCCAAAGGAAACGTGCTAAGGTTCTACGTGTGAAGACCCAATCAGAAATGGGAGTTCCTGGCTGCTACCTGCAAGCTTACTCTGCTGTTGCTGCCAACTACACGAGATCCACACATCAGGAGCTTGTGGCCCTGGCACCACTTAAGTACAATATAAAAGCTGCTGAGGAGATGACATGTCTGGGATCTTCAAAGTTACAACAATGGAAGGATTGAAGAGTAGTGGAAGTGTAGAAAGGAATTAACAGTAATAGGTCAAATAATGTAGAAAGGCAGTAAGATTGTGATATCGAAAAGACTGTGATATCGCAAAGCTTATGCGAAGAAATGGTGGAAAAAGAGTCATAGGAGTTACATAGATATAGAGAATTATAAAGAAAACTGGCGCATTAGTTCAGCATTTTCCCAGAATAAATCACAACATTGTTCACATATTAGGGTATAGCTCATCCTACTTAAAATATAGATCTAATCAACAAGCAGAATCTATGAAACCACATCTAGGACCACAGTGACTACGCCAAAAAGCCAGTATTGACTTGTATATGTAACAAGGGAAGATCAACTTCATACTCACTGACTGCCACTCAATTTCCCCAGAGCTCTGTACAATACACATCACTAGCAGAACAGTGATAAATTGTATAAAGAATATTTTCTTCAGACATTAAATGCCTAATGAAGTCTTTAGCGACAATAGGCTACAGGTTGCAAGTAAAAACAGAAACTGCTGGAAAAGCTCAGCAAGTGAGGCAGCATCTGTGGAGAAAGAAACAGAGTTAACGTTTCAGGTCGAAGACCTGTGTTCTGATGAAAGGTCTTTGACCTGAAATGTTAACTCTGTTTCTTTTTCCACAGATGCTGCCTCACTTGCTGAGCTTTTCCAGCATTTTTTGTTTTTATTTCAGATTTCCAGCATCCACAGTATTTTGCTTTTGATACAGTTTGCAAGTACTGAGGTCAGACCATTTGCCAAAGAATATGATTTCATTAATACAGCTTCAAATCTGATTTACCCACAGTTGAATGGGGAAGTTAGTGCAAACTGTAAAGAATCTGAAAAAAATCTTTCAGTTCAACATAGGGAGCAAGGCTTCCATCAGTACAACTGCTCATGGAAAGGAGCTTATTCATCAATCAAAGAAGAATTACTGAAAACTGGTAACTTGGAGATGGTAAGACATGGAAAGAGCAACAAAAGCTCAAGCAAAAGTTTTATTTTGATAAGAGAATAGATAAGGGTTCATTTTCAACTTTGGCAGGGGATCGCCCACCTGTTTTACACCCACCCACTTTTTCTTCCCCTGGAGTCAATAATGGGCACGATGTATAATGGGAGGCTGATCTGCTACTGCCAGTTTTCCACCCCTGCCAAAATTGAAAATTACCCAAAAGCAAAATACTGCAGATGCTGGAAATCTGAAATAAAAAGAGAAAATGCTGGAAAACTCTCAGCAAGGCAGGCAAGTTCTGATGAAAGATCATCGACCTGAAGCATTAACTCGGTTTCTCTCCCCACAGATGCAGCCTAACCTGCTGAGTGTTTCCAGCATTTTCTGTTTTTATTATTGAAAATTACCCCCATGTTCTTCGAGGACTGGAATCTGGTAATAAAATGTGCCTTAGAAACTACACAACAATATGCGTGCACACGGAACGTATGTCAAGGAGCAAGTGTATTTAAAATGATAGTGGGTACACACTGACAGGATTCATTCCTTAGAAGTAATCACTGGGACAGGGAAAATAAATGAGGAATAGATTCCTGAATCATCTACTGAGGATACAGCAACCTGAGTTTCTGATGGAATTGCATCCTCTTTACTATTTGACAGACCAGAAAATGGAATTCTAATTCATCAACAGAAAATCATAAGAGGACCAAAAAATTATAAATTTGAAGGAAGGAGATCTTGCAACATATCATTTTCAGTTCGCGAATTTAGAGATGTTCCATTAACACCAGGAAGTATTACATCAATGTTGCAAATAAATAATTGGTAAGGTCCATAATAGCTGTGTCAGTCTATAAGATGAAGTTTCCAAGCTAGCAGTGAGCTGCTGAATGCTGCTGTATGTGAAGTTGTTTTAAGCCATAATAAATCTAGTTGCTTTAACATTTAATCCTGGATTGTCAGGAACTTTAAAAATAACACAACATAAGAATATAATAGGAAGAGCAATCAAGAGCTTTATGTTATTTTCTGGACTGACTGTATTGGAGCATAAGCTATGTAGTGATTGCTGCAACACCACATTAGTATAAACAGGGCTGCTTCTGTTTCAGATTGCAGATGTGGCCATCCATAAAGGAAAACTCCAGTTACATATCATATCATGCTGTATAAACCAACATTCAAAAATCAAAAATTAAGAGAGTGTATCTCACATAACAATTTTTAAAGGACATGATTATATTACCATTACCTGCACCTCAGAGCCTGCTGACTCAAGTTACACTGCCAGTTCCACATTATTCTCATCCAGAGAAAAGCCCAAGCAGGCTTGCACAGAGCTCCACTCACCACCATCAGCTGCCCTGTTTGCCTTCTGCTAACATCAAAAATTGAGTTTTAAAGGTTTGCTTTGCACTGACTTGAGTATGGAGCATTTATATAGCGCCTTTCATGATCTCAAGATGTCTCAAAGCGCTTTACAGTAAATGAAGTACTTTTGAAGTGTAGTCACTGTTGTAATGTAGGAAACATGGCAGCCAATTTGCACATTGAAATCTCCCACAAACAGCAATGACAGAAAATCTGTTTTAATGATGTTGATTGAGGGATAAATATTGGCCAGGACACCTCCCCTGCTCTTCTTCGAATAGTACCGTGAGATCTTTTACATCCACCTGAGGGGGCAGATGGGGCCCCAGTTTAACATCTCATCCGAAAGACAGTGCAGCCCTCCCTCAGTACTGCACCGAAGTGTCAGCCCAGACTTTGTGCTCAAGTCTCTAGAGTGGGACTTAAACTCACAACCTTCTGACTCAGAGGCAGGAGTGATACCACTGAGCCACGGTTGACACCTAATACAATTGCAATCAACACAAAGGACAAGTGGTATCAGACTACCTCCTTGAGGTGATCTCACACCATTTATCTCAATTCAATCCAAGTGAGTTTATATACAAATTATATTAAATAATTCGTGTTGATACAAAGTTGATTTTTTTTTTGTTGAGAGTGAGACAAACATTTAGGAAGCAGTCCACATAAAAATGTAGATGGGATGTTGCAATGGAATCAATTCCTTATACCATTAGTATTCTTTCTAAGTTATGTTGATAACATGCAAACTGTATTAGACAAGTTATTGTAAAAAGCAAACAACCCATTTAAATGCTCCTTATCACAGCTACTTAATATGCAAGGTGCATTGATGATGCGGTGAATGTAATTAAGCACATAAAAGCAGCACTAGTTTTAATACCACAGTGTAGGTTATGTGCCAGATTATTAGCAAAACTGAAACAGTTCTCCACAGTAGCCATTGCGAGTAACTATTAGTATTCACTGAAATTATTATTTGAAATGTATTATCTATGACTGTGCAGTTTTGTGGTAAATTAGACAACAACAGTGAAATCAACCAAAAGTCATATTGTCTTCCTATCTTGTTCATCATGAACTTCTTTTAGGAGGGGAAATCATTTTGTGCCCATCAAGCGAAGGATGTTAGTGCTCAGAAATGTGACATTTTCGACATCTTGTGCTCAGCGTTGCACACCCTCAGGTCAGATAGAGCACAGATTAAAATCAAGGAAAAGCTCTAATGACATCAGCTCCCTTCGGAAAAGTATCTCAACTCCAAGTTTAGGATGATATTCTTGCTTACAGCTGTGAGTCATTTCCATTTCTCACACCAGCTATCTTTACTTGAGACTGCTAAATTAGTATTGAATCACAGAATTGATGTGTAACCATTTGGAATTAATTTGGCATTGCCAAAAAATTAATTCACACCAATTCATCTCTCTTCCTGTAATTGTCTATCTGTTTATCTTCCACTACGTAACACTTTATAGGGAAGATTTTCCTGGATTTGTGTCTAGGTGTACTGGATTGCCTGAGTGCAGTATCAGACTGCCCGCCTGAAAATGAACCGGCCCAATTTTCCTTCCATTAATTATCTCTCTGCCTGTCTTTCTGTTTATCCACCCCTCTTACTGTCTGCCTAGACCTTCCTTTGACTCTGCATGGTTCTTCCTGCTGTCATCTCCATACAACAACAACTTCCATTTATACAGCACCTTTAATGTAGAAAAAGGTTCCAAAGCATAATCAGAAAAATCAGAAGTCAAGCCAAGGGAGGAAATATCAGGAATAATCAAAAGCTTGGTCAAAAGCAGTGGGATTTAAGGAGGGTATTAAAGAAAGAAAGAATTGGAGAGATAGAGGGGATTAGGCATGGAATTCCAGAGATGGCTGGAGGCATGGTGGGGCAAAGGAAGGGAGAAGGACAAGAGGCCATAGTCAAAGGAACAGAGTGCTTGGTTGGGCATGGAGAGCATTGGAATAGTCAAGTTTGGATGTGACAAAGGCACAGACAAAGGGGTTTCAGCAGCAGTTGGGCTGAGGTGGGTGATGGTACAAAGGTGGAAGTAGGTGGTCTTTGCAATGGAGATGATATGGGGTTGGAAGCTCAGCTCAGGATCAAATAGGACACTGAGGTTGCGAACGATGTGCTTTAAGCTGAGACAGTGGCCGGGAAGAGGAATGGAATTGCTAACAAGGTTTATGGCAGTAGCCGAAGATGATGGCCCAGAATTTGCTCGAAGAATAATGGTGAGACTAACAGCGCTCACCATTATTTGGAGAGGCAGGGACTAATTAGGAACAGTCAGCATGGTTTTGTGAGAGGAAAATCATGTCTCACGAATTTGATTGAGTTTTTTGAAGGGGTAACCAAGAAGATAGATGAGGGCTGTGCAGTAGACGTGGTCTACATGGACTTCAGCAAAGCATTTGACAAGGTACCGCATGGTAGGTTGTTACATAAGGTTAAATCTCATGGGATCCAAGGTGAGGTAGCCAATTGGATACAAAATTGGCTTGACGACAGAAGACAGAGGGTGGTTGTCGAGGGTTGTTTTTCAAACTGGATGCCTGTGTCCAGCGGTGTGCCTCAGGGATCGGTGCTGGGTCCGCTGTTATTTGTTATTTATATTAATGATTTGGATGAGAATTTAGGAGGCATGGTTAGTAAGTTTGCAGATGACACCAAGATTGGTGGCATTGTGGACAGTGAAGAAGGTTATCTAGGATTGCAACGGGATCTTGATAAATTGGGCCAGTGGGCCGATGAATGGCAGATGGAGTTTAATTTAGATAAATGTGAGGTGATGCATTTTGGTAGATCGAATCGGGCCAGGACCTACTCCGTTAATGGTAGGGCGTTGGGGAGAGTTATAGAACAAAGAGATCTAGGAGTACAGATTCATAGCTCCTTGAAAGTGGAGTCACAGGTGGATAGGGTGGTGAAGAAGGCATTCAGCATGCTTGGTTTCATTGGTCAGAACATTGAATGCAGGAGTTGGGATGTCTTGTTGAAGTTGTACAGGGCATTGGTGAGGCCACACTTGGAGTACTGTGTACAGTTCTGGTCACCCTATTATAGAAAGGATATTATTAAACTAGAAAGAGTGCAGAAAAGATTTACTAGGATGCTACCGGGACTTGATGGTTTGACTTACAGGGAGAGGTTAGACAGACTGGGACTTTATTCCCTGGAGAGTAGGAGGTTAAGGGGTGATCTTATAGAAGTCTATAAAATAATGAGGGGCATAGATAAGGTCGATAGTCAAAATCTTTTCCCAAAGGTAGGGGAGTCTATAACGAGGGGGCACAGATTTAAGGTGAGAGGGGAGAGATACAAAAGGATCCAGAGGGGCAATTTTTTCACTCAAAGGGTGGTGAGTGTCTGGAACGAGCTGCCAGAGGCAGTAGTAGAGGCGGGTACAATTTTGTCTTTTAAAAAGCATTTGGACAGTTACATGGGGAAGATGGGTATCGAGGGATATGGGCCAAGTGCAGGCAATTGGGACTAGCTTAGTGGTATAAACTGGGCGACATGGACATGTTGGGCCGAAGGGCCTGTTTCCATGTTGTAACTTCTATGATTCTATGATTCTATGATTCTATAAGTGCAAATGGTAGAGGAACTTCTGGTGACTGCACATCTGCAGTTAAAAGTGGAAATCCGGAAGTTCCTCTACCAGATGCCCTGTTCATCTAGATGCCTCATAGGAAAGACAGCTCGCTGGCTGACTCAATGTTGGAATGAACGGACCAGCATAAATTTGCTCTCCTGCCCTGTGGGAAATGAACTAATCTCCCCAGAAAAAGGTTTGCTCAGTTTTTTTAGTCTAACCAAAATTTTAACAAGACAAATACAATTGGAACATAGGAACAGGAGGAGGCCATTCAGCCCCTCGAGCCTGTTTCGCCAATCAATCAGATCATGGCTGATCCGTACCTTAACTCCATTTACTTGCCTTTGATCCATATCCCTTGATATCCTTAATGAACAAAAATCCATAATAGTGGTGCTGCTGAACTGCAGGAACAAGTGACTGAGAAACAGCGCTAAAAAGATTTTTCAAATTAAAAATAAAATAGTAGATCTTCTGTGCAATTACTCATATTTAAAAATAAAAAGTAAGTAAGTCGATGAATGGTGTGCTCTTCACTTATTGCAGATAATGAAATAAATATGTGCCATTCACATACTGTAGTTATATAAATAATCTGTGCACAAAAATACCGTAGTTGCATAAATAAATGTGTCACTCACGCATTATGGTTGTGTAAATAAATAAATCTGTGCATCTCATCTGCTTATTTCACTCACTATACAGTGAGAAAGATAATTGATGAGCATGATAAAGATATACACTGTGTGACATTACACACAAAGAGAATATATGTAATATATAGTTATAAACATGTAATTGTATAAACATTTGCAGCTAAATAAAATGCAAATATATCAAATTATGTAAGTTTCTTAAATTATATAAAATTACATATCATAGAATCATACAGCACAGGAGGCCATTCATCCCATCGTGCCTGTGCCAGCTCTTTGACCGAGCTATCCCACTGCCCCACTCTTTCCCCATAGTCCTGCAAATTTTTTGTTTTCAATTCCACAGTATATCCAATTCCCTTTTGAAAGTTACTATTGAATCTGCTTCCACCATCCTTTCAGGTAGTGCATTCCAGATCATAACTTGCTGTGTAAAAAAATTCTCATCTCCCCTCTGGTTCTTTTGTTAATTATCCTAAATCAATGTCCTCTGGTTACAGACCCTCCTGCCAGTGAAAACAGTTTCTCACTTTTTACTCTATCATAAATGTCCGGGAAAGTGGCCAGGCAGCAGTGACAGGAGGTGGCAGACGAGGTCAATGCCAGGAGTATTGCACCCAGGACATGGCTGCAATGCCGCAAGAAGTTCAGTGGCCTCACCAGGGTTGCCACCTCAGATCTCTCCTCAGCTCTGCACCAACTGTAGCTCCGTTACTCACAAGCTTTCCATCCTCCGCTTCCCTTCACTTCACTCTCCTACTGCCCACACTTCACTCCACCTTCTTCTGCTACTACTCACACACTCCACAACTGCTACTCTCCTCCCTATTACCTCCCTTACTTCCCCACACCTCTGCCACATTTCACACAACATCAACACTATTTGACCTTGGCATGCAAATCCTCAAACATCTCAATAGGCTACCACAAACACACACTGTTCTTTCTTACAGGACAAGCTGGT
This sequence comes from Heptranchias perlo, assembly GCF_035084215.1. Lineage (NCBI taxonomy): Eukaryota > Metazoa > Chordata > Chondrichthyes > Hexanchiformes > Hexanchidae > Heptranchias > Heptranchias perlo. The sequence goes on from NC_090337.1 coordinate 43,596,136, forward strand.
GCATAATACACACTTTCCAGCAGGGGTTAATAAAATGCAATTAGGAGTGGGAAGATTGAACAATTTTCCTCCCTTAGCCCAGGATTCTGAAGCCTGTTTAGTGGCCTTACAGCCTTCTTGACTGAGGTCAGCTAACCTCAGACCTTACTCTCTATGACTCAGTTGCTCACTGGATAAACTAACTTAGCCCATGGAAGAGCCTAGAAATGAAATTATAAACCTGCTCATTTTTTTTGTATGTTGGATGAAAAAATTAGGAATAGCTGGAGGTAATGGTAAATCGTCTCACAAATCTGAGTAATTACTGAGAGTACAGAAAGCTTTGGACAAATTGTATTGGGTGCCATCAGGCAATTCAACGTATGTTCCAGGAACTTTGGCTGATGAAAACAGAGTTTTTATCTCATGAGACATGGATAGTTTATATATTTAGAGGTGAATTTCCAAGTAGTTCTCCCACTTGTCCGCCATACCTTTGGTGGATGACCCGTGGAAACCCATTTCAGCCATTTTCGCAGGGTTTCCGTGGTTCTACAGCAGATAAGCGGGAGAACCCCCCATTGGAATTCACCCCATTAATGACTCTAAGCCATTTTCAAGGCATTACTACTTGAATGGGATATGACAAGCTGCAGCATTACACATAATCGGTTTCATTTGAGCCTTGAAGTCTGGGGGCCAAATCTTCCTGGAAAAATAATGGCAAGTTCACAATGCACGCCGTTATTAATGAGCAAATCGGCCGCATGTTCATGCTAACAAGAGCTACGAAGAGTTGCGAATCTCCAAAACTTCCTGGTCTATTTACGCCGCCCCTTCCCCCGTTTGCTTTGCAAAAACGGCATCTCGCCCTTGACCTCCCCGTTATTTTTAAGAACTTGCTGGATTTGCACATTAATTGCCCATTAAACTTGCCGCAAAAAGTTAGGGCTCATATTTAACAGTGCAAGTACCCTTTTAATGACGTGATAATTGTTAATGCAATGCCACTCAATCTCTCTGGCCCAGAAAGGTACAATTTAAACTGTGGAGTCTCATTCCTTCAGGTAGTAAATTCTTCTTAGAGATTTTATAAATTTTAATTTTTTTTACATTTTTTTCTTACTTTTCCTTTGTCTCTCTTCATCTAATCTTTCTTTCCCTCTCTTTATTTCTCTTTCTGTACCTGATTTAACTCTAATTCACTCACTCTAATTCATCCTCTTTCTCCGTCGTTCCTGTTCCTTTCTCAATCCTTAAATCTCATTGGATAGGGGGATACTGTTGGTCCTGTTGTTCACTAAGGTCCCAGATTGCCCATTATAAGCTCACACTTTCAGCAAATTATGGCGCAAATTATATTTGAGCTGAAGGTTCCAGGAAGAAGTCTAACAGTGTGCATGTGAGAACTCTAGCAAGATTTGGCCCTGGATCTTTTGGCTCTCAGAGAAGATGCCAGCTTAAGGTCCAGTTAACTGTGTCAGATTTTGAGCTTGGCATTTCTTTGAAGATACTAACATTGATACAGACTAAGCTGTGGTAAGAAATGAAACTTTTGCTGCAATAAGTGCTCTCAGAAAACTGGAAGTTAGCCAATGTTGGATTGGTTAAGCCATTAGTTACTTGGGGGTCAAATGAAATTAGTTAGGCCATTAATTACTGCAAAAGAGAGTAAAGCACAACCATGCTCTTTCTTTTGCTTCCTAGCCTATTCTCACAATAGCAACTTGATAAACCTCCAGAGATAGATGACCAAATTCTGTTAGGACATCTGATAGGTAGCTGCAAATAGAATGCCCTGCAGTTGAGGCACAGTGAAATGTTGCAAAAAGCATCTTTCTCTCCTCAAAAGAGTATTTCTGCTCAAATGACCTTACAGATACTTGATTCCAACCCTGCCAATGAAAGGATGCACACCGACACATGGATTAAAGGGAATCCTACCCCTCGCATACACTTCTCATCTGTGGTGTGATCCTATTCAAGGGTATAATGGCCAGGAATTGACACAGTCTTACTTTCTGATTCACTAATAATGTTTCACAGGTAGCTTGTATCAGGATTGTCAGAAGATATAGCACAAGCAAAAGAAAATGGGCCAAATTTGCCTGCTGTTTGTGGATTAGCAGCGAAGCGGGAATACCCCTTGCTCAAGAGGATCTGCCGTTAACCGATGCAGTTTTCTCCCAGGGCTCTTATTTGTTATGCAGGGCGAGTTTGAAATATTAACACTGCTACTGATAGGTTGGGAGAGAGAGAAATACAGTTCTGGTGCAGCCTTTCAAAGACTGTAAGTTGAAAGGCAACATCACTTTCTGAGCAACAGAATGATGTCAATGTTTGAAGCAGCAGCAGTAGCATCTTCAGGGGTATCAGCAACTAGAAAGGCCCCCAAATTCTCAGGTGGATTTCTGGAGGTGTTGCTGGCTGAAGTGAGGGCCAGGACAAGCAGAGCACTGAGGGTAAGAAGCCCCATAACATGGTAGTGCAGGTTGTTTGGAAGGAGGTGGCAGAAAGAGTCAGCATAACCTGCACCATCCCAAGAATTGGCACACAGTGCCAGAAGAGGTTTAATGACCTCATAAGGATGGCCAAGGTAAGTTGGCACTCATAGAGCTGTCATTAACTCCTTACCACTCATACTCTTTCTCTCTCAGCATCTAGGTGTCTGGGGAACTCAGTTCTGCAAAGGGCAACCCCTGCAAACACTCAAGCACCTTCTTTGCTGCTCAAAACCACTCTGGAAACTCACATTGTTTTCCACAAGGGCTACTGCTAATCTTCAAGGACTCTTTCAAGGAAACAGTGGGAATAACAATCCAACTTGGGGCATCAAAACCCTTTATGGTACGCCAGTGAATGCAATGAATGTGTCATGCAGCTGTTGCAGTCAAATCCAGGAACAATGACAGCCTTCATTCTCTCAGTCTGAGGTATTTATTCCTATCAAACGTCAACTTGTTTTCCTAGCAACATTTATGCTGCTACCAAATCCTTAAGAAAGGGCAAGAAGGCCCTGTAACATTGGCAGCCCACTAGGTACTGACTTTTAATTGAAAAATACTTCTTTGGGTGAGTGGCATTTACAAGGGGGTGAGAGTGGGGATGCAATGCAAATTTACAGCAGGATTTACAGGAACAGTATTCTTTTGGTAGACTGGATTATGTTTAATTTAAATGCTGGATTTTGAGCTAATGAGTCCTTTTAATTTCTGACATTTTAAATTACATCTTGTGCTAAGGCTGAAGTTAAAAGCAATGAAATTCCTAATGTAGGACACTAGCTTAATGTCTAGACCCTTCAGGTCTTTCAAAGGCTGCGAGACACAGACATTGTAAATGTAACAGGTTATTTAGCTTGGCCTGTGAGCACTGAACTTGGAATACCAAACCAAGAATAGAGATTGGAATTTTTAAAAAGTACAGGAAAAAGAGGAGACTGCCAGAGAAAATAGTAAAGGAGGAAAGCCAGAACAAGAAGAAATGGGAGGTAGTGAGTCAGCAGGAAAAATACAAAGCAAAAAAAACTCAGAGAAGGTTCAGAGATGGGGTTGATAGGAGAATATGGGAAAGAGCCAGTAGACCTGATTTTAACTCCAGGCGAGTGCTGGGAAGGTGGTAGCAGTGAGAGTTAGAAACTCACCCGCTGATCCAGAAATAAGGCTCAGGGTATTTTAACAACCGGCCTCATTTAACTCCTGCTGGCCGACTGTTCACCTATTCTCAGTGGGAAGTGGTATAAAATCATGCGGCTCAGTAGCTGCCCACCGACACTGGGTAGGTGATGGGATTGACTGTCAGGGCCGGGAAGGTGGGGATAAATCTATTGCAGGGGAGGCCTAAGCTTTCCTAGTGGGGCCTAGAGGAGCACTCCTGCTCCTTCCGGCCCAAGGATAGTTAAAAAATAAAACTTATCTGTTTAGGCTTTATCTGGTCCCAATCCTTTTCTCCACTCTCTTCAACGGGCAGCAAAGCCTCTGAAGCTTCCCGCTCAGGCCTTCGAGTTAAAATTGCTGTCAGGTTCTGATGATTTCACTGGGACTGGACATGCATATGTAAAGGAGGATCCCACCGGCATTGGATAGGAGTTCCTGCTGCCTGTTCAGCAGAGTGTTAAAATCAGGAACGGTCAGCTCCAGGTGTCTCTAGGGCAGGCTGGTAACCTAGGCCAATTTAATTTCCCACCCGCTCGGTTTCCGTTGGACGGGTAGAGTTAAAATCAGCTCTAGTGTGCGTGAGACAAATGTGAATCTGAAAGATGAAAAAGGTAAGAAACTTGGAAGGAGGAATAAAGGAAGAAAAAAATCAGAGAGAACAAAAGATAAATGTAAGGAGTCGTACAACACCAGGTTATAGTCCAACAGCTTTATTTGAAATCACAAGCTTTCGGAGCTTTGTTCCTTCATCAGGTGAGTGAAGGGTTCCATAAAGGCACAGCATATATAGTCAGAGAACAATGCCTGGTGATTACAGATAATCTTTCTAACTGCCCTTTATCACACCTCAGCAGAGAGATAATCACAGCAATCAAAGGAGTGGATGGTGTTCAGACAGGTTAGTCAGGGCAACATTACATCCAAGAATACTGAATACACAAGGGGTCAGATCACAAAGACAGAGAGAGAGAGAGAGAGACCAGAAAGGCAGTGAGAGAGAGAATGACCAGTTGCATTAAAAACAGATAATTTTTTATCGCTGACGGGGTTACATGTAGCGTAACATGAACCCAAGATCCCAGTTGAGGCCGTCCTCATGGGTGCGGAACTTGGCTATCAATTTCTGCTCGACGATTTTGCATTGTTGTGTGTCTCGAAGGCTGCCTTGGAGAATGCTTACCCGAAGATCTGAGGCTGAATGCCCTTGACTGCTGAAGTGCTTGAGAAACTCGGCATCGCCACCAGTATCAACCAAGCCTCCCCCGGTACCATGGTTGCAACCACAGGGAAGTCCGTCGTCAATTTGTCCGACCACACCCTTCAACCAGAAGAAATCGAAGTTCTCAGCCGAGGGCTCAATTTCTGCCTCACCACCAAAATGGACCCCATCGGTCTCGCAGCGGACACAGAGCAATTCATCAAGAGAATGAGGCTCCGGAAATTCTTCCACAAATCCCAAGATTTCAGCAGCGAGCCCAATGAGACAATCAATTCACTGCACAGGACCTCCAACCAACGCTATACACCAGATACATCGACGACATTTTCTTCCTATGGACCCACGGCGAAGAATCACTGAAGAGACTACACGATAACATCAACAAGTTCCATCCCACCATCAAACTCACCATGGACTACTCCTCAGAATCGGTTTCATTCTTGGACACACGAATCTCCATCAAAGACGGGCACCTCAGCACCTCACTCTACCGCAAGCCCACGGACAACCTCACGATGCTCCACTTTTCCAGCTTCCACCCTAACCACGTCAAAGAGGCCATCCCCTATGGACAGGCCCTGCGAATACACAGGATCTGCTCAGACGAGGAGGAACGCGATGGACACCTACAGACGCTGAAAGACGCCCTCGTAAGAATGGGATATGACGCTCAACTCGTCGATCGACAGTTCCGACGGGCCACAGCAAAAAATCGCATAGACCTCCTCAGAAGACAAACACGGGACACAACCAACAGAGTACCCTTCGTCGTCCAGTACTTCCCCGGAGCGGAGAAACTACGCCATGTTCTTCGCAGCCTTCAACATGTCATCGATGACGACGAACACCTCGCTAAGGCCATCCCCACGCCTCCACTACTCGCCTTCAAACAGCCACCTAACCTCAAACAGACCATCGTTTGCAGCAAATTACCCAGCTTTCAGGAGAACAGCGTCCACGACACCACACAACCCTGCCACGGCAACCTCTGCAAGACATGCCAGATCATCGACACAGATACCACCATCACACGAGAGGACACCACCCACCAGGTACATGGTTCATACTCCTGTGACTCGGCCAACGTTGTCTACCTCATACATTGCAGGAAAGGATGCCCCGGAGCATCGGCGAGACCATGCAGACACTGCGACAACAGATGAACGGACACCGCACAACAATCGCCAGACAGGAGGGTTCCCTCCCAGTCGGGGAACACTTCAGCAGTCAAGGACATTCAGCCTCCGATCTTCAGGTAAGAGTTCTCCAAGGCGGCCTTCGAGACACACAACAACGCAAAATTGTGGAGCAGAAATTGATAGCCAAGTTCCGCACCCATGAGGACGGCCTCAACCGGGATCTTGGGTTCATATCATGCTACATGTAACCCCACCAGTGAAAAAAAGTTATCTGTTTTTAATACAACTGGTCATTCTCTCTCTCACTGCCTTTCTGGTCTCTCTCTCTCTCTCTCTGTCTTTGTGATCTGACCCCTTGTGTATTCAGTATTCTTGGATGTAATGTTGCCCTGACTAACCTGTCTGAACACCATCCACTCCTTTGATCGCTGTGATTATCTCTCTGCCGAGGTGTGATAAAGGGCAGTTAGAAAGATTATCTGTAATCACCAGGCATTGTTCTCTGACTATATATGCTGTGCCTTTATGGAACCCTTCACTCACCTGATGAAGGAGCAAAGCTCCGAAAGCTTGTGATTTCAAATAAAGCTGTTGGACTATAACCTGGTGTTGTACGACTCCTTACATTTGTCCACCCCAGTCCATCACCGGCATCTCCACATCATAACAAAGGATAAGTCATTCTAAGAACTGACAGAAATTTATTTTGAGAAAGACTAACATGAACTTCTAGGAGTTTAATTGAACATGAAAATGTAAGAAAAGACAATACAGTTCAACACATTCAACTTGATAAAAGAAAGGTTGCAGAAAGAAATAGAACTTAGTACAAAAGGCAGTTATGTGATTTTTCTGGAAACAATACAATCTTAAGATGAAAGAGTATCTATTATTAATAAATCTTTTTATGTCTTCAGCAATGAAATTGCACTGTGAATTTATCAATGGCTGTAATGGACAAATGATTTTTGAAAGTGAATGTTCTATAAAAAATATTTGGAGTACATGTTTAATAAGTTATATTAGAGTGTCAAAATGATCAATTACTCACAGAACTGTGGATGACTTCTGAATTTGTTTTGAAATTAAGCATTTTGGAGGTCTCAAAAGCCATACCAAAAACTCTATGATTTCCGTTCTAACAAGCTAAATTTAGCTCCTATTTGGATTGGGCCTTAACATTCTGCAATATGTATAAAATATGCTTTCCAAAATTATGTTGACTTTATATAAAAAAAAGGTTCAGTAAGATCTCAGGAAATTCTTTGGAAGCATTGCAGGTAATCTAGAATGAGACTTTGGTCTTGCCAGCTCCTGAATTTCCAGAGATCAAAATTGGTTAATTGTGACACTGAATTTTGAAGGGCAGAGAAAGGTTTGGCCCACTACCTATATTAATCATCTATAGGATAGGTTGAAACAGAACGGTAAAAATAATAGATGAAGATACCAAAACTGGGATACAGTTAGACCTTGAGCTACATGGATCTGTGAAATTTTAGGAATGGTAAACTTAGCTTATTGCTCAATGGAGATCGACAAAGGACATCATTCAGTCATCATGAAAAGTGAATTAGGCTAGATTATATAGATATCAAAGCCAGGATTAAATTTTGGAAAATCAAGCATGAGGAGAATATTGCTAGAGGAATGTAAAATACTGTTATGTTATTGTTAAATGGAGAAATATTTTCTTTATTCTGGCTGCTGTACAGAGATACTGCAGAAGAGTTTGGGGTGATTAAAAATGATGGATTTGAAAGGGATAAATTACATCTGTTCCAATTTTAGGTTTTGATATTGGATATTTTCCTTGGGTTCAGCATCACTGCTACTGCCGTATGCAGATCTTGCATCCCTTAAGAGATAGTTTGTGCCTTTACCTTCAATATCTAGGTAAATGTAACAAGACCCAGGGGTCAAACAGAGAACCCTTATTACTGTATTCCAGTTTATGGAAATGTAGTACTTGCTACCATGTGATGCCTCATCTTTGTCAGGTGGACGAATATACATTCTATCAGACTGCAGCTCAGGCTATAAACCACTAGAAAATTCAATTGAATGTTAAACCAGATCGATAAACAGTAATCCGTACAAACAGGGTATTTGCAGTAATTACTAAACTTGATGTATCTAAAACAACAAACACTCTTCTGTGCTAACCCACAACATACTTACTCTTTACTTCTTACACGGCTGTAGGTTACCACGGCATGTTTGACCACTGCCGAGCAAGACATTTTTTATGCCATAATGTTGCACTCAGCTTGGGCAACTGCCTTGATTGATAACCTAGAAGCAACTACCTCAAAGTTGTAATTGCAATTTATTATTCAGCCACTTAGTTCCCCTGTTAACTCAATGTCTGATTAGCTGAACCATTCAGATCAAGAAGGTTGCAAATTTCATCCCTGGTCTAGACAACAATAGGTGTATTACAATTAGCCTTAGCATCACTAGGTTAGGGAAGGGAAAATTGTCCAGAGTTTTCTTTCTTGCTTGCTGTCCATCAGCCCTGCTGGAAGTTCACATGGGTTGATTTTGGGTGAGCACAAGTGAGGACACAATAAATCGCCATTTGGATGGAGGACTGGAGACTGACCAGCATCCATGGAACTGTGTCCCAGCAAAGAGTCAATGCCTTCAAAAAGGAAGGGAGAAAATTGGCAAGAAAATATCTGTAGACATTGAGAACTTTTGCTAACTATATGAATATCTGATATATGATATATGAATATCTGATCCATATGCAACACAAAATAATTCCTTTATATATGCCAAAATGTACTGTAAGAATTTCTCATAATTGAATAAACTTATTATATTCATACTACTGTGCAGTTGTCATTTTAAACAAGAATGAGCTATGTGGGAAAGAAATGTGCAGCCTATAATAATAAAATGTTTGAAGCAGTTTTTTAAAAAAAATCTACGGATCAGCAAGGAGAAGCTATGCTGCAGAGCAAAGGGATATTTATCGTACAAGCTCACTGCTATAAATAGCAAATGACAGAGTCTAGTGTCCCAGTGGTACAAGTTATAAACATGGGAATCACTGCAGCACAGCCCCTGATCATCTCTACATGATACAATGAGCAGAGCTGCACAGACAGAGTCCTGGTAACACAAGAGCATAGCTCGGAAGCCACTCTCCTGCAATACAGGATATTGATGTTGTAACACTGCTCAGATTTTTGTTAAGGTAAATTCTCTACCTTCTATTTTCCATAAGTAGCTTGAGCCCGAACATGAAAGCAGTAGGTAGCATCATTTGAACCCACAGGCACTAAGGATAAGTTTAATTGTACATTAACTGTTTAAGGCATAAATAAAACAGAACACTCAGTTTCATGTAAGTATTTGTAAATGATCAAATTACAAACAGCCCCTTCTGGAAATGAAAAATCAGGTGTTCACTTTAGTATCATGATCTCTCTTTACACCATGGTAACTGCCACACTGGGGGCTGCATTAACCAAGCAAAAAACAAATTGATCACCTGTCAATCTTCGGGAGTCCAGGCTGCTTCCCTGGCATGAACCTCCTGCCCCCTTCTCTCGGCTTACCAGCCTCCAAACTTATGCTGAGCCCATGAGACTGAGGATGTGGGAATTCCTAGCATATGCCAGAACTTCTTAAGCAACTTCTTAATTTTGGCCATATAAATTGGTTGCCCAAGGTGTGTCTTTCAATAGAAAGGTATTTAAAGAGTCAGAAAGCAACTTTCAGATGTGATTTAAAATAGTTTTTTTTGACCTTTGGTAATTTTTTTTGTGGTCATTTCTGTGGGTGAAGGGGGCTTGTGGAGGGCTTTCAGGACATCCATTTTTGAAAGAAACCCGTCTCTGAGGACAATTAGTTTCCTTATGGGAATCCCTCTTGATATGTGGCATTTTGGATGATGATAAAGAAGGTGGGATGTAAAGCAAGCCAGATTACATCACAGGAGGACTGCACCTATCCATCACGATTCTTCCAACTGCATATATAGACAAAGGCGCACTTACTTGGACATGTCTGAGGAACAGGGTACGCAGAGGTTTTAATTCACTAGGGAGGCTGTGACAGAATTGTGCTTCATGCTGCAAACTGAAGTGAAGCCATACTCCAGGATGGGCACTGCACGATGACTGGCTGACAAGGTTATTTCAGTTTTGTACTTGTTTGCCCGAAGCTCAATCCAGGCTGCCACAGGTGATGTCAGCAACATCAATCAGCAGTCCACAAATGTATTAAGCAGGTGACTAATGAGTTCTGTGCCAGAGCAAGCAACATTCCCCATGCACAACTGGCAACAGCAGGAAAGGAACCTAGGTTTTTCCCAAATTGCAGGACTCCCCAAAGGCCAGAAAATCAACGATTGAATACATGTAGCCTTACGTGCTCCAACGCACCATAGTGGTGCATCAAGTAACTACAAGGGCTTCCACTCTAAGAAAGCATAGCCCATCTGTGACCATCTGCATAAGATCATTTAGGTCAATACCCACATGCTTAGAAGAGTCATGATGCCTTCAATTTAAGACAATCCACCACTCTGCAATTATTTGATTCAGAGAACAGAAGTACAGAGTTGGCTCCTTGGAGACGGTTACATTTATGTTGTTTTACACTGGATATATTCCTTGGATTCAGTATCATTGGCCAGTCCTATAAGTGGACCTTGTGTCTCCAATGAACCAGAGTAGGTCTTTACCTGACCGATATCTAAGTAAACATAGCAAGTCCCAGGGGTTGAATGAAGAATCCTCATTGCCTGTATGTCAGTTTACAGGAATATATCACGTACAGCCACAAGGGGTTAGATTTTCAACTGGCCTCCCGTATGTAAAACTAGAATTGAGGATCAGCCGCTTATTATAGAAACCACCTGATTTTCCTTTCCATTGATTTTATTTGATGGTATTTGGAATTCTCCATCCTAAAATGTATTTGAAGCAGACCCCATAATTGCTCTTAAAAGGGAATCAGATAGTTGCTAGAAAAAGAGGAATACTGAAGGGTATGGAGAGCAAGCAGGAGACTGGGATTGAATTAGATGGCTCATGGGGAGAAAAATCACCAGCAAAGACTTAATGGGTTAATAATGTATTTCTATGTGTAACATTCTATGATTCTAATGTGCACTTTCATTTCATTTGATAAAGCTCAGTCATGGTAGAGCTACTGCTTATTATCAGGTAGAATTTATAATCAGTGAGATAGCATTTTTTTTCAACATTTGAGTTTTTTTGCCATAGAATTGCACCAGTCTTGAGCAATGGCTCAACAACTGGGTGACTAAATGTCCAATCCTCGATTAACATCTTCATCTCTTAGACGAGTAGATTTGTATTTAAAATCCACTCGTTTGTTGTATTACCTCTGAGGTGACTTATCTGCGATTAATTCCTTTAAATCCTGAGTACCACTAATCATTTGACAAGTTAAATTTCTGTGTGAATAAAGCCTTAAGTCAGACTGAATAATATCTATGATAATGGAGCTTTAGAAATTAGTCACTGTTATAGTACTACACAGGACAAAGTGTACATGGGAGGAATAAATGCCTCAGAAAGCCAATGCTTTTCTAGTCATTTCAAACTATTGGAGAAAGGAGAAAATTAAAATAAATATTTCAAATATATTATTTATTCTATTTTTACAGTTTTTGTTTTTAAACTTTTAGATTATTGGAATGTGGGTATCAACTAAAATGAAAAACAAATTTTCAGAAAATGAGGTTTCTTATTTCATACTGCTGCTCACTCCTTCCACAAATACATGCAGGTCTTCTCTGCAGGGTTAGATAGAATAAAATAAATCTACTCCAGTAGAGAAATGTGTTAAGCAAGAAATACAATCACTGTGGCAGCACTAAGCCTTCCAATGGGAATGATAGGATGTCATTAGTCTATTAGAAGCACTAGAAAAAAGGTCAAACTTCACAATGGGATACAAATGTAATTATTTTGCATTCAAATGTCATTTTCATTCAGAGCTGTTTGAACAGTTAAAATCAGAAAATATACAAAGTCCTTAAGGACATTTTAGGCTCCCAATATGCAGTTTAAATGAATATATTTAAATCTGTACTTATTATTGGATTTTGAATGGCAGAACAAAAAGTAATAATTAATATCTAGAAAATGTACAAAGATTGCATAAATTGAAACGGTGATATTGGCACAGAAGTAATTTATACTCTTTAATGTTCTAAGTGCTGTGGACAAGTTTACTTTTGTGGGTGTTGTTGAGATGTGGAGACTGTTAACGAGTTTATTTGACATCAAAAAGCACTTCCATATTTTGACATGATTCCTGTAACGTGTGATCCAATCATGTCAATCGTCACAACCTAGGGTGTCCATTATCTGGAGACCAGCCTTCAAAGCTGGTGTCCAGCTATTGAAAACTTTTTTTTAAGAAAAAGTGTTCCCAACTCCATGGAGACAGAACATAAGTAGAGGATTTTAAAGTTAAACTAAAAAGAAAAGAGGAAAGAGTTAGAGTAGTTTGAGAATAGTTAGAATAAGTAGAATTGATAGGAAAAAAGTAGAATTAAATAAAACGGAATGAACAGATATGGAAGAAGAGAAAATAGAGCAACAAAGGGATGTCAAGGTGAACACAGGCAGTGTTTACAATTTTATTTTTATAATTGCCCAGAAATTACTGGAAAAATAATGGTGAATTAACGACGCTTGCCATTATTAGTTCGCAAAGAATCCAACAATTTGTGGCGAAGAAGAGATATGCCATGAGTTCCAATTCTCCACAAATTGCTGGACGATTTGTGCTGCTCTGCCGTTAGCCTCGACAAAACCAAAAAAATTGCAACCTCACCATAAGCCTCCCCGTTGAAGTTAATTGCATGTCATGAAATTGCTGGATTCGTGCAAATTAATCTCGCCGCTGCCATTTAGGGCTGGTAATTCATGCTGTAAAGACCCTGTTAATTACGTGATTTAAAGTCCTGACACGACACTCAAACTTGAAGGCCCAGAAAGGGAACGAATGAATCTGTGGTGTCTCACTCCAGCAGGTAGTGAATTGTCCTAGAGGTTTTTAAAACTTTTTTTCCTGTCTTGGCAGTATTTTTGTGCCAGTCTTGCCATCTGCACTCCTTTTAGTGTCATAAGGCAATAATTTTCTGGATGCTAAGCTGTTTTGACACTCAGAAGTGTAAATTAGATAGATTTCTTTCAGAAAATAATTTTGGGATACAGTATATGAGTAAGAATGTTTGTACATTTTGCACACCTACCCTGCAATTCACTCATGAACTTCTCAAGGACCAATATTACAATTCTCAAACACAACTGGGTTATGATGTTCTCTTCTTTTGCTTGTTCTTTTAAATTTTTTTCTTACTTTTCCTTTCTGTCTCTTTTTCCTCTCTCTCTTAATCCATTCTCTTTCTTTTCCTCTCTTTATTTCTCTTTCTGCATCTAATTTCACTCTAATTCACCCTATTTCCTTCTCCATCGTTCATTCTGTTTGTTTCTCTACCCTTAAATTTCATTTCTTAAGGAGATAGACCATTGGGTATGATGCTCATGAGGTCCCAGATGCGACGTTGACATTGCTGCGCCATTATCAATTCACATTTCCAGCAATTTGCGGCACAGATATAGTGCATGAAGGGTAAGGAAAAAAGTCCAACTCATGTTGTTCAACGTGAGATGCGCCACTCCAGCAATTTCTGGGCCAATGCAATAAGTTTGAATTAAACTACAGTAATAAAGCTATTCTTGATATTTCAGTTGCCTTGTTACTATAATAATGTTTATTTCTGTGCTGTAATACCTAAGCTGAAAACAAACCAAACTGGTTGGCCCAGGAAAGCAGAATTTTCCTTGAATCCGCAGGCAATCCAAGGGTTCAAAGTTAAAATCTCTTTAATAACTCATTGTTTAAAATAAATTATACTTCAAAATGGAAAGACACATTCAACAACAAAAAAGAAACACACAGGTCAACCTGGGAACAAACCATCTACCTGCCCTGACAGCCAGGGTGCGGTGTGTGACCTGGCAATGTTAAAGAGAAGTGAAGAGAATAAAAATAGTAAGTGTTGGGCATTGGATTGGTTGCCAATGCATTTCAGATAAAAATAAAAATATGAGTTCTGATTTTCTAATTGCAGGTGACAGCTCGCACTTTGAAAGTTGGCTTTGACACAGTTCAATGCTGAGAAGGTCTCTCTCAATCATTTTCCTTATTACTGCTGTCACTGCTGTACTCTAACTATAGTCTACTTTGTCCAAAAGTTATTAGAAACAGTTGAAAAAAAAGTACTTTTCACAATCAGCTTTAAGTAAAATGTGGAATCAACTAACTATTTTTCTTGATATTCTTTCTTCAGTATATAAAATCCCAGTTTTAAAAGAACATGCCAGTTGCCAGTGGTCTAGAAATCTCGGAGTAAAGTTCAAATCCTGTCAAAATGCTTCAGTGAAATGACCTTAATCATGCGTACAGCCACTGTGCAGTATCCATGCTGTAACCTGCGTTACTTCCAGGACCACACCTGCTGTCGCCCTGCTGGATTTCACCTGATTTTATTGCATGGACAGATGGACAGTATGGACAGCTGTCATTACCTGGAACTTTGGTTAAATCTTTAATTGTGTAAAATACAAAAATAGCCACATGTAAATGAACTGCAGATTCAATTATTGCCACAATTACATTGTTATAAAAGTTACTAGGAACTTTTATTCGACTTTCAGACATTAAACTGTTTTAGGCAGCAGCCTGTTATAGACAGTTGTATAGTGTGATGTTAAGACACTCAATTAGATGTTAGTTGAAATAATTCAAACGTGAAGAGGTCCATTGCACTGAATCGCATTGTGAATCACACTGACTTTATTCTGTTGGTAAGAATGAAGATGGGTTCAAATGCGATTTTCAGTGTTGGTGGAGTACACTATTTTAAAACTTAGAAAATATAGCATGACTTCAGTTAATTGGATCCATCCAAAATAATAGGTTCAATTCATAGTTTTAGTCTGGCGACTAAGGACATTTAGTGGCATGCTAAACCTACATCGAAAGATGCAAACCAACATTAATATCACCCAAAGTAGCCCTAATTTCTACACTACCCTTTACTGTATGGCAGTATATTGAAATTATCGACAGTCCGAAAGCAGCCCCATTGTATTTACAACAACAATAAATTATCATATGTGTATATATATCGTCCTTAATGTAGAAAATGTCCCAAGGAACTTCACAGAAGTGTAAGGAAAATAGATGCTGAGCCAAAGAAGGAGCAATTAAGAGGAGTGACCAAAAGCTTGGTCAAAGAGGTGGGGGAGAATTTTCACCTTCCCCGTTTGGGCGACAATCTGGCGGAACGGATCGTCTGACCAATGTAGGACCAGCCTGATTTTTATCCCATTGATTTCAATTACTGCAAGTTCTGTGCAACTAAGAAAAATTGCATTAATACAATGAGCTTCAACTGTCTCATCCTAAGCCTATTAGCCAGGATGGCCCCCATTCATTTTGAGAACAGGCCTACTGGCAAATCATAATGGGAAGGAAATGAGCCTTCCTTCTGACTGGGAAGACAGAAAGGACAAAGGAATAAATGAGCTGGAAGCTAAAATCTAGACAGTGGGTTTTTGCAGTTAGAAGTAGTCTCGAAATAAAGGTAGTGTCAAAAATAAATAAGTCAGTAAGGCCTTGAAAGGGGCAGAATGTGTGGTTTATTACTTTTCCCCCATTCTTTGAGGAGAGAGTGAGATTGAGTGAAATAAGTGGAATTTACTTTGACTGTTACTCTGCACATTCATTTGCTATCTTTGAAATAAAGCAGCTTAACAATTTGCATCTGGCTTCATCTCAACAAACATTTCTCAGTCCACCTTCGAAAAACATAAGGGCATGTGCGACAGACACAACATCCAGTTCAGAGCACAAGGGGTCCTATCGTTACAGTCCTGGGTAATGCTATCATGTCATTAGATAATGGGCAGTACAGGCACAATCCTGACTGTAAGATGGTCAGTCTACTTATGTGAATGACTGTACATGAAAGAATATCTAAGACAGACTCAAAATTAGTAACAGCAGGTGTGGGTGAAGAGTGCCCAGATTGTCAATTTTATTGTCCCAAGAAAACTATTGCTCTAGTGGCACAGTAAATAATTAAAACAATTTATCCTAAGCAGCCAGATTAGAATAAAGGCACCTGCAAAACCTTAAACTTGCAAACATGTAATGAAATAAATCTGCCAAGTCCCTGTTTTTCATTCTCCTGATTTTCCTCATGTCTCTCCCACCTCTAGAATTATTATTGAATGTCCTGGATTAATTTTGCAAGATCCACTGATATGTTATGATGCACAGTACAGTTTGGAGGGTAATGGAGCCTTGAGGAAGTCATGTGATACTTACCATGAGATCCAACAATTGTGGACCTCTCTCATTGAGTATTAGCCCTCTTTGATTATGTTAAACTTCTTGGAGATAAATCTTGAGTGGAAAATAAAATCAGAAAATTCTCCAGTAACAAGAATGATGAAAATTTTTTGCTGCTCAACATCTGGAACCTTTCAGCCTCACCAGGATTAGGAGACTTGGAAGCTTTGGATAGGACAATATGGGTATTCACTGATACTGTGGACGGGAGAGGAGAAATTGCAAGAAAAATAGTTGCACAAAGAAGGAAGGGAATATGAGGAACAAACATTATAAGCAGGATGATAATTTTCACTGTACAATTAAATGGCAGGAAACCTGTTTAAATCAATTGATGAAGAAGTAATTCTGGAGAGCAAAATTTTGATAGATTTTATGAACTGTCTTGTATAGTTGACTCCTGTGCTACGAATCTGAATTAGTTCATCACTAGCCAGAATGCTGAAGAAAGCAATAATGATTCCTAGTCTGTAGCAGAAAACAGATTCAGACTGAAATGTTCAGAGGAATTTCACTGACCCTGTGGGGAATGTGTAAGAGGAAAACTGTACATCCAAATCAATCTATAAATAAACAGAATAGTTTCAGACTGATTCAAATTGAGTATGTTTGTACAGAGACAACGACTTTCAATAATGTACTGATGATTCTAAGCAATGGGGCTATTGTTTAATGATGAAGTTATCATTGATCTGATAAACTGTACACATTTTGCAATCATCTTGCGCTGTGCTGGCCTCTTTTCATTACACATCCTTGGTAGCTTTGCTGACTGACCCTATTGTTGGTAACATACAATTTGGTGCAGAATCTATATTAGATTTTGCTGGGTTGATAAAGACATACAGTTTTATGTCATCAGTGTATGCCTGAACTAGCACGCACTTTTAAAATGTACATATGAAACCTGTAAATTAGGGACGCCTGAGGGACTTGCAGGAGTCCCTATTTTCAAAATGGTCACTGTATGTACAGTAAATTATTTGGGACTGTCGATGAGTGTCCCTTTTTTGGAGGTGTCCCTTTGTACAGGTTTCACTGTATTACAGGTCTTTCACAGATTTGCTACAGACCCACAATTTTTATTTATAAAATAGCAAGTTCCTTGTAAAAAAAGAATCATGAACAAATTCAGCATTGTTTTGAAGGCATGAGAGCACATGAAGGTAGAGATAAGAATAAGTAATTTAGCCCATCTTGCTTGCCCACTGCTTGAATCCATGTTCAGATTCTGCACAAACTACTTTCATCTTCCTACTGTCTTGTCATCAAGTCTTAATTTCTATACTACCTCTTGGATTAGGAATCTGTCCATTTATTTTTTGAAGTCTATTATTATTTATTATTTATAAGTCTACACTCACTGCACTAGATAGTAATCTATTTCATGATTTATTAAGTATCACATATCAGCTTTTGGTTCTGTTCTGCTCATTATTTTCTTAGCATCTAATCACATTTCCTGATTCTACACAAATGAACTTGTCTGACAATTTCTTTCTTCATATCAACTTGGATTATATTCTGCAGTCCCTTTTTCCAACGAGAAGCAATTTGGATCAAGTTAGCTTTTCTTCAGAGTTTGTTGTTTTAAGATATTGGGGCAGAAATTGTTTGCAAAATAATGGTGAGCTCAACAGCGCTCACCATTGTTAGTGCGAAATGGAGGGGCAAGTTCCGGCGTTCGCACATGCTCAGTGAAACGCGGAAATCCAGAACTTGCTCCTACTGGTTCACCGGCAACATGACAGCTTCGAATTAAAGGTACATCGCACGCTACAATCAGGAAAACCATTGAAAAACGACAACTTGCTTATCTGCCCAGTTGGAAAGTAACTAATATTGCCACAAAACAGGTATGCTTAAAAATAACAGATCTAAACTAAGCTTTAACAGTGTTAATGACTGCCTAACAACTAAAAATCAACTTCTAAAAATGTGGCGTCTCATTACTTCTTATTTTAATAGTTTTTGGTAATTAAAAAAAAATTAAATTAAAAAATATTTGTTTTTTACTTTTCCCTTCTGACTCTTTTATTTAATTCATTTATTTCTTACCCTCTCTTTTTTTCGCTGTCTATAACTGTTTTACAATGATTTAATGTGGTATCTTACACTTCCTACTTTAAATATTGGAAGCTTGCAGAGAGTTATGTAGCTTGTCAAAAATGCTGCAATCTGGTTGGTCAGGGGGAGAAAGTGATCCTCTCGCTTCTCCCAGGGTCCTAGCGTCACTTGAACCGACACCGGGCTCTTCTCTGCTTCCTATTCGAGGAAGTGCCCGAAGAAAAGTTAGTGGGTTAGTATAAGTCTATGGAGCGGCGAGCACTGTTGGTTCGCTGCTCCGAGCAATTTCTGCCCCATTATATAATCCTTCTTGCTCCTCTTTAATACGTTCAAGAAGCTTTCCTGTCTTTTCAAATATATAATGAACCAAACTGGACAAAACATTTCAAAGCATTGCATTTCTTTTCCTTTCACACACCATCCCGACTTGGAAATATATCGCCGTTCCTTCATCGTCGCTGGGTCAAAATACTGGAACTCCCTTCCTAACAGCACTGTGGGAGAACCGTCACCACACGGACTGCAGCGGTTCAAGAAGGCGGCTCACCACCACCTTCTCAAGGGCAATTAGGGATGGGCAATAAATGCCGGTCTCGCCAGCGACGCCCACATCCCATGAACGAATATAAAAAAGGGCCATTTCATCAATACACCACAGATGCCAATTCCTTTGATTTACTCTACTTCATCTACCTTTACCCATTCCATTTACCTTTGTCATTGCCCTTTGTACACACCTTTTGGCAGATACAAAAGGCTAAAGACGGAGGAAGCCCTAGAGGAGTACAAAAAGTGCAGGGGGATACTTAAAAAAGAAATTAGGAGATCAAGGAGGGGCCATGAAATAACACTGGCGAGCAAAATAAAGGAAAATCCTAAGATGTTTTATAAGTATATTAAGGGTAAGAGGACGACTAGGGAAAAAATAGGGCCCATTAGGGACAAAAATGGCAATCTGTGTGTGGAGCCGGCAGATGTAGGAGGGGTTCTAAATGAATTTTTTGCATCTGTTTTCACTATGGAGAAGGACGATGTAGACATAGAAATACGGCAGGGGGACTGTGATATACTCGAACATATTAACATCGAGCGGGAGGAGGTATTGGCGGTTTTAGCAGGCCTAAAAATGGATAAATCCCCAGGCCCGGACGAAATGTATCCCAGGCTACTGTGTGAGGCAAAGGAGGAGATTGCGGGAGCTCTGACACATATATTCAGAACCTCTCTGGCCACAGGGGATGTGCCAGAGGACTGGAGAACCGCTAATGTAATACCATTATTCAAGAAGGGGAGTAGGGAAAAACCGGGGAACTACAGGCCAGTGAGCCTAACATCAGTGGTAGGAAAATTATTGGAAAAAATTCTGAAGGACAAAATTAGTCTCCACTTGGAGAAGCAAGGATTAATCAGGGATAGTCAACATGGCTTTGTCAAGGGAAGATCATGTCTGACTAATTTGATTGAATTTTTTGAGGGGGTGACTAGGCGTGTGGATGAGGGTAACGCAGTGGATGTGGTATACATGGATTTCAGTAAGGCCTTCGATAAAGTCCCCCACAGGAGACTGGTCAAGAAGGTACGAGCCCATGGAATCCAGGGTGCCTTGGCACTTTGGATACAAAACTGGCTTAGTGGCAGAAGGCAGAGGGTGATGGTCGAAGGTTGTTTTTGTGACTGGAAGCCTGTGGCCAGTGGGGTACCACAGGGATCGGTGCTGGGTCCCTTGCTGTTTGTGGTCTACATTAATGACTTGGATATGAATGTAAAAGGTATGATCAGTAAGTTCGCTGATGATACAAAGATTGGTAGGGTGGTAAATAGTGAGGAGGATAGCCTCAGTCTGCAGGACGATATAGATGGGTTGGTCAGATGGGCGGAACAGTGGCAAATGGAATTTAACCCGGAAAAGTGCGAGGTGATGCACTTTGGAGGGACTAACAAGGCAAGGGAATACACAATGAATGGGAGGACCCTAGGCAAGACAGAGGGTCAGAGGGATCTTGGTGTGCAAGTTCACAGATCCCTGAAGGCGGCGGAACAGGTAGATAAGGTGGTAAAGAAGGCATATGGGATACTTGCCTTTATTAGCCGAGGCATAGAATATAAGAGCAAGGAGGTTATGATGGAGCTGTATAAAACACTGGTTAGGCCACAGCTGGAGTACTGTGTGCAGTTCTGGTCGCCACACTACAGGAAGGATGTGATCGCTTTGGAGAGGGTGCAGAGGAGATTCACCAGGATGTTACCAGGGCTGGAGCGCTTCAGCTATGAAGAGAGACTGGGAAGATTGGGTTTGTTTTCCTTGGAGCAGAGGAGGCTGAGGGGGGACATGATTGAGGTGTACAAAATTATGAGGGGCACAGATAGGATGGATACTAAGGAGCTTTTTCCCTTCGTTGAGGGTTCTATAACAAGGGGACATAGATTCAAGGTAAAAGGCGGGAGGTTTAGAGGGGATTTGAGAAAGAACTTTTTCACCCAGAGGGTGGTTGGAGTCTGGAACTCACTGCCTGAAAGGGTTGTGGAGGCAGGAACCCTCACAACATTCAAGAAGCATTTGGATGAGCACTTGAAATGCCATAGCATACAAGGCTACGGACCAAATGCTGGAATATGGGATTAGAGTAGACAGGGCTGATGGCCGGCGCGGACACGATGGGCCGAAGGGCCTCTATCCGTGCTGTATGACTCTATGACTCTCTATAACTGGCACACCAGTCTTATTCCTGCTAATCCTTATTTCCAGCATACACCCCCTCATTAGATAATCTCAGCAATCAGGTGAACTCTGACCCTATTTCCAGAAATAGGAAAAAGATCTGGAAAAGTAACAGTTTCAGGGGCAGATACAACACCAGAAATGGGTTTTCTGATTCATTCTGTTGTTACTATGATACAGCATGGATATAATTTCTGACAGATTTGAAAACGTTGACTGCAGTAAATCAGCAGAAAACATCATTGATTGGAAAAATTTAAAAATATATCAACGTATAGTACAAAGAAAGTCCACCAACAATAAGTGATGTATTGGAGATGAAACACATTAAGAATGCTTCAAGACATGCATATGCACATGCATTAGAAATGATGTCGATCAAATAGGACAGGAAACAAATGAGCTGGAAGGAAAAGGAGGGTAATGACATGCAGCTGACAAAGCTGAACTCAAGATGAGATTGTCAGGGGAATATTCGAGGAGTTCTGTGGAACACCTCAGTCTGAAAGAATGATCACATACAACATTCGAGAGGCTTTGTCAACTGCCCTTCGTAGTTGAAAAGGATTGGATGCAGTTCTCTAAAGGGAGTGTTGGGACAGGCTGACTATACACCTCAACTGACAAGGACACTTCCTGCTGTTTTTTTTTAACAGCAACACCCATGCTTACACATTATTAGAATGGCTCTGCAGTTCTTTGGGGAGGAGGAGGTGCATGAATGATAAGCAGTAAGAGCTTGGGATAACTTCAGTGATGTTACTATTCTTGTCTTTATTTGTGCTTTTGACCTATTTCAATTACGGCATTATGCATTGCAAGGCAATTCGCAGGTTGAGGCCCGATAGCCTGTTTCACTTATATCAGATTTTTAACAATATCACTGAAAACTGCAAGTAAGTATGGTGGATGTACTACTAAAGCATATATGGCTACCATCAATGTTTCTTGTTGACAGTTAGCTTTTTGAAGGCTTGGTCAATATACCAACATTTGCTGACAAAAATTAGGCCCCTCTTCCCCAGTGCTTTGTCTACCCAAGTACGGTTACTAATGCATCAAACCAGGTCACTCTTTCCGCTTTGCACTGCTGCTAGTGCTAGGGTAGGGGTTACTGAGTCTCTGTATAACATTGGCAGGAACCATTGTGTGAACAGGAGTTCCTGCCTACAGTATATAAGAGGTTGTAATACTTGCCCTAGAGTTAGCAGCAGTACAGAGAAGTGATAGGGATAGCAGCCCGGCCTCAAGTAGGAGTGGCA
This sequence comes from Heptranchias perlo, assembly GCF_035084215.1. NCBI lineage: Eukaryota > Metazoa > Chordata > Chondrichthyes > Hexanchiformes > Hexanchidae > Heptranchias > Heptranchias perlo. Next base: position 43,618,596 of record NC_090337.1, read on the forward strand.
CGGGGGGAAATGGATGGTAGTTGAATGGGGCAAAGAGCTGGCAACTGAAGGGGGAAAGTGGACGGAAATGAAAGGGAGAGGGAAATGGGAAATGAAAGGCAGAGGAAAGGGGAGTAATCAATGGTAATGAAGGGAGAGGGAAGGGGGCAAATGTTTTTTCAGTGTCTTAATCAGCGGAGATGCAGCTGCACAGCCATACTATCTGCTGCATGGACACCGATAGCTGCCATGCAGCATAGTGCTGGCACTTGCAGGGACAGTCATGGTTAGCTGTGGCCTGAAACTTGGCTCTTTGCAGGCATGCTGCAATGAGGGAATGACACTTAAGGCCTAATGCCTCATACAGCACCACCTTTACTACAGCTAAAATCACACAGGAATTGGCGGCTGGCTGCTTTGTCACTTGCCTACAAACTCATGCCTGCGCATTGCATTTCTTTTCCTTTCATTTATTGCCTGTGTCTTCTTAGTATCCTGCCCTTTCAGTCTTGGCAAAGCCTTCTAATGTATTGAGGTGTATTTTGAGGCTATCCAAAGTATTTCAGAATTTTTGTCCCCTCTGTTATGACAACCCCTTTAATTTCCCTTATCCCTCTAAATTGCACTTACAATTTTCTACTCCCCTGAGTAGAGCGCTCCATATACCCATCCGAGTCTGCACCTGAAGTTAAGCTAATAAGTTCACCTGGGAAGACTGGGTGCAAGCAGTACACTTCTATTTGAGTCTGTCCAAAGTTCATAGCCATTCTGGCTTAAATAACACCAATATGCATGTTCCCCACCAAGTCACACACCATCCCGACTTGGAAATATATCGCCGTTCCTTCATCGTCACTGGGTCAAATACTGGAACTCCCTTCCTAACAGCACTGTGGGAGAACCTTCACCACACGGACTGCAGCGGTTCAAGGCGGCGGCTCACCACCACCTTCTCAAGGGCAATTAGGGATGGGCAATAAATGCTGGCTTCGCCAGCGACGCCCACATCCCATGAATGAATTAAAAAAAACATAAAATCTAGGCTGTCTTTTAATTTGCAATCCATGTCACTTAAAATGACTGTCCAATTAAAGACATTTAAACACTAAGCAAAATAAAACATATTAGTGTCAGTTAAATACTCCAGCTTCAATCTGAATTTTATCTAAATCCTATTCACTGGGAAATGCTTGTTTTAGATCCTAATAGTCCTGTGGTTCGCCAAGGATGGACATTAAGCTGCCAAAAGAGGAAAGGATTTCAGGAAGTTCAACTAGCTTTCAAGAGAATAATAGCAGAAAGGGTAACAATTTTTGACACAAGGTGAGGAGAGCAGGATGTTAATTGTATCCATGTGATTTATATCAATTAGTTTTAATTGTATTCAGGTGGTGCATCTCAATTGGAACTCTCTTGTATCCACTTATAAGTGAGCTGATTTAGGGTGTGGTGTGGGTATAATGTAGAGCTTTGTGAATAAAGGCTGGGCAGTAACTTAAGATTAGGCATGAGTATGCTATCCTTCACCACCTGGCTATCCAATTTGTAAGTTAGTGACTGAAAAATTACTGCTGGCTCTCTATGAGGGACTGATTTTGTCATAGAGCTCTTTCTTAATTTGATAGACATGGTGGAAAATAGGAGTGTGCAGTCTAAGTATTCCTAAATAAATACAAAAAATGCTGGAAATTTACAGCAGAGCCAGCAATGTCTGTAAGGTTTAGGTTTTTGATCTAGCTCCTTTGTCAGAAATGGAGCTGAAAGATACATGAGTTCTGTAAGCATGTTGTTATACCAGCAACTTTTCATCACTGAAATGTGGTAGTATAACTCTGAAGGTAGGTCTGGAACTCTGTTTAAAAGCCCTGGAGGAGATGTTCTCACATCACTTGAGTTTGACAATGCATGAAGTATCATTCCAATGAAGTGTCAAACCAAGTACAAAAGGTATAGGCAAGATGGGCTGAATGGCCTCCTTCTGTGATGTATGATTCCATGATTCTAGTTACTGAGGGAGGGGTCCCCTGGACACTTTATAAACTTAAATAGGGGGTAATTTTTGACTTTGGTGACAGTGTAAAACCAGCTAGCTTTAAAGTGGGACCCAAAAATTCTGAGTTATAATATAAGGATTGGGAAGTTTAAAACAAAGTTATAAAATCTGTCCTGGCTGAATGACAATTTTAGATTTTGCTTACTTGTTTTTAACTGGTAAACAGTTATATTGGATCAACTGCCCATTTACACCTCCCAATTTTCATTTCTATTGATGTCAACAGAAATGAAAATCAGGAGAGATGTATAATGGGCAGCTGATCTGATAGTGCCTGTCAGCCAGAGTCAAAATTACCCCCCTAGAGTTCTTGTAAGGTGTTTGCAGAAAGCAGCTCCTGCCCACTCTCTCTCAAAACATTTAAGAGTTAATAGCTAGGAGCAGAGTTCTGTAAATGTATTTAGGCACAGAGACCTCTCCTGACCATGAGAATTCCATTGTAAGCCAGATAGTGTAAACAATGCCAGAACAAATTCTGCAGCTGTTGGTCTCTACAATATTCCTTTATAGAACCCTACAAAGGGATTTTCTAATCTTCTAGTTTCAAATTCTGGTGAAAGGTTTACTACCAAAACATTAACCTGTCATTCCTCTTTACAGATACTAAAAGACCTGATGTGTATTTCTGGCACTTTTTTAAATTTCAGATTTCTTGTATTTCAGTTTTTTTTCTGCTTGTATCCCTTCTGATGTCTAAAGATAACATTTTCAGGATCTGACACATTCCTGACTGAAGAGTTAAGATGAAACTTAGAGTAATGTGATTCTAATGTTTACGAGTTTAAAAACAATTAATCGAAATCTAAAATCTGAAACTGCCATTCAGCCAGGACAGATAAACTGATCTTAAAAGATTTTATAACTTTATTTTAAACTTCCCAATCCTTATTTTATAACTCAGAATTTTTGGGTCCCACTTTAAAGCTAACTTGCCCTGGGCCACAACCCACTCCTCAATCAAGAAATCAGGCACAGCTCTACCATTCTGCTCTTGGTTTGGAGGTCGATTTGCCCTCTGATTCTCCCCTCTCCAGTGAGAAAGTACCTGGTCTCCACTTGCTTGTTTCCCCTGATTGCAAGGCTGATTGCGTACATATTAGTTGCATGCGGCTGCATCCTCCCATTCCATGCTGTGATATATCGGTAGCTGTCTTGCAGACTTTTTTTTTGTTTTCTCTTCAGCCGCCAACACAATTGGCTGCAGCATAATCGAATGCATTTCCACACCAGCAGAGGTGGTATCAGCAAAGTTAAGCAGGTATTTTCATATTCTGACTGTTGCTGTGCCGAGATTGAATATTCAGGTACAGCCCCAACTCACAACAGTTCACTTAAAAAATATCGCAGAGATGCTTTTGTGAATCCCAGCAGTAACATATTAAATGGGCATTCACCCCACTTCCAGATTATAGATTCTCGGTACTGGGATCAGAATTGAGCTTGTGACTTGCTGATGATTATATTTCATCATGTACGCCACTGTGCAAGTTTCTAAAAAAATAAGTCAATCATCCTACAATGTTGGATCAACCCCATCACCCAATCTTTTCAGATAACGTTCCCAACATCCATCTCTATCTCAGCATTTTGTGCCACGTGCTTTTCATTTTTGTTTTAGTCAAGATTTTACATTCAAGTAGAATTTTTTTTTAACTGGGCTTCTCTTTCTCACACTCAATCTCAGTGCTGTACATGCACACGTATCTGGAGTGGCTGAAAACGTACAGAGTGAAGGGTCACTACAATGGTCAGTGATGACAAACACAAAGTCTTCAGACATTTTTGAAGTTGCCAAGCAATCCTCTGTTTTCAAGTAAAATATTCTCCTTTTTTTCTCTCTGTTTTGTTTCTTTATCTCATTCTCTTGGTTTCTTTTGCTTTTTCTGTTGATCTTCAGTTCAAATTTTCCATTTTCCTTATTCTTTCCATTGCACGTCAACTCCTGAGCTGAGAACTTTGAATAACTAACAAAAAAAAACCTTGACATTTCAAAAAGAAATACTGACTGAGCAGCTCTTTTAACATTCCTCTCAATGGTATTAGTATGCTTCCCCCCTGTGAGTGGCTGCTACCTTTTACTTAGCAATAAATGGAAAGCTGCTGTCAAGCCATGGAATCAGAATGGAGTATGTCCATCATGCGATGCTGCACAACAGTCCTTCCATGGTGACTGGGAGCTCAAAGCCATATTTCAAACACAGGTTTGATGTTGATTAGCTGAGAATGTGTGGGGAGGGGAGGCTGCTCCTAGCGATCAGGGAGCTTTTCACAGCAGGTGAACAGATGTGTGAATTTGAGTAGAAGAAATAAGCTTCTGCAGCTGTAATAGGTACAGAAGGACAGATTCTGAACTGTGTGTAATTAGCAGCAGGCATAATGGGCCCTGGACTGACTCACTAAAAGAAACCTAATTAAAGGGGAACTTTAGTACAAAGTAAGCACTGGAATGGTGGTTATTTTTTTTTTAATAACATGTTGCTCAAATATTTCTGTGCAAATGGCTCCCTCATAGAACCATGTTTTCAACAGTTGCAGTGGAGCTGACAAACTAAGGTAATTGATCCAAGGGGATTTCCTTGAAGTACATTCATGCAGTGGTGTAGTAGCAATTTTAGAAGTGGGTATAAGGGGCAGTGGCAGCATGGATACAAAACTGGCTAAGTGACAGGAAACAGAGAATAATGGTGAACAGTTGTTTTTCGGACTGATGGAAGGTATACAGTGGTGTTCCCCAGGGGTCGGTGCTGGGATCACTGCTTTTTTTGATATATATTAATGACTTGGACTTGGGTATACAGGACACAATTTCAAAAGTTGCAGATGACACAAAACTTGGAAGTGTAGTAAACAGTGAGGAGGACAGTAATAGACTTCAAGAGGACACAGACAGGATGGTTGAATGGGCGGACATAAGGCAGATGAAGTTTAAACATAGAGAAGTGCGAAGTGATACATTTTGGCAGGAAGAATGAGGCGAGGCAAGAAAAACTAAATGGTACAATTCTAAACGGGTGCAGGAACAGAGAGATCTAAGCGTATATGTGCACAAATCTTTGAAGATGGCAGGACAGGTTGAGAAAGTGGTTAAAAAATGTACAGGATCCAGGCTTTATAAATAGAGCTATAGAGTACAAAAGCAAGGAAATTGTGTTGAACCTTTATAAAACACTGGTTTGGCTACAACTGGAGTATTGTGTCCAATTCTGGGCACTGCACTTTAGGAAGGATGTGACGGCCTTAGAGAGGGTGCAGAAAAAATTTACAAGAATTGTTCCAAGGATGAGGGAAGTCAGTTACGTAGATAGACTGGAAAAGCTGGGGTTGTTCTCCTCAGAGCAGAGAAGGTTAAGAGGAGATTTAATAGATGTGTTCAAAATTATGAAGAGTTTAGATAAAGTAAATAAAGAGAAACTGTTCCCATTGGTGGAAGGGTCAAGAACCAGAGGACACAGATTTAAGATGATTGGCAAAAGAACCAAATGCGACATGAGGAAAAACGTTTTTACGCAGCGAGTGGTTATGATCTGGAATGCACTGCCTAAAAGGTTGGTGGAAGCAGATTCAATTATGGTTTTCAAAAAGGAATTGGATAAATACTTGAAGGGGAAAAAAATTCAGAGACATAGGATGGACGGGGAATGGGACTAACTGGATTGTTCTTACAAAGAGCATGCATGGGCTTGATGGGCCGATTGGCCTCCTGTGTTGTAACCATTCTATGATCATGATTTACATCATGCACCAGATTTATCGTCTAAAGGAGGGGGCGGGGTAGTCTGGAGGCGTTCCTCCAGAAAATGTGGATGCCGTGATTTGATAAACTAGAGACAAAAATCTACGACCCCTCCACCACACTTGTGCCATGAGTCCATCAGGAGTGTGGACACAGCTCGAAATTAGGCTGGGACTCAGATATGCCAAGTCTTGTTCCTCTCCGCCAGTTTGCATGCAGCCTCGTTAGAGGCCTCAAGGAGGTGTAGCCAGGGGAGTTTCCTCTTCTCCGACATGGGAATCTGCTGGTGGGCCAGTATTCTCAGTGAAAGTAGGTGTACAGGCCTGCTGACTGACAAACATGGGACCGTCCTGGAGGTCCAGGCCTTGGTTGTGGCCTGGGCCCCTGAAGATTTCAAAAATTTGTGAAGTATTTTTTAACCCCCCTTTTAGGGTGGCTGTCAGGGCACAGAGGGCAACCTCTATCACTTTCTGCAGCCTCCCCTACTCAGCAGGTGTCCAAGATGCACCACCATGGGCATGGGCAGCCACCAATGATATTTTAATGAATGAACCTTCCCCGATCCAGAATATTGTGACAGTATCAGAGCTGAAAGTTCCCAGTGGGGTCATCCCAGCATTTATGTTGGGATGTTGCTCCAAGGATTTTTGGAGCCTATTTTTTTTTAAAGTGAAAGAAGCATATTCTAGGCAGAATATATGTTAACTTACTACTAAATGCACAAAACAAATAATTTCTTACATGAGTTTTAAGAGCACAAATCCAATTTTGTACCAATTAGTCTAATTGTAGTTTAGTTATCCATGTAATTCAGAGAAGCAAATAAAACAGTCACATTGTCTAATGTGTACATATTAAAATAAGGCCCTTGTGTGTACTTTGATTTTCACAGTGCCTAAAAGGCACACATTATGGTATATTATAAACTATTTCATGCTGTTACCTTTCCATTAATTCATGATGCACCACTGGTGTATAAGCTCACTTTATTATTTTTATAAATCATTTTCTTTATTTGTCTTGTATTCAGTACCTTAGAGGCTTTAGTGCTGATTTATGTTTGTTTTTGCTCATCCGCAACCAACAAACTCTAATTTATGGAGTTTTCCTTCTTGACACTTTGTGTAAATGGAAAAATAACTTCACTATAAAATGATTAATGATGAAATGGCACTGTCAAGGTAAAGTCTCTTGCAATATACTTCACCTCTGTGACATGAGGAAGGTGCGGCGATATGATCAGTGATACAGTCACATCAATGTGTCATCAATCACATCTACTGCTATTGATTCATTTTTGCAATAATTTAAAAATAACGAGGGTGAATTTCCACAGGATTTGTTCACTGTAACTTTGACGGAACAGTCATGGAAGCCCCAGAAAAATGTCATTAATACCATTGACGCCATCGTTCCATGGCAATTCTGTCGAAGTTATGGCAGACCAGTTAGAGAACCCGCATGGAAATTGGCTCCCAAAATATATATATTCAACTCACTGAAATGATTTTTGATACAGTTTATCTGCCGCAGCTACGCAGCCAGCCTGGCGTGGCAGCAGAGTTTTCAGATCAGTCTTTTTTTAAGTGAGCTTAATCACCCAAATTCCCCATGTAGACCATCATGTCCCTTGTTAGTATGTAGATGTCACAAATGTAAGACACACTATTTAGCATTAACACATGAACAGTCTGAAGTCATACAGCAAATTTCTGGAGATGGAACCACGTATGCCCAATTTAAACATCCAAATAAATTGCTGCAATAACATCAACTTTGGCCATTTGGACAATTGCCATGAACTGTTAAAGCTGAGCCCTGCATGATGAAAAACTTTCTGCATAGCCATTTGTGCTGGCTCGAAAAAGTTCGGTGCATACAATCTTTCAGTGATAAACTCTCAGTAACTCTAATTTCATTCCAGCTTATTTGGGTCTTAGTCTCAAAACTAACTGCATTCAAAATATTTGCTTGCTTGAACTTGTTCCTTGCACAGTACCTCCTCTCCTTAGGCCAAAAAGACCAGAGACCAGCAGGCCAGAAATCCAAGACTGACTTGGTAATTGCCCAGAAATGCTGAACTGCACATACACTGCCAAGCTTCTGGAGCAGCTAATATCTTCGTTTCAAGATTCAGTAAAGCGATAATGAAAAAAATAAAATGAAACTCAGAAGAGAAGATCCGACAAAGCTGAAGCAAGTTTACCTTGTTTAGTAAAGAAAGAACTTGCTATTATATTGCGTCATTCCATCCTTACGATATCCTAAAGTGCGATATATACAATTAATTACTTTTGAAGTTTAATCGCTGTTTTTATGTAGGCAAATATGGCAACCAATTTGTACACATAAAAGTCCCACATGAAATACAAGATTAAATCTGCCTTGGTAGTGTTAGTTCAGAGATAAATGTCGGCCAGGGCACCGGGAGAACTCCCTGCTTTTTTTGGAATAGTGCTATGGGATCTTTTACATTCACTTGAATAGGCAGATAGGACATCAGTTTAACATCTCATCCGAAAGATGGCACCTCCAACAGTGCAGCACTTCCTAATGGCTCCCGAGGACTATTCAGTTTGGTGCAGTATGTAATCTTATTTCCAGGGCTAACAATTAAAATACTGTTAACTGGGAACAGAAATCCACCATCACAATGCAATGCTCTATTTGATCAAGATAAGCATTGGTGTCTTCTTGAACTACAATTCTGGTGGTGCAAAGCTGAATTCTAATTTGAGCTAGGAGCTTTCTCCAGTGATTTGCTCTACAAAGCCAAGGTTTGGATAATCAGGAACTTGAAGTAGTCAATTTTGGTCATCTGAAGCTGAAGTCTCCGAAGCTCAACCCTTATTGGTGTACCAATAGTAAAATTTACTACTGAGATCAAATCAGAATTCAAAATCAAAGGGACAGCATATGCATTTGTAGTTTAATGTCTGCACAGAGACCATCTACAATGGTATTATTAGCAACTGTGCAAAAAAAAATTAAAGCAAAGACATGAGCTCTTATTGGCTCTGTGGTAGGTGCACTGTCCAAATTGGAAGTAGGTTCAATCCCCAATCTGTATTGAGTTGGCTGATCTCTGTTTCCTTTTGTGGTGCTACAGTTAGCCTCAGCATTACTGGGCTAAGGAGGAAAAAAAATCAGTCTGAGTTCCCACTCCTGCTATCCCACTGTAAAATACATGTGTCTGAATGTCCAGTAAGGTCAGAGTGGGTTTATGTGTGATACTCAACAACAACAACTTCCATTTCTAAAGCATCTTTAATATTGAAAAATGTCTCACGGTACTTTCAACAGTCAAGTAACCTGCCAACACTCACTCTCTAGGTCACAAATGAAGAATGGTCACTTGACTAAGACACTGGAGGGCTGCTAACATCCATAGAACTGGGCTAGATATCTGTCCATCTATAGTCGATGGGTAGAAAATCAAGCAATATCTTCAAGAGAGGAGGAGAGAATATTTGAAGGGAAACATAAAGAACTAACCAGAAAACATATGTGACATTCGGTGACAGTTCTTACCAAATAGAGTATGAGAAAAGAAACATAAATAGATGATTCTACACAGAAATCTAATGACTGCTACGCTTTGTATTTTTACACTTCATGTTAATGTTGTCCTGTCAGTTCGCAGCACTTCCCTTCAATATACTTGACTGATGGGAATCAAAGAGAAACTTCATGGTGCAAGTCAAGCAGCATTTAAGACAGTCTTCAATAATTGGCATACATAAGAGAAAAATAATCTCCCTTGAAGCTGGTAAAAACGGGATGTTTTTGCCTGACTATTCTCATCAAACAGACTGTGTATTTGCAGTGACATTACAAAGATGAGTCAGAAGAAAAGTAGGTTTGGCCTCTGTTGAACTGAGGTACCTGTTTTATCTATAATTAGTCATTAGTAAGTTGCCCCAAATTAAAGCTGTAGTGGTTTCATGGGACTGACACGACAAGTATCTAACAAAATGGGTGAAATTCTTTCAGGAACAGAGAGCAATAGTTGGATACTTATGTTGTGTCGAGCTCTGACTTTTCCTTGTGCCAGACTGAAAAATACTTACCATTGTAGAGCAAAAATTTTGTATCCTAGGAAACTTCTTGTTAAGATGAAATTAAAATACCAACTGGCAATAGTGCCACTTTAGCCAAAGATGTAGCTATATAAAATAAGTGTAATACAAATAACCATTAATCGTCTAGCCTTGTCAGTGTTGCTTCAATATTCCTCTACACTCCCACCCAATCAACCTTCCCCCTCCAGACTTTCAAACTGATCTATCATTTGGCAAAGACTTCAAATGAATTCAGAAACACAAAATGTGGTGTAAAAATTGGAATCAGCTTCGTAGTTTTACAAGATTACAATTAGAACAAATGTATTCAATAATTGCATTCTTCTTTTAATTGGTGTTCAACATCTTAACTAACACCAAATGCACTAGAACTATTCATAAATATATATATCTGAGGTTATTTACTATAGATCATTTTTGCCATTATATGATGGTCAAAAATTAATACACATCAATTGATGGAAATATCAATTGTTTCCTGGCAAGTATGACACAAACTCTGAGTACGCACCTATTTAGTCAAACATGGTTTAAGACTATGAAATGACATTATATTGTAATGAATTTGTTGCACAGTTGTTCCATGAAAGGTTTAAAGCAGACTTTGAAACTGATTGCTGTATAATAGATTTGTAACCAATCCAAAGGCTGCAGAATGACATTTACATTTGTTTCTGGTTTGTAAAGAGAAAGTGATAATCAGAAATATTATTTTTTTAAATGTTGGGATTTTAACTTGTATCTTACTTCACTGGATCTAATTGAAATCACGCACTATTCTCACAGCCAAGGAACAGCAGACATTGTGTATGAAATAGCATCATATTTGCAGTAGGCATATGTTAAAGGAAGATCAAACAAACCTGTTAATCTGGAAAGAAAGACTGACAAATATCCTTCAACTCACACCCACTCCTCTAGAAAGATTTTGAAGTCTCCTCCGTTTCCTAAGCAAATAATTGATGATTGCTGTGATGTGCTTCAAAGGAGTGGACTTCATGCTGAATATTTTATTTACATAGTTACTGAAATAACCACAGTAGTGTTTAAGGGAACTTATGCTGTGCATTATTACATAGAGTTACACTGAGTCTACAGCACAGAAACAGACCACTTGGTCCAACTTGTCTATGCTCCACACGGGCCTCCTCCCTCCCTACTTCACCCAACCGTTTCAGGATACCCTTCTATTCCTTTCTTCCTCACATGCTTATCCAGCTTCCCCTTAAATGCATCTATTCCAACGGCCTCAACTGCTCCTTGTGGTAGTGTATTCCACATTCTTACCACTCTTTGGGTAAAGAAGTTTCTCCTGAATCCCGTATTGGATTTATTAGTGACTATCTTATATTTATGACCTCTAGTTTTGGATGCCCCCACAAGTGAAACATTTTCTCTACATCTACCCGATCAAACCCTTTCATTATCTTAAAGACCTCTATCAGGTCACCCCTCAGCCTTCTCTGTTCTACACAAAAGAGCCCCAGCCTATTCAGCCTTTTCTGATAAGTATATGCTCTCAGTTCTGGTATCATCCTTGTGAATCTTTGCAAAACCCACAAGGTAATTTGGGAGATGAGGCCAACAAATTTTACTTCCGGGCTTCGTCAGGCAGGCTAGCTGGCTGTCGGGCGGGAAGGCCTGTGATAGCAGCCGCAGCTGGCGATCAGTTGGAGGGAGGGATCATGGGCTGGGGAAGACATTGGGGGCCGGGACGTGGAGATCGGGGGGCCGGGAGGTGGAGATCAGAGGGCTGGGAGATGGAGGTTGGTGGTGGGGGGGCTGATGCTGGGACTTGGATATCGGAGATCACTTGAAGACGTTAGAGATTGGAAGATGAGATCGGAGGTCAGGTGAAGAATCAGATGTAGGTGGGGGGAGGGGGTTCGCCATCTGGGGGGAGTCCACCATGGGGAGGGTCCACCGGATTGCGGGGGGGATGCGATTGTGGGGGTCCTGTCAGCCAGGTGAGCTTGTTGGGCCTGGATGAAGCAATCTTGCTCATCTGGGCCCACAAGCAGTGCAATAAAGGCACTCACCTCACGGATCCGACCCTTCCTGTCTGCTTTCACCTGACGTGAATCGGAAGCGATGGGAAACCCGAACAGGTAAAGATAAATTCATTTAAGGTTTCCAATACACAAAAAATTAAGTACCTTTATAGTCCACTTAGTATAATCTCACTTTCCTTCTTGCTTCCCATACCCTTTAATATCCCAACTAGTGGGTAAGATGGGTATAGAGGGATATGGGCCAAGTGCAGGCAATTGGGACTAGCTTAGTGGTATAAACTGGGTGACATGGACATGTTGGGCCGAAGGGCCTGTTTCCATGTTGTAAACTTCTATGATTCTATGATTCTAGTCTAATCCCACTCTCCTACTTACTTCCCATTCCCTTAATAACTTCCACTGGATTGCTGGTGCAGGTAATTGTTTTCAATAGACATTTTTCAAGCACTGAACAGAAAAATCATAGACCACGTGAAAAAAGAAAGTACATTTGTGGAAGATGTAAAGGTAGATTTTAAGAATTTATGCTCCTGGTGTCGAGTTTTGATTGCCAGGAATACATATCGGGCATGGAGGTTAGTAGTTTCCAGAAGATGTCCTTTATGGACAGATAATCCTGTGAGCCATGTTGACTTCTGCACTTGAATTCCTGATATATGTGCACGGTGTGTGAATATCTGTCCCGGGGCCTTGAATTCGTAAAATCCATTCTCTCCTTTCTTTCCTTTGGTTCTGGTGTCTAGGGGTGCAGTCACACTGAATAAAGTGAACTGGTAATGAATCATTCCCTACTATGCTGTGGTTCTGCAGAACCAATTTCCATTGGCCCCGATATTTATGGGGAGGTGGGGGGCGGGGGGGAATGGGGACTGGACCGGCAATCGGGGAGGGGTTGGGGTGAAAGATCACAGGTTGAGGGGGGGGGGAGGGGGAGGTAGATCGCGGGGCAGGAGGCCCAGGATCACAGGTTGAGATCGGTAGATCCGTAGCAGTGAGGAGAGGCAGAAGGTTTGCTTGGGGGTTTTTTTTATTCGTTCACGGGATGTGGGCGTCGCTGGTCAGGCCAGCATTTATTGCCCATCCCTAATTGCCCTCGAGAAGGTGGTGGTGAGCCGCCTTCTTGAACCGCTACAGTCCGTGTGGTGACGGTTCTCCCACAGTGCTGTTAGGAAGGGAGTTCCAGGATTTTGACCCAGCGACAATGAAGGAACTGGGTGCTGGGAGGAGTACTCTTGCTCCTCCTGGCTCACAAGTAGTGCTCTAAAAAAGTACTTACCATCTGGAGCCAGCTACTCCTGCCGCAGTAAAAATGGCGGCAGGCGCGTACACGGTGGGTTGGGGTCGTGTTTCGTGATTTTTAATTTTTGACCCTCTCCCATCCATCGTGAGGGGGTTAATATCGACTCCATTGTGTCTGAGAGCCCAACACAACTCCTAGACTGAGCTTTAATGAATTGATAGACACAGGAAATGTGAAAGTGGTATCCCAGCACAATGGAAAGTAATGTAGGAGTTGTTAGGTAGGCCTGCCCACCAGGCAGGTATGTTATCTGAGTTTATCTAGGATTCTTGTTTGGTTATATTAAATTTTGTTGATGCTTTTCTGCCATGGTTAGAATCCATTTTGTGCATAAACTGATAGTGAAGGTACTGATCCCATAACATTTTTAATTCTGAGTGAACTTATTCAAGTGACAATTGCTTTTGAAAGCTGCGGATTGATTTTTTTTTGTTCTCCAGCCAATTAATTCCATATTGTCTGGAATGCTCTCGACACAGGCAATATTTAAAGAACAATCTCGAAAAAAAAACTCCCACATTGAGGAGCATAATGACATGATGTCACAACACCACATATGGAAGGAGGTTGGAGCTGGAAAATCTGAACTACGGAAAAGTTCCACGGAGGTAAGGGATGTGCACTTCAGGTGTGAAACCATCAGCTGCTGGGGGTTTTAGTTTTGGGTTTCCAGTGCACCGAGGAGTCAGATCGCTGAGCTGACTTTGTCTTTACAGTCCGACTTCAGTGTCATAATGAAGTGGAAACCAATGCTGAAATTGAAGTGTAACCACATTATAAGTGACCCCAAATGGTATGCAGAGAATTAATGTTACTTTTTACCAGTCTTCTGCTGGTTAAACTAATATTTGAAAGAAAAAAAGGTATGTTAAATTATTTTAAATATGCTCATATATATAAAAAGAAGAAACCTTCTTTCAGATAAGTTATAGATTTGAAAATGTTGTGATTATCAACATTTTATATATTATTAATGTGATATAATCCTTAGAGCAGAGAAGGTTAAGGGGAGACTTAATAAAGGCATTCAAAATCATGAAGGGTTTTGATAGAATAAATAAGCAGAAACTGTGTCCATTGGCAGAAGGGTCAGTAACCAGAGGACATCGATTTAAGGTAATTGGCAAAAGAGCCAGAGGCGAGATGTGCAGAATTTTTTTTTACGCAGTGAGTTATTAAGATCTGGAATGCACGGCCTGAAAGGGTAGTGGAAGCAGATTCAATAGTAACTTTCAAAAGGAAATTGGATAAATACTTGAAGGAGAGAAAACTGCAAGACTATGGGGAAAGAGCAGGGAAGTGGGACTAATTAGATAGCTCTTTCAAAAAGCTGACACAGGCCCGATGGGCTGAATGGCCTCCTTCTGTGCTGTAAGATTCTCTGATTCTACGTGAAGTCTTTTTTTGCTTCCTTCCCTACTCATTCCAATTAATAGACAAACAAATCTTGAGGTTAGCTAAAAATGAAGCTGAAATGCTTCCCCTAAAAACCGGATGTTTACCACATCTACGAAGCAGCAATTCTGTGTTCCTCCACTTTATTCTATTTAGACACTAAATCAAATATGTGATGGGTAATTAGCCTTCCAGTAAATTAATTTGCTGCATTTAATCTATCATCATATTTTCCCATGACGTAGCTATATTGTGTTTAATCGTAGATCAGTATTTGTTTCATTTTTTCAACCTAAATGAGATTGGGTATTCTTAACCTACTCTAAAGTAAAACAAACACAAAAATAATTGTCTGGATTTGCTATGTAATTCATGAGCCTATCTATGAAATATTCCACTTTGAGGATGTTTAAAATGAAAATGTCAAGCAGGTAAGAAAGATCAAGGTGCATTAAGACTAAGGCTGCTGTTGATGCGCTTTGTACTTGACTGAAGAGTGCTCACTTTGTCTTCACTGGTTGCCTTGTGCAAAAATGCAGCATCCTCTGGTTATCTCATGACACGTGCTTGCCTTACAATAATGGATACAAAATAATGATAAAACATTGATTTCACCTTCTAATGTACCATCAAATAATGACACTCTCATGCCAACCAAGTTTAGTTTTCTGAAATGTCTTTTACAGTTTGCAAAGTACTGTCTCAAATTATTTATTTGACATTTATCCTCCCGGGTGTTAGCAAAACAGCATTGTTGTTGAAGAGTGTAACAAGACAACATTACCACTGAGTATTTATTGTTGCTGGGGACTATCAGAAGCAAGAAGTGCACTTAAATAATTCCCATAGTCACCAAAGGTATTGTTACCTCTTTTCAGAGCTGTTCAGCTATTCTGTTGCAATTTCCCAGCTTAGGTGAAAAAAATGCAGTCTGCTCAGGTCCAGATAAAATGTTTTATATCATGAATCTATTTGAAATACTCGGCTCTGTCATTCAATGAAAATTCCAATATATATGTTTTACACCAGCAAATGGTCAGTGGTACTCCAAACTTTTCCCTCTTGTTACTTCTACGTCACAGCTACACCATCGCCCTTCCGTCTTCCTACATCGTCACTGTGTCAAAATCAATGGACAAATTCAGCTGTAGTTAAAGGAAGCTGTGCTTAAAGGAAGTGCAGGCTAGACAATTGGCTCTATTGTGTTATAGCCCCATCTCTGACCCCCGCTGCCCTTTAAAGCAACTCAGTGCAAAACCGGGATTGCTGTATCTACTTTCAAGTCTCATCACATACTGTAACTTATTCTTTCCCAGGATCTCAAACTTTGGAACTCCATAGCAACCGTCCTATTTCCTTCCTTTTATGATTATCAGGCTTTTAAAACACAAGCTTAAATTGAGCTAATCAGTACTCCCTAATTTATCTCGTAGTCTGTTTTATTGTTTTTGACCTCAGGGTTTTCCTGTGCTATGGACCCCTAGTCCTTTATCTTGGCTTCTCAGGAAAAAAAACTTAGGGCCTAGAATTTCCTCAAAAATGATATTTAAACTGCTTAAAATTATCTCTGAATTGTGCACCACTTCCCACCTGTTTTAAATCCCCTCACAAAAAATAAATAATCCCAGTATCTACCCTGAGCTACAATGAAGCAGCCTAGCCTGCCTTGTACCGAAAAGTGGTGTTTACCACAGGCCCGATTCCAGAAGGAAAGGAGCTAAACGGGTCTATTTACCAGCAAAAGGCATCATGAAGGATGTGCTGACCAAGTTATCATTGATTAGCAGCATTCCTTCAGTGATGCACTACTTGTTCCAGTTTAATAAGCTTTGTTACCTAGACTTGCTCTGAGGCTTTCTTTTCACATTCAGTAGTGCACTAAAATATTACATGAAAGCTCCATACCACAGATTAGGAAGCAGCCATCTCAGAATCTACTCCTTTCTCCTCCTGACATTACTTTTATATCTACAAACAAATGTGACAGTAGATCTAGCCCCCAAGTGGTTTATTTGCACATAGGATTCTATTTGGTTCAGTTCTCTGGAACAGTCTGCTTTGTCTCTGCAGGATAATTTCCAAGCTCTATCCATGATTTTCTCTTATATCACTATTGCACTGCAATAAAATACTTCAGTAAATGTCTTTTTGAGATTGGATTGTTCAGCTATAAAATCTACGCTTGTAGTTCGTAGGGTGAGGAAAGTCAGCTGATATTTTGAAGTAAAAATATGAATCGTGTTAAGTGTTTACTAAAAATACACAAGGCTAAGACTTTTAAATTACACACACCTAGGGGGGAAATTTTAACTTTCCCTGCCTGGTGGTAACAGGACATGATGGGTGGGGGGGGGGGCGGGGGCAGTTAAAATAAGGGCAGCGATTCATCCCAGTGCCTTCCTGCGGGATTGAATTTTAA
Source organism: Heptranchias perlo (assembly GCF_035084215.1). Taxonomy (NCBI): domain Eukaryota; kingdom Metazoa; phylum Chordata; class Chondrichthyes; order Hexanchiformes; family Hexanchidae; genus Heptranchias; species Heptranchias perlo. Next base: position 43,635,569 of record NC_090337.1, read on the forward strand.
CCTGCTGTTTTCAGCAAGTGTGCATGGCACCCTCCAGAAGGCAGCAGGGTCCTGCTTTAAATATGTCATCAGGCCCCGACCTCTGAGGGCTGAGCAGTGATGCCTTCCCCGCCAGCTCAAACCTTCCGGGAACTGCATTGGGGGCCAGAAGCCCATTGAGGCAAGTTGGGTTTTTTTTAGATTTCCTTGTGGGCCAAGAGGAGCAGGAATATTTGTTATGCATCCCGTCTGAAGCCAATGGAAAGAAAAGGGGTACAGCAGTCCAATACATCTCCATTCAATGAAGCTGCTTTGGGAGTTACTGCAGCAGGCAGCCCTTGAAAGACGTGTCATACTTTTTGGAGCTTTGACGACTTTGCTGCTTCAGAGCAACCTGGATGAAGCAGGCAGAAAGAGTTAATGATGCATAAACTGCCTATGCACTGAAGCTGGAAGCAGGTGACGACAAATTTGCTGGTCTCAAGAAGATTGCCAAGTTAAGTGCTGCTTACATTGTGCTCAATTTTACAATGTTGCCTTACAATGTATCTTAACAGCACTTCACTGTAAATTTGGTACGGCACCTTGCAAAACTGCTCACACACTTTCCAAATGCACAGATATGCTTATGTTTTAAAGGGGCACTGTACGTTGCTGCTGTAAGAAGGCATTTGCCCTGTGGAACGTTACATGTGGCAAGCAACAAAACACTAGGCATACTGCCAACAAAAGGTTCTAGCATGCAGCATGTTCACGGACTCATTTAAGGTGGCTACTGCCCAGGCATTTGGGTGGCACACATCTTCTCTCAGATTCCCTATTGCAACATCTGTCCCTTTTTGATCTGCATATAATCAGCAACACAGCCTGCATAGAGGAGGGGGGTTAGCCCTAGAAACTCTACATGTGGAGGCAATTGAGAGGTGGAGGTGGGAGAGGTCAGAGGCTCTCCCAAGCTCTTGGTTAGTACCATCCTTTGCTTTTAATTCTTTATCTCAGTCACTCACTCAATCAATCCCTCACACAGGCGTATACTGCAGCACTGTAGTATAACACATTGCAGTGCCTTATCATGTAAGATATTTCTCAAGAGTGTCTTACTGCCATTCTAAAATCTGTTCTGCTACTCCTGCATGATCCCAAATAACAGCAGGTGGCAGGGCACAATGTGCTACTTCAACCAAGCCCCTCATAGCATCCTGCGTCACACACTCCTACTGTGGCAAGCAGCAACTCAGATAGATTCATGATGGGGGTGAGGGTGGGGGAGGGGGAGGGGTCAGTTAGTGATTTGCAGAATAGAAAACTTGGTGAAGCACATAGCTTCAGTGAGTCGGAGCAGGGGCGGGTGTATTTAGGGGAGCCATGGCCTGTTGGCTAAGGGCTAATTGAAAATTTCAAAACTGAGATTGATTAATTTTTGTTAGTTAAGGGTATTAAGGGATATGGAACCAAGGCAGGTAAATGGAGTTGTGACACACGTCAGCCATGACCCAATTGAATGGCGGAACAGGCTCGAGGGGCTGAATGGCCTGCTCCTGTTCCTAAGGGCTAGGTCAAGGGCTCCTTCCCAAATTAAGTCTCAGGACACATTGGAGGTGCAGTTATGCCAAATTTTACTTATCGTAACTGCAGATGTAGTTGCCATTTTGGATGGCATCTTCTACTTCCTTATTGTGAGCTCCTATTAATTGGTTTCCCAGTGCGAAAATGTTGTATTTTTAGGCCCTGATGTGAGGCGATGACCAATGGTGGGAATATCTTTTTTGAGGAGGGTATAATGCACATGGTGAGATGGCTTGTTTATTGAATGTTTCAGGCACTAAAGTGACTTTTAGAGCCCGCCTGAAGCCTCTTGCTGAGTGACCAGTTGGTTGTGCAGATGTGTCTTCAATCACTTGCTGCTGTTGCCTGTGTTCTACTGCCTGTCCCATGGCAAGGCCCCTTTGTAGGGCAAACTTACGTTGCTGTGTGCTTTCCATGGGGAAATAGATGATTTGGCTTGCCTGGCAAACATAGCATCTGTGACCTGTGTTGTGTGGATTTTAAAAGTTCTCAGGGAGAGTCAATATTTTTGGGGTTCACAGTGATGAGTTTCAAATCTTATTTCTGACACTGTGTGGAACACCTGGGGCATGATTTTAGCAATCTGCGATCACAAATCAATTGAAGGTAAGTTATTTGTACTTCCGGTTTCCCACACGCCTGGCAGTCAGATTGACGGGCTGGCTGCATTTCAGAAGGGAAAGGAGCGAGTGATCGGGGGCCATGGAAGAAATCAGGGTGGGGGGGGAGGTGGGGAGACGTGGACGACATTAGGTGAGCCGTGGAGAAAATCAGGGTGGGGATGGGCCTGGGACTAGATCGGGGGAGAGGGTCCACCATCCGGGGTGGGGGGGGGGGGGTCGGCCAATCGCAGGGGTCCTGTTGCACCAGGTGAGCTTGTTGGGCCTGAATGAAGCACTCCTGCTCCTCCTGGCCCACAAGTGGTGCAATAAAGGCACTCACCTCATGGATCTGCCCCTTCTTACCTGCTTTCACCTGACGTGAATCAGAAACGATGGGAAACCTGAACATTTCTAATACACAAATAATTAAGTGCCTCAATTATCGCAATGAGGTACATTGCCCCTTTAAATATCAGCCTGCTGGCTTTAAGTAGGAACAGGACTTCAGGGTTTCTGTTGTGCGCACGTCCGAAGGTGCCTGGTTTAAACCTGGAAGTGGGCACGTTGGAGCCGGGATGTGGTCCTATTCCAAAAACAAACTACTTTTACTGCCCCCCCACCCCCAACCCACCTGTTCTTGGGGGTTAAAATTACCCCCCTGGTGACTGCAGTTGAAGTGACTGCTATTAACAGACAATATGAAGATCCACATAAGGTGTTCACTCTTTTGGGTACAGAAGGCTGTATGGAGGTGAGCTGCATTGTGAGGGATTAAAACAAAAATACAAATAGGGCAGCACCAAGGAGAAGTGGAAATTGAAAATTCTTACAAATTCACCAGAGGTAGAGGACGATCAAATGCAACACGTACAGAAATCTAAATTAGTTTCACAAGCCAAGTCTGTAATAAAGGCCTAACAATTTCCCTTAGCCACCATGTGGGCCTGGACAAGTTATCTGAAACAAGAGTATATGCCGTAATTATATAAGCACTGAAATGAATTATACAGTCTTTCCATGCATTCTGCATGTGTATTCTAGCATATTCATTTGTCATTGATAACACTATAAATGATAGTTCCACAGCTATTCAAATACCTTTACTAAGTAACCATACTATTTCATGATGTGGAGATGCCAATAAAACTGTTGGACTATAACCTGGTGTTGTAAGATTCCTTACATACTATTTCATCATTATTATAAAACTGTACAAATCTTCATAATTATTTTCTCACTTTCTTACTTAAAAAAAACATGTTATGGGATACATTAATCGATATAGTCTGAGAACCAATCATCATATGGTATAAAAGATGTCAGATGAGAGTATTTCTTCTGTGCCCATGAGGAGGGAGAAAGAAGAGTAACTCTTCCATGAGCTCTTGGGGGAGGGACAATGTTTTTTGTTTTATTTACATCATTCACAGAAGGGGCAAACTGGACATATGGGAAATTAGGAGATTTCCTGAGTGTCCCTGTGAATGGTTCCATAGCGCTGTATTATAGGCACCTCCGTTGTCTGCGATAATATGTATTGTACGCGAAGATTGTAATTAGGACACCAGAGGGCCCCCTGATGGGAGCAAGCATACTGTAGCAAGTAAACTCCAGGGTCTCCTCTTGTCACTTCGAGCTCTACCAATATTATTGAACATCAAGCTGTAACAACATCTAGCTGTCGCCACAATAGCAGTGTTTCTGGTCAGTGTCAAGAAGACATCCATGATCTTATTGGATCCGACAATGAGAAACCAGTGCAGGTTGAAAAGGAAGCTGACAGCAATGATTCACAAATGGATGGCACAGACCACTCAAAAAATATGCAATTAGGGGGAAGTCAACTAAGTAACTAGCTCTAATCATATTTTGTATACTTTTACTTAGCCTGAATTTTTTGTCCCAAGTATAGCAACTTTCCCCTAACTAATTTTTAGTTTTTGGACACAAAAGTATGTCTGTTATTTCAATCAAATCACTATTGTTAATAGAGTACAACTTCTGTATATAGAACAGTTATGTGTATTTATATCTGGTCATAAATGGCATTGCAAATTAATTGAAAGCTTAAGCAAGGCAAATGTAACCAGATATCTAAAATGAGTCCAAACAACAAGGTGGAGCAGCAAAGCAGATTCCCTGACAACGATTCTATAGTGTTTTGAGTAACTCTGTGACACTTCAAGTTCTTGCAGAAGAGAAAGGAGTGGACCCTGAAACAGTTTAAGGCACTAACGGCTTGAAAAAATGTCCCTCGAAAGCAGAAGTAATTGCCGCCATGGTCATCTGTAAAAAGTTGTTCACACTTCTATCTCCAGTCACAATTTGCTTGCAGGAAACAGTAGTCAATTTTGGAGATGTTTCTGGTCTCACCAAGGGCAGTCTTCAAAACCTAGAGAGTGGTAGAAACAGGAATCCACGCTTTTGCACACGAATATGACATTGCAGTTCAGACTCCAAAGAGAAGCAGAAAATGAAACCAATTTTTTGATGAGCTTGGTACATCAATCACAGATGAATTTTGGCAACTAAAAATTGAAGTGTACTTTTGATCAATCGACCTGCTTGTAATGAAACTGAATAATCGCTTCTCTAATCATTTGCTGTCTATCTTTGGGAAATAAGTTTCTTAACCTCAAATAATCTGCTAAGAAATAAAGAGACAGTAATGGATTCTGATGTCAACTCTTCTTTGATTGCTCAGGAGCCAAGCACCTTCAAAGACATGTATGCTGTAGCTCACATAAGTATATACCTTGGAGATCTTACTATCTAAATGTCAAATATGGACTAGGAGCATGAGGATCAATACAGAAGAAACAGAAATTAATGTTTCATTCTCAATATAGGTTGATTATGGATTTATCAGGCTTATCAGTCAAGATTTACAAATTTATTAATTCTGTATTTGATTTTGTGGTCCATTGTAGCAATGAGCGTTATTGCAGAAAGCACCATCAGCTATGTCACTATTATGAAGAACAGGCTAAGATCGACCATATCAGATAGATGGTTATCAAATCTTTTGATTCTGTCCTGTGAAATTGATAATTTAGAATCAATCACGAGTATAATATATATAGTTCTATAGACACTAGTGGGCTGGGGAGGCAAAATTAGCTCAGAGAAGGTAGGGGTCTCTCCTAAGGTCCGGGGAAGGGGATGGGCACCACAGAGCCTGACCAATAGCAATTACTCACGTAAACTCACATAACTTTATAAAACCACCATCCAATCATCATGGACACCAAGGACAATGCAAACATATAGGAGCAGATTATAACTCGGAGTGGGTTTGCAGCGGGAGACCACTCTGGCAAGTTGATCTCCCACCTGGCGGAGGCAGCAAGAAGCTACGGTGATTTTAACTGCCAGGCCTTGTTTAAATGCCACTGGTCCAATTCCTGCCCAGAACGGGGATGAAGAGGGAGCAGACGGCTCCTGGCAGGCAAAGACCAGGTGACCCTTTGGCCTCTTGGCAGCTTCCTTGTAAGGAGTAAGCACTCCTGCTCCTTTTGGCCCCACAAAGGAAAGTTTTTTGACTTACCTGAAGGGCCTCTTCTGTCTTCAAACTAGCAGCAGACACGCTTCTGCTTAGCAGGAAAGCTGTGCCGGCTTCCCTGGTCCCACCCGCTTACAACTGCAATGGGAATTGTATAAATGTATGAGGCTCCCACCTGGTTTAGGTGGGCACCTTATCCAACTGCAAAACCCTACAGGTTAATATCGGAAATGGTTCGGATTTGAGCTGGTAAGTAACCTATTTGTTTTTAACTGCATACCTGTCCAGTTTCCATCAGGCGGGTAGGATTAAGATCAACATCATATTTTTTGGCTTCTAACATTTTTTTCTCATGTACCTCGTTCTCCTGCATCCACTCTGAAACCTACAAGTTTAGAGCATTTAAGGGATGCATAAGCTTTTAATCTGTGAGAGGCCACTTTCAAAATCCAATGTCATTTGATGCACTATAATGCCGTTTACAGTTAACATGAATTATAATATCTGCAAGGTAACTCATTAAAAAAAATGCCAGGCTACTATCACCAGAAAAGGTAAGAGAGTTATGATTTTTTTAAAAAATATTTGTTCTCAGGTGTGATGGCACTGGCTGGATTATCAATGCCTGGATTATTGCCAATAGGTCTGTCCAATTAATTTTTCCTTATTTTTGTACTTCGTAGTAATTGTTAATAACTGAGTGGCTTGCCAGGCCACTTCAGAAGGCGTTAAGAATCAACCATGTCGTGTGGGACTGGAGTCACATGTACGCTAAAGCAGGTAGGAGTGGCATCCTCCCTTCAATGAAGGATATTAATAAACCAGTTGAGTTTTTACAACAACTTGACAGCTTTCATGCTCATTTTTCTGGTGATAGCTCACAAATTACCAGATTTATTGAATTCAGTTTCACAACTCATGATTTTTGGCTGCTAGTCTAGTACCATAACAATTACACTACCATCCTCAATATTATCATTGGCATTAAAGCTAACAGTTTACATTATACTTAATGAGTCCAAAAGAACACAATCTATTTTGACTTGATGCTAAATAAGAGAATTAAAAAATGAAAAGAAATTCCATGGTGTTCTCCCGATCTCCCATCATGACTTTGGTGGAGAATAAGTGGGAAATCCTGGAGAAATGGTGTAAACAGATAAACCATTTATGCCGTATCTCCAGGAGGATTCTGCCGATCTCTCGTCAAAGTCACAGCAGCAGATCAAGTGAACCCTGTCAAAGTTTGATCCCTGAAACCTGTGTAAGTATATAGAGAACAACAAGTGGTTGTAAATTAATTGACATAATAAATATTATAGCCTGTAAATGACTCCTTTTGTGGTAATAAAGAGTTAACTGAGCATTGTCTTACAAAGAATAGTTAGGAATTTATGCTTTTTCTCTTTTAATTTAGTCAAAGGGGAAGTCAAAGGAAACTAGCTGCAATAATCACGTCCATCAACTGTTTAAAGCATTAAATAGTCACTTTAATTTATGAAATAGCACATGACACCACCATATTAGCAATTTCACTGCAGGAACGCAGTGGAGCAGGCAGATGGCCCATTTTGTTGACCAGGCACTTGAGGCTCTGATTTAGGGTGTGAGGGAATGGAAAGACACCATCTATTGGGCAGAGGACCAGTTCCAGTTAGATATGCATGGATTATCAGACATGGAAAGAAATCACCAAGCAAGTCAATGGTGTCTTGTGAACCCAACAGACCGGAAGAGATTCCACGATAGCATACCCTAAGAAAAGCACTAAAATTCATATACATGAGACTCACTTGCTACAAGCGGATATGAAAGAAAGTCAGCCTCATTACTGAATTGCTTCTGCATGTTAAACCAAACTCCAAGATGCATTCTTTGCTGGTTTCAACTTACCTGGAGAATGGATAAAGTCAACCTTGATCCAAATATTCACTGTGCTCATGGACAGCCAATGTTCTTCTCTCAGAAAATCAATGGACATGTTGAGAAAGTTCCCAGTAGTAGGAGAATGCACATAGTCATCAAAGATTGGGCAGTTGACTATCTTGACAGCTGCACATGGGGGCTATCGAGCACCTCTGCACAAATGACAGTAGATATGGTAGAAAGCATGCTGGACCAGGCAGCCAGAGCAGTACTGGATGTGCCTGTCTCAGATACAGAGTCCTCTGGGTTCACAACAAATGGTGAAATCACGCAGCCAGCCAGCACACCCACTTCTTCCATTAGGGGATCATTGAGGAGTAGGACAGATGTCCCATATAATATTAGTACAATAGGCTCAAAGGGAAAGCCCTGTGGCAAATCACACTGACAATATTCACTGACACAGAATGCTAGGAATAAACACTTGAATTATAATTAATGCAAAAGTATTTATGTTTCAGCGCTTAGGAGACAGCGGGACCCTGGAAAGAGATGGAAACAGGGAATGAAAGTGTAAGGCAAGATCGTATGGGCAAGGCACAGAGACATATGTAGAATGATGGGTTTTTAAAGCTGCCATCTCACAACTGGAGTATTGTGTGCAGTTCTGGGCACCGCACTTTAGGAAGGATGTGAAGGCCTTAGAGAGGGTGCAGAAGAGATTTACTAGAATGATTCCAGGGATGAGGGACTTTAGTTACGTGGATGGGCTGGAGAAGCTGGGATTGTTCTCCTTGGGACTGAGAAGGTAGAGAGGAGATTTGATAGAGGTATTCAAAATCATGAAGGGTCTAGACAGAGTAGATAGAGAGAAACTGTTCCCACTAGCAGAAGGGTCAAAAACCAGAGGACATAGATAGGAACATAGGAACAGGAGTAGGCCATTCAGCCCCTCGTGCCTGCTCCGCCATTTGATAAGATCATGGCTGATCTGTGATCTAACTCCAAATACCTGCCTTTGGCCCATATCCCTTAATACCTTTGGTTGCCAAAAAGCTATCCATCTCACATTTAAATTTAGCAATTGAGCTAGTATCAATTGCTGTTTGCGGAAGAGAGTTCCAAACTTCTACCACCCTTTGTGTGTAGAAATGTTTTCTAATCTCACTCCTGAAAGGTCTGGCTCTAATTTTTAGACTGTGCCCCCTACTCCTAAAATCCCCAACCAGCGGAAATAGTTTCTCTCTATCCACCCTATCTGTTCCCCTTAATATCTTATAAACTTCGATCAGATCACCCCTTAACCTTCTAAACTCTAGAGAATACAATCCCAATTTGTGTAATCTCTCCTCGTAACTTAAACTTTGAAGTCCGGGTATCATTCTAGTAAACCTACGCTGCACTCCCTCCAAGGCCAATATGTCCTTCCGAAGGTGCGGTGCCCAGAACTGCTCACAGTACTCCAGGTGCGGTCTAACCAGGGTTTTGTATAGCTGCAGCATAACTTCTGCCCCCTTATACTCTAGTCCTCCAGATATAAAGGCCAGCATTCCATTAGCCTTATTGATTATTTTCTGCACCTGTTCATGACACTTCAATGATCAATGTACCTGAACCCCTAAGTCCCTTTGGACATCCACTATTTTAAGGTGATTGGCAAAAGAACCAAAGGTGACATGAGGAAAAACTTTTTTACATAGCGAGTGGTTAGGATCTGGAATGCACTGCCAGAGGGAGTGGTGGAGGCAGATTCAATCATGGCCTTCGAAAGGGAATTGGATAAGTACTTGAAAGGAAAAAATTACCAGGGCTATGGAGATAGGGCAGGGGAGTGGGACTAGCTGGATTGCTCTTGCACAGAGCTGGCACGGACTCGATGGGCTGAATGGCCCCCTTCCGTGCTGTAACCTTTCTATGTTTCTATCTGTTGTACATATTTAGAGGCAACATGTGGTATTACTTGTCGGATCAGTCTTCCTTGCTACACCAGTGGTTCTACATCTGGTTCTTCATTGTCACTTTCAGCCCCGTGCTCAGCCATAGATTCTGGATTTAATTGATCTTTGTCTACAGCGAGCTCTATTTGCAGAATGAAATTGTGCACATGCAGGATATGACAATCATTCTGAAGACCCTGTGGGAGCTGTACTGTAGGACCTCTCCTGAATGGTCCAGACATCTGAAGTGCTTCTTCAAAATCCCACTCATATGATCAATGATCATTCATGTAGCTGCATGTGTCTCACTGAACCTGTGCTCTGCTTCTGTCCATGAGTGGCATAAAGGTTTCAATGACTGCATAGGGTGCTTTTAGTCTCCAGGCACCCATACTTCCAACCTTCCATTCCTTTGAAACAATAGGTGATACGGAGGATTGCCTTAAAATGAAGACATCATGTGAGCTCCTTGGGAAGCAGAATTATATGCTAATTATCACATGTTAGCGGCATATTGTGTGAAAGCCTTTGTAGTTTATGCAGGGCTTCATATTGTGCACAGGAACCTGAATGGCAACATGTATGCAGCCACTGACTTTCTGCACGCTTGGGAAGCCAGCTGATGAATTCTGCTGATGCTGTTTGTGCATTGGAAAAGAAATGAAATTGTTGGTCCAGCGAAATGAGGCATCTGTCACCTCCATGATGGATCTGTGTGCAGCAAACTTGCTGACACTGCATATATCACAGCTCTTGCCTGGAATGACCATGAAGCATAAAATTTCAAGCCATGTTGACTTTAGCTACTACCTACAGCGCCATCGTGATGCTTGAGAGAGTCTGCAGGTCTTCATTCATAGATTGCATAGTTGACGTAGCTCCGTCATCCTTAGTCTCATTCCACTGTGCCTCAGTCATCCCAGGTAGTTTCGCTTGGGCAGTACATCTGATGCATCAGGTACCAGCAAGCTCTGATCGTTTGCCTCCTGCTGTTCCACCTTACCTTACAGGTTGCCCTCTGCTGCACTTTCTCGTCCTCCTCAGTCAAGGCCAGCATAAATGGCACACTGACTCCAATTCCCACGGTCTTCTACACAGTTGAAGTAATTGCTGTCTTATATAGATGATCATCTCTGACCCGACCAAATCAAAGCAAACCAAAGCTGCAGTTGCAATTTTGGTTACATATCAACATTCTCAATGCACTGCATTGGTGAAGTGGGAAGATTGCAGAATTGTGTGGAATAGATTTAAATAACAATTGTATTGGCATCACCAAGCTCAACAACACTACCTACCGCTTAGATTCAGCGCTAAAACACTAACTAACCACTTCATGCTGGGGGCAAGTTTGTAGCTTACAATAAAATCAGGTAAAATCTATGTTCTCCTGCACTCATGATATTTTTCACATGCAACAAACAAATAGCGTAATGCCTATTGTGATTTTCAGTCTCATGTCACATTGAGGCCTGATATTAAATTATAATCTTTGCTGACTTTAAATGTACACATCAAACCTGATTGCTTTAAAAATGAATAAAGTAACATGCTATTGTGGCGGTTCAGAGCCTGAAATGGAGTTTTGACATCATCACTGCAGAATAATAGCATCAGGTGATACATAGCAGGGTATATTCAGGAAACGATTTGCAGTTGACACTAAATTATAGGGAAATTAGGATCCCAGGGGACGATAGTGCAGGCTGGAGACAGAATGTGCCAGTGACCATGACTCATAGGTCGACCTATTCCAGCTGAATTTTCCTTATATGTTTCCATAATTATATATTTCTTTCTGAGCTCCCTTTAAATATGCCATTTAATTAATACAATTTTGGAGTTTAGCAAGTCTGTAACACATTGAGAGCAATGAGCTCTCCCAACTGATGTGGATGCCATTCATTGTTAGGTGTTCAGTGCAGCATGTTTTCACATGTCAAATTATTAAAATCTATTCATAAATAAAAAGTAATTTATCAAACACAGCCACAGCCACTTTCCTATTCAGAGTACTTATCTAGGGAGCCGTTTTCTCCCTGGCTCTACTGTGTAGACATGCATTTTTAAAGGTCAATTCCACTTCAGAACATCATTTGTCATAGGATTTTTTTTCCAAATTAAAATCATACTCCAATCACAAAATAAACTGTCAAAATTCAGTGCCTATCATGAACTCCATTTACTGCTTTTTTGATTCAGTGCTTCTGGATTGGCAAAAAAAATACTACACAATATATTTGTAAGATTTTGAAACTCAGCACATTTTTCAAAAAAAATGTTTTCAGATTTTTTTCCCTTGATTTCAAATTGCATTAATTTCTGTTATAAGCAATGTAGTTATGGCAGTTTTGCAAATTTTTCCAAGGTGAGAGAAAACCGCAATGAGTTACAATGACAAGGCTGTAATTAACTTCGTATTTCTCATGCAAATGCCCAACTTTGCAAAGGTATCTGAAACTACAGGCAGATAACATCTATCTTTTGAGCACATTATGATTTTGTTCTGTTACCAGGATAGTCACCATCTCCTGTACAGCATAACAAATAAACGACATATAAAGAGAGAATTTTATTACATCACAAAGCTTGGCATCCCAACGGCATGTCCTTTGCTTAGTTCATAAGCGTGCATCTGATTTTAACAAGTGTGGAAGCAATGGGGGTAATTTTACCACCCGCTATCGGGTGCGTTCTCGGCGGGGGGGGCCCGAAAATCAGGGAATCCCGGAGCGGGACCGGATCCCGACTCGATCCCACCCACTTCCGGGTTCCCCGCGGACGCGCCGGCGTGCGCGCGCAGCCCCCGCTGGTGGGAATCCCGCAGGCAATTAAAGCCAGCGGGATGCCACTTGACAATATTTATTTAGGTATTTCAGGTCATTAACTGACCTGATTAAGGGATTATGTGGGATTTTAGAACAAAGTGGGACTGTTTCCCACACTGGAGGAAACACTCCCAGGTCAAATGGACGTGTTGCACCTGTCAGCCTGTGGCAGCTGCAAAGGTCCATTTGACAGGTGGTGGGGGGAGACCCTCACCCATTGCAGGAGGCCACTCTGTCACTTGGGACAAAGTTTGACCTCCACCACCCTCCTCCTGACAGTCAAAGTCACCAACTTGCACACTTACCCCGGGGTCCAGAGACATGTACCTACCTTGCGGACCCCCTCAGATGTACATCTTGCGGATGGGGGCCGTCGTAGCTGCAGTCATGACCTCCTCGGAGGGCGAACAGCATCACCAGCCTCACCAGCCTCGCCATCCACGCCGTCCACCTCTGACACGTGGAGCTCCACAACACAGTGCTGTGACACATCCACCTGCACAGCAGGAGGGAGGGCTACGGCAGAGAGAGATGCGTCGCAGAGGGCACTACCCTCGCCACAGGGTCCACAGACCGAGGCTCAGCCTCCTGGACCTCTCTGAGCAGCAGTGCACACGGAGGCTCAGAGTCACTCGACATGTAGTCGTGGACATCTGCAGCCTCTTTCATGCCGAGCTGCTCCCGGCTGGCCCGAGCACCATCTTCTTACCTGTCGCCGTCAAAGTCACCACTGCCCTCAAAAACTTCTCCTCCGCATCCTTCCAGCGTGCAACCGGGGACATCGCCGATGTCTCCCAGTCGTCTGTGCAGAAGAGCCCTGCAAATACACCTGCACCCACTCTGCAGTGTCACAATGGGTGGCATCAGTTGTGGCTCCTCATAGTGATCCTCAGGAGCGGGCATTATTGCACAAACCAGACAGGATTCGCGAAGACATGGCAGTAGTGGTGCCAATTTTTGTAATGTGAGTTGTTCAGAAATTCAATATAAGTAACACCCATGACAAACCCTCAAACACCCTTGTGCATCCCCTTCATGCTCACGACACGTTTGCCTTACGCTGCCTACTGCACATATGTGATGCATGCCCTGTGGCTGCAGCACAGGTAGTGGCAGGTTGAGTGAGGCTGGCCGTGAAAGAGATGCACGAGAGGGTGAGTATGAGATAGCGCCATGAGATTGTATGAGGATTGGGTTGAGTGGTAGTGGCGGGATGAGTACTGGCGAGGTGAGTAGGTGCAGGTAAGATGAGGATGAGGTTTGAGTGGGTATGAGGGGTGATGTGACAGAGTAGTGTTGGCAGTGCCGAAGGAGATGTGGGGTGGGGGCAGTGATGTGGCAGACGGAGTGTAGGGGAAAGACTACGTGTACTCACTTTGGCTGACCTACTGAGGTCATTGGAGCACCTCCTGCACTGTATGCAGGTGGGCGATATGTTGGTGGCGCTGGTGACCTCCTCTGCCACCTCGAGTCAGGCCTTCCTGGTGGCAGAGGCAGGCCGCTTCCTCCCGCCCACCGGGAGGAAGATCTCTGTCCTCCCCCTCCTCCTCACCCCATGTATTGATACCTGGAGTGAGGCATCATTAAACTGGGAGCAGCCTTCCCCCTGGGCTGCTTCATGCTGTAATTTTTTCTATTTGTTGCAGCATCAATCAGTGAAGGACTGCCCCTTTAACTAGAGCGCCTCCAGCTGACAGATCTTACTGCGCATGCGCAGCCCGCCCGACGCGCAGATCAGCAGTGGGGAACCCGGAGGAGCAGGTAAGTGGCTCCAATTAGTGAATTGTCTGCTACGATCGTGCGGGAAACTGACTAATTTCACCGGGCGCGTTACCCACACGCCCGATAGCCCCCCGGCCGAGAACCCGCAGCCCTGCTAACATCGGGCCCTTTGGCTCTGTGGGCTATTTAATAACATCTCGTAAAATGTGCCAAATGTTACTTGCGATTTTTTGGGGTAAAATATGCAGCAAAGTTGGTAAGGCAATGCAAAACGCACTGTTCCCACAATACCTCAATCTACAGCTGAATATCTTGAAGCTCATTACCGTCAGGAAGGTGTGGAAATTCAGATTGCTATTGAGGAAAGAAAGTGTACAATAAATCATTGTTTTATCTACTTTGTTGACAGTAGACGCAACTATATCTGATCACTCATCTGATTGCCAGGGTAGTTTATGCCCACCGGTCCTATCAGCACAGGCAATTTCAGCTATATAATTGTGCATCTGCTGAAATGTTACAGCTGTTCTACTATAATAGGTTAGTGCAGAATTATCCATAGTACCTAATATCAAAGTCTTTTCCCTGCTAAAATTAAATACTTCACAGTCAGATAACCTTTATTGTCATCATATAAATGGCTTCTTATATGTTTCCTAGAGACTGTCCTTTTCAAAACTCATTAGGAGCAAGTAACAGCATTTCCTTATGGATGGGTTTCATTGCAAATTCCACAGAAATTGATTTTTTTTATATAGGAAAATATCATCTGCATAAATTACAAGATGACATTTTGAAATTTAGTGTAGAAGCCCCATCAAAATCCTTACAGGGTTAAATTAAATGCAAAACCAGTGTTATTAAGTGTAGTCAGGTGAAGATGCCATTGGTTACATTTGTGTTCTGTAAATCAGGAATAGCTTTCACCAGGCTTCATATCAAAGTCACTGCAGTATACTATCAAAGTGTAAGTTATAGAATTTAGAAGAACGAGACAAAGAAAAGAAATTCACATTCTGCCAGATGTGGTACGTGGAATTAAAGGTAATTCAAGATTTATCCCAATTAATCTGGGCTTTGTATTTAATGATTTTTTTCCTTAATTTAAAAGGACTGAGATTAAAGAGGATGTAGATAATATTATGCTGTTCATTTATTTTTAAAGATAATTTCAGAAAATAATAAGGGATCAAAATGCAAAACCATCTTTATCCCTTTCCAATATTTTGACATTTTATCCGAGTTTAATAACTAGAAATAAAGCTGAGCTTTATAAACTGTTTGATTTAACCCCTGTCACTCATTATAAAGCACAAAAGGAAGAGAACTCTGCTGCACAAACATGCTATGTCAATACATTGGGGTAGAATTTCTGATGGGGTTTTCCCGTTCTTCAGTAATAACTTCAGCAGATCAGTGGAAACCTCAACGAATCGGCAGAAACGGGGTTTCTCCAGAATTTCGACCAATCTTCCGACAAAGTTTAGGCAGGAGATCGCGAGAACCTTCACAGAAATTACTGGTGATTGACAATATCAAATAATTCTATTCCAGTCACAGCAGAGGGAATGAGTCCATGGGAAGGAAAATCGGACGGGCAGCCGATCCGCTACCAGCGGTTTTGTTTCCCTGTTGAATTTTACCCCCATTTGACTGGTAAAGTACACTGAAAATACCATAGGTTGTTTCTCAACTGATAGTAATGACCTATCATGAACACAGCACTATCATTCTTCCTACAAAATTTCTAGGGAGCCTCCGAACATAAACTATCAAGAGATTAACTTTCATCCATCCACCAGATTGCCAGGGCTCATATGGGAAACCTGAGACCACTTTTCATCCAACCTCACCAATTAACCACGGACAAGACTGATACACCACTATAAGGGGCTGACATCATCTTCCATACTAAATTACATGGGGATCATTTGAACACATTACAAAAAAGGTCAGTTGATGCTGTGTTGATTAATCTCTTCAAAAAAGAGCTATAGAGGTAAGTACAGACTGAGATGAACTAAAACTGCATGGTACACAATGGCTCTGGTGCTCTGCGCTGCAAAGGCCTGGAAGGGGTAGGAAGGAATATTGTCTGTTGGGGCCAGCTGGCCAAGCATCAATAATAGATTTGAGGATTTTGGAGTTTCTGGTTGATTCACTTTGGGCATCAGGAATGTTCATGAGAGCTTTCTTTCAAGCGATTAAATGGGCAGGTGATATGGTGCATTATAGCAGGTTTCATGGGGCCTAATACATTTCTCATTCCACACTTTCTTATGTTATCACCCGCTCCCCCCCCCCCCCCCAACCCTGACCACCCACTAGACTACCAAGGATTGAATTCATCCTGTACCAGAAATTAGATACTAAAAATTACCGTCACATACAAGGAAGGTTCTTTTGCTGCTGTGTCTCAAGTCACAGAAAGCAGTTGTTAAATTGCCAGCTGGGGTTAACCTAAAGCAGGATATGCAAAACGTTGTGCAGAAGATTATTTTCAATCCCTCTCAGCTGACACAGTGGTGAATCAAGCATCTATTTACACTGCACCGCTTTGAAACTAGTCCCAGCACGAAACCCGTTCCAGGGGTGTGTTTGCTTCATTGATGGGTCCTGTCAGAGTGCAGAATCCACCCACAGCTGTATTGACAAGTAGATGTCAGTTTTAGATATCAGGATTGCTCTGACCTCTAATTATCAGGGTAAACAAAGTATAAATATTTCTTGTGGATTGTGTACTTAAAGGAACACTCTCACCATGAAAAGGTATTTTAAACAAATGATGAAAGGGTTTCCACACAGTTCTATTTAATCCAACAGCATCTCATTTCCTGTTCGTGACTTCAATTATGCCCTTCATTACATTTTACACAGGAACTCTAATAATTTTGAAAGTCTGTGTATATCTGGTATCAGGATTTTTTGAGTGGTTGTATTATTTTTTCATTGCCTTACTCCTAGTTTTTGCAGCATTTCGTTTCAAGGTAATGATCTTGCTTTGTTGAAGCAGGGATTTGTTATTAAACAGTAAACTTTGCATGTCTCAATTGTCTGTCTGTGCTCGGAAATTACATTCTAATGATATGACTCATATTCCTCCTCATTCTCTTTTTCCCAGAAAGCAGCATTTGATTATTGGTAGGTGTAATTAATTGTGGTCCAGTGAAATTTGTGCTACATCTGTGTTGTCTTTTGGAGGCTCTGATTGTATTCTGAAGCTACAGTGATGACATTGCTGTCGTTGCTAGGCTTTGGTTGGTTCTGCGTGGTAACATTAGAATCCTGTGAGGTATTTGTTACTGTTATGGTCTATAAATGGAAGACTGTTTCCCTTCAGGTTTGATAGATGGCAGTCTCTAAGGAGGTGATGACAAGGCAATAGCAGTTTTTGTGAAAAGGGGGTTGTGACTGTCGTTCATTGTGAACAAATAGGACTTGTACAGTGACTGCTCTTACGTTAAGAATGTGTGATGTGGTAATTTGTGTGAAATAGCAAGTGTTGCCATGGGCCTAGAATATCGTGGATGTCTATGGTAATTAGCTGCTTCTTAATGAGTTTTGACTGGCGGTGAGAATGTAGTCTCAATAGACTGCTGACACATACATGCAAATCCATGGAATATATTTTCACTATTATCTCAAAATATTAGTATTGAAAAAAAACTTTAAAAATTGATTATTATTATTAGATAAGGGAAAGCAGAAATAACAAACCCAAAATGAATAGTCAAACTCTACAATAGTATGATAATTAAAAAGAAAATTACACCTCATCCAGAAAAAAATACCTTTTTTGTTCCTGTGGAAGTTTTCTCTCTATATATGGACAGAAAAACGATATTACTAAATCTTTACACTTTATGTCAATTTCCTATTAGACAGTGTATTATTTTCTAGTAAAATGCCTCTTCCTGTCATGTGATCAAAGTATCAAAAATATCAAACATTTTACATTGTCCTCTAATTGCATTCAACATGTAAAAAGTAAATTACTCAAAAACAAACTTACTTCACAGAAACGTTAAAATGGCCCTCACAAATAAATGTGAAGCTATTTTGAAACTAGTATAACATTAATAATAAAATACTATTTTTTATTGTACTAATTTAAATTACCTAAAAAAATTTTACTAATTTTAAATTAAAGGTCACTACTTCCATCATGCCAGACCCAGTACCTTATAAATCAGCCAGTGTGGACAGCTGAAGAAGTACATGTCCAACTTCTCCTAGTGACCCCATTTCACTTGTGGTGCATGGTACAAGAACGAGTGAGATAGGTTCACTACTTTGATGAGCAATTAGACTGTTAGGACTAAGTATGTCAGACTGTGCTACTGTAATTCATATTGTCTTAGTAAAAGAAAACTGCAGGCACTCAGTGTGTGAAATGGTAGGCTGGAAATATGAAAAAGATTTATTTCTGCCAAAGGTTTGATGGATAGTTCCTTTAATGCATTCAGCTCAAAATGAGGACCCTGTAATTAGCTAAAGAATTCCTTAATCAAGCTCAATTGATGATTCCTAGTTTTAATTTTAAAATGAAGTAATCCGGTTTGCAATTGAATGACTGTTATGTCCGTAAAATTACACCATTTCAAAATACTAACAAGATGTTCTGAGGCACACCAGGAATTACTGAACTAACCATTTAGAATAGAAAGATTACCAACCATAGGAACACAAGTTCTCTCTAGTGCAGTCTTATTTACAGGTTCACATAAGAACAGATAGGTTTTTTTTATTCGTTCATGGGATCTGGGCGTTGCTGGCAAGGCCAGCATTTACTGCCCATCCCTAATTGCCCTTGAGAAGGTGATGGTGAGCCGCCTTCTTGAGCCGCTGCAGTCCGTGTGGTGAAGGTTCTCTCACAGTGCTGTTAGGTAGGGAGTTCCAGGATTTTGACCCAGCAACGATGAAGGAACGGGGATATATTTCCAAGTTGGGATGGTGCAGCTGGTGGTGTTCCCATGTGCCTGCTGCTCTTGTCCTTCTGGGTGGTAGAGGTCACAGGTTTGGGGAGATGCTGTTGAGGATGCGCAGGGCAGTTATCATCCATAATGATTAACAAGCTTCTAACCTGAGCTCGAGATTTTCTGTTCAGAGAACTAAGTGTCTCTACAAATCTGAGGCTAGACCAAAGGGTTTAAACCTTTGAAGGAAATAGCTGGAAATGTATGGACATTCCTTGAGGGAGGATAAGTTAAAATTTGAATACAATAGCTGTAATAGGCACTTCAACTCAATTCTTTTTGAAGGCAAAGTCTGCTTAAGACTTGGATGCTACATCTTTATCGAAAGCTCTTCTGAAGCCTCTCTCACACTCTTGCATAGGGTATACGAAAAAGCTCACCATTTGATTGGCAATCTTTCTCTCACCTCTAGCCTCCAACCTTTCTTTGTGTCACAACCTTTCTTGTCTCACTATTTTATTGACACCGTTGTCTTCCATATATTCTATCTTGTCATCGTTACTCCTCTGAACTTTTGTCCTTTGTTTTCTCCTGAGCTCCAATTACACCATCTTACATGAACTTTCTCCTCCCTACATCCTTAGTGTTGAAAACAAGACTTGAAATCAAGACTTATTCCAAAGTCTTCTACTCTAGCTCATTCTTTTCCTAGCCCTCAAATGTTTGGATCTCTAACTCTCTCTTCCCTTCCTCCTTCAATCTACAGGATTTTAAAACCTGAGCTTGACACTACCTAATTGCTCCTTCTTGATTTACTTAGTCTTCAACCATGATGGATGTCCTATGCAATGGAACTTAGTCCTTCATGTACAATTCTCAATAATAACAAAATACGTAGCACAGATTAAAAATTGGTATTTCACTGGGTTGTCAAGACATTAAAAATTGGTTCCCAAAGGCCGTCAACTTCTTCTAGGGTTGATGAATATTAATGCAATCTCTTTGGGAAGGAGTAGAAAATATTAGTGAATGAGATGCTGGAATCCTAGTGTAGAGCTAATTGGGAGATTTTGAGTAGGGTATTCCAGTTCCATCCAACTGATTAAGATGAGCTCAGAAGATATCCACAGCCACTGCTGTCAACTTCTTTCAGTCCTGTGTAAAACATACTAACCAGCCGGCTAAGACAAAGGCTGAGAAAAAGCACTGCTTCTGTTTTAAGTCAAGCTGCACCACAGGAGACAGTAAAGCTGTAGTCAGCAAGTACTTCATGTTTATTGTTTTATCACTGTTAATAAAGTAACAGATATATAGAGTGAAAGCAATATCTAGCTAAAAACCATAGGAGACACCATGGCTGATGTTACAATTCTGCAACTCAGTATCAGGCAGAAATTCACCATCAAATATAATGTTACAGCCGTTCAGTGGGACTCTGCTAATCTCCAGGATACGTCTGCCATTGTATTTTCTAACCCAACTTTAAATTGATTTTTTTGTTGTAAAAACAGTTGGCTACCTGCACATAAAATAAATACAAGCATAATAACAGGTGTGTATATCTTACTGAATAAACATTAACACTAGTAGAAAATAACACAATGGGCCAGATTTTGCTGGAGCGGGGCATCTCGCGGCATGGCCTGTTGTTTAGACTTGTTCATGCACGTTTAGGTTTTAAAATGTTTTGCCCACAAAGTTGCTGGAAGTGCGAGCTGATAACAGCACAGTGAGGGAAACAGGACATCTGGGACCCTGGTAAACAACGGGATCAACAGTGTCTCTCCTTAAGCAATGAGATTAAAGGATTGAGAAATAAACAGAGGAAGGATTGAGCAGGACGGTGAATTAGAGTGGGTGAATTCAATGTCAAATCAGGTACAGAAAGAGAAATAAAGAGAGGGAAAGAAAGATTGGATTAAGAAAGAGAGAAAAAACAGTGAGAAAGGAAAAGTAAAAAAATTTTTGCTGTTTTTAAAATCTTCTATAACAATTCACAATCTGAAAGAATAAGACTCCACACTTCTAATTGTTTACTTTCTGGACAAGAGAGGTTGATTGGCAGTCATCAACAATTATCAGGTCATTAAAAGAGTACTTGCACTATTAATTACAAGATTCAAATTTCTGTGGCGAGATTAATGAGCAATTAATATGCAAATACAGCAACTTCATGAAAATCACGGGGAGGTTATGCGTGAGATGCCCTTTTCACGAAGCTAACGGCAGAGCGGCACAATCGGCCAGTAACTTGTGGCAATTTGCAATTCACAGGGTCTCTCTTCCTCTCCACAAGTTGCTGGCCAATTTGCGTATTCATAACGGCGTGCGTTGTTCAGACGCCGTTATTTTTTCAGCAAAATCTGGCCCATTACAACTTAAAATAAATAATCTCAGTGTTTTGTAAGAGATCTCAGTGCTACTAATGTAATATTTTTCCATTATTGATAGTAAGGGATACACTGCCAGTGTATATTGGAAAATGGACATGTCCTGTGCAAAACTTGCCGATATGTGCTCCAAGGAGCCAAGGCTCTCGCCCGGAGTGAATAGTTAGAACATTATCCCATTATGTAATCATTGGTTTTTTGATAGTGAATGGGGGGCAGGGATTTCTGTGGTTAGTCAATATTGCACTTTCCTGTTCACCATAACTCCTTTCTTCTCCAAAAAATTGAGTTAAAGTGTAAGACCCATATTAGTACAAATAAAAGCAGTTTATTTAAAGGCATACCATCTTTATGGAAAATCTTTGGTTAAACCTTTTTCTGTGTTGTAAACAAAATTACACAGCGATCTATTTTACATTATGATGGCATTGTTTGTTTCATTAAGAATGTCAGCAGAGTAGAAGGCTCATTTAGTCACAGTACTTGAGAGTTTCAATAAAGGCAATACTCCTTTAAACACAAAGAAAGCAGGATCTCATGGTTTAGAACAGGCTGTGCTGCTAACCATGCGTAAAATACAATGCTGCACATGGTTCTAACATTGCACAATTTCAGTACTGTCACACCAGGCCTCACTTTAGTATATATTTATATAAACCAATTTAATCAAGTAAATATTTCCACTGTGCGCTCAGTATATCATCTGTTACTTTTCCAACCTGCTGGTTTTTTTTAAATAAGCTGCACATTGCTTAACCAGGTATCAATTCTCATCCTGAAGCCACATGTCCAGTTTGGCATCAACAACAATCAGTTAATACTTGGTAGGGATAAAGAGATAGAAACAGACAGAGAGACAGACAGATGGAGAGAAAGTAAGAGACAAAGAAAGAGGAATGAAAGAAAGCTGAAGAGAAAAAAAATATATACAAGGAAAAGGTGAAAACATTGAGGGGAGAGAGACCACTCAAAGAGGACTATACTTTTTAACTGACTATCTCAGGATGGGAAACTTCAGAGTTGTGGGATGATAGTTTCTCTGACCTCCAAACAGAGAGGGAAATGAACTCTGAGCTCCCACTTTAACTTTCTACATGACTCAGTGCCAGGCACAAATACTACACAAATTTCAACACTTGAAATATTATGGGGGGGTGAATCTACATCAGGACAGAGCAAGTACAGCATGTTTAGACAGAGAGTAAAGCTGCCCCAATAATGGTATTGAAATGTTGATGTGGAATTTTAGTGTACAAATGGATTTTAAATGGAATAATGACACTTGTTAAAAAAGTGGACAAAGAAATTGCATATGAATCCTTTAATCCCACAGTATAATTTACAGACTAATGGGCCTCAGTGCTAACTTTAGAAGAGCGCGTGCCATCATGTGACCTCTCTGAGTGAGCCTGCTGATCTTAAAACCAATCAGAGCCAAATTAAGAGTCTGCACTTTCAGCCTATACCTATCAGAAACTGGATTGTGCCATCTATAAAGTATATTCTGCAGGGATATCCTAGTTCAAGGAATATTTGTATTGTGGAAATTGGATGTTCTTGCAACAGAGATTCACTGCAATACAAAAGCACAAAATGGTCACTGCATCACTCTAAGCTGAGGTTAAGAATAGAGCCAATCATGTGAGTTCTACACTGAGTCGTGCGCTGTGCATGCATGGAACATAAAACTGAACACTCGCTTTCAATTACATTTTGCTCTATGCGTTAATTGGTTTTGCTGGGTAGTCTGCCATTTTTAATCATTTTTTCCTTCATTATTCCTGCTGGCATGTAAATCATGTCAAATAAAATGACAAGGATTTGGGTATTTTGGAGGTTCCCATCAAGCTGCACGGTTTAGATGAAAAAGAGGAATTCAGGAACGGCCAACAAATGCGAGAGCAACAATACTTGAAACGTTTTGTCATGCCCATCACTACACTGGGACCCACATTTATAGATGCTCTCCACATGCAGCTGGACATGGCTTTGCTGCCTTTACCGCACAAGACAGGCTGTCATGTGGCATGGCCTGTTCCAGATATTGTATGACCTATAAACAACACTTTGGAACAAGACTGGCTCATCCTCTTCTACATTACCATGGCAGGAAGCTTTCATGCTACTGGATTCTTCCAGGTTACATCTGCCACATCAGGCAGTTTGCAGTGCACACATCTGTCAAGCAAGTGACACACACAATGCTTGCAGAGGGCAACACCTTCACCGCTTTCCCTGTGGAAAGGAGGCATCAGCTGGACAGGGCTTAGAGCTTTCAACAGCTGGCAAGATGCTGCAGGTGGCATTCGTATTGTCTTCAGGACTGCTTACATCAACCCCACCGACTTCATGGGTAGCAAGGGTTTGCACTGAACTAATGTTCAGCCGGTATCTGACCACAGAAATATCATTATCATGCCAATGGCCACTATCCAGAAAGCAGCCATGATGTCTTTCTGATACAGCAGTCCAACGTGGCCGCAATTTTGGAAGGAGAAAAAAAATACTGGGGGAATAATTCTTAGGAGACCAGAACCAACTTCTCATCCATAGTTGCTGACTCCATTAAGAAACCCATAAAAATAGAACAGTGCCTCGAACGAGACCACCTGAGTGTCTGTTTGCTGTTCTTTATCCATTACCCCCAAAAATGAGGAGCACACTTAACTTCACCTTCATGCTGATACCAGCAAATCTTTTCCTCACTTGCAGCCAAGTACATGGGAGCTGGGTAACGCCATTGACTTGATCAGCTATCGCTCACCATGCAGCTTGCACTTTCACTAGGGGGTGGCCTATAACCCCAAATAGGGTCATCCTGCTTTAGTATAACTCTTGCATCAGGATCACCAGCTCTTCAACATCAGACGGAGTGCAGTTGCCCACACGTCTCTGTTGTGCTATTGTGAACAATTAGTCCACCTTTCATCCACCACCCTTTTATGCTGAGCTGCAGCCCCTTATGAGCTGCTGACTCACAGGATTTTATGCTCCCTGGTCAAATATGCTACAGTCTAAATCACCTGGGCGCGCTTTTCATGTGCCAGTACCTATTCAAATTATGGTAAGGGATTTCTGTCTCAAAATTTGGCATGGTCCATGCTCTGAGTTGCTGCACCATAGACCAGCTCAGCTCCATTTGTTGTCAGACTCTCAAAATCTGTGCTTATGTCATTACATGGGCTATCATATAAAAGCATAGACTGCTAGGCATTTTGTGTTCAAAAAATCCAGTTTTATGAAATAGAGGGCTCGATGTTACCAGGCCTGCGGGTTTCCGGCGGGTTGGGTTTCGGGAGCGTGGTCAACACGCTCGGTGAAATTAGTGGGTTGCCCGCGTGATCGTAGCAGGCAACACACTAATCGGAATCAATTACCTGCTCCTCCGGGGTCCGCGCTGCTGGTCTGCGCGTCGGGCGGGCTGCGCATGCGCAGTACGATCTGTCAGCTGGAGGCTCTCTAGTTAAATGGGCAGTCCTCCACTGACAGATGCTGCAACCAATGGAACAAATTTCAGCATGGAGCAGCCCAGGGGGAAGGCTGCTCCCAGTTTAATGATGCCTCACCCCAGGTATCATCAGATGGGGTGAGGAGGAGGGCGAAGACAGAGATCTTCCACCCGGCGGGCGGGAGGAAGCGGCCAGCCTCTGCCACCAAGAAGGCCTGGCTCGAGGTGGCAGAGGGGGTCACTTGCGCAACCAACATATCGCCCACCTGCATACAGTGCAGGAGGCGCTGCAATGACCTCAGTAGGTCAGCCACAGTGAGAACACGAAGTCTTTCCCCTACACTCCATCTGCCACAACACTGCCCCAACCCCACATCTCCTTCGGCACTGCCAACACTACTCTGTCACATCACCCCTCATACCCACTCAAACCCCATCCTCATCTTACCTCCACCTACTCACCTCACCAGTACTCATCCTGCCACTAACACGCGACCCAATCCTCATACAATCTCATGGCTCTATCCCATACTCACCCTCTCGTGCATCTCCCTCACGGCCAGCCTCACTCAACCTGCCACCACCTGTGCTGCAGCCACAGGGCATGCATCACATATGTGCAGTAGGCAGCGTAAGGCAAATGTTTCGTGAGCATGAAGGGGGTGCACAAGGGTGTCGGAGGGTTTGCCATGGGTGTTACCTATATTGAATTTCAGAGCAACAAACAGCACACATTATATTGGCACCACCACTGCCATGTCTCCGCGAATCCTGTCTGTTGTGTCCAATAATGCCCACTCCTGGGTATCACTATGAGGACCCACCACTGATGCCACCCATCGTGTTACTGCAGAGTAGGTGCAGGTGTATTTGCAGGGCTCTTCCGCGCAGACCACTGAGAGACATCGGCAGTGTAGCCGGCTGCACCCTGGAAGGATGCGGAGGAGAAGTTGTGGAGGGCAGTGGTGACTTTGACAGCGACAGGTAAGCAGTTGGTGCTGGGGCCAGCCAGGAGCAGCTCGGCATGAAAGAGCCTGCAGATCTCCACGACTACATGTCGAGCGAATCTGCGCCTCCGTGTGCACTGCTGCTCGGAGAGGTCCGGGGAGCTTCGCCTCGGTCTGTGGACCATGTGGTGAGGGTAGTGCCCTCTGCGATGCGTCTCTCTCTGCGGTAGCCCTCCCTCCTGCTGTGCAGGTGGGCGTGCAACAACACCGTGTTGGGGGGCTCCACGTCTCTGCAGCGGACCGCGTGGACTGCGAGGCTGCTGGGGCTGGTCATGCTGTTCGTCCTCCGAGGGTGTCCACGCACCACCCATCTGGCAGGTGTTGGTCTGAGGGGTTGTGCAGGGTAGGTGGGTGGTTCCTCGGACTGGGGCTGCGGTTTCGTGTCGGTCTGTCCTCTGGCTTGGCGGGGGTTGGTGTGGGGCAGGGGTTGCCCTATGTGACGCGGTGGCCTCCTGCGTGGGTGAGGGCTCTCCCCCGTGGAGTGCACCTTGGCAGCTGCCACAGGCTGCTGGCTGCAACACGCCTGGTTGGAGGGAGACTGTTTCCCCCAGTGTGTGAAACAGTCTGCGATGCAGGTAAAATCCCACACTTCCTCTTTTGACAGCTGATTCAGCTCATTAACTGACCTCAACAAGCAAGGTAAGTACACTCAAGTGGAACCCCGCTGGCTTTAATTGCCTGCGGGATTCCCACCAGCGGGGGCCACGCACGCAGCCCCGCACGTCATCGGGGAACCCGGAAGTGGTCGGGATCGCGGCGCGATCCGGTCACGTGACCTCATATCGGGATTTTCGGGGCCCCCCCGCTGGAAACCCGCAGGAAACCCGACCCTAAAATCGAGCCCAGAGTGTAAGCAATAAAATAGGGAATATTATAATTAATTACAGTTTTAACACATCAATGTTATATTAAAAGTCTAGCTTCAAGTTTTATAGATGCTGCCAGTAATCGCCCAGACAAAGGTTTACAGTGAAGAGAATGTAGACCTCTTGACAGGTTCTTGCACCTCTGTAACACTAACTGTTTGTACAAAGACCCACTACCTTTCTCTTGTAAGGTCTATGATTATTTCACTAAAGCAATGTACTATATTGCTTTGTGGATTTTGTGCTGCTGAGAATACTAAATAACTGCAGATGTTGAGGGATCTGTGTCAAGCAAATTGAATATTTGTCCATGGGATATTTTTTCTTTATTGTGTTTTGTAGTTTAATGTAGTTTTAAAACATCACACTGAAAATGGAAGTTACACATTCATTTAAAAGGCAACATATTGGCTTAGTTGCTGAATGTGAGTTCCTGAGAGGAGTGGTGAGCCTATGTGAAGGGGAAAGCCCTTGTCCCCATGCAGCCAGTCACTCATTTGCTGTTCAGGGCAAAGAGTTGGGGGTGATGGAGAATTGGTGCAATATAAGAGCACCGTGGCAGCTGCTCGAAAAGCAGACACAAATCTGCATGATACACTAGTTACAGATTAGTGGTTTGGAAGCCCTTGCGATTCATGAAGGCAGTGAGGTCACGTGAAGGAGCCCTTACGGAGATGTGGGTGCAATCAATGAGGACCTGGACTTGGGCAATCCTACAATCGGTGCGAACACCAGAGCCCTATCCTGCTGGTTGCGGTTGTCCATGGAGAAATTAATGAAAGTGCTTGCTTTAGCACCTGCTTAATGTAAGAATGAACTGTAAACTGACATGTTATTGATGCCCCTGTGACAGCCTGGAAAGAGCCAGAAGATGCTGAGGGCTGAGGTGATCTTTACTACAAAAGGCAGGACTGAGACAGTTGGTTGTAGGTCTTTTGGCAGGAGGTGGCACAACTCTATGATAACCTCCCTAGAGAAGTGCAGCCTCCTTGTGCACTACTCCTCCAAGAAGTACAGGTATGTTGTCCTGGGTATATCCAACCTCTTGGGAGGTGAAGGAGATTCCTTCGAGCACACCTCCTTCTATTTCGTCTCCTGCAGCCTTGTTTGCTCCTTTCTCCTCTTACTTCTCCCCTTCCTCTTCTAGCTAGCGTGACATTGCCGTAAAGACCCCCACGAAAAAAGTGCATTGTCAGAAGTTCCTTGAGAGCTCACAACATTGCACAGTCACTACAAGCACTTTAAAATAAATTAAATAGCAAAAGAACACTATCTAATACAAGCAAAATGTCTTCCAAACTTTTGCAGCTACTGCATACCACCGGAAATGGCCGCCTCCTGACTTGTACTGCCTGTGGCTTGTGGGCGGGTTAAGAAGTTGGCAGTAGCAATGCAGCTAGAGATGAAAGTGGTGGTATTTGACCCCGATTTGCAAACATTAATAAGGCCTCCGTCTGTTTCTGCCAATAGCTCTGGCCACCTAAATTGAGGTCCATCCAAAAATCACAGCAGGCCTCCAGCAGTGAGTTGGTGGGGCTTTTTTCCCCCAAGTTTGGTCCTGCTGCATCCATATTTTTAAGCATAAATGGGCATTAGCAAAATGGACATTGGTGCTGAGATCTCTGCTGAATCACGACTGAAAAGCATAGTTGTCAACCATTGACTTTTGGAGTGGACGTCTGAGTTTCTAAGCCCTGTTTGTGCTCTTTGCATAGCGGCTAAAAAGTCAATTGTTTTTGGAGTTGGATGAAATCATCCCATAATCCTGCACTGCTAAACTCTTTTGCGCATGTTCAATGTTTTCCAGTCCCTGAATGTACAGTGCGAATGGGGGCTGAAACACATGGCGGGTATATAGCTCTATTGATTGAGCACAGCCCTTTTAATCGAACAGTTGCAAGTTCGGATTATAGCCTTCAATTACCATTCAGACTCCCTTTCATTACTTGAGCACATTTGATGAAATCACTGCTCGGGGCAATTGTCAAATTAAACTGAGCAGCCAAGATTCTAGAGTTGGTCATTTCATCGTTCTGTGCAAATAGCTGAATTTCGAACAATTCAGATTACTTCACATTAGGAAGGAGCTGTTCCTTTTAAAAACTTAAAATGACCCTCTTTGTGTCCAGTAACAAGTCCTGTGATTAAGATAAAGATTGAGAGGTAATATTTTCTTTGTTCTTAATACAGTACTGACGGAAATTTTAAAATTTATGAAAGTGCCTTTAGCATAAAAAGATTCCATATCCTCAGCATGAATTAAACTTACCATTTTCTACAACATCTTCTCATGGTTCTGTCGCCTTGTTGGGCTTGCTTTTCTCAGCTTCAAAGCATCAGGTCAGCATTACGCATGTTCTTTGGCACAGGGCCGTGGAGAGGGGCACAGTTCAATCCGGCAAAATGTGAGCAAGTTGTAAGCAAACAGTTGCTGTACGCAGCCTTCTGCTGCTGCTTATGTCCACACACATGAGCTGCTGTCAGACCTGAGGGAGGGAAGTGCGAGCCTTCTCACCCCACATGCACAAGCCGAGGTGGGTGGCAGCCCAGCCAGTAGCAAAAACAAACCAGCAACAACTAAGAAGTGAGTGAGCCACTAGAGATTTAAGTAGTCCTTGAATCCGTTGTTTTCGGTGGTCTTTTACGAATGGGAGGGCTGGAAAAGCTAATGTCTACTTCAAGGGTGGACAGTTGGCAACTATGCATGTATAAAGCCATTGGATTTCAGTTTTCATAGAGTTACAAATCGAAGAAAGAACAGAATGAGAAAAGGTCATTTAGCCCATCAAGTATGATCCTTCCCACAGACTATATACACCATGCACCATCACGGACTCTCCCTAATTTACTCAATCTCTGAAGGGAGATGAATAAACTCAGATAAAACTTCTAAGAGGAGAAATTTCCCTTCGACCCTAAAGGTAGTCGAGCAAAAGCTCCAGTATTTTAATATAACAATAGACTTCCTAAAGCTTATTGAGGGGCTTATTTTTTGATTTTGTCATTTATGTTTGAGTAAATTTTTTTAAATTGATGTGTCAATGTGGCCCCAGCAATAATTGGAATAAATAATCAGAGATGAACAGTTCAACGAATTTGCATCGACGCAATTAACTGGTAATGGACTGAAAGGTCAATGGTGAAAGGCGATTTTTTTTAACTATAAACTGAGCATTGCTCAGTACAATTACAGAGACTCCTGAATAGTAATATAATGTATATTTAGGTGACAAGCAATATTATAGAATTACAAAATAAATTTACGCCTATGCGTGCCCTGTTTAGCTGATCTGAGCAAGACCAAAATGATTAACTGTTTCACTGGATACAGCTGATGTCACTGTGAGCTATTTAGCTCCAACCAGTAATTGATGTTCACTTGCTGTTGCATTATGCAGCAAACACACAGATATTTTTAAACTAAAGCTTTAAATTCTGGATTCAAGGAAATAAAATGAATAAAAAAACTAAATTTATTATTTAAATACACAAAAATTACTTTGAATTTAGAATTTTTTTTTGCTGGATGGTAGCCTAACATTGCTTAAATCATTGCTACGTTCTTTGTAATTCTATACAGGAGCGGCACTGCAGTAATCAAATCAATAGTCATTTCATAAAGTAATTTATTAACATAATTGTCCTTTCTTTGTACTTCTTTCTCCTATTTGCTATCCCCATTTTGATTATTTTGTGTCATTTTTGAAGAACTACCACATAATATTTTGGTAGTTACCACTAAATTTTGCACTCTCCTGTGAACAGCAGGAAATCAAAATAGCAGGCAGAAACAATGACAGTTGGAATACTGAGACAGATTGTTCCTTCATTGTTAGAACATGGCCAATGCTTAATTTCTTTTATAAAATTTCTAAAAGCATATAAGGGATACTTATCTTACAAACAGATATACAAATCTTGGGGCCTGCTAGGACACTGCTTAACATTAACATTTTTGTTCAGATTCTGTACAAGGCAATATAAGAAAAGCCATAGTGAAAGTATCTCATTAAAAAAATGCAATGTCATGTTAGCCATTATACCTCAGGAGACGTCCTTTAGCCTTTTGCTGTTGACAACAGTTACTTCTTTTCAGTCTGCCATTTTACAAAGAAAATTTAGTTAGTCAACAATTCAAAGTTACAAAAATCCACTTTGTAACCTCAGAATATGCAACATTTTTGCTATATCCTGACTTAGACATACATATACAACAAAACCTTCATCATTGCTGGGTGAAAATCCTGGACTTCCCTACCTAAGATCACTGTGGGAGCACCATCAGCATAAGGCTCTCAGTGGTTCAAAGAATAGGCCCACCATCGCTTTCACAGAGGAATTAGGGACAGGCAATAAATGCGGCCTTGCCATTATTACCAACATCCCGGGAACAAATTTAAAAAAGATAGCAGGTGCATTTTATTACTAGATTGTTGGAAAATTAAAAGTATCATCTTTTTGTATGGATATAAATCTGGGCAGATTTTTGATTGTGTACACAAAGATGAAAGTTATGCCAACTGTCTAACAGGAATAGATTGACAGTTTCAGGGGTCAAGTGTACAGCTGATTCTTTGCTGTTTGGTCAAGATTAAGTATGAGGCTGATGGATTTTGTATAAATGGTAAAATGAAGCAAAGAGAATGAATTAAAAGACAAACTGTGCCTCATAAAAACTAATATATTTTGATTACTTTGTTACTAAAATAGTAATAAACCCATTCAGGTTAGCTAATGATTGCTAGAAGAGAATAAGGTATAAGAAAGAAGACATGGTCAGCAGGGTTTTGTATTAAAAGTGTTTAGGACATAAATGCCTTGAAATCACGTGTGTGAAGAATACTATGCGGATGCCAATACATTTGTATACAAATCCTTTGGGCTCGATGTTACCAGGCCTGCGGGTTTCCGGCGGGTTGGGTTTCGGGAGCGTGGTCAACACGCTCGGTGAAATTAGTGGGTTGCCCGCGCGATCGTAGCAGGCAACACACTAATAGGAATCAATTACCTGCTCCTCCGGGGTCCGCGCTGCTGGTCTGCGCGTCGGGCGGGCTGCGCATGCGCAGTACGATCTGTCAGCTGGAGGCGCTCTATTTAATGGGGCAGTCCTCCACTGACAGATGCTGCAACCAATGGAACAAATCACAGCATGGAGCAGCCCAGGGGGAAGGCTGCTCCCAGTTTAATGATGCCTCACCCCAGGTATCATCAGATGGGGTGAGGAGGAGGGCGAAGACAGAGATCTTCCACCCGGCGGGCAGGAGGAAGCGGCCAGCCTCTGCCACCAAGAAGGCCTGGTTCGAGGTGGCAGAGGGGGTCACCTGCGCAACCAACATATCGCCCACCTGCATACAGTGCAGGAGGCGCTGCAATGACCTCAGTAGGTCAGCCACAGTGAGAACACGAAGTCTTTCCCCTACACTCCATCTGCCACAACACTGCCCCAACCCCACATCTCCTTCGGCACCGCCAACACTACTCTGTCACATCACCCCTCACACCCACTCAAACCCCATCCTCATCTTACCTCCACCTACTCAGCTCGCCAGTACTCATCCTGCCACTAACACGCGACCCAATCCTCATACAATCTCATGGCTCTATCCCATACTCACCCTCTCGTGCATCTCCCTCATGGCCAGCCTCACTCAACCTGCCACCACCTGTGCTGCAGCCACAGGGCATGCATCACATATGTGCAGTAGGCAGCGTAAGGCAAATGTTTTGTGAGCATGAAGGGGGTGCACAAGGGTGTCGGAGGGTTTGCCATGGGTGTTACCTATATTGAATTTCAGAGCAACAAACAGCACACGTTATATTGGCACCACCACTGCCATGTCTCCGCGAATCCTGTCTGTTGTGTCCAATAATGCCCGCTCCTGGGTATCACTATGAGGACCCACCACTGATGCCACCCATCGTGTTACTGCAGAGTAGGTGCAGGTGTATTTGCAGGGCTCTTCCGTGCAGACGACTGAGAGACATCGGCGGTGTACCCGGCTGCACCCTGGAAGGATGCGGAGGAGAAGTTGTGGAGGGCAGTGGTGACTTTGACAGCGACAGGTAAGCAGTTGGTGCTGGGGCCAGCCAGGAGCCGCTCGGCATGAAAGAGCCTGCAGATCTCCACGACTACATGTCGAGCAAATCTGCGCCTCCGTGTGCACTGCTGCTCGGAGAGGTCCGGGGAGCTTCGCCTCAGTCTGTGGACCTTGTGGCGAGGGTAGTGCCCTCTGCGATGCGTCTCTCTCTGCGGTAGCCCTCCCTCCTGCTGTGCAGGTGGGCGTGCAACAACACCGTGTTGGGGGGCTCCACGTCTCCGCGGCGGACGGCGTGGACTGCGAGGCTGCTGGGGCTGGTCATGCTGTTCGTCCTCCGAGGGTGTCCACGCACCACCCATCTGGCAGGTGTTGGTCTGAGGGGTTGTGCAGGGTAGGTGGGTGGTTCCTCGGACTGGGGCTGCGGTTTCGTGTCGGTCTGTCCTCTGGCTTGGCGGGGGGTGGTGGGGGGCAGGGGTTGCCCTATGTGACACGGTGGCCTCCTGCGTGGGTGAGGGCTCTCCCCCGTGGAGTGCACCTTGGCACCTGCCACAGGCTGCTGGCTGCAACACGCCTGGTTGGAGAGAGACTGTTTCCTCCAGTGTGTGAAACAGTCTGCAATGCAGGTAAAATCCCACACTTCCTCTTTTGACAGCTGATTCAGCTCATTAACTGACCTCAACAAGCAAGGTAAGTACTCTCAAGTGGAACCCCGCTGGCTTTAATTGCCTGCGGGATTCCCACCAGCGGGGGCCACGCACGCAGCCCCGCACGTCATCGGGGAACCCGGAAGTGGTCGGGATCGCGGCGCGATCCGGTCACGTGACCTCATATCGGGATTTTCGGGGCCCCCCCGCTGGAAACCCGCAGGAAACCCGACCCTAAAATCGAGCCCTTTGTCTGCTTTTTTTTAAAACAGAGTCATTGGGCCAGAAATCCGCAGAGCAGCGAGGCACCTCACCGCAGCTCGTGCGAATTTAATTAATGAAAATACTTACTGCGGGCTCTGTGGCGTTGAATTGCTTGAATTTGAACTTTAAACAAAATGTGCGCTATCGACCCAGCCTCTGAGTAGCGTCAGTTGCCGCGCGGCTGGAAATGTCTGTGAGGGGAAGACAGGCCCACAAAATCTGTCAGGAAGAGAAGTCACACCCACAGATTCAGGCTGCATTGCTTAAGCAGACAAACAAACCTCATTCATTTAAAGTTAATATTCTGGATGTCATTGTAAATAAAAAAAATATTTTTTTAATAAAAAGCCAAAGACATAATTCAATTAAATTAAAGAGTCGAAAGGAAAAGTAAAAAAACATTTTTAATTTAATAAATTTTTAACTTTTTTTAAAGGAGTAATATGAGACCCCACATTTTTTAAATTTAATTTTTAGTTGTTTGGTCGTCATTAAGACTAACCAAGCTGTTAAAACTTAGTTTAGACCTGGTATTTTTTAAGCGTACCTGTTTTGGTGGCGTAATTAGTTACTTTCCAGCTGCGCAGATAAGCAAGTTGGCGCTTTTTCAATGATTTCATTACAGCGTGCGTTGGCCCTTTAATTCGAAACTGTGATATCGCAGGCGAACTACTAGGAGCAAGTTCATGATTTCTGCATGTGCGCAAATGCGGAAACTTGCTCCTTCAATTCACCACTAAAAACTGAGAGCGTTGTTGAGCCCCTCCATTATTTCAGGAGCAATTTCTGGCCCATTATTCCATCTATACAATTAAAAATGCTGCGTCCAGTGCAAGTCGACAGCATCCCACTTCTGAAAGACATCACAGCACCATAAAACAAAAAAAATCATGATCAGTTCAAGTTAGTGCCATCTGTTGTTACCAAATAGTTGACTGATTAAATGTGATTGAATTAAAAGCAGATTCATTAATTTGGCAGGAAACAAAAGATATTAATGAAGCATGAGGATCGGCAGAACAACGAGGAATAAAATCACACTTTTTTTCCCCAAAGTTATGCTTCATGAACTAATAAGTATCACAAAACTGAGCAATCAAATTGATCAAAAATGTCAACTTAATTTTAGCTGCCATTTTGATTTTTCAACTACCTGAGAATATACATGTACAAATAACAGTTATAACATTAAATTCTATCAGTTACATCATTCATGTTTTTAAAATTTCTTTAAAAAGGACAAACATTTTCTTTTCGAGCAGCCTGTATATTTTTTGGGTGCACAATACAGAGATATAAATTTCTGTGGTCTATTCCTTTTCCTTCCTCCTGTTTAGGATCTTGCCAGAAATTCTGATCATTTTATTGCTGATGTTGAAATCCTCTGAGGACTGTGTTTTTTTAACTTTTGCTGTTGCAATGTAGCCTCGGAGATAAAATAAAAAGAAATCCTATTGCATTACAGCAAAGCCACCGGTGCATATTGTTGTCCAATACATTAGGCACTAGCCACATGTGGTTAATTGTATTTTTGATTAGCAAATAAAAAATGAGTAAACAGACACCATAGTTGAGCATGTGATCTTAATTCTCGTATTCGCATGGCGTATGCTTGTCTACTTTAACCTTTTTGTGCTTTTGTTGGTAAAATATTAAGACGAAAAGCAGAGTGTGCGAGTGAGTTATGATCGTTGTGAATGCTTACTTACTTGCTTACTAAATGGTGGTAGATTTTTGATCAATAAATATGAAGTATATAAACATGTGAAGCACATTTCCTTATATTGTGTGAGTGTATGTAAGGTGTTTTCCACTAAAATGAATGCATGTGGCTAAAATGGCGTTGCCATAGCCACATCTGTGGGTAGTCAACAATTTCTATTGGACGACACTGCTATTAAAAGCCTGGAGTGTTTCTCGTAACCTCCCCCCATCCCCCGCCAAACTTCTACTGTAAGAGAGACAAAGAGAGACAAGACACGTACTTTATAATGGGTGGGTGCAGAAATTCAATTTTTCACACTGGAAACTGAATTATTTTTTGCTATTATTATTGCTTCTTTGCAGATTATTTAAAACATTTTTGTAAAAGTAACAGTTGGACCTCCACCACATTTTAATAGCTGTAGGGTTAAAATAAATATTGCCTATAAGAAATCAAAATGTAATTATTTTTTCACGTCACGTATCACTAAAAACTATTTTCATGTTTTAAGTATTGTGCTTATTTTGGTTGCTACAATAATAATTTTAAAAATCATCAAAAATTAGATTGCAGTACCTCATATCTTACCAGTTAGTATGAAAGGAGCAGATTGCTGCTTTCTATACTGAATTTTGTACCCTTGTTCAACATTCAACGAAACTAGATTTCCTATTAAGATTTTGAAGTTATTTTCATTGTTATTTTCATTCAAAATAAAACCCAACATTTCTGTGTAAGTCACTTGCTCATTTAAACTTGGGGACACTTTAACTTTTCTCATTATTTAACCACAACATCAGCTGCTACGCGGAATAAAACTGTCATGCACTTCTTAAAAGGTCAATCCTATGCTGCTTGCATACCAGAACTCATTTAAAAAATCTTCAGAATGTTGTAGGACTTGAAGTACCCTTTAAATCAATGCCAAGAATTCAATAGACTTGTTTTTGTGCAAACGTCGATGTGCTGCTACAGCAATTTCCCATTTCTTTGCTGAATATAGTCATCTTCATTCATTTTTTAATGCCAGGGTGTCAGAAAAATTCCAAGCTTTTGAACCAAGTCCATGTGTCAAACCTCTTTCATTTTCAGTTTGATAACAAACATGCTTTCATTATTGTATCCTTTTCTCCGGTTAGTGTGAAACAATTACCATCTACTAACTTTACACTTACAAAACTGCCAAGAAAACTGACAAGAATCAGCACAACCACAACAACAGTCTTTTATCTCAAGATATTGGTAATGTCATTGAGGCTGGAATAAACTCCTTAGCTACACAGGGATATGATTAAAGCTACAAAAAGGCCGATATTTAACATAATTGAGGTATAATTATTCTTGACAGTATAATTACATCAGTTCAAATAAAATACAGTACAATATTGTTCAGCAAATGGTAAATGCATGGAATAATTTAATCAGCCTCTATTTAAAGAATGCCAAGGCAGCATATATAGTACAATACTCTTGGTCAGCTCTTTCATCCACCTTTCAGTCGAACCTTCATTCATGATTGTTTTTGGCATTTTAAGTTACTGCACTTTATCCCTCTCTTAGGTCTCACCATGCCATATCTCAAATGGTGACTGGATGGCGTGCTCTGAGACCTCGCCACCAATGGCTACTTTTAGTTCTCGAACCAAAGTGTACACACGAGCAAGTTAAGCCACTGATTTTCCATCTCTTATGCTAGGGAAGGACCTGGCTTGAACTCATCACTTCCTCTAATGGCACTGCTGAGGATGGAGGTAGCCTGGCACAGAATCACCATTGTGGAGCCACATCCTACCATTCTGTTACATTGCGTGTAAAAGCAACAGTCCAATACATTGCTTTTCACCTAACACTTTTAAGATCAACTTAAAAAAAATACCATTATATATTAGTGATTTTTATTTCTAACTCTATCATGCCACTGTCAGCTAATTTACTGTGAATATCTGTCAGATGCATTTCAATTCTCTGCCTATGCTCTAAAATATCAAATGACAGGGCTGATTTTAACCCTGTCTGCCAGGTGGAAACTGTTAAAATGGGACTTACCTGCACCAATCCTGCAGTCTTCCCGCAGGTTCAGATCTTAATTTGCTCTTCTGAGCAGACGAGAGGAGCATTCGCCAAAGCCAGTGGGGTCCTTCTTGAAATATGCAGAGCGAGCTCCGATGACGTCATTGGGCCCAGGCTGCAATTTTAACTGGAGCCTTTCAGGCCAACCCAGCTGGAAGAGAAGCCGGGGCCAGAAGAGATCCAAAAATGTAATTGGATTTTTAAAAAAATTTTCCTTCTGGGGCCAGGAGGAGCAGGAGTGCTCCTCTGGTCCCCCCACCAAGAAAGTTTAGGCCTTCCCTGTATCAGGCTTCTGCTCTCTCCCTCCTCCCCCCCCCACAACCAACTGCCGTCACCCTCCCCTGACCGTGAGTCCCACCGAAAGCTTTCCCAACTACTTACCCGGGTGCTGGGGACCGTTCCTTCGCCTCCCCGGATGTGGCTTCCTGCCAGCCAGCTGCCTCCTCCCACCAGGTTCAGGCAAGAGACGGGCATTGCTGAGGTCCGGACAGTTTATCATCCGCCTCACTCCCCACCCGCACGACTCCAGCCCCAAGTTAAAATTGGAGCTATCAAGTTTTCTGCTGAGTTACAGTTTTATGAGTCATATGTGCTTCAAGTTGAAAGTAAATTAAGCGTCTTTCATGTGTAAACCAGAGACTGCTTGACTAAAAAGTCAACTGGTTCAATGCAAATAACATCAAACAATTCTACACAATTACATTTGTTCTGAAAACCATTCTCTTTTCAAGGACTGTTTGGTGCAGTGTTGAGATCTTTTTGAACCTACATCAGTACTGTTCCATTCCATTTGACATCACATTAAAATACTACCATTACTAGAGTCTTCACTGATCTATATTATTTCCTTGTCCCCCAATTCACTGAATGCAAACTCTTCGTCCTCATCTTCAAATCACTCCATGGCCTCACCTCACTTGAATTTTGCAACCTTCTCCAGTGTTATGCCCCTCCCACACACTTCAGTCCTCTGACTCTGGCCATCAGTGCATCCCCCCTCCCTTTTGTCCACCATTGGTGGCAGAGCCCTTAGCTGCTCATTCTGGCTCTCTGGAACTCCCTCCCCAAACCCTTCCGCATCTCCACTTCTCTCTCTGTCTTTAAAAGCCTTCTTAAAACCCATCTTTATTATCAGGTCATTCACCTCTCGTAACTCTCTCATCAGTGTGTGTTCCTTTAAAAAAAAATCCTCTGTGAAGTGCCTTGAGACATATTCCTACTTTAAAGGCACTACATAAATGCAATTTATGATGTTACTATTACTGCATTTTCACAGGCAGAAAATTAAAAGGACACATCATGACAAAGTTTGGGAAGTAATTTTTTCCATTTGTAACACTCTGTGCATTGATATAAATTGCATCACCATCACAATTCTCTTCTGGATCTTCTTCCTCCTCAAACATAATTTTAAAAATAATGCTGTCATAGACTTTGCATAGATAGAGTGCCCTTTCAAAATATAACCATTTTACTATTTTTGTGACAGAATGTGGAAGCTGTGTATTTTTCCAGTATTAAACTCTGTTCATATTTCTGTACACAGTGCTCAGGTAATTCTGTTTGCAAGTTAAAATTCCTGACAGCAACATTACTATGGTCTACTGCACTTCTATGTAAACTCATTAAATGCATAGGTCACAATAAATAAACAGATGTTTAAATGACAGAATTTCTTCAAACATATTTACTTGGGAGGTGGTTCGGTAAAACAATTAACATGGGTAATTGCCCAAGAAAATGACTTAATTTGCATAAAAGCAAACGAGTCACTGGTGCTCACTGGCTCTCACTTGATTTTTTAGTAAAGCGACTGCAAGTCAAAATGACTTTGAACACACATTATTCAAACAGAGTCCAGGGGGTAGATTTTAACTATCGGGAGGACCGGTCCATTTTGAGAGCCGGGCCTCATTAGCATTCAACCAGTATGTTGCAGGCGGAAAATGAGTACCCCAGAGCTACCCAGCCAGCTCCTCCCGGCCCCACAAAAACAAACACTAATTTACCTGTCAGCTCCTCGTGGGTTGGACCGACTGCTGATACTGGGCGTAACATGCGCAACACACACTCTGCTCAGTACTGTCCTAAAATGGCAAAAAGGGTCCCACGTACAGCACAGGACTCCGATCTGCATTTTAAATAGGCCTATCACCTAACTCAGGCAGGCACTCCAGCCACCCAGCCTGGGGGAAGGTCATGGCAGCTACAGCGACAGCGGGAATGGAGCAGTAAGTCATTCCCCACCGTTATCAGGGTGTTACCGCCCATTTTACACTGAGCAGAAGGCCTCAAAGTCTACCCCTAGGTCTCAACTCTCAAACATTTTAATGCTGTTAATTATGGCACAGACCTCATTTAAATCTTCTGCCTTTTGTCAGTGACTTTATTACTTGGCCTGAATGGAGTTCTCTGCACAAGGTAACCTCTCCTGGCGTTTCATTCATCTCCAGGATAATAAACCACAATAACTGCTATGAAGAGAGATACTTTACACTGTTTTTTAACTTGAGAAACTTGGGTGAAGGCTCAAAGTGCAGGACACCAAAAAGAGAACAGAAGTAGAGGTTAGGTAGTGCAAAGCATGAGTTTTAAAGCCAGTAGATCACATGAAGAAAGGAAGTCCATAGGATAAAAGGGGTTTCATAGTACTGAGAAAGAAACAGTTATAGCAAGAGACTGTGTGATGACTCATGATCTCAACACAGTTAAGATGCAGGGAGGAAGAAGAGTACCTAAGATAACATATTTGGATACAATATTGTGACAGAATTTTGTGTAAAGGTATACACAAAGTCAAACACAATGTATGATGAGTCTACAGTTTCTAGCCTTTATTCATACTAGCATTTTGCAGCTCTCCAAGCCTTGTTGAAATCTAATAAAAATGTTACTCAGAACAAATAGGTAGATTAAAGAGTTTTATAATAAGTGGAAAACTAAATCAAATTAATAAAAAACTACTGATCCAAAATAATGAAACAGTGCAGAGCTCTGAAACAACTGTCTTAAATATCCACTGTATCCAGGTTTATGCAGAGACCTTGAGATTAAGAATATAAGGAGCTCATCCCTCTGATACCTTAACACTCTCATTATAGCATCCAGCTGCATTTTGAATGTCTCGAATATTTTTGCCTTCACTACCCCACCCACCATTACTTGCAACATTTGATGAGGGAGTTCTTGTTAATATCTCCTTTAAATTTACTTTTCACTTGTTTAAATTGATATCCTCTTGTCCTACTTTAATTTGAAGTAATATGCTTGGTTTACATTATCGATAACATGTAATATTTGCATACTTTGAAAGCACTCGATCCCCCTGAGTTAGAAGGTTGTGGGTTCAAACTCCATTCCAGGACTTGAACACAATGGACTGGATTTCTTTCCCTATCCCACCTGTAGTCGGGTGGAATAGTGGCAGAAAAAGGAGTAAATTGATCAGCAAGGGTTGCCACCTGACTAGACTGACCTGAATTTCCCGACCTCTGCTGGGGTTGCTGCCTGCAAATGCTGGGGTGGGGGCATGGGTTCCCAACCCACTTCCCTCCTCTTTGCCTCTGTTCCTGCCGGTTCCTGGGACCAACAGGAGAAGCCAGGCGGTTGCCCCTGGGGAGCAGCAGGAGGGCTCCAAATACCCTGATGGATGGAGAAGGCCTTGGAGTGGCCTCCTCTCCCTCCATTTAAGTCCTCGGTCTCAGTTGAGGCCTTTATAGAATCATAGAAGTTCACAACATGGAAACAGGCCCTTCGGCCCAACATGTCCATGTCGCCCAGTTTATACCACTAAGCTAGTCCCAGTTGCCTGCACTTGGCCCATATCCCTCTATACCCATCTTACCCATGTAACTGTCCAAATGCTTTTTAAAAGACAAAATTGTACCCGCCTCTACTACTGCCTCTGGCAGCTCGTTCCAGACACTCACCACCCTTTGAGTGAAAAAATTGCCCCTCTGGACCCTTTTGTATCTCTCCCCTCTCACCTTAAATCTATGCCCCCTCGTTATAGACTCCCCTACCTTTGGGAAAAGATTTTGACTATCTACCTTATCTATGCCCCTCATTATTTTATAGACTTCAATAAGATCACCCCTTAACCTCCTACTCTCCAGGGAAAAAAAGTCTCAGTCTATCCAACCTCTCCCTATAAGTCAAACCATCAAGTCCCGGTAGCATCCTAGTAAATCTTTTCTGCACTCTTTCTAGTTTAATAATATCCTTTCTATAATAGGGTGACCAGAACTGTACACAGTATTCCAAGTGTGGCCTTACTAATGTCTTGTACAACTTCAACAAGACATCCCAACTCCTGTATTCAATGTTCTGACCAATGAAACCAAGCATGCTGAATGCTGCCTTCACCACCCTATCCACCTGTGACTCCACTTTCAAGGAGCTATGAACCTGTACTCCTAGATCTCTTTGTTCTATAACTCTCCCCAACGCCCTACCATTAACGGAGTAGGTCCTGGCCCAATTCGATCGACCAAAATGCATCACCTCACATTTATCTAAATTAAACTCCATCTGCCATTCATCGGCCCACTGGCCCAATTTATCAAGATCCCGTTGCAATCCTAGATAACCTTCTTCACTGTCCACAATGCCACCAATCTTGGTGTCATCTGCAAACTTACTAACCATGCCTCCTAAATTCTCATCCAAATCATTAATATAAATAACAAATAACAGCGGACCCAGTACCGATCCCTGAGGCACACCGCTGGTCACAGGCCTCCAATTTGAAAAACAACCCTCGACAACCACCCTCTGGCTTCTGTCGTCAATCCAATTTTGTATCCAATTGGCTACCTCACCTTGGATCCCGTGAGATTTAACCTTATGTAACAACCTACCATGCGGTACCTTGTCAAAGGCTTTGCTGAAGTCCATGTAGACCACGTCTACTGCACAGCCCTCATCTATCTTCTTGGTTACCCCTTCAAAAAACTCAATCAAATTCGTGAGACATGATTTTCCTCTCACAAAACCATGCTGACTGTTCCTAATTAGTCCCTGCCTCTCCAAATGCCTGTAGATCCTGTCTCTCAGAATACCCTCGATTAACTTACCCACTACAGATGTCAGGCTCACCGGTCTGTAGTTCCCAGGCTTTTCCCTGCCGCCCTTCTTAAACAAAGGCACAACATTTGCTACCCTCCAACCTTCAGGCACCTCACCTGTAGCTGTCGATGATTCAAATATCTCTGCTAGGGGACCCGCAATTTCCTCCCTAACCTCCCATAACGTCCTGGGATACATTTCATCAGGTCCCGGAGATTTATCTACCTTGATGCGCGTTAAGACTTCCAGCACCTCCCTCTCTGTAATATGTACACTCCTCAAGACATCACTATTTATTTCCCCAAGTTCCCTAACATCCATGCCTTTCTCAACCGTAAATACCGATGCGAAATATTCATTTAGAATCTCACCCATCTCTTGTGGTTCCGCACATAGATGACCTTGTTGATCCTTAAAAGGCCCTACTCTCTCCCTAGTTAATCTTTTGCCCTTTATGTATTTGTAGAAGCTCTTTGGATTCACCTTTGCCTTATCTGCCAAAGCAATCTCATGTCCCCTTTTTGCCCTCCTGATTTCTCTCTTAACTCTACTCCGGCAATCTCTATACTCTTCAAGGGATCCACTTGATCCCAGCTGCCTATGCATGTCATATGCCTCCTTCTTCTTTCTGACTAGGGCCTCAATCTCCCGAGTCATCCAAGGTTCCCTACTTCTACCAGCCTTGCCCTTCACTTTATAAGGAATGTGCTTACCCTGAACCCTGGTTAACACACTTTTGAAGGCCTCCCACTTACCAGACGTCCCTTTGCCTGCCAACAGACTCTCCCAATCAACTTCTGAAAGTTCCTGTCTAATACCATCAAAATTGGCCTTTCCCCAATTTAGAATTTTAACTTTTGGGCCAGACCTATCATTCTCCATAGCTATCTTAAAACTAATGGAATTATGATCACTGGTCCCAAAGTGATCCCTCACTAACACTTCTGTCACCTGCCCTTCCTTATTTCCCAAGAGGAGGTCAAGTTTTGCCCCCTCTCTAGTCGGGCCATCCACATACTGAATGAGAAATTCCTCCTGAATACACTCAACAAATTTCTCTCCATCCAACCCCCTAATGCTATGGCTGTCCCAGTCAATGTTGGGAAAGTTAAAGTCCCCTACTATTACCACCCTATTTTTCTTGCAGCTGTCTGTAATCTCCTTACATATTTGCTCCTCAATTTCCCGTTGACTATTTGGGGGTCTGTAGTACAATCCTATCAAAGTGATCTCTCCCTTCTTATTTTTCAGTTCTACCCATATAGACTCCGTGGACGAACCCTCGGATATTTCCTCTCTCACTACTGCTGTGATGTTCTCCCTAATCAAGAATGCAACTCCCCCTCCTCTCTTACCTCCTGCTCTATCTTTCCGATAGCATCTGTACCCTGGAACATTGAGCTGCCAGTCCTGCCCCTCCCTTAGCCATGTTTCAGTAATAGCTATGACATCCCAATCCCATGTACCCATCCATGCCCTGAGTTCAGCTACCTTGCCCATCAGACTTCTTGAATTGAAATAAATGCAGT
The DNA here is from genome assembly GCF_035084215.1 of Heptranchias perlo. NCBI lineage: Eukaryota > Metazoa > Chordata > Chondrichthyes > Hexanchiformes > Hexanchidae > Heptranchias > Heptranchias perlo. The sequence continues at coordinate 43,679,515 of NC_090337.1, forward strand.
TTAATCTAGACTTCCCTTGGTCTTTGCCCTGGTTTCTCAGACCATCTATCCGGTCATGTTTTGTACACTCTCCCTTACTGCATTTTGTTTCTGTCACCACTTTACTTCCCACTGACTTCCTGCATCGGTTCCCATCCCCCTGCCACTTTAGTTTAAACCCTCCCCAACAGCACTAGCAAACACTCCCCCTAGGACATTGGTTCCAGTCCTGCCCAGATGCAGACCGTCCAATTTGTATTGGTCCCACCTCCCCCAGAACCGGTTACAATGCCCCAGGAATTTGAATCCCTCCCTCTTGCACCATCTCTCAAGCCACGTATTCATCCTAGTTATCCTGTCGTTCCTTCTCTGACTAGCCCGTGGCACTGGTAGCAATCCTGAGATTACTACCTTTGAGGTCCTACTTTTTAGTTTAACTCCTAACTCCCTAAATTCAGCTTGTAGGACCTCATCCCATTTTTTACCTATATCGTTGGTACCTATATGCACCACGACAACTGGCTGTTCAGCCTCCCCCTCCAGAATGTCCTGCAGCCGCTTCGAGACATCCCTGACCCTTGCACCAGGGAGGCAACATACCATCCTGGAGTCTCGGTTGCGTCCGCAGAAATGCCTGTCTATTCCCCTTACAATCGAGTCCCCTATCACTATAGCTCTGCCACTCTTTTTCCTGCCCTCCTGTGCAGCAGAGCCAGCCACGGTGCCATGAACCTGGCCGCTGCCACCTTCGCCTGGAGATTCAGTTGGAGATTTGCTGCAATCTTTGGGACCGTTGTGCCCTTTAACGTGGCTCCCATCCCGCTGCATCACTGCCTGGATTTTGCTCCGGCCATTGGCAAACCACCGCTTGCCAATGGCAGTCCCATCAGGGGTCCACCACGAACACTTATTGACCCCCCAACCCAGGGGTCAGGGGGTGGGCAGGAAGTGGGAAATCCAGCCCATAAACTAGAATAACACTTCAGTGGAGCATTGGGACAGCAGTATATTGTCAGCAGTGCCATCCTTTGGATGAGATGTTAAACCTAGGCTAAATCTGCCTGTTCAGATGTTTGTAAAAGATCCCATGACGCAATTTGAAGAAGAGCAGGGAGTTGTCTTGGCTAACGTTCATCAAAAACAGATTAACTAGTCATTAATGTCATTTGCTATTTGTGGCATCTTCTTCTGTGCAAATTGGCTGTTGTGTTTTCCTACATAACGCTTAAAAAGTAATTCATTAGATGTGAAATGCTTTGGGAGGTCCTGAGGAAATGATAAGGTGCTATATACATCCGAATCCTTTCTAATTACTATGTTCATATTTTTGGATTATTATCGCACAGTATTCATTCATAATTCCCTCCCCCTGTACGTGTATATACATATAATAAAACTGAACTTAAATTTCACAAAGAAGTGTCAGTGTTTTCTGATCTGCACCTGAAGCACAAATACTTTGAGATGTTTGGGTTGATTATCTTGGACTTTTATCATTGTAGTACCATATGAAAAGCCTGGTATTAGTATGGGTAAGTACAATACACTTCCCACTGTATCAAACCATGGAAGCTCAACCAATCCCGACTTTAATTGGTGGGGATGGTAAGCTATCTGTTGATGACCTGTCTTTGTCATGGTTTGATCAAATGCTAAAGTTTTCCTGGAATCTTTGCTCTGACATTTTTTATGACATTTCCTTTTGTTGTGCACTTATTCTGTTTTCAGTTCTCTGTATTTCTTTTGGTAATATCTGTCATTTGTCGTCTTATTTTTGCTTTGTGTTAACAATGTATTTTAAGCATAATATTGTTTTGTGTTTGTACGGAGTATTTGCGGCATTGTATACAATCCAACATTTGTTGAATAGTATGAACTGACGAAGAATTTATTGATGTTAGTGGATGATTTGTACGATGATTGTCGATGTGTCCTTTTATTTGTGTTTTGGATTTTCTTACAATATGGTTTGTAGATTTGCATTCTCAGATCTCTTCTTATGTCCAGATTCCTTCGTGTCTGAGTAGAGAATTTACTTTGCCTGAGTTAAGAATGTTATAAATATGTTGGTTTGGTGAGTTAAAGTTGCTTTATCTTAATTTTTCCAGCAAATCTCAGACATCTGCTGTTGTATTCAGGAGTAGCTTGTTTTTGTTTTTGCTGAGTACATATTCTAGATTTATTTTGTGGAATATTTCCATGCTACAATCTTCCACTTAGTCCTCAATTCTGGAGCAGCAGGAGAATATTGCTGTTGCTATGGCTTTCTTTTCCTAGTACTCAGTCTTCACTTTATGTGTTACGGCATTTTATTAAAGGTAACCAATGCAATCCAATATTTCCAGCACAATTCAAGCTCCCCATGAAGCATCAACACCTCAGTTGTATGATGCTGTCAGTTAAAAAGGGATTAAAAATCCATGCCAATAAACAGCTAGACCAAAATACTAGCAGATGAAATCTCGGAAGAACATAGCCTCAAAACACATGATAAGAAAGATGCAAACTGACATTTAAGTCTTTTATATGTTTATATTTTTGGCAATATTTTGTTTATCAAGGTAAAGGATATCAATGCTGTGGACTGGAGTACTTTATCACTTTAAGTACCAGTGTCAGTATTGAGCACAGCTGAGCCAAGTACAGCATAGTTAGACGCTCAGTAAAACTTCCTGTACTATACCCTAACAACATTCCTTAACTCCAACTTCAGAATTGCTACTGCATTCATAGACCCAATTTTAATGGGGAGCATGAATTGCGGGGGAGGGGGGCACGGAGGGTGAGGGTGAGGTGAGCACCAATCCACAAACCCCTCCTCCCCCACCCCCGATGATCTGCATGCCGTCAGTCAGCTGCCCAACGCGCAGGTGCAGAACTTAGGGTGGCAGGAGGTTACCAGCAACATGATAAATGGCAGAGAGAGGGTTGCAGGAAGGTCTCGCAGCAGTGAACTGGAGAAGCCCAGGGCAGGGGAGGCCTTAACTTTCCTTATGGGGCCCCAGGAGCATTCCTGTTCCTCCTGGCCCCACAAAGAATATAAAAGAAACTTACTTGTCTGGCCCTCTCCTGGCCCTGGCTCCTCTTCCCATTACCTTCACCTTGTAGAAAAGCCACAGCGGCTTCCCCGCTCAGGCCACCAGTTAAAATTGTAGTGGGAGCCCGATGGCATATTTAAAGAAGGAGCCCGCCAGCTACACCAATGAATCATCCAATGGATTGAGCCATGAAACTCTGCTGCAAGTGCTCATTGGCACTAATGCGACGCAACTCATTGCATGGAACTTCGGGGTTTAAATATAATTTAACTGTTATAATGAAAATATAATTCCAGGAGGTAGAGCTCCTTTGTTTTTTTTATTTTAAGTAATGTTGATCATGTTTTCAGTGTCACTGCAAAAAATCCCTTTGTATTCCTTTTTATCACCATTATTTTGCACGACAGGTTAAAGTAAAAAGAAAACCATTGACCAAAATTGCCATTTAAATATTCTAAGAATTACCTGGAAAGATGTTCAATTTATTCCTTTGGAGAAACACATTTTCTCCAGAAACGAAGATTCCATTGCCACCATTTAGTAGCATTCACTGAAATCACAGAACAAAGCTGGAAGAGCTGATCTGTATTTAGTTTAAAATTACATAGAATAATGGATAATGGGTCTGATCCCCTGATGTGCAGACAATGTCATGACAAACAGGCTGGAGTGCAAGCAGCACAGAATTAAAAACTGGATCAGAAAGCTTACCATTTATTACTGCATCTCAATAGCAATTGGAATTAAGTTGTTATTTTTCCTGTACAATGAATGAATACCACTGATTTTCAGCAAAAGTAAACTGGAGGGGAAGGTAGCTTTAAGATCAAAGGACACGATCCCAGAATAGATTGAGAGGACAATGAAAGGACTGCTGTGTTGCTCAGGGCTGCAATATTCTTACATGAAAGACATAGTAATGCTAAAAAAATTATTCAACGCAATAGTCAAAAACTCTTATGAAACCACGATATTTAACTCAGTGCCCTTCATAGCTTTCAAAATATTCCCTCTTACCATTATAGGAAAGAATAATACATGGGACCACAGAGTCCACAGTATTTCTCAGTAAACTAAAAATATGTAACTGCAAATGTTTTTATTTTGAAAGGGAAATGCCGCTGCAGTGATCCATCTTTCAGTTTCTGCACATTCTTTCATCTGCTGATGTGTTTCTGTCCCCAGTGATGAATAATTTCACAAAGAAAATCCCTCCGTGTACTGTGATTGTGAGGGTCAAGAGATATCTGTGCAGTCAATGGTAGCATGAAACGGGAATTTTAAAAGTACAGAAATGTATTGCTGACTAAGTAGGCATCATAAGAAAGACAATAAAAAGGTTTGAAAGCCAGGGGAATACTGCACAGTCCTTAAGGATGTGACAATACTTGCTGTTGGATGTTGTATTCAGAGTGTGCCAAATGTACCATCTTTCAAAAAATTAACGATGTAATATTATTCCCATTTCTCTAAATACCACAATTCATTGATCAGTAGTCTGCAGTCAGATTATGCAAAATAATTGTCAGTATAGCTTTTTATTATCCCTATGAGTGATATCAAAACACTGAATATTTAAATCCATTTTTAAAAAAAAAGAACTCTACCTTGTTTAAATGTTTTTAAAATGTTAATACCTTTCTTGAAAATAAGATCTTCTGCCTAATATTCTGCATCATGTGATGCTGTACTGTAAAGATGGTCAGCTTGCAGTGTTGAAGTTTTTCACCACCACTGGGTGCCATTATTCCTCCTTTCTTGGAGATTTCTCTGTGGTTTTTCTTCCATATCTCTTCTGCCCTCTCCAAGCTCAGTGCATCTAAAAGACTCACTTCCTGCTCTCTCTGTCCTCTTCCCACTTAACTCCTGACCACTCAACTCTCCTTTACTACGCTAGCTGGCATTATCAATGGTTCCCTCCTCAGACACCATTCCTTTTCCCTTCAAAACAATTATTATCACCTCTCTTCTCAAAAAACCCACCCTTAACCCTTCCATCTTCACCAACGACGGCCTCATTTCCAACCTATCTTTCCTCTCCAAGGTCCATGAATGTATTGTCATCTTCCAGCTCAATGCCCAATTCTCCTTTAACCCTCTCTATGAATCCCTCTAATCCAGTTTCTCATAGCACCAAATTAGTCCTAACCAAAGTCACGAAAGACACCCTCTGTGACTATGGTGATTTCTCTCTCCCTGTTCTCTTCGTCCCTTCTGCAGCATTCAACACAGTTGACAATGCAATCTTCCTCCAACGCTTCTCCTCCATCATCCAGCTTTCTGGGTTCTCTTGCTACCTATCCGAACATAGCCAGCACATCATCAGCAACAGCTCCTCTTCCCTCTGTTGCACCGTCATCTCTGGACATCCCCAGGGTTCTATCATTGGCCCCTCCTCTTCCTCACCTGCATGCTGCCTCTTGGTGATATCATCCACAGGCAAGGAGCCAGTTTCCACACGTTTGCTAATAATGCCCAACTCTAGCTCTCCTGCAACTCCCTTGACCACTCAAACTGCCTCTGTGATGTCAGACTGTCCGACATCTAGTCTTGGATGAGTCATAACTTCCTCTAGTTGAACAGTGGGAAGGCTGAAGCCATTATCTATGACCCCTGCCACGAACTCCACTCCCTTGCTACTGATTCGTTACCCCCCACTGTCTCAGGTTCAACCAGACCATTTGCAACCTTGGCATCCTGTGCAACCATGATCTTAGTTTCAGACCCCATATCCTCCCTGCCACAAAGACTGCTTACTTCCACCTTCATAACATTGCTTCCTCCACCACTACTTCTGCTCCTCTGGCCCTGAAACCCTTATATGTGCTTTTGTCACCTCCAGACTCAACTACTCCAACACTGTCCTAGTTAACCTTCTTTCCTCCACCTTCCATAAACTCTGCCACACATATCCTGTCTCGCACTGTCCCATTTGCTCATCACGCCCATCCTTGTATAACTACAATGGCTCCCTATCCCCAAACGCATCAATTTAAAAATCTTTATCCTTGTTTTAAAATCCCTAAATGGCTTCAACCCACTGCAATCTCCACCAGTCATAGAAAATAGGAGCAAGAGTAGGCCATTCGGCCCTTCGGGCCTGCTCCGCCATTCAAAATGATCATGGCTGATTGTCTAACTCAGTACCCTGTTCCCGCTTTTTCGCTATATCCATTGATCCCTTTAGTAATATGAAATATATCTATCTCCTTCTTGAATATATTTAATGACTTGGCCTCCACTGCCTTCTGAGGTAGAAAATTCCACAGGTTCACCACCCTCTGAGTGAAGAAATTTCTCCTCATCTCGGTTCTAAATAGCATACCCCGTATCCTGAGACTGTGACCCCTGGTTCTGGACTCCCCAGCCATCGGGAACATCCTCCCTACATCTAGTCTGTCTAGTCCTATTAGAATTTTATATGTTTCGATGAGACCACCTCTCATTCTTCTAAATTCTAGTGAAAAAGGCCTAGTCGACCCAATCTCTCCTCATACGTCAGTCCTGCCATCCCAGGAATCAGTCTGGTAAACCTTTGTTGCACTCCCTCCATGGCAAGGACATCCTTCCTCAGATAAGGAGACCAAAACTGCACACAATACTCCAGATGTGGTCTCACCAAGGCCCCGTACAACTGCAGTAAGACATCGCTGTTCCTGTACTCAAATCCTCTTGCATTGAAGGCCAACATACCATTCGCCTTCCTAACTGCTTGCTGCACCTGAATGCTCACTTTCAGTGACTGGTGTACAAGGACACCCAGGTCACATTGCACCTCCCCTTTTCCCAATCTATCACCATTCAGATAATAATCTGTCTTTCTGTTTTTACAACCAAAGTGGATAACCTCACATTTATCCATGGGATTGGGGGGAACATACTGGAATGGATTGGGAATTGGTTGACAGACAGGAAACAGAGAGGAGGAATAAACAGGTCTTTTTCCAGGTGGCAGGCAGTGACTAGTGGGGTACCGCAGGGATCAGTGCTTGGGCCCCAGCTAGTCACAATATATATCAATGATTTGGATGAGGGAACTAAATGTAACATTTCCAAGTTTGCAGACGACGCAAAGCTGGGGTGGAATGTGAGCTGTGAGGAGGATGCAAAGAGGCTCCAATGTGATTTAGACAAGTTGGGTGAGTGGGCAAGAACATGGCAGATGCAGTAAATGTTCTTGCCCACTCACCCAACTTGTCTAAATCACATTGGAGCCTCTTTGCATCCTCCTCACAGCTCACATTCCACCCCAGCTTTGCGTCGTCTGCAAACTTGGAAATGTTACATTTAGTTCCCTCATCCAAATCATTGATATATATTGTGAGTAGCTGGGGCCCAAGCACTGATCCCTGCGGTACCCCACTAGTCACTGCCTGCCACCCGGAAAAAGACCCGTTTATTCTGACTCTCTGTTTCCTGTCTGTCAACCAATTCTCAATCCATTCCAGTATATTCCCCCCAATCCCATGTGCTTTAATTTTGCACACTAACCTCTTGTGTGGGACCTTATCAAAAGCGTTCTGAAAATCCAAATACACCACATCCACTGGTTCTCCCCTACCTATTCTACTAGTTACATCCTCAAAAAACTCCCATATCCCCCCTCGCACACTCTGTTCCTCCGACTGCCATTTTATGTATTTCCCCTCCCTTCGTCTCTCCATTGGCAGCAGGTCCTTCAGCCACTTGGGAACTACTTCTGGAACTGGCTCTCTAAACTTCTCCACCTTTGAAAGCCTTCTCAAAATTCATTTCTTTCACCAAGCCTTCAGTAACCCCTCATAACCTCCCGCTTTCTATCGAGGCATCCATTCCCCTTATATCTATCAGCAAAGTGCTCTTTACTTTAAGACACTATAAAAATGCATGGTTGTTGCTGTAATTGTTATCATTGTGCCCTGGCCATCATTAAACCGTCAAGCAATATCAAAAAAAGATTAACTGGTCATTCATCTTATGCACTGTTTGTGGGATCTTACTGTGCACACATTGGCTGTCATATTTGCCTACATAATAGCTGTGAGTATGTTTGAAAAGTAATTAATTGCATGTGAAGCAACTTTGGGGCATCTTCAGGACATGATAAGGTGCTGTATAATTGCAAATCCTTTCTTTCGCTCACTGTTTCTGGTTTGTGCTGCACTGTAGCTGTGCTATTAAAAACAAAACACATAACTCCAGACAACTAAATGGAAAGGAAAGTCTGGGAGGAATACTTTTTGTTCAAAGTACTCCCCAAAATCTTTGTAGTTAAAGCATATTTACAGAAGTATTTGATCTTTAAATGTCAAATTTCCTGCCCCAGTGGAGGTGCACCATTTCAAATTTCCTTCCTTGACATCACCGACAGTGAGAAATCCGTTAGGGTCCAGAGTGCGCCACTCATTTTAATAGGGACGACAACATTCAACTGGCCAATCTGAAGCTCCCAGGACAATAGGCTGTCAGCAAAATAAGATTTTCTGGATCATAAGAAACAGGTTGGTCTGTTGGAAATCCTAATGTCCTTTTTTTGTTCCATTTGTTTCAAGTAAAAATCTACTAATTGTGAAGCAAACAAGTGCTTAAAATTAACCCTTTTTAATGTAAAAATTACATTTTTTCTGATTAAGCATGTCCTTGGACCCCCTTGGAAATGGATCACCAATTTTGGTCATCAACATTTGGATTTACCCTCAGGCTTTAAAATACAAGTGAAGAAATGTTGTGAATACTTACCACTTATGTCATTAAATCCCATGACCTCAGGGGTTCCACCGGACTCCTGCCATTTCTCATGGTTGTGCCGGGAGTCTGCCGATTCCAGGATCTCTCAACCAGTCAGGGCCCAGCGTATTATTGGAGGCTGCTACGTCAAGTGAGATGAGACGGACTAGTCTCCAGATGGGCACAAGTGGGCGCCACCAAGGGGGTCCAGGCGAGGAAAGCGGCCTGGACCCTTGAAGAAAAGGGAAGGTGTTTTTTTAAAATTGGATCAGCCGCCTTGTACAGGGAATCGTGGAGAAGTGGTGCTCACTGGCACCATGCAAATTAAGTGCCCTCCCATAAAGAACCGCAAATTCCGGTGCAGTCAGTGCTGAAAGGCACCGATGGGCGCATACCCGACTTTACCATCATGATTGCAGCCCACAGATTTTCAGGACTTATGTAACTACAGTAATTACGTTCACATGTTAGGGCCGTTTTTGAGTTGTCAACTTTTTGAGAACTGCCAGGTTTTTTGAATCTGTTGGTCAGTTTTGGTTAATTTCCTAGGTTGGCATCTTGTGCTGATAACTGTATCACATGCAGAACTATATCAAATGCCCTCTCAAAATCCAAGTAAATGTAGCCACTGGGTAGCCTTTGTCCATTAGTTTAGCTACCTCCATAAATAATTGCAGCAGATGTGCAAGACATGAATTGTTGCTTCTAAATTTATGCAACTATTCCTTATGGCCTCTTTGGTCTTTACATAAATATTGAAAGAATGCTGTAAAATGTTCTTGGGATTTTCCTTGCTATTAATGTCAGTTTATATCCACTATTTTCAGTCATCAGGTCCAGTGTTGTATTTATAAAGCTCCTAAAGTATTAATTGGGGATTTACCCATTTCATTGAGAATTCCAAGGTATTTATCATCTGGTACAAATGTCCTGAATGTCACACTGGTGAGTTCAGACAGTTTATAGGAATTGTTCAAAGCCTTTTAATGCCTTGAATTTCTTCATGAAACTTCTTTAGTGTCATAGATTCCCAAGACAATTTGACTGGATCTTGAATTTGTGAAAACTAAAGTGAAGAATTCATTTAAAAAATCTGCCATTTCTTGATTTTCTATAACATTTCTGCCCAATATATTCCATGCATGATTTATTTGGTCTTCAACACTCAATTTCCCTTTAACATAGCTAACACATCGGGGGTGATTTTAAACCCCAAGAACAGGTGGGTTGGGGGCGGGTGGGAGTTGAAAATAGTTGTTTTTTTGGGTCGTGACCGCAACCCGGCTTTATTTCCGGGTTTAATGTCGGCGCGGAAAAGTACAGGCTTCTCACTGGGAATGCAAAGTTATCTTGTTATCTCTTCAAATATTCATTTCAGTTATCCCCAAGTGACTTTGGTATGATTCCTAATCATTGCTACTTTCTATTTCTTTGTATATATCTTAAATTCTGCTTTGTTTTAAGGTTGTTTTCAACCCTTTTTTGGCCATTGTGGTCTCAAAAAATGAAATGCAAATGAATGTTATTTTTCCGAAACAATTAACCACTTGATCCACACAACCCTCTTCTGTAAAATCCCAGGTGACTGGTTGACATGTTATTTATGTGAGGGGAAATCTAAATTATTAATATAAACGAAAATGAGTTCTGTGTGTGTTGATGGCACAAAGTATGTGGACAGATTAAAATGGGATCTGGGTCTAGACAACAATGATGGAAAACTAGGAAGAAACACGATGTATTAATTATTTTGAAGCAATGCAAGAAAATTATACGGGTGTGTATAATTTTTGATCACTAGCTTTTAATTACCAAACATTAACAATGTAAACAACCATAATTCTAATACGTAGGTTTCCAAAATTCAATTTGATCAATTTTCACCGTTTTTTTGTTCGAGAAATGAAGCAATATGTTGAGGTATTGAATGATTTGTAATTGCTATGTTCAATAAAATGGATTTAAGTGAAGATTAGGGCAGCTTCACAGGATAACTTTATTTTTTAATGCTTATAAGATAAACGACAATGATAGTTGAATATACACAGCTTAGTTCATAGTGAAAAGACCACACTAGTTTGACTGCAGCATTTCATTCTTGTTTTATGACACAAATTGGTTTACATTCCCGGAGGTTCCAAGATAATTATGCAGTGTACTTTTTAATGCGCAGACAGGAACACCAATAAAAGACAGTTGGCCCAGTTAATTGGCCTGGTCTGTTTACTCTGATCTAATTTACAATTTCGCTTTGATAGTGAATCTTCCCGAGGAGACATAACTTCCTATGAGGATTTTTATTTTAATTGGCATATTTAAAACTATGAGAGATTTTATTTTTGATGTGTGTTGATTTTGATTTTTAGACACTGTTCATACTATTTTAATGCACAAAACTGATTGAAAATGTCTATATCTCATAGATTCTGATATTATGTCTTAAACCTTCCATCTTCTATATTAATTAAAGTCAGATTTCATATTTTATTCAGTCAGTTCAATCATCTATCAGAGATGCCTAAATTACTATATCAGTTACCCATTTGATGGAGCATAACTTCTGTGCAATACCACCGTCTGAATTTAATCGTGACCTTATGGATTATGCAGCACGAGCTGACCCCACTATGTTGGGAATCATTTTTCAACAAATTTAAAATTGTCATTTGAGTTCACAATCATATCTTAAATCGATGAGTTATCATCTCCATTTCACAGTTTAGCAAATATACTAAAACGTTGGCCAGGTACAGAAATATATCAGGTTGAATGTTCCAGAGAAGTCCCCAAGGTAAAGGTAGAGTTGACTTTTTCTGCCGTGCAAAACAGTACAGGGACCTGAAGACAGGCAAGACAAGAGCTTTGTTGAAAGAGTGGGCAAAGGCATTTCATATAAATGTATTCATATTTTTATTAGATGATATTGCACATTGTGATTTCAAACTATTGGTGTCCAGTTTACATCTTAGAAAGTTCTGGACCGTCAGACCGTCTGATTCAAACTAGACAGGTGGCAGCTGCATGTCCAGGGCAAATATAATGCACACATTTTTGAGTTTATAGTCCTGAAAAAAAAAATATATGCACACACATGCACAAGCACACACACACGCACAAGCACACACACACGCACAAGCACACACACACGTACAAGCACACACAGAGCTGAACTATTCTAATTACATGGGAATATGTAAGTACCAGTTTGGAACTGCTCTTATGGCCATGTTGGAATTTTAAAAATAGATATTGTCCATAGAACAAAAGGTAGTTACCACAATATCCGAATAGCTAATGCTTTATGTGAAAATTATGACATCGTTCTATTTGGAGAATCTATCCGTTCTTTAAAAAATAAGTTACACAGTTGATGTTTTGCTCTACACTATCATCGGGCTCCCGCCCAGTATTATTTGCAGACATACACAGCATTTAAGTTGCTACACCCTGGCAAATGTTCATACCGGACATAAAACAGTAAAATATTTCTAAGTGCATTGACATGTTATGTCATAACATTTAAATTTCAGTAACAGTAATTTCAGGCTTGTGTAGGATATCAGTAACAGCCTCTGATGCTGTGATCACCACCTATGTTAATGTACAAATATATATCTTTTTGCTCAGTCATAACATTTGAAGTTCTGCAATATGACTGGTAAATAAAAATTGTCCAAAATTAAGAAATACTGACTGACACAGATTTACATATTCACATTAAAGAGCGCAGTACCTCACTATGCTCTTGGTTATATTAGGAACATAGGAACATAGGAACAGGAGTAGACCATTTAGCGGCTCGTGCCTGCTCCGCCAAGAGTTTAAAATAAAAAAGCTATTAAAATGGAGGCCTGCAGCCTCCTTAAATGATTTTAGTAACTGACCCGCCTCCTGACCCTCCAACCCGCCTCCATTAGGAACATAGGAACATTGGAACAGCAGTAGGCCATTCAGCCCCTCGTGCCTGCTCCGCCATTTGATAAGATCATGGTTGATCTGTGATCTAGCTCCATATACCTGCCTTTGGCCCATATCCCTTAATACCTTTGATTGCCAAAAAGCTATCTATCTCACATTTAAATTTAGCAATTGAGCTAGTATCAATTGCCGTTTGCGGAAGAGAGTTCCAAACCACCCTTTGTGTGTAGAAATGTTTTCTAATCTCACTCCTGAAAGGTCTGGCTCTAATTTTCAGACTGTGCCCCCTACTCCTAAAATCCCCAACCAGCGGAAATAGTTTCTCTCTATCCACCCTATCCGTTCCCCTTAATATCTTATAAACTTCGATCAGATCACCCCTTAACCTTCCAAACTCTAGAGAATACAATCCCAATTTGTGTAATCTGTCCTCGTAACTTAAACCTTGAAGTCCGGGTATCATTCCAGTAAACCTACGCTGCACTCCCTCCAAGGCCAATATGTCCTTCCGAAGGTGCGGTGCCCAGAACTGCTCACAGTACTCCAGGTGCGGTCTAACCAGGGTTTTGTATAGCTGCAGCATAACTTCTGCCCCCTTGTACTCCAGTCCTCCAGATATAAAGGCGAGCATTCCATTAGCCTTATTGATTATTTTCTGCACCTGTTCATGACACTTCAATGATCTATGCACCTGAACCCCAAAGTCCCTTTGGACATCCACTGTTTTTAACTTTTTACCATTTAGAAAGTATCCTGTTCTATCCTTTTTTGATCCAAAGTGGATGGCCTCACATTTGCCTATATTGAACTCCATTTGCCACAGTTTTGCCCATTCACCGAATCTATCAATATCCCGTTGTAATTTTATGTTTTCGTCTACACTGCTTACAGTGCCACCAATCTTTGTGTCATCGGCAAACTTAGATATGAGACTTTCTATGCCTTCATCTAAGTCGTTAATAAATATTGTGAATAATTGAGGCCCCAAGACAGATTCCTGCGGGACTCCACTCGTCACATCCTGCCAATGAGAGTATCTTCCCATCATCCCTACTCTCTGTCGCCTTTCACTCAGCCAACTTCATAACCAAGTCTGTACTTTTCTCTCGATTCCATGGGCTTCTATCTTAACTAACAGTCTCTTATGCGGGACCTTATCAAATGCCTTCTGGAAGTCCATATAAATAACATCCATTGACATTCCCCTATCCACTACTTTAGTCACCTCTTCAAAAAATTCAATCAGGTTTGTCAGGCACGACCTATCTTTCACAAATCCATGCTGGCTCTCTCTGATTAACTGAAAATTCTCGAGGTGTTCAGTCACCCTATCCTTAATTATAGACTCCAGCATTTTCCCCACAACAGATGTTAGGCTAACTAGTCTATAATTCCCTGGTTTCCCTTTCTCTCCTTTCTTAAAAAGCGGAGTGACATGTGCAATTTCCCAATCTTGAGGGACAGTTCCTGAATCTAGAGAACTTTGAAAGATTATAGTTAGGGCATCTGCAATGTGCTCACCTACTTCCTTTAAAATCCTGGAATGGAAACCATCTGGTCCTGGGGATTTGTCACTCTTTAGTGCTATTATTTTCTTCATTAATGTTGTTTTATTTATGTTAATTTTATTGAGTCCCTGTCCCCGATTCAATATTAGTTTTCTTGGGATTTCCGGCATGCTATCCTCTTTATCGACTGTAAATACTGACGCAAAGTAATTATTCAACATGTCCGCCATTTCCCCATTGTCAATGACAATATCACCACTTTCAGTTTTTAAGGGGCCAATACTGCTCCTGACCACCCTCTTTTTCCTAATATAACTATAAATATTCGTTGTATTGGTTTTGATATCCCTTCCAAGTTTCTTTTCATCCTCTCTTTTTGTAGCTCTTACTATCTGTTTTGTGACCCTTTGTTGATGTTTGTATCTTTCCCATTCGTCAGGATCTGTGCCATTTTTTGCCTTTTTGTATGCCCTTTCCTTATGTCTTATACTGTCCCGTACCTCTTTAGTTGTCCATGGCTGTTTTTTTTGGCAAGTAGAGTTCTTGCCCCTCAGGGGTATAAACCGGTTCTGCATCACGTTAAATGTTTCTTTGAACATTACCCACTGATCATCAGTCGTTTTACCAATTAACAGATTTGCCCAGTTTACTGTGGACAGTCTCTGTCTCATCCCATTGAAGTCGGCCTTACCCAAGTCTAGAATCTTCGCAGCTGATTCACTTTTTTCCCTTTCAAACACTACCTTGAACTCGATCATGTTATGATCGCTATTGGATAGATGTTCACGCACAGTCAAGCTGTTAACTAAATCTGGTTCATTACTCATTACTAAATCTAGTATGGCTTGCCCCCTTGTTGCCTCTAGGACATACTGCTGTGGAAAACTATCCCGGACACACTCAAAAAATTCACTACCTTTCTGACAGTTGCTAGTCTGCTTTTCCCAATCTTTGTGAAGGTTAAAGTCCCCCATTAAGACCACTATGCCTTTGTTACACGCTTGTCTAATCTCTGCATTTATGCAATCTAGCACTTCAGAGCTGCTGCCAGGGGTCCTATGCACAACTCCCACTATAGTCTTAGATCCTTTCCTATTTCTCAATTCAACCCATAAGGTCTCTGTTGGCTGCTTACCTCTCATTATATCCCCCTTTATCATTGAAGTGATTTCATCTCTAATCACTAAGGCTACTCCTCCCCTTCTTCCATTTTCCCTATCTCTCCTGTAGACCTTATAACCCGGTATATTTAGTTCCCAATCCTGACCATCCTGCAGCCATGTCTCAGTAATAGCTATCATGTCATACCCTCCAATTTGAATTTGTGCCTGTAGTTCATTTAATTTATTCCTTATACTCCGTGCGTTTGTATATAACTCTTAGTTGGGCCACACACCCTCGCCTGACCTTCAGCTTTGATGCTGGGTTAATCGCTTTACACCTTCTAGTTTTCACTTTATCTGTAGTGCCTAAAGTACACTTTCTTTCTGCTGCTCTTGCTTTTCCCTTTCACTTGTTCTTGAACAACTATTTGTACTATTTGTGTTGTAAATTTCCCCTGGGTCTTCCCCTCTCTTGCTGCTTTCAACTTTACTCTCTTCTGACTCCCCGCTCAAGTTCTCATCCCCCTGCCACTCTAGTTTAAACCCTCCCTGACAGCAGTATCAAACCCCCCCTGCAAGGATATTAGTCCTGGATCTGTTGAGGTGCAACCCGTCCGGCTTGTACAGGTCCCACCTTCCCCAGAATCGGTCCCAATTCCTCAGGAATCTAAATCCGTCCCTCCTGCACCAACCCTCCAGCCACGCATTCATCTGGTCTATTCTCCTATTCCTATACTCGCTAGCACGTGGCACTGGGAGTAATCCTGAGATTACTAAACCTTGAGGTCCTGCTTTTTAACTTATTTCCTAACTGCTTATATAGTGCTTGCAGGACCTCATCCCTCTTTTTACCTATGTTGTTGGTACCGATATGTACCATGACCTCTGGCTGTTCACCCTCCTCCTTCAGAATGTCCTGCATGACCCTGGCACCAGGGGGGCAACATACCATCCTGGAATCACGTTTGCGGCCGCAGAAACGCCTGTCTGCTCCCCTAACTATAGAATCCCCATCACAATTGCTCTCTCGACCTTTCTCCTCCCCTCCCCCCCACCACCCATACAGCTGCGCCACCCATGGTGCTCTGGTCTTGGCTCTGGCTGCACTCCCCCAGATGAACCCTCTCCCCCACCAATACCCAGAACTGAATACTGGTTGGAGAGTGAGATGCCCTCAGGGGACTCCTGCACTACCTGCCTGGTCCTCCTTGTCTGTCTGGCGGTCAGCCAGTCCCTCTCTGCCTGCACTCTCTTAATCTGCGGGGTGGCCACATCCTGAAACGTGCTATCCATGAAACGCTCAGCCTTGTGGATGTCAGCTGCTGCTCAAGGTTCGAAACCCGGAGCTCGAGCTCCACCAGCTGATGACACTTCCTGCACATGTGGTTGTCCAGGACATGGGAAGCGTCCTGGAGTTCCCACATGGCACAGGTCGTGCATTCCACGGGTCTGGTCTGCCCTGCCATGCCTTAAGTTATTAGATTAACTTAAACCAAGCAAAAACAAATTAAACCTTAAAAACGGTTATTTTTGGTTATATTACTCTAGTTAAGTAGTTGAAGCTTTAATTTTAATGAGCTACCAGTAGTTTTACGCTTCTAGCTTTTAATTCAATTTTAACCAATTCCCTAACTCAGAGAAAAAAACGAATACTCACCAGTCAATCATCGACCTGCTGTCCTGTGACGTCACTCCTTGTTTTTTCACCGATTGCCTCTCTGCGGGTAGGCCTTCGAGCCTGGGCCTTTAGTAGTCTCCGAGTTCTGCGCTCTCTCCCAGGTCCGCTCCCGCCTGTAGCTCTGCTCCGAGTGCGGGTAGGACCTTGAGCCTGGGCCTTTAGTAGTCTCCGAGTCTTGCGCTCTCTCCCAGGTCCGCTCCCACCCGTCGCTCCGCTCCGACTGCAAGTAGGCCTTTGAGCCTGGGCCTTTAGTAGTCTCCGAGTCCTGCGCTCTCTCCCAGGTCCGCTCCCGCCTGTAGCTCCACTCCATGTGCGGGTAGGCCTTTAAGCCTGAGCCTTTAGTAGTCTCCGAGTCCTGTGCTCTCTCCTAGGTCCCTTCCTGCCTGTAGCTCCACTCCGAGTGCCACTATTACTTTTGCAGTTGTAGTTTTTATTTGCAATACTTCCAGCTTCTGCGGTTGGAAGTCATTTGGAAACATTTTCTCCTCTACAACTAGGGATCTAAAGTTCAGCTTTGTTTATAGCTGACAGGACTCAAACTGGTACCACAGCTCAGATGTCATATTTAAGTTTTAGAATACAAAAAAAAATCCCTAGCTGTAACTACTAATTTCAGTCTATTTGGTGATTACAAGCGCTAAATTAGATAAGTATGAATAAGTTATATATGAAATTGTATTACCATTCTGTGACTTGACTATGTTGCAATTTATACTATTTCTGTTGTGATTGCCTACAGAAATCTTGTCCTGTATTAACCCCTTCTGAGCCATCAACAGATTATCTTTCTAGGGAATACCCAAGCTGCCAATGTGCTAATGCATCAAGTAATAGTGGGTCAGCTATTGGATGTGGTAAAATTGTGTCAAAGATTGATTGCAACTAGGTCACTCTTTAAACTTCAAGCCTTTACTTGACTAAGCAAATTGATCATTGGTGCCAATTTTTGGATTCACCGTTCATCTCCAACATAGATGGAGTGCCCATTTCCACACCGTTCACCTGAGGAAGGAGGAAGCCTCCGAAAGCTTGTGGAATTTAAAATAAATTTGTTGGACTATAACTTGGTGTTGTAAAATTGTTTACAATAGATGGAGTGAGCATAAGAGCTTACAATTTTATTTTCATTTCAGTTCTTTTCGCATTTTAGGAATTTATATAGAGTTAAATGATAGTGATAAAGCTATTTGTGTCAATTTATTACTGTAATATTAGTGTTTGCTTTCAGTGCCATGGTGTATAAAAACATATTGAAAAATGTCTAGCCCAATGAGATTGGAACTTTCCAGACTTAGGAACAGCCTAAGGCCTAAACTGGCTTTCATGCTACTATGGTTAAAAATGTATTCAATATGTGGATGTCATAATTGTTTTAATGACAGCACCACAACTTTAAAGCTGCATAATTTTGCTGTCTGTAATATTAAAAATCTTTCCTCTGCAAACACAGAACTTTATAATGTAAATACATTTAAAAAAGGACAAAATGTATGACTTTAAAATGGGAACTAAATTAATTCTGCGCACATTGGGCCCATTATCCTCCAGCCTCTAATCACACTTTACCTGAAGACTGCACTTGGTCTTGACTCGCTGTGTGCAACAGGAGATGGACGAGTTTTTATAAAAATTCAAAGAACCTCCTTTAAAATTTAATTACTTGAATAAACGCTTATAAAATTTTTTGGCACTTATTGACAAATTCTAATCGAATGATTTCTAGGAACATGGGAACATAAGAACAGGAATAGACCATTCAGGCCATTCAGCCCCTTGAGCCTGTTCCGCCAATCAATGAGATCATGGCTGATCTGTATCCCAACTCCATCCACCTACCATATCCGCCATATCCCTTAACTAGCAAAAATCTATCGATCTCAGATTTAAAATTATTAATTGAGCTAGCATCAACTGCTTTTTGCAGGAGAGAGTTCCACACTTCTACCACTCTTTGTGTGAAGAAATATTTCCTAACTTCTCTCCAGAATGGCTTGGCTCTGATTTTAAGGTTATGCCCTCTTGTCCTAGGCTCCCCCACCAGTGGAACAAATTTCTCTCTATCGACCCTATCAATTCCTTTCAAAATCCCAAAATCCTCAATCAAATCATCCCTTGACCTTCTATATTCCAGGGAATACAAGACGAGTTTATGTAATCTCTCCTCATAATCTAACCCTTGGAGCCCTGGTAATATTCCAGTGAATCAGCGCTGCACTCCTTCCAAGGCTAATATATCCTTTCTATGGTGCGATGCCCAGAACGTTACACACAATTCCAAAAGAGGTCTAACCAGGGCTTGGTATAGCTGCAGCAAAACTTCCTCCGCTTTATATTCTAGCCCTCTAGTTATAAAGGCTAATACTCCATTAGCCTTTTTGATTATTTTTTGCACCTGACTACTACATTTTAGTGATCCGTGTACATGGACCCGTAAATCTCTTTGAACCTTCACTGTTCCCAGCTTTTCACCATTTAAACAATACTCGGATCTGTCCTTTTTTGGTCCAAAATGGATGACCTCATACTTACCTGCGTTGAAATCCATCTGCCACAGTTTTGCTCACTCACTTAATCTATCAATGTCTCTTTGCAATGTTATGCTCTCGTCTACACTACTTACTATGCCATCAATCTTTGTGTCATCAGCAAACTTGGATATATGGCTCTCTATTGTGTTATCTAAGTCATTAATAAATATAGTGAATAGTTGAAGCCCCAGCATAGATCCATGTGGACACCACTAGTCACTTCCTTCCAATTCGAGTATATACCCATTATCCCTACTCTCGAACTTCTACCACCTAACCAATTTCCTAACCAGGTCAATAATTTGCCTTCAATTCCATGAGCTTTCATTTTAGCTACAGTCTTTTATGTGGAACCTTATCCAATGCCTTCTGGAAGTCCATATAATCTACATCCATAGACATTTCCCTATCTAGTACTTTATTACTTCCTCAAAAGATTTCATTAGGTTCGTTAAACATGAGCTACCCTTTACAAATCCATCTTGGCTCTCTAATCAAATTTCTCCAAGTGCTCAGTCACTCTTTCCTTAATTATCGATTCCATAACTTCCCCACAACAGATGTTAGACTTACAGGTCTATAATTTCCTGGTTTCTCTCACTCATCTTTCTTAAATAATGGAGTTAAGAGCAGAATTCAATTTTTTTCTTTCAAAAATAAAGGTTAGGGCAACATTTCTCTGACCATGGGATCTGCAATTTCATCGAGAACATTTCCTTGCTGTTTTCCACCATTTTACTACACAATTTGTAATCCTGTACCCATCCATGCACATCTCTCCTGCAATTCCTTGTTTGAGTCTCTTTAATCAGATTTCTGCCCATCCCACAGCACCAAAATGACCTTAGCCAAAGTCACAAATGACATTCTCTGTGACTGAAAGGCATTATCTTGCACTCTCTACAGCCTTTGATGCAGACAACCACATCATCCCCCTCCAATACCTCTTCTCTGTTGTCCAACACAGTGGATTGCCCTAACTATATCAAAGCCCTTCCACCATCTACAAGGCACAAGTCAGGAGTGTGATGGAATACTCTCCACTTGCCTGGATGAGTGCAGCTCCAACAACACTCAAGAAGCTCGACACCATCCAGGACAAAGCAGCCCGCTTGATTGGTACCCCATCCACCACCCTAAATGTTCACTCCCTTCACTACCGCGCACGTGGCTGAAGTGTGTACCATCCACAGGGTACACTGCAGCAAGATGCCAAGTCTTCTTCGACAGCACCTCCCAAACTCGCAACCTCTACCACCTAGAAAGACAAGAGCAGCAGGCACATGGGAACAACACCACCTGCACGTTCCCCTCCATGTCACACACCATCCCAACTTGGAAATATATCGCCGTTCCTTCATCGCCGCTGGGTCAAAATCCTGGAACTCCCTACCTAACAGCACTGTGGGAAAACCTTCACCACATGGACTGCAGCGGTTGAAGAAGGTGGTTCACCACCACCTTCTCAAGGGCAATTAGGGATGGGCAATAAATGGTCTTGCCAGCAACGCCCACATCCCATGAACGAATAAAAAAAACCTCTGTTGATCCCTTAGCTCTATGCTGTCAGACCAAGCATCTGACCTCCAGCCTTGGATGAGCTGCAATTTCCTCCAGCTAAATATTGTGAAGATCAATGTCATCACCTTTATCCCCCGCCACAAACTCTGTAACTTTGCCACTGACTCCACCCCCCCATCCCCCTCGACCACTTTTTCGGGCTGAGCCAACTGTTAGGAACTTTGGTGTCTGAACTGACCCCAAGCTATGCAACCAAACTGTTCGCAACCTCCACGTCCTAGTTGACCCCAAGTCAAGCTTCTGTACTTTATACTGTCCATCACAAAGGTTTGTAGTGTCATCTACCTTAGCCCCAACCTTAGCCCATCTACCACTAAAATACTCATCTATGCCTTTGCCATCTCCAGAGTCGATTATTCCAATGCTCTCCTGGCTGGCCTCCCATTCTTAAGCTCATCCAAAACTCTGGTATTCTATTCCACACCAAGTTCCACTCTGTTACCTCGGTCCTTGCTGACCTACATTGGCTCATGGTCCTCCAACATCCTAAATTTAAATTCTTCTCCTTGTGTTTAAACCTCTCCATGGCCTTGCCCCTGCCTATCTCTGCAAACTTCTCCAGGCCTCAAGCCCCGCCCCCAAACACTATGTTCACCTGATTTTAGCCTCTTATGCATCCCATCTCACTTCACCCCACCATTGGTTGGTGTGCATTCAGCTGCCTATGCCCCATGGTCTGGAATTCCATCCCTAAGCCCTCTGCCTCTCCATTTCTGTCTACTCCTTTAAGATCCTTCTTAAAACTCCTCTCTTTGTCTAAGCTTTTGATCACCTCTCTTTCTTTTGCTCTGCATCTTTTTTTCCCTTACAGTTCTGTGACGTATCTTGGAATGCTATATAAATGTAAGATGTTGTAGTAGTGGTAATAGTTGTTCACACTTTTTTTTAACATAGCTTATTTGACAGGAAAACAACAGGATGTATTAGGAGAGCACTGCAACAGTGGAGTTATTTCATTAATCTGATGCTCATGATGGTTGCTGGTAACACAGAAAGACTTCAAGTATTGGAATACAGCAGATTTCAATAGTTTAATGCATGCTCCAACCACCCTGATTCAGTAAGTGATAATTAGCTGTGCAATGGTTATCACACTCAATGTCCACCTGTTGTTTTGTAATATGAATGAAAACTCAGGTGTTAACTCGGAAACAAAAAGCAAAAAAAAACTGCAAAATTGACACATTTAATGACATTATGAATGATAAACAGGGGATGTCAATGGTTTTCAATTTAAACAACAGAGGTTCCTGAGGAAAGTATAAGTTTTTTGGCTTTATTATTTACCTAAGCCAATATAAAAAGCAGAAAATATGGAATCAATTCAATACACTCAACTTTGAATAAATAAAACTGTAAGGACATCTTAATTAGACAGGTCCGTGAAGGTCAAATCAAGAACAATGCAAAATACAAGTGAACAGAAAAAACACAGGACCTGGTCAAATGTTTGGCTTGATTTTCAAGGTGGAATCCAATTATTGAACGCATTGTTTCAGCAAGATCTTTTGGCCTTGATTGAGTTAATTGCAATTATAAACAAAATGGATAACGAGGTAATGTTGGCATTCAAGAAAGAGTGCAGAGAAAGCTTAATTTACATGGGGCATAAGTCTGAAAGGATGAGATAATGAGGCAGACATTACTGGGATAGGTATCTGATCCAGATAATTATTGAGATACAGTAAAGTCAAATGCCTTTTTGAAAGAGTTCAACCGAAACAGGAGACCGGCAGGTCAGCATGAACAGCCAAATCAAAATAAATGTTTTGGTGTTGGTGTTTTCGCCTGGAATGTCTGAATGTACCTGGCTAAGAATTTTTAGTTTAAAAGTGGAAATAATTATCTCAGATATAGGGTAATAGATCTGTGAGCTACTGTTATGTCAAGTCTAATTTGAATGAATATGGAATTTAGTGAGTAGAAAAATACTGATCCAGACATTAGAAAGATAATTTAGCTCGGCCTCTTATTGTATAATATGGAAAAGGCTTTCTCAGTTGAAGTAAAGGTGTGGTTAGTTAAGTTACCAGTAATGTTTTAAGTGTCTGTAATAAATTAACATTCCTTAACACAGCTGGAATACTGCAACTAAAATGCAACACACTGATGTTGAATAACACTACAGTGGTGTTGTAATAAGTAATAAACAAATATTTAATAATATAATTAGTACAATGTCTGCAATAACCATAAAGGTATTGTTTATAAATATCAGATAAATTGTGAAACATGTGTTATTAATTTGCAACAAATGCTGACTATAAAACATTAACAGTGCATTCATACTATAAGTTTAGCATTGGTCTGAAGCAGTTTCAGCTTCTCATGGACGCTTAACTTGTAAATTGGGTCTGAACTTGGTGTAAGAAGAGAAAATCCAGGGGGTTTCTCTTTACTTTGCTCCAGAGTTAGGTCAGGCCCTGACTCAGGATTCAGGCTGCATTATAACTGTAGGGTTGGTGAGCAGCGAAACTGCTTTGTACTGATGTTATATTTGTAATGTGAACCCAACCTTAGAGTAGTGTACTATAGTGAAGAGTTTTGTACAAGATATTGGCCTAGAAATTTGATTAAGACAGTTTTCAGGCATCAAATGAAGACAGATGTCTGAGGATCGGGTGAAATTGGTCCTCAGCCCTCATCTAAATAATATCGGCGAGCTGCCGGCGCCTGTCGTGAAACCACAGGCAGCTTACCCGACTGAAGAAGTGAATTTTGGGTTGATTGCCTCACTGGCAGCAACCCTCTGGTAAGTCCCAAGAGGGAGGGAGGAACAACGGGAGGGGAGGCCTCTGATGGCCGGCAGGAGTTCTAGTGGAGCTGGTAAGAGCACTCCTGCTACTCCTGGCTACATATGAATTCCCCCCAAAAAATTAAACTTACCTTTTTGGTGGCAGCTGCTTGCTAAGTCGCATCTACTCCTGGACTTAAGACAGCCCAATTTCCTTGAGGGGTCCTAAAATAGGCATCATGTCCCTCATTAGCATACGCAAATTGAGCGCAGGCAGTCCCACTGCTAATTTAGTATGCTTTGCCCCCATTTTACACCCAAAGATCAGGCCCAACGCATACCAATTTCAACCCCAATAAATATAAAATGTTGGCATGCATAGCTACGGGTGTAACTTATATGTCTAAGGAGATGATGTTGAGGGCTTTGTGAGGCCATACTTGGAGTAATGTGTTGGTCTCTACTTCAGAAAAAATGTAGAATTATTGGAAGGACTAGAGAGGAGGACTTCAAGAGCGATTCTTGCACTTAGAGGGCTGATTTATGAAGATTATACAGCCTTGGACTTCACTCCAGAGATGAGGAGGATGAAAGCGGACTTGATAGAGCTTTTTAACATTTTCATGGGTATAGGTATGGCTCAGGAAAGTTCTTCAGTCAGGCATAGAATTCAATGCCAATGGGGCCGAGTTCAGTTATGGGTGACAAAAGGAAATGGGAAATCTAGGCACATTTTTTGGTAATGATTGTGGAACAGAAAACCATGGCAGACTTAAAAAAAATTACTGGATGAACTCATATTAGGAAAGGAGATATAGGGCTATCAGGAAGGATGAGTTGGATGGACCAGTGGTCTTCTCCTGTCCAAAATATTACTATGTTACTATTCTGCAGTGAATAGAGAGGAAAGATAACTGTAAATTAAAAGGTCTGTATTTTCAATTTAAGAACCTTGAACCTGCACATTCATTCATACCTTTGCTGTGAAGCACACAGAAATGCAAACTGTAAAACCAGTGCTGTCACCATAGGGAGTTCGGAGCTGCACTGAGACAAACCTGCGCCAACTTGGGCTTGAGCTACACAGGTTTTTGTTTCCTCAGCCCCTAATGCCTACTCCATCCCAGTTTCTGTGGTTGTTGGACTCTTCTAGAGGGAGTTTGATAATTTGGCTGCTACCAGACACAGCAGGGAGCAGCAAGATAATTACTGTGGCTGTTGAAAGGTTGGAGATTCAAATCTAGTGCCTGGTCTCCAAGAGACGTGAGAGGAAATGAGAGACAAAAAAACACACACACACACACAGAAAGAAAGAGGTGAAATGTGCGAAAGGCATAAAGAGAAGGATATATAAAAAAAGACAAATGCACAGAGGAAAAATGTCAGAAAATGTGTGAGAGGCATTCAGAGAGAGTGGCAGACACAGAAAAAAGAAAGGAGATGGAAGGAAAAACCTAAAGAAAGAATAAGATAAAAGAATGAAAAACTGTTGAAGAGACACTGAGATGACAAGAGAAAGTGTGTGGCAGTAAAAGAGAGAGGAATGCAGAAAAAGTAGAAGACTTACAAAAAGAGACAGGGAAACAGAAGGAACACACGTAGGAGACAATTACTGAGAAAGAACCTTTTTAAAAAAGTATATATTTTTGAGCAATGCCATGTTTTAAAATTCACTTTTACTAATAACCGGTTGGAAAATAGAACCAAACATTCTAGTTCCAAGAGTACTTCCAATAAGGCCACATTCCTGGGTTGTGACTTGGGATGGGTTGCTCTCACAGAACTGCCGCAAACTGACCCTGTGTGCTTATTTTTTTTCCTAATATTTTACTTTTTAAACTCACTCTCTCTTCCCCAACATCCCACAGCTGATAAGCTTTGAATTCTGCCCAAGAGACAGGAAACAGCTTGCCTACTCCTGGGCTGCATGTGAGGAAGAAATGGGTTCCAAAAGGCCCCATTGCCACATTATGAGTAGCACTGGTCTGCACTCATACATATATAACTGCAACTTAAGCATGGTGACAGGGTGCAGCCAGAGCTTGTGGAACTATACCTCAGCATGAGAAGAGTACGGCAAGAAAATTGAATAGAACAAAATCTTTCTACTTTGCTATCATGATTGCATCATTGGAGCCTAGCAATTAGGTTATAGCCTTATAACTTCTTCCTTCCCAGGATTTATCCAGTGAGGAGGTTTGCTTAGAATGTAATGTCACTTTATTTTGGATCTCCATGAATCTCTAATTTTTTTACACAACTGCTCAATATTTTTATCTACATGAATAACTGACTTATATGGAAATGTCATCAGAAATATTAAAGTTACTTCCCAGAATGTTTTCCTCCTGTTGGTTCACTAGGAAAAACTAGCAGTACAATATGTATAGGATGGCACTGTTTACTGGATTTGCTTAACTAAAGTTAACAAAAAGCTTTTAGAGTAACAGGGACTCCTCTGTTCTATTAAATAGAAGAGCTGGCTTTAATTTGTATTGTTTTCTATAAAACTGTTTAACTTGTTAGTTCCGAAATTTTCTTTAATTTTTTTATATAGTGCTCTGCTTTTGTCTAAAATTGTGATATCTAGGTAGATATTAATGCTACCTTAATTGCCTCAAGCTACAGTTAGTAGGGATTGATATACATGTGCTGCTGTTTACAGCACAGCCTCCAAACAGCTGTGTAACCCGCTTCAGTGCTGCTTTGGGACATCCAGTCAGATGACCTTCAGCTTTGACTTTTGCAAGATGTTTTAATCTTCTAATGGTAAATGCCTAGAATTTTGATTATGTGCCATCTGTGTTTCAGGAAATGATTTGAATAAATTGAGTTTTTTTAAAAGGAGTATAATACTGACCAGATAAAATCAATTCAGAAATACAGCAACATAATTAGAATTAACTTACCCTAGACTGATACTTGGTTAAGATTCACAAAGTTAACCCTCTCTTTTCTGTACATGACAAAGATATTTGCTTGGGATGTCCTCCCTTATTGTCGTTCAATGAATGCATATGTATATGGTTTGGATGTTTAATTGAGGCTAATATCACATTGACATGGATGAAGTTTTGTAAATGTTAAATTATTGAAAATTATTCATTTTAAGCCAATCAAAATCCCCAAAATATAGAAATGTAGTATACTAATTGCCATTATGATAACGACTTGTTAGCAGATACATTGTATGCGTGGATAATACAGTCTACATCTACATATGCATTGTGTTATACAGAGCTCACTCATCTGGAGCTTATCCATAAATTCATGTTTTATTTATTGATGAAACGTGAGAGACACTGCAGTTTGAAGAATGAGGCTGCGAGGACCAATTGCAATCCTGCGTAATCCCTATGCTGTGACACAGTACAGCTTCCAGGTCAACTATCATCATAACTGCTTTGCTGTGAAGGTTACAGATTTTCAGTATTTGCACAGCACTGACAGCATTTGGGGATTACCTTGTCGGACACTCCTGGCAGGTTTGAAGGAAACTGTTTCATCCAACAGCATCCATATGCGATATGTGTGCATTCTGTTCGGACAATGCAGGATAACCAGGCTACCTCAGTGGTCGTATTCTGTATGTATAGTGTGTTACAATGTTAATTGTGAATTTAATTTTAGTTATACCATAACGATAGAGTGCACACTGGATTTTAATATTTATTTGCTGCAGACTCAGCACTGGGGGATAAAATAGATCTTAATTCATAATTTTATGGTTCCCATTTTTAAATGCATATTTGAAATATTTGGTCTGTGACTGGATCAAATTATGTGGGCATCATCACAAAGAGTATCAGTACCAGAGAATCAAACACTTCTTAACCCAGTGCTAGCATCAATCACTTCTACTGGTAGGCATAAAATGGGCAAGGTGCAGAGTAAAGCTTTCTATACCCTGGCCATACACTGTACCTTATCCCAAACTTCAGAAGAACAATTCCATTTTCTACATCAGCCTGGTCTTTCTGAACGAGGCTGATAATTTTGAGACTATTTGTGCAGTGAATTACAAGCAATTTGGTGCTGTGGATCCACATCCCATTAGAGTTTAGGTTGAGACTGCTCAAACTCATTCACAGCCAACAAAGAATAGAAGAAAATATGATAAGAGAAAAGGTTATTCAACCCATCAAGATTTAGTTTGCTCCTATTAATTCATAAGTCTTTTTTTTTGCACAAAAAATTCAAATTATTCAGTAATTCGAATTAAGAAACTTAATTGAAAAAGCATTTACCATTTTTTTTCTCAAATAAATTTCAATTAATGGATAATTCAAATTAAGTGACTTTGAATTAATAGGAGAAGGCGATAGTACCCTAGTTATTTAATTTCCTGAGGGAAGTGAATTCCCACAGGTAAAACCTCCATACAAACAATGCTAACATTAGAATTTACATTATTCAATCCTAACTAGTTGAATTCCATTGATGACATTTCAATGTTCCAGCAGCACAGGAACTAACATGTAGCGCAGAGAATATGATCATCGATGCTATCCTTAGCCTTACAACTTTCAATCCATCCACCTAATTTTAAAGCAAATCGATCAACATATCGTTAACTTCCAGCAGCAGTGCCCAGGAGATCAATCCTCAGTTCTGGGAGACTCTGGGAACGGGTAGCAAACCTATGGTACGTTGATGTACGCCCATGCATTGTGCTCTGCCCTTGGGCAGTACCTAACTCAAGTCTCATATGAGACTCTTTAACAATGATATGGTCAAGCATTTGTTAAGAACTGCCCACTCTTGAGGTTTGAATACGTGGTCATGGATTTCTACTCTTGTCAGTAGTCATGGTTATCATTTTCCAATCCTTGATATGAGGTTTCAGCAGAGAGATGATTTGTTTTCTATTTGCAAACTTAGATCAAGCGCTGAAGGCCATAGCCAGAAAGTCCTAAGGAAAATATCTTTACTTTCTCAGCAATTCAAAACAAACAGTTTTTAAACCCAATGTAATGTGTACACTATGAATGTCTTCAAAAAGACTTTAGCACTTGTGCATTATATTAGTGCCTTAAATTTGAATTACGACCACTGAAAAGCAATTTTTATTTTGCAAACCATGCAGTCCGGATCTGTGAACTGTATCACAGTTAAAAGGATTTTTCAGCCCGTGTTAATTTATAATATTTGAAGGCAATTTTATACTCAGATTTTAAAGATTAAATTATAACAGACAAGACAAAAATGGGTTGATTTTTTTTACTGCTGCAGGACTAGAATGATCAATTTTACAGCCACTTTCTACATGGATTCTGAACATTTATTTTTTTAAAAACTAGGCTCGCAAGCACATTTAAGCAAAATCCCAGTTGGTTGTAAACTGTGATTTATAGAGGTCTGTATAAATTATGCATGTATTAAACCAGCTATATCACCATAACACCGTGGAACTGAGCAATATTCTTGTGATATGTAACAACAGGCTGATATCTTGATGACTAAAAATGAAAGAGTAAATCAGTCTTAATTCAAAAGAGCAAACTTGGAGTGTCACCTCTCAGTTCGCAAGAAGAAAGCAAACAGATTTAAATATCTTGTGAAGCAGAAACAAGAGTAGAGTTAAATAAAGGTAATAGTGACTCTGTGATTTTTCATTTAACAGACAATCGCATCAATCGCACTATAATCAACGTTCAGATTACAAGATATGGGTAAAAATATTTATTTTGAAAGTAACCCAGTCACCCATTGGAACATAGGCTCTTTTAAATTAAGAATGTAGATGATAAATTTTAAATCATTAGGTCATAAAATCAATATTATTTTCTCAGGCTGTATGGTGAAATGCTGGAGCACTTTGATCTCCATAAGAGATCTCCACACCAGGAGCTTTTTTTTTTATTCGTTCATGGGATGTGGGCATCGCTGGTGAGGCCGGCATTTATTGCCCATCCCTAATTGCCCTTGAGAAGGTGATGGTGAGCCGCCTTCTTGAACCGCTGCAGTCCGTGTGGTGAAGGTTCTCCCACAGTGCTGTTAGGAAGGGAGTTCCAGGATTTTGACCCAGCGACGATGAAGGAACGGTGAGATATTTCCAAGTCGGGATGGTGTGTGACTTGGACGGGAACGTGCAGGTGGTGTTGTTCCCATGTGCCTGCTGCCCTTGTCCTTCTAGGTGGTAGAGGTCGTGGGTTTGCGAGGTGCTATCAAAGAAGCCTTGGTGAGTTGCTGTAGTGCATCCTGTGGATGGTACACACTGCAGCCATGGTGCGCCAGTGGTGAAGGGAGTGAATGTTTAGGGTGGTGGATGGGGTGCCAGTCAAGCGGGCTGCTTTGTCCTGGATGGTGTCGAGCTTCTTGAGTGTTGATGGAGCTGCAGTCATCCAGGCAAGTGAACAGTATTCCATCACACGCCCGACTTGTGCCTTGTAGATGGTGGAAAGGCTTTGGGGAGTCAGGAGGTGAGTTACTCGCCACAGAATACCCAGCCTCTGACCTGCTCTTGTAGCCACAGTATTTATATGGCTGGTCCAGTTAAGTTTCTGGTCAATGGTGACCCCCAGGATGTTGATGGTGGGGGATTCGGTGATGGTAATGCCGTTGAATGTCAAGGGGAGGTGGTTGGAATCTCTCTTGTTGGAGATGGTCATTGCCTGGCACTTGTCTGATGCGAATGTTACTTGCCACTTATCAGCCCAAGCCTGGATGTTGTCCAGGTCTTGCTTCATGCGGGCTCGGACTGCTTCATTATCTGTGGGGTTGTGAATGGAACTGAACACTGTGCAATCATCAGCGAACATCCCCATTTCTGACCTTATGATGGAGGGAAGGTCATTGATGAAGCAGCTGAAGATGGTTCGGCCTAGGAAACTGCCTTGAAGAACTCCTGCAGCAATGTCCTGGGGCTGAGATGATTGGCCTCCAACAACCACTACCATCTTCCTTTGTGCTAGGTATGACTCCAGCCACTGGAGAGTTTTCCCCCTGATTCCCATTGATTTCAATTTTACTAGGGCTCCTTGGTGCCACACTCGGTCAAATGCTGCCTTGATGTCAAGGGCAGTCACTTTTACCTCACCCCTGGAATTCAGCTCTTTTGTCCATGTTAGGACCAAGGCTGTAATGAGGTCTGGAGCCGAGTGGTCCTGGCGGAACCCAAACTGAGCATCGGTGAGCAGGTTACTGGTGAGTAAGTGCCGCTTGATAGCACTGTCGACGACACCTTCCATCACTTTGCTGATGATTGAGAGTAGACTGATGGGGCGGTAATTGGCCGGATTGGATTTGTCCTGCTTTTTGTGGACAGGACATACCTTGTCAATTTTCCACATTGTCGGGTAGATGCCAGTGTTGTATCTGTACTGGAACAGCTTGGCGAGAGGCGCTGCTAGTTCTGGAGCACAAGTCTTCAGCACTACAGCTGGGATGTTGTCGGGGCCCATAGCCTTTGCTGTATCCAGTGCACTCAGCTGTTTCTCGATATCACGTGGAGTGAATCGAATTGGCTGAAGACCGGCTTCTGTGATGGTGAGGATATCGGGAGTCGGCCGAGATGGATCATCCGCTCGGCTCTTCTGGCTGAAGATGGTTGCAAACCACGAGCTTAGAATCTCATTGTTCTGTTGTGAGGCGGCACCAAGAGGAAACAAGGCACAAGGGAGTGAATATTGGAAGGCACACCACCACAGGTTGCTCTTGCACACCTTTAGTCAAACAGAAGCATTGGTAAAGTAATGGAAGCAGGTCACCTGCTTTTCTATTAACTGAGGTATGATTCATTGATTAGGGAGATCAAGAGAAGGGTAAATGGGGAGAAAATACCATCAACAAATTTCGGAACATAGGAATATACAGGACCAAAAAAGGCTATTGTGGTCTATCTGACCAATCCCAGCATCCAGGAAATATCATATCCCTGGAATCCTCTCAACCTTGTATCATATGTTTCATCGAGGACTGTTCTAACTCATTCTTGAACTAACTGATATAGTCAGCCCCCCTGGAAGTTCATTCCATAAATTCACCATCTTTTCCCAATCTTGGCATTTGTCCACATCAAATGACATCTGCCGCTTGTAAATCCAGCTCCCCAATCCACCCAGGTCTTCTTGTGTTTGATCAGCCTGTTCCCTGCTTTTTAAGTTCCTCCAAGTTTGGTATCATCTGCAAACTTGGAGAATTTTGTTCCCGTCCCCAATTCCAAATTATTTATGTACATTGTAAACAGCAATGGTCCCAGTACTGAACCCTGAGGCACTTCAACTTCCTTCCATGATGGTCCACCCATACTGTACTTTCCAAACTGGTGGATCAATCTACTATGTGGCACTGTATCAAAAACTTTGCTCAAATCTAAATAAATAACGTCCACTTCGTTCATCCTCCATAAAGTTTGTTAACACCTCAAAAAAATCCAAGAAATTTGTCAGACATGAACCACCTAGAGAAATACTACAAGACAAAGTCAAAATGATTCAGAGAACGGAGATCAATAAAGTAACTAATGAAATTGGTCATGTTCTCGTTGGTATGGGATTGTGACTGAGGACTAGAGAAAAGGGAACATAGGCGTAGATTTTACTCAGGGGTTCCCTAATCTCCTGCCATAATTTCGATGGAGGATTGGCAGAAATCTAGAGAAGTGGTGAACAGCTGCTTACACCATTTCTTCAGGGTTTCTGCTGATCTTCTGCTGAAGTTACGGCAGGAGATTGGGAGAACTCCTGCGGAAATTACTGGTGATGATGTCAATCTATAAAAAGGGGCAAAAAGATGCTTCCCAGTACTTTCCTTAGAATGGATGTCGGAGTGACCGACCTGCAGTTCCATGGGTTGTCTCTTTTCCTCTTTTAATAGAATGACATCTTGCTCCCTTTTCTCCAAAACTCAGGCTCGATCCCCTTTACCAGGGATTCCCTAAAGATTGCCACTAGAACATGTCCAATTTGATAAGGAAATACCCTCGGCTGCAATCCATCTGGATCTGAGGCCTTGGCTTCTTCAATGTCTTCAGCCTGCCTATC
The DNA here is from genome assembly GCF_035084215.1 of Heptranchias perlo. Taxonomy (NCBI): domain Eukaryota; kingdom Metazoa; phylum Chordata; class Chondrichthyes; order Hexanchiformes; family Hexanchidae; genus Heptranchias; species Heptranchias perlo. The sequence goes on from NC_090337.1 coordinate 43,712,272, forward strand.
ACCTCTTTATCGGTTACATCTATTTCTCTTAGAATCTCAACTGCTTGCCTTAGATATTTTACCCCAAAGCAGGAAGATTGTCTGAAGTTTCCTATGTGAACACAGACACAAAGGCGGTAATTTAAATTAATTCCCCAGGTGGGAAACCCACGGGATCGGGTGGAACACTGGTTTTACACCCTGCCCAATATTACTCTCCAATGAAGTCAGTGGGGAATAAAATCAGGCAGGATGTAAAACCAGCATTGCACCTGATCCCGTCAGTTTCCTGCCGTGAGGGTTAGGTTAAAATTGCCCCCAAAAAATTCATTTGAAATATTTTCCATTCCTTGGTCACTTGATATAATGGGCTCAATTTTCAAATAGAAGTCCGGGTGCGTTGGGGACAGGGCAACGAAAATCGGGAAAATCTGGAGCGGGTAAGCCAACCCGCTGACTTCCGCATTTCATACAGACGCATCTGTGTGCGCGCATGCTTCAGGATTCCGAAAGTCCCGTCGACAATTAAAGCTGGCGGGCTGATATTTAAAGCCGTCATTAAGACAGTTCAAGTTGTTAAAGTACTTAATTTTATGGTGATTGAGGAAGGGAAAGGATTTTCATTCTGCCTCAGCCTATTTCCCGTCCTGTGTGAAACATTCCATGTTGAAGGAGTCGTGTTTCAGCCGGCAGCCATTTGGACATTTAAATCCCTGTTTGACAGATGGGGATAAAAGGTAAGATATTACAGCAGGGCACTCAGTTCTCTCAGGCAAACCTTTGGCTGGGAGATCTTTGTGTTTGGACTGAGAATTCTTGGTTTCCACTCAGAATTGTTCTGTTTGCACATATTTACCAACTCTCTGGACCCCCTCAAACTGACATCATCAGGATTTGGGGGGGGGGCACAATGGCTCCCGTACCTGTGCGACCATTCCACTACTGCAGGAGTTGGACTCCTCCATCCTCTGCACTATTGTGGAGAGTGTGTGTGGCAACTATTCCAGTACCTCGCAAATGTGCTGCTATCCCTCGATCATTCTCCTTTTAAAGGATGGCCCTAGAGGTTCAGCATCTGCGTTCAGCTGAGCAGAGCCTGGAGAGGAGTGCGCCCACCGATGCGAACTCTCTACAGCTGCCTCTGCCAACAGTGTCTGCTCGTGCTCACATGTGTGTGGTGACTCACCAGGTGCCAATGCAACTAACTGACTACTAGGACCCACCGAGGTGTGAGTATCTGCGCTGGTGGATGGCTCGTTAAGATGTGACGGTGCTCTCTCAGGGGCCTTGAGCTCCTCTGAGGAATCGCCCTCTGCCATCACTGCGGTCGTTGAAGGGCCTGTAAGAGAATAGAAGGCAATATTAAGCATCATCACAGATGTGTCATGTTGTGATGAGGTGTTCAACATGCCAATCATTGTTAACATCAATTTATGTTGTGTGTGATGAATGTTAAAGTTGTGTCACCAGACGTTTGTGGGGTGCCAGTCTCAGCGTCCCCGGCGGACAGGCACTCGAGGGTGCGGCTGATCTGCAGGGCCTCCTGCTCCGCATCTGTGAGGACCACTATTTGTGGAGGCCCCCCTCCAGTCCTCATCCTTTCGCGTGCATTCTGAGCTCCCCTCCTAGAAGGGGAGAAAGTACAGAAATGTGAGTGAGTACTGGTGAAGTGGCCAACCGATGAATGTATTGGTTTGGGTGAGGCTGATCGTGAAAGAGGTGCATCAGAGGGTGGGTGTGAGACAGAGACAACACATTGGATCAGGACTGGGGTGAGTGGTAATGGTGGGGTCACAAATGGGAAGGTGAGGAAGTGCAGGTAAGTTGAGGATAAGCCTTGAGTGGGTGTGAGGAGTAATGTGATGGAGTAGTCTTGGCAGAGCAGAATGAGTTTGGGGGGGGGGGCGGTGTGGGAGGTGTTGTGGAAAACGGAATGTAGGAGAATCAGTAAGTGTACTCACTTTTGCTGACCTAGTTAGGTCATTGAAACGATTCCTGCACTGGACCCAGGTGCGGGAGATGTTGCTGCTGCTGGTGATCTCCTCTGCCACCTCGAGCCAGGCCTTCTTGGTGGTAGAGGCAGGGCACTTCCTCCCGTCGGCCGGAGAAAAAATTTCCCTCCTCCCCATCACCCCGGCCAGTAGCACCGGGAGTGAGGCATCATTAAATCCTGGAGCAGCCTTGCCCCTGTGCTGCTCTATATTGTGTGTTCTTGGTCTTTGCCCCAGCAAAAGCCAATGGCCCTTTAAATGTAGACGCTCCAGCTGACAGCCTATCATGCGGGTGCACAGTCCGCCCAATGCGCAGCTTTTGGACGGCAAACCCGGAAGCCACATTAAGGGTCACCAATCAACTCGCGATCGCGTGGAAAACGGTAAGTTTTTATTATCCGGGTTTGCCGTGGGCTCATTGACCGGGCCCCCTCCCCCTGCCCCCCGCCCCCCCCCCCCCACACTAACCGATGCCATCCCACCACCCTTTGAAAATTGAGCCCAATGTCCCCTTTGGAGTACAGAATGCCTGTTTGCTGCAAATATATTTATAAAAACCTATTTATAAAATATATTATTTTATTTCTTTTCATTCTCCCCACTGGGTGCTGTTTACACTTTGTCCTCCAATCGGGAGGATGCAACAATCTAGGCAGCTTCATGGACAATGGATAAAAGCAGAAATCTTCTATGGTTAACCGAGATGAAAGAAATTAACAGGAGCTGGCAAGTTGAAGTGACTGACAGAATCTTGGCTCTGCTGGTTGGGAGCCAAATGCTCAATCACTTAAACCATTTTGTCAACCTTTTAAAATAAAAAGAATGCTCCCTAAGTATCCAAGTCAAAACGTTTTCAATGCTGATAATTATTTTTCAGGTTCAAACCACACAACAACAAAAAAAATGAAAATAAACACCTTGTTCAATTTTGTGAGGCCTGGTAACCACTGTGACTCTTGGAATCCTAAGGCAAGTGGAAAAAATGTTGCCTGTCATGTGTAACCTGATGATTGATTACAAGAACCACAGTGATTTTCTTTTCTTTTTTTTATATATATAATTCAATTTTTTAAAAATATGTTACCAGTATACCCTGCAGGGCAAGTGATATTTGAGAAATGTTGTATTGTACTGAGCAAGACTGAAACATGCCTTGAATGTTAATTCGAGCCAACACATGCCGATTTACCAACATTTTTTGAGAACATTAAATTTTTTTTTCAATAATTTTAAATTCTTTCCGGTGGCACTTTTTATTACTTTAGTTTGCTCTCATCTTTAAATTTGCCAAAGAATAGCACAATACATAAAACTATTAACACAAGCATAAAGAGCAGAACATTTCTTAAAATGGTATTTTTAATACCAAATGGATTTCTGTTTGTCACTTTTATAATTCCCGTCTACGCTGTGCAGATAAAATGTGCTTATTCTAAAGACACTATTTTATAGGTTCAAACAATTTAAAACAATACTTAAACTACCAAGGAGTTTACTTTGCACTTTGTACACTGATACCTTTAGTAGGGTGGTGGAAGCAAAAGCTTTGGTGCGTTTTAAGAGACTGTGCAGAAAAAACTGTATATTTTTCTATCGATGAGCAGATGGCCTTCCTCATCTGTATTTATCCTTTGATCTTGTGATCATGTATTGACTCAGAGTTAATTTTCTTTGTCCTTTCTTAATGCACTCTCAGCAACACACAAATTTATTCATTGTACATTGGAGATTGGGTGTGCTGGAATAAATATAGAACTGAGCAGCCAATCGTAATGCATCTGCAATAATGGTGCTGAATCAAACCCCATAAGAGCCACATAAAGGCTCTAAAAAATGCCTCACAACACAGAATTACATAGTGATATAGGTCTGGAAATTCCACTGGAGCCACTCTGCAAGTGCAAGTGTGACAGGTCCCTGTTGCCACCTAGCCTCCAAAATTGCCTGCTCCCATAGGTTCTCCTGTCTGCCTGCCCACAATGTGCAGCAACTACTTCTCATTTGCACAAATCAGGAGGGTGATGCAATACTCTCCACTTGCCTGGATGGGTGCAGTTTCAACAACACTGAAGATGCTCGAAACCATCCAGAACAAAGCAGTCGTGTGATGGGCACCTCATCCACCAGCTTAAATATCCACTCCCTCCACCATTGAAGCATCGTAGCTGCAGTGTGTGTCAAAAACCAGCTGAGAGGAGCGGATCAGAGCAGAGAGGGCATCCCATAAAAAGGCAGGATTTCGGAGCGCCGAAACCAGCTGAGAGGAGCGGATCAGAGCAGAGGGGGCATCCCATAAAAAGGCAGGATTTCGGAGCACCGAAACCAGCTGAGAGGAGCGGATCAGAGCAGAGGGAGCGTCCCATAAAAAGGCGGGATTTCGGAGCGCCGAGAACAGCTGAGAGGAGCGGATCAGAGCAGAGGGAGCATCCCATAAAAAGGCGGGATTTCGGAGCGCCGAGAACAGCTGAGAGGGAGCTGCGACGGAGTTCGAAGTGACGTCAGGAATCAGAAAGGGACGCGACACAGGGGAGGCAACTGATTGGTATGTAGGTTCAGGTGAGTATTTCGACCATTCCACAGTAACTAAAGTAAAAAGAAAGGGAAGGTCTGCAGCTCTGATAGCAAGTAGTGTATTTTAGTGAATCAGGGTCCCTGGTGTAGTTAACTTCTCTAAATTAAGAGTAATTTAAAGGAGTAAACTCTTTAAAGGGAGTAACTAACGAGTTTAATCTAAGGCAAGTCATGGCAGCAGAGCTTGCACCTGTGATATGCTCCTCCTGCACTATGTGGGAAGTCATGGACACTACTGGTGTCCCTGGCGACCATGTGTGCAGGAAGTGTGTCCAGCTGCAGCTACTGACTAACCGCATTTTGGAGCTGGAGCTGCGGGTGGATTCACTGTGGAGTATCCGCGATGCTGAGATTATCGTGGATAGCACGTTCAGTGAGGTGGTCACACCGCAGGTAAAGATTATGCAGGCAGAAAGGAAATGGGTGACCGCAGAGGCAGAGTAAAAGGACTAGGCAGGTAGAGCAGGAGTCCCCTGGGGCTATCTCCCTCTCAAACAGATATACCGTTTTGGATACTGTTGGGGGAGATGGCTTATCAGGGGAAAGCAGCAAGAGCCAAGTTCGTGGCACGAGGGGTGGCTCTGCTACACAGGAGGGGAGGAATAAGAGTGGCAGGGCTATAGTGATAGGGGATTCAATTGTAAGGGGAACAGATAGGTGTTTCTGCGGCCGCAAACGTGACTCCAGGATAGTATGTTGCCTCCCTGGTGCTGGGGTCAAGGATGTCACGGAGCAGCTGCAAGGCATTCTGGAGGGGGAGGGTGAACAGCCAGTAGTCGTGGTCCATATCGGTACCAACAACATAGGTAAAAAAAGGGATGAGGTCCTGCAAGGTGAATTTAAGGAGTTAGAAGATAAATTAAAAAGCAGGACCTCAAAGGAAGTGATCTCAGGATTACTACCAGTGCCATGTGCTAGTGAGTATAGGAACAGGAGAATAGACCAGATGAATGCGTGGCTGCAGGGATGGTGTAGGAGGGAGGGATTTAGATTCCTGGGACATTGGGACCAGTTCTGGGGAAGGTGGGACCTGTACAAGCGGGACGGGTTACACCCGGGCAGGACCGGGACCAATGTCCTCGCGGGGGTGTTTGCTAGTGCTGTTGGGGAAGGTTTAAACTAGAATGGCAGGGGGATGGGAACCTGAGCTGGGAGACAGAGGAGGGGGAAACAAGGATAGAAACAAAAGACAGAAAGGGAAGAAGAAAGAGTGGAGGCAGAGAAAACAAAGGCAAAAAACAAATCGGGCCATAGTGCAAAATAAAACTAAGATGACTAGCAATCTTAAAAAGACAAGTCGAAAGGCATTGTGTCTTAATGCGCGGAGCATTCGCAATAAGGTAGATGAATTAACAGCGTAGATAGATATTAACGGTTGTGACATAGTTGCGATTACGGAGACATGGCTGCAGGGTGATCAAGGATGGGAACTGAACTTCCAGGGGTATTCAATATTTAGGAAGGACAGGCAAAAAGGGAAAGGAGGTGGGGTAGCATTGTTAGTAAAGGAGGAAATGAATGCAATAGTGAGGAAGGATATTGGCTCGGAAAATCACAATGTGGAATCTGTATGGGTGGAGCTACGAAACACCAAGGGGCAGAAAACGTTGGTGGGGGGTTGTCTATAGACCCCCAAACAGTAGTGGAGATGTAAGGGAGGGCATTAAACAGGAAATTAGAGACGCATGCAAGAAGGGTACAACGATAATCATGGGTGACTTTAATTTACATATTGATTGGTCAAACCAAATTAGCAATAATACTGTGGGGGATGAATTCCTGGAGTGTGTACGTGATGGTTTTCTAGACCAATACATTGAGGAACCAACTAGAGAACAGGCGATCCAAGATTGGGTATTGTGCAATGAGAAAGGATTAATTAATAATCTTGTTGTGCGGAGTCCCTTAGGGAAGAGCGACCATAACATGATAGAATTCCTCATTAAGATGGAGAGTGAAGTAGTTGAATCCGAAACTAGGATCCTGAATCTAAATAAAGGAAATTACGAAAGTATGAGGTGCGAGTTGGCTATGATAAATTGGGGAACTTTACTAAAAGTAAAGACGGTGGATAGGCAATGGCTAATATTTAAAGAACGTGTGCAGGAATTACAACAATTATTCATCCCTGTCTGGCGCAAAAATAAAACAGGAAACGTGGCTCAATCCTGGCTTACAAAAGAAATTAGGGATAGTATTAGATCCAAAGAGGAGACATTTAAAATTGCCAGAAAAAGTGGCAAGCCTGAGGATTGGGAGCAGTTCAGAATTCAGCAAAGGAGAACAAAGAGATTGATTAAGAGGGGAAAAATAGAGTATGAGAGTAAACTAGCAGGGAACATAAAAACTGAATGTTAAAGCTTCTATAAATATGTCAAGAGAAAAAGATTAGTGAAGACAAATGTAGATCCCTTACAGTCAGAAACGGGGGAAATTATAATGGGGAACAAAGAAATGGCAGAACAATTAAACACATACTTTGGTTCTGTCTTCACAAAGGAGGACACAAATAACCTCCCAGAAATATTAGGGAACCAAGGGTCTAGTGAGAGGGAGGAACTGAAGGAAACCAGTATTAGTAAAAAAAATAGTGCTAGGGAAATTAATGGGGCTAAAGGCTGGCAAATCCCCAGGGCCTGATAATCTACATCCCAGAGTACTAAAGGAAGTGGCCCTGGAAATAGTGGTTGCATTGGTGGTCATCTTCCAAAATTCTATCGACTGGAACAGTTCCTACAGATTGGAGGGTGGCAAATGTAACCCCACTATTTAAAAAAGGAGGGAGAGAAAAAACAGGGAATTACAGACCAGTTAGCCTAACATCAGTAGTGGGGAAAATGCTAGAGTCTATAACAAAGGATGTGACAACAGAACTCTTGGAAGGCATTAACGGGATTGGACAAAGTCAGCATGGGTTTATGAAAGGGAAATCATGCTTAACAAATCTACTGGAGTTTTTTGAGGAGGTAACTAGTAGAACAGATAGGGGAGAACCAGTGGATGTGGTGTATTTGGATTTTCAGAAGGCTTTTGATAAGGTCCTGCACAAGAGGTTAGTGTGCAAAGTTAAAGCACATGGGATTGGGAGGAATATACTGGCATAGATTGAGAATTGGTTGACAGACAGGAAACAGAGAGTAGGAATAAACGGGTCTTTTTCCGGGTGGCAGGCAGTGACTAGTGGGTTACGGCAGGGATCAGTGCTTCACAATATTCACAATATTCAGCTAGTCACAATATATCATGATTTGGATGAGGGAACTAGATATAACATTTCCAAGTTTGCAGACGACACAAAGTAGGGGTGGAATGTGAGCTGTAAGGAGGATGCAAAGAGGCTCCAATGTGGGTGAGTGGGCAAGAACATGGCAGATGCAGTATAACATGGATAAATGTAAGGTTATTTGGTTGTAGAAACAGAAAGGCAGATTATTATCTGAATGGTGACAGATTGGGAAAAGGGAAGGTGCAACGAAACCTGGGTGTCCTTGTACACCAGTCGCTGAAAGCGAGCATTCAGGTGCAGCAAGCAGTTAGGCAGGCGAATGATATGTTGGCCTTCATTGCAAGAGGATTTGAGTACAGGAGCAGGGATGTCTTACTGCAGTTATACAGGGCCTTGGTGAGACCACATCTGGAGTATTGTGTGCAGTTTTGTTCTCCTTATCTGAGGAACGATGTCCTTGTCATGGAGGGAGTGCAACGAAGGTTTATCAGACTGATTCCTGGGATGGCAGGACTGATGTATGAGGAGAGATTGGGTCGACTGGGCCTATATTCACGAGAGTTTAGAAGAATGAGAGGTGATCTCATCGAAACATATAAAATTCTAACAGGACTAGACAGACTAGACGCAGGAAGGATGTTCCTGATGGCTGGGGAGTCCAGAACCAGGGGTCACAGTCTCAGGATACGGGGTATGCCATTTAGAACCGAGATGAAGAGAAATTTCTTTACTCAGAGGGTGGTGAACTTGTGGAATTCTCTACCACAGAAGGCAGTGGAGGCCAAGTCATTAGATGTATTCAAGAAGGAGATAGATATATTTCTTAATACTAAAGGGATCAAGGGATATGGGGAAAAAGCTGGAACAGGGTACTGAGTTAAACAATCAGCCATGATCATCTTGAATGGCGGAGCAAGCCTGAAGGGCCGAATGGCCTACTCATGCTCCTATTTTCTATGTTTCTATATCATCTACAGGATGCTTCGGCAGCACCTCCAAAACCGGCGACCTCTACCACCTAGAAGGACAAGGGCAGCAGACGCATGGGAACCACCTCCAAGTCACAACTTGGATACATATCGCCGTTCCTTCATCGTTGCTGGGTCAAAATCCGGGAACTCCCTACCTAACACCACTCTGCGGGAATACCTTCACCACATGGACTGCAGCGGTTCAAGGTGGCGGCTCACCACCATCTTCTCAAGGGCAACTGGGTAGGGGCAATAAATGCTGGCCTTGTTAGTGACGCTCATATCCCAAGAATGAATTTTTTAAAAAGTAGAACAAACAGTCATACCAATTTGCCCTGATATGTCATTATGAAGGCCACTGATGTGTTGCTTTGATGGAAAATTGAGCAGAATCGCAGAATGCAAACACTGGTAAAAATCCTGGAAGATCTCTTCATGCCATTGAATAAAAATAGATTTTGGTTCACCATAAACCAATGGACAAATTATAAATGGAAAACAATGGCCCTGATGTTCATATCTTTTCTTTTGGCATTTCCATTCTCTGTTATCTCAATCATTAGAGATCATGTGGATGAATCATCCCAATAGGTTACTGTAGTATATTTTCTTGCTTATACATAGCCATAGTAGAGTTAACCTAACTACTGACGTTATATACAAAGATACAATTTAAAGCAGTTCTGGCTTAGCTGCAATCTCGGAAGACCAAAAGTACTGTTTCCTCACCCTCGCCTTTGCCATTAATGACCAGAATCGACTAGTTGATCGAGTAGTTTTTGTTCATTTTGCTACAAAACTGGCAGCTGTGTGTTTGTTTATCTCATTGTAATCTGTTCTGGGCAAGCTGCCAAAAATGCTGAAATATATACAGATAATTTTCAAAGTGCACTTGGTATGGGCACAACCCAAACTCACTAATCTGTCATTTTTTTTCCTCTTTTACCAAACTGACACAAACTGAAAGCAACTCAGTGGCAAAAACACAATCCTTTCTACCTTACTAAACCCTGTGCTGACACCTGGAGATACTGCCTTTGCTTACTATGAAGTTTATAACCATTTTCCATTTTCAACTGAAAAAAAAAGGAAAAATTACTTTTTCAAGTTGCTACTTTCAAATTAGCTGAGCTCAAAGTTAATTTTCACAGTTAACTATTAATATTAAAATATACTAAAAGTACCAAAAATATCAATTCCAAAAATATCGTGAAATCATTTTAAAATTTAAACAAGGTGGTCATGTAATGAGGTCACATGTCAGTTCATTATACACATTAACAGCAATACTCTGCATTAAGTATAAATAAGGAGGTATTATTTGAGAATTCAGACAACTGAAATGTAATGCTTTATTGATTTGTGCCTCAAGAAAAAGCCACCATGACTGCAACAGACAAGCATTGAACTATAAAAATTAAACTATAGAATTACAAATATAATTAGGGAGGGGGATGATATTTCTGAATTACCAAATCCAGATAATGAGAAGACGCACAGACTTATTCACTGGAGAAAAGGATGGGGGAGTGTTCTGTTCTTCATGGGAACAAATGGGAGAAGCTTGACACTTAACAAAATTAAAAAATGTTTTCTCGTTAACACATACATGACTTTAATGAAATTAAATAGCAATTAAATAACCAATACCAAAACCCCCTCCCAACTGGCTAAGCTGTCCATCTGCTAACATAATTCAACTCATTCTGCTGTGAATTTGGTGGCTGCCATACTTCTGGAATTTAAAATTTTGTCAAATATTTCAGCCAGTTAATACCCATGCAAGGATAAACATCTTGGAATTGAGATACCCACAATACACAGTATTCCAGTTAGCAGCTTGTCCAGACTATGGGTAAATTGGACAGGCCACATCTCCTCAAACCGTGCATTGTTAGAACAGTAAGTTTCATCAAGTAATTCCAGACAGGCTATTTTGTTTATCCAGACAAACCAGACCTTGTGCATGACTGGATATATTGTTTTAATATTCTGCTCCACAACTCTTCTCTCTCCAGTCATCCCTGACTTCAGGCTTGTTGTTTTAATGTTTCCTCCCCAGTTGTCCCCAACTTTTTGTCCTCTAACCCTCCCCGATTCCAGGCTGTGTTGCAATACTCAGTTCTATGCATGACTGACTAGATTTGTCTGGTTACAACAGATAGCTGACACATTGGACAAATCAGGTCTGCAAGGATCACCGGCTTACACTGAAATCACAACTTTCATTTAGAAGGACCTCACATTTATATCTTCATTAATAAAATTTTTTCTTTTAGTTAAATTTAATTATTTTCTGCCTGGACGCCCACTACCCTCATTTCATCTGTTAGGTGAAAGCAATTCATATTCCTTCTCATCAGCAGCTGGTGCAGGTTATCATTTTAATTACTTTTTCCCCAATTGGTGGTGATCTTGAGGAATATTCTAAATATAATTCCACTTTTCCCATCCTTCATTAACTGAAGTGGATTACAGGTGCTGCAGTGCTGAGATTAATTTTCCTTCTGTTATCTGCTTTGCTACTATTTTCTAAGGTCATATTGTTGTCTTTCTTCCACCGGAGGGATGTTGCAGCTTCACTTATTTACCAGCTGAAAAATCTGAGGGTTCCATTTCTTACGGTGGCACAGAAAAATTGTTGTGTGTAATTATAACTGGGTTGATGACCGGGTTATAGTAATACACAAAGGAAATTTAAATCAACAAGTTAACCAGTGCATGACCAGAGAAAATTAAACCTTCTGGTTATTAGAAAATACTCCTTTTGTGATCCTCTGAATGAACCTGATCTGTTTTCCAAATATTCTGTCCTGTTATCCGAAAGACCACCTTCTGCAGTCTGATTAGCAGTGAACTGACTTACAAAGCATAGCTCAAAAATATCATTCTGAACGATAAAAAGAACAAATTTGTGACTGAGGGCTATTGAAACCTCTAAATATTTCTTATTAGGACTCATAGGAACATAGGAATTGCTAGACAAAAAAAAAGGTCCATCTCGTTCGCCTTCTACCATCCTGGTAGATAGAATGATAATGGAATTATTGACTAATCATAGCAATCAATCTCTATCAATTGGTCTACAACTGACCCAGATGTGAACCAAGGAAAACCAGAGCTTTGGGAACCATAGGTCCAAAGTTACCTGTTCCTTCCAAACATACTACAATTACCACATGCTATGTCTCAAATTACTCATACACGCTATGCCAAAATGTTATTTTCTGAAAGAAATCTATTTAATTTACATTTGAATGAATCAATACTATTTGCTTCCACTGTCTCTCAAGGGAACCTATTCCATAGATTGGCCACTGCCTCAGTGAAATATTGTTTCCGCAGATTAGTTTTGAATTTACCCCCCTTCAACCGCAGGCCTTGTTCTCTGGTTCTACTGTTCGAGACATGGTGACATAGCTTGTCCTGATTTATATTTTCCAGATCCTTTCTAATCCTAAAAACAGCAGTCATATCAGATTTGGGTACAGTAGCATAGTGGTTATGTTACTGGACTAATAATCCAAAGGCCAGGACAAATAATCTGGAGTCATGAGTTCAAATACTGCCACGAGTACTGGGGAATTTAAATTCAATTAATTAAATAAAATCTGGAATTAAAATACCAGTATCAGTAATAGTGGCCATGAAACTACCGGATTGTTGTAAAAACCCATCTGGTTCACTAATGTCCTTTAGGGAAAGAAACCTTCTGTCCTTACCCGGTCTGGCCTATATGTAACTCCAGACCCACAGCAATGTGGTTGATTCTTAATTGCCTTCTGAAATGGCCGAGTGAGTCACTCAGTTGTAAAATCTCGCTTAAAAAAAGTTACAATAAGAATAAAATTGGATGGACCACTAGGCACCGGACACGACAAAGGCCATCCAAGCCCAGTCGACCCTGCACAGTTCTCCTCACTAACATCTGGGGACTTGTGCCAAAATTGGGAGAGCTGACCCACAGACTAGTCAAGCGACAGCCTGACATAGCCATACTCACAGAATCATATCTTTCAGCCAACGTCCCAGACTCTTCCATCACCATCCCTGGGTATGTCCTGTCCCACCGGCAGGACAGACCCACCGGAGGTGGCGTTACAGTGATATACAATCAGGCCCTGGGAGTCCTCAACATTGACTCCGGACCCCATGAAATCTCATGGCATCAGGTCAAACATGGGCAAGGAAACTGCCTGCTGATTACCACCTACCGCCCTCCCTCAGCTGATGAATCAGTCCTCCTCCATGTTGAGCACCACTTGGAGGAAGCACTGAGGGTAGCAAGGGCACGGAATGTACTCTGGGTGGGGGACTTATGGCCGAGCTGGTCGAGTCCTGAAGGACTTAGCTACCAGACTGGGCCTGCGGCAGGTGGTGAGCGAACCAACACGAGGGAAAAGCCCACTTGACCTCGTCCTCACCAATCTACCTGTCGCAAATGCATCTGTCCATGACAGTATTGGTAGGAGTGACCACCGCACAGTCCTTGTGGAGACGAAGTCCAGTCTTCGCACTGAGGACACCATCCAACGCGTTGTGTGGAACTACCACTGTGCTAAATGGGATAGATTCAGAACAGATCTAGCAGCTCAAAACTGGGCATCCATGAGGCACTGTGGGCCATTAGCAGCAGAATTGTATTCCAGCACAATCTGTAACCTCATGGCCCGGCATATTCCTCACTCTACCATTACCAACAAGCCAGGGGATCAACCCTGGCTCAATGAAGAGTGTAGAAAAGCATGCCAGGAGCAGCACCGGGCATACCAAAAAATGAGGTGCCAACCTGGTGAAGCTACAACTCAGGACTACGTGCATGCTAAACAGCGGAAGCAACACGCTATAGACAGAGCTAAACGATTCCACAAGCAATGGATCAGATCACAGCTCTGCAGTCCTGCCACATCCAGTCGTGAATGGTGGTGGAAAATTAAACAACTAACGGGAGGTGGAGGCTCTGCAAACATCACCATCCTCAATGATGACAGAGTCCAGCACGTGAGTGCAAAAGACAAGGCTGAAATGTTTGCAACCATTTTGAGCCAGAAGTGCCGAGTAGATGATCCATCTCAGCCTCCTCCCAATATTCCCACCCTCACAGAAGCCAGTCTTCAGCCAATTCGATTCACTCTACGTGATATCAAGAAACGGCTGAGTGCACTGGATACAGCAAAGGATATGGGCCCCGACAACATCCCGGCTGTAGTGCTGAAGACTTGTGCTCCAGAACTAGCTGCGCCTCTAGCCAAGCTGTTCCAGTACAGCTTCAACTTTGGCATCTACCCGACAATGTGGAAAATTGCCCAGCTAGGTCCTGTCCACAAAAAGTAGGACAAATCCAATCCAGCCAATTACCGCCCCATCAGTCTACTCTCAATCATCAGCAAAGTGATGGAAGGTGTCGGCGACAGTACTATCAAGCGGCACTTACTCACCAATAACATGCTCACCGATGCTCAGTTTGGGTTCCGCCAGGATCACTCAGCTCCAGACCTCATCACAGCCTTGGCCCAAACATGGACAAAAGAGCTGAATTCCAGGGGTGAGGTGAGAGTGACTGCCCTTGACATCAAGGCAGCATTTGACTGAGCGTGGCACCAAGGAGCCCCAGTAAAATTGAAGTCAATGGGAATCAGGGGGAAAACTCTCCAGTGGCTGGAGTCATACCTAGCACAAAGGAAGATGGTAGTGGTTGTTGGAGGCCAATCATCTCAGCCCCAGGGCATTGCTGCAGGAGTTCCTCAGGGCAGTGTCCTAGGCCCAACCACCTTCAGCTGCTTCATCAATGACCTTCCTTCCATCATAAGGTCAGAAATGGGGATGTTCACTGATGATTGCACAGTGTTCAGTTCCATTCGCAACCCCTCAAATAATGAAGCAGTCCGAGCCCGCATGCAGCAAGACCTGGACAACATCCAGGCTTGGACTCGTAAGTGGCAAGTAACATTCGCGCCAGACAAGTGCCAGGCAATGACCATCTCCAACAAGAGAGTGTCTAACCACCTCCCCTTGACATTCAACGGCATTACCATCGCTGAATCCCCCACCATCAACATCCTGGGGTCACCATTGACCAGAAACTTAACTGGACCAGCCATATAAATACTGTGGCTACAAAAGCAGGTTTGAGGCAGGGGATTCTGCAGTGAGTGACTCATCTCCTGACTCCCCAAAGCCTTTCCACTATCGACAAGGCACAAGTCAGGAGTGTGATGGAATACTCTCCATTTGCCTGGATGACTGCAGCTCCAACAACACTCAAGAAGCTCGACACCATCCAGGACAAAGCAGCCCGCTTGATTGGCACCCCATCCACCACCCTAAACATTCACTCCCTTCACCACCGGCGCACTGTGGCTGCAGTGTGTACCATCCACAGGATGCACTGCAGCAACTCGCCAAGGCTTCTTCGACAGCACCTCCCAAACCCGTGGCCTCTACCACCTAGAAGGACAAGGGAACAATACCTCCTGCACGTTCCCCTCCAAGTCACACACAATCCCGACTTGGAAATAGATCACCGTTTCTTCATCGTCGCTGGGTCAAAATCCTGGAACTCCCTACCTCACAGCACTGTGGGAGAACCTTCACCACACGGACTGCAGCGGTTCTCAAGAGCAATTAGGGATGGGCAATAAATGCCGGCTTCGCCAGCAACGCCCACATCCCATGAACGAATTTTTAAAAATCAGCTCTCAATCTTCTATTTTTCAGTGGCAACATGACCAATTTACATAATAGCTCCTCATAATCCAATCCCTCCATCCCCTCAATTATTCTGGTTGTTCTCTTCTGTGCCGTTTCAATAGCTGGAATATCCTTTCTGTACTTTTACAACCAGAACACAGTATCCAAAGCGTTTATTCACAGTGTTCTCACCATAACTTACATCCGAAAGAATCATCAGTTTCCTGATGCTAACACTTTTGAAACTGAAACTGGGGTGGTTATGATGATTCAGGCGCTCTCCAGGTAACTTTTCTCATGCCAATGCAAAAGTTCCCTTCTACAGGAAGGCCCATGTTTCCTATGAAGTGAAATGTGAGGTAATCTGGGAGATTGCATGCCTCGAAGGGAAACAGTAAGGCCCTTATATTACTAATAAGTTCACTGAATCTGGTGGGAGCTCCCTTGCACACTGCAATTATCTTCAGCAGACCAAAGAATAAAACTCTTACGGAATGTACATCTCCTTCTGCCAATATTTTGACATAAGCTTGGAAGTCAATTTTATCAATGCCCTTCCCTTCAGGAACCTGTTTCAAATCTTTTCATCCATTTGATGCACAAAGCCAATCACGTTGGTGAATTTTGACGGACAGCTCTGAATTCAGAAGCTGCTTGTTCTGGGTATCAGTGGAGTGAAAGTTCACTATTTTTGTTCAGTTCTGGTCAGGTCTTGTTGGCGAAGGGGCAGAATGAAGGACTCTGAATAACCGAGTTCACGTATAAGCTTTTCTCACAAATGTGTTCCACGTTATGAGAAATTACTTAACTTTTGAGACATGTGTTAGATTTTCCACCTTTGTAAGAATTTGCTTGCAGGACTTCCTGATGTGACAAACAACGACAAATGATTAGTTCTGCCTCTTGCAGCCAGGTAAAGTTATTCTGGCACCTATGTGGAGTTGGTAATTAACACTCATTGAGTCATCCATCTAGACAGTGGTGGTTCATTTGTTTTGAAATGACATTTTGCAGACCAGCCAGCAACATCTATCCTATCCAGCAGAGAAATCAAGTCAGGAGAGAATTGAGAGATTCTCTTTAATCATAGTGACCACAATACAGGCCGAGCTCTGAACTCTCATGAAGAGATACTGAAGTATAATTTTTTAATGAAAAGAGACAAAACGGCTCTCTAATCCATCACAGCAGCATTTGAAAAAAAATCACAATGGATTGAACTAAAATAAATCAAAGCAACTGCACTTTCAAAAAGGATTGTTACCAATACAAGAAGAGGTAGCTGTATTGTTCCTGACACAAGATAAGTCTGTTCCTGTTTGAGGTTCACCTCCACAAGTTCACCTTTCCAAAGAAATGTAAGGATTGGTGCCAACAAGGATACAATTTTTTTCCTCCCCGTTTCTCACTTCTGAGTTGGAAAGTTGTGGGTTCAAGCCCTCCCTTAGTACATCAGAACTAGGCTAATACTCTTGTTCAGCACCGAGGGAGTGACACATTATCCTGAGGCCCTAACTGCTTGTTTCAGTGGTTGAGGTGAATGGTAACGATGTGGTATCAAATTTTAAGAGCAGCAAAGAGTCATTCCTGTATCCTAACATAATTCCTCCCTCAAACAACATTGCCAAAAACAAATTAACTGGTCATTCATGTCATTGCTATTTGTGGGATCTTGCTGTGCATACAATGTTGCCTATATAATAACTACACTTCAAAGTAATTCATTGGGCTTCATTTTAGCACCCGCTATCGGGTGTGTTCCTGGTGGGGGGGCTCCGAAAATCGGGGAATCCCGGAGCGGGTCCGGAACCCGGCTCCAACCCGCCCATTTCCGGGTTCCCCACAGACGCGCCGACATGCGCGCGCAGCCCCGGCAGGTGGGAATCCCGCAGGCAATTAAAGCCAGCAGGATGCCACCTGACAATATTTATCGAGGTATTTCAGGTCATTAACAGACCTGATTATGGGATTATGTGAGGAGGGGTGCGATTTTACAAACAACTGGGACTGTTTCCCATACTGGGGGAAACACTCCCAGTTCAAATGGATGTGGTGCAGCTGTCAGCCTGTGGCAGCTGCAAAGGTCTATTTGACAGGTGGTGGTGGGGGGGGAGACCCTCACTCATTGCAGGAGGCCACTCTGTCACTTGGGACACCCTCCTCCTGACAAGAAAATTCACCAAAGTGCACACTTACCCTGGGGTCCAGAGACATGTACCTACCTTGCGGACCCCCTCAGATGTACATCTTGCGGATGGGGGCCGCCGTAGCTGCAGTCATGACCTCCTCGGAGGGCGAACAGCATCACCAGCCTCGCCAGCCACGCCGTCCACCTCTGACACATGGAGCTCCACAACACAGTGCTGTGACACATCCACCTGCACAGCATGAAGGAGGGCAACTGCAGAGAGAGATGCGTCGCAGAGGGCACTACCCTCACCACAGGGTCCACAGGCCGAGGCTCAGCTTCCTGGATCTCTCTGAGCAGCAGTGCACACGGAGGCTCAGAGTCACTTGACATGTAGTCGTGGACACCTGCAGCCTCCTTCATGCCGAGCTGCTCCCAGTTGGCCCGAGCACCATCTTCTTACCTGTCGCTGTCAAAGTCACCACTGCCCTCAACAACTTCTCCTCCGCATCCTTCCAGGGTGCCACCAGGGACATCGCCGACGTCTCCACAAAAGAGCCCTGCAAATACACCTACACCCACTCTGCAGTGACACAATGGGTGTCATCAGTTGTGGGTCTTCATTGTGATCCTCAGGAAAGGGCATTATTGCACAAACCAGACAAGATTCGCAAAGACGTGGCAGTAGTGGTGACAATATAATATGTAATGTGAGTTGCTCAGAAATTCAATATCAGTAAAAACCATGACAAACCCTCAAACACTCTTGTGCATCCCCTTCATGCTCACGACACGTTTGCCTTACGCTGCCTACTGCACATATGTGATGCATGCCCTGTGGCTGCAGCACAGGTCGTGGCAGGTTGAGTGAGGCTCACCGTGAAAGAGATGCACGAGAGGGTGAGTATGAGATAGAGCCATGAGATTGTATGAGGATTGGGTTGAGTGGTAATGGCAGGATGAGTACTGGCGAGGTGAGTAAGTGCAGGTAAGATGAGGATGAGCTTTGAGTGGGTGTGAGGGGTGATGAGACAGAGTAGTGTTGGCAGTGCCGAAGGAGATGTGGGGTGGGGGTAGTGATGTGGCAGATGGAGTGTAGGGAAATGAGTAAGTGTACTCACTTTGGCTGACCTACTTAGGTCATTGGTGCGCCTCCTGCACTGTATGCAGGTGGGCGATATGTTGGTGGTGCAGGTGACCTCCTCTGCCACCTCGAGCCAGGCCTTCCTGGTGGCAGAGGCAGGCCGCTTCCTCCCACCCGCCAGGGGGAAGATCTCTGTCCTCCCCCTCCTCCTCACCCCATCTAATGATACCTGGAGTGAGGCATCATTAAACCTGGGAGCAGCCTTCCCCCTGGGCTGCTCCATGCTGTAATTTTTTCTATTTGTTGCAGCATCTGTCAATGGAGGACTGCCCCTTTAAATAGAGCTCCTCCAGCTGACAGACCTTACTGCGCCTGCGCAGTCCGCCCGCCGCGCAGCTCAGCAGTGGGGAACCCGGAAGACCAGGTAAGTGGCTCCAATTAGGCTGCGATCGCGCAGGGAGGGCAGACTAATTTCACCGGGCGAATTACCCACGCGCCCAATAGCCCCCCCGCCGCGAGCCCGCAGCCCTGGTAACATCAAGCCCATTGTATGTAAAGCACTTTGAGATGCACCTCAGCGACATGATAAGGCACCATAAAATAAGTCTTTCATCTTTGGAGGCACTGACTCATGCTGAAGGATAGCTTCATAGGTGATGACAGCCCTCCAATAAGGAAACAAGAAAAACTTGGCTTTATATAGCACCGTATCGGGTCCTCACACCTTTCCAAAGCGTTTTACATGCAATGGAGAACTTTTGAAGTGCAGTCACATTTATTAAATAGGCTAATGTGACTGCCAATTTGAACACAGCAAGATCATAAAAATAGCAAATGAATGAATGCCCAAATAATCTGTTTTTGATGGTGTTGGTGGAGGAAGAAATGTTGGCCAGGATATCAGCAGAGCTCCCTGCTCTTCTTTAAATAGTGCCATGGGAACTGAGCAAGTTGTTAGAACTACATTTTAAATCTCATTTGGAAAACAGCACCTCCAACAACCCAGCACTCCATTGGTATTGCACTGAGTGCCAGCCTAGATAATATATTCGAGACCTGGAGTGAGTACCTTGATGGTACAAAAATTGATAAAGAGGAGGTACTTGAAAGGCTGGCTGTACTTCAAGTAGATAAGTCACCAGGTCCGGATGGGATGCATACTAGGTTGCTGAGGGAAGTTAGGGTGGAAATTGTAGAGGTACTGGCCATAATCTTCCAATCGTGGTGCCAGAGGACTGGAGAATTGCAAATGTTACACCCTTGTTCAAAAAAGGGTGCAAGGATAAACCCAGCAACTACAGGCCAGTCAGTTTAACCTCGGTGGTGGGGAAGCTTTTAGAAACGATAATCCGGGACAAAATTAACAGTCACTTAGACAAGTGTAGATTAATTAAGGAAAGCCAGCATGGATTTGTTAAAGGCAAATTGTGTTTAATTAACTTGATTGCGTTTTTTGATGAGGTAACAGAGAGGGTTGATGAGGGTAATGTGGTTGATGTTGTGTATATGGATTTCCAAAAGGCGTTTGATAAAGTGCCACAAAATAGGCTTGTCAGCAAAGTTGAAGCTCATGGAATAAAAGGGGCAGTGGCAGTATGGATATAAAATTGGCTTAGTGACAGGAAACAGAGAGTTGTGGTGAACAGTTGTTTTTCGGACTGGAGGAAGGTATACAGTGGTGTTCCCTAGGGTCAGTGCTGGGACCATTGCTTTTCTTAATATATATTAATAACTTGGACTTGGGTGTACAGGGTACAATTTCAAAATCTGCAGAGGACACAAAACTTGGAAGTGTAGTGAACAGTGAGGAAGATAGTGATAGACTTCAAGAGGACATAGACAGGCTGGTAGAATGGGCAGACACATGGCAGGTGAAATTTAATGCAGAGAAGTGCAAAGTGATACATTTTGGTAGGAAGAACAAGGCAAGCCAATATAAACTAAAGGATACAATTCTAAAGTGGTGCAGGAACAGAGAGACCTGGGGGTATATGCATAGGTCGTTGACGTGGCAGGGAAGGTTGAGAAAGCGGTTGAAAAAGCATACGGGATATAAATAGAGGCATAGAGTACAAAAGCAAGGAGGTTATGATGAACCTTTATAAAACACTGGTTCGGCCACAACTTGAGTATTGTGTCCAATTCTGAGCACCTCACTTGATGTGAAGGCCTTAGAGAGGGTGCAGAAAAGATTTACTGGAATGGTTCCAGGGATGAGGGACTTCAGTTACCTGGACAGACTGGAGAAGCTGGGACTGTTCTCCTTGGAGCAGAGAAGGTTGAAAGGAGATTTGATAGAGGTGTACAAAATCATGAGGGGTCTAGAAAGAGTAGATAGAGGGAAACTGTTCCCATTGGCAGAAGGGTCGCGAACCAGAGGACACAGGTTTAAGGTGATTGGCAAAAGAAACTAAAGGCGACATGAGGAAAAACTTTTTTTACGCAGCGAGTAGTTATGATCTGGAATGCACTGCCTGAAAGGGTGGTGGAGGTAGATTCAATTGTGGCTTTCAAAAGGAAATTGGATAAGTACTTGAAAGGAAAAAAATTGCAGGGCTACGGGGAAAGGGTGGGGAATGGGACTCGCTGGATTGCTCTTGCAGAGAACCGGCACAGGCTCGATGGGCTGAATGGCCTCTTTCTATGCTGTAACCATTCTATGATTCTATAGTAACTGTTGGTAAGTTAGTTTATTATAGGGACAACGCACTGAATCTGATCCTGTTATCATCTGATGTCCACATACATATATTTTCCGGCACAGGCCACCAGATAGCAATCAGGAATAGGAATCTTGGATAATTTTTCCCTTCTCTAACCGAGGGTGTTGAAGCCTATTTTAGTGTCATTAATTTTGCCCCTTCTATGGGTAGCTCAGCAGAAACATGGGTACTTTTTGGTTTGTATAGCTCACTACCACACCCAGGAAACCATTGGGCAGTCTCAAGAATATTAGTTTAAACTTAAATTGCAATTTCAACAGTAATTTGCAAACTGGCGCACTTAAAATGGTGAAAAACGGGATGAGTTTTGTTTTGCAGGGCCCACCTCTTCTTGGCCGGTCTTTGAGCAGAATTGATTTTAGTTATGCAGAGATTCATAGCCCACTTTTCTCTGCCCTCTGAGCTGGAGGAGGAGGAAGCAGTAGGGATAGCAGTAACTCATTTCAGATGACAAACTCTAGAGTCTGTTTTAATCTGTTCAATTTTAATCTTTTCCAGACTTCTTAGGATTCTTCACAGCAAGAGAAAAAGATCAGACAAATGCCTTCACAATTGGATGTAAAAGGCTTTTTTGCCTAAATTAGGATTCGCATTCTAGGCTATAGAGCATTGTCTAGCCAAATAAGTTACTTGAAAGACATTAAAAGCTGAGGCATTATTAATGGCAGCTCTAATTGATCTACTGTCAAGAATTTACACTCTTAAGTATGTAAGATAAAATGATGTCCTGGTGCTAAGTACAGTCTGGGCACTATACAATTTACAGTCCTGCCTTACAATATTTCTTTCCTAGTCAATCTTCTCTGCTAAAGGAACTGACTCCATGTTGGAGCGCAGTTCCTTGGCCACTGGTCATCCTCCAGTACCTTTCTCAAGTGCCCATTATTCATGTGTGAACCGTGACATGAAATGTTGGCAAGCTATTCAACTACAGTGGCCATTACAGCAAAGCCTTATTATGTCCTCACTCAACATCCACCCGTAGGGGTCACGAGACAGTGATCAGAAGCCAGATTCCTGGTGAATTTCCCCCCTTTCTAATCTAGAAATGCTGAGGCCAAATTTTGTGCCTCTGCCACTAATATGCAAAATTCCTGATCTTTTTGATTTGGCTATTTGTTGCTTAGACTAGCTGAGCCATTGGGGGAGCCATGTGGATCTGACTATGGAGGAGTTTAACATTGCAGTAGCTGAGAGACGGTTCTTTTCTCATTCTCACTAAGCATTTTGTCTGCACTCCACTGATATAAACCTTCCCACAGACAGCAATTTATTCAGGAGTGGACATTACTGCACTTTTTCAAACAATTTATGGCCATATTGTGTATCCTCGTGCCTCGTAAACAATTTCTTGCACTAATAAAAGGTTAGTAACTACAAATAATGCTGGATCTTGCTGTTACATCATTGTTGCCAAGGGATTAAATATAATTTCCACAACAGAAAACAACCCTGTACTACCTCTATAGGTATCTCCATGTAGCCTGTGGATCCATGTTTTCTTTTTATAAATATATGAAGTAAAGTTGATTAGTGGGTTCATGCTACATCTAGATTGGTGGTAATATTGTTTATAAGCAGGCAGTAATTAGCCTACTGCAATGGGTCAAGCTATGGGTTATTTATTGTAGCTTTCCGGCATCCCATGTTGCAGATGTATTGGTGCTGCCGAGGAAGAGTTGAGTAATGACTGTGAATAACTTAAGATGCGATTTATTGGTCAGTAATTTGAGTTTGCTTTCAGATTAATAGTTTGCAGAAATAAAGTATACCAAATAACAAGGGCTGTTCTATTTGCCTGCAAGTTGTTTTCATTCACTTTCCACTTTGCTCCCTCATATCTTGGAATTATTTTACTCACTGTTTGTCTTTCCAGGATGCTGAAGTTGCAAACAATCAAGTTCAGCATTTGATAGTGACTGTGGAGGGGGATAGAATTGGTGGCAAGGATGTGGAATTTGTGGAAGATGGGGAGAAGAGGGTGAAGATGATGGTTACAGTCTTCCCAATGTTAAACTGGTGACAACACAGAGGCAGTGAAGGGGTTGAGAGAGTTGGTGGAGAGATAGAGCTGAGTGTCATCACCATACATGTGGATATTGACCCCATAAAGAAGACGAGGGAGCCAAAGACAGATCTTTGCTGGACTCTGGAGCTAAAGGTGCTGGGGTGGGAAAGAGATGCCATTACTGGAGATGCTCTGGATATGATTGGATAGGTAAGAGTCGAAACAAGCAAGGGCAATCCCACTGAGCTAAACAACGGAGGGAAGGCATTGGTGTGGTCAACCATGTCAAATGGTTGAGAAGGACGAGGGGGAATAATGCACCACAGTCACAGAGGATGTCATTTGTGACTTTGGTTAGGGCCATTTCAGTGCTGTGTCAATGGTGGAAAACTGATTTGCGAGATTCAAATAGGGAGTTATGGGAAAGGTGGGCACGGATTTGGCAAGAGACATTATATTCAAAAACTTGGAGGTGAATAGGAGGTTGGAGATCGACAGTAGTTTTGCAAGGACAGAGGATTTGAAGGTAGGTTTTTAGAGGAGTAGCTGATGACAATGGTTTTGAAAGGGAGAAAGATAGTACCTGAAGAGAGGTAACCTTTTACATTGTCAGTTAGCATGGGGGTCAAGAAGGGCAGCTAGGCGGTCAGCAGTTTAGTGGGAATGGGTCAAGGGAGTAAGAGATGAATCTCATGGATGTTCAGAGCTCAGAGAGGGTGTGAAGGGAGATGGGAGAGAATCTCGAGAGATAGACACACAGGTTCAGGGCAAGGGTGAAGGGAACCTGGGAGGAAGTTTAGCTTGGTGGGCAAAGGGAAGAGGAGAAACAACAGAAGCAGCTGAACAAATGCTCTCAATCTTAGTGATAAAAAAGTTCATGAGGTCCTTGCACTTATTATTGGAGGTGAGGGTGGAGATGGCAGAGAAGAGAGGTTTAAGGAGATGGTTAGTAGTGAAGAACAGAAGCCAGGGATTATCTTTGCTCTCTAGGATGATTATCGAGTAGTGGGTGGTTTTGGCAAAGAGGAATGAGGCCGAAGAGAATTTGATATGGTCCAGTCAGATCTAGTGATGGATAACTAAAATGTAGTGTGTCGGATCACTCATGTCTGCACCCCTTGGATTTCAAGGAACAAAGATGGGGGCTGTACCAGGGGCAATGGTCAAGATAGGAGAGAATAAATATTTTGCTGGGGTCAAGGTTCTCAAAGTTGGAGATGAGGGAATGGTTGAGCAAATTGACGGCTGCAGCAGTATTGTGGTGAATGGAGGGCCAAAGGATAGGCAGTTGGGAGTTTGAAAGTGCAGTTATAAGTGACTTGGGGGTGAATTTTTTCCAGGGCAGACGCAAAAAGAAGTGGGATTAGAAGAGAGCAGGGTATGTGGGTAGTGAGGAACATAAGGAAGTGGTTGGCAATGGCCTTGTTATTGATGGAGACCCTGGGATTAGAAAGGGAACAGGAGATGGAAAGGTCAAAAGGGTGGCTGTTAATATGGGTAGGGGGGTTTATATGGAGGGAGTGGTTATGTGACTTGTCCAATGCCTCAGCGAGTTTATTCAGTGAGTTGCTGAGACACAAAGATCAGGAAGGTCCCTGATTCAATCCCTACTGTGAGTTGAGTTAGCTGATCTCATCTGAGGCAGCAGTTGGGGTATGACAATTGGTCTCAGTGTCAATGGTGTCAGGAAACATAGAAACATAGAAAATAGGAGCAAGAGTAGGCCATTCGGCCCTTCGGGCCTGCTCCGCCATTCAAAATGATAATGGCTGATCATCTAACTCAGTACCCTGTTCCTGCTTTTTCCCCATATCCCTTTAGCATTAAGAAATATATCTACCTCCTTCTTGAATACATCTAATGACTTGGTCTCCACTGCCTTCTGTGGTAGAGAATTGCACAGGTTCACCACCCTCTGAGTGAAGAAATTTCTCCTCATCTCGGTTCTAAACGGCATACACTGTATCCTGAGACTGTGACCCCTGGTTCTGGACTCCTCAGCCATCAGGAACATCCTCCCTGCATCTAGTCTGTCCAGTCCTGTTAGAATTTTATATGTTTCGATGAGATCACCTCTCATTCTTCTAAACTCTAGTGAATATAGGCCTAGTCAACCCAATCTCTCCTCATACGTCAGTCCTGCCATCCCAGGAATCAGCCTGGTAAACCTTTGTTGCACTCCCTCCATGGCAAGGACGTCCTTCCTCAGATAAGGAGACCAAAACTGCACACAGTACTCCAGATGTGGTCTCACCAAGGCCCTGTATAACTGCAGTAAGACATCCCTGCTCCTGTACTCAAATCCTCTTGCAATGAAGGCCAACATACCATTCGCCTGCCTAACTGCTTGCTGCACCTGAATGTTCGCTTTCAGCGACTGGTGTACAAGGACACCCAGGTCTCGTTGCACCTCCCCTTTTCCCAATCTATCACCATTCAGATAATAATCTGCCTTTCTGTTTTTACAACCAAAGTGGATAACCTCACATTTATCCACATTATACTGCATCTGCCATGTTCTTGCCCATTCACCCAACTTGTCTAAATCACATTGGAGCCTCTTTGCATCCTCCTCACAACTCACATTCCACCCCAGCTTTGTGTCGTTTGTAAACTTGGAAATGTTACATTTAGTTCCCTCATCCAAATCATTGATATATATTGTGAATAGCTGGGGCCCAAGCACTGATCCCTGCGGTACCCCACCAGTCACTGCCTGCCACCCGGAAAAAGACCCGTTTATTCCGACTCTCTGTTTCCTGTCTGTCAACCAATTCTCAATCCATGCCAGTATAATCCCCCCAATCCCATGTGCTTTAATTTTGCACACTAACCTCTTGTGTGGGACCTTATCAAAAGCCTTCTGCAAATCTAAATACACCACATCCACTGGTTCTCCCCTATCTATTCTACTAGTTACATCCTCAAAAAACTCCAGTAGGTTTGTTAAGCATGATTTCCCTTTCATAAATCCATGTTGACTTTGTCCAATCCCGTTAATGCCCTCCAAGTGTTCTGTTATCACATCTTTTATAATAGACTCTAGCGTTTTCCCCACTACTGATGTTAGGCTAACTGGTCTGTAATTCCCTGTTTTTTCTCTCCCTCCTTTTTTAAATAGTGGGGTTACATTTGCCACCCTCCAATCTGTAGGAACTGTTCCAGAGTCTATAGTGATGGGCGGGGGGAGGTGGCGAGAGGGAGAATGACAGAGAGCCCCTTACTTTAATCAATGATGGGCGGGGGGGCGGGGGGAGAGGGAGTATGACAGAGAGCCCCTCAATTTAATCAGTGATGGGTGAGGGAGGGGGAGGGAGAATGACAGAGAGCCCCTTACTTTAATCAGTGATGGGTGGGGGGAAGGGGGAGAGGGAGAATGACAGAGAGCCCCTTACTTTAATCAGTGATGGGTGAGGGAGGGGGAGGGAGAGGGAGAATGACAGAGAGCCCCTTACTTTAATCAATGATGGGCGGGGGGGGGGGGGGAAGAGGGAGAATGACAGAGAGCCCCTTACTTTAATCAGTGATGGGTGAGGGAGGGGGAGGGAGAGGGAGAATGACAGAGAGCCCCTTACTTTAATCAGTGATGGGTGGGGGGGGGGGGGAAGAGGGAGAATGACAGAGAGCCCCTTACTTTAATCAGTGATGGGTGAGGGAGGGAGAGGGAGAAAGACAGAGAGCCCCTTCCTTTAATCAATGATGGGTGAGGGAGGGGGAGGGAGAGGGAGAATGACAGAGAGCCCCTTCCTTTAATCAATGATGGGTGAGGGAGGGGGAGGGAGAGGGAGAATGACAGAGAGCCCCTTACTTTAATCAGTGATGGGTGAGGGGGAGGGGAGAGAGTGAGAATGACAGAGAGCCCCTTACTTTAATCAGTGATGGGTGAGGGAGGGGGAGGGAGAGGGAGAATGACAGAGAGCCCCTTACTTTAATCAGTGATGGGTGAGGGGGGGGGGAAGAGGGAGAATGACAGAGAGCCCCTTACTTTAATCAGTGATGGGTGAGGGGGGGGGGGGGAGAGGGAGAATGTCAGAGAGCCCCTTACTTTAATCAGTGATGAGTGAGGGAGGGGGAGGGAGAGGGAGAATGACAGAGAGCCCCTTACTTTAATCAGTGATGGGCGAGGGAGGGAGAGGGAGAAAGACAGAGAGCCCCTTCCTTTAATCAGTGATGAGTGGTGGAAGGGGGCGATAGGGAAACTGACAGAGAGCCCCTGACAGAGAAGGGGGGAAGAAGGGTGAAGTTTTCTGGCTCTGACCACTGGAAGTTGCTGGGTCTGGACATCAGGTGAGGAAAGGATCAGGTTCAACTGGATTCAATGGGGTAGGTCTTCCTGAGCAGTGCCTGACAGGAGCAGCACATCTGAGGTTTGATGTGCCCGTCATCAAAGAAGGTCCTGTGAATTTCCTGCCTCATTTGCATGGCCAGGGCACACCATTGGCACAGGCCTGGCCCCTCGCTGATCTTGCACCAGAGAGGCCGGTACCTGTGCTTCTGGCTGCTGCTGGGAAGCCCCAAGACCTTTAGGTTGGCCGGCGGGTGGTGGGATGAGGATGTTCAAAATATAATTGGAACCTCCCTTCTTCTTCGGTCTGCTCCTGGGACCCCCACAGATCCTCCAGTCTGCAATGGACCTGGCATCAAGTTTCTTCAGGTGTTCCTACACTGGGCTGCTCAACTGGTATACTGACAGCAAAATGAGACAGGAGGCTAGGAATGTTCCCTCCTGCCTCAGTAAAATACTAATGCTGGATCTGCAACTACTCCAGGCACAGTCCCAGTATTGCTGGGACGCCACAGGAACTTGCTGAACAAGGCAGTGGGGCTGGAGACCTGACTTGATGGGTCTTCACCATACTTTTGGAATGCTGCTTTCCCAGGTGCAGTGAAGAGGAAAATTTACCTCAATAACTCCTTCAAGTCAGTTCCCTAATGAGGGCATCAGGACTCAAAAGCCCAGATTTTACACTGGAGTTCGGTCTGGCATAACTCTGGAGGTTGGAGGTGAAGATTGGATAGGACGTCATTCTGCCAGCTCCACATGGCCCAAGGCCATTTCTGGGATTTTCTGCTGGAAGTAACGGCGGATGTTGAATCTGTCTGCTCTAATAGTCATGATGTGGAGATGCCGGTGATGGACTGGGGTTGACAATTGTAAACAATTTTACAACACCAAGTTATAGTCCAGCAATTTTATTTTAAATTCACAAGCTTTCGGAGATTTTCTCCTTCCTCAGGCAAATGTTTCAAGATCTCCTTGAAGCCTACGCATTTATACATATTGAACAATAATACATGGTGTTTACAGACTGCCCCTGCAACTGCCCGTTGCCAAGGCAATCACCGTGTTCAGACAGAGAGGTGTTACCTGCAGAACCTCCGAATACACATTCAACAAAAAAACAAACAGGGAAAAAAAAGAGGAAAAAAAAACACAGAGAGAGGCAGAAACATCCGGAAGGCAGAGAGAGCCAGCAAATGACCCATTATATTAAAAACAGATAACATTTGTTCGCTGGTGGGGTAACGTGTAGCGTGACATGAACCCAAGATCCCGGTTGAGGCCGTCCTCATGGGTGCGGAACTTGGCTATCAATTTCTGCTCGACGATTTTGCGTTGTCGTGTGTCTCGAAGGCCGCCTTGGAGTACGCTTACCCGAAGGTCGGTGGATGAATGTCCATGACTGCTGAAGTGTTCCCCGACTGGGAGGGAACCCTCCTGTTTGGCGATTGTTGCGCGGTGTCCGTTCATCCGTTGTCGCAGCGTCTGCATGGTCTCGCCAATGTACCATGCTCTGGGGCATCCTTTCCTGCAACGTATGAGGTAGACAACGTTGGCTGAGTCACAGGAGTATGAACCATGCACCTGGTGGGTGGTGTCATCTCGTGTGATGGTGGTATCTGTGTCGATCGACACAGATACCACCATCACACGAGATGACACCACCCACCAGGTGCATGGTTCATACTCCTGTGACTCAGCCAACGTTGTCTACCTCATACGTTGCAGGAAAGGATGCCCCAGAGCATGGTACATTGGCGAGACCATGCAGACGCTGCGACAACGGATGAACGGACACCGCGCAACAATCGCCAAACAGGAGGGTTCCCTCCCAGTCGGGGAACACTTCAGCAGTCATGGACATTCATCCACCGACCTTCGGGTAAGCGTACTCCAAGGCGGCCTTCGAGACACACGACAACGCAAAATCGTCGAGCAGAAATTGATAGCCAAGTTCCGCACCCATGAGGACGGCCTCAACCGGGATCTTGGGTTCATGTCACGCTACACGTTACCCCACCAGCGAACAAATGTTATCTGTTTTTAATATAATGGGTCATTTGCTGGCTCTCTCTGCCTTCCGGATGTTTCTGCCTCTCTCTGTGTTTTTTTTTCTCTTTTTTTTCCTAATAGTCATGAACATGCAAACCAATGTAAGTATCTGAAACAAAAATAAATCAAATCAAGTATTTGATTTAGATACTTGTGTCTTCACCCTTGTAGGTCAGATTTGGCAAAACTCAGTGAACTATAATCCCACTGCTTTCCATTGTCTATCCTCCATTTAATGTCACTCAAAATGCAATTATCTGTAATGTTTCTGTCTGTGCTTACAGAACATCTGCTTTGATGATACTGAATTCACATATGACACATGCTTCCTGTAGCTCACTTTCTGACACAAATAATTCTAGTACACTTCTCTCCTCCCCATGTTTATGTTTCCAAAAGCAGATTAAAAAAAACTGACAAGCAAACATCCATCACAGCAGTCAACAATTAAGTTACTTACTATTTGATGAGTATTATTGCATTACGCGGCTTATGATTTGAGCACATAATCTTGGCTGGCACTTCAGTGCAGTACTGAGGGAGTGCTGCACTGTCGGAGGCATGGTCTTTCAGATGAGATGTTGAACCAAGGCCCCACCTGCCTTCTCAGGTAGACATAAAAGATCCCAAGGCACTATTTCAAAGAAAAGCAGGGGAGTTTTCCCCAGTGTTGTGGCCAATATTTATCCCTCAACCAACATTACTCAAAAACAGATTAACTCGTCATTATCTCATTATTGTTTGTGGGACCTTGCTGTGCATAAATTGGCAGCCACTTTTCCTACATTACAACAGCGACTACACTTCACAAGTACATCATTGACTATAAAGCGCTTTGGGGCGTCTTGAGGCCGTGAAAGGCATTATATAAATGTAAGTTCTTTCTTTTTCTTTATTACCCAAAGCATGCAAATACCGTATTGAAAAGTGAAAATAATTAAAAATAATATGGAAAAATCAATGTAAAAATTTGTCCTTTCATTTTGCAACACCTTCCATCTATGAAATTCCACACTGAATTGCCAATTCTGATAAAACCCTTACACTGGTATTTGAAGGCTGAGATTATTAAAAACTCCAAATCTTACTAGTTTCATCTCTTAGTTGTGCAATTATTCCTTAGTTGCTGTAGAATGTAATTTTACACTTTGACTGAAATGCTTTACAGGTAAGCAGATTTTGAAGCACTTTAATTAATGCTTCTAGCAGCAAGTGGTGTTACACGGTCCAGATGAATGATTTTCATAGAACTAGATCATTCCTGATACTGATATTGAACTTTTAATCTGAATGCTACCACCTGTATTTACCTATGTGCATCAGAAATCATGCAAAAAGCACATCCCCTTTACAGCTGCATTCATGCACTAAAGACAGGAAACTGATTAAACCAATTAAAAAAAGCTCTGACAATCATCGCCATGACTGCAATTGTGCTTCTGAATGCTATGTCTGATGTCATTACACATGGCATCCACTCGAAGTTCATCTTGAGCGTCATGAATATTTTCTGTTTCTCATATAGAGTTTTGAATGCCTGTTTACCCCCATTTATAATAATGGGTGTAAACAGAGAACATTTGGATCAATTGGATAATGTTATTTATCCAATATGTGTACAACTGCTGCAGACATGTTCTGAATATGCTAAATCAATATAGCCAAGCTGCGCTAAGTGTAATTATATTAGAAGGACACATGAGAAAAGTTGCACCAATGCGAGATTCCTACAGCTCACATGCGTGACAGTACTCAAATATTCTCTCTGCTTCCAAAAGCATTAACATATCCAAGAACAATTTTCACATTAAACAAACCAGATAACTAAGCCTTAGGCTTTCACACAACACCTAACCACTGCCACAACAAACAATGCCCACTATGCTGACCACTTTAGTGTCAACCTTGCTTCACTGGGAGCACTCTCGCCTCTGAGTCAGAAGATCATGGATGAAGGTCAATTTAAGAGATTTGAGCACGTAATCTAGGCTGATACTTCACAGCAGGACTGAGGGAGTTGGATGAGATGCTAAACTGAAGCCGCACCTGCCCTCTCAGGTAGACATTAATGATCTCATGACACTTTTTGAAGAGGAGCAGGGAAGTTGTACCAGTCTCCTGGCCAACATTTATGCCTCAATCATCACTAAAACAGATTATTTGGTCATTTATCTCATTGCTGTTTGTGGGACCTTGCTGGGTGTAAATTGGCTGCTGTGTTTACCTACATTACAGCAGTGAGTACAATTCAGTTGTATTTCATTGGCTGTGAAGTGCATGGGATGTCCTGAGGCCACAAAATTGCATTTCTTTCTTTCACTGACACATTCCATTTCTGTGCAAAATAATCACAAATATATATATTTCTTTACAAAATATATGAAAATTTGACAAAAACAATTGTTTAAGCAAAACACTTGGCAATAACTGGTTCAATACTTTACTTATTAGATTGGTAAAGGAGATTATATGACTTATCATATGATAAACATTATATGACAACCTCTATAGAACCAAGGGACATTGAAAATCACAATACAATGCTTATGATAGCTTAGTGACTTCAAAAGGCATTACAGTTCATACAACATGACGGTAAAACTGTTGCACATGATACAAGCACAGTTACATCTGGAAATTTGATATAAAAATTCTCTGGCAACCTCAGACCTAACAACCAGGATTCCCTAAGAACAGCAGCTCAGTCTAAAAAAAAAATCACATTTTTGAATCTACTAGTAAGTTGCTTTATAAACACAATTAGGTTCAATTTTATGACACAGAAGATTAGTCTCTTTGATTGCATTAAAACTGTGATTCACCCAATAACATTGTAATTGAAGCCGCCTCATTGAACGCATCTTCAAACAACACATTCGATGCTTCGCTGCAGACAGCTGTCTACAGCACATACTGAAGTATATGAATCTCCTGTAACTACCATATTGCTGGGGACTGCAATCTAAATTGAAGCGTGGGTTATTATCTTCAGAAAGGAGATGAGACAATTCCACAATTATTGGACAAGTCATGCAGAATCATCTTTGAATTCTGGCAGTTTAACTTTCACAGGCCTGCTGTATGTAACTCCGGCATTACTGCCTGGATGACTGAACCACAGCAAAACACATCTACGTTTAACAGGAAATGCAGTGAAGAAACACAAACACAGATCGTAAATACCTTTGCAGATTGATCGTTTTTCAAGGACATAACTGAATACGACGGGTATTAAATTACTGACCCTGAATAGAAGCTTGCACAAAATTACTGACGTGAGACAGGAACAAAGCAAAATGCAGCTTTAACACACAATGGAAATTTTCCAGCTGTAGTAAAGAAAGTCAAGGTACACTTAACATGATTGAACATCATACTGACACAACTGTGAAAATGTTTCTTGAATAACAATAAATGCCAGGCTAGAAACTCCATCTGAGCCTAGAACACAAAGAATTTCATCAGCTACCAGCCCAGGATCTGATTTTCTCCAGTTGACTCAAGTCCTTAAGAAGTTCCCAACAATAGAGATAGTGTTAATTATTTTGGTTGATAATCTGACTCTGCCAGACCTGCATTAAACTGTCACTGCTGAAATTAAACTAAATTGACAACATGAATAGAGACAGTAAGAGTGGGAGTCAAGAAGGGGATAAACAAAGACTAAAGGTGATAGCCATCACGTTAGGCTTGCACTGGGTAAACAACAAAGCTGACAAAGGCTGCAAAAAATGGGATACAGTAATGGTCAGAAAATTCTGGAAATGCACAGTCAGCATTGGGAAGCACAAAGAGCAAGAGTTAGCACAAGGAGGCACAGACTCAGGATTATCATGAGAAGAACAGAGTGGGAGGGGGGAAAATAGAAGAATTGTTTTCATACAGGAAGTTATTAGAACATGGAACGCTTTACCACATGTGGCTACTGAGGCAATCTCACTCAAAGTCCACAGAATGGCTCATATGGAAAATTTGAAAAGGTTACAGTGGTTCAACAGGGGATGCTCTTATAAGGTTGAGGCTGAGGCATATTATTGGGTATTTTATTTTGTACCTAACCCTACTAATTCTGATCTGGACAGGCTTGATCCTGGCACTGGATGCCTGAAATGGAAACTGTTCCATTCTCCAGCACAAACGTTGTTTGATGAGTGAAAAATTAATACAAAAACAAACCAATGTTAAAAGAAACTGTCCAAAAGACAAAGAATCTTCAGGCACGTGCAAATTTTTCTTCTTTCATTTTAGTAGCTAAAGATGCAGTTGAGGTCAGGGGTGAAAAACATTCCACTGTTGAAGAGTGTTGTTGATTAAAGAAACACAATTATCCCATTAGAATTCTAATTTGCTTCGTGCCACATGCATTAACATTTGAAAGAGTAATAAATAAATGTCTGGAAAACATATGTGTGTGTGTGTGTGTGTGTGTGTGTGTGTGTGTGTGAGAGAGAAAGAGAAAGAGACAGAACTTCAATAGAAATTGTAGGCAATATCTTCATGACACCCATGGTCAGTTAATTTAAACTGTAATGGCTGAGATCCAGCATCTTAAATGCTTAAGAACACAAGGGCCCAGATTTTGCTGCCAAAATAACGGCGAGTTTATAATGGCGCTTGCCATTATTAATGTGTAAATCATCCAGCAACTTGTGGTGAGGAAGAGATGCCCCATGAATTGCAAATTGCCACAAGTTGCTGGATTATTTGCGCCGCTCCACGTTAGCCTCGCGAAAATGACAACTCGCCCTCAACCGCCCCATGAGTTTCATGAAGTTGCTGCATTTGCGCATTGCCAATTGAACTCGCTGTAGAAAGTTCGGACTGCTACTTAACAGCAAAAGTACATTTTTAATGAGAACATTTATGTTCCTGCAATGCCAATCAACCAGCCCAGAAAGGGAACAATTAAAACTGTGGAGTCTCATTCCTACAGGTAGTAAATTGTCGTTAGAGATTTAAAAAATTTTTTATTCTTACTTTTCCTCTCTGTCTCTTTTTTCTCTCTCTCTCTTAATTCAATCTTTCTTTTCCTCTCTTTATTTCTCTTTCAGTACCTGATTTGACTCCAATTGACCCCATTTCCTTCTGAGTCATTCCTCTGTTTCTTTCTCAATCCTTGAATCTCATTGTTTAAGGAGATAGACTGTTGGTCCCGCCATTCACCAAGGTCTCAGATGCCCCATTGCACTCGCCTTGCTGTTATCAGCTCGTACTTCCAGCAACTTGCAGGGCAAAAAAATTTTGAGCTGAAGGGTGAGGGTGAAGTCTAACTAATGGGGCACCCCGTGAGATGCCTCACTCCAGCAAATTCTGGGCCATGGTTTCCTGAATTTGCCAGTTAGCATAACTGCCCTCCCCTCTTTATTTTGATCAGTTCCACAAAGAGGCTTGCTCACCTTTTCCAATTCTGTTATAGGATCTCAATTCAAACGTTTACCCTTCTTTTTACAGATGCTGTTGGACCTGCTGCGTATTTCCAGCATCTTTTAAAACATTTTTAGATCTCAGCATTCACAATTTTCTTTATCTTTTAATCTCTAATAGCCATCTCTTTATGCTTTGTAAGAATGCTAATAGACAATACCCTTTGATAAAATTCTTTGTACTTATTAATTACTCATTTATGTCAAGTCAATATGTGATTTAGATTTCTCTTCTGTAGCCTTGGTTTCCTCACTGGTTACAATTTATCATCAACTACCAACAATTTTCTTGCAGGGCTATGGGATAGCAGCAGGAGGGTGGGACTAA
This sequence comes from Heptranchias perlo, assembly GCF_035084215.1. Taxonomy (NCBI): domain Eukaryota; kingdom Metazoa; phylum Chordata; class Chondrichthyes; order Hexanchiformes; family Hexanchidae; genus Heptranchias; species Heptranchias perlo. The sequence goes on from NC_090337.1 coordinate 43,747,728, forward strand.
TAGGATAGCTCTTTCAAAGAGCCTGCACAAGCACGATGGGCTGAATGGCCTCCTTCTGTGGAGTATGATTCTATGAACTTTCTTTTATTACAGTTCCTTAATCACTAGATTGTTTTGTCTCTGTTTCTGATTTACTCACTGGTGTCACAATGTGTAAATCATCAACTTTTCAAAATAGGACGTAGTTCTTTATACCTATTGTTCCATTTTCCTGTTCCCATTAGCCTGGTCCCGAGTCATTACATTTCTCTTATTCTGTTGTCCCACAGAACACAGCTCTTCTGGTTGTCAGTCCCTGTCTCTCCCTGACTTACTCAGCGAGATTGTATTTTGTCTGTAGAAGCCTATATTTTTGTGGATATCCTTTTGCTTCTCATCAATATTCCTTTTTTGTATCTTTCACTATTCTTTCTACCCTTCTCTCCCATCTCCTCCTAAACATCACTCACGCATGCTCTGAGGTTTCTAAGGTTGTCAACTACAAGTGATTCAATGCCCAGATAAATGTCAAACCAATAATTTTAAATACATTTTTCATACCCTTTCTTTTGAGGTGTCTTTCAGCTGGGAGATAACCTATTCCCAGGTGGCTTTCATAAGCATTCTTGACACAATCGCCTAAAAAGCCTGTTCCTTCTACAGACTATGTACAAACCTTTCTTATAATGGACTCTATCCAATTTGTTTAATCCCTTGAGGAAATGTTCTATAAAGTTTCTCCCAGCTTCCTAAAGATAAATAAAGCAACATTTCATGATATATACTAACCTTAAACAAAGTTAGCCTCAAGATCTTCAAAGGCCCGACTCAGCCTACCCTTTTTCACTTTGCCACCCAAAACTTTTACCACACCCACCAGACACTGTCACATAGAATATTATGCTTTTGGTGTAACTCAGATCAGTATTTAATCTCAGCGGAACATCTATTCATTTATTGCTCTTGAAATCTTTCTGGTTATTTGTAAACTTTGCTATTAGTGTCTGACACTCTTGCCCAATTTGTTGAAATTTTCTGTAATTTCAACTTTCATTTGTTTCTTTATCCAATGATTCCATCTATTTCTCTTCCCCCCCAGTCAAATCTAACTATAGCACTGTTTGTAAAGCAATGGCCTTTGAAAGGATTTAGTGACAAAAGAGGAGAACAAAGTGCAGAGAAAATAGGTAAACTGAACCCCGAAAGATGTGTTATTAATATCAATAGACAAAATGTTCTCTCTTTCATTCCTTGTACAACATTGATACAAAGGGAAAAAAGAGAATAACGATACATGGAGGGTAATTTTCAACTTTATATAACCCACCTGAATTTTGTTCCATTGATTTCAATGGAAATGAAAATCCAGCGTGTTCTATACCGGCGGGCTATAGAACACACTCCACCAGCTCACCATCCAAGTGGTGAAAGTAAAAATTCCTACTGGTTCATCCTTCGCTACTTTCTTTCATTTTATTTAATTGGCTGTAAAATGCTTTGCAATGTCCTGAGGACATGAATGGCACTATAAAAACGCAAGTACTTTCTTTTCTTTCATTTGTGCTCTTTAATTCTCTTCTTTTCTTCACCTTTCCTTCCTACCATCAACATCCTGGGAGTCACCATTCACCAGAAGCTTAACTAGACCAGCAATATCAACAACTTGGCTACAAAAGCAGAGCAGAGAGTGAGTACTCTGATGAATGGCTCACCTCTGGATCCCTTAAAGCCTATCCACCATCTACGAGGCTCAAATCAGTGTGTGATGGAATACTCACCACTTGCATGGGTGGGTGCAGCTTCAACAGCATTTAAGAAGCTCAACGCCATCCAGAACTAAGCAGTTCTCTTGATTGGTGCCATTGCCATTGGACTCAATATCTACCAGTGCACTATGGCTGCAGTATATATAGGGTGTATTGCAGTAATTCACCAAGATTACTAAAACAGCATACCCCTCCCCTGCTACCTCTACCACAGAGAAGAACAAAAGCAGCAATGATTCAGGAATATCCAGGAATTCCTTACATAATACCATTATGGGAGTACCTTCACCACAAGGCCTATAGTAGTTCAAGGAGAAGACCCACTATCACCTTCTCAGGGCAAGTAGGAATGGGCAATAAACGTGGCCTTGCCAGTGACACTCACATCCCATTAACAATTTTTTTTAAAAGCTGTGGTTGGCTGCAGTGTCACTATGTTTGAAAATCTTGTCTCCTTTTATTCATACGTCATCAGGGAAAATAATCAGCTTGCACAATTTTACCGGCAGGCTTGGGTTCTCTGCAGCCATGGGTTTCACAAGTGCCTGATGCCAGCTCTGATCTTACATCCTATTTTACACATCCCATATCAGTTGCTTTTCCTGGCATGACATTTCTATTGTTCTAGCAACTTGGGAACCATCATATTCTACATAACTTTCTATCATCTCTCTCTTTCTCTCTCTCTGCTTATCCTTAAGAACATAAGAACATTAGAAATAGGAGCAGGAGTAGGCAATATGGCCCCTTGAGCCTGCTCCATCATTCAATAAGATCATGGCTAATCTTTTACCTCAACTCCACTTTCCTGCCCTATCCCCATATCCCTTGATTCCCTTAACACCCTCATCTTGTTCCCAACCACTGAATGATCCACCTCGTTTTCCAAAGATGCTGATATAGCATTAGCTGTTTAATGTGGGAATCTATTCCAAATATCCATAATGAGTGGAAAAAAATCTACTAATCTCGTGTCTTGCTTGAGACTTTTTAATTTTGTACTCATTTCCTCCAGTTCTGCGCTCACCATCCAAGTTAAATAACCTTTCCTGCACCTCCATTATCCATGCCGGTAAAAATAATAAAAACCTGGATTGTGCCTTCTCTCAATATTCTTTTCTCTAATGACAACAAGTGAGGTGGCAGCCCGAGATGAAATTCCCTTCATTATTCCCTTCCTTGTGGGAGAGCATCTGTCGTCCATTTTATATCTCCTCCTATGGCACAGACCAGATTGAAAACTCAGTGCTTGGAGAATTGCAGCCACAAACTGCATCACATTGAAGCATATTGGAGTACAAATGCAGATACCAATCACTAAGACCATAAAACTTACTCATTCTACAAAAATTGGTTACACATGTACTTCTGCCAGCCAAGTTCTCATATAGTAAATTTACAATCTCAATAGTATCATTAGTGAGAAGCTCTGAGCAAAGCAGTGGTAATATCCCAAAGGAAATGATTGTAGTATAGGACAGCAAGTCATCTCAGGTTGCTATTATGCAAATTCTATCATCGAATAAACAGATTTACTGACTGAAGCCAAGTGTGCCTGTTCTATTGGTTGGGGAATGGTATGTGAAGACTTAAAGGTTGAGAAGGGAGTATGTATTTGCGTATATGCATGCAAATATATATATAAAACTTGTATGTAGGCTGATCTGTAAGTCCAGGCCCTGAGTTGAGGATGCCAGACATGAGGTGCTGGGGTTTGAACTCTACTGCAACTCTAATTTGACTGGACACTTTAGGTGAGTTATACTCTGTAACATAAATACAAAATCAAGTTTATGTAATTATACTCTAGAGACTGGAATTGCGCAGTAATATTTAAGTGTGACACAGGATTTCTGGTGTGTAAAATAAACAGCTGTTTAGACTCAGATGATACAATATTTATATTCACACAGACATGACTGAAGAGTACTGCAGGCTCACAACTGATAAAGATGCAGATCCTCACCAGTGAATTTCATGGAGCCTGATCATTGGAAAATATCATGATGTATTTATTGAGTATGTGTTCAATTTTAGCAGAGCTAGAATTGCCCTTCTAAATTAGGCAGCCTTTCCACTGTTCCTCAAACAGTGATCATTACAGTATCACAAAGGCTTTAGAAATATTTGCATCACATATGGTATATACATGTTGAGATGGATGGGAGAAGGAGTAGATTACCATATAAAACACATTAAATAGAAAAGCTACTTCAGAGGAAAATAGTGTTGTGCTAATCCATTAGACTAGCACTGAGCCTAAGTGTAACTCTAATCTTGTTAAAGCATTGAATCAAATTGAAAATGTGTGGGACTGCTTGCAACATTATTTTAGCTGTCAGTAAAATTACTGCTGCTGTTGTTTCCAGTGCACTCAGAGAATGTTTCTCAAAACACTTGACCCTGCTCCATTTCTTGCATTTAATATCTTTTTATGGAAGTAATTTTTCACAATCAGAAGTATTTTTGTTAGGCACTGCATTATTCAGATAGTTTTGCTTTCTGCAGTATTTGAAATAGCAAGAGGGGGAATGTGTTGCAAAATATTGTGAAATGAATACTGAAGGTAGATACCTACAAGTTAGAGGAATAAATCTGTTTTACAGCTGCAATTAAAAAATGCACAGACTGAATCTATAAATCAACCTTGTTCATAATACGAAGAATTTTAAGTTAATGTGAAAGTCAACTGACAATTTTAAATTTTATTCATTTATTTAGGAAATGTAAGAGCTTGGGAGTGAAACTGGTCTTTTAAAGAAAAATGGGAGAATGTTGTTTTTCCATAATTAATGATCACTAATTAAATCACATTCTCAAAAACAACATGTTTCAAAGCCATGTGATGCTGCAATTTAATTTGCAGGTTGTTGATTAAGGAAAATAGTAGGCTTTCTCCAAATTTTTGTTCGAAGAGGAATTTTGAGCCCTGTACAATTATTGTTTAAAAGCTAGAGTTGCCACTGAAGCAGATTCTGTGACAATCTCTCTTTCCTTATTAAGCAGAACATTTCCAACTGAACAATTTGATTTAAAACATTCAAGTGATCAATCACTGGTGTAGACTAGACATTCAGCAGCCAGTCAGATTATTCCATCTGTGATGACTGGGCAGCAAATTCCTTTCCAGATAAATCAGAGGCAGACAGTGGCATCATGATCCTGTCTTGGTTGTTAGTAGTTGAATAATAATCTTATGAAAATCACTGAACTCTAGACAATTTACTTATTTGGTAATCCAACCATTTTAACAATCCATTTTTTCCCCAGCTAAAGGCAATGATTTCCTGCTGGGGTACAATTGCATCTGTGCCAGCAGTGCTTTAGTGCTTTGACTGAGTGGTCATTCTTCACATGTAAACCAGTCAGTGAGCGTTGACAGCATATTTGACCATGGGGTTATCACTGCCAAGGCCATTGCTGTCCTCAACCATCAACTACAAGTGTGTTTTCCAGCCGAAGCCATGGGATAGAGTTCAAAGGTAGAAACGTGGGCAGATTTTACCCTTTTCCTAGCCCTGGAGCAAACAGGTCAATTGTAGTACCTGACCACAATCTTCTCACTCAATTGCGAGTGGGAACTGAACTTGGAGTCTTGAAGTCTGTTTAGCTTGGTGCTATACCAAGACCTGTAATCCATTGATTTTGGTGTAAATCTTTGCATTTTTGTTAAACATTCTGGAAATGTTTTGGAATAATATTTGAATTCCATATTTTAATGGGCTAAAACTATATAAAGGTACTCACTGTTCTGTACAATTTAACAATGTTTCAATTTACTATAACAATGGCAGCATAAAAACAAACAATTTTAGCATAAATTATTGTTAAAATGATTAGCTTATTGTGTTTCACCGGGACATCCGAGTCTTGAAAGGGCTTGTGCGCTACCAAAACAGGTAGTCAATGGAAATAAAATCGGGAGAGTGTAAAACAGGCTGCCGACTCACTATGATCCATTTTACTCTTTCGCACAAAGAGAAGATCTACCCCTTAGAAAAAAAAAGCCCACACGTTTTTGTAACAGGAGTTCTAAGCATATCACAGTGGCTTTGTTAACTGACAAGGTCATTTTCACTGAAAAAACAGGTACATTTTTGTGACTGAGATAAAATAAATGACAAAAGAATTGCCATAGAAACACAGTAGTGGTTTTTTTTCCCAAACAGGGAGCCTGTTTTATACTTGCACCGACTTTTCTTGCTCACATTACATGTACACCAAACGTTCAAAAAAAACAGTATATAGAAAAAATCTTAAATATTTTTTCTTCACAAATGTTCAAGTATGCTTTTTGGATATATTAATTTCTGTGTTACTGATACTCTGATATTTAGTTAAGGTTGATAAATTAAGCAGCACTGCACAAGATATGTAGCATTAGAATGAAAACAAATGCCAAATAAATATGACACAGGGGTTGCAAAGTCACCATTGCAATTGGTGTATACATTATGCCTTCAGATACATTTTATGGTCATTAAATAATGGTGAGTGACCTAGAAACAGGTACAGTTTACAATCTGAATTTATTACTCAATATAAGAACGATCAACTGATTTTTAGCCATTATTTAAATTATTGCCCATTCAGTCCATGAAACAATATTTCTGAATCCTGAGGTACCAATTAGATATTGTTTGTACTCGGCCTTTATTATGTGTGGAAGGAAGTCGGTTCATAAACAATTTTTTTCAGGATGTTCAGATCTTAGTTATGCTAGTGATAATTATGCTATCATTCAGTTTTAACTAACACTGGAATAAAAAATGTGAACCGTCCTTTTTATTTACATGTATGAATACAACCCCCACCCATTCTTTTAAAAAAGTAAACTGGAAGAAATTATACTTTTGCACAAGGTAAGATCCTATGACAGAATAAATCTCTTGGCAGAATAAGGCTGTCAGACCAGAATTGGATTTTCTCAAAAAAAATGCTTATCGTACAATAGAGCAGGTTCAGTCACGTAATATAAATCCACAAGGACAAAATTAAAGTAAAACCCTTTGATTGTAAATAAGAGGTTAATTAATCTCTCCAGTATTACTATGGCAATCCTTTTAATCAGCTCAGTGAGGAACTGCCATGCTAACTGAACACTGACATTCAAATGAAACCTTCATCTACAATATATTATCAGAAGGTCAAAGAAAAAAAACTCATTCATAGATCATCGAGCTTTGTGGGAGGAAATGTGTTGATTTAATTTTATTATGGTTAATGTGAAATGGAGTAGAAAACTCAATTTTGTTAATGATAAAAGATTGATATAATAGACTACAATTTTCTGACTGTCCTGTCTAATCAGTTTAAGCCATCATAATCAACTGGATGTCCTTGGCTGATCTTCACTGACACTAGAAGACGACTACTTTTACTCTGTCACATTTTCAATAACGTGCACATAAAAATTGCAGCTTAATACAGTATCGTGAAACATTTATTTCGCTGATCAGTAAAATGAAAGAAAACTTACAACCTATATTGGTCTGGGACTGTGGTCATCAGAACTGTTAGCCATGGTGCACTGTGTAAATTGTTTAAGTTGCACTGGGAGTTCAAAGAAACATTTTCATTTTGTCACAGTGGATTTCTGAGTTTACATTTCTAATAAAGTATTTTTGTAAATCAGTGAAAACATAAATGGTGCATGTTTATCTCACTTGAAAGTGAAATAGATTTAACCTGCTTTAAAATGGCACAGCCCCATGTAAACAATAGGAGTGAGCACAGATTGAGTGAAGAATTTGAGCCAATCTGGATTCAGTTGGCTTGACCGAAACTGTTTCAAATTTCTGCCAGAATTAACTTGAAGCTGGCTTAGCAAGAAACTTTGAATGGAGCCAAGTTTTCATCAATACCATGGCTTTGATAGTAACTAGAATGGTTCAGCTAAGTTTGATGTATTGAGTTCTGTGTGGTTTGGTTCCAACTGAATATCTGAACTGGGAGCAGTTCACTCATTTCGCTTTGGGTTGTCCTAGTTTTAAATACCTTTCGGAATATAACTACAGATTAGAGAGTCTTCCCCAACATTCAGCAATAACAAGTCAAACATTCTGTTATTAGTCTGGGTACTATTCAGATTCCTAAGCTATTGGGATGGAAAATGCCGACAATTTCATTGAAATGATTAGGGATTGCTTCTTGACACAACATGTGAAGTAGGATACTGGAGCAGAAGCTAGATTGGATTTAGTATTCAGAAATCCACTAAAGCTGATTAATAGCCTAGAAGTTGGGGAATCTAGTGATTATTGTATAGTTAGATTTGACATTGTTGTGAAAGCTAAGGCTGGTCCAAAACATTAGAAAAGCAAATTTTAGAGCTATGCAAAAAGCATTAGGAAAAATTAATTGGGAGATGAAGAAAGGATGCATATTCAGTTGGGAAAAGGAGAAATATAGCAAGACCGAAACCAAGATGATAAAATAAACAGAATAGAAGGATCCTAAAAGAAATAAGCAGTAAGAACATAAGAAATAGGAGCAGGAGTAGGCCATATGGCCCCTCGAGCCTGCTCTGCCATTCAATAAGATCATGGCTGATCTTTTACCTCAGCTCCACTTTCCCGCCATATCCCTTGATTCCCTTAGTGTCCAAAAATCTGTCAATCTCAGTCTTGACTATAACGCAACAACTGAGCATCACAGCCCTCTGGGGTAGAGAATTCCAAAGATTCACAATCCCCTTCCTCCTTATCTCAGTCCTAACTAGCCGACCTCTTATCTTGAGACTACGACCCCTAGTTCTAGACTCTCCAGCCAGGGGAAACAGCCTCTCAGCATCTACCCTGTCAAGCCCTCTAAGCCAGAACTCCTTTAGAAGATGGATGCAAGAGTACGTGGAATTGGAATTCATACAAAAGGCAGCTGACAATAGCGAAAGAAAGCATTAGAAAAGAGGACAATAGAAAAAAACAAATCACAGATGGCGGTTAGAGGAACCTTAACAAATAGTTCGGCTTGTGAAGTAGTAAGTGGGCCAAAAAAACATATTTTTGTTCTCTTGTCTCCTTAGGCACTGACATGCTGGAATATGATAATCCAGGTGCTATGCACCCTACTAATGTCTTATCCAATGATCTTTCTTTTTGTATGAGCCTAGACATTGAATATTGGCAGGCTATTTAACTGTGGGGAGCATCACAATCAAGCCAGATAATGTCCTAATTTGAGGTCCATATATATGTACTTTCCAGGAGGAGTCATTGGAAAAGGAGTAGGAGTCTTGTCTGGTTATTTTCCTCCCCACTTAGCCTAGGTGAACTGAGGTGAATTGTAATGTCTCAAATAATACCCTGGGTAATGTCAGTTAACTCATCGCAGGCTGGGCACTGACCTTGGGCATTCCTTGTCTCATGGTTCATTTCTATAATGAGGAGCAGCTTTATCGGGGGAGTCCAAACCTTGCAATTTTATTCATATAGGAGCTTAATTTGCAGTCAAAACAATATAGTTGAAAAAAAACCTGGCAGAGCTTGAAGTGAACTTTTAGTAGGGCTCTGCAGAGCTACAATAATAAATTGATGAGCAAAGCTCAGTGACCAGAACTCAATTGCACAATAGTCCAGGACCTGTTATTGCTGACTCTTTGCTAAGTGGCTATGAAATATCAGGATGTGAACAAACCTAAAGATGACATTCATTTGCTTTCAATGCTGACATAAACTTATTTTGCAAAAATGATGTGTATCATAAATATTTTTCTCTATGCAAGTGAAATATTGAAACCATATAGATGTTAGATCACAATTATGAATAATAGTGCAGGACTAAGCACTACTTACAAAAGTCATCAAGTGCACAACAATGCCACTAGGACATTTCTCAGCACTTCTATACTAAAGAGATCCTCAATGTTAATCAGTTACAGTTGGCAGCAGCCAGCTCTTGTTTCATTGATGTTGCTGGAGCAGTCACAGAGACTGAATGAGAAGATGGATCAACATAACTTGACAGCCCTATGTGGGTTTTACAGCACTGTGGAGGAACCGTAGAAAAATTCAATACTAATACAATATTGTTGAGGGAAACTGGATTTTTTTTAAAGCCCTAGAAATTCAAAGAAATGTAGCTGGGGCTACTTTCACAGAATTATAAAATATAGTATAATGACTCAGACAAATGTAGATGTTAATGGATTGCATTTCTCACCAGTCAATGGGAGAAAAATTCTGTCCTAAGGCTACAAAGGTTTGAAAAGATATCTCTATGCTTGCATTGAAATGTTGTGCTTTTTGAGAAAGGGAGTCAAAATAAGCAATGATATGTGCAGACACTGACAAAACTGGACTATGTTCTTTGTACTTAACCTTACTTTGTAATGCTTATTTGGTGTTAAGAGGTTTAGTTCCAGTGATTTCCAGTTCACTTCTTGTCTGGCCTTTCTGGAGGCTTACGTAGGCTGCATTCTTAATAATATACATTAGTCTTGTCAGAACACGATTTGTGTATGCTTTGAAAAATCACATATACTACAATATAGAATTTTTCCACAGTCTTTAGAAAGTAGGATGAAAGCAAATACTTAACGTTCAAACAACTCTTGGGGTCTTTGAAGGAAGCGATAATTGTTAGCAGTTCTGTATTTGAAGCCTAAAAAACACAAAATTGGACAACATCTAAAGGCACATTGTTGTCTGAATGTTATTAATTAATTTTATTAACCGATTCACTATGCCTTGCAACATCTTGAGGCATTGGTTTGTATGTTTTACACAGCAGCATGAAGTGCTGTTACATGTTAAATAAATATTAATGAACCATTTAAATCTGCTTTTAATGTTGGATTTTCAACGGTTGTTGGGAAAGAAACTGCCTCACAAAACCAGGAATATATATACTGAAGAGAAACAATAGGCTCTTTTCTGATCAGGATCAGGTATCAGTTAACTTGGATTTAAAAGAACAAAAATAAGCTATTTTAGATCAAATAGCGATTACTTCATTCCTCCAAAGCCCGAGTGGATCCTGATCGTCAAAGCTGGTGCACAATTATTGTTTATGCAGTACGGGTCATCAAACGTTCAGGTGCTACATTAATGCAGACACCACCTCCTCTTCTTTTGTGGTGCAACGTGACAAAAATATGCAACTCATAAAATGGGGTAGAGTGGTCGGGTCGAATAGGTCCTTGAATTTCCATCACCGCAAAATGCAAACCTGTTTTGCCACATTGCAAGTTAAATGGTATTCAGCCTTCAAGATCTGCCCCAAGAACAACAGTGGGATGAAAGTGAATGTATTATTCTTCATCTCATCATTTATTGAAATACCGTCCAATTTTCTGTAATTGTTTCTTCCTCTATTTCTTAAATGGTGATTAAGACACTATTATTTTAGTACTGAGTTTTAGATAGTGAATGTAATAACATAAATTAGTCTTTTCAATGGATTAGCATATTTCAATTCCCAATAATTATTCACTAGCATTGTTTACCAACAATGAACCAGAATTAGAAGTTTTTTTGCTAACATCATTTCATGATTGTTAGTCAATTTAAGAAATAATCTGAGGATGTATTATAAAAAACTTTTTTAGGATATCGTTATTGTATTTAATGGGCCAGAAATTGCTCCGAGCAGCGAACAAGTAGTAGTCGCCGCACATTAGATTTAAAGTCGCCCACTAAGTTACCATGTTCTTTTTGCCAGCAACTTCCTTGTAATCTGAATTCAAAAAACATCAGCTTTCTTGCCCGGGTTGTGTGAGTGGTGAAAGGATCGCCAAGGCCCCTCAACCAATCAGCTTGAAGCAAGCCATGCTGTGAGAACCAAGACGTGCGGTTCATTGACAAACAGTGCAAACTAAAAACCCGGATGTGCCCGATAACGTATTAAAAAATGACAGAGAAAGTGAAATAAAGAGAAGGTAAGATTAAAAGATGCAGATAAAAGAGAAAAGAAAGAAAAAGTTTTAAAAATATTTACATTTTTTAATTAAAAGATTTTTTCTTAAATGTCCAAAAACTATTAAAATCAGGAGTAATGGGGCTCCACATTTTAAAAAGTTAATTTTTGGTGCCTGGGAGGTTGTTTGGCAGTCATTACCACGCTGTTAAAACTTCGTTTAGATCTAAAAAATCTCAGCAGAGGGAGATTAGTTTGTTTCCAGCTGGGAAGTGCAGCAAGTTGACGCTGGTCCATTGATTGCAGCCACGAGGTCCGTTTAACACGAAGCTGACAAATCACTGGTGAACTGGAAGAACAAGTTCTAGATTTCCGCATTTTACTGTGCGTGTGCGGTCACCGGAACTTGCTCTTCGATTTCGCCACCAATAAAGGTGAGCGCTGTTAGGCTCACTGTTTTAAAAGCAATATCTCAGTGGATGAGCTACCAGCACAATAAATATCAAATCGCAACCAAATTGTCCTTTAAAGTCGTTCTACATAGGAAAATATGTTTCTAGAGCCAGCATGTGAACTTGGACCCAAGAAATAGTTTATTCCTGTCACTCACAGACACTGCAGTCTAGTTTCATAGTATACTCTTTAAATTGTTCATAGGGCACATACAAACTCATTTAGATTATTCTGATAACTTCAATGTTTTAAAATATTTTTGCAAGAAATTATTATAGTGTAGAGAAATGTATACTTTAAAAAATATATGCATTGATGTTGTGAGAGTGAGAACTTGTATTTCAATGTTAGATTTCTACTCAAACTATTTGAACAAAAGCAATTTCCAAATTTAGCTATCAAATTCGAACTTAATCAGCCACAATCTACCAACAGGTACAAATAATTTCAAGTACCAGACTTTATTGCTCAGATGTTTTATATAAATTGTTGCAATAAAGTTTAGAACCTTTATATCTGAAACTCATGAAGCTGGGAATCAAAGGTAAATCAAGGTAAACATCCCCAAGGTAGCTTATGACCATTTATCACACTTCAGATTTGTGATGTGTGTCAAGTAGATAGCTTGGTCTTTCGTGTTTTTTACTGATAGCAACACAAAAAATGAGACTTATAGGCTACAAAGATGGACACGTCTGTCTTGATCTATCAGTTACATGGCATTTTGTACCTATGCTATCCAGTACCTTATTAAACCAATTGATTGATGTTCAATCAATGACTTATGTAGGAAGACAAAACAACAGCAAATCCTAGATCATTTATCACATGCTGCTAAACTACAGCTTTTTGTTCACTCTCATACCCTATATGATGCAACCATCAAACATCTTATCTCACTGAGAATGTCTTATGATATTAATTCTTTCAGGACTACAGTAGCATTTCTCTACAAAATTCAAATATTTAACAGATTGCAATTTCTAATTTCCTCCCCTTCCCTCCTAAAAGCGGTGATTCACACTGGAGTACGGCTTCATGGATGTTGACAGCCCTACGGGCTCATGGCAATTTGTATGAGCCTAGACAGTGAGTTTTGACAGGCATTTTGACACTGGGGGCTTCACAGGAGAACACAATTTTGTCCTCCCCGACAACCGTGCAGCATACCTTCCAGCAGATGTCACTGGACAATAATTCACAATGTGAACCTTGGTTGATTTTACCCTCATTCCATATCCCAAAAATGTTGAGGCCAATTGTTGTGTCGCCACCATCACCTAAGTCGGCACAGGAGAAAAATTAACCTATGACCTTCCTGGTCTGTATCACAGTATCACACTGAGCGATGTGCTGAACCATTCAGGGAAGCAAAGCTTCACTTTAAAAGAAAAGTTAATTGTAACACTATGAATGAATAAATTCGCTCCGATTTTGAGCATTTTTCTAATTCAACAACATTTATCTTTAGAAAAATAGTTTTACACGTGTTGCAAATAAGACAACGGGGGCATATTTGAAGTTACAAGAAAAAGTTTTTTTTCGTAAGGGTTTATTGATAGCTAGAGTGCAGCTCGACATTGTCCCCTGTTAACACAACTGATTTTTTTAACTTTCAAGACACCAATGTAACTTCTTTCATTTACTCTATTGCATTGTGTTTATTGATCTAAAGCATCTGCTGTTGCGTTTGCCCTTTAATTGTAAATGACATAATAATATCATTAGCTCTGCCAGCTTAAAACATTGTGCATTTCACTAGCATATGTATATTCAGTCTCAGTAAATGATTCAGGCTAGAGATTCGCAACATCTGTTTGTTCATCTGTTGAATATTAACTACCCCAGCAGATACTCCTCCAATTAGTGACAGCCGTGTGGTAATGTACTTTCCAATTTCTACAGTCACTTCAGCAGAATCTAAAGTAGTTTCTGCAAAAAAGGACATTGAAGGGTAAGGATTGAGTGTTGCCAGAATCTGTTTTAAGCACAAGAAAGGCAGAACTTTTGTTTAACTGGGAAATTGTGCTAATTTAGAAAGTAAAGTAGTATAGTAGTTAAACCAACCCATTGATTAATCCACTATGAAGTCATTGGGCTAGAAATTGGTTGAGGCCTTTCTCAGGCCCGAAACAGGTGAGGCATTCGAAGTGCATGCCAGAAGCCGGTGGTCCAAGGCTCGTTCAAAATTGGGCCTCGGGCCTCATTGGCATATTTTCAGAGAGCTGCGGACACCAATCGAGCAACTAGAGGTAGCTCGCCAGTTCACCAATTTGGGCTGCTTGCAATGCAGCTGCAGCCCTCAGGTAAGTTCTTGTGGCGAGGGCAGGGGGGTGTGGGCAGAGGACATCAACAGCCTTTAGTAGTGTTGTGGAGCAGGGATTAGCACTCTTGCTCTTCCTGGCTCCACATCAAAATAAGTTGGAGAGTTAAAACTTAACTGTTTGTTGGCAGCCCCCAACTGTCCCTTTATGGACCACCGGTTAGGCCGCTGAAGAACTCAAAAAACCTGAGCAGGGTGCCCAGTGCGGACAAATTTCTGGCAGGGGTCGTTAAACAGCAGTTAGGCCATGTATTAGCATATGCAACGGGCCCAATGGCTGTTTAAAGTGGTCGCCAGGGTCGCCTGAATTATCATCTGAACCAAAATATCATCGGACATATTTTAGATTTTAGGCGCTCGAGGCACAATACATAGCCTCATGCAACTGGACTTTTTTGAGCCCGAAAAGTGGGCACAATGAGATCCAATTTCCCCCAGCCCCTCGATATTCTTCTTAATTGGTTTTATTTATTGGCAGTTCCATTACCTATATTACATGGGAAGATGTAAAATGGAGGTGAATTTGCTTTCTGAATACCAAAGATGGTTCAGAATTGATGGAAATGATTGCTTGTACACAAAACTTTCTGAAAGTGCTTTTAGTTCAACAGGTTTTATGTGTATAATAAACTAATGGAACACTTAAAAATCTATTGAGCTTTCAGTCAATGTTATGGGGTCTAAATTCTGCTCTTTTAGACTTACAAAATAGAAACAGCCAGAGAAAACATTCAGTAATCTCATTTGATTCACCAGTGTAGCCTATTACAATTACAAAAACAAGGTACTTGGAAAGCAGTCTAATCTTCTGCGCCTAATTCCAAGATTCCATGGGTTTACTGTTCAGAATTATATTTAAGAAATAAAAGTGGCGTGTGGTACGAATATATATTACCAGCATTGCAACATTGCCTTGTTTTTTTGAGTGTTACATAAGAACATAAGAAATAGGAGCAGGAGTAGGCCATACAGTCCCTCGAGCCTGCTCCACCATTCAATCAGATCATGGCTGATCTTCGACCTCATCTCCACTTTCCCGCCCAATCCCCATATCCCTTGATTCCCCTAGAGTCCAAAAATTTTTAAACTCAGCCTTGAACATACTCAATGATTTAGCATTCACGGCCCTCTGGGGTAGAGAATTCCAAAGATTCACAACCCTCTGAGTGAAGCAATTCCTCTTCATCTCAGTCTTAAATGGCCGACCCCTTATCCTGTGACTATGCCCCCCTCGTTCTAGACTCTCCAGGCAGGGGAAACAACCTCTCAGTATCTATCCTGTCAAGCCCCCTCAGAATCTTATATGTTTCAATGAGATCACCTCTCATTCTTCTAAATTCCAGAGAGTATAGGCCCATTCTACTCAATCGCTCTTCAAAGGACAATACTCTCATCCAGGGGATGCATTGTACCGCCTCTAAGGCAAGTATATCCTTCCTGAGATAAGGAGACCAAAACTGTACACAGTACTCCAGGTGAGGTATCACCAATGCCCTGTATAATTGTAGTAAGACTTCCTTACTCATGTAATCCAACCCCCTTGCAATAAAGGCCAATATGCCATTTGCTTTCCTAATTGATTGCTGTACCTGCATGCTAACTTTTTATGTTTCTTGTACGAGGTCACCAAAATCTCTCGAAAACCAAATTTAATAGTTCAAAAATATTTTTCTATTCTTAGTACCAAAGTGAATAACCTCATATTTCCCCACATTATACTCCATCTTGCCCACTCACTTAACCTGTCTATATCCCTTTGCAGACTCTTTGGCCTCAATGTTACCAGGGAGGCGCGATGGCAGCGGGTGGGGGGGGCGACTGGGCGCGTGGGTAACCTGCCCAGTAAAATCCGTCCGTTCCCCACACGATCGCGGGTAAATTGAAGCCACTCACCATGGCTTACGGGTTTCCCGTCGTCAACCTGCGCAGTGGGCAGACTGCGCACCCGCATCACAGGCTGTCAGCTGGAGGAGCCCTATTTAAAGGGGCAGTCCTCCAATGCTGCTCCTGCAGCGAACAACCAAAATTATACAATGGAGCAGCCCAGGGGAAAGGCTGCTCCCAGATTTACTGATGCCTCACTCCAGGTCCTACGGAATGGGGTGAGGAGGAGGAGGGATATTTTCTACCAGGCGGATGGGAGGAAGTGGCCTGCCTCTGCCACCAAGAAGGCCTGGCTCGAGGCGACAGAGGAGGTCACCAGCAGCAGCCACATCTCCCGCAGATCCAGTGCAGGAAGCGCTTCAATGAGCTAACTAGGTCAGCCAAAGTGAGTACACTTATTCATTCTCCTACACTCAGTCTTCCACATCACCGCCCCCACCCCACACTACGTCTGCACTGCCAACACCACTCTGTCACATCACTCCTCACACCCACTTAAACCTCATCCTCAACTTACCTGCACTTTCTTACCTCCCCAGTACTCATTCCACCACCACCACTCAACCCAATCCTCATACAATGTCATGGCTCTGTCTCATACTCACCCTCTGATGCATCTCTTTCACGGTCAGCCTCACCCAAACCAAGGCACTCAGCGATTGGCCACGTCACCATCCCTCACTCACGCCTCTCTACTTTCTCCCCTTATAGAAGAGAGCCCAGAATGCACGGGAAAGGGCGAAGAACGGAGGGGGGCCGCAACATCTGGTAATTTTCACAGATGCGGAGCAGGAGGCTCTGGAACTAAGCCCCACCCTCGAGTGCCTGTCCGTCGGGGATGCCGAGACTGCCATCCGACAAATGGCTGGTGACAGAACTTTAACATTCAGCACTCACAATAGCAAATGATGTTAACATGCCTTGCCATCTTCAGCACCTCAACATCCGTCATCAAGCTTAATATTGCCTTCTGTTCTCTTACAGGGCCTTCAGCGACCGCCGTGACGGCAGAGGGCGATTCCTCAGAGGACCTGCTGGCTTCTGAGGGGGCACCGTCACATCTGAGCGAGCCATCCACCAGCGCAGATACACACACCTCGGTGGGTCCCCACCCTCACTTAGTAGGGGCTGCACATGGTGAGTCACCACACACGTGAGAACGAGCAGACACTGGTGGCAGGGGCAGCTGTGGAGAGGCTGTGTCGGTGGGAGCACTCTTCTCCGGGCTCTGCTCAGCTGGAACAGATGCTGAACCCTGGGGGTTATCCATGAAAAGAATGATCGAGGGGCAGCAGCACATTTGCGAGGTGCTGGAACAAGTGCCACGCACTCTCTCCACAATCGCGCAAGGATGGAGGAGTCCAACTCCTGCATGAGTGGAATGGTGGCACAGGTACAGGAGGGAATCTTTGAGATACTGTCAAAGGGACGTGAGGGCATCTCTGAGGTAGTGTCGCGGGTAAGTGCAGGAATGTCTGTGATGGAGGGAAGGCTAGCCTCCATGCAGCTTCAAGCAGGGCTCACCAATGAGTCCATTGAGGCCCTGACAACGGCCCTTCGGGCTCAGGGTGAGCAACATTCTGCCGCCTTAAACAGATAGACAGATACTCTGGCACTGGCCTTACAAGGCTTCACACATGTCCTCCAAACTGTCGTCCAGCAGGGTGGTAGGAGTGATGTGGACCTGTCCCAGGAAAGAGATGATGGCGAAAGGGGACATGGAAGTGGGAAAGCCACTCAAAGTGCCCCCATGTCTCACCCGTTGCCCCCCTCTCAACAGTACCCGCAATGCTGCCTCCTCTCCAGGTGGCCGAGTCTTCCCCTGCAAAGGTGCAGGAGGAGCAGTCTTTGGAGGGGCCCGCATGGGCCCAAGGCATCTAGTCGGTCAGGGCATGAACAAGGGCAACCTGCCACTACCTCTGCTGCAGCGACAGGGGAGGCACCACGTAGGAGTACTCGTAAGCGTAAGGCGAAGGTTTTGTGAGCACAAAGGGGATGCACAAGGGTGTTTGACGGTTTGTCATGTTTTTTATTTATTTTTGATTTTTCTTAATGGCACATAAATATTATTATTGTCCCCACTACTGCCACGTCATGGCCATTCTTGACTGGCTTGTGTAATAAGTCCCTTTCATGAGGTTCACCATGAACACCCACACTTGATGCCACACATTGAGTCACTCTACAGTGGGTGTATGTGGAGATGCACGACTATTTTGTGCAGGTGCCTGTGGCTCAGCACTGTGTTGTGGAGCTCCACGTGGCGGAGGTGGACAGCGTGCCTGGCGAGGCTGGTGATGTTGCTCGTCCTCGGATGGAGTGATGAATGCAGCTATAGCGCCCCCAACCCTGACGGTGTGAGTTTGAGGGGGTCCGCAAAGTAGGTAAATGTGTTTGCACAGCAGAGGTTAGGGTATAAATTAATAATTTTGAGTGGAAAGACAAAGGTGTTGCAGCCAAAACTTTGTCTGAAGTGACAGAGTGCCCTGCTGCAAAAAATTAGGTTTTCTCCCCACCTGTCAAATAATCCTTTCCATCTCCCACTGACTGCTGGCTGAAACATGTCTGCTCCAACAGGGACTGTTTCCCACAGCACGGGAAACACACTGAGGATCCTTCAAAATTGCACCCCTGCCAAAATCTCCACTCAAAGAGGTCTGTCAAGTACCTCAACTATCTACCCAACTATCTAAAGCAGCACCCTGCTGGCTTTAATTGCCGGTGGGAGTCCCGCATTCAGGAGCTGCGTGCGCATCCGAACGCGTCACTAGGGAACCCGGAAGTCAGCGGGTTGGAGCCAGGCTCCGAACCCGCTCCGGGATTCCGCCATTTTAGGAGCCCCCTCGCCCCCAACGCACCCGCTCGGCCATCCGAAAATCGACCCCTTTGTATCCTCCTCACAGCTTACTTTCCCACCTAGCTTTGTATCATCAGCAAACTTGGAAACATTACACTCGGTCACTTCATCTAAGTCATTAATATAGATTGTAAATAGCTGAGGCCCAAGCACCGATCCTTGCGGCACCCCACTAGTTACAACCTCCCAACCTGAAAATGACCCGTTTATCCCTACTCTCTGTTTTCTGTCCGTAAATCAATCCTCTATCCATGCTAATATATTACCCACAACCCCTTATCTTGCGCAACAACCTTTTATGAGGCATCTTATCGAATGCCTTTTGAAAATCCAAATATACCACATCCACTGGTTTCCTTTTATCTACCCTGCTAGTTACATCCTCAAAAAACTCTAATGAATTTGTCAAACATGATTTCCCTTTCATAAAACCATGTTTACACTGCCTAATCATATTATAATTTTCTAAGTGCCCTGTTTCCACTTCCTTAATAATGGATTCCAGCATTTTCCTGACGACTGATGTCAGGCTAATTGATCTGTAGTTCCCTGTTTTCTCTTTCCCTCCTTTCTTGAATAGCGGGATTATATTTACTACCTTCCAATCCACTGGGACCGTTCTAGAATCGAGAGAATTTTGGAAGACCATAACCAATGCACCCACTATCTCAGCAGCCACCTCTTTTAGAACCCTAGGATGTAGGCCATCAGGTCCAGGGGATTTATTGGCTTTTAGTCCCACTAGTTTCTCCAGTACTTTTTCTCTACTGATATTAGTTACTTTAAGTCCCTCACTCTCATTAGCCCCTTGGTTCCCCATTATTTCTAGTGCTTTTTGTGACTTCTACTGTGAAGACAGGTACAAAATATTTGTTTAACGTCTCTGCCATTTCCTTATTCCCCATTATAATTTCTCCTGTCTCAGCCTCTAAGAGGTCAATGTTTACTTTTGCTACTCTCTTCCTTTTTACCTACTTGTAGAAGCTCTTACTATCCATTTTTATATTTGTTGCTAGTTTACTCTCATATTCAATTTCTCCCTCATCATCAATTTTTTGGTCATCCTTTGTTGATTTCTAAAACTCTCTCAATCCTCAGGCTTGCTACTCTTCTTCACAACATTACAGGCCTCTTTTTTTAATCTAATACTATCCTTAACTTCTTTAGTTAACCATGGATGAATCACTTTTCCCGTCGAGTTTTTATTTCTCAATGGAATGTATATTCATTGAGAATATTGATATATTTCTTTAAATGTTTGCCATTGCTTATCTCGAATCATATCTTATAATCTAATTCCCCAATCTACCTTAGCTAAGTCACCCTTGATACTTAAGTACGTCACTCTCAAACTCAATGTGAAATTCTATCATATTATGATCACTCTTCCCAGAGGATCCTTTACTGTGAGATTACACAATACAAGATGTAAAATAGCCTGTTCCCTGGTTGGTTCCATGATGTATTGTTGTAGGAAACTGACTCAAATGCATTGCATGAACTTGTCCTCCAGACTGCCTTTGCCAATTTGATTTGTCCAGTCTATATGAAGATTGAAGTCCACACGATCATTGCATTACCTTTGTTAGGTTCACTGTTAAGTGTTTATAGGTTCAAGTTTGTTCATGATTTTTAGTCTAAACCTGAAAACTAATGATAAACCTGAGTTGTACTGACTAAAATCTCTCCCCACAAAACAAATGCTGATGCAGATGAAACACACACAGTTCAATAGTAAGTAAATAAAAATGTTGTGAAATTATTTCATAATATTGGAAACTTATGAAAATTAAAATATACACGGTCAATATGCTGTAAAGAGACACACTATTATTAGTACATGCAGGTATTCATATTCTGTAATACTAATCATCAATATGTTCATTAAGTTTTCAGAAAAAAATATACAATTAATGTACTACATTAACAATTGGAAATTGTTTTTGTACATTTAATAGCAAAGCAATAGGTTGCAAATGGAGTAATAAAGACAGATGTTTCACAAAGTTGATTCTGGTGGAGCTGTCAATACAAAGATGTACACTAAGTTGACAACTAGGAAACCCCAAGCCTTCCTACCGCCTAACTGCATGCTTCAGTCATCTCATTCGACAGGTGATGGTTGACTGCATTTGAATTTCAACATACAAGTGAGACAGTTCCAAGCAATGAAAATTGAAAGAGAATTCCATAGGTAACAAAAGAGGCGTGTCAAGTTTTGATGAACAAATACAGGCTTTGTAGAACACTGCAGTTGCTGTCTATAACAAGTTTAATAAACCTTATTGAGAATTGGCAATTTTCTGCCAGCTTGTCCCAGCCATTTTCACAGTGATGCTAACACTCATCGTTCCACTGATTTTGTGACATGTAATTCAGAAAGGACAGAAAAATCCTTCTGTTTCTCCCTTCCTGTGCAGTGAACCACACACATTAAAACAATACTGGAAAATTAGTAAATCGTTAACAAACTGAAGTCTTCACCAATTGTTTGACCCACAATTGCTCTGACATGATTACCACACTAAAGAACTGAATATTTGTGACTGAAGAGAAGTCAGTGAGGACAGATATGTGGCCAATGTCACAATCTAGCTATCTTGATCATTACAATGAGCTGTTCTGTTCAATGTTGAAGATAACATGCCACTTATCAACGCACTGTCCAGTTCTGTCTGTATCGACTTTTTAGAGATTTGGCTGTGGCTGATATTTCAGACAGTTAACTCCCTCTCTGTAGATGGTGCTTCATTTAGCAAAAAAATTACCCCACATGTCATTGGAGGCAAAAAACAGAATGTAGAAAAACATGTTCATCTGCAAAGTGTCGTGCAGAGTACAAATGTGAATTCATCATGACAAGGTGACAGAGAGATCTAAACCGACAGCTCATCATTTTGTTAGATTAAAATACCCCAGCCGGAACTACACTTCCAGATAGGAAGTGGGGTAAAAACTAAAGTGGCAAAAAAGAAGAAAAGTGACAACAGAACCATGCTCAGGTACATCGCCATCCTTCAGTTGAGAGTCTGGGCTTTGAGTGTTGCCAGGCTATTGAACTGTGGGAGGACATCACAACCACGCTCAGTCCTGTTCTCACCCAAATTCAGACACACACGCTTTCCAGTATAAGTCACTGCAGGGTGATCAGAAGCAGGGATTTTGGTGCACTTTCCCCCCACTGCCTAACTGAGATTGTAAACAATTTTACAACACCAAGTTATAGTCCAGCAATTTTATTTTAAATTCACAAGCTTTCGGAGGCTTCCCCCTTCCTCAGGTGAACGATGTGAAATGAAGTCCTCGAAATGAAATCGCATTTATAATTCACAGAACAATGCTTGGTGAGTACAGACAGTTTTTTCAACTGCCCGTTGCCAAGGCAATCAGTGTGCAGACAGACAGGTGTTACCTGCCAGGTCTCACAGAATATACAAATCACCAAAAAAAAAAAAAAAACCAACAAACAAAAAAAAACAGAGATAGAGAGGTAGAAACATAGAAAAGACAGCAACTGACCCGTTATATTAAAAACAGATAACATTTGTTCGCTGGTGGGGTAACGTGTAGCGTGACATGAACCCAAGATCCCGGTTGAGGCCGTCCTCATGGGTGCGGAACTTGGCTATCAATTTCTGCTCGACGATTTTGCGTTGTCGTGTGTCTCGAAGGCCGCCTTGGAGAACGCTTACCCGAAGGTCGGTGGATGAATGTCCATGACTGCTGAAGTGTTCCCCGACTGGGAGGGAACCCTCCTGTTTGGCGATTGTTGCGCGGTGTCCGTTCATCCGTTGTCGCAGCGTCTGCATGGTCTCGCCAATGTACCATGCTCTGGGGCATCCTTTCCTGCAACGTATGAGGTAGACAACGTTGGCCGAGTCACAGGAGTATGAACCATGCACCTGGTGGGTGGTGTCCTCTCGTGTGATGGTGGTATCTGTGTCGATGATCTGGCATGTCTTGCAGAGGTTACCGTGGCAGGGTTGTGTGGTGTCGTGGACGCTGTTCTCTTGAAAGCTAGGTAATTTGCTGCGAACGATGGTCTGTTTGAGGTTGGGTGGCTGTTTAAAGGCGAGTAGTGGAGGTGTGGGGATGGCCATAGCGAGGTGTTTGTCCTCATTGATGACATGTTGAAGGCTGCGGAGAACATGGCGTAGTTTCTCCGCTCCGGGGAAGTACTGGACGACAAAGGGTACTCTGTTGGTTGCATCCCGTGTTAGTCTCCTGAGGAGGTCTATGCGATTTTTTGCTGTGGCCCGTCGGAACTGTCGATCGATGAGTCGAGCGTCATATCCCGTTCTTACTAGGGCGTCTTTCAGCGTCTGTAGGTGTCCATCGCGTTCCTCCTCGTCTGAGCAGACCCTGTGTATTCGCAGGGCCTGTCCATAGGGGATGGCCTCTTTGACGTGGTTAGGGTGGAAGCTGGAAAAGTGGAGCATCGTGAGGTTGTCCGTGGGCTTGCGGTAGAGTGAGGTGCTGAGGTGCCCGTCTTTGATGGAGATTCGTGTGTCCAAGAAAGAAACTGATTCTGAGGAGTAGTCCATGGTGAGCTTGATGGTGGGATGGAACTTGTTGATGTTATCGTGTAGTCTCTTTAGTGATTCCTTGCCGTGGGTCCATAGAAAGAAAATATCGTCGATGTATCTGGTGTATAGTGTTGGTTGGAGGTCTTGTGCAGTGAAGAAGTCCTGCTCGAACTTGTGCATGAAAATGTTGGCGTATTGGGGTGCGAATTTGGTCCCCATGGCTGTTCCGTGTGTTTGGGTAAAGAACTGGTTATCGAAGGTGACCAGTTCTTTACCCAGTTCTTTACCCAAACACACGGAACAGCCATGGGGACCAAATTCGCACCCCAATACGCCAACATTTTCATGCACAAGTTCGAGCAGGACTTCTTCACTGCACAAGACCTCCAACCAACACTATACACCAGATACATCGACGATATTTTCTTTCTATGGACCCACGGCAAGGAATCACTAAAGAGACTACACGATAACATCAACAAGTTCCATCCCACCATCAAGCTCACCATGGACTACTCCTCAGAATCAGTTTCTTTCTTGGACACACGAATCTCCATCAAAGACGGGCACCTCAGCACCTCACTCTACCGCAAGCCCACGGACAACCTCACGATGCTCCACTTTTCCAGCTTCCACCCTAACCACGTCAAAGAGGCCATCCCCTATGGACAGGCCCTGCGAATACACAGGGTCTGCTCAGACGAGGAGGAACGCGATGGACACCTACAGACGCTGAAAGACGCCCTAGTAAGAACGGGATATGACGCTCGACTCATCGATCGACAGTTCCGACGGGCCACAGCAAAAAATCGCATAGACCTCCTCAGGAGACTAACACGGGATGCAACCAACAGAGTACCCTTTGTCGTCCAGTACTTCCCCGGAGCGGAGAAACTACGCCATGTTCTCCGCAGCCTTCAACATGTCATCAATGAGGACAAACACCTCGCTATGGCCATCCCCACACCTCCACTACTCGCCTTTAAACAGCCACCCAACCTCAAACAGACCATCGTTCGCAGCAAATTACCTAGCTTTCAAGAGAACAGCGTCCACGACACCACACAACCCTGCCACGGTAACCTCTGCAAGACATGCCAGATCATCGACACAGATACCACCATCACACGAGAGGACACCACCCACCAGGTGCATGGTTCATACTCCTGTGACTCGGCCAACGTTGTCTACCTCATACGTTGCAGGAAAGGATGCCCCAGAGCATGGTACATTGGCGAGACCATGCAGACGCTGCGACAACGGATGAACGGACACCGCGCAACAATCGCCAAACAGGAGGGTTCCCTCCCAGTCGGGGAACACTTCAGCAGTCATGGACATTCATCCACCGACCTTCGGGTAAGCGTTCTCCAAGGCGGCCTTCGAGACACACGACAACGCAAAATCGTCGAGCAGAAATTGATAGCCAAGTTCCGCACCCATGAGGACGGCCTCAACCGGGATCTTGGGTTCATGTCACGCTACACGTTACCCCACCAGCGAACAAATGTTATCTGTTTTTAATATAACGGGTCAGTTGCTGTCTTTTCTATGTTTCTACCTCTCTATCTCTGTTTTTTTTTGTTTGTTGGTTTTTTTTTTTTTTTTTTTTGGTGATTTGTATATTCTGTGAGACCTGGCAGGTAACACCTGTCTGTCTGCACACTGATTGCCTTGGCAACGGGCAGTTGAAAAAACTGTCTGTACTCACCAAGCATTGTTCTGTGAATTATAAATGCGATTTCATTTCGAGGACTTCATTTCACATCGTTCACCTGAGGAAGGGGGAAGCCTCCGAAAGCTTGTGAATTTAAAATAAAATTGCTGGACTATAACTTGGTGTTGTAAAATTGTTTACAATTGTCAACCCCAGTCCATCACCGGCATCTCCACATCATAACTGAGATTGATTATAGGACCTCTACCCAACCCAGCTGAGACCAGCTACCTCAGTAAAGACCAGAAATCAAACCTTGGGCTTTCTGGTCTGCTTAACTGGGTTCTCACTGGACTTACTTACTTCTAACTTAACTTAAAATATCTTTGGATTTCTTCTGCTAGGAACCATTTTCCATTGTTCTCTTATCTGCTCCAGTACTCATTTTAATTATCCTCATCCACAACCCTCACATAGATGAACATTTTAGAGTGGTTTACAAGGAGTACAGACAATCACAAGCAAGAAATGATGGAATTTGAGGATAAGAAGAGAGGACAAAGCAGAGTGGAAAACACAGCCTTTTAGAAGGCTTTTGAAAGCAAGAACTAAGTAGCAGGGCAAAGTGGTTTCAGAAGAAACATAATAGCCAGAAAGATGTATATGCTGGTGAGAGCCAAGAAGAATGGATTCAGTTTTGGCGATGTTGAGCTGTAGGAGATTTCAATTCATCCAAGACTTGATGTTGTACAGGTAACTGGATAGTACAGCAACAAGCCTAGAGTCAACACTCTGGTGCTTAACATCAGGATTTAAAAATAGTGGGAACAGAGCTATGAAAGATAAGCATTATCATTGTCTTTGTGAGCAAAAAGCACACAAGCCTTTGTGTACTGTGAACAAACAACATGCTGTATGCTTTAGGGATCACTAAAGCCAAACCTCCTAATGCTATCCTTGATAGTGATGCATATCCAGTGACCATTTAATCAGTGCCTTAAATCAGCAATGGGAATATGCCAGCTCATCAGCTGAGTTCACACACTATATTAAATGTCATAAACTAAAACAGTTTTGGATTTATTAAAATCATTATCTTAGGGAAAACCAGTAAGAAATAGCATGATCTGTTTTTTTTATATCTCTCTGCAGTGCCGTCAGAAGCTTTTTAGCCTAGTTATTGCCTTTAAATTAGTAAGATGTCACAGGGGTGATATTTCTGGGTTTAGTGCCCAAATAACATCTGAAAAACAGTCAATGTGCACAGGACTTTTCCCCATTCTCACCTGAATAGCACTGCAGCAAAATTTTCTGTATGACTTTACAGGTGGGTGAACCTGACTACACCTGAAGAAGATGCTGTAATGTAAATGACGTACAAGTGAATGTCAGAGACGTCTGCACTCAGGAGCTCCTGCTCTAGCTTCAAATGCAGTTCAGAGGCAAACTGCTCCCAGGAAAATCTGGTGCTACAGTTTTCAGAGCTGCCATTTCTGTACTATCTGTCTTAAGGGTATAGGCTGGTATTTTTGAGAGGTACTTTTGGCTTTCTGAATAAAAGATATTCAGAAAGCCAATGATGAAGAATGCTGTTAGTCCTTTACACTTAAATTGGAGGTCGTATTTAGTACTTTGCCACTCCCCACTTTTGCGACACAGTTGATTTATACGTGACTAGCGGGGTACCACAAGGATCAGTGCTTGGGCCCCAGCTAATCACAATCTATATCAATGATTTGGATGAGGGGACCAAATGTAATATTTCCAAGTTTGCTGATGATACAAAACTGGGTGGGAATGTGAGTTGTGAGGAGGATGCAAAGAGGCTTCAAGGGGATAGAGACAGGCTAAGTGAGTGGGCAAGAACATGGCAGATGGAATATAATGTGGAAAAATGTGAAGTTATCCATTTTGGTAGGAAAAACAGAAATGCAGAGCATTTTTTAAATGGTAAGATATTGGGAAATGTTGATGTTCAAAGGGACCTGGGTGTCCTTGCACACGAGTCACCGAAAGCTAATATGCAGGTGCAGCAAGCAAATATGAAGGCAAATGGTATGTTGGCCTTTATTACAAGAGGATTTGAGTACAGGAGTAAAGATGTCTTACTGCAATTATATAGCCATGATGTGGAGATGCCGGTGATGGACTGGGGTTGACAAATGCAAGGAATCTTACAACACCAGGTTATAGTCCAACTGTTTTATTTGAAAATCACAAGCTTTCGGAGGCTTTCTCCTTCGTCAGGTGAGTGTGGGATTCGGATTCCATGGAAGGTTACCGCATTTATGGTCAGAGAACAATACCTGGTGATTACAGATAATCTTTCTAACTGCCTGTTGTCAAGGCAATCAAAGTGTTCAGACAGAGAGATGTTACCTACAGGACCACCGAATACACAAACGGCCAGAACAAAAGACAGAGAGAGAGAGAGAAACACCCGAAAGGAAGAGAAAGACAGAGAATGACCCGTTGTATTAAAAACAGATAACTTTTTTTCGCTGGTGGGGTTACATGTAGCGTGACATGAATCCAAGATCCCGGTTGAGGCCGTCCTCATGGGTGCGGAACTTGGCTATCAATTTCTGCTCGATGATTTTGCGCTGTCGTGTGTCTCGAAGGCCGTCTTGGAGAACGCTTACCCGAAGATCGGTGGCTGAATGTCCTTGACTGCTGAAGTGTTCCCCGACTGGGAGGAAACCCTCCTGTCTGGCGATTGTTGCGCGGTGTCCGTTCATCCGTTGTCGCAGTGTCTGCATGGTCTCGCCAATGTACCATGCTCCGGGGCATCCTTTCCTGCAACGTATGAGGTAGACAACGTTGGCCGAGTCACAGGAGTATGAACCATGTACCTGGTGGGTGGTGTCCTCTCGTGTGATGGTGGTATCTGTGTCGATGATCTGGCATGTCTTGCAGAGGTTGCCGTGGCAGGGTTGCGTGGTGTCGTGGACGCTGTTCTCCTGAAAGCTGGGTAATTTGCTGCAAACGATGGTCTGTTTGAGGTTGGGTGGCTGTTTGAAGGCAAGTAGTGGAGGTGTGGGGAATGGCCTTAGCGAGCTGTTCGTCGTCATTGATGACATGTTGAAGGCTGCGGAGAACACGACGTAGTTTCTCCGCTCCAGGGAAGTACTGGACGGCGAAGGGTACTCTGTTGGTTGCGTCCCGTGTTAGTCTTCTGAGGAGGTCTATGCAATTTTTCACTGTGGCCCGTCGGAACTGTCGATCGACGAGTCGAGCGTCATATCCCGTTCTTACGAGGGCGTCTTTCAGCGTCTGTAGGTGTCCATTGCGTTCCTCCTCGTCTGAGCAGATCCTGTGTATTCGTAGGGCCTGTCCATAGGGGATGGCCTCTTTGACATGGTGAGGGTGGGAGCTGGAAAAGTGGAGCATCGTGAGGTTGTCCGTGGGCTTGCGGTAGAGTGAGGTGCTGAGGTGCCCGTCTTTGATGGAGATTCGTGTGTCCAAGAAAGAAACCGATTCTGAGGAGTAGTCCATGGTGAGCTTGATGGTGGGATGGAACTTGTTGATGTTATCGTGTAGTCTCTTCAGTGATTCTTCGCCATGGGTCCATAGAAAGAAAATGTCGTCGATGTATCCGGTGTATAGTGTTGGTTGGAGGTCCTGTGCAGTGAAGAAGTCCTGCTCGAACTTGTGCATGAAAATGTTGGCGTATTGGGGTGCGAATTTGGTCCCCATGGTTGTTCTGTGTGTTTGGGTAAAGAACTGGTTATCGAAGGTGAAGACATTGTGATCCAGGATGAAGCGGATGAGTTGTAGGATGGCGTCTGGAGATTGGCTGTTGTTGGTGTTGAGTACTGAGGCTGTTGCAGCGATGCCGTCATCGTGGGGGATACTGGTGTAGAGTGCCCAGACATCCATTGTGGTGAGAAGTGTTCCTGGTTCAACTGGTCCGTGGGTGCTGAGTTTTTGTAGGAAGTCTGTAGTGTCGCAACAGAAGCTGGGGGTTCCCTGTACGATGGGTTTCAGGATGCCCTCGACGTATCCAGAGAGGTTCTCACAAAGTGTTCCATTGCCTGATACGATAGGACGTCCGGGTGTGTTGGCTTTGTATATCTTAGGGAGGCAGGAGAAGTCTCCCACGTGGGGAGTACGTGGGATGAGAGCGCGTAGGATGCGTTGAAGGTCTGGATCGAAGGTCTTGATCAGTTTGTTGAACTGGTGGGTGTGTTCCTTGGTCGGATCTGCGGGTAACCGTCTGTAGTGTTCCTGGTTGTCCAGTTGTCGGTATGCTTCTTTGCAATAGTCCGTTCTGTTCTGTATGACGATGGCTCCTCCTTTGTCCGCTGGTTTGATGACGATGTTGCGGTTGGTCTTGAGAGCGTTGATGGCGTTGCGTTGTGCTCGGGTGACATTCTGGACTGTCTTGTGAGTGCGGCTGATGAATCTGGCATTGACGCATTTCCTGACAGCTTGAGCATACATGTCAAGCTTAGGGCAGTGACCCTCCGGGGGAGTCCAGCTTGACTCTTTCTTCTTCGGTTGCTGTACCGCGGATCCCTCTGTCTGCTGTTCCGGATCGTTGATTGTCTCATTGGGTTCGCTGCTGAAATCTATATAGGGCCTTGGTGAGACCTCACCTGGAGTATTGTGTATAATTTTGGTCTCCTTACCTAAGAAAGGATATACTTGCCATAGATGGAGTGCAATGAAGGTTCACCAGACTGATTCCTGGGATGGCAGGATTGTTGTATGAGGAGAGATTGAGTAGACTTGGCCTGTATTCGCTAGAGTTTAGAAGAATGAGCGGTGATCTCATTGAAACATACAAACTTCTTACAGGGCTCAACAGGGCAGATGCAAGGAGGATGTTTCCCCTGGCTGGGGAATCTAGAACCAGGGGTCACAGTCTCAGAATAAAGGATAGGCCATTTAGGACTAAGATGAGGAGAAATTTCTTCACTCAGAGGGTGGTGAATCTTTGGAATTCTCTACCCCAGAGGGCTGTGGAAGCTCAGTCATTGAGTACGTTCAAAATAGAGATCGACAGATTTCTAGATACTAAAGGCATCAGGAGATATGGGGATGGTGCAGGAAAATGGCATTGAGGTAGAAGATCAACCATTATCTCATTGAATGACGGAGCAGGCTCGAGGGGCTGGATGGCCTACTCCTGCTCCTATTTCTTATGTTCTTACGAGGGGAAACAACCACAAGCCACCTGGCTCAGCTGCTAAAGTCATTTAGATAGGCTCTCCTGAGCTACTGACAATTGTTACCCAATAACAGGATAAGAAATTCCCCTTCCTCTCAACATACATCTGGAATAAAATGAGAACCCTCACTGTAAAACCAGCACTCTGCTCCTATTTCCACATCATCATTCTTCACACCCATACTCAGTTGCCCTGCTTCTCCACCTATTGCTTGGCTCTTTCACCAGTTGTCTGTAAGGCAGACTGCAGAAGTGGCTGGACTGCCTTTGGAATGCTTCTGCTATCCCAGCACAGCAACACAAACTCATTCACAGGGAATGAAACCTTCAAAATAACATGAAGACTACTGGCATGCAAATTACCGCTTCCAGCAGGCATAAGTTTAATTAAAAACTTACCACAAGTCATCAGAAGCTATTACTATAAAAATGCTGCACCATGACTTTAAAAAAACAAGGCTCTTCTCAGTTTCTCATGGGGCTTGTACTTTACCTGCTACCTTTAAGGTCAAAATTGCTCCCATCTTCCTGTCCTCATTGGCCCTGTGCCCAATAGAATGGCTCCAGCAGCATCTCAAGTCCACCCTTTTTGTTATAATGAGGGCCAGCAGGAAATCCCAGTGCTCCACTGCTTCCCAAGGCACTGTGCACTTCCGTGGCACAGTGTACTCATTGCTCCCAAACTATGCCTACCCAGGAAAATCGGCCCTGTTCAAGAGAACATCACTGACGTATCTGTTGTAAATCAAAGAACTCGAGACAGGTTTCATTAAAGACTCTTCCCACTAGCCAGATAGCATTGCCATGGGAACTACCCTGGGAGAAAATCAATCCACTATTATGATTCTTATTTGGTCAGTTGATTCCTTATGCTTAGAAGTATGATGTAATGACCTCGATGAGTCCGTCTCCAATGAAAAAGACGACAAATCCCAGGAGCTACCGTTTAGCGAGGGCTCTTGTTCATGTACAAAAGAACACCCCATATAATGGTCTGAGTTCATTCGGTCCACGTATACTTCCTTCTATTCTCTGTGCTTCTAAGGCCACAGTTGATGACTTCCTGTTCTCATAGAATCATAGAAAGGTTACAGCAAAGGAGGAGGCCATTCGGCCCATCGACTCCACGCCGGCTCGAAGCAAGAGCAATCCAACTAGTCCCACTCCCCGGCCCTATCCCGAAAGCCCTGCAAATTTTTACTTTCAAGTACTTAACCAGTTCCCTTTTGAAGGCCATGATTGAATCTGGCTCCATCACCCGCTCTGGCAGTGCATTCCAGATCCTAACCACTCACTATGTAAAAAAGTTTTTTCCTCATGTCACCTTTGGTTCGTTTGCCAACCACCTTTAATCTATGTCCTCTGGTTCTTGACCCTTCCGCCAATGGGAAGAGTTTCTCTCTATCTACTCTGTCTAGACTCTTCATGATTTTGAATACCTCTATCAAATCTCCTCTCAACCTTCTCTGTTCCAAGGAGAACAACCTCAGCTTCTCCAGTCTATCCACGTAACTAAAGTCCCTCATCCCTGGAATTATTCTAGTAAATCTCTTCTGCACCCTCTCTAAGGCCTTCAGATCTTTCCTAAAGTGCGGTGCCCAGAACTGGATACAGTACTCCAGTTGTGGCCGAACCAGTGTTTTATAAAGGTTCATCATGACTGCCTTGCTTTTGTACTCTATGCCTCTATTTATAAAGCCCAGCATCCTGTATGCTTTTTTAACCATTTTCTCAACCTGCCCTGCCACCTTCAACAATTTGTGCACATCTACCCCAGATCTCTCTGTTCCTGTACCCTTTTAGAATTGTGTCCAATCGTTATATCATCAGCAATCCAAGCTCACTCCCTCCTTCAGCCATCCGACCACCTAACTCCCTTAGCTTTCCCATATTTGAAATTGGGCAACATTTTTTTAGGAAAAGAAACAGGAGAAAGCAGTATATAAAAAAAGAACAGTATGAAAATGAGAGAAAAAAAGGGAAATTGAAAAGAAGTAAATGAGGAAAGAGCAAAAAGAAGCAAGAGATGAAAGGGATAAAAGAAGTGAAGGGAAATGAGCGAAAGAAAGAGAAACAGAAGCAGAAGCAGAGGCAGGAAGAGAGAGGGACTACTCCCACAGAGACAAAGGGCAAGGTTTTCCAATCATACCACTGAAAGCAACTCATTAAAATGAATGGGTTAGCATTAGTGTTATAATTGGGAAACCAAGGCCAAGATCTTTTCTGTGGCTTTCAGAGGTTTGGTGTTCCCAGTCTGCCTCCAAGTCACAATGACAGGTAAAATAAAATGGAGAGATTGTGAGACATAGAAAAGAAACAAAACAGAGATAAGAGAGAAAGTGTGAGGGAAGCTGTCATAATTTTTGTGCTTTTAAAACAAGGTATTTTCTCAGGTTCAGCATCACCAGTCACACCTGTAAGGTGAACCCACATCCTTTTTGACCGAGAAAGCATCGTTTTCCGCCCATTATCTAAATAAACAATAGTATCATATAAGGATTGTAAGAGACAACCCTTACTGCGTAATGCAGCTGCTGGAATCTGTCACGTGCCACGACATATGTTCATCTCTCTATTACTGACAGACTCTTACCAAACCGAGACACAGACTTGAACCAATAAGTCATTTTCATTTACAGATAAACAAACATTACACAATTTCACATAGTGAGATATGTTCTTCTCTACACTCCTTGATATACTAAACAATAAAGATGCAACTCACTTTTTCATTAAACGTTCGGGTAAATTTTTGTCTTCACCATCTGGGTGGTGATCTGACAGGGAAACTATGATGTATAGCCATATGCTTATTTACTATAACTTCAAACTGCACTGAATTTGTTTGTTTCGCTGGCACGGAACTTTAAAACCAAGAGGCTTTGCTGCTCCTAGGTTTGAGCCCCCCATTCACTGTAACTGCCTCTCCCTTCTCTCTGACTTAGAAAAACCATTATAACTTGGTCAGATAAAGTCTCTGCCCACCTAGCTGTCAATCATAGAAAGATCTAGCAAATGAGACAGAAGGAATTACAGACTGGGAGGCAAACAGACAGATAGTCAAAGGAAAAGAAACACTTAAAAAATAAAAGTGTCCATTGGTAACACCACGGAGATGAACTCGCTAATAATATAACTTAAGTGTTCTTATTTAGTAAAAGGTCTAGCAGTGACATCTTTGCCAAAGGCTCAATGGTTTTGAGTGTAAACCTGCATCAGAACCAATAATAATTTGGAGAATCCCATTCTCTTACCTCTTACATTATAATCAACATAACATTAATGCATTGCCACTACTCAGACAGAGTTTGCACTGCTGTTTCAGTCATTTGCTTGTACAGAAGGAAAGCAAATGAGCCATGAAGTTGTCAGCAGAAATCAGATTTGTGTAATGAATGTTAACAGGATCAGGACATGCTGGGTTCTAGAATATAAATCATCTGTCTAGTGAGCTATACAAATATTTTTAAACTAAATGAGCCATTTTTTCTTACTACTGTACTCCAATTCTGTAAGGAGGATTTCCTTAAATCAGTCGGTGTAGAACAGTTTACCAAGGCAGTACTAATGGGCTGCATAAGCCATAATAAAACAAACCCAACAGAGTATAGTAAAGAACATAGGATGTTGACCTGTCACTAATGCTGTTATCACACTTAACTGTTTGGCATGTATGAGGCATGATGAATAACATACGTTAGCCTAGTTATATTCACCACATATACCAAGAATTTCAGTTTTCTCCAGAACTTAATGGACCACTTGGCATGTTAAACAGTGAAAAAGCAAGAAAAGTTTCACTCAGGCTGGCCGACGAAAGTGTCCTTTCCTTTCTAGTTGTAAAGTTGAAGTAAAGTGTGAGAATTCAATTGTTGAGTTGTGTTCAAGTAACTGAACTGGCATTTAAGTGCAGGAAGGAAGCCAAGCCCAACGGTAGCTGGCCAAGACAGAGCTAACAGTATCCATCGACAGGCTCAGTATGATGCACTTCTATGAGGCTATTTTTGAACTAAACAAAAGGGAAATAGCTCATTTATGTAAATTAAATCTTAGCATCCAACTCCTTTTCTTTTGGGGGGGGGAGGGGAATTTTCCTCTGCGTTTGAATGTAAGTTGGGTGGATCGCGCCTGAAGTACATTCTACTTGAAAGAGCCAGAACCCACCGACATTTGTGGTTTCAAGTTATTACCATGGCCCCAGAATACGCCCAGCATAGGAACACCCCTTGGAAGGGGCTTGCATCCAAAAGTGGGGGAAGAAAGTCTACCCCTGCTGCAAGCCTGAAATGGCTTGCAGCAGTAGTAATGGCCACCAGCTTCAGACCTTCTGGCTACTGTCCAAAAACAGCAGCTGGAAGGCCTCCAACCCCAATGATCCTCCTGTTGGTCCTAAAATAATAAACATATAACAGTTTGGAGGTGCAAGGAGGTGGCTGGCTGCCCCTTCTGAGAACTTCCAATGTGAGGGAGTTCAGTGCAATCTCTGAAGCCCACTTTTAGTAAGTTTTTTACCATTTGGCCTATGACAAGAGGACCCCCAGGAAAATGAGGTGGGTAGTGTGTTGATGTCATGTTGTCTGTTCCAAGTGGAACTACTCCACAACTCCCCACCCCCACACTCACCCCCGTAATGAGAAAACCATGGAAGTGCGCATGAAGCACAAAAGGAGGTGGAGACCCAGCACGACAGATGTCCACCCCTTTTTCCTTTGTTTTGTGCTTTGGAAATGGGCGTTCCTGGGGTGTAAAGGAGATAGTAGGGAACCAAGGGGCTAATGAGAGTGAGGAACATAAAGTAATTAATATCAGTGGAGAAAAAGTACTGGAGAAACTAATGGGACTAAAAGCCAACAAATCCCCTGGACCTGATAGCCTACATCTTAGGGTTCTAAAAGAGATGGCTGCGGAGATAGTGGGTGCATTAGTTGTGTTCTTCCAAAATTCCTTAGATTCTAGAATGGTCCCAGTGGATTGGAAGGTAGCAAATGTAACCCTGCTATTCAAGAGAGGGAGAGAGAAAACAGGGAACTACAGACCAGTTAGCCTGACATCAGTCATCAGGAAAATGCTGGAATCCATTATTAAGGAAGTGGTAACAGGGCACTTAGAAAATCATATGATGATTAGGCAGAGTCAACACAGTTTTATGAAAGTGAAATCGTGTTTGACAAATTTATTAGAGTTTTTTGAGGATGTAACTAGTAGGGTAGATAAAGGGGAACCAATGAATGCCATGATATGCCCCTCCTGCAAGATGTGGGAAGTCATGGACACTACCAGTGTCCCTGCCGACCATGTGTGCAGGAAGTGTGTCCACCTGCAGCTACTGACCGATCGTATCTCGGAGCTGGAGCTGCGGGTGGACTCACTGTGGAGCATCCGCGATGCAGAGAAACTCGTGGATAGCACGTTTAGCGAGTTGGTCACACCGCAGGTAAAGGCAGTACAGGCAGGAAGTGAATGGGTGACCACCAGGAAGAGTAAGAGGTGCAGGCAGGTAGTGCAGGGGTCCCCTGTGGCCATCCCCCTCTCAAACAGGTATACCATTTTGGATACTGTTGTGGGAGATGGCTCACCAGGGGAAGGTGGCAGCGGCCAGGTTCATGGCACCGTGGCTGGCTCTGCTGCACAGGAGGGCAGGAAAAAGAGTGGCAGAGCTATAGTGATAGGGGACTCGATTGTAAGGGGAATAGACAGGCATTTCTGCGGACGCAACCGAGACTCCAGGATGGTATGTTGCCTCCCTGGTGCAAGGGTCAGGGATGTCTCGGAGCGGCTGCAGACATTCTGGAGGGGGAGGGTGAACAGCCAGTTGTCGTGGTGCATATAGGTACCAACGATATAGGTAAAAAATGGGATGAGGTCCTACGAGCTGAATTTAGGGAGTTAGGAGTTAAACTAAAAAGTAGGACCTCAAAGGTAGTAATCTCAGGATTGCTACCAGTGCCACGGGCTAGTCAGAGTAGGAATGACAGCAGAGCTAGGATGAATACGTGGCTTGAGAGATGGTGCAAGAGGGAGGGATTCAAATTCCTGGGACATTGGAACCGGTTCTGCGGGAAGTGGGACCAGTACAAATTGGACAGTCTGCATCTGGGCAGGACTGGAACCAATGTCCTAGGGGGAGTGTTTGCTAGTGCTGTTGTGGAGGGTTCAAACTAAAGTGGCAGGGGGATGGGAATCGATGCAGGAAGTCAGTGGGAAGTAAAGTGGTGACAGAAACAAAAGGCAGTAAGGGAGAGTGTACAAAACATGACCGGACAAATGTCTGAGAAAGCACGGCAAAGACCAAGGGAAGTCTAGATTAAACTGCATTTATTTCAATGCAAGAAGTCTGATGGGCAAGGCAGATGAACTCAGGGCATGGATGGGTACATGGGACTGGGATGTTATAGCTATTACTGAAACATGGCTAAGGGAGGGGCAGGACTGGCAGCTAAATATTCCCGGGTACAGATGCTATGGGAAAGATAGAGCAGGAGGTAAGAGAGGAGGGGGAGTTGCGTTCTTGATTAGGGAGAACATCACGGCAGTAGTGAGAGAGGATATATCCGAGGGTTCGCCCACGGAGTCGATATGGGTAGAACTGAAAAATAAGAAGGGAGAGATCACTTTGATAGGATTGTACTACAGACCCCCAAATAGTCAACGGGAAATTGAGGAGCAAATATGTAAGGAGATTACAGACAGCTGCAAGAAAAATAGGGTGGTAATAGTAGGGGACTTTAACTTTCCCAACATTGACTGGGACAGCCATAGCATTAGGGGCTTGGATGGAGAGAAATTTGTTGAGTGTATTCAGGAGGAATTTCTCATTCAGTATGTGGATGGCCCGACTAGAGAGGGGGCAAAACTTGACCTCCTCTTGGGAAATAAGGAAGGGCAGGTGACAGAAGTGTTAGTGAGGGATCACTTTGGGACCAGTGATCATAATTCCATTAGTTTTAAGATAGCTATGGAGAAGGATAGGTCTGGCCCAAAAGTTAAAATTCTAAATTGGGGAAAGGCCAATTTTGATGGTATTGGACAGGAACTTTCAGAAGTTGATTGGGAGAGTCTGTTGGCAGGCAAAGGGACGTCTGGTAAGTGGGAGTCCTTCAAAAATGTGTTAACCAGGGTTCAGGGTAAGCACATTCCTTATAAAGTAAAGGGCAAGGCTGGTAGAAGTAGGGAACCTTGGATGACTCGGGAGATTGAGGCCCTAGTTAGAAAGAAGAAGGAGGCATATGACATGCATAGGCAGCTGGGATCAAGTGGATCCCTTGAAGAGTATAGAGATTGCCGGAGTAGAGTTAAGAGAGAAATCAGGAGGGCAAAAAGGGGACATGAGATTGCTTTGGCAGATAAGGCAAAGGTGAATCCAAAGAGCTTCTACAAATACATAAAGGGCAAAAGAGTAACTAGGGAGAAAGTAGGGCCTCTGAAGGATCAACAAGGTCATCTATGTGTGGAACCACAAGAGATGGGTGAGATCCTGAATGAATATTTCGCATCGGTATTTACGGTTGAAAAAGGCATGGATGTTAGGGAACTTGGGGAAATAAATAGTGATGTCTTGAGGAGTGTACATATTACAGAGAGGGAGGTGCTGGAAGTCTTAACGCGCATCAAAGTAGATAAATTTCCGGGACCTGATGAAATGTATCCCAGGACGTTATGGGAGGTTAGGGAGGAAATTGCAGGTCCCCTAGCAGAGATATTTGAATCATCCACCGCTACAGGTGAGGTGCCTGAAGATTGGAGGGTAGCAAATGTTGTGCCTTTGTTTAAGAAGGGCGGCAGGGAAAAGCCTGGGAACTACAGACCGGTGAGCCTGACATCTGTAGTGGGTAAGTTGTTGGAGGGTATTCTGAGAGACAGGATCTACGGGCATTTGGAGAGGCAGGGACTGATTAGGAACAGTCAGCATGGTTTTGTGAGAGGAAAATCATGTCTCACGAATTTGATTGAGTTTTTTGAAGGGGTAACCAAGAAGATAGATGAGGGCTGTGCAGTAGACGTGGTCTACATGGACTTCAGCAAAGCCTTTGACAAGGTACCGCATGGTAGGTTGTTACATAAGGTTAAATCTCACGGGATCCAAGGTGAGGTAGCCAATTGGATACAACATTGGCTTTACGACAGAAGACAGAGGGTGGGCGTAGAGGTTTGTTTTTCAAATTGGAGGCCTGTGACCAGCGGTGTGCCTCAGGGATTGGTGCTGGGTCCGCTGTTATTTGTTATTTATATTAATGATTTGGATGAGAATTTAGGAGGCATGGTTAGTAAGTTTGCAGATGACACCAAGATTGGTGGCATTGTGGACAGTGAAGAAGGTTATCTAGGATTGCAACGGGATCTTGATAAATTGGGCCAGTGGGCCGATGAATGGCAGATGGAGTTTAATTTAGATAAATGTGAGGTGATGCATTTTGGGAGATCGAATCGGGCCAGGACCTACTCCGTTAATGGTAGGGCGTTGGGGAGAGTTATAGAACAAAGAGATCTAGGAATACAGGTTCATAGCTCCTTGAAAGTGGAGTCACAGGTGGATAGGGTGGTGAAGAAGGCATTCAGCTTGCTTGGTTTCATTGGTCAGAACATTGAATACAGGAGTTGGGATGTCTTGTTGAAGTTGTACAAGACATTAGTAAGGCCACACTTGAAATACTGTGTACAGTTCTGGTCACCCTATTATAGAAAGGATATTATTAAACTAGAAAGAGTGCAGAAAAGATTTACTAGGATGCTGCCGGGACTTGATGGTTTGACTTATAGGGAGAGGTTAGATAGACTGGGACTTTTTTCCCTGGAGAGTAGGAGGTTGAGGGGTGATCTTATAGAAGTCTATAAAATAATGAGGGGCATAGATAAGGTAGATAGTCAAAATCTTTTCCCAAAGGTAGGGGAGTCTATAACGAGGGGACATAGATTTAAGGTGAGAGGGGAGAGATACAAAAGGGTCCAGAGGGGCAATTTTTTCACTCAAAGGGTGGTGAGTGTCTGGAACGAGCTGCCAGAGGCAGTAGTAGAGGCGGGTACAATTTTGTCTTTTAAAAAGCATTTAGATAGTTACATGGGTAAGATGGGTATGGAGGGATATGGGCCAAGTGCAGGCAATTGGGACTAGCTTAGTGGTATAAACTGGGCGACATGGACATGTTGGGCCGAAGGGCCTGTTTCCATGTTGTAAACTTCTATGATTCTATGATTCTATATTTGGATTTTCAAAATGCATTCGATAAGGGGCCACATAAAAGATTGTTACACAAGATAAGGGCTCATGGGATTGGGGTTAATATATTAACATCGAAAAAGGATTGGTTAACGGACAGAAAACAGAGAGTAGGAATAAATGGGTCATTTTTAGGTTGGTAGACTGTTACTAGTGGGGTGCCGCAAGGATCGGTGCTTGGGCCTCAGCTATTTACAGTCTATATTAATGACTTAGATGAAGAGACTGAGTGTAATGTATCCAAATTTGCTGATGATACAAAGCTTGGTGGGAAAGTAAGCTGTGAGGAGGACACAAAGAGTCTGCAAAGGGAGAGAGACAGGTTAAGTGAATGGGCAAGAAGGTGGCAGGTGGAATATAATGTTGGGAAATGAGCGGTTATTCACTTTGGTAGGAAGAATAGAAAAACAGAATATTTTTTAAATGATGAGAAACTATTAAATGTTGGTGTTCAGAGAGATTTGGTGCCCTCGTACAAGAAACACAAAAAGTTAACATGCAGGTACAGCAAGCAATTAGGAAGGCAAATGGCATGTTTACCTTTATTGCAAGGGGGTTGGAGTACAAGAGTAAGGAAGTCTTACTGCAATTGTACAGGCCTTTGGTGAGACCTCATCTGGAGTACTGTGTACAGGTTTGGTTTCCTTTTCTAAGAAAGGATATACTTGTCTTGGAGGCGGTACAACAAAGTTTCACTAGATTGATTCCTGGGATGAGAGGGTTGTCCTGTGAGGAGAGGTTGAGTAGAATGAGCCTATACTCTCTGGAGTTCAGAAGAATGAGAGGTGATCTCATTGAAACATATAAAAGATTCTGAGGGAGCTTGACAGGGAAGATGCTGGGAGGTTGTTTCCCCCAGCTGGAGAGTCTAGAACTCTTTATAATTTTCTAGTTTATATTTTTTTTCCTTTCAAGTACTTATCCAGTTCCCTTTTGAAGGCCATGATTGAATCTGCCTCCACCACCCCCTCGGGCAGTGCATTCCAGATCCTAACCACTCGCTGTGTAAAAACGTTTTTCCTATGTCACCATTGGTTCTTTTGCCAATCACCTTAAATCTATGTCCTCTGGTCCTTGACCCTTCCGCCAATGGGAACAGTTTCTCTCCATCTACTCTGTCTAGACCCTTCATGATTTTGAATGCCTCTATCAAATTTCCTCGCAACTGTCTCTGTTCCAAGGAAGACAACCCCAGCTTCTCCAGTCTATCCACGTATCTGAAGTCCCTCATCCCTGGAATCATTTTAGTAAATCTCTTCTGCACCCTTTCTAAGGCCTTCAAATCTTTCCTGAAGTGCATGCCCGGAACTGGACACTATATTCCAGTTGTGGCCGAACTAGTGTTTTATAAAGGTTCATCATGACTTCCATACTTTTGTACTCCATGCCTCTATTTATAAAGCCCAGGATTCCGTATGCTTTTTAAACCACTTTCTCAACCTGCCCTGCCACCTTCAACAATTTGTGTACACATACCCCTAGATCTCTCTGTTCATGGACCCCTTTTCGAGTTGTGCCCTCTAGTTTATATTGCCTCTCCTCCTTCTTCCTACCGAAATGTTATCACTTCACATTTTTCTGCATTAAATTTCATCTGCTACGTGTCTGCCCAGGTCACCAGCCTGTCTATATCCTCTTGAAGTCTATCACTATCCCCCTCACTGTTTACTACCCTTCCAAGTTTTGTGTCATCTGCAAATTTTGAAATTGTGCCCTGTACACCCAAGTCCAAGTCATTAATATATATCAAAAAAGCAGTGGTCCCAGCATTGACCCTGGGGAATACCACTGTACACCTTCCTCCAGTCTGAAAAACAACCGTTCACCACTGCTCTCTGTTTCCTGTCCCTTAGCCAATTCTGTATTCATGTTGCTACTGCCCCCTTTATTCCATGGGCTGCAGTCTTGATGATAAGCCTACCGTGCGGCACTTTATCAAACGATGAGGCTGGAAAATAGAGTTGAGGTCAAAGCTCAGCCATGATCTTACTGAATCTCGAGGGGCCGTATAGCCTACTCCTGCTCCTATTTCTTGTCTTCTGAAGTTCTAAGAAGTCCAGGTTTTTCAGATCATTTAAATGAAATATAATGTCACCATTTGCCACTGCCTCCTTCCTGATTCCCCTGACCTGGTGCTGACTCCAATCTGTCATGTCCTGCATTGGTAAAACATCCTAGCTATTGAAAGCCTCTTAGCAAACTGCAATGCAAGTTTTATTCGACATGCACATTTCCTGTTCTACTGGCACGATGAGACAAATTGCTGCTTCATTTTCTTCTCAACTATTCAGTCAGCTGTGATGTTCTACCATTGTGGGTAGAGAGATTTCAGACGACTAACTGGGCAGGAGACTGCAGTAGGTCAGGAGACTTAGGGGAGGCAGGAAAAGGTTGGGAAGGTTGGGTGGGAGACAGCTGCTGAGAAAATGATTGAAGTCGATGGCCTGGATAATCAAATAAGTTTTGTTGGCCAACAGGCTATTCTCTCAAATAGGATCCACTGCAACTTCTTTTAGGGAGGATATTTTAAATGATTTCTCTTCAGTTTTCTCGGGGAAGTACTTTACACAAGAAAGCATCTCCCTCAGAGCGACTTTCCATCTGCATTCAATTATATTACTTTTTCTATATAAATATGTATAAATGCAAGTGCCCAATATCACAAATAATACGCAGAAGGGAATACTTCTGTTGATCAATTAAATTTGATCTTTTGTAGTAAAAGCTATCTTATCAATACACGTGGAATGCATATTTAATTCATCACAATTAATCTCTGATGGTTATGGAAGCATTTCAATTAAAATAGGAAAAGCAGTGCCAAAATTTAAAGAAATCTTGTCATGGCTCAGGTAACTTTGGAAACAAAGCCATGCTTTACGACACTTGTCCACTGGTGAAAAGTACTAATGTGCTGAGTGTGCGATTAAAGTTCGTCCCTCCTGTTCTCTGCATGAACTGTGATTAATTCCTAATTTCAGTTGAGGCAAAAAGCAGGGAAAGAACTGTCACGGCTGGCTGTTCCCTGCATCTCCTAGCAACTGGTTGCAGAATGATAATTGCAAAAACTGAGAAGCAAATGGTCTGCTCAATCTCTTGGACAAACAACAGAAGCCTAGAAATTGAAGTTGATGGGCCCAATGGCCTCCTTCTGTGCTGAAACCATTCTATGGTGATATTAGTGGAAAAACAATGCATTCATATGACATTCCTCCATCCACTATTTTAACGGCGCATTAGTCAATTTAAAATAACTGGGTTAAGGCTTATGTTTTAACTGGACAGAGAAATGTCATAAGTATTCTGCCAAATATTGCCACAGTAATTTCTAGGCTATTATATTAGACAGGGGAGAATACAACCAAGGGGAAAATGCTCTAGGGTTTTCTCTAGGTTCTCTGAATTGTAGCTTACAATATTTAAAATTTACAAAGTATCAGGATTGCTAATATATGGTATAAACTGCATTTACACTTGGAAAGTCATTACCGAAAATCACTACACAAATCGAGCACTTTCACTGAATGGTGACAATTTTAATAAACCATTAAAGTCAATTAATTGACTTTTTCACCATCTCAAATATAAAAAAGTAATAGTATATTTTAATATACTAATCATTTGCAATAAATGCATTCATATAGCACAGACTACTAATTATCCGAACTTACATTCAAATATGAAATGCTGTCAAACGCTAGTCAATTCAACGAGTTAACTAAAGTAACTAGTTGACTAATTGACTAAATTAACCAGAAGAGAAACGAAATGATGATTTTATCTGGGATCATTCTACACCAATGAAACATCATAGGAAGCAAAATAATAATGAAATATGACGGTGCACTGTGGAAATGCACCAGCCACAGTCCAAACAACACTCTGATTTCAGCTTCAGCTGTCCACTGCTATTTTAATCACAGTTCATTGTTTGATTGTATGTATCAGATAATATAGTCAATTACGAGCTTGATGTGGAGAATAGCAGGGATAAAACCATATCTCACCATTTTATTAACATTTAACATTTAAATCAGAACACACTCATTTAAATGTTGAAGACCTGGTTATAGGCAGGATTTGTGGACAATACTGATAAATGAGATTTTTAAATGGGTTAACATCTCTGCTAAAATAGTGGCTAAGGCAGAGTCATACAAATGCATTAAGTGCTCGTTCACTGACAATAATTTCTAGATGTAAGGAATCTTACAACACCAGGTTATAGTCCAACAGTTTTATTTGAAAATCACAAGCTTTCGGAGCTTACCTCCTTCGTCAGGTGAGTCACTCACCTGACGAAGGAGGTAAGCTCCGAAAGCTTGTGATTTTCAAATAAAACTGTTGGACTATAACCTGGTGTTGTAAGATTCCTTACATTTGTCCACCCCAGTCCATCACCGGCATCTCCACATAATTTCTAGACTATATTGTCAACAGAATACAAATGGAAGTGTTAAACAAACTTCTAATTTATTAGACTATATATTATGAACTATTAAAGAGATAACTCATTCACTAAATGCAATAAGGCACCTTAAAAAGTGAGCTGTTAATGATCGTGTTGGGTTTGTGCATTGTAACTCTATGATGTGACTATGTTTGTTGGTCTGGGTGATTGATCCGCCATTTTGAAGTTTACAGGAGACATTCTGTACAGTGTATTAATGTCGGCATTATATACTGAACATAACAATAATAATGTGATTAAACACAACTGAAAAATGATAAATCCATGTATTTTATCAGAAAGCTTAAAGAAATATCCTATGGCTTTCAGTGGAATTTCACACCTGTGTTTCCTTACATTGTCATTGTAGTTGGTGATGCTAACTGCTCGCACGTTTCAATTTGATGACCAAGATCAGCGTTAATTTGTATTAACGTCTTCATCGATCAGACAAAAGCTCAAAAACACGTCTCATTTGCATTGTTGCACGACACTAATCATTTCAACACTCAATGAGAATATTACTGATCCACTGAGCAGCTTTTAACTATAGCTGACAGATGTAAGGAAAATCACTCCGGCTGCATACAAATTGAGTTCATTGTACTCCCTTTTTATTATTAATTGAAAACATGACTTTATGACATTGATCATGCCAGATTTGCCTATCAATTGTTTATGAAACTGAGAAATGATTTTCGGAACTTGCACAGCATATAGAGCTGCCTTCAAGATGCTCAGTTTCTCCTTTTATGCCAAACATTTCTTTCCCCTACTTTTGGCTCCATAATACTTATCCATTGAAGACTAGAATGTTGCTCCCATATCTGGGATGGATACAAGATAAAGTT
This sequence comes from Heptranchias perlo, assembly GCF_035084215.1. Classification (NCBI taxonomy): domain Eukaryota; kingdom Metazoa; phylum Chordata; class Chondrichthyes; order Hexanchiformes; family Hexanchidae; genus Heptranchias; species Heptranchias perlo. The sequence continues at coordinate 43,792,716 of NC_090337.1, forward strand.
AGCTATCTGTTAGGTGATCCTCTCTTGACCATAGCCTCCAACCTCTCCCTTCTTTGCAACCTTTCTTGCAACTATTTTATAAAAGAAAAGAAAGAAAAACTTGCATTTATCATAGTAAATACGGCACAGGAGGAGACCATTTGGCCTCCTCCTGTGCCGTATTTACCATGATAAATGCAAGTCTGTGCCGGCTCTTTAAAGAGGTATTCAATTAGTCCCATTTGCTTCCTCTTTCCCCATAGCCCTGTCATTTTTTCCCCTTCAAGTATTTATCCAATTCCGTTTTGAAAGTTCCCTTTTGAATCTGCTTCTACCACCCTTTCAGGCAGTGAATTCCAGATCGTTACAACTCACTGTGAAAAAATATGTTTCCTCATGTCGCCGCTGTCTCTTTTGCCGATCACCTTAAATTTGTGTTCTTCAGTTACTGCCCCTTCTGCCACTGGAAACAGTTTCCCCTTATTGACTCTATCAAAACTGTTCATGATTTTGAACACCTCGATCAAATCTCCCCATAACCTTCTCTGCTCTAAGGAGAACGACCCCAGTTTCTCCAATCTCTCCACATAATTGAAGTTCCTCATCTCTGGTGCCATTCTCGCAAATGTCTTCTGCAACTTCTCTATCGCGCCTTTATGACCTCAGGGCGTCCCACAGCTCTTTACAGACAACAAAATACTGTTATAATGTAGGAAACGTGGTAACCAATTTGCACACAGCAAGTTCTACAAACAGCAATGTAATAATGACCAGATAATCTGTTTTTAGGTGTTGATTGAGGAATAAATATTGGCCAGGACACTGGGGAGAGCTCCCCTGTTCTTCTTCAAAATAGTGCCGCGGGATCTTTTACATCCATTTGAGAGGGCAGACAGCTCCTCGGTTTAATGTCTCATCCGAAGGACGGCACCTCCGACAGTGTAGGACTCCAATGGACTGTCAGCCTAGATTATGAGTTCAAGTCCCTGGAGTGGAACTATGAACCCACAACCTTCTGACTCAGAGACACGAGTGCTACCACTGTGCCACACCGACACATAGTATGGTCAGCATGCCTTGAAACTTTCCTCTCGTTCCTTTTTAATTAGAAACACTGTCCTTCACACTCATCCACCTTACATCCTCACTGTTGTTGAAATCGAGACTCAACAGTCTCCTACTCCAACTCATTACACAGTTCACATTTTTGTTCTTTTATGTCATGAAAAATTTCTTGGGGATTCTTGGTAATTATTTCTGACTTTTTAAAACTGGCTAAAAATCCACAAGAGAAATATAAAAGATGAAAGGTTGCGAGAAACTTGAGGAAAAAATTATGTTACACTTCTTTTTAAGTTGACAAAAACAGCAAACTTCAGGGAAGAAAAATTTCACAGAAATGACTTGTCCTGCCCTTCTGCTTCACCAATGTTTGGCTTTTTAAACACATCAAAATCCTTTTGGTTCTCATGCATATAGTGTACTGCAGTCTTCAGATTTTTATTCATGGTTTACAGTGAGCTAGCCAAAGCAATTATTTCTGTGGCACAAAGAGAAAATGAAGCTTTTTGCTGGAAGCAGGAAGCAGTGTTTCCAGTTCATGGACAGGAAACATGAGTTTTACAAGACAAGAAAAATGTAATAGCAAAAGAAATCAGATGCCAATCAGAAAGAAACAAATGTCAGGAAAAATTGGCAATTGTTTGAAGAAAATGAGTAAAAAGCAAAACCAGAGCTCTAGTCATTGTTTCCTACAATCTCAAACCCATAGAACTCCTTACTTCCCTCAGTCTAACATTTCTTCTACAATCTTCAGCCTTTCAAAACCCAAACTTGGCATCATCTAATCACTACTTCCTAATTTATCACATCTTCCCTTTTCAACCTTGATGGTGCCTGAACTATGAACTATTTCCATTGACGGACACAGAAAGAAATAAATAGATGCCTTTACGATGTGGAAACCAGTATACATGTATCTACCTCAAATTAATTGACATCACCAATAATAATGGATTCTAAAGGTTCACAATCCAGTTTGTCTTGAATTTCCCCTTGTCGGCATGCTCCTGTCAAGTTTTTGTCAAAGCTTAAAGTTACAATTACCCCAAAAGGTTATTTTATGCAAACAGAATAAGCAAGGCAGAATAAAAAGAAACATAAATAAATAACAACTACATGGGAATAAAATGTAAATGCCCATTTTGACATTAAAAGAGTGAGCCATGCTTCCTATGCTAGTAGGCAAAATAGCAGAAACAGGACAATGAAGAACAATGCAGACTGACAGACAGGCAGCCCTGGGGAATACAAAGGCAG